>NC_091440.1:80352371-82752371 GCF_964237555.1 Oryctolagus cuniculus
ACCCAATTACAGGCACCCAGCTATTTAAAAGAAATATTAATGGATCTAAAAGGAGACATAGACTCCAATACAATAGTATTGAGGGACTTACATACCCCACTCTTAGCAATAGACAGAGCAATCAGACAAAAAATCAGCAAGGAAACAACAGAGATAATCGACACTATAGACCAAATGGACTTAATGGATATCTATAGAACTTTTCATCTTACAGTTGTAGAAAACACATTCTCTCACTAGTGCATGGAACTCTCTCTAGGATAGATGACATGGTAGACTGTAAATCAAGTCCTGCAAATTTAAAAAAAAATCAAAATCACATCATGTATCTTATCTGACCACAATGGAATGAAGCTAGAAATCAACAACTCAAGAATCACTAGAACATATGCAAACACATGGAGACTGAACAACATGCTCCTGAATGAAAAGTGGGTCACAGAAGAATCAAGAGAAATCAAAAGAATTCCAGAAACAAATGAAAACAACAATACAACATATCAAAACTTATCAGATATAGCAAAAACAGTGTTAAGAGGAAAGTTTATAACAGTTGGTGCCTACATCAAGAAATTGGAAAGGCACCAAATAAATGAGCTATTAATGCATCTCAAGGATCTTGAAAAACAACACCAAACCAAACACAAATCTAGTAGGAGAAAGGAAATAATTAAAATTAGGAAAAAAATCAACAAAATTGAATAAAAAAAATACAAAAGATCATCAAAACGAAGAGATGATTTTTTGAAAAAATAAACATTATTGGTACACCATTGGCCCAACTAACCATAAAAGGAGAGAGAAGAACTATATAAAGGAGAGAAGACCCAAAACAATAAAATTAGAGATGGAAAAGGGAATCTAACAACAGACACTGCAGAAATAAAAAGAATCATCATAAACAACTACAAACAGCTGTATGTCAGCAAACTGGGAAATCTAAAAGAAATGGATAGATTTCTGGAAACATACAACCTACCTAAATTGAGCCATGATGACATAGAAAACCTAAACAGATCCATAACCAAGATAGAAATTGAATCAGCAAAAAAGACCCTCCCAACAAAGAAAAGCCCAGGATCAGGTGGGCTTCACAGCTGAATTCTACCAGACATTTGAAGAACTGGATAGAAATTAGGGAATATGTACACCACAGAATACTACTCAGCAGTGAAAAAAAAATGAAATCTTGTCATTTGCAACAAAAAGGATTAACTGGAAAACATACTTATTGAAATAAGCCAGTCCTAATAAGACAAATACCATATGTTCTCCCTGATCTGTGGTAACTAATAGAGTACCTAAATGTAATCTATAGAAGTAAAATTGACACTTTGAGATGCAATTATTTTGAATAGCCCTTAACTCAACTGTTGAGGAACCTTTTTTTTTTTTTTTCAAACTATTTGTTGAACTCTGTACTTAATGTGGGGCTAATATTATGCATGTGAAGTTAATTGAACATAGATCTTAATAAAAAATAAGAATGGGAATAGAAGAGGGAGGATGAAGAAGGGTGGGAAGGAGGGTAAAGTGGAAAGAATAACTATATTCCAAAATTTGTATTTATGAAATGCATGACGTGTATACACTAAAAAAGGTTTCTGGAAAAAAATATGAAGGAAACTGAGTTGTTAAAAAAATAATTCATGCTCCTGAAAGGGAATATAAAAGCATAGATAATAGGAATCATACATACTCCTGCCATCCAATCTCTGCTAAAATTATGTTTTCTTTCCCTCATGACTTTTCTGAGTATTTTTACAAATCTGTAACATTTTGTACACAGGCACTCTTACAGAGTCTTCCACTCACCAAATAAGTATGTTTGTGCTATTAAAACTATTTCAAAACACTCAATGAAAGTATAAGTTTTCACTTCAAGATTATTTAATCTACCATTATTGGGCATTGAGTCTGAATATTAACTGTCCCTATCAGAAATAGTGAGGGCTGATTTGCCATTGGCTAATGCAGTTACTGTCCCTCAGCGTTCTTGCTTTGCCTTGTGACCCTCTCAGGCATGCAGGCTTTGCCTCAGGGAAAAGATATGGCAGATGATGAGCCCTTGCTCAAAGTTCTAAAACAGCATCTTGAAACACAAAGCAAAAGGTTATTTTTTGAGTCACAAAAGGCTAGCTTGTGAGTGTCAAATAAAATCATGATATATTTGTGGCATTTCATTTCTGCCATAACCACTACATTTGAAAGTGTTGGAAATTAGCCAACTGGTTTATTCAAAGCCCCAGAGGTCAGAGAGACAAGGGTGGCATGCCAAATATTTGGGAGCATTTATTCAGCATTTGACAATATATTTTTGTATTTGTTATAAATGAAGTTTCAAATTCAGTAACCGTTATACTTAATACTACAGGTTGATGTAAAATGTGGTCTAAGAGCTAGAAATAGAAAAAAAATACTGAATTAGAAAAAAAAAGTTGCCGGCGCCGTGGCTCACTAGGCTAATCCTCCGCCTAGCGGCGCCGGCACACCAGGTTCTAGTCCCGGTCCGGGCGCCGGATTCTGTCCTGGTTGCCCCTCTTCCAGGCCAGCTCTCTGCTGTGGCCCGGGAGTGCAGTGGAGGATGGCCCAGGTGCTTGGGCCCTGCACCCCATGGGAGACCAGGAAAAGAACCTGGCTCCTGGCTCCTGGCTCCTGCCATCGGATCAGCGCGGTGCGCCGGCCGCAGCGCGCTGACCGCGGCGGCCATTGGAGGGTGAACCAACGGCAAAGGAAGACCTTTCTCTCTGTCTCTCCTTCTCACTGTCCACTCTGCCTGTCAAAAAATAAAAAAAAAAAAAATTTAAAAAAAAGTTAAACAATTTTTTAAAAAGTTAAAAAATTAAAAAGTTCTGAATTGGAAAAATAATTGAATGAATTAGAAAAATTAGAATTAGAAAAATACGTTCAAAATATTTTCTCTAAAATTTGAACATTCTACGACTTTTATTTCCATGTAAGTAGTTAAAGAATTGCCTAATTTTTCATGGATGAACTAGGACAGCTAGCTATCCACTCTAATACTTATTTCCCACTTTTTTCCAATTAGAAAAATAAATTTACTCAGTGCAGTCACATGCCTTGCTTTTCTCCGAAGATTTGCCCCCACTAGATCCTAGCCACTGAGAAATGTATAAGCGCGTAGCGGTTCCACTAGGGAAGTGTGCTGTCCTTTCTGCTGCTGTCCTGGGATGTGAATGCGATATCAGCATCTCCAGCTGCCCTCTCCAAATGTGAAGTGGAGTGAAGTGTGCAAATGATCCTGCGTATCAACAATTTTGTAAAGTGCCCAGGCTGGTTCCTGGAACTGCTTTGACATGGTAGAAATGAAATTGCATCACGTTGAATCTTTTGTTATTACTTTGATAGACTGTTTTGGTTAATTGCAGCCAAATTCAAACCTACATAATATGACATGGTGCAAAGTTGACTTAGAAGAACTGAGGAGTGTCTTCAAGTTACAGCAGGCCACAAGACAGAAATCAGAGAACTGCTGAGCTAAAAAGAAAAACAGAAGATATTTGTCCCTATTGTCTCAACCTGCAAACCTGATGATTTCATTCTGGGTTAAAACTGTCCAAACACTGCTCATCAATAAGATAATGTCCACATCTGAGCTCCCTACCTGGTAATGGTCTCTTTCTACCTCTCCATTATTATTTCATAACAGAAATTATTCTCAGGAATTGTTAACTATCTTTCATATCCTGATATAACATGCACATTGTATCCCTGTGAATCTATTATACAACAGTCACTCTATCAAAAATTTGCTTTCTCTGCTTTGCTTTTGCACTCAAAATTTCCCTTATGATAAAAGTGGCCTCCTTCCAAACCACGAAGTAGGCTGACACTACCTCCCTGGGCTATCTTTATGATTTATAATTTTTATTATTAAACTTAAACCTCTAGATAAATGTTCATCATATATTACATAGTTCTGCATCCCCAGTACCCAGAACAGCAATATACAATAAGCACTGAATAACTGTTGATTGAACTGAGCTGCATTTCAGATTAGGAAATTAGGGAGACTCAAGCAAGTTATCAAACTGGATTTTAACAGAGCAGAGTGAATCAAGGTTTAATCCAGGGGTCAAAACGAAAGAGAAAATAGCACAAATATCCCTCCTATATCTGATGGAGGTCAACTTGGAGGATTATAGCTTGTATGTTTGGGCAGACTAACTCTGAATTCAATGTTGGGCAAGCTTACCCAACTAGCCATGGTAGCACTAGAGCAGGGTAGGACTTCTCACAAGCAATCAAGCAGAACACATGTTCACTTCCAAGAGGAGTACTGACCATTGAACTGAGTTAAGCGTGCTCTCCTATTGATCCTAAATGGACTCATGGGATGAGAATTTTCATTCCCTGTTATTACAGGGCAGAGGGAAGTCTAGAGTTAAAATTAATCAGACTCCTCTTATGAGAACAAAATCATGAGTCCCACTAACATGGCCCAATTTTTCATTCTCTTAACTCATTGGGCTTAAGCATGAAGTCAATGGTCATCCAGAGATGAGGTGGTCAGCACTGGGAGAGCCCTGCTCCCACCTCCATAAGACTATACACAACATCAATCTCTGTGTTCTGGGTTTCCTTGAGGACTCAATACCAGGTAGCTAACATGTTATCTCCAGAAGAATCTGCAATGAGTCAGAACAGCACAATCAATACATCAACTTTTACTCCATTCCACCCCCTATTCTGTTTTCTTTCCAAAATTATGTCCAGGCATGCCATCCACTGTAGCATGGCAGAAGTTCTAAAATGAGATTGAATTCCATCTTGAATATGCTTCTGACATAAAGTGCCCCTTATTTGAACAGTTTCCCTCCTGTTTTTAAATTCTAAGAAAGAAATTTAAGTCCAAAGCTTAAATTCCTCTTCAAACTGAAGTTCAAAGACGTTAAAATTAAGGAAACTACAGTCTGACATAAAATTCTCTTGTCCTCTGTGTTAAAGTGCAATGCTGAACAACAAAATCAAGAACAATCCTCCTCTTCCATGTCATATTCTACTGAGGGTCAGCTGGAAGGATTTTGTGCTAACGTAGGGTTGAGTCCCTTCAGCATCTGTACTAGTTTCCCTCTGGAATGCATCTGGAGCTTTGAAGGCCCCAGAAGTCACAGTAATTCAATTCCTATTCTCTCAGGAGTCTTGCAATCGAAGAATCCAAAGAGTAAATAGGATACGCAAACTATCACAGCCTTTTGTCACACCTACCCAGTTTAGAAAGCCACTCTACTACCATTAGATCAATTACGCTAGACAAATTACATTCCCAAAATCAGAGCCATCGAAACCACAATAAATAAAAACACAAAAATGTCTCAAGAAAAGGGGAAGTCTTTTAGATTCAATCTCAATAGAATGTCCCTTCTTCAAGACAAATTAGTTGGATTCCATGACTGTTCTCTTAAGTTTAGCTGGGAAAATTCTCCCAGAAAGATGTTTATTTTCAAATAACACATTTAGCATTTTCACTTATGTTTACATTTTCAATTAAAAAATCCATCTATGCTGCCTTCACCCCCACTCAGTGCTGTCAAAAATAGATCAAATTAGAAAAAAATTAAAAAATGTATTGTGCATATCAAGAATCGTTCTCACATTAGGAGACCTCAAATCAAATATGGTAAGAAGCACAATTTACAGCAGCTGTAGCAGTTTGTGAAGCATAACAGAAGAGTATCTTGGCCTTTTCCGTGATTAGCTATTCTACATTAACTTACCTTGTAGAGCAAGTAGAACTGTTTAAGCTGGTTTGTCTGTAGCTGATTGTTTTAATTTCAACTGAATCATGCCAGCAAGAACATAAAGCTTATGTTTTGTGTTTGGTTATGATTGGAACTAGTGTTTCAGGGAAATCAAGATGATTAAGTTTTTGGCTAGGTGGCCATGGGCAATTAGCTTTGGAATGTATATTACTGAGGTTTTCAATTTCACTCTACTCTAACAGCATCATTTGAGGGAATTCTACCTCCTTGCTAATGTAGACTATTGCCAAAGGGGCAGCTCCAATCTTCAGGCTTATTTCATGTGCTTTTATTCCCCAACCAGCAAGGCCAGGACCTCTTCATTCCATCTTCTTGGAGAGCGTTGGGCTTTGGATTCCATTTGCTGCCCTGAGCATAGACTCTGTATGGTAATATATCTATACCATCTCTACGTTACAATCATTTTCCACCTTGGGTCACAGTGCCTGTCTCCACCACCTCCAACTATGGAATTATTTGGGCCATGAAACTCACCTTCTAACAAAGTTTCTCTTCAGTCCCAATTTATTTTAACTCAAGTCACCTTTAACAAACTCCCATGTGGAAATGATTTGGATGCTTCTGAATCTAATTTTTGATGCAGCAGTATTTAATTTCCCACTGTTATGACCCAACACCATTTAGAAAGGCTACTTGAGTTTCTAAACATTTATGTCTACTTTTTAAGTTGGCCCCTCTCCTTCTTTAATTCATGTAATAGCTACTACTGTTTGCTGCAACTGAGTGGCTCCTTTTTATTTACGTCATCTTTTCTTTCTGTTCCAGACAAGTATCTTTTTTTTTTTTTTTCATGACAGGCAGAGTTAGTGAGAGAAAGACAGAGAGAAAGGTCTTCCTTCCGTTGGTTCACTCCACAAATGGCCGCTATGGCTGGCGTGCTGCGCCATATCTGAAGCCAGGAGCCAGGTGCTTCCTCCTGGTCTCCCATGCGGGTACAGGGCCCAAGCACTTGGGCCATCCTCCACTGCCTTCCCGGGCCACAGCAAAGAGCTGGACTGGAAGAGGAGCAACTGGAACAGAACTAGCACTCCAACTGGGACTAGAAACCGGTGTGCCGGTGCTGCAGGCAGAGGATTAGCCTAGTGAGCCGCGGCGCCGGCCCAGACAAGTATTCTTAGAACTACTCTGGATTCATCTAGTGGGGTCCACCAGAGTAAGAGCAAGTAAGTCAATAAGTTCTCAGCTCATAGTTCAAATTTTGTCCACCATAATCCCCACGAATTGGACAATTCCCTCATGAGATGTCCTGCTATCACGTAATGTTTAACTGAAGCCTGGAAGCCAGGAATTGGTCCCTGATTATCACATTTAAATATATTTGTATCTTTCTGCTATGTGCTTTGAAGGTCCTAATTTCTTTCATTCACTAAGGTCAGTAAATTCCCTCAGAGTTAAGGCAATTCCTGAATCTCTGCCTGCAATGATTGCATCACATGAAAACGCATGTAACAATGATGTGAACATTTCACATTCGTTTCCTTTCTCACGCCTGTCTGCTGTTTGTAAGCACATGGTGCAACTGTTCCAGTCTCTAAGCACAGGTTCTCCATGCACTGCCATTGAGGACCTCTGGTTTTAGAAAGTCCCCTCTCTGTGACTTGGGCTTTCCCTCTGTTAGATTTCCATGGGACCTATTCACCATTTCTGACCCAGTACCAGCAAAAATAGCCTCCCTTCTTTAACCCATTAAGTTCCAAGTTTTCAATTCTGCAAATATTTCAGCCTCATAATGGTTATTTCAAAGTTACCATAAGTGGTATATTTACTGTTCAATCTCAGTTGTCATAGATGTTCTGTATGTAGGACAATGGCATGTAATGAACTAAAAGCAGTTAGAATCTGGGTGCTCCTCTTTCTCCCTTACATATTGGTTTAACTCCATCAAGAAGCCCTTTTCCCTGTACTCTGTCCAACTAGAACATAAAAAAAAGGAAATAATTTCTCAAGTTTATTCAGCTTGTGTTCCTTTATTTCTTTACTTTATTAACCTTCCAGTGTATTTGGGATTTAATAGTAAAATTGAAGTACCGATTCAAGCCACTCCCATTTCTCTTTGTTTTCCTAAACAAATGAAATTGTAAGAGGCAAGCAGGTCCAGGCACAGAGTATCTGCTTCTTTCCAAACTTTTAGGTTTCTAGTAATGTCACTTAGTCAGTTTTCTATCTTAAAGTATGGCATTTTCTTTCAGGTCAGAGTGCAAATGTCTGATTTGTCAGTTAAATCTAACACACTTCTATGGGAAACCACTATTTTGCCTCAGATATCAAATCAGAGTTAAAATTTATGACATTAAGATGTGCAGAGCCAATCTGAGATTCTATGATGGCACAGTGAGTCATGAAAGTGTGGAAAAGTCACATAAATGCCCTTTCACAGTGCCTTCCTTGATTCTGAAAGAGAACAACCTGGGATATCCAATCTAGATGAAGTCACTAGCCTTGATGCTAAGCACCATAAAGCCAGAGCCACTCGGGTGTCCTGTGAGACATGCAGAACTCAGTTGCCTTGCAGTGTAAAAGCAGAAAATGTCCCTCTGACTGCCGATGTCTAAGAGGAGTGGCTTGTTGTGTGGGCCAGTGCTAGATTTGAGTAGGCCTCCTCACATGTAAAATGCCATGATTTTTTAAGATTCAGTCTTAGAATATATAGATTTATTCCCAACAGAGAGAAACTCAGAGCTAAGTCAAGAAGGTTCACTTACTCTTCTCAAAGTTGACCATTAAATAAGACCATCTCTCTAGGGTCTGGATGAATAAAGGAAGGAGAAAGTCCTGAAGCTGCACTGATGGAACTCTCCTCACAGGAAGGAAATGTCAGAGATGCAAACATAGTTGAAATTTTTCTTATTGGTCTTCAGATTAAGAATAATAAGAATAATTTTTCTCAAGGTATTTGTACAATTTTGGTAGTGTGGTATTTTCAGATTCAATTTTCAGTATCATGCTGCACTATAATTTAATAAATTCTACTCATAGAATATTAATGTTTTACAATATAACTAATTCATTTTCATAAAATGTTACATAGAAAGCCAGTTTTAGAATTCAGTCCTCAGCTTCACAATTTAGTGAAAGTATATGTATATATATATATATATATGTATGTATATATATATATATATGAGTTCTATTTAAATGTCTGAAAATTGATTTCCTATAAGATTGCAAGCCGTATGGTTACCAGTAAGTTTCCCAAAGACTCAACTTCAGTAGGAATAAGTGAATTGGATAATGTGCATGTGTAATACTTCAAGAATAATCTTGCAAAAAAAAAATTCACTGTTTAAAGTGGTTATATTATCAAATAAAGAATCCAGTATTTGTATACAGGACATAGAAAGTGAAGAAAAACTGGGAGATTTTCCTATGGGTAACATGAGCAAAGTTGATTTCTTTCAACAATTCAAAAATCATTTTTATCTAATCTCTGTGTAAAGATAGCAGACACCCCTAACATCCACTCAGTTTACCAACAAAGTATACTATTTATGGCTCAGTCCAAAATATTCTATTCCTAGTGGTCATCTCTCATTCTACCAAAGGTTTTGGATTGTTTTTCAAAGAAATGCGTACTGAATGAGGCCATGAGTGGACATAAGTTCCACATTCTTACAACTGTGCTTCCTTTTCCACAGAAAAAATCCCAAGTTGATATAAATTACTACAAAAGAATTGTCTTAGTCATGTTTTCTTTTCTATTTTCTTAAAGATTTATTTACTTATTTGATAGTCAGAGAGAGAGAGGGAGAGAGAGAGAGATCTTACATCTGCTGGTTCACTCTCCAAGTGGCTGCAATGGCTACAATGGCTGGGGCTGCCCCAGGGCTGGGCCAGACCAAAGCCAGGAGCCTGGAGCCTATTTTGGGTCTCCCACATGGGTTCAGGGGCCCAAGTACTGGGGCCATCCTCCCCTGCTTTCCCAGGCGCATTAGCAGGGAGCTGGATCAGAAGTGGAGCAGCTAGGTCTCAAACCAGTGCCCATAAGGGATGCTGGCACTGCAGGCAGTGGCCTTACCTGCTGCACCACAATGCTAGCCCCTCATGTTTTCTACACTGATCAATCCTTCTTTTCAGAACCCAAAAATAATTTGCTTATGTTGTGACATTCATGGATATGTTTTAAAATTCATTGGTTTCACTGAAATTCTCATTGATATGATTAAATATTTCATTCTGTAATATTTTAAATATCTGTGCTTGATCAACAAAAAGTATAAAAATGATACAATTCTTCCTGTAAGTTAACCATGTTTTCAAAACAATATTGATTTCTAAATACATTTGGCTGATGTTTGTTTTCAAGTCAATTTCTACTGTACTCACTCACATATAAATACTGACATTTTAAACATCCTGACAATTTTTCACTATAATGTTTTATATATTTTATTTTATCAACTTAAATCAATGTCTTGTCAAAGGTGAATCTTCTGTCAGTACATCAATTAAAATGTTCAGGCGTGGGCATTCAGCCCAGTTAAGTCACCAGTTCGGATACCTGCATCTCATTATCAAAATGTCTGGATTTGAGTCTTGGCTCCTTGCTCAATTCCAGCTTCCTGCTACCGTGCGCCTGGTGAGGCGGCGTGGGTGGGTGTGGGAGCAACAGCAGAGATGCTTCCAGTGGTGAGGGCCCTGCCACTCTCATGGGACTCCTGGGATGAGCTCCCAGCTTCCAGCCTCAGCCTAGCCTGGCCCAGCCCAGTCACTACAGGTTTTGGAGACTGAACCAGAGGATGGGAGTACTTGTACTTTCAAATAATTTTTAAAATTATTCATACTTTCCGTATCTAGTCATAATTCCAGCTATGGTTTGTTTCATACCAATGCATCATGTTCCTCCAAAACAAGCACATTTTATTACTCACGAAATTATTGTTCACATCTGCAAAGAAAAATGCTTGCTCAATTTTTCTCAAATCACAGAGCCCTCTTTCTTCTCCTTTTGCCATCACTTTTGATAAGAGAGTTGTTTATAAGAAAGAGCTCACTTTCCTCACCTCTGTAATTTAAAAGCAAACAAACAACTATGTAGGCTGATCTGAAATTCAACTTAAGGGACCTAAGGAAGAGGTGAGAAATGAAAACCACATCTGAAAAAGGCAGGCAGTTCTCAATTCAAACTACTTAAATGCAGGAAAGAATACCAAATCTTCTGATTTTTTTTAAGAAACTGGAGAAATTATATTTTATAGAATATTTCTAAACTTTAAAATATTGGTAACTAGCAAAATAATTTAAAGCAAAGTGAAAGCCAGCACTACATAAATCAAAGAAAACAGAATTCATGAGTTTGCAGGTGAATGCTTTCATGAACATTAATTAATACTCTGAACCCAAAAGCCAGCTTGATTCTGTCAGAACATAAACCTGACCATATCATTTCTCTAATAATCTCGGCTGACTTCCTTTCTCATAAAAAAAAAATCATCTAATAAAGGCCTATGAGATCCTGCATCAGTAATGTGCTGGAGAGGGTTTATATCAGGTCACAACAGCTGGCTACCAAATTTGCAGAGATTTTTTGAGAGCTTGTTTTCCACATGCTGATCGCTTGCAATTGGCCATGGCGGGACTATTTATACCAGGGAAATTGGCAAACACAACAAGTCAGGAACTTTTATTATTTTTTCTCCTGAGGAGCCAGCTGTTAAACATCTACCAGTACCCTACATGATCTAACCCCACTCTCAGACCAGCTCAAAGGATCTCTGACTCTATCTTTTGCTACTCTCCTATTTGTCCAAGCCACTCCCCTGGCACGTTGCTATCTGTGTCAGGTCTTGCATATGCTGCTTAGCCTGCTGGAACTATGTAAATTATAATACAACCAATTTATCTTATGTAAAACAACAAACCACAACTGACACCTGCAGAGTATTTTCTCCTTTCATGCTCTCTCTCTCTGCTTCTCCCTCTCAACCTCATTTCTGTTCTTTTTGTAACAGAATGCAAGCTCCAGAAAGGAAAGTGGTATCTATTTTGTTCTACTGTATCCAAACGCCTTTCAAAAATATGACACAGGGGTAGGCACTGTGGCCCAGCAGGGTAAATCGTTGCTTGGAGTGTCCACATCCCAAATCAGAAGCCAAGTTCAAATGTCAGCTGCTTGGCTTTCAAAGCAGTTTCCTGCTGATATGACTGGGAGGTATGATGATTGTCCAAGTAGCAGGGTTCCTGCCACCCACAGGAGAGACTCAGAGGGAGTTCCTGACTCCTGGCTTAACCCTAGCACTGTCAGGAATTTGAGAGAGGAGAGAATCTATCTATCTCCCTCTCTCCCTCCCTCTCTTTCTCTGCCTTTCCATGAAAACATAAACATTTAAAAAGTGACATATAGGGGCCGGCGCTGTGGTGCAGTAGGTTAATCCTCCAACATGCGGCACCCGCATCCCATATGGGCACTAATTCTGTCCCGGTTGCTCCTCTTCTAGTCCAGCTCTCTGCTGTGGCCTGGGAAAGGAGCAGAAGATGGCCCAAGTGCTTGGGCCCCTGTACCTTCATGGGAGACCCAAGAAGCTCCTGGCTCCTGGCTTCAGATCCACGCAACTCCGGCCGTTGCGGCCATTTGGAGAGTGAATCAATGGAAGGAAGACCTTTCTCTCTGTCTCTCACTCTCACTGTCTAACTCTATCTGTCAAATAAATAAATAAAATCTTTAAAATAAAAGAGACATATAGCAAATGCTCAACAAGTATTTTTTCTGAACCAATGAATGGAGAGAAGTTACATTTACTGGCCTGAATATAAAATTTATATTCACATGGATCTCTTTCTTGCATATAAATGAGCTACTAATGGGAGTGAGGAAGGGAGGGAGCATCGGGTGGGAAGTATCATTTGCTCTTAAAGCTGAATATATGAAATACATGAAATTTGCCCCCTTTATATAAAAATTTTAACAGGAAATGAGCTACTAGCTCACATATGCTACTGAATATGAAGAACTATAAATTTTTAAAATGCATAGTTATATTTAGAATTATACCCACACATATTTGTAATGTTATGCTCATTTGAATAAAGCCTAATCATGATTCTATATAGTCTGCCTATTACAATTCATGTGGTGGCAGGTACACCTACACATACCATTTAGTGGAAACAGTGAAGGATGAAAACAGCATTCATATACGAAGGCAAAGGACCAGAACACCTCAACACTCATTACACCAAAATAGAGGGCAGGGGCAAATTACTCCAAAGTTTTACATCATGTACCTTGGAGAAAAATAGTACTCTGATACAAGCAAGCAGTGAAGGGAGTAGCTGATTTAACAGAATAGCTAGTGGATTTGTTTGGGATAATCTAAAATTAAAGTAACTGAAGGTTATATTAGTAAAGGCACCAAATGTCTGGACACGAGAATCATTAGCATATGTACAATTTTTAAACTCAAAACTGATTTGTATAAGAGAGCTGAGGTGGAAAGGGGGAAAAAAACAAGGTGTAGAAATTGAACTGGTCCCTGAATAAGAGAAATTAGATAGAACCTCAGGAAATAACATGGAAAGAACCAGAAAATAAGAGTAGGAGAGGAACCCTGGAAATAATCTAGTTTGGGCCAGAAAATATCAAAACTCAGTGTGGGACATGATGAGCTTGAGACATCTTTGAAGTATCTGAAGACAAATACTGCACAGGTATGCAGATGTTTAAGTGTGAAATTCAGATAGTATTCATTCAAATAAACATGCACTCATCAGCTAACTGGTGGTATGTGAAGGTTGGCCGTGGACAAGATCACACGGGGGTGAAGAATCTTACGAGCAGAAGAGTCAAAGATAAAATCATACTTTGATAACAAAGTCAACATATACCACATCTGGTGGCTCATGAACGACCAGTGAGGCAGGAAAAAGATACCAAAGAGCAGCTGCCTAACGGAAGCCTTGGCAACAAAATTCAATAAACAGTAACATACATTGCTGGACTCAAGAAAAAATTTCCTTGGAACAGAGCACAATTTCACTGAAAATACACAAATAACATACACACACCCCCATCTTCTAGACTACACGGAAGATAGAGGAGGGAAAACCAGATTGAAATGGGTTGACATGTGAGAAACAGAGGTAATATGAACACAAAACTTTGCCTTTTTTTTCCTTAGGAATTTGGGAGAGTAGAAACAGAGGCCACAAGATGGGGGTAGAGTTTATAAATGTACTTTTTAAAATACAGGTGATAATTAAATCAGATGTTCCCAAACCATGAGAAGGAATTTCTGCTTCTAAGATGGCTAACAAACTTTCCAATAGATAACAACCATAAATTCCTAACAAAGTAGAAAAGGCAAATGCTATGCAGAGAAATAAGCAGAAAACAACTGGAAGGTGGGTGGAAGAGTGGAGTTTTTCATTCTTTATAGCTTTCTGTCTGAGCACAGGCCATAGTACGCAATAACATGGGCAGCTAGAATTCTTATGAAAGCTCTGAATTCTTACTGGGTTTATTCTGAGATGGCCCCTGATAAGGCCTGGTCCAGGTTCTTGTCTCCACACAATAAATTCAAGGAAGAGACATAAAGGTAAGCAGAGAAGGAAGATTTATTTGCACACAAAGCAAGTACACACTCAGGAAGGAGTTCAAGCAAACTCAAGAGAGCTGCAATTACCAAGATCAGGGGCCATCTCTTTATATTATCTAGAGGCATGGGGTGGTGTCTGTGGCAGGGCCTAACTGAACATTCAAAGGAAGCAGAGTTTGGGGTGAGACTTGAGTACTGCCTATTTCCAAGCCCTTTCTGGAAATCTCAGATGTGTCATGGCATCAGGTGAATAACAGGAGTGGGAGTGTCAGCCAGAGAATTTTATTGAGACATTCTAGTGGCCTAGAGGTCATCACAGGGAAACAGCCTGTAGACACATTGGCTATTTCCAGCTCTAAGTTTGCAACATCACAGAACTTACAGTTTCCACTACATGGAGGGGATGGGTTCAGCAGTGCACAGATAGGGAGATTTGGACCATGCAGAAAAAGGGGCTTTCAGTGGTGCAGAGAAGGCAAGGTGGTGTGAGCAGTGCTGGCCAGGCTATCACACAGGCTGAGGCTGCCCCACGGCTGGCCAGGGCAACTGCACGGGTCAGCTGGTGTTGTCATGCAAGTTGGCCAAGGCTGTCAAACCTCAGCTCCTCTCTGCTCTGGCAATCTACCTGCCGACATCAGGCTGAAGAACAAAAAAAACTAGGGCAACCACAGCCGCTAGGAAGTAATAGGGACAATCTCAGGAAAGAGGCAGCAGGAGAACTTGAACTCTAATTCTAGACTCTTCTGTAATCACTAACATCTGAATCATTCACAATTGTTGGGTACAATTCACAATTATTCAAGAAGTAGAAAAACATGATGTCATCAAGAGAAAAGACAATCAACACAAACCAACCTATAATATCTTAGGTGGTGGCACACAGAGAAGGAATTTACTACAGTGCTTATAATTCTGTTCAAAGATGTAAAGAAAAATATGCTCACAATGAATAAAAGCACAGAAAATACAGGCAAAGAAATAGACATTGTCAATAAGAACCAATGGATATTCTAGAACTAAAAAATACCAGTGTATGGTCAGAACAGGAGGATGAAGACGAAAAAAGAAAAAAATGAACTTGAAGACAGGTCTGTAGAAATTATCTAATCTGAAGAACAAAGAAACAAAAGACATATAAACAAAAATTGAGCAGAAGAACAAAACTGATTGGTGGGATAACAGCAAAACTTAAAATGTGTAATTTGATTCCTAGTAAGAAAGGAGTAATAGAATAAGGTAGAAAATTATTGAATAATGGTTGAAAGTATGTAAAATTTTATCAAAGACATAAATTTACATATTTAAGCCCAATGGACAGCAAATAGGACATTGTGCCAACTGAAGTAATTAAATCACAAACACTGTGTTTGCTCTTATCTGAGGTACCTGGAGAGGTCACATTCATTGAGAAAGAAGGCAACATGGTGGTGAGTTACTGCTTAATGTGTACAAAAATTCTATTTTGAAAGATGAAGCGATCTAGAAAATGATGGTGATGGCCACACAGTATTGCCACTTTAGGCCTAAAATTGTTAATATAGTAATTTGTGTGTTATACATATTTCACCAAGATTAAAAATAATAACAAATGATGTGAAGACCATTCAATGGGAGTCAATTTTTCTTTTCAACAAATGATGTTGGGAAAGCTGGATAGCCACAGGCAAACAAAAATAACAGTGGACCCTTAAGTAACATTACATATAGAATTTAACTCAGAGTAGATCAAAGATGGAAATATAAAATCTGCAAGTTATTAAGATGAAACCAGGCAACATTTTAACACTGGGTTTGGCAGTGATTTCTTGCATATGACAACAAATGCATAAGTAACAAAAGAAAAAATTTGGAAATTGGGGTTTATAAAACCAAATCATTTTCTATTAAAAAAAAAAAGTGAGTAAAAAGGCAAACCACAGAGAAAAAGGCAAGGAGAAAATGTTTATAAATAGTATCTCTGCTAAGGACCAACACTGAGAATAATTATGTATAGAGAACTCCCTAAAGCTCAACAACACAAAAACTCTCATTCATGACAACATAGATGACCCAGGAAAACTTCAGGTTAAATGAAGTCAGTCAAGCACAGAAAGACAAACATCCCATGACCCCACTTACATGTGGAGCTTTAAAAAGTCAAAATCACAGACAGAAAAAAAGTGGTTACCAGCAGTTGGCGGAGGAACTGTGTGAATATTTATTCCAGGACATAAAAATTTAGACAGGAAGAAGTTGAAGAGTGTCAGTGTACATCAGAGTCACTGTAGTTAACCTTATGCAGTGTATTTGAAACTTACTGAGATTACATTCTCATCACAGTATTTGAGGTAATCTGTATATTAAATAGTTTGTCATTCCACAATTCACTTTTATCAAAACACATGTATACCATAGATACACACTACCTTTACCTGTGAATCAAAAAACATATTTAAGGGCCGGTGTTACAGCACAGTAGGTAAAGCCACCACCTGTGATGCCGGCATCCCATATGGCCACTAGTTCATGTCCTGGCTGCTCCACTTCTGATCCAGCTCCCTGCTAATACACCTGGGAGACCAGAAGCAGAAGACCGAAGTTTGGGGGCAGCTCCTGGCTCCTGGCCTCGGCCTAGCCCAGCGCTGGCTGTTACAGTCATCTAGGGAGTAAACCAGTATATGGAAGATCGGTCTCTCTCTCTCTCCCTCTCTATAACTCTTTCAAAATAAATATTTTTTTTTAAAGATGTACATGAAGTTCCTCAGGCTCAGTGGAAAACAAAACATGCTGAACCTTGTATATTCATAAAGGAATGAAAATACGTAGCTAGAGAGGTTAAAAACTACTTTTTGCTCTTTAGAGCACCTCCAAGTGTTCAAAAGTATAAATGAGCCCCACAGTGTACCAGAGAGAATTGTAAACGTGCCAGACAGTCCCAGCCCCTTCCTGCATGGAGCTCTCAGAACCACCCCAGAATATCCTGGGAATGCAATACTCTGAGACAAGGAGGAACTTGCTTGAGCACCCAGGCCTTGCTCCTCTCCCTTGGACACATGTTCTTCAATGCCCACTGAGCCACCTCGTTCCTGAGGTGTATAAGCCAGCAAGGGCTGCCTTTTCAGTCCCTCAGCTGTGGTAAAGTGCAGCCTGAACAGTTAAGACTCCATCGTCACCTGGGGCAGCTTTCTCAAGACCTTGTGAGAGCAGCTCTCACAAAAAGAACTGCAATTTCTTCTTTCTCTCCCCCTCTCCCCTACGCCCCCTCCCTCCCTCCCTCCCTCTCTCTAACATTTTTATTTGAAAGTCAGAGTTACAGGCGGGCAGAGAGAGAGGTCTTCCATCTGCTGGTTCACTCCCCAAATGGCCTCAATGGTCAGAGCTCTGCCGATCTGAAGCCAGGAGCCAGGAGCTTCTTCTGGGACTCCCACGTGGGTGTAGGGACCCAAGGACGTGGGCCATCTTCCACTGCTTTCCCAGGCCATAGCAGAGAGCTGGATTGGAAATGTAGCAGCCAGGACTCGAACCAGCATCCATATGGAATACCGACACTGCCCACTATGCCACAGCACAGGCCCCTGCAATGTATCTTTTGCTGCCTATCTGTAGATAATAAACCCTTTATAAAACCTGTGCTGTGTCTCACCACACTCAAGCAATTGGTAAAATGTAGCCTGATACGTAGTGGGTGAAAAGTTCTGACTCCTTTTCCTGGTGGTTGGTAGAGGGATGGTCTTACTTTCAAATTAGTGAACCTGATTTATAAGATGTAATTAAAATACAAATCATTTCAGGGAAAACTGACATCATGTCTTCAAATCCAAGATAGATCTATGTCCATTTGGGCTTCTTTAATTTCTCTCAACAGTCAGTTTTAAATGTTCATTGCACAGGTTCATTAAAGGTTCATTGCACAGGTCTTGAATACTGAAATTTAGTACAAATGCAGGTTATTAATATAAATTAAATCAGTAATTTGGGGCCGGCACTGTGATGTAGCAGGTAAAGCCGCCTCCTGCTGGCATCCCATAAGGGCAATGGTTCAAGTCCCGGCTGCTCCACTTCTGATCCAGCTCTCTGCTATGGCCTGGGAAAGCAGTGGAAGATGGCCGATGTCCTTGGGCCCCTGCACCTGCGTGGGAGACCTGGAGGAAGCTCCTGGCTCCTGGATTCGGATCAGCACAGCTCCAGCTGTTGCAGCCATATGGGGAGTGAACCATCGGATGGAAGACCTCTCTCTACCTCCCTGTAACTCTGCCTTTCAAACAAATAAATAAATCTTTTCAAAAATAAATTAAAAAATCAGTAATTTAACCTTATTTTCCAATAGTTTACTGCTACTATATAAAATATAATTGTTACATATTATTTTGTGACCTTGCTAAATTCACTTTTACATTATTGTTGATAAAATTTTGTAGTCCAGCAACCATTTCAACTAATAAAAATAATTTTCCTACTTTATTTCTTTATGCCTTTTATGTATTTTCTTGCATAATTAAAGTGCATACTTAATCACATGCTTGCTAACAGACTTGGGAGGAAACGTTATTTGTATTAGTCAGCTTTTCATTGTTACAATGGACCACCTGAGGTAACGGACTTTATGTAAGTAGGAGGCTTGTATAGCTCAGTTTTCCAGTTTTGAGTTTAAGATAGTGCAGCCCCTTTGCTTGGCATCAGGGGAGGCCAGCAGATGGCAATGGCAGAGTGGATATAGAGGAAGGATCACATGGTGAACAAGGCTGAACCCAACTTGGGCTTTTATAACCCTCCCACAAGAATGACCTTCTGAGAACATGCCCCCTGAGACCTGGGTGCCTCCCACTAGGCACCACCTCCAAAAGCTTCCATCATCTCCCAATAGCACCACCCTGGAAACCACGCCTTTAATAAATGGGCAATTACAGGACATTCAACAACAAAACTAATATCCAAGTCATAGCAGCAATGATGCCTGTAGCTCATTTTGAAATGCATCAAAAATGCAGGATGACTGATGGCTGTAGGAATGCAGAGATATGTGAGAAAGCAAGGATAATTGAATGTTCATTACAAAGTACTGCCATAAATTTTTTTTTTTTTTTCAATTTTCTGTGTGAAATCAAAACCAAAGCAAGGATCCAGCTGTGAGGGGCTGAAAATAAGAGAAAAGACCAAGGACATTGTAAGGATTTTGAGACAGGCTAAAATTGGTGGACTCCAAGGCACAAGTGAAAGGATTAGCTTTAAAAAAAAAAGATGAGCAGCTTCCCTATTGTATCAGGAGAATTAGGATGCATACAAATGCAGATACAGTGACTTGGGATGCATACTAATGAAGATATGGTAATACAGAATGCATACAGATTTGGTTTTGCCAGCTGGCTGATAAGAAGGTAGGGTTATTTGCTCCAAATGAAGTTTCAACAGAGGTATTGTAGAGACTTAATCAGAGAAACCTAAATTTGTTTAGGCAGTGTTGATGGTCCATTTCTTGGTTGGTAACTAAACTGATTAGAGCAGAAGCCACGCTCAGCATCCTGGATCCAATTTCTCATTTGTAAGACAGGATGATATGTCTAGCACAGAGACAGTCACAATTAAATGGAAAAAATGCCCATAAAGCAGCTAGCGAAGTGCCTCACATAAAGGTACTAGATGTTATTGTGGAAAGTCTGTACCATTCTTTCCATGCCTGCAACCAGTGATTATCTCACAGCGCTGCTCTTCAGGAAGTTGTTGAAGTTTCCTATGCTGGTATCAAAGAGAAGGTAACCTCACTGGGCAATCAGCTGATCAAACAGCTGCACCAGACACATGAGGTACCAAATCACAAAGGTACCATATGATATTTATAGATCAGCACTGGGCTTTGTTTGTAAATAAGGATTGGGGCTACAATTTAGACATGAGCTAAGTATAGAGACCACTATTTTTGCAAAGCTGCAGAAAGCAAAGACTTTTTTAATCTGTGCAAACTGATAAAGAACATGCTGTGATAATTCTGCAAATTTCCAAAGAAATTAAAAACAGGGGCAAATAGCTAGAGAAATTTGGTTTTACCTTACTTGGGAACTAAGCACAAAGAAAATTGTGGCCAAGGGTTGAGTTTTATTTTTGAAGGAATGTGTTTTATGTTTTAGTGTGCTTTAATTAGGAAAAAACATGTAAGGTATTATTACTTAATTCTAATTTTACTTAAGTACAGTACAAAATAGCACTTAAGTAAAACTATGATGAGTTGCGATGTATATTGTACAACTTCAAATCTCATAAGATATCAGTTTATATTATAAAAACAAACTTTTAAATAACTATATGAATAGTAGATTCATACTCAGGAATTTGGGCTTTTGGTTAAAATCATAACTTCAATTTCACTGCCAGTTAAACTACAGTAACTGGCACTGGACTTGCTCTCCTAGTACACACAATTAGAAAACCCAACACGTGTAAGGCAACTGTGTAACGGGCACAGACAACAGGCAGTGCAAGACTGTGATGCACCAGAGAAAAGAAACCAACGAGGTGAACTCTACAACCACTCTGCTTTCTGCTCAGAGAGGCTTTTCAGCCAGCAGCGTGGGAAGGAAAAACTCAGGCAGAGAACTTTGAGAAGACTGAGTTGAAAAAAGGAAATAATTCAAAGAAGCTGAGGTGTCTGTGTGTGTGCGCAGGCAGAGAGCTGGAAAGAAAGGAGTTACACAATAAAAATGCTCCAGAAATCTGGTTTTGGCTGATTACTAAGAGGCATATACATTAAGACTCCAAAAGACAAGAAAACACACACACCCTCCCCAAAAGAAAAACAAAAATAAGTAAGCAAAGAACTAGAGGAAATTGTTAGCTGAACAATTCTCAAAGCTCATACAGGACTGGAAGACACTTGAGATCTGGGCACCCAGGATGCTAGCACCTCAGTGATACTCAGGGCATTCAGTAGCAACAACAGAAATCTTAATGATCAAATATAGAGCTATCTTAGGGATAGACTTCTTTTGAATCACCCCAACAAAGCTTAAGAACAAGCATGAAAAGGATCAAGTTGGCAATCAAGCAGCTGCTGCCAAAATGAAGTTCAACAGTTAAAAACAAACACAACAGAATTCAGATCCTTCACAATACATTATAATAAATAAAATAATCAGCATCCAATAAAATTAACACAGGAAAGAAGGGGGCATTAAGCCTTGCAGTTAAGATACCTGCATCCCACGTGAGAGTGCCAGGTTCAATTCCCATCTCTGGATTCTGACTTTAGCTTCCTATCAATACAGATCCAGGGAGGCAGTGGTGATAGCTCAAGTAATTGGACATCTGTCACTCTTGTGGGAGACCTGAAAGTTCCCAGTTTCTGGCTTAAGTCCAGCCTAGGTCAGCCTCAGTCCTGTGGACATTTAGGGAGTGAAATAACAGATAGGAACTTTCTCTCACTGTCTTTTTGTGTCTCAATTTTTGTTTTTAAAGTTCAGAAAGTCAATAAATGTGACCCACAAACAGGAAAGATACAGTCAATAAAGATCCAGAAATGACAGATATAATAGAAACAGAAGACTTCAAAAGAGCTACTATAATATATTCTATAGATTTACAGAAAAACATAAAACACAAAGAAGTGAAAGAATCTTCTCTGATACTTAATATTTAAGATGAATACCTCAGTGAATGATCTTAGGAGCACATGAGACTGCACAGGAAATATTAGTGACTTTAAAAGCAACAAACTACTCAAACTGAAGGATGGTGAGAAAAAAAAGTTTGGAAAAATAAAAAGGTCATGAATTATGGGATACGATCAGTCACAGAGGCAGCTAGGATCTCACAGGAAAGGGGCAGAAAAATATTTGAAAAAAACAGCTAAATGGTTCCAAATTTGATAAAATACATAAATCCACAGATCCAAACACAAACCCAAAGCAGTATAAAGCAGAATAAACACAAAGAAAAATCACACCAAATCTGCCTTGACCAAACTGCTGGAAATCAGTCATAAGCGTTGAAAATCTCAATTATGACGACTGTAGATGTCTCTTCAGAAAGCAAGCACTCCAGGAGACAAAATATAAACAAAAGAGGGAGAAAAAAGTTGTCAGGCTAAAATTCTAAATCCATTGAGAATGTTCATCAGAAAAGGAAGACAGTTGTTTGACACAGTGGCTGACACTTGGGGTGCCTGCATCAGTCTTGGGGGTCCTAGGTTTGACTCTGGCTTTACTCTAAATCTCAGCTTCCTACTAATTCACACCCTAGGAGGCAGCAGGTGATGGCTCAAGTAGTTGGGTTCCTGCCACCTATGTGTGAGACCTAGACCTTAACCTGGTTAAGACCAAGTTTCTGGCAGTCCTCTTTTTGAAGAAGAAAGACTGAGTTCCAGGCTCGAGGATTCAGCCTAGACAAGTGATGGCAGTGGTGGATAACTGGTGATTGAACCAGTGGAAGTAAGATCTCATTCTCTCTAGTTCCACCTCAGCCTTTCAAATAAAGTGAAAAAAATAACAACAAAACAAGTTAAGAAAGAGTAAGGGCTTTGAATAGACATGTCTCAAAAAATACAAATAGCTAAGTAACTACATAAAAAATGCTCGGTATCGCTAGCTATCAGGAAATGCACATCAAATCCACGCTATCGTGGCTGGAGTTGAGGCACAGTGAGTTAAGCTGCTGCCTGTGATGTCATTATCCCATATGTGCACGGGTTCAACTTTTGTCTGATCCAGCTCCCTGCTAATGTACTTGGAAAGCAGAAGATGTTCCAAGTGCTTTTCCTGGCTCCTGGCTTCAGCCTGGCCAGCCTTGGTTATTGCGGTCATCTGGGGGGGGGGGGGGGGGGCGGCAGTGAACCACAGAAGATCTCTGTCTCCCCCTTTCTAACTCTGACTTTCAAATAAATAAATAAATCTTAAAAACAAACACCACTTTCATTTCACTCCAGACTGGCCACATAAGACAAAGTAACAAACATTGGCGAGGATGTGGAAAATACGGAAACTTTATACACTGTTGGAAGAAACAAAAATTAGTTCAGTCATGGGGAACAGTAAGGAGGCTCCTCAAAAGACTAAAAGCAGACATACCGTATGACTCAGCTATGCCACTTACGAATATATACTTGAAGGACACGGAATCAAACATGCAGGGGGCACCTTCACTCCCACGCTCATTGCAGCACTATTCACGACAGCCAAGATAAGGCATCATCCTAACTGTTCCCTGATTCATGAAGAAAATGAACTTAATACACACAAGAGAATAACACTTAACCAAAAATAAAAGTAACATCCTGACATGCAGACGGAATGAACGTTAACTAGAGCTCATCACACAGTGAAATAAGCCAGCCAGAGAAACACGAACATTCTTCTCAAAGTTGATCTGAACTTATAGTACGATTACTAGGGGCTCGGAAGGGCAGTGGGGGGAGTGGGAATGCGTACCAAAACTGTCAGAAGTAGCAAGTTCTGGTGTTCCACAGCACTGCAGAGTGACCATAATTCACACTAATCTATTATGTACTGTACTGAGAACACAAGAGGAACTGGTAGGCTCCAAACACAAAGAAAAGTAGATAGGAGAGTGCGGTTGTCTAGACTGGTTTATACTGTATATACTGATGAAGTTTTGCACTGTACCCCCAACAAAGTATTACATGTTAACCAAAATTTTAAAAAGTCACCTGGAAAGTTTGGAATAACACAAAGATTAGTTAAGGCCCATTCCCAGTCTGATTCAATGGGGCCTGAGAGTCTCCATTTCTAAGGAGTCCTCAGGTGATGTGATTGCTTTTCCAAGGATTAGACTCTAGAACAGGGCTCCTGAGAAATACAAATTACAAAGATTACTTATAACTCCAAATGCAAACACTGTAAGACAGTTACATTTTTCAATTTTTTTAAGAAATTAAAGCATTGTTTTCTTTTTCCTTTTTTTTCCTCAAACATTTATTTTATTTATTTGAAAGGTAGAGTTACAAAGAGGCAGAGGGAGGCAGGGAGGGAGGGAGGGAGAGAGGAAGGTCGGTCTTCCCTCAGCTGGTTCACTCCCCAGAGTGGCTGCAACGGCTGGCAGGGGTTGAGGGTGGGTGAGGGAGGTCTTCCATTTGCTGGTTCACTCCCTAGAGTAGCTGCAACAGCTAGAGCTGTGCCAATCCAAAGTCAGGAGCCAGGAGCTTCTTCCAGATCTCACAAAAGGGTGCAGGGGCCCAAGGACTTGGGCCATCTTCCACTGTTTTCCCAGGCCATTGCAGAGAGATGGATCCCAAGAGGAGCAGCTGGGGAACTTGAACTGGTGCCCATATGGGATGCTGGCACTGAGGGTGGTGGCTTTACCAGATAAGCCACCATGCCACAGCAGCACGGTGCCACAGTGCAGGCCCTTGTTTTTCTAAACCTCCGCTTCCTTGTTCTTTTGTTAGATTTTATTTTAGTTGTGGTGTCTGTCAACAACTTCCTGTCTTATCACAAACTACCACTACAGCAGGTTTCCTTTATATCTGCATATAGGCCAATCAACTTATATAAGCATAGCTTCCTCTTTTCTTTCACTGTTGGTTAAGTTTTAAGTCCAGCTTCCACTTGCAAAATTGAAGGAATTGTTCAGAGTCTGCCAGACAATTGTCGAGCAAACCCTTTGCTCTACGAACCAAATTTTTGAAATAAAAAAAAGTCCCCAAAGTAAGGACAAAGGGTAAGGGTGCGGGGGGTCGAACACTATGCCCGCTCATAAGATTCATTTCTACAATAATAAACCTTCGCTTCAGAAATACATGACAGATATTCTTCAGGAGTCCCACGCACTCAAGTTAATGAAAATATGCTTATTTCTTAGTCCCAATCTAATAGCAATCTGAATCCCTGGGAATCCCTGAAACGGAAATCGGATACCTGCAGCCTGAACACAAATGGTACTTACAATTTTCTTCATACCCATGTTATTATGCTTCAGAATTAATTCTATTTCCTGCAAAAACATAATTCCTGGTTGAGAGAATGTGATTGATTACAGGTAATGAAGTGCCAAGCACAGTCATGAATGTGAGGTCAAAAGCTGTAATCTAGAGGATATGAAACAATCACTGCTTTCTGATGGGTCAACTCCCTTCAACAGTGAAAGGCTGGGTGGAAGAGAATGGCAGGATCAACTACGCCTCTCTGAATACAAATGTTAAAGTAAATTAAAATTGCTTTCCTAAACTCTAGTTTTTCTACTTGTGTCCTTTCAAGACATTTCAATAACACAGAAGCAAGTATTTAATCTAGAAGATAAGATTAACAAAGAGTACTTACTACAAAAAAAAAAAAAAAAAAAAAAAAAACCACAAATAAGACATGATTTAGTAAAGTTATTTTATTTTACCCGGGGCTCTCCCCATACAAACGGCATGTAAATGCTGACACTGAGAAATAGCTGGGAGAACTACCGAGAGAAGTCAGAACATCATGCCTTCCAATCCATCCTCCATAAACTTCTTATAAAGTGCCATAAATTTGGCCACAAATGCTTCCAAATGATAAATGGCCTTACTGCCCAGCTGGAGACGATGTTCATAATAAGCTGCCATCTGGGCCACTTCCCCTTTCAGTTGTCCATCACAATTATGCAAAAGTTCCGAGAGAAGGCCCTAAGGAAAAATAATTGGTGATTTAAAAGGTAATCACTGAAAACAGTATTAACTGAACATTCTTTATTTCTCTCATTCACAAAAGAAGCAAAACTTAAGCTAAATGTGCTCTTTTTAACCCATTAAGTCCCATGTTTTCAATTCTGAAACTATTGAAACAACATAAATATTTATTTCAAAGTTACCCTAAGTGGTATATTTATTGCTCAATTTAAATTTTTTCAGGGTGTCCTATATATACAACCATGGGACAATATTAATTCTTTTTTTGTGCACCTATAATGTTCATTCAAGAGAAAAAACTTCCTATCATTAAATGCCAAACACAGATGGTCTCCCACTTACAAATTTTCGACTTTACAATGGTGTGAAAGCAATACGCCTTCAGTAGAAACCACTGCATGAATTTTATATGTTGATCCTGCCCCAGGCTGGTGAAATGCAGCGTGATCCTCTAGTGATGCTGGGAAGTGGCCAACAGCCACAGCTCCCTCTCAGCCACCAGAGGAAACAACTCTACAATATCCTGTGTTAATGAACAGTGACATTCAGCAGGGTCGGCATAGCAAACGCATTTTCCATTTATGGTATTTCCGACTGAGAATGAATTTATCAAGATGTAAACCCATCAGAAGTTGAACAGTATCTGCATTTAACAGCACAAGAGTACAAGGATAAAAGCACAAAGATACTTATTGCAGCATTTTTTTGTACTAATAATCTGGAAACAACCTAAATTTAAACCAAGAGGGGTTATATTCATGAAACTGTGATGTAGCCATACAACTGAATGCCACTCAAATACTAAAAAGAATGAGCTACATCTGTATGGTCATATAATACCACCTATGCTATACTCTTGAGTGAAAACCATTTCATGAAACTACACACACACACACACACACACACACACACATATATTTTTTTTTATGTGAAAAATAGAGGTCTGTGGGCCAGCGCCACGGCTCACTAGGCTAATCCTCCACCTGTGGCACCAGTACTCTGGGTTCTAGTCCTGGTTGGGGTGCTGGTTCTGTCCCAATTGTTCCTCTTCCAGTCCAGCTCTCTGCTGTGGCCCAGGAAGGCAGTTGAGGATGGCCCAAGTGCTTGGGCCCTGCACCCACATGGGAGACCAGGAAGAAGAACCTGGCTCCTGGCTTTGGATCGGCATAGCGCGCTGGCCATAGCGGCCATTTGGGGGGTGAACCAACGGAAGGAAGACCTTTCTCTCTGTCTCTCTCTTTCACTGTCTAATTCTGCCTGTCAAAAAAAAAAAAAAAAAATAGAATAGAGGTCTGTGAAAAGTAGTTACTATTAGAAAAGAAGGGTGGATCTCATTTTTTTCATTGTATATTTCATAGCATTTGAATTTTTTTGAATACTGCCCTGCTGTTTTAATAAAAGTAAACCAAAACTCCCTGAATTCCCTAATATTTAACAAACACTAAAAGACACTAGACAGAGGAAGTTGATAGAACAAACCTGAAGCTAAGGCTTGAAACATCCTAGAATCTGGACTCTATCTACCTCTGTAAGGTACTGTGTCTCATCACTTGAAATACTTATTGGTCGGCTGTTTACATGGTTCTTCACCTTTTAATCCTCTAAGTCTCAGCTTAAACATTATCTTCCTCAGAGAAGCTATCAATCAATGGCCTTCCATGGCCACGTAATTCATTTTTATCACTTCACCTTGTTACATCCTTTAGAGTACTTGCAACATTGCAAAATCCTCTTATTCTTCTTTCCCTTTGCATCCCACTATCATATAACTTACTGAAGGCAGGCCCTCCCTTCTCTTCTTGATTCCTCTTCTAATGGTGTCAGCCACATAGAAAAGCCTAGATAAACACCCACAGAAGTACTAAGTTGGAGAGAAAGAGGTGACAATATTATTGTCCTCCTACAAAAGCTCTGTGATCAGTCTAAGTGTTAACAGTAATAAACAGTTCCAGATCTGAAACTGGGTTACCTTCATTATTATCTCAGGCGGAATGCAATGTGTTAGAAGCTCATAGAGCCTTCCACGAACTTCAAGGAGCCTATATAAAACAAAATAATTGATAGTTTGTGATAAAATCAGGGGCAATTTCTCCAAGTTCCTACCGTGCTATTTCACTTTACAAATTAAACTATCCAATACTGCCACAGTTTCTTGTATAGTGTTATCGTAGGACACACACAGAAAAGTTTCCTAATTCAGTTGATTTTTTCAAAAAGAAAAACTTCAGAGTTCTTTTAAATGAGACATTTATACCTAATGTGGATAATCATGTCAAATACCATGCAAGTGCTAGACAGAAACTAAGACATAATAGTGAAAGCTGAGCTTACCCACACAATGGCATTTAATACACCTGAAGGATATTATCAAGTAATAACGTTTTCTTTTTTCCCAAGATAGATGATACCTGACAAACCAGAAAATGGTCATGAAGGGACTGGAGTCGTGGCATAGAGGGTAAAGCTGCCACTTGCAATGCTGGCATCCCATTTGGGCACCAGTTTGTATCCCAGCTGCTCCACTTTCAATCCAGGCCTCTGCTAATGGCTTGGGAAAAGCAGGGGAAGATGGTCCAAGTCCTGAGGTCTCCTGCTTCCTATGTGGCAGGAGATCCAGATACACTCTAGGCTCCTGGCTTCAGTCTGGCCCAGGCCTGGCTATTGCAGCCATGTAGGAAGTGAACCAGCAGATGGAAGATCTATTTCTCTCTCTCACTCTCTTTCAAATAAATTTCTTTAAAAAATTATCATGAAAAGATTATAAACAGTCACTAATTACACAAGTTACAAAAGATAGCAGTGGTATGGAATAAAATGCTACTGCTTAGACTACACAGTAAAATGGCAATATGACAGGGACACGAAGCTGTCCTGTCATAAAAGGGGTGAGAAAAGAGGTTAGAGGTAAGCACAGAAACTGAATAGAATCATTCAAACCAAGCTAAATGAACAGGAACATGTCAAAAAGTTACAATGAAAATCCCAAATATACACAAAACATGCATCTTCATCTATTTCTCCATATATTTACCCACTTCCAAAGAGAAAAAAGGTGTTCTGAATTTTTCTAAGACGATGGATGTTCCACACTTCAGATAAATCAGGGTAGTGATTTACAATTTCTTAAAAGTAAAGGTTGACTTTTCCTTTGGGAGGCAAGGAATATAAAAGCCCCATCATACATAAACAAAAGAACTAGAACAGAGCAAGCATTGGGACTAACAGTGAAGACACTGATTGGAACACCAGCCCCTATATAGGAGTGCCTGGGTTCTATGCCTGCCTCCCACTTGAAACTCCAGCTTCCTATTAATACAAATACATACCCTGGGAGGCACTGGTGACAGCTCTAGTGGTTGAGTTCTTGCCAAACCCATGGGAGGCACTGACTGGGTTCCCAGCTTCCAGTAAACAGGCTCAGACCAGGCCCAGTCATTGCTTAAGAGAGTGAACCAACAGAATGCTTCTCATGTCTGTCTGTCTCTCAAATAAAATAAAGAAAACTTAGAACAGTTCTTCTATCAGACACCAGCTCAGTGAGGGATCATTATCTCCATTTTTCTTTTTAGATGTAAGTAACCTAATAAAATCAAATATAGCAAACCATGCTATGAACACAGATCTGTCTTCTCTCAAAGTCCATGTCCTCTCAATGCCCGCCAAAGCGTTTATTTAACACAATACTCTGTCCTAGGTTCTCTGGAATATACTACTTTTACTGAAAAGTTAAAGTTCAGAGAGGTTGGGCTTCCACCAAGCTCATGCAGATGAGCCAGCACTTTTTTCAAGTCTGACTCAAAAGACTACAGCCTCAGAGCAGGTGCTGTGGCACAGCAGGTTAGCCCCTGGCCTGAGGCATCAGCATCCCATAGGGTGCCTGCTGGGAGTCCTGGCTGCTCCACTTCTGATCCAGCTCTCTGCTGTGGCCTGGAAAAGCAGTAGAAGACGGCCCCTGCACCCACGTGGGAGACCCGGAGGAGGCTCCTGGCTCCTGGCTTTGAATCGGTGCAGCCAACTGGGGAGTGAACCATCAGATGAACCTCTCTCTCTGCCTCTCCTCTCACTGTGTAACTCTTTCAAATAAATAAATAAATCTTTAAAAAAAAAAAAAAAAAGACTATGGCCTCTTGCTGACATGCTAGTGTGTCTCAAAAATAAAACCTGATTATTAAATCAGAAGGAATAAAAATAATGGCATGTGGTATAAAATTATTTTTAATATATACATATTGTTTATATACTTTATTTTTAAAAAGTTGATTCAGGAGATACTTGCCTATACACAAGTACAACACTATGTGGCTCTCATACATGTTAACATGTATCCCACATTAGTGTGAGTTAATTTATACTATCACTTAGCTTACAAAAATTACTATAATCTCCACTTACTATGTCATTATTTCTTGATAGGTTACAAGAGCACAAACTCTGTCAAAGAAATTAGAATTGTCTAGAATTGTCTCTTTCTTTTAGCTGAATGTCCCTGATTAAGTTATTTAAGTTCTGTATATCTTTACTTACTCACACACATAGTAAAGATTTTCATATTTTCTTCAAGAGGACTGTTATGTTAATTAAATGAGATAACACAGTTTAAGGGCTGATATAATCATTCACATAAATATTTGCTGCTACTCAAATTTTAAAAATCAAGACTAATCCAAGATGAATCAAATGAAAATCAAGACTATAAAGGGGGGTCAAAAATCAGTAGTCATTTGGTATTGGATACAGGCCAGAGATCAAAATGCCACCAGCTTTCCAGTATTTCTGGCCAGCATCAAAGCTTTCTAGAACTGGGCAAAACTTCTCTTTATATGGCACGAAGGAATAAAGTCCTACAATTTTATTTACATAGAGCATTTCTTCCACAAGGTCATTTATAAGCATCCAAAACTTGTCAAAAAGGTATCAACAGTAAAGTTTTAAAAACATAAGTTGATATATCAGGGCTGGCACTGTGGCTTAGCGGATAAAGCCGCCGCCACCCCTATGTACGCCAGTTCAAGTCCCAGCTGCTCCACTTCCCCAGCTCTCTGCTACAGCCTGGGAAAGCAGTAGAGGATGGCCCAAGTCCTTGGGCCCCGGACCTGCGTGGGAGACCCAAAAGAAGCTCCTGGCTCCTGATCGGCACAGCTCAAGCCACTGTCGCCATTTGGGGAGTGAATGAGTGGATGGAAGAAATCTTTCTGTCTCTCTGTAAACTCTTTTTCAAATAGACAAATGAATCTTTGGGGAAAAAAAAAAGTATAAGTAATATATTATCAAATATTATAATAATCTGTAGCTAAAGTCCTTAAAAGTACAAAAATTCTACTACCACCACCACGAATTTTCCTTCTTTAAAACCAGAACAAAAGAAAGTCATCTTCAGTGTAGAACTATTCCTAAGACCTGCTTTGTTTGCATTTTATCTTTTAAAACCTAGTATTTCAGGGCCAGTGTTGTGGCACAGCAGGTTAACCCACTGCCTGCCCATTCCATATGGGCATTGGTTTGAGTTCCAGCTGCTCCATTTCCAATCCGGCTCCTTGCTAATGCTGCTGGGAAAGCAGCAGATGTCTCAAATACTTGGGTCCCTGCCACCCACATAGGAGACTTGGGACAAAATTCTAGCTCCTGATTTTGGTCTGGCCCAGCCCTTACTATTGCAGCCATTTGGGGAGTAAACCAGTAGATGTAAGACCTCTTTCTATTTGCAACTCTGCCTTGCAAATAAATAAATCTTAAAAATAAAAAAAGCCAATATTTAATATTTCTTGGGGTTGAAGTTGTGACTCATTGGGTTAAACTCTCACGTGTGAAGCCAGCATCCCACATCTGAATGCCAGTTCGAGTCTTAGCCACTTCACTTCCATCCCATCTTTCTGCTAATGCACCTACAAGGCAGCAAATGATAGTCCAAATACTTGCGCCCCTCAAACTCCTGTGAGAGATCTGGATGCAATTCCTGGCTCCTGGCTTCAGCTTGGCCCAGCTCTAGATGTTATGGCTATGTGGGGAGTGAACTAGCAGCTAAAATCTCTCTTTCTATCTCTGCCTGTCACTCCGCCTTTTGAATAAACAAATAATAAATTTTTAAGGAAAAAAATAAAAGATAGTATTTCTTCATTAATAACAACAAAACAGAATACATACTTTTCCCTAAAGGCTTCTTTTCTGATGAAACTACTTACGTTTGGTACCTTCTGAAACCAATGGAATTCAAAGTAAACCTATGTCGGATTTACTATCCACCAAAATCAATGTATGTGGAAGTCAAAAAATACATGTTATGAACCTTTTGAAGGCTCTCTTATAGAAAGTAGGATTCATCAGATGTATCACTCAAGAGGGGAAACATTATTTTATTTTAAGCCAGAGAAGCTTAAATTCTGAGGCTATACTCAGCTGCTCTAAACCCTTAAATGATCAACTACCCTTTCAGTTCTGACAAGCTTCAAGGATGTGAGATTGTGCTTCAGTGAGCTTGAGGAACCTCCTCCACACTTCCACATACGCAGTAGGCTTTACACTGTCATTCTTGATTTTCAGAGGTGCAGACTGTCCTTCTCAAAGCTGTCATCAATCCAATCACCAGATGGAGGTGTTTTTAGTATGGCCCCCCACACTGGGTATCAGACCCACAGAAGTTAATGGAAATAACTGCAGCAAACGTGCCAAAAAATACTAAGTACCAACAGCATATAGACAACAGTATCCTTAGTACAGCTGTTCATTCTACATGAACACAGGGTTTTCTAATTCTTAAACCATCATCATACAATCTCTTTTTGCTCTTTAAAGAAACAAGTATCCTTGGCAGGCTAGTATTTTCAATATACAAATGAAGAAGCTGAAACTCTGAAATGAAGTTACCTGATGAAGGACATTTATCTACAATTTTAGATGAAAAGTCTGACTCATTCTTTGGTGTCTTCCTAGCAAATGATATATCAATTACTAACTTAAATACTATCCTTTTCAATATTAGAATGTGAGACACATTACGTGTTAACATTAGGTCACCAGGATCCTCAAAGTAAAAGCTAAAAACCCTAAAATTTGTCTTCTTTTACACGTAACTTTTACTTTTATGTTAATAGCTTAACAAAAGCTGTAATACCACATACTATTCACTATTCCAAATAACTCAATTTCTGAAATGAAATCCAACCTTTTCCTTAAAAGTTTAGTATTTTGATCCAAGATTTAATAATAATTCTAAATGGTGGGGTGTTAGTAGATAATAGCTAATATAAGTACTATCTTGAGACTTAAACCTTTATATCATACAGGTTACCTTTGTGGAGTTTGCTGACTGACAATAGCATTTGCAGTCTCCCTCAGATACACCTCCCAATCTGTCTCTGGGATTTCCTGATCTGCAGTGAAAGGATATCTACAACAAAAAGAGAGGACGAAAGAAATTAGAGAGAAGTATGCTAATGCTGTATAAAGTCTCCAGTGGCACCCACCCCACCCACTTACTGCTGCACTCTGCAGGCTTCGCACATTAGCAGGGCTTTTCTGAGATTTCTGCGGGACTTCTCTGCCAGTCTATGAGCCAGCTGGGAAGGAAGGTTCAGACCTTCCTTCTTGCACACAGTAGTTAACACATGGCAAATCTACAAACAAAATTAACAAAAACGGCCAGATCATCAAAAGCGTTCTGAGATAACTTCTGTTCTTAACATCATTTAAGATCCTTTTAACTATTACTCTCAAGTTTTTACGTGTAGCTTGCTATAAAGATACCTCAACAATCTGCACCCAACACAGTGTCACATATTATCCCTATTTTGTATAAAATCTCTCAAAATCTATGAACAGCAGGAAAACTATTTAGAACTTTTATTGATAGCTGTTAAGAATGACAAGGAAAAGAAAAATCTGTATTAATGTAGTTTCAGACTAACATCATCACCTTGCAAAATCTACTTCCTCCATATTCCAGTCTCCTCATACAGCCAATTAAGTTAGTAAGGCAATAAATAACTAGTCCTTAAACAAATCAGAATTGGCAATATACATCAGTTTAAGGTAGTAGAAAGTTTAAGGAGAACACTGTGCAGATCTCAGTACCTGTCATTTACTATCAGGAATATGCACTGGTGGTTGTATCTAGTGGTTTGTATCCAGCTTCACAGCTGTTCTTGATTTACTGATGCATGCCACTAAGCTTTTACAAAAACAACCATGACAGGGATGTATACACTAAACTCAGAGAATCAGAACTAAAACTTCTGTGAAAAGTTACAAGAGGTTTAACTTGATTTACCTCTTCAATGCTAGGAGCAGGCACTCGAACTGCCAGGCACCGACTACGAATGGGTGGTATCACTTTAGATGTAGAATTGCAACACAAGATCAACCTGCAGGTAGACATGTATTTTTCCATGGTTCTGCGCAAGGCATGTTGAGCATCTTTGGTGAGTTTGTCAACTTCTGTCAACAACACCACTGAGTCAAAGAGAAACAAACACACCCTCACTTGATTTCAGTCAAAGGAAATAACGCACCTCCTTTTCCCACTAATTATTCACAGCGAAACCCTAAATAATAAGCTTGATACACTACTCGTCCCTCTAGCAAGGATGAATCAAAGTTATAAAAACAGAAAAACCATTTTTTCAAATATTCTGTAAAGACCAAGAAACACTGGTTAAATGAAGGTGTTACTTTGTTATAAAAGTCACTGCAGTCAATATTATTTATATGCACAAAAAATTACCAAGACAAGAATGTACTGTGCTGCATTTTCCCCCAAATATTTTATCTCAGAGCACATTTCCATAGACCTTCTTTAATCTAATATCTTAAATTCTAAAAAATACACTCTGGAAAACACTGGCACAAGTAATGTAGTCAACACCACAGGAAGACATCTGATCACCAGCACAGGGAGATTCTACTGGGTCACACTCAAGGACCTGCCTTAAAGTGATTAAGAAATAACACGGAGGCAGTGACTGAATCTAACTATTATATTTCTCATATTAAAAATTTCTTTCTTAAAGATGGCACAGCAAAGCATAGCAATTAAATCCTTTCCACAAAAATCAACAGTAAAGGTTCTAAAACCAAAGACCCATGGACAACATCCATATCAAAATAAGTGAGATGTTTCACCTAAAACACTCAGATATGGGCAAGAGAGAACATATAACTACAATTGAAAAGACTCTCCTAGTTTCAGCATCTATGTAGGAAGAAGCGTATTTTGGACATTGGTTTTGGTCATTATTCCCTAAACAGTGTAACAACTATTTACAAGTCTTTATATTGCAGTAAGTATTATAAGCAATCTAGAGATGATTTAAAATAGGAGGATGTGTGTAGGTTACATGAAATACTATGCCATTTTACATGAGAGACTTGAGCACAGGCAGGCTTTGGCATCTATGAGGAGTACTGAACCAATCCCCGACAGATATGATTATTTTTATGAGTGATGCTGGAAATAGTGACTGAGTAATAAGATATGTGAAAAACAGCAGCATATTTTTTAAAAAGTTAACATATGACAAGTGGTGATATATATCCAGAAAAGCAAAATGATTTTAATATCAAAAAATCCAGTAATATAATGCATGACACCAATATAACTCAGAAGAAAATTTATAAAACCACATTCATGGATGCAAAAGAAGCAGATATAACATTCAATAAAATACAGGTGATGAATACTTTCTTTCCATGACCAGATACATGAACCCCAGGCCAAAGTCCAGCAACTAACAACATGGAAGCTAAATCTTTTCTTCTAGAATTGTGATATAGACTACTGAGACCAAGAATGGTAATGGAGGTAATGGCCAATATAACTAGAAAAGAGAAAGCACTGAGAGCCACACAAATTTGAAAGAAAGAGAAAAAACTCTCCATTTGCAGATGCACGAATGTATACCTGAAAAACCCAATAGCAACTATGGAAAGACTACTATAAACGATTAGAGAATTTAATAACACAGGAAATAAAATATAAAGAACAATAACTCATATATACACAAAACATTTTAAAATGTGACTAAATTCATGGTAGTGAAAAATTAATTCCTAGACAAAATTATATTGAAATACAGACTGAAATATAAGAAACTGGTTAGAAATACAAGCAATTCAAAAACAATAAAAATAAGAATTGAACAAAAGGAAAAATGATCACATTCATTCAAGAAAATCACTATTTTTTCTGCTTAAAATGACAAGGATTAAAAAAATTATCTGCAATTGATAAACATCAGGGAAAAAAAGAACATTCCAGAAATTGCCATTGGTAGTATCAATCTGTATTTTGTTCCAGATGAAGAATTTGGCAAAGTCTATCAAAAGCATTAAATATTAGCATATGAATCACTATAAAATATTACTTGGAGGAATGTATGTACATATATGCATTAAAAAAAAAAACACTGTAAAGACCAAACTGTTAACTGTTGTCTCAGATGATAGGATTATAGCTGACTTTAATTTCTATCTAATATTTCATAAGGAACATCTAATTTTGCTTATAAAAACAGTGAATTTGGGACAGTCATTGTGGCTTGAGGGGTTAAGACATCACTTGTAATACCTGCATCCCATAACAGAGTGCCTGGTTATAGTCCCAGTTCTAATTCCAATTCAGCTTTGTATTACCTCATCCTGGAAAGCAGCAGCTGATGGGTCAAGTCCTTGAGCTCCTGCCTCCCACATGGGAGACACACACAGAGTTCTAGGCTCTTGGTTTCAGCCTGGCCCAGCCCTAGCGGTTGTGGTCATTTGGTGAATGAACCAACAGATGAAAAGACCTTTCTCCGATCTCTCTCTCTCTGTCTCTGTCATTCTGCCTTTCGAATTGATGAAAATTAATAAACATCAAAAAAAAGAAGCTAATTTTAAATCATAGTTTCTTATTTTAAATAAAATTTTTTTTCATTATTTATCTTGTAAAATATCAAATAAGTGGCATTGTTGTTTCTCACAAAACTCAACTGTATTAGACTATAAACTCCCATGAGCACAGAAATTACACTGCTCTTATTCCTTTTTCTAACTCCAAAAAAAAAGCACTAATGCCCTGAAGTTTATAAAATAAGATATTTTTACTGCATACCTTTAAAATCTCTTTGGGAGCTTGTTTCAAGTTGCTGTGATTGTGCCACTGTTTTCAGCATTTCTTGAATTACTACCCGGTCACTATTTCCAGCATCACTGCACAAAACAAAAATAATAATAATATGTAAATATTTAGAAAATACTCCACTACTCCTGAAAGTGTTGAAGATCTATTAGAAGAAATATATTTAGCCGGCGCCGTGGCTCAATAGGCTAATCCTCCACCTTGCGGCGCCGGCACACCGGGTTCTAGTCCCGGTCGGGGCGCCGGATTCTGTCCCGGTTGCCCCTCTTCCAGGCCAGCTCTCTGCTGTGGCCAGGGAGTGCAGTGGAGGATGGCCCAGGTGCTTGGGCCCTGCACCCCATGGGAGACCAGGAAAAGCACCTGGATCCTGGCTCCTGCCATCGGATCAGCGCGGTGCGCCGGCTGCAGCGGCGGCCATTGGAGGGTGAACCAACGGCAAAGGAAGACCTTTCTCTCTGTCTCTCTCACTGTCCACTCTGCCTGTCAAAAATAAAAAATAAAAAAAAATAAAAAAAAAAATAAATAAAAAAAATAAATAAAAAAAAGAAGAAATATATTTAGCATTCAAACTTTTAATAAAAATTACTTATACCTAACAACGATCATAAACCTTTAAAGTGAAATATTTTAAAATAATTAAAAGTACAAATAATATTCCAATTTTATACATCACTGAAAACACTACATTCTTACAGTAAGTTCAGTGTTAAGTAAACAGAGAAATAACTAATAATTAATTTTGCAAACTCTATCACCCCTACGTTTTCTCCAAGTCACTATTATTAAATATATTTAGAATGCCTTTCATCACTTTTCTGGTCAAGAATTCAAAATATGTCCCATTTGTCTATGAATTAATACTCTTACTACATTTATGCTCACACCCATTTCTACAATCTTAATTTTGACACACCTAAAGAAAATAATACTTATCTGCTAGGGTTGTTTGAATCCATGTAAGGTTTCTCACACAGTGCCTGCTACTCAATAGCTCATGCACATAAGCTAACTCAACTCCTACTGCTGCACCCAGCCCCCTCCCTCTCCTTGAAACAGATGGTCACACCTGCCTCTGAGCCATTATCCAGGGTTGCCTTTGTCTAAAAACGCCCTCTACTCTGCTCTTCAGAATCCATCAGGCCCTACAGGATCTTGCAGCCCAACCCAATGTAGCACCCCAAATCATTCCTGAACTACTTACCACTTAACTGCTGCTGCATGAGTTCAATGCCCCTGCCCTACCACAAGACCCTAATCTTATTTTATGATAGCTAATTCAAACACATCAGTTGGGGGACAATTATAAAATCCTGATCAACAAGCTGAAGTAAAGGCAGCTGCAACAAAAGATCTGGCAACCCAAATTCAGTTTCTGAAATATTAATTCCAGACACTACAAACTTTTTAGATATACTCTGTTCATTAGTGTCAAATGAGTCAATATAATTTCACAAAAACTTTAGAATACAATGTACTTCATGTAAAATAATCAGCTCTATAGACATGTGTGTGTGTGTGTATATATATATATAAAATCCTGAAATTATGACAGACAAGGCAAGGCGCAAAGGCTCGCGGCTCTATTTCAAGTAGGGCAGCTTCACTTTAATCTGTCTGGTTTATATACTGTGCTTCTATACAAATGATTTTACTTCATGAGCTTTCACCTTAAAAAAAAGAATACCATCTTTCTACTGGCTTCTATATAGTAGCAACTTACCTGGGATTAACTTCAAGATGGTAATTACTTGCAATGGTGCTGATTTCAATTTTCTTTTTAGATGGAGTCTATGAACAAAAAAATCCAACTCTGTAAATCATTTATTTCCAGGCTATCTCCCCTCTGTCTTGTATTTTCATTAATTTTTTGTAATATAAACAATTTATGTTCGCTTAAAAAAACAAACTTGAGATAACCACCATTAATGTTTTAATTTCATTAATCTCATTCTTTTAATTGCAGATAAATGTTTTGCTTTTTTCTTCATCCCCAGTTACCACATAAACAATCTGTGTATTTCCTTTCATAGCCAAAATAAACACAAACAAGTACGTTTACAGAGAGTGTCAATGTTTCTTGTAAAGAAGTAAAACACAAAGGCAATCACACACACTTCTGTTTTGCTTTTCCAGGTTAACACCACATCTTGACAACCTCTCATAGACAACTGGTAGTGTCACAGCTGTGTATCAATCTACACTTTGGAAGTTCCAAAGCCAGTTACACTCACAAGCATTTTAGTTCTTACTTTGGGTCATTCAAGTAATTTGACAATTAAAGTTCTTGTGCACACTCATGTCTCATGTCCTGCTTTCATTGCTACGTAAGGGATGTCCAGTAGAAGATCTGCTGAGCCTTCAGCTCTCAGCTCTTTCCTCAGATGCCTGCCTGGCCTGTCTGGTAATATTCCCTCCATTAACAATGCAACCTCTTTTTCCCCAGTCTGAATGGCTGGCCACTTTCTCTCACATGCTGTCTGGAGAGGTGCCCATTTGGTATGATGGATGCTCTACTCCATTAAATCTTATAATCTTACTACTTTTCTGTCTCACGTCTGAAAGTCATTTTTGTTAAAAAAAAAAAAAAAAAAAAAAAAAACCACTGGATTACAGGGGATATATCCTGAACTTCAATATAACATGTATGTATATGCACATGTATAGACAGTCTGCTTTCCAAAATATTCCAACAATTCACTTCTCTACATGCAAATTCCTTTCCACAACATTTCTCACCTATAACCTCACCTGTATCAAGCCTCTTAATCTTGGGCAGTTTAGTTGAGTATAGAACACACTCACACTACTTGACTATCACAAAGGTCAAACATTTTACAAATGTTCCTTGCCCACTTATACTCGTATTTCTCTCCTGTGACTACTTGTGAATCAGTTTACTACTAGAGTATCTAACTTTCTATCATCAACTTGTTAAGTCTGTTAAATAATATGTTCCTTTCAAATATTTTGTGAAAATCTATTATTTTTATATTGACTGTTATGTGTGACAGCTCATCATATGAGCTTTTAAAATTCATATATATACAAGCATCTATTTCTTTTCCTCTACTGTTTCCATGTTTTCCATTAAAACGTATATTTGACCCATGGGCAGTTCATACTTTCTAATAAGCTATAGTCTAAGATATTTAGTGTTTCCTTTTAACATTGAAGTCTTTAATCTATCTGGAATTTACCTTTATAAATTTTACTCCATGAATTCAACTTTGTTACCAGACAGGTGACAATTTATGCTGGTTCATTTTGCCACCTCACTCTTTTCCACTGATCTGAAATACACTCTCCAAAATATTTCTGGGCTCTCTATTCAATTATGCTAGTCTAATTCTCTATTTCTATCCTAATTTAATATAGTTTTATCCTTACAATATCATTTACTAACTGGTGTAACACAAGCCCCACTTCAACTAATCTTTTTTTTTCTTATATATAATTACTTTAGCTAGTCTCAGAAAGGTATTCTTCCATAGAGATCTTAAGATCATTTTCTATAATAAAAACAAAAGTACATTTCAAGTGTAATTCATGCTGTAACTGAGGGAGGATACTTTGTAATATTATGACTCCATTTAAGAACATGCTACATTTTACCATCTGATCAGCTCTGATATTTTGTCCTGCATTAGTTTTCTTCCTACAGACCCCATACTTTTCTTGTTAATTTTATCATACGTGTTTTTTAATATCCACAAAATGTTCCAATGACATCGCAAACTCAGTGTCTAAACATAAGCTAATCAACATTAGCCAGAAACCCAGTTATTCTCCTGAGGATTCTCTGACGAGCACTACCATTCACACGTGTGTAAGGTTTCGCCAATGTCTAACATGTATAAGACATTCCACCAAGGGCTATCAAGGATATTAAAATGAATGACATGTTCCCTACAAAACTTCAAAACAAATACAAGTGTGTCAAAGTAAAGAATGTCTAATTAACCATAATTAAGGCAAAACACAATAAGTACTACAAGAAAAACTAATTTAATGGAGTGGGGAGGGTAGAGAGGTGGAGGCGCTTTGGAGAGAAGCAGCCATTTCAGTTAGGGACTAGACATCATCCACAAGGGAAGAACATGAAAACGCACGGCATGATGATCATGCAAGGCTAGAGGCTTGACCAGGGCAAGATCATGGGAAATCTCAACATCGCAGACCCTCAAGCCCTCTCTCCCAGCCAATCAGCTGCCCCATCTGTATTAAGTCACTTGATGCCACATTTAGAATTCATATCAAAATCACTCCTTTGTATCCCCACTATTACTCAGAACACAGAACTCTAGAAATCTGAGTTGTAGCCCTGGCTGACATATTGACTTACGAGGCAATCTGAACTGATTTACCCAGAAGCTCCCCTTGCTCATATTTGCACTTCCTCTCTTACTTAAACAACTGGTATCCTTGTAACAGTTAGGTCTGTAAGTAAATCAGTAGCTCTCAATCCTGGGCACCAGGAACCCCTATGGAATTCCTATTTAATTAGGCAGCAACAGGGTGTGGAGGTGGGGACCAGCTGCATACAGGACAAGGACTGACAACTTCTGCAATAAATATTTGGAGGGTCTCAAAGTGCAACACTTACAGTGATAGTCTGATGTTCGATTCTCAATTTCTCCACTCCAGCACCATAAAGTTCACGTAGAATGCACATGATTCTTGTCTTTTTGCCAGCACCTGATGGTCCATATACTAACAGGTGAGGAAAATCACCACACTGAACCTGGAAACAAAAAAGGGTATTTTTCACTAATCAAATTGAAATTCTCTAGGTGGAATCAAATTACTTTTTTTTTTTAAAGACATTTATTTATTTGAAAGAGTTACACAGCAAGAAGGAAAGGCAGAGAGAGAGAGAAACAGAGAGAAAGGTCTTCCATCTGCTGGTTCACTCCCCAATTGGCCAGACTGGCCGCAGCTGGAGCCTCCTCCAGGTCTCCCATGTGGGTGCAAGGACCCAAGGATATGGGCCATCTTCTACTGCTTTCCCAGGCTATAGCAAAGAGCTGGATTGGAAGTGGAACAGCCAGGACTCAAACCAGCTCCCACATGGATGCCAGCACTGCAGGCAGTGGCTTTACCAGCTATGCCACAGCACCGGCCCCTCAAATTACTTTTAAAAGTATAAAACATTTTGTGTATTGACTATTAAATTCTAGATTCAGGGTCCAATGCTCTGGTGTGGTGAGTTATTCCTCCACCTTCAGTGCCGCCTTCCAGTGTGGAGGCCGGTTCAGGTCCCAGCTGCTCCATGTCTGATCCAGCTCTCTGCTATGGCCTGAGAAAGCAGTGGAAGATGGCCCAAGTGCTTGGGCCCCTGCACCCATGTGGCTTGTGGCTCCTGGTTTGTGGCTCTGGATCAGCACAGTTCCAGCCATTGTGGCCATCTCAGGAGTGAACCAGCACATGGAAGACCTCTCTCTGTTTCTCCCTCTATCTGTAACTCTGATTCTCAAATAAAGAAATATTTAAAGAAAAAAGAAATCCTAGATTCAAATATATATTTATATTTTTAATAAACTGCAAAGTGTTGATTATTCATTCCTCTAGCACTAACTTTACATAGCCTATATACACATAGCATAGCACATACAAAATATAACACTAGATGCTAGAAAAGCAGAAACTCCCAAATGTGGTTACCAGAATCGGCCAGAGAACTTTCTAAAACAACGGCTGTTTTGACTATACGGTCCCATCTGCCATGAGATTAAAATTCTGTCACTCTGCAACTGACGTCTTAGTTTGGACTCTTAAAACAAGTCTGGTAAGAACTGAGTCCCTCTGATTTGCTTGAGAGGTTACCTGGGAGGTAAAGAAGACTTCATAAGACAGGCAGGCAGCCAGGAAGAGTATCATCAAGTCAAATGCCACTTCAGGCACCTGGCGTCATCCTGCTGGGGAACCTTGGGAAGCCGGTGTGAGACTCACCACAGTGCTAGCCACCCACAGGAGGCAAAGCTAGACCAGGACACACTTTCCTATCAGCCCTTGTTGACGCCTTCTTAGGAAACCGGGCGGGGAGAAAGCGAGGACTGCTTCTCAAGAGGAAAGCCATCCTACCACCCACTGACGGAGGACGCTGGAAGTCAGTCTCTGCGTACTTAAAGGGATACAGCAGGGCCCTGACAGTGTCTGCTACTTCACAACACGGGACCACAGGGTTTAAAATGCTTCCCAGGTGATTCTCATGATCTAGGAGGGCTATAAACAGGATGAGGATACAGAGCTTAGCCTGAGCTGCACAAAATCCCAGGAGTCGACAATTCGGCAAATAACCATTGCAGACAAAATGAAATAAATATCTTAACAGAGGTGATTACTACAGTGACCTTTGATACCTTGTAAGCTCATATATCTCTGCCACAGAAGAAGAAATCTCAAGGAAAGGAACCACTGACCTAATACGGGATCTGGAAATAGGAGTCAGTCGCTCCACAAATACCTGTCGCTTTTGTCTTTTAAACTCTGAGCTAACCAGAAAGGAAGACTATGTCTGTTCAGTTTTATTAAGTTGTAGATTCAACAGTAAACCGGTGTACATCTCAAAAGCATATTCCTTAACATGTAAGATCAGTGTATCAAGTTGTCCAAAATGTATAATCAAAATTCTAACAAAAAGTAGCTATAAAAAATAAATTGTATTCTATGGCTTAGAAAATTAAAGCTATTGCTATCAGTTTGCCTATTATTATACATATATTACCTTTTGAATTAGTTACAGGGTCAACATCATTAACTGAGGAGAATTAACCTTCAATTTCACATCAACTTTAATGCTTTCTATATATATGTGTGTACACACACACACACGGATAGATTCCTTAGTCATTCCTTGTTTTTAAAAAGCACGGAACAATCAAGCAGCACCGGTATCCTGGAAAAGGGTGGTGTGGGAAGACCAGAGTGCAGAGCGCAAACACACCGGCGGTTACATTTAGGTTTGTAACAGGAACTTCAAGTAACTTATCCTCAACACCCTGCTCTGCTCTTCCCTCCGGGTAAGGGTCGGTGTGCTTCCCACAAGTGCCTTGAGGCCTGTCATCCGCTACAACATAACGGGGTGCAGGAGGAAACACCTCCCGTAAGGAAGTGAGCGCAAGCACATCCCGTACACCACAGATGATCCGGGAATCAGAGACGACCTTTGAGCTACTCCAACACGGTCTTCATACACGAGGACACCGGCACCAAGCACTTGTCAGAAGCCCGCTAAAAAGTCACATGACGTCACTTCTCCGCCCAAAGCCCTGCAGCGGCTCCCACCCCACTCCGGCCACGCACCGGGGCCGCACCACGCTCGGTCCCAGATCACAGGCCGCACTCTCAGGACCCCACCGCCCGGCCGCCCCGGCCTGCTGCGGGCTCCCGGGCGGCGCTGCCCGCTCCCGCCCCAGTCGTCTTTGCCTCCTCGCTCCCTCCGCCTGCCCCACTCCGCTTGGACTCCGTGGTTAGGACTCGGTCCCTTCCTGCAACTACCAGCTCGGAAGACACTTCTCAGCGCTTCCTTTATCTCAGTTTTCTAAAACCTTCCGCAGCCGCCCCCGGCCCTCCGCCCCCTCGCGTCTCCCCTCTCCCCGCCCCGGATTTACCAAGTTGCGCAGCTGGGCCGCCTGCTCCTTGTGATAATCCAGCCGTCCCAAGGAGCAGGGTCGGTATTTGTCCACCCACAAACTCATGGCAGCTGGACTTCCCGGGGAACACGTTCCAAAGTCCCCGCGCGCGGGCCCCGACCCCCGCGACTGAGACAAGTTTTCCCGCGAATTCCGAGTCGCGTGACGTCACTACCGACCACGTCTGCGTAAACGACTTGAGGACGGAAACACTACGGAAGCCGACTGAGGACAGAATTAGTCACTCCGTCGTTGCTACCTAGTTTAGTAGTTTTATTTTCTCTTTGTTCTAACCGTCTCTAATATTCTAGAAACTATGAAGCGTAATTTACGGTATAACTGTGATAAGACGAGCGACAAATCCAGAAATCTCAGAAGACACTCCTCCCTGGATTCATTTCCTTCATCCGTTGTTCACTCCCTGGATTTGGTCCACAGAAATTTATTGAAAGTCTATCGTAGGGCTCTGCTCTGGGCACTAGAATATATCAAGCTCAGGGTTTCTCTCACTTGGCAGACACCCAGTAAAGCTTGATTGAATAAATTAATAAAAAATAGAATCTAATCTTCACTGTCTTCCATTATGCCCATTCCTCAAGATACTTAACATATTGAAAAGCAATCAAAAAAAAAAAGTAAAAGTACAAAAACATGGCCTCTGGGGAAGAATACAGGAGACTGACATACTATTATAATGCAAAATGTTTGAAAAACTTCCGTTAATTCAAATGAAGAGAACAACAGGAAGCCCTCAGGAAAATGTTCTGCCTGTGAAGCCCTTATAAAGCTTTCATTGTGCCAAATTGCACGTCTCGCAATGCAGCTTTCTGGTTGCCTGTAATATTAATTCCTTATTTAATTTATGCTTTTATTTTCTATATTATTCAGAATCCTGAATCCTGTTCATTGATTGCAAGGTTTTGCAGGACAAGAATTGATTTCTGAGCATGCTGAATACCCTTCCATCGAAGTGCTCATCCATCTATTAAATAAAAACTCACTGTGTTCTTGTATTAATCATGTAAAATGGGTTACTCTTATCAGCAAAAAGTTATTGAACATGAACAATAACACCACCAAGAACTGATATAAGATGTCATCCTTTTGCTCAAGTAACTTCCTAAAACAGCCTGGAAAATTTTCTGCCTCTGGACATTTGCACTTACTATTTCCTCCTCGTGGACCACTTTTGTCTACTGTTAACAGAGCTGGATGCCTCACTTCCTTTAGCTGTAATACTTGTATCTGTCCAAGTTTCATTGACTCCATGAAGCACCTCCCTGGACACCCTATAATACTGCAAGAAATCTTCAGATTCCCTTTGTCCCCGCCATTGAATTCAAATAAAGGGAAAATGTTTGAAGGGAGAAGTCTGAGAACTAAAAAGCAATGGTACTGAGGTGTCATCTATGTCAATAGATGAATAATGAAAACGGGAATAATGGAAATAATTACTGCAAGGAAGAAAATGAACCAGGCGCTAGAATGGTCGATGGCTTGGCAGACCGGAGTGACTATGAGCACAGCAAACAGCTTCAATAAGGAAGAGGAGTTGATGCTGAAGTCTACACGCATCCAAGTTGTAGGTTCCAAGGAAGGAGAAATACAACGGAAGGAATAAAAGGAAGAAAGATAGCTCACTGACCATTGCCAGGTTGTGCACACACAATAAAAGAAAACAGCACCCACTTGAACTTGCATTTCAACTAACATTTTAGTAGAAGTATAACCCAAGCAATACTTATAATAAAAACTCATCATTTATCTGCAATTCATATTTGCCTAGGTGCCCTGTATTTTCTCTGGCAATCCTACTACAGATCCACTTCTGGATATGTGGTACGTAAGAGATAGCTACAGTGGAAGTAGAGTCCTCAGGAAGAGTGGGAAAGTAAAAGAAGCGATCCGAGAAGAAGGTATAAATATCAACTATAGCTCCAGTCACTTAATGACTGGGACCCCTGGGTTCCTGAGCTTTAAAGTGAGGTTACTGAAACCTGGTTTTCATGGATCATTGAGGATTAAGTAAGATACCAAAAAGACCTAACACATAGCAGGCACTCAATAATTCATGCCTTCATTTTATTTAGCACAGAAATAGCCACAAATATACAGGACAAGGGGCATGACAGCAAAGATGGTAAGAGGACACCGAAGCTAAATCTCCACTTAGATCATGTGAACAAAAGCAAGAAAACTGACAGCTTATATTTGCAGCCAAACGTTGAAAAAGTCCTAAAGATGCGTAATTGCTTTGCTTGAGCTCTTCTGCTGCCAAGTTTGGCTGTCCATTCCATTGCATTTCTCTGGGGCAAACCTGCGTGTGATTCTGCCAAAAAAAAAAAGGAGTAAGACCTTTCTGTAGGCTGGACACGATTTTGCCTTTATTTCTCTAAATGAAGCGATAAAGCAGAAATTTTAGGATCTCAAGATGCCAGAGACCAATTAATGGAGAAGGAATGAACATTATTTTTCCTTTATTCTCCACTAAAAAGGCAAAAAAGAAAGCACCACTTTGAGAGCCAGTGCTGTGGCACAGCACATTAAGCCAGGAGCTGCAGCACCAACATTCCTTATGGGCACCAGCTGGAGACCTAGCTGCTCCACTTCCTATCCAGCTCCTTGCTAATGTGACAGGGATAGCAGTGGAAGATGACCCAAGTGCTTGGAACCTGTCACCACATAGTAGACTCAACGAGTCCCCCAGCTCCTGGCTTTGGCCTGACCCAGCCCTGCCCATTGTAACTATTTGAAGAGTGAACCAGCAGCCAAAAGATTATCCCTCTCTCTTTCTCTCTCCCTCTCTCTCCCCTCCCCACTCCCTCTATCACTCCCTCCCTCTCCTTTGCTCTGCAACTTTCTCTTTCAAATAACAAATCTTATAAAAAATAGCTTCAGCTTCACCCCCATGCTTTGACTTTCTTCTTTTTTCATACGTTTGAGCATATTTTGAGCTCCCTTCTTGCAAAGTAACTCAGAAAGTTTGTTGGCTTATGATCTGTATTTCAAAGAAGGTGTCTGGCTTTTTCTTTCTTACAACGTATTTTCTGATAGCAGTGACAGCATCCAATCATGATCCCAGTCCCTCATGCAAGATGGGGCCAACCAGCAGATACCACTCTCTGTACTTTAGAAATGGTTGACCAGTAAGATGGAGTAACTTTTGGACAAGTTTCTCACTGGAACTCTATAGAACATTGTATTTAATTTTTGACAATAGTATAAAATTAGCTTTCTGAAGTGAATAAGCATAGATCTTGGCACAAATATCTTGTACTCATAGTTTACAACTCCCCCCAAAAAAAGAGGGAATGTAATATTCAAGGTATTGCATGTCCAAGGCAATACTCTGTTCTCACATCTCTCCTGTGCCTCCTGGGAACCTGAATTCATTTCTAGACTTCCTCTGTAATCATGGATTACATGTAATCATGGATTCCTCTGGAATCATGAAATCAAGCAAACGAGTTCTGGGTAATGGAATGTAGGCTACAATTGTTGCAGTTGATTTCTCAACAATGTTGCAGTGGATTCCTTTCTGAGAGGAGGAGCATGGTGAGGGCAAGAGGCACGGAGTCACCACACAGACCCTGGGAGTCGGATGAAAGCGGGCTTGAGGCAAGCAGCCCGGAGACTCATTTATTTCAGTTGGTACAACATCTTATATAGCCAAGATCAGCCAATCCGGTCAAGGGGCGGTCTATGCCCCAACCAATCACAGCCTGTTGCCAGGCAGTTTCCAAAGCCATCTAATCACAGCCTGTTGCCAGGCAGGCTCCATTGCCAGGTGGGATTCAAAGCCATCCAATCACAGCCCGTTGCCAGGCAGGCTCCATTGCCAGGTGGGTTTCAAAGCCACTCCTGAATAATTGAAGCTCGCTTGCCAGCGGCCACCTTGACATGGCCTTCTCATTCCACCACATACAATGACCAATGACATATTTCATTTTTACACCTATCCTATAAAATCTTGTTACAGTTCTCCATAGTCTCTTTGATCTCTGGGCAACTTAATGTGAAGATCTGAAAAAAACAGAGTTTCCAGGGTACAGCTGTGGTCCTAGGAAAGAAGCTGAGCTCCTGTGTCTTAGCTTAGGCTGTCCCCAAAAGCAGAGCAGGGTGTTTAGTGGGGAGATGTTCATTTGGATCAGCAGCAAGGAACAGGGGAAAGAGAAATGAAGAAGAAGTAAAACCAAGGCTGTTACCGTCCCCTCCATGGACAACTGTGTTCAAGCTTTCTGGGGACTTTTTAAGGGGAATTTAGAATACTTACTTGAATTTTCTGCCATCAACTCTCATAACTTACACCATTTGGTTTTCCCTTGGGATGTTAATCTGAATATAGACCTGCCATACAACCCAGTCATCCTTCTCCAGGGAATTTACCCAAAGGAAATGAAATCCGCATATTAAAGAGTTGTATGTACCCCCATGTTTATTGCAGCTCAATTCACAATAGCTAAATATGGAATCAATGCAGATGTCCATTAACTGAAGATTGGAAAGGTATACCATAGAATACTACATAGTGGTAAAAAAATGAAATCCTGTTGTTTGCAACAAAATGGGTACAACTGGATACCATTATACTTAGTGAAATAAGCTAGCCCCAAAAAGACAAATACCATATGTTCTCCCTGATCTGTGGTAACCAATAGAGTACCTAAAAGGTAATCTAGAAAAGTGATATTGACACTTTGAGATGCAATGATTTTGAGCAACCCTTGTCTGGACTGTTGAAGAACAAAATTTTTTTTTTATTTTTCCATACTATTTGATAAATTATTTACCTAGTGTAGGGCTAATCCTATGAGTATAAAATTAATTGAAAATAGATCTTTGTATAAAATGAGAATGAGAACAGAAGAGAAAGAAAGAAGTGTGGGAGTGCGAATGGGAGGGAGGATGGGGTGGGAAGAATTACTGTGCTTCTAAATTTTTATATATGAAATGCATGAAGTTTGTATACCTTAAATAAAAGGTTTCTGTGTAAAACAATATATATATATAAACTGAATGAAAAAAAAAGTCCATTAGAGTAGTCACGTGGCCTACCAGTTAAGATATTCACATTTGGGGGGTAGGCATTGTGGTGTAGCAGTTAAGACACCACTTGGGATATCCCTATCCTGTATCAGAGTACTTGGTTCAAGACCCAGCTTCCCTGCTTCCAATCCAGTTTCCTGCTAAAAAAAAAAAAAAGACTGATTTTATAAATATTATAACAAAATAATAACAATGATTTTTTTTTTTTTTTTTTTTTTTTTTCTGACAGGCAGAGTGGACAGTGAGAGAGAGAGAGAGACAGAGAGAAAGGTCTTCCTTTGCCGTTGGTTCACCCTCCAATGGCCGCCGCGGCTGGCGCGCTGCGGCCGGCGCACCGCGCTGATCCGATGGCAGGAGCCAGGAGCCAGGTGCTTTTCCTGGTCTCCCATGGGGTGCAGGGCCCAAGCACCTGGGCCATCCTCCACTGCACTCCCTGGCCACAGCAGAGGGCTGGCCTGGAAGAGGGGCAACCGGGACAGAATCCGGCGCCCCGACCGGGACTAGAACCCGGTGTGCCGGCGCCGCTAGGCGGAGGATTAGCCTAGTGAGCCGCGGCGCCGGCCTAACAATGATTTTTTTGGGAAGTTGACACATAGTAGAGAAGTGTGTTTCACATGTGAAAAGCAAAAATGACTCCTCATTAGAATACCGTGATGGTGAAATTGAGTGAGAAGGCAAGCAGTTTGTTGGCAAGTGTTCCTTTCCCCATTTGCAATTGTCATGTGCATTGGATCAACAAGAAAATCAAAGAGTTCAAACATTTCAGGTCCATTATACACCAAGGGAAGCTTCAGCCACCTGACTTTATTCACCAGTCAAGAACATTTGTTTAGGAGCTGGCATTGTGGCATAGCAGGTAAAGCCACTGCCCACAAATCTGGAAACTGATATGGTGCCAGTCAGTATCCCAGCTGCTCCATTTCCTATCCAGTTCCCTCCTAAAGGCCTGCAAAAAACAGTAGAAGATGACCCAAGTGTTTGGGCCCCTTCCACGCATGTGGGAGACCTGGATGAAGCTCCTGGCTCCTGACTTGTGGCAGCCATCTTGGGGTGGAATATCTCTGTCTCTGTCTCTGTCTCTCTCTCTGTAATTCTAACTAATAAATAAATAAATCTTTTTAAAAATACATTTTTAATAACTTCTCTTGCTCAAGTAGATTTTGTTCTAATCTAATCTTGCCAAGTACATTTTAATCTAATCTTGTTTGTTCTAATCTTATTCTAGTCTTTATTTTTTTATGTGAGTACTATTTTCCTTCTAAACATATATATATATATATTCTTCTATTTCAGTTATTCACTTTTGCAAAGAAAAAGTCACAAAATGTGTTAAAACAGTGGAAGCCATTTGCAGACATAGTGCACTAAAACACTGGGGTTCTGGATCATCAGAGGCACTTTGCTCATGACTTAAGTATCATGCAGACTTATTTTTTTTAAAAAGAGAATTATTTTATTTATTTGAAAGCATTACAGAGAGAGGTAGAGCCAGAGAAAGAGAGGTCTTCCATTCCGCCTGTCCACTCTCCAAGTGACCACAATGGCCAGAGCTGAGCTGATCCAAAGCCAGGAGTTTCTTCCAGGTCTCCCATGCATGTGCAGAGACCCAAGGACCTGGGCCATCTTCCACTACTTTCCCAGGCTATAGCAGAGAACTGGATCGGAAGAGGAGCAGCTGGGACTCGAACCAGTGCTCATATGGGATACTGACACTGCGGGCTGGGGGTTGTTAAAACTGTGCCACAGCACCGGCTCCTCATGCATAGACTTCTAAGTTCACTGGGTGTGAACTGGCATTTCTTGTCTCCCTAGCTCTGAGCTCTGACAAGTATCTCAGTATGGCAGGTCTGATAGGGAACAAATATAGGCACCATGATTCAGGCAGCATGAAGGCCCTCCTTCCTTTGCTTTTTTTAATGAGACCACACAACCCACTCTTCCAAAAGGGATAAGAGCATGAGATACAAATGCAAGCATGGATGAGAGGGACTGTGGGGCAGGAACATATGACACCATGTGGTACCTTTGCATACAAGCTGAAAAGTCTTTTTATTTATGTTTATACATGTTATGCATGACCATAATCTAGATGAAGATACAGAATGTTCCCAGTAACCTAGCAGGCTCTCTCATACCTGTCATCACTCAATACATGCCCTAGAGCAGCCTTCATTCTAAATTCTATCACCACATATTATTTGCCATGTCCTTAAACATACTATAAATGAAATGATAGAATATATTTTCATTTGTGCCTAACTTCTTTGCTCATCAAATATATGCAAAGTTCATTAATTTGTTATATATGTAGCTACAGGTCATTCTTTTTTATTGTTGCGTAGTGTTCTCGTTGTCTTTTGTTCAGGCTTTTCCCTTAGAAAACCATGGACACAGGGCCAGCACTGTGGCACAGCAGGTTAAGCTGCAGCCCGTAGTGCCAGCATCCCATGTAAGCCCTGGTTTGAGTCCCAACTGCTCCACTTTCAATCCAGATCCCTGCTAATGCACCTGGGAAAACAGTAGAAGATGACCCAAGCCCTGGGCCTACGCACCCACATGGGAGACCCAGAAGAAGCTCTTGATTCCTGGCTTTGGCCTGACACAGCCCTGGCTGTTATGGTCATTTGCGGTGTGAACCCCCAAATGGAGGATCTCTCTTTCTCTCTCTGTGTCTCTCCTTTCTTGTTCTGTAACTCTACCTTTCAAATAAATAAATACATCTTAAAAAAAAAAAAAAAAAAAAAAAAAAAAAAAAAAAAAAAAAAAACAAGGACAGAAGGACAGACTCCATGGAATGCTACATGTGCAGTGCAATATAGCCTCATGCTTGGTTTAGTGTTATGTTGTTGTGCCAGCTTGAAATTCTTAATAATTTCTTAACAAGTATTGTCCTGGGCTCTGAGAATTATGTAACCAGTCCTCATCAACCCCTTATATCAATGATGGACATTTGGGTTGCTTCTATGTTTTGGCCCTTAAGAATAATATTACTGGGGGCCGGCATTGTGGTGTAGCCTGTGAGGCTGCTGCCTGCGGTGCCAGTATCCCATATGGTCACCAGTTGGAGTCCCAGCTGCTCCACTTCTGATCCAGCTCTCTGCTATGGCCTGGGAAGGCAGTAGAGTATAGCCCAGGTCCATGGGTCCCTGCACCCTCGTGGGAGACCCAGAGGAAACTCCTGGCTCCTGGCTTCGGATTGGTACAGCTCCGGCCATTACAGCCATTTGGGGAGTGAATCAGTGGATGGAAGACCTCTCTCTCTGCCTCTGCCCTGCTGTAACTCTCTCAAATAAATAAACAAATCGGCCGGCGCCGCGGCTCACTAGGCTAATCCTCCGCCTTGCGGCGCCGGCACACCGGGTTCTAGTCCCAGTCGGGGCGCTGGATTCTGTCCCGGTTGCCCCTCTTCCAGGCCAGCTCTCTGCTGTGGCCAGGGAGTGCAGTGGAGGATGGCCCAAGTGCTTGGGCCCTGCACCCCATGGGAGACCAGGAGAAGTACCTGGCTCCTGCCATCGGATCAGCGCGGTGCGCCAGCCTCAGCGCGCCAGCCGCGGCGGCCATTGGAGGGTGAACCAACGGCAAAAGGAAGACCTTTCTCTCTGTCTCTCTTCTCTCACTGTCCACTCTGCCTGTTAAAAAAATAAAAAAATAAATAAATAAATCTTTAAAAAAAAGAATAATATTACTGAGAGTGTTATTAGACATATTTTTGATTGACTGTATTCCTGGGTGATAGATTAAGCAAATAATCTTCACTAAATTCTGGCAAGAATTTTCAAAAATATTTATACCAATTGCATACCCACCAAAGACATTAAACATTAGACATTTCATTCCTCCCCACTAAGCCCATTTTTATTATGGTAAGTCATAAGTAGTATAAAATTCATAATTTGAGTCATATTAAGTTGCGGTTTAATAGCATTAGGCATTTTCATAGTTTTGTGCCACCATTATCACAATCCATCTCCAGATCATTTTTATCACTCCAAATTGAGATAGATTCTGCACCTATTAAATAATAACTACCAAGCTGTTAACCCCAAACATCTGGTTACCATCATTCCGCTCTCTGTTCTTTATGAGTTTGATGACTCTAGGTACCTCACGTAAGCGGAGCATATAAAATAAGCCCTTTTGTATCTGCTTTATTTCACTTAACCTGATATCTGCAAGATTCAAATATTATTTATAAAAATTTTCATTATGTTGTAAGCCTGAATAATAACCCACCTTATGGATATATCACATTTTAATCATTCATTCATTGCTAATGGACATTTGGGTTGCCTCCACCTTCTATTGTGAGTCATGCTGCAGTGACTATCTGTCCAAGTTGATGCTTTCAACTCTTGCATTGACACCAGATGTGGAATTGCTGAGTCATGGTGATTCCATAGTTGATTTCATGAGTAACTGTCATACTATTGCATGGCAGCTGTACCATTTTACATTCCCTCAGTGATGTACAAGGGTCTCAATTTTTCCACATCCTCACAAACCAACAACTTTTTAAATTGTTTGACTTACCTTGGCGAATTTGTAGAGAAATCTCATCTGGGTTTTAATTTCCTTAGTGGTTAACGATGTTGAGCATCTTATCATGTGCTTAGTGTGATCAAGATACTTTTTGTAAATTTTGTATTCAAGTCTTTGTTGCTAATGTGTTTAGATTGTCTTTTTCTTTTTATTTTTTTCAATTTTTAGTTATGTGATTTATAAATTAATAAATATCTTTGTATAAATAGCTATGTGTGCTTTGGAAAATAGTCCAGTTTATACTATTTTAAAAGTGATTGCCTACTCCAAAGTTATGAAGATGTTCTCCTGTGAGGAATTTTTTTCAAGCTTTATTGTTTTACTCCTACATTTGGATTTTAAATCTTCTAGAATTAATCTTTTTTGGTCTAGCATATTGCATTAAGTGTCAAGTCACTTTTTTCTTCATGTTAATATCTAGTTATACCAGCATTGTTTATTAAAAAGTCATTTTTCCACTGTACTACAGGGTCACCTTGTTATAAATCAGATGACCACGTGTGTATGGATTTGTTCTGTCCCATTGTTCTATTTGTCTCTGCACAGTTACCAACCACAATGTCTTGATTACTATGGCTTTATAATAAACATTGGTTTCTGACAGTTCGATTTCTTTCATTATTTAGGATTAACCTTGTCAGTCCTTGCCCTCTGTATTCCCAGATAAATGTTAGAATCAGCTTGTCAATTTTGCAAAAATCTTGGCAGAGATTCTGCCTGGGATTGCTACTTACTAGCATTAAAATCTATGTTTGAACATTTGGATTTCACCTTGTTGGTCTTTGAAATCATAAAATAGAAATTGTTCCACTTGAGTACGTTACAAATCTGTCACCTATTTTACTCATGCCATTATATATGAGTCTGAAATTCCAAAACTGAAAAAGCACTTCTTTTCTGCATGACTTAACCACGTTATATATTTAACACATTTTCAGTTGCCCTTGGTACCTTCTTGAAAAGTAATATGTTAACACTGAAAATATTCACAGATCTTAAAAAAGGGAAATTTATTTTAGGTGGAATGGCATCAAAAACCAATTACAACTTTAAAAACACAGAATGTGATAAAATGACATAGAATACAATGACAGGGACTTTATTCCTTTGGGCCTCTGTGTCCCTTGTCATTGATATTACAGCATCTTGGTGTTTGAAAAATGGCCTATCTGTGGCCTCTGAGAGATGTACCTGGGACACAGGAAGTCCCACAGAGAACCAGGAACTTCCAGGGAAATGAAGACAGACAGAATCAGGCAACAGTGACCGAGCAACCTCAAAACAACCCATTCAGGCAGAGGTAGGTGAAGGCTGTCTTCAGGAAGAGGAAATTAGTGCCCGAAGTGCTTGCACATATTGAAATGAGATTCACTCCAATGGAAGAGAGTTTAGGAATAAATTATCAACAAGCATGTTAAAAACTAAGCCAGGTAAAGGAAAAAAAGATTTAAACTACAGATAATTTGGCTTCAGTTTGATTTGGTGTTTTTCAGTGTACTCCATACATGTTTGCTAAGGCTTTAATTTAGGTGTTAATGTCTAAATTATGAACTTCCAGGGCTGGTGCTATGGCATAGTAGGCTAAGCCTCCACCTGCAGTGCTGGCATCCTATATGGACGCCAGTTCCTGTCCCAGCTGCTCCTCTTATAATCTAGCTCTCTGCCTGTGACCTAGGAAAGCAGTAAGAGATAGCCCAAGTGCTTGGGCCCCTGCACCAGCCTGGGTGACCTGGAAGAAGCTCCTGGCTCCTAGCTTCAGATCAGCCTAGCTCTGGTCATTGTGGCCATTTGGGGAATGAACCAGTGGATGAAAGGCCTTTCTCTCTGTCTCTCCCTCTCTCTGTTTGTAAGTCTACCTTTCAAATAAATAAATAAATTTTTTTAAAAAAAGGAACTTCCAAAGACTGTATGGGAAGTCTAGATTAGATAAAGCTATTTTTAATGTAGATGCTCATTGGTCACTAGTCACGGGATAAACAAATACCTAGTAGGGCTGTTGTGTATGCACCACAGCGGTGCATTTTGTTCATAACAGTATATGGCACATTTGAAGATTGAGAGGTATGTTGTAACTTTATCAACAAAATCCAGTAGATTACTTTATTAACAATTGGACAGACCCCATGCATCTCAAGCAAACACTAGAGCTAGAAGTTATATTGACTGAAGTAAAAAAGTACATTGGAGACACTGTCAAGCTAGTAAAAGTGACCTAACATCTAAGAAGTTCTCTTCAGGAGACAATAGACAATTTTATTAAGAGAAAATTGCCACTGAACTGTTGATTGAAGAACTTAATCAACATTTACCAATTTGGGGACAGCATGGATGTTTCCTTCTTTTCCAGAATCATCAATCTCTTGCTACTTAGGGTTATTAAATTTTAAAAGTCACTGCATATTTTTAAGAAAAAGTTTTGAATTGAGTGGAAGATTGCACTTTGTAATTGAATATAATTAGGTTAAAAGTGGATGTATTTTTCAAAGTTATCCCTGCAACCACTCTAAGTTATACTACTATAGACAGACCAGAGAGGGTACACTAAAAAGAATTGTCTGAATGTTTACAGGAATGCAAAGGAATCCAGTTAAGTTGAATTACATAAATAAGAGAAGTGGACAAAAGGTAAACAAGTATTTTCTACAGCATTGTGAAAAGAAGGCAAACTGTCTTACTGTTTAAAAAAAAAAAATCCTAAGCCAGGTGTGGGTGTTGTGGTACAGTGAGATAAGTCATCTCTTGGGAAGACTGCATTCCATATTGGAGTGCCTGTTTTGAATCCCATCACTTTCAATCCAGCTTCCTACTTATGTGTACACCGGGATGCAGCAGAGAAGTGCTTGAGTATTTGAGCTCCTGCCACTCATGTGTGAGACCTGCATGAACTTCCCAGCTCCTGGCTTCAGGCCAGCCTAGTCCTGGCTGTTGCAGATATTTGGGGGAGTGAACCAATAGATGGAAGATCTCTCTCTCTCTTTCACTCTCTGTTCCTATCTCTCTCCTCCTCTTTCTCACTCTGCCTTTCAAATCAACAAACACACACAATAAGTAAAAAAGTAAGCAAGGCAATCACTAACAACAAGGAACATAAAGAGTGTATGTAAAGAATATATATAATAGTCTGAGTTCTAAAGAGAATCTAGACATTTTTATTTCACATAAAAAGCCCTGTTTCTCCCTATTGTCATTTATCATAAACCCGGTAGGTGTCACCCCTTCAGGTCCGTGCTCTCTAAGCATGCTTGTTTGTAGTAGAAATCAATGATCTTTAGGGTCCACCCTACTGTAAGTTTATTACTGCTGAATTCTATTTCTGGACTGCTTGTCTGAGTGCCATTTGCATCATAAAACATCTATATACAATAAAATATTAAAAGCATGACATGAGAAAAAGAAAAGTCTGAGCATGATGGTATCTCGGGGCCAGCTCTGTGGCGCAGCAGGTTAACACCCTGGCCTGAAGCGCCGGCATCCCATATGGGCGCCGGTTCTAGTCCCGGCTGCTCCACTTCCAATCCAGCTCTCTGCTGTGGCCTGGGAAGGCAGTGGAGGATGGCCCAAGCCCTTAGGCCCCTGCAACCACGTGGGAGACCCAGAAGAAACTCCTGGCTCCTGGCTTCATATCAGCGCAGCTCCAGCTGCTGCGGCCATCTGGGGAGTGAACCAGCAGATGGAAGATCTCTCTCTCTCTCTCTCTGCTTCTCCTTCTCTCTATGTAACTCTGACTTTAAAATAAATAAATAAATATTTAAAAAAAACATGGTATCTCTTGCTCCTACATACCTCCTGCCTTTGCCATCCACCACAGTGTGACAGTCAAGAGGGCTCTCACCAGAGCTAAGCCAATGCTAGTGCCATGTTTTGAACCTCCAAAACTGCAAACTGAATAAACCCTTTTTCTTCATAAGCAGATTACCTTAGGCATTTCACCAGAGTGATGAAAAGTTGACCAATTCTGTGTTAACATGGCATCAGCGCGCGCGCGCACACACACACACACACACACACACGGAGTTGGAAGTATTTTGTGAAGAAAAGAAGCAGATATACAGTGACGGGTCAGAGACTAGGGGAAGGTAATGTCATTTTTCATAACAAACAAAGAGAAACTTTTTGACTTTTCTTACTAAGTACTTTGTTAAAAGTAAAATGTAAGTATAATCAATGTGAACCCAAGGAAAATATTAGCCTCTGTTTCCACACATATTAAAGTTACCTATTGCAATAAAGTTTAAAGTCAGGCTTTGTAGACATAACTACCTAATCCAGTAGGTCAGGAAATGTTTCCTGAAGGAAATAAGGTTTCACATGGGGTTAGAATGGTGGAATATACCAGAACAGGCCAGAAAAGGAGAAGAAGGTATATTTTAGGATAAAGGATAAGAAGGTATATTTTAGGATAAAGGACCAAAAATTGCATAGACCTACATGGAGAAGTTGCTAGCATTATACTGAAAGCTTTGTTGGCCCTGAGAGAAGCACACACAGAAGAGAAAAGCGGTAGCTGGGGCCAGGCAGGCCAAAGAAGCCATTGTGTTTCCAGGCTCTTCTAACTTTTAGAAAAGATATTTTGGCCTAGATCCTGGATTTCTTCTTGTTATCTCACAGATCACCTACCCGAGTTCAGCTAGTTCTTCCCAACTCCAGCATTCTACAGTTCTAAAGTCATTTCCTCAGGGATGTTTGCACGAAATCTGAAAATAGAAAGTTCTCTGCCAAGAGTCAGGGGAAGGCTGTACCCCAGCTTGGTCCCTGCCTCTTTGTGTGACTTTGGGCGAGTTCTTGTCTCCAGGCCCGAAATGACTCATCTACAAAAGCAGTGGCGGCACTGTACAGCTTCTAACTCTTTCAAGCACTAACACTGTCCCTTGCCACTACTCTGTGCTTTGGCCACAAAGGAAGAATACACAGTTCTTTAAAATAGCTACACTTATGTGTGAAATTCTACCCTTGGCCAAGATCTTTAACAATTGCTCATCTTCCTGATTTTTTAGATGTTTCTACAAAATGGAATAGTGATAACATTAAACACTGGGTTTGGTGAATGGGATATGTAGACAATCTCTAAGAATGGGGGCTGTCTATTATCACTTTAATAGCTTGAGGTTAATTTGTTGCAACATCATTTTCAAAAGTAGAGTTTGGGATACGCATTGTAGCACAGTGGGTAAAGCTGCTGCTTGCCATACCAGTATCCCATATGGACACTGGTTTGAGTTCCTGCTGCTCCACTTCCAGTCCAGCTCCCTACTAATGTGCTTGGGAAACCAGCAGAACATGGCCAAAGTACTTGGGCCCCTGCACCTATATGGAAGACCCAAAGGAGTCTCTCAGCTCCTCACGTTGGACCTGCCCAGCTCCAGCTGTTTTAGCCATTTGGGGAGTGAACCAACAAATGAAAGATCTCTTAGGCCAACACTGTGGCATAGCAGGTGAAGCTACCGCCTGCAGTGCCAGCATCCCATGTGGATGTTGGTTTGAGTCCTGGCTACACCACTTCTGATACAGCTCTCTGCTATGGCCTGGGAAAGCAGCAGAAGATGGCCCAAATCTTTGGCCCCCTGTACCTGCATGGGAGTCCCAGAGGAGGCTCCAGTCTCCTGGCTTTGGATCAGCCTAGCTCTGGTCATTGTGGCCATTTGAGGAGTGAACTAGAGGATGAAACACCTCTCTCTCTTTCTCTCTCTTTCTCCCTCTGCCTCTCTGTAGCTCTACCTTTCAAATAAATAAATAAATCTTTTTATAAAGTAGAGTTTGGGCTGGTGCCGCGGCTCACTAGGCTAATCATCCGCCAGCGGCACTGGCACCCCTAGTTCTAGTCCCAGTTGGGGCACCGGGGTCTGTCCCAGTTGCTCCTCTTCCAGTCCAGCTCTCTGCTATGGCCCAGGAAGGCAGTGGAGGATGGCCCAAGTGCTTAGGCCCTGCACCTGCATGGGAGACCAGGAGGAAGCACCTGGCTCCTGGCTTTGGATCAGTGCAGCGCACCGGCTGCAGCGCCCCGGCCGCAGCGGCCACTTGTGGGGTGAACCAACAAAAGGAAGACCTTTCTCTCTGTCTCTCTCTCTGTCTAACTCTGCTTGCTAAAAAAAAATAGAGTTTTATTTTTTCCTCTTAGAAAAATTATTATTATATAAATTATAATTCATTATGTTACTTTTTCTCACTTGACAACAATTTTAGAATTATTATAATCATAACATAATCATTCATTATTTGATGATTTTTCTGGTTTTTGTACATTTTCTGCTTTTGTTTTTAACAAAACCTTTCTTATAATTATTATTTTCAGTCTGCATTTTGAAATACTGCAACCTTTCAGTATCATGGAACAAGTTGGCCTGATTTAGCCATATCTCTGTTCACTCAATCAGTCAGCTGGACAGGGTAAAGCCACTCTGACCTACCAGTTACAGAGCACCTGAGGCCTGGCAATGTGCCAGACCTTAGAAATACAGACCAGAATGAGTTTACCTGTAGCAAATAAAGTTTTTACAGATACTGTGTTAATATTTAAGGGATATAAATTTTTACTCAAGGCATTGAAACCAAAATCCAGAAGGAGTGAAAGAGAGGAATACAGAATCGCAGTCATTTGTCAGAATCACAGCAGTGTATGGCTAAGACCAGGTACCCAATTTAATCTACTTTCTCAACACTGTGTCAATTTGACTGATTCGTGTCTCACTATTGCACGGTAATGGATAACACGGAACAAGTAACCATCTCCAAATTATATTTGCTTCGTTTTCTACAATACCAGGGGGAGAGATTGTTCTGCCTTTTCCCTGATTATACAGTAATGGATGCTTATTATGGAAAAGAGAGAGAGAGAGAGAGAGAGAAGTACATTTATCCATATTTATATTTAACCTGCAAGATCTCTAATGGACTTCAGTTAGCTTGAATCCTACATTGGTTTATGTGTGTAATAAATAAACCTGGAATTCCAGTACCATTGGTACTGGATTTTTCAGAGTAATAAATCACAGGCTATATAATGAATTCACGTTTTTAATAAAGATTTATTTATTTATTTAGAAAGCAGAGTTACAGAGAGAAGAGAGTCAGCGATCTTCCATCTGCAGTTTCACTCCCCAAATGGCTGCAACAACCAAGGCTAGGCCAGGCTTAAGCCAGGATCCAGAAACTCCTTTTGGGTCTCCCACATGGGTTCAGGGACTCAGGGACTTGAATCATATTCTACTGGTTTCCCAGTTGCATTAGCAGGGAGCTGGATCACAAGTGGAACAGTCAGGACTCGAACTGTCATGCATGTGGGATGGCCGTGCTGCAGGCCGCTGCTTAACCCACTGCACCACAGCACCAACCCATAATCTATGTTTATGTTCACTAATCTTTTGATCCAAAGGTTTAGGCATTATAGCAAAACAACCTCTGCTTAAATGGCTGCCACTCTGTTTTACTTACTCATTCTGATGGAATTTGTGTAACTACATACGCACCCACTCACACGCATACGAGACTACTTCAAAATGTTCATGGAAAATGGGATGAAAAGATTATGTGCATTTTCCATGAACTTCTGGAAGACCTTTCATGTGAATATACAAATAATATGTGCTTATACTTATATGTAACACACACACATACACACATATGTTTGAATAAACTGTATTTGGGTTTAAAAGAAAATTTATTTTCAGATTGTCTACAGTTCTATACTCCTGCAAACTCATATGCTGTGTTCTCTGGGAACTGTTATACGTATTTTATACAAAGCTTCCTGGAAAGAGTCAGGACCTAAGCTTTCAAATCCATGTGGTTGCTTGAATTACCTCTTGTTGAGAGATGCTTTCATAACTTTGCTTAAACATTTCATTGTTGTTACCATCTATAACTCCTTCCTACCACATATATAGTAGTAATAATACCCTCTCAATCACTTCTCCTATCCAAAAGCTCAAAGTACTTATTTAAATAGGAGATAGTTTCAACACACTCTCTCTCCCTTACACTTTAAGCTATAAAGCTTTAGTCTTAAAATACATTGCAATAAAGAATAAGAAAAGACGATCAGGATCAGAGGCAAGAATGAAATACAGATAAGAATTTCAGTCAACTACAAAGAACTTTAGAATTTGATAATAGTGTTCCTATACAGAGGGAATTATCAATGTATAAACCAATTTATGCATGTCAGCAAAGGCACACAAGATGAATGTGACAGAGGCACTTCTCTCAAGGAGCTTACACACTGATGAGCATACGTGCAGATAACTTTCATGAAAGCAGTATGTGGTCAGTTCCTTAATAGAGGTTCACACATTCTGGTAGAGGTCCGAAGTTCAATTACAGTTCATTAATCTAGGAAGCTTTTGTGAAGCATCTAGCATTTGGGCTGGGCTTCAAAGGACAAAAAAGTAAAGTTAGAACACACATCCCTGGAATGAGTATTCCTGGTATTTTAATGATCAAACCCAAAGGTGTTATCACACAGAGTATGATTTTCTTATAGTGAAAAATATAAGTAAGGGAATGGTCGGGAAGAAAATTTCAACAGATGCTAATGGACGCTTAAATGCCAACTTAATGAGCTTGTCTTTATTAATACACAAAAAGAAGCCACAAAAGGGAATACTTTATTGCCTATAGGAGAAGCTTAGCAGACATTTGCTAAATTCAATGGTGAGATCAAGGCCATGGTGAGAGAAAGGAAGAATTGTATGAGTAGACACAAATAGAAAGATTTGGGGCACAAGGCACAGAAGATAAAAAGATATAAAGATTCCTGTACATTGAGATTTAATGCTATAACTAGTACTCAAACAGTATTTTTCACTTTATGTTTCTGTGTGGGAGCAAACTGTTGAAATCTTTACTTAATGTATGCTAAACTGATCTTCTGTATATAAAGAGAATCGAAAATGAATTTTGATGTGAATGGAAGGGGAGAGGGAATGGGAAAGGGGAGGGTTGCGGGTGGGAGGGACGTTATGGCGGCGGGGTGGGGGAGCCATTGTAATCCATAAGCTGTACTTTGGAAATTTATATTCATTAAATAAAGGTTAAAAAAAAAAGATACAAAGATTCGCAGTCAACCAGAGTGAACAAGGATTTCACCCAGAGAATCCACCTCCCGAGTCCATCTGCTGAGTCACTACACATACTACCCGCCTGTGGTCATACCTAATGTTATTGATTGCTGTGTTATAAGCAGTTCACGTATGTTAGCTTTATGAAAATTCTATGCGGCACATACATGTTTTCAGTTCAAGAGACTGAAGCATGAGAGTTTATAATTTTCTAAGAAACAATAGAACTAGGATCACATCAGTTCTTACTCTACCACCATGGGGGTGACTTAGCCGTGGTGCGCACTCATTCAGGCTGTATCCCCAGGCTATAGCATTTGATTTTCCCTTGTAATTGATTTCCTTCCCATCCTCCGCATGTTCCAGGGTGTAGACGTTGCATGAAATCTGCTTTGATGTCTCTAGGAGCTTATCCTCTTATTCTTCTGCACCTTCTATAGACACCCAATCTTGTTATTTCTACGAAGATTTATGATCAATTGTTTTCCTGCTTAGACACAGAAAAATCAGTAGTTCCCACACCTTGGGAACATCCTGAAGACAGACAGGTTTTGTGTCTGGTGGTTCTAATTCCATAAATCCAAGATGAGGAGCAAGTGTTTGTCTTTTTTAAAAGCCCATAGCCTTTTCGGACCCATCAGCAAAGTTGCAGAATCACTATGTGGTGGTCATCAAGTTCCTTCAGCTCTAACATCTATCACAGGGGCTGGTACTGCTGGGGCCCAATATATATTGAACAAATAGGGGTTTGATCAGATTATAGGGATAGTAGCTTGGTTAACAGGAAGAGAGTAAACCTGAAGGATTTATTTGGGGCATAGGAAAAATAATAGATATTTAGACTGGAAATATAGAGCAAGTAGTTGTGAATGCATAAATATTTCTTGAGAGGACATCAAGAGAATAGGTGAAGCCTCAGAAATTGCAAAAGAATTTCCCAAACAGTAGGCATGGAGAGAAAACAGAGACAGTCTAATGGCTGCACCCAGGAGATCCCAATACTTTACAGGTAAAAGAGAAGGTGATAAAATAATACGGCAACTCATACTCCCCATCAGTCATCAACAGTCATAATAGTAATAATAAACATCATAATTCCTCCCTTCACTGAGTGCTTATTCCTTGTCAGTCTTGTTTTGCAATACCATTCATCCAGATTGCATCTGTATAACAAACCTGGAAGGTATATTATTTTCACACCCACTTTGCAGATATGAAAACTCAGCTTCAGAGAAGTTTACCAACAAGACTGAGCAGAAGAAGCTGGATTTAGTGAACAGCAAGAGAATTATTTCAGAGATGTGAGGGAGAAGAAATTGAGAAACTGGGCAATGATGTGTCTTAGCTGAGTGGGCTCCAGCATTCCGACCGCCCCAACCTATGTGTTCATTTACAACCATTATGTAGGTTTTATATGGGAAATGGGCCCTTCCAAGGACTTGCACAGAAGAATAAAATTATGGCATAGACTAGAGAGAGGATCAAGAAGAGCCCCCAAGGGATGACTCACCTCAAGGAAAGCAAGAGTTTAGTCCTGCAAGCCAGAACCAGAAACTCAGATTGCAATTTTCCAAATAACAACAAAACATACTGGAAGTGCTAGCACCAAAGAGCCCAACTCTTTTTTTTTTTTTTTTTGACAGGCAGAGTGGACAGTGAGAGAGAGAGACAGAGAGAAAGGTCTTCCTTTGCCGTTGGTTCACCCTCCAATGGCCGCCGCCGCCAGCGCGCTGCGGCCGGCGCACCGCGCTGATCCGATGGCAGGAGCCAGGAGCCAGGTGCTTTTCCTGGTCTCCCATAGGGTGCAGGGCCCAAGCACTTGGGCCATCCTCCACTGCACTCCCTGGCCACAGCAGAGAGCTGGCCTGGAAGAGGGGCAACCGGGACAGAATCCAGCGCCCCGACCGGGACTAGAACCTGGTGTGCCGGCGCCGCTAGGCAGAGGATTAGCCTAGTGAGCCGCGGCGCCGGCCCCAAAGAGCCCAACTCTTAGCACAAAGCCGGGGCCCAACCATATGCAATTATAAGAACTTTACCTGGCAGGCACCACCGAGGAAAGCTACCCTTCCACACCAGACCTGATGCAGTAGAAACACACCTCAGTTTCTGAAGGGATCAGGGGTCAAGGACATAGATCCCTCTGGCTGCATGTGCCCCTGGGCAGGGCTGCTTGCTAGCATGGGCACCTCCACCTGGAAATACTGCTGTTGGAGACCTTCAGCCAACAAGGTCTCATCCCAAACTGAGATCTCCTTATGATGGGCAACTAAGGTGCCTTTCTCCATTCGGACTCAGTATCCTACCCCTGGCTCCTGGGTCCACTGAACAGCAGGAACCATCTGTGAGGAGTTCCCTTGAAGTGAGACTGTCCCCTCAGCTGTGCTGATCCACCTGACTCCCCCTAGCACGTTCCAAGGCGGGAAATGGAGCAGTGTGTGTGTGTGTGTGTGTGTGTGGTTGGGGGTGGGGCCGTAGGGATTTCTCCTGATCAGCTTCTTGCTTAGCCTTTGGCAGTAATTAAAGGCTGGGATGGTAATTTTCATTTGGCTTATTATCTTATCAACTATTCCAACACCTGGCAGCTCAGATCTATCTGGCCCAGCTCAGGATGGACAATAACTTACCACCAACATGAGGTATCACACACCAAATGTTCCAAAATATCTTAGAGCTAGCTAGCAAGGGAGCAGAGTCCCAGTTTATAAGGTAGCAAATGGCCTCTGTAAGACACTGGATTTTTTAGAGCGAAGTCAGTGGCATTTGAGTTTATGAGTATAATGCCATGGATGCATTAATGTTAACAAGGTGATATTTTATGTCCTGGCTGTCACATTGATCTGGAAGACTCCCCAGGGCAATGACATTCAAGTCCTGGAGAGAGACAAGGACCCACTCTTGAGTCTTCTAGAACTCCCATGAATGAAACACAAAGCTTAATTCAGGTTGAAAAGAACTCTGCTCTGGACTGTCAAACTATTGGTTTGAACAAAATTGGTTTGCTTTTTATATTAACATCCCAGGCCTCACTGCCCTGGGCTTTCATCATTTGCCTGCTTCAGTGGTGTTAAACTGGAGCTTCCTTTCTGTCATATGTGGCTTTGGCAGAGCAGCACCAGCATAAGGAACTGAAAGGTAGAAATAATCCAGGGGCCCCTTTTAAATCATTTGTTTCAGCCTCCCACTTGGGAGTCCTGGATCCTGGCTTTGGATCGACTCAGCTCCGGCTGTTGCAACCATTTGGGGGGTGAACGGCGGATGGATGACCTTCCGCTTTCTCTCTCATTCTCTCTCTCTCTCTCTCTCTCTCTCTCTCTCTCTGTCTTTCCCCTTCTCACTGTCTGTAACTCTACCTCTCAAATAAATAATAAATAAACTCTTAAAAAAAAAGAAAAGAAATCCAACAAGCCTAGGTTGTCCAGGATCTCTTAGCATAGGGTTTTGTCTTTCAGTTCACCAGCTGTGCATGATTGAATCTGTTATAATAAAAGCTGATTTATCGAAGTGGCACTACTGCTATTGATTCGCATTTTTCCCTAGAACAAAAGCCCAAGTTGTAGGGTTTTTGTTTGTGTGTTTGTTTTTTCTATTTCATCTTATTACTATCACCAATTCCTCACCTGTTCCTTTATAGCACTCACAAACTAGAATGTCAACAGGAGGAGGTGAAGGAGGGAGGAGCAGGTCAACACAAGAGAGTAAAACAGGAAGAAAACACAGGAAGTGCCTGAAGACTTGGTCACCCGGACAGGACACCAGTCCTGAGGAAAGCCCAGTGCAGCCTTTCGTATGTCAGTTCCCAAGAAGATCAATGACACCGTGCAGGCACAGAACACGGCTGCACACCAGCTTCAGCCTGCACTCCTGGGCGTGCTAACTCGGCCCAACCCTGAGGACACCTCCTTCAAACCTTCCCTGAAACACGAGACACAGTCAAACCTGATATCATGCAGTAGAAATGTGAGAAGTGACACATGCAGGATAAATCTGCAGCCTTCCCTGGAGTGGATCATAAGACCCTCAGGTGAGAGGTGCCTCCCTGTACTCAAAGGAAAGGAGTGTCAGTGTCTCTGTAGGCAGAGAGATGTCGAGATGCTGAGGGGAACCCAATGGAATAGACCCTGCTAAGCTCCCCACAGTTTATCACTCTTAGCTTATACTTCTTTGTCTTACCATATTCTCCCACAATGCTCCGCTATTCATCACACCTGGGATAAAAATTCTTAGGCTTAACTTTTCTTGAGGATTCTTCATTTTCTTAGGAAGACTCTGGTGTCACATCAGACTTATCTTATGCACGTGTATCCTTTGCCCCCTGTCAACCTGCTAGCCTAATTTACAGGGTCCCTGCCAATGAACCTAAACTGAGTAGCAGCTAAAGACATTCCCTCTCTTCTCACTTTCCTCCTTCACTTCTGCATCATGACAATAAAAAGGGAAACTACACAGAGGACCAAGTTTGAATGGGCCAGGACTAACAGCAATGTACACAAGTCATATGCTGTTGGCTAGAGTTCATGGCATGGCCACACCTAACTCAAATAGAAGCTAGAAAAAAATAGTGCAACTATGGAAATGAAAGGAAAAATTATAGTAAACTTTTAAAAGAGCTTTTCAAAATGAAGTTGCTTTAGGGAAGCAGGTCTTACATGGACAGCTCAAGCTGCTGCCTGGGGACATGGATGTGGGTTATCTCCACTTTTTCATTTCAGGCTTCCAGAACATCTAATTACATTGCTCCCAAAGACTCAAGATGCACAACAGGAAGTTATTGGACTCTTCTTTTCTGGAAATACATACGTTATTTTCTCCATTTTCCAACAGTCATGTGGCCCCTTTCACACAGCCCCTGTTCCCTCCCCAAGTGGCCGCAGTGCCCAGGGCTTTATCCAGTTCTCCCACATGGGTGTCAGGGGTCCCAGCACTGGGGCCATCTTCTACTGTTTTTTCCAGGCCATTAGCAGGAAATTGGACTGGAAGTGGAACAGCCGGACTCCAATGGGTACCCACATGGGATGTAGACACTGCAGGTGGAAGCTTTACTGGCCACACCATAATGCCCGCCCCCTGTGTACCTCTCTATTACAATGATTGACAGCTTGTGGAAAGACTGCTAAGTGCCACACACTATACTAGATGCTGTATGACTGATCCAAGGACAAAGAACACACGGTCCTTGCCCATAAGGAGTTTACTCTGTTCTCAAAGGAGAAGATGGCCGGAACAAGAAGGAGATAGAAGAGGACCTGCACTTGTGTTGAGGTAGACAAACTTACCCTTGAAATAATTCACTATATTCTTGTTGTTCCAAGTGTGGTGCCAAAACCAGTAGTAGTTCTGACGTTTGGAAGTTTCTGAGAAATTCAGCATCTCGGGCATCTCCCTAGTAATTTGATTTGTATTTTAATAAAAGCACCCAGGTGAGGTTTACAAAGATCAGTTTGAGAGTCATTATGTGAGATTAACCTAGCTTTATATTCGTTTGGGATTATTATTCCATCTGTGAAGAATTCATACTCCAATGCGCATCCTTACATCTTTCATTCATTATATAAAGACACTACCCATGCTCTTTGTACAGATGCATGTATATACATAGGCATATGTCCCTATAGATCAGCTTCAACTAACTGTAACTATCAATACCGTTCATTTGTAATTGACATAAGAACAATTCTTTTAAATATTCTTTGTTTCTTTGACTTCATAGTCTATAAGTTTAAAAAGCTTTTCATGGGGGCAGGCATTGTGCCACAGCAGATTACAACAGCATCCAATATGGGTGCTGATTCAAGTCCTGGCTACTTCAACTCCAATCCAGCTCCATGCTAATGCGTCTGGGAAAGCAGCAGGACATGACTCCAGTGATTGGGCTCCTGCACCCACATGGCAGACCCAGATGGAGCTCCTGGCTCCTGGCTTTGGCCTGGCCTGGCTCCAGCTGTTGTTGTCATTTGGGGAGTGAACTACTAGGTGGAAGATTTTCTCCCTCCTCCTCCCCCTCCCCCTCCTCTTTTCCCTCTTCTTTCCCCTCCCTCTCTCTCTGTAACTGCCTTGCAAGTAAATAAATAAGCCTTTAAAAAAATGTTTTTCATGGTTGGTAAAAACTCAGCTGAAGCTCATATACTAGACACCAGCAGTAGCTAGGCATGCCGAAACTAGCTTGAACTAAAGCTAACGGAGCCTGGGTTTCCACAGGAAGCTTGGTGCTGAGCTCTTCACAGCAGTTATTTGTCTGAGTGTTGCTGACCCTTTAGACATGCTTTCTTGGCTTTAGTCTCCCTTTCTCAAGGCACAGCCGGAACCAAAGCCAGGGCTCATTTCTCATTTCATTCTGCTCCCTAGCCACGCATGGCAGCATAACCAAAAAAGGGAGTCACGGACCTGGGAATTGGGAAACCTGATTTTATTCACTATGTTTCTACCATCTAGCCTCCAGATCTTAACCACTTTGTGCCACAGTGTTCCCATCTGCAAAATAGGGCTAGTGTTAATTGCCCACCTACCACACATGGTTATTGTGAGAACAAACTGAGACAATGAATGGAAAGTACTCTGACAACTGCTATGCAAATTGTTCAAAATGGAAACAATCATGTTCAAGACAATGGAATGAACATTGCCAGAAATGTTAATCAGATTGCCCAGCCCTTTATGTGGCTTAAACCCAGGTCACCATTGCTCCATATATTTGTATTTAGCACGGATTTGTAATTATGCATGTATATAAGCCTTAACCCTCCAAAATTAAAATATTTAGAAATTACTGAAAACTTTTTCATAGAGCAGGCATTCTGGTGCAGTGGGTTAAGCTGCAGCTGGGGATGCCAACAGCCCATATGTGAGTGCCTAGTTTAAGATAGAGCTTCCTGCTGATGGATCAAGTACTCAGGTCACTTTCACCCACGTGGTAGACCTGGATGGAGTTCTGGACTCCAGGCTTCAACCTGGCCCCGCCCCAACTGTTGCAGGCATTTGTGGAATGAACCAGCAGATAGATCTCTCTGTCTCTGTCTCTTTCTGTATGTCACTCGCGTGTCAGATAAAATAAACTTAAAAAAAAAAAAAAAAAAAAACCTCTTGGAGGCGCTGTGGCATAATGAATAAAGCTGCCGCCTGCAGTGTCCGTATCCCATATGGGTGCCAGTTAGAGTCCTGGCTGCTCTACTTCTGATCCAGCTCTCTGCTATGGCCTGGGAAAGCAGTGGAAGATGGCCCAAATGCTTGGGCCCCTGCACCCACATGGGAGACTCAGAAGACGCTCCTGGCTCCTGGCTTCAGATCTGCGCAGCTCCAGCCGTGGCGACCAATTGGGGAGTGAACCAGGGGATAGAAGACCTCTCTCTCTCTCTCTCTCTCTCTCTCTCTTTCTCTCTACCCTCCTTCTCTCTCTGTGTAACTCTGACTTTCAAATAAATAAATACAACTTTAAAAAAAAAACTCTTTAAAATGGCACCCATGCTGGCCAGCGCCGCGGCTCACTAGGTTAATCCTCCGCCTGTGGCGCCGGCACCCCAGATTCTAGTCCCAGTTGGGGCGCCGGATTCTGTCCCGGTTGCCCCTCTTCCAGTGCAGCTCTCTGCTGTGGCCTGGGAGTGCAGTGGAGGATGGCCCAAGTGCTTGGGCCTTGTACCCCATGGGAGACCAGGAGAAGCACCTGGCTCCTGGCTTCGGATCAATGCGGTTCGCCGGCTGCAGCGCGCCGGCCGCAGTGGCCACTTGGAGGGTGAACCAATGGCAAAGGAAGACCTTTCTCTCTGTCTCTCTCTCTCTCACTGTCCACTCTGCCTGTCAAAAAAAATGGCACCCATGCTTTTCTTTTTTAAGATTTATTTATTTATTTGAAAGGCAGCGTTACAGAGAGGCAGAGGCAGAGAGAGAAAAGTCTTCCCTCCACTGGTTCACTCCCCAGATGGCCATAGCGGCCGGAGCTGCACCAACCTGAAGCCAGGAGCCAGGAGCTTCCCCTCGATCCCCCATTTAGGTGCAGGGGCCCAAGGACTTGGGCCATCCTCTACTGCTTTCCCAGGCCATAGCAGAGAGCTGGATTGGAAGTGGAGTGGCCGGGACTTGAACTGGCACCCATATGGGGTGTTGGCACTGCAGGATGGGGCTTTACCCATTACTGCACAGCAACAGCCCTGTGTCCATGGTTTTCTACAGGAAGGGCCTGAACAAGCAAAATCAGATAAACAGCTTCTGGTAAGTTTTAGATGGACAAACACTCCTTTGATTTACATGGCATTGTTCACAGAATGAAGTTTGAATAGTGCCTATCAATTTAGAGGATGCCCCACACTGGTAGGGGTATTGAGAGTAGTAATTGGAAAGAAAGAAGCTGTGCAATGTACCCATCAAGTAATACCATCCCAGTATAGTCCTACGTAGAATATAGGCATTTCCCAGGCCATAAGAGGAGTCTGAGAATGCACAGAAGATTGGATAGCACAGACTTACTCGAGAGAAGATAAGTGGTGTATATTCTCAATGTGGATATCTGCCGGGATTGCACTTGGTTATGGGTAGAAGGAATGAGACCATGGTATGACCAAGTAGGGGTAGGTTTCTCTCACAGGGAAAACAGGCCCAGAGGCAGGTAGCTAAGGGGTGGTGAGCAATGCCCACACTGTAAACAAAGTCCCAGGCTCCCTCCACTTCTCTGCACTGGCATTTGTAGCTGGTAGCTTTCACCCATTATGTATGTATTTTGGTGGTAGAAGCCTGCTCTGCCTCCAGGCTTCAGTCCACAGAGCCACACAGAAAGAAGGAACTAGGAAGAGAAAATAGGGCACTATTTCAAGAAAACAAACTCTTCCTTGAGACCCACAACAGGCAGTTTCGTACAGCTCACTGGCTAGCATTGTGTCGAAACCAGAATCAGAAATATATTTTCTTCCTAAGCTGAGAACGTTGTTGTCCCCAAATAAATTTGAGTTGTAAGAATAACAAAAAAGGAAAGGCCATATATTCAGTAGGAAACAACTAACACCTGCCCAAACCGGCACAGAGTGAGAGTTGAGGGAGTGTGAGAAATGACTGGAAAGCAGACAGATGCAAGAACAAAAGGTGTTTTATATCAGGCCCAGGGACTTAAATCCACATGATGTGATTTATTTTAGAAAAAAAAAATAACCCTAGAAGCAGTGTGGAAGTATTATGACTAGAACAAATGGATGGTAAAGTCGAGAGACCAGTTAGAAATACACCAAGAACATCTAATTGTGAGATGACGTGAGACTTTGCTGAGACAGTGAACTAAGGAGAAACATTTAGAAGATATTTAGATGGGAATTGCAGAATGGTTATGAATGGGATAAGTAATTGTCAAAAAAAAGTTTCTAAAATTCTGTATTCAAGTGACTGAGTTATAAAAAGCTTATGTAAGCTGCAAAAGGTCAAATGCATTTTAAATAAATAGAATCGTTCCCATTTTCATTTTGTGTGTCATCAATTTGAGATTAGAGGCCAGTCCTTAATGAATGTTGTAAACAGAGAAGAACATGGACTATCACTCTGGCTCTTCCTCTACCTTCATTTTTTTATTGGTAATTTGAAGTACAATTTTCATACATGACAAATTAAAATAAAAATGCTACAGCATCACTGAATAAAGAATAGCTACGACAAAGCAGTCGCTTCGAAGAAAATTTACTTTTACTTCCAAGGGAGGTAATTACTCAACGATTATTTTTCCCCACGAACGTCAAGTGTTATTAAATGAGAAAGTAGAGTTTTCAATGGACCCCAAAGCGGCTCAGATTCTTCTCTCTGAGTATTAACGTTGTCACTGTTATTCCCCAAGTAAAAGCTGTATTGCAACAGAGCCAGCTGAAGCTTTTCTTCAACACTATTCAAAGGCTACTTCCCGAAGATACAGATTGCAGTGCCCCACAGTGGTCTGCAAAGTAATAAGACATCTTCTACTGCAGGCACAACAAAGAAAACCTATTTGCAAATTATAAACAAGTATATAGGGGTCCTCCCCCAATCTACAGTCTCACTTTCTTCAGTTTCTGTTATCTGCGCTGAACCATGGCCCCGAATTATTAAACAAAAATTCCACATATAAATAATTCATAAGTTTTAAATTGTATGCCATTCTGAGCAGTGTGACACGGTGCCATGCCATTCCACCTGGGACATGATCATCCCAGCATATCCGTGCTGTATCTGTTATATGCCCATTAGTCACACGCTAGCCATTTTGATTATCAACTCAATGGCCACAGCAGCATAATGCCCCACAGCACTAACGGAGCGATGCTGGTAATTTGGACATGCTAAGGTAAGCCATAAACTGCTTCCTTTCAGTGAAAAGGTGAACAATCTTAACTTTATCATCGGTATGTATATACAGAAAGGAATATAGTATATACGATACAGGTTTTGGTACCATTGTGCTTTGGGGCATCTGCTGGGGAACCCCCTGTTTCTAAGGAGCACTACCACCACGTTTGCTTCCTACAGCTGCTGTAGCAATTTACCACTGAGTGTCTTAAAACAACGCAGGCTCTGATGGTCAGGGCCAGAACTCCACAGGCATTTTTCGAGCTGCTGGAAGTTAGCAGCAATCCTCAGCCTTCCTTTGTGGAGGCCTCTCTCTGCCTCCATCCTCACACAGCCTTCCCAACCGGATCTTGTCGTCGATGTCTGTAGGTCTCTAATCTCCCCCTCTTTTCTCTTGCAAAGGACACAGACCATGGAATTTAGGGCTCATCCCAAATCTAAAGCCCTCGCATCTCAAGATTCCTAACTTCATTCTATCTACAAGACCATATTTCTAAATAAGGTCACATTCACAGGTACCCGGGATCAGAACACAGACACAGTTTTGGAGGGGACACAATGCAGCCCATGATAACAACTAACCATTGAAAAAATAACAACCCTATATTCAAAGGGAATGTTGCCATGGTATTCTATTCAAACTTGTTTTTCAGGTTTCTCTGATGGAAAACCTATTTTAATATATTTTGTACATGCTGCATTTTTTCATTAAATACTTTAAAATTGATGGAGGCTTTTGGAATTGTTGAATCATCATTACTTTTTCTTTCCCTTATAGCAATAAATCAAAGAAAGACAGACTATTGCCTACTTTCCTCGTATGCCTTTCCTTTCGTTATTACAATTTTATTCACGAGGTGACTTTACCCTGAACATTTCCATATTTTCAGTTAACTTTTATTTACAGTTTTGAAATAGGAACCTGTGAACCTTGAAAAGGGCAAAAAATCAACTGAAGTCCTTTGATGTCGACCAAAAGAAAATGTGTATATCTGCCTGAGACATAAATAATGAAATACATCATGAAGACTGAACTTTAGCTATACTTTAAGAATTAAAAAATTCTTATGAAAGGATTAAAGTAAATAAAAAGCTATTTACATTTTGCTAACTGCTGTTGGCAGATCTCTCATTTGTAGCTGACAATAACAGGAAAAAAAACTTTGTTTTTTAAATAATTGTGATTGATCAAGAGGGTGAACAGGGATATTTGAAGTAATTTAAATGTAATTTTGACATAAGTGTTTTATTTCTTAATTTTTCCTATATGATATGGTTAAATTCATTCCAGAATACCCCTCACGTGTCCTGAGATAAGTACTGTTTTTAGGATACCGTGAACCATAAGACAAGTTTCATTTTTTCCAGAAGAATCACTTTCCAGTGGAACAAAACGGACAATAAGTAAGCACCAGGATATTTTCAGATCTGATGAGTACAACGAAGACGATAAAATCAGGTGATGTGATTGAGTGTGATGTGGGTATAGGTGAAAGATGTCTTGGCTAATGTAGTCAGGGAAGCCCATCCTAAATGGATGATGTTACAACCAAGAAAATATAAACACATCTTTTAATACTGCTAAAAAGGCTAATACTGTTAATGGTTATATTAATTTCTTTAACTCTCACAGTAAGCAGTCTAAAGAAAGAAAAAATCATGTCAAACGACTTCAAGACTAAATCTGAAGGCAAAAAAAAAAAAACAAAAAAAAAAAACAAATGTATTTCTGAGCTGTTGACTCATCAGATACCTGACTTCACCTTGTGGGTATGGCCAGAAGTCAACTGGGAGCTCTCCAGACCCAGGTCCTAGGCCCAGGTGCAATTTTATCCTAACAGTCCTGGCTTGAAGGCAGCAAGATCTCAACAGCCAATAGCTGAAAGGGCTTTAACAAAAACCCATTCTCCAACCTGCCACTGTTCCCTCTTGCTGACCCACAACCTGCACAAAGTTCCACTTGCTCAGTAGTATGCTTCAACTCCAATGCATCTATTGATTTTCTGTCTAGTTGAGCTGTCCACTGATGAAAGTGGGGTGCTGAAGTCACCTACTGTTATTGCGTTAGAGTCTATCTCTCCCTTTAGGTTTAATAGTGTATATATATATATCGGTGGTCTGTTTTTGGGTGCATATATATTCATGATTGTTATGTCTTATTGTTGAATTGAACCTTTATCAAACTACATCCTTCTTTATCTCTTTTACAGTTTTTGATTTAGAGTCTGTTTTATCTGTTATCAGGATAACTACATCTGCTTGCTTTTGCTTTCCATTTGCCTGGTATCTGTCTTTCCAACCCTTCACTTTCAGTCTGTATTTTTTTTTTTTTTTTTTGACAGGCAGAGTGGACAGTGAGAGAGAGAGACAGAGAGAAAGGTCTTCCTTTTGCCGTTGGTTCACTTTCCAATGGCTGCCACGGCTGGCACACTGATCCGAAGCCAGGAGCCAGGTGCTTTTCCTGGTCTCCCATGGGGTGCAGGGCCCAAGCACTTGGGCCATCCTCCACTGCACTCCCAGGCCACAGCAGAGAGCTGGCCTGGAAGAGGAGCAACCGGGACAGAATCTGGCGCCCCGACCGGGACTAGAACCGGGTGTGCCAGCGCCGCAAGGCGGAGGATTAGCCTAGTGAGCCGCGGTGTCGGCAGTCCTGGTTCTTTTTATCCATTCAGCAAACCTATTTCTTTTGGCTGGTGAATTTAATCCATTTACATTCAAGATTGGCAGTGATAGATAAGAACTAAGCTCTGTCATTTTGTTGACTGGATGATGACTCTACCTGCTCTGTCGGTGAATCTGATGGTGTCATGGGTTTTTATGATCATTCTGATGCAGAGGCCCTTCAGAATTTCTTATAAGGCTGGTCTGAGGTGGTGAATTCGCTCAGTTTTTGCTTATCTGGAAAATACTTTATTTCTCCTTGTCTTTTAAAGGGTAGGTTTGCTGGATATAATTTTCTTTGTTGGAAGCTTTTTTCTCCTAAAACCTTGAGTAGATCATCACACTCTCTTCGGCCTGTAGGATTTGTGCTGAGAAGTCTATGTTAATCTAATTGACTCTCCTTTATATGTAACTTGACACTTTTCTCTTACTATCTTTAGGATTCTCTCCTTGTCTTTAACTTTTGAAAGTTTGACAAAAATGTGCCTTAGAGAATACCTTTTTTGGTTGAGTCTGCTTGGGGTTCTTTGAGCTTCTTACATCTAAATGACCAAATCTCTTTCAAGATCTGAGAAATTTTCAAATACTATTTCATTTATCAAGTTCTCAATGCCTTTTTCCTTTTCTTCTCCTTCAGAAATACCCATAATATGAATATTTGGTTCTTTAATAGTATCCCATATTTTGCATAAACTTTCTTCATTCTTTTTAATTCTTTTCTCTTTATTTTTGTCTGACTGGATTATTTCAGAATTCTTGTCTTTGAGGTCAGTAATTCATTCCTCCACTTGGTCTATTCTATTAAAGCTCTCAATTGCATTTTTATTTCACTGATTGAAGATGTCACCTCCAAAATTTCTATTTGGTTTGTGTTACTAAGTTCTATCTCCTTAGTAATATTTTCATTTATGTCACTCATTGATTTCCTCATTTCTTTAATATATCTGTGTTCTCTTACATCTCATTGAGTTCCCTTACAATCGCTGTTTGAATTCTATATCTGTCAATTCATAGATGTCCCTCAGTTCAAGATTTAATTCTGGGGTATTGTGTTCTTTTGGAGACAATCATGCTACCTTGCTTCTTCATGCCTCCTATGTCCCTTTGTCCCTCCTCCTTATGGAGTAGGTGTTATTGTAAGAGTGTATGGTTTAGCTGATATGCAGAGTATCTCTTGGCTTGTTGTTCTGGCTTTGGTTCTGAGTGAGCCCAGGTGTGCAGCCTCTGAGTGATTTCTTTTGTCTTAATGTCAGCAGTGTCTACACGTGACACAGTGCTGCAGTTCCTGGGGATAGAAGCGTGGCTTTGAGATGAATCAGGGTTTCCTTGGTGTGTATCTTTGGTCCACAGAGAGTCCAGTGTCAGTCTCTCCATTGAACGCGATAGCCAAGGCTTTCTTCTGGGTACTGATGGAGACAGGCATGGCTGCCCTCATGACCTACTGGCAAGCGTGAGTGATATTGGGGCTTGTGGTACCAATTGCTGTGGTTCTGGGACTGTGTGGTAAAAATGGACACTACCGTAGGTCCCACCGGGAGAGTCCAATTGGTGCTGTGGCTTTTAATACCAGCAGTCCTTGTCCTAAAACCAGGGAAGGTGAACTGGTCCCTGTTACAGTCCTACAGGCTGACTACAAGGTATAGAGATTTTACTGTGGAAGGTATGAGTCCAGGGATGTGGAATGCAGGTAGGTTCTTCCCCACATCTACCAGGTAGATTCCAGTGGCATGGAGAAATTTGAAATGAATTGTTATAGTCCTGCAGTCCTGGTGTTGCAGGGTATAGTGGGGTCATTACCCAGAGCTCCCAGGATGGGAGCGGATTTTTTTATGAGCTGCTCCTAGTGGTAAGCCCTAGAAGCTGAGGTGAACACTCCTGTTTCTGTAGAGTGCTTGAATGTAGCTCTGGTGCTACTACCCCAAAATTCCCACAAATGCAGGATGCAGGGCATCTGTCCTTAGCCGCACACATTGCCCTGACTCTATGATCCTGGTAGAAGGACAGAGTTCTCGCTGTGGGATGTTTTGCCACTGAGTATGGTGCTCTGTGGGAACTGGGGAGTGGAAAGAATCAAGGCAGCTCCCCTGCTCCAAGCCCGGCAGCTGCTCAGACTCCAGTCAGCTCTCCAGGCCTAAGTGAAAGTCAGTGGGCGACTGGAATTCCCTCTCAGCTAACACCAATTTCCTCCTAGCCTGGCGTGGTCAGAAGGTGGCTCACAGCCGGCAGCTGGCTGCACCACTGGCTGGCTGCAGCAGTGTCTCTGTCTCTCTCCTCATGTCCCACGGAGTCTTCATTTTTCTTTTTTTTCACTCCTGTCAGTCAGATTCTGGAAATGTGGTGCTTCCTTTGTTCTTTTCACATCCCAGAGCAGCTTAACTTAGTGTGACCATTCCCTAATTGATTCTAAATGTTAATTTTCAAAACATAAAGAACTTTCTTTTTCCTGCTATGTTGCTGATTTTTCACTTTTTGAAACAATCTTGCCATATCCCTAACTTGTGGACATTGAAAAACTCAACACACAAATTTCAATAGCCATATTGGTAATGATGAAATACATATATTGGCTAATGGTGAAAAAGTTACACCATAGGATTAAAGGGATGTCCAAGAAACATAATGCCAATCTTACTATTACTAGTTTTCCACAGCTGCTGACACAAATGGCTACATACGCAGCAACCGCTGTATTATCTCACACTGATGTCATAGCAGGGTGCAGATGGTTCTGTGCTAACCCTTCCTAAGGACAGGATCAAAGGATGAGCAGGGTTGCATTCTTTTGTGAAGCTTGTGTGTGTGTGTGTGTGTGTGTGTGTGTGTGTGTGAAAATGAATCTATTCTTAAAGTTCATCTGGGTTGCTAACAGCATCCAGTTCATCACAATCACATCAGGTCTCCTACTCCTTGCTGGTTGTCCACTGGGGGTCATGATCAGTTTCTAGGGACTGCCCCCATCGCTTGGTGCCTCCCTCCTCCCAAGCTAAGGAGTGGTGGTTGAGTTCCTCGCCAGGTCTCGATGTCCTTAAGGCCTCATCTTTCCTACCTGCCGTGCTCTCTGTTTCTGATTCTTCTGCCTCCTGCTTCCACTCATGAAGGTTCATAGGCGTAGACGAGGCTCACCCAGCTAACCCAAGATGAGTTGTCTGTTTACTTTGTTTACTGAAATACCTAGATTCATGTTTGATTGGATAACTAGAGGGTGGGAATTTAGAATTCTATCTACCACACTGCCAAACTAATGTTAATATTATACATGGAGAGAAAAACAAGTTGTGACAGATTGAAACTAGGAATATGAAAATGCCTACATTGGAAATAGGGACATTAGGCCTTAGATAAACAATCACACTAGTGTTAACTATTGGCTTATAACTTATAATTTAGAGATTGTAGATGAGGAATAAGTTACTTTCTACCTACCAGATTATAACTTTTGCTCTCTCTCTAATCACTATTATATTGAGTGTGAAGAAGGAAAACTTATTTTTAAAATATTTTTTGATTTCCTTTGCTCAGAATTTGATTTGGTGGATACTCTAAGTAGTTATTTATTAATAATTTGAATACTCAAATCTATAGGCCTAATGAATCTAAGATGTTTATTGAGAGACTGTTGATTGAGATATTTATTGAGAGATTGCTAACATTAATAATGTAAAAATTTCTAAGAGTAACAAGTATGAAAAGACTGAAAATTGTTCTTCTTTTACCCTTTCGCTCTATTGTATGAGAAAGGTACAAGAAAATACATATGGTGTGTTCGTTGTTAGGGTGCTGTACTGGTCTGCTCAGGCTGCTAAAACAAAATACCCTAAGGTAGGTGCCTTAAACAATGAAACCACATTTTCTTCTTCTTCTTCTTCTTTTTTTTTTTATTTAACAGATAGAGTTATATACAGTGAGAGAGAGAGAGAGACCAGGAAAAAGGTCTTCCTTCCGTTGGTTCATTCCCCAAATGGCTGCTAGGAGCCAGGTGCTTCCTCCTGGTCTCCCAAGTGGGTGCACTTGGGCCATTCTCCACTGCCCTCCTGGGCCACAGCAGAGAGCTGGACTGGAAGAGGGGCAGCCGGGACTAGAACCTGGTGCCCATATGGGATGCCGGCGCTGTAGGTGGAGGATTAACCAAGTGAGCCACAGCGCCGGCCCCAATGGAACCACATTTTCCCACAGTTCTGGAAACTAGGAAATCCAATATCAACTGAGAACAAGACTGGTTTCTGGTGAGGCTTTTCTTCTTCTATATGAGACCCTCTCGCTTTGTCTTTATGTGGCCTTTTCTCAGTGTGCATTGGAGGAGGGGTCTCTTCTACTTCTTATAAGGACATCCAACCTATCCAAGCAAAGACCCTACCTTATGACCTCACTTAAATTTTAGTATTTTCTGAAAGACCCTGTCTATAAATACATTCACTTTGGATGTTGGGATTCCAACAAATGAATTTTGGAGGACAAAATTCTATCCATAACAGTTGCTATATTAATATTTTTATAATGAGCAAATGACAAAATGAGCTATTATCAGTTGAATGGTATCCTCCTACAAAAAAACAAAGATAAGTTGAAGCTCTATCCTCTACTATCTCAGACAGTTACTAGATCCCAACATGTAAGTTTGAGGGTGCCCAAATATTCAGACTAAAGTGCCTTCAATTTTGCTAACTTTGGGATTAGTTTTTTTTTCCTAGTTACTTAATAGTATAGTTAGGCTACTTATCTGAGATCCTTCTTTTTTATTTTTTTACATAGAAATCATATTATCCATTTTAAGATTTTTATTAATATAAGGAAAACAAATTTCAAATATTTCATAAATATGATTCTAAGATGATAACCATAATTCCCCCTTCCAGCCCTCTCCTTCCTTCCTTCCTTTTTTCTTTAATTTTTCCAAAAACAGAATTTCAACTTACTTTATAATCAAAGCACCATAAAATTCATTCCTAGCAGTTTTACTGCATTCCATATGTTTTGTTATGTTGCCTTTTTTTCCCCTTTGCCTCAAGATTATCTTTTAAATTTTCCTTTCAGTTTTTTTTGACCCATTGGTTGTTCAAGAACATGTTGTTTCATTTCCACATATCTGTGGATTTTTAAGTTTTCTTTCTGCTATTTATTTTCATTTCATTCCAGGAAAGGAACTTGGTCTGATTTTAGTCTTCTTAAATTTAAAACATGTTTTGTGAACCTACGAGGACTACAACCTGTGAATGCTCTACATGCTCTCAAGGAGAATGTGTATTCTGCTGCCGTTGGATACAATGTCTGGTGGTTTTGTTTGGTCTATAGTGTTGTTCAAGTCCTTTGTTTCCCTGTTAATCTTCTTTGGATGTTATATTCATTATTAAAATTAGACATTTATACCTTCTATTATTCTGCATTGCCATCACTTTTTCTTCAATCATCTTAATACTTGCTTTATATATTTATATAGCGTGATACTGTGTACATATTGTATTTACAATTGTCATATCTTCCTCCTCAATTGACTCCTTTGTCATTTTGTAACCTCTTTCTTTTTCCCTTGTGACAGTTTTTAACTTAAATTCCATTATTTTTTTCTGATATAAATAGAGCCACTTCTCTTTGGTTGCTATTTGCATGGGACATCTTGTCACTTTCACTCTATGTACATTCTTAAATCTAAAGTGAGTCTCTTGAGGTGAGTGTCTAATATAGCAGTAAGGACACTACTTGGCACACCCACATCTCTTATCAGAGTGCCTGGGTTCAAGTTCAGCATGCTCCTGACTCCAGCTTCCTGCTAATGTGCACACTGGGAAACATAAGGTGATGGTTCAAATCTTGGATCCCTCACACCCACAGGGGACTCAGCTTGAGTTCTGGGCTCCCAACTTCAGTCTGGCCCTGCTAGGGCTATTGCTGGCAACTGGGACATGAATCAGTGGATAGAAGATTAGAAGATTTTCTCTCTCTCTCTCTCTCTCTCTCTGCTTTTCAAGTACAATGAAAATAGATAAATATAAATTATGAGACTCTCCTAGACAGTGTATTGTTGGATCTTGATTTTAGCCATTCAGTAACTGTAGGTCTTTTGATTGGGGAATTTAATTTACATTTAAGGTCATCATTGATAGGAAAGGATTGTCTATTGTCATTTGAATTATTTTGTATTTACCTTGTCATTCTTTTGTCCCTCTTTTCCTCTCTTACTGTCTTTAGTGTTTTGTTGATTTTTCTTTTTATAATGACATGCTTTGGTTCCTTTCGTGTGTGTGTGTGTGTGTGTGTGTGTGTGTTTATCTCCTCTGGGTATTTTCTTTGTGGTTACCATGGAACTTAGATAAAGCATCTATGTAGTTGTATCAAACTACTTTAAACAAATAATGTTTTAATTCAATAGCATATGGAAACTACAATTTTACTTCTCCTCACACATTTATTTTATTGATGTCACAATACATCTTTTCCTATTGTATATCCATTAGTATATTTTTAGTTAAATATTTTTATACTTTAGTCTTTTAATTTCTATATCAGAATTAAAAGTGACTTAGGCACCACAGTTACAATATCACAGTGATCGTTGTCTCTCTCTCTCTATATATATATATATTTATATAGAGATATAATATATATTATATATGTGTGTGTGTTTTATATTTTCACACATGTCTATGTTGCTGTTTATCATCTCTTCATTTCAACTTGAAGTACTCCCTTTGACATTTCCTGTAAGACAAATATAGAGTTGATGAACTCTCAACATTTGTTTTTCTTGAAAAGTCTTTATCTTTCCTTTATTTTTGAGGGACAATTTTACCAGCAAACAATACCCATGGTTGGCAGGTTTTTATTCACTCTCAGTATTTTGAATATATCATCCCACTCCCTGCTGGATTGCATGATTTCTTCTGAGAAAGCCACTAACAGTCTTAAAAGAGTTCCCATTATGTAACAAGTAATTTTATTTTATTTTTTTGACAGTCAGAATGGACAGTGAGAGAGAGAGAGACAGAGAGAAAGGTCTTCCTTTTGCCATTGGTTCACCCTCCAATGGCCGCTGCAGCCAGCAGCACGCTGATCTGAAGCCAGGAGCCAGGTGCTTCTCCTGGTCTCCCATGGGGTGCAGGGCCCAAGCACTTGGGCCATCCTCCACTGCACTCCCTGGCCATAGCAGAGAGCTGGCCTGGAAGAGGGGCAACTGGGATAGAATCCGGCGCCCCAACCGGGACTAGAACCCGGTGTGCCGGCGCTGCTAGGTGGAGGATTAGCCTAGTGAGCCGCGGCACCGGCCCACAAGTAATTTTTCTCTTGCTGATTTCAAACTTTTCTTTTTTCCTTGACTTTTGACAATTTGATTATAATGTGTCTCTGTGTGGATGTTGTTGGATTTATCCTATTTCCAATTCTTTGAGTTTATTAAATCTGAATTCCTATTACTGCCCCAGATACAAAGAATTTTCAGCCATTAAATAAACTTTCTACCCCTTTCTTTCTCTCTTTTTGTATGACTCTCTAAAGTATGAATACATTGGCCTGGTTATGGTATCCCGTATGTCTTTAGGCCTTCTTTATGTTTTGGGGTTTTTTTTTTTTTCCTTTTTGCTCCACTGACTGGATAATTCCCGATGATTGATTATTCTGCTTTATTGTATTTGGCTAGTAAATCCCTGTAGTGAAATTTTTGACCAAGTTTTGCATTCTTCAGCTCCAAAATGTCTGGGTTTTCAGATATATTTTTTTCATTTCTTTGCTGAAATTTTTATTTGCTTCATGCATCATTCTCCTTGGTTCCTTGAGCGCTTACATGATGCTTGCTTTGATTTCTTTGTTAGATAACTTCAATTTCTTCTGTTCTTTGGATTGAGTCATTTTCCTCTATTTTTTCACATTTCTTGTAATTTTGTATCTGTGTACTTGAAAAAAAAATAAGAACAGTCACTTCTGTCATTCTGTATGGACTAGGTTCACACAAAGAAAGACTGCACCAGTCAGATAACCTAGAAATTATGGGGGTCTCCTAAATCTTTTCTGTGAGTGCATCTCATTTTTACTTGTGTTTATAGATTCCCACGTAGAAGGATTTACTGGGTTCTTTTTCTCGGGAACTGGTAGCCTCTGTTGCCGCTGGTGTCGTTCTGGTACACCCTGAGTCCTCCAGAGCGGAGCACACCAGGCTGCTGTGCTGTTTCTGGGTGTCCCCGGGCATTTCAGGTGTCCCCCGCAGAGTCCTGCCAGCAGGCGGAGACAGGACAAACAGAACCCAAGCCCTTAGGCAGCCTCTTTCTCACAAAAGTCAAAACATCCGCTGTGTGGTCTGTTCTTTCCATCCCTAAGTCCCATCTGCTCTTTCCCTCCCCTTCATGAGCTACTATGTTTGGGGTCAGGGAGGGGCTACGGCAAAGGTACCACAAATTTCCCCACCAGTTTCAGTATAACTTTTTAACTCACCTGGGGTGCAAGAGCCTGGTGTCCGGATTTCTCACAAAAGGAATTGGCTGTATCTTGTTTCTGCTTCTATTTCTCAGCAGGAAGAATAGCAGTCTGGGGCTTTCTATTTCGCCAGCCTTGCTGACATCACTCCCAGGCCTTTGCAGATTTAGCGAAGTTCAGATAGAATCATTATGATGGGACCTGATCCGATACGGCCAGTGTCCTTACATAAAGGGAATTTAGGAATATAAAAACACACAGAGAGGACGATATGAAGACACACAGGGTGAAGATGGCCTGGTAAGTAGGGTGATGTATTTCTAAAGTAAGCTAAGCATCAGAAGATAGAAAAAGCCAGGGAGGGTCTCTCCTAGAACCATCGGAGACAGCGGGATTCGCCTGCTGATGTTTTCATTCCAGACTTCTGGGCTTGAGACTGGGAAACGATAAACGCCAATTGTTTTAAGCGGATCCTTTTGGGGGGCTTTGTTACAGCATCCCCAGGAAACTAATACAGAGCTCCTTTAAGGATCTGAGCCTCCATCAATATTCCTTCTTTCCCACCAAGATACGTGCAGGGACAGAGCCACTTCTGAGTGGTTGCTGTTCTCCACACAAGAGGAGAGAACGCCGAAACACACGGAACAATGGAGCTACAATGGATGTGATTTTTGAGAAATTTCATAAAGCACACAAACTTTAAGTTACTAGTGTTTTATTAAAACTAAAACAGGTCATATAGATACTTGCTTATTATTCATGATCTGTTCAATATTTATCACTAACTCTGTAGCCTTAATGGTCTGTATCCTAATGCTGATCAGCTGAGAAATTTTCAACACCTCTTTCCTCTCTGATTTTTGATTGCAATGAACATGCACATGAAAAAAAAAATAAAAAAGGATTAAACAAATTATAAAATTATAGTAGATAAATAAATAAATTATAAAATAAATAAATAAATATAAAATTATAGTAGAGTCCTGACGTTCATAAAGAACGTGCTTAAAGACCCAAACGTAAGCATCACTAAAGTGAAATAGTGATGTGACACATCAGATAGCAACGAGGTTATTTAGTCAATATTTAAATAAATTCCTCCCCTAAAATAAGTATTATTACTTTTATTTGCCATGTTCTTGCATGCACACAGTATGACTAATATACACTAGTTTTTTCTGATAGCACTAACTCATCACTAACCTCAACATTCTAGTGTTTATATAAAACAAAATTTCTAAAACTTCTCACTTTCCTTCCATATGCCTTGGCAACACCAGCAGCTGATTTCTTTTGTGGTCTCTTTTTTCACAAAGGAAGAAATTTTTGCCTTTTCAAGAGAGTGAAGAACAGGAAAACAGAGACATCAGGATCCAAGTGATAAATTCCCCCATGCAAGGGTCAGCCTATATAATAAAAACGTGCCAATTCCAGCATGTCATCAACCTTTGAGGTCAAAACTGTAACAGTAAATGGTAAATCCACAAATGTCAGAGGCTCCTGTAATTAAAGCCAAGCCCTTAATCTCAGTGAACATGGATGAATGTTGAGGCTTTATCCAAATAAAATCAAGAAACAGATATTGTGAGAACTTGCGAGCTAGTTTTCTAAATTACTTCTATAAATGATGTTGCACTCTGTATAAGATAAATACTTCCCTTAACACTACTTGGAAGATACCAACACTAAATTTTGTGCTTTAACATTAATTTCAAATTGAATTAAAAAACAATAAAAGTAAGCATATTCAAATTTAATTTTGAAATAGGAAAAGTAAGCAAAGTCTTAAAAGAGTATATTTATTGTTTAGGAAGCCTTTGAATTTACAGAGCGATTGGAAATCCAATACTTAGAAATGCATTAGAACATAAAAGCAATAACTCCTGGCCCAGTCAGATGTCTCCCTGGGAAGCAGTCTTTGGTTATATGTTCTTTATTAAGAACATTTGTCTTTGTGCCAATCAACACCAACAGTTGATGTTTAAACTCCATGGTAACAGTATTAACTATTAGAAATACCAAGAGTAGCTATAAAAATAATAATTATAATAAATGCCAGCTACTTCAGGAATTTGATTTCTTCATTGTGTCAGGGAAGCAAATTGTAAAAAAAAAATTTTGTCAGCTACAACTGGAGATTTTTTAAAATTTATGTCACATCAAGCCAGAAATCCCAAGTCTAACTGCCACTCAGACATCAAATAACTGCTTGGGATCCTACAGAGAGCACTTGGTCTCTGATTCCTTCCACCAAGTTCTATAAGTACAATTCAGTGGTCTCTTGACATAGTACTCCTCCAATCTCACAATACTTAGAAACTATTTTAATCTAGATACATTGAATGGAAAGTAACTTTTACAATAACAACATACTGGCAAATGGCTATGTACATTTAAAAGATTGAAGGAGTCTACTGGTAACAATAATTGACAACTTTTACAAAATTGAATATTAAATTGTTATTAGTTAATGGGCAATAAGAATGAGTTATTGTGGTGATTTTCAGAAAAATCTCTCCTAATTTACCCTTTAAGTAAAAAAATAGCTCTGAAAAAGCAAGAAGAAACAATGTAAAAACAAATGACAAAATAAGAAAAAAAAAAAAAAAAGAAACTTCTGGAAATTTCCCTGCTATTGGAAGCCATAAAAACAGAGGCAGTGTCTTTCACATTTGTCATCACTGTATCTCTTGCAGAGTGTTTGACACGTAGTCAGTATGCAATAAATAACTGTTGAATTGCTGAAGGAAAGGAGTGATGAGTATCATACAAAGTATTTCTACTATCATTTTGACACACTCTTACCCTGGTACTTTTATGTCCACCTGCACATTTTCACTATAGTTCAAAATGAAAAGATGGGTGAACAAAAGATTTTCTCTATTACTGCACACAATGTTTTGGAATAACCCTGGGAAAGGTTCAGAAAATTTCTGGTTTGATGGCTCTATGCTTGTCATGATGTGATCTTAAACTAGTAAATATCTGAAGTCCAGTTGTTCCAGTTAACAAAAATGCAGAGAATAACACCTAGCAAGAATTTATTATTTATGTTGTAGCTTTAATAGCAAACTACAATCACAAAAGGTGCACACTCTACTTAATAGCAGAAATACTATTGGAGTATCCTTTGTTTATATAGTATTGTAGCATTTGCAACATCTCTCCTTGTTATCAGCCCATTTGCTGATCACCACAACACTACAAGAAAGACATAACTAACCCATTAATAAAAATGTTAGCCTCTGAGTCATCTAAAATAAAAAAAAAGACCATTTTAAGCTTTATTTAGATGTGACTAATGTACTCCGCAGTTCATCCATTTTAAGTACAAAATTCAATGGTTTTTAGTAAATTTACAGTCCTGGAGCCACCATAATCCAAATTTAAAATATTTACATTGCTCTCGAAAGATCCTTTATGTGCATTTGCAGTTACACCTTGTTGCCACGTTCAGCTCCCAAAACAAGAACAACAAATGATATTTTAGTGTCTCGTTATAGGATATACTGACTGTACAAACATTCTTGTCATTACTTATCTGAAACAAACTTAATCAGACAGCTTATATTTTATCTGGCCATCTTATCAAAACAGACCTTAATACTATATTTTACTGTTGATGGATTTACACATCCTTATCCCAATCTCTTTACTAGTAACCAAAAATACACTTTTGTAAGATGGCTGGTCAATGATTTATGTTTTTACAAGTGTTTGCTGCATAAGTCACCATTAAGACAAACAAGGAGTTCTAAGAACAAGCATTTCTAATGAAACAAACCATCCCATCCTTTTCAGATGAGTGCAATTACCAGGGGACTCCAGGCTGGAGGCAGGCGTGGTGCTGCTCTGGGCCCTTGTAAATGTTTCTGATTCTATCAGCTGTGTCCTGAGGCAGTACACGCCCACCCTTGGCACTCCTTGGGCATTTATGCATTTGAGAATCAGTAGCAGTAAACTGTATATTTACCACATTTAGGGTAGGTGTGATGATCACTAAGTGGGGAATCTGTTCAGTAAGTGTCAAGCCTCAGGGAACACACAAAGAAGAGACCCTCTGCTTCACTCATATCATCATTGTGCTGGAGACCTGAGTTCTCAGCCTGGGACCTGTGAGTAGCCAGAGATCTGTTTTCACTTTCCAATATTATGTTGAGGCCAGCGTTGTGTGCATCAGGTTAAGGCCGCTGCCTGTGAAGGTGGCATCCCATCTCCCACTCATGCTCCTGACAAGGGAGTGGAAGATGGCCCCAGTATCTGGGCTCCTGCCACCAATGTGGGAGACCTGGATGGAATTCCAAGCTCCTGCCTTTGGCTTAGCCCAGTCTCGGCTGTTGCAGCCATTTTGGGAATGTGTCAGCAGATGGAAGTTTCTCTCTCTCTCTGTCTCTGTCTCTCTCTCTCTCTTTCTCTTCCTTTTATGTAAATAAAATAAATAATAAAAAGACTTTGGAAGACAAATTTTGAGTACAGAATATTCTATACAGGAATGTCGTTCCGTCCTAAACATGAGGCTCTTATTTTATGCCTTTATTCAATAACCCCATTGACTCATCCAGTCAATCTGTCAATAAATACTTCCTAAGATGATGACTTGAAGATCTACCCTATGCTAGCTGGCCAGGGGTGGGATGAGGAGGGGACACAAAAGTCCGACGATCACGTTTGTTTGTTTTGCATTTGTGTTTTCATAGCTCAGTATCTGATAGAATCAGCACCCAATTCATCCATCAGATAAATGAATGCGTTCACAGTAAATAAATAAAAATAGTTTTTGTGTTCAATAAACTTATAGCTTGTTTTATTGACATTTCTCAGAAAAATTGTGATGTTGAACAGAGAAAATCAGCCCACAACAATTTCTTACCTTCCAGCTTTTCCTCTACTACTACCTTCTGCTTTCATCTGAATGCTGAAAGCTTTGGATTTCCCATTTTAGACCCATGGCCTGAAATGAGAAGCTAAAATAATAAATGCCTTGTCCTAGGCCTGCAGGTAGAAGATGCTATTTCAGGTTGGAATGGTCAGTGAAGTTTTTCACTGAGGAGAGAAGCATACAATTGGAGAAGATGGAACTACAAATCAGGGCAGGTGCTGCAAACAAAAATACAGAAGCAGAGAGGCTGAAATGAACAAAAATGCCAGTTTGTGCTAACATGAGACATTTACATATTAAAGTACTTTTAAAAATCAGATGAGTGTGTTTCTGTGGTTTATTTCTAAGCTCTCTGTTCCAATGACCTTAGTGCTGCTACATGAGGAAACATCAACAAGTTCACGGAAAATGGAATTAAAAGATAAGCTTACGTTGGTACAAAAATGCTTTGAAATTCATGCATAGGCTTTTCTAATGTCTATGAACTTTCTGAAGACCTTTTGGATGGCAAATCTTAAAATTAGATGATTCTTCCAAATGTATTCCAATCTTTCAAAAAATTTTTAAATATTTGTTTATTTATTTATTTGAAAGGCAGAGTTACAGAGAGGCAGAGGCAGCTAAAGAGAGAGAAAAATCTTCCATCTGCTGGTTCACTCCCCAAATGGCTACAATGGCCGGAACTGGACCAATCTGAAGCCAGGAGCCAGGAGCTTCTTCTAGGTCTTCTACGTGGGTGAAGAGGCACAAGAACTTGGGAACTTGGGCCATCTTCCATTGCTCCCAGGCCACAGCAGAGAGACGGATTGGAAGAGGAACAGCCAGGACTGGAATAGGCACCCATATGGGATGCTGGCATTGCAGGCAGTGGCTTTACCCACTACACCACAGTGCCAGCCCCTCAAAATTGTTTAACTTAATCTATTCTAGGTTTAAGTCTTCCCATATATATTTTAGAATAAGCGTGTGTACATTTATAGAAAATCTTACTGGATCTTGAATTGCATTAACTCTATACAACAATTTGGGTCTAAAGCAGCTTCATATGTAGGAAATCATTTTATAACGTACAGACCTATGGTAAAATTCCCATGTTGACAATACACACTCCCAGGGAGATTGGGGCAGGTTTCCTTATCAAGAAAAGTGGCAATGGCTACAGGCCCTTTTTCCAACAGGAGTGACCTGGACACTGACTCATAGGAACTAGAAAAAGAAGAAAACTGCTATAATGAGATGCAATGCCACATTTTAGGTAGGGCCTCCATGTAGTGAGCTTCCTACCAGAGCAGGAGGTTGCGGCTGAACTCAAGGCATCATGGTGCACTTAATGGGGGCACTGCCACTCAACCTCAACTCTCCAGACTCTCATCCAGTTCTCACCAGACTGTGGAGGTTGTCTAGAAACAGTAGTTCCTCTGTATTACATGGAAACCTCTTTAAATCAGTTTATTGGGAAACCATTGCTCTGATGCTTCAATCCCTAATTTAAAACAATACAAACCTTGGCAGTGGGAAAATAGTACATTATTAAATTTGCTGTTTCAAACTAATGTAAAATACTGAAAGCTTAGCTGTATGACAATCTAATGATCTTGTATTTGCATATTGTTATTATTTAATAATTAGTAGGATCATTCAATTTTTAGTTAATATCATATGCCTTGTGGACAATAACTTGATGGGAATATAAAATGGTGCAGCCAATAGAGAAACATTTGAAGCATCTTCAAATAGTAAAAAATTAGCATTTGGCTCAATAATACCACTTCTCACTATGTATTCAAGGGGATTGAGAGCAGAATCTTTTTTTTTTTAACTTTTATTTAATGAATATAAATTTCCAAAGTACGATTTATGGGTTACAATGGCTTCCCCCCCATACCGTCCCTCCCACCCACAGCCCTCCCCTTTCCCACTCCCTCTCCCCTTCCATTCACATCAAGATTCATTTTCGATTATCTTAATATACAGAAGATCAGCTTAGTATACATTAAGTAAGGATTTCAACAGTTTGCTCCCACACAGAAACATAAAGTGAGGAATAATAGATGATTTTTTTTAAATGATGATGAAATCAGATCCGACATATTGTCATGTTTAATCCCAGTGAGAGTCAAGTTGGGAGTTGATAATTTTTTTTTTTTTTACAGAGGATCAGTTTAGTATGCGTTAAGTAAAGATTTCAACAGTTTGCACCCCCATAGAAACACAAAGTGAAATATATTGTTTGAGTACTCGTTATAGCATTAAATCTCAATGCACAGCACATTAAGGACAGAGATCCTACATGAGGAGTAAGTGCACAGTGACTCCTGTTGTTGACTTTACCAATTGACACTCCTGTCTATGGCATCAGTAATCTCCCTATGCTCCAGTCATGAGTTCCCAAGGCTATGGAAGCCCTCTGAGTTCTCCAATTCTTATCTTGTTTAGACAAGGTCATAGTCAAAGTGGAGGTTCTCTCCTCCCTTCAGAGAAAGGTGCCTCCTTCTTTGAAGACCTGTTCTTTCCACTGAGATCTCACTCACAGAGATCTTTTGCCAGAGTGTCTTGGCTTTCCATGCCTGAAATACTGAGAGCAGAATCTTGAAGAGATGTTAGCACATCCATGTTCCTTGATCATTATTCACAATTGCTAAGAGATTTTTTTTTAATATTTATTTTATTTTTTTGAAAGGCAGAGTTACAGAGAGGCAGAGGCAGAGAAGAGAGAGAAGTCTTGCATCTGCTGGTTCACTCCTCAAATGGCTGCATTGGCCAATCCAAAACCACAAGCCAGGAGCTTTTTCTGGGTCTCCTATAATGGTGCAGGGTCCCAAGCACTTGGGCCATTCTCTACTGCTTTCCCAGGCCATAGCAGAGAGCTGGATCAGAAGTGGAACAGCTGGGTTTCCAACCAGAGTCCAGATGGGATGCCAACACTGCAGGTGGCGGTTTTACCCACTGTGCCACAGCACCAGCCCCTGCTAAGAGAGAGAAGCAGCCTAAATGTCCATAGACAGATTAACAGATAAAGAAAATGAAGAGTAGACAAAGGATGAAATACCATTCAATCTTAAAAAGGATATCCTGTCATATGCTACAAAATGGATTATCCTTAAGCACATTATCATAAATGAAACAATACAGTCTCAAAAGACATGGACTGTATCATCTTATTTATATGAGTTATCTAAAGTAATCAACTTTCCCACAGCACACACTACAAATAGAAACAAAAAGGAGAATGATGGTTGTCAGGAGCCAAGGGCAAGGAGAAATGGGGAGGTGATATTGATAGGTACAGAGTTTCAGTTTTACAAAATGAAAAAGTTCTATAGATCTGTTACACAACAAAGTGAATTTAGTCGACCTTACTGAATTACACTTTTCAAAATGATTGAGATGGCGAATTGTTATTTTTTAAACATTTTTCAAAAAAAGGACAATAGTCCTTATACTTAGACCCAATACTTTCTGAATTATACAAAGAAGATTGTGGATTTAGCATTTAAACTTTGTGATCTCCATATAAAATGAGTTTTACTAGAGACTGGACAGAGATTATTTCCAAATTTGCATTGGAGATTGACGCTAAATATGCATCACGGTGTGCAAAGTCTGAAAGAGAAAGTTATTTAAAATAGATTAAATGATGTGGAATAAAACTTCCAAAAGCTGTAATTGAAAGTGTCAGAAACATTAGCTTTGAAACAAGTAACATTTAATCACACAGATTATACAGAAGCATACATTTCTGCAGGTTGTTTTCTTCAATCAAAATTACCTTTTAATCTGCTGAGACCATTTATCACTTTTGGCTGGCTAGTGCCAATGCATCAGAACTTAAAAATTAGGAAAATAACATTTTCTTTAAGCTCAAAGATAATGAAGGATAATTAGAATATTTCAAGATTTCAAGTGTCTGAGAGTGGTGAGATTAAATTAAAGGACATTTTGTCTGTTTATATTTATTTAGTTTCTAGAACTTTAAAAGTCATAATCATCATTTATACCCATAAAATGTAAAGCCTTTTTGTTGACAGTTATAAAAAACAAGGATATGATGGATCATAAAAGGATACTTTTAAAAGTGGGAGATGGGATTGAAAGTTTAGTATAAAATTTTTTGAAATCCGTGCATATAAGGGGTCTTCAAAAAGTTCATGAAAAAATGTGTATCCAAAACAATCTATGCATAGATTTCAAAAATATTTTACACAAAAATAAAATTACCATTTAATTCCATTTTCCAAAACCTTTTTCAAGTCCCCTTATACATTTTTGTTGGCATGAAGAAGCTGAGAGGATTTGCATATAGATTTTCTTCAAAGCTTGGATTGTGGGACAGGCATTTGGCACAGCTAAGACACCATTTGAAATGCCTGCATCCTGTATGGGAGTGTCTGGGTTTGAATCCCAGATCCACTTTTTTTTTTTTTTTTTTTTTTTTTAGATTTTATGTATTTATTGAAAAGGCAGAGTTAAAGAGAGAGGAAGGGAGAGAACTTCCACTCACTGCTTCACTACCTAAATGGCTGCAATGGTCAGGGCTGAGTCAGGCAGCAACCAGGAGCCTGGAGCTTCCTCCAGGTTGCCCACAAGGTTACTTGGGCTGTCCCAGGCACATGAGCAGGGAGCCGGATCTGAAGCAGAGCAGCCAGAACTCAGACTGGTGCCCAAATGGGATGAATGCTAGCATTGCAGGCCCCGGCTTAACTCTTAACTCCACCCTACCCCTCCCCACCCCCCACCCCCTGCCACAACTACAATGCTGCCCCCACCCCGATCCACTTTTGATTCGAGCTTCCTGCTAATGCAAACCCTGGGGGGCACCAGATGGTGGCTCAAGTACTTGGGTCCCTGCCACCCACATGGGAGACCTGGATTGAGTTTGTGATTTTTGGCTTCCACGTGATCCAGTTCCAGTTATTACAGGCATTTGGGGAGTGGACAGAAGATCTCTCTCTGTCTCTATCGTTCTTTGTCTGCCTTTCAAATAAAGAAAACTATAAATGCATATTTTTTTAAAAAAATTGGGTTGGTAGAGGATACTTATGGGCACTTGGTGGACCTGCTAAAATGGGAGGGTTCCAAGGAGGAAGAAGCACGACGTAGCTGCAGGCTTTGGCAATTCCCTCAGCCACATGCTAAATCCCAGCTCCTCTTCCCAGTTGTCCAGGGAACTTGTTTTCAAGTCGCTCAGGTTCTGGAACAAAGCTTCATCTTGATTAAATCTTCATACTAAATGGCTGCTGTCTCCATAAAGCACAAATACACATGACTGTTGATGTCATGATAGCAAGCAGCAGTTTGTTCTGTGTGAGTTTATTTGTATCCTCTTTCATGGTACAAATATCGTCCGGAAGACTAATAGAGCAGTGTGGGTGAATCTGTATGAAAATAGCCCTTCCCAGGATGTGCATCTTTGGCCAGGGATGACTGTGATATAGGCGAAACTATTACAATGACTGAATATTTTACCAAGGACAATTACACAATTTTCCTGGAAATGATTTTAGATTTCTGAGTTAAAGCACAGAATTTCTGACATAAATTGCTACCGTTGTTAATTGGTGGATGAGAAAGCAACCCCTGAGGAACATCTAATTAGAAAACTATCACTACAAATTACTGGTCATGAAGCATTGTGCTACCACCAAGTGGCCCAAACATGAAGGAAGCCTCCCTGTCCTCAGCTGGGAGAGATGTATACCTAAGGACTCCGATCAAAGCAGCATGAGTATTCCGAAAAAGAATAACTTACTTGCTGTTAGAAATTTTTTCACATAAAGTCCCCATTTGTTCTCTTTTGTTTGCTAATGAGAATCTACTCATATTACCGTGAGCCCCTCTTATCCAAGCGCTCCAATAGATGCCTGAAATTTCACATAGGAAGTACCATGCTATTTTTTCCTACACTTGCATACCTATGATAAAGTTTAATTTATTAATCAGGCACAGAAACAGATCAATAACAATAACTGATAATAAAATAGGACAATCATAATATTATACTGCAATGAATGTCACGTGAATGTGGTCTCTTAAAATCTTGCTAAGCTTCCCTTTATGAGTCATGGACCATATTTCTCTGCAGTTTGAGGTGCAATAGCAAAACTGTATGAATTCTTTTTCCTTTTTCAAAATTTCATAAACATTTTCTCTTACCATAGAACTCAGCAACTGTAGCATAGGACTTTTTCCTTTCCTTATTAAGTTGATCACTCTCTCCTTTTTACTTCAAGAAGACGCACTATGACGTCTTTTAAGCATATCTGATTTGCCAGCATCACTACTCTTGCACCTTGGGGATTAAGCAAACAGAAGTCACTTGAACACAAGTGTGACAAACCAACATCCCGTTCAACAACAGATAGCTATGAAACAACTGACGAGCAGGTAGCTTCTATAGCATGGATATGTCACATAAAGGCATTGTTCATGTCTGGGGTAGGACAGAGCAAGACAATTAGCACAAGCTTTCATCACTCCATTGTATGCAATTTAGCACATATGAGCTATTTTTAAAAAGATTTTATTTATTTATTTGAGTGGTAGAGTTACAGAGAGAGGGAGAGAGAGAGAGAGAGAGAGAAAGGTCTCTCACTGGTCACTCCACAGATGGCAGCAATGGCTGGAGCTGAGCCGATCCGAAGCCAGGAGCTAGGAGCCTCCTCCGGGTCACCCACGTGGGTGCAGGGGTCCAAGCACTTGGGGATCTTTCACTGCTTTCCTGTGCCACAGCAGAGAGCTGGATCGGAAGAGGAGCAGCTGGGACTAGAACCAGCGCCCATATAGGATTCTGGCACTGCAGGCAGAAGCTTAGCCCACTATGCCACAGGGCCAGCCTCCATATGAGCTATGTATTTCTGGAATTTTCCATTTAATATTTTTTGACCACAGTTGACTATGGTTAACTAAAACTGCAGAAAACAAAACTGGGGTGGGGAGGGGGGCACTGTGTGTCATCAGGTTAAGCCAAGGCCTGTAGCACCAGCATCTCATATGGGGGCCTGTTCAGGTTCTACTGCTCCACTTCTAAGCTAGCTCCCTGCTAGTACACCTGGGAAGGCAACAGAGTGTGGTCCAAGTCCTTGAGTCCTGCACCCATGTGGGAGACCTGGAGGAGGCTCCTGGCTCCTGGCTTCAGCCTGGCCCAGCCCTGGTCGTTGCAGCCATTTGGGGAGTGAACCAGCAGATGGAGGGGTCTCTTGCTGTCTCTCCCTCTTTCTCTGTAACTCTACCTTTCAAATAAACAAATATATATTGAAAAAAAAAGAAAACAAAACTTGGGAGCAGGCAAACAAAATTAGGAAGCAGAATTCCTTCATATTAAACATTGTTCCCCAGTCTCCTGGAGCTCCAACAGTTTCCTACAACTCAATGAGAATGAGTTGACCAGATAGCTCAGCTAAGTAACAGACAAAAGAACAGGCTTGGGGAGGGCATCAAGGATGTTTAAAATGAGTCCAGTCCCGGTTGAGTCTGCGATGTTAATGGGCCATCAAAATGGACTACTAAAGGAAGAACTTGAATTTGACCATCCAGACCACACAAGGGATATCCAGATGAGAAATACAGGCTTTGGTGTACTGAAAGTAACTGATGTTACCACAGTAGAGCATGTAGGCAGATGTTCGGAGTTTACAACTAGTGAAAGAGGTACAGATTTCAAGGAGCTGTAATTTTTAGATGGCAAGCATTTCAAAAGTGGCAGGCAGACTAAAACGTTTGCTGATAGGAACGCTCAGTTTGAAGCTATGTGGGCTGGGAAGAATAGGGCAAGGCCATTGAAAAGGGTCAAGTAAGATCCAGCAGCTCAAGGGGCTGTCGGCTTTCAGATCAGCCAAGAGGTGCCAGGTTCCAGTAAAGAAGCTAAAGATGTCAAAATGTGGTTTAACATATTAAATGCACAACAGGAAGGTGTCAAGGGGGAAAGAGGGTGGGGAACAGAGAGAAAGGACAATCTGCAGTGTAGTTTTGGGTTAGGTGAAAGTATTGTGGTGAAAGCCAGCGCTGTGACATAGTAGGCTAAGCCTCCGTCTGCAGCGCCAGCATCCCATATGGGTGCTGGTTCTAGTCCTGGCTGCTCCTCTTCTGATCCAGCTCTCTGCTATGGCCTGGGAAAGCTGCAGAAGATGGCCCAAGTGTTTGGGCCCCAGCACCCATGTGGGAGACCAGGAAGAAGCTCCTGGCTACTTGGCTTTGCATCGGCCTAGCTCTGGCTATTGCAGACATTTGAGGAATGAATCAGTGAGTAGAAGACCTCTCCCTCTGTAACTCTACCTCTCACATAAATAAATCTTTAAAAAAAAAAAAAAGAAAAGAAAAGTACTCACATAGCAGCATGTAGGGTGAGATTAAGAAAAAGGGAAAATACCCAAAGTGGCTTCTGCTGCTTTGGACTGGAAAGGGAAATGCAGTGGGATTTCCTAACTTCATAATTGCCATAGGATTTGTCCCAGCAAACTCAGTCTAAGAAAGACACAGGCTTCTCTGGAATGAGTTAATCATTTTGCTGATTGCAGGTGTTTCGAAGGATTAGTATCTCACATGAGCAGTAACAGAATTAAATTGTTCAGTTTAACAGAATTAAATTGCTCTCAGCGCCCACAAATGTCACCACAGGGGCAGCCCTCAGCAGATGGGAGCCTCTGAAGCAGACACCACCAGGTGTACTCTCCGAGGGCTGTCCTCAGGTCCACTTACCGCCTCCTCTTTTCCTCTTCTACTTTGTTATCCATTATTAAATAATAATTATTTATTGGGAGTTTATAGTTCTAGGCAGTTGTCTTAGGACTTGATGATACTAAGATACAGTACATTTCCTGCCTGTAGATGCTCAGAAATGAGTGATTAGAGTATAATTACTCAGCCTAGAAAAAGGCTATGAGACAGCCGTGCAAAGGAGCGCCCACAACCTGAAATAAATCAGAGCTGTTCAAATATCAGCTGTGGATAAGTAAAGATTTTAATGCAAGTTGAGACACGAACCCTTGTCACTGTTCTCCACACATTTTCTGTGACAGCTGCTCACTGCTGACAGGTGCAACCATGTTAAGCTATCAAGTGAGAAAACAGCAACAACAATGGAGTTGGTGATAGACTTCAGAAAAAAATACCCACGTGATTATTATCCCAGTCTCTGACGCATCCGTGTGGAAGAGTGGAACCTGCCAACTCTTTCTCGCCTACTGTCTGCTCAGACTCCACACATTTGGTAAGGAGGGATTGCTTGTCCTCCTTGGAGACCAGGCCCTTCTCTGCCCTGCTAGGCGATGCCTTCTCCCTTCTCTTGCTCCATCCTCCACCTGCTGTCTCATCAGCTAACAAGTGTGGGTGGAACCTCCCAGTGTAAGGGCTGGTTTGGGGACTCAGCACAAAACGAGCCTAGCCTGCCCTTATCTACGTGTTCTCCAATCACCTCTCACCCCAACTGGGTTCTCAGTAGAATATAATTGCTCTGAAGACGACACAAGGGATCTCAGCCCTCACTGCCATGGAAAATATTGAAATACTATAATTTATACGTTAGACACTCGTGAGTGCCGGCTAAGGGCTTATAATTCAGTATGATTAAGACACAGTCCCTTCACTGAAGAACTGAGGAGAAAAAGCCATCACATAAATATTCCCTTTGAATTAAAGAGACCACTTAGAGAATGAGCATGAGATAGGAACAAAATAATTTCATTTATTATTTGTTGCATAATAAAAGCCTGGAAATGGTTACTAGCTAATGACATGCCTTTTCTGTACTATCATGGACCGAGGGAGCCTGGGGCTAACACACTAAATCCTATTTGCACAATTATATGTCCTAAAATTTAAGATACATGAACGCATCATTCATTTGAAAAATAATCATACTAGTGACATTCAATTCTGAAACTTGGGTGTATATGGCTACACTTCACTGACTCAGCGTTTGTGTAGGCAGCGAGATCTATTGTTGGGTCTCAGTCTTTGTTTGATGCCCACTTCCTCAGCTCTCCCTACAATTCTGCAAGCTTCTCTGTGGTCTTCTAATATATTACCTTTAAAATTTCAGCCACAGTTACTTTCTATTGGTTTTGATGAAAGAACCATAACTGATACCACAGACCTTATCCAAGGGTAGCCAGAGGCCAGCCAGCATGGCTGTGAACAGGAGGAGAAATGCGAAGTCATTTATACACAGGTTTCAATATGACTTTCAAAGCCTAGCCTGTCTTCAGGGAAGATGTTCCAAATTATAGGCATTGGTTTCTGAAACAGTTTCTTCCCACTTGGACTACTTGGTTTAGAAGCAAGTGTTTAGTTACTTAATGATGACTAATACTGGTCCTGAAAATGTAGAAGTCAGGTGCAACCTAAAATTCAAAGGGAAATAAAGGCACTGTCCCAAGAGAAAGACCAGGAACGTGCTCTGGAACTCCAAAGAAAGACACTGTCTACAGTTGGAGGAAGCAAGGAACCATCTCAAAGGAGACAGCGCTGACCTAGGTGACAAAGGGAACTTGCAGCAGCAGGGTAAGATGAGCAAACAATGCAGAGGCATGAGGTTACGGACTCAGAGCAGCTACTAAGTCCCCTCACCCTAAACAGGGGCTCAGTGAGGGTGAAGAGCAGAAATACAAATTGGAATAGCAAGTTTCTGCTGGACAGGAAAACAGTTTTCATCTCCAGTAGCTACTCTGATATATATAGATCTTTATATATGTATTATATATAATATATAGTATATAGGCATTATATATAATATATAATATATAATATAATATATTATAGAATTATATTAGGTATACATAAACGCAATATATGATATATAATATATTACATATTATATATTATTTATTGTATAACCATGCTTTATTATGTATTATTATATTATATGTGTTATATGATATATCATATATTATATATAATGTGTTGTATATGTATTATACATTATATATTAAATATATAATATATATAAGTGGGTATTATATATTTCATATATATATATAAAGATTGGTATTGACATACTCTGCAGGGAACCCAGAAACTCTGTGAAGTAAGTGCAGAAGTAAGTGAAGATCATTCGTGAATTTCTGCAATGGAACCTGCAGCAAAGCAGCAAAAGGGCAGTGAAGGAAGGTTTGCTGTGTGTCTGTCAACACCAGAGATGGGTGTGAAAGGCCTTATCAGACATCGGCCCTTGACCTTGATTTTCTACAACCAGTGGGCAGCCACTGAAGGTTAATGAACGAAGAAAGGACTCTCAGAACAAATCAGCTGAGTCCTGAGTCCATAGCTTGGCAGTGAAACGATGGAGTAAAGGAGAGAATGTGGGGGTGGGTGTGTGTGTGAGAGAGTACACAAACTTGTACGCAGGTACGCACTCGCATAAGTAGCTCAGTGGTGCAGAAGAAAAAACTCACACAAATAAAGAAGCTGAGTGATCTTTGAATGTATACATGTGGGAGGAGGGGTCTGTGATTATTGACCTACCCAGCTTTAAGTTGACTGTAACAAGCTCAGATATCTAACTGTAACAAAAGATGGAGAGGTTCATTCTTCATGCCTGGCCACGTGCCTTTGGGAGGTTATTCACAAGTGTGGCATGTATAATGTAGGTTTTATACTGCCCTTTCTGGAGGCCATTAGGATACAGGCTAACTATCTGCTAAGTGCCTTGTCTATAACACACGTGTGGTAGGTGTTCAGGAACGCAGCTTCTTTCACCATTGTTTCTGTCGTTAATGTCCTGGTGAACCATTTCCACTATCTTCAAGGTATTCTCACAGATCCTAATGTCCTTCAAGTACTGTCTTGTCCTAGTCTAAAATTATTTATCATTATTCCCAAAGATCTGAATTAAAAGTTAGAAGCCAAACTGGACACAAAATTCTCTAAAAGCAGAATATAATAAGTGGTTGTTTCTATCCATTCCAGATAATAAATATATAACCTATTCCACAAGGTCAGGGTCCAAAAGATGTAATCATTTATTTGCTTAAAATCTACCTTAAGCCCTACCCTCCATCCATCAGTCTGCAGAGTGTGGTACTCAATAACAATTTGTCAAATAAGCATATGAATGAACAAACAGATGAATTTGTTAGGAAAAACTAGGGGTCAGAATCTCCAGCTCTTTACCTGTTGCTTTAATTTTCTCTAACAACGAGGTATCCAACTGTTTTTTAAAACATCCTAGCTTTTTGTTACCTCTAAAATTATATTGTCATCTAAATTTTTTTAAGATTCATTTATTTATTTGAAAGTCAGAGTTACACACAGAGAGAAGCAGAGGCAGTGAGAGAGGTCTCCCATCCACTGGTCCACTCCCCAGTTGGCTGCAATGGCCAGAGCTATGCTGATCCGAAGCCAGGAGCTAGGACTTGGGCCATCTTCTACTACTTTCCCAGGCCATAGCAGATTGCTAGATCAGAAGTGGAACAGCCAGGACTTGAACAGTGTCCATATGGGTTGCTGGCACTGCATGTGGCAGCTTCACCCTCTACACCACAAAACCGGCCCCTTGTCATCTAATTTTTTTTTTTATTTTCAATTATCTTTATATACAGAAGATCAATTTAGCGTATGTTAAGTAAAGATTACCACATTTTGCTCCCACACAGAAACATAAATTTGTGGTTAATAAGAGATCCATATGTCCTGGCCTCCAAGTTAGTTTTGACAAATATTCTAATCCTATTGCCAGATCACAAATTGTATTTATTGTTTCAGAAAGTAGAATCACTGTTCTGGATATGATTTCTTTTTAAAATTTTTTAAAGACATTTATTTATTTGGAAGGCAGAGTTACAGAGGGTCAGAGAGAGAGAGAGAGGTCTTCCATCTGCTGGTTCACTCCCCAAATAGCTTCAGCGGCCATAGCTGTGCTGATCCGAAGCCAGGAGCCAGGAGCTTCTTCTGGGTCTCCCATGTGGGTGCAGGGGCCCAAGGATTTGTGTCATCTTCTACTGCTTTCCTAAGCCATAGCAGAGAGCTGGATTGGAAGAGGAGCAGCCAGGACTCGAACCAGCACCCATAGGGGATTCCAGTACTGCAGGCGGAAACTTAGCCCACTACGCCACAGCACCGGCCCCACTGGCTATTTCTATTGCTGCTTTCCTACCTTGTCCTTCCTCTTAGCTTTTGCTTTTCTTCCTTCCTTTATCACCCATTAAAGCTTTGGAGGAGAGTCAGAAGAGAAGTTCTCTCTGAGTGATGGAGCAGAGATCAAGACCAACAGGTATTTCAAAGCTGTATTGAAAGAGCTTTTATAATAATCCTCTATAGTACCATGGTGAGACCTGGGCCAGCTACCTGTATAGTTTGCACTGGGCGCTCTTTTAGAAGGGGAATGAACCCCAACAAAGAAAATTTGGACACTGTGCTGTTACTCTATCAGAGCCTTGTTTTGCATTTTCAGAGCAATGAAAATTACTCCCCCAGTCACAGTCCTTACTGGGAAAGTCTAAATTGATAAGTACATACCGCAGCACCACGTGGATTAAGTCTGTGGCCTTTGGCAATCTTTGATTTAGCAATATCAAATACTAAGGTAATCAAGACCTTACTAACCTGAAAATACTAAACAGCAACAAAAATCAACTTGACCATAAATTTTTTTTTTCTAAAATCCCTCTGCCATGTGGTTCCATTCCATGCTTCTGAAATATGTGTGAATTGGGGGGCAAGTGACATGGTGCAGCAGGTTCAGCCACCATTTGTAATACTAACATCCCGTATCAGGGTGTCAACTTGAGTCCCAGCTACTCCATTTCTGATCCAGCTTCTCACTAATGCATCCTGAGAGGCAACGGATGATGACCTAAGTGCTTGGGCTCCTGTCATCTGTGTGGGAGAAAAAGATGGAGTTCTGGTCCCTGGCCTGTCCCAGCCCTGAATGTTGCTGGCTGTTGGGAAGTAAATCAGCAGATGGAAGATTCTCTCTCTCTCTCTCTCTCTCTCTCTCTCTCTCTCTCTTTCTTCTCACACTGTCACTTTGCCTTTCAGTTAGATGAAAATAAATAGACAAACATTGTAAATAAATTTTCAAAATATATGTGAACTGCAAATGGTTTTCCATGTATAGCTGGGTTTTTCTAGTTCATTCCAATCATACTGAGAATTTAAAAAAAATGAAATTTAAAGTGTTGAAAACTACATTTGCAACCTATCTAGGACCTCAAGGTCACACTCTTGGAAAACTCACTTTTCCTTGAGATATAATTGGGACTCACATTATCCCCACATGACAATAGCAGACACAGATTCCAGAGGTGACAGTTCTCACTGAGTTGTCACAAAGGAAGGTAAAGTGTCCAAATTATATTTGAACTTGCTGGTATTAGAATATTCCCTCTACATTTCTGAACTTAAGCATAGTTTCTGTGGCTTCTCTCATCTCTTCCAGGAAAAGAGGGTGTAAATAGAGAAATTCTCTAAGTGAGAATCCTCACAAGTTTAGAAAAGTCTAGCCCTTGTCTTGAATAATTAATTCTGAAATTTCAGATTCTATGAACTTTCCCTTTAAGACAGTCTGCAAAGTAGGTTGTTGAAGTTTTATAAACATCAGAGGGCTCTGAGTAGATCCTGCCAAGGTATTATTCTTTTTAAACCACCTATTTCCTGGTTTGTAGCACCGTGTTAAAATGATTGATTGAACAAATAAGTTTATAGTGGTTGAGGAAAACAACACTTACCCAGCTCAACCAACTACAAATCATACATCATTTTGCAACATTAAATCTTTTGCCCATTGCAAAATAAATAAAATAAATAAAAAATAAAAGCCACATGGCCACAATTCTTAATGACAACACAGAGGGAAACGGGTGATTTTTGCATCAATCAAACACTGCTGTTTCTCTTAGAAACAATTCCCAAGCTGTGGGCCTCTGTAGCGGTGAGCTGTGGGCAGATATCTCACTTCTCCTTTCTGGTGACTTGCAGCACATTTGCAGTAGTACAAACACATCTTTCATCCTTAATGCACTTACAGATGAAGATGAAAAAAGCACAATGCACTGCTATCAAGATCCGTACATCATTCGTCTTGAAATGCTGCGGAAGTAGCTCGTGGCTTTAGCCACCTCCTACAGAAGCCATCTCAAGTCAGTTCTATACACATTCATTAAGCACCTGTATTTGCAGGTTGTGTAGCAGAGATATGGAAATAAATAAAACTTGACAAAGCCCCGTGCATTTTGCTTTATCACTGGGGTCACAGGAAGCATAGACAAAGAAGAAATGACAGCACAGTTTGATCAGTGCAAACAGGAGACAGATAGGAGATCTTGGGAGGTGGGTGTTGGGGGGTTTATCACCCACTGGCAGAGGATGCAGTCCAGAGGCAGTGATGATCAATTTGGACTGAAAGATCAGTAATTCTCATGGTGAACAGTGTTGGTGAGGGGTACTCAGCAGAGGGAACAACACCCACATGTGCAGAGCCTAGAACAGAGGTGGCTGCAGGGTCCTAAAACCCTACAAGGAAAAAGGAATGAAATCATGATGACGTGAGCAGTGAGATAGGAGGGAGCATTTTTTTTTTTTTTTTTACACAGAGTGGACAGTGACAGAGAAAGACAGAGAGAAAGGTCTTCCTTTTTCCCTTGGTTCACCCCGCAATGGCTGCTGAGGCCAGCGCACTGCGGCCAGCGCACCGTGCTGATCCGAAGCCAGGAGCCAGGTGCTTCTCCTGGTCTCTCATACGGGTGTAGAGCCCAAGTACTTGGGCCATCCTCCACTGCACTCCCTGGCCACAGCAGAGAGCTGGCCTGGAAGAGGGGCAACCGGGACAGAATCCGGTGCCCCGACCGGGATTAGAACCCGGTGTGCCGGCGCCGCTAGGCGGAGGATTAGCCTAGTGAGCCACGGCGCCGGCCAGGAGGGAGCATTTTAAACATGACATCATGTTCCTAGATCTTTATTTACTCAGGCTTTCAAAAGAGGGCCAGAATATCCCCCTCTCCATTTTGAAAATTACCTGGCTTTATCCATTTGGATTCTACTGACTAGCTGGAACATCAACCAAATGGTAAAGACAAATGACTTATTCTTACTTTCCTTCAAAGAAGGTTGTCTACCAAACTCAAGGTCAGGGTAGTCTGCAGGAGCATTGACTCTGGAGCATCCTGGTGAGTTACTTTGACCTCTGATTTCCATTTCCCTACCTGTATTGTGGCTGCTGCAGGAATTAAATAGCATGGATTTACCACAGCATCTGGAGTGCAGTGTCAGGCCACAAAAACTGCTGCTCTGATTGTCATTCTCATTGTAGTCTCTTAGCATAATGTTGCTTTATTGCCAATTGGATAAATGAACCATCTCATTATAAATCCCTACAACTACACCCCGTGGCAAGTAGGTTGTGTATGGGGAAGTAAGCACTCACTCTTGGGATCCCAGAGATGCAGCAGGGAGAGAAGCAACAAGCCCCTGAAGACAGGACAGGCCCTACTCCAAACCTATCATCGTCTGCTTCCAGTGAGATTGTGCAGGCCCCTAATCGTTTGGGCACAACAGTCCGGGACGTCAGACCAGTGCTCTCATAAAATCCTGACCGGGGTGTGGCAACGGTCCGCTCCCAAAGCCCAGCCGAGCACTTGTGTTGGGAATTGGGAGCCCGAGTTTTCAGTTCTCTTTCATATTACTTTCTGTTGTTGCGTTTGGTAAAGTCTTGAGCCTGAAATCCACAGAGTCTGATGAAAATCGTTTATTGGCAAGATCTAAGACTATGTATTCCCTCCAGAAATATCTTCTTAAACAACCTGAGCTATTTATTCATTATTGCATCCTAGAAGAAAATTAGAAGTTGAGGTGAAAGGACTCTAATGGGAATAGCAGAGCTGATTTCCCAAGAATGAAGGATGTCTTCAGAGCAGAGACCGGAAATGCCCCAGGCTACTGTTCCAATACGAGAACTGTGTGTTTGTGGATAAATATCTGTTCTGTGAAATTGCACCGGATGCTTACAACGCTAGCTTTCATAGCTTCTGTTTTCAAAAGCATGGCAATCTTATGAACCAAAGAATACCTGGAAACCTGTCAAAGATGAGAATGCCTTTATCATTTCTTAAGTGGATTATGCAGGGCCAAAATGAATGTCTCATGCCACCCCAGCCAGCCCTTGCTCAATACACACTGTCCTCACAGGTACAGGCTGGAAACATGAGGTCCCTGGGGAAAGCTCCAGTAGCAAATTTCATTAAAGTAGTTTATAAGTAACACTTCATGGCTTGCCCAGCAGGTGTCTAATTCTCTAGTCATAACCAATCAACATGTATTTGATGTGTGTCCAGTTTTAGCACAGAAGTGTGCTAAGCACCACATAAGATATCAAAGAGTAAACAATACTCTCTGAGATTTAGAATTTTGTAATGGTCCTATGAGAGACGTCACAGAAATTAGCACACCAATCCAAGTGATAACGGAAATGACCCCTAAAATTTATACGAAAATGTGGCCCCTTAAAGTTCCCCAGAAGTAACATCTGGGGTGCTACATATGTTATCGGGATTTGGGGTGCCATATGATATCACCATATGCTTACTAATAAATCCCCAATATTAATAAGCCCAAGAGGGTTCTTGCCTAATATTTAGAGAAGAATTCTAAATACCGGCATAAATAAACGAGGCAGCATATACATTTTAGGCTTTTATTTAGTGCGAAAGATGCATAGGAGAGTGAGAGCTTTATCTAAGCGAGAGAGGTAAAGCTGGGTTCATACCGAACACCAGGAACCAGCCATGTGGAAGAGAATCCAGGCCAGGAAGCCTAGGACAGCTGGCCTGAAGGCAAGAGGCCAGGGAAAAGAGAAAGGCGAACACACTGTGTCTCAGGCTTTTAACCCACTTCCAAAGGGGAGTGGCTGATTAACCTGATTGGCCAGTGGGCATGCAGGTGTGGCCAGGTAGGGGCATGAGGTCACACAGGGGCGTGGCGAAGGTATCAGGTAGGGTGTGAGGTCACACAGGGGGGTGGCGAAGGCGTGGTCTTCCAGCTCACAAACCTAATCGATTTTAACCTGTATACCTGCCTACTTCACAAGCACAAACAGCAGAAGCAAAGCAATGCGCTGTCACTGAAATAGGCCAGAATTAAAAGCAGAGTAACCTAGGTTTAGTGTCCTGCTATGCAACTTAATGCTTATGAAATTGCAGCAATTAAGTTTCTTTTGCTAAGCTTCAGTTTTCTCAGCTCTACAATGGTTATTTAGCTTATAGGAGAGTTGAAGGGTCAGATGAAATAATGTGGAAAAATGTTCTGGAAGCTTCGATCACAATAGGTGATTGAGGGTTTTTTTGGTTGTTTTTTTGTTTTGTCTTAAAGATTTATTTTGTTTATCTAAAAGACAGAGTTACAGAGACAAAGACAGAGGAGATCTTTCATCTGCTAGTTTCCTCCCCAAATGGTCACAATGGGCAGAGATGGGCCAGGCAGAAGCCAGCCCAGAGTCTCTCACGTGAGTGCAGGGGTCCAAGAACTTGGGCCATTCTCCACTGCTCTCCCAGGCACGTTAGCAGGGAGCTGGGTTGCAAGTAGAGTAGCTGGGTCTGAGAGTCCATATGGGATGCTGGCATTGCAGGCAGCAGCTTACTCCATGACACCACAAGACAGTTCCAACAGGTGAGTGTTATAACATCAGATTTTACAATATATGCTTCTCATTGCCCTTTAATAGTTTTTGTAATGTGGTGACCACTGAGTGTAATATCCAGCTTCCAATATAAGAGGTCAGCAAAATGTTCATGGAAAATGTGTAGTGTGAAAAAACTATAAATTGATTTCATTTTCTTTGTCCCAATATATACTGCTAAAATTCTATTTTCCATTTAATTACATTTTCCGTGATCTTTTCCAAGTCCCCTTGTACGTCAGACCACAACATACAGTGGCAAATCTGTGAAATCTAGATGGTGCCACTACTTGCATCGCCAAACTGGATTCTTTGCTGCATCGAATTATATTCTTAGGATTTTGAGTCTTTCAGACCGAAAATATTATTGAGAAGTATGTTGACACATTGAAATATACTGCATTGTTTGTTCAAACTATTAACAATGAGCTATGAACCTCATTGCAAGACAATGGCTTTAAAAGATCCCAAAACAGAGAATAACTGCCTTAAAAACATAATCTTACTCATAAGAATCTTACTTTTTGTTTCAGGAACTACTTTTGAAAACTGAGGTCTTGATTTTTCAAGTGTGAGAAATGAAGAATCATGACCAAGTTCCCAAGGAGGTCCTAATACTACTCAGGAAGATTCGCACCTGCATCCATTTACATGCAAATGAATTCATTTGCATGCTCAAATTGAGTAATTAAGCAACTAACTACAAGATCAGCAAAGGTAAATGCTTATTAGCCCATCCGCAAATTGGTGCTCATAAAAAATTTCGGAAGACAGCTTACAAGTCCAATTTCTTTTCACCTTTCAAATCTCAGGATATTTCTATATTTCCCTTAGATTTCCAAGGTTTGGGGTTTTTTGTTTGTTTTGCCGCCAAATAAATCACTATCTGAAGTTTTGCTCCCTCATAATACTCGGAGTTTCAAACAAAGATTGAATTTCTAAAAATAGCAAAAATGATCAATTTACCATGAAATTTAATGTTGTGAATAGATGTATAGATATGTGAAGATATGTGTGTGTATATACATATAGTGTGTATTGATAGCTTTGGGATCCGCATGGAAGGAGGGCCTACACTTCTGGGAATGGAGAGGCCTACTTCTGGGGAAGAAAGTCCTTGTCAAGGTCCCTGCAGGTGCCTAAAGGTCAACCAATGAGGATCAGACCCGCCTCAACCTTTAACTCCCACGCCCTGAATCTATAAAAGGAGCTCTCCCAATCTCTGATGTGTGACTTCCCCAGCCGCCACTCTGTTGGGACCGTGGAACCTCGCCCGGGAGTGGAACCCCAATAAAAGCCTGTGAATTAATTGATTGGTCTGCCTGGGAAGATTTGTTACGCACTGGACACCTTACTTGCATATTTATATATGCATGCACATATAATATGTACAAACAAGTATATGTACATACATTACACATATTTTTAGTTGAATTTTATTACCAGCATAGATCCTGTCACTTGCTCATTTCCTTATTTTTTAGATTATAAAACTAAGAACCAAAATAAGAAATGCCTCTGGTTAGTTGCACAGCTGGGAATTTGAACTAGACCTCCTGATTCATTCTGTTTTATCAATTCATCCCCTTACTGTCTTCTTAGGAAAAACAGAATGTCAAGTAAGGTAGAAAATTAAAACCAACATATGCTAACACTTTGCTGAAATTATTCAAATGACTTTTTCCATCCAACCTTTTAATAAGATAAACAACTTGAAAACTGTCCATAATTTCACAGTTACAACAGAGGTTACCAATTAGGAAAACTGGGATTGTTGGATTAGGGAAGTTTGGGTCTTTAAATTGTCAAACTTAGGTGCTCTTTGGACTATGATGAGGTCATGCCAACAAGCCTATTGGAAATTGAAAACAGCATAAGTCAAAAATGCTTTGAGTCCACTTCACCTGCCACACATTCCAGTTAGCAGCACAGCACACTGTAGAGCATGGTCATGTCCCTCATGACCGGGGCTGACTGAGAGCTGTGGCCACTGCTGCTACCAAGCATTCAAGAGAGGAACATCTGGCATTAACCAGAGAAAGATTCAAATCCACAATCCCAAGAATGGTTTCTTCTGAATGCATATTTCTTTTACATCATCATAAACCTGGAAAATCAATAAGTCAAACCATTATGAGCAGGAGATGGCGTGTTATATGTTTATAGTCTTTATTTTACCAAATAAGAGCAATTTAAAAACTACTATACCTAACACAAAAATTCATAAAAGAAACAATTCTAGTCCCTCCCTGCAATTTGAAAAATGTATGATGTCAGAATAAAGGACTATCTTACAAGATAACTCGGTTTAGTTTTATGTAAAAGTATGGAGATAAAAATAAGAGTTTAGGTATGGAAACATGTTTTTCTCAGTGTGCTGTGAGCAAGTTAGGAAGCTCTTATATTATGAGACAAAATTTGCTGTCCCTAGAACTTTTACCTGCAATCCCAGTGTGGGTATTGGTAATTCTTTCAGCATATACAAACATGCCCATGATCAAACAACTCTAGGTCTGGTTTTGTTTTTGTCTGTTTAAAATGCAGTCAGACTTTCCATATGCTCATTTACTTTCAATGTGCCAGCAAACGGGGCCGGTGCTGTGGCATAGTGGTTAAAGCCGATGCCTGTGGTGCAGGCATCGCATATGGGCACCAGTTTGAGTCCCAGCTATCCACTTCCAATCCAGCTCTCTGTAATGACCTGGGAAAGCGGTAGAAGATGGCCCAGGTACTTGGGCCTCTGCACCCGTGTGGAAGACCCAGAAGAAGCTCCTGGCTTCGGATTGGTGCAGCTCTAGCTGTTGTAACCAATTGGAGAGTGAACCAGTAGATGGAAGACCTCTCTCTCTCTCTCTCTCTCTCTCTTTCTCTCTCTCTCTGCCTCTCCTTCTCTCTGTATGTAACTCTGACTTTCAAATAAATCTTCAAAGTGTCAGCAATAAGCCAGAGCTGAGCCAGGTCAAAATCAGATATTTATAACTCAATCTGAGTTTCCTATGTGGGCTGCAGGATCCCAACTATGTAAGCCATCAACTGCCGCCTCCCAGTGTGTACATGAGCAGAAAGCTGGAATCAAGAGCAAAGCCAGCACTTGAACCCAGGCACTCTGATATGGGAATAATTGCTATGCCAAATGCTTGCCACTAGAGTGTTGCATTCTTAGGCAAGTGCAGCAGGAGGTAAGGAAAATTAATATTTATAGAAAGAACCCATGTTTTGACAAACAAAGAAAAAGACAGATGAAAGATCTAAAAATTGTTACATAGATTTCAAAAACTTTCTGCCAAAATTCTATGTTAAGGACCATTTAAATGACCATTTTACATAATTTATAAAATGATAACAAAAGCCCAACTACTTGAGCACTGTGTCGCCGTGTCATTTACAAAGTGATTTTACATATAGTCTTTTATACAATATTACACAAGAAGAGGAGGAAAAATACCTATTCCTTCTACTCCTCTTAGGTTTGTGGCTGGGGCGCCTGTAACAAAACACAAGTTAACATGCAAAAAGCCTAGAAATGTCCTGAAGATGAGCTTCATGTGGCACACGTCAGGTTTCCTGTGACACAGGGGACTTCTTGAGGAAATGAAGACCTGAAGAAGTGGTTAAACACACGTGTCCTTATGGAGAATCGCAGTGGGGCAGAGGACATGTGTGGCCTGAGGATGCCAGGCAAGGCCTGTTTCTTCAGATTCTTCTCCGCGTCGCTTTGCCTTTGGAGAGAAGTTTGCTTTGTCCTCTGGGCACAGGGAGCACCCTTTGGGGTAAAGACCATGCCTCAGGTGTTACGCTCGTAGATTTTGACCTGTGTACCTTTGCTCTTGTTGTCTTTTCTGCCCAAATGACCTTCAGCTACTCACAAACTGATGAAAGGCCTTATTCTCACCCTGAAATGTCTAGTTAACTACTTCTCTCTTCTCACCTGGTTAGTTCCGCATACATAAAAGCGGCACGGCCCCTACTGTTGCGTTTTGTTTAACTGTTTCGCTGGTAAACCTCAAGGGGAAGAACTGTATCTTCGTCTTGCATGTACACTTACCCTATCTTGATTTATGTCACTCTATCAGGAAATCTGGGTATTGGTATACTGTTGGGTGTTACTTCAACACCGAGAACCATATTCATCACCATAACCCTATTCAAACTCTATGGCAGGTGTCTCATCTCTTGCCTGTCTCAACCACTAAAGACAAAATCAGTCACAGTGCATGGCTCATGGAAGGAACTCATTAAGCATTTGTGACTAACAAACTGGTTTGCACAGAGTACCCAATGAATTTTTCTTATCACTTACTTCATTTATTTGAAAAGCACAGTTATAGACAGGGGAGGAGAGACAGAGAAAGAGAGAGAGAGAGAGAGAGAGAGACAGACAGACAGACAGAGATTGATCTTCCATCCTCTGGTTCACTCTCAAAATGACCACAAAGGCCAGGCCGAGGTCAGGCTGAGGCCAGGAGCTGGGAGCTTCATCCGGATCTCCCATATGGGTATAGGGGCAAAAGCACTTGGACCATCTTCTGTTGCTTTATCCAGGTGCATTAGCGAGGAGTTGGATCAAAAGTGGAGCAGCCGGGACTTGAATGGGATTGCCAGTGTTGCAGGTGGCTGCTAAACCCACTGTGCCAAAATGCCATCCTCTCAGTGAATTTTTCACATGATGTCTAGTCCATTTTCATTTGCTATAACTCAATACCACAGACTTTATTTTTTTTTCAGACTTTATAATTTATAAAGAAAAGACATTTCTTGAGCTCAGCATCCCTGAAATTCAGGAGCATGGTGCCAGAAACTTCTTGGCTTGTAATAAGAGCCTTTCTCCTGAGTTATGACACAGCAGATCGCATCCCATGTGAGATCATCCTAGATCAGATCTCTCCTCCTCTTCTATCTGTAAAGCCACAGTACCACCCCCAACACACACACACACACACACACACACACACACACATAAATACTTCTTATGGCCTGATTTCCCCTTAAGTACTTCTCAGAGGTCCTACCTCCCAATACTTAAGTCTGAGCATGTCTTTGTCCTCTGCACTCTTAATACCTTACAAAGGGCACTACATTTTCACCACAACTTTTTGGTGGGGACATTGAAACATGGGATTAGTAATAGAAATCCAATATTTTAGAATTTCCTGGAATTATTTCTAACATTTCAGTAAACTGTGGATATTCCAACTTTCTCCTCACATCAAATATCACAAAGTCCTCCTTTTCTTTTTCTTTCTTTTCTTTTTTTTTTCTTTTTTTTTTTTTTTTTTTTTTTGACAGGCAGAGTGGACAGTGAGAGAGAGAGACAGGGAGAAAGGTCTTCCTTTGCCGTTGGTTCACCCTCCAATGGCCGCCGTGGCCTGCGCGCTGCGGCTGGCGCACCGCACTGATCTGATGGCAGGAGCCAGGTACTTATCCTGGTCTCCCATGGGGTGCAGGGCCCAAGCACTTGGGCCATCCTCCACTGCACTCCCTGGCCACAGCAGAGAGCTGGCCTGGAAGAGGGGCAACCGGGACAGAATCCGGTGCCCCGACCGGGACTAGAACCCAGTGTGCCGGTGCCACAGTGCGGAGGATTAGCCTAGTGAGCAGCGGCGCCAGGCCCTCCTTTTCTTTCAATTTTATCAACTATTTCTCCTAATCTTGGTGTTTGCCTGATACTAGAGTTCCACCAAACCAGGAGATAGCGATAGCAGAAGTGTCAGAGAGAGGGCCTTAGAGGAAACTGTGGGTGAGCAACTCCTTCAATGAAGGTGCCAGAGGATTGTTTCTTAAAAATGTATTGGAAAATACTCAGACTGAGATGGACACAGAACCCTGGGTTCCTACATAAGCAAACAAAACTTAAAAACCTAACCAATCAGAAACTACCAACCAACTTCCAAGTAGAACTTTTGCCATCAGAAACTACCAACTAACCCATAACTAGTGACTTTTAACTTTCCTATCAAGTATTTTTTTTGTCTTGCTTTTGTGAAGACCTTCCATTGTTGTGCCTGAGTGAGTACAAACAGGGGAGCATCACACACTGATGCAATTTGACAGTCAGGCCCTTTATTGCTGGCAGTGAAGAGCAGGGTCATGCCCTAAAGAACTCTCCATCCTGAAGCTCAAAGCAACAGGGTTTATAAAGGCAAAAAAACACAAGAGGGGGAGGGGGAATACGTGGTTGCTAGGGTCAAGCTGACATATAGGCCTATTCAAAACTAATACAAATTACAATCTTGATAATAGACAAATTACAATCTTAACATTAATCCAGGTGCAGCCTGTCTGCTTTAAGCTTGCATGATCATGCTAGGGAGTTTCTGCCAAGCGGGATGCAGTGTTATGTTATTGCCTGAGTTTTAGACCATAGTTAGTTTCAGACCAGAGTCTCATGGTGGTGGGCGGCTGCTTTCTCAAGATGGAGTCTCAGGTGCTCTAAAATGGAGTCCCTACTGTCAAGGTATTACTTCAACCTCTCTTGGGTGGAACCCAAATCACCTAGGGTTTGATGCTGCCCATTTCAAAAATTGCTGTCTGCTCAAAACTTTCAACTTTTAACATGTATTAAGTTTAAATTTTAACAGAATACCATTAAGATTTGAGGTTCCCAAAACAAAGAAAACAAGACGTATTTGTGGTAAAAGTTAAGGCAAACTGGAAGAAGAACAAGGGGTATCTCACACACACACACACACACACACTCAGAAGAGAGAGAGAGAGAGAGAGAGTGAAAGTGCATAAAGTTGGAAATGAAGTCACTTATATCTCTAGTCAGTCTTCTCTCCCAGTACAGACCCTGAACCAGAAATGAAGCTGGCTCATTCAGGACTCAAGGGTGGAGAATTCAGACAAGTCAGAAGCACAGTGCGGGGGAACAGGTCACAAGTTGACTTATTCCATCTGTCTTTGTCCATCTCATTTTACTTTGCATTCAAGTAACTTTTATACTTCATAATGTCAAATAATTACATCCTCATGTATGTGACTTTGAAAGGAATAAACAGGAAAATAAATAAATTTCATACATTTCCCAAAGGTGGATTTCTAGAAGGAGGACTGCGTGTCAACAAATAGGAATAATTTTAAGAATCTTGATACACAGTGTCAAAATTACCTCAGAAAGTCAATCCCAATGGATTAGAACACTGCCCTACTGCTCTTCCTACACTGAATATTATCAGCTATTACTAATACAAGCAATCCTAATCTAATTCAGAAAAAGAATTTACAGCTATTTGAGAAAATAAATGCACACAATCAAGAACAACCAAAATGAGTAAGTAGAACAACATCTAGTATCTGGAAAATAGATATAATTCAGAGGACAGAAAGAAGTTTTAAATTTCTTTTTCATATTCTCAGAGAAATATGAAAAGATATTGAAACTGTGAAACAAACTCTAAACTGATGTCAAAAAGGAGCAATCATAGAAAAAGGTTTTTCTCTGGAAATTAAAAATATATGATTGTCTAGTGGAAAATATAATAGAAGTATTAAGAGATGTATTTCTAGAAATATTCCAAAATATAGCACAAGAAAAAAAAGATAGAAAATGGAAGCGACTAGCTATCTGTTCTGACCTATCATCAAGCAGAAAATAAGAATTTAGCTTTCAAAAACAGGCATGGTGGAGTGGGGTTTCAGTGTAGTGGATAAGACAATAGTTGGGCCACCTATATTTCATACCAGGGTTCAAGTCCCAGCTCCACTCCTTGTTCCAATTTCCTGCTAATGCAGCCTAGTAGTCTAAGTCCCCCTTTCATAGCAGCAGGAGAACAGATACTGCCTACAATTCTTAAGAATCAAAGATATTTCATATTACCTGTAGTTATAGAGGCAACCATTGGATATGCTAGAAACTGAAATTGTATGTTTTCATTTAAAATTATTACTTTTTAATCTGTACTTTTTCAGTGTAGAAGACCTTTAAAGTTTTCTATATTGTTGGACTTTTTTCACGAGGTTCCTGTAATCATATTATTTCATGGAAAACTGCTTCTTCCCAACACAAGATTTCATAGTGAGCTTTATAAAACATGCAAATGACCCACTGAATAGAAGTCACAGGCTGGGTGTATAGTTTGGAGGTGGTAAGGTAAGTGGGAGAGAAGTTGCAGGTTAGTCTTGGAAGCCTTTACCCCTCATTCTTTATAAATTCCTTGAAGGAATTTGGGAAGGGGTTAAGAGAGTATGAATCAAATCCACAGTGTCATCTACAGGTGCGAACACAGAGCACCTGCCATTAGCAGGCCTATATTTGGAGAAGAGGATGAGAAAACATTTTCCTTGGGGGTGGTGGGGAAAGGAATTATGTGGAGGAGATGATAGGGAGGAAGAGCAGATAACAGAGTTAGGCCACAACTGTTTGCTAAAGGATCTTGAAGATGGTAAGGTGCAGGCTCACTTTTCAAATATTCTTGAAGAGAACCAGAGGCCATATTCAACAGGTCAACTAATTTTTAAAAATGTTTCAGGCTTTCTCCCTGCTCACGATTTACTTGTTATGAACTACTGAACATGGTTTGACTCCTTTGTCCCCAAAATATTCTTTTTTCTAAGTTGTTATTGCCTATACAATTATTCAAGCCTTTCCCCCCAGTCTTCAGATGCCCATATATACTCTGTGAATACTTACCTGATGGAAGGAAAATCTATGTTTAAAACATCTTTTGCCTGCCCACACAAATCCATGCTACCATTGTTCAATTTACTGGGATCACACAGCTGGGAGCATTGTAATGTATTTGTTATAGTTATCCATATTAGAGACAATGATCCAGAGCCTCAGCACCCCAAGTAATTGAAAAAGAAACTCTATTTTTTTAATTTTCATTTATTTATTTATTTTTTTGACAGGCAGAGTGGACAGTGAGAGAGAGAGAGACAGAGAGAAAGGTCTTCCTTTGCCGTTGGTTCACCCTCCAATGGCTGCCGTGGCCGGCGCACTGCAGCTGGCGTGCTGCGGCCGGCGTACCGCGCTGATCCGATGGCAGGAGCAAGGTACTTATCCTGGTCTCCCATGCGGGTGCAGGGCCCAGGCACTTGGGCCATCCTCTACTGCACTCCCTGGCCATAGCAGGGAGCTGGCCTGGAAGAGGGGCAACCGGGACAGAATCCGGTGCCCCGACCGGGACTAGAACCTGGTGTGCCGGCGCCACAAGGCGGAGGATTAACCTAGTGAGCCGCGGCACCAACCTAAAAAGAAACTCTATTATGAATGTCATTGCACATCTACTTTGTGTATTTTGGAAGAGTATTATGATGCCTGTTGACCAGAATGCCCCTCTTGGATTTAAACCTCTTACTGTTCAATTGAAACAGACAACGTGGAAACTGCCTGCTGTGTTTGCTATAAAGGGCCTCTCCTGCTAGCTATCTCTTGAGGAGAGGGGATTGTCTTAGTCCCTCATTCCTTTTTCTTCCAGGAAGCCGCAAACATCGCTCTCATAGCGCGCAGCACCTTGATTCTCTCCAAGTCACAAAGAAGATGGAAGAACCAAAAAAGCATAAGTAGGGTCATCAGCTCCTCTATTATTTCAAATAGATATTCAGCAGAGCCAGAAAATTCTCCCTGGGTACTATCACTCGAGAAAGAAAGGTGTTCTCCCTCATTTTAGAATTTCTATTACCGTCCCTCTTTTATTGCAGCAGCCAAAAACCAAATGCTTGAAGCTAAAGCATCCGTTCTACGTTTACTCTTGTACTGAGTCAAAAATAATGCACTAGATTTAAAGTAAGCGGACACAGGAAAAGAATCCAAGGAGTGATATGCCCAGTGAACTCCACTCTATTAGACCAGTGAGTGATCCCTTCCTTCTTCGGTTCAAAGACTAAGAGAAGGCACAGTTGGGAGTCCCATTTTCAAGGAATGGTGAGGAATATTTTTGTTATTCTTCCTCTTTGTCATCTGGTTAACATGTCTCTATGATGGCCATCATTCTTACCTGGCCATCAGTGAGGGTTACTTTGTTACCTAATCTGCAAGCCTCTAGATATCTTGGATTATGCTGGTAGAAGCTAGGTTTTAAAATAATTACTTGGACTTGAGCTTCTTTGTTTCTTTAGTGAGCGTGTGGAATACCGCAGTGCTTGCAGGGAGGAATTACTCAGAATCAAACTTCTAGAAAGATTTTAACTAAGTAAGGAATCTGAGAAAAGTGGAATTCTAGCACCTACTGTGTCCCAGTGGGTTGATTTCTTTTGTGTACTCAGTACCTCTGCCATCCTCTTCTTCAAGATCTTAAAACAATACCTTAAGGCTCCTTTTACCACTGTATTTTAGGAGTAAATTCACTTACCACGAACCTCCTGCTCTGTAAGTACTCACCAAGGCTGAACAAAATGTCAGCAAGCTCTCCTACATCCCCAGACTCAAAAAAATGAAACAGAGCTCCAGAACCCTGGCCTGGGTGGCATTGAGTTTTGATTACTAATTTTAAGAGAAACAAGGCAAACACCTGTCATAAAAGAAACAGGAATCCTTAGAGACATTGTCAACAAGCAGCAGTAATATTTCCGCATCCATTTCTGGAACATTTGACTGAGGCTACAAACTCGGACACGAATAGTGAGCAGGACTTTGTCTCCAATCTCATTTTTGGAATGAATGGGCAATCAACATTTTCATCTCTCACAGAGGTGACAAGTTTTAAGAAGTCATCCTATAAAATAATGGAAGATTTATGTACAAATTCTGGAGAAATTGACTTGGATCTTCAAGGAATATTATAGGTTATTTGTAGGAAAACAACTTTCTCTTTATGATATTTTTCATTCTTTTCCCACTACCATCACCAAATATACTTAGCTTAGAGAGCTTAGGTTTAGAATATAGGCTCTTGGGGTTGGCCTTGTGGCTTAGCAGGTAAAGCCACTGCCTGCCACACAGACATCCCACATGGGCACCAATTCAAGTCCTGACTGCTCCACTTCCAATCCAGCTCCGGGCTAATGACCTGCAAAAGCAGTGGAAGATGACCCAAATGCTTGTGTCCCTGCACCCAGTTAGACCAGGATGAAACTCTTGGCTTCGACATGGCCCAGCCCTGGCAAATGCAGCCACCTGGAGAGTGAGCTAGCAGATAGATCTCTCTCTCTCTCTCTCTCCTCTCTCTCTCTCTCATTCTGCCTTTCAAAATAATAAGTACATCTTTTTTTAAAAAATGAATACAGGGTTTGGATTCATGACCAACCTCGTTCAGTTCATGGTTCCTCAGGATACAAGCTGTGTGACCTTGAGCAAGTGACCTAACCTCTTTTTGCCTCAGTTTCCCCAGCTTGAAAACAAGGCCTATAATGATAGCTATAGAATAGGACGATTGGGAACTAAACGATGAAACACTTGAAAAAATGTTTAACTGGGTTCCTGGGTCTTATTTAACATTTTTAACTCTCCCTTTTCTCATCTGTAAAACGTAGAAAATTATTTTGCCTAATTTATTGTGTTGATGTGAACATAAGCAGAGATAAAACACTAACCACACTGCGTGGTACATAATAACCCTTTGATAAATATTAGCTATAACTGATTACTCTGGTTTTTCAACAAACCAGCAGATGTCATTGCAAATGCACTCTTCTTCTGAACGACCGTCAGAAACACTGCCATCTAGCGGCACCTCTAGACTTCTTCCAAGATTCCTTCTGTTTCAGAACTTGGCGTTCTGTGACCTTTTGTTGTTCCTGGCTTATTGATGGAGCAGGCTCCGCTCAGTCCTTTATAAAGATGCCCTTTAGAAGGGTCGCTCACTGCTGGCCGCTGCTGCCGGCCATGGGTTCAAACAGAGCTGGCACAAGAGAAAGGAAAACACGCTGGAAACATTAGCCCTCTGTTTACTGAGGTGCTAACAATCCGCGTGCTTCTCTCCTGTGTTGACTCAGCCGTGGACGCAGTGTTTCCTTAGGCAGAGTCAACCTGAATAGTAATGAAAAATCAACAAAATAGCAAAGCACCGAGAATTAGCCAGGGCCTTACTGCACAGTGCTGTAGCACTGTGAGATCAGCTGGGGGAGGGTGGTGACGCTGGCTGAGGGAGAGTCGTGGCAATTAAGGAGCAGGACCTGTGCTACCATGGCCAGGGAACTAAGGATTAGCTCAGCTTTGCAGGGGTGCCCCCGGGGCTCCGCGGAGACCGCAGGCAGCTCCCCGCAGCAGCGCGTGGACTAGAACAGAAATTGCCTGAAAACAAACTGGGCAGGTTGGAGCTCATCTAAAGAGCAAACAGAAATGTGATAACTAAAGGGTGACCTTTGCATCATGCTCTTGAATGTCATCGCTCATGTTTTCATAACTCTGCTGGTTTTTTTGCAGGCAAGTGTGTTTGGCAAAGCATTTCTCAGGCGTTAGAGACTGAGGAAATTTTCCAGTTGATGACTCTCCAGGATCTTTTGCTTCAAAGCAAAAGATGAAACAAGTAAAATCGTCTTATACATGAATTGGAATTAAAACCCCTTGTCTGGTCTTTGGAAAAGAACAAGACATGTGTGATTCTATGTATTTCTATTAAACAACCTCATGGCATGCAGTCAAATCAGTTGAATGTTTAGAGTTTTCAAATTAAACAGATAAGCTTTATGAGACAAGGCAGTAGGAGGGTACTTCAAAAAGTTTTTGAAGATGGAAATGAAAGATACATTTATTTTAGTGCAAAATTTTTTGAAATTCATGCATACAAGGAGAATTTAAAATGTTCATGGGAAATGCATATTGTAAAAAAACCAATATGCATGGATTACAAATTTTTGAACCCCGTAATAAACTTGCATTTACTTGGTTTTTTTTTTTACTAGATTTATTTATTTATTTGAAAGAATAACAGAGATGAAGAGAGAGAGACAGACAAACAGACAGAGACAGAGATATATTCCATTTGCTAGTTTACTTCCCAAGTGACCACAATAGCTAGGGCTGGGTCAGGCCAAAGCCCAGAGTCTGGAACTCCACCCAGGCCTCCCACATGGGTGGTAGGGGTCAAGTACTTGGGCCATCACCTGCTGTTTCCCGGATGCACTAGGCAGGAAGCTGACTCAGAACCAGGGAGTAGCTGGGAGTTTGTCCAGGCACTCATAGGGGTTGCAGGTGCCCCAAGCAGCTGCTTAATCTGCTGTGACACAGTGCCCGCCCCATGTGAGTTTTTAAGATAGATCTGGAACTTCTAGGAACCTTGCAAACAAGTATTTTCTAAACTACATATGGGGCTAATCTGCCTTTTAAGATTAATGGTACCAATTACCTGACTGATGTACTTTACAGATTAAGTGAAATCACCTCAGTGTAGCTACCATCGCTCATTCTGATTAATGTAGTTATTTTAAATTTTGATGTATATATTACATGATAAAAAAGTCTTGGGCTCTCAATGCCTTGTGTTTCTTAGAGAAATAAAAGGAAATATGTTAAGATTTAGTGTTTCTAAAGGAAGTATGAAATTTGAGATCTTACAAATGTGATGGTAGATTCCTGTTTCAGAAAACCAGAATGAGCAAAAACACACAGGGAAGATGATAGAATTAACACCAAATAAGTAAAATCATGATTGTTTTCTCATCCTACACTAGTGTTACCAATTAAATTTGAGTTCTTGCCAATTCCCTAAAGGAGCAAGCTTTCTTATGATCATAATATGCTCGGACTTATTCCTAAGAGATTATACATAATCCAAATTTGTACAAAACTGGAGAAGCAGTTCCCACACACAGACCAAAAAAATAGTATGACATACTTTGTTTGGCAATTATTTTATAGTGTATCACAAGCAATTTGTTGCTCTTAATAGCAAAAGTGTCAAGGTTTGTGAATTATTTACTTAAAAAAAAAATCACAGTGTGTCCAAGGTTGTCCCTGTAATGAAATCATTTTCATTCCTTTGCATTTGACTATACAGCCTTGTGTGAGATAGAAAAGGGTGGAATTTCAGTCATTATATTAGAAATTGTTTTCATCTACACCAAGGTCACTACAGCTCAGGAAACTTCTTTTTTGCCAGTGTATTTATAGTCATGGTGTATCAGCTGAGGGTGGCATTTTTCAAGAGCTAGGTCTGTTCACGGATTGAAGTGGGAGGAGGTGTTGGGCATGTGATTGCCAATTCTTATGTGGATCAAGGTGGAAAAAAGATTGAAATAAATATTATCAAATAATTATGCACTTTTAACATTTTTAAATTATCAGAGTCATCTTTGCACCTAAGAAGTGGGTAACTGACCCTAGAGGTCAGTCTGTGCTCACCTCTCTCATGGTATTTGATAATTGTACGGTTGTCCTTTGGCAACCATGGAGGATTGGTTTCAGGAATGTCCACGGATACTGAAAGCCACAGATGCTCCAAAATATGTAAATAGATAACCCACACCCCTCCTGTATACCTTAAAGTCATCTCTACTTTACTTGTGATACTTCATAGCAGGTGAATGCTAGGTGAATGGTTGTTATACTGAATTGTTTGGGAATAATGACAAGAAAAAAGTCTGTATCTGTTCAGTACAAGTAAAATTCATTTTCTAGACTTTTTTTTTTTGACAGGCAGAGTGGACAGAGAGAGAGAGACAGAGAGAAAGGTCTTCCTTTTTGCCATTGGTTCACCCACCAATGGCCGCCGTGGCCAGTGCGCTGCAGCCGGCACATCGCGCTGATCCGAAGCAAGGAGCCAGGTGCTTCTCCTGGTCTCCCATGGGGTGCAGGACCCAAGCACTTGGGCCACCCTCCACTGCACTTCCTGGGCCACAGCAGAGAGCTGGCCTGGAAGAGGGGCAACCAGGACAGAACCGGCGTCCCAACTAGGACTAGAACCTGGTGTGCTGGTGCCGCAGGCGGAGGATTAGCCTATTGAGCCGCGGCGGCCAGCCTTCTTGACTATTTTTAATCCCCACTTGGTTGACCCTGCAGATGTGGGGGCCAGCTGTAAATGTCTGTTGACCTGGGTATGTCTCTCACACTAGCAATTGATTTGGTAAATCTTAATCCAGAGCACATGCAGGGTGCAGGTGACTCGTTCACCAGCCAAGAAGTTGAGCCTGCACCCCGAATTGGAATGTCTGTGCTTGAGTCCGAGCTCTGCTTCCAGGTCCAGCTTCTTGAGAGGCAGCAGGGGAGAGCCCAAGTGCTTGGGTCCCCACCACACATGAGTGGCTGGGATTGAGTTCCAGGTTCCCAGTATCAGCTTGGCCCAACCTCAGATGTTAATGGGCATCTGGGAAGTGACCCAACAGATGGAAGATCATTGTCTCTCTCTCTCTCCTTCTCCCTCTCCCCCTCTCTCCCTCTTCCCATCTCACTCTGTGTGTGTGTTTGTGTGTGTCTGCCTGTCAAATGATTTTTTTAAATAAACACAGATACATAAATGTGTATATATATATATATAAAATGTGGATTTTTATAAAAGCAAAATAAAAGAGACAATTTGTAGTTTCCTTAAAAATATGCTTGAAATATCTTACAAAATTTGATTATTTGTGAAGAGGAATCTACCTGAATCCAAGCCTATCTGTACTTATTCTTTTTTAAACTTTTATTTAGTAAATATAAATGTCCAAAGTACAGTTTATGGATTACAATGGCTTTCCCCCCCCATAACTTCCCTCCCACCCTCACCCCTCCCATCTCCTGCTCCCTCTCCCCTTCCATTCACATCAAGATTCATTTTCAATTATTTTATAGACAGAAGATTGATTTAGTATATATTAAGTAAAGATTTCATCAGTTTGCACCCACACAGAAACACAAAGTGTAAAATACTGTTTCAATACTAGTTATAGCATTACTTCACATTGGACAACAAATTAAGGACAGAGATCCTAATGAGGAGTAAGTACACAGTGACTCCTGTTGTTGACTTAACAATTTGACACTCTTGTTTATGGTGTCAGTAATCTCCCTAGGCTCTAGTCATGAGTTGCCAAGGCTATGGAAGCCTTTTGAGTTCACCGACTTCGATCTTATTTAGACAAGGTCATAGTCAAAGTGGAAGTTCTCTCCTCCCTTCAGTGAAAGATACCTCCTTCTTTGATGGCCCGTTCTTTCCACTGTGATCTCACTCACAGAGATCTTTCATTTAGGTTTTGTTTTGTGTTTGTTTTTTTTTTTTTTTTTTTTTTTTTTTTTTTTGCCAGAATGTATTGGCTTTCCATGCCTAAAATACTCTCATGGGCTCTTCAGCCAGATCCAAGTGCCTTAAGGGCTGATTCTGAGGCCAGAGTGCTGTTTAGGACATGTGCCATTCTATGAGTCTGCTGTGTATCCCGCCTCCCATGTTGGATCATTCTCTCCCTTTTTTATTCTATCAGTTAGTATTAGCAGACACTAGTCTTGTTTATGTGATCCCTTTGACTCTTAGACCTATCAGTGTGATCAATTGTGAACTGAAATTGATCACTTGGACTAGTGAGATGGCATTGGTACATGCTACCTTGATGGGACTGCATTGGAATCCCCTGGCACATTTTAACTCCACCATTTGGGGCAAGTCCGATTGAGCATGTCCCAAATTGTACATCTCCTCCCTCTCTTATTCCCACTCATATTTAACAGGGATCACTTTTCAGTTAAATTTAAACACCTAAGAATAATTGTGTGTTAATTATAGAGTTCAACCAATAGTATTAACTAGAACAAAAAAAATACTAAAATGGATAAAGTATTACATTGTACATCCACAGTCAGGACAAGCACTGATCAAGTCACTGGTTCACATAGTGTCCTTTTCACTTCAACAGGTTTCCTTTTTGGCGCTCAGTTAGTTGTCACTGATCAGGGAGAACATATGTTATTTGTCCCTTTGGGACTGGCTTAATTCACTCAGCATGATGTTTTCCAGATTCCTCCATTTTGTTGCAAATGACCGAATTTCATTGTTTTTGACTGCTGCATAGCACTTATTCTTAAAGAATTTCAAACTCTTTATTCAAATTAACACAATTTAATTCAACCAACATTTCTGAGTTCCTAATTTGTGCAAGTTTCCATGGTATGTGCTAAAAAAATATGAGGAATTAGACACAATTCCTGTTCTCAAACGTTAGGTATGCAAGTTAATAATTATAGTATGAGAAAGGAAATGGTGTATATATAAAATGAGCAGTTAGCACAGAGGGAGGACCAAGTCTTCCTGACAGAGGCCACATCTTAGCTGAACTGCCTAGGAGGCTTAGTGGGTGACTACCATGCAAACTGTGGGGAAGGAGCAGAAAAGAATCGCCTGGACAGAGAGAAGAACATGTTGGAGACAAAGGCGTTGGGGTATGTGGCTAAAGAGACAAGAAAGTTGCAGATTGTATGGGCCCTGGTGTGTTATCCTAAGGAGCTAACAATTCTATAGTAAGGAATTTATGCATGGATGTGATCATATTTGTATTTTGGAAAGGCCACATTTGTGACAGAAAAATGATCAAATAAGGAGAAGATGATAAGTCATGTACTAAAAATGGTAAAAGTGTTAGTTCGAAAAGGAGTAGCGACGAAGGAAAGGACTCAAGAGAGATGCGCAAGCCAAGACCTTGGAGGTGAGTGATTATGGCATGGTGGGGAGCACTGCTCTCCCAGGGCCATCCGTATCTCCTGGAGATTTTCTACACAAGTTCTTTGTACCGCAGCTTCTCAATACAATCACCCGTGCCCAGACACGGGAAGTCAGAATGTGATTCTGCTGTGTGTACAAGGCCAAGAAGTTCTACGCAAAGATCCTTCCCCCAAGTTACTTGTCAAGAAAATGAGAGCTTAAGGAACCCATCCAAAGACACAGACAATGGGAACTAGAATTCAAGCCTGCTGATTCCGGGCCCAGAGGCCTGGCCACCAGATTGAGTTGTACCTAAGAACACTGGCATCGCATTCAGCAACGCTGACAAGGGAGAGTGATGGTGTTCACTCATTCAGCGAGCCGAATCCAAGCAGAAGACATTCAGCCACAGAAGACAGTTTTACTTCTTGAGACCATGACACTCAAAATAACGACAAACTAATTAGGAGAACATTGTACCCTGAAGTGTAAAGTCAGAGAACATAAAGCTTATAATATAACTAATGCCGAGCACACTTACTGGAAGATCCACGGGCATTTGGGGAAATGAGAGTTAACTCTGGAAAAGATCCCTCAGGAAGGGCACAAGGCTTATCAAAAGACACACTTGAAATTATGAGTATTTTACGCGACAGTACGTGATATTCCAGATCTTTCACCAGCAATGCAACTGATGGTGGCGGGTATGCACAGAAACTGTTTACTGGTACTATGAGAGATGATTTAGTAGATTCAGAAGTTTATGGTCCTGGCACAATTTTTAGTCATAAATTAAAATGTGGATACAGCCATTTTACTCAGGGAAAGGTTAGGTCATTGGGAGTAAAAATCCAATTAACAGTGAAACAATGTGAGTTATTACTAATAAGCTCATGAAGTGTGAAGAATACTCTTTCAAAATGTTTCTTCAGGCAGCAAGGGGATAATCTAGGTGAGGGGCAGAGATAATATTCACTGTGATTCACATAAATATCACAAAAATATGAATTTGGTTGATACTCAAGATTTTATTTTGATAATAAAACTAATTTTTCATTATCTCACCATCACCAGTCATCCCATAAAACATCATTTTTTTTTAATTTCCCTCCTCCACATGTCCATTTAAACTGGAATTCACCTCTTCTATGACACTGCCCACATTTCAGGTTGAGTCTTACATATCTGCACTGTACTGTTCATGCGCAGAAATGCGCATGGTTAGGAGGGTCCATGGTGAGTGGCTAAGAGCATAGCTGCTGGCCTCTACCTGGGTTCAAATCTGGTTCTACCAATTACCTGCAGGATGATTTTAAGCAATTTTACTCAAAGTTAATCAACTTCCAGATGTTTCAGGTTCTTCATCTCTAAAACTGGAATAGCAATAGTGTCTGCGGGAATGAGTGTGGTGATGTGGCAGATTGGGCTGTCACTCAGGACATCGGCATCCCATATCAGAGCTCTGGGTTTGTTTCACCTCAGCTTCCAATCCAGCTTCCTGCTAATATGCATCCTGGGGGGAAGCAGATAATGGCTCAAATACTAGAGTCCCTCCCACCCACGTGGGAGACAGGGTGGAATTCCAGTCCCAACTCCTGTTGGCATTTGAGAAGTAGAACAGTGGATGAAAGATTCTCTCCCTCTTTCTCCCTCTCCCATCCTTTTAAATAAATATAAATGAATTAACTTCCAAAAAGGGATAGCATCCACCTCAAAAGGTTTTGTTGATGATACTGCTAACAGGTAACGCTTGTAAAGTACTAATTATAGTACCTTGAATATATACAAATTGAATAAACAAATAAAACTAATCATTTTGAAGAGATAAACAATAATTCCCCTTTTTCTCTGAACTTTCTGAAATACCCCTACACAATGAAGACAGAGGCAAGTCCCATCTGGAGAACAGAGAAAAGAACAAAGCATTGGGCAGCACCTTTTTAAGGATGATGGCATTGTCCAGCCCCGTGTAGAAAGCAGCTGTAAACTACCAGCACAATTTCACGACATTCTTACGTAAAAACATCCAGTGGATGCCTCCTTGAACTCAAAATGATTCCTTCTCTACGATCAACGTCTTTAAGAGAGATAAGCCCCGGGGCTGTGGAGGATGTACGATGTACAACCCCAGGGAATAAAAATGTATGTCAGATCCTGATTTACAAAGTATTTTCTGCAAAAGCTGCACCGATGAGGTGCATCACAGGAGGTGAGTTATTGGAAGACAGCTTCCCAGGCCACATGGAAGCAGTGTAGCCTTCTTGAATTTACAACTCGATAAATGAAATAGAAGGGGAAAAAATCCTGGGAGAAAATCTACCATTCCATTTAGGAGGCTGGATAAATTGTGATTGGTGGAAAGTGCTCATTTCAACGCCAGTGTGTTTTGTTTTATGAGTTTATGGCTTTGCCTTTTGCATTTATCCACAGAGAGAGCTAAAGGGAACTGCAGGAGCTTTGTCTGTTGGCCCTGAGATGCAGAATGGACAAGCACAATTTACCCTAAATGACTTTTCCCCAGGTGAATGTGCCTGCCACTCTTGGCCTTGATCTGTACCCCAAATCTTTACTAAATGATGTTAAATGATTCCAAATGGCGCTTTCAGAATAATTTCATTTCAAAGGCTTTTAAGGCTAAAAGGAGCCATAGAAATTACCCAGTGACAGCCTTCACATTTTATAAGATAAAGAAATGGAAATTCAGAAAAGCTGTGAGCCTTGGCCAGGATCACACGGCCAAGCCCTGGTAAAGTCGAGTCTGGATTCGGGGGCTTCTGATGCAGACCAAGGACTTCTTCCTGACTGAGCTCAGATCTTGGTTGGAGTGTGCTATATGAAAGTCTTCCACAAGTTCATGGAAAATTCATATTATAGGAAATTATGCTGGCCAGCGCCACAGCTCAATAGGCTAATCCTCCACCTGTGGCGCCGGCAAACCGGGTTCTAGTCCTGGTCGGGGCGCCGGATTCTGTCCCGGATGCCCCTCTTCCAGGCCAGCTCTCTGCTGTGGCCAGGGAGTGCAGTGGAGGATGGCCCAAGTGCTTGGGCCCTGCACCCCATGGGAGACCAGGAGAAGCATCTGGCTCCTGGCTTCAGATCAGCGCGATGCACAGGCCGCAGTGCGCCGGCCGTGGCAGCCATTGGAGGGTGAACCAACAGCAAAGGAAGACCTTTCTCTTTGTCTCTCTCTCTCTCTCACTGTCCACTCTGCCTGTCAAAAAAAAAAAAAAAAGAGAGAAAATTATGCTGATGCATGGACTTAAAAATATTTGCACCATAATAAACATATCTCTTAATTCCCTTTTCCCATAAACTTTCTAAAGTACCATTATATACTTGCATACTGCCCTCACTCGAATAACTAATTGACTGCTAAGAAACAACTTAGGACATTAGGAAAGCTCAAACAAGTAAAATAAAACCAAACAAAAACTATAAAGCAGTGATGGATTATGTACTGTTGTTTATAATGAAGACATAGGGGCCAGCATTGTGTTGCAGTGGGTAAAACTGCCGCCTGCAACATCAGTATCCAATATGACACCATTTTATGTCCCAGCTGCTCCATTTCCGATCCAACTCCCTGCCAACAGCCTGGGAAAAGTAGTAGAAGATGGCCCAAGTCTTTGGACCCCTGCACCCACATGGGAGACCCAGATGAAGCTCCTGGCTCCTGGCTTTGGCATGACTCAATCCTGACCCTTGAGGTCATCTGGAGAGTGAACGAGCAGATGGAAGATTCATTCTCTATCCCTCTGTCTCCCTCTCTCTATTTCTGTCTCTCCCCTTCTCTATAAAAAACAAACAAATAAAAACCAAACAACAAAAAAGTAATGAAGCTATAGGAAGAAAAAAAAAAGCCTAAAAAACAGGCTGCACGTACAGGATAATATGAGCATGTAGTTTGATTACAAACATTGATTTTCAACCAGGTAACCCAGAGCATTCTACAATGAGTGAGCAGATCAGCAAAAACTATGTTTGCAAAGACTTCAAATTCATTTAGCCTGATCTAAAACACTTATAACCTATTTCAAAGTCTTCCTGATGATTCAACCAGAAGCGCATGCTCAGTCAACCACAAGTATTTCTTTCATGCTTGTTATGCACCCTTTAACCCTATTTTCAGCGATAACCAAAAGAATACTTTGTTAGAAACTGCAATGCTAAATTAGCTTTAGAAAAGATATTTTTATAGAACCCACCACCTTGACCTTGGCTTTAAATCTGGAGCACAAGGTAGCCACGTACCAGAGAGAACACTTTTCTTTGGGCAATTTTAACCCACTAAGGCTCAGAAATTTTGGATGGGAAAATCTCCTAACAAATCATGAATTGAAAACTGCATAATCTAATGCTATAGCTGTTTAACAGACCATAAAAGTAAGCCTTGAGTCAAATTCACTTTTACTTGAACTTTCATCAGCACGTTCCAGGTCTCTCAAACCATTTGCCCTCTGGTGCTAAACGGTGGTATGTGGAGGTAAATGAAGTTAGGCGATTGGCTCATTTGGCATGCTGAGGTAGCTAGAAAACCAGAACAGTGCCCACTTGGACTATTTCAGAGACCTAAATGGTTGTCTGGACCAATGATAGTGTCTGCTAACCGCAGATTATTCGTGTGAGCCCTCTTAAAACAAACTAAACAAAGACAGACCTGTTTTGCGTATTGCTTTAGTAATTCTGTGGGAGATTTCCCCTGTATCCTCCTTAGCTCAATAGCTGAGTCTATGAAATAAATTGACAACAGACAGAATAATAGGAGAAAATGCATATGAATTTATAGTGTCAATATTACATGCATTAGGGCATCATGGGTAAGAAAAGATGAATCTGCAAAAAGGCAGTGAAATTTGAGAGCTTCTATACCATCCTAACAAGGAAAGAGGTGGGGAGGGAACTTAATGGAGAGAAAATGACTTTTAGGGAAGTTGAATGGACTCTGCGAAGTATATATGGAAAACGTGATAGTTTGTGACAAAGTTTGGCTGAATGTAGTGTCAGCTTCTACTGTGCCCTCTTGTACTGAGTTCAGCTTCCAGAATTGATAAAACTCCCAGGGAGGGGACTGATGACCATGGACTTCCTTTTGGAGTATATGTATTTAGACAGAAAAGGGGAGTTCCGAGAAAGCCTCTCACTGCATTTGCTATTTTCAAGTGCCTCCAGCTCAAAACAAATCAATATAGTAGAGTGACATGCTTCAGGGTAGCAGACCCTGAACAACGTCTTGGTTATATTTTATGCTGGTATATTCTGGTCCCCAGTAGTGTGAAGTTATTATAGAATAATCATAAGATATTGATAAACACAGGAAAAAGGTGGTCTTGAGCCCTCCTTTTTGTCCTGAGAAAGCTGTCTGGTTGATATATGTTCTATAATTTCCTTCTCTTATGTCTATGTCTCTTCAAATACAGAAATATTCTAACACTGCCGCATTTTCAATATCTGTGTAGGATTCTTTTTGCAAAGATGTATGCTTTTATTTCATAAATCTAATGTTGGGCACTTAGTTTAATTTAAATTTCCTAATAGAATAAAAAATTGCTTCAATGAACTTCTTTGTAGGTAAGTAGGAACAAAACCATGATTTATTTTGTTCTGTAGGGTAAGTTTTTGAGCTGCTAGCTTAAAAAATGTAAATTCTTATTATTTTTATATTATTTCTAAGCTGATTTTTGGAAAGGCAATGCTAAAGGAAAGCTCCAGCAAGACTGCCCGGGATGGTCATGGTCACCTTGTTTAATCTCCTGTAGTTTAATAGCAGGAACTCAGCAGAGGGCATTGTTGTATTACAGGTCCTGTTATGAAGTGGAGCATGTAGTGGGCACTTGTTTGTCAGAATGAACACCTGCCGTGTTACAGCCTTGTACTGCATGATTGCATCTGAAGGCACACATTAGACCCTGGTGCTGCCTGCCCACCAGACACATACGTCAGGAAAAGCCAGCTGAATGCATTGAGTGTCCCAAGGATGAAGGAGAGAGGTTAAGGAGAAGCTGTGTTAGAAATGGGGAGTGAGTTTGCCTAGGGCAGCCACAAACGGTGGCCATTCAAATGAGTGCCTTGGGCTACTGTGGCTCCTCCTCCTTACTTGACAGTGCCAGAAAGACTGGCAGGGAGGCTGGTTGAAAAAATTGTGTAAGAAATCGTTCATTTCCGCATAAAGAAAAACAATGGGGTGGTCATTTTTCTTTCCTAATGTTCATTTCCCACTCTCCTTTATGTGGAACCATCACCGTGGGCTCTCTCCCCTGGGCCTTTGTGAAGCGCTCTCCTCCTGCGAAGGTTGCTGACCCTCGTTGGTGCAGCAGAGCCAATGCATCTCATTTTTGTCAAGTTGGTCAGCGTGTTCCCTGCAGGTACGTGACTCACCATAATTCTCTACACTTGTGCTTCTGCCTTTTTATTTACAAGATTAAAAATGCACCTGTAACACATATCATTAATCTTTGGTGTCAGTCAATGATCGGTGTGTCTTTATGCAACTGCAGACTCCCAAGACACCCGCTTGGAAAGGAGACAAAAGGTCTGAATGCACCTTTTTGTAAACCAATAAAAATAAGAAGCCACATTTTAAATAATTAAGGGCTTCAATTCAATAGCTTTTCCCACAGAGCAGTGGCTGTGCACACACTGGCCAATGAAAAGATCTTTGTTCCAAGCCGTATTGGGAATGTAGGGTGTATCTATTCTTTAAAGAAAACTGGAGTTTTGCAGCAATGCAATCATTCTCTCTCTCTCTCTCTCTCTAATTCTCTTTCTCTCTCTACTTTTGACAAAATCTGTAATAATTTCCTTTACAGTAGGTCTTTCCAACTGGACATTGTGACATCTCTCTATTCTAAGAGACTTCCCTGCTCTGCCCAGCTACTCTGATCCCTCCCACTTCCTACCCTGAATCCGCCTGGAGGTTCGTACAGCTTCCACCCCACTTGCCTTTGCTAAGCAGCTCAGTAAGGACAATTACCTGACCTCCATGGACTAGCCTGACCATCCTGCAAAGTAGGTAAATGCACCAGCCAAGATTCATATTGTAGAAACTGGGGCATGGGGAATGCTACCCCGAACTAGGGCACTTTGGCACACTGAGTATTTTAGGCTGGAGGAAATTGAGAAAATCTGAGGCAAGAAGCTCTCTTTGAACTTCTTCTGCCCCTTCTCCCGTGATGTTCATCAAGTGACAGATGTCTCTGCCCTGTATCCGCAGGAGCAATCTGAACAAGCACGCCTTGCTAAATACCCCCTGTTTCATCACATCCTTTTGTCCTCAGTCACACTTCTGCACAACTCTTCATAAAAACATATTTTGCCCTTTATTCCAAAAGTTGCAGAAAATAACATGAAATAAATTTGTTCCCCCCTTGTGAATCTGTATTTTATTCTAGGAGCATCAGCCATGGACTTAGTGATGGGTACAAGAAGCTGTGACTTCGCAGTGACGACGGCCTTGCTAAAAGTTCTCGTCTTTTCTCAAGGGTGCTCTGGGCATCCTGAGTGCACATAGATCCTCTGCATGTTGTCATCCCCTTTAATCACCCTCTATCTCACAACAAACTGCATTTTCTATATGGCTGCATAAATAGTCCATTGATTCTTTTTCCTTTATTAAAGATTGATTTATTCAAAAGGGGGAGAGAAAGGGAGAGAGAGAGAGAGAGAGAGAGAGAGAGAGAGAGAGAGATCCTCTATCTGCCAGTTCACTCCCTAAATGGCCACAACTGTTGAGCTGGCCAAGACTAAAACCAGAATCGTGCGACTCTATCCTGGTCCCCCCATGGGTGGCAGAGGCCCAAGTCCTATGGCCTTCATTGGCTGCTTTCCTGGAAGCATTAACCAGGGGCTGCATCAGAAGCAGAGCAGGAGGGACCAAGTCTGGCACTCTAATAAGGGATGCCAGTGTGAGACCTGAGCCTGGATCAAGGTGTAACTATTTTAAATTAGGCCTCCATCTTGTAACTTGGGCCTGACCAGGCCCTGAACCCTAAGCCAGAAGCTCCTAAAAGTAAATAAACTCCCCTTGCGATAGACTCTCCTAGCAATAGCCTATTAACAGATAACAGAGAAATACCTAGAGTTCCTGGTGTCTTCTCAGGGCAGATAAGGTCATTAATAGCTACCTGAGACCCTGCAGTTCGGCACATACACCCCAGCAGCTCGGACCCTATGCTTTGGCCAATCAATTCAAAAGGCATCAACCCCAAAGCCATCCAACCACCTTTAGTAGGTCCGTTCCCGCCACTAGATGCACTAATCAATTCTAAGAGATGTCCTTTGAATTTCCCACGGGATGAGATGATTTGATGGTACCATGATGTATAGAATGTCTCTGAAAACCCTATAAAAACCCTGTTAACTGATTGGTCGGGGCTTTCAATTCAGACCCACTGCGTCGGTGTTGATTGAGAGTCCAGGCCCGGACCTGCAATAAAACTCTCATGTGCTTTACAGCGGTATCGGCTCCTTGGTGGTCTTTGGGGACGACTGAACTGGGCATAATACCAGCATCACAAGGCACAGATTAACCTGCCGCACCACAAAGCCAGCCCCAGGTCATCACGTCTTATTTAACTCATCCAATAAGCATGTTTTGAGCCATTACTCTGCTGGACACTGAGTTCACAAAGAAAGAGATACGTTTGGATAAACGACATAGTAAGGATGAAAGTTTCTCTCGGGATTGTGCTTGTCGTGACTCAGCAGTTTAGCTGCTGCCTGCAATGTCAGCATCACGTGTCAGAGCCCCCCCCCCCCCCCCCGCCATGGAGTCCCAGTCGCTTCACTTCTCATCCAGCTCCCTACGAGTGCGCCCAGGAAAGCAGTGGAGGATGGCCCAAGTGCTTGTGCTGCTGCCACCTCTGTGAAAGACCCAGATGCTCCTGGCTCCGACCTGACTCAGTCCCAGCCATTGCAGCCATTTGGGAAATAAACCAGCAGATGGACAATCTCTCTCTCTCTCTCTCTCTCTCCCACTGTCTCAGTGTCTCCCTTTCTCTCTGTTACTCTTTCACATAAATACAAAATAAATCTTTAAAAACAGAGTTTCTTTGTTCCCAGTGAAGTGTAAGTTAACTTGGCACATGAACAGAGTGTAACCTGCTCATGTATCAAGTAGCCTTGTGTCAGCTAATCACAAGCAGCCAGCTGTTCACATTGTATTCAAGTAAGACTGGAGCTATAGCCAGTTGGGCTGTCATTGCACCTCAGTTTCCTTTTCTGTGTCTTATTTCCTTTTCTCTGGGTATAAATTTGAGCATTTTTGCCCACAGGTGGGGCAGGACATTCTGAGCCTTTTTCGATTCTGACTGTTACTGAAACTAAAACTGCAAATGCAGCTAATTAAGATCTACAAAACGAGACTGGTTGTAATTTTGTGTTTTACAAACAAGCTGTCCTATTGCCTTTTTCCTGACCATACTGAGCCATTAGGGAGTTCCAGGCATCCTAGGGAGTCTCCCTGTCAGGTGTGGTCCCGCACAAGTACTGATGTGATAGATGGTGCATGGGTGCTTCAGCGGTAGAATTCTCACAAGTACTGATGTGAAGATGGAAATCAAGTTTACTCTGGGCGTGGAGACTGCTGTGTCCGGGAAAGGGACAGGGGTGTGCTGAGTGAGTTACTGAGGGGACCCACCTGGAAGGAACAGAGGCCGTGAAGGCCGAAGGGACCATTTCTAGTTGAGTTGATGCATTGGCTGGTGGTAGCACTTAGGAGCAGCAGGCAGCAGACCAAAGATGGCAGAGAAGGATTAGCCCTGTGTTTTCTGATTTGTCGGCCTACAGCAAAACAACCACCGCCATCACACACCTGTAAGACACATCTAACCAACTGGCTGGCTGTCACTGTTGTCCCCTAACAGTTTGCCACAGGTCAGCCAAAGTAGCCTAAAAAGGGACCAAGCCCTTAGCAATGTTTCCACAGACTTCTCCTCATACTTCGAATAAAATCCAAGCTTTTGCCTTAACTACAAGGCCTTGAGTTCCTTGGCCTGAGCTTCTGTGCCATTACTCTTCCCCTGGGTCTCACTCAGCCACCTCTGATCTTTGCTACTTTCAGACATTCCTGCCTCGGGTATTTTCTTTGTTCCCTTTTCCTGCTACACATCCTTGGCTGGGTTCAGATCTCACTTCGCCAGAGTTCCTCTCTGACTGCTTCTGTCTGGGATAATACCCTCTGTCTCTCCTTATCCTCTCCCCCTGCTTGGTCATATATTTCACAGCATTTATCACAATCTGATCTCTTCTTCTGACTTCCTTTCCCTGTTTGTCTGTCATACTCACTAGAATGTAAGTTCCATGTGGGAAAGGGAACAACCTTCTTGAACTTGTTGTATCTTCAATGCCTGTGACAATGCTGACATTAGCCAAGGTTAAGGGAATAGACGTCGAATGAATGTGTGAACTACTAAATAACTTGAAAATCTCTTATAGTATAGAAAAAAGTAAGTCCATTGAGATATTAGTATTTATACATGTGATCAATTACAGAATTATTCAATCAATGCTTGTGTTGTGCTAATCTGATTTCACCTTCCTATTAACTAGACACTTAATAAGATTGGTTACAAAAATTCTTAGTAGATATCAATTGATTAATTTTTTGGTAAAAACTAGAAAGGTGGCTCACACTTCATCATGAAATTAAATAATGGTGGGGCCAGGGCTGTGGCATAACAGCTAGACCCACTGCCTGCTATGCTGGCATCCTATATGGGCACCAGTTTGAGACCCGGCTGCTCCCCTTCCAATCTCTCTCTCTGCTACGGCTTGGGAAAGCAGCGGAACATGACCCAAGTACTTGGGCCTCTGCATCCGCGTGGAAGAACCAGAAGAAGCTCCCGGCTCCTGGCTTCGGATCAGCCCAGCTTCGTCCATTGTGGCCATTTGGGAAGTGAACCAGCAGATGGAAGACCTCTCTCTGTCTCTCTTTCTCTCTGCCTCTGCCTCTCTGTAATCCTGACTTTCAAATAAGTAAATAAATCTTAAAAAACAAAAAAAGAAATTTAATAATGGCAGCTCAGCCTGTGGTGGGGAGCAGAAAAGGCTTCCTGGAGAAAGGAATGACTGTACTCAGAGCAGAAGGATATGCAGGGGCTGTGCAAGTCAGGAAGGAGAGATGAGCCTTTGCAGCAGAGTGGCGAGTGCAAGGACCCCGAGTCGGCCTGGGGTTTAGGGGGGACACCTGAAAGAAGATTCAGAGTGTCCAGAATGCAGAGAAATGAGCAGGTATGAAATGAGGCTGGATTACAGGATCAACAAAAGTTCATTGACAATTTTAAGAGTTCAGTGATATGATCAGATTCGTCTGTGAAAAATATCAGTTTGGTTATAGTGCAGAAACATAGACTGGAATATAGCAAAAGTGAAAACAAGACCAATTAGGATGCTATTGAAGGAATCAAGACAAGAAATCATGAAAATGTGGACTACAGAGGTGATAGCACAGATGTTGAAAAGTAAATTAATTCTATAACTAGCAGAAAGCAAAAAGTAGACTGTGTGGGTGACTGACTATTCATGAGAGAGAGGAAAGAAGGAAGCGTCAAGAGTGACTCCTGGTCACTGACAGCTGGTGCTGTGGCACAGCAGGTTAAAGCCCTTGCCTGCAGTGCAGGCATCCCATATGGGTGCTGGTTCAAGTCCAGGCTGCTCCACTTCCAATCCAGCTCCCTGTTGATGTGCCAGGGAAAGCAGTGGAAGATGGCCCAAGTGCTTGGGCCCCTGCACACACATGGGAGACATGGAAGAAACTCCTGCCTCCTAGCTTTGGATTGGCTCAGCTCCAGCTGTTGCAGCCATCTGGGGAGTGAACCAGCAGGTGGAAGACCTCTCTCTCTCTTTCTTGTCTCTACCTCTCTGTAACTCTGTCTTTCAAATAAAAAAAAATCTTCTTAACAAAAGAATGACTGCTACTTGTTCTGTGTTAAATTGTATCCACTCCTTTCCAAAATTCACATATTGAGATTATAAGCCACAGTACCACAAAATATGATCCGATTTGGAAATATGTTTGTTGAAGATATAATTAGTTAAGCTTACATGAGATCATGCTGGAGGAGGTGGGCCGCTAATTTGATATGATACGAATCAATATAACAGAGTAATTCGTTTGCAGATATGTGTGCTTAAGAAGAATGCTATGTGGAGTGAAGGCAGAGATGAGAGTAACACATCCACAAGCCAAAGACCACCAAAAGATTGCCGTGAAATCACCAGAAGTGAGGGGAGAGGCATGGAGGAGATTCTCATGGCCTTGAGAAAGAGCCAGTTGGACACCTTAATCTTGGACTTGAACCTCCTGAACTGTGGGACAATACATTTCTTTTGTTTAGATTGCCCAATATATGGTACTTTGTTATGAAAGAACTGGAAAATTAATGCATTGTCAATGTTTCATATCATGAGTCCCCATAGACTGACTCCATGCTGAAGGACAGTGAGCAGACTGGGAGACACTGTTCTTCACCTGCCCCTACCACAGACCCACAGAAAGCAGACTGGTGGTCCAAAGACACCAAGTAGAGAATAGCTCATGTCTTCATCCCTCCATCCTACGGAAATATTTATTCAACCTAGATTGCTTTGAGACCTGCTATGTTTCAAAGACTGGATGAAATGTGAAGTATTATCCACAGAGAGTGAAAGGAGACACTTGTTTAGGGGTGGGCAGGACAATTACAGCCAAACTCTTGGATTCAGATGAGAAACAGTGAGAAAATTTGGCTGACCTTCAAAACAAGAATTCCTAATAGTAAAGGCTATTATTGTTCAAAGAGCTTCTCAGAGAATGTGGTAATAATTCTGTAGTTTGAGTCAGAGGAAATTTTGCTGGACAGGACATTCAATAACACACTTTAGGGAACAATCGTAAATTACCAAGGCGAGGCGGCAGGATTACTTCATTGTTTCCATCTTCATTTTCTATAAAAGCTCCTTGTGGAAGCTTCAGGACATGGGTGGTCAGATCATAACCGCTGAATGATACAGTGGACAATGAGTCAAAATGTCACGCTTGCTCTTTTTATTGCTATTGCCAACTTTTATTCGCACGCTTTATCCTCTGAACTTCTTTCTATTTAGCAGTTTCAGTTAATATCCTCCATTTACAAATTTTCATCTATTATTGTCTTCGCACTTAAATTGCAAGAATGTTAATTAAGACACAGAAACTGCAGAGAGCTTGAGGTTCACTCATCTTTTAGTATAGACATATAAAGTAGTCTTTCAGGTACAATCAAAGTATCAGAGGATTTACCCATTTCCCATGCCTTTAATGGTGTTTTTCTTTGTGTTTTAGTATCATTTTGTATTCCTAACTGGAAATTAGCAACAGGATAACCCTCACACACTTTTCTGCCTTTTTTTTTTTTTTTTGAAATGCCTACATCTTGTGTTTAAGAACTGACTCTTTGCATGCTGATAACGTTTCTAAAAAGTTTATTTATTGGCCGGCGCCGCGGCTCACTAGGCTAATCCTCCACCTTGCGGTGCCGGCACACCGGATTCTAGTCCTGGTCGGGGCGCCAGATTCTGTCCTGGTTGCCCCTCTTCCAGGCCAGCTCTCTGCCGTGGCCAGGGAGTGCAGTGGAGGATGGCCCAAGTGCTTGGGCCCTGCACCCCATGGGAGACCAGGATAAGTACCTGATTCCTGCCATCAGATCAGCGCGGTGCGCCGGCTACAGCACGCCGGCCGCAGCACGCCGGCCGCAGCACGCCGGCCGCGGTGGCCATTGGAGGGTGAACCAACGACAAAGGAAGACCTTTCTCTTTGTCTCTCTCCCTCTCTCACTGTCCACTATGCCTGTCAAAAAAAAATAAATTAATTAAAAAAAAAGTTTACTTATTTATTTATTTGAAAATCAGAGTTTTAGAGGGAGGGAGAGATGGTGGGTGCTGGTAGGGGAGATCTTCCATCCACTGGTTTATTCCCCAAATGGCCTCAGTGGCTGGGGCTGGGCCAGGCCAAAGCCAGGAACCTACAACTCGACCAGGTCTCCTACATGTGTTGCAGGGGCACAAGAACTGGGTTCATTTTGACTGCCTTCCCAGACACATTAGCAGGGAGCTGGATCAGAAGCGGGGCAGCCAGGACTCCGACTGGCGCTCATATGAGATGCTAGTGTCACAGATGGCAGCTTAAACTCCTGCGCCACAATATCTGCCCCACTGGCCATTTTTAAATTGCTTCATAATAGGTCTCCAGATGTCTCACTGGGAGGTGAGTTTGGGGGTTGGGAGAGTGACCCTAAGTTTGTTCACATCAGAAGGAATCAGACATATTTACAGCATAAACAAGCAGGGCTTGTCTTCACTTTTCCCATCCCTGTAACAGAGGCTCGGGTCTCCTAAAATTCATGGGACTGGTGTGATACCTCCAATAAGGCCACATCTTGTGGTTCTCAAATGCAATGGTTGCCTCTTCCAAGAATGTAGCCAGGACTCTGTTTAAGGACCTTAGATTGTAAGCACTCTATGAAGGTCAAGTTGAAGCAGGAAGTCATTTCTCAGGGCCCTTGTGTGGGACAGAAAGGTAAGATCTGCTTGTGATGCCGCCATCCCACACCAGAGTGCTAGTTTGCATCCCAGCTGCATCACTTCTAATCCAGCTTCCTGCTATTGTGCCTTGAAAGGAAGCAGAGGACGCCCCAAGTGCTCCAGACCCTGCCACCCATGTGGAAGACCAGGATGAAGTTCCTGGCTCCTGGCTTAGGCCTGGCCCAGCTTGGCTGGTTAGGACATCTGGGGAGTGAACCAGCATATGGAAGGTCTGTGTGTGTGTGTGTGTGTGTGTGTGTCTTTCTTGTCTTTCTTTTCTTCCCTCTCTCTCTCTAGCTCTGATTTTCAAACAAATAAATACATCTGTTTCCTAAAAAAAAATCATTTGTTGGGACACCTTTCTTTCTGGAAATGTTTCCACAATCCATTGATCTTTCCATCAAATCCTGTCTTCTATTCTTTACAATTCTGAGCTCCTCAGTCAAACTCCCAGCAAAGAAAGTCCTTTCATCCTTCCTCCTAGGGAACAAGGAACTGTCTTAAGACAAGTTCATTTAGCCACCTAAATAAAAAAGGAATGAGAAAGCAGGGACACAGCCATTTTGTTTTGCTTTGTTTTAAGAATTCAAGAAACTGCAAGCAAGTTATTTTGAAGTAGGAGCACTATAGACAGGTACTGCCGTTGCTACATACAGCTATGGGTTTCAGAGTTTGTCAAAGCTTCATTCTCTTCCTCACTTCTCCCAAACATGACCAGCTAAAGGGATCCCCCATTGCCCTCTGAACTCCCATAAGCTGTGAAGGAAGAAGGGGGTCAGATCCTGCAAACACATGGCTACAACACTAATGTGAACCGGTTTCTTATTGCTGATAAAATGAATTATCACAACCTTAGCGGCACAAGATGAAAGCATTCATTACCTCATAGTTTCATGGGTCAGAGATTCAGGCTGACTTCGCTGGTTTCAGTTTAGAGGCTCACGAGTCCAAAATCAAAGTATCAGTAGGTTGAGCCGTTATCGGGAGGCTCTCCCAAAGTATTGCTTTCAGGTGCATTCAGGTTGTTGAAAGAACTCAGTTCCATGTGGTTACAGAACTCAGGTCCTATTACCTGGCTGGACACTGATGCTTCAACTCTCTCTGGCCTCCCTTCTACCTCGTGTCTCTTGTTTCCTCTTACACTGCTCTCTGCCTGACTAGTCTACTCTCTTCTCCTAATTTTAAGAGTTCATGTGATCAATTGGATCTACTTGAATAATCCAGGGTAATATTGATATTTTAAGACCAGCCGATTAGACACCTTAATTACATCTGAAACGTGCCTTCACAGCCGTATCTAAATGAGTGACTGAATAACCAGGGTCTTTGGTGGATAGCTTTAGAATCACGCTATCACTAGAAACATGAGAGAGGCATGGCCGAGGGTCGCCTGTGTATAATCCAGCTCTTGTGCGGTGTTGGAGCACCACCAGAGGCCCCAAAGATGGAGAACAAAATGGCAGGTGTCAAATACCCACCTTCACATCCTCATGCATTGTTGGACACGCTAAACACAGGCTAAATACATGGCTAAACCCTTTCTGTAAAGGGTATAGACAGTATAGACAACAGTAGTCCATCACCCATTTGTTTCCTGTGAGAGAAGTTGCTGGTAGTGAGGGCTGTTTCCAGGGTGGTCAGTGTGTTGTGTGCTCTGAGCTCGCCAGCATCCCCTTCACGGCCACTCAGAGAGCATGGCCCTTGTCTTCTGGAACCCAAGGAAGAAAAAAACAGGTATCAGATTGGCCTGGAAAGTCAAGGAGAAGAGCCTTCCCTGGTTCAGAGGAGAGGGATATACTGCAGCTACATAGGGAATAGCTTGCACTTCCAGGGTTTAGTGGGGCAGGGAGAGACACCTTGGGTTTCGCAAGGCATCCTAGGGAGGGACTAGGGGAGACAGCCAGCCTTAGCGCCCTTGAAAAGGAACTCAGCTTAAGACCCCCTTTTGAAAAAGGTAAGATGCTGCAGCACAGGGAGTGGGAGATTAAGGACAAAAGGCATTAGCAGGCAGCCAGAGGGGGATGGAGACAATGAGCCCTGGTCATGGGGGCGTCTCCAAGGAACACACCAAGTAGTCCACAGAGAAAGAACTAGAATTTGAAATCTACATTGAGAAAACACCAGCACCAGATCACACAACTGGGTCAGCTGTAGGGGAGGATAAACATCTTTTCCTCTGCCTGTCTTAAGATCATGACCCTGAAACAAAAGGCAAATCAACAACAGGAAAGCATATAAGTGTATTTAAGGTAAGGTTTACATGACACAAGAGGCTTCATGGGGAAATAAAAATGGAAAGAAACAATTAAACCTGAGTGTTTTTATGCTAGGCTTGATAAAGTGTGTATAATCAGGGAGAAATACAACCACACAAGAGTATGATGTAATAAGAGAAGTTAGATGGGGGTACTCAGTAAGGCCTGCCTGTTCAGATTCCCCTGTGTCACTCCATCTTCAGAGGCAAGGATTTTTCTTTCCCCCAATTATGGAAGGGCAACTCACACGACGGTCTCACATGACCGTCTTCAGGGGAAGACCAGGAAGTCCTTCTGAGGCTTCATGATCTGCTTGAGGGGAGGAGGGTAGAGTGACTTTCCTGCTTCTGTTGTCGTTTTTGTTTTCAAGTTCTTTCAGCTCTAAATATTCAAGATGGCCAGGTGCCATATTTGGGGATATTGTGTCCTGAACCCCACTGCAGTGACACCAATCTGTTTTATCTGTCTTACACTTCTCACCACTATTGACCAAAGAGAGTTAGGGAAAGGAGCAGGCACAGAAGTGGACCATGCCAACATGAGCTGGAAGACGGAGATGTTTTATTTCAGAGGATAGTTTGCAATTGGCAGAATATGAGGAAGGGGAAGGGGAAGGAGGAGGAGGAGGAGGAGGAGGAGGAGGAGGAGGAGGAGGAGGAGGAGGAGGAGAAGGAGAAGGAGAAGGAGAAGGAGAAGGAGAAGGAGAAGGAGAAGGAGAAGGAGAAGGAGAAGGAGAAGGAGAAGGAGAAGAAGAAGAAGAAGAAGAAGAAGAAGAAGAAGAAGAAGAAGAAGAAGAAGAAGAAATAATTAGAAAATTTAAAAAACAGTGTTGAAGATTTATGGGATACTATCAAACGACCCAACATACTGGTCTTGGGAGTTCCTGAAGGTATGGACAGAGAGAATGGATTGGAAGGCCTTTTTAGTGAAATAATTACAGAAAATTTCCCTAATTTGGAGAAAGAAAGGGACATCCAAGTCAAGGAAGCACATAGAACTCCTAATAAACATGAACAGAAAAGATCTTCACCAGAACACATTGTCATCAAACTCTCCACACTAAAACATAAAGAAAAGATTTCAAAATGTGCAGGGGAGAAATGCCCGATTACTTTCAGAGTATCACTAGTTAGGCTTACAACAGACTTCTCATCAGAGACCCTACTAGGAGAGAATGGCAAGATATATTCCAAGTCTTAAGAGAAAAAAAACTGTCAATGTAGAATACTGTACCCTGCAAAGCTCTCAGTTATGAATGAATGTGAAATAGAGACCTTCCATAACAAACATAAATTGAAAGAATTTGTCACCACTCATCCAACCTTACAAAAGATGTTTAAGGATGTGCTACTCAAAAAAACACAGAAACATGGTCAACACTATGAAAGAAAGTGAAGGCAGAAAATCTCCCAGTACAAGTACAAGGAAATCCAAAGCAAACAATAAGAATACTTATGGAAAAATGGCAGGGCCAAGTCATTACATATCAATAGTCACCTCGGATATAAATAACCTCAAATTCCCAGTTAAAAGGTACAGACTGGCTAAATGGATTAAAATGGATTATTTACTACCTACAAAAAACATATCTCACCAACAAGATGCAAGCAGACTGAAAGTGAAAGGATGGAAAAAGATATTCCATGTCAACAGAAACCAAAAAAGAGCTGGTGTAGTCATCCTAATATCAGACAAAATAAAATTTACCACAAAAATTGTTAAAATAGACAAAGAAAGGCACTGTGTAGTGATTAAGGGATCAATTCAACAGGAAGATGTGACTACAATAAATGTATATGCACCTAATTACAGGGCACCTGGCAATTTAAAGAAATGTTAATGGATCTAAAGGGAGACATAGACTCCAATAGAATAATAATGAGGGACTTTAATACCCCACTTCCAGCAACAGATAGATCAACCAGACAGAAATTCAGCAAGGAAACAACAATTAATCAACAGTATAGACCAAATGGACCTAACAGATACCTATAGAACTTTTCATTCTAAAGTTGCAGAATACATATTCTTCTTACCAGTACACGGAACTTTCTCTAGGATAGACCACATGATAGGCCATAAAGCAGGTTTTAGCAAATTCAAAAAAATCAAAATCATACTATGCATCTTCTCTGACCACAATCGAATGAAGCTGGAAATCAACAAGTCAAGAATCTCTAGAACATATGGAAATACATGGAGACTGAACAACATGCTCCTGAATGAACAGTGGGTCATTGAAGAAACCAAAAGAGAAATAAAAAAATTTCTGGAAATGCATGAAGATGATCTGTACCCCCATGTTTATTGCAGCTCAATTCATAATACCTAATATATGGTATCAACCCAAATGTCACTCAACTGAAGACTGGATAAAAATTATTGGATGTATACTCCACGGAATACTACACAGCAGTAAAAAAAGATGAAATTCTGTCATTTGTCACAAAATGGATGAAATTGAAAAACATCATACTAAGTGAAATAAGCCAGTCCCAAAAGGACAAATACCATATGTTCTCCCTGATCTATGATAATTAATAGAGCACATAAAAAGTAATCTACAGAAGTGAAATTGACACTTTGAGATACAATGACTTTGAACAGCCTTCGTCTTGACTGTCGAGGAACAAGTTGTTTTTTTTTTTGTACTATTTGTTTAACTCTTTATTTAGTATAGAGTTAATTGTATGTGTATAAAGTTCATTTAAAATACAGCTTAGTAGAAAATAATAATGGGAATAGGAGAGGGAAGAGGAAGAAGGGTGGGAGTTTGGGTGGTATAGTGGATACAGTGGGAAGAATCACTATGTTCCTGAAGTTGTATTTATGAAATGCATGAAGTTTGTATCCTTAAATGAAAAGTTTTTGAGGAAAAAAGAAAACAAAAAAAAATTTCTTTTGTGTCCTCTTACATCCAGTTCATTCAACAAAATAGTTATAGGTTGCAGGTGTTATTAATTACCAATATTGCATGTATACAAGAATCATTACTTTGTGATGAGATCATTTCTCACTTGCTCTTTACCCGCTTAAATAATGTGAGTTTCTTTAGTCATCTTTAAGCATCTCTTGAAAACCATCCCTCTATGGCTTCAGTTCTTAAATCTGTAATCTAAAAAGGAAGTGAACAAAATGACCTCTATAGTTATTTCCAGCCCAACAGTTTTCTAGTTGTGCAGTTCATTTTGTTCACTATGGATTGCAGTTTTCTCCAAAGTCTCTTTGATTTAGATAACAGGTTAATTATCTAGCCAGGCTTTACCATGATCAGCCCATTAACATCTCTCACTCCTTCCCACGGTTCCTGCCTCCACGTAGGGAAAACTCAGGGAATAATCCCCACACTTCATCTCCCTGGTCCCCTTAGAGCCTCTTCCTGGGAACATCTTCACTTGGCCTTTTACTGTGCTTAAGGCCCAGTCTTCTGAAACTGTCAGAAGTGCGGCTGTAACCTGGGAAACCCCATCTGTCCCATTTCTTTCCCTTCCTCAAAGCTAGAGGACTCTATTAAAGAGCATATCATCGTAGTTTTGACAGCAAATCCCTCACATTGATAGATACCCAAAAGAATAAACTCTGAGCCAAACAACACTGACACCAAAGTAAATCTCAATGAATATATCTTAGCAATTTTGATAGCTATAAACCTGACATGCAAACAGAATACTTCATAGCACACCATTCCATTTAGATCAAAGTGCTTTAATAGAATGCATAATTTAAAAATACAAAAGTGCATTTTAATTGCCCACAATGAGATTTTAAAGTATTTATAAATATCAGAAATATAAAATATAAGTGATTAGATGAACCAAACTCTTAATGCTAATGCTTAATTTAAATGCAAATCATTACATAAGGAGTACATATATAGTACTAAGACAAAATTCCAAAAACTGTGCATGAAGCCTGTTTTATTGTTTTATCTTTATAGGTACCTTGTCATCATTTTTACATAATGATATCATCATAGATCATGTGTGATCAGGAAGTCATGTGTGACTGAGAAGATGTGGTGTCTACAGCTATTCACAGCTCCTGATTTTACTAGCTCAATGTGTTTTCTGTGTTCATTGTGTCGTCAGCAACCTGTGTCTATCTGCTTCTGATTCATCTGACCAAATCGGGAGGATGAGGTTAAAATTTAGGTGGCCTTTCACAGCATTTTACTCTTAGTTTAGCCTCTTGTCAGCTCATCAAACTGCCCCACCGCACATCGTTGTCTCATACACCAAGTCCAACACAAGCAACCCAGTGAGATTACATGATCATGGACCTCTGATTCCTCCTGGTCGTGAGATGCTGATTACAGCATTCAGCAACACTGTGGACCCTACTCCAGACCTTCATAATAAGGTACTGGCAGTCTAATGGAATCATGTTGTGTTACAAAGGAAGATGAAAATGTTAACAGGTGACTCAAAAGATTATGGAGAGCTGGAAAAATGTATTATCAGACAGGTCAACCTAATTTAGGAGGTCCAGGAAGATTTTCTGAGGAAAGAACATTCAATTTGAGATCTAGGGGGTGAAAAAGTTATCCAGCATGAAGAAGAATATTCTAAACTTCTAACACAAGAAGAAAGATGGAATGAAGAACTGATAAATAGTGGGGCTGAAAAGAGAGAGGGACTAAGAGCCAAAGCAAGAGAGGACTAGATATTATATAGGATATAATAAGAGTGAGTCCAAAGTAGATACGTAGTGTAGAGACCACTATAACATTTAGAATAGAAATTGTGTGGTTTTAGACTAGGATGTAAAGGTAAAGAGAGCTGGACCTCTTGAGGGCATAACGAACACTGAGGATCCATCATGCATGGTGGGTGAGGGAGAGAAGGATGTTGCTGTCTTATGTACATGGATGGATGGCACCAACATTCATGGAGCTAGTGGCCATTAGGAGAAAATAGAGTTGCTGGGAAAGGGGAAAAAGAAATGTGTTTGAGGCTTTCCTGAATTTGAAGCATCTGTTAAGTGTCTAAGTAGCAATGCTGAGTAAACCACTGGCCTGGGAATCCAGTGAAAGGTCTATGTGGGAATGTAAATTTGATAGTAATTAATATATAAGTGCTATCTGAAGCCATTAGAGAACATGAGGTTCCCTAAGGAGAACACATAGAAAGACACAAAACTTAAAAAAAATAAGAAGTTTTCTGATCAAGCCTTAAAGGGCTCCAATATTTAAAAACTAGTTAGGCAATCACATATTAGAAAAATTAAAAATACTGAATGATAACTGGTAGGGCATATTATCCAAGAAGTCAAGAGGTAATATTAGAAAGGAGGAAATTCTCAGTGGAATAGCATAATGAGGAGCCAACTAAATGAAAGCTAAAAAGTCTTTGTCATTTAAGTACATAAAAGTCTTTGATGATCTCACCGAGAGCATTTGGAGTGTGAATACCAAGAATGGCATAATGACAGCATGAGTTATTAGGGCTCTTTTGACTGGTGTGATCAAATGTCCGGCATTGTCCAGGACAGTGCCAGTTTGGCCCAGAGTCCTGGAGGAATTATTAATATCTCCCTCTTTCAGTCCCAGATGTGTCTTGGTTTGAATGATAAATTATGTATCACCCTATGTGAAGGGCAGGAGAAGGGTGGCAGCTGGAGCAGAGACTGGCATGGGTAGCCAACCTTAGTCCTCTGCACAAAGGATTGACAGCATGGAGCTGTGAATGAACTCATATTTGAAGACAGGCAGCCCTGAGAACAAGTCTTCGTTCTACCATTTACTGGCTGTGGGTTCTTAGACATGTTTATTCAAGCTGTCTGAGGCTAATAGGACTTAAATACAGTTCAGTATGACAGTGAGGATTTTGCGCAAAGGGCTGACATAGAGTGTTCAGCAAAGATGAGTTCCCTCGTCTGTGTCCCTGTGGGGAGCAACTCGGACTATACTGTTACTGGAATTAAGACTTATTCTATACATCTGCTCTCCCACAATATGGCGCTGGGAGAGGAGCAAACAGCTTCTACCCAGCTGCCTCTCACCAACTTGACAAGCTGCAGGAGCTGCTCCTGATTGGAGGAGAGCAGCGCTCGGCGTGTGGGTAGCAGAGCACGGATTGGTGGAGAGGACTATATAGGAGGAGAGAGACGGCATGGTGGTGTGGGTTGGTTGGAGAGTGCGTTGGAGAGTTCGCGGGGAAGTTCGTTGCTTCGTTCTTTCTCATTTCTCTCTACTCATTCTTGCTTTGGGAATTTGCTGTTTACTTATTCTTACTTTACTATAGAAAGGACTTGTAAAAAAGGGAACAACAAGCGTCCGGTCCGGTGCAGCTCCTCTGCGTGCGGAGGAGCAGCAGTCCCCTACAATTTGTCCTTTTTCCCAAGTTGTAACAGCTCTGCTTCATTCCCTTCTCTCTCTTTTACCTTTCTTCCTCATCCTCCTCACCCTAAAGTTAACAGCACTGTGTGAAAGAGGAAGTTCTTATTTGTAAATTTCTGATGAAGCACTTGTCTTCATCACGTTTCATTCTTCAGAATAGTTGGTAACCTTAGCCTCAATCCTACTGTTACTGTTGCTGAGCAAGTGTATCGATCCCCGACTTTCTCATGTCAGTACACTTCAACTGGCACTGAGTGTTGCTTGTACCCCATACAGGAACTGTTGAGCGATTCCATGCAAGTGTGTGTAACATAATCCATTTTCTCAAGAACAATCTCTTTCAGAAAGACAACGCACTGTGTGTAACAATCCTGCTGCTATGGTTCCTAATATTTCTGTTTCTGGCCACCATTTATTGGACACTTTATACACACTGAGCTGGGCAACTAGCATACATGATTGCACTGATTCTTTATCTTGTGCCAGATATTTTGATGGTGATTCAATTTTACAAGCAAGGAAGACTGTGGTTCAAAGAAGTTAGGCAAACTGTTCAGAATTACATAACTTGTAAAGGTCTAAACTAAGGTCTGGATCTTGATCCATCTGACACTGAAGTCTAGGATCTTTCCATTTCTCAGGAGAACAGAAACTATACGAAATGTCATTTCCATATTTCACAATTAAGGGGCCAGCACTGTAGTGTAGCAGATAAAGCCACCGTCTGCAGTGCTGGCATCCCAAATGGGTACTGGTTCAAGTCTCAGCTGTTCCACTTCCAATTCAGCTCTCTGTTAATGCACCCGGGAAAGCAGTGGTAGATGGTCCGAGTCTTTGTGTGCCTGCATTCACCTGCGACACTGGAAGAAGCTTTTGATTCCTGGCTTCAGATCAGCCCAGCTCTGGCCATTTGGGGAGTGAACCAGTGCATGGAAGATTCTCTCTCCCTCTCTCCCTCTCTCCCTCTCTCCCTCTCTCCCTCTCTCCCTCTCTCCCCCTCTCTTCCTCTGCCTCTCTATAACTCTGCTTTTCAAATTAATTAATTAATTAATCTTTAAAAAAATTTCACAATTAAAAAGTTTTGTGCTGGCGCCATGGCTCACTAGGCTAATTCTCCGCCTGCGGTGCCTGCATCCCGGAGCGCCGGATTCTGTTCTGGTTGCTCTTCTTCCAGTCCAGCTTTCTGCTGTGGGCCAGGAAGGCAGTGAAGGATGGCCCAAGTGCTTGGGCCCTGCACCTGCATGGGAGACCAGGAGGAAGCACCTGGCTTCTGGCTTTGGATTGGCGCAGCGCGCTGGCCATAGCGGCTATTTGGGGGGTGAACCAACAGAAGGAAGACCTTTCTCTCTGTCTCTCTCGCTCTCTCTCACTGTCTAACTCTGCCTGTCCAAAAAAAAAAAAATTTAAATATTAAAAAAAAGAAAAGTTAATGTGTCACCTGTACAGATTGCTTGAAATGTGTAATTACAAAACAAACAAAAACCAAATTCTAAAAGTGTAAAAATGTGCTCTCTTCACATGTAGAAATATGAAGTTTTCAGAAAGTTCATGGAAAATGCATATTTTGAAAAAATCCTGTGTGTGCACTTCAAAAATTTTTCACATCAAAATAAAGATATCTTTTAATTCCATTTTCCCACAGACTTTTTGAAGTGTTCTCATAGTAGCACACTATGGGCAAAGACAAGGCATGCAATCACCGAGCACACAGTAAGTGCTCAGGAAACAAAGAAGGCATCTAGTGTTAGTATTATGGCACAGCAGGTTAAGCCACTGCTTGTCACACTAGCATCCCATACTGGAGGGAGTCCCAGCTGCTCTGCTTCTGATCCAGCTGCATGCTAATGCACCTAGGGAGGCCACAGAAAATGGCTCAAGTACCTGGACTCCTGCCACCCCTGTGGGAGACTCAGATGGAGCTATTGCAGCCATTTAGGGAGTGAACCAGTAGATGGATGATCTCTCTCTCTCTCTCTCTCCATCTCTATCTCTATCTCTCTCCCTCTCCCCCTCCCTCTCTGACTTTCAAATAAACAAATAATCTTAAAAAAATTAAGAGGAAGCACCCATTGCAAACTAAACGCACCAGGGAAGGCCACATAAAGAGGTGAGACTTGAGTGACCAGGAAGGATTGGTTAGGATATTTTTAAAGATGGGCGACGTGTTCCACAACCTGTCCAGACAGAAATGTTTCCTAAAGGATTAAAAGCATAGATGTCCACAGCCCCTGCTCTCCTCAGCCTTGTTTAAAGCAAAATTTCACTTAAATGTGCATGGAGTCTAATGAGACAGAATCCATCATGCTGCAGCGCAATAGCTCCAAGTTTCCCTGACCTGAACTCCCACTTTACAAACACAAGCAGGTGCCGAGCATTCAGAACGACCGAGTTCACTGCAGTTTACTGGTAGCACATTACTCGTTTCCGTTGCTGCCTCCAGCACTGAAGTGGTACAGCCTCTAGCATGATTTACAGTGCCTACTTAGCGCCTAGCCGAACGATGCTTCACCTTCATCACTGCTCAAAGACAGGCTTGGCAACTGGGTCATCTTCTGCCAATCAGGGCTGATTGATAACAAGCTCACCTCAGCCTGGCTTCACGCCTTTCATCTGAGCAAGACAGCAACTCTTCTTGGAAAAGATGCAGCTTTCTTCCACAGGAGCAGGGCACGCAGGCACAGCTAGGGCAGGGCGGGAGGAGAAGGTCAGCGTTTGAGTTCCGGTGCGGGGAGAGAGGTGAACCTGGTGAATTAGGTCCTATACCACGTGATGTGAAGAGTCCCACGTTCATGACCCACGGCTGACATCAGGGGTGGGGCCACAGCAGGCTTGCTTTGTCCAGCCAAGCAGGCACCACTTTACGGGCAAGCCTTCTGGAAACTGTTGATATCATTAGTGGGTGTGGTTCCCGGCACTTTTCCCGCCTTTCTTCTGAAAACAGGCAGGCTATTCTTCTACACAAGAATTCTCGTTCTGTGTTCCAAGAAAGCTTTCCATGGATCTGTGGACAGCTTCAAAACTGCGGTTCAGGCTACAGGAACTTTTGCAAGAATGTTATTTTCCTTCATAACTTACATGGAGAGTAAGAAATATTCTGAAACCATTTTCTGCTAACTTTCAATTTGCCATGGCTTGTAGCATGGTTGTCCGCCTAAGAGAACCCCCGCAGCATGCTGTAAAACAGTGAACTGCCTGGAAAGAAAGAGCTCCAAGGAGATCATCAAAATGGCTTTAAAAGATCCGTTTATTTTGGTGCAAAAATGTTGAAATCCGTACCTATGAAGGGTCTATAAAATCTTCATGGAAAAATATGTATCAGAAACAAAATACACCTAATTTTCCAAAAAATAAAATTTTTTTAAATATATATTTATTTGAAAGACAGAGTTACAGAGAGAGGTAGAGATAGAGAGATACAGGTCTTCCATCCACTGGTTCACTCCCCAGATGGCTGCAACAGCTGGAGCTGCGCCGATCCAAAGCCAGGAGCCAGGAGCTTCTTCCAGGTCTCCTGAATGGGTGAAGGGACCCACGGACTTGGGCCATGTTCTACTGCTTTCCTAGGCTGTAGCAGAGAGCTGGATGGAAGAGGAGCAGCTGGGACTAGAACCGGCGCCCATATGGGATGACGGTGCTTCAGGCCAGGGCTTTAACCTACTGCGCCACAGCACTGCCCCCCCCCAAATATTTTGCATCAAAATAAACATATCTTTTAGTTTTACTTTTATGAACTCTTTGAAGTAACTTTGTATACAGGGGTGGGTATTGTTAGGAAAAGAGTCACAGATTGGTGTATCGCAGATTGCCCATGAGAGTATTTCGGGCATGGAAAGCCATGACACTCTGGAAAAAAAAAAAAAAGAAGAAGAAGAAGACCTAAATGAAAGATCTCTGCAAGTGAGATCCCAGTAGAAAGAACGGGCCATCAACAAAGGAGGTACCTTTCTCTGAAGGGAGGAGTGAACTTCCACTTTGACTATGACCCTGTCGGAATAAGATCGAAGTCGGTGAACTCAAAAGGCTTCCATAGCCTTGGCAACTCATGACTAGAGCCTAGGGAGATTACTGACGCCATAAACAAGAGTGTCAAATTGTTAAGTCAACAACAGGAGTCACTGTGTACTTACTCCTCATGTGGGATCTGTCCTTAATGTGTTGTCCAATGTGAAGTAATGCTATAACTAGTACTGAAACAGTATTTTACACTATGTGTTTCTGTGTGGGTGCAAACTGATGAAATCTTTACTTAATATATACTAAATCGATCTTCTGTCTATAAAGATAATTGAAAATGAATCTTGATGTGAATGGAATGGGAGAGGGAGCAGGAGATGGGAGGGGTGTGAGTGGGACGGAAATTATGGGGGGGGGGAAGCCATTGTAATCTATAAACTGTACTTTGGAAATTTATTTTACTAAATAAAAAATAAAAATAAAAAAGTTATTATCTTAGCACAGTAACTTGAAATTGTAGATGGGGTAAACAATAGCAGACACACTTGGAAGACTACACTCTCCTTTTACAACTAAAAGTAACAATAATGAGGCTTCTAACAGACTTTCTGGGTAAAACTTTCTGCACGGTCAATCCCAACAGGGTCCTGAATACAGGTGGTTTGCTATTTTCTAGTCCTACAATGAGGTGTAGGTTTTAAGGTCCCTGACTCAATTTTCCAGGTGGTTTCAGAGACAAAGAATTGCTAATTTGTTATACTAATCTTGACATTTCAAATTTTAATTGGAAACAGTCTTTTTAAATTAGTCATATTCTCATTGGGGGGAAAACTCTGACAAGTGGTAAATTTGGTTAGATTGTATTTTGATTTTTTGGCTTATAAAATATGGTTCTTCAGCCCCAATGATAGTCATCTATTAAATTCTCAGCTCACCCCATAGTGAAGATGAAAAAGTATATATATGAGGGTGCTTCAAACAGCTCATAGAAAATTGAATTAATAGATAAGTTTATTTTGGTACAAATTTGAAATCCATAAATAATATGCATTTCCATGAATGTTTTGAAGACTGCCCTCATATGAATCTACAGCTCTGCTTGGAGAAAACAAATATTTTAACCAGGCTCACATAGAACTGCCAGAGGTTTTATTTAAAAAAAAACTTTAATAGGCAAATACATGGTTCAAAAGCTACCTTTCTGAATACAAAAGAATTTTCAGAAAAAAAATGCTCAATCATAATAGCATCAACATTTTGTAATGAGAATTTGATGCTAACCTTTCTCCTGTGATATTTAGTAAAGCCTTGTGCTTACCCAAGTTTTATCAATGTTTATTTCTGTGCTTCCATTTTCCAGCCACATTTGATATTGTAAAAATTATATAGTTTGATAGGAGATAATTGTTGACTGATAGTGAACCGATGGTTTTTTTTAAGAAGTGGTAGTGGCTGCTGACACAACCAGCCCTCCCTCTCCACAACTTCTTCATTTATAGGTTCGAACAATGCAGACTGAAAATATTCAGAAAAAGAAAGATTGCTCCTGGGCTATGTAGAGATCTCTCTTTTTCTAGACACTATTTCCTAAACACAACATAACACTATTTACAAAGCATTTACCTTGTGTTATTACATATAATCTGGAAATGATTTAAAATATACAGGAGTTATAGTTTCTATGCAAATGAGGGACTTGAGCATCCTTAGATTTTGGTACCCACAGAAAGTCCCAGCACCAATTGCCCATGGACACCACAGGATGACTGTAGTTTTTCCAGGGGAAGGAATTTGAGGCCTAGTCCTACACCCTAAACCACCTTTCTGCCAAGCTTTTGTCCTGCTGAAGAAGAAAATTCTCCTAGAAGCAAAACACAAGGTGGTGCTGTTGTATTTATGGTAAACTAGGTGGCAGCCTGGCCATTTCAGCTATCTGTAGGTTTCATCTGAAAGTGTTAAATATGTGCCAAAGGCAGGAAGGAACAGGCTTTGCATATATGAATGTTCTCAGTGTAGCCATCCTTTCAGATAAGGAGCGCTAAGCAGAACCAAGGAGGAGGAAAGTCAATTTCTTCCTTACCTGGAAGGCTTGAGGGGAAACCTTCTTAACAAAGGAAAGTGAAAGTCTCTAGAAAGGGGTTTCTTTTGTTGTTAAATCCTAGGAACTTGGGAAGTTCAGGATAGAAGAGATACAAAGGAATCACCTGGCCTATTTCCCTATCTGCAGACTGGTTTTAATTTATAAATTGTAAGTCAGCCAAGCCTTTCTCTTGGTTATCAGGTTTTCCAAGAAAGGCAATAACAACTACTCCAAGACAAATCAACAGTCTTCTTACTCTGAATGCGAGAGGAATAGAAAAGCTTTGGTCAGCTCCCGGGGCCCAGTGAGAAGTTTGAAGGGAGTAGAGCCCAGGGCGCTGAATTCTCCTCCTTCGTCTGCTTGGCTGGGACCAGATAGGACCCAGACTGCACATCTGCCCAGCAAGACTTGGGATTAATATCAGTGGTGTCCTCCTGGGATCGGATCACAAAACCACCTGGGAAGCTTTTAGAAAATACAGATTCCAGGGCCTCCTTCATAAATTTATTGAGTTAGAAAATTCTGGACAGGGCCTGGAAATGGTGTTAATAAAAATTCAAATGAGTATTTTCTCCGGAAAACTTTTTCCCTAACTGATGATATGAAAATGAGGTATGAATTTGTAGGCAATCAGCCCAGCAACAGATCTAAGAACTGGTGCGTAGGTACTACCAGATTAGCAAGCTCTCAAATTCCATCTGCATCCTTAGCACAAAGAAAGTGAAAAAATGAAAGTGAATTCTCGGGGCCAGCGCTGTGGCATAGCAGGTAAAGCCGCCGCCTGCAGTGCCGGCGTCCCATGGGGTGCCGATTCGAGACCTGGCTGCTCCACTTCCGATCCAGCTCTCTGCTATGGCCTGGGAAAGCAGTGGAAGATGGCTCAAGTCCTTGGGCCCCTGCACCCACTTGGGAGACCCGGAAGAAGCTCCTGGCTTCGGATTGGCGCAGCTCTGGCCGATGTGGCTCTCTGGGGGAAGTGAACCAGTGGATGGAAGACCTTTCTCTCTCTCTCTTTCTCTCTCTGTATAATTCTGACTTTCAAGTAAATAAATACATCTTTTAAAAAAATGAAAGTGAATTATCCTGGGTTAATATTTATTTATTTTTATTTGAAAGACACAATTACAGATAGAGGGAGGGAAAGAGAGAGAGAGAGAGAGGGAGAGCACTTTCATCCTCTGGCTCACTCCCCAAAAGGCCACAATGGTTGGGGCTGGGCCAAGCCAAAGCCAGGAGCCAGGAGCTTCTGAGTCTTCCACATGGGTGCAGGGGCCCAAGTACTTGGGCCATCTTCTGCCACTTTCCCAGGCACATTAGCAGGGAGCTGAACTGGAAGTGAAGCAGCCAGGACTCAAACTAGCAGCACTCCAATAACGGATGTCAATGTTGCAACTGGCAGCCTAACCCACTGTGCTATACCAGTCCCTATTGAATTATATTTCCAACACTTTGAGAAATCTGAAAGGATCTATAATCAAACATTGTCTACACTTTCCGAGCCCCTGAAATTAAGAAGTCCAGAACCATCATTGTAGTAAATATAAATATATATACATATTAGTAACAGTAATAATAGTAATTATATCCAGTCTGATGCCTATATACTGTTTTACTTTTCTTTAACTCTATGAATTGATTGGCAGTTGTGAAAATAGTGTTTTGGCCATTTCAGTTTTTATTCTTATAAAACTGGAAAAGTTAAACTACTTAAATACTTTGTATATAAGTAAGTCAGTCACACATTGACAAATTAAATTGTACAGAAATTCTTGACAAAAAAGCCTGTACATGATAATTTCTGGCTCTTAGACTATTTGGTAACAATGCAATTCAGCTCAGTCACACCCAAAAGTCTCATCTGAAAGAATCAGATAACTGAAGTACCATTTATTTACTCTACTTTGTGATACCAAAGTAATTAATTGTACTTTCCATTTCCACTTGCTAATGTAATGTGACCTCAATGTTATTTTCTAAGTAAATCGATTAGGCGATTTGGCTTGCATAGGCAAATGTTGCAGATGGGTAATTACACTAGCAAACAGAAACTTATATAAACTTTGCAAGGCATAGACTTAATGTCCCTTTAACATATTTGGCTTTTATTATTTGCAGTTTAAAAGCCATTTACGATGGCTAAGAATGTCATGCTACTAGTTTTAGTGATCTGTGATTACTTTAAGCTTTACTGTATATGGGTGATATGGTCATTTTTTCATTCAATTATTGTCTTTAGTCATTGTCTATATCCCCACTAAACTAGGCGCTTTTTGCTTTTTACTTGTTAAACTTCTTATTTGGTGAAACATTAAGCCTTTTTACTGCAATGTAAATTTAAAATATGTAATCTCAGGAACTAAAAAAGGAAATAGAGAAGGAGGGATGCTAGGTGGGACAGAGGGGTAGGGTGGGTGGGAGGGAGGGAGGGAGGAAGGGGCTATCATTATATTCTTTTTTTTTTCAATTTTTTTTATTTGACAGGCAGAATTAGACAGTGAGAGAGAGCGAGAGAGACAGAGAGAAAGGTCTTCCTTCCATTGGTTCACTCCCCAAATGGCTGCTACGGCTGGCGCGCTGCGCCGATCCAAAGCCAGGAGCCAGGTGCCTCCTCCTGGTCTCCCATGCAAGTGCAGAGGCCCAAGCACCTGGGCCATGCTCCACTGCCCTCCCGGGCCACAGCGGAGAGGTGGACTGGAAGAGGAGCAACCAGGACTAGAACCCTGCGACCATGTGGGATGCTGGCGCCGCAGGCGGAGGATTAACCAAGTGAGCCACAGCGCCAGCCCTTATCATTATATTCTTAGAATTGTAACTATGAACTATAATGAGTCTGTTAAAAACTGATTAATTTTTTTAAAAGATCTTGAAATTAAAAAAATATATATCATTTACAGGGGCCGGCGTTGTAGCATGGCTGGTAAACTCACCTCTTGCAACACTGGCATCTTATGTGGGAGCTGGTTCCAGTCCCAGCTGCTCCACTTCTGATCTAGTTCCCTGCCAATGACCTGGGAAAAGCAGCAGAAGATGGCTCAAGAGTTTGGGTCTTTGCCACCCATGTGTGAGACTTCCATGAAGCTTCTGGCTTTGGCCTGGCCCAGCCCTGGACATGTGGCCTTCTGGGGAGTGAACCAGTGAGTAGATGGAAGATACCTCCCTCTTTCTCTGTAACTCTGACTTTCAAATATATAAAAACAATCTTTATAAAAAAACTATTTACATATCTAATTAATTTGTTTTTCAGCGCTATAAAGATCATGGTTTCCAACTCTGTGCATTGAACATATGAAATAATTCGTTGGTTAAATATGAAATAAATCTGATTTAAATTCCACAAAGTGCCTCTTGGTAATCCGACAGTTAGGTCCTTAACCCACCTCTCAAGATTTAGCCCTGCTGTCAGAATTTATCAGCCGCAAATTTCCTTATTCCTCTGCTGTTCACTCATGCTGTACAAACAATGTTTAAGATCTTGTCTTGTGATTTTCCACATAATTACATCTGCATTTCCCTGATTTTCCTTGAGCCTGTGTCATCCTTTCAAGATCATTTGAGAATACATTTATTTCCCTTATCACAAGTTCGCTGGTGCAGTGGATCTTCTCCTTCTGCAGCTCCAAAGCTCCAGCGAGTAAAAATAGCTGTGTGTCCTCGGGAATGCTCTGAACCACTTCAGGAGCAAGAATGTCATTGAATCGGTATCATTTGTAATTGTCCGCTCAAAAAAAAAAAAATGCTAGAACTATTTGTGAGCTCACGGAATACAAAAGAAAATGTGGTCAGAACAATGCAGTTTCCTTTATCAGAGAGTCTTAACTTCTTCCTGGAGTCCCACCAAGTTTTGATCCTGCACTTGGCCCTGGACATGGGCAAGCTCGGAGTGTGGGGAAATCAGTGGATGTCTCAGTAGTTAGAACGACATCACTGTTTTGAACCAATGCCATTACTGCTGCTGTCTCTGAAAGGCTTGGGATGCCTCCTTAGAGACTGAAAATTTTGCTCCTCGTTTACCCAGAACCCCTTACTCAGTGTTGTTACTGAGCTCAGGGCTAAGATGCAAAACTGTAACTCTTCAGTCAGCTCTATTTCAGCTTTGTCCTTAGTCAAGTTAGTGAACCTCTCCGAGCATGAGCTACCATATTTATGAAACAAAAATCATATTTAACTCACAATATTGTTTGCATGGAATTAAGATTCTGGAGCGGGAGCTATTTTTGTTGTGAACTAAATGTTCGTGTCCCAAGATGATAGTATTAGGAGATGGGGCCTTTGTGAGGTAGTTAGGTCACGAGGGAGAGCCTTCAGAAGTGCAGTTAGTTCCCTAATGAGGATCGCCAAGCACTCTCTCATGCTCTGTCTACCTTGCAGGGATACACAAGGAATGACAGTCTATGCACAAGAAGTGGGGCTTTGGTCTTGGACTTCCAAATCCCCAGGTCTCTGAGAAATCAGTGTTTGTTGTTTCAGCCACCTGGTCTAGGGCATTTATGCTAAAGCAGTCCAAAGGGACATTCTCTATGAAAGTGTCATTTGATAAACACTTTCTATAATTTGTACATTGCTATGCGGATGTAAGGAATTGCTAAATAGAGGTTATTTAAATCAATAGCCTCCAACTGGGGGCACCCAACCTAAAAGGATGTGAAATCAGTCCATTGAGGAATAGAAAGGGAATGCTAGAACTTCCATTTATATTATGCATAAACAAATGAAAATTTGAAAAGCATTTTAAGTATGAATGAAATTTAATTCATGAGATAATGCTTATGATTTTTCTAAGTCTACACACGACGCAGTCTTGTTACTTAATTCCTGAGATATTCTAAGGGGAGCATGCAGGAGCTATAATAGAGTGGTGGCAGTGGGTCTTCACATGTCTCTACACAGTCTGCATGTGTGCACCATGTCCTGTGTGACAGGCAAGATAATAACCCCCAAAGACACCCATATCCTAATTCCCAGAGCCTCTACACACATTAAAATTTATGGCAAAAAAAAAAAAAAAAGTGCTGATGTGATTATGGATCTTGAAATGGGGAGATTGTCCTGAGTTTTTTAGGTGGGCCCAATGTAAGCACCAGTGTCCTTTAAATAAATGGGGGAGGGAGGTGGAGGGACACAGTCAAAGGACCACAGCAAAGGCCAGAATGATGTGATCACTGGAAGGGACCACAAGTCAAGGAATGAAAGGTGTTTGAAAGCTGGAACAGGCAAGGAAGCAGACTCCTCCACAAGCTTTGAGAAGGAACATAACCATGCCAACACCTTGATTTTAGTTCAGTACAATCAATTTCAAATGTTGAATCTCCAAAATACTAAAATAACAAATTTGCATTATTGAAATCCCCCAACTTTCTGTTAACTTGCTACAACAGCAATAGGAAACTAATGGAGGTTTCTTCAAAAACAGTCATGGAAAAAATTGAATGCAAGGATTTTATTTTATATTTTTTGGTGCCATTCAAAAATCATCTTTTAATTCCATTTTTCCATGATCATTTTGAAATCCTCTTGTATACCCTAAGTGGATTAATTTTAATTAAGCTAATTGTCACAAAATGGGCACGTATCTTAAAGAGACCCCTTCAGAAAATCTGAGTTGGAAGACAGCTGTAATAACGTGAGAACAATTGAATAACAAGAAACAGCAGAGATGAACTTCATCCTATTCCTCAGATCATTTTAAGGTCAAGGCAAAGATGATCCAATTCAGGTAATCTCATTGTTTTCGCTACAATTTTGTAAAGGAGGGCATTGGTTTTTATGTCATGAAGATATGCAATAACAATAAGTATTGCTTTAAAAATATACTTATTAAGTCTTTCTGAAATCAACATCATTGAAAGAATCCATTTGACTAGATAGACCCACGTGCATAATCCAAAAGAATCTTGCTATTTTAAGGTCTGTAATTCTTAATCACATCTGCAACCAAACTTCTACTAATTAATGCAACATATTCCCAGGTTTCAGGGGTTAAAGAACATATGAGAGTATTGCAAAAAGTGCAAAATGGGATTAACATATAAATTCATGGTGCAAAAAGTTTGAAAGTCATGCATATGAGGGATTTTCAAATCTTCCAGAAATGAGTGTATTATGAAAAAAATGAGGCAGGAATTTTATAATTTTGTTGCATTAGAACAAACATATTTTGACTACATTTTTATAATGAACTTTTCAAGCAGACTCATATTCATCACTTTTGGAGGGACAGGAGCATTATTCTGTCCATCACATTTTGGATATTTTTTTTTGACAGGCAGAGTTAGACAGTGAGAGAGAGAGAGACAGAGAGAAAGGTCTTCCTTTTTCCATTGGTTCTCCCCCAAATGGCCTGCATGGCCAGTGCGATGCGGCTGGTGCGCTGCGACAATCCAAAGCCAAGAGTCAGGCGCCATCCCCCTGGTCTCCCATAGGGGTGCAGGGCCCAAGCACCCGGGCCATCCTCCACTGCACTCCCAGGCCACAGCAGAGAGCTGGCCTGGAAGAGGGGCAACCGGGACAGAATCCGGCGCCCCGACTGGGACTAGAACCCGGCGCCACAGGCGGAGGATAAGCCAAGTGAGCCATGGCACCAGCCCAACATGTTGGGTATTAATATCACATTGCATTTAGTTTGTTCCTTTTTATTTTTCAGTGATCTCCATGGTATGGATGTATCATAATTTGTTTAACCATTCACCCATTGAAAGATATTTGAACTTTATCCAGTTTGTGACTGTAATGAATAAAAATACTGTGAATGTTCTTGTACATGGTTTTATGGGAGCATAAATTTTTCACTTATCTGAGGCAAATGCCCAGGAGTGCTGTTACAGAGTCATATGCCAAGTGCATATTCAATTTTATAAGAAACTGCTAAGCAATTCTCCAGAGTGACTCTTCCATTTGACGTAGTCACCAGTAATATGTGAATGATTCAATTTCTCTGCCTCCTTACCAGTATATGCCATTCACTACCTTTTAAAATTTTCTTAATCTACTCTATTCTCAAACACTTAATTCACCACAAACCATAATATTCAACAAGTAAAAAGTAGGAAGACTCCAGTTCTACAGGAGTATAAACAAGGACTAAAAATGACAATCATATAACAAGATGTCTATTTCATCCTTACACACTTTTTGTATTTCATATTAACTGCCACATATTAGAGAAAATATATATTTGTCTTTTGAGACTGGCTTATTTCACCAAGCATTAGCCATTCAGCTACATGTGCAGTGATATCTTATTGTGGTTTCAATTTAAATTTCCTTAATGACTAATGATATTGAATAGCTTTCCAAGTGTTTTTTTGTCATTCTCTTCAGTGAAATGCCTGGGCATTTTTTGCCCATTTTCTAATTGATTTTTTTACTGTTGATTTTTGAAAGTCTTACCTGTTCTCAATTAAATATAAATCCTTTGTTGTGTTATTATTTGCAAACATTTTCTCCTACTCTGTAGCCTGATTACCCTCTTCACATGACCTTCATAGAGCAAAGGTTTTCATTTTGATTAAGTTCAATTTGTACATTTTTCCTCTTCTGGATTAGGCTTTTAATGCCAAGTCTAAGAATTGTTTGCCTATCCCTAGGTTCTTAAGATTTCTATGTTTTTTCTAATTTTTGTAGTTTTCTGCTTTATAGTTAATTCCATAATCCATTTGAAGTAATTTTTGCATAATTTTACATTTTTATTTATTTCTTCCTTAGTTTTTTTTTTTTTTGACAGGCAGAGTGGACAGTGAGAGAGAGAGACAGAGAGACAGAGAGAAAGGTCTTCCTTTGCCGTTGGTTCACCCTCCAGTGGCCGCCACGGCCGGCGTGCTGTGGCCGGCGCACCGCGCTGATCCAATGGCAGGAACCAGGTATTTATCTTGGTCTCCCATGGGGTGCAGGGCCCAAGCACTTGGGCCATCCTCCACTGCACTCCCCGGCCACAGCAGAGAGCTGGCCTGGAAGAGGGGCAACCGGGACAGAATCCGACGCCCTGACCGGGACTAGAACCCGGTGTGCCAGCCCTGCAAGGCGGAGGATTAGCCTAGTGAGCCGCGGCGCCAGCCTCTTCCTTAATTTTAATTATTTCTTTCCTCCTACTAATTTGTGATTTAGTTTGTGTTGTTTTTCTAGGTCCTTAAGATGCATTGACAGCTCATTTATTTGGTGATTTTTTTGCGTCTTGATGTAGGCACTAATTGCTATAAACTTCCCTCTTAACACTGCTTTTGCTGTATCCCATAGGTTTTGATATGAGGTGTTGTTATCTTCATTTGTTTCCAGGAATTTTTTTATTTCTCTTTTGATTTCTTTTATGACTCACTGTTCAGTTAGGAGCATATTTGTTCAGTCTCATATTTGCATATGTTCTCGAGATTTTTGAGTTGTTGGTTTTGAGCTTCAATCCATTGTGATCAGAAAAGGTGCAGGTATGATTTTCATTTTTTTTTAATTTACTGAGACTTGCTTTATGGCCTAGTATGTGGTCTTTCTCAGAGAATGTTCTGTGCACTGCTGAGAAGAATGTGTATTCTTCCACTGTGGGGTGGAAAGTTTTGTAGATATCAGTTAGGTCCATTTGGTCCATAGTGTCCATTAGCTCTGCTGTTTTTTTGTTGATATTATGTCTGGTTGATCTATCCAGTGATGAAAGTGGGGTGTTAAATCCCCAATTTTATTGGAGTCTATGTATCCCTTTAGATCCATTAACAGTTCTTTTAGGTAATCAAGCACCTTGTAGTTGGGTGCATATACATTTATTATTGTCACATCTTCCTGTATTGATCCCTTGATCATTATATAGTGTCCTTCTTTGTCTCTTTTTAGCAGTTTTTGTGTTAAAGTCTATTTTGTCTGATATTAGGATGGCTATACCAGCTCTTTTTCTTTTCTCCATTAGCTTGGAGTATCTTTTTCCATCTTTTCACTTTCAGTCTATGTGGGTTTTTTTTTGTGAGGTGTGTTTCTTGTAGGCAGCAAATAGGTGGATCTTGTTTTTTTAATCCATTCTGCCAGTCTGTGTCTTTTAACTGGAGAGTTGAGGCCATTTACATTCAGGGTAACTATTGATAATTAACCACTTGGCCCTGCCATTTTTCTGCAGATGTTCGTATCATTTGCTATGTATTTATTTTGTACTTTTACTGGGAGGTTTTCTGTCTTTGCACTCTTTCATGATGATGGCTTTCTTTCTGTGTTTCCGTTTTCAGCATATCCTTAAGCATCTTTTGTAGGGCTGGACAAGTGGTGACAAAAATTTTGATTTCTGTTTATTATGGAACATCTTTATTTCACTGTCATTTATAAATGAGAGCTTTGCAGGGTACAGTATTCTGGGTTGACAGTTTTTTCTCTTAAGATTTGGAATAGATCTCGCCATTGTCTTCTAGCCTGTAGGGTTTCTGGTGAGAAGTCCACTGTGAGTCTAACTGGAGATCCTCTGAAAGTAATCTGGCACTTCTCTTGTGCTCATTTTAGAATTTTTTTCTTTATGCTTTACTGTGGAAGATTTGATTACTAAGTGTTGTGGTGAAGATCTTTTCTGGTCATATCTGTTAGAAGTTCTATGTGCTTCCTATAGCTGAACATTCCTTTTTTCTCCAAGTTAGGGAAGTTTTCTGTAATTATTTCACTAAGTAGGCCTTTTAGTCCCTTCTCTCTTTCCACAACTTCAGGCACTCCTAAGACTAGTATGTATCTTTCAATAGTATCTTGAACAGTGTTTCTTAGTTTTCTAATTTCTTCCTCTTATTTTTGGTCTAACTGTAAAATCTCCAGAGATTTGTCTTCTACCTTGGATATTAGTAGCTAATAAAATTTATAAAAACATGCATCTTCAGGATATTTATATCCAATTTTTAAAAATAATTGGCCAAAATTTGTTATACACCATTAATTTAGATTACCAGAAACTTATTTTGTGGGCAAATTCCAAGAGATACACACAAATTAGAGATATTTCAATTTAGTTGTGTACAGGCTTGTTTGTTCTACATAATAAGTTTAACTCAGAGATTCTTTTGTTCAGAAATCCTCTGTCAGATTATATGGATATCCAATGGAATTACTCTACCTGTTATTTAAGAAAACAAAATTACAAAGCCTTTATTGTTAAGGAGACTTGGAATCTATTTAAACCCTTTCATTCACAGATCAAAATCATTAGGTACACAAATTTCCCTTTTTTGTTTTCTCTTCCTTCATCTACATCACTTAACTCCTAGTTCCATATACTGCCCTTTTCCAAACTATACCATGTTTTATTTACCAAAAACAGTCCAAGAAGCTTATTGACACCATTCTTTGCATGGTATCATCTAAAAGTGATCTTCCTCCAGTCCATTTTTCTCATTAGTCTTATCCCTCTGTCTACTCCTGCCTGTCTACTGTTTGCTACTTATCACTCATAAGTTAAGAACTTTTCTTGTTGGACTAGTCAGCTCTCTCTCTCTCTCTCTCTCTCTCTCTCTCTCAGCAACTCTCTTCTGAAGGAAGACATGGAAGACTCATTTCTTTTTTTTTCCCATCACCAATTATACATAAGCATATACAAATATTTTTCTTGTAATGGGACATTCAGCATCTTTCTTAATTGCTATTGAATGGTCAGGAAAAATTTACAGTTTCATATCATGACATTGTCTGGAGCAACATAGAAACTTAGAACATTTGATTCAGAAATCCAGAGACAATAATGGTTCACTTGCTTCCCATTTTAGTGTGGATTCTTCTCCTTGGCCCAAGAATATTCAACAGAAACAAATTTCAGAATGCCATTTGAGCTAGATTAAACATGGAGGCATTCCTTTATGGTCTAAATTCCAGTGTTGTCATTTCATATTCAGACAAGCATTCATTGAAGATGTTTGGTGATTAAAGGGAATTAAGAAGATTACTTGAAGATTGCTGTTTTTTTCTCATAAGCACATAGTACTTGGGTTAATAAAACCCAAATCTCACCTTGAAAATGCTTGTAATAAAATTCCCAAAACAAAGATAAGAAATTCTCAATAAGCTGCTTATAAGTACAATGAATGGGATTCCTGTATGATAAAAATTAGCTTAAGGTTTATGCTCTAAATGTTTTATATATTGTGGGTGTTTATAACTCCTAAAGACTATTTTAGAACTGACCTAACAGTAAGTCAAAAAATATGGTCAAGAAAACTCTGATTCAAGTCCCAGTTACTGTGCTTCCGATCTAGCTTCCTGCTAATGCACTTCCTGATGGCTCATGTACTTAGATCCCTCATTATGGAAGACCCAGATTTGTTGAATTTCAAAAAGACATTGCTCAGCATACTTAAAATGCAATGAAAAATTATCAAGGAGAAAAAAATGTAATACTCCTAGACCTACTGCCGTCTAACATAATAGCAGATTTGACATGAAAAGCCACATTTTTCTTAAACAGCAACAAGGATGATGTGTCAAGCAAGCCATGGCATTCAGAATAGATAACATAGCGTCTGAAACGTAACATAACTCTTTGTTTAAAACATTTTGCTCCTTACCACAAAAAGTAGTTGTTGAACAGGCTATTAAAGGCACTGCTTTGTATATTGCTTAATGTATGAAAGGATGTATTTGCCCAGTGTCCTACTTAAAGGATGGCTAGTATATTTAAAAGACACTGTATTATTCTAGTGTCCTACTTATAAGACAATCTTTATTTTCATTCTTTTTAAAAGATTTATCTGTTTACTTGAAAGTGAGAGTTACAGACAAAGAGGGAGAGAAGACATATACACACACATACACAGAGAGAGAGAGAGAGAGAGAGAGAGGGAGATTCCATAAGCTGGTTCACTCTCCAAATGGCCACAGTGGCCAGGGATAGGCCAGGCAGAAGCCAGAAGCCAGAAGCCAGGAGCTTTATTTGGGTCTCGCACATGGGCAGCAGGGGCCCAAGTACTTTGGCCATTCTCTGCTGCTTTTCCTAGTCCACTAGCAGGAAACTAGATTGGAAGTAGAGCACCAGGGACATGAAATGGCACTTATGTGGGATACTGGCATCATGTGCCATGGCTCAACTCACTATGACACAACGTCAGCACCTGTATTTTCATTTTTAATGATAATAAAAGAAATATAAGATCTAGATTATTATTTCCAATCTATTTTAATGTATGTATGTCAATTTCATTGAAATATTCACAGATGTGTAAACTTGGGACTTAATAGGTTAAAAAACCTGGGGGCTTGTGCTGTGACACTGTGGGTTAAACAATTTGATTCATAGCTGTTCCACTTCAAATCCAGCTCTCTGCTAATGCACCTGGAAAAGCAGCAGAAATGGCCCAAGAACTTGGGCCCCTGCCACTTACATGGGAGACCCACGTGAAGCTTCTGGTTCCTGGCTTTGGCCTGGCCCAGTCTGGGTCACTGTGGCCGTTTGGAGTGAACCAGAAGCTGGAAAATCTCTTTCTCTATCTCTCCCTCTCTGCAATCCTGCTTTTCAAATAAATAAATCCTTAAAAGAAAAAAAACCTGAAGGTTTGCCTAGATTTCCAGTATGATATAACCTAAATTACAAAAATTCACTACAAATTCTTTGACAATATTCATCCTATGAAGAATTTTCTCTTGTTTATACATTGGCCAGTTTTATTGACTCAAAGGATACAACTTGAAACCTTAGACAGCTTCAGAAGTGAGCATACCCATGGTCCTTGCAAGATGAGTAGCATGAATAGATTTTTTTCAAAGATTTATTTATTTTATTTGAAATGCAGAATTACAGAGAGAGAGGGAGACACATAGAAATCTTCCATTTGCTGATTCACTCCCCAAATAGCTGCAATAGCCTAAGCAGGGCCAGACTGAAGTCAGGAGCCTGGAGCTTCCTCTGGGTCTCCTACGTGAATGCAAGGACCCATGCACTTAGGCCATTTTACACTGCTTTCTCAGGTGCACCAGCAGAAAGCTGGATCGAAAGTGGACCAGCTGGGACTTGAACTGACACCCATTCGGGATGCTGGCACTATAGGTAGCAGCCCAATCCACCACTCCACAGCGCCAGCCCCATCAATAGAATTTTATATGAAGTCATTCATTTATTCAAGAAATATTTCCCACATTTTCAACACATTGTGCTACATGTTGTGACACTAATACCAAAAGTCCTTGTCCTAATGGAGGCACAGCACAGTGAAAAATTACAGTCAACGTATGCAAAGTTGTGCAAAGTTGTGGTAAGTGGGATGCTGGCTGAACAGAATACTATAAGCACACACAGAAACTGTGGTGCCATCAGGATCTATTTGGATGATGCAAGTAACAGAAATTCACAAAGACTCAAGAAATTGGTAATTTAGTGAATGGGTGAAACCCACCAAGGTTATCAGTAAACCCAAAGGGTAAGAAGTGGAACTTTCAAAAGGAAAGGCAGCTGAGTTTTTGTTGCTATTGTTGTTGTTGCTCTTTATCTTCTTGATGCCATATGATCTTCAACTTTGCTTCTTTCTTGGCATTTCTTCCACTCCCGGTAGCCTAGTTTTTATGATGATTGTTAAGGTAATTATTATTAATTCTTTATGAAAGTGGTAGAATATGGATGCTCCACATTGGCACCCCAACTGAGTTTACCTTTCTTCTAATTTACTTTTTCTTTTTTTAAAAAATTAATTGATTTATTTATTTGAAAGTCAGAGTTACAGAGAAAGAGGGAGAGACGAGATGGAGAGATGTCTTCCATCTGCTAGTTCACTCCCCAGATGCCCACAATGCCCAGGGCTGGGCTAGGCTGAAGTCTGGAGCTTCATCTGGGTTTCCCACGTAGGTGGAAGGGTCCAAACACTTGCGTCATCTTCCCCTGCTTTTCCCAGACCATTAGCAGGGACCTGGTTAGGAAGTGGAGAAGCCAGGAATGAGCTGTTGCCCATGTGTGATGCTGGCATCGCAAGAGTCAGCTTTGCATGCTGTGCCTTGCCATGCCAGTCCTGTCTCTTGCAATTTTCAATACCACCTAATGTGGATTATTATCTTAGGTCCCAAACCAAATTCTCAGGAGAGAATTGAACTGGTCTACTTCCATTGATATACCCACGTGGGATAGGAAGTCACTTCCAATTAGATCTACTTCTAGGGCTGATGTAATTCTGATTGGGAGATCCAGGCAGAGTGCCTCAGAGGAAACGGCTCATAACTGAGACTGAGCAGAGATGACACCAAAAACCTGGAGGGTGCATACTACATTTAGATGCGGAAAAAGTTCAAGATTGCTAGAACATGGAGACAGTAGGAGTGTTGGGTCTATGCAGTGATGGGGCTGAAGAGAAAAGAAAAAGCCAGATTAGTAAGGATCTTGAAAGCACACCAAGGGGCTGAGTTTTGGTGATTTGGTCCTCCTTGGTGTAAACCCCAGCATTAATAATGTTGCTCATATCCTATTACCATTCATGACTGTATTGACTCCAGTCACATTCTGCATATGACTAGATGAAAGTAGTTTGGTTGATGACATATGACTCTCTCCCCTGTATCCTTACTATAACTGTCTTTCCAGGCCTTCTCTGAATCTTGCTTGACATGCAGGTATGTAGAATAATCATTTATTACATAGATGGAAACATATTTAATTTATATAACTTTTCTAGTGATGTCCAACATGTCCTTGACCTCTTTGCTGTGCGTGCACACACACATGCACATGCACAAACACAAAGCACCTCGACTGAGCCACCTTCTTTTATTCTTGGAAGAGGAAGAAAAAATAAATAGCATGAAAAACGAACCAAGGAATTGGAATAACATGTATATTCAGTTTTCTTTTCTTTGAGATTTCTCCTAAAGTCTAAGCAGGAAGGTCATAATGTGACATTTTAAGAGACACTGACAAAAGAGGTGCCAGTCTAGTGATTTGAACTGGTTTGTATAATGTATTTAGCACAGGAATTCCTTTAATTTGAAATATCTCATAATAATGATCCCTATTTTCACCCCATTCGTTAAACTATGTAGGTTTTCCCAAGTTGTTCCTTGGAACCCATCAGTTGTGGTTCCAGATTTGTAAATGTATAATTGATTTTCTCCCCTTCTTTAATCATTTGAATTTCCTTTTTAGTGTTTCTTGTTGCACCAAATCGTATCTACCATCTAATAAGCTTTGTTTAGAACTAGCTTCCTTTAATCCTTTCTTACAAGTCCTGATCATTTCTGTTGGGGACTGATGAAAATTACATCATGGGTCAGAATGAAGAGACCCACCAGCTCTCTGAGAAGTCAGTTGGCGAAGAATAAACAAGTTGTGTGAATTTTAGTGGCATCTCTCTTCTTCAATTCCAAATGCCATTGATGTCTTTCCTTTCCGGTGACTGGGCCAAAGGCAAAGTCAGGTACAAGGATGATGTTCGCATCTTGAGACAAGTGAGCTTACAATAAATGGAAAGAATTCTCTGAAGCATAGCACTCAGAGTGACACTAAGGCTCTCCCATCTCATTGACAATGGAACACACCCTCTGTGGCACTGGTTTCCAGGAGTGCGGCTGAATGCTGATGCACATGTGGGAGATAAGGGGGTAATTGCTCTGTGATTTCTGTCTCCATTCTTAGGATGTGGAAAATAAGAGTTAAATAGTTGTTGAGCAAAGCACCATTCTCTCTTGGAAGATCCCAGGAGGTTACCCTCTTCAATAATTCACACAAGGGGTCAATTTCAGTTTAGGAAATAATTTGTCCTCACTGAAATTTTAACTTGTCAACTTCAGGAATCTGAATTCCAGAGGAAAGAAGCAGAAGTACTTTTTAGCTGCATGACTAAATTTTGAGGCTCTACAATACTGCAGCTTTCCCTTAGCAAATATTCTGGTTCTGGCTCAAATCTATCATTGAGCTGACTTTTACCCAAACTGACACTTCATGAATAATTCACACTTATGGAAGTACAAAGTCCATGAAAAAATTATTATTTTTGCTACTGACTTGAATAGCTGAGATACTTGTCATCTCTCCACATTAATTTTTGATGGCTTGCTCCTTGGATAACAGAAAATAAAGCCAAAGAGTGCCGAAAGGACAATAAAACTCTTCCTTTTGTACTTGGAGATATGCAGCAACAGTTTCCCCTGACACATAAATCAGCATCCGAGAGAGAAAGAACCATGGCAACAAAGGGAGGCAGACCCCAAAAAGGTGAGACTGTAACCCAGACGCAATGGACGCTTTCACATAAACAAGATAAGTACTAAACAGATAAATGTGCGTTAAATTAAGTTATACTTGATATTTTAAAAGACAAAAGATTTAGAGCTTAAATCTTGGTGACATTTCTCAGAATTTAGGATCAAAAATACATTCAGATCACCTGAAAAAGTTGCATTTTTCAAAAGAAGCTCAATCATTCTTAGGGTAGGGGAAAGAATCGCTTTCACAGCCTTCTCTGTTTTCACACAATTTACATAAATCAGTCTTCTGGACCACTGTGAAACGTAGCCAATGGAAAATTTTTATTTTTATTGTTTTCCTTTCTTGTTAATATAAATTTATATTTATTTATTTGAAAGGCAGGAGACAGACAACAAGAGAACTCCCATCCCATCTGCTGGTTCACTCCCCAAATGCCCATAACCACTGGACTTGGGCCCAGGCTTAAGACGAGACAGAAACTCAACCCAGGTATCCCATGTGAGTGACAGGTACCCACCTATCTGTGCCGCCATCACTTTCTCCCAGGGTGCACATTAGCAAGGAGCTGGAGTCAGGAGCCAGACCTGGGAATCAGACTTGGGTACCCCAATGCGGGATGTGGGGTTCTTAACAACAAGACAATATATCAACTCTCCTTTTTCTCCTCAAAAGTCTGCTTTGTATTGTTCACAGCAACTTAACCCCAAATCTCATATATAATCCAGCAATCTTCAGATTAATTATGAATGACTCAGCACATAAAAACCATCAGCACCTTCTTCATACACACACCCACATGTGTTTTCATTTTCTTGATTCATATGTTATAATCTGTCTGCTCTTATGTTTTGACTCTTTGAAAAAAATGAACAAAAAAATCAATAATAATGTTTTTTAGTTTCCTAGTTTTATTTTATCAGACCAATCCTAAAAGAGATCATTTAACCATTACTAGCACTTTGTTGAAATACACAAAATATATATATTTCAAATTTTTTAAGATTTACTTGTTTGTTTGAAAGACAGAGTGGCAGAGGGGGCAAGAGAGAAAGATTGTCTAACTATTGGTTCACTCACCAAATGACTGAATGGTCAGGGATGGTCCAGGCTGAAGCCAGGAGCCCGGATCTCCACTTGGGTCTTCCACATGGGTGGCAGGAGACCAGGTACTTGGGTCATCTTCTACTGTCTTCCTCAGTGCATCAGCCGGGAGCTGGACTGGAAACAGAGCAGCCAGGCCTTGACTGGCACTCCAACATGGGATGCCAGCATTGCAGGAGGCAGCTTAGCTTGCGGAACCATGACAACCCCCACATATACATTTTTTTAAATACTACAGTAAGTTGTATGTCTCATCATGGAGTGCTATGTATTCATCTTCACTTGAATTTTGAAATTTTCAAGCACTATGCCAAGGGTATTTCCTTAGGAGTGGAAGAGAAAGGGGCCACAGAATGAAGCAGTCACAACAATACACAGAACTCACACAAAAGACACAATTTGGAGATGGTCCTGAATGGTTGGTTCTGAGTTGCTTCCGTCCTCATAGGTCAGAGGGAAGCTGAAGAACACCTGCCTCTCTAGCAGAGCATTCTCAGATGTGTTAATTTGGTGCTTGAACAAATTAACCTTATTTGTATTGATCAAGCACAGGTGCTGTGAGAAGCCAAGTGTGGAGATGCCTCACTGCTCCAGTGACACTCTGGCTCTCCCTGTTTTCCCTTTCTAGAAGTCGTGAGGCCAAACCTGCTTATGCTTCAAATTTGCATTAGTCTCCGGAGATGAAGAGGAAATAAGTACCAGTGTCCTCATTTTCAAGAGGGAAACTGGAATGGTGGAAATGGAATTTACTACCTAGATCTCTGTTTGCTGAAGCAAAAGATAAAACAGGAAAAAGGGTCATTTTCCAGATAATTGGGGCAAACCCACTGGTGTATTGAATAATATGCGCATGTTTCAATACTCTGTTGCAAGCCTATTTTAGTTTTAGGGGCCCCAAGGATTAGAAGATTAAGTACCCTAATTTTGTACCTCTACATTGCACTCGCCAGCAATTCTTAAGCTCTCGTAGGATAGAATTCTAGTTTGCAGTGATATCTGAATTAGGATAGAAATCTAGTCGGTGGTGATTCGGAATGTACACTTCACTATTTCCAGAATCTCAGAGGAAAGCGCAATGAGAGCGATTCTTGCTGGAAAGCACAAGTCTTCCTTTGGGAGTTTGCATTTCTAGGTTGCTTTTCCTTCCTAGTACTGACAAAAAAGATGATAACAAACTTTAAAAAAAAAAAAACTTTAATTTGCTTATTTGAGAGGCAGAGAGACACAGAGAGATCCAGTTTACCAGCTCACTCCCCATATGCCCTGGTAGCAGAAGGAACTTGGGAGGAAGCTGAATCACATGACATCACTACACAGGTGTTATTTGTCAACCCCAATCAGTACACTCCAACATGGTTAATGAGAATTGTGGGAACATGCATGGAGTTTGTCCTCTAACTAAATTAGGATGAATATGGAATCAATCATAGATCAAAATGCAAGGACTAAAACAAATAAAAACTTTTAGGAGAAAACATAAGATCAAATCTTTATAACTTTGTGTTAGATAATGGTTTCTTCATTGTGGAGCAGTAGTAAAACATTATATATATACATATATAGACTTTATCAAAATTAAAATATTTTGTGCTTCAGAGCAAATCCTCAACAAAGTGAAATGATAATCCACAGAATGGAAGAAAATATTTTCAAATTATATATATGAAAGGGATGTGTATCTAAACTACACGAAGAACTCAAACTCACCAATAAAAGCAAAAATAATTCGACTAATGAATAGGGGAAGGATTTGAGTAGACATTTCTAAGGAAAAGACATACAAATGGTAAATAAATTCACGAAAAGATTCTGAGTATCATAGTTATTGTGGAAATGCAATAAGATACAACATCCCCCCAACAATAACACACTATTTCAAATTGCTTAGGATGGCTAGAATTAAAAACACAGACAATAACAACTGTTGGCAAGGATGTGCAAAAATTGGAACCCTCACTCATTTTTGGTAGGAGAGAGAATGGTACAGCTGCTTTGGAAAAAGTTATGCAGTTCTACAAAATGTGATACACAGAGTTTCCATATGACCAAGAAATTCTGCTGTTTAGTAAACACTCAAGGGAATTTAAAACACACATTCAGACAAAGCCTTGTCCCTGAATGTTCATAGCACCATTATTCATGATAGCTGGAAAGTGGAAACATCAAAATAACCGTCAGTTGGTGAATGAATAAACAAAACGATGGAATTTTATTTGCGGATTAACAGTTGTACAACAGAATTTTTGTTCTCTCTTTTTTATTATTTTAAGCTGATATGTAACAAATTATATGTGTGTGTGTGTATATATATATATATATATATATAGGTGCTTTTACTTAGCCATAAAAAATAATGTAATACACACTAGACCACAGAAAAACCTTGAAAACATACTAAGTGAAAGAAGTCAGTGCAGCAGGTCATGCATTGTATGATTCCACTTACAGTAAATGTCCAGAATAAGCAAATTCATAGGCTCAGAAAACAAATTAGTGATTCCCAGGAGCTGGATTGAGAAATGTTTCGGTGTGACTGCTAAAGTGTTTGGGATTTTTTGGCTGATGAAAACATTGGTCATGGCTGATACACAACTCTGTTACTATACTAAAAGCCACTAAGTGGTACATTTTAAAATGATGAGTTTTTTAATATGTGAATTATAGTAGAGCATTATTTTATAAGATTGTATATAAGAAATCCAGTTTGAGTGCCTGGGAAGTGAAGCAACAAGAGTGCAGAACAAATTAGGTACCTTTCAGATTACAGAATCTTTACTGTGATTGTTTTTAAAGAATGCTCACTTTTCATGGTCTGTGCTCTTCCATCGCTGTTGTCTACTGAATTCAAAGTATATAAGAAGAAGGGTCTCTCTTCCAAGTGCTGGAGAAATTGCACTGTGCTTCCTGAAGATGTGAAAAAAAAAGTCTACAACGTATTCTATTCCAGGCACATGGATATACTGAGAATTTTGGTCAACTCCAGGTAGCACACTCAACCAGGGAGCAGATAAATCTTGTTTCTTTTGTGATTTGATTCTTTTTCTTTGTAACAGAAATAACAATAATTCAAAAATCAAAGATTTTGAATTAGCTGCATAAAGAGTCAGGAATATTTTAATTAAAAACACAGAATTACATAGATAATTCCAAGTGTTGGTGAGGATTTGGAGAAAATGGAATTCTCACATCTTGCCGGTCAGAGCAGAGAGTGGTTCAGTCACTTTGGAAAAACAGTTTAATACTTTGTTAACAACTTATTTATACATTTACCATTTGACTCACCACTCCTAACCCTAAGCTGTTATCCCAAGAGAAATGAAAACCTATATCCATACAATAACTTGCATGAGAATGCTTTTTAATACCTTGTTTTTTTGTAAATATCCCAAGCTGGAAGCAACCCCAATGTCCCTCCTTTGAGGAAAGGATGAACAAATTGTGGTAGCTTTCTAGCATGGGGTACTACTTACTGATAAAAAGGAACTGTTGATTCTTTACTAGTTCAACATGAATTAGTCTTAAATGCATTTCTGTAAGCAAAAGAAGCCAGATTCAAAGACCTACATATGTTGAGATGTCATTTATACATCATTCCTTCAAAGACTACTGGCGTGAGGAACACCGCAGCAGTTGCTAGAGGCAGGGGTTGGGGAGAGGTCTGACCACAAAGTAAAAGGGATGCTGTTGGGGTAAGAGTGCACTCCACATCTCGCTGCTGGTGGTGCAGTGCTGTGGCTCTATATGTTTCTCAAAACTCTGTAATAAAAGGGGGGAATTGCTTTTTAATGTAAATAAATTATACCTGAATATAAAAATGATACAAAAAGAAAAAATACATTAAGCTTACTTTGAGAGATAACATTACTTGGATTACATGTCTGGCACAATAATTGAATTAAAAGTGGTATAGTCAAGCAAAATATCATTAATTAAAGTAAAATCTGTGAGATTTATGAAAAAATCATTTAATTCCATCTCCTATACAAATAAACATATATGGTAATTCTAAGTATTTCTTTTGAAGTTGCCTTAGATAAATAATGTTTTTATAATTTTTAAAATTATTTATTTGAAAGGTACTGGGAGAGACTGAGGGACAGAACAGAGACAGAGAGAGAAAGTGCCCATCCACTGGTTCAATCCTCAGATGCCCACAAGGGACACAGGTGGGCCAGGGCAAGGAGCCAAGAACTCACTCCAGTCTCTCTCCTAAGTAGCAGGAACCCAATTACTTGAGCCATCACTGCTGCCTCTGTCGGTGTGTCCTAGCATAAGCAAGAGTCAGGAGCAGACACTTAGAATCACACCGAGGCACTCCAACGTGGGCTGCAGGCATCTTGACCACTAGGCTGAGAATCTGACCCGAAGAATGATTTTGGTTACACTGAAGCTTGGAAAAAGATTTGAGTTTTCCCTTGGAAAAGCATAGTCAGTGGACCAAACAATAAGAAAAATGTTATTAATACAACTTGTGGTGGAATGAGAAGGCCATGCCAAGATGGCCACTGGCAAGCGAGCATCAGTTACTTAGGAGTGGCTTTGAAACCCACCTGGCAATGGAGCCTGCCTGGCAACAGGCTGTGATTGGTTAGGGCATAAACCGCCCCTTGACCAGATTGGCTGTCTTGGCTATATAAGCTGTTGTACCAACTGAAATAAACGAGTCTGCCGGCTGCTCCCCTCTGGCCCGCTTTCATCCGACTCCTGGGGTCTGTGTGGTGACTCCACGCCTCTTGCCCCCACCACGCTCCTCCTCTCAGGAAGAAATCAACTTCAACAACAACTGTTGAGAATACATTATCACAAAGACATTTTAGTTGATTCTTGTCTCTGTTACAAAATTTCACAAACTATGCCAAGCATGTTACCTTTTTAGTTATGTTCCAGGAGGAAAACAAAAATAAAAGAATTAGAAATTTTTAGTCCTGGACTGTCGTTGGTAAGACTTCAAAAATTTGTGCAGCAGATGGTGTATGGTATTTATGAACCCAGTTGTTGGTGCCTGCAGAGTGACACACGAACTGCCCGTTTGTTATCGACGGGGAGGAAATGGCATTATCTTGTTTCAAACGTTGACATGTTGAAGAAAGACTATAAATCTCACTCAGCCTTGAGTCCGAGTCCTTCTAGTTCTATGAACAACAGGCCAAGTTCCCTTTGTTCAAGCGATTACCACATCTCACTGATTCTTTTGCTACCCCTTTTATACATGGGATCCGATTTTTATTCCAAAATTAAAAACAGTGAGTTTGCAGGAATGTGTTTTAACCTGTAATTTTCTAGGTATAAAAGTGTCCACCCAATATATGGACATACTCATTTAATTTGTTTACATAGCCTATTCGAATTTGAGTAAATCAGACTGTTCTTGTTTTCCCTTCCCTGAATCAGAAAATGAAATTCGTTGAAGTACAGGGAAACTGAAGACACTTTCAGGTTTGGGGTGACAGCTGGTGGCAAAGCAGATGGCATAAGCATAGAGAAAGGATTTTAGCAACTCTTGGTCATTACAGTTTGTAGGCTAAATATTGAATGTGTGATGAGGATGTGATTCGGTTTTAAGTATAGTTTGTGACTATTGAAGGTCACCCAGTGGCTTATGAGCTATTTTAGAATAACATTATGACAAGTACATAAGAGAGTACTTCAAAAGGTTCATAAAAAATGGAATTAAAAGAGGTTTATTCTGGTGCAAATTTGAAATGTATGCGTAGTTGTAACATACAATTTCCATAAACTTTAAGATTGATTTATTTATTTGAAAGTCAGAATTACAGAGAGAAACAGCCAGCGCTGGGCCAGACCAAGGCCAGAAGCCAGGAGCGCCATTCAGGTCTCTTCCAGGGGTGGCAGGGGCCCAAATACCTGGACATGATTTGGCACCCAGAAGAGATGGCAGCCTCTCAGGCACTTTGCTGTAATGCCTCTTTGCCATAATGCCTTCCCCCTTTCCCCGAACTCCTTGAAGTCCCTTTGCATGTACAGATTTCCAAAATTTTTGCATCAAAGTAAACATATCTTTTAATTCCCTTGTCCTATAAACTTTTTAAAGTATCCAAAAAGATGCATTTTTTTCTACTTTCACATTATTTTTGAGAGTTGAAATCCTTTCTAGATTTAAATTGATGAGTAGGTTATGAGCCTGACAAGGTAAAGAGACAGGGAACGCTCAGATCTCAATTTTAATCTTTTGCTAAAAAAAAAAAAAGTTCAAATGAGGAACAAAGATAACAAGTTAGTGTTCAAGACTCAAAATGAATCTGAGGTCTTTGGAGCACAGGGTTTTTCCTAAGAACCTAGGATTTTATTTAAGAAGACAAGTTGAGTACATTGATCTGAAAATGATGATTCCTCTCCTGCCAGCTCTTACCCTACTGTGTGAAGATGAGTTACGGTGGAGAAGTTCTTGGAGCCAGCTGTGTGAAAAGTTGCTTTATAGAAAAACAGTTGTAATTCTCTGCCAATAGCAAAGATGCCTTGATATTTCGTGATTAATAAAAGAATCAGGGCCGCGTGGGGCAGGCATTCGGCCTGGTGAATAAGTGACAGGTTGGAACACGACATCCCACCTCTGAGTACCTGAGTCACAGCGCCAGCTTTGCTTCCCGTTCCAGCTTCCTGCTATTGTAGACCCTGGAGGCAGCAGTGACGGCTTCCTGTAATTGGCTTCCTGTCACCCACATGAGAGACCAGCATTAAGTTCCTGGCTCCTGGTTTCCGCCTGGCCCAGCTCCAGAGATTGTAAGCCAAATATTATACGTATAATGATTATAGTGTGAGTAGAGTCTTCTATATATTGATATTAGAGAGGGATGTAATTTTCTCAGTATCATAGACAGGTTCAGTCCTATTGAGGACAAGGTGGATGGATACCAGACTAATGGGAAAACCTAGAGAGCTGAGTTCAAAAGGGGCCCTGCTTGTGAAAGCAAGGTGCACGCATTGGGGTAACAAACCTGCCTGGAAGGCAGATTTAATGTTCAAGACAAAATAATATCCAAAGAGTAAATATCTCAGAAAGGTATCATTACTAGTAATTTCAATCCAGTGCGCAAAACATAAAAACTGAGAACAATAAAATAGTCATGTGTCACTTAACTACGGGGACATGCTCTGAGAAATGCATCTTTCAGCAATTTCATCACTGTGAAAACATCATTGTGACCACTTGTAAAAACTTAAATGGTGTAGATGATTCACTAGATGTAGCTTTTATACTGCTGACAGTCTAATAGGTTTGTTCACACCAACACCACCATAAACCATGATTAACATTTTGTGCCACAGGGCAGGCGCTGTGGTGTAGCAAGTAAAGCCGCCGCCTGCAGTGTCGGCATCCCATATGGGCGCCAATTCGAGTCCTAGCTGCTCCACTTGCAATACAGCTCTCTGCTACAGCCTGGGAAAGCAATAGAAGACGGCCCAAGTCCTTGGGCCCCTGAACCCATGTGGGGGACCTAGAAGAAGCTCCTGGCTCCTGGGCACAGCTCTGGCCATTGCGGCCAAATGGGGAGTGAACCAGCAGATGGAAGACCTCTCTCTCTGCCTCTCCTTCTCTCTCTGTGTAACTCTGACTTCAAATAAATAAATAAATCTTTTAAAAAAACATTTTGTGCCACAACATTATAATGGCTAAGACATCACATGACTATAGGAATATTTCAGCTGCATTGTTATCTTCAGGCACTACCTTTGACCATAAGGGCCATCACTGACCAAAAAGGTAAGATTCTTGCCAGTGATCAAGGAAATAGCAAATGTAATCCATTCCTTAGAAATGTTTGAGAAAATGATGCGGGCTATCACAGCCCCAGCTAAGCAGGCTGTGGTTTTGCTCAAGCCTTAGGGAGTGACAGCACTAGATGGCATAAGATTTGCATGCTGGGGGGGGGGCAAGTTGGAGCCCACCACCCAATACTGAGTCAGCATTGTGAGGATGAAAAACAAACAGGAGATCTCAAACTCCACACCTGTCTCTGCGTGGGTGATGCTCTGGATGCACCTGATCCCAGTGGATTAATCAACTGGTTAATTTAGCACTTCACTTCATTAACATGACTTATGGTGACAATCAGCATGACTTAAACCCATAGACCACACGGATACTAGCAGTGTATCCAGAGTTTACATTGGCATTTCAATTGCATCTCCAGCTTGTTCCCAGATTAGGAACACTGGAACAATTTATGTAGGTGTTGTTTGTGTGACAGAGGGATATGCAACTGGAAATTGGGGCACTTGACACTTGTAGAGAGTTATGAAGACGTCTTTCTTAAGAAATCACATGGTGGCCGGCGCCGCGGCTTACTAGGCTAATCCTCCGCCTTGCGGCGCCGGCACACCGGGTTCTAGTCCTGGTCGGAGTGCCGGATTCTGTCCCAGTTGCCCCTGTTCCAGGCCAGCTCTCTGCTGTGGCCAGGGAGTGCAGTGGAGGATGGCCCAAGTACTTGGGCCCTGCACCCTATGGGAGACCAGGATAAGCACCTGGCTCCTGCTATCAGATCAGCGCGGTGCGCCGGTCACAGCGCACCGGCTGCGGCAGCCATTGGAGGGTGAACCAACGGCAAAGGAAGACCTTTCTCTCTGTCTCCTCTTTCACTGTCCACTCTACCTGTCAAAAAAAAAAAAAAAAAGAAAAGAAAAAAAAAAGAAATCACATGGTTACAAAGGTACCTTTGGATGTGAGTTCTTAGAGGCCAAAGTTAAGGTTACCCAGGAATCATTCAATAGGCTTTCATCTGAGCTTCTACACCATGTACCAGGTCAGTTTCCTGCTGTGCCTGAGCACTCTAATCTTGCCAACTACTAACTACTGTGAGAGGAACCACCCTTTCTATGGTAGACAGACATTCTCCCATACCTCAAAGACATGGAAGGTCAGAGAATTTGGTTAAGTCACTTGTGAGTTGTGGCTCTCACTGCCTCATACACAAGTATTTTTTTTAACTTTTATTTAATGAATATAAATTTTCAAAGAACAGCTTATGGATTACAATGGCTTCCCCCCTCCCCATAACTTCCCTCCCACCCACAACCCTCCCCTTTCCTGCTCCCTCTCCCCTTCATTTACATCAAGATTCATTTTCAATTCTCTTTATATACAGAAGATCAGTTTAGCATATATTAAGTAAAGATTTCAACAGTTTGCACCCACACAGAAACATAAAGTGAAAAATACTGTTTAAGTACTAGTTATAGCATTAAATGACAATGTACAGCACATTAGGGACAGAGCTCCTACATGAGGAGTAAGTACACAGTGACTCCTGTTGTTGACTTTACAAATTGACACTCTTGCTTATGGCATCAGTAATCACCCTAGGCTCTAGTCATGAGTTGCCAAGGCTATGGAAGCCTTTTGAGTTCACTGACTCTGATCATATTTAGACAAGGTTGTAGTCAAAGTGGAAGTTCTCTGCTCCCTTCAGAGAAAGGTACCTCCTTCTTTGATGGCCCGTTCTTTCCACTGGGATCTCACTTGCAGAGATCTTTCATTTAGGTTTTTTTTTTTTTTTTTTTTTTTTTTGCCAGAGTGTCTTGGCTTTCCATGCCTGAAATACTCTCATGGGCTTTTCAGCCAGATCCGAATGCCTCAAGGGCTGATTCTGAGGCCAGAGTGCTGTATAGGACATCTGCCATTCTATGAGTCTGCTGAGTATCTCGCTTCCCATGTTAGATCGTTCTCTCCCTTTTTTATTCTATCGGTTAGTATTTGCAGACACTAGTCTTGTTTATGTGATCCCTTTGGCTCTTAGTCCTATCATTATGATCAATTGTGAACAGAAATTGATCACTTGGACTAGTGAGATGGCATTGGTACATGCCACCTCGATGGGATTGAATTGGAATCCCCTGGTATGTTTCTAACTCTACCGTTTGGGGCAAGTCAGCTTGAGCATGTCCGAAATTGCACATCTCTTCCCTCTCTTATTCCCACTCTTATATTTAACAGGGATCACTTTTCAATTAAGTTTCAACACTTAAGAATAACTGTGTATTAATTACAGAATTCAACCAAAAGTATTAAGTAGAACAAACAAAAAACTACTAAGAGGGATACGTATTAAGTTGTTCATCAACAGTCAGGGCTATGCTGATCAAGTCACCGTTTCTCATAGTGTTCATTTCACTTTAACAGGTTTCCTTTTTGGTGCTCGGTTAGTTGTCACTGATCAGGGAGAACATATGTTATTTGTCCCTTTGGGACTGGCTTATTTCACTCAGCATAATGTTTTCCAGATTCCTCCATTTTGTTGCAAATGACCAGGTTTCATTGTTTTTTTACTGCTATATAGTATTCTATAGTGTACATATCCCATAATTTCTTTATCCAGTCTACTGTTGATGGGCATTTAGGTTGATTCCAGGTCTTAGCTATTGTGAATTGAGCTGCAATAAATATTAAGGTGCAGACCGCTTTTTTTGTTTGCCAATTTAATTTCCTCACAAGCATATTTTTATGCACCAAAACTGCATACTCACTTCTGGAAAACTCAACTAGCACGATTATCAATAGTAACACAAACTATTATTTTATTTTTTTTTTATTTTTTTTATTTATTTATTTTTTTATTTATTTATTTTTTTATTTTTTATTTTTGACAGGCAGAGTGGACAGTGAGAGAGAGAGACAAAGAAAGGTCTTCCTTTGCCGTTGGTTCACCCTCCAATGGCCGCCGCTGCAGCCGGCGCACCGCGCTGATCCGATGGCAGGAGCCAGGATCCAGGTGCTTTTCCTGGTCTCCCATGGGGTGCAGGGCCCAAGCACCTGGGCCATCCTCCACTGCACTCCCTGGCCATAGCAGAGAGCTGGCCTGGAAGAGGGGCAACCGGGACAGAATCCGGTGCCCCGACCGGGACTAGAACCCGGTGTGCCGGCGCCGCAAGGTGGAGGATTAGCCTATTGAGCCACGGCGCCGGCTGACAAACTATTATTTTAGTAAGCATACCCATTGCGGGCGTGATCCTGGCTATTTTACAATGATTATTTCTCATCTTTGAACCAAATCCATGATGTAGTAGGTAGAATTATTAACTATTTTTGTAATTAAATATACTAAGAGTCATAAAGATTAAACATATCATCCCTGCAACATAGAACCGGAAAGGGGCTCAGACTTTGTCCAGTTTGACCTCTGTTTGATGCTTCCCAGTGTTCTTCCTATCACCACCACCCTATGTGTATATACTTTTGCCTCCAGGCTGAAGGTACTGTTGAGAGAATTCTTGTTGTATAACAGGTTGTCCTTGAATGAATTTGTCGCCATCCTTAATTTTCTGAGACATCTAGCAAAACAAACCAAGGTTAAAACAGGTTAAACCGAAAAAGCTCAGTGGAAACAGCACATAACCCTCCTCTGTTTTTCAGATAGCAGATGTGTGTCTACCAAGTCTATGTACGCATATAAGAATGGACTTCAAAATTTCATGGAAAATGATGTTCATTTTGATGCTAAACCCGAAATTCATGCACAGTTTTTCACAGTATGGAAAATGAAGTTAAAAGATAAGGTTATTTTGGTTTAAAAAATTAAAATACATGCATAGTTTTTTCAAGATACACATTTTTCATTAACTATTTGGAGAGTCCCTGTATATTCAAGCACTTTACAGATATACATACGCCAGCAAAAATTAGAAAACTTCAAAGTTACTGGACATGAAAAACTTGAAGACCTAACCAAATTCTTTGGCCCTCTAAAAACAGTACAAATGCAATTTTTCACAGTAATAGGCACACAAGTGGGGCTTGGAGACCAGGAATCCTGCTGTACCTTGTCCCTGCCACACTGGGAGGCAGGTGGAATCTGCTGGTGTGGAAAGGTAGCCACGGTGTCTCGAACAACTTACTTTGAGAAAGATTCTAAATAAAAAGCAATGCTTCACAGAAAAATCCAGGTTTTCACTTTTCAAAACTGCCTGTCTCGGGCTCAGGAAAGCATTTAAGGCTCCCTTTCTGTTCTGTTTTCAGTGAAAAGCATTGAATGCCAGGACAAAGCAGTCTTAATTGAGATAATTTTAGAAAATAGCCCGAGTGATGAGCACTCTTGAAAACGTGAAGAAGATGCTTGGAAAATCTGCAGGAAAAAAGAAGAAAAAAGAAATGTGATTTTTAGGGTGTATTTTTTTTTCTCATTAAAAACCTCTTTGTTGTGTGGCTGAGGCAGCTTTATGGTTTCTCTATGAGAAGGAAGGGGAAATCTGAATTACTGTTTTCTCGGTAAAAGCCAGAGCTGCGTGTGGGTGATATCTGTTATCACTCATGGAGCTGGGGCAGAACGAATATTCCATTACATGCAGGCAGCTGCAAGGGATTTAGTAGCTTCTGGTGTCAGAGGTGAAGGGCTTCAATTTGAGACAGGCTTTTTGCTGCAAGGTTTGCTACAAGGAATTGGCGGATGCTTTTGATATGTATATTTTGAAGTATGTAAGATCCAGAAATACAAAGGCCCCTGCTGGGAAAATCTCACCCTTGGTACACAATCCTGGAGAGGTGGTGGCCTGGAGTGGAGTCCTCTCCCAGCCACTTCTCCCCCCTGCCCCTCTTGGGCCTACTCACATCAAATAGATGTTGTATTCGTCCAGTCATCTGTTGCTGTCACACAGTACCTGTGGCTAGGATGGGGAATGTGTAAAGAAAAGAGGTTTATTTGGTTCATGATTTTGGAGGCTGAAAGATCAGTATCAGGAAGACACATCTGTTTGGCTGTGGCGAAGGATTCAGGGCCGATGGGAGCACATTATGGGAGCAATCATGTAGCAAGACTGGAAGCCAGAGCTGCGGAAGGGGCCACTTTGCCCTTTTATAATAATTCACTCTCCAAAGAACTAACTTGGGGCTCCCATGAAACTATTTTATGCCTTCTGAGGGCAGCACCCCTAAAGACCTCCCAGTGTCTCCATCTTGGAAAGTTCTACCACCTCCCATCAGCACACACTGAGGACCAATCTTCCAAAACATGACCCTTTGGGGCACACACTCAAACTACATCCAAGTCACAGCACATACTGGATACTGCAGAAGTTCATGGAAAATGGGGTTAAAAATGAGTATATAGGTCCAGTGGTGTAGTACAGCGGGTTAAGCCATCACTTCTGATGCCAGCATTTCAGAGTGCTGGTTCTGATCCCCTGTTAATGTCCCTGGAAAGGCAGGGGAAGATGGCCCAAGTGTCTGAGTTACTGCCACCATTGTGGGAGACTCCAAAGGAGCTCCTAGTTTTGGGCTTTGGCCTTGCCCACGCCTGGCTGTTGTGGCCATTTGGGGAGTGAACCAGGAGATGGAGGATCTCTTTCTCTCTTTCTCTGTCTCCCCAACTCCCCTCCTGTGTGTGTGTGGGTGTGTGTGCCTCCCTCTGTCACTCTGCCCTTCAAATAAAGTCTTTGGGGCCAGCACTGTGGCATAGTAAGCTAAGCCTCCAGCTGCAACAACAGCGTCCCGAATGGGTGCTGGTTTATGTCCCGGCTGCCCCACTTCCAATCCAGCTCCCTGCTATGGCCTGGGAAAGCGTCAGAGGATGGCCCAAGTGCTTGGGCCCCTGTACCCACATGGGAGACCTGGAAGAAGCTCCTGCCTCCTGTCTTCAGATTGGCTCAGCTCTGACCATTGCAGCCATTTGGGGAGTGAACCAGCAGATGGATGATTCTCTCTGTCTCTCCCCTCCTGCCCCCGCCTCTCTCTGTAACTCTACCTCTCAAATAAATAATCTTTAAATAAATAAATCTTTTAAAAAGTCAGTTTATTTTGATGTCAAACTATTTTCAAATCATCCATATATGGGACTCTGTTATGTGTAGCAGACAAAATGCAGGTCTTACCCACAGCGAAGTGAATATACAGAGGATGTGTTCTTTTGATGAGACTTGTGTGACTTTTGGTTATTCTGGAAAAAGAATATTTTTAAGGCATTTTTAAGGCAGAGTGGCTGAGAGCAAGCATGAGAGAAACACCTTCCATCCACTGGCCCACTCCCTAAATGCCCACAACAGCTGAGATTGGGCCTGGCTGAAGCCAGGAGCCAGGACTCCATTCCAGCCTGCTATGTAGGTGGCAGGGGCCCAAGCAGGTGGGATGTTGGGTCACAAGCACAAGGCTAACCTGCTGTGCCACAACCCTGGCCCCTTTCTTTTTTATTTATCTCCCATTAAAAGGAAGAGATTTGTCTGCTAATTTTTCTGAGGAGACAGATTCTACCTATAGCAAAGTAGAAATACACACAGCAACTTGATCCATGAAAGAGAGGGTTTTCTGTTTTTTTTTTTTTTTTAATCAAATAAACCTGAGGGTACTCGTGACTTGCTTTTCAGTATTATTATTAATCTTGTATCTTGGAGGTGGAATATTTAATGAGAGGCTTCACTCCCTTTTTATACCCAAATCCATGCCTTTTAAGCCTTCCTCTGGAGGCTGCCAAGGAGAAAATATATTAGAAAACACCAAAATGGCAATAATTTACCACATCAGAGAGTTTATTTCTCTTATGAAATGAAGTGAATTTGTTCTTTCAGAAATAAAGCCTTAAAAATGTATTGGGAAATACAAAGGATTTCAGAAAGCCTGGTGGATTTTTACTAACCTTCTAAATCCCTCTGCACAAGGAACAAGGTTACTTTTCAGCCTCAAGGAAACCAACTGCAATCCTTCCAGGTTCCAAAATGTCATGGTCAGAACCGTCATCCTTGGTCAGAAGTCCTTTGCAAAACTTCCAGAACAAAAATTAAACATAATAAAGTACTTTCAGAATTATAACACAAGCATGAGAACATAAAACTCTGTGCATGGAAGCAAACAATATTCCATAGTTGCCTTCATTTATATGATCATCAGACTGTGTGTTATTACAAAATCAATTACTCAAGGAAAAATTTTTCTTGAGCAGAGTTTTGAACAGCCAGGACCAAAAAGAACACTCTCCATATATTACAGATCTACTGTTTTCAGTCTTTACCAAGATTTTCTCCAGTTGTTCTCACATAGATACTATTATTCAGAATAGCACCAGAAATATGGTTCTAGAAATGCTGGAAGAAAAATACCAGTCAGGATTCTCTTTGATCTATAGACTGTGTAATTACAGGTTCTTATACTAGGGAGATTTTTGGTCACTGTTATCAAACATGGCAAGAGGCAGATTTGGTCAAATTTATAAAAGCAGGAATTGAGCCAGTGAACTGACCTAACGTAGCAACTTCTTCCTGAGGAGTCTACATCTCCCACAGTAAGAAGCTGATGAGGACACAGTGGCATTCCCTTTATTGTGCACTGTTGACCACTGCAATAGCATCTTTTGTTTACCACAGTCTGAGAAGGAGCCCTTCATATAAGGGTGAATACTTCGGGAGAAATAAGACTTAAATAGTGAGTTTAATCATGTATCCATTGGGGCCAGGTCTCTTCCGGAAGTGGGAGAGAAAGGAGCCAATTACTGATAGCACAGAGTAACATCCTGCCAAAGAGAAAGTTAATGACCGCATTTTCCTTTCCATCTCCTCAACTCAATGTGCTTTGGACAGGTATTTTTTAGCGCCTCATAAATGGCAGGCACTGTGCTAGCCTTCAGAATACAGTGTGGAGCAGGAGATACAAAGCTGGCCTTTTGGTGCTCATCCCAGGGTGTTTCAGCAAATTCATGGAAAGACGGAATTAAAAGATGAGCTCATTTTGGTGCGATTATTTTTTGAAATCCATGCAGTGTTTTTCATAGCATGTATTTCCCCTGAACTTTCAGAGACCACTCATAGGCATGGATTTCATATGTTTTTTGCATCAAAAGAAACTTATCTTCTAATTCTATTTTCCACACACTTATTGAAGTACTCTTATATTCTACTGGGAAACGGTAGGCATTAAGCAAATAATCCTCAAATTAATTTCTTCTTCATATGAAGCGTTGCATAACTTGGGTATTAATCTATACGGGGCTCAGAAGTGTTCCTTGTAAGTTATATTTATGCTGTGATTTGATGAATGAGCCAAAGTTAGATAAACAGGAGGTCAGTATTTGGCCCAACAAACATGAACGATGTCTGTCATGTGGCAAATGAGGCTTGAAAACGAGTCTTTCAAAATAGGATGGATGCTCATCTTTAGGGCTGGCGTAACCGTCTAGAAGCCAAGGCCAGATTAAACAGGCAGGATCACAGGGGGCACTGGCAGCCCAGTGCTGCTTCCAGAACTTCATTTTCATTATTACAAGGCTTTCTTTTCTTACCTGTTGGACTGAAAGTAGGGCAGGAGCTGGTCTAAAGGGGCTGGCAGGATAGTTTCCTAAGCAGAAAGGAAGTACCTCTTCCAGTGCCTCCCACTACCTCACACAGGCCGAGGGGCCGGAGGTGCCCCCTCCACCGACACGTTGTGCTTGGCAAAAGGAAACCGAGCGCGTTGGTTCCCAGGCTACAAAGGAGAGCAGGAAGTGCACTTGGATTACAACTGAGTTTCTCAGTGGAGAAAACGCAGCTCAGCCAGACAAGAGACTTGGGCTTGGACATGGAAACGCGTGGGGGCGGAGTCACCTACAGTCTTGCCGTGGGCATCCACAGATGCGCACTTGTGTGGAGGTGCTGTTGGCTGCTCCCTGGCTGAGCCCACAGGGCTTCAGCAGCTCCGGGTTTGATTGCTTCGGGCAATTGGCTTGGTTCTCTTCCTGCACCTTGATCCAGCTGGACAGCTTGCAAACGTTTGCTTTTGGTCACCAGAGGATCTTGTGAAATGGATCAGCGCAGCTGAAAGCTTAGGCTTTCCTTGACAATGAATGCCTGATGCCCTGGCATGTGAGGGACATCTTTTTATGGCAATGAATTACATTATACTGAAAGTTCAGGTCTGAATAATGAAAATAAATAAGAACAGAAGGGAAACAAGAACAAGAGTCTATGCAGGCCCTCCCACTTGTTAGTTATATAAGAGTGGGTAATTTACTTAATCTCATGTGTCTCAATTTCCTGTCTGTAAAGTGGGTGCAGTAATGGTACTACCTCTTAGAATCATTAAGATTAAATGAGTATTCATAAAAACACTAAATCAGTCCCTGACACACAGTAAGGGCTGTGTTTATTTTTTAAATAAATAATTACAATTATGAATTGTAACCAAGATATTTCCCTGCTAAAGTTACACTTCAGACCAAGATCTCAAAAATCCGTTTTTTTCTTCTTACTTTATGTTAAATTTCAAGTATACTGAACTGAATAAGAGAAATCCAGGTCATTGAAGAAGTTAGCCCTATAAGAAAACTCAAAAGAAATGAAATCTTGAATGGAAAATCAATACATCAATATGTTAGAGGCTGATTATATAATTGGCTGGTAAGTTTAGATAAAATGAAATTACTTAGAGGGAAAGCTCTATGGAACATATGGAACATATAATGCTTGATATAAAAATAAAAATTTTGGCTGACGCAGCTACAACATTGAACATCCAAACTAGAATCAAGTATCCCAGTGGATTTCCGAAATCGCTGGGTGGGGCTGTGACCATCCCCACAGAAGAATCCAGAATAGCCGTAGTTTTCTAATGTTCATGATTCCTAAGTACAGGAAATAGCCTTTGGGTTTCCAAACACATGTTCCTAATTGCCCCTCCCTGCGAAGAAAAAGGACAAGAATTTTAAAGTCACCTTGGGGTAGATCACATTGGTTAAGGACTTCCACTGTTTTCATTGCTGTAGCTATCTGGGAGCTGGTATTCCTCCCTGCTGGATTCTACTGAGCCTGGACCAGCGTAAGCCAGATAAAAGGTGCCTCTTGCTTCTGCATCTCAGTGCCTGGCCACATGCTGGGAGAGGGCTACATGGCAAAGCCCTCTGCAGATTCCCCAGGGGAAACTGAGCCCACTCAGTGAACCCAAGACCAAGAAGGTGAACAGGATTGTCTTAGCTACCTTGACATCAGAAAGCAGGCAGGAAGCAGGAGAATTGCTTCAATAGCACAAGAACTGTCACATAAAGGAACAGCGAGCAGGTGCTCCCTAGAGGCCTAAAGCGAGCAGGTGCACTAACTCAGGAAACCTCACCATCTCCCACTCTGAGACTAAGTTCAGAAAGCTACAGCGTAAGGACTCATCGAAGCTCCCGTGTGTCCTGTCCTGCAGGACTGTTCCCTGATCTGAAGATTAGGGAAGTTCCTAATGGGGCAGGGACGGGGAGGGTGGGCAGTAGGTGGTCTTCTGTGTTTAGGGTGTGAACGCTCCTTGCTCTGGTTGGTCAGGTTGCTGGGTGACCTCCTGTGCAGACATAGTGCTAGCCCTTGGATTCACATTATCATGTTAGGCTCTGACCGAGCTCTGTGTTATTATCTTGTTTTGGTGAGGAGGAGATCAAGTCTCACAGAAGTGACAAAACGCACCCCCATAAGAGTAAACCTCAAGTCCACCCAGCTCTATAAGAGCCCCCACCTTGCCCTCCACACTAGGACCTGGAAAACACTTGAGAAGCCTCCAACAGGTCACTGATCACGGGCATCTGAAGCAACCACCATCAGGATTAACTTTAGTTGATTCCCTGAGCAGGACTCTGAACATCTTCCATGTCCTGGCAGCCGATAGACAGAATCTCATCTTTTTGCAACAACTAATGAGCTGTTCAAAGAGACAGAAAAGCCTGGAAGGTTACAGATGGTCCCAGAGCAAAGTCTGAGACCAGTGCACTGCCTTGTCATTGACTACTCAGAGCATGTTCAAATTGAGAGACAGTTCTTTTAGCCTGGTGGTATTTAAAGAGAAAAAATAAAAGCAATGGGTAGGCTTGACCTATTTCTATTTTAAAACAAGTTTTCTGTTTCCAAACCATATCTCCTCGTCATCTCACCTCTGGCACTTCCAAGCCTTGAAACTACAACCCCTTTACCTGCTGAACTTGTACTGCCTTTGTGCGTTGATCTGCAAGTTCCACTCTGCACTCACCTGGCCAATTTGTTCTGTTTTAGAGAAGGAAGAATGGAGGTGTGGATACAACCCCTAGTAATACAGTCATTCCTTGGTATGCACAGAATCAAAGCCCACAGGTACTCAAGTCCCCTATATAAAATAGCAAAGTATTTACATATAACCTATGCACATACTCCTGTACACTTTAAATTGTCTCCAATTTACTTAGAACACTTACTGTAGTGTAAATGCTGTGTAGTTATTGTACTGGGTTGTTTATGGATTCGTGATGAGAAAAATAATCTGGGCTTGTTCTTTGCAGATCCAATTCCTCTCCCCAAATGTTTCTTTAAAAAATTTTTTTAATTTAAGTTGATTTATTTTCATTTTTTGAGAGGTTAGAGAGATAGGAGAGAGAGAAAGAAACCAGAGATCTCCCATCTGCTTGTTCCCTCCTCAACTGTGTGCAAAACCTAGGACTGGGTCAGTCAAAAATCAGGAGCCCAGAACCTAATTAGGGTATCTCATGGGATTACAGGGACCTGTTGTCTTCCAGGGTGCTCATTAACAGGAAGCTGGAAGCAGGAGCAGAGCTGGGCTTGAATCCAGGCACTCTCATGGGATGCAGGTGTCTCAAGTGGTGCCTTAAGCGCTGTGCCAAACGCTTGCCTCTCCCCTTCCACCCAAAGCTGGCTGAAACTGCAGTTGCAGAATCTGTGGATGGGAAGAGCCAGCTGTATGGATTTAAATATTTTAATTTCCAACAGAACAATCCAGTTTGCGTAACTGTTTCTGAAGGTAGTGTGGGTGAACAAGCAAAGAGGAAGCTCCTTGCCATCCATTCCTCAGTGAGCCCTCACTCTGGAAGGCCAAGTGGTGGGCGGAGGGCATGTTGACTTTTCAGGGCTTGGCATGTCTCAAGCTGGAACAGGAAAAGTTAAACTTTTTAGAAACAATTAAATCTTTCCCAGCTGTGAAAAACACTTGAATGCTGTCCTGAGAAGAAAAAAATCTCCTCTTTTAATGAGGAGAGATGTTAACCAGGCATGTCAGCAAAGTTTCATCTTTCTTCTATGGGTGTAGTTGTTGTTATACTTAGTTCTACACCATTAGAGTCCACGGTCAAACTCCCAGGTGGAAAATACCTCTTCTCCCTGCCTCCAAAGACAGGACCTTGTAGATGGACATGCTTCCAAACTCCTTCCCCAGACTCCTTAGACCCTCCTCTCCCCTCTTGGAGCAACTCTTGCTTTGTCTCCATGGTCCCTCCATCTACCAGTGGGGTTTCCCAGGCTTACTCTAGACTCTTGTCTTATCATCGTATCTGCTTTATGAGCATGTTTGTCCAGTGGGCTTTGGGGTTCACTGCTCCCTAGACCCCAGGCCCCTGGGGGTCATCTCACTCTTCACTCAGCAGGACAGTGTGGCTAAGAAAAGGGGTCCCACAGCAAGACTACCTGGTTCATTGATCTGGAGCTGTGTGACTTGAACAAGTGACTTAACTTCCCTATAGCCCCCGTGTCTTCGTGGGTATTTAATAACAGTATAAGAGTGCTTGGGCTTATTTTGAGAACTGTGTGCATAACGTTCATATAAGGTTCTGAGAACAGTAATGAATGTATTACAAATACACAGGAGTGTCGGTAGCTGTCGCTGCTGCTGTTACACCTACTACAATTCAAGACATCTACCTGAATGCCTGGCATGTGCCTTGAAATCAACATTTTTAATGCAGTTGTGAACCAGAGACTTATCTATGCTGTGACCCTTAATGCTTTCAACACCTCTGCAAAGCAGTGCTTCAGTCATCTGGTTATCCATGGCTGCCTAACAAACTCCCTGTCATTAAACTCGGCATCATTAAACACCACAACTTGATTATGCACATGGATTCTATGGGTCAGGCATTGCAATCAGCTCAGCAGGAGTGGCTATTTTTTCACCATATCTGGGGCCTCTGCTTGGGGTGATGCAAGTAGCTGAGAGCTGAAATCAACCAGAAGCTTCTTTGCTCATATATCTGGCCCCTGAGCTAGGATGGGTGCTGGATTTGGCTCGAGCTGTTGACTGGGTCACTCAAGCATTCTATACCCATTCCTCCCCTCCAGCGTGACTTGGGCTTCTTAGAGCACTTCTCAGAGCATGGCACCTGAGTTGCAAGAGGTAGAGTCCCAACAGGGCGCATCGTGGAGGAAGTATTCCAAGAGCCACGGAGGAAAGCAAGACCTTTTGTGACCTGGCAAGGGAGTCACAGAGCACTGGTGCTGCTGTGGTCGGCTGGCAGAAGCAGGCCCACCTTTCTAGATTCGTGAGCAGGGTTTGTGTTGGGTGGAGTATCAGCAAACACATGGATGCTTAGAGAAATAAATTAAAGAACTTAAGAAAGAAGACACAGTCAGGAAGAGGGGAAGTTCGGATTTGAACTCAAAACTTCATGTCAGATTTGACTCTATTTTTATTTATCTTCAAACACTTTCAGTATAGGAACTAATGTCTTAATTCCAGAAATTCTCAGCTATTTTCCTTTTAAATCTTGCTTACCTACTAATTTTCTTTTCTGTTTTCAGGAGGTTGCTAATTCTCTCTTTGGCTGGATCCAGGTCAGAATTAAGACTTGCTTTTCTTACTTGTTTCAAAAATTTCCCACTGAAGCTAGAATTTCAGCAGGTTAAGCCACAGCCTGTGACTCAGGCACCCCATATGCGAACCTGTTCAAGTGTCCGCTGCTCCATTTCCAAATCAGCTCCCTGGGAAAACAGCAGAGGATGGCCCAAGTGCTTGGGTCCCTGCCACCCACAAAGACTCCTATGCAGTTCAAGGCTACTGGCTTCAGCTGGGCCCAGCTCCCAGCTCTAGCCATTGTGGCCATTTGGGGAGAAAGCCAGAAGGTAGAATCAATCACTCTCTCTCTCTTTTTCTCTCTTTCCCTCTCCATCTCTCTCTGGAATTCTGCCTTTCAAATAAATAAATCTTAAAAACTTTTCCCATGAGTTCTTTTTCATATATGTTTATGTTTCAGTTCTGTTTATTTTTGGTTGTCATTTCTTGATTTTTTAAATACATTTTATTCTATTATCTCTTTCAGGATCCTCAACTCAGCTGAAGAATTTACCAGAATCACATCAGCTAGAAAGTTCTTGTCAAAATCCATCTCTCTCACATTCCTACTTCCTGCTCTGCCCTCTTAACAGATTAAGCCAGTTGACTGTGGCAGCCAGATGAGGTCATTTTAGCAATGCTCCTGAAGTAATCCTGGCCCACTGCCCATGGACCTCCCCATCCTCTTCCTGCTACCCCAGGTTTGAACATCATTGTCGCTCCCCCTCTTCATGGAGGAACGACACAGGACCCTGCGCTGTTCTTTCGTCTGCTCGGCCCTCCCCGGGTTTGCTGCTGGTTCTTCCCGGGTTGGCTACCATCGCTTCCACCTCTGTGGAAGGGCGGTTCCCCATGCCACATTCCCCACTTCCGCGGGGGAGCGGCACACCGCCGGCCGGCTCTCTCGGGGGCTGCACAGGTGTTCCTTCAGATAGATGTTCCTCTTAGATGTTCCTGGTGCATGTTGTCTCTCTCCTCCTTTATAGTCCTCTTCCGCCAATCCCAACTCGGCTGCCCACACGCCGAGTACGCTGCTCTCCTCCAATCAGGAGCAGGATCAGCTCCTGGAGGTCATCACTCAAGTTGGCAAGAGGCAGCTGCGTAGAAGCTGTTTTCTCCTCTCCCAGCGCCATATTGTGGGAGAGCAGATGTATAGAATAAGTCTTAATTCCAGTAACTCAGTCCAGTCCGAGTTGCTCCCCACAATCATCACTTTGAAATAGGGATGAAAATATACTGTGTACAGTAAGTATTGCCTTTGTATGTTTGCTGTCAATCTTGGAAGTAGCTGGAACTATACGCTATATATCGGAAATGCGGATTCTCTGGGATAATCCATAATATAACTATGTAAAATCTGAGGAGACCAATCTCATCAGCTTCACCCTTGCCATGGCCATGTAACTAGGGTATTTCTGAGCAATAGAGGAATTGTGATTCAAAAGGAGAGACTCCATAGCCCCAGCCAGGGCCAAAATGAGACGAGTGTGTTGCAGGTATAGTCTGAGACTCAGAGCTGACTCAGAAGAAAACTCAGATGGGCTCTCAATCAACAGTCTCTAGATACTGAAGGTACTTGGGCTCACTGAGCACCAAGGGGAAGAAATTTTAGGAAAAGAGAGGAAGGATATAGAAAGGGCAATGGAATGGAGGGGCCATGAGGAAAAAAGTTTAAGTAATGGGTCATCTTTTCCTAGGGGGTCTGAAAGCCAATTTTTAAGTTGATCAGTAGGAAAAAAAAGTCACTGCTTACATTTTAATGTACTCTGGATGTTAAAAAAAGATTTCCTCTGCAGAGGAACAAAAGTCAGATGGGTCTCAGAATGCTACTTATTTGCCCTGAATAACAAATACATAAATTGGGCTCAAAGTATGACAGCAATTTCTTTTTGTAGCTAATAAGCAATTTTTATGCCACGCTGATCGGTGAGACTATTCACAGGTGAAAGGCCCAGGGATGATGGTTTTGATCCCAGAGACGTTCACTACAAGTTTTAACACCAAGTTGCTTTAACACCCAGTTCCGCCGCAAGGTGGGGGATTAGCCTACTGAGCCGCGGGGCCGGCCTCATTTTGGTAAATCTTAAAGAGCATGATTTCTGGGTCATCTGGTAAGAATGTGTTTCATTTTATAAGAAACTGCCAAACGACCTGCTGCTTTTGAAACTTTCCTTTTAGACTTTATGATGTAAGGGGGTTGATTTATTTAACTACCAGTCTATTAAAATGAACTGACAATAGACAGCAGGAACAAATACTTGACCATAACGCTGCATCATCAAAGAGTGAAGAAGAAGTGAGACATCCATTCTCTGACAACAAAGGAGATAAAAGGATGTCACCGGGAACACCCTTGTGGTCCTGCTCGCCCAGAGACGGCCCCACGGTGTTCCCATCCCAAGCAGTTTCCTTCCACACTGAATTGTGACTCCCTTTGACCCGTAGAAGGAGGCGGAAGTGAAACCATGACAATGCCAGGCCTGAGCCTTGGGGAGGGACGGCGACTTGTTTGGTACCTTGTGGAGTCCTGATCTGCTGTGTAAGAAGCCTGTGATGGGGAAATGACATGGAAAAGGAGAGGTCCTGAAAGTATATGGAGAGCAGAAGCCCAGCTGATGCAGGCCACTTTCCACGTGGCCCTCCAGAACCTTCCAGCCCATCAGCCCCCAGAGGACTGCAGCCTCAGCTGATTCCGTGTGAAGCAGGATGATCAGGCGAGCCCAGGCAACCTACAGAACCCTGTGATAATAAACAGATGTTTTATGCTGGTAATTTTGGGGGCAGTCGGCCACGCAGCAATGGACACCAGAAATTTCCCTGTTGAAATAAATTTAACTCAGCTAAAAATTTGATTAATTTAAAATTAATCTTAGATGATTTTAAGAAGGTGGATATCCTTAGTTGTACATAAAGAACTAGTTCTGTCTGCTATTGTCTGTGGCCCCCTGAACGTCCATGGCTGTGTGTACTATGGCTGTCACTGCTGGCCATGTTGCTGTTCAGGGTTACATGAATTACCTTCACTCGCTCTGTTGCATTGGTGAGAGAGCAACATGAGACTGGAAAACAGCCAATTTATGTTAATTCTCAGCTATACACTCATTATTGACCAAAGCTTTCCCATAGATGGTCACATGAAATATAAATAAGAATGCTTACAAAGCTCATTTTATGGCAAGGTCAGTAAATATTGCAATAAGAAATGTTTGAGTGAACTTTGTACAAGCTAAAAATCCACGTTAGCATGAAATTGAAAAAAATATTAGCTGTACCTTTGAGAAAATGCAATCGTTATAGGAAGAAGCAATACATTTAAATCTAATTTTCTTCCAAAGACTTGCCTTATTATCACATTAATTTAGCTGCATATATAATATACATGCTGCCTTCCCTAGTTATTAGCATTCTGCCTATTTACTAATTCATTCAACTAATATTTACTAAGCTCTTTCCATGTGCCAGGCATGGACTCTGCTAGGTTCTAGAAATAAATAAGAAGATAAGGGGGAGGGGAGAGTAAGGGAGAGAGACCAAAAAAATCAAAATACAGTTTCACTACTGTACTAAAATGGAATAAAATTAGGGTTGCTTTATGATAAAGGCAGTATTAGAATTAAAGGAAATTTTCTGAGGATGAAAGGATTCAGACTGGAGCTGAGTTGGGAGGCATCAGAGGCCTTGCCCCCCCATCTCAGCCGTGGGTCTCTTTGTCAGAACACTTTATCCAGGGCCAGGACCAGGGCACCTCAAAAACTTTAAAAATGGATTTAAAAGCAAATTTATTTGGGGCAGAACATTTTTGAAATCCGTGCGACTTTTTTTCATAATGCACATTTTCCATAAACTTGCCAAAGGGCCCTTGCATTCGCTGAGTGCTATCTGCAGGACTCTGGCCTGGGTCCTGGGTGATTCAGTACTCCTTTCACTCACTGAGGACAAACGTGTCACTCACAGAACAGGCTTCCCCTCCCAGGCAGAGCCTGTAGGGTGATTCAGAAAGGATCACACTCTTCTGACTTCTCAGACCCTGAAGACAGAGTTTTCTGGATTTTAGTTTTGCATCTCAACAGCAAAGGGTCTTGTTTGGTGGACTTTGGCATGCTTCTGCACCCCCCTCCACCCCCTACATCTCCAGATAATCAGACAAATCAGTAAGCCTCTCTTCCCTTCAGTTCCTGAATGCAGCTCCTTATCATAAACTCAGCGGTAGCTTTTGCTTTTACTTTCAATATTTCCATCTTGAAATAAGATGGTGACCCAGCATCTGGTTGGTTTTTGTATTCCTGGAACAATTATTCTCTTTTCTCTGCAGTGTGGGACCTCCCCACTTTTTTCACTCACAAGACTTCTAGAATGCTAAGGATGCCATGGTCTCACTCCATCCCTTTCCAAGGAAAGTTGGCCACATGAGGTCATAATGAGACCACTACCAAAAAGTAGAGGGTTGAGGTCCCCAACTGCTCCACAGATGTGGTTGTTTAGCACCCTAAAGTCAGTTCTTTATAGAAATCAATGTTGCTGGATTACTTCCTTTCTGGCAGAATGAGACTCAGTAACAAGTGGTCCAAAACTCACAAACTGGTGGTCTACTGGGGAATTGTGATCTGCAGAGCATTCATGGTGGCATTCATGGTGTTTTCTTGAATCTTTTGTGAGGTCTGTACTGCCATGGTTTGGTTATGGCTTAACTGTGTCTCCCAAGGGTTCATGTGCTGGAAGCTTGGTCCTCAGAGTGTCAGTGCTGAGAGCTGGTGGAACCTTTAAGAGGAGACGACTAAGTCATTGGGGGTTCTGTCCTCTGATGATATTGCTGTAGTGATTGTGGGACCCCACTAGTTTCCATCAGCGGGGCTATCATAAAACAATTCTTCCCCACTCTGTGGCCTACTGACATGCCACATGATCCCTTGTTTCATGTGCTCATTACACAGCAAACACTGTGATGCCAAACAAATCAAGCTTCCCAACCTTGGCCTTGCAGCCTCCAACACTGGAGGAAAATATTCTTCAAAGTACCCAGTCTCAGTTATTTTGTTATAGTAACTTAAAGCTGACTAATCTATATATATATATATATAACATATAAGAAGTTTCATATAAAAATCTGAATTTCTAGCTTTTTTTAAAAAAGTTTTATTTTATTTGAATGGCAAACAGAGTTACAGAGAGAGGGAGAGGGAAAGAGAGAGATCCTTTATATGTTGGTTCTCTCTTCAAATGGCTGCAATGGCCTGGGGCTGGGCCAGGCCAAAACCAGGAACCTCATCTGGGTCTCCTATGTGGGTACAGGGCCCAAGGACTTGGGCCATCCTCCACTGCTGTCCCAGGCACATTACCAGGGAGCTGGATTGGAAGAGGAGCAGCCAGGGCTCAAACCAGCACCCACATAGGATGCCAGTGTTTCAGATGGTTGTTCAACCTGTCATGTCACAATGCTTGCTCCAATCTAGTTTCTTTTAAAACCTTAGAAGATCTGATATAATGCTGCTCACGTTCCAGTTGGGAATTAGCTGTTGTGGAGTGATAGCTACCCTCAGAAATACAAACACGTTTGCTACCTCATCTTAGTACATATCCAGTGAGCTCCCTTCTGAGCTCTTATAGGCATTAGATTTCCCAATCCATGAACTAACCCGACTCCACCACTCTACAGAAAAAGAAACCGAGACTCATGGAGACCTCCAGACTTTCCTGGGCTTATAACTGGTTCATTGTACAACCAGAACCAGGTCTGGACTATTGTCTCTTTGATCTAGTTTCTTTTGTTAAACAGGATTTATTTTATGCATTTGAAAGGCAGAGTGACAGAAAGAGAGTGAGAAGGAATTCTTCAATCTGCTGGTTCACTCCCCAAATGGCCACAATGGCCAGAACTGGGCCAGACCAAACCAGAGGCTTCTTTTGGGTCTCTCACATGCGTACAGGAGCTCAAACATTTGGGGCATCTTCCACTGCTTTCCCAGGCACTTTAGCAAGGAGCTTGTTTGGAAATGGAGCGGCCTGGACTTGAACCAGCACCCATATGGAATGCTAGTATTGCAGACGGAAGCTTAACCTACTACACCACAGCACCGGCCTGATAGGTGCTACTTTCTACCTCCAGGTTCTGTCTTTCTTCTTCGGGCTAGCATCCCAGCAATGAGGGTAGCCCAGCTGAACACTATCAAGCTCCTTGCAAAGAGGAATCGTGGCTTGATTCTTAGCCTTCTGGTTTTGCAGAGGTTTCATTATTTTAACTTGATACTTTTCTTTTCACCAAATACCTCTTTTCTTCCCTGTGGCACATTGCAGCAGGTGGATAAATGCACAGATAAGAAACAGTCACATAGATTTCTGGTCATTGCATATCTATGTCCTAGCAGAAGGTATGTCATGGATTTTATAACACAGAACAGTTTCGTTTTACTCTTGGTCCTGGTGGATCATAGTGAACAAACATTACCGCCTTCGTGTAATCATGATCTTCCTTCCACTAACACATCCTGGTAGTTCTAGTGGGGTAGGCATTTTTCTAAGTGCTGACAGGGAGCTGTCACTATAGACCACGCCTTCCCACTGCCTAGGAACAGTAGTCAAAGGCTAGAAGATACACCTTCCCTCTTATCTCAATGCACTGGTGGATTCTTAATAGTTTCGCTCGTTTCCAGGAAACTAATTAATGGCAATCCTAAAATCCTCTTTATTTTCAATGAATTGAGAGGGACATCTCAACAGAAGTAGGACAACTTCAGATTGGATAGAAAGTTTTATAACCCTTCTCTTCCCCAAGAGATGCCCAGGATCTCACAAGGAGGTGCCTTGTGAGACTCACACCGAAGTCAATTTGGCACCTCTGACACAAAGAGCGTGTGCAGGCTGTGACAGCCTTTCGGGGAAGCCACTTCCCACATGTGCTCTCTGGTCTTCTCATTGGTATTCAGAAGAGGAGGCTGGTTCCTCCCAGGGAGCCGCTGCTGTGACAGCCTAGACTTCAATGCAAGAAAATAAATCCTGCAACTTTGATATACTCCTTTAAACGTAAAGACTGCTTCGGAGCGAATTGTAAAGGTAAGCAGAGCTCAGCCATAATTCTTGAACTTTGAAACTATGTGTGTAATATGAGGACTTTCTTGGAAACTCTTCCTTGCTTAATGTGAAACTTTAACAAGCTGCCTAACCTCCCGCCTTTAAGAATAACAGCTCACTGTCAAAACTACACACACAGCTCTTTTTTTTTTTTAAAGAAAAAGAGAAAGACACTGCATAAAAAAAAAGTCTTCTGTAATGAAATGGTCATGTAGATTTGTGAACTTATTTTTTAAGTGTTGAAGCGTCCACAGTGGGCTGGGTTTTCTTGCTGTTCTCAGGCAGTGTAATCTTTAAATTGTTTTAAAATGGGAACAAATTGTCTTTGTCACTTGAAAACCAGTCTCAGCATAGAATCAATCCCATAAAGATAAAATCTCAGTGGAATTGTAACAAATGTCAGTCTAGATCTGTGGGTCTTTATCCTAACTATCCTAAATGTTGCTTGGGCACAGGAAGAGTTTGGTTAAACCCTGCTGCTACACTTGTATTGGCGCTTCTCTGACACAGGGGAAATCTGTTGGGATCAGGTGTTGGTGCCTTTAGGCCAGTTCCTTGTAATGGTGGCAAATTCAATTGAGAAGTTGGAAATTATTACAGCACGGACTAAGAGCCAGGGATTTGTCTAACATAAAACAATGGAGAACAAGTTCAACAATATGTAAGGCACTTAGTTGTCTGATGTTGTAAATGAAATCCAAGCTCTCTGTAGAAATTACAGAACCTTTTAACATCCTTATTCAAGACTGACCTGACTCCAAAGGTGGGAAATCAATGTTTTTAGCTATCTAGCTGATCTGTTTCTAAGAGGGCGTAGCTGTAGCATATGTATCTGTCCTAGTGGAAAATAAGATGTTGAATCTTCTTTTTGTACTCTGGAGACCTTACAAGAGAAAGTGTAGACTACAGCGACGCTGTTTTTATTTTCTTAAATCTCGGTGCACCTGTTCCTACTCTCCTACTTTACCTTTGTCAGACACGCAGGGGCTAAATGAGTGGTAATCTCAAGTGGCCCCTGAGATCGCCAAACCTCCTTTCATGTACCTCACCTGAGAGCACCAATCTGCCCCGCCCCCCTCCACCCAAAGCAGACACAGGCTTTCTCAATTGCTTTTCTCCCCAGTGACAGCACTTCATGTTTATATAGAAGTCCCCAGTGCACACTCCTGCAACGTGGGTTCCCTCTTTGTACAGACTGAGAAGACAAACTCCAGAGGACGCTCTACCTAAAGTCTGAAGGCCAACAGTTGGGGTAGGGGACGCACGTACACTTAACCCAGAACCCGTCTTCCTTCACTTTCCAGGACCAGGCTGCCTCACCTGACCTCAGGTAGTCTCATGGGCCTGTGTTTTGCTGCACACTGCTAAGAGGCTGCACAGAGTTAAGCGACACACTCGTCCACTCTCAGGATTTGAATGTTAGCTTCCTTTGGCCTAGATTTGGGGAAGAAAATGTTCCCACCAGGCACACATTCAGGAATGTGGGGGTCCCTGGAACTGAGTGGCTGTCTGAAGATTTTTCTCCCTCTCTTGTTGGCCTGCTTCTTAGTAGTGTCAGCTTACATTTTTTTTAATGGCTCAAGGAGAAAGCTGAGGGTTCCTAAGAAGGCAAAGCTGGGGCTGTTTACTTTGTGCACTGAGGACACCCAGGGTGTAGGCGCTGAAGGAGAGCAGTGAGCTTGGGCTTGCATTCCAATGCACCATTGCCTCCCTGGAAGAGTTATTTTTAACTTGACAACATTTCTACACATCTGCAATCCAAATACCCTGTACGTGAGAATAAATATTTAAGAAATGTGTTAGTTTCATTAACCAGACACATCAGAGCCATTCTCAGGCATTTCTTTTCTTGATCTAATAAAAGAAGAAGAAGGAAAAGGGGGGGGGGTGTGCAAAAGTGAAATATATTGCCTATGTCAGTTCAGGAAAAATTGCCTAATCAATTTTCTCCAGAAAATGTCTCGAGATTTCTTTTACCAAAGCTAGCATCTTCTCTACTGAAAGGGTCAATTGGGTTCTTGTGTTTTGCATCTGGGTCAGCCTGCTCCCAGAAAGACTACTTGGGAGCCAGTCCCCAAAAGGTAGCCAAAGGCACCAGAATCATTCAACCTAGGAATAAAGGTTCTGTCTGGTTTAACAACCAAAATCTCGTGAAATCACTACCATTAAATAACTCACGGTTAAAGCCTGTCATTTATCTCTAGAGATAGCTTTCTTTGTTTTTGATATTTTAATTTTTTGATTGAATAAATGACTGACTAAGGAAACTGCTGAAATTTATTATGATTTCATGTTCCATTTGAAGAATCCTTCAATCTATGAGTTTCCACTGATTACTTAAGTGTGTAACTGTATGTGAACAACATAAGATATATGATTATTCTATAAATAAATCCCAAGGCAGCAGGTGCTATTATATTAAAAGTTAGTAATCCTCTTACAGATAAGATGGAAAATAATTTAGATATTCTGTTTTATACAATGTGGTATATTAGGTAAAACCATGAAAAGTGTGATCTGCCACCCACATGCCTGGTAGTAGCACTAACAAGACTCACAAACAATTTAGGGGCAATTTAGAGGAACTTCTTGTAACCCTTGTACACTTTCCTTCTTAAATGGTTGTATCTGTAGACCATGAGCAGGGCCAAGCTACACTTACAGTCCCTGGAATTGCACTGATTTTAAAAAATAATAGTAATACCAGTAAGATGGGTCAAGGGAAAGATAACATTGGGAAATCTATAGGGAGAGAAGATGTTAAAAGAATGTATTGTTTTTGAATTGATTCTGTGGAGATGCCAGAGAATAGAGAAGTTGAGCAATTTCCTTGAGAATCAGCATGAAATATTGAGGATAAATGCTTGGACAGCATTTAACTTATTGTGTCAGCATTTATTTTCAAATAGGGAGCTGTTCCACATTGGTGTCTTTAGATCACTTTGAGAGGAACTTATGCATACTGTAAATGTTTCTCAAAATGGCAAGATTCTAAAATGAGTCATTCAAGGAGTGATTTGCAGACATCCCAAAGAGCTACCCATGGATCTCTAGACTCCAGTAAAGATCCACCAAGTAGGAAATTGTCATAATGGTCACATTGTTTTTCTTTATAGTACTGTCATCTAGTAATGTATAGCCTGTTACTTAGCCAAAAGTAACTTGGTCAAACAAATTGGTCATCACAATAAATTGGTCAAAAGTAAATGTCTCCCATCATTAAATATTCAAGTATGTGTCACAAAACAGCTTTATAACACTCTGTTTAAATATTATCTTTTAATTTTCAGAACTTTTATGTTTATCATCATGCTTATAACACTCTGTTTAAACATTATCTTATAATTTTCAGAACTTTTATGTTTATCATCATTTATACTAAATTCACCCTCAAACCATTTGCAGTGCAGAAGCTTCTCGATTTGATGTAATCTCGTCTGTCAATTTCGGCTTTGATTGCCTGTGCTTCTGGAGCCTTTTCCAAGAAGTCTTTGCCTATGCCAATGTCTTACAGAGTTTCCCCATTGTCCTCTAATAATTTGATGGTGTCAGGATATAGGTTTAGGTCTTTGATACATTTTGAGTGGATTTTTGTGTGATGTGTAAGGCAGGGATCTTGTTTCATGCTTCATACTTCTGCATGTGCAGATTCAGTTTTCCCAGGACCATTTGTTGAAGAGACTGTCCTTGCTCCAGGAATTGATTTTAGCTCATTTGTCAAATATAAGTTAGCTGTAGATGTGTGATTAATTTCTGGAGTTTCTATTCTGTTCCATTGGTCTATCAGTCTGGTTTGGTTTGGTTTGGTTTCTGTTGTTTGTTTTGTTTTGTTTTTTGCTGGTACCAGGTTATTTTGATTATAACTGCCCTGAAGTATGTCTTAAAATCTGGTATTGTGATGCCTACACCTTTGTATTTGTTGTATTAGATTGCTTTAGCTTTGTGGAGTCTCCTGTGATTCCATATGAATTTCAACATCATTTTTCCTAGACCTGAGAAGAATATCCTTGATGTTTTGATTGGAATCACATTGAATCTGTAAATTGCTTTCTGTAGTATGACATTTTGATGATACTGATTCTACCAATCCATGGAAGATTTGTCCATTTTTTATGCCTTCTTCTATTTCTTTCTTTAATGTTTTGTAATTTTCATTGTAGAGATCTTTGATGTATGTGGTAAAATTTATTCCAAGGTATTTAAGTTTTTTGTAGCTATTGTGAATGGGATTGATCTTAGAAGTTCTTTATCAGCCATCTCATATGCTTTTATTGTGATCTCTTACCATATGATATTTGGAGACTAGCATAATATTTTGAATAAATCCAACAATCATTGGACATTGCATTCTTCTAATTAATTGCTGAATTTTTATATTTTTTTCAATTATTCTACATTATCTTTTTGTCCAAATTGATTTTTGTTGAATTGCTTTTAGCAAAATTGAAGCTGGCCAAATTAGTGAGAAACAATAGGAAAAGCAATAAACAAAATCACTTGAACTTTAGTGGGGCATTTTGTAAATCATTCATAGCATTGTTGGAGACAGGATTAAGAAACATGGTCCAAGAAAAAGCAATTACGCAGATTAATAATTGGTTGACGGGCATATTTAAACAGGGCTTACTAGAACTTGAGAGAGGGAAATGACTTATCAAAACTCTATTATTCATCCTTTCTCAAGAAGTACTTCTATCAGTGTCTTGGATTAATGAATGCTTAACAAATTTATGGATAGAAAGCCAAAAAGAATAATATGTTCATGTGTTAACAGTATAAGAATCCAAACAGATCTTAACAGGTTAGAATAATAAACTAGATAGGTCTACACCTATATAACAGTGATTAAATATAAGGTTATTTGTTTTGATTTATTGGCATGAGTATACTAGTCCTCCCTGGAAGAATCTGTGTTTGTGAAATAAGACTTTAGGATTTTATTGGAAAGCAAATTCCATATGGCATATCCAAAGCAGACAATGTGTTATCCTCCGTATGTGCATCAAACCAATTATTAATCTGCCTAATTGCATTAACTTGGCCCATATTTCTTAATCTTGTCTACAGTGATACCATGAAGGATTCACTGAACGCTCCACAAAAGTTTAGTGTGAACTTTGGTGACATTATTAAAAATGTAGAGAGTAGTGTAAGGATATCCACTATGCTAAATCTTGTGCTACCACAACCCCATCCCTCATAAGACTTTCTTTGCTTGTTAGTTCACGTGTCATCCTTGGCTACCCTGCAGAACAAATGATTAGCTAATCCGAATGATTATTCCAAGACTTACCACTCCAAAATTTCTTCTTATTTCAATGTTATAAAGGCATCTGTGGGCTGATATGGAAGGTAGTAGATTACAGGAGCAATCTTCAAATCTATACAAAGCATAAAGAATAATGATTATATTTTTATATCAGAGTATGATTGGATGGTCAGGGTCTTTCAGGGAGAAGGCTTCGTGATATATGCATATATATATATATATATGGCATGTGTGTATGTGTGAATATATATTAATTATATATATATATGAGAATATGTATTATGGCAGTGAGCATGGGCAGGCTTCCAGATCGAGTGGAACAAGCTGTGCAGGTGGACAAAGACCATCTGAGATCTTGGAGATGGTGTGCTACACATTAGCTGAGAGCAGACACCAGAGACTTGAGAAAGCAGGAGCACACTCTGATGGGCTTAATGACTCAGAAGGAAGGGATGCAAACCATCCACAGAACTGTATATGTACTGAATAGAGGTGTCTGCATTCCTTTTTATTTGTTTCTACAAGGGTTCATTTCTTATGCCTCTATTCCTTTGCTCCTGTTTGCATCTGCTCATTACTGGCTGGAGACTTGAGTTTTTAGATTCTGCAAGTGATTCTCAGCAGGGAATCAGCAGGGTCTGATTTCCATTGCTCTTATTTTTTTTTTATCTTTTTTTTAAGGTTCATTTATTTATTTATTTGAAAGAGTTACAGAGAGAGGAGGAGAGACGGAGAGAGAGAGAGAGAGCAAGCTTCTATCCACTGTTTCATTCCTCAGATGGCTGCAATGGCCAGAGCCAGCAGCTTCATCCAGGTCTCCCACCTGGGTGGCAGGGGTCCAAACACTTGGGCCATTTTCCTCTACTTTTCCCAAACCAGTAACAGGCAGCTGGATTGAAAGTGGAGCAACTGGGACTCGAACTGGTGCTCATTTAAGATGCCAGCATTGCAGGCAGCAGTTTTACCCACTAGTCTACAGTACCTGACCCCATTCTTTTTTTTCTTTTTTTAAGATTTATTTTTATTTATTTGAAAGGCAGATTGACGGAGAGAGGTAGCGACAGAGAGAAAAGGTTGGAGTTGAACCAAGCTGAAGGCAGGGACCAGGAATTCCATCTGGGTCCAACTACCTGAACTATCATCGTCTGCTTTCCCTGGCACATTAGCAGAGAGCTACCTCAGAAGCTGAACTGCTGGAACTCAAACTGGCACTTGGATACAGAATCCAGCTTCACACGTGGTGGCTAAACTCACTGCACCACAGTGCCACCCAGATTTCCACTGTTGTTAATTTGGTATAATTGGAAATAAAGCAATTCATAGGTATGACTTAGAGTCAACTTAGGATAAAATTCAGGCCCTGTCACTCGCCTGCTTTGAGAAGTGCATATCTCAGTCTATTTTTCCATGGGTAAAAATAGAGATGATAATAACAGTATTAACTATTAGGGTTGTCTTGAGAATTAAATAAAACAATGTATGGTGAACTACATAGCACAATGGCTGGATCATTCAATGACAATTTTACTTGTAATCATTGCTATTTTTTTAATTTTTTTAATTTTTAATTAGCTTTCAACAGATTCAATATAGTTCATAGATACAATTCTAAGAATATAATGATAATCCCTTCTTCCCTCCCTCTCTTCCTCCCTCCCTCCCCCTCTTGTACTCCCTCCTTCCTTCCCTCTCCTTATCTTTCTTTTTTTAGTTCTTGAGATAACATCTTTTAAATTCACATTACAGTATTTTTAACTAGCTGCTATTAACCCTCTACACCCCCTAAGGCTGAGCCAACATTGCTATAAAGTAGAACATGACCTTCAGGCTAGGTACAATTATGAGGATTAATTATTGCTGTAATAAAAGGTAACATCCAGGCAGCTTCAACAAAATAAGGTAGTCTGAAGAAAGACAAAGGACTCTGGGGTACACCAAAAGGTTCATGAAAAAAATGGAATCAAACTAAGTTTATTTTGGTTCAAAACACAGTCCATGTGTAGCTTTCTCACACTGCCCATTTCCCATGAGCTCTCTGAAGACTCTTCATGGCAATAAGTATCACTTCCTCACTCACAGTGTCCAAAAACTTATTCCCTTTCATTTCCTCCCAGAACCCACCACCTGGAGCATAAACTCCTGGACCCATGGGAGCCCGATCTTATTCCTGGGAGGTTCTGTCACTACTGCACAGACAGAAGTCCTTTTTTCCCCATAGAGTTTTAAGAGAATAGAATAACAAGCCCCTATGTACTTATAATCCAGCTTGCACAATAACGGACAGTCTCATCCATGCTCTTCTATAACACCCACCACCAGAATTCTTGTTAAGCAAACCCAAGACATCATTCACTTATCTATAAGTATTTCAGTTTGTACCTCTAATAAAAGACCAGGAAATTTGTTTATTTGAAAAGCAGAGAGCAGGAGACAGATATACACAGAGAGCTCACATCCTCCACTGGTTCACACCCCAAATGCCCAAAATAGCTAGGGGTTGGGCTGGAGCCGAAGCTGGAGTCAGGAACCCAATCCAGGTCTCCCGTGTTGCAGGAAACCAACTACTTGAGCCATCACCTGCTGCTACCCAGTGTATTCGTTAGCAGAAAACTGAAGCTGGGAGCCAGAGGTGGGAATTGAACCCAGGCGCTACAATGTGGGACAGGAGCATGTTAACCATCAATCTCCCTGCCTGCTCCTGGGACTTGGATTCAGCACTTTGGTTTTTCCTCAGGCTCCATTTTTTTTTATGGATATTTGAAACAACTATACCCAAAGTACTTCAATGCGACAATTATTCAGAATCCAGTAAAATAAAAAATGTGTAATAGATTGCATGGTAAATATTTTTATCAATGCATGGTTTTTGAAGCCCTTTTCACTTTTTTACATCTCTGAACTTGGGATGCATTTTATAACAGATGGCAAGTGATAATTTAACTGACTTTTTTCTTTCTTAGAGATACATAATCTAATGGTGCATCCCACAGAGGATGGTGTCTCAGAAACGAAGAAATGCAACTGAGGGAAAGCTAAATGGACACGTACAAGTGCACACGCGCACACACACACATGCACGTACACACACACACGTAAAACTGTCTCCTTAACTGCCCGCAAACCTCTCTGCACTAACAAGAAAATGACATAAATGTCAAGCAAAGTAGAGAGAGCAAAGTAGGTGATTTTGAACACAACAGGGTGTAGCCCGAAGAGTCTACAAAGGGAGTAAAAACCACTTGGGCATTTTATCCCAAAGGACACAGAAGCACACCTTCCTGGTAGATGGAGAATGAAGCTTGAAATTCTCCAGATCTAGCTGCCTCCGGCGCAGCAGCTCACTAGGCTAATCCTCCGCCTGCAGCGCCGGCACACCGGGTCCTAGTTCCAGTCAGGGCACCGGTCCTGTCCCGATTGCTCCTCTTCCTGTCCAGCTCTTTGCTGTGGAGAGATGGGCAAGTGGAGGATGGCCTAAGTCCTTGGGCCCTGCATCCGCATGGGAGACCAGGATAAGTACCTGGTTCCTGGCTTCGGATCAGCGTGGTGCGCCGGCCACGGTGGCCATTGTGGGGTGAACCAGCGGAAAAGGAAGACCTTTCTCTCTGTCTCTCCCTCTCTCTCACTGTCCACACTGCCTGTCAAAAAAAGAAAAAAAAAAAAAAAAGATCTAGCTGCCTCTCCCTTAGTAAGGCTTGCATTGTCAAGTCCTCCCATCCTTATCATCACTGTTGTCCTTGCCTATCTCTCAAGCTTTCAGAAGCCTTTAGATGGAGGAACAGAAGTGGCACAGTGTGGTAGATGTGATCAGAGAGGGAAGGAGCCTCAAGGGGTGTGGTGGCCCCAGGGGGCCTGGACCCACACTATTTCATCAGATGAGGAACAACAGGTGGCATTTATGCAACTTCACCATTCCCAAATGCATCTTTTGGTCATTTATAGAACTGCATGTTAAAGAAGGATGTTTAAAGTCCAACGGGATGAGGAGGATCTGGGACCAGCCAGAGTGATGGAACAGCCCACTGAGGACTCCCTGGATCTCACTTTCCTCGTCCTGAACAACAGCAGCCTCACAGGCTCATGGTTATCCTAGGTGTAAGCCCTCATGACTTCAGTGTGACTGGAGTTGTTTTTAAGATAATTCACTTATGTGGCCAGCACCGGGGCTCACTTGGTTACTCTTCCGCCTGAGGGGCCGGCATTCCATATGGGCACCAGGTTCTAGTCCCAGTTGCTCCTCTTCCAGTCTGGCTCTCTGCTGTGGCCCGGGAAGGCGGTGGAGGATGGACCAAGTGCCTGGGCCCTGCACCCGCATGGGAGACCTGGAAGAAGCACCTGGCCCCTGGCTTTGGATCAGCCCAGCACCGGCCATAGCAGCCATTTTGGGGGGTGAACCAATGGAAGGAAGACCTTTCTCTCTGTCTCTCTCTCTCTCTCACTGTCTATAACTCTGTCAAATAAATTTTTTAAAAAAGATAATTCATTTATTTATCTAAGCAGCAGAGTGACCTGGGAGCAGGGAGCAGGATTGATTTTCCTTCTGCTGGTTCACTTCCCAAATGCCTGCAATAGCCAGTTCTTAGCCATGCTGAAACCAGGAACTCCATCGTGGTAGGGACCCAAATAATTGGACCATCTTCTGCTGATTTCCTAGGAACAGTAGTAGGAAGCTGGGTTGGAAGTGGAATACCCGGGACTCCAACTAGTGCTCCAATATGAGATACAGGCATCACGAGCAATGGCTTAACCTGCTGTGTCCTATGTTTTTTTTTTAAACTCCTTTGTTTACTGCTGTATCTCCAGTCCCTAAAGTAGTGTCTGATACTAATCAACAGATGCTGAAGGGATAAAGAAACAGATGGATCAATTTTAGTTCCCAAACACTAGGACCAGTAGTGAGAGGAGAGACTCTACTTTCAGTACCTGCATATGATCTACACATATCTACCAAACACTGTCAAGATTGAACACACACTGTTTCCCAAGTAAATGCCTTCCTATTTGTCAAATGTACACAGATTCTACTGGGGTTAATAATACATTTGCAAACCATCTAATTAATCTAATGTAGCACTTTGTGAAATTCTGTGACAATATGAACGAACATTAAATAGCACTTAGTTTTTCAAACAATTAAAGCTCTTTAAATATATTAGCCAACTTAATCTTCACAACACTCCATGCAGCAGATACTTTAATTCTCCCTATTTTTGCATAGGAGAACATTGAGGAAATGAAGGTGAAAGGGTGGAGTTGGCATTCGAACCCAAGCTCCCTGGCTGGAGTCCTGCTTTCAACTGTAGTGCTGTGCTGAAGTCACCAAGGAGTCTCCTTGCTACCTCAGTGTAGTAATTTTTTAAAGATTTATTTATTTATTTGAAAGAGTTACACAGAGAGAATGAGACAGAGAGAGAGAGAGAGAGAGAGAGAGATGTCTTCCATCTGCTGGTTCACTCCCCAATTGGCCACAATTGCCAGAGCTGCGCTGATCCAAAGCCATGAGCCAGGAGCTTCCTCTGGGTCTCCCATGTGGGTGCAGGGGCCCAAGGACTTGGGCCATCTTCTACTGCTTTCCCAGGCCATAGCAGAGAGCTGGATCAGAAGTGGAGCAGCCAGGACTAGAACCGGCACACATATGGGATGCCAGCTCTGCAGGCGGCAGCTTGACTCGCCATGCCACAGCGCCGGCCCCAGTGTAGTAATTGTTTAAATGATCTCATGGATCACTTCCTCTCTACAGTAAATGCTGATCAATATATTAGTAACACTCAAGCAGCAGTGCAAAATGAATTTGGAGAAATCGTCACCATTTCTCCTGAAATCCATTGAGCCAACCTGAAGATATCTTCCCTGTTGAAATTAGGAACCATGTCATGCCCTTCCCAGCAGTTCTATGAGAAGCCCTTGAGTCAAAGGAATGTTTGGTCTACTCTCACTTCATCAGCCGCTTTTCTTCCTTCAGAGGCAAGTCTGAAGTTGTTTTATGTGTTGGTTTATTCCAGGTCCCAGCGGTCAAGTGCAGAGTCCTTTGACACATTCAGCCTAAAGCTTGCACTGAACAAACCTAATGTCATTGACTTATGACCTTGCCCCTTGGGACTCTCATTAACCCAAAGTTATGGCACCGAACAGACTGTTGGAGAGAGTCAGAACTTGGAATTCATTTTATTTTAAGCTTAATGGGTCCCTGTTCTCTCATTTCAGATCAGTCTTTTCTCAATGGTTGCTTCTGAAAGCCAGAAAGCTTTCAGTTGGTTAAACATTAGTGTGCCACATCGTGGAAAGAAAAATAGGAAAGCCAGAATAAAGAAGTACTTCCTCCAGTCAGAGGAAAAATTCTAGGTAGTAATTACTTCATTGTCTGAAATAATCCTATTAGGCATTGCCTTTCTATCAAAGTTAACCAGTACAAAGGAGCTGACAGGAGAAGGGAGCTGCTGGAATGAAACAATGAACTTGGGTTAGGTTGGACCTAAATTCCTATTCAGGCTCTTGCCTCTTAGAGAGGAATTCTAAGTACAGGTACAAACACAACCTACAAAGTGATAAAGTTTATTCAAAAGCTGAGGGAAACATGCACACACACATTACCCAAGCACTTGGGCCATCCTCCACTGCTTTCCTGGGCCACAGCAGAGAGCTGGCCTGGAAGAGGAGCAACCGGGACAGAATCTGGCACCCCGATCGGGACTAGAACCCAGGGTGCCAGCGCTGCAGGCAGAGGATTAACCCAGTGTGCTGCGGCGCCAGCCACGTGAGATTTCTTTAAGGTGAGAAAGAGCCATGTTAAATTCCATCATATGCAACAGGCTGTGAGTATCTTAAAGGGAATTTTCAGCAAATCCAAAGACAGTCCTCTTTCTACTATTTTAATATGATTCATCCCAAACTAAATATATTTTGTATAGCTATTAGTTAATATGACAAAGGCATCTCCCTATGTTTTTGAAGTTCACCATAATATTAATTTTCTGACTGCATACTATTCATTTTTCAACAACAGATATGCCCTAGCAACTAAATATTCAGTTAAATTGCAGCATTTTTATTTCTTAAAATGATCCTTCAACTTTTTTGTCTATAAAATATCTTGGATCATTTACTGAAACTACTTCAAAGATTTCTATCATTGAAGGCAATAGTACTGTATAATAGAAATTTATTTTCTAGAAAGTTTGCATCAATTCAAACTATCAGTAATGAATGAAACTAAACATATCACCTTACTCTTACCAACATGGGGTTTGATAACACTTGCAAAACTTTATTAAATTTATACAAAAAACAACGTATTGCTTTAACTTGTATCTCTGTTTACTGCTATTGAGATCTCTGCTTTTATGTCCTCAATAAAAACTCATCCAGGTCTGTGTTGCTTCAGGTCCTTAACAAACACTTGATTTACAGCCCTATTAAGACAGAGAAATGCGAAGGCAGAGCAAAAGTACTTGATTTGTCAAGAGTCCTAGAGCAAATGAGGGGTATACTGGGCCCTTGCCAGCCACATGCTTCACTTGGACTTCCAAGCTCCTCTGGTCAAGGCTGGTTAGGAAAAGAGTATTCAGGTTTCCCAACAGTATCTGCCCAGCATCCCTGGGGTCTTTCAATTGCAGCATTTTCAAGAGAAAGCACACTGTCATTTCATTTGAATGCATGCTATTGGGTATCAACATCTAATCAAATTAACAGAAGTGTAATAACTGTACTGATTGGGAAACTCTGATAGATAGTTTTCAGGTTATACAAAAAATAAATTACTTAATGCTGAGGTATATGTGAGCCTTTATCTACATTAGGACAGCATCACACTTTTTTCCTTTCTGGGAGTCATGCCCTCATACCCTTCTCCATCCTTCTCCCATGTGGCTCCCTACATACAGAGGTACACTCCTCCCTGCCCAGTCACTGCCCATCCTACAATTTTCAGGACTATCAAGAGTAGTTGATTCTGTTTTCATTAGTTAATGACCCTAACCATGAGATCTCTTTAAGTAACCTTCCTGAAAGAAATCCAGGGAATGGGGTTTACAGAAAAAATATAAACACTCAGTTAAATGTGAATTTCAGATAAACAAGTTTTTAGTAGAAGTTTCTATCTCAGATATCACCTGGAAACCACTTGTACACAGTATTTTATTTGCCTAAAATTCAAGTGTAAACAGGTGGCCCCTATTTTCCTTTGTTAGATTTGACAAGCCTACCAAGCAGGCAACACTCTCCAGAAACAGCACAGATTAAGCAGTCCTTCCTCCCTGGCCAGGCAGTGAGAACCACTACCAGGTGTTGCTATCAAAGAAAGCAAACACGCATCACCAAGGGCCAACACCTGGTCAGCATCAACCAGGGAAGGCACAAGGAAAACAAGTCGGACAAATCATAAGATCTGGAATCTTCCCATCATGGAATTATGATGAGACATGTTTTAACAACTGGAGAAATTTTAACAATTAGGGAAGCTTCAACGCTGGTAATCTCTGCTTAATCAATGAGAAACTGTGAGAACTGGTACAGATAATAATAACTGTATTTCAAAACCAGGAAATTTTGCTCAATGTCCTGGCATAAAGAAATGTGAATTCAGTTCAGAAAAGCTGCACAAGTACAAATCAGCTAAAATAAAAATAACAGCTCTCCTTGGGTAGGGGCCTACCAACTATGGCTTCCTGGGCACACAGCAGAGCTGAACCAACCACACCCACTACCTGGCCTCCACTCACCTCCCTCATAGTTCACCTGAGGACCTCTCAACTTTTCAAATTCTCTGTTCAAACAAGGCGCTGGCATCTCTGGAATTCACAGATTGTTATCAAAGAACAGCATGTGAAACCACATCAGCTATGACTTAAAACCGATGAGCAACCAAGATTTAAGTATTTTATTTTGGTTATTCACATGATTTCCCAGTATGTAGCCTGCACAATGTTTGGTTTAATCACAAGATGATATGGCTTGTGGCAGGATGGGAGGCAGAGAGAAACTCAGTTTGGTTACTTAGCCCAGAATGTCATCCTTGTAGAGAAAAAAAAGAAAAAAACAGCTGCAACTGATGCCTGAAATATAGATTTTGAAACATGGGTTTCCCCCAAAATATGAGCCTACTGATTTCACTTCCATGCTCAATTAAAGAAGACATGTGATCTGCCTCTAATTCCATCACAACAAACACATTTGCCTTTGTATCCCTGGTATCTTCAGTAGGTGAAACATGACTGGGATGGAGTAGAAGGTACGTTCAGAGAAAGATACCTCAGGCTGAGTCAGAAACTGCCCCCAAATTGTCAGTGAATAAACAAAAGTTAACTCATTTGAGAGGGAGAGAGAGAGAGAGAGAGAGAGACGGAGATCTCCCATCTGCTGATTCACTCCTCAAGGGCCTGCAATAGCCCAGGCTTGGCCAGGATTAAGCCAGGAATCCTGAACTCAATCCAGGTCTCCCACATGGGAGGCAGGGGTGCAAGGTTTTAAGGCATCACCTGCTGCCTACCAGAATGTGCATTAGCAGGAAGCTGGATTCAGAAGCAGAACCAGGACTTGAACTTGGGTACTCTCATATAGGACATCAGCATCCCGAGTGGCATCTTAACCACTGGGTCAAATGCCTGCGCTGATGTAATTTAAATAATTCCTTAGCCTATGTCCCTCGTAAGCTGCCCATTCAGGTCTGCATGGCTGGTGTGGTATGGAAGCACAGACTTGGCTTGACCAGACCTGATCATTTTGGAAATGCTCATAATTTGACTTTTTTTAAAATGAGAAATCCAGATATTTTAATTTCAAAAGTGTTTATTAGTCAAACAAAACCATGGAAATTTAACCCCATATATTAAGATTGTAAGAGGTTTGCAAAAATGTTAGGTAGCTTTTAGGCTGATCTTTTTTTTTTTTTTCTGCCATTCTTCTTTTTTCCATTCCTTCCCTACTGCCTTCCTTCCTTCTTTCCATAAAGAATTACCAAGCAGCCACCATCTCCAGGGGGCTTGGTCTACAGCAGGGAAAAGCCAGCTATATCACATTGGGGTTTAGATTCTGGCTGGGCAGGAGCGGGGAGAGGCAATAAGTAGAAAAATTGTTTAGAATACATAGTGGCAATTGCTGTGGAGAAAACCAAAGGCAAAAGTAGATAAGGAGTAGGGGGCCATGTTGCTCACTCAAATAGATGGGGGTGGAGTGGGAGGAGAAGAGTAAGTGCAAAGGCAGGAGTGAGGCTGATGAGGATAAAGAATGCTCGGCAGCATTAACTTGCTTCAATTTTTCTTTGTCAGGAACCTCTCCTTCTAATTCTTTCCCCTACTTTATGCATATTCTTGCAAATCTCTCAACAGGGTTAGCAACAGCATTTCCCTCAACACTTCAGGCCTGTAGTACCACTAAAGCAGTTCTGGGAATCAGCTCCTGAACCCTCTTCTGGATGAGTCTATCCTGTGCACCTGTGGAAATGCACCAACAGTTTGCATTTGTGGAGCAATTCATTTATTAAATGTCTACTATGTTCCAGTTATTATATGAAATGCTCAGAAATCAACGACAAAAAAGACACAGGGGTTGCCCCTTAAAAAGCATGCATCTAATCTTAAAAAACAAAAATAAACATCTATTGATGTAATGTATGTTCAATAATGACATATATTTGTATTACAGGAATACAAAGAATGGGATGATGGCTCTTACCTGGGGAGATTGGAGCTGGATTGGGGGCCGGCACCGCGGCTCACTAGCCTAATCCTCCACCTGCGGTGCCGGCACCCCGTGTTCTAGTCCTGGTTGGGGCGCCGGATTCTGTCCCGATTGCTCCTCTTCCAGTCCAGCTCTCTGCTGTGGCTCATCCGGGCACCGGAGGATGGTCCAAGTGCTTGGGCCCTGCACCTGCCTGGGAGACCAGGAGGAAGCATCTGACTCTTGGTTTCGGATTGGCGCAGTGTGCCGGCTGTAGCGGCCATTTGGGGGGTGAACCAACAGAAAAGGAAGACCTTTCTCTCGCTCTCTCTCTTTCTGTCTAACTCTGCCTGTCAAAAAATAAATAAATAAAAAAGAGCTGGATTGGATTGACAGGGAAGAGATTACAAATATCTTAATTCGAAATCGAATTAAGGATTTACAAAGTCACCATTTATTAAAACTTTCATGTCAATACATTTCTATAACATCTTAGCCTCTGGATGGGTGCATCCAAATTGCTCATGAAAAAGATTCCATCAATTCTTGCTAATAAGTGCACTTTTTCTTTGAAAGAACTGTTGATTATTTCAGCTCTGATTTCAGCTCAGATCAGAGTGGGGATGTTTCCTCTATTTGACCATTATCAATATGCATTGCACATTCTTGTATGAACACATATTGTCTTTTCTATATCTAGGTAGGAAAGGAATTGCTTGATCATATGGTAACTCTATGTGTAACTGTTCAAGGAAGCCAAACTGTGTATCCAAAATTGCTATCCCATTTCTTCATTATTGTCTGTCTTTTTAGTTATGTCCATTCTAGTGGCTGTGAAGTGATTTCTAATTATGATTTGCATCTCTCTAATGACTACCGTTGTCGGGCAACTTTTCATGGACATGGTGCTTATTTGTATATCTTCTTCAGAAAAGTCTATTCAAATATTTAGCCCATTTTAAAATTGGATTATTTCTCCTTTACTGTTTACTGTTGAATTGCTAGAGTTCTTTATACATTCTTAAGCTGCTCCCTTATTAAATAGGTGATTTGGAAATATTTTCCCGATATTCTGGGTTATTTTTGTACTTTGACAGTATCCTGTCACTCCTCCACTCGCGGAGGAACAACACCGGACCCTGCGCTGTTCTCTTTCCCCGGCTCTTCCCGGGTTTGCCCCCCCCCCCACGCGGAGGAGCGGCACCGGCGAGCCTTCCAACCAACTCTGGGGGGGGGGGGGGCGGCCGTGCATGTTGTCTCTTTCCCCCTTTTAAGGGGTTGGGTCAGGAATCAGCTAATTAACAAAGCAGCTGTGTAAGATTTGTTTACTCTCTCTCAGCGCCATATGATGGGAGATCAGGCGCATCAAGTTAGTCTCAATCATCTCAGTGGTCTAGTCCAGTCTCGGTAGTTTCAGTACTTATTTGTCCATAGTCTCAGTACTTATTTGGCCCCCCGGGCGCCCCGCCATGTTGCGGGAGACGGGCCCTGCTCCCCACAGTATCCTCTGAAGCACACTAATTTTTAATTTTGATGAGTTCCAAGTTATCTAATTTTTGCTTTGCATTTTGTTCTTGAGCCATCACATCTAGAAACTGTCATAAATGACTCCAAAATATATGTCACCAATGTATGTATTTTGTGCTCTGTTATATTGTCTTTGAAAACCAAAATAGTTTGAGAATTTATGTATTTCTCTACCTTGTGGAACCATGATTCTCTCAGCATTTTACGTTAGTACCAATAAAAGTAGATTATGATAAAAGAAAAAAGTATGGTAAACAGCTACAGAGTAGCTTTCCATGATGATTATGATTTAGATATCCAGAAATTATGACTTATCTAGAATTTACATGGGATTTTATCACATGTATAATTATTAAGTTGTAGCTTAATCTTCACCAAAATATAACCTTTAAATTGGGTTAAATTGGGGTCAGTGCTATGTGTATGGGTTAATTTTCTGCCTGCAGTGGTGGCATCCTATGTGGGCTCCAGTTCTAGTCCTGGCTGCCCCACTTCTGAGCCAGCTCTCCGCTGTGGCCTGGGAAAGCAGTAGAAGTGGCCCAAGCACTTAGGCCCCTGTACCCTTATGGGAGACCTGGAAGAAGATCCTGGCTCTTGGCTTCTTATTGGCTCAGCTCTGGCCATTGTGGCCATTTAGGGAGTGCACCAGCAGATGGAAGACCTTTGTCTCTCCGTCTCACTGTCTGTAACTCTACCTCTCAAATAAATAAATAAATAAATATTTTTAAAAAATGGGTTAAATTAAGCTGAATATGATTTAAATTATTGACATTCCTATGTCTCATTTCTATCCTGTATGAATCTAATTATGAGGAACTTAAGCTGAGAAGAAAAATACATATAAATAAGATCGTTATTTCAGTTCAAAGAATATTTATTGAAGGCTATTGTTCTGGTTTTCTATTATTGTAGAACAAATACTTGGTGTTTGAAAAAAATAATGGTATATTGTATTTCATGGTTTTGTTGATTGAGAATTCAGGCGAGCCTCAGCTAGTCAAGTCTGTTTCATCATGGCTCCCCTGCTGTTGCTCGGGTCCCTTGTTGATGTTCAGCTGGTGGCTGATCTGTCCTGTCCACGAAAGCTTCAATCACACGCCTGATGCCTTGATTAGGGCAGCCAAAGGCAGGCTCAGCTGGGCACATTCTTGTTTTCTCTCCACTTTCTCCCGTTCCAGAGTAATTCAAGAACTTTGAGAGAAAGGGTGAACATTAAGTTCAAGGCTGGCCTAGAATCACTTCCAACAAATTCTGTCAGTGGAAAAGTCACAGGCTGGAACAGATTCTCAAAGAAGGGAACTGGAACCCAACACTAGCTGAGAGTTACATCATGAAACGTGCATTCTTCTTCAACCTGCCATAGACACCTTGCGTCAGACATGATGTCAGGCTTCAGGGAAACAGAGACTAGCAGGCTTCTCTTTACAAAAAGTTCTCCAAGCTTAACAGGATGTTGTGAGAGTGAACAGGTTATACAGTTTGTTGTCCAAATCAGATACTTATTAGAGTAAAAAATGGTATAAATAATTACTACTCTTGTATAAGAAGATAAAATTAGACTATCCCAAATTGGAAAGATGATCATGCTGGTTTTCAGACACTCAAGTTTAATATATCATAAGTAGAAAACTTAAACTTCATTTCCTTTATATTTCATAACTCTCATAGTGGCTAAATTCTCATTTTCAATAAAAGTTGGTTTGGGGAATGGTTTGAGACCATTGCAATTGTGAGACTGTGCATACCAAAAGTAGTCAATGAAAAAATCACATTCTGTTATTAAAAAGAACAAAGCTATATCCTCTCTCTAAAATACTATGCTTCTTGCTAAATTATTTTATTTAAAAAACAATAAGGACGTTTCTTAGTAACATAAACCCTTGTGATAATAGCCAGTATCTGTGGAAACGGACAAGCTCTGAAGTCTCCTTGATACGGTCCATCTTGTTTGAGTGCACATGTGCTGTCATAGCAATTTACCCAAGACTGGCCATTTATAAACAACCGAAATTTACTTCTCACAGCTCTAGAAGCTGGAAACCCACAATCCTGGTGCAGACAGGATCAGAATCTAGTGAGGATAGCTCTCTGTTTCCAAAGTGGCCCTGCTTGGAGGGAACTAACAGGATGTCCCCACCTGACAGAAGGGCACGAAAGGGCTCCGGAACTCACCCTGAACTTTTGAATGGACTTATCTCATTCATGAAAGTAGAGTCTTCATGGCCCAATCACCTTCCGCAGACGCCACCTCTTAAAGACTATCTCCTTAGAGCTTCACTTCTAACAGAGAACTTTGGAGGGACAAAGCAGGGCACACCTCCCACTGTGACATTGCTTCTGTTTTACCTCTGCACCCCAGTTACTGAATTCCACTTCCATCTCAATTCTTGAGGAGACATTTTAGTCTAAGAATTTGACATGCAGAGGTCTCTAGGTTAAAGTGCCAAAGGGCTTGTGACATTAAAGGAGGATTTTTTTCTTTAATTGGACTCATTTCACATTCAGGTGTCGAACCTAATAGGAAGCTGTTACTGGCCAGTGAAAGAGAGGCAATTTATCACTCTGCAACTCAATAGAAAGCAGTTGAGGCTGCAAATTTTTACATGGCTCTCTGACTCTCTGGGCTTGGCACTCAAGTGGCTGGGAGTAACTCCTGTGAGCCAGGAGAAAAATGAATATGAAATTTCCCTGAGAAAATGTACTGAAACATTGAAAAATACTTGTGAAGAATAAAACTTCAGATAAACTGGTTTTCATAATGACTATTAATTCTTATTTTCTCAAGAGTATCTTATTTTTCTTTTTCTTGCTTCTATTTAAGTATTTTAGAGTAAAAGGCACTCATGGCTACTTTCTGTCTGAGACACCTTTCATTTGTTATCTCTTTATCTTGACCACCAAGGTCATTTTGTTTATTTAAAAACTAAATTATCTAGACTTCACATGTATTTTAAAGTGTTTTGAGATCTTTTGAGGAGAGGTCATGGATGGATAGATGGATAGATGGGTAGATGGATGGATGGATGGGTAGACGGATGGATGGATGGGTAGACGGATGGATGGATGGAAGAAAATATTCATGAAACTAGTGTTTATTTCGAACTTCTGATATGTCAGGTGCTAGCTTAGGACTACAGATCCTACAATGAGCAAATGCTGAGGAGATTCCTTCGTGGTCTTTATGTTCTGGTGTGGCCAGAGGCGTGATAGACAAGGAAATGACAAATATTATAATTAGAGATTGTACTAAGTGTCTCTCATGAAATATGTAATATGACATGAAAGAAAGTGACTGGGAGAGATGGGACATGTGTGGTGTGTCGCTCCCCGTCTTCGTGGAGGAGCAACACTGAACCCTGCCTAGGCTTCATATCCGAGTCACGGCACCATTATGTCGCTCCCCCTCTTCATGGAGGAACGACACAGGACCCTGCGCTGTTCTTCTGTCTGCTCGGCCCTCCCCGGGTTTGCTGCTGGTTCTTCCTGGGTTGGCTACCGTCCCTTCCACCTCCGTGGAAGGGCAGCTCCCCCTGGCCACATTCCCCACTTCCGCAGGGGAGCGGCACACCGCCGGCCGGCTTTCTCGGGGGCTGCACAGGTGTTCCTTCAGATAGATGTTCCCCATAGATGTTCCTGGTGCATGCCGTCTCTCTCCTCCTTTATAGTCCTCCTCCGCCAATCCCAACTCTGCTACCCAGACGCCGAGTACGCTGCTCTCCTCCAATCAGGAGCAGGATCAGCTCCTGCAGGTTATTGGTCGAACTGGAGGCAGCTGTGTAGAAGCTGTTTTCTCCTCTCCCAGCGCCATATTGTGGGAGAGCAGATGCATAGAATAAGTCTTAATTCCAGTAACAGTATAGTCCGAGTTGCTCCCCACAGTGGTGCTTAAGACTGACAGAAAAGCCATCTCCAGGGATCATTTTTGAGCATGGACCTGAAAAGTGGAAGAAAAGGAAACTGAGGCACAGACAAGGAAAAGAGTGGAGGAATGTTGACTTAGAGACTCATATAGGGAAATCCATCTCTGCGTTAAGCTCCCGTTGAATTCTTCCAATATTCTGGACAGAATAGATTCTTTCCTGTGTTACAAACAGGAAACAGAGCCGAGTCCCAAGTCTGCATGGGTGGTAAGTGGCAGAACTGCGATCTGGCCCCAGGCCTGCTGACACTAGAACCTGCTGGAGGGGATGAATGCGGGCTCCCAAGCCTGAAAGGTAAATATGCAGATCCTGCCTCTGCACATCCAGCTGATGAGCCTCAGAAAGCCAATTACTTTCTCTGAGGCTTAGTTCCCCATTTGAAAACAGGGATTATTTTACTTACCTAAGGGAGTTGTTGAAAAGATTAAAATAATGCTCATTTGACAAAGCCTTCTGTGAGGCCCAGGGTAAGCTTTTAACAAATGACAGTTGTTTTCACTTTCTTTCTCCAAGGATGCAGGTGGAACAGCAGGTGGGACAAGATCTGAGGTTGCTTTTATTGTAGAGCATCGCACTTCTCATTGCCCTAGCATTATTTTAAAAATGAATATACTCACTGGGAGACTGGTGAAATATACAAGCAAGTGTAAATTATGAAGAATGGAAATAAGCAGGAAAAAATCAGTTTATTTTTCATGTATATCAGTAAAAGCTTTGTGATCCTTTTTGGCCAAACATGAAGGCAGAATTCTTCAGGACCCAAACCTTTGCAAGCTTTTCCCCATGCAGTGTCTTGCATAGATAATCACTTCATCAGACAGGGATTTCATGACCTAGGTCATGCTCAAGGTCCTTCAAGATAGTTTCAAGTTAATGGAACAATCGTTGCTGGTCTTAAAAAATAAGATGTACTCAAGTATTAGAATAATTTAATCAATCCATGGAGGCAAAGTGTATGATGCAAGTCAAATAGTTCACTGGTGATGGAGAAGGGATGGGGAGGGAGGGGCTGCTGAATGACCTCTGTCGACTTCTGTTGGCCTGAAATCCCAGACTGTCATCCAGGACAGTGAAAATCAGCAAAGTGCACTACAGGTTGCTGTTTGTTAACAACAAATATTGAATGTATTCTCTTTCCTCAAAAGCAAATCACAGGAATCATTAAGTGTCAATGAGATAAATATCTTTGAGGTAAAATTTGTTTTGAGTCCCATGATATAAATGAAAAGAAAAACACTTTGAATTTTTGTGTCTTTCCCCTTTCTTCCAAAGGGATCAAATACTTTTGCATGCAGCTGAATCCTTCAAAGGGAGATGTAAAGGTACCCTTCTGTAACTCCAGACATCAAAATTGAGAAGGAGTTGGTCTAACATCAGTAAAATATAGAAATATTCTTAATTAATTTGGAACTGATAGAAAACTTTTTGAAAGAGCCATTTCATTTAAATTTTTTCATTTTGTATTATAAGTAGATTGCATAATTCTCTATATGGTTATTATAAGCTACAAAATGAGAACCCACTGTGAATAGTATACTTTCATTGCATTAATTTCCTTACCATTGAATTTTCAATTTTACCCAGGACAGGTTACTTTTCTAAAGTTCTGTTAAAAAGGCGGTGAGTTAAATAGAACATTGTGTTATATGACACCAGTTATTTTCTGAAAGCATTTGCATGTAACATTTATTGTTCTGGAGTCTGTGCAAGTATAATATCCTAACACTCTTTCGCCCCCACCCTTTGGACAGAATTTTGTTACAGCTTATTTAAATTTAACTTTTAAAAAAATTGAACCTGTGTATTCTTTTAAAGTTAAAAAATGACTGCCCTGGTGCCTGTGTCTAAGCCTTTGTGTGACAACGCAAACTAACCCATCACCGCTTCATCCCCAGAGAAGCTCTGCCTGACTTTCCCACTCCTGAGCCAAGGCAGGTGCAAGCAGCCCATTGCCAAGATGTGTGGGAGTTTGCAGAACTTCCAAGAGCCCCTGAATTCCTTTCCACTGAATCCATGAGTGCTTAATGGACTCTTCTCCACATAGCTGCTGCATTCTGCATCAGTGTCTTTCTCCATAGCCAGAGCCCTGATAGAAAAATGCAAAAGAAACCAAATAAAGCAAAAACAAAGGTGTGGGGGGGGGGGAGGGAGCAAGAGGGTACATTTTCGCCATGTTGCGTTTTAAGATTTCATACCAATAGCACTCAGTTAAGGAGGTAAATGAGTTGGGTACAGGGTAGCTGCATTCCAGTATAGTTATTCAATAAGAAAGAATAGGACCAAGCTGGCAGCCCAGAGAATGCACCTGAGACAGACTCCCTTTGTGTGTGCAGAGTGTCACATGAGGTTTTAGTTTTGCAGTTGAACTCCACTGGATTGACGAATTCTACATTTGCTTTGATAAACGTTTTGTCCATTTAAAAAGTCATTACCATCTTCCTGGCAACAGCTGGGCTCCGTTATGTCTCAGATGCTTGTTCTGTGTCATTTCCTCCAGCTGAAAACTCACAGAATTGGCAATTAGTTGCAATCATTGGCAGCAGGGAAAGTAAAGGGAAACCCCCCCTGCAATGTGGCTGCTGAAAGATAGAAGTAACAGATGACTTGTGGGGTTCTGGGCTTAAGAACTCAGCCCCTCTCCCCACAGTTACTCCTAAGAACAAGCTTTTGTACCTAGGAGCCCAGCCCCAAGAGCAGGTACTGCTCCCCACTGAAAGGACATTTGCTTCTAGCCTTAGGAAACAGAACTGAAGGCCAACTTCTGTGGTTTTTTTTTGTTGTTGCTGTTGTTAAACAATTTTTTTTTCCCTTTAAGATAACCTTCGAAGATTGCAATTTCTCTAATTGTACTAGTGGTCAGTTACGTGCTTGGGCGGTGTTCCACTGCCTACTACACACCAAAAAGAGTATCTGCTCACCATGAAGAAAGAGTTGATTTTTGTATCAGTTACAATTTTTGTGCCTTACCCACACTATTTGTTTCCTAATGATTCCTTGAATCAATAATTTGTGCTGAGCTCCCCTGGGTGACTCTTCTGCTGGTTTTTCTGGGGTCACCTCTCGATACAGTCATGTGATGGCTTGGCTGGTTGTAGATTGTCCAAGAAGGCCTCACTCATTAGCAGCTGGTGTTGTCTGTCAACCGAAGTGTTTCTCTCACTGGGGTTTTACATTCTTACGGAGGCTAAGCAAGGCCTCCTTATGTGGAGGTCTCAGGGCCAAGAGGGCAAGCGCGGGATCTTACATGAAGAGGGGCAGGTCTCCCAGTTTAACTCCTGCCACAATCTGTTGTTGGTCAGTGTAAGTGACGATTCAAGAGTCAGGGAGAAAGGAAATAGTCTACCGCCTAATGGGAGGAATGGCAAGCTCATGTTGAAAAGGATCATTGCATTTATCTTTGCAAGCAATCTCCTCCGAAAAACCTGCTAGGGAAGTATTAGTAATAAAGCCATGATAAGATTCTATTCTGAAAGAAAATATCCATGTGTTTCAATTTACTGTTTCTATTTGAAAATTTTGCTCTCTAATGATGAAAATGCAAATCTATTCCATGCATAATGTTATAGTGGAACCATCTGAACATTGCAGTGCCATTATTCCTTGAAAAACTCATGTTTAAACTGTTGTGCAAAGCATACAGAATATACTACATTGTCTAAACTAATTTGATGCTAAACTACTCCTGAATTTTTACAAATATATTGGTCTTTTAACATGGCCTTTTTGGTCAGGAAGTAACTGTTCCTACCTCCTCTCCTTTCTTGGGATAGTTTTATATTTATCTTTGCTTTAAATCTGGCCTCTGAACAGCTCAGGCACCTGGATGGGGAAATCTCTAGAGTTCTGGTTGCTTCTACTAGATCTAAGTGTGGTAGGGCTATATGCAGACCTGCCCAGAGAGTTCCTGTGAGGGAGGGGAGCATTCCAGGAGGCACACTCATTGTTCTACTTAGGCATTTTTAGAACAGAGACTTACTCAAGTTGCCACATGTAGTTGCTAGTGGGCTTTTGTTTTGTTTTGTCAGTTATTAGCATGGAATGGAAGAACAGCTGGGATTGGAAATCTGTCAGCTGTCAACTCTAGGAATTGACCTGTCTCCCTCCTTCATGCCTGGCTCTCTCTGTCTCTGTCTCTGTCTCTTTCTCTCTCATAGTCTCTCAGTTTTTCCTGTCTCCTTTCTACCAATCAGCATTTTAGAGTCATTCAAATTGGTTTATAATCCACATTACGTGTCTGTGTAATGGCATCCCCAAGGGCCAAGTTTCTTTCCTTTTTTAAAAAAATATTTATTTTATTTATTTGAAAGTCAGAGTTACACAGAGAGAGATGGGGAGGCAGAGAGAGAGAGAGGTCTTCCATTCCACTGGTTCACTTCCCAAATGACCACAATGGCCAGAGCTGAGCTGATCCGAAGCCAGGAGCCAGGAGCTTCTTCCAGGTCTCCCACGTGGGTGCAGGGGCCCAAGGACTTGGGGCATCTCCTACTGCTATCCCAGGCCATAGCAGAGAGCTGGTCGGAAGAGGAGCAGCTGGGACTTGAACCAGCACCCGTATGGGATGCCGGCACTGCAGGCTGGGGCTTTAACCCGCTACACCACAGCGTGGGTCCCAAGGTTCTTTCTCTAGTTCATGGCTTTGCCTTGCTTGTACTAATTGGCATTTATTTAACATTTACTATACAGTAGGCATGGAACTGAACTTTTTGCAATAATCTTGTAATTAAATTACTGCAACAACCCAGCAGTATATGTATTATTTTCTACATTTTATAGATGAAGGAACCAAGGTTAGAAAGGAAATATTCTTATTTCAAGTCACAAACCTAGGAAACAGCCAGACAAGACTGAGTCCAGTGTTGTGGACATCCAAAGCTCACGTTTTTACCTTCTTCAATCCTCCTTTAAGGCCTGAGTTTTCTTGGGGATGTCCTTCACCATCCTGGCCTCTCCTACTGCAGGTTCAGTTTCCACCCCTTGGTTGTTGTTTGAGAATTTCCCCGTTGTCTCAGAATTTTAGCTGAAACATCAAACCTGAAGTTAGCAAGCACTAAGAACCTTTGATTTTTACAGAGACTGTGGAAGAACAACCAGAAGCTTCCTCCCTGCATCCCTTACGGAGCGGTGTCCAAACTACTCTTGGAGCCTTAGCCCCACTGACCCACCCAGCTTCTCCAAGAAGAAGACTAGAATTCACTGGGGAAGGAGGGTAGAGTGGGGAGGCCACATTGCTGCAAGAGAAAATGAGGATGCCTGCCATCAAGACAGCCTGGCAGCCCTCCCCAGCTACATCTGGCTGAGTTGCAGGATCACAGACCTGGAACGGGGGCCACAGCAAGAGGTTTCTCGGGAAAGAGTTTCCTGAGAAAACTGTTTCCTTTCTTGTACTTCATGAACAAACTGATTTCAAGAATGTATTTCTCAATCCAGGTTCTCCAGGGAGAAAGGCTGATTGGCGCAGCCCTGTCTTGATTGCAGGCCGCACTGTGAGTCTCATCCAGCCCATGGGCTGGCTGCCAGTGCCAGATGCTCACCCCCAGTCCAGTAGGCTGTGGCCAGGATAGGGTCAAGGGGTCCAAGGACAAGGATGGAAGATCATCCCTGTTGAAGATGTAGTAGGCGGTAACTATCCTTGTGGATGTTTGCAAGCAAAATAGGCACATATTACACATTCTAGGGACTGCAGTGAAAGTGTTGTATATCTGTGCGTGCATTGTGTATGATGTATGTTGTGAGTACATGTGTTATATGTCTGTGTGTCTTGTGTGTTGTGTTGTATGTGTGTGTTGTGTATAGCCCTGTGCACTGTTTATTGTATGTCTGTTGTATGTTCCTGTGTGTTATATGTCAGTATCTGTGTGTGATGTATGTCTCTGTGTGTTGTATCTTGTATCTCTGTGTGTTGCCTGTGTATCTCTGTGTCTGGTATATATCTATGTGTACTGTGTATCTGTTGTGTGTGTACATGTGTGTTGTACGCATCATGTGTTGTATCTATGTGATATCTGTGAATCTGTGTATTGTTTGTTTTGTATGTGCTGTGTGTGTACATGTGTCATATGTGTTTTATCTCTGTGTGTTGCCTGTGTGATTTGTGTCTGTATGTGTCATGTGTCTCTCTGTCAGGTGTATATGTGTGTGTTATGTCTTCATGTGTGATGTATGAGTGCATGTTATTTTCAAATACCTAACTCACTTTACTGGCATTCCAGAGAGTGATAAGGAAGGGTCACGCATCTCATGTGCACGCATGCATACCTACATGGTGAGAAAATCGCTGACTTCCTTCCTCAGACAGCTGAAAGCAGTGATCCATCTCCTCCGGGCCCTGCACAGAGCAATTGCTTAATACTAAATATTTACTCTCTGTGATAACTCTGTCCCTTTGTGTGAGTTCATCCCGACCCCTTGCCCCTGTCCAAACCTGTGGTGTTCCTTGATCTCAGCTTTATTTGCTCCAAATCAAGTAGGGCATTGATGTTTGTTTGTCAGATTCCAGCATTCCCTTCCTGTATCTGAAGATGCCACAGCCTCTGCTGGCTTTTTAGCAAACACAGTACCTTAGAGCAGGACCCTGGAGTCAGCCAGATGTTGCTAAATCCCACTTGTGAAACTCATGGCTGTGTGAGTCAGGGCAGGTTCTTTAAGGTCTCGGAGCTCACTTGTGAGCAGGACTCTGCAGAGTCAACTCATGGAGTTATCTGGAAAGTCTAGAGAAGAACCAGATCCCCAGGGAGTGTACTGACTCTGCTGCTTGGGCCCCTGTACCCGCATGGGAGACCAGGAGGAGACCTGGCTCCTGGCTTTGGATCGGCGCAGCACTGGCCGTAGCGGCCATTTGGGAAGTGAACCAATGGAAGGAAGACCTTTCTCTCTGTCTCTCTCTCTCACTGTCTTGACTCTGCCTGTCCAAAAAAAAAAAAAAAAAAAAAAAAAAAAAAAAAAGAGAGAGAGAGAGGGAGAGGACAAAAATCACCCAAATCACCCAACAAGTCTTGGGCAGTCATTTTATACCATCAGGAGGCATAGGGAGTGGTATCTGGGATCGATTTTAATCAGATTTTTCAAGCGGGTAGAATGTGTGGTGGGGCTTGAAAAACACCCAGTAATGTGCCCTTTTTCAGAAATCTCGGAAGTGTCATGGAGTGAGGTGCATGATGGGAGCTGGCCATAGTAACTTTATTATAATGACCTAAAGGTTATCAGGGAAGCAAGCCTGCTACCATATTGGATACTGTAGCTGGTACCCGTTCTAAGTTTACAGCATGGCAGACCTTGCAGGTTCACCAACATGGAAGCTGAGGGCTTTGTGGTGCACAGAAGGTGGGTGTGGGGACTACACAGACAGGGAGCTTTAGGTGGTGCAGACCAGGCTGTCATGGCGGCTGGCTTTGGCTGCTGCACCAGGGGGCCAGGGTTCTCCACAGGCCAGGTGGAGCTGTCATGCCACAGGCTGGGCCAGCTGGCCAGGGCTGCCAGACCTCAGCTCCCCGATATTAACTACCTACCTTTCCAGATTCGAATTTGTCCATGATCTTTCTTTAGTAGGCTGCTCTGTGGCCTTCTCTCAGCATAGCTAATCATACCTCCCTCCCTTCAATATTTCCTCAATCCAGGTGTTTATTTTTTAAACTAGAACTTTCCTCACAGTCATTAACTTCCGAATGTCATCTTGCAGGCTGTTACCTAGTTACTCCTATGTAACCATCAAAGAAGAAAACTGACTTCATGCCCCTCCTTAATCGCATCGCTCAGTCACACAGCCACCCACCCTCTTGTGAATGCTCTGTGTGGATATGACCTTGTCAGTGGGATGGTGAGAAAGGAGGAAGGGGAGGCACGAAGATGCAATAGCACCTAGTGTGTGGAAGGAGCACCGCCATTGTTACCCAATGGTTGTATCTTGAAATTAACTCCTGGAGTCGATATTTTACTATTTCTTTTTACATGACAGTGACAAAAATATCAGAATCCTGTTGGTTTCTGTTCCAATAGCTTGTCTGAAACAGTACAAGTTTCTGCTACCAAAACTCACATGGTTGAGTGACTCAATTAACTTTTGAAAATTCAGTTTCCTTAGCTTCACAAAGAGATAATAATCAATATCTCACAGGCATTTTCTGAAAATCAAATGATGGAAAATGAGCTTCTGACATGGTTCCAGGAATACAATAGGCACTCAGCGCAGTTTGGGTCCCTCTCCACTTTTTTTCACTACCAAAGACCAATAATTTCCTTTCTCATTCACCATCAGATAATTTTCTTTTTTTTTTAAAGAAAAAGGCCAGGCTGAAGCCAGGAGCCAGGCATTTCACCCAGGTCTCCCAAGTGGGAGGCAGGGGCCCAAGTATTTGAGCCATCTTCTATTGTTTTCCCAGCCCATCAGCAGGGAGCTGGATTGGAAGTGGAGCAGCTGGGACAGGAACCTGCACCCATATGGAATGCAGGCATCACAGGCAGGCAATGCCAGCCCCCAGATCATCTTCTTGACCTGAGACTGCGATCAGTCCCCAAAAGCATACTCTGATGGATTCACTTCCTTCCAGTGTCTGAGGAGTCTTCCTCAAATCCTGTTCTGAGCAGGGACATGCACAAGCCTGCATGGAACCTGAGGATCCGCTGTCTGAAGTGTCTCCTCAGTAACTGACAGAACGGGATAGCCATCTGCCGAACCCATCATTAAATGGCAGTGACTGTCCCCTGAGCTTAGAGAAGTAAGGACTGGCTGCTTGCTTGCTTCCATGAAGCCCTGAACGGAACTGCTCTTCTGGATGGGGAGCAGGGAGGAAATTTACATCCTGTGATTTCCCTTAGCTGATTCCTAATATATAAACATCCTCATTTGCATGGACTACTGGAAGTTATTTATATTCTAATTATGGTCTATTTGAATATTGCTTTTCTATTCTAATTAAAGGGTTAGGGAAAGCTCTTTTGTTTTCAGGAGGAGATTGTTGTTGAAAGAGAAAGAAGTGGTCAGCTTGCAGGAGCACAAGGTATACCAGGAGCTTGTGTGCAGAGATCTAAATGAGAAATGGTGCCCAAGAAGCAAAACCACTGACCCTTGTGGACCTGTCAGGAAAAAAAATGTAGGCAGAAACACAAGGAAGTGTATAGGAGCATCTTTCATTATAATTACAACTGTAACTCATGGTAGCTTGTGGATACAATAGCTTTAGGAAGCTAAGGCTATGACCTACCATCTATCCATCATTTCCCTCCCCAGGCAAGACCACCAGAGAATTGATTGTATTCATATGGGAAAAAATTAAACACCTGTACAATTAGTATTTCAGTATCAGATGTTTGAGTTTAAGAACAGACTGGCTACTTGGATTTTCCCAGAGGGTGTTGTGTGAATCTTCTTTACAGAGGCTGCACATAGGATGTTTGTATTCATTAAAACGGAGGATATTATTATGTCTTATAAGTTATAGTTATGTCTAAGAGCTCACAAAAGATGTATCATCCTTGGGTTCTTCTTTAAAGCCAATTAAGTTTCAAAAAGGAAAGAAGGGGGTGGAAATAAGGGAAAAAAGAAAGGGGAAAAAAGCAAAGTCTACTAATGTTGTGTTTGTGAGCTACATACAGATAAATAAAAAAAAATAAAATCACAACCTCGATTCACTTAAAACAAAAAACAAACAAGACCAAAAAAAAGAACAGCTCAGCTCCAGAGTGCAGTACTGGATTCCAGAGATATTAACTACACCATCCTAGGCTTCCTTTACTTTTTCCAGCAAGTTTGCTATTGCTCTCCTCATCTGTTTCATCTCTTCCCTGTATCCCATTGGGAATATAATGCAAAAATAAAAATAAAAAGTAAGAATAAATAAAACCACTGGGTAAGAAGCTGAGAAACCCATGTTAGAGAGTTCGCTTAGCTACTAATTAATGACGCAACTCTAGACGAATTCTTCTAGGAGGTCTCCTCTGACCCACTGCTCCACTGAGGGAGACTTGACCATCTCCTTCACTCTAGCACCACGGTGGTCCCTACTTGGGAGAAACCTGCCGTGTTACAAGGACTCACTCTCACAGGTGCTCTTGACCATTCAGGAGCTGCTCAGAGGCAGGAACCTGATTTCTCTATAGATCATAAACTTCATGAAGACAAAAACCACGGCTGCTCTTATACAATTTGAATCCCTTGTCTCCTGGAACACGACAGGTACTCAAGGCCTGTCGGGGTTGTCACCATACTCCCGGGCTGAGCTCCTCTCCAGTGTTTCTTCAGCGGTCACTCCATGCCCGCTCCATCTTAGGTGGCCGCCTTCTAGTTACTCTCCAACTCCCCTTCACATCATGCCTTTTACTTTTCTGTAAACTGTGGCACCTTCTGGAACATTCTTATTTGTTTCTTTCTTTTCTCCTTGCACCACGGACAACATGAGGGCTGTGAACGTCTCAGTTTTGGTCACTACTTTATCTCCAGCCCTTAGAAAACCTATCTGCACAAATATACACTGAATGAATAAAGTTGTGAGCTGGGGAACTGACTATAGGCTGGATACTTCCAATTCAATCAGTCCACAGCACCCACGTTCAGGAAAGGAAAGGTGGTTTCCTCTCACTGAATACTTGGAAAACTCCTGACCTCCAGAAGGTCTGAAGACAAATGCCTTGGAAAGCATTATGATGACTTGATACAACGTCTTCTTTCCCTGTTTGAGATATCTGTGTGGCGTATGGCCAATGCTGTCACTTTCAATGCAACAGAAGCGCTTCTGTACTGCAGTCTTAGCGTTTTATTTTTTTAGAAAATTTTTATTTAATAAATATAAATTTCGAAAGTACAACTTTTGGATTATAGCGGTTTTCCCCCACAACCACCCTCTCACCCAAAAACCATCTCATCTCCAACTCCCTCTCCTATCCCATTCATCATTAAGATTCATTTTTAATTATCTTTATATACAGAAGATCAGCTTAGTATCTACTAAGTAAAGATTTCAGCTGGCACCGCAGCTCAATAGGCCAATCCTCCGCCTAGCAGCGCCGGCACACGAGATTCTAGTCCCGGTCGGGGCGCCGGATTCTGTCCCGGTTGCCCCTCTTCCAGGCCAGCTCTCTGCTATGGCCTGGGAGTGCAGTGGAGGATGGCCCAAGTGCTTGGGCCCTGCACCCCATGGGAGACCAGGAGAAGCACCTGGCTCCTGCCGGCGGCCATTGGAAGGTGAACCAACGGCAAAGAAAGACCTTTCTCTCTGTCTCTCTCTCTCTCTCTCTCTCACTAACTCTGCCTGTAAAAAAAAAAAAAAAAAAAAAAAAAAAAGATTTCAACAGTTTGCTCCACAGACACACTGTTTGAAGACTAGTTTTACCGTTAATTCTCATAGTACAACACATTAAGGACAGAGATCCTACATGAGGAGTAAGTGCACAGTGACTCCTGTTGTTGATTTAACAATTGACATTCTTATTTAAGACAAAGCTCTTGTCTTGAGCTGCCAAAGCTATAGAAACCTCCTGAGTTCACAAACCCCTCTGTGAGTGAGATCCCAGTGGAAAGAATGGGCCACCAAAGAAGGAGGTACCTTTCTCTGAAGGGAGGAGAGATCTTCCACTTTGATTATGGCCTCAAGTCTTAGCATTTTAGAAATGCATAACAATGCTTATATGAAATATTATTTGTGTAGTCAATGATTTATGTTTTGTAACTTATTAAAATATATTTTATTTATTTGTTTGTTTGCCATTTCATTATTCCTACTATTCTACCTCTATCTGAGTTTTTGAGAGAGTAAGGTATTTAGGGGGACATTTATATATAAAGTCAGTGACAAAAATATAATTAGATTGGATAGAATTTATGATGTGGAATGTTATGGAAATGCCATTCAAAAAAAAAGATTTATTTATTTATTTGAAAGGCAAAGTTTCAGAGAGGCAGAGGGAGAGAGAGAGAGGTCTGCCATCCGCTGGGTCCCTCCCCAAATGTCCGCAACAGATGGAGCTGGGCTGATCCGAAGCCAGGAGACAGGAGCTTCTTCCAGGTCTCCCACGTGGGTGCAGGGGCCCAAGGACTTGGGCCATCTTCCACTGCTTTCCCAGGCCATAGCAGAGAGCTGGATCAGAAGAGGAGCAGCCAGGACTTGAACTGGCGACCAAATGGGATTCCGGGACTACAAGCGGCAGCTTCACCTGCCATGCCACAGTGCCAGCTCCATGAAAATGCCATTCTTACAGAATTTCTGCAGACCTGAATGAATTTTTGTTTTAAAAAATGAGTTGCTATAATGTATTTGTCTTAGTCTGCTCTGTGGCCATAACTAAATATCTGAAGCTGAGTAATTTATAAAGGAAAGAGGTGTTATTTTGGTTCACAGGTCTGGAGGTGAGGGTGTCCACCAGCCAGGCAGAGCATCTGCTCAGCATCTGCGGAGGCCCTCATGCAGAGAAGCAGAAAGGAAGGGAAGTAGCTGCAGGTGGAATCGTGTGGGAGATGGAGAGCAGCAGTGGGAGGTGCCAGTCTTGCTTTGTAGCACTTGAAAGAACTGATCCATTGACTTGAGAACTAATTATTCTCTTCATGAGGGTGGAGCTCCCCAGCCTACTTACCTTTTTAAGAATCTACTGCCCGGGCGGCGCCATGGCTCACTAGGCTAACCCTCCGCCTGCGGCGCTGGCACCCCGGGTTCTAGTCCCAGCTGGGGCACTGGGTACTAGTCCCAGTTGCTCCTCTTCCAGTCTACCTCTCTGCTGTGGCCTGGGAGGGCAGTGGAGGATGGCCCAAGTGCTTGGGTCCCTGCATCCACATGGGAGACTGGGAGGAAGTACCCAGCTCCTGGCTTCAGATCGGCGCAGCACGCCGGCCGTGGCGGCCATTAGGGGAGTGAACCAAAGGAAGGAAGACCTTTCTCTCTGTCTCTCTCTCACTGTCTCTCTCTCTCTCTCTCTCTCTCTCTCACTGTCTAACTCTGCCTGGCAAAAATAATAATAATAATAATCTACTGCCCAATATTGCTACCTTGGGAATCAAATTTCAACAGGAGTTCTGGCAGAGACAAACCATATAAAACCATAGCATTACTTATGAAAATAATGTTTGTATATACAGTGCTTCAGGTCTGCAGTTATGAAAACTTTGGAAGAGCAACCAAGCACTATTTATTTCATGCTGACTTTGCAAATTCAAAGATCAACACAGGGCAAATTATGTACATGCAAAGCAGCACAAATTTATCTAAACACATAAGAACTTGTTAAAAGAATATGAGCAAGGGAAATATGGAAAGAAGTCAACTGATGCCCCCAAAAGTTGAGCTAAATAAAATGAATGAATGAATAAATGGATAAAAACTTAACTACAAATCTGGTTAAATGTGAAATTGACAACTTTGAACATAAAAATAAAAGAGAGTACTACTAGAACTATAAAGCAAATCAAATTATTATTTAAAGATATTTGAAAAACTGGGCTTAATAGCTGATGTTTCGCACATATCAATTTTTCCCTATTAGCAAAATTGAACATCCAAAACTCAGACCCACCTCCTTTAGATTTTGTGTAAATCTTAATGTCGCAATGTAATTCACATCAATTTGATGCATGTGTTTTAGTTACTTCCTGGAGCAAATTTTCTTGGTTAGCTTAAGTTTTGAAACATCTTTGAATTTCTTTTCATTTGATAAAATGTGTGAGTTGATTAGAAGTTATGTGTTGGTCTTTGGCAAAGTAATTACCAGAGAGCTCTTGAATGAGCTGCACAATAATACTCACAAGTGTTACCTGCTAAGCAGCTCAGTGGAAAATGCCATGTTAGTTGAGAGTTTGGTCAAATATTGGTGTTCAATAGGATTGGTGAGACTTTGACATGAGTTGAGAGCCAATGCAGAGAGGAATCAGAATAATCATGTTTATAGTATAGACTTTTCTAGTTACACAATGAAAACTGAGCATTTCCCAAAGAGATGTGTATTAAAATAACCTTATGGTTATTTGGTTTGGGAAAGGTTTGCTCTCATTTATAATGTGGACCAAAAGATAACGACTCCTTCACCTTCTAAACCCAAGTAAATTGCACTTTGCATAATCTCCTGATGGAATTTAAAGGACTTTGCCTCTCCTTAATGTCACCCAGCTTTTTATAATGGCACAGAGTTAAGAACATAACCATGCGGGCCGGTGCCGCGGCTCACTAGGCTAATCCTCTGCCTTGCGGTGCTGGCATCCCAGGTTCTGGTCCCGGTCAGGGCACCGGATTCTGTCCCGGTTGCCCCTCTTCCAGGCCAGCTCTCTGCTGTGGCCCGGGAGTGCAGTGGAGGATGGCCCAAGTGCTTGGGCCCTGCACCCCATGGGAGACCAGGAGAAGCACCTGGCTCCTGGCTTCCGATCAGTGGGCCGCAACGCGCTAGCTATAGCAGCCACTTGGGGAGTGAACCAACGGAAGGCAGACCTTTCTCTCTGTCTTTCTCTCACTGTCTAACTCTGCCTGCCAAAAAAATAAATAAATAAAAATAAAAGATAAAAAAAGAACATAACCGTGGACATCACACTGTCCATATAAAACACACTTTCAAAAATTAATTATAAGACCTTGATTAGTTCTTTCACTTCTTTCAATGCCTTAGGTTCTCCTTATTTACAGATGATGTTAATACCTACCATACAGGTTTGGTGCAGGAATTCATTGAAACAATAGTGTCTGGAACATAAAACACTCCCAGAAAAGAGAAGTAAGATTATTATTCATTCATTCTTTCTGAGTGCTTGTGGGAGTAGTGTGTTCCTCACAACCCAAAATTAGTTCTACTCTCAAAAGGATGCAAAAATCTGAGTTTAGAAATGATAACGCTGTTGAAATTTTTACATAATATTATTCTAGAAGATTCAAACTAATTCTGAACTATTAGAGATTTCCGAGGTCCCTGGAACAAACTCCCTATTGTGCAGGTGGCGTAACTGGGACTTAGACTGTGACAATCAGCTGCCAAGCGGGACAATGGCCCTCAGGGTCCTGGTGACCCAGCAAGTGTTTTTGACATGGACATATTAAAGTATAAATAATGCTTTGTTGTTGTGACTCATTTTAAAAAGTGGAACTTCTAGATAAAATAGAAGGTGAATTATCTGTTTTTCTTCTTGGGATAGAAGAATAGACTTTAGAGAAAATTGGCACTTTTCTCTCCAGTGGTGCCTCAGACTTTAAGCCAGGAAAACGTTTATTATGATCTCAAACCCTTGAGTAGTCTTATAATTAGGGTGACCAAGCTCTGAGTTTCCCTGTAAGAGCCCTGGTTCATGTCTGTTGCTCCAAAGGGCCAGGGGATTAGAATTCCATTTCATGCCCTAAAGTGTCCTGGTTTGAATGATGGATTTTATGTGCTCCTTACTCAACAAAATTGGTGGTGAGAGGTTGCTGAGACTCCATGACTCTCCTTTCTAGGAGAAAGCACATTTTTCAAGTTCTTTAACATAGAGGACTAAGGAGAAAATGTGTGTCAAGGGCTAAAATAATCATCATAATCACATTTACTACCATGTAGCGAGCATTTATTATGAGTGATGCCCTGTGCTAAATGCCTTTATGCTCATTTTTAATACAACTCTATGAGCTAGCTGTTTAACTTCTATTTATTGGGTAAAAAAACTAAACCGATATTATGGGCTAGCACATGGTAGGAGCCAGGATGTGGACACAGAGCAGTCTAGTGCCATCGTCTGTGCCCTGCTTTCATGTACATGGAAAATGGAATCGAAAACACCTTTTGAAGCATCCTCACACTGTTCTTCCAGGCATTCTGCACATAGATGTTGAGGCTTGACACTCCCCAAAAGGTTTCTCTGAGCCTAGGGAAGCATTTTCTAAAGCAAAGGGAAGAACTGAATAATCCTAAATAATCCATCTTTTGATTTGATTCCATAATTTATGGTAAAATAAAAAAAAAAAGCCTGTAGAGAGAGAGGACTATATCTCAGACGTGCCCCTTTGGTGATCTCTCCAAGGGAGAATTGGCACTTCGGTTCCTGTACCTGCCCCCCACGGCAGGTCTCTAATCCTCCAGGGATTGTCATGAGGAAATTCTGGAAATAATAGGACTAGAGCGTTTGTAGCCCACAGAGCATGCCCACTGTGTGCCACCTCATTCCACCCTCCATTTGCACCTTCAGCGCTTTCCCGGGGGCCTGGGGAACATAATCCAACACGAGAGAGAGAAACAGGAAAGGGAAAGTGTGTGTGTTGCAAGGAAAACAAAGTAATTTAGACCATTTGTTTGTGGTTCAATATGAACATAGAGCGGAACCTCAGTTTATCCTATGGAATCTTAGACTTATAGAGAGAAGAATGTTGGTCACATAAAATAGCTTTGATATAACTCCAAATCTATTTCTCCCAAAACAAACAAACCAGAACATTTTGGGACAGAACATCTTTTAGGTGCCTACACTTTTGTGAAGCAAACTTTGCAAACACTGGGGTTGTGGGTTTAATGACAGTTCAGAAATTCTTAGAAAAAACAGTCCAATTGCTTACTGAACGGCTTCTAGTATTGGATCATTAAGGCATAGTTAAACTGTGAGGTCACTGCTGTTGTGTAAGTTTAGAATTCCTGGGGTGATTTGGCATTTAGAAGAGTCCTGACATGCCTTTGGCAAAAGCTTTCAGATGCTATGGATTGATGCCCCTCAGCATTCTTAGCTCAAGGATATAAATCAGGTTGCAGCATGAACACGGACATTAGAATCTAACTTTCTGATATCAGGTAAGAGGGAAATGAGGTTATGCAAACAATCCATGTTTATATGGTGGCTACCTTTTAATGAAAGTTCTTTTCAAGTCACTAAAAATGATCATTGAATCATCAAATATAGTTTTGTCCTCTGATAGACAAAAGACTCTTGTATAGACTATCTGAAGAATTAAGCTGAATGACAAATGCAAACAAATGTGGTCTTGTTGTCATCTGTGGGTCCTTCTGAACACCCTGTGTACAGAGTTCAGACAGGGAGCCCTGAGAGAGTGTTCAGAGGTGACAATGAGCTCTCTGCTGTGATAGATCATCTACCAACACCACCCCGGCCAACGAGGCAGAACTAGAATGCTGTGCCAGACATACTCTCTCCCTGTGACCTTGGATGCAGAGCTAAATGCTGTTCTACATTTGCTTTTCACTTACATGGTAGCGTAATGAAACTCAGAACCAGCCTGAAAGTACAAAATAGCATCTGCCTTCATATTTTTGAAAAATAGTATTCTGAAGATGCAATCAAACATAGCCTAGCTGTTCTGTGAAGTGATTACATTTTAAAAGTTGTGCCAACCCTTCATGTAGAGCTCGACACAGACGGGAAGGCTGCAGGTACACTCTGTGAAGGACACGCAGCAGGGAAGTGGCTTGTTCTCCCCCTCCCACCAACCCCCAACTTAAAATCCATTAAATCGGATAATGAGAAAGGCATATATATATATATATATATATATATGAAAACACACCTTATGGAATAGCTGTATAATCAGAGAACAGTATCTATTTTTTGTTTGTGTTAGGAACACTTGGAGCCAACCTTTTAGATACAGGACATGATCTATGATTCTGTTTATGAGAATCTGGTATAAGGCTCTAGCATCTACTTAGGACTTCTGCTTGCATGCCACCAAAAAAGAGGGTATCATCTAAGTAAAGAGAAAAATCATATCCTCTGGTAAATAGCTTTGGGTAGCATTTGGATGACTATAGAGATTTAGAAAGCGAAGGCTTTCTAAATGCTCAGAGTGTTAAATGAATTGAGTGACACAGCTGTATAATACAGCTGACATTATCAAGCACTGTCTATCATTAAGGTGATTTGTAATCCCACACACACACCTCTTAATAGGAATTAAATGAATTTGGGGAGTAGGCTTTCAAGATAAGTCCATGGCATAAAATGAAAAATAACAGCTTAATCCAGTGACACTTCTGCCCTTTTTGAAATGATAGTGCTGACATTTTCCAGTATTCATGCTATGTTTATTCAGGTCTTGGGTTATCATTTCATTGACCATTATGCACTTCTGTGAATGATCCCTCTGCTCATGAAAGAAACTGTGCTTGTTCATTGCCTCTTGAATATAAGTGTTTTTAAAATATGGAATATAAAACAACTTGGCATAAAGTGGTAAGTGAGAAACAATGAGACTTTACCCTTGTAGAGAAGTATGGAGATGAACAATTTATTTGTGTCTGCAATATATTTTTTCAGCAGAGTAAAACCTGAAAATAAGAAGGTTGAAAAATGAAATATATACCAGTGAACAGAAATGATAAAATCTGATGATAATTTGCTCATATCTATTTTTTTAAGATTATTTATTTGAAAGGCAGAATTATAGAGAGGGATAGAGACAGAGAGAGAGAGATAGGTCTTCTATCCACTGATTCACCCCCACAAATGGCCGCTACAGCTGGCACACTGCGCTGATCCAAAGCCAGAGCCAGGTGCTTCCTCCTGGTCTCCCATGCGGGTGCAGGGCCCAAGCACTTGGGCCATCTTCTACTGGTTTTCTGGGCCATAGCAGAGAGCTGATCGAAAGCGGAGCAGCCAGGACTTGAACCGGCACCCATATGGGATGCCAGCACTGCTGGCAGCAGCCCCACCCTATACGCCACAGCGCCGGCCCCTCTCATATCTTTTGTTCCTACAAACGGAATAAAAACTTTTGCTCCCACTTTGATTCCTCTCATTTTCAGGACTTAAAGGATAAAGCACTTCCACTTTGGAGCAAAACTTCTGCTTGAGTACTTTGCAGTTGATATAAAGATATAAAAGTAGAATAAAGATACAAGGGGATGGATGCTAGTTTCCTAATAACTTCTGAATATGGTTCATGGTTACATGTAATTTATATCAAAATGCAATTATATCATCCTGGTACAGTGCCATAGGCTAACTCACAAGGTCCTAAATAATACATCTAGTCAAAGTGAAGCTGAATAATAATGATGAACCAGCTCACCAAGGCTCGAATGTGCAGGAACATTTTCCAGAGAGTGCAAGCAACAAGAATGTCCCAGAAAATGATTATATGACAGCTCAATGCTGCTGTCTTAGCTCAACCTCAGTATCTTCTGTGTTCCTTGGCTTTGTGTAAATGGGCCCAATGTACTAATTATACCTATTAGGTACAACCTAAGAAATGTAAAGTGATGGTTCCATTGTAAAGACAAAAACTGGTACACTTGGTCAGCACTGAGATCAGGAATTTTTATTGTGACCATTACCTAGTAAATTCTGTCTAAACTTTTATGATAGATGATTTTCTTTTTCTTTCAAAAGTAGTGAAAATGTGTTACCATGACAGCATCTTTCTTTTCATTACTACAACCATAATTTTTTATCACAATTTTATTTATCATGAAAATATTTTAACTTGATCTCTGAGCATGGAATTTTTGAGTACTGGAACTATTCATGTTTACAAATATATTTAAAGAAATAAAGTAAAAATTAGCAGCTTATAGCATGTTGCCACTGAACTCTAGAAAGATAAACAATCAAAATGTAACAAATAGAATTGTTACAGAAATTTTATGAAAATTCAAAGTAAACACCAATATTCTGGGTCATTCTCCAGCATCAGCATTTTTTTAGGTCAAAGCACATAGCTATCTTCTACAATGAGGAGTTAAGAATCAGATTAGGACATAGAATGCTGGCACTTCCTAATCATCAACAAGACGAGATTGTATCATTTATTCGCTATTTACCAATGTAAGGCCAAGAGGAGTATATCATAAATGCTTTTAGAAAAGGAAACTGAAACTGCACTCTTCTTTTTGATTTTATGAACACCCAAAATGTTCTGAGCACTTGATAAAGGGTTTTGGATAGATAAGTATCACATGGCATTGCCTAAAAACAAGAGTGATGTGCTTTGGAAGGTCACTAAAAGTACATGTAGCTGTGTAAATCCCTAGTGTTTGTGTAGCAAAAAATACTGTGTAATAAAGACTATCAAGGTAAGTTTTTCTCTAAGATCAAAAAACAATGTGATTTATTTAACTCTCCCCTGGGCTGGACAGAACACTGACCAACCAGTATATAGTACACACTGGGATGAGAGCTGAGGCTTAAGATCTAATTTACAAAGACTGGAGCATTTTTTAAAATGCAGACTCATATCTTAGAGGAATTCACACTGAAAGCCAACTGGCTAATTCTTGCCTAAGAAGCCCTTAATCTTTCTACCTTGGTAACTACAATGGTAGGATGAGGGTAGGAGAGGTGTTAGAAAAGAAACTGGTGGCCGGCGCCGTGGCTCACTAGGCTAATCCTCTGCCTGCAGCGCCAGCACCCGGGTTTCTACTCCCGGTCGGGGTGCCAGATTCTGTCCCGGTTGCTCCTCTTGCAGTCCAGCTCTCTGCTGTGGCCTGGGAGTGCAGTGGAGGGTGGCCCAAGTGCTTGGGCCCTGCACCTGCATGGGAGACCAGGAGGAAGTACCTGGCTCCTGGCTTCAGATTGGCGCAGCCCGCAGGCCGTAGTGGCCATTTGGGGGGTGATCCAACAGAAGGAAGACATTTCTCTCTGTCTCTCTCTCTCACTAACTCTGCCTGTTAAAAAAAAAAAAAAAAAAAGGAAAAGGAAAAGAAACTGGTTTCTTTCAGCAATCATATGATAGCCAGGGTGGTGATAAAGGCAGATGACATAAGATTAGCGGGTGGAACCCAGGGATTCTCAGTAATGAACGTGTAGAAGAGAACTTGTGTTTCAGTAGGTAGCTCTGTGGGCTACAGCACATTGAGGACTATAACAAACAAGGTACAACAGCAGGCATTTGGCCTAGAAATTCAGGTCTGCACCCCACATTGGAGCACCTGAGTTCGATTCCTAGTTTTAGCTCCTGACTCCATCTTTCTACTTACGCGGATTTTGGAAGGCAGCAGTGGAAGCTCCAGTATTTGGGTTCCTGCCACCCATGCGAAGACCTGGATCAGGTTGCCAGCTCTTAGTTCTGGCCCTAAACAGCCTTGGTAATTACAGGCATTTGGGATGTGAACCAGTGCATCAGAGCTTTCTCCCTCTGTGTTTGTGTTTCTGTCTCTGTTTCTCTGCTCCCAAATAAATATTAAAAAACTAAAACAAGATACAATTCCATAGACTTTGGTCTTTACAAAAATTCTTCCTCTTTAATTTTACTTAAATTTTTCCCACACTTTACAAATGGATGAAACTGTGCAAATAGTCTTCACAAAGGTAATGAGAAAATGCATATTATGAAAAATGTATGTGGATTTCAAAAAAATTTTGGGGCCAAAGTGAACTTACCTTTTAGTTCATTTTTTTTTTTTCAAGAACTTTCTGAAGTCCCCTTGTATTAGCAATTCAAAGTGTGTGTGGGTCACTAGAGACTCAGAACTGTGGTTTAGAACATACCTTGGAGAGTGGATATGTTGAATCTCTGTAGGCAAGGTACAACATCTCGCAACAAGAAATCAGAATAGAGCGAAGGCACTGGCCAATTTGGAACAAGTATCAGCAAATTAGCTCTTCCCTGAGTTTTAAAAGAAATCTTTCCTAGGAGCTAGGAAAGTAGAGGAAATGTAGAGAAGCCTGCCAGAAGAAGCCCTTGGGGGTCTCATTAAAATAATCAGAGAATAAGGAATGTTGATGGTGCAAAGAAATCAGAGGAGCTGAGATTTAGTGGCTAATGAGCAAGAGGCCAAGAGAGCCCAGATTTGTGATCAACATCAGAGGCTGTGTTGCTGGGTCTCCCTGGAAAACTCACTTCATTTTTCTCTTCCCGTGGCACCTGTCTTTACAGCAACCTGCTCAAACTTACCTCACGGGGATGCTGTGTGTGAGAAACAGCTCATGAAAGCAAGCTTGAAGATTTTGCAATATACAAAATCAGTTAAATGTTGAAAGAATAGCAGGGAACTGTTGGAACATATTTCGTAAGTTATGTTAGACTCAATAAAAGGCTTTCATCTGCCTTTGACACACATTTTGTTTCCTTTATATTCATAAACCAAATGAAATTGAGTTTGTATTACTTATCCAAAAGGCTATTCAAATCTTCTGAGATTGTTGCCACATTAGAAACAAATGAAAGGTTGACAATACAAGATAGCGTTTATGATAGAATGGGCCCAGCAGAGAGACCATGAGACAGCAGTGAGTTTTTTGGCCCAGTAGTTCCTTGGCTCTTGAGTGTTCAAAAATGATGTTAAAATTCGCTGGCACTGCCTTCCTCTTTGCTTTAAATTCCTACCCTGCTACACGTTTCAGTTTATAAGGCATAGCCTCAAAACAAAGAATACCCTTTAGTGTCACCCCTAATTCTCGTTCATATCACATCTCTAATTTCAAATGGATTTAACCTAGCACACATGCATATTAGTTTCCAGACATTGGCAAAGGGAAAGCCCATTAAAATTCACCATGAGCTATTTAAATATTAAGGCTAAGGCCCAGTCACAAATGTGGCTCTATCTGAAAATCTCTAACACACAAGCTGGAACATAAAAAACATGACTGACAGCATTGTTTTGACTTCCAAATAAGACAAACACATAAAAGCAGTTCTTGGCAATTTTGCTATTAATTTAAGTGAATGCACACATACCCTTTTTCCAGAACACTTGAAATATCAGTAGACAATGATTTCCAGTTAAAGTGTTGATTTGCTAATGAGTTCTTTGTTTTATCAATGAAATATGGTCAAATAGAAGTCAGTACTTTTAGATATAAAGCCTGCTTTACAGTGCTATTTAGAAATAAAGAGAGAGAGTGACAGAGAGAGAGAGAGAGAGAGAGAGAGAGAGAGAGAGATCTGGTTCATAGTCAGATGAGGGCCAGCCTAAAGCAGAAGCCAGGAACTCCACCCAAGTCTCCTATCTGGGTGACAGGTGCTCAAGCACCTGGGCCATCCTCCACTGCTTTCTCAAGCACATTAGCAGGAAACTGGATCAGAAACAGACCAGCCAGGACTCAGATGCTCACAGCAGCTTACTATACTGCACCACAACACTGGCCCAAAGACACAGCTTTGCCAACACAGCAGCAAGTAGGATACTGATCTGGAATTCAAATGTAGGTCTGTCTGATTCAAAAGTCTCTTGTGCATCACTTACAATGTAGCACTTCCTTGGGGGAATGAATGCACAACATGTCAGTAACTTTTGTGTAATGCTTTGCCGTGGATGCTCATGTGGCTATTATATTGAAAGAACAGCGTAAGCAGGTGCACCTTTTGAGCCTTCCTACATCAGTTCCTCAAAAGTCCTAAGTTCTCCAAGGTGCCCCTTCTTCAGCCAGGATAGGTTGAGTTTTGTCAAATTCAACTTTGACTATGACTATGTAAGATTCCTACTGGGTAAAGCCAAAGTTAATTATTTTGCTGCCTGTTAGAAAAGCTTCATTTCAATATAATCATGGGAAAACGAAGAACCCCTTTATATGCATACTTAATACCTCAACTTGAACTTCGAAGTTGCTTGGAACTTGTTTCTCATCTGGAGAGGTATAATGAGTAGAAGAAACACAACGAGAATGAAGTTACTAGTACCATATACAAAGGAGGAGGAATTTTTAAAAAGGTATCCCTTGTGCCGGCGCCGCGGCTCACTAGGCTAATCCTCCGCCTTGAGGCGCCGGCACACTGGGTTCTAGTCCCGGTCGGGGCACCGGATTCTGTCCCGGTTGCCCCTCTTCCAGGCCAGCTCTCTGCTGTGGCCAGGGAGTGCAGTGGAGGATGGCCCAAGTGCTTGGGCCCTGCACCCCATGGGAGACCAGGATAAGTACCTGGCTCCTGCCATCGGATCAGCGCAGCGTGCCAGCCACGGCGGCCATTGGAGGGTGAACCAACGGCAAAAGGAAGACCTTTCTCTCTGTCTCTCTCTCTCACTGTCCACTCTGCCTGTCAAAAAAAAAAAAAAAAAAAAAAAAAAAAAAAAAAAAAAGGTATCCCTTGTTCAATTTCTGGAGTAAATAAAAGAAAGACATTGGAATTGCATGCATGTGTGTGTAAGACATACAGAAAGAGAGACAAAGGATCAAGAAGGGACAAGAAGGATGTATTCTTCTGAATCCATTACCACTTTGAACTGAAATACCACTGTTTTAGAAATAGCCTAAAACTGTATAGAATGAATCTAGGCTGATCTACACCACAGTGGTGGTGATGGTGTGGGGGTGGGGGTTCTATTGGATAGCTACCAGATTAATCTTACTGTGTGATCACTTTCCTCAGAAATGGCAGGGGACCTTCCACAGAGCCCATGAGGTTGGGCTTAAATGGCTCACACCCACAAAAATAAAACAAAATATGAATTAAATTTGCCTAAAATATCAATGAAGGTCCAGGTATGGCAGGTTTCTAGTGCTCACATTTAGAAGGGAACATTGTGGCCTCTCTGCCTACTAGGTTGTGTCCATAGTCACGGAAGAAGACATCTCCACCTTTCTGTCTTTGGGTGGAAAGAACATGATGCATACATCATAGCATAGATGGACATATCTGTAAGTAGACAGATGAATCCTGGTGCATCACCATCCTTAGTGCAATGAATACATGGTAGATACTTGAATAATGTTTATTATTGAGGGAAAAATGACTTGTATGGTCATTCAAGGATTAATAATTCTGCCACTTGAAAAAGTAAATGCTAAATTGACACTAGACTTAAGCAGGAAAATACAATGTAATGTTGGTAATCTCTTGTAGGAAAAAGTGGCTTAATGATCTGAAAATAGAGAAGGGGGCATTACTGATGTAGATTACAGTAAGTTTATTCTTTTTTCTTTATCGCACCAATAAAAAATATTAATACTTTGATCCTGATGTTGTTGGTTTTACTTTATCTTATTTTTTTGAATTAGGAAAGAGCCAATTCTATCACTTACAAATAGGCAAACATTTCTTTTTTTCTTTTTTTAAAGATTTTATTTATTTATTTGAGAGATAGAGTTACAGACAGTGAGAAGGAGAGACAGAGAGAAAGGTCTTCCATCCACTGGTTCACTCTCTAAATGGCCACAATGGCCAGAGCGGCACCAATCCAAAGCCAGGAGCCAGGAGCTTCTTCCAGGTCTCCCACATGGGTGCAGGGGCCCAAGGACTTGGGCCATCTTCCACTGCTTTCCCAGGCCATAGCAGAGAGCTGGATCAGAAGAGGAGCAGCTGGGACTAGAACTAGCACCTATATGGGATGTCGGCACCTCAGGCAGAGGATTAACCTACTGTACCACAGTGCCAGCCCTCGGCAAACATTTCATCAAAGTGTTGACTCATCAAAATGTATTCCAAAGCAGGTGAGCCAGGTTTGTCATTCTCAAGCTGGGAAGTGTATTGGACTAATCCAGTCTTTCTTGTAGTTATGATAACACTCAGGTGGGTGGCAGATGGCATCACTCGCAAAGAGAAGGAAGGGGAGTGGGTGACATGTCTCAGGTTGGCTTCATAGGGTAGGAGGAGATTATATGGTCATGCTGATAGAAAATCCTTCACTGCACATTGTAAAACCAAAGAGTTGTTTGGAGTAACAGCTTCTCTTTAGAGAAGCGAATGGTAATGGCTGTATTTTCCTTTGGATTTCACCAAGTCTTGTCTCAAGCACTGGAGGTCCTTTTCATTCATGCATTGATACCATGTTGTCTTTGCAATAATCAGATTCATGTGGAGCTAATGTTAGCCAGAAGGCTAGCATCTGGCCTAGTAGTCCAGTTGCTGATTAGGATGCCTGCATTCTGCTTGAGTGCCTGGATTCCTGGCTCCAGCTCCTCGCTCTAGCTTCCTGCTAATGCAGATTCTGGAAGGCAGAAGTGATAGCTCAAGTGGTTGGGTCCCTGCCACCCACATGAGGGACCTGAATTTAGTTCCCAGCTCCCAGCTTCACTCCCATTCCCATTTTGGCATCAACTAGGAATACTTGATGGGGAGAAAGTGATAGCACTTGAGAGACTGAAGAAAGACAAGGTCCGTATAGTTGAAAGAATGAAAGATTAGACACACTTCCAACCTTGAACAAATCTCTTTCTCCTGCTTTTCCATACTTTGGAGTAATCCCATCTATTTTTGAGACAGTTACAATTCATCTGTGGAAAATACCAAGAATCTCTCCTGTAAAGTTTCCATGTTTACATTCTATAAAAAGCACCACATAAGGCCAAATCAGCACAGAACAATTTTACAAGAGATTTTTTTTTTTTTTTTTTTTTTTGACAGGCAGAGTGGATAGTGAGAGAGAGACAGAGAGAGAAAGGTCTTCCTTTGCCGTTGGTTCACCCTCCAATGGCCGCCGCTGCAGCCGGCGCACCGCGCTGATCCTGGCAGGAGCCAGGAGCCAGGTGCTTTTCCTGGTCTCCCATGGGGTGCAGGGCCCAAGCACCTGGGCCATCCTCCACTGCACTCCCTGGCCATAGCAGAGAGCTGGCCTGGAAGAGGGGCAACCGGGACAGAATCCGGCGCCCCAACCGGGACTAGAACCCGGTGTGCCGGCGCCGCAAGGTGGAGGATTAGCCTATTGAGCCACGGCGCCGGCTCAAGAGATTTTTTTAATGACTATGGGAGGAATCTATATTTAAAATTCCTTCTGGTACCATTAGGTAAGTGAAGTCACCTTATATATAGCCAAAAAATTTAACAAAAGCTCTTAATGGGCTCATAGACACCTTTATTATGCCCCAAGATTAGACTATTTTTTAGAGTTTTGCTAAGCTTATACTTGCAGTAAAAGGGTGGGATTTCTACCCACACCCTTATCTCTGGGGAGATGATTTCTTAAGCATGCAGAGGCTACAATATCTCACCCCACACTCCTCCTCTGCACTTCCCTGTGCCAGGCTTGCTCTTACTCAACTCTCAGAAGAGGAGCAAGGAGCTCTGCACAGGCCGTCAGAGGAGAAGACCAGGCTGCGGCCAGGAAGCAGTGGGCAGCCACCGCTGCCCTGGGGATGGCAGTGCCCACCCTCCTCACTGCTGCCCACATGCCTCAGCCAAGCAGGGAATCTGACAGCCCGCACTCGCTCTTGTGTGGAAGGAAGTTTCACTTTTAGCGCTTGCCCTCACTGAGCATATCACGAGGAGGTGGCTGTCGTGAAGTAGAAGGAACAACTCTGACACGCCTAGCTGGGTGAACTTGGGCAAACTGCTTTGGATTAATCTAAATTGTCTGTAACTTATCAGACAAACTGCAGGTGAGACAGAAATCTTATTTGGCTCTCTAGTTATTTGCATACAAATAATGGGACTCCCTCACTATTTAACAGATATCACTGAGTATTATCCTGGCGTTAAGAGACTCTAGAAACAAAAGGTGCATCTGATTATTCCTTTATTCTTTCAGATATTGAGTCTATAGCTAATGTCCTATGGTGGGCAGGCTGTTGGGGAGTTAGAGATGGACAAGACTACTGTCATCTTTAAAGAGCTCTTGATCTGATGAACAAGATGGAAAAGAAAACAAATGTTCTCAACACTGAGTAACAGAGACTTAGCACCTTGCTTTGCTGCAGCGAGGCCCATGGTGTCAAAGACTGGACTCCCACACATTTATAAAGTATCTTAGCAACATTTGCATCAGTGATTCATTTGTTTGTACTGTTGCTTAATTTTTCCCTATATGAATGTACCAGAAGCTGCTTATCCATCCTTCTGTTGAAAGATATTTGGGGTCATTTCTGGTTGGGAACTCTTGTTTTTTTTTTGTTTTTTTTTTTTTTTTTTCCAATTCAATCACTATTACAAATAAAGCATCTATGAATATTCCAGAAAAACTCTATTTGTAGGCATACACTATCATTAAGGAGCAGATTTGCTGGGATATGCATATATATAATGTATGTACACACATATAAGGATATATATATATTTCATAAAACAAATGCAAAATGTTTCCAAAATGGCTGTAAATTTTTTCACTTTCATAAAAAATGTATGAAAGCTTGTTACTCTACATCATCTCCAACAATTCAATCGCAATTGTTTTAGTCATTTTGGTCAGTGTGAAATGCTGTCTTGGTGCCTTTCATGGCATTTCCTTAATAGTTAATGATATCGAACATGTTTTCATGAGCTTATTGACTATTCTACTACTAGCTACTATTGGGAGGTATCTTTTCAAATCTTTTGCTCATTTTGAATTGGTTTGGTTATATTTGGATTAGATGGATAATTAAAGGTTGACCTATGTGTATATGAACATGTATTTACTCCCAGTCAGGGTTTTGCCTTTTTATATTCTTGAAAAAGATTTTTTTCATAAGCAGATATTTTTATTTCCTTTAACAAGGTCAGTTTATTGTTCTTCTATGTTAGGACTTTTTGCATCCTTTCTAGGCAAATTTCAACTACTTCAAAGTTGTAAAAACTATTTTTTTCTAGAAGATTCATGGTTTTAGCATTTATCCTGAGATCTAAAAATAATGTTTACAGGTGTACCATACTCAAAATGACATTTAAAAAATTCATCTTATGTTTCATTTTCAAGGTGTTTTACTGTTGGAATGTACACATAAAGTGGATTTTTTATATTGACCTTGTATCTTGCAACCTTGTAAAATTCATTTGTTCCATTAACATTTTCATAAATTAATTAGGACTTTGTGCATAGTCATATTATCTGTGAATAAAGACAGTTTCACTTTTAAGTGTTTAACTTTATGGTTCTTATTTCATTTTCTTCTTTTATTGCAATATCTTGAACCGCCAATACACTGCTGAATAAAGTAATGAGAATATAAATTCTGCCTTGCTCCCAGTTTTAGGGGGGGAATGTTCAGTACTGATCATTAAGTATAATGATAGCTATACATGTTTCACAGATATCCTTCATCAGTTGGAGAAAGTGCATTTCTGTCTGTAGGTTGCTGATTTTTAATCATGGAAGAGTTTTTTTTTGCAAGTATTGTTATATAATTTTTCACCCCATTCATTTTTTAATGTGATAAATTGATCACATTCCTGAATAAAACCCATTTGGTCAATTTATTATTCTGTTTATGTAGTACTGGATGAATATACTATATTAAAGATTTTATGTCTATGAACACAAGGAACATTGTTCTTTATTTGCCATGTCTTTGTCAGATATTCATAGCAAGTTTATTCTAGCTCCATACAATAAATTGAGAAATGCTTCTTCCACTGTTTTGTAATAAAGTTTATATACATTATTTTTCTTACTTTTTTTATAAGGACCACAGTGAAACTATTCAGGACTCCAATTTTCTTTGTTGAAAGGTTGTTAATTTTAAATTCAATTCATTTAATATATGCATGTTACTCAGGTTTTTTATTATGTTTTGATAACATATTTTCAAAGAACTGGTCAATTTTATAACATTTTACATTTTAAATTTTATATATTTGTATATATTATGTTTATCTCATTGTTAATGATTTCTAGATATAATATTACTAGCATATTTTATTATTTTTTATAACTAACTAAGTCTTACACTCTAAGATTATAATTGGTTGAAATCTTGGTCAATGCATCCTGTATGTATAAAAGGAACATGTACTCTATGTTGCTGGTTAATAGCATTCTGTAGACATCAACCAGATCATGTGGGTTGATAACTTTCTTCACGTTTGCTCTATACTTACCCATTTGTGTAGGTATGTCTATTTGTTGTGTAAGTTACTGACAGAGTGATGTTAAAATCTCCAAATCTGTTTGTGGTTTGGTATTAGTTCTATTCATCCTTGCCTCATTTATTTTGAAACCTGTTATTAGGTGAGTGTATGTTTAGGATAGTTTTGTCTTCCTGAATGATTTCTCTTTCTCTAATTTGAAATTTATTCTGTATGTCTATTAATATTCCAAATCTGATAATGTATATCAGGTGATATAAATATAGCCACACCAGCTTTCCTTCACATATTATTTGTACAGGTATACATTTTCTATTCTTTTATCTTCAACCTATGTTTCTTTATAATTAAGGTGTGATGCTTGTTGACAGCATATAGATGAGACTTACTTTTTAATCCAACTTGACTATCCTGGTTTTTAATAGAAACATCTAGCACAGTTATATTTAATTACTTATTTATATGGTTGGGTTCTGTTTTTTTTCGTTTCATTTCTTTTTCCTTGATATCTTTTCTTGAAAATCAGGTATGTTCCAAAAATACTCCCTTTAATTTTCTGTATTGCTTTTTATCTATATCTATACTTTTAAGTAGTTATCTTTCTAGTGGATATTCTAATAATGTAGTTTTACCTTATCACAAAGCAAGTTGGTATTAAATTATAATTTAATTAAGCTAAATGAATATTATGCTAGTTTACTTAAGACAGTATATTTACATTTAACTTCCCTATCCCTTGAATTAGATCATCTCATATACCATATTTCAGATTCCTAGATATGCATATCATAACACAACTGAAAATGTCACTAGATTTTTAAAACAGTCACATTGCAGAAGAATTAAGAAATAAGAGTGTTGTGTGGTTCCCCATATATTTATCATTCCTAGTTCTCTTCATTCCATCCTACGATTTCCATCTGCCCTGCAGGCTAAAGAACTTCTGTTAGTATTTCTTTAAGCAGGTCTGCTGCAGCATCCTCTCAGAGTTTGTGTATCTCTCTTTGTTTTCCCTCACATTTCCAGGATATCTTCAGTAGACGCAGAATTTGAGGTTGACACTTATTTTTCTTCTAGCAGTTAAAAAATGTTTCAGGGGCAAGGATTTGGTGCAGCAGCTAAGTTGTCACTTGGGAGGCCCATGTCCCATATCAGAGTGCCTCAGTTCCAGTCATGGCTCGGCTCCAGATCTCCAGAGTTCAGCTACCGTGTGCACACTCTGGGAGGCAGCAGGTGGTGGCTCAAGTATCTGGGTCCTTCCATCCACATGGGAGACCAAGATCAAGTTCCCAGCTCCTGGCTTCAACCTGATCCAGCCCTGGAGGTTATGGGCATTTGGGGAGTGAACCAGCACATGAGACTCTCTCTCTCTCTCTCTCTCTCTCTCTCATACACACACACACACACACACACACACACGTACTCTGCCTTGCAAATAAGTAAAAATAAATAAGTAAAAATAATTCTGTTGTTTATCTCTGGCCCTCTTATTTCTGACAAGAAGCTTCTCATCAATTCACATCATTGCCTGAAGGTAAATAAGTGAATACTTCAGAAAGTTTGTGGAAAATATAATTAAAATTTACATTTATTTTGGTGCAAAATCTTTCATTATATTAATTTTCTCATGAAAATTTTGAAGATGTATTGCATGTGTCAGTTTGAAATGTTGTAGACCAAAATAAACATATCTTTTAATTCCATCGATAAAGTTTTTGAAGTACTCTCATGTATGTATATATATGTATGTATATACGTAGTATTTTGTCTGAGTCTTACTAAGATTTGTTCATTATGTTTAGCTTTAGTCAGTTTACTGTAATGTGCCTAGGAGTTCTTTTGTTTTTATTCTTGTTTTTCTTAAGACTTATTTATTTATTTTTGAAAGTCAGAATTACAGAGAGAGAGAGAAGGAGAAACAGAGATCTTCCATCTGCTGATTCACTCCCCAAATGGCTGCAGTGGCCAGGGCTGGGCCTGGAGCCAGAAACCTCATCTGGGTCTTCTCAAAGGATGCTTCCTTACCTCAGTTTTCCAAAGGTCGAAAATTTCATGTTGTTTCTTTTTTCCCCAGCTATTTAGTAAGCCAGACAACAAACTTGGCGGCAATAGCTTGGTCCCAGCCAGGAGTGGAAGTCTCACTTTTTTTTTTTTTAACATTGGTATCTTCAATGTCTGGCCTGCAGTAAGAACATCACAAATGTCAGATGGGTGGATGCATGTATAAATGAACATACGAATAGTGCAATTAGTGGAGGGATGGGTTGAAAAAATTTACTGTTCTCTTTCTCCAACATTCTTCCCTAGCATTTCTCACAAGTTGACATGCTATATTTTTTATTCTATTTTGAAATTTTTATTTTGTGTGCTATGTCTACTAGAATATAAGTTCCTCAGGGACATGAGATTTTGTTTTGTTCACATAGTCCTGATAGAACAGTGACTAGCATACACAAGGTGCTGAATAGATATTTGTTGCTAGAGTTGATTGATAGAATTTAAAGATCATCTGGCTCAGTTGTATAAAAATACAGTAAGTAATGAGATCGAGTTGGACAAATGTAAAATCTGTCAAGGAATAGTTAATGCTTTCATGGCAGGGTCATTTTAGAATAGCCTATCATTTAACAAATGCAATGTTCTCTCCTGCTACACTAACCTTTTTCCTCTCCTCCTTTATATGTACCAACTTTTCTCCTACCTTAGAAACTTTGCTTTTACATCTTGATTTTCGCATCAATGATTCTTTGCATCATTCAGAACTCAACTCAAACATACTCATTTCAGAAATGTCTTTCCCTGATCTGAATCAAATCAATCCATATCCCAAATTTCTTTTTTTTTTTTTTTTTTTTTTTGACAGGCAGAGTGGATAGTGAGAGAAAGAGACAGAGAGAAAGGTCTTCCTTTTGCCGTTGGTTCACCCTCCAATGGCCGCCACGGCTGGCGCACCGCGCTGATCTGAAGGCAGGAGCCAGGTGCTTCTGGTCTCCCATGCGGGTACAGGGCCCAAGCACTTGGGCCATCCTCCACTGCCTTCCCAGGCCACAGCAGATAGCCGGACTGGAAGAGGGGCAACCGGGACAGAATCTGGCGCCCCGACCGGGACTAGAACCCAGTGTGCCGGCGCCGTTAGGTGGAGGATTAGCCCAGTGAGCCGCCACGCCGACCCATATCCCAAATTTCCCTGGAGCCTCCAAATAAGAGCCAAACCCAGTTGACACTTGATTTCAACCTTGTAAAGCCTTAAGTAGAGAGCAGAGTTGAGATTATATGGCGTTTTGGTTCCATTGTAGCTTATCTCAGTCTCAGCAAAGGCTTTGCCTCCTCCTTTAGAGGTGACAGATGACTTTGGGACCTGTTGACATAGCTCTTTTCTGCATCAGAAATACCCCATGCATAATCCCACTGTGAAACAAGAAATGGGCACCATTTTAAGCTGCTAAATTTGTGGCTATCTGTTGTGGAGCATGCTATGGTTTGACTATGAATCCCCAAAGTTTGTGCTGAAAACCTAATCTCTCTAAATTGATTTGTGAGTGGTATTGGAAATGGAGCATTTGAGAAATAATTAGGATTAGATGAGGTTACAAAGCTGGGGCCCCAATGATGGCATCAGAGGCTTCATAAGAAGAGAGAGGAAGACCTAGACTTTCCCACCCTCTATCGCACCATGTAGTGCCCGCCCCCATGTTGTGATGCAGCGGGGAGGACCTCACTATATGTTTGTACCATACTCTTGTACTTCCCAGCCTCTAGAACTATAAGAAATAAATTTATTTTCTTGGTATATTACCCAGTTTCAGGTGTTCAGTTATAAGACCAGAAAATAGGCTAAGGGGTCATGGAGACTAGTAGTTATGATGCTGGATAACAGCCTGTGTCCCATATGGGAGTGCCTGGAATTGATGCCCAGCTCTGGCTCCAGACTCCAGGTTTCTGATAATGCAAACTCTGGGAGGTAGCAGGTAATGGCTCAAGTAGTTAGGTCTCTAGCACCCACATGAGAGACCTGGATTGAGGTCCCAGATCTCAGTCCTAGACTTACCCAGTCCTGGGCATTGCAGAAATTTGAGTAGTGAATCAGCAGATTGGAGAAGGAAGGAAGGAAGGAAGGAAGGAAGGAAGGAAGGAAGGAAGGAAGGAAGGAAGGAAGGAAAGAAGGAAGGAGAGCGAGGAAGGGAGCGAGGAAAAGAAAGAAAGAAAGAAAGAAAGAAAGAAAGAAAGAAAGAAAGAAAGAAAGAAAGAAAGAAAGAAAGAAAGAAAGAAAGAAAGAAAGAAAGAAAGAAAGAAAGAAAGAAAGAAAGAAAGAAAGAAAGAAAGAAAGAAAGAAAGAAAGAAAGAAAGAAAGAAAGAAAGAAAGAAAGAAAGAAAGAAAGAAAGAAAGAAAGAAAGAAAGAAAGAAAGAAAGAAAGAAAGAAAGAAAGAAGGAAGGAAGGAAGGAAGGAAGGAAGGAAGGAAGGTGAGGGAGGGAGGGAGGGAGAAAATGGGCTAAGATACAGAAATGGAAAACTAATACAATCATTCAGCAGATAAAGCAGGCTTCAAAATGTTCATGGAAATATATATTATGAAAAAACTTCATGGATTTTAAAATGTTTTATGCCAAAACAAACACGTTTTAATTTGATTTTTCTCTGAACTTTTTGAAGTTCTCACATATGGGTGCCTTTCCCTGGCCTCTTACAGCTTTTCTCAGTCTCAGCAATGGCTTTGCCTTGTCTTTACAGAGGTGACAAAGGTCTTCAGGTTCACGATCCATTGACACAGCTCTTTTTCTGGGTCAGAACTGCTCCTGGAAATCCATATCTGCAATGGATCTCTGCATCTCTGTTCATCTGTCAGCTCCTGCTCACCTCTGGGGAGAGACATTTTTTAGAGCATTATGTTTTCACTGCTGACTTCAAACACCTTATGATACACTTTGTCAAAACAGTACATCTGCTATCACCTGATTTTCCTCACATCAGCCTCTTCCCTCTACCAGATGATTTCTATAAAAATTAGCACTACCTTTCAATCTTCCTGAAGAGGAGTCCGTACACACTTCCTCACTTCCTTACCACAATTAATTTAGTAAAAATTATAACTTTTGCTTAACAGAATTAAGGTATATACACTGTGTACAAAACCCCAAAGATACAAAGGGTATATATTTAAAAAGGGAAGACCTACTCCTTCTTGGAGGCAACTGTGTGTGTGTGTGTGTGTGTGTGTCCATCCTGAGATAACATGTTTTTGTCTTCATGCAACTACGTACAGAGGCACATATATACATTTACACATTTGTATAACTCCTGACCTTTTACATCCTACTAATCCTATACTTTACATTACATTTCCCTTATCTATGGGCCCTTTTAAAATGTAAGATGTCTCACTATTCCTAACTTCCATGTAACAGTTGACATCCTTGAAACACCACCTTCATCATCCCTCCAGAAATTGTTTTTAAAAGGCTGCTCATCTTACCAGCACCACAGCTCACTAGGTTAATCCTCCACCTGCGGCACTGGCACCCCGGGTTCTAGTTCCGGTAGGGGCACCGGATTCTGTCCTGGTTGCTCCTCTTCCTGTCCAGCTCTCTTCTGTGGCCCGGGAGTGCAGTGGAGGATGGCCCAGGTCCTTGGGCACTGCACCCGCATGGGAGACCAGGAGAAGCACCTGGCTCATGGCTTCGGATCAGCGCAGTGCGCTGGCCGCAGCGTGCCAGCCACAGCGGCCATTGTGGGGTGAACCAACGGAAAAGGAAGACCTTTCTCTCTGTCTCTCTCACTGTCCACTCTGCCTGTCCAAAAAAAAAAAAAAAAAAAAAAAAAAAGCTGCTCATCATTTCATAGCTTTTATTTCAGGGTGGTCTCCTGATCTCCAGGTTACCTCCTGCTTGTTTAATGCCTCCTCTTTACAGCTCGTCATCCTCTAAAGATGATGGTCCAAGACTCTGATCTTATGAATTTCTACAAGTCAGGCATTACACTCTTGTGGATAATGGCTAAATGTATCTTTGCAGATGCCCCCAAATCTGTTAGCCAAATTCTACCTCTTCATTTCAGCAGGCTGCTAAGTGTTTACTTCCAAATATTCTGCTACTCTTAGAGACATGACTTCTGAAATTGAATCTTACTTTAGCTTTCTTGGGGAATCAGGGGAAGGGAGAGGAATGGGGGCTCTAAAAACAGCAACTCTTGTGAAGTCTCTGGTGATGTTAATGGTTTCACTTTTTACATCAATAGATAACTCTTTCCTTTTCACCAACCTTCACATTCACTCAGTTACCAGAGAGCATCAGCTCTTGCTTTATTTTCTTTTCTCACCTATTCCTTCTTGCCACCCTCACCCTACATACATCATACCTAGGTAAAGTACCCCGAATATCTCCAATGCCTCGATCCTTTCCCCTATCCATTCTATGTTATTACCTTGTCTAAGACAGTTCTCTCTTCCTGTTCAAAATCTTAAATGATTTCTTATTGTCCAAAAAAAAATCAGCATTCTCTAGCTTGTCATTTGAGTTCAAAGGGATCTGGCTTGATACACCTTCATAGCTTCATTCTCAGTCAACTCTCCATTTGCCATACCTAGGGCTTAAGCAGAATATTCTCTACACATACCATCCTGTTCCTGCACCCTTGATCACGATATCGACACCACAACCCCTCTCAATTTCCTTCATCATTCGCACTTTTTGAAAACTTATCAATTCAAGGCTAAGTCAAAGGTTTCTTCATCTATTAAGCACTCTCTTATATCACCTCTCTGCTATGCATTTTATGAACATTGTACACATGCTGGTTGTTCATGTGTAAGGAGAAGGACACGAAACCCAATCAGTACCTAATACGCACTGAACACTGTGTCAGCCACTATTATCTCATTTAATCCTCACAAAACCCTTATGATGTTGTATCAACCCAAAGTCACACAAGTACATGATTTAAACCCAGGCAGCCTAAATTTGAGAAAAGCAAAAACAAACCAAAAACAAAATCTGAGGAAGAATAAACTAAGACTCAAAGGACTCAATGCCTGTAGCTCTATTCTGAACCATGCTATGAGGTTGATATTGGTGGCACTGCACTTTCTGATAGGTGTGCCCTATCTCCATGGCCAGGTACACAGTTCCTGAAGGCCACTTACTCATCCTCATCACCCCACACGGTTTTTTCCTGGTTCACTTGTACTTATCATTCAAGTCTCAGTAAAACAATCTCTCCTCTACAAAACCTTTCCTGACCTCTTTTCTCCCAGGCCCACATATAGTTCTCTCATTATGTGTCCTCTAATTAATGCATACTTTTGAGTGTTTGCATTTTCTTTATTATTAATATCCACATAACTGTTTATTTACTAAAGCACAAGCAAAGGTAATGGCGTATCTCTCTTCTTCACAAGTGTATCTGCAGCTTCTAACAGTGTGGATTCATGAAAGACACCAACATAAATATTTGCCAAGAGAATAAATACCCAGATGCACAGCACAGAGCCCACCTCACCTTTCATAGACCATGCTGGTGGCCTGATGAAAACATTCCCTCTATGGGGAATGAGTAGATGAAAAATGGACAATTCTCACAACTTTCCCCGTCTAGATTTCTGAGACTGATACCCCAAGAATGGTAAATATGTGGAAGAAAGAGCAGATGATATTTATAATGAGCATCCTTTTGGTGGTGACTACTAAAGCCATCAGCACACTATTGTCCCTACTGATTTTACATGACAGTGAGGCAGATTGGGATGGCCCACCCTCCTTCCCTCCCTCCCTCCCTCCCTCCCTTTTATTTCCTTTCCTTCTCTTTTCTTTATTTCACTTTCTTTTTTTATGAACTACTTTATTCTTTTCTACCTGTCTTCCTTTCCTTTTCTTTTTCAAACCAAACTAATCCTAGCAAGAAACGTGTCTTTCATGTACTTGGCATGGCTTCCTCTTCAGAATTAGCAAATGTTAAAAAACTGCAACACAACATAAACAAAACAAATAATGCGAATAATGATGGTGCTACATTGTTAACATTAAACTGACTCATTTAGGAATTGGAAGCTTCAAGAATTGTTTCAATGAAATTAAACAGTTGGAGATAATGGAGATACACAAAAATGATTAGTTAGTCTGAGTAGTACTTACAACCCATGAGTAATTTGTCTTCCAACACAGCTATTTCTATCTGAGATGAAATACAAACCACACTGAAAAGCGTCTTTGTTTGGGTGCAGAGTGATGCTTTTGGAATGGTACCTGGATGTCATGATGGTATCTCTAACCTTGCGAATTTACTGTACCAGGCTTCATAGAAGCTTAATTGTGTTGTTTCAGACAGATTTGTGCCAAAATCTGGCACTCTACAGAGGGTGCCAGGTGGTTATGCTAGTAAGTTTATTCTTGGAGACAGGTGTGTGTGGGTCCATCCCACGATGCAGCCCGAAGGTGCAGCCTGCCCCTGCCTCTGCTCTGCGCTGTTCTGGCACCAGCTCTCAGCGGTGACGCACTTTTCCGACAATGGAGTGTATTTTCCTCTCAGTGGTGCCAAGCACATATAAGCATTCAAAGATACTACTTATTGATCTTTTAATTTAAAAAATCCATATGTCCAGCCTAATTTTCCATCAGCTGCTCACTCAGCATCGCTTCTTGCCTTGCTGCTGCTTAAGAGCCAAAAGTAGAAACATTGATTCCTGCCCACAGTCCCCAGCCCTTGCCCTGGACCAAATCAATTCCCAAGTCTTCCTTTCTCTGTAAATGTCACCTGCGACTGCCAAATTGCTCAAGATAAAGATGTAGGAGTTCTATTGTTACTCTTCTTCCACAATATCGCATTTAAGTCTGCTAGTGCCTTCTGCTGACTCTACCTCCAAAATAGATCTGTAGTCCTATTCTCTCCTCCATTCAACAGTACACCAGGTCAGCATCCTCTCTGGCCTCTCTCTTTACATTCTTGTCCCTTTAAAGTCCATTCTTCACATAGAAGTCTGGGAAAAACCTACAGTGTCAGCTGGATCCTTTCACTCCACTGACAGATTCCAAAAATATTTAGAAAGACACCCATTGGTTGACCCAGCCATAGGGCCACATGTGACTGCTCCTGACTAAGGAGAACTACTTGGCTACCCCTCCACCACTCATTCACCCTGCTTTTGCAGCTCCGAGGCCTTGTCTGGTTCTCCAACACACTGATCAAATACCAGGGTCATGGGCTAGGCCTTTGCTGGTCCTGCTGTTTAAAATGTACACCTCCCAGATCTACTTAGAATTTCCCTTGTCTTTCAGACCACAAGTCCAACAGCACCTCCTCAGAGTGCCAGGCCTCCTTGGGACTCCCAAACCCATTACAGTTTTATTTATTTATTTATAATATTTATTTATTTGAGAGGCAGAGGAAGAAAGAGAGAGAGAGAGATCTTCCATCCACTGGTTCACTTCTCAAATGACCACAATGGCTGGAGCTGCGCCGATCCAAAGCCAGGAACCAGGGGATTCTTCCAGGTCTCCCATATGGGATATGGGGTCCAAGGACTTGGGCCATCTTCCACTGCTTTCCCAGGCCATAGCAGAGAGCTGGATGGGAAGTGGAGCAGCCGGGACTCGAACAGGCACCTATATGGGATGTTGGCACTGTGGGCAGCCGCTTTACCTGCTATACCACAGCTCCTTCCTCCCCCATCACTGTTTTATTTTCTTCAAAGCACTTGCTTATATCTAAAGCTATTGTTTGCTCATATCTCTTCATTGCCTGTTGCCCCACTGGTATACATACTGCTTGAGCTCAGAGACTTTGTCAGTCACTGCTGCCTCCCAGCGTGTCAAAGTGCATGTGTCCAAGATCAGTGCTCAGGGAACACCTGCTCACCTGCTGACTGAGCAAAAATGTGAGGCCAACATTTGCATCCATAGGACCAGGTACAGAGCAATATTGGGCTGCAATCAGTCATGGAAAATGTGAAAGAATCTTGATTTCTATTTTCCAGGGGGGAAAGAAACAAAGAGAATGCGTCCATGGAGTGATACTATACAGTTCAACAGCATATGCACTCCCCAGAAGAGTTTCCCAAGTTGGGAAACCTGGGGGCTCCACTTTGGAAAACTGCACAAAAGCAACCCTCTTTGTCAGCTCTGCTTTAATCTGCTTTGTTTAAAAAACATATATTGGCCTCCCCAAAAGGGGATGCTTGCAAAATAGGAATCCACCAATGAAAAGGAATGCACCTGCTTACGCTGATTACTTTGGAAAATCCTCTCTGGCCGCCCTCAAATGCAGAGATGATGTGTTCCTTGTGACCTAGCCCTTCTCCCCTGGCTTGTAGCCCTGGCCTTGCCGCCCTAGTTTGGATCCTCAACCCTGCACTTTTGGTCTTAAGAGGATGGAGGAGTGTCCTCTGTTGCCCTTTCTGCCTTCTGATGATGCCCTCTTCACCCTGCTGCTAAACCAACATTGCTGTTTCCCAGGCACAAACCCCAGCGGGTCGACCACCATGGCTCCCATGCCCATGGCACTCATTTTACATGCACTGCCCTCCAGTCCAGCTGCACTTGACAGTCACAGGACATTCAGTAAGGCCTGAAGTTCTCCCTTCTGCACACGTTGCCTGGCCTGGTCCACACCACCCTCTTGCTGACCTGCTTCATCTACCTTTTGACTGGGCCCTGCCAGTTGAAACCCTCCCTCAGGGCAGGCACCCTCCGGGGGTCTCCGCCCTCCCCTTCTGGGCCCACAACTCTTTGCACCAATCCTGTGGCATCATTCAAGCTATTTCCTCTCCAGACTGCAGCTCAGCCTGCATTGACAGCGGGAGACAACACCTAGAGCAAAGTTCCACTTCAACTCTTACTACTTCATGGGCTTACCTTCTCTGACCCTCATCCACTGTAGCTTTAAAATACCTACCAGGAAACTTTAAAATGTTTGTGGAAGAATTGGAATTAGATGATGAGTTGATTTGGGTGCAAACAATTTTGAAATTCAGGCAACGATTTTTTTCCTAATATACATTTTCCATGAACTTTTAGAATACCTCCCCTTGTAATAATCTGTCTCTCAAAGCTCTTATGGATATTAAACAATGTCAATGTCATAGAAATGAAAATAATTCGGGAATTGTAAATGTGAAGTACTTTTATTTCTATTTGTTGTGTGAGGACAGAGACCATTTCATTCCTTTTTGTATTTAACCCCCCAGCTCCCATGAATGCCATTCTCCAGCAGAGCCCACTCACTTGCCTGTAATTCTGAGAAAAAGAGAAAGGATCCATTCAGACTCAAACTTAATCCCTCAGCTTGAACTTGGAAGTTGCTCAGAAAAGTCCTTTCTGGTCCAGAGAGGAAAAACAACTTGGAGAAGAGCTACAAGGCTATTTGTTAACGGTTAGCATTTGCCTGGCAGTGTCTGGGGTGGATTCAGGGGCACCTCAGAGAGCACAGCTGGGAAGTCAGGACTGGCTTGGGTGTTCTGTGTACCAGCCTTGGGAGGTTCACATTCCTTTGGTGTTTTCTGCAACCATGAACAGGTGTCAGCTCTATCTTCAATTTGCGTGGGGCCCAGGGGCTCTTTGAGAGAGAACTTGAAGGAGACATTTGGACTGAGACAGGTACAGGTTTGTCTGATGACCGGGGTGGATGGGTATACTCCCAGACTGGGGCTAGACAGGAAAAAAGAGCATAGGCTCCCAGAGGTGACACTTCACAGAGAATTCGTGAAGGGGGGTCCGGTTCTGTGGCCAAGGTTTAGGTGATGCATGCAGTAAGGGGTTTCTGGAGAAGCAGTGCCTGGCTTTCTGGTTTCTGATTTCTGTAGCATTGGATCTCCGTGTCTTTGTGCACTGAACAAAGGTACACATTATAAGGCAACATACAGACTGTAAACGCTACGCATGAGGAAATTCAAGTGTTTTCGGAAAGGGGTGACTTTTTCACTCTTACCAAGGCACTGTTTGGAGAGAACTATATGGTTAGGATGCCAATAGCTCTATGTTAGGACAGCCCTGCAACAAGCTAGTCACAGGAGGTGGAAGGACCACTGGTCAAGGAGAGAAAAGCCCAGAGCCCAGTGGTCCAGAAGTGATTGACAGTGCCTGCGGGCATCAGAGCAGAGCAGTTGCAGCTGTGCAGGGAGAGTGGCGGTTCCTGGCCCAGGGCAATCCACCTGCTACCCTGCCCTCTGAATCTCTATAGCACATACATCATCTGAGATCGTCTCTACTCCTTCCTTACCACATGGCCTGCCCTCCCCAAACTCAAGAGGAAGGAATGTATATGAACCATGTTTATCCCCTTAGAACCTAGCATAAGTCTTAGTAGCTAACATCTATTCAGCGAATCTGATTGTTCACTTTATGCCTATGTGTTTGTGAAGTTTTATCCAAGAGGCTTTCTGTATTTCATTTGCTATATATTCCTTTTGTGTTTTCTTCTGACATTTAAATTTCTGTTGCAAGGAAATAATATTTTCAGTAAACAATGTAAGCTCTTATGGAGGGCGCAAGTGAGATAGGATCGTGGCAGGAACCCCAGAGAGGAATTCATCCTTCTAGACCGAAATACCCAGCCCTCCCACCATTCCCAAGTTATCACGTACATCCTTATGCCCTCAAATGCAGAACACTGATCAAGTCAGTTTAAAAGTTTCTATTTCAAGCCTGGTTGGCTTTAAAAAGGGCTGCATTTGACTCTTGGCATGGATTCAGAGTCTTTCTGAATAAATGGCCTACTTGTCCAGCTGTCAAAATGTGGACCTCATTGGCACTCGTACCATAGTCCTAGTTCAAGTTTATGTGCTAGAAATGGAACTTCTGCCTTTCAGACTCAACAAGACCATGGCTGTCTTGCTCAATATGGAGCTGGTGTTAGAGCCACCAAGTATTTACTGTGTATTTAAATAATGTAATGCAAAAAATAGGTGTTTGAAAGTCTGGCAAGGAGTTGGAGAATTGACTTCCATAAATCTAAGGCCCTAAAAATACCTTTTTTGTTCAAATGTTGGAAAGGATTGTGTCAACCTTTTTGCTTCATTGGGATTCCTTTACATTTTCCTGGTAACCAGAAACAAGTTGCACAATTTGCATGGCATTTGGCTCCTTTTGCAGAGCAGGAGGGAAAGCTTGATGTTATTTTAGTGAGCCCAGCACAGCAGAGTCTGGAGCATTTAGAGTGGTGGAAGGCTGCCAGTAGCCAGCACAGCCAAACCAAACAGGAATCAGGGTGGACAATGGGAAGATTATGCGGTGGAAAATGGATATCCCGAATGAAGGCAGGAAAGCCAAGCCAATTATCTTCAGCAGAGGTGTCCTTCCCCACGTCACAAAGCCACCTCTCTAAGAGTTTCAGGGAGACTGCCATTTCATGGAAAGCTCTCCTGCGAAAGATCAACAGTGGAGCTGAAATAAAATGCTTCTTCCCTTGTGGCTTCCTGTGTGCCTCCATATCTAGTCATGCGTCTTTGCTACTGCAGTGTCTTTTCAATCACATTGGTTCCGGTACAGCCTGAACGACTCTTCCAGGGAGGAAGGGGACAAGGCCATGAGCAGAGGCAGAGGGCACTGCTGGTTACCCGGAGCTGGGGTTCTCTGGGTAATGGCTCATGATGGACATGCTGATCACCTGTGCCCCTGCTTCCATCTAGATTGTCAGCGGAACAAATACAAAGCAAAAAGCAAACAAACCAAACACCTGGGTTTAACCAGCAACCATCAAAGCTACAATAAGTACCCAAAGAGCAAGCTTGGGTACTCCTTGGGTATTCCTCCAGGTGGCTGCAGGCTGACCTCTGGATGGTCATTGTTGGAAGATGGAGGCCAAGTGGCTTTGGCTTATTGCCAGCCAATTCTCAGGCATGGCCAAGTCCCCTGGTAAAGAACAGGGGCTCAGCACAGGCTCAGTCTTGGGCACGTGGCTCAGAGAAGTGACAGAGGCAGGTGCAGGTCATTCCCTGTGAATGTGAATGGTTCTTTACTGACTGCCTCTCTCTTTATTAAAATGAAAAGCCAAGTGAACAATTTTGTTTTTAACAATTAAACACCTAAAAGTGCAAACATAATATGGTGCCGCCAAAATGGTTCATCGCCACTATTTCTGGAAGCAGACCTCGCTTTTAATTTTCTTAAAAAATGTGAAACTCTGAAGGAGTGTGGGGTGATGAGGATGAGTAAGTATCCCTAAAGAACCGTGTGCCTGGCTGGGGAGAGAGAGCACACCTACCAGAAAGTTCCACACCTCTGAAACCGAGGCACTGTTTCCTGAACATGTGTGGCCAGAGCTCTGTTTCCCTAGTCCTTGAAAAGGAACAACTCTGGAGTTGTTTCTCTCTATTGAATTTTTACTTCCTCTTTAGTAAGATAACCCTAATGGAGCTGCTAAGAGCATGGACTTTAGAGCCTAATACAAGGGGATTACTTAATCTCTGATCCTCAGTTTCCTCATCTGAAAAAGGATCAGTTACAACTCTGTGTAGGGTTACTTCAAGGATTAAATGGATTAATATGTGTAAAGCACATATAATGGTGCCTAGAGTGTCATGGGCTGTCATAAATATTAGCTTTACTAATATTGCATTAATTTCCAATTTTCTTTTTATGATTTTTCCTTCCATTTTCCTTGAATTCACTCTTTTTTTTTTTAAAGATTTCTATTTACTTATTTGACAGGTAGAGTTACAGACAGTGAGAGAGAGGAAGACAGAGAGAAAGGTCTTCCTTCCGATGGTTCACTCCCCATATGGCTGCTATGGTTTGAGCTGCGCCGATCCGAAGCCAGGAGCCAAGTGCCTCTTCCTGGTCTCCCATGCGGGTGCAGGGGCCAAGCACTTGGGCCATGCTCCACTGCCTTCTGGGGCCACAGCAGAGAGCTGGACTGGAAGAGGAGCAACCGGGACTAGAACTGGCACCCATATGGGATACCGGCGCTGCAGGCGGAGGATTAACCTAGAGTGCCATGGCACCAGCCCCCGAATTTACTCTTAAGTGATATGCTGTATTCATTATATGTGATTTTTTTCAATTTGTACTTTATTAAGATTTTTAAAATTTATTTATTTGAGAGGTAGAGTTACAGAGAGAGGGTGAGACAGAGAAAAAGGTCTTCCATTCTCTGGTTCACTCCCCAAATAGTTGCTGTTTGAGCTGAACTGATCCAAAGCCAGGAGCCAGGTTCCAGGCATGCAGATTCAGGGGCCAAGGGACTTGGGCTATCTTCTACTGCTTTCCCAGGCTATAGCAGAGAGCTGGATCAGAAGTAGAGCAGGCGGGCCTCGAACTGGTGCCCATATGGCTTATCCTACTACGCCACAGCCCCAGGCCCCCAATTTGTACTTTTGAAGGCTACTTTCCTATTAATAACTGCCTTAGCAGAAACTCAAATCTTTTGATATAGCACATTTTCATAGTCATTTTATAGAAAGGCTTAAATTTCCACAAGTGCATTAGTTTCTTATTGCTGCTCTAAAAAAACAATTGAAAACTTTGTGGCTTAATCAGAGCAAACATCGTTTTGTAAAACAGAAGACACATGTGCATATTATTGCAGCTAAAACCAAGGTGTTCACAGGGCTGTGTTTCTTGCAGGCAGCTCTGGGGAAGACTGAATTTCCTAATCTTTCTCAGCTTCCGGAGGCCCTCTGCATGCCTTGGCTCACATATCACTCAGATCTCGCTCACTCTCACACGTAGATATTTAAGGATTGCTATGATTATGTGGGCCCACCTGTTTACTACAGGTTCGGCTCCTTAGTTTAAGGACACTCCATCAGCAACATTAATTTCATCTGCTACCTTAATAACCCTTCACCATGTAACCTATCACAGCCACAGATTCCAAGGATTAGAATGTGGATGTTTAGTGGACCTTTTTTTTTTTTTGGCCTCTATCACAATTGCTATTTCTTTATTGACATATTTTTTAAAATTTCCAAAGATATGCAAGATTTTGGGTTAATCTTGGTTTTAATTTTTCATTTTATATCATTGAAGTCAGATAATAATATACCATTTGCTTAGCATGTGATGGATTTATTTGTAATGGATAATATGTGGATAATTTTTATCAATGACCTATACACATTTGAATAGAATATATGATGATATTTCAAAAAGTGGAAAAAGGCAATGGATAAAAATAAGTTCAATTTGGTGCAAAAAACTGAAATTCATGCAATTTTTTCATAATATCATTTCCCATAAACCTTTTGAATAATCCTCATGCAAAAAAAATTTTGCACTAAAATAAGCATCTCTAATTACATTTTCCACAAACATTAAAAAAATTATTCATTTGAGAGGCAATCAGACAGAAAGGGACAGATATATAGTGAGTGTTTGGTGAAACTGTTTCCTTCACTCTCCAAATGCCTACATTAGCCCTGGCTGGGCCTGGGGCCAAAGCCAGGAGTCAGGACTTTGTGTTCTGTAATTTAACTATCATAATTATCACCTAGGGGTATTTTTTCTTTTATCAAGTTCAAGGAAAAATGGAATTAAAAGATAAGTTTGGGGCTGGTGCTGTGGTGCAATGGGTTAAATCCCTGACCTGAAGCACCAGCATCCCATATGGGCTCCAGTTCTACTCCCAGCTGCTCCACTTCCAATCCAGCTCTCTGCTATGGCCTGGGGGAGCAGTGGAAGATGGCCCAAGTCCTTGGGCCCCTGCACCCATGTGGGAGACCTGGAAGAAGCTCCTGGCTCCTGGCTTCAGATCGGAGCAACTCTAGCCATTGCGGCCATCTGGGGAGTGAACCAGCAGATGGAAGGCCTCTCTCTCTCTCTCTTCCTCTCTCTGCCTCTCTCTGTAACTCTGTATTTCAAATAAATAAAATAAATCTTTTAAAAAAAGATAAGTTTATTTTGGTGCAAAATATTTTGAAATCGATTCACTTTTTTAAAAAAATAAAAAAAATATTTATTTGAAAGGCACAGCCACAGAGAGAGAGAGAGAGACAGAAAGAAAGATATCTTCCATGTGCTGGTTCATGCCCCAAATGGCCACATTGGATGGGCTGGGCCAAGCCAAAGCCAAGAGCCAGGAACTCCATTCAAGTCTCCCACATGGGTTCAGGGGACTAAGCACCTGGGCTATCATCTGCCACCTTCTCAGGTACATTAGCAGGGAGCTGGATCAGAAGTGGAGCAGATGGGCCTCGAACCAGCACTCATGTGGGATGCTGGCCTTGCAGGTGGTGGCTTAACCCACTGTGCCACAACATCAGCCCTGATACAGTTTTCTTTTTATGGACTTTTTGAAGACCCTTCCCTCATACACACAGATTTCAAAATGTTTGTCCATGAACATTTTGAAGTCCTCATATGCTACACAAATCTGGAAACTTTTTTTTCTGACACTTTTAGTTGCTTTTTTCTTGGACTATTTCCCAGCTCCCAGCATACAGTAATATCCCTATGACATTTCTATGAGACACATATTCCTGATTGTCATTCAAGCCTCCAGCTTCTGCACCATTGCATTGCTTCATACTTCGTTCTATGCAGTAGAGTGTCCTTAGATATTTTGCCATTCATAAATTCTCTCTTCAGTTCTTTGTTATCTAACCTGTCAATTTAAGTTTTATTTCTCAAAATTCAACTTGGTTCTTTTTAAATCTACCTATTTTAGTCTATTTAATTTCAAGACTATCTGATTGGCCTGGCATTTTTGTCTATTTTTAACCCTTTTAAAATGCTTATTTTTAAAAGTTCTACAAGAATGTTGTTGTCTGGAGTTTTAAGAACTCTAAGTGTACTGTTGTTTTGTGTTCTAATTTTCTGCTGGTGGATTGTTTGTTCCTCAAAGTTTTGAAAATTTGGGTTGTGAGATTACAAAGCAAATGAAGGCTCAAGTGAAATATTAACTATGGGAATCCAGGGCAAAAACTTTTTATTTTAATTTTAGCTTTTGAATTCAAAAGGCAAACTTTCAGGGGTGGGCAGTGTGGTGCAGCAGGCTAAGCAGCCACTTGTGGCGCTGGCACCCCATATCAGAGTGTGGATTTGACACTTGGGTACTCCGCTTTTGATCCAGCTCCCCGCTGATGTGCCTGGGAAGGCGGCAGGTGACCCTGCCTCCCACGGAGGAGACCTGGAATGAGTTCCTGGTTCCTGGCTCCTGGCTCCAGCCTGACCCAGACTTAACTAATGGAGTGAATCAGAAGACGGAAGACCTCTTTGTTTTTCCCTCTCTCTATCCCTCTGCCTTTTAAATAAAGAAATCAAATCTTTTTTTTAAAGACACATTTTCAGATTTATTACTAGACTAGGATCAACTTTATTTAATGAATTGATCAGCAGAGGGGGTATGATAATTAGAGAGCATCAGTTTACACCTGAAATCCATCAGGCCCATGCTTAGGAATTCATAAAATAGAAGTTTTGTGTTTCTATTTGGAGCTTCAGCATGATGAGAAAAATCTTGTCTTCTTCTGTATGGCTAAAATACCATCAACTATCCCTGAGAATTAAATATATGTGTTGATTACAAGGTACTCCCTCCTGTGCTGGTGGGTAGAGTTTTCCTGGCTTATCCTTGCCTGGGCCTGCCAGGGCTCCACAGGGCTGGACCACCGGGTCAGGATGTGGAGACAGGGAGCACACTGGTAGGTAGGGCCAGGTGATGAATGATAAGGAGCCGCAGGAAGGGTGGGAGACCAAAAGAGGAGAGTTAGAGGGCCCAGTTTATTCCCGGAGGAGGGGATTTATACGCTGTGTAACTTGGGAAAGTCACTTATCCGAGACCCAATTTTCTTTTGTGTTGGGTTAGGCCAAAGCTTTTCCACCTGTTGTTAATCCACTCAACCCACCCACTGGCTCTCATGAAACATTGTTTTCAAAAAGATACTAATGTTAAAGCAGATGGGAATGGCGTTGCTCTCCTTGAAGAGGGGAGGGACATTGCCCTGTGGCTCTCAGCCTCTCTCACTCCAGGAAGGCCTGAGGCACTTCCACAATGTCCCTGGGGCTGGTTGACCCTACTACATTTACTTTGCCAGGGTTGGAAGCCAAACTTCTTTGAGCTGGCATCAAGCCAAAAGCCAGTACCAAATCAGCCACAGTGATTGCATTAAGCGTGGTTTCCAAGAGGACTAAAAGTGCCTTCCAGGTTTCCTAGCAACAGAAATCAAGGTCTGCTGGCCACAGCAGAAAAAATAAAGAAAGAATTTTTTTTTTAAATCTTTTTAGACATGGAAGAAAGTGATTCATTGAGTTTAACCCTTATCCTTTATTGCAATGCAACAATGGAAGTGCTTGTAAATGGCACAACAATTTTTGAATCCTTTGGCTTCCAATCTTCTATTATTTGAGCTGCATAGGTCAATTATCCACTGAGAGACAAAAGTAGTAGAATTCCCATTTTATTGAATATTGAAAGGTGCTAATACTGTTTTCCTTCCTTTGATCCAGGTGTTACTTGAGAAAGGAGAGGGGTGAGAGGAGATTGATTTGTGAGTGCTTTTCCCTTTCCTACCCCAAGTACATAGAAGACGTTCAAGCACACATTTTGGCATTCGCTCACTCTTTATCCTTCGTTTAAGTAAATAGCATCTCCCCACTATTAATTAAGAATTAGCAACTCATAAATAAGAATTTTCTTATATGTAATTATAATACCACTGCTTATTCATGGTAGTTCCATATATTGATTATCTGACACAGTCACTGCAGTTTGAATACGTTCCTTCCTTCCACCATTCAAGTGTTGCCAATGTAATGGTATAGTCACAGGTGGGACCTTTAAGAGACAATTAGGCCATGAGGGCTGCTCCCACATTAGTGGGATTAAAGCCCTTTTAAAAGAGCAGTCACCTCTCGCTTGCTCACTTCTGCTCTTTCCACGCAAGGATTCAGTGTTCCTCCTCTACAGAGAACACTATCCTCATCGGACAACCGGATCTGCCAGCACCTTGATTTTAAACTTCGCATCCTCCAGAACTGTGAGCAAATGAATTTCTGTTCTGTAGAAATTATTCACTTTCAAGTACTCTGTTACAACAGCACAAAATGAACTAAACCACAGTTTAGCTTTAAAATGTTTCCATTGTCTTTTATTGAGTTTTGTAAATCTTGGATCCCATCAAGGTTTGCACTGTACATATTTGTTTCCAATGTGTTTGATTCTTTTTCTTTAGAACAGTCTTCTCCCTATTTTTTTTCATAACATTCGCTTTTTTGTGTCTTCTAGAATGTTCCTTATTCTAGATGCTTATGATTGTTCATCCTTTGATAAAGTTCTCATTTTGAGCAAGAAAACTACATAGGTGCTATTATGTACCTACTACATCACCTCAGGGGGTAAATTAAGTCAGCTGATTTCCCTGTTGGTGAGGCTAATGGCAGTATCTCTTCATTGTAAAGGTTTATGTTCCATTTGTGATTGGTAATTTGCATTGTGAAACTTTGAGATCATGTGAATAATTCACTTTCACAACAACCTTACAGCCAGTGGTTTTAGCATCCCTTGTTGAGCTTACCTAAATTAATATTGAGAATTACCAAATGGTAATATGTTTGAGTAGTATCCATTCCTTCCACATTTATTTATTGATATTCTGTTTTTGAAGAAAAGTCTTCTCTATCTCCTTCTCTTCTTCTCTTTCTCCTTCTCTTCTCTCTCCTATCTTTGTCTCTGTCACAGATCTCTCTCGTTGCTAGTTCATCAAATCACTGTACACTGCCTTTCTAAACTTTGTTGCCTTGATTTGAATTTCTCTTTAAAAGACTTTGCTGTGAAAACCTTTGCTGCTGGCAAACAAAGTAATTTAGGCTAAATTGTCCATGGTGCCTTCCAAAAGCTTCACAGGGAAAGTGTGGGGAGCAGCCTGGACTGGACTGAGTTACTGGAATTAAGACTTATTCTATGCATCTGCTCTCCCACAATGTGGCGCTGGGAGAGAAGTGAACAGCTTCCGCACAGCTGCCTCCAGTTCAACCAATAAACTGTAGGACTTGCTCCTGATTGGAGGAGAGCAGCGTACTCGGCGTGTGGGCAGCCGAGTTGGGATTGGCAGAGGAGGACTATAAAGGAGGAGAGAGATGGCATGCACCAGGAACATCTAAGGGGAACATCTGAGGGAACACCTGTGCAGCCCCCGAGAAAGCCGGCCGGCGGTGTGCCGCTCCCCTGCGGAAGTGGGGAATGTGGCCAGGGGGAACTGCCCTTCCACGGAGGTGGAAGGGATAGTAGCCAACCCGGGAAGAACCAGCAGCAAACCCGGGGAGGGCCGAGCAGACGAAAGAACAGCGCAGGGTCCTGTGTCGTTCCTCCATGAAGAGGGGGAGCGACATAATGGTGCCGTGACTCGGATAGGAAACTTAGGAGGGAAGAAACGGGAAGAAATGTGAAAATACCGGAGAGAGAGACTAGCAAACAGCCTAGGGAAAAACCGGATGAAAAAGGTGCCGGAAGAAGCTATTGAAAGCCTAGGCATAGACTCAGATATGGACTACGGGGGGAAGCTGGGAGAAATCTCTAAGGTCGAAAGTGAAAGTGAAACCTATAAGAAACTTAGACTTGGATACGGACTGTGGGGAGAAGCCAGGAGAAATGAGAGGAATATTGTTGGAAGAAAACTTAAGGAAACATACCGGGTAGAGAAAAATGTTAGGGAGGATGAAGCCGCGAGTGCAGGCCGAGGCGGAGACATAAGCCACCTTGGAATTCTTCAAGTCACCCCGGGGAGCAAGAGGCGAAGATCTGGAACCAGAGGCAGAGACGTGGGCCGCCAGGTTGAAATTCGCCAGGTTAGTCCGGGGAACTTGGACTGAATGCCGGTGGTGGCGGAAACATTCGCGGAAGCCGCCGCGTGCAGAGAGAGCACGGGGCGTGAATAGATAGGGAACGCGGGGCTGGTGCGAGGCCGTGGTCCAGACACGAAGGGGCATGGAGACCGCGGAGTGTGCGCGCAAAGCCGAGCCGCGCAGAGCCGGGAGCCCGCCGGCAGGGCGAGGCGCCGGGAAGCCGTGCAGAGCCGTGAAGCTGCCGCGGGGCGAGGTGCCGAGAAGCAGCCTCGGGGCGAGCGCCGCCGGGAAGCTGCGGGGATAAGAGAAACAGAAGTTTAGAAGTAAAGTGAGAGAAATAGGAATGCTGGAAGATAGAAGTAAAATGGGAGAAATAGGAATGCCCGGAGATAGAGAAATAGAGAAATAGAAAGGCCTCCCCTCAACATGGCAATGAGAAAGCTTGGATTCGGTCTGCCTGATTAAGTGAGGCGATGAGCACCTGCGGGCGGCTAGCAGCTTATGTGCCGCAGGTCACCGAAGACAGGCACGAATTAACATCAGTAAGGCCTCCCCACAATACAGCAATTAGGAGGCTTGGATTCGGTCTGCCTGATTAAGGCAGTAAAGCACCAGCAAGCAGCTCGACCAGAGTATGAGCTGCAGGTCACCGAAGATAGGCACGAACCAATACTAATAAGTCTCCCCCACAATACGGCAATGAGAAGGCCTGGATTCGGTTTGCCTGATTGTTAGGGCTTGTAAGCCCCTGCAGGCAGAGCAGAGCATGCGCTGCAGGGCACCGAACACAGGCACGCATCAGCGCCTAAAAACCTCCTCACAACATGGCGAAGAGAGGACCCGGATTCGGTTTGCCTGATTGATAGGACTTGTAAGAACCTGTGGCAACTCTAGCAAGTAGAGCAGAGTGTGTGCCGCGGGACACCGAAGACAGGCGCATATCAACGCCAAAAAATAAAAAGAAAGGGGGATCTGTGGGGAGCAGCCCGGACTGGACTGAGTTACTGGAATTAAGACTTATTCTATGCATCTGCTCTCCCACAATGTGGCGCTGGGAGAGAAGTGAACAGCTTCCGCACAGCTGCCTCCAGTTCAACCAATAAACTGTAGGACTTGCTCCTGATTGGAGGAGAGCAGCGTACTCGGCGTGTGGGCAGCCGAGTTGGGATTGGCAGAGGAGGACTATAAAGGAGGAGAGAGATGGCATGCACCAGGAACATCTAAGGGGAACATCTGAGGGAACACCTGTGCAGCCCCCGAGAAAGCCGGCCGGCGGTGTGCCGCTCCCCTGCGGAAGTGGGGAATGTGGCCAGGGGGAACTGCCCTTCCACGGAGGTGGAAGGGATAGTAGCCAACCCGGGAAGAACCAGCAGCAAACCCGGGGAGGGCTGAGCAGACGAAAGAACAGCGCAGGGTCCTGTGTCGTTCCTCCATGAAGAGGGGGAGCGACAGGAAAGTAGAGCCAATTCACATCCCCTAAGCGCCTGGGAATGAATTAATAAGGAAGTCAATAAACAATGTCAATAAGTAACTAATGACAGTACAGAATTCTCAATAAAAGGATAACAAAAGAGTGAGAATTATTTAAAGGATGTTGCGGGGCCAGCTGCATGGCGCAGTAGGTTGATCCTCTGCCTGCAGAGCTGGCATCCCATATGGGCGCCGGTTCTAGTCCCAGCTGTTCCTCTTCCAGTCCAGCTCTCTGCTGTGGCCTGCGAAAGCAGTGGAAGATGGGCCAAGTTCTTGGGCCCTTGCGCCCATATGGGAGACCGGGAAGAAGCTCCTGGCTTCAGATCGGCACAACTCTGGCCATTGCGGCCATTTGGGGGGTGAACCAATGGAAGGAAGACCTTTCTCTCTGTCTCTCCCTCTCACTGTCTGTAACTCTACCTCTCAAATAAATAAATAAAATCTTAGAAAAAATAAAGGATGTTGCTGGATTTCTAGCTAAGAAAAGAGTCTGAGATGTTCTTTGGAAGATTCTAAGCTCCATCCAGGAAAGGACCTGGTTCCAAAGTTACAAAGAGTACAGAGGGAGTTCAGGGAACATGTGAAATGTTTAAAGATCAGGATGCAATGTTTCCTAAATAACTGCTGTTCAAACAAATGAATGAAGGCAAAATAACTTTTGAGTCAGGGGCTTAAAATAAAACCAAGCACAGTGTTATAAACATGGAGTTGGTTTTGTTAAGTGAAGTTGGAGAGAAACTGCCAGATGATAGGTTTTTATTGAAGTTCTCCCAATTGAAATTCCCTTCTTGTAGATTTGTCTCCCAGAGTGTTTCTTACATCATGGCAAACTGTGAATATCTCCTTAGTTTGCTCCAAACGAAGGAATGATCTTGAGATCCAGATCGCGTATGACTTTTTGTCATACTTGACTTTTTCAGGAAACGCTTAAGGAGGTGTTTCTTGGCTTGGATTTAGAAGTCAGTGATCCAAAGATGGAAGACGCCCACCTTCTACCCCAGGACACCTCCATAACTTCTGTCTAGAAGTTTAAGGATGGTAATTTAGGAGCTGGAGTACTTTTATTTTTTAGAAAGCTGTGTTTGTATTTCAAGTGTTTTTTTTAACTTAGATTATATCTAACACATAATTTAAAATGGACAATGTTTCCTGAAGATGTCTTTACTGTCTTTTTTGCATAAGACAGAAAATATCAGTTCTGTTCATAGCAAAAAGGGGGTGGTGGTATTGGTTTATTGATGGGAATTATGATAAAGATAAGAATACTTCTCCCACATTATATGACACCACCATTGTTTCTACACTTGAGGACCTTGATCTAAAATATGTGTAATGATTGCATAGCAAATAATTATAAAATATAGCGTTATTGGGATAATCCATGAATAGAGACATGATGGTATCCAAATAGGGTAAAATCATCAACACTAGAATCTGAGTGTAATAATGAAATTTTCTTTTAGAGACATTTGAGGCCCAGTTTTCTTCAGAATTTGATTCTTGCCCCTATCCAGAAATGGAATGCTCCTACGAAGCACTCACAACCCATCAAACCAAGTGTTCACTCACTGTACAGCAGCACATAGTGAGGAGTAAGTTCCAAGGGGCCATATGAGTGGGTTATAGGTTACCAAATCTCCAGTAATAGAAGTCAAGAAATGCTGAGACTGCTGACATAGCTAAAAGGACACTGATGTCAGGGTGAAAACGATCATGAGCCCTGTGATGGCCATCTCAAGGACGCTTTTGAGCCTAGGGGCTGGTGGCAAAGACAGCATGGTCAATAGTTGTGTTCTTGAAGAAAACTTATAGGACAAGTAGCATTATTCAGACACTCAATTATTTTTCTGTAAGTAACATATGTCATATTTCAAATCTATCAACTTATAGCTAATAACCTTCATCCACCTACTACCTAACTAGATTTTGAGCTGTTGCCAGAGAATATGGAAATCTTATTTAGCTATGTTTCACTCATACCTACTATTCTACCCACCACATTAAGTGGGAAGAATCTTGATAGTTTTCTTAAACAAGAATGTTATGTAATGATCAGTAATAATCCACACAGTATAGACATTCCAACTATGCCATGAGTATTGTGGATTCATGACCTAAACAATAATGTACTGTAGTTTAGTAAAACAAGATACTTTTTTTAAAAAAATTTTATTTATTTGAAAGTTACAGAGAGAGGGAGACACAGAGGTCTTCTGTCCTCTGGTTCATTACCCAAATGGCCATAGCTGAGCCAGACGAAAGCCAGGAGCCTAGAACGCCATCTGAATCTCCCTTGTGGGTGGCAGGGGCCCAAGTACTTGGACTATCTCTGCTGCTTTCCTAGGCACATTAGCAGGGAGGGAAGGGCAGGAACTGGAGCAGTGGTACTTGAACTGGAGCCCACACTGGATGCCAGCACAGCAGGTGGTGTTTTAACTCACTGTACCACAACGCACTGGCTCCACAGGATAATGACATAAATATAATTTAATGGTTAAACCTTTCCCTTGGGGTTTTTTGCCCATCATCAGAAGGATGAAAACATCAACAACTAGCCTTTGAAACCAAAAAAAGATTGACCAAAATATACCTTTCAATTTCTATGCTGAATATTTGCTATTTCCATATATAATCAATCCTTAATGACAATAGCCAATAGCTCAATATGTTGTAGCTTAGAACAAACTGTCAACTCACACATTACATAATGATTCAATGATAGTCCTTGGCCTTTAGTTGGTTAATATCTGTAAATACCAGAGAAATACAATTTAAACAGTGAATAGTATATGAATAAAAAATTAGCTGTTCTACCAATAGTAAGTTTCAGCACCTTTGCAACAACCCATTTATAAGCTGTACATTTTGTTTCTGTTTATTCTAACTGAGCTGTCTTACAATTTGTAAAAGAGCATCTTAGGTATCATGAAATCACTGGGATTTTAAATCTGATCATTTCATAGTTGCTGAAAATTGTGCCAAGCTGACACAACAAGACTTTTCCAAATTTCTGAATTATTATTCTACGATAAACTGTAACTTAGTATTTAGTTGCTCTGAGTGAATCCCCTTTTTAAATCTGTTTAAAGTAGATCTCATCTAAAAATGCACATCTTACTTATCTTTAATTGAAGATTTTCATGACATTTTCAGAAAGACTTAGGTAAATCGAAATAAAGGTGATTGCTCGTGTGCACCCTGGGAGGCAGCAGGTGAGATAGCTCGAGTACTTGGGTCTCTGCCACTTGGTTTGATTTCTGGTTTCCCCTAGGGAGGGGAATGAAGCGTTAGAGTTTACCGAATATAGAGCTTTAGTTTTAGAAGATACAGTTGTAGAGATGGGGGGGTAGGAATGGTTGCAAATAACATACATATACTTAATGCCAGTGAATCACACATTTAAAATGATTAAAATGCTAACTTTTTCATTCATATTTTACCATGAATTTTAGAAAATACTTTTGAAAAGTGAGCAAAGTTTTCGGTAAATTCTCATGAAAAGAAAAATTCTAAAGTTTATCTTTCTAGCAAATCATCCTCCCAGGCTTTTTGTGGGATCTTGTGATGCAACCAGAAATGAGATGCTTCATTAGAGTAGGAACAGCTTTGGCAGAGTCTGTACTTTGAACAAGATGTCCTGTGGTGTTGGGTAGGTAGTCTGGCTGAGTCTAAAGCCCGTGATCTTTCTACTAGGCTAAGAATGCAGTTGGTTACTTCATGTCTGGATGGAATGATTCCAGAACAATTAGAAGCAGTCGCTGTTTGAGGAGCTTGTGCAAGAGCTTGGGTAATTGCCACAAGGGATTCTGCCAGCTGGAGGTCAAGGAGATGGGGACTTATCCCATCTGTAGAGGAATGAGGTGTCCTGGCAGGTGAATCCTGACATAGGAATGCAATCCAGATATGGGGCACATGTGAGGGTAGGGCAACTTAAGTGTGGTTGGTCTCAGAAGGACTTTATTGGTATTTGGGGCTCAAGATCAGAAAATATGTTCCCTTAGAAATGAGGAGGCCTTTTAAATTCTTCCTGATTTGAGTAACAATGCATAGAGCTGAACCAACACATGAGTGTCTTATGAGTCTAATTATTTCAGAGGTGAGAGCTTGGAGATTGTGGGTGGAAAAACTCAGATTAGTTCCTAAGAGTTCAAGGAAGGTAAAGATCTCTGCTCCATTATCTGGCTGAAAGCTATTGGCCTTGACTTCTTGAGACAAAGGGATCTGACCCCCAGCCCAGGTGAATGGACCTGTTGGCCCCATTGAAAATCTCTGAAACTCTTGCCAACCCTCTGTCAGGCCGCTCAGCACCATTCCCATTCCCACAACCCAGTGGCTTCCAGGCTCCTCTCATGGTGTCTTGAGTTCCATGCCCCCAACCTAATCCTGTCTGCTTTCCAACCCACGCCAGCCTGCACAGGGGCAGAACTTTATGAGAGGGTTTGTGCTTTAAGCCTGCGTTTTCCCTGCTCTGTTGAAAGTGCTTACCAAGCCTTCTTTGAATGACAGAAAACTTCCTCATCAAATAAAAACTGTTCCAATGCATTAAGTTTCTCAGATTTTCAGTGTGCCCTGGTGGCAGAAAATTTGCCTGGGAAGAGCTGCGGTGCTAGGTATTTACAAGTCCTTTGATTTTAAACAAGTATTTTTTTTTTTAAGATTTATTTATTTGAAAGTCAGAGTTACACAGAAAGAGGAGAGGAAGAGAGAGAGACAGGTCTTCCATCTGCTGATTCACTCCCCAAATGGCTGCAAAAGCCCGAGCTGGGCCGATCCAAAGCCAGGAGCCAGGAGCCTCTTCCTGGTCTCCCACGTGGGTGCAGGGACCCAAGGACTTGGGCCATCTTCTACTGCTTTCTCAGGCCATGGCAGAGAGCTGGATCAGAAGTGGAGCAGCCGGGACCTAAACTGGTGCCCATATGGGATGCTGGCATTGCAGGCGGCAGCTTTACCTGCTACACCACAGCACCGGCCCTGATTTTAAGCAAGTATTTAATCTCTTTGTTGCTTTCCTTATAAATTTAGCTGATTTAAAAAAAGAAACTCAAAAGAGCATTCTAGTTTCAAAATGTTTTCTCAAGGCTTATAACTGTACCTCTGATTTCTGGCACCTTCCATTCTCCTGGAAACAGCTGACCCCTGACAAGGGCATGGTCCCTAACAGTCCATTCCATTGCTGACCATCTTAGGACTCCAGTCCCCCCAGCCACAACTCTGACATAACCTATTCAGGTTTTTGGCAAATTGGGACTAAAACAACATGTGAATTATACATTTGAGTACAATCATTTGAAAATTGACATAACCTAAGAAATAATTTAATCTTTGAGTACCACAGGGGATTTGATTCATATTTACAAATAACTAAAAATCCATCTTTTAGGACAGTATTATAAAATTTACCCATTGATCTCAAAGCTAATGAAAAGCAACAAGCCACTTGGCTTTGTTGCTTTTTAACTAAAAGGAACTAATTCAGATGAAGGTTTGGAAAACATAAAATTTCAACATAAGTGACAAATTTCATACCAGGATTCAACATCCTCTGATTAAAAACCCTATTACTGACAGGTTTTTAATTACTAATATTAGTGCAATGGGTATACAAGCCTGTAGTAGATGATGTATAATATGAATATAAAGCTGGCGCCGCGGCTTACTAGGCTAATCCTCCACCTTGCAGCGCCGGCACCCCGGGTTCTAGTCCCGGTCGGGGCGCCGGATTCTGTCCTGGTAGTCCCTCTTCCAGGCCAGCTCTCTGCTGTGGCCAGGGAGTTGCAGTGGAGGATGGCCCAAGTACTTTGGCCCTGCACCCCATGGGAGACTAGGATAAGTACCTGGCTCCTGCCATCAGATCAGCACGGTGCGCCAGCCACAGCGTGTCGGCTGCAGCGGCCATTGGAGGGTGAACCAACGGCAAAGGAAGACCTTTCTCTCTGTTTCTCTCTCTCACTGTCCACTCTGCCTGTCAAAAAATAAAAAAATTATAAAAATATGAATATAAAATATTAATAGAAATTACATACAAAAGAATTTTAATTAATGAATGAACATCACTAGTGCATTAGCTTCTTAAGTAGGTCACAGTTTAAAGCTATCCAGATAATAGATTTTTATGCTTCTTTTTTTTCTCCATATATCTCAGGATAAGAAATCAATTTTGTCTTGATCCAGGGTCATCACTAGATTAATGACTGGCATGTGTGCAGCCCAGCTACTGGAAACTCCTCAAATGCCCAACTGTGTGTGGCTCTTGAGAAATGAACACAATTTTTCTCTGAGGATATGATTACATTGAGCTATCAAATAGATTTTCTTCTCAGAAAACAAGGAGAGTTAACTTTGTTCAGATGACAGAGATGAAATGAGACTTGGAAATAAAAATGCCTCTTGCTTCCATTATGCCTAGCTTATGTGCTTGTAGATGCCATGTCAACTTTGAAAACTTTATTGAGCACGCTATGGAGAATACAGGCTGACAAGGGAAAGGATCCTTCCCCAGGAACTTATGTGCTAGTTGGGGAGATATGCTTCCATCAAGATCCACTGATATATACATAGTGGCACTTGTACATTTTTTGGAAAACATTTATTTCCTTATTTCATATATTGCAGAAATAGCAAGTCAGATTTTTCTTGTTGGTTCATTCCCTACATGTCTGTAGCAGCTGGGGCTGGGCCAGGCTGAAGCCAGGAGACCAGAAATCAATCCAGGTGGTGGGGACCCAAGTACTTGAGCCATCACTTGCTGCCTCCCAGGGTGCACATGAGCAGGAAGCTGGGAACCAAAGTGTTGCTGGGGGCCATTGTTGGGCACGTTGGTTAAACCACTAGCAACACCAGCATCCCTACTGAGCATCAGGTCAAGTCCTGGCAGCTCCACGTCTGATGGAGCTCCCAGCTAATGCACCTGGGAAAGCCGCGAAAGATGGTCCAAGTGCTTGGACCCCTGCCATTCATGTGGGAAACCCAAATGGAGTTCCAGATTTCTGGATTCAGGTTGACTGACTCCTGGCTGTTGCATCCATTTGATGAGTGAACCAGTGGATGAAAGATCTCTTTCTCTGTCTCTCCCTTTCTCTCTGTCACTCTGCCTTTCTTTTTTTTTTTTTTTCCCACGTTTCTGATTCCCTGCAGCAGTGACTCCTCAAGAAAGGGAAGAAGACAGTGGAGACGGGGGGGTGGGGGGTTCCCCCAATTCTGTATCTTAGAGGAGACAGCTCGCACCCAGGGCCCAGTTACAAGGGAGAAGGAGCTCTCCCTGGCGAGGTGTGGGGTGAAGACTTCTGAGCACCCAGCTGTGTAGGCTGACCTCATGCACTGAGCCGCCAGCAACCAGACCCACAGACCTGTGCCTGCTGTCCAGCCACTGCGCTCAGCACCAATAGGAAACCATCACTTTCTTTTTTCTTTTTTTGACAGGCAGAGTGGACAGTGAGAGAGAGACAGAGAGAGAGGTCTTCCTTTGCCGTTGGTTCACCCTCCAATGGCTGCTGCAGCCGGCGCACCACGCTGATCCGAAGCAAGGAGCCAGGTGCTTATCCTGGTCTCCCATGGGGTGCAGGGCCCAAGCACTTGGGCCATCATCCTCCACTGCACTCCCAGGCCATAGCAGAGAGCTGGCCTGGAAGAGGGCAAATGAGACAGAATCTGGCGCCCCGACCAGGACTAGAACCCGGTGTGCTGGCACCACAGGAGGAGGATTAGCCTATTGGGCTGTGGCACCGGCCTCTGCCTTTCAAATAAATTAATTTTTTAAGAAGATGTGGAGCCAGGACTTCAACCAGGCACTGTAATATGGGTGTGAGTGCCCTATGTGGAGTCTAAGCCAAATGCTTGCCAAGCCAAAAGCCTGCCCTCATCTTTTTATTGGAACTTATCTATTTATTGTTAAAAAAAAAGAGTTTTCTTTCACAAAAAAATCTACAATGGGACTCCAGATAATTACTGCATATTCCCACCCAGAAGACAAAGTGGATGGATGCATGCAAGTGACAGGCCTGGGTCCCTGAAAATGTGGATTGACTATGCATCTGCCTTCGCTTTGCAGCGAAGTGCTGCAGCTACAGGAAGGGGAAGGCAAGAGAGTTTATAGGGAAGTGCTTCAAGGAGGATGCCACAGATAAGAGCCAAGCTTGTTTTAAAAATGAGTGACCATGGTGTCAGCTCTGTGGCGTAGTGGGTAAAGCCACCACTTGCCGTGCTGGCCTCCCTATGGGCGCCAGTTCAAGTCCTGGCTGCTCTGCTTCTGATCCAGCTCTCTGCTATGGCCTGGGAAAGCAGTAGAAGATGGCCCAAGTCCTTGGGCCCCTGTACCCATGTGGGAGACCTGGAGGAAGCTCCTGGCTCCTGGCTTTGGATCAGCACAGCTCTGGCCATTGCAGCCATCTAGGGGGTGAACCAGCAGGTGGAAGACCTCTCTATTTCTCTCTTCCTCTCCTTCTCTCTCTGTGGAACTCTGACTTTCAAATAAATCTTTAAAAAAAGGAATAGAAGATTTCAAACTTCACTAGAATATAAAAACTGCATATGCTAATTTAATGGACTCTTTCCCATAATATTTTTCTGTTATACAAGTACCAGAAATATTTTTTTAAAAACTGTTAAGTTGGAAAAATAATTTTAAGTCCTCAAAGTATCTTCAGCACTGGGCATAATTAAAGCCCGCTTGAAATTTTCTATACGGTTTTTCTGATGTAAGAATGATTGGTCTGAAGAGTAAAGCAAAGCACCAGACTTAGGAGATCAGTAGGGAAAGCAGATGATCTGGAAACTCCTGTTTATGTAAGAATTTTCAAGCAGTTGGCCCTTGCACTGGACTGTTTTATGAATCTTGGGGTTACCAGCACCTGGATTATTGTAGGAGCCTAGAAAATTGCTTGTTGAAGGAATGAGCCTATGACTTAAATGAGGGGGGTGGATAAGTGAGGGAGTAAATGAATCAGTGAATGGATAGTGACTGAATGAAGATGTACCAGAAGGTACATTTAATACCGGTAGAGAGTGATCCTTGAACCTCTAGTTGAAGACCAGTAAATTCTTCTTAAATCCTATTTGACAGAACATTTGTGATATGTCCATTACCTTTAGCCAAGGGCCTTCTCCAGTTCCTTGTTTCAATTGTGACAGTGGTACTGAATGAGAAGCAGTCACCTTCTTTATTTTTAAGCAATTTTCTTTCAATCAACTTTTAATTATCTTAAAGGAGGAAATCAGTGGTGCAGATAATCCTCAAATCTCTCTTTGGAATGCGTCAGCTGATGGCTTTTCTTAAAGTAGTTTGCCTTCCTAATTACCTTTTGATTAGGTTTACTTTACAGTTACTGAGAATTCCCATAGAAGAGAGGGCAGCAGGTCAGGAAAACCAGAAAACTGTGAGCAGTGCTTTGTGGCTGACTTGGGATGATCCTGTCCACCAATCGAGAAACCCTCCCTCCATTTAAAATGTGTGGTGCTAGGACTTTTGCGTTATCAAATGCCATCACAGACTTTTAGGTCATCATTGAGAATCTATTCAAAGGTAGGTACCTTTCTGTGGACTGTAGATACAAGGAGGAATAAGTTGCAATCTTATACTGCAATGAAGAATGAAAGGTAAACTTGGAATTTCAGAGGCTTACTGCTTAGCCAGCAAGTCATAGATTGTGATTTTTAGAGCAACACAGGGGAAGTGAGCTGAATTATAAATGGGTAGAGAAAATTCAGGAAGATTGTCTAGAGCAGCACTGTCCAAAAGAAATACACTATGGGCCACGTATGCAAATTCAAATTTGCAGTAGTCAATTTTAAAAAGTAAAATAAAAATAGTGAAGGCAATTTAGTAAGTCACTTTATGTAGCCTAATATATTAATATATTACATTTTTTAACTTCATATAAAAATTATGTGAGATTTTACAATATTTTTACATGAAGGTTTCAAAATTTGGTGTTTATTTTACACTTGCAGCACATCTGAGTTCAGGCTAATACATTTCAAGTGCGTAATAGCTACCTGTGACTAGAGGTTACCATGCTGGAAAGTACAGATGTAGACTCTTGCTCCCTCGGTTTAGGATCTCCAGAAGCATTGGGAAGCACTGGAAAAACTGCTGCAAATGCAGAATCTCAGGTTCCACCTCAGACATAATGAATTAAAGTCTGCATTTATCAAAATACTCAGCTGAGTCCCATGCACATCAAATGTTGGGAAGCACTGTTCTAGCTAGGGAAAACTTTTGACTGATGATCTGGAGTTAGAAGACTGAGAAAACGTTTAAAGGCCAGCCATGATCAGAGCAGAGAACCGAAGGGTGTGCTCTTCTGTTTTTAAGGAATTGGACAAAAACCATTTTAATCATAGTGTTTGCTCAGCCTTCAAAATGAAACTAATCTTGCCCAATTTGTGGGACTGGTGTTAGGATTAGAGACTGTGAGTAAAGAAACTTGCACACTGCCTGACACTTGCAAATGGAAGTTTTTTTACATATTACCCATTACTGATGGGTAATATTGGAAAACTGGTGCGCTGCAAGACTATTAGGAAAGTGCCTGAAACTGGGGAACTCAGTCGAATAGGAACAATTGCAGTATATCACAACTGTTATATATCAGCATTTTGCATGATTGACAGGAGTCTCAAAGGAGAACCAATGTCAACACAGTTTTACCCCAAGTAGGATGAGAGGGTAGTGAATTCCCACAGGGATGAGAGCAGGTGCTAAGATTCACATAGCAGGGTCTTAAGCCATCTCTGGCCACCCTTCATCAAAATATGTTGCATGACTCTGGACATCTGGTCTAACAGGGAATTAAGAGGATGGGAAAGGATCAGATGACTTGTCCTGTGCTCATCTAACATCTGGCCCTTTCACAAAGTTGGCATGTTAGGTCATGAAACTTAATTCCAGCTGTCAAACTATGTCAGTGTGGCGGGGAATACAACCCAGCTGTAAGTAACGCCGTATTAAGAACCAAAAACCTGCTCATAGTTTTGTTGGAAAAGCAGCAATCTCATTCTTCTAAAGACCTTGTATCAAAAATGCCAGCTGTTACCACAGAAAAAAACTATAGTTATTTGGAGTCATGGACTTTGGGGCACCTGGGAACTTTGCAAAGAAGCTAAGAATCAATATGGCTGAGTGAAATAAGCCACTTAGCAGGAAAGGGAGGTAACATTGGAATAACAGACTATGGGTTGAGGGTCTTAGGATCATGGGGTTTTAGGTTTTAGCACTGCCATATTAGCTAGTATGGTTTTCTTAACTCCAAAGTTTGATCTCTTTTGGTCTCTCTTCTGTGCTGGTAACTAAAGCATCTTAATATGTGAATCTCACTGGTCATCTCCAATTGTGCTTTCGTTTTTTTAGTTTACTTTTATGTCACATACATTTTAATACTATAAAAAACATATTTTTGACAATTCTAAGTACATAGTTCAAAGCATTAAGTACACTCACACTGTTGTACATCCGTAATTACTTTGTCTCCAGAATTTTTCATCTGCCCAAACTGAAACTTTATACCCATTAAATAGTAATTCCCATTGCCCCTTCCCTAAGGCCTTAGGAACCAGCATTCTGCTGTCTCTAGGAATTTCCTTCCTTTTGATATTTCATGTAAGTGGAATTGTACAATATTTTCCGTTAATGTCTGGTTTTTCACTTAGCATGTCTTTAGGATTCAACTATGTTGCAATATGCATCAAATTTTTTCTTTCCTTTACAATGCTAAATAGCACTCTCTATACAACATATGTATGACATAGTATTCTATATTTTATGTGTATATGTGCTATATATGTTTATACTACATTGTATTTACATATCTATGTGTACATTTATCTGTCAAGAGACATTTGTGCTGTTTCTTTCAACTATTATGAATAATGTAACTATGAATTTGAGTGTACAGAAACCTGTTTGTGCCCTTCTTTCCATGTCTTTGGGACATATACCCAGGAGTGGAATTGCTGGATCTTATGGTAATGGTAACTATCTTTTTTTTCCTAAAGGGACTCTCATATTGTTTTCCATAGTGATTGCACCATTTAACATTCTCCCAAGCCATGCAGAGTTTCATCCTAACACATGTGAAGTGATACCTCATTGTGTTTATTCCTTTGTGCATCCAAATGATTACGAACACTGAGTGTGTTTTCATCATTATGTTCTGTAATTTCACATGTTGCCCTTAAGCAATAAGGATTCTGTCAAGTACCTAGACTAGGTTAAGTCCACATGTCCCTCCAGAGAAGGTCCCTACTCCTGATGTCCCTTGGTGTAATACCCACCAATGTGGCAAAGGTTCCATGTGTTAATATCCATCATGATGATCACTATTGGTCATGATGGAGTCCAGAGACTGTGTATAGACTCATCTGGTTGGGTGAAGTGACATGTAGCTTGGAGATAGGAGTTGCTGTAATGTGCTGCACTGGAGCCAGAACAGGGAGATGGATACATTGTTCACTTTTCTGTGGCTTCTGGGGTTCATGCTGTCCTACACTAAACATCAAGAAGAAATAAAGAAGCAAGCCAAAGTACTAACAGGCCCTCCAGAAGCAGACAGGGCCCAGGCTATAAGGACAGAGAAAACCTTATTCATCAAAATGCAGAGAAAGTATAGACTCAAATAGCAGAGCCATCAAAAGAAAAATATCTCAGATGGAGCAGCACAAGCATTAGGGAGATGCAGAAGAAGAAGAGAGGAACGAGGCACATTTTCCACACCGCTAATGGTGTTTCCACATGGGCTCCGTTTGGATTCTAAGTCTGTGACTGAGTTTCTGAATTAGTAAAGTTGATTAACAGTGGCAGCTTCTGAGTGAGTCTACTGACTACTATAGATTGTGCCGACTCCAAGTAGCAAGAGAAAACACATAGCAACTGCAACCATTTTCCTGGTGTCATTTGGTTTACTAAATTAGTAGGTTTTATTTCCCATAATGTATCTGAGAAGCAGAGACAAAGACGGACAGAGCTACCATCCACTGGTTCACTCCCAAGCTGCCAGTAACCCCAGCCAGGAGATAAGAGCTCTCATGTGAGCAACAGAGACCTGACTGCCTGCGCCACCGCTGCAGCCTCCTAAAGCCTGCACCAGCAAGAAGCTGGGCTTAGGAGCCAGAGATGGGATTCAAACCCAGCCCCTCTGATATGGAACGCAGGGATCTTAACTGATAGGCAAAATGCTTGTTACTGTGAAAGTAGTTTTGAACAGCTTCACAGTCAGCTTACAGAGAACGGGTATTAGAGGAAGCCAAGTCTGGGAAACAGTGACTTTGGGCATCCCTACCTGCCCGATTTTATGGGAGACATTTGATGAAATGGCAGAAGCTGAAATTGGGCAAGGGGTATAAGAAACGGGATCTCACTCGTCACAGTCAAACCTCTCCGCTTTATCTCTGCTACAGATAGTTTCAGGTTCACACGTTTCTCTTTGAAAATGGAAATATTTCTTAACAGCTTAATTGAAAGATTTCGGGATAAAGGTTGGTAGTCCTTCTCAGGGGTTTCTGGACATTATAGTCTACCTTCTGGTTGCACTAAGGGAAAGTTGGATTCTTTGCCACTTTAAAGGACTGTTGGCATGCTATTAATTCCATCTTTCCAAAACTTGAACAAGAGAGATTTTACCCATGTCTGATGTAATAATTTTAGATTTTTCAGTTATCAGTACCCATCTCTCTATTTTTTTTTTTAAGATTTATTTATTTGATGGGGCCTGTGATGTGACGCTGTAGGTTAATCCTCCTGTGGCGTCAGCATCCCTTATGTGCACCAGTTCTGGACCAGGTTGTTCCTCTTCTGATCCAGCTCTCTGCTATGGCCTGGGAAAGCAGTCGAAGATGGTCCAAGCACTTAGGCCCCTGCACCCAAGTGGGAGACCCGGAAGAAGCTCCTGGCTGCTGGCTTTGGATCTGCTCAGCTCCAGCTGTCGTGGCCATTTAGGGATTGAACCAGAAGATGGAAGACCTTTCTGTCTGTCTCTTCCTCTCACTGTCTGTAAGTCTATCTCTCAAATAAATAAATAAAAATCTTTAAAACAAAGATTTATTTATTTATTTGAAGGACAGTTACAGAAAGAGAGAGAAAGAGAGACAGAGAACTAGATCTTCCATCCACTTGTTTACTCCTCAAATGACTACAACAGCCAGAGATGGGCTGTTCTGATACCAGGAGCCAGGAGCTTTTTCCCGGTCTCCCACTTGGGTTCAGGGGCCCAAGCTCTTGGGCCTTCCTCTGCTGCTTTCTCAGGCCATTAGCAGTTTGCTGGATCAGAAGCAGAGCAGCCAGGACTCAAACCAGCACCCATATGGGATGCTGGCCCTGCAGGCAGCAAGCAGCTTTACTCACTTTACGCCATGGCATTGGCATACCCATCTCTGTTAAGCATCGTAGAATGAATACAATTCAGAACAGGAGTGGAAAACATTCCAGATTTCCATTACAGCTCTGCCACTGATTAGCTACATAACCTTGAGAAATCTTTCTTAACCTCAATTATCTCATTTTCAATTATTTGTGTAATGATAATTTGCTGTGTAGAAAAGAACACCTAGTACATAGTATATATTACATGAATATTAATAATCTTGCCTTATTGTGAAGTTTAGGGGTCCCATTTATTCTTTTATTTATTTGACAGGCAGAGTTAGTGAGATAGAAAGACAGAGAAAGGTCTTCCTTCCGTTGGTTCACCCCCCAAATGGCTGATACGGCCAGCGCGCTGCGCCGACCCGAAGCCAGGAGCCAGGTGCTTCCTCCTGGTCTCCCATGCGGGTGCAGGGCCCAAGCACTTGGGCCATCCTCCACTGCACTCCCGGGCCACAGCAGAGAGCTGGACTGGAACAGGAGCAACCAGGACAGAACCAGCGCCCCAACCATGACTAGAACCCGGGATACCATGATGCAGGCAGAAGATTAACCTAGTGAGCCGCGGTGCCAGCCAAGGGGTCTTCCAAGCACCATTGTAATCAAATACAGCTCTCCATCAAATCATTTAATTTTTTTTAAAGATTTATTCATTTATTTGAAGGGCAGAGTTACAGAGAGAGGGAGAGACAGGGAAAGGTCTTCCACCGGTTCACTCCCCAAATGGCTACAATGACCAGAGCTGGGCCAATCTGAAGCCAAGAGCTTCCTCCAGATGTCCCACATGGGTGCAGGGACCCAAGGACCCAGGCCATCCTCTGCTGTTTTTCCACGTGTACCAGCTACCAGCAGAGAATTAGATCAGAAGTAAAGCATCTAGGACACAAACTGGCACTCATATGGGATGCCAGTGCTGCAGGTGGAGTCTTTCCTCCTTACACCACATCACTGGTCCCATCCTTTTTTTTTTTTTTTTTTTTAAAGATTTATTTGAAAGTCAAAGTTATAGAGAGAGAAGGAGAGGCAGAGAGAGAGAGGTCTTCCATCTGATGGTTCACTCCCCAGTTGGCTGCAATGGCTGGAGCTGCACCTAAATGAAACCAAGAGCCAAGAGCTTCTGGGTCTCCCATGCAGGTACAGGGGCCCAAGCACTTGGGCCATCTTCTCCTGCTTTCTTAGGCCATAGCAGAAAGCTGTCAGAAGTGGCACAGCTGGGACTCAAACTGGCACCCATATGGGATGCTGGCACTACAGACAGTGGCTTTACCCACTATGCCACAGTGCTGGCTCCATCATTTATTTTCAACACTTGTTATCCTTTCCCTGAAATGGTTTAGTTCTAAAAAATAATTTCTCCTGAGTCCTATAAAATATTTTATAAGTATCTGTTATAATAAATGTTTATAACATTGGTATATTTATAGTTTGAAATTAAATATGATAATTCATGTAAATAGAATGAAGAATACATAAATTGAAACACCAGTTTAACAGTGCAACAGAAATAAATTCCCTTTGAAGACTAACAAGTGCAAATGGATATTGTTGGTTTGTACTTATTTTTATGTAGGATACAATAGGTTTCTTTAACTATTGTGATAATTATCAAGGCAGGTTATAGAACTGATCTTGGATCCATTGATAACTCATGGCACCTAAATATACACACTGATTCAAAATTCTTTGGATGCATTTATAAGTTATATAGATCAACTATAGGACTATTATGGGAAAATCCTTGAATGACTATTTAAAGAGATTTTACTGTAGAATCATTGAATTTCAAAACCAGAATTCTAATAAAGGATTGATAAATAATGAATACTGAGCTATTACAATCATCACCCTTCTGTTCTCAAAATCTGAGTTATAAGGAAAATGGGCAAGAAGAAAGGGCTAATTTAAAAGTTAATTGTCCAGAAAATGTTCTCATTGTGTTATGATGTATTTAATAAATCAAATTCTACTTATTTAAATGGGGATTAACAAGTACTAAATGAAAGAAGAATATTAATATAAAGTCTTTAAATCCATTTAAATTGTAATATGTAAGATATTCTGAATATGTATGAGAGTTCTATAAATTGAATTTCTTAAAAATATCAATTTAACTATTAGATCTGCATTCATCAAACACCTTTTTGAACTTCCTGCCAGAGATCAAAATGTGTGTGAGTGTCACTGTTGCTGCTGCTGTTGTTGTTGTTGTTGTTGTATAATCCAGAATAGTTATACTGTGATGCTTGTACCCACGTGGGAGACCTGGAGGAAGCTCCTGTTTCCTGGCTTCAGCCTGGCTCAGCCTTGGCTTTTGCAGTCATCTGGGGAGTTAACCAGTGCATGGAAGATCTCTCTGCCTCTTGTCTATTCCTCTCTGTAACTCTGCCTTTCAAGTAAATAGGTATAATCTTAAAAAAAAAAAAAAATTATCTGGGGCCGGCACTGTGGCGCAGCAGGTTAACGCCCTGGCGTGAAGCGCCAGCATCCCATATGGGAGCCGGATTCTAGTCCCAGCTTCTCCTCTTCTAATCCAGCTCTCTGCTATGGCCTGAGAAAGCAGTAGAAGATGGCTCAAGTCCCTGGGTCCCTGCACCCGTGTGGGAGACCCAGAAGAAGCTCCTGGCTCCTGGTTTCAGATCGGCGCAGCTCTGGCTGTTGCGGCTAATTGGGGAGTGAATTATCGGACAGAAGACCTCTCTCCCTCTCTCTGCCTCTCCTCTCTCTGTGTAACTCTGACTTTCAAATAAATAAATAGATCTTTTAAATGGGCATTTATCAGCAAGATTTTTTTTAATCTTTGGGCCAATCTGGCTTTGAGTCAAGTCTATTTTCTTCCTTTAGTTCATCTAACTCAGCCACAACCCTCAAACTCTTAACAAATATGCTACTATTTTTTAAAAATTCTATTTTGGTTTAACTGTTTTTTTAATATATATCTCAATTAATATACTTTCTTTTTTGAGCACTTTTAGTTTCCAATACAGAAAAATTGAATAGAAAGGGAAGTTCCCATCTAGCCCTCTCCCCTGACTCCACAATTTTGGTCATTTCTCCTACTATTAACATCTTTTATTAGTGTGATACATTTATGGCAACGGATGAACCAATACTGATGCAAGGTTCACTAAAGTCCATGGTTTTCATTAAGATTCATGCTCTGATCTTTTTGTGGGTTAGTACAATTTACACATTCTTTGGGTTTTGACAACTACGTAGTGCTGTGTTTCACCAGCACAGTACCATGCAGAATAGTTTCACTGCCTCAAATGTTCTATCATCCCTCCTTCCCTACTCCAGAATCCATGACAATTACTTATCTTTTTACTATCTCCATGGTTTCTCTTTCTCCAGGATATTGTAGGATTGGAATCATATAATATGAAGCCTTTTCAGATTGTTCATTCAGCAATATGTATTTAAAGTTCCTCTGTTTTTGTTTCGTGGTTTGATCCCTTCTTTAATTTTTTTGATCCCTTCTTTTTATCATCTAATATACCATCATGTGATACACCAGTTTGTTTATCCATTACCCTATCAAAGGACATTACAATTGCTTCTGAGTTTTGGTACTTATAAAAAAAATCTAATATTCATGTGTAGGTCTTTGTGTGGTCAGAAGTTTTCAACTCATTTGGGTTAATACAAAAGAATGTTAATTGTATTATCATATGTAAGAGTAGATTTTGTAAGAAACTGTCAAAATATCTTCCCAAGTGGCTATGCCTCTTTGCAGTCACACAGTAATGAACGAACATTTTTGTAGTTTCACATCACCATCAGAGTTTAGTGCTGTCAGTGATTTTGATTTTAGCCATTCCAACAGATGTGTAGTGATATCTCACTACTGTTTTGATAATTAAATGATACATGATGTGGAGCAACTTCTTATGTGCTCATTTGACATCTGTATATCTTCTTTGGTGAAATGTCTGTTTGGACTTTTTGTCCATTTTGGATTAGATTGTTTTTATTATTGAGTTTTAAGAGTGCTTTGAATATTTTGCATACCATTCTTTATCAGATAATGTGTTTTGCAAATTTGTTTTTGGCTTGGCTTTTCATTCCCTTAACAATGTCTTCCACAAAACATAAATTTTGAAGTTTTAATTAAACAGCTTACATAAATTGTGTTTCAGGCTTTCATATCTTAAAAAATTTGCATTATGAAATGTATGAACTTTGATTATCTTAATAAAAGGTTTCTGGGTAAAAAAAATCATCAAACACAAAATCACCTAGATTTTCTCCAATCTTGCAGGAGTTTTATAGTTTTGCTTTTTAAATTTACATCTATAATCCTTAATTTTTGTAAAAAGCACAAAACCTTGTATCTAGATTCCTTTATTTTGTTTGTTTTTGCATGTGTATTTCAGCTGTTGCAGTATCATTTATTGAAAAGACTGTCCTCTCTTTTGGGTTGTCTTTGTTCTTTCAAAAACCAGTTGACTAGATATGTGTGTCTATTTCTGAACTCTCTATTCTGGAGTTTATTCTATCAGCTATAACTCTGGTTATTTAGTCATTTGTTTCATAGCATTATTCATTATAACTCTGTTCCTATGAAAGAAAGTTCCTATGAAAGAAAATGGATTTCTTCCATTTTTAATATTTGATTTCCCTTTAAGTGAAACAGTAATTTATACTAAACCTGTCTTACAGTATGTTTTTTTCTATAGAGAAGGGTTGCTGCTATCCTGATCATTACTACCATGATAAAATAGGATGTAGCAAGATTTGGCTCATTTTGTGTTCATTTGAATCTGAGGTCTGTGCTCCAAATCTGTAGTACTTAATGCAAATTATTTCATCAAGAATCAGCTTCTGCACTAAAGTAATGGAAGCAATTATGCATACCAATCAGCACTTTGGTAAAAATTAAATGATGAAATTCTTTCAGAAGGACTTTTGAAAAATGTGAAATCCTAAAGAAATGTTGTCAGGTTTATTGAATAAGAAAACTTGGAGAGTTTTAAAAGATCAGTACATCCAGCTGCCATCAGACAATTGATTTAAATCACAGCAATGAAAGCATTAAGATATTAAACACTGTAAGAATGCTTTTGTAAGCACCTTCCAAAGAAAAGGATTCCACAAAATTCTGTCAAACTGTACTAAGGTTTGTCACTCTAAACTATATATATATATATAGTGTGTTTAATTCTCTCATACTTTACTATTTTTATTCTATCTTTAGTGGAAAAGCTGATTCCCCTTATATTTTGTTACTATGACTATGAATATTTGGGTAATAAATAGCTGATATGGGTGTGTGGATGACTGACAGGTAGTCTTCTTGAGAGACTTTGCAAGATGAAGACAGATTAGTCAATTACAGGTATCAATCATCAAGACAGCAACGTCTACAATACTTTAGAAACGTTTGAATTAAAAGTCAGCTCTTAGAGAACTGCATTCTTGTATTAGTCTACTTGTGGTGCTACAACAAAACACCTGAGACAGAGTAATTTACAAAGAACAGAAATTTATTTCCTCACAACTCTGGAGGCTGGGAAGTTCAGCCTCATGACCTTGGCATTAGTCTCATGAGGGCCTTCTTGCTGCATCCTCCTGTGGCAGAAGACAAAGTGAGGCATAACATCTTTTTTATGAGAGCCTTAAACTCATTCATGCAGGATGAACCTTTGAGGCTAAATCACCTCTGATAAGGCCAATGTCTTCACACTACTACATCAGCAATACCTGGATTTTAGAGGGGACACACTCAAAATACACAACTTCTTTCAACTTATCTATTTTCATTCATCCTCTCACTAGTTTATTAATGCAGTCAATAAAGAGTTAATACGTTTCTGCTCCCCATAATCTCCCACTGGGTTGAGTACTATGGAAAAATAAAAATAGGCTGGAAACAAATATGTCAGCTCAAGACCTGAAATGATCAATGCTATACTGATTTTTTGGTCCTATGGCTTCCTCAGGTAAATGGCATTCTGAGTATTGAGTATGGCCACAGGGAAGGAGGGGGCTTCCAGGTAGAGGGAAAGGCATACGCAAAAGCATAGCAGTTTGGGGTATCTTGGTCATCCCTCTGTCCATTTCTTTTTCTCATTCCTCTAAAATACAGCAATTGGTCAATGCGGACAGACTCTCCTGTTCTCTTCCATAAATGGAGCTCAGTGCTGGTGCAGTGATAAAGGGACATATACACGGATGCCATTCTGCAGAGCTCGCTGAGTTGGCCAGCTATTTGCTCAGCTGAGGGAAAGAAATGAATGGCAAGTATATAAATCTAACACGTTATTATTCAGCAAGTAAATGTCACTTTTGAGGAAGCCCTCAAGTTGAAAACTTCCACACTTTTCTTAAATCATAGACATTTTATTTTTTTTCAAAAATGAGATGTCAAGTGATTAGAGATACTATAAATGTAAAAGCCCTCTGCTATGCACAAACTGAAATACATTAAAATAAAATTCATGTTTTTCACATACTACTTTTTCATGTTAAACCTAAATATCTTCAAAATGTTCCAACCACACAGTGCTATTGGTCATCAAGTGAATTTCCTAATTTAGGTCTTAAATATGAGCTTTAAATTAAAGAAATGACTACCTCTATCTCTGAGGCTTTTCACGTGCAAGATTCCACATCTCTAATTCCTCAGATTAAAATCGACAAAGAGATGATGGTATGGGATTAATTTCAAGAGCTCTAGTATCTACTTGGAGTAAATTGATGGGCTATGCAGATTAACCTGAGGATTAGCCTCACAGTTACACATATAGCCAATATGCTGAAATGCTGCATGCAGTTGAGTTTTTAATGAATCTTTCTTGATTAAATCTTTTAGCTGTATCTTTCAAAAACAGAGCAACCAAGTCCTTGATTTGATCTATGTCAAATGAATATCACATGCTTCAGAAACTAAAGTAAGACCAACTGCTATATCAGACTCACTACTGGTATCGTCCACTTTTTCAGCTCACCCATCTCAGGAAAACATTTTTTTTTTTTTTTTTTTTGACAGGCAGAGTGGACAGTGAGAGAGAGACAGAGAAAGGTCTTCCTTTTTCCGATGGTTCACCCCCCAATGGCCGCTTCAGCTGGCGCACTGCGCTGATCCAAAGCCAGGAGCCAGGTATTTCTCCTGGTCTCCCATGCGGGTACAGGGCCCAAGCACTTGGGCCATCCTCCACTGCACTCCCGGGCCACAGCAGAGAGCTAGACTGGAAGAGGAGCAACCAGGACAGAATCTGGTGCCCTGACCGGGACTAGAACCCGGTGTACCAGCACCGTAGGCGGAGGATTAGCCTATTGAGTCGTGGCGCTGGCCTCAGGAAAACATTTTTAATGTATCTCCAATTATATACATTTGTTTACAAATTATATCTGTTACTTATTGTAGTATATACTAAGTTGATCTTCTGTATATAAAGATAATTAAAAATGAATCTTAATGAAGAATGGGATGGAAGAGGGAGTAGGAGATGGGATGGTTTGTGGGTGGGAGGGTAGTTATGGGGGGAAAAATCTCTATAATCCAAAAGTTGTACTTCTGAAATTTATATTTATTAAATAAAAGTTAAAAAAAATAAAGAATAGATTTTAAAAAGTTCTATTTTTAACAATGAATAAAGATAATATGTGATTGAGTGATATTGGTGGTTTTAGTCTATCATTAGTTAAGACTCAAGCCATAGTGTATACTTAGTGTGAAGGCACGTATGAATGAGGTTTAAACATGTAGGTATGTATATTTCCCACCACTGTGCAAGCAATGATTTTAGGCTGAGAACATCAAAATGGATTGTGACACTACTAATTACTAATAAGTAATAATTCAAGCACATTTAGGAATAGGTTCAAAGTAAAGAGACAACACTTTGTCTCTTATGTTTTCCATATATCTGAAGAGAATGGAAACGTTATTTTTTGGTCATGAACCTAATTTGAAAGCATTTAGAACATGATCAGCGTTAGCATTGGTCTAGCTGACATCAAAACCTCCCCAGTTCTCCCTCCGGGCTGAGCTCTACCTTTATCTATTATGTTTCCTCCTGGATTAAAAAGTTCTCTTTTTTATATTTCACGTTTATACAGCAAACTTGACATTATTTTAGGAAGGACAATGTTCACTAATGGAAAAACACTTGCTTTGTAAAGGGCTCTGTACTAATTATGATGCTTAGCAGTGCATTTCATAAAGCAAGATGCCTTGGCATGACCCCAAGCTTGGCACTCCTGTGTGCTTCTCTTCCTTGGCTATTCAAATTTCTTGCATTTTTCAGGCCACAGTCACAATATGTGTCACATTCTTCTACCATCTATAATATTCTTATTTCATATTTGAAGCACAAATCTTTTAAACTTAATTATAACCTGAGCTAATTACTCAAAAATCAATTTTATGTGCTGGTTTTTCCAATAATTTATAATTACATATGAAACTTATATTCTTATCTCCCAATGTCATGCACAATATGCTTTGGAAAACAAATGCCCAAAGGCAAGGCCCCAGACCCTGGTAAGAGGGTGAAGGGAAAGCCCAGCCAGTTATTTCCTGAACACACATAGTTATTTCTGAATCTGGTTTCCTTCAACTAATGGAAGAATTGTCTATTCCAGCTATAATATTTGACATTCTTATGAGATATATTTTATATATTTTCTGAGTTTGCTGCCTGAAACATCTCCCAGAATACCTATTTACTTTAAACACACCCAAGAAAACCTGAATGTTGGTCATGGTAATATAGCCTGATTATTAGCAAAGATGTGCATGATTTGCATATAACAGTACAGTGGGATTTTTCAGTCATGTAATGTTGGCTCTTTGTCTACTCTACCAGGATATTTAGTCTTATGGGAACTTTAAGAATATAATTATGGAATTTATAATGACCTAAGTACTTTAAGATATTTCCATAGAATTTAGACACAATTGACAATCTGTTTTTAAAATTTTTTTGAAATAATCTTGCTTAGGGATAATAATTTTATCTTATGTGTTATTTTGTTTGAATTCTTTCAGATTAAATAAAGGATGCATGATTACAATATGTGGCAGGTTTTCATAGGCTACTCATAATAATGAACTTCATTACTGTATATCTTCCATAAAATAGACTTCTTTTCTTCAAAGGTTTTACAAACTTAATAGGGTTGCAAAACTAATAGATATGAACCAATACATGAAAAAGTAAGTGTATCTTATGGAACTAATGTAATCATATCAGTTAATTTATTATGTTTCATATTGGTTCAAAAGTCAGTATTAGAATTCTTTTATCTTCTTGGTTTACTTTCTCATGTAAAAGTATTAAAATGATTATTTTGTTGATAGTTGTCTGATAAATGTTACATAAAATAATTCTGGGCTCAGATTCCCTTCAAATTTTTTTCCCTCTTATGCCTATTTAGGGCAACTGGACCATGGAATAATCTTATAGAATAAGAAATGGATCAAAATTTCTGAATTTAATTTGGCTTCCTATGTGGAAAGAAGATTAAAGTTGCTAACTGGAATTGATACTTTGTACATATGATATTGTAGTGTAATAAAAAGAAAAAAATTCCTTAGGAAAATACATAAGGAAAATGTGAGAAAATAAAGGCAAAACATGTAAGAGTACTTCAAAAAGTTCAAATAAAATTGAATTACAAAGTAAGTTTATTTTGGTGCAAAATAAAATTCATGTATATGAAGGTTTTCAAAAACTTCATGGAAAATGTATATAATGAAAAACAATGCACAGATTTGTACTTCTTTTTGCACTCAAGTATTCTTATTCTTTAATTGTGCTTTCCATGAACTTTCTGAAGACCTTTGTACTATATTCTGAAATTATTATTTTTTTAACAACTCTTAAAATAGAATTTTTTATTCAATTGACTGAATTGACTAAGAAGCCCATGTTAGGGCTTATTGTGCAAATAAGCCATCAGTACAATGATACATTGGCTTCATAAACTTTTAAGATATGTGAATAGGGGATTGGTATGGAATTCTTACCTTTATGTCAATCAAATAACAGGTTTTTATACAATAGAGTGCATTTTATGCTTTAAATTTGTAGTTTATAAACTTTTTTTAAAAAAATTATTTGAAAGAGAGAGAAAGAGAGAATCTGCCATCCACTGGTTCACTGCCACAATGGTTGGGGTGGGGCAGATCCAAAGCCAGGAGCAGGAGCTTCTTCTGGGTCTCCCACCTGGGTGCAGGGGCCCAAGAACTTGGACCATCTGCTGCTGCTTTCTCAGACCATTAGCAGGGAGCTGGATTAGAAGTGGAGCAGCCAGAACAGGAACTGGAGCCCATAGGGGATGCTGTCATCACAAACGTTAGCATTACCCGCTATACCAAGGCACTGGCACCAAATATAAAGTTTTACTTGAAGATCTTGAAATGTTCCAAAGTTTTACTTTAAAAGATTTGTTTATTTATGTGTGTGTATATGTATACATGTATTTGAATGGCAGAGCAACGGAGAGAGAGGAAGGGACAGATCTGATGATTCACTCCCCAAATGACCATAATAGCCAGCTATGGGTCTGGCAAAAGCCAGGAGCCAAGAACTCTATTCTGGTCTCCCACAGGTGTGGCAGGAGCCCGAGTGCTGGGCCATCTTCTGCTGGCCTTTCCAGGCCCATTGGGAGGGTTTTGGATCAGAAGCTGAGCAGCTGGAACTCACACAGTTGCTCGATATAGGATGCTGGCATCGCAAGCTATGGCTTAAGCTGAGGCACCACAACACCAGGTCCATGTTTTGCTGATTTATATCCACAGCACCAATGGTATTGCCATCCAAATGCTAGACAATCTGGGGACTTGTTTTTTCTAGCTTGCACAGGAGAAAGGGAAGCTAGATTTTAGGGATCTGACTTCTTGTCAAAATATCTCTCATATATGTCTTCATGGGTACACAGTACCAGGGGGAGGCCTGGCTTTAAGCAAATCAAATGATAATATTTTAAACTTATGTGCTTAGAATATAGCCACATGCCTATCTTATTTGGATTGTAAGTATTTTATTATAAATAAGCATAACTTCTTAATTTTATCTGTAAGATAATTTAAGTGAAAATTAATATTTCTGTCTGAAATTTTAATAATTTGCTCTGTTGCCATTTCATCATAACCAACATAAACACAGTACAAAAAAGTCCTCTGTATAATCTAGGCTATATGTTGTAATTCAGAAGTAAAATGAAAAAGTTTATTATAATATAAATTCATAATGACATACTAGTGTAATCATCACTTCTGAACTGATACAGGTTTTTTTTTTTCTTTTTAACCTCGTTTTCTCTGATCAAGATTACCTCTATATGTGGAGGTTTTCTGGGTTTGCTTTCTCATTTAATACATTTTACCTTGAGCTTCAATCTATAATTCATATATAAGAGTATCAAAGTCTTAAAGTTCTTTTAAAATCCCGCCCACACTTGAACATGGACTCTCTCAACAAATAGTTTATGTGAGAAAGAGTATTTAGGCCAAGCAAGGTGTTCAGGAAAGGCTTCCTGGAGATGTCATTTCTTATCAATTTGTATAAGGTCTTCATTTTATAACATTTACATTTTTTAATATTATTTATTTGAACGGCAGAGTGACATAGAAAGATCTCCCATCCACTGGTTCACTCCCCAAATGGCCACAACGGCCAGGGCTCAGCCATGCTGAAGCCAGTAGCCAGGAACTTTTCTGGGTCTCCCATGTGGGTGGCAGGGTCCCAAGCACTTGGGCCATCTTCCATTGCTTTCTCAGGCATACTAACAGGAAACTGGATGAGAATTGGAGCAGCCAGGACTCATCCTGTGCTCACACAGGGTTCTGGCATCTCAGGCTGCAGGTTAACCTGTTGTAGCACAATCATGGCCCCAACATAGACATATTTTTACAGCTCGTATTCAGTATTACCAATGCCTTTTTTTTTTTTTTTTTGACAGACAGAGTGGACAGTGAGAGAGAAAGACAGATAGAAAGGTCTTCCTTTTGCCGTTGGTTCACCCTCCAATGGCCGCCATGGCCAGCGCACTGCGGTCGGCGCACTGTGCTGATCCGAAGGCAGGAGCCAGGTACTTCTGGTCTCCCATGGGGTGCAGGGCCCAAGTACTTGGGCCATCCTCCACTGCACTCCCGGGCCACAGCAGAGAGCTGGCCTGGAAGAGGGGCAACCGGGACAGAATCCGGCGCCCCGACCGGGACTAGAACCTGGTGTGCCGGCGCCGCAAGGCGGAGCATTAGCCTAGTGAGCCGTGGCGCTGGCCCTTAACAATGCCTTTTAAAGCATCTGAGCATTTTGCACTTTTACCAGTGAGGTGAAAGTGAAAAGTACAGCTGAAATTCATATTGTCCTTCTTACTTTTTGATAAAGAAAAACATCATTGCAATGTAAATAGGTGTAAGATTATTGATATGTTTAGAGTAGTCATTTAATAGTGTGTGTGAGAACAAAAAGTTCATGCACATTTTTTTATCATATGCATTTTCCATAAGATTTTGATGACATTGCCTCTTGAATGAATTTAAAAATATTAGCACCAATGTAAGTATATATTTCAATTTCATTTTCATGAACATTTTTAAGTACTCTCAAGTACAAATTAATAGTCTTCCCACCTTCAGTTAGTACATTTTCCAGAATTAATGCTAACCGTACCTTGCATTTTTGCTGTTTCTGCCCTCTTCCTTTACACTGTCGTGATGTGAAGCCAATTTCTTCTAAGAAGGGTGATTGTATTGGTAGATAAAAATATAAAGCATATCTGCAGGAAAACTCAATTCCATGACTTGATATAACATTAAAATAATTCTATACAAAATTAAATCTCAAGGGTATTATTCTGTCTACACTGAATTTGATTTTATGCACATATACACACACTTATAGTTAATATTTCTGAAATGTAGATTAGCAAACCTCCCATGGACAAATACTCAAAAAGTTTGTGGAAAATGGAATTAAAAGATAATTATATATGATTGCAAAAATCTTGAAATTCATGCATAGTTTTTTCATAATACATATTTCCATGAACTTTTTGAAGACTCCTTGAAAAGTCAAATGTAAGTTTTATAAGTTATGAGAATGTTTTCTAAATATACTGAATAGACATTTTTGTACAATTAGTGTGTTCACTGTTTAATCCCTTCATTTATCCTAGGTTTTCTGATGTAACCAAAAACCCAAGAGACTGCTTCTTGCTTACTTAGCGCCTATGGCAGAGAACTTCATGACAATAAAGCTTCATTAGATCACAAATGAAATTCAGGTGATAACTTACTTCTGGAAATGCAATATTTCTCTTAAATGTTTGATATCTTTTAAACAAACATATTTAAGACATGTTTCAGAGCTCTCCTTTCCAGGATTTGGTTAACAAATAATTACCACAGGCGAGTGTTAAGCATCATTCAGTAATTTAAACATTTGGCCCCAGTGAGCAAGATAATGTTTTCATCTGCTTTGCTATCATGTTAGAGTCCCCAACCATCACTGCAATTTCTGAAGTTGACCCCAGGTTTTCCATACCTATTTGCTACCCTCTCCACAAATCAAAATGCATTCTCTTTGCCTTTATCTTGATTTACTCTAATTACCAGAGCAAGATAGCAGGAGCCCCCAGAGAAATGCACATTGTGGTAAAAAAGTTCATGTTGCAGAATGAGGAGGATCTACTCTTCATGAATAATGTTTGTTTAGTAAAAAAAATTAGTTTTTGGGTTATTTTCTCCCTAACACTTTATGCTTTAAAATATATTAACTATTCACTTAAACTGTACACCATATGGTATATATACACTATTATACTATTACATATACCATATACATACTACTGTAAATGTGTGTATGTGTGTGCATCTATAGAGGAAGCTTCTGGCGTGAAGTTTGCACAGAGTATTCTGACCAAGTTCTTTATCTATTTTTTGCACGTGAATATTGAAGCAAACTTTAATGAATAAAAGGACACCTGACAGATCAAGTGGGCATCTCGGGAAAGAACTGAGAGCCAATCCAGCTATTTTAACATGCAGATGTTTTGATGCCATATTTATAATTACAAGTGGGTAAATAATAATACACGTGAATTTTTTCTGAAACAGTATATCCCAGAGTGAATGCTTTAATTTTTTAATTTTAATTTTAATTGGTTTATAACAGATTCAATGCAACTTATAGATACAATTTTAAGAAAATAATGATATTCCCTTTCACCCTCCCTCCGTCCTCTCTGCTTTCCCGCCTCTTTCCTTCTCCCCCCACCCCCTCCTTTTTTTGGTTTTGGAGATAACCTATTTTAAAATTACATTACAGTAAAAAGGCTTAATACTTCACCAAATAAGTTTAACAAGTAAAAAGCAAAAAGACCCTATTTTAGTGAAAATATAGACAATGGATATATACAGTAATTGAATGGAAAAATTATCATTTCACCTATATAGAGTAGATTTTAAAGTAATCACAGATCATTAAAATATTAGTGTAACTATAACACAGTAGATGTAACTATATAGTTAGAGTTATATACACATATAACTATAGTTATAAAGAAGTAGTATAATAATTGTCTTTAAAATTTATTTATTTATTTTTTTTTTTGACAGGCAGTTAGACAGTGAGAGAGAGAGACAGAGAGAAAGGTTTTCCTTCCATTGGTTCACCACCCAAATGGCTGCCACGGCCAGAGCTGTGCCAATCTGAAGCCAGGAGCCAGGTGCTTCTTCCTGGTCTCCCATGTGGGTGCAGGGGCCCAACCACTTGGGCCATCCTCCACTGCCCCCTCCCCTGGGCCACAGAAGAGAGCTGGACTGGAAGAGGAGCAACCGGGACAGAATCTGGCGCCCCAACTGGGGCTAGAACCCGGGTTGCCAGAGCCGCAGGCAGAGGATTATCCTAGTGAGCGGCAGCGCCAGCCAAATTTTTATTTTGATAGAGTTGGACAGAGAGAGAAACAGAGAGAAAGGTCTTCCTTCCATTGGTTCACCCTCCAAATGGCTGCCTCAGCCTGAGCTGTGCCTATCCGAAGCCAGGAGCCAGGCACTTCCTCCAGGTCTCCCATGTGGGTGCAGGGGCCCAAGCACTTGGGCCATCCTCTACTGCCCTCCCGGGTCACAGCAGAGAGCCCGACTGGGAGAGGAGCAACTGGGACCAGAACCTGGCACCCATGAGGGATGCCAGCATCACAGGCAGAGGACCAACCTGGTGCCCATAGCGCCGGCCCCAATAATAATTCTAACCATTAGTTTGACAAAGTTATAAAACACAGTTTTACAAAACTATATTTGTAGCAATACTAATACACACAGACATTTCCTCTTTTTGGTTCTTTTTCAAATTTTAGTTCCCACATATGAGAACATGCATTATTTGTCTTTCCAGGTCTTGCTTATTTCACTCAACACAATGTACTCCAGTTGCATCCTTTTTGCTGCAAATGGTAGAATGTCTTCCTTTTTTTATAACTGAAGAATATTCCATTTTGTGTATATACTACATTTTCTTTATCCATTCATGTGATTATGGACACCTTGCTTGGTTCCAAATTTTGGCTGTTGTGGACAGTGGTGCAGGTATCTTTTTGGTACACTGTGTTCAAATCTTTTGGGTATATACCAAGTAGTGGATCATATGGTAAATCTATTTCTAGTTTTTTAAAAAATCTCCACACTATTTTCCACAGTGACTGCACTAATTTACATTTCCACCAACAGTTTGTAATTGTCGCCTTTGTCCCTATTCTGTCCAGTGTTTGTTACTCTTTGGTATTTGGATTTTAGCCATTCTGACAGGAGTGAGATGTTACCTAATTGTGGTTTTGACTTGCATTTCCCCAATAGCTAGTAATGTTGAGCATTTTTTCATGTATTTGTTGGTCCTTAATATTTCCTCTTTTAAGAACTGTATAATGGCTGGCGCTGTGGCTCAATAGGCTAATCCTCCACCTACGGTGCCGGCACCCTGGGTTCTAGTCCCGGTCAGGGCGCCGGATTCTGTCCTGGTTGCTCCTCTTCCAGTCCAGCTCTCTGCTGTGGCCCAGGAGTGCAGTGGAGGATGGCCCAACTCCTTGGGCCTTGCACCCACATGGGAGGCCAGGAGAAGCACCTGGCTCCTGGCTTCGGATCAGTGCGATGACCAGCCACAGTGCGCTGGCCGCAGCGGCCATTGGGGAGTATACCAAAGGAAAAGGAAGACCTTTCTCTCTGTCTTTCTCACTGTCCACTCTGCCTGTCAAAAAAAAAAAAAAAAAAACCTGTATATTGAAGTCCTTTGCCCATTTATCAACTGAATTGATTGGTTTTTTTGTTGAGTTTAAGTTACTAATCTATTTGTGATATTAATCCTTTGTCAGGTGGCTTGCAAATATTATTTCCCTTTCTGTTGGATGTTTCTCCACTCTGACTGTTTGCTTTGCTGTGCAAAAGCTTCTGAGTTTGATATTGTCCCATTTGTGTAGTTTTGCTTTTGTTGCCTGTGCTCTGGGAGTCTTGTCCAAGAAGTCATCTCCTATACCAAGGACTTGGTGTGTTTCCCCTACATCTTCTTCCAGCAACTTCATAGTATCAAGTCTTCTATTTAGATCTTTGATCTGTCTTGAGTTGATTTTTGTACGTGGTGAGGGGTATGGATATAATTTCATTCTTCTGCATATATACATTCAGATTTTCCAGCACCATATGTTGAAGAAACTATCCTTACTCTGCTGTATAGTGTGAGCTCTGGTCAAAAATCAGTTAGCTGTATGTGTGTGGATTAACTTCTGGGCTCTCTATTCTATTCCACTGATCTCTGAATCACTTTTTATGCCACTACCAAGCTGTTTTAAGTACTATACATTATGCTTTGAAATTAGGTATTGGGATACCTCCAGCTTGGTTTTTCTTGGTCTTTGGCTATTCAGGGTCTTTGTGATTCCATGTGAATTTTAGGATTGTCTTTTCTAACTCTGTAAAAATGCCATTGGTATTTTGATAGGTATTGCAATGAATCTGTAAACTGCTTTAGGTAGTATAGACATTTTAATAATATTGATTTTTCAGATCTGTGAGCAAGGAATATTTCCATTTTTTTGTGTCCTTGATTTCTTTCATCAGTGCTATTTATTTATTTATTTAAGAGGTATAGTTACAGACAGAGGGAGAGAGAGAGAGAAAGACTTCCATTAACTGGTTCACTCCTCAAGTGGCCGCAATAGCCAGAGCTGAGCTGATCCAAAGCCAGGAGCCAGGAGTTTTTTCTGGGTCTCCCACATGGGTACAGGGGCCCAAGCCCTTGGGCCATCTTCCACTGCTTTCCCAGGCTATTATTAGGGAGCTGGATTGGAAGAGGAACAGCCAGGACATGAACTGGCACCCATATGAGATACTGGTGCTGTGGAAGGAGGCTTAGCCTGCTATGCCACAGCTTCAGCCCCCTCATCAATGTTTGATAATTTTCATTGCAGAGATCTTTCAGTTCTTTGGTTAAATGTATCCCTAAATATTTATTCTTGGGGCTCTTGGGAATGAGATTTCTTTCTTGAGTTCTTTTCCTGTGAGTTCATCATTAGCATATAAAAAACTGTTTCGTATATGTTTATTTTGTAACCTGCAGCTTTACTGAATTGGTTTACCAATTTTAACAGCTTTTTGGTGGAATGTTTAGGTTTTCCTATGTACAACATCATGTCATCTGCAAACATGGATAATTTGACTTCCTCTTTCTCAGTTTGATGACCTTTATTTCTCCTCCCTAATTCTCTTGCTAAAACTACTATACTGAATAAGAGTGATGAAGGTGGACATCCTTGTCTTCTTCAGATCTTGGGGGAAATCCTTTCGGTTTTTCCCCATTCAATATGATATTGACTGTTGGTGTGTGATATATAGTCTTTTTATGATTTTGAGGAATGTTCTTCCTATACCTAATTTGTGAAGGGTTTTTATCATGAAGGAGTGTTGAAGCTTATCAAATGCTTTCTTTGCATCTATTGAGATGACCATATGGTTTCTGGTCTTACTCTATTGATGTGATTTATGACTTTTATTGATTTGCAAATCTTAAACCACCCTTGCATTTCTGGGGTAAATCCCACTTAATCATGATGCATCATCTTTTTGATTTGGTTTTGGATTTGATTTGCTAGTATTTTGTTGAGAATCTTTGCATCTATGTTCATTAATGATATAGGTCTGTATTTTTTGTGTTGTGTTTTTGTTTGGTTCTGGGATCAAAGTCATGCTGGCCTAATAAAAAGAGTTTGGCAGATTCCATCCTGTTAAATATTTTGGAATAGTTTGAAGAGTATTGGAATTACTTCCTCTTTGAATGTTTTGTAGAATTCAGTAGTAAAGCCATCAGGTCCTAGACTTTCCTTAATGGAAGAATTTTGATTACTGCTTCAGTCCCATTGCTTGTTATGGGTCTGTTTAGATTATATCTTATTGATTTAATCTTGGTGGTTATATGAATCTAGGAGTTTATCCACTTTTTTGAGGTTTTCGAGCTCATTAGTAAATAGTTCCTCATAATAGTTCCTTATAAACTATAAACCTTTTCATTTCAGTGGTTTCAGTTACAATGTCTCATTTCTCATCTCATTTTTTTGGTGTTTTTTGTTTTTTCTTTGTTAATCTGACTAAAGTTTATCGATTTTGTTTATCTTCTTAAAAAAGGCAACTTTTTTTTTTTTTTTAAGTTTCAACTTCACCTCTGCTCTGATCCTTATTTCTCACTTCCTGCTGATTTGGGGTTTGATTTTCTCTTGTTTTTCTAAGTCTTCAAGATGCACCATTAGATCTTAATTTGAGATATTTCTTTCTTTTTTAATGTAACCACTTAATGCTATAAACTTCCTCTTAGTATTGCATTTGCTGTACCACACATGTTTTGATATGTTGTGCTTTTTCATTTAGTTCATGAAAGTTTTTGATTTCCTTTTCAATTTCTTCAATGATCCATTACTCATTCAGTTGCATGTTGTTTAATTTCCAAGTATTTCTGAGTGTTCTATTGTTCTTTATTGTTGATTTATAGTTTTATTCCTTTATGTTCCAAGAAGATACATGATGATTTCAGTCTTTTATGATTTGCTGGGGGCTGGTGCTGTGGTGTAGTAGGTAAAGATGCCACCTCTAGTGCCAGCATCCCATATGGGCTTGGGTTCTAGTCCCAGCTGTGCTTCTTCTGATCCAGCTCTCTGCTATGACCTGGAAAAGCAGTAAAGATGGCCCAAGTGCTTGGCCCCAGAAGAAGAACCTGGCTTCAGATTGACCCAGCTGTGGCCATTTGTGGAGTGAATCAGCAGATGAAAGTCCTATGTCTCTCTCTGTAACTCTTTCAAATACATAAATCCTTAAAAAAAAATTGAGACTTGATTTATGGTCTAATATGTAGTTTATCTTAGAAAATATTCTATATTCTATTCAATATTCTATGAATGAAATGCCTGTGAATGTCTTTTAGGACCATTCACTCAAAAGTATGCTTCAACTCTGTTGTATCTTTATTGATTTTTTTTTTTGGTCTGAATAATTTGTCCATCAATGACAGTAGGGTGTTGAAGTCACCCACTATTACTGTATTGGAGTCAATCTCTCCCTTTAGGTCTAATAGTAGTTTCTGAATATACCTAGGTGGTCTTGTGTTGGGTATATATATAGTTATGATTGTTATGTTGAATTGTTATTGTTATTGTTGAATTTAAACTTTTGTCAAAATATAATGTCCTTCTTTATCTGTTTTTATAGTTTTCAAATTAAAGTCCGTTTTATCAGATACCAGGATAACTACGCCTGCTGTTTGTTTCCATTTGCTTGGTATATCATTTTTCAACCCTTTGCATTCAATCTGTGTGTATCTTTGTAAAGTGAGTTTCTTGTAGGCAGCATATAGTAGGGTCCTGTTTTTTTATCCATTCAGCCAAACTCAGTCTTTTGATTGAGTTAAACTCATTTACTTTCAAAGTTAGTAGTGATAGATAAGAACTAAGACCTGTCATTTTGTTGATTGGATAATGATTCTACCTGTTCTGTTAGTGGACTTGGTGATGTTGAATGTTTTCATTATGTTTACTTCTAATGCAGGACATCCTTCAGAATTTCTTGTAAGGCTGGCCTGGTAGTGGTGAATTTTCTGTTTTTGCTTACCTGGAAAATGCCATATTTCTTCTTCATTTTTAAAAGATAGCTTCACTGGATTTAATATTCTTGTTTGTAAGTTTTCTCTTTTAATATTTGAATATATCATCCCACTCTATTTTTGCCTATAGGGTTTCTGCTGAGAAGTCTGATGTTAATCTAGTTGGTGTTCCTTTATATATAATTGACACTTTTCTCTCACCATCTTTAGGATTCTCTCCTGGTCTTTAACCTTTGACAATTTGATGATGATATGCTTTGGAGAAGACCTTTTTGGTTGAATCTGCTTGGAGTCTTTTGAGCTTCCTAATGTCCATTTCTTTCAAGATGTGGGAAATTTTCAACTATTACTTCATTTAACAGGTTCTCATTGCCCCTTTTTCTTCTCATTCATGAATGCCTATAATATGAATATTTGATTGTTTAATGCTACCCCTTATTTTTTGTAGACTTCCTTCATTCTTTTTAATTCTTTTCCCCTTATTTTTTATGTTTAGGCTATTTAAAAATCCTTGTCCTCAAGATCAGAAATTCTTTCTTCCATTTGGTCTCTTCTGTTATTAAACCTCTGAATCATATATTTTATTTTACTGATTACAGATTCATCTCCATAATTTCTATTTGGTTCTTCTTAAAGAGTTCTATCTCCTTAGTAGTATTTCCATTCATGTCACTCATTGATTTCCTCCTTTTTAAAATCTATCTGTATTCTCTTGCATCTCATTGAGTTTCCTTACAATCATTATTTTGAATTTTGTATCATTTCACAGATTTCCTTTAGTTCAGGATCTAATTCTCGAGTATTGTGTACTTTTGGAGGTATCACACTACCTTGTTTCTTCGTGTCTCCTTTGTCTCTATGTTGACATCTGCCCATCTAGTATGTTTGTCTCTTCTTCCTTCTAGAGTAGTTTTATTGTGAAAGAGTCTATTGTTTAGCTGGAATGCAGGGTATCACTTGGCTTGCTGCTTTGGCTTTGGTTCTAGGTGATCCCAGGAATGTACTCTCTGATTTCATCTTAATGTCAGCTGTGTATAAATGACACAGTGGACTAGTCTGCTGCAGTTCATAGGGATAGAAGTATGGCTTTGAGATGAATAAGGGCCTCCTTGGATATATATCTTTGGACCACAGAGAGTTCAGTGTCACTCTCCCTGGTGAATGTGATAACCAAGGCCTTGTTCTTGGTGCTGAGGGTACATGGGGGGCTGCTTCCTTGTCCTACTGGCAAGCCTGAGTGTTGCCAGGGCTTGTGGCACCAATTGATGTAGCTTATGGATGGACCCTTCCTCAGGTCCTGCTAGGAGAGTTCAACTGCTGCTGTGGCTTATAATACCAACAGACTTAATCCTAGGATTGCAGGATGTGAACTGGAACCTATTATAGTCCTACAAGGTGACTACCAGGTATACAGGAGATTTTACTCTGGAGGGTATCAGTTCAGAGAGGTGGTATGCAGGTAGGTTCTTCCCTATTCCACTGGTGGATTCCTGTGGCACTGAGAAATTTAGAATGAATTGTTACAGTCCTGGTGTTGCAGGGTATAGCTGGGTCATTACTCAGATCTCCTAGGGTGGGAGCAGATTTTGTATGGGCTGCTTCTAGTGCTAACCCCCAGAATTTAAGGTGAATCCCCCTTACCCAGGCAGAGTGCATGAGCATAACTCTGTGGCTAATGCCCAGAAACTCCCACAGTTGCAGGATGCAGGGGATTCTGTCCTTTGCTCCGCATGTTGCTATGACTCAGTGACGCTGGTAGGAGCAGAGTATGACACTCTGGAACTGGGGAGGGGAAGGAAGCAAGTTGGCTTCCCTGCACCAGGCCAGGCAGCTGCTCAGAACCCAGTTAGCCCTCTAGGCTGAAGTAAAAAAATGGGTGACTGTGGAATTCCCTCTCAGCTAAAACTGCAAGCGGTGGGGTACGTGGTGATTTCTTGCTACCTTGGCATGGTATGAGGGTGGCTCATAGCTGGCAGCTGGCTGCAGTTGTGACCGTCTTCCCTCCTCTTGTCCTACGGGGTCTTTGTTTTTTGTTGTTTGTTGGAATCTCAAGCCCGAGGCTGGCCCCTGACCAGCAGGGGCCAGTACAGGCACTCCCCAACAAGGTGAATGGGAAGGGTAAGGTCGACGGGTGATGAACACACCACAAGCACCCATGAGTTCTGTTGAAGCAGAAACTGCTTTATTGAGGAAGCATACAGGCTTATAAAGCTTACGAAGGACATGCGCAGTGGGGGAGCCGATCAGCGAAAAGGTCATGCAGGCACCGGTGGATCACGCACAGGGGCACCTTAGGTGAAGTATAGGGATCACGCATTGTCCACATGTCCAAAACTAAAGCGGACCTATCCCTGCCAGTGGTCTGATCTTATGTAGTTTAACCACAGCAGCCGCAGACATGCCCCTCAAACATCCGACAGGCGCCATATTGTAATGGAGATTTTAGGCAATGCCCAACAGTTGTTGTTGTTTGTTTTTGGTTTTTAACGTCTTCGCTGTAAATTTCCATCAGTCAGACCCCTAGAAATGTAGTCCTTCCTTAGTTCTTTTCATAGCCTACAGCAGCTGTACCCTATTTAGCCATCCTGGATCTCCCCGAGTAAATTTCATTAAACTAACTTAACTACTAGATTAATTCTCTATTCAATGCAGTTGAACCATTTTCTCTTTTTATTTACTTGATTTCTGAAATATTCCATTGCTATCACTTGTATGTATAAACTAGATGAACATTTGATTCATGGAACAATTTTTCTCCATTTTGCTTTATTAAATATAGGTGAGAACTATCATCTACGTTTCAACCATTATAAATGTGTGCTTTTGGTAATTAATTCTATGAAATTCAATTTATTATTATGTAAATATTACCCAGCTTCAATTCTTCAGTCAGCTTGTAGTCTGCAGCAGATTATATCTTGTGCAGACTGTCAGCTCTATATTGTGCTTATTAGTTTTACGAAGATCTAATTTTCCCTAGGTCAATGTTATTTGTTATCACAAAGATGAGATTCTTCACTGTTCTCTCCCAGTAAAATTCAGCCTTTGTCATTTTTATTCATGTTTGTTATTCTTATCAGAATATTATAAATTTTATGAAAAATTGGGCCTTTGTGTTTATTTCTTGGAGCAAAGAATATTAGAGATGGGTGTAGATATCAGTGTCAGAGCATTCTGCTTCAGCAATGTGTATTTAAAATGTTGACCAAGTGAAGCTTAAAGAGTTGGGTAAAAGCTATTGAGTGCAGAAAACTACAAGAATTGCATTGTGGGACTATTAGAAGGCTGTGTCTTGGCTTGCTTAAGAAGCAGAGGAATGAGAAATTACTGAATCATCAAACTAGATAACTGAGGAGAAATGAATGCTGAGATCTAAATACACAAGTATTTAATGTTCATGCACTTATACAATGGGGGAGGTGATATTAGGCCTGGTATAAGCTAGATTAAATAAGAACTAGCTATGGAAGGATGGAATTTGGACACAACAAGGATTGTTTAGGCAGTAGCCCCCCCCCCCCCCCTTATTTCTCTAAAAGACTTCAAGCTGCTTCAGTTTCTATTTACTGGCAAATTTCTCACTTCCCTCAGGTTATACTGACAAATTTCTAGAGGCAGGGAGGCTGGTTGTATTCACCATGCCTTGCTCACGTGATCTTTCACACCTCTAGTATGCAGTTTCCTCAGGAATGAATGTGAGAATAACGTTAAAAGATGATAAAATATACTGATTATAATACTCTGATTATAATGACAGGGGAAATTCCTTGCTTATACCAGATCCTTAAATGTGCCAGAAGCCGTGTCAAAAGTTAGACTTGTACAGAAAACTAGATATCATCTCTCAGTCTTGGATTGTCTTGAGGATTAGGTGGACACATAGTTATTGGCACAAATTCTTTAACAGGTGTGGATACGAGTGCTTTAAAAGCACAAGGCAGAAAGTAATTCACTGGGTTTTGGAAAGCAGTCCAAGGAGATGACATTGACCTTGGACCCTGAAAGATGAATTAATAGGAAGGTGCTTAAAGGACAAGAAAAGACAGAGGAGGGTAGCTAGGATATTTTCTATCAAGTTCTTGGCTGTTGTCTGATAATGCCATGATTATACCTTTCCATGACATATCTTTTGATGTGTTTGGAGATGGAGTCATGGGCTGGGTGAGTGGTGAGTGGTCTGTGTAAGTCTATGAACAGGAAACTGTTGTTTTCCTCTGCACTCTTGGGTTAGGAGGACCAAGTGATCAAACACAGTTGTAGGCAAAGATCACCAGATTTATAGTAAATTGTCTTTCCTTCAGTTTTACCAATGTGGCCTTCTATTTCAAGGCACCAATGATATTATACATTTTATAGAAATTTTTAAACATTTTTTTAAACAGTTGACCATGGGGCCAACATTGTGGCCTAGCAGGTACAGCCGCTACCTGCAGTGCTGGCATCCCATATGGCTGCCGGTTCAAGTCCCAGGTGCTCTACTTCTGATTCAGCTAATGTGCCTGGGAAAGCAGTGGAGGGTGGCCCACATACTTGGACCCTTGCGCCCACATGAGAAACCTGGAAGAAACTCCTGGCTCCTGGTTTCTCACCAGCTGAGGTCCAGCTTTTGTGGCCATTTGGGAAGTGAACCAGCAGATATATGATCTCTCTTTGTGTCTCTCCCTCCCTCTCTGTGTAACTCCACCTTTCAAATCTTAAAACAAACAAACAAAAAAAAACATTTGACCTAAGGCCACAAAACAGCTAATTAAAAAAAAATCAGTGAAAAAAACCCATTAATGGCATTTTACCACATTTATTTGTAGTTCTCTTAACCACTTTTATTAAACCTGATTGGGGGAGCCTAGGACTAGAAGCAGGCCAGACTAACTCCATTCCATAGCTCCTTGCCAGCACTTATACACAGAATAAAACAGGATGGAAGCCCATTGTAACAGGTATTTGCCAAGAAACAACAAGATTTAGGTTTTGACAGAAGCAGTTTAAAAAGGTTCCATTAAGACTGCCCCTGCCTTCACAATAGCTAATGTAACCACTACACTGGCTATTTGGAGATGATGCGTTGAGGACACACAAATACCCCTAGACTATGAGACCTCAGTGTCTTGGTCTCTCTCTGCCAACCCCTCTATTTGCTCAGAATTTCTCTGTTTTCTACCAAATCAAATTTTGCTTCTTTGCTTCTCACCGTGAGGTCTGGTCTCATAAATTGTCATCAACACCAGGACACCAACCTGGACTCATCTCAGCAGTCTTCCTGCAACATGATGACATTCCTCTTCTAGACAAAGAGGAAAATGCGAATGAGGACATATAGGCAAGGAGGGATGGGCAGCCAGATCTGGAGAATAAGCGAAGGGTTAAAGTCCCCTGAGGGCATGGCTGTTAAGAAACCCTTGACAAATGTTTCTGTGATTGTTTTCTTTTTTCTTTTTCGTCTCAGGTCCCAACCATCATGTTAGTGAATTTTCTGCATGGTATATAATTTTACTTCCCATTCATTGGTATTTTTATCATAGTATATATACATAAAATATTTTTAATGAAAATTTAAGTAAATAAACCTCTTTACACATAAAATGCACATTGTTTGACAGTGTTCATTTACTCAGTGAGCAGATATTGATAACTATAAATTGATATTTTAGGGCACAGAAGGATGAATGAGACAGGATCCACAGAATTTGGGGAGGTTTAGAAGTGTGAACAGTTATGGAATATACCTAATTAATAAGTGTACAAAATGTGAAGCACAGCAGGAGCATACTTCCAAATGTTTGTAGGACCAAAGAACTAAAATTATGCATTCCATGAACTTTTTCAAGGCCCCTCATATGATTTCAGAAGAAAAAAGGAATTTGTGGAGAGCACAGGAGATCTCATGAAGGAAGTGTCATTTTGTTGGCCTGTATGTTGAACAGACGTTGGATATATGAGAATGTGCCTAACAAATTTCACATCTCCCTTCTAGGCAGAGAGATAAAAAGTGAGTAGGATGGCAGAGGCAAAGAGGTACAAGCTGCCAGATTGGAGAATAAACAAAAATTTGGAGTTCCTTGAGGGCATGGTCCTAAAAAAAAAATGGATAAAAGTGATAAACATTTTTCAGTTAAAAAAATCAGGAAAAAAACTAAAATAAATGTGAAGATATGCCTTTCTAAGTTTGGATCTTATGTCTTCCAAAATTGCCACTGATATAACATTCTATGAAACAATTGCACTGGCTCTGTATCCCTTAAGGAAAAAAGGGAACATTTAAATGGTGTTCAGAGCCAACTAACACTGAAATACAACTCATCTATTAGCCTCAGACAGCAATGGAAATATTATCTCAGTCATGAGTGTCACGGAAAACTTGGAGTTCACAGCCTGCTCATGTTGAAAAGATGAGCGGTTCTTTCAGCCTAGCTGAGACAACTGAAGGCCAAAAGATGTTACAGTTCAACTTGCAGCTTTGGTTGAAGTAGAAAGAGATGAAGGCATGCTAGTCACGTTGTGGTGTGGTAATGGCCCCAGGGTGGGGTTATTACTCAATGATGACACCTTTGGAATTGCTTGACTAATGCTGTAAATTCTCTCTATGCTGTGCAAAAAGCATTGCAGTATAACTTTTTAAATGATATCTTTGGATTGAAAGGGTTAGTAAAGGGTTCTGAAAAGCAACTAATTTAGAAGGATTAAACTTGAAGAGCAGTCTGAAGTTGTTAATGGCTGTACATGGCACTAAATGGGATACATTGGCAGAGAGCAGTAAAGATTTCAGGCAGGTATGTTCTCACCAATCTCTGAAATCCAATTTGTAATCCACATCTAAAGTCACTCAGAAAGACATTAAAAAGTAAAACAGAAGAAATGCAAAGGAGGAAAGAAACATTCCTAAGTAAAGCAGTTAGGAAAAAAAAGAGTATTTCTAGCAGTGATCAGAGTTACACAGTCTGTTGTGGGGGGGAATATCTTCAATTTGGAAACAATTACAATGTGAACAGAACAAAACAATTCAAGAAAATCCCATTTATCATTGTGGTTAAAAAAAAAAAAGTTCATGATTTTTGCAAAGGTTTTAAACCTTAGAATAAACCTGCTGGACTTTTTTTTTTTTTTATCTAAATCAAACTTTCAGGATTTCATTGTCATACAAAGCTAATACCTATTAGAAATCCAGAACAAAATAGGAGTATCCTTGAAATTATTTGGATTAATAACTTGCCAAGTTTATGAAATTTTATAGAGAACTAAAAGAAACTGGAAAATGTTGAAGAGGTAATGTAAAGATAAGATTCTTATACATTTTTAAAGATTTATTTATTTTTAAATTTTTTTTATTTACTTGAAAGGCAGAGCAACAGAAAGGGACAGTGAGAGAAAGATTTTCCAGCTACTGGTTCACTCCCCAGAAGCCTACAATAGCCAGAGCCAGGTCAGGCCAAAGCCAGGAGCCAGGAAATCCATTCTGGTCTTTCCCAATGGGTGGTGGATGAACCAAGAGGGCTACCCTCTTCTGCCTTCCCAAGTACATTAGCAGGAAGCTGGACCTGAAGCAGAGGAGCCAGGACTCAAACTGCCACTCTAGATATGGGGTGCTATTGTTACATGCAGCAGCCTAACCCACTGTGCCACAATGCTGGCCCTTCTTATACATTTTTTTAATGCGATGCTGGCAATAGCAGTATCCGAAAGAAATAACACTTTTTTAAGGATTGTTCTTGCCTACGCTGAAGGCATTTCAAAAATGTACTATCATTGCACAGAATCTGACTCTGCTGAGCTACTTATCAGCAGATGCAGAATAAAAAGAGGTAAAGAACTCAAGCCAAACACAAGATTGTGTTTAATTATGGGAGACATTATTTGAAGAGCTCTGATTTTGTAGGTCTGTAAATCCTTTCAATATCACCAAAGCAGAACAACAAAAAGCTGAAATTTACCTGATTATAATACTGATTCTGAAGTAGTAAATGAGAAATGGGCAATGAGATGGTTTAAGAATTCAAAAATGGGGACCAGCGCATTGTGGTATAGTGAGTACAACTGCCGCCTGTGATGCCAGCATCCCATGTGGCCCCCAGTTTGTGTCCCTACTGCTCCTCTTCTGGTCCAGCCCCATCCTAATGTCCTGGGAAAGCAGAAGATGTCCTGAGTGTTTGGGCCTGTGCCATCCACACGGGAGACCCAGATGAAGCTCCTGGCTCCCGGCTTCAGCTTGGCCCAGCCCCAGATGTTATAGCCATCTGCGCAGTGAACCAGTAGATGGAAGATTCTCTCTCTCTCTCTCTTCCCTCTTTCTCTGGAACTCTTTCAAATAAGTAAACAATTATATTTATTTATTTTTAACTATTTGAACAGCAGAGTGATAGAGAGGAAGAAAGAAACAGATCTTCCATCTGCTGATTCACTCCCCAGATGGCTGCTATAGGCAGTGCTGGGCCAGGCTGAGCCCAGGAGCCAGGAGCTCCATCTGGTTCTCCCATCTGTTCAGTAGGAACTCAGATACTTCAGCCATCTGCTGCTTCCCAGGCACATTAGCAGGAAGCTGGATCAGAGTAGCCAGGACTCAAACCAGCACTCTGAAACGGGATATGGGCATCCTAAGTATGGTGGCACCATAATACTCACTCCTCAAAAGCTTTTAAAAAAAAACAAACTAATGTTGCATTAATATCTAACATCCTTCTTGTAAGTGTGAGACCATAATGGGTGTAGCTATGTGATCAGATAGGAAAGGAATGTAGACCATCCTTACAAGACTATTTGCAGTGTCAGTAATATCTTCTTATTTCATATTAAGCTCCTGGAACCTGAAAATAATATCCAGATGCCTTAGTCAGTTTGGGATGCTACAGCAACATATCCTAGTCTGGGTGGCTCAACAACAGATGCATATGGGACATGGATCTGGAGGCTGGGAAGAGCAATGTCAATGTGTTGTCAGGTTCAGTTCCTGGCTGTCAGACTGTGGCCCTGTTGTAGCCTCACACGGCAGAGAAGGAAGCTCTGGGCTCTTTTCCTCTCCTTACCATAGCACTAATCCCCTTGTGGGGTGTCCATTCTCATGACCTCATCTAACCCTAATGAATTCCCACAGACCGAAACTCCTAAAACCATCCCACCAGGGCTCCAACATGTCAATTTGGGGGTTCCATAAATATCCATTCATAACACCAAATAAATGATATTCTAATGCCCCATAAGTTCTCTATTTTCTAGTTTCACTATACTCCAATTGTTCATACAAATTCTTTCAAATGCAAAGTGCACCTAAATTTCATATTTTGTTTAAATGCAACTTCTTTTAGTTGAATAAAATAGGTACTTCTTCTGGGGAAGTAAGATATAAAGGAACTTATAGATAATTATAGTAAATTAATGTAATTTAGAAAATAATTATTTAAAGTCACTAGTCTTCAAAAGCATTTTCCAAGCCTGTCCTCTCATTTGATGACAGAGAGAACAAGCAAATGAAGAAACTCAACTGTACATGCTAATCACTTAAAAAGATGATTTTTATGAGAACAAAGAATTAGAATTAGAATTAGAATGACAGAACTGTTAAAATTTATAATACAAACAGGCCTGTCTTATGCCAGGAAACACTGAATTAAAAAGTCAACTATTATTAGCGTTATATTGTCTTCAGTCCTCAGGATATGCACTTGTTCCCAGATGATTGACATGGCTAGAAAGGGATGATATTGAACCAGATTACTGAAAGCTATGAATAAAATTCTAATGAATGAATCCTATACTTGATCTCATCAGCAGTAGCTCTCTATTGGACAGAATAGTGTTATTACCACTTTATTTTGTGAGACTAAATATTGAGAATTTGTCAGTTATTTTTTATTGGATTTGTTACCATTTTCGGGTCCCAGTTCATATTAATAAAACTCAAAAAGTGAAAGGAGTCAGAGTACCATGATCTTTTTATAAGATTTGTTTATTTGAAAGGCCAAGCACAGAGAGAAAGGGAAAGGCGGGGGTGGGGGGGTGTAGAAAGAGAAAGAAATCTTTAATCTGCTGGTTCATTCATCAAAAGGCTGCAGCAGCCAGGAATAGGCCAGGCTAAAACCCAGGAGCCTGGAACTTCAACCAGGTCTCCCACGTGGATGGCAGAGGCCCTCATACTTAGGCCATCTTCTGCTGCTTTTCCAGGTGCATTAGCAGGGAGCTGGAGGAAGCGGAGCACCTGGTATCGAACCAGTGCTCAGATATGCGATGCTAACATCACATGCAACTGCTTCACCTACTGTGCTGCAATGCCAGCTCCCAGAATACCATTATCTTAAGGGCAAGATAAAAAATTTTACTTTTTTAAATAAAACTGAGTAATTCTTTTTGATTTCTTTATTTTCTTCATTTCCTTTCTGTCCTTCTCTCCCTTTTTTCTCACAGCCATAGAGTTAGCATTTTTTTTTTTTAATTTCGAGAAATGAACACAGGGATTGGACATTTAGCCTAGCAGTTAAGATGCCTGCATCACATATTGGAGTGGCTTGGTTCAACTCATAGCTCCAGCTCCTGACTCCAGCTTTCTGCTAATCCAGACCATAGGAGACAGTGGTGATGGCTCAAGCAATCAGGTTCCTGCCATCTAAGCAGGAACCTAGATTCCATCCTCCTGCCTTCAGACCTGTCCTTCATGGGCATCTGGGGAATGAACCAGCAAATGGGAGCTCTCTCTGTGTGTTTCTCTCTCTCTGCCTCTCAAATAAATAATGTTTTAAAAATACACTTAGCTAACAGCAAAGTGGGAAAAATACATTTGAAAAACATTTAAATGTAAGGATACTTCTTTTTAAGTTTTATTAATTTGCTATTTATTGTCCCTAGTATTGTTCAAGTACTTTTCTAAATATTTCTAAAATATTTACTGAATCCTGACAATCTTATGAAGCAGGTACCATTTCTATCATTCCCAATTCAGACAGGAAACTAAAGTATGGAGAGGTAATACCTTGCACGTGCAGAACAATCAAGTGACAAGAAGAGCAGGAGTGAAAAAAGTTTTGGGAGAACTTGGAAATTCTGGTTTTTTTATATAATGATGTTTCCTTTCTACTTTTAAAGATTCTTTTAATTATTTGAAAGCAGAGTTAGAGAGACAGAGAGAGCACTCTTCCAAGTATTGGCGCACTCCCCCAAATAGCTGCAATGGCTGGGACTATGTCAAGCAGAAGCCAGGAACCAGGAAATCCATCCAGGTCTCCCACATGGGTGCAGGGGCCCAAGCACTTGGAACATTTTTTGCTGCTTCCCCAGGAGCATCAGCAGGGAGCTGGATGAAAAGTGGAGCAGCCGGGACAGAAACTGGCACCCATATGGGATGCTGGCAAACAGGTGGCAACTTCACCCACTATGCCACAGTACTGGCCCCAGAAATTCTTTATTCCTCTCAAATTTGTACTTTGTTTCTGTTTTTTAAAAAATGACGTTTCTACCTTTACTACAAAATAATTTTATTACATTTGACTTTTAAAAATCCTAGATTTTTAATTCTCATAAAATAGCATGTTTGTTAGGTATAAATTACATGTTGTCCCACTGCCTTGTGTTTCTGTTTCACACTTGGAAACACTCTAACTCACAAAATAGCAGCAAATGAACATGGCTAATATGATGCTAAGAGAAAAATCTAGGTCTGAATTCTCTGCTGTGAAAATCTGCAATGGATTAAAGGTCAGGCCATTTAGGTCCTAGTTATACTTTGCATACAGGTTGTGGGACCCTTAACTAAAATACTTCACATGAGAAGTGTTTCAGATTTTGTATGTTTTTGCATTTTGGAATATTTGCATATACATAATGAAGTATCTTAGGAATAGGACCCAGGCCTAAACATGAAATTCATGTTTCACATATACCTTAAACACATAGCCTGAAAGCAATTTTACACAAAGTTTTAATGTTCCTGCATTTTCACTATGACCCATCACACAAGGTCAGGTGTGGAAATTTCCATTTGTGGCATTCAGTTGGAATTCAGAAATTTTTGGAACTTTTAGCATTTCAGGTTTCATACTTTTTATATTAGGGATATTCAACCTGTACTTAGGCACTTTTTGTGATTCCTCACTGTATCCTTCTGTTGCTATCTCAGAATATGGCATAGGGCAGAGTATCTCAAACTATGGCCCTCAAATCACCAGTCTCTGCAGAATCCCAGAGGTTCTTGTAGTATATGCAGATTCTTAGGTCCAACTCAAACCTAGTAATTGGAAATAGTCTGAGATGAACCTAGAAAAACCCAAGTACACTTCCAAAGTTTGCACACTTAATATCTGCAAACCACTAGGAGAGTATTCAGAATAAGCCACATATAATTCTGATCCTAATCCCAATGCATGTTGGTGAATTACTTCATCTTCCTTTCTGAGGAATTTGCAATCTGAAGCCTTTCCTTGTCAGTCACACCTGGCCAGCTCAACCTCCCTAGACCTTGTTTATATATAAACTGAGTACAGCAACATTTAACCTATTGGGAAGATATGAAAAATGAATGAGACCATTTATGCACACCTTCAGTGTCCCTACAGAATTTCTAACACATAAAATACTCAATAAATATTAAGTAACTTTCTTCATAATAACAGATCAGAAGTATATGAGAACAGATATTTATTCACTACTTACTGTGTCCAGTGCTAAGCACATTCCATATAATAACTCATATTATCATAATAGTCTTATGGTCTCCACTATTGTCACCCTCAGTTTTTCTCCAGAGAGGATTCTGAGGCACAGATTTAGGTAACTTTCAGCAGGAGACACAGACATTAAGTGGTAGTCCCAAGCCCTCAATGTGTTTGTGACACAAGGTAATGTTGGAGAATTGCTGTCTCAGAATGACTCCAGGGCCAGGGTTGTGGTGTAGCAGGTAAGGCAGCCACCTGTGACACCAGCATCTCATACAGGTGTCAGTTCATGTTCTGGTTGCTCTACTTCCAATCCAGCTCCCTGCTAGTGGCCTGGGAAAGTGACAGAGGATGGCCCAAATGCTTGGGCCCCTGTCACTCATATGGATCCCAGATGGAACTCCAAATTCCTGACTGCCATTGTGGCTATCCAGGGAGTGAACCAGCGAATAGAAGATCAATCTCTCTATCTCCTTTATCTAACTCTGACTTTCAAATAAATAAATATTTTTAAAAAATATAATAAATGCCAACATCTCTGCTTTAAAAAACACATGGCAGAGCTGCATCCCACACAGTCAGATTCTGTGGGACAGAGGTTGAATGATTGTGATAAACACCAAATTTTGAGATTTACTGCCAAATTCACAAGCTAAAAGAACTGCATTTCCTGAGTTCTTTTAATGTTGACTCTCTCTATATAATTATTATGCCATTTTAATTATTATGCCTTTAAAATATGGTTAAATGTCTGATGGTATTTTTGAGATCAAATACCTGAAGGTGAAGAAAAGATACAATTGAAATTCACAAAGTCATATAGGTGATAAACCCCTAAATGTCACTGAACTCTTGGTATAAAACAAATAGAATCCTAAAAATAGAAATCATGTTTAAAATTTGCAATGAATCCAGTGATGTTGGCATTTATTATATTTTTTGCTTATATAGTTATAACCACACCATTTATATTCTTTTACTTTCTATTTAAGTTAATATGAAATTTATAAACATTGTTCCTTATAATTCTATACTACTTATAATTTAACAGCTATATAATATTCCTACTTAGGAGTAGTTAACAAATAGTTAACTAATCCCCTACTTAAGTATTTCCAGTTTTTGGTTTTGGTTTTTTAGATTTATTTATGTGAAAGGCAGAGTTAGAGAGAGAGAAGGAAAGAGAGAGAAGACCCTTCATCTGCTGTTTCACCCCTCATATGGCTGCAATGGTTGGGGCTAAGCCAGACCAAAGCCAAGAGCTTCATCAGGGTCTCCCATGTGGGTGGCAGTGGCCCAAGAACTTGGGCCATCTTGTGCTGGTTCCCCCAGCACATTAACAGGGAGCTGGGTTGGAAGTACTGCAACTGGGACTCAAACCAGCACCCAAATGGGATGTCAGCATTGCAGGTAGTGACTCAACGCACTGTACCACAATGCCAGCCCCCTTGCTTCTCATTTTACACATTAATGAATAAACCTGCAATAATGTTTTTGCCTTACCACATTTTAGGATTATTTCCATAAAACATTCTCAGAAGCATAACTGCTAGACCAAATGTAAATGTTTATATCAACAAAATTATTAAATTACACAATGTAAATTCTGTAATATATTTGAATACATTATAAGTATATATATAAATGTTATATTTCTTGATTATTTTATCAATGTTCTATTCCTATATGTATTATACTTTAGCATATTATAGCTTTAAGTTATGCTTGAAGTCAGACACAAATATATTTTATGTAACAATTTCTCTTCAAAGTATTCTGTGATTTTTGTGCATATTATCCTTCTAGATGATCTTTAGGGTGATTTTCTGATGTTGGAAAACAAATCAACTCAGGATTTCCTTGTAATTTTCCCTAGAATTACACTATGAATATAATTTGGAGGAAACTGACATCTTAAGGAATTATTTTTGATGTGCAGAAGCATAGTTTGCCTACTAATTTCTTTAAAAAAATATTTATTTATTTATTTGAAAGTCAGAGTTACACAGAGAGAAGGAGAGGCAGAGAGAGAGAGAGAGGTCTTCCATCTGCTGGTTCACTCCCCAGTTGGCTGCAACAGTTGGAGCTGGGCCGATCCGAAGCCAGGAGTTTCCTCTGGGTCTCCTACATGGGTACAGGGGCCCAAGGATGTTGGCCATCCTCAACTACCTTCCCAGGCCATAGCAGAGAACTGATCAAAAGCGGAGCAGCCAGGACTCAAACTGGTGCCCACATGGGATTGCTGGCACAGTAGGCACCAGCCTCACCTACTTATTTCTAATTCTTTCAATGCCCTGTCCCTTTTACTTCATGTAGGTCACAAATATTTTCCAATAAAGATATTCTTGAAGTTTATACCTTTGTTGCTATAGTGATTATGATCCTCTTTACACTGATTTTTAACATGTATAATTTACATGTAAAATTTATACTTTAAGTTTATACTTCTGTGGGTTTTTATAGTGAATTTGAGAATCGTTCAACCCACATCACAATCTAGTCTTAGAACATTTCCATCATCATATAAAAATTTCCATTCTTTTGGTGATTTCTTATTCGTTACAATCAGAGAAACTACGGTGAAGTATTTAGATTCTTAAAGTGTATTCAGATGGGCTTTAAGGCATTGCATGAGATCTGTCGTGAGGAATGTATCTTATGCCTTTGTTCTGTAGAGATCAGTTAGGTCTAACTGGCCAATAATGTTTAAGCATTAAGTGACGTCAAAGCTATCCTTGCTGACTTTCTATCTAGTTGTTCCATCAGTTAATGAGATTGGGGTGCTGGAGTATCCAACTCTTAGAATGTGTGTATTTTTGTCTTAAGTTTTGTCATGTTCTTGAAGAAATCCATGTTGTTCATGTATATAATTTTTCTATTTTCCTGTGGAATTCTGTTATTGTAAAATGTCATTCATTATCTCAAGTACTTTTTTGTCTTTAAGTGTATTTTGTCTGAGAGTAGTATATTCACCACAGCTTCTTTTTTCTAGACTTTTAATTTTCAGACTATTTGAATCTGAATCTAAAATGTGTCTCTTTTATGTAGTAGGTTGTTGAATCATGCTTGTTTTTACAACTCCAGTTGGACAATATATTCCTTTGAGCCTAAGATTTAATCTCTTCACATAGAATGAAATTTTTGATACAGCTGGGCTTCTGTTGTTTTTATACATGTTTTCCTCTATCTTTTAAGTTTATTTTTCCTCTATTTCTCTTTTACTGCCTTCTTTTATGTTGAATAGATATTTTCTAGTATATAAAAACTTCTTTATAACTTAAAAACCTTTTAAGTTGTTTTGTTAGTAGTTGCTTTTGGCATTACAACAATCATCTAATTTATTATAAGCTACTTCAGATTAATATTAACTAAAAGTCAGTAAAATATATAAATTTTGCTCCACTACAGCTCTCCATTCCTTTATTATTGTCATATATTACATCTTTATGTGTGTAAGCCCAATAAATTTTATAATCATTGTTGTGTACAATCATCTCTCTAAAAGTTTATTTATTTGATTTTATTTTAAAAAATGACAGAGAGAGTGAATCTCCCATTCCCTGGTTCACTCCCCAAAATCCCAGAACAGTCAGGACTGTGTCAGGCCAAAGCCCGGAGCCAGGAACTCCATCTTGGTCTCCCACATGTGTGTCAGAGACCCAAGTTGAGCCATCAACTGCTGTCTCCCAGGCACATTAGCAGGAAGCTGAACAAGAAGCAGAGGCAGAACTCAATCCCAGACACTCCAATATGGGATGTGGGTATCCCAAGAGGTATCTTAATCTGACACGCCATAATTTCCATCCCCAATTATATTTTAAAACACTTAAGAAAACAAAAGGCAAAAGTATTCATATAGCCTTTTATGTTTACCCATGTAATTACCTTCTCCAATGTTCTTTATTTCTTCACATTGATTCAAGTAACTGGCTTTTCTCACTTTTCTGCCTGAACATTTTCATCAATATTTCTTTTATAGCAGATCTACTAATAACAATTTGTCTTAGTCCTCATTTATCTGAGAATATCTGTATTCTACCTTCATATTTCAGAGCACTTTTGCTACATAAAGCATTGTTGGTGGACAGGGCTTTTGTTTTTGTTTTTTGTTTGGTTAGGTTTTGCATGTGTCACACTGTCTTCTGGTCTCTAGTATTTCTGATGAGAAGCCAGCACTTCATCTTCTTGTGGTTCCACTCTATGTGGTGAGTCATTTTTCTCTTGCTGCCTTCAAGATACTCTTTGCGATTTTCAACAGTTTGAGTATGATATATCTGTCTCATAAATATTTTTGAGTTAATACTCTTTAGACTTTATTGATCTTGGATATGCACATTAATGCCTTTCATCAAATTAAAGTTTTTGGTCATCATTTATTGACATTTTTCTTCTTTCTCTTGCTCCCCTCCTTCTTAGGTTCCCATTATTTGTATATGTGTATGCTTTTGTGTCCTACAGGTCTCTGAAACCATTATTTTGTTCTTTCTGCTCTGATTACACAACATCAAGAGAATTATTACCTATCGCTGGATATTCAAGTAATAAGGAATTGCATAGTAAAAGGTATAGATAACTTTAAAAATTCAGGACAAGAAGCATAAGGAGAAACCACTCTCATTAGGGATGTGATAGAGCACCCAAAAAAGATAAAAATTTTTCCCACTATCATTTAAAACTGGAGAATGAAGGAGGAACCAATTAATCTGATAATTTTTAAAATTTGTTTTTGGTGGAATTTCATTCAATTTTTAAGCAGTTTTAATTTTCCTAGAAATCATAGACCTCAGGATTTTCAAATTTTGGAATGATAAATTTTAAGTGTGCTTTACATGTTTTTATTATAGCTCCTCTATCATTTCTAACTTTTCTTATTGGGATTTTCCACATATACTACTTTTTAATATCTTCACTTTTCTCTGTTTTCCAATATTTTTACTATTGCTGCTTTTATCTTTTTTTTTTTTTTTTTTTTTTTTTTTTTTTTTTTTTTTACAGGCAGAGTGGACAGTGAGAGAGACAGAGAGAGAGAAAGGTCTTCCTTTGCTGTTGGTTCACCCTCCAATGGCTGCCACGGCCAGCACACTGCGGCGGGCACACTGTGCCTATCCGAAGACAGGAGCCAGGTGCTTCTCCTGGTCTCCCACGCGGGTGCAGGGCCCAAGCACCTGGGCCATCCTCCACTGCACTCCCGGGCCATAGCAGAGAGCTGGCCTGGAAGAGGGGCAACCAGGACAGAATTCGGCGCCCCGACTGGGACTAGAACCCGGTGTGCCGGCGCCGCAAAGCGGAGGATTAACCTATTGAACCACAGCGCCAGCCATTTTGCTGTCTTCCTTTAAATGGTTAATCTGTCATGTCCATAGTTCGTAAAATCTAGCTATGAATTTACTTTAAGTTTAGTAAAATTACATAATCCCATGAAAACATTAACTCCACGAAGGTTGTGTTGCTATTTTGTATTCACTAATGTCTTCAAATATCTAGCACAGTGCCTTCTTTGAATATTATTGCTTGATACTCTTGTATTTTTAGGAATTTATTTCTGTATTTGCTTCCATTTTGGCACTATTGTTATTCAAAGTATTTTAATTCAAAGAAATGCAAAGTTACAGAAGCAGAAGCAGATCCAGAGAGAGAGATCTTTCATCTGCTGGTTCATTCTCCAAATGGCCACAGTGGCCCAGGCTGGTTCTTATGTGTGGATGGCAAGGGCACAAGCACTTGTGCCATCTGCTGCCTTCCCAGATGCCATATCAGGATGCTGGATTGGAAGTAGAGCAGCCAAGACTTGAACCTGCACTCACATGTGAAGCTGAAGTCACCGGCGACAGCTTAAACCTCTGCACCACAACTCTAGCTTCTAGTTAGTGGTTCTTAGACTTTTATATACATCAGCTTTACATGGAAAACCCACTGAAATACTGATTTCTAAGTTTAAAATATCATGTTCTATCTTTAGGGTTTAACACATTTGAATCAGGAAGCGTCTAGAATTTCTATTTCTAAGAAATTCCCAGGTGATGTTGAAGGCCACACTGGGATCCCCAACATAAGATTCACTGGCTGGGGCTGACGCTGTGGCGTAGCAGGTAAAGCTGCCACCTGCAGTGCCGGCACCCCATATGGATGCTGGTTCGTATCCCAGCTGCTCCATTTCTGATCCAGCTCTCTGCTATGGCCTGGGAAAGCAGTAGAAAATGGCCCATGTCATTGGGCCCCTGCACCAACATGGGAGACCCAGAAGAAGCTCCTGGCTCCTGGCTTCAGATTGACGCAGCCAATTGGGAATGGAAGACACTTCTCTCTCCCTCTCTGCCTCTCCTTCTCTCTCTGTTTTAACTCTGACTTTCAAATAAATAAATAAATCTTAAATAAATTTAGCCAGTGATCTTTTTTTTTTATCTTTGTAAAAGAATCTTAATTACTTTATTTGTGATTTAGAGAAATGATTGAGATATCTTAGTGACTGAGTAATAGTTAAAATTATGTGTTCCTATAGCTATACATTCTAACATCTTTTTTTAAAAATAATTATTTTATGTATTTGAAAGACAGAGTTGCCGGCGCCGCGGCTCACTAGGCTAATCCTCCGCCTTGCGGCGCCGGCACACTGGGTTCTAGTCCCGGTTGCCCTTCTTCCAGGCCAGCTCTCTGCTGTGGCCAGGGAGTGCAGTGGAGGATGGCCCAACTCCTTGGGCCCTGCACCCCATGGGAGACCAGGATAAGTACCTGGCTCCTGCCATCGGATCGGTGCGGTGCTCCAGCCACGGCGGCCATTGGAGGGTGAACCAACGGCAAAGGAAGACCTTTCTCTCTGTCTCTCTCTCTCACTGTCCACTCTGCCTGTCAAAAAAAAAAAAAAGAGTTACAGAGAGGTAGAATCAGAGAGACTACCATTTTAAATGTTTATAAAATACTAAGTGCCCTCAATTTATCTTTATGTAATTGAGAATAGATAGTTGAATGCTAAGATGTATATTAACCTTCAAAATTGTAGATCTCAGTTAGTTTTACTATATAACACAAAATGATATAATCTTTTTAAGTAGTCCAGAAATACTTTTTATAAGAAAAGGCATCACAAATTTATAGTTGGTTTAACTAGGCACTATATATAAGCACCATTAAGTGTCCCATGTATACATCTCTGATATTTTCTGAGAGTTTTTATTTTGTGAATTTTACCAGTGCTAACATTCAACTGTGCACTACTTTGTGATTGAGGCATCATATTTTCCACACTTTCAGGGAAATGACTTCAGTTCATTTTATGAAAGTTCTCTTGCCAATAATCTATGTACTGTTTCACTTTTAAAAACCAATGGGCCTCATACATGTCAGTCTTCTTCAATCAAAGGCAACATGTTAAGAATACCTGCCAAATTCTGTTGGAAGAACAAAGAGGAACTTGGGTTTTCTCATTGGTCATGCCCCATTCTCTTTTTTTCAATTCTGTTTTTATCTTCTAAAAAACTCATCTCCCACTACTGCCTCATTTATTTCTTTATAGTATATGCCTGTACTATAGTATTTTAAAATTATTCCATGATTCCCTGTGTTGCTTTCTACCTTAAGATCTGCTTAATCTGATATTATTATTGATACTGATGCTTTCTTTTTTTGGTATAAGTATGCTAATAGCTTCATTTGAAAATTTTCAATGTATCTTTTATAATTAGTAAGCCATTGTATTCTATTTCATTCCACAGGTCTTAGGGACTAGTGAGAAAATTTAAGTGATTTACAATTTATTTGTTATGCAAATTATTTCATTGCATAGAAATAAGAAATTACAGGTGTAATAAAAGGAAAAAAATAAGTTAGCCATAATTCAGTATCCATACACAATAATCATTACCATATGAGATGTATTTCCACACAGTTTTAAATGAGAATACCTAATAGAAAATTTTATAGAATAGATATTACTTGTATTTCCGAATCAATGTACTTATTCATCATCATTTTTAAGAGTTGCTTAATACTCGTTCAAAGATGAAAGTTTAATTACCAATACCCTATCTGTACATTTGTTCCTAATTTTCTATCACAAATACAAATTCTCATTCCCACGTCTTTCTGTTCATCTGATTATTTCCTTGCTTGAGTTTCGTAGTATTGGCACTAATCAGTAAAAGTTCCTGAATATCTTTGTAGCTTGTGGTATATAACAATAAATCATATTTCATGTGAAAAATGCCACATACTTAGGATTGCCAGAGAAAATACAGGATGTCAGTTAAATTCAAATAAACTGTGAATGATTTTTTAATGTAAGTAGGCTCCAAATGTTGTATATTTCTTGCTTATCTGAAATTCAAATTTAATTGTGCTTTATCTATTTTTATTTATTAAATATGGCAACATTATACCTGCTGCATCTTTGTCACAATGTAATAGTTTTCTCAGTCCTTGCCAGTTTGCAAAGTGAGAAATATAGAATATTTAGTATACTTCCTTTTCTTTGATTTATTTAGGTTCCTTTCTGAATTATATTGCTGTGTGTGTATGTGTATGTGTGTGTGTGTATTTATGGCTTGACATATTAAAGGCAACCATTTTCTCTAACTTACTGGCTCTGTAAATTTTTAACAAACATTTAAAAATTTTTGTGAAGTAAGAATTGTCAGTCATTTTTCCTTTAATATTTCTGGTTGCTTTACTTTGTTTTAAGCCTTTTTCCTTCCAGGTACTATATATTCATCTGCAGTGTCTTGTGATTTTTTTTTTTTTTTACTTTGCTTTTCTGTACATGTATTACTTTAGTCTACCTACAATTTACTGTTGATGTATACTTAGTTTACTCTTTTAAGGTTCTTTTTTTAAAAGAGTATTCCTAAGGCCTTCTATATCCACAGCATCACAACAAATACTCTCTTTAGTATTTATAATTATTTATATGCATTATTGCAATTGTTTAAACTTTATTTCTTCACCAAGTATCACTTATCAACATGATAGTTTTATTTCCCAAAACACTTATTGAAAGAGAAAGCAAGAATGAAATAATAAAGACATTACAAGTAAAAGATGTTATTAGTAAAAAAAAAAAAAAGAGCTAGGACATCATAGTTACAAATGAATCTAAAGCAAAGGCAGATGTCATTAAATAAATTCAACTAATGACATTTAAAGTATATTTAAGTAGTAACAATCACTGTTTTTCTATAACTAGCATCCCTTCTTTCTAAAACTTTTTTGGATTCCCTTAGCCATCTTCTAAGATGCTTATGAATGTGGCTTTAGTTTGTTCTAAAAAAGAATTGCAAGAAGTAGTTTCCCTGGGAAACCAAGTGTTTTTTATTATTCAGTTAAATATTTAGCTTAGGAAAACTGAAGAAGAAAATGCCAGCATACTGTGAGATATTCTTTTTTTTAAGATTGTATTTATTTTTTTGAGAGCTAGAGTTACAGACAGTGAGAGAGAGAGAGAGAGAGAGAGAGAGAGAGAGAAAGAGAGGTCTTCCATCCACTGGTTCACTACTCAATTGGCCGCAATGGCTGTAGCTGCACTGATCTGAAGCCAGGAGCCAGGTGCTTTTTCCTAGTCTCCCATGTCGATACAGGGGCCCAAGCACTTGGGCCATCTTCTACTGCTTTCCCAGGCCACAGCAGAGAGCTGGATTGGAAAGGAGCAGCTGGGACTACAACCAGCACCCATATGGGATGCCGGCGCTGCAGGCGGAGGATTAACCTACTGTGCCACAGCACCAGTCCCATACTGTGAGATATTCTTCAAACCCTTCCTAATGCTTTGTTAGATTCAGAAGAACATAATGCCAATACATAAATGACGATAGCAGAACACTGCTTTTTTCCCCCCGTATATCTCAATTTCTTTCCTTGACTGACTTTGCTTCAGCTTCCTACACTTCTCACAAGGATACATTAGCAAAGTATCTTTGTACACTTGCTCTTATTTTACCTCCTTCTATTCTCAGGACCCTGCTTTATGTAGTTTTAAAAGTTATCATGAAAAATTATATTTTTAGATAGCATCCTATATTTTCACACTTGTAGAAAAAATACATCATATGAATCTACACATACACAGTTTTGTATAATTGGAATTATAGTTGGGGAGATATTATTGTACTTAAAGTACTTAACATAAATTTGCCAAAAGAAATTGAATTTCATTTGGTGTGGAAGCACATTTAAGAGTGTGGATGACACAATAGCCACATCCACTTAAAACACCAAGGTACTAAAGAGCTATATGCAGTTAGTTCAATACTGGTAATGACTAATGCTGATCCATACACAGCTTGAAAGAATGATAAACAGTATATAATTCTAGCTGAAAAAATCTTCTGGGAAATGGCTTATTTTTGTGGTAATATTTAAAAGCCATATAAAAATACTCTATTTGTTCTTTTTTCTAAAATATTATCATTGTTCTGTTCAAATTTGTATAGTAAACTTACATATTTTTAAATATTTTATGAATTAAAATTTTTTTCAGTATCACATGTATGGAGCTTAAAATGTCTATCTCCTTTCAAAAAATGAATGATCTCAGTGGCTGGTGTTGTGGTGTAATGAGTAAAGCCACTGCTTGCAATGCTGGCATACTGTATGGACACCTATCCATGTCCTGGGATACTGTATGGACACCTATCCATGTCCTGGCTACTTCATTTTTTTTTTTTTTTTTTTGACAGGCACAGTGGACAGTGAGAGAGAGACAGAGAGAAAGGTCTTCCTTTTTCCGTTGGTTCACCCTCCAATGGCTGCTGCAGCTGGTGCACCACGCTGATCCAAAGCCAGGAGCCAGGTACTTCTCCTGGTCTCCCATGCGGGTGCAGGGCCCAAGCACTTGGGCCATCCTCCACTGCACTCCCGGGCCACAGCAGAGAGCTGGCCTGGAAGAGGGGCAACCGAGACAGAATCCGGCGCCCCGACCGGGACTAGAACCCGGTGTGCCAGCGCCGCAGGCGGAGGATTAGCCTATTGAGCCGCAGCGCCGGCTGCTACTTCACTTTTGATCCAGTTCCCTAATGGCCTGGGAAAAGCAGGAGGTGGCCCAAGTGCTTGGTCTCCTGCACCCCACAAGGGAGACAAGGAAGAAATTCCTGACACTTGGCTTTGGCCTGGCCCAGTCCTGGCTGTTGTGGCCATCAACAGATGGAAAATCAATGTCTCTCTCTCTCTCCTCTCTCTCTCTCCTTCTCTCTTTCCCTTTCTCTCCTTCCCTCCCACTCTCTCTAACTTTGACTTTCAAATAAATAAATCTTTAAAATAATAATAATAAAGCAAGAACAATCCTCATTAGTATGCCAAATTTGAAAAAGTGAATTATATCAATACTGGAACACAGGAAATCAATCAATCTTCTATTGACCATGTGTAAGAAATGTTATAATTCTGGCAACACAATAATAAACTTGGTTCACCATAAGGAAGTGTTACATTAAATTAGTATAGTAAAATAATTAACTTATTTTGAAAGAATTACATAGAAGTAATGATAGTTTGAAAAAGATTTTAAAATGTAACAACCTGAGGCAGGACTTGGCCTAATGGTTAAGACCCCACTTGGGACACCTACATCCCATTTTGGAGTATCTGGATTTGAGTCACAGCTCTGCTCCTGATTCTAACTTTCTGTTAATGCACAGCCTGGGAAGCAACAAATGATGCCTCAACTACCTGGGTCCCTGAAACCCATAAGACAGCTAGATTGAGTTCCTAGCTTTGGCTTTGGCCTGGACTAGCCCAGATTGTTGTGGGCATTTGGAAAATGAAATCAGTAGATGGAGATCTCTGTCTGTCTGTCTCACTACCTTTCAGATAAATACTTTTTTTAAGCCAAAAGATTAGAAAGTCTGTCGATTGTTAGCTCAAATACTAATATAAAGCAGGGTGAAAGCTAAAAAGATACCACTGGCAGTGATCGATGAGATGATATATTTACCAACGTACAAAGAATTGAAAAATTGGTCAAATACTGAGTCCAAATATAAACAGGTATTATTTGGCTAAAATTAAAAATATTAGCAAGCCCACAGACTGTAGTAAACATAATACTGTTTTTAAAAAAGTTATCTAGGTATTGTGGCACAGCAGGTTAAGCTACCATTTGTGACCTAGCCTTTCAAAGCACCTGTTGGAGTCCAAGCTGCTCCACTTCTCATACAGCTCCCTGTTAATGTGCCAGGGAAGGCAGCAGATGATGGCCCAAACACTTGGGCCCTTCCCACTCACATAAGAGACCTGCAGGGACTTCCATGCTCCTGGCTTTGGCCTGGCCCAGCCCCGGCTGTTGTGGTCATTTGGTGAGTAAATTAGTGAGCAGAAGATCAATCTCTCACCTCCTCTTTTTCTCTCTCCCAGTCAAATAAACTTTTAAAAAATGTATCAATCTTTGTTAGGACACCTGTAACAGCTATGTCAACCTATTTCTTATTTCTACTTAGAGAATTTCTTCTTTTCACATTCATTCATTAAATATTCATTTACATGCCTATTCTTAGAAAATAAGATCAAAAAACCATAAAATAGGACTCCAAAGTAATTAATAATAGAAATTAGTTTAGAAAGCAAATCTGACACTGGAGTCCTACTCTAATTACTATGTCAAATTCCTCAATCCTTGGTGGAAAGTAAACTACAGGGGCAGGTGGCCGTTGTAATGGTTCAGATGCTATAGTGCCTGAGCTCCAGTCCCAGTTCCACTCCTGATTCCAGTCTTCTACTAATGTGCACCTTGGGAGGCAGAAGGTGATGTCTCAAGTCGTTAGGTCCTCACTGTCCATATGGGAGACCTGGATTGAGTTCTCAGTAGCTGGTTTTGGCCTGGCTCAGCCCTTGCTGTTGTAGCCATTTGGGGAGTAAACCAGCAGTTGGGAGATCTAAATATGTCTCTGCCTTTCAGATGAGTAAATAAAAATTTTCATAAAACATATTAAACTACAATATAATTTTATATGATTACTGGTAATTAGCCAGGATAAATGACTAACATGCATGCAGTTAAGAATTATAAGTAAAATGTTATAAATTACTCATCATTTTTGGTCAACAAATTGTTATTTAATAATGTTTCTAAAAATACAATAAGTAGAATTACTAATGGAGAGTTTCGCTTTACAATACACCTTCCTCCTTCACTGGTAAATTTATTACAAGGTGAGTCTAAAATGAAACACAAAATATGCAATTTTCTTTCCTTAGTCTAAATAACTAATGAGTTATTAGTATTCAAATACATGGTGCTGTTTCTTACAGAAATACCAAAGTTTTATAAAAATTCTCAACTTTTTTTAATGAAAGTTCATTCATGTTAGAGGGAAAAGAATAAAGACTTAAGTCTATGGGGACGGTGCTGTGGAGTAGCAGGTAAAGCTTCCACCTGCAGCACCAGCATCCCATATGGGTGTCAGTTTGATCCTGGATGTTCCACTTCAAATTCAGCTCTCTGCTATGGCCTGTGAAAGCAGTGGAAGTTGGCCCAAGTGCTTGGGCCCCTGCACTCGCATGGGAGACCCAAAAGATCCTGGCTCTTGTCTTCAGATTGGCGCAGCTCCAGCCGTTGCTGCCATTTGGGGAGTGAAACAGCAGATAGAAGACCTCTCTCTCTCTCTGTCTCTCTCTCTGTTTCTTTCTCTCTCTCTGCCTCTACCTCTCTGTAAATTCTGCCTTTCAATCAAATAAATAAATCTGCCTTTCAAATAAATTTTTTAAAAATGACCTTTTTTTATAGATCAAAATGCTCTGTACATTTTTAAATGGCAAGATGTGTGTGAGTGTGTGGTGGAGTTGTGGGTAGAAGATTCAGTAAAAATAAGGGAACCTGAAGAAATACAAAAGACTGAAAAATATCTTCCATCTTCCTTGGGTTAAAATTTAAATGTTTGTTGAAACCACTTTGCCCTTAATTCTTGTCACGTGCTGATTTTTCCTTGTTGATTTTTTTTAACTTTAAAATTTTTTTAAACTAGCACATAAAAATTGACATACTTGTGATATTTTGATAATACTTATTGTATAATGTCCAATGGGGTAAACATATCTATTTCCTCAAACACTCAACATTTCTTTATGGTGGAAACATTCAAAATTCTTTTAAGAGAAAAATATAATACATTATCATTACCTATAATCACTACTGTGCAATAGTTCATCAGGATTTATTCCTATCTAACTATATCTTAGTTAAATGAACTTTGCCATCCCCCCTCCCACATCTTAAGTTCCCCAGAATTTGGTAAACACCATTATGCTCTTAACATCCATGATATCAATTGTTTGCTATTCCACATGATATTGATACTTGTTTTTTTTATGCCTGAATGATTTAACTTACATAATGACCACCAGTTCCATCCATGTTGTGAGAAATGACAAGATTTCATCCTTGTTTATGACTAAGTAGTATTTCATTGTGCATATGTACTACATTTTCTTTATCCATTCATCAGTTGACAGATACTTAGGTTGTTTTAGTTTCTTGGTTATTGTTTTCATCTTTTGGCTATAGTATGGCAATAAACATAGGAGTGCACATGTGTCTTTACATAGTGATTTCATTTCTATTGGATATCTACCAGTATCAAGATTGTTGAATCATATATAATTATACAATATACTAATTTACATTCTCCCAACAGTTGGCAATGATTCCCTTTCCCCCACATTCTAGCCAACACTTTATCTTTCGCCTTTTTGATAACAGTGAATCTAACTGGAGTAAGGTGATGATCTCACTGTGGCTTTTACTTGCACTTCTCTGATTAGTGATATTGAGCATTTTTTAATGTATCTGTTGGCCATGTGTAAGTCTTCATTTGAGAAACGTCTATAGACCATTTTTTTAACTGAACTACTTTTACCTTTTTTTTGGCTGGTATTTTTTTATATATCCTGGTTATTTATCCTTTGTCAGAGGTATAACTTGCAAATACTTTCACCCATTCTGAATGTTGTCTCTTCACTCTGTTGATTGTTTTTTTTATGCTGTGTAGAAGATTCTTTGTTGAAACATAATTTGTCTATTTGTGCTTTTGTTTCTTCTGTTTTGGGGCCTGATCCAAAAAATTCTTGCTATTCTAATGTCCTGAAGTTTTCCTTGTCTGCTTCTAGCAGTTTCAACATTTAAGTCTTTAATCCATTTTGAGTTGATTTTTCATGAGAGAGGCATCTAGTTTCATTCTTCTGAGGAGTATATCCAATTTTGCCAGAGCCGTTAATTAAGAACACTACCCTTTTTCAAATGCATGTTCTTATACCCTTTGGGAAAGATCAATTGGCTATAGCCATGTAGGCTTACTTGCAGCACTCTATTTTGTTCCAATAGTCTACCAGTTTGCTTTTATGCAAATACCAGTTTTTAATTTCTGTAACTTTAAAATGTTACAAAAAACATTTTAAAGTCAGGTAGTGCAATTCCTCTTGTTTTGTTCTTTTGCTCATGCAAATGTTTTACCTGTTCAAGTTCTCTTGTGGTTTTATACAAATTCTACTAGTATTTTTTCTTAGTTCTGAGAAAAATTTCAGATATTTTGATAGAGATTGCATTGAATCTGTAAATCACTTTGGGTAGTATTCATGCTTTAACAATATGAATTCTTCTAATCCATGAACATGATTCTTTCCATTCCTTTATGTCTTTTTTTTTTCATTAATTTCTTAGAAACTTTATTGTAGAAATCTTACCTCATTGGTTAAATCTATTCCTAGGTTGGTTTTATCCTCCTATTGAAATAGTATTACTTTCTTGATTTCTTTTCCAGATAATTTGCTATTAGTATATAACAATGAGACTTTTTAAAAATTTTTTTATTTGAAAGTCAGAGTGAGAGAGGAGAGACCTATCTTCTATCTGCTGTTTCATACCCCAAATGACTGCAAAAGCCAGGGCTGGGACAGGCTAAAGCCAGGAGCCTGGACTTTCTTTCGTGTTTTCCACATGGGTACAGGGGCCCAAGCAGTGGGACCATCCTCTACTGCTCTCCAAGGAGCAATAGAAGGAGTTGGATTGGTAGTATAGCAGCTGGGTCTATAACCAACACCCAAATGGGATACCAGCACTGTAAGCAGAGGTCCAACCTGCAATCCCACAACATGACCCTAACACTTATATTTTCATGTTGACTTCGTGTCTGCCAATTGTGATAAATTTGTACACTAGTTCTGATTAATTTGATTGAGTCTTTGAGGTTTTCTATATAATTAGACCATATTATCTGCCAACATAATTTCACTTCTTTCCCATTTAGAGAGATGCCCTTTCATTCTCTTGCCTAATTGTTCTGCCTAGTACTTTCAGTAATATATATTTTAAAAATGATGAAAGTGGGCATCCTTGTTGTTCTTCCAGATTGTACTGGGAAAAGGCCTGCAGCTTTTCCCTCATGCAGGATGACATTGACTGTTGACTTTATTTATGGTCTACATTGTGTAGAGGTACATCCCTTCTAAGTTGTTCAGAATTTTTATCAAGAAGCAATGTTGGATTCTATCAAATGCATTTTCTGCTTCTATTGGATTATTTTCTGATTTTTAACAACTAATATGATAAACAGAAATTACTTACCAATTGAAGTATTTAGTTTATCTAGTACCACAGCACCCTCTACCACATGATCTTACACAGAATACATTGCTATGAACTACCTGGCTTTATTTTGTCAATTTTCATGTATCTAGGCTCTTTCTCATTCTGAATTATATCACTTTCCAGTCATAGGATAAAAATTTCTACTAATTTGTCCAGTTTTAGCATCACAAGTAGTTTTTTCTTACCTGCAAAGAACACTGTTGACAACGCAATCCTAAACTCTACAAACTTCCACTGTGGTCCTAGCATCAACAGCATCAGTAGCATCTGAGAACTTAGAGCTCTAATTTTCTTGCTCCACCTCCAGGCCTTCTTTCCCAGTTACAAATTCTGACACTGAGGCCTAGCAATCTGTATTTTAATAAACCTTTTGGGGAATTATGATGCATGCTTGAGAATCATCCTAGAGAAGAAATGCTTGAATGTCATTCAATTTCACTGACCCAGTACATGATACTCAAAACGCCATCCCAATTAAACATTACAAAGAATCATTATCAGGTATGCAAGCTTCCTGGAAAATCTAGGTTTCCAAGTATAAATTTGACATTAAGGGGGATATCTATGTCGGTTTTGCTGACTTTGGTAGGATTAGTTCCTTTCACCAGTTATGTAAAATAAATACGCCAAACAAATCTAGATTCATTCTGAGGCTACTTAATCCAAATTTCCTTGGCCCTTTTTAAGGCAAATTATCCCCCAAGTTCTCTGTCTAAACGTCTCTAACGTGTGCACCGCACGTTCCATCACCACCACTTTAACAACACAGGTGAAAGGAATCCAAAGCTTTTTGCAGCAGAACCAATCTAATCACAAAGAATGAGCCATCCTCACTAGCAGAAACAACGAACTCCAGCTCCCACAGACAGGAATTGCTGCAGGAACGCGTCAGAGTGGCCTAGGACCGAGCCATCGGGAAGCAAACAGTAAAACAGAACCATTAGGGCCGGGGCTTAAGCTAACGAGCACAACCTCCCCTGCTTTGGGAGTGCCTCTCGCTCCTAACACAAGAAGCTTCCGCTTCGGAGTCCCACAAAGTCCAGCGCGGGAACTCAGCGGGGCGGAGACTCAAGCCCCTCCCGCCTCGAAGGCGGAGAAAAGAAAGCCGGGGCCGCGGTTTCTCTGGAAGGTTCCGAGAGAAGGGCGCGCGCCCCTTCGGCGAGCCGTGCGAGACTCGGCACCAGATGGCGCTGCCGCACCGAGAGCCAGAGTCAGCGCTGCTGGGAAGACGGGAAGAGGCGTCACCGGATCCTCGCCTTCGCGCCCGCTGCCGGAAATGCGCGCCGGCGCCAGGCTCTCGTTCCGGATATTAAGCTTTCTGCAGCGTTCCCGCGAGAGGGCGGGGCTCCAACCGGAACCGAACGGCGACCGCCGGGCCTCTGGGCGGAAGCCCCGGGCGGCGCCTGCGGGCTTTGACTTCCGGTGCGCGCGCTCATCCAGCACACTGGCTTCCGGTGCGCGCGCCTCGGCTTGGCGGGAGCGCGAGGGGGTGGGGCCTGGCCGTGCGCTTGCGCAATTTGGAGGCGTAGACGCCGCCGGCTTGTGCGTCTTTCACCATCTTTGCACGTTTGTGAGTCCGGCGAGACGGAAATGGTGGCGCAATAGGGTGTTGTTTTTCCCCCTCCCGCCCACCGGGTTTGGGTTTCTGGCTGTGAGTCAGGTTTCTGGAAATCTTTGTGGAAAGTTAATGGTTTATGAGGTAAAACTGGAGCTGTATTTTCCCCTTAGTTTTAAGCGCTCCAAATGCAGACTGGGTGCGGTCCCAGCGTTGGGCTGGATACAGCCTTTCCCTCCATAAATTTTCCTGAAGCGACTTCATCTTCCTGGTCCGTTTCTGGAAGCATTCTGTGTCGAGAAGGTGGGGGTGGTGCCGGCAACAAATGGGCCACTCGTGTGAAATCGAAGCATTTTTATTTACATAAACGTTTTCTGGCCTTTTTTTTTTTAAGCAGCGGTTCTCTTAATGAGTTGTATTTTGTCAGAATGAACAATTGCACCTTCTGCAGGAATGGCATCTGTGTAAAGGTGTTCCTAAGGGAAATTCTGTTCCTTTTTAACGTTTACAAAATACAGGCAAACCAGTTTTAATAGATGGACCATAGTAGCTTGTCAGCATTAGCTTTGTTTTGTTTTTAGATGTAGCGTGGGAATAACTAAGTATATTAGAAAAATAAAATCTGAATCTGTGTCCTCTGATAAAATTTTAGCCTGATTCTAAAATGTAACCTGCACAAGGTACTGAGTTTCCCTAGATTTCTTCAGCCTTGGTAAACACTTACCCTTGAACTTCAGAACTCTGCCTTCTGTGGCCTATGTAAAAGCAATACTTGTGAAGACCAGAGTGAAAGGAATAAAGGCTAATAAGTAAGTTAACACCCGAATAGCAGTGTACCAGGGAATACAAGTGCGTTAAATTGTCCTGAATAGATAAAGTAAGAGCATTTTACTGTTTTTTGCTAAAATTTTAGTAGGCTTAATAGTAGGTTTGTAAAGAAAACTGCTGTGGCTTGAGGAATGCCATGGCATATATTTATATAAAACCAAGAGGGAAACCTGGGCAATATTACCGTATAAAGACTGTTCAGGAATAAGGCGAGATGCAGGCAAGATAACAAGAAAAAAGGGAGGAGGAGTACCATGATGGAAGATAATTAGACAACAAGTCAAAGAAATTCGAGAGAAAGCTTTATTAGATCTAGAAAGATGGACATGTGGAGGCTTGACCAAAATGGTTTTGAAGCTCCAACATGTGTGGAATGGGAAGTAAGTTTATTTCATTAGATATTGGCTATATCCATTGAGTTGCTTATTTTGATTTTTCTGTACATTACCATCCTTCCTGTACATGTAAGCAATTATTCCATTTGCCTCAATTATATTAGTAACACTAATTTAGCTCTCCATTGCTTAAATATCATATGTAGTATATAAATAGAAATAGGAATAGTGGCATTTAAGTCACTGTCACTTTGTCTTTCAAGAAGGTGAAAGATAAAAATAAACATCTAAAATTTTTTTAAAAATTGAGCAAAAGCCAAGAATTCTGTAATGTTCTCACACCCTAATGTCTCTGCGTCTAAATGCTCAACATCTTCTCTAGAGATTAAAGAGATGGCAGACCGTCTAACAAACTCCAACACTAGTGTTGTAGACTAGTTTAAGCCATTCAGTTAGTATATGGTGTTACCTCTTTTTTTTTTTTTTTTTTTTTTTTTTGACAGGCAGAGTGGACAGTGAGAGAGAGAAAGGTCTTCCTTTGCCATTGGTTCACCCTCCAATGGCTGCCGCGGCCGGCGCACCACGCTGATCCGATGGCAGGAGCCAGGTACTTATCCTGGTCTCCCCTGGGGTGCAGGGCCCAAGCACCTGGGCCATCCTCCACTGCACTCCCGGGCCACAGCAGAGAGCTGGCCTGGAAAAGGGGCAACGGGGACAGAATCCGGCGCCCCGACTAGGACTAGAACCCAGTGTGCTGACGCCGCAAGGCGGAGGATTAGCCTAGTGAGCCGCGGCGCCGGCCCGGTGTTACCTCATTTTTATGAAGTATCTGTTCAAAACTTTAGCCATTTCTATTTTTTTAAATTTATTTGTTTTATTTGAAAGGTAGAGAGCTCTCTCTTCCTCTAGGTCATTCTCCAAATGCCCACAACCTGGCTGGACCAGTTGGAAGACAAGAGCGGAAGGCTCAATCCAGGTTTCTCACATGGATGGCATCCCTGGAGTACTTGAGCCATCACCTGCTGCTTTCCAGGTATACATTAGCAAGAAGCTGCAATTGAGATTAGGACCAAATTTAGGCACTTGTATATGAGATGCAGGTGATCCAAATGGCACCTTAATTACTTTGCCAAAGCCCACCCTTGCTCATTATTAAACCGAATTGCTTATTAGTGAGTTACAGAGGTTTGGTATTATGCAAACACTTGTCAGAGATCTATCTTGTGAATATTTTTATCTCAGTTTGTGGCTCTTGTCATTTTCTTAATAGAGTCTTTTGAAGAGATGTATTTTGTAAGATGTGTTTTTCTAGGAATTTTTATATGTAATCCAAATATTCAAGTTCTTTAGCATAAAGTTAGTATAAAATTCTCTTAATATTCAAGCTATATTTCATTTATCCAATGATCCATTTAATGTACTACAATAACGTTTTGATATTCGTAGTCTCAAACTGGGAATTCATTTATTTTAGCAGCATTTGTTGAAAAGTTTATCCTTTCCTCCATTGAATTACCTTGACACCTTTATGAAAAATCATCTGACTTTTCTGAATTACTATTCTCCTCAATTCCATTGATGAATAAATCTTAAGCCAGTGCCAGGCTGTATTGATTACAAAACCAGTGTAAATATTGAATCAGATAGGGAAAGACATTGCACCTTTTTTCTCAAAATTATTTTGATCATTCTGTGACCTTTGCATTTGAATATAAATGTTAGAATTGGTTTCTTAAGAGCTTACTAGGGTTTTTACTGAGATTCTGTTGAAAATGTTTATCAAGCTGAGGAGAACTGGTAAGTTTTAAAATATTGAGCTTTCCAGTCTGTGAACATGGTATCTCAATTTATTTCTCTCTGCAAATTTTCAGCATGCAGATGCTACACATACTTGTTAAATTTATTCCTAAATGTTTTGTGTTTATTATAGATGTAATTTGAATATCAAATTTCAGTTTATTGAGTCACTGTGATTTTTCAGTTCTAGAATTTTCATTTGATTCTTATTTATAGCTTTATACTTCTCTCCTGAATTTCCATTTGGACATGTGTATGCCTGATAACTCCAATATTTGAATCATCTGTGGATCTTGTTTCTGTCATCTTTTATTATTTGTATTCTTTGAAATGCGCTGAAATTCTTAACAGAATTCTTTGTTTATGAAAACTAATTATAGGCTTGCTCTCTCTGTGGTTTTCTTTCTTTTTTTTTTTTTTTTTAACTTTTATAAAGGATTTACTTTTCTTTCTTTTAGGAGGCTAGGCTAAGAATACAGTACCTTAATCTAATAGGGGATTGAGATCATTTCAAACAAGTTTTCAGTTCTTGTTTGGTCTGGTCAATTTCAGGTCTATTACTCCTATAGTGGGGAATTGGTTAGATTTGCATTACTGTAACAACATACCTGAAGCAGCTAACTTATAAAGAGGAAATCCTTATTTAGTTTAGTTTTAGAGACTCATGCATGGCATCAGTTCTGGAGAAGACTGCATGGTGGATCTTGGAGGCTGAAGTGGGTGTCACAGCTGGCAATCACATCTTTAAGCAGAACAGAGAGAGTGGGTGGGACAGAGTTTTATAGTTAGGATCTTCCATTAGACCCTGTCTTCTTTAAAAAAAAAAAAAAAGATTTATTTATCAATTTGAAAGTCAGTTACAGAGAGAGGAGAGGCAGAGAGAGAGAGAGAGGTTTTCCATCCTCTGGTTTACTCCCCAATTGGCTGCAATGGCCAGAGCTGCACCAATCTGAAGCCAGGAACCAAGAGCTTCTTCCAGGTATCCCATGCGGGTGCAGGGGCCCAAGCACTTGGGCCATTTTCCAGTGCTTTCCCAGGCCAAAGCAGAGGGCTATATCAGAAGAGGAGCAGCCAGGATTTGAACCAGCACCCACATAGGATGCCAGAGCTGTGGGCAGAGGCTTAGCCCACTACGCCACAGTACTGGCCCCAATTTTTGTTTTTTCAGATATGAAACTCCTGAAAGCTCTTAGTTTCTTTGCTTTTCAGCTGCCATTCTCTGCATTACTTACCAGCCTCTGTGACAGTTTTCAAATTGGAAAAATTAGTCAAAGGGAAAAACAGAGTTGGCCATGAGATTTCCAGGTAACCTTCTTCAAAATCTTGCCCTCTCAAGACCTTTTGTGTATTTTACCTAGATTTCTAGTTCTTTATAGTTAAGAGGATGTACATGATTAAAATGTGTTTTAGGCCGGCGCCGTGGCTCAATAGGCTAATCCTCCACCTTGCGGCGCCGGCACAGCGGGTTCTAGTCCCGGTCGGGGCGCCGGATTCTGTCCCGGTTGCCCCTCTTCCAGGCCAGCTCTCTGCTATGGCCAGGGAGTGCAGTGGAGGATGGCCCAGGTGCTTGGGCCCTGCACCCCGTGGGAGACCAGGAAAAGCACCTGGCTCCTGGCTCCTGCCATCGGATCAGCGCGGTGCGCCGGCTGCAGCGGCGGCCATTGGAGGGTGAACCAACGGCAAAGGAAGACCTTTCTCTCTCTGTCTCTCTCTCTCACTGTCCACTCTGCCTGTCAAAAATAAAATAAAATAAAATAAAATAAAATAAAATTAAAATAAAATAAAATATGTTTTAAAAAGTGCTTTTAATCTGAGGTTATCAATGGAAATATAGAGCCCTTTTCCTGTACCAGTGTCACTGAAACTGATTTTGTCCATCAGAAACAAACCAGAAGACAACAAGGACTTTCTGTCTTGCTTCTAGAGATGTTTATGGAGCCTCCTGGAAGCCTTGCCACAGATTGCTTCCTGTGATATACCCTTAGTTCTCTCTAAGTTTACCTAACTGTTGTCTTCTGCACAAGGAACACCTTCTGTGCTTGGTGAGGGATCAGGGTAATTCTGTTAATAAGTCAAACATGACTATGCTGTAGCAGTAAATTCAGTCTGTCAACTTTGTTATTCTTACAACAGAAACACCTGCTCTAGTCAGGTAGAAAGACATCCTTTTCTTTAATAGAGTAATACAGACTTCGCAGGTACAGAAAGAATTGATTTCTTACTGTAATGTCAGGAATGATTCTATAAAAACATAGCTCACAACTATGGGAGTGCTGTAGAAAACTCCAAATTACCAGGACTTAATTCCAGATACCCCATTTCCTACATGGATGGAATTGTGCAAGTGACTTAATTTTTTGAACCTCGGAGTTCCTGATTCATTAAAGATGTCTGCTTCCCAGGGTAGTTCTTGAGTTTTTGTGTTTTTTTTTTTAAATACTGTTTCTAAAGAATTTGATGTGTGTGTGCTTAGGTTCTACTATTAATAAAATTATTATTTTAAATGTTGAGGTTTTTGCCAAGCAGAGTTAGAGAGATCGAGAGATCGAGAGAGAGAGAGAGCTTCCATCCATTGGTTCACTTACCAAATGGCCACAATGGCTGGGTCTGAAGCCAGGAGCCTGGAACTCCAACTGGGTCTCCCACTTGGCTGCAGGGGCGCAAGCACTCAGGCCATCTTCTACTGCTTTCTCAGGTGCATTACCGTGGAATTAGATAGAAAGTGGGGCAGATGAGACTCCAAACTGACACTCCTATTGGATGCCAGTGTCTCAGGAAGTGGCTTAACCCTCTTCACCACAATCCTGGCCCCAATAAAATTATTTGCATGGAAAGGTACTTTTAACTTAAGGGGGGAATGATTAGCAATAACTTCTTTGCAGAACCCAAAATATATCCAGATTTATGCCTATCACAAAGGCCTTTTTTATTTTTATTCAATAAATAGTGATTGGATCCCTATTAAATTCTAAATACTGCATTAACATACTAGAGCACAAAAACAGTGAAACAGTAAGCTGCCTCAGCTATGTAAATAATCTGTCCTTTTTATTAAAAGCCATGGTCTGAACTGTTCTGAAACTGTTTTATCATCCGTAGTGTTCAAGTGTCAGATTTTATGGTATTTATTATCTTGCTGCTATTTAATAAATCCTCAAATACTTTTTGTAGCCTAAAATATAATTTACTATAATAGAATGAAATAAAATTTGACAGTTTATTTAACCTACAATAGAATTTAATAGAAAGAAACTCTAATACGAATGACACCAAGAAAATTTTGTTCCTGTACACCATTTGAACAGTGCAGCAAGGCAGTTCCTTGGAAGACTATGACAGGGTGAAATCTGAGCTTTCCTCCAGTGTATTAATAACTAGTCTGAGTTGTACAGAGATTGGAGGAAAGGGTGTCATCAGACATCCCAGGAGAGTTCTGTGTAGTATGCTGAGGGAAGCAATTTCTTCTTTCTTTAAACATGAGAACCAGAACAATTGAACGTTCATTACAAGAGCTCTCTGCCAGTCTTTCTGTTTATAGGATTTGTTCTAGTCCTTGGTGAGTTGTAGACCCCTTAAATGGAAGACATTTGGCTTCATTTTTTTGTCATGTCTACTCTCATACACACCCCTAATCTCTACTTAATTCTTTTCTTACCAATGGAGTATAGTATGTTAAGTAGTAAATATGAATTCTCAGATCCAGTAGGAGACTTGTCCTGTGATAAGAAAATTTATTTCAAAATCAAATATTCTATTTCCTGAGGTTATTTTTTATTTTATAATTTGTGTTAATCTTCCTAATCCATAGAATAAGCAAATCCGACTTAGAGTGGATAAATTTCTTACTTATTGACCATAAAATGATCCAAATTACATTTGCATTGTTCAAATTTCCTAATTTCCTCACTTTAAAAATACATATGATATAATGGCATGTGGCATTCATGGCAATACAATTTAATCATCTTGTTGACCATTGGCTTAACGGTCATATATATTAATTTTATTTACCCACACACACACAAATAAAGTATCAAATCTAAAGTCACTTTTCTGTAACCCTGCTCTATTAATGTCTCAAAACCTACCAGATGCTCTTCTTCTAGGTCATGATGATGGCTAGCTGGGTGTTAAATCCAGCTACTATAAGGAGTTCTGTAAGGAGATACTTAGTTCCTTTACAGTACAATAATTTAAGTATAGATTTTTCTGGCAGTCATCTTTTTATAAAGTGCTTAGGTGGAATTAGTACAACAAATGTGTCTTTTATTTTCTTGAATGGAGTTATTGTAGAGAAATAAGAAGAAGCCATAAATAAGGGAGCAAAGTTCCCTTTATCCCCAAAACACAAATAGTCATTGTGGGCTGGAGTACATTAACTTCAGCTTCTGTGATAAAGAACATAAGTTTTTTTATGTTCAAAATAAAGTTGAACTTAGTGAAAAACAACCAACATATTCTAAGAACTTTCTTCCCCTTTGAAGCAGGCCTTTAATTCTTATAACTGAATTTTTTCAAAATCAGAATCGTAAATTTACGTTTTTCTCTTTCAATTATCTACTGCTTTAAATTTTACTTTTAAATTACTAAAAAAAAAAGTATCCTTAATTGATTGTCTTTAATTCTCCATGGAAAACTTAAAATGCAAGGTGTCCTTTACTTGTATTAATTTGAAATTGTTATAGTTCAAAAATAATATACAATTTCTAAACTTTTAAAGCATCAATATTTCATTTAAATGAAAACTTAGATCTCAAATTTCTACATAGTGCTTTTTACAAACTTTGTTTTTGGCTGGTAAGATTTGGATTTATGTAATAAAGAAGCCCATTTTGCTTCTACTTGTATTTTGCCCACAACTTGGAAAAATCATTAATTACAAAAAGTCTGCTCTCATCAAGAAAATGGTGCGTTTTAATTTTGTTCACTTTCCATCTTTGACGTTAATGTTTTGTTTGTAATGAATAATTTGGAAGATGGATAACCACTTCTGGAATAATGCTAAAACAGGACCAGTCACTACTCTCATGGACTTTAAGTAGGCACTTAGTAATCAGAATAAAAAGAAGATAAGAACAAAGATCATTGAAATGTTTCAGAACTATTTTAAACAGTGTTTCAACAGTGTATTCTGCATTTAAAGGAACTACACAAGAAAATAAAAGGTTCTTTTCCTCCTGTATAACATTGTACATGATTACAAAATGCAAGCATAAAAATGCATGGAAATAAAGGAAAGCATGTAGTTCCAAATATCTTTCAAACAAGAATTACAAGACTAAATTAAATATTTGACAAGAAAGAAAACTTTATAAAAATGTTGAATTCCAAAGTCAACCTGCTGAATTACATTTAAAACCAGACAGAGGCATACGTTTCTCACTGTCTTACTTTTCACCATTTTCCTTGTTTTGCACAGAACATACTTCCACTCCTTAGAGGTAACTTTACACACATCAAAGCATCATCCAGTTAAGTCATGTCTCCCACTGAGCTCCAGTACCCTTCCAAAGATTTTCCACAGTTTGATACCGCAACATAATGCATTTTTTTTAAAAAAAGGCCTAGTGCTTTGTTAGATGTCTCTAGGACGTACAGTAGACATATGTTCTATTGATAATGAGCAATATGATACTGATATTAGAGAAAGTGCAACATGCACTCAATTAACAAAACAGGCTTTCATTGCCTTCCCAATATCTATTGTGATATTTTAACTCCACTTATCTCTATTTATTGATCAGAAATCAATAGTTTTTGGAAAATTCTATAGCAACATTTCTGACCACTATTCCAGTGAATATAAAGTAAGTATATTAGGCCCTTTCTTTCTAGGATCCTTGAGAATAATTACTCCTGTAATAGGAAATTCCTGATGATAAAGTAAGCAGTGGTATTTCTTAAACATGATAGCAAAGAAAGTCATGATAGCAAACACCATTTGCTAAGTGCTTATCATGTAGCTGGAGCTTTGTATATGCCTTCTGTATTAGTTCTCACAGTTAGGACTTCTGGGGAAGGCTCCAGTTAGAAGTGAGATTTGCTCAGGAGTTGGAAGGTTTGACTGACATCCAACATCAGGAAACTATAAAAAAATTTTTGGCTTAGGATCACATGATCCAACCATGTACCTCCTAGCTTATTACAAGTTATATTGGAAGGGCCGGCACTGTGGCATAGAGGGCTAAGCCTCTGCCTCCAGTGCCGGCATCCCATATGGGCACCTATTCAAGTCCCAGCTGTTCCACTTCCAATCCAGTTCTCTGCTGTGGAATGGGAAAGCAGTAGAAGATGGCCCAAGTGTCTGGGCTCCTGCACCCACATGGGAGACCCAGAAGAAGACCCTGGCTCCTGGTTTTGGATCACCCAGCTCCTGCCATTTGGCCATTTGTGGAGTGAACCAGCAGATGGAAGACCCTTCTCTCTGTCTTGCCCTTTCTCTGTAACTTTACCTCTCAAATAAATAAATAAATCATTTTTAAAAAGTTATATTGGCATACATTTGCCAGAGATAATCATTTTACTGTATAGAAATAACTTGAGAGGGTGAACAAAGAGATTTTTACTGTCATTTCTTCATGTCTCTTTAGTCGATGATTTCTTACCCACTTTTTGAATGATTTCTCAGGTAGGTCCCACAGCTTTTTAATTCTCAAATAACAGAAGAGTCTGTGGCTACTTTGGGGTATAAGAACAGTCTCATTTAAGTATTAAAAAAATCTCCATATGAGTTCATACAATTCAGTAAAAAAAAAAAAATGGGGGCAAGAGGGAGAATAGAGACTGTTCATGCAAAAAATAAATGTTTTTGGTACTCACAGTGGTGGTAATATTGGTATATTTTGAGTCTGTTGCATATGTAATGTGAAGGGAAAACAAATAATTGGGTGTTCTAGTTCTGTCATGGCTTGCATCTTTGAGAACTAAAATTTTTAGTGTAGAAGAAAGTACATACATATATACTAGATGATAAATTTTGTAAATGTTCTGTGGTCTTAAATTTGAATTGCAAGATTGGAAGTATCCATATGAACTCATAATGTATCTTGCCTGACCCCACCCCGCTGCTCACTTGCTCACTCTATCTCCATCTCTATCTTGCTTTGAAAACGCCTAGAAACAATGACCAACCCCGTGGCATTGATTATTCTTATTGCCCAGATTGTGTTCTTAAATACAATACCTCATGAAAAGAAGCCAGGGCTTGTTGGTAAAAATTCTAATTCTAGGTTTACAGAAGTTCAGGATGAGCAGCTTGTCATGCTGCAGCTGGGTAGCTATCAAGCACTACTAGGGTTTTAGGAGTCAAGTAGAAAAAGTCTCCACTGGTCATAGATAAGACAATTTGAGCTCTCGTCACAATATTGGAATGCATTAATTATATTTAAATCCATAATATTTTTAAAAATGAGAGCTGATCACTTTTGGAGGATGAAAAGCACTCAATGCATTAGCTTGAAAACTATGCTTTTTTTTTTTTTTTTTTTTTTTACTATCTGTGTAAACTGTAACAGTGGGTAACCAAATAGTAAGTAAGGGAAGGCATCTCTGTGTGAATATATATGAACTCATAAATTAAAAAGAAAAGAATTAAAATAACACTGTGTTGCAATACCTAGTGAATGAATAGAGATATTTAGCATTAGTGTCTGCTAATATAAAAAACACAATCATACATTAGAGGTTTCTTGATGGAAGCACTCAACACTGCTAATGATCTTGCCATAGAGGTTGATTGAACCCAACTCTTAACTCTTATCTGTCTTCTGTTTTTCAGTATCTAAATAAGTTGAAGTCTATTAGGTATGCAACTTGCAAAATCCACACTGGAAAACGCTTGTGTTTTTCTACAGATAAACTGTGACAAAAAATTTTTTATAGATGAAAAGAGACTTAAAATTATATATCAAAATGTTATAAAGGGAGAAGACTACACTTTAGTGTCTAAGGATGCATGTTTGAGTTATAAAGCTATGAAAAATACAAGAAACAAATTACTGTGAAAGGATAATTTTTACTTATAGGGCGAAATGGAGATTTTAGTGGATATAGAGTATGTGGGGGGATTTGCATTGAGTGGTGTTCAGTATTCACCTGTTTTTATGAATATTTTTACAACAAAAATATTTGGGAAAACATTCATTAAAAAAAAAGAGGGGGTGCAGAGGCAATGGAAAGTGATGCTCAAATTTAAAATATTGGTGGGCTGGCATTGTGGCGTAGTGGATAAAGCTGTGGGCATCCTATATGGGCAATGATTTTAGTCCTGGCTGTTCCGCTTCCAATCCAGCTCCCTGCTAATGGCCTGGGAGAGCAGCAGAAGGTAGCCCAAGTACTTGAACGCCTGCACCCATGTGGGAAAACTGGAAGGAACTCCAGGCTCCTGGCTTTGGCTTGGCCCAGACCTGGCTGTTGTGGCATTTGGAGAGTGAACAAGTGGATGAAAGATTCTCTCTCTCTCCCTCCCTCCCTCTCTTTCTGTGACTTTTCCAAATAAATAAATCTTTAAAATTAAAATACTGGGATATTGATGACTGTTAATGCATGTCTAAAACTCTTTGATACTTATATTGGATGCCTGTAACTTCCTTGTAACATTCTCAGTTGCAAAATAAGGCAATACAAAAATAAATGGAAGGGGGCAATTGGTATAGTGATTAAGACACTGCTTGGGATGCCCGCATAACATATTGTAGTGCCTCAGTTTGACTCCAGCTCTGCTCTTGAATATGGCTTTCTATTAATGTGTACTCTGGAAGGCAGTGGTGATGGCTTAAGTTCTTGGGTCCCTGCCATCCACCTGGGAAATCTGGGTTGAGCTCTGGAATCCTGGCCTCAACCTGACTCAACCATGGCTATTGCAGGCATTTGGGGTGTGAGTCAGTGGATAGATCTTTATCTGTCTCTCTCCCTTTCAAATAAATAAGAATTTGGGGCCGGCACCATGGTGCAGTAGGTTAATCCTCTGCCTGCGGTGCCGGCATCTCATGTGGGCACCAGTTCTAGTCCTGGCTGCTCCTATTCCAATCCAGCTCTCTGCTATGGCCTGGGAAGGCAGTGAAGGATGGCCCAAGTGCTTGGACCCCTGCACCCACATGTAAAACCAGGAAGAAGCACCTGGCTCCTGGCTTCGGATCAGCATAGCTCCTCTGGCTGTTGCAGCCGTTAGGGGAGTGAACCAACGGACAGAAGACCTTTCTCTCTGTCTCTCCTTCTCACTGTCTGTAACTCTACCTCTTAAATAAATAAATAAATAAAATCTTACAAAAAAACCCAAATAACTAAGAATTTTAAAAAATATGCTTGGTTCCTATTACTACAGCAAAATGTCAAATTCGTTGATGTGTGGCTTCTTCCCTGAGGGCCCTCATCACCTTTCATACACCATTTGCTGCCATTGCTCTGTTGGCAGCATCAGATAGAGTGAGATAAAAACTCTCAACTGTTCTTTGGACAAGCTATGTTCTTTTTGTGCTTTCATGCCTCTAGGATTTACTTGTTCTGGAAATATTACTATTCTTCCTTCTAAACCCAGTTTAAAGGTTACCTTTTGTATGAATTCTTTCTTTTCCCTTAGGCAGAATAATTTTCTCTCTTGTCTAATTTTTATCATTTAGTACATATATTGGCTTACATCCTTGTAATATTATCTCTCTACATTGCCCTTTCTCCCAAGATTAGGAATTTTCAAGAAAATACGTGTGATTTATTTTTGTTTTCCTGGCACTTGAACAATGCTTGGCAATAAATGGGTGAATGAATGGGAAGAGAGGAATTGAGAGGATGGAAAGATACACTTTGCCTAGGGAAGCCACTGGGTACAGGGGAAAGATGTGGATACCTGCATCAACTATGTGCAAATGAAAACTAAATGTGTGAGACTACAGTAAGTGTCTTAAATAGCATGGGATATACTCATGATGATTCTGTTTTCTCACAGTTTTATTTCATTTTTTTTTCTCTGTCCCTCTTTAGTGCACCACATTGTGGAATTTGGAAGAGAAATTTGGTTTTTCAGTCAGTGTTTTGTTTTATTTTCCCATACTTGAGCCATCAGAAAGGGTGTAATCATCACACTCGGAGTAAATAACACAATTAAATCTCTGGCTTTCTGAAGTTCTGGAAATATCTTGAATAAAATACAGACCAAAAAAAAAAAAAGAAAAAGAAAGAAAACAAGTAGTAATACATAACATTCTATGAGTAGGTCCTAATAATATCCCTATTTTAACCCAACAAAATGGCAGAGATCTTGAGAGGACAAGTAACTTGCCAAATTCACACAGACAGTAGGCAGCAAAATTACAATATGAGTTTAGGCAGCAGCCTGCTTTAACTACACTAAATACAAGCACTAAATAAATGGTAATTATTATGAGAGAGAAAAAGAATTTTGTATCCAGCAATAAAAAATATGAAAAACTGGAGGAACTCAGTTTTTCTGACCTGGAATCAAGTAATGTCTGTCTTTGTGATTTAGCAGGATAAGTAGATCAGTCTCAATTATAAGAAGAACTGAACTGAGATTCAAAGATGAATACAATGCAAATTATTATAGCTCTGCTCAGGCAAACTTTCACATGTACTTAAATTTCTTCCCATTTTTGATGTTCTCTAAGGGTTAATTATATAAATTTTTTTGATGTACAGAACAAATCTACACATGAAAAATAAATGGTAATGACAGATTTCAGTCTATGTTAAATTCTGACCTTCAGCTCACTTCACTTATATTTGGAGTGCAAAACAAATGCTATATGATTTTTGGCTATTGGGTGTTAATGGTCAGTTACCTATTACTAACATCCTAAATACTTAAAATATGGATATTTCTTTATAAAAGCCACACTTCCCTCTAGAAAATTAACTGTAATGCTCTTCAATTTCAAAATTTGTTAATTTGTAAATTTTTTTCTTTGTAAATGAGGAAACATAAGTGTTCCACTGTGATTTTACTCATATTTTACATATGAATATGAATTAAAAGTTGTGACCACTTTAGAAATGTATTTTTTTATAAAAGGGGAGTGAGTATCTGTATTCTCATTTTTCTTTCTTTTACTCTGAAAAAAGTAGAATGAGTAAAGCAATTTGCTGTTTATCTCCCCAGATTTGGAGAGTCAACAAGGCATTACTAATTATTCAGTACTTTCACTTAAATGTAAATATTTTGTCTTGGGAATTTTTTCCCGAAGATTTCTTTATATGTAATTAGGGAAAAGATTGTTGACTTTCTGCAATTTATAATTGATTTTCTGTCATGGCTTGGTTGTTTATGGCAGAAAATAATGATATTTATTACATCAGTGAAGTTTAATATTAATAGGGATAATACTTATAGCAAATTTGGAAAATGAATATAATGATAGCATTAAAATATTTTTGTTTTTGTTTTGGTCAGAGAGCCAAATGAAGAAACAAATAAAGAAGCATTCTTGAAAGGAAACAATGGATAAGACCCAAAATATAAGGCTTCCAATATTTGTAAAATCAGATTATTTCCCACTCTCAAATAGGAGTGAAAATTCTTGTTGAATTATTTACAGTGCAAAGACATTAAATTAAGCTCTTCCAACTATATTTTAAAAATAATCTAATTGTTAAAGAGGCTAAACTATAAGGAAAAAATTTTTTACCAAGGAACAAAACCTAGTAAAATAGTTTTCCAGCTATGTCACTTTATTCCCAAAGAAGAAAACAGTTCTCTGTCTTTTGACTGCTGGGGCTGGATTCTCATTTGTATAGGTGCTGAAGAAATGCTTCAAACTATTGCTATTATTTAGAACTCACAGAACGTGATCCTGAGAACACCCAGAAGTACAGCAAGCATTCTCTTGATGATCTCTATCTTTACAGATTCATTATTCTTTTACCCAATTACCTGTCATGTACTAACATAAGAATAGCTATCATTAATTCACCACTTATTTATGTGCTAGACACTTTATAGAGTGTTTTACATGGATAAAGTCCATACAATCCAGGGAATACAAAGCATTTTCCATCCAGTTTTACAGTTGAGACAAGTGAGGTTCAAAGAGGTGAAGTCATTTGTTTATGGTCACACAGATAACCGAATACTCCAGGCTTGGCTTTCTTTTTTATGTATATACAAAAATCTTTTTTTAAGATTTATTTATTTATTTGAAAGGCAGAGTTACAGAGAGGCAGAGACAGAGAGAGAGACATACAGAAAGGTCTTCTATCCGCTGGTTCACTTCCCAGATGGCCTCAACAGCCAGAGCTATGCTGATTCGAAGCCAGGAGCCAGGAGCTTCCTCCAGGTCTCCCAAATGGGTGCAGGAGTCCAAGGACTTGGGCCATCTTCTACTGCTTTCCTAGACCATAGCAGAGAGGTGGGTTAGAGGTGGAGCAGCTTGAACTCGAACCAGTGCCCAAGTAGGATGCCGGCACTGCAGGCGGTGGCTTTACCTGCTATACCACCACGCTGGCTCCAGACTTGGCAATCTTAACCACTCTTTGTTCCCTTGGTATATAACTGTTTTTGTATGTTTCCTGCCACTATAACAGAATATCACAGGCTGGGTAATTTATAGACAATCGAAATTGTTTTGTTTACAATTCTGGAGGTTAGGAAATCTGGTGAGGGCCTTCTTGCTATGTCATCCCATGGTGGAAGGCAGAAGGCACAAGAGCATATTCAACAAAAGAGCAAGTGGGGGCTGCTTTTGTAACAAGCCCATTCCCATAAGAACAACATTAATATATTCAGAGATGTCATGAACTAATCACTTCTTGAAAGTCCTGCCTCTGAATAGTGTCACAGTGGCAATTAAGTTTCAGTGTGAGCCTTGAGAATATGTAACATCATAGTGGTAACAGTAAAAGTTATAAAAGTTAGGCTTTTCAACCAACAACATGAATAAAATTAACAAGAAGAGGGATATAATATCAAACATGACTTTAAAATTACAGGAGTCTGAGGAGCAGACATTTAGCCTAGCTGTTTGGATGCCTGCCACCCACATCAGAGTTCCTGGGTTCCATTTTTTTATTTGCCTCCTAACTACAGCTTCCTAAATCAGCATGTGAGTTCCTGCCACTTCCATGACAGATCTAGATTGAGTTCCTAGCTCCTGGCTTGGGCCTTGGCCCAGTTCCAGGTGTTATAGGCATTTGGGGAGTGAACCAGCAGATGGGAGTACTATGTCTCTCATCATATTTAATACTTTTCCCTACAGGAGTCATAGAAATATCATTTCTAAGTAGTATAATTAAAGATTCTGCTCACAAGTGGGTATTTGGGACAGCAATTAAGATATTGCTCAGGACACATGTGTCCCATCTGAAGTGTCTGGGTTTGAGTCCCAGTTCCACTTCCAATTCCACCTTCCTGATAATGTGCACCCTGGGAGACAAAAACTGATAATCCAAGAAGTTCTAGGCTCCTAGCTTTGTTAGAGGCCTTTTGATGAGTGAGCCAATGGATGAAACATTGTTGTGAGGGATAAGGTCAAAAGATTTATAATGTTGTGACTACAGTCACTAATATACTATACACCTGAAAATTGTTAAGAAACATTTTTTTTTGACAGGCAGAGTGGACAGTGAGAGAGACAAAGGTCTTCCTTTGCTGTTGGTTCACCCTCCAATGGCCGCCGCGGCCAGCATGCCACGCTGATCCAATGGCAGGAGCCAGGTACTTATCCTGGTCTCCCATGGGGTGCAGGGCCCAAGCACTTGAGCCATCCTCCACTGTACTCCCTGGCCACAGCAGAGAGCTTGCCTGGAAGAGGGGCAACCGGGATAGAATCCGGTGCCCCGACTGGGACTAGAACCCGGTGTGCCGGCGCCGCAAAGTGGAGGATTAGCCTAGTGAGCAGCGGCGCCAGCCAAGAAACATTTTAAGTGTCACCACAAAACACTGAGTATATGAGGTAATACATATATTAATTTATTTGAGAGCATCACATACATCAAAGTATAAATAATATTTAGCTATTAAATTTTTAAAATAATGAATATAACTACACAAAGCACCCATGATCTTGCTTCTTAAAAAGTTTTATAATATACCAAAATAATAATACAGCTTTCCTTGATAGGTTAAAATTGCTTTTAGTGGGACCGGCAATGTGGCACAGTAGGTTAAGCCACTGCCTGCAATGTACCAAGGAGCTCTGGATACTCCACTTCAAATTCAGCTCCTTGCTGATGCATCTGGGAAAGCAGTGGACTGCCACCCATTTGGGAGAATCAAACAGCATTCCAGTTTCCTGGCATTTGCTTGGTCCAATCTGGGCCATTGTGGCCATTTGGGCAGTGAACCAGCGTATGAAAGATTCTGTCTCCCCCCCTCTCTCTAACTCTGCCATCCAAATGAATAATAAATTAAAAAATAAATTACATTTAGTTTATAAACTTACATCAACAATAAGTTCTTGGGCTTTATTAGGGATGATCTCACTGAGAATAAATGTTTCTTGAAAAAAATGAATATTTAAGACTATTCTTACTTTTTATACTAGTTTCCAAACCACTGTGGCTTTAAAAGAAAATTTTTATTGATACGACACTAATTGATTTACTTGATGAACTATTCTTTGTATTTAGAAAAAAACCTTTTTTTCCTATAGGATTCTATAAACCAAGAAAGAAAAAAAAAAAGTCATCAGAAGAAACGAATCTAAAAATAAAGCTGGAAGCATCCAGAATCTTGATGGTGTACCAAACCAAATGTCAACTGGAACACGACCAAAAACCGAAGTGAGTAACTTTATTATAGAAAACCCAGATGTGGATCATGTCCCCCACCCCCACATGGTGCTGTTCACTAAGGTAGAGACAGTACCATATATTTACTCATTCTCTACTGTTCTTGTTTTGTTTTGTTTTAGGGTAAACATGTGGTCTAGTGGTTAATACACCTCATCCTACATTGGACTGCCTGTGTTTGTGTTTCATCTCTGGTTCCCAATACCAGATTCCTGATAATGCAGACTCTGGGAGAAAGCAGTATGGTTCAGGAGTTAGGTTCCTGCCATCTATGTTTTGAGGCCCAAATTGAGTTGCAGGCTTTTCATTCAGCTTGGTCTGACTTCAGCCTGCCCCAATCCCAGCCATTGTAGGCATATGGGAGTGAACCAACAGATGGGAGCTCCCTCTGTACATGTCTTTCTCACTCTGTATCTCTCACATTAAAAAATATAAATAAATAAGCCGGCGCCACGGTTCACTAGGCTAATCCTCCGCCTTGTGGCGCCGGCACACCGGGTTCTAGTCCCGGTCGGGGCGCCGGATTCTGTCCCAGTTGCCCCTCTTCCAGGCAAGCTCTCTGCTGTGGCCAGGGAGTGCAGTGGAGGATGGCCCAGGTGCTTGGGCCCTGCACCCCATGGGAGACCAGGAGAAGCACCTGGCTCCTACCATCGGATCAGCGCGGTGCGCCGGCCGCAGCGTGCCAGCCATGGCGGCCACTGGAGGGTGAACCAATGGCAAAGGAAGACCTTTCTCTCTGTCTCTCTCTCTCACTGTCCACTCTGCCTGTCAACTTTTATTTATTTACATTTTTTTTGACATTGAGGGGTGATTTTTTACTACAACATGAAATTTTTAATGAAAACATATGGTTGTTAATATTTATCAAATTGGAAAAATGTTTTTCTGTTAAAGTACGCGGGTAGACCATTGTGGTGGGTAGCAGCATAGCAGTGAATTGTATGTGTTTCATTAACTTCTCCATTGTTAGTGAAAATGTGTGCTGCAGTTGCAAATTTCCTTGAACTAATATTATAAAAGTCATCCTTTAGGCATATTCTTTTTCCCCATTCATGGGTAAAGAAAAGAAACATAAGATTGGGGAATGCATCTGTAAGACATCAGCTACTAATATTAGTACACTTTGTTTAAGCAGTTGCCTTTGTTCCACCAAGCTAAATAAGACCCAGAGATTTTTGTTGTTGCTGCATTTTTAGTTATATTAAAACAAAGGGGGAAATTTTGCAACTTTTAATCACAGTTACAACTTTTTTCTTCAAAATCTGAATCTTTCATTGTTTTCTTTTTTTGATTTTCTTTAAATGAATCTTTGAGTAAATCTTCAATAAATCCTGGCCACTGTTGGATATTGATGGATGTTAAGTAGTAATTTGCAAGGTATTACACAGTTCTTGATTTTTTGAGGATGTTCTGGCTTTGTGATACAAAAAATAGATAAAAGTAACAATGTTGTAAGTATGAAGGAGAAACATTATGTATCCTCAGAGAGGAAATAGGAGAAGCTTTCTAAATTACCTGAAAAGGTATTAAGAGATGACTTAACAGGTAATGGGTATGATTAAGAGAAACCAATCAGTCTAAGACAGTTGGTTGCCCAGCAAGATCATTCACAGAGAAATGTAGCCACAACCGAACTGCAGCCTGACTGAGAAGGTAAGGGAATGAAAACCAGTCTCTCTCATCTTCCTACCTCCTCAACACTTCATTGAGAAATTATCAGGGAAGGGCACTCAATTCCTGCATTGTTTGACAGCTGTGCCCTGCAGAGGAGCCTAGTAGAGAAGAGCAGAGTAGTTTCAGATGGTCTAATAGAAAACACCCAGCCCACTTTAAAAATAGCTTAATTAGCAATTATTTTCTAATATGTGTCATGTTCTAGGCATGTTGCTAAACCTTCATACACATTGCCTATTTTTTTTTCAGATTTATTTATTTATTGAAAGAGTTACAGAAGAGGGAGAGAGGGAGGGGGAAGGGGATGGAAGAGGGAGAGGAAGAAAGAGATCTTCCATTTGCTTGTTCACTCCCCAAAAAGCTGCAAGGTCCAGGGCTAGGTCAGGCCGAAGCCTGGGCCGTGAGCTTCTTCTGAATCTACCACATGGGTACAAGGGCCCAAGTACTTGAGCCATTTCCACTGCTTTCCAAGGTGCATTAGCAGGGAGCTGAATTGGAAGTGTAACAGTCGGGACAAGAGCCAACATCTATATGGGTGCAGAGGGCAGCTTAATCTAGTATGCTACAACACCAGCCCCTACATTGCCTATTTTATCCATTCACCAACCTCACATTTGGGCTGCAAGACATTACCTTCATTTTCTAGAAAAGAAAACTGTTGTTTACACAACATGGTGAAGTTAGTGGGATTGATATTAATGTTCTCCTTATTTAGCAGATGGGAAAACCAAGGCCTGAGAAAGGCAAGGGAATTTTCCAAAGTGGCTAAACTGGCACCTGAGTCTGGGCATGCTCTCTCTCCTGCCACTGTACCAGCATGCAAGGCTTGGAGAACTTTCCTGACACCTGGCAACAAATAATGCCCATTACTAAATGAAAGGAGCCAATCTGAAACAACTACATATTGTATGATTCCAATTATATGATGTGCTAGAAAGGATAAAAATGAAGACAGAGTAAAAATCAGTGCGGTTGGGTAGAGAGAAAGACGCACAAGCAGAACACAGGGAGTGGAGAAGGATTTAGGGCTGTACAAACTACACAGTGTGACAATGCAATGAAGGCCACATGTCATTTCACATTTGTCAAACCCATAGGCTGTACAACACCAAGAGTGAAGCTTATTGTAACTTTGGACTTTAGGTGATTATGATGTGTCAGTGAAGGTTCATTGGTTGTAACCAAGGACCACTGAGGAGGGTGATGTTAAGGCTGTGCAGGTGTAGGGGTGGAGACATAAGGAAAATCTCTGTGCCTTCCTCTTGATTCTGTTATGAAACTAAAACTACTGTAAAAAGTAGAGTGTTTCTCAATTTAATATTTTATGATTTTTAAGATAACTTTTTAAATTTTCATTATAGTCAAAGGCTTCATGGCTCTACTTAAAAGAGTTCAACAAATAAACAGTTAAAGGTGATAGTCCAGCTGGAAAATAGGCAAGAGTTATAAATAATATAAACAAGTGAAAAGAGGTTCAACTTCACACATAAATTTTAAAGTAGTCACAAAGTCATTAAAACTATAGTAGTATATAATTCCTATCAGTTTGTTTGGCAAAGATTTAAAACATTTGACAAAACTAATATACACAGACATTTCTTTGTTTTTTAAATAAAAAGAAAAGTCCTCCAAAATTCAAAAATATGGTACATAGTTGTTATATATACTATGGTCTACATTTTCATTTTTTTGTAAAGGAGGACTGAGAGATCAAAGTTTTATACACAAAGCTTCCTCCTTGGAGTATTCCTCAGTCTAAGAAGAAAGTATATATTACAGAGCGATTGATTTTTCTTTTTAACAGTGAGCATTAAAAAGGAGGAAGCCATTATCTTTAGTGTGATACTATATAGTTCATTGCTTATTGCCTCTTAAGGAAATGTACTTTATTAAAGAGGCTTTTGGGACCTGTCTTAGCCACTTTTGTAATAGTATTTCTTTTTTCATTCTGTTCCTTTGTTTTTATAATAAGTTCTTAATTATCCTTGGGCAGATCATTTATTTCCAAATTAGTTCATTCAGGATAGGAACAGGAAAACTTTATAAATTATTCTGTATGAAGAATATTTAATGTTCTAGCCATTCACAAAATCATAATTTGAATCCTCTTAATTCTTAGTGACTAGAAATTGGAAAGGAGCTATACAAAGAGACTAAAAATTCATGGAGAAAGGATTAAAAGATCAGTTTATTTTGGTGGCAAAAAAATCTTGAGATTCAAGTATATGAGAGAGTCTTCAAAAAGTTCATGAAAATGTATATTATGAGAACCTATGTGAGGATTTCAACAGATTTTTGCACTGCAGAAACTTTGAATTCCATTTTCTACAAATTTTTGGAAATATTCAGATGTTAATGCTGAGATCTATGTAGCCTCAGGGAAGCTTTTTCCTGATGCCTGTTTTCATCTCCATTATACGTCATGGACATTCCTTCTGAAATGTCCCCTGTGGGCAGGCAGACACCAGCAAGGGTCCCAGGGGAACTCTCTGATGCTGTTCTACCAGTGAATCTTTAGCCAGACAGGCAACGGATTCTGAAAGATTTCCGTGCTGTTCTCCTATGCTAGGGAATCACTTCTAAAGCATAGGCTTACCTCTAGTTCCTTTGACTGTCAAGAACTAAGAGGTTCCATAATACAGAAAGATTGCCATTGGCTAAATTTTGTCCTTTTAATAGAAAATTTACAAAATTTGGAATATGGACTCCTCAAGTATATTCCTCTCAGATATCACTTCTCTGGGGACAAAATGAGGCATGATGACTGTTGATGGTGGTGGCCACCAGACATAAGACCCAGGAACAGATCAGATTGGGCTTCAACACACTGACCAAATAAAGGAGCTAAATAGCTCAGTCCAGAAGTTAGGTCACAGCTGCCATGTACAAAAGGTACATACTACACAAGGATAATCTTTTCTTTTAGTAATTTATTTGAGAGATGGAGAGAGAGAGAGGCAGGAAGAGAGAGAGAGAAAGAGAGAGAGAGAGAGGCAGAGAGAGGAAAAATCTCATGTGCATGTTCACTTCCCAGATGCCCTGGCTGAGGCTTGTCCAAAGACAGGAGCTCAATCCAAATCTCCCACATGGGTTGCAGGAGCCCAGTTACTTGTGCCGTCACCACTGCCTTCCAGAATATGAATTGACAGGAAGCTGGAGATGGGAGCTGGAGCTGAATCCTGAACTCAAGACACTCCGGTGTGGCCATCTTAACCTCTGACTTAACTGCTAGACCAAATACCTACCTCAATCTTTAAAATGATTGATCTAAGCATTTATCTGTTCTATTGAAAATCATTCCTTGTTTTTCATTGTTTTTGGTAGAAAATCAAATTTCCATGTAGATTAGACAAAGCCAGGCCTACTTCTTCAGTCTCTCCTTTCTTCTCCTTTCTGACTTTAACACAATGCTCTAACATCAAACTACCATTGGACTTTAAATCCTTTCTCACATTCCTTGTATTTGCATCAGCTGCTCCTTAACCTGGAATTACCTATCTTCTTCACACTGATTTACTTCACCAGGTTTTCAACTCTATTGGAGGGCCTGGTCCTCTTTTAACATTTATGCCTGTGTTGTTTATTTTTCTACTTTACTTTCATTAAAACAATTTAAGGTACAGACTGTGCCATTTATTTCTGTAACCTCAGTGCTTAGCAAAGTGTCTAGAAATAGTAGGCAGTCATGAAATATTTGAAACTAGTATGTTCTAGTCATTTCAGCCAGTAGGAGCCCCCTTCTGCTGTGAGCTAGTGAAAGGAGTCACTACTTAGGCATATGTGACCTAAAATTTTGGCAAGATTTTACTGCTGGAAAGAAAATGGATACACATTCACACTACAAAAAGTTAATGGGCTTCAGAATGTCAAGTTTTGAAGAGGAGAGTAGGTGTTTAGCCTGGCAGTTACAATGCCAATTAAAACACCTGTGTTCCACATCAGAGTTTGGGTTTGAGTCCTAGCTTCACTTCCAATTCCAGTTTCCTGTTAATGTAGACCCTGGAAAGTAGAAGTGAAGGCTCAAATGATTCCTGGTATCCACATGGCATTGCAGCTTGTCCTGCAAAGCCACACTGTCGAGGAGAGGAGGGCAACAGTGTCCTTTTTACAAGGAGCACCGGGGACAAGTTTTGGCGAACATGTCCGACTTTATTCCGACTTTATTCACAGCCACAAACACTTTTAAAGGGCAGGGGAAAGGGGTGTAACTAACTCAGGGGAAATATAGGACAGAACCAACACTGGCGCCAATATGCCTCTCCAATCATCTTGAAGGTAGCTTTCCAGCTGGGCCTGGGCCACACCCGGGAGCAGTTTACCTGATTGGCAGAGGTCAGGGGTGGGGAGAAATGTACCTGGGGCTTCTGCTGCCTGCCAGCAGTCAGGCTAACTGCTAGGGTCACCCACATGGTATAGCTGAGTAGATTTCCTGGCTTTCAGCTTTGGCTCAGACTCATCCCCAGTCATTGAAGGCATCTGGGGAGAGAATCAAATGTGTGTGTGTGTATGTGTGTCCATGTCCATGTGTCTATCTCTCTGCCTCTCAGATAGACACATCAATTTTATCTTAAAAAGGGAAGAAGAATTGAAGAGCTAACTGGGACAAAGACTTTCTGCCTAGTCAAAATTCCTAGTAGAATTTTTCCACCTAGGTCAGACTTCCAGTCACTCCCTTTTTTGAGTGTATGAGAGGAACAGGGTTTAGGTAGCATGTTACCCTTCAATGCTACCTTCATTGCTTCCAAATATTCTTTTATCCCTTGACACCCAAGAAATAAGAAAAATAGTCGCACCAAGGACATCTCTTTACCCTACAAGATTTCTAAACTTTTCACTAGAAATTATAAAAAATAGTAATGAGCAAAAGGGCTCCATGTGATATCCTCTTATATTTTTAAATTTTTCACCAGTGTTGGATAGAGATGACAGATAGTTGATGAGTCTTGAGTAGTGTTCAATGTATACTTAAAGGGCCACCTATGTTCAGTGAATTTCCTGGAATCTAGTTAGAAAAGCTGAGGAGGAATTAAGCAATATCTGTGAGTTTTACAAGAATTTGGATGGAACAGAGTCTAGAAAGTTGGCAGATGAATCTGTAGCTTTGCTATAGGAGAGGTAGCAAAAGAAGTAGGGGAGAGAAAGGCCTTGGGTGGTGATGCTGGGAGGAGAGTAAGTGGGCTTTTGCTACTTCTTCCCTGCCAGGATTTCCAGCATGACCATCACATGGGTCTCTGCATGGAATCCACAAGAGGGAATGTTCAAAGGATTTGTGTGTTGTCAAAAGGAAGAGAAATCTATGTGAAACACAGCCTCAGAACAGCAACTATAGGAAGCAGAGTTACTTTTACCAGCAGGCTAAGGCAGCAAATGTAAGGTAGAGACCATCAATTATTGTGGTTTTTTTTTTTTTTGGTAATATCATAACACATTTTATCTTGTGATTCGTGATTAAATCATGATTAACTACCCTAGATTAGTGTGTCTTGAACCATGCCCATATAAAACATCTGTCTCAGGAACCCAGACTGCTAGAGCAGTTGAAAACATGCAGTTACAAGCTATGCATGGCCAACTAAATGTGTCTGCCCTGGAAATCACCTCAGCTACCAACAATACCTGTTTCTCTGAATTATTAAAATGTTATGTTATATTTTAAAATAATTTTTAGTATCTGAAAAATCCAAGGCTTTCATTCTGATTTGTTTTATGGCCTTTACTGATTATGCCAGTTTCTTCTGGTCTTACAAGGATAGCAGCATTGATTATTATAATAAATTCTCCACTGCATAGAACAGCGTGGCACATTCCTGCACCAGATGGCACCTGAAAATGATTGGGTATCTTTGTGGAGAGGATATTTAGAGAAAATACACATTTGCAAGTAAAGTAGGATATACATTTATGGTGCTTTTAAAAACACATTGAACCAGGCAGTCTGCAAATATTTACTGACTGCCTATTCTGCTGTTTTTGTGTTGGGTTGTTTTAACAAAGAGCTAACAAGTATTATGATACATCATTTCTTACAAGTAATTTGGAGAAACAATTTCCTAAGGTTTCAAATTATTCTTCACTGTTGATTCTCTGTATTAAGAATTTGAACCTGGATTAAGAACATTTGACCACCAATGACAATGTTTTCTGTGGCATTTTTAGTTGGACTTTGTTAAACAATTATTCAATGGTACTTGATGACAGTTATAGGGATCTTGACAGTTGGATGCTATGGTAAGGGAGATATTGGGCTCAACTCTGACTACAGCATGGGGTGAGTGGGAATTTACTCCCATGGAGCAGTGTAGAGGTCACTGAATAGAAAATTACTAAGAGGAAATATCGAGGGAAAGGGGGATTCTGGCTAAACCTTTGGTCTTCCTAAAGATAGGCCAGGTTGATCAGACAGCACCTAAGCAATAGTAGAGGATGGGGAGCCTTATCAGATATTGAAAGTGATCAGATATCAAGAGTGCAGAGTTCTTTTTTTTAAGATTTATTTATTTATTTGAAAGGCAGAGAGTTACAGAGACACAGAGACAGAGAAGTCTTCCATCCACTGGTTCACTCCCCAAATGGCTGCAATGGCCAGAGCTGGGCCAATCCAAAACCAGGAGCCAGGAGATTCCTCTAGGTGTCTCATGCAGGTGTAGGGAACCAAGACCTTGGGCCATCTTCCACTGTTTTCCTGGGCCATAGCAGAGAGCTAGATTGGAAGTAGAGCAGCTGGGACTGGAACTGGTATCCATAGGGGATGCAGGCACTGCAGGCAGCAGTTTTATCCACTATGCCATAGTGCCAGCCCCAAGTGCAGAGTTCTTGCTAAACTGATTCAGGCATATTGGTCAGAGTTTCATGGCCTTAACTAAAATGCCTGGGAGAAGCAAATTAGGAAGTGAGAAGATTTATCTTGGCTCAAATTTTAGAGTTTCACAGCCCAAGATTGAGTGACCCCATGGGTCTGGCATCTGATGAGGGTGATGGATAATAGAGCATGTATGGAGCAAAGAAGCAGAAAAAGAACAGCTGAGCCAAACTCAGCATACATAGCCAAACCTCTTATGAGAACTATCTTCTGAAGGCAAGCCCCTAATAGCCTCCCCATAGGTCCACCTCCCAGATACCACAATTAGATCAAGCCACCACTCTTAATCTATCAACTGTTAGCATTAATCCATTAAGCATTAACATAAGACTTTGGGGTTTAATGTCTCCTTGAGTTGGGAAACCAAGTGGTGTTTAAAACACAGGGTTCTTCCTAAAACCAGATTTTACAAAGAAGTTCAGGAGTCTGACTTAAGTTTGTTCAAGAAGAGAATCTATTTAAGCATGTGGGATTGACTTTCAGTGACCTGTGGAAAACAGGAGCCACTAGTGTGCTCCAACTCACAGGCAGGATCTGATCAGGTGATAGAAATAGATTTGGTCCAAGAAGAGAAGAGCAGAGTCTTAGAGATGTTGGACATCCAAGAAATTCTCCATCAAGGCACAAAGACTGCTACAGTGACTGTGAATTCTGGTTATAATCATCAGTGTCTCAAAGTTTAAGTTCATAAGTAATTTGCACAGCTGATCCTAAAGTGTGAATGGGGCCGATGCATTAGTGACTACTCCCTGCTGAGTTGAAAACAAAGATGGGAATTTCCTACCTCACAGTTTAGACCATAAATTTATGTCCAGGCCCAACCTTCTAATTTCATTCAGGAAAAAAAAAAAAAAAGAAAGAAACCTCTGTTAATCATCCTACTTTTTACACCAGTTTATAGGAGGATAACTTAAAGGTAGTTCCTCTGAAAGAACACATAAATTTGCCTCCCTCAAAGAAATGTTGCCATCTGAACACTTGGAAATGTTGACATCCACTTTGGTAGTCAGTCAAATGTTATCTGGGTAGATATCAGGAATAGCTGCATGTAGGCCTTCTAATTCTTTATTTTTAAATTAAATTGCTATCTTTACTGCTGAGGAAGACAAGCATTGAATCAGAGGCAAAAAGCAATTTTATCGAATAAATTCACACTAATGTGTAAATCATTAAAAGCCCTTTAATACTCTCAGTAATATTTAGTTTCTTAAAATATTCTTTCTTGTTCCAAATAAATCTGTTATGGAGGGTTATTCTGGCAGCATACCACAGTGAAATAAAAATCAAGTTGAGCAGTGGAGACTGACTCAAAGGCAGAGCTGCCCTGCCTAGGTGTCTGCACGCCCTAAGTTGTTCCTGCTTTTTCATAGCCTTTCCTGTAGCGCCCGTTTCTAGTCCCCCTGGTTCTCTAAAAGCCTCAAGTACTTTTCAAAATAATGGATCCCAGAAGCAAAGCTTGAGAATGGAAGAAGAAAACCTGTCAAGGAGGAGCTGGGAGGCAGGTTTGCTTGTATATTTTGGTCATTGTGAGTCACGGTCTGTATAACATCAGGGATTGATGATGGTTTGTCAAAAGTGTGTCTGTGTATGCATTGACTTGCCTATTAAAATATAAGAAGTGTAAAACTAATGGCTAACTACAATTGAGAGAATAAGTTTAGCTGTTGATGTCAAGTACTTGGAAAATATTTAGCCCCATAGCTGTCTGGGGCTGGATTGATACTGTCTATGAACTTCCTTCAAGAAAACACAACTGGTTTCCTCATCCATTTTTATTAACTCCACATTCTCAAAGGAACCTTTACACACTCCCTTGAATATCAGGACTACATTTATTTCACTGCATGTAGAAATGTCTGGTTGGGTATCATTTTCCAGGAAGTCGATTGTCTTCCAAGACAACTAGGAATATTTGTGAGCATACTGCCCCCAGTCTACCTATTTTGCTTAAAGTTTCCAGATATTATTTAAAGAATGAGGAAAAATTTTTTTAAAAAATTGTTAATGGAATAATTTCAGGACCATCATACTTGGCTTTGAGTGACTTTATATACTTATACCCATTCCCCAACATCATGGGTGAAGAAATTCTTCATTAGCTGAAGTAAAGGTAATCCAAAGGCAATGTGTTTTAGCTCATTCAATGGTGATGTTAATGCTTCCTGGAAAAGAAAATAGACTGAGATGTCAGAGTGAGGAGGTGGAGGGCTCTGACACCTGGGATGTGAAATTGAAAGCTCTAGGTCAGAGCTACCCATAGAAATATCATATGAAACACGTGTCATTTTAGGCTCTGTAGCAGCCACTTGGAAAAGGAAAAGGGATGGGTGAAATTAATTTTAATCATACATTTTATTGAAATTGATATATTCCAAACATTATCATTTCAACATGTAATTAATATATAAAATATTAATATTTTATTTTTTGCATTCTATATCCTCCAAATCTGGTAACCATTTTACACATATAGCAAATCTTGATTTGGGCCAGCCACATTCCAAGTGCTCAATAGCCACATGTGGCTAGTGGACATAGCAGTTCCACGTGACTACCCATGTATTAGCTTTGTGTTACTACAACAAAATACCTGGCAGAGGCTACTTATGACAAAGAAGTTTATTTAGCTCACAGTTCAGAAGTTTCCAGGGCTTGGCATCCACATTGCTTTAGTTCTCGTGAGGGTCTCCTAATGGTGAATAATGGGGCACATGTAGCAGGGAAATGAGCCATTTGTGAGCCACCTGTGAGCCAGAAAGCAGAGAGGGCCTGGTTGGGGCCAGACTCAGGCTTTTAACAGCCTTTCAAGAACCTCAAGGGCACCACCCAGTGACCTGAGGAACTCCTCCTAAGCCCCACCTTTTAAGGGTTCCACAGCAGTTCCCAACACTGCACTCTGTTGACCAAGCCAGCAGTCACACCATTGTGACCCTTGGGGAACTCTCAAACCATACTTTAGCCATAAGCAACACAGGAAGGGACACAGTGATGACCAAAACCATTTATTTACTAAGAAATAATCATAAAGAACTTAAGTTAGAGAAAGCATTAAGAAAATAAGAAAAACCTAATTACCATATTTTTGGACAGTGGTTCTGAAGAAATAGACTGGTTATGGAAGATTTATGTAAGTAGGGTAGAATGTACTAAATAGGCTTCATGTGATTGTAAGGGGATCGGTTTTTATTTTGAATTAAGTGAACTCCAAGTCTGCTTTAGAATGACCTTGATTTTCTTAAAGTAATAAAAGCAGCTCTGTCCCTTGAAGAAGGGTAGAATTGAAGGTTGGGGTCAAAGGAGATGACTGTTAAAAAAATCCATGAATATATAAACTTGAAGGGTAATGCGGACATCTTGAAGCTAATGAGTGTAATTACTTCCCTGGATCTAAGCAAATCCCTAAATCTCCATTCTGCAATAAAATCCTTTTTATATAACAAAGTGCTTTGCTAACTGTGAAACTCACAAGCAGGCAGGGGTGACTGTCATTGGCTAAAGAAAGGGCTGCTCTGTGGAAATGAGCTCCCAGGGAAAACCCACCAGCCCAGAGCATCATGAATTGTCGGAAACCTGTGCCTCTTAGTAGGCAGCAGAAAGGAAGTGGAGGTGAGGGGGAATGCCTTTCTGCTGGGGGCAATCTGAGATTGTTTTATCAAAACATTTATCACTCATCTTTAGAGCCTTAAGCTCATTCCTCTAATTATACATTTAGTGTGAGGGTATGTTCCTCTTAATAATTAGCTTTTTCCACCTCAATATGGGCTTTTGGTGGCTTCATAAAATTGATGAATGGCTCTTCTTGGACACAAAAAATAGAGATTGGCAGGCAATTTAAAGTTAAGATTTCCCAGTAGAACCATCACAAACAAGCAGATCATACGCTGACTGTCCTATATTCTGAGAAATGTTAAAATCAGGCCAAGATTTTTCCAGTTTTTACTTCCTACTGCCCGAAAATGTTTTTTACCCTTCATTTCTCCTGCACTCTCTATCACTGTATTTTCCCAGTTTTGCCCCCTTGGAGTATGCAAACATACACCAGTGCTCTGAAAACAAGTCATTTCAAGCAGCTCTAGGTTTTGCTGAGACCATAATGTAAAAGTAGGGAAAATACTTTTTTTGGGAAATGACTTGGGAAGACACAAAAACATTTTTACCCCAGGAGACAGGTAAATTATTTGTCAACATCTCCCATAAATCAATGTATTGAACCTTTGATAAATAGCCTATTGTGCAGTAGCCTTTGTAATTATAATACTTCATATTAAAGTGGAGGATTTTCTCACACATGATCCCGTTTGAATTTCACAATGACCTTGTCAGGGCATTAGCTAAAGATTCTACTTTTTGAATTGGCCATCAAAGAAGGAGGTTCCTTTCTCTGAAGGGAGGAGAGAACTTCCACTTTGACTATGGCCTTGTCTAAATAAGGCCGGACTTTGTGAACTCAAGAGACTTTCATAGCCTTGGTAGCTCATGACAAGAGCCTTGGCTGATTACTGACGTCATAAATAAGAGTGTCAATTGTTAAATCAACAACAGGAGTCACTGTGCACTTATTCCCCATGTAGAATCTCTGTCCTTAATGTGTTATACTATGTGAATTAACAGTAAAACTAGTATTCAAACAGTACTTTATACTTTGTGTGTCTGTGTGGGTGCAAACTGTTGAAATCTTTACTTAGTATATACTAAGTTGATCTTCTGCATATAAAGATAATTGAAAATGAATCTTAATGAAGAATGGGATGGGAGAGGGAGTAGGAGATGGGATGGTTTGCAGGTGGGATGGTGGTTATGGGGGGAAAAACTGCTATAATCCAAAAGTTGTGCTTTCAAAATTTATAATAAATAAAAGTTAAGAAAACAAAAAACAAAAAGAAAAAATGATTCCACTTTTTGGATGAAGGAACTGAAGTCAGGATATTTGATTTGGACAAAGTGTTGACAGTTAACACAACAGTGTCTAATGCTCTTGCCTCTATCCTGTGTTGCTTTCTCTTCTTTCTACCCCTTCATGACTGGTATTTTCCAAGATACATTAACTGCAAGCCATCAGCCACCACACTCAACAAATGGCCCTGTTCCCATGTATTAGAACTCCAGTTCCCACCATTCTGGGAATCTTGATGGGGTGAGGTGTGGGGAGTTCACATATGTTTCAGAATTGGATTGGTTGGCTGCAGGGTAGCCAACCTTTATGAAGGTCTTTGTGTTTGTTTTTAAACATTTTAGGAGCCAGTGTGAAGTTCATGGTGTCATCTCTCACTGTCCTTATGGTGGAATAGCTGAAACCCTCCAAATAACTGAGGCTGTCTTAGTGCAACTGCTGTCACTTGTCTGGTCTGACCTGGGGTTGATCCAGTATCCAGGGGAAAAGGAACCCCTGAAAGGCCAAGCATCCTTCGCCCTGCCCTCACACCTTAGGTTCCCTTCTTATACCAGCTGTGAAACACTACCCTCAACAGGGTCTTTAAGGAAATTACCCTGTCCACTGTTAACACTTTATTGTAGTCCCCTCTCCCTAAGTAGTCCACAGAGAATGAGCCAGATATACCAGGCTAGAAGCCTCTTGGTTATGCTGATACTTACCCCATTTGCAGCATTCCACTGGCAATGCCCTTGGACTTTTATGCAGCTGGCCTGCCTTTTTATGATTTCCTTCCCTGAAAATTCCTAGGTTCTCCAGCCAACCTGCTGAGCTGACCCTGCTCTTCCTTCCCTAGTCCAATCTTGCCATAGTTTAGCTGGTCAAGCTGAGACCTCTGTAGTCTCCCCCACATACAGTTTCCATATTCTCAGTTAGCCTTTGTGAACACCCACTGAATCAAAGCTACATTTTTCATCCTGAGTATCAAGGCTGTTGCCCAATTGTTCTTGTAATCTGATTGTTGTCCTTGCTGCTCCCTCTTCAGGACGTCAGATAGAAATCCTGCGTAATGAGTATTTTCCATAAATATACAATGAGTCACTTGACTAAACAATGAGCTATGGGTGACAGATGAGAGACTGACTTTTCTTTCTCAGGTATTAGAGTACTTTAAAAACTTCATAGAAAAATGAGATTATAAATTTATTTGGGGGCAAAAAAACTGAGCTCCATGCAGTCTGCAGAAAGTTCATGGAAAGTGCATATTATGAAAAAACTATGCATGGATTTCAAAATTTTTTGCCCAAAAATAAACTTTTAATTCTAATTTATACAAACTTTTTGTATACATCTAGCTATTTGTATTAGTGATTAAAAACATTTCCTGCTCACTGAAAAGCTATCATTTATCTATTTTGGAATGGTTTATCTTTTATTTATCTTTATATTTACATGCATATTTTGTACATCTTGATGATTACAGTGTGATGATTCAATACATATATACAGTCTATAATGATCAGATCAGGGTAATTGATGTTTCCATTTCCTTAAACATTCATTTCTGGGTCCAACATTGTGGCACAATGGGTTAAGCCACTGCCTGCCATGCTAGCATCCCATATGAACACCAATTAGAGTTCCAGCTCTTGTTTCCTATCCAGCTCCCTGGTAGTGTGCATAAGATGTGGGAATCCTGGATGGAGTTCCAGCCTCCTGACTTCAGTCTGACCCAGTCCCAGCCATCATGGCCATTTGTGGAGCGAACCAGTAGATGGAAGATCTTTCTCTTTCATTGTAACTCTGCCTTTTTTTTTTTTTTGACAGGCAGAGTGGACAGTGAGAGAGAGAGACAGAGAGAAAGGTCTTCCTTTTGCCGTTGGTTCACCCTCCAATGGCCGCCGCGGCCGGCGCACTGCGGCCAGCGCACCGCGCTGATCCGATGGCAGGAACCAGGAGCCAGGTGCTTTTCCTGGTCTCCCATGCGGGTGCAGGGCCCAAGCACTTGGGCCATCCTCCACTGCACTCCCTGGCCACAGCAGAGAGCTGGCCTGGAAGAGGGGCAACCGGGACAGAATCCGGCGCCCCGACCGGGACTAGAACCCGGTATGCCGGCGCCGCTAGGCGGAGGATTAGCCTAGTGAGCCACGGCGCCGGCCCAACTCTGCCTTTCAAATAAATAAATCTTTTTAAAAGTTTATCATTTCTTTGTGTTAGGAACTTCAAACTCCTTTCCTAGTTTTTTATAAAATATACTACAAACCTGTTAATTATACTCACTCTAATCTACTTTAGAATATTTTAATTTATTCTCCTATGTAATTATTTAGGTAGTCATTATTCAACTTCCCTCTCTCCTCCCTGCCCTCTACTCCTTATATCTTCTAATGAGCACAATTCTGTCCTTTACTTCTGTGAATTCAATGAAAGCCCATTATTTATTATCAGTGTCTTTTTCATCTTCAAGATTAACTTCTTTCTCAACTTATACAAATACAGTTTTTGGCAGTGGATTAGCAGGGGTCTTCATTGTTAATGAGTAAAGTGCATAAATTATTGCATTGTAGGTCATTAAACAAAGCAGATCTCAAGTTAAACAAAAATCCACTCAGAAGTTCATAATCTAGGAAAGATTATAGTAAGTTAAAAGGATAAGCGTATGCTCATAAATACACAATGTCACCACTGCATGTAAAAGTTCTAAACATGTGAGCATTTGTACTAATGTTTTTACATGGTATAGAGTTTAAGAATGAGTCATGAGAATTGCATCCTCAGTGAGGATATGGTCAGTTTTTTTTTTTTTTTTTAATCAGCGCTTACTTCCTGTTTGGACAGACTTCAAGAAGGAAATGAGATTTCCAATACTCTTTTGCTATGAGCAGGAGGAAGTTGAGGGTTGTATAGGCCAATGAGTCACATATTGCTCTCCTCTGGGTTTGAAACTAATTGAGGAATATACACAGGTGTCAGAACAGAATCAAAATAGGCACTTTATTGCTGATAATGCTAAATTGGAGACCAAGCCTTGGACTCAAAATTGAATTTGCAGGTCCCAGGTGAGTTAGCTAGATGTTTTCAGGTCTCTGCGGAAGACCGAGGGGCTAGAGAAGGAACACCAGAGACTTCTCCAAGAAGAAATACAAGGAGAATGGACTCCATTCTGGTGACCCTTTACCCTGACTCACCAACACAATAGATCAAGACACAGCACACTTACTCTCAAGGGCAAGAGAGTAAATATGTTTGGCTTTGAGGAAGTGACTCCACGTTGCTGTGGCTAGGTGAGAACAGCTATAGATGATCTGTAAACCCTGTAAACAGCTAGTGCCATTTTTCTAAGGCTGCCATAATGAAGTACCACAGACTGGGAGGCTTAAATAATAGAAATGTGTTGTCTCACAGCTCAGGAGCTGGAAGTCTGAGATCCAGGTGTGGGCAGGCTTTGTTCCTTCTGTCCCAGGCCTCTCCCTGGGCTTCTAGTCATTACTGCTAGTCTTCAGCATTCCTTGGCTTGTGAAAGCATCATCCCGATCTCTGTCTTCATTCTGAGACATCTCTGTAGATCTTCCCTTTATACGAGGACACTGGCTGTATGGTTAGAGATCCACCGTATGGCCAAATAACTAATATTCACCAATTAAATCTGCATTAGTCTTTTTGCAGATTAGGGTCACATTTTGAAGTCCCAGGGTTCCATACTTCAACATATGAATTTTTCTTCTTTTTTTTAAATTTTATTTATTTGACAGGTAGAGTTATAGACAGTGAGAGAGAGACACAGAGAGAAAGGTCTTTCCTCCGCTGGTTCACTCCCCAAATGGCCACCACAGCTGACGCTGCGCCGATCCGAAGCCAGGAGCCAGGCGCTTCCTCCTGGTCTCCCATGTGGGTGCAGGGGCCCATGCACCTGGGCCATCCTCTACTGCCTTCCCGGGCCACAGCAGAGAGCTGGACTGGAAGAGGAGCAACTGGGACTAGTACCCAGCGCCCCAACCGGAACTAGAACCTGGGGTGATGGCACCACAGGCAAAGGATTAGCCAAGTGAGCCACGGTGCCAGCCCTTAACGTATGAATTTTGAGGAGACACAGTTCAACCCATAACAAATGTATTCCAATAAAAGTATGTATATGGCATAAAATAATGAATTTTATGTTAATAGAAAGTCTTCTCAGTTTTTCCCCAACTGTTTCAAAGTAAATATATGCAGACAATACAATCACAGCCCTGGCTGGAGGTTACCAGCCCAAGTCACTCCTCCGTGGGGAGAACTGAGGGAGGGGAGGAAGGAGGAGCCAATAGTATGGCTGCAGTCCTTAGCCTTTGAAAGGGTGAGTGGGGAATATGAGGAATGGAATACTGAATGCCCCACATTATATGATCTGAAGGATCCTGGCACATGGAAGGAAAACTATATTCCAGGCAAGATGGGAGGCCCTATTCGGACTCCACATTACAGGGTGAGATGGCTCAATGACAGAGAAGGCAGCACAATAATAAAAACTGAAAAAATTGGGGCAATAAATGGGAAAATATAGTGAAGGGGTGGAAATCCAACACATGGTCTTCATTTGGGAGCATTGCAAAACCACAGCAGGTTCTCTAAGGAACTGATCAACACAAAACAATGAATGAGGAAAAGAAAAGGAAGTAAATCTACAGGTAGGAAACTTTGAGGAAAGAGTAATGCAAAAGTCCAGAGTGAGTTACTAGAATGTAGGTAGAAGCTATGGTTAAAGAGTAAAGAAAGTATTACATAAGTAGCATCTTTCTTGGTTCTGCAGATCACACCACTTCTTTAACACTCTCATTCATGAAAGCTCTTTACTATGCATTTTTACCATACTTAGTAGCCCCCTTCTCATAAGAAACAAACACAATTAAGACTTTAATTTCCATTGTAACATTAAAACAGGGTTTCAGTGCAGTTAATTTCCTTTGGTTGCTTATTCTTCAGTTTCCAGTGATTTGCTGCCTCACCTTTATTACAAGGCTTTCAGAGTCAAATAATGATTGGGGTGGGTGGGTACTTAAAGACAGGCCACCCTCATCATTTGCCTTTAGCATATTCTCTTCTCTATCTGCTCAAATATCAAGTCACACAACTAAAAACAGTCCATGTGTACTTTGGTTTGTTAACCTCCTTTGCCCCCAAATTGCCTTCATCAATTGACACTTTACCAGTGGCCTTTCAGCTTTAATTAAGGGCCAGATTTTTCTATAAAAGCCAAAAAATACATTTCTATCTTTTGTGATGCTTCCATCACTTTTATGATTTGGTACTGGTGTCTAAAAAGCAATATAATAAGTTATTTTTAGACTTCAGTGCTACTAACAAGATAATCTCTATTTAGTGTTTCCTTTAATTGAGATAACTATACTCCAGAACTTTTCAATACCCATGTTGCTTTGCCTTTTCAGAAGTTCAGAGACAAGTTTTGTGCTTGATTCCAGCAGAGAGACTCAACCGATGATTTTCAATTCAACTTTCTCCTCTCTCACATTTTCACTTGGATCTTTTTATTTTGAACTTGCTTTAGTAGTTTTGTTACATTGTGTCTGTTATCACAGAGTCACAAAACTCTTTTGGACATAAGTAGGATACAGATAGTAAATGACTGGCTCTCATCAGTTTGCCCAGGGGATTGTCTAATTCAGGTCACTTGGTGACCTTAGCTACCTTTCAATGCCACTTCAGATGACAGTGATTTTTTTTTTCCCTACAGGCTTTTTAATCAATGATTCTTGTTCTGAAATTTTATATTTGTTAAAGAATCAAATGCACGTTGGACTTCAGAAATACATCAGTTTGTTTTAAAAAAGACTTGTTTTCTTAGGGGCACTTCAGTTGTTTCTCTTTGAAAATATTAAAATGGAATAAAAATAACTTTAATTAGCTCTTTTCCTTAGGATTCTTGTGCTTGAAATTGACAGAAGCCAAATTCAGTCCATTTAAGCACCAAAAAAGAATATATTGATTCAAGATATATGGACAATCAGACTGTCTCTATGTAGATTTCAGGGTAACTAGATGAGGAGCTCAACATACCAGCCTTTTTTTGTTCCTCCCTCTGCTACTAAATGAGATGTTGGCTCCATTTGGGGGCAGGCTGTCCCTACAATGTAACAAAAATGGCAGCAATTCTGGGCTTACATCATACTGGCAGCTGGAATTTCTAGTTAGAAAAGACAGAAGCGGGCACCGCAGCTCAATAGGCTAATCCTCCGCCTGCAGCGCAGGCACACTGGGTTCTAGTCCTGGTCGGGGCGCCGGATTCTGTCCCAGTTGCCCCTCTTCCAGGCCAGCTCTCTGCTGTGGCCTGGGAGTGCAGTGGAGGATGGCCCAAGTGCTTGGGCCCTGCACCCGCATGGGAGACCAGGAGAAGCACCTAGCTCCTGGCTTCGAATCAGTGTGGTACACCGGCGGCAGCGCGCCAGCCATAGTGGCCATTGGAGGGTGAACCAATGGTAAAGGAAGACCTTTGTCTCTGTCTTTCTCTCTCACTGTACACTCTGCCTGTCAAAAAAATGAAAAAAAATTAAAAATTAAAAAGATAGAAAAGTCAGTATATATTTTTTAAAAATTGTTAATAAAACTCCCAGGGAGATCTTTTATTGGCCTGACTTAGGTCATGTGATTTCCCTGGATTTAATCACTGTACCAGAAGCAATCAAGTATTTAGTTGCACAGGCTCCTATGACTTGCCCATTCGTAGAGTGGTTAGATGCCCCCAAAGCACTTGGACTCAGAGTGGGAAAAAGATGTTTCCCAAAGAGATTCTAGGTGAACACACACAGGTTAACTATACTGTCTCTCCCTGTATTTCCATCCCTTGGCTGCCAGGCATCTCTATACATCTTCTTCCCCCCCAAAGCCATTGCTAATGTAATACAAATATACCTTGACAGGGAATACTGCCCTCCCTCCATATTAACAGCAAATAGCTCTTAAGTTCAGTCAGTTACTGCCTTCAGCTTTACTTTGATTTTCTCAAGTTACGACATTTTCTGTAGCTCCTCAGGGCTTGGCCACCTCCAGCTAAAGGATACATTTAACTCTGCCAATACACAATGGTAGAGAAAAGAAGATTGCTCCAATAAAACTTCCATTTGGAAAAGGAGAGAAAGGCATCCCCTGAGTAATCATCTCCAGGTTGTAGCAGTAGTTTCATGCTGCCAGGCAGAGAAAGCAAGGACGCTCTGACCTGGCAGTGGAGGGAGTTCTTTATTCAAGAATCTGGTTGGCTCTGCACTGCCTTATGGGAGGAACTCTAATTTCCATTGTCCCGCATAGCTACATGGTGACATGTTGAGCCCTTGGGGATACTTTCAACCTAACAGCCAGAATTTTCTGTGCCTCTTTCCTGTGGGTGCATGTTTGGGGGTAAAAGTTACTTTATGAGTTGGGCTTTTTCTGGTCATTATTTTTGGGTAATGAACACTGTCATTTCTTGGGCAATGCCACTGCTTCTCCTAACAGACCTAGGAGTTGAGGTCTGTTGATTTCTTGGATGGATATTCTCTGCAATGACAACCAAGCCAGAGCTCTTGCAGAGTAAAGAAGCCTGCCTCCAGCCTTCACTGATTCTTCCTCTTAGCAACTGGCCTTTATGCTCCACCTCTCCCTCTAACTGTCCTGGACCTCCAACAGGGTGGGAAATGCCAGGACAGTGGGTTGAGCTCTCACAGGGTGGCTGTTGAGCAGGAGTTGTGACTGTTCTCTTTGTTGAGCAGGGAGTGTGCAGCAGCAGGTGTTTGGAAATGACTGCTTAGTCCCCTGCTTCAGCAGGAGCCAATCTCTTTTCTCATGGTTTCCCACTTGTACTAACTTTTGCGTGGGGCAGAGATTACCTATCTGCCTTCCCAAAAGCACAAGTTATCTGCTATTGGCCATTTTGTAGTGCCAGGCGCAGGCAAAAAGATAAATCTTCTTAAGGACTGGATCCTTTTTCTTCTCAGCTTTTAGGACTGACAGATTTGGGTAAAGACCATCCCTTTCCCAAATGATCTTATTGAAGGCTGTAAGAAATAGCCTATACCCTTTAAGATTCTCACAATTTTCCCCCTGATTTTCTAAAACACCATCTTTAATGTTTATTTTTTTGAGTTCTATATTTTTTATTTATTTGAAAGGCAGAGTGACAGAGAGAAAGGTAGAAACAGAGAGATCTTCCATATGCTGGTTCACTCCCCAGTTGGTTATAATGGCTGGGGCTGGGCTGGGCCAGACCAAAGCCAGGAGCCATGAACTCCATCCAGATCTCCTGTGTGAGTGAAATGGCCCATCTTCCACACATTAGCAAAAACTAATCATAAGCAAAGCAGTCAGGATTTGAACAGGCTCTCTGATATGGGATGCCAGCGTCCCAAGCAATAGCTTAAACTGCTGTGCCACAATGCTGACCCTCATTAAGCATCTTTCAATTGGCTGTTTGCTATCAGACAACATTTGCCTGAAGAGATGCTAAACCTGGAAGCCAATGTCCTCTACATTAAGTCACTTCAATGATGAGAAGGCAGATACCTATGCACGTTTTAGTCTTAGACATAGGCCCCCTTGTAATTATTAAACACGTCTTACTTCTTAGCTCAGTGGTTCTCAAACATTTTGACCCCTAGATGTCTTAAAAATTAAACCTTAAAAATTATTAGGGGCCCGGCACCGTGGCTCAATAGGCTAATCTTCCACCTTGCGGCGCCGGCACACCGGGTTCTAGTCCTGGTCAGGGCGCCGGATTCTGTCCCAGTTGCCCCTCTTCCAGGCCAGCTCTCTGCTATGGCCCAGGAGTGCAGTGGAGGATGGCCCAAGTGCTTGGGCCCTGCACCCACATGGGAGACCAGGAAAAGCACCTGGCTCCTGGCTTCGGATCAGCGGCGGCCACATGAGGGTGAACCAATGGCAAAAGGAAGACCTTTCTCTCTGTCTCTCTCTCTCACTGTCCACTCTGCCTGTCAAAAAATAAAAATAAATTATTAGGAACCCCAAAGTGCTGCTGTTTGTGTGGGTATAGCTACTGATATTCACACTATTAGACATTAAAACAGGATTTGAAACAGAATTTTCACAAACCCATTTAAAAATAATAGCTCTATATGCTAACATAATCAGAATATTTTAGTAAAACATTACTATACAGAAAAGAAATTTAGTGAGAAGAGATTTACTTAAACTGGCTGCTTTGCTAATGTCTTTTACATTTTTGCAAGTCTCTTTGCTGAGTTAATAGCAACTAAATTTAAAAATCTGCTTCTGCTTCAATTTTTTAAAGATTTATTTTATTTATTTGAAAGGCAAAGTGAGAGAGGGGATGGAGAATGAGAGAGAGATATTTTCCTTCTGTTGGTTCATTCCTGAAATGCCCACAACAGCCAGGGCTAGGCCAAACTGAAGCCAGGAGACAAGAACTTCATCTGGGTCTGCCACACGGGTGGCAGGTACCCAAGTATTGGGCCATCATCTGTTGCCTCCCAGGTCCATTAGCAGGGAAGTGAACTGGAAGTACAGAATACCTGGGACTCAGACCAGACACTCTGATGTAGGACATGAGTCACAAACCAAAGTTTAACCCACTGCACCACAACACATGCTCCTGCTTCAATGTTTCCCTATGTTAATTTGGTGGAAAAAAAAATCAGACCTTGCAGTTCTGCAGTTTTAAAAAAGAAGTGTTTTAATAACCTTTTTAGCTAATTGTGCATATTCTTCTTTTATGCTGCAACAAATCTCAACAGGTATTAATTTTTTCATACTTAGAATCTGATACTATATCAGTTTGCTTTTCACATTCTATTACATAAAATGTACCAGTCAAAGCTGAGGTTTGAATGTATTTTTACCCAAGCATGATTTTGTGATATCATGCCTTGGTTATTTGGAAAATGTTCATTGACTGAATGATGCAGATCTTCCAAATATTGACTTATTTTAATGTGATGTGGAAAAACAATCATATTCATTTATATCACAACCAATCTTAGAAGTCTCTAGGTTTTAAAAACATAATCAAATGTATATTTATTTTAGAGATAAAGAGAAACAGAGACACAGAGAGAATGAAATCTGTCTACTGGTTCACTCCCCAAATGCTTTTAATGGTTGGAGCTGGGTGAGGCTGAATCCAGGTCTCCTATGTGAGTGACAGAAACCCAACTACTTGAGCCATCACCTGCTGCCTCACAGGGTATACACAGGTTATGTATCATGAAGAGCTAGAAACTAGAATTGTGGCTAGAATTTTCTTGCCCACTGATTAACTTCATGAGTGAAATTGCCCTCACAGTAGAATCCCTGATTCCATTGGTTCTATTTTAATAATACTTGGCACCTCTTAAGTCTTTTTACTGCCAAATCTATAAACAAGATGTTAGATGAAGTTATCACCGTCTAAGGCAGAAAGGGTTTCATTGACATCTCTATCAACTGTGTTTGAAAAAGTGAGAGAACCCAGAGTAGATTTATTTAGCAGCAAGGGAATTTTCCATTGAGCATCTCTAAAATACTCTGCCCAGGTGCTGTTAAGGTTTGCAATTTAAAAGGTACATAGCTGTTATTGGATGAACAGCAGGTGCAAAGAGAAATCTTTACTTATGAAAGTGGGAAGAACTGTGGGAAATTATTTATCTCATTTCTGGTTTTTGGTGATTTCCTAATCCTTAGCTTTATCTCAACACTGTTCTTGAGACCTGCATAAATAATTTTAAATTTTAAAAAATGTCACTGAGAATTGATTGGTATTTCGTTCTGAAAAGATGACTGGCCAAGCTTTCAAGAGTCCTGTGCTCTGGTCCTTAATGTCCCTCAAAAAATTTGTATACTTGGTGTTATTGAATGAATAGTTAGTTGTGCCCCGCCCTCCAAATGCATATGTTGAAACCTTAATCCCCAAAGTGATGGTATTTGAGCTTTGAGAGATGATTGAGTTTAGATGAGGTTATGAAGGTGGACCTTTGATAATGATAGTGGAGTCCTTTGAAGAGGAAAAGACCAAAGCTCATTTTTTTTCCTCTGCCGTGTGAGTGTACAACAAAGAGTGGTCTGCAACCCAGAAGAGGACCCCAGGAGAACTTGATCATGCTGGTTCCCTGAGCTCAGAACTACAGGCTCCAGAATTCTGAGAACTACATTTCTGCTGTGTCAACCACCCTGCTGATGGCATTTGGTTATGGCAGCCTAAGTTGGCTAATGCGCTCATTCAAATCATTTAAGTCCTCTCAGCCTCAGCTCTGTTATCTACAACATTAAGAGTATCAGATTAAATCACTTCTGAGGTCCATCCATGTGCTAGAATTTGAACAGCTGAATAATCTAGATAGTTTAGTTGTGATACAGAACATTTGAAAATGTTTCAAAGTTCTCTCAATTCATTAGTATTTCTGAAGCATTGCATATAAAATATGCAGTATGAAAACATGAAAGAGGCACAGTGAACATCTTCACTGTTTTATATTATGATTTTAATCACAGCAGTTTGCAGTCTTTGAGTCCCCATTGTCGCTCAGCTCTTTTGATCTAATACAAGAAATGTTTGTCTCTCATCTTGCAAAGATGTTATTAAACTTGCCATTTTATGTACATTTTTTGGAAACCGTTAATAGCAGGCATTTGAACTCATTCAGTCTTACTGGTTATCTTTTCTACCTAAACTCAATCTTTTGCTTTTCTAATAATATAAGTAGAGGTCCTATTATTTTATCAGTTGGACATCAAAAAAATAAAATAAAACAATTGCAAACATTACTACTCAGCCATAAAAGAGTGAAATTCTGTCTTTTGCAACAAAATGGATGCAACTGGAAACCATTCTACTTAGTGAAATAATCCAATCTCAAAAAGTCAAATATCATGTCTTCTCTGATATGTGGCAGATAATATAGAATACAACAAATGTATAGGAATGAAATGGAAAAATGTTTAACTCATTACCCACAGAAATATTACAAAATAAATGTTCTCTCAAAATCCTTAATGTAAAATGATTTGAGAAATTTGAATTTTTCTGTTTAACTCTCACCCATATCATTTCTATTACAACTCTCACACCAACATGAAGTGAAATTTCACAAAAGAATACAAATTTAGTAGAGAATTCTGAAGTCTTACCATGGAAGCCTGATAGTTGTCATGCTGTGCTTATAAATACATGTAAATATGTAAATCCATATTTTATGTTAGCTTAAGACTCAAGAGTAAACACATTATCTTTCTGTGTTTGCCAAAACTAGAGGCTTTTAAAACCAGTTCAGCTATGTGGAAGTACTGATTAATGAAATCAGTTCATTAGTGCCACAATTCTTTTTTTTATCAGCCACTATTTTAATATCTAACATAATGCTGGTTAAAACTTGGTACTTACTGATGCACAAGGGGGAAAAGGACTCATCTTTTCATATTACAGAATCTTATGTGTCTGTATTCTTCAATTCTCATGGTACTAAAGTAGCATATTGGAGCCACAAAGCTAACCACCCATCATCTACATCATAGATCATCTCAGAGTTCCAAGGGTTATTATACACTCCAAGAAACCCCAAATTTAACTCCATTTTCACCAAACCTGATCCTCTCCACAATGAGTAGGACTCACTGGACTTATGGAAAGATACGTTGTTACTTGGCATATTTGGCATTTGATATATGTTGAAGCTATGATAATATGCTCTAAATAGAGGAGGAAAGACTGATAGTGATCTTAATAACAGATAGTAGATCAAATAAATAATTCAGTTAATTTGGCCACCAAATGAACTTCAAAGGTTTCATACTGATTAGGTAAGATCAGTTAGTAGATGAAAGTGAAGATAAATGGGAGGAGTGACTTAGTGGTTAAATGGTGACTTAGAACCAATACTACCACCTGTCTGCTGAATATTTTATGTTCTTGGAAAACTTTTCTTTATCAAAATGGAGACAGTACAAGAATAACATGATGATAGCTTCCACTCCTTGCTCATAGTAGAAATGAAATTCTTTTTAGGCAGTCCTTAGGATTACTAATGTTATTTAGAGAAAAAACTGTGTTTAGTCTCACAGACAGAAAGCAGACCATATGGTTTTGGTTACATCTTTGTGTCAGCAATGTGCATTTGCTCGCAAGGGAACATACTATATCAGTTTCTCTAAGACAGTAATTTACAGTAACAAACTAATGATTTTGGAAACTTAGAGGTCTCAGAATATGATGGAATTTATTTAAGGTCATTCTTTTTAAATAAATTTATTTGCTCGGAAGACACACACATAGGGAGAGAAAAAGACGAAGAGAGACAGAGCTTCCCCCTCTGGTTTATTTCCCAAATGCTCCCAACAGCTAGGGCTGGCCTGGTAACTAAATCCAGGTCTTCCCTAGGCATTCCAATGACTTGGGCTGGTATTTCTGCCATTCAGTGTCTGTGTTAACTAGAAGCTGGAGTTAGGAGCTGGAGCCAGGTATTGAACCCAAGCACACAGCTATAGAATGTGAGTATCTTAACCGGCATCTTTATCAGTAGGCCAAAGGTCTGCCCCTGTGAGATCATACTAATTGAGCTAAGTATGCTTTTCATTCTTCTCAAAATTTGTAAAGGTTACCAAGCTCTATTTTTCTTCCCTTAAAGAATAACCACAAGAAAGTCTGGTGTGAAAATGAACCAAAACTGATTTCTTGTATAAAACATCTGTTTCTTATATGTTTAGAGGTCAGTTGAGAAAAATGATAGACAAAACAGAAAGTAGATTATCATGTAACCAAAATTTATCCTGAAATGAGAAAATACAAAGGTTTTAAAAAATCAAAGATCTAATAGTGTTTGAAATTTTCTATTTGCTATTGAGACAAAATGCCTCACATTCCTTCTTTATTTAAAAGCATGAATGCAATGTATCAACTGTATCATCACTGTTACCATGAAATTTAAAAATATCACTGAGTATTGTACAAAAAGTAAAAAAAAAAAAAAAATGGAAGCCACATGGATGCTTAACACTTGAAAACCATAGTGTATATGCCTAGGCATACAGATGACTCAAAGATATTAGTATGTGTCTGACCTGAATAACTATTCAGCTAGTAATACTCCAGATTAATATCAATTGTAAGAAGAATGGAATTGTATAATTAAATAGAATGATGAGTTAGGGAGAGATTTATGTATTAAGAAAGAGACTTGGGCCCTTCACCCCATGGGAGACCAGGAGAAGTACCTGGCTCCTGCCATCGGATCAGCGTGGTGCACCGGCCGCGCAGCGCGCTGGCCGCGGCGGCCATTAGAGGGTGAACCAACGGCAAAAGGAAGACCCTTCTCTCTGTCTCTCTCTCTCTCACTGTCCACTCTGCCTGTCAAAAAAAAAAAAAACCTAGAAAATGAAAAAAAGAAATCCACCCATAAGAAAGAGACTCTGAGGAACTTTCTACTCTGAGGATATTATAGAAACTGACCAATTAATCTAAATAGCTTCAAAATAATAAAAATGACGATAGTTACAAGAAAAATAAATAACTATATTAAGTGGTATTTACCATGGTATTGTAATGTTTTACTTTATAACACATTTTCTCTGGTCTAAAATTTTAGAAGAAAGTTAAATATAGGAGGTTAATTATCCCAAGATGAAAATTGCTTTACAACATCCATTAAGAGAAGGGTAAAGACAGAGAATGATCCAAAACAATTCCAAACCACAGATAACTTCCTCCTCCTTTCTACCAGCTCTATCCAAAGCTAATGTATACATGACAAGTGTTTCTATCCTGTTTAGAAGATGGGAAAACTGAGACACAAATATTTAAATAGTTAAGAAGAAAGAGTTCAAGATTTGTAGTCCTTTAACTTTAAGCCATGCTGTCCCTTATAAACATTTAATATTTATTTTTGAGAGTATCTCAGATGGTACCATGTACACAGGAGCTCTTATAATTTGATACACTTGTATTTCCTTAATAATTCTCTGATAAGAAAAACACACTTCCAAATTTTGAAGTTGTAAATAATGTCAAAGAAAACCTTTTGTAGTATAGTTCTGAACATTTTTTTTAATTGGTAGGTATAATTACCAGAATAGATGAAATTGGGAAATGAGTTGGCTTCTGACTTGTATTCTTATATGTTTTATATATCTGAACAATTTTTATGGTCTCCATAGTACTGAGGTAGGTGTATATAGCATTGCCACATCTGAAAGCCAAGCACACAGTGAGGATCAGTGGTATAGAAGTGTAGGCAGGAAGCAGAGTCACTGTGTCACACTATGGGAATGCATAGCTTGTGAACTTTGGTAACATTCACATAGACCCCCATTTGGAAAGCCTTTGGAAAGATTTTGAAAGACTTACCCTGGGAATCCTAAGCAGAGCCCTTTTGGGATGCAATTATTTCCTTATTGTGTTTAAGTAGCCTGGGCTAGTTCTTTTTTTCTTCTATTTTTTTTTCCTTTGGTGTGGCAGCAGAGCTATCCTGGACATGGAGACCTCTATAAAATGCATTATATAAGGTCTCTATTTGGCAACTGTCTTAAGTAGCCAATGGGTCACCAGGGTTTTCCTGTTTATAGGAAAAAAAAAAAAATAAACACAGGGTCTCCATTTTTAATCAGAAAGCTATTTTCCTCAAGCCTCCCTGCTTGTAGTTGTATTGGGATTGTTATTTATTTTCCAGCCATGTTGACTATTGTTCAGTGTTCAGTGACTTTCTCATTGGCAGCAGACAATGAGGCAATGTAATGTCAAAAATAAACTGTGTGGGCTGGCGCCGTGGCTCACTAGGCTAATCCTCCACTTGCGGCACAGGCACCCTGGGTTCTAATCCCTGTGGGGCGCCGGTTCTGTCCCGGTTACTCCTCTTCCTGTCCAGCTCTCTGCTGTGGCCCGGGAAGGCAGTGGAGGATGGCCCAGGTCCTTGGGCCCTGCACCCACATGGGAGACCAGGAGGAAGCACCTGGCTCCTGGCTTCAGATTGGTGCAGTGCACCGGCCGCAACGCACTGGCCGAAGCGGCCACTTGTGGGGTGAACAAACGGAAAAAGGAAGACCTTTCTCTCTCTCTCTCTCTCTCTCACTGTCTAACTCTGCCGTCAAAAAGTAAAAATAAAAAAAAAAAAAATCTGTGAAAGCTGGGGGACATAGAGTAGGAAGGACTTACACCCTAATGATTTTTTTATCAGCCTTCTTCAAGTGCACCCTGTCTTCCAAGAGTTAGTTCATTCATTCAAATCAACAAATATTTGTGGGAAGCCTCAAACTTTATTTCCCAGAACTCTATGGTGCCTCATTGTAGTGTGTGGGGTGGAATGGAAAGACAGAGGGACTGGATCCCAAATTTCCATTTTACCACTAACATATGATGGTTGCAGTGAGAAAACAAAGTATATAAACCACTTTTGTATGAAAAGTGATTTTGAAACAATGATTATTTTATTTTGCAGAGTTAATAGAATTGAGCTAACTCCCTTATTTAGGTCAAACTCTCTTTTCAAGTTTACCCACATACTTCATACTCATTGAGATTTTTGGTGAATCTTTTAGTTGGACTTTAAATCAAATAAAAACAAACAAGAAATTCATAGAATTTCCCTAAATTAGAACATATTCTCTCATGATAAATTTTTGGGGATTTCATTTCCTAACAATTCCTCAGCTCTGATACAATCAAACTTTAAGGCTTTTCATTTTACGTTAATGTCTCCTTACTGACACAGGCTTCTTTTTTCCCATTTATTCAAAAATAAATGTTGACTGACTAGTATGGTGCCAGGCACCAGGAATACAACAAAAAACTATTTTTCATTTTATATCTGACATTTTTTTAAAGTCTGTTCCCATTTTACCAGTTGAACTCAGTTTAGAACTTTCATTTCAATCTTTACTTTGAATTGATTGTACATCTGTCACTGGCAAATTACCTAGCATGTTATAATCATGTCACCTCATCATGTGGAATTGTGAATATGTACTATCATCCCTCAATGAAAAATTTCAAATAATTTTCCAAAATGAATCTGAAGAGTTTCTTTTCTGTTTTTTTAAAGATTTATTTGTTTAGAAAACAGAGCCACAAAGAGGCAGAGTCAGTAAGAGAAGTCTTCCATCTGCTGGTTCACTTCCTAAGTGGCCACAACAGCCATAGCTGGGCGTATTCAAAGCCAGCGGCCAGGAGCTTCTTCCAAGTCTCCCATGCAGGTGTGGAGGTCCTAAGAACTTAAGCCATCTTCTACTGCCTTCCCAGGCCATAACAGAGAGCTGGCTCAGAAGTGCAGCAGCCGGGATGCAAAACAGTGCTCATATGGGATGCCAGCACTGCAGGCAGTGGCTTTACCCTCTAAGCCACAGCACAGGCCTCCATGGAATTTTTTAAAACAAAACAAAACTTTTAAGATGAGGTCATAAGCTATTGTCATTAAAATAAATTTATGTTGGTATGAGATTATTTTCGTGTTGACATAAAAGATTTTCAAAGTTTAAATTAATGTTTAATGAGCAATACTGTTATTTTATGTTACTTCCATTCCTTGCTTAACAGAAAGTTCTTCCCTGAATTCAAGGTTATTGATTCATTTGATTTTTTTTTCTTGTCAGCAATGTTCCAGTATTGAGAATGACCTTGAAAATGATTTTTATCCCCTGAAGAGGAGGGAGTATGATAGGTTATATTTCTGGTGTGATTATTCTCCAAGAATCTCCAGGAAAATAATGAGAGCCAGCGAAATAGGCAGGGAGGACTAAATGAAAAATAAGTTGAACTGATTAGCCCCTGACTCATGGCTATTTCTTGAGCTTTTTAAATGCAAAGTCTTCATTATTCAGACAAATAAAATAGCACATTCAATTTTAGCCCTAGAAGAGGTTGAATAAGTAAAAATGTCATACTTTCAGCTAAAGTCTAATTTAAATATTTTTAAAATGAAAAGGAAGCATTCACAATTAATTTCAGATGTCTGTATTTATCCTATTTTTGCTTGATTGATTGAAACACACAGGAGAAACACTTAGTTTATCTAAATCATTTATTAGAAATTGGCCAGAGAAAAAAATGAACAGTAACATTATGTCTTCTTAGCTTTTTTCATAAATAAGTAGGAAAATGTCTGATACTAAACCACTAAATTAATTTTAGTTTGGTTTACCAAGCAATACATTTCAATGACATCCTAGGGCCAGCACAGTGGCTCACTTGGTTAATCCTCTGCTTGCAGTGCCAGCATCCCATATGGGCAGTGGGTTCTAGTCACCTTTGCTCCTCTTCCAGTCCAGCTCTCTGCTGTGGCTCAGGAAGGCAGTGGAGGATGGCCCAAGTGTTTGGGCCCCTGCACCCACGTGGGAGACCAGGAGGAAGCACCTGGCTCCTGGCTTCGGATTGGTGCAGCGCTGGCCGTAGCGGCCATTTGCGGGGTGAACCAATGGAAGGAAGACCTTTCTCTCTGTCTCTCTCACTGTCTAATTCTATCTGTCAAATAAATTTAAAAAAATTTTTTCAATGACATCCTGAAAGATTTAACTATAGCAGCTGACATTGTGGCACAGCGGGGGTAAGCCGCCACTTTTGACACTGGCATCCTGTATTGGAGGACCAGTTCGAATTCCAGCTACTCTCCTTCCAATCCAGTATTCCTGCTTATATGCTTTTGATGGCACTTGGGCCATTCCTTTGGGAGACTAAGATGGAGTATCTGCACTTTTGCCTTCAGCCTGGCCCTGACCTGGCTGTTGTGGCCATTTGGGGAGTGAATCTGTGAATGGCAGACACCCCCCACCCCACCTCGCCTCTCTGTGTTGCTCTGCCTTTCAAATGAATGAATGAATACATTTTTTTTTAAACACTTAATTACAGTGGGTCAGCTCTTGGAAGTTTGAAAGGAAGAAAGAAAACCATAAAGGCTAATTGACTCCATAAGGATTATAGAACTTAATGCTTATTTTCCTAAACTGAGACTCAATTGTGTTTTTACTAGCAATTCTAATCAATTGATTAATCATTGACCAGAGGAAGCAAACTAATTTGCTGTTCTGAACTAGTTCATTAGCAGTGAGGATAGATATCTAACTTTTAAAAATCTTTAGAAACTAGAAAAATTAGGGATGAGATTAGAAAAAATGGAGGAATCTAGGATGACACCTAGCATTCTCTGTGATTGGGGGTACAGTAGGAAGATGAAATCCAGTCAGAAAGGATAGTAAGCAACTTGAGGATGAACCTTATGGAGATGATTACTGGGCAATTAAATATGAGTTTGAAGTTCAGGTGTAGAAAATGTTAAGAAAGCATCACCTAAATTAAATGAACGTTAACATAAAGTCTTTTATGATCGCAGTACAAAGAATGACATTCTGCAAGCTAGTATCAAAGAAGGCTACAGAGAGAAGACAGTATTTGAACTTGAAAGGTATGATTTCAGTAGATGGACAGAAATTAAGGATATTCTGGGTTGAGGCAACATCATGAGAAAACATTCAAAAGCTTGAAAGTGCTTGTGCTATCAGAAATGGCTAATAGTAGAAAAAGCAAAAAATTCACAAAGGAAAAAAAAATGGCCATTGAAGTCCAAAAGAAAATATATCACCTAGTAATGGTGATCTTTTAATCTCATTCAATAGAATTTTCATTCTGTTCTGTAGGATTAATTGGAGTCCATTGAAGGCTTTTGAATAGGAAAGAACCAGATATTGGAAATGAGATATTTCAGACATAGAAGTAGTTGGGTTTGGTGGTTGATTTTTTTTTTTTTTTGTGGGATTGGGACACAATGGAGATCAAATTCATTAGAATGAGTTAATGGAGGTGTCATTAATTAAAAAGTGGCACTCCAAGGAATCTCACATTTAAATGGAAGGACCCTTGAACTTGAGGCATAGTAGCTCTCCAAGGGTTCAGTCTAAATGCACTTTGGAATGATGAGAGTAGAAATAGAGATTGATAGTTTGGGTTTTCAAGACAAGAGATAACTGTAATGACAGGAGGGAGTATTGAGAAAGAGAAAGCTAAAAGTAGTACCTCAGGGGATGTCTACATCTAAGAGGTAGACAGAGGAGGAGAAGCCAGGGGAGAGAAGGGAAAGGTGCCCAGAGAGGCATAGAAGAACCAGGAGAGGGCAGTATCATAGAAGCCACAGAAAAAATGATGTCACCAAAGGGGAAGAAGAGGGTTAGACACTTGGAAGCTGTTGTGGGTGACTAAAGCTGAGAACAGACATTTGAAGCTGGCATATAAGACTAAGCTGAGAGAAAGAGATTGTAGAAAAAAATATCTTCACTAGTCTGATGGGTCATAAACCAGATTGCACCCTGTCTAATTTACTTGAGCTTCTAAATATCAATTGTCACAAAATTCACTAGAGGGAGTGTCGGGTGAGTAACACAGTGTGACAGGTGTAAATGTTGAGGAGTTTCCAGAAGGGAAAGAAACACTGAAGGAAGTTGCTGTGTCAGGGCAAGGTGGGAAATTCATCGGGAGAAAGATTTTGTATACTGTAGAGTGCTACGGCATTGCCAAGACCAAGGTTGGCGCTTTTGAGATGTGAGTGTACCAACATCTCATGGAGCTGCCTACAAAATGGTCACATCCTTAGCCCAATGTTTTGGAAATTCCTCTCTTTTTAGAGCCTTTACTTCCTATCAGCACTCTACAACTTGACTCTGTTCCTTTCTTATGGACTACTTACAGCATGTTAATCTCCTCTCCATTGACAAGACATATAGCCAGAGTCACCTTTTATACTTTCAACATTTGGATTATTTTCCATGTGAATACATAAAATGATCATTGTGAAAGCTGGGCTCATTATAGCCTAAGGACATTGGAAAAGCTGATCCATTATTCATACAATGATAAGGACAACAACAAAATCAACAGTAACAACTATCACTACTATAGCAACAAGATCAGCCACTGCTAAGACTTCCCTTACTTTGTTCCTGCAGAGTATGAAAAGCTTAAATGGGTCATCTCTTATTATCTCCACAACAGTTCTCTTTGGTGGGGACTATTAACATCTACATTTTTTTTAGAAAAAGAAACCAAGGATAAAAGAGGTTAAGTTCCCAAGGTCACAGAACTTGTGAGTGCTAAAACAATATGACAGAGATGGATACTATACTTTCTAAAAGGTCATAGTTTTAATAATAAATGGTTAGTCAAACCCAGTGGTAAATTTAGAAAAATGCTTTTGCTTGATTAACTGGTTCCCCAACAGAAAACGTCATATTTTCAATGGTGTAATATAGCAGGCAGCACAACCTGTCATGGAAGAAACCTTTCAAAGGTCAAAGATGAACTACTTACCCTATGTCAGTCATGAAAGGTCACGGTAGAGATACTGTTCTGAATGCATTGCTTCTCTTTCTAGGAAGACAAGAGTCAGGCAGTGTTTTTGAGAAGGAGATGCAGTGAGAGGAGTGGCCAGGATGAGAGGAAGAAACCTGTTGGTATACAGAACTTTAGAAGACCCTGTATATAAGCCATGCAGATCACATAACTCCGAACAACCTTGATAAGGAAAGATAAAAAGAGCATTGTTACACAGGAAAGAAAGAATTGGAAACTTACAAGGAAGCAATTGACAGTCTGCTAGGTCGTGCCTTAGCCCCTTTGCAGTTGTTGCTTGGCAACTGTATCTGCCCTAAAAAGCTCATTCACCTTCTATTAGTGGCCCTTGAGATCACTTTAGGAATCTATGGATCCAAATTCCAAGAAATCACTCCTATCTCCTCCTCTCCCTAGGGCTACTCTGTGGTAGAGCTGATCTTAAAATGTGGGTGAAACCACTTAGGAGCACTTTGACCATGATTTATAAGCAATAGAATCAAAGGTCAACAGTGAGTGGTATTCATCTTCAACGTTCTGAATTACACACTGCATTCTACGTTTTAACCATCTCCAAGTCATCAAAGTGTACCTGACAATTAATTCATCTTATTTTAGCCCACTCTAACCTTTTTCTACTTTGCATCTCTGCATAGACCTTCTTTGCCCTTGCAGTAATTTGAAATTGAAAGGTTGTGTGATAATTCAACTTCTAGTAATAACAATGATAGTGCCTTGTATTTGTATAGACATTCTTAGATCGCATTTCCATTACCCCATTTGATGTCATTCGAAGTGAATAATAGGGCTTCTGTGCCCTTGGAGGACCAATTTGTGAGCTCTCTTTCAGAAATTAGCAAGATCCAGCCCTTCTCCATAATATCTTCCTAAAAACACAAGAAACTTTCCAGGGCTGGAAATTGCTTTCTTATCTGTGGTGGTCTCTTTTCAAAGCATTGATTTTCATTCTTTTTTCTAATGAATCATGGTAACAAAGCATTTTTAAAATTGTAAGTTCTAAATCTTTGGTATGTTGTACATATAGACATAATTTTCCTAATTTCCTAGAGAATTTTCTAAAGAATCAGAAATATTTTTAGAATAAATATATTTTATATTTTAAACCGACCACATTTGAAAGATTTTTGTAACATGGACCATTTTATTTTGGTAATTAAAATTGTCTGAGTTGTAGAACTAAAAAATAATAAAATTATTAGTCATTGTTGTTATGCCCAGTTTGCGGATCCCCAAAAAGTCCCCAGCAACTCGATCACTCCGAAATGCAAAGGCAAGGTTTTATTTTAAAAGTACAAGCTGCGACAGGGACCTCATCCAACCAGCCGGAGCAGTGGAGGAAGGAGGAAAGTCCAGTTCTTTGCTCGGGGACGCTTTTAAAGGGAAAATATGTCAGCAAGGTTTTACAGTGCAGGGTCATCACTTCTCAGCCAAGATCAAGTGTACAGTGCAGGGTCTTTGGTGGTTGGACGGGGCTGTTCTGGGTTACTCTTAGTTGGGCGAGGTAGTCTCTAATTGGCCTAGGTTCAGAGAATTACCTTATTTGATAACCTCCACTGAGCTGTCCTTGGCAAGCTTTGCTAAGTCTGGAATGTCTGCTTTTACAAAGGCTCATGTCTGCTACAGAAAATGGAGACCACCTTTTAAAATGGAGTCACTTTGGCTCTTCAGTTGTTATTTAAATTTATTTATTTATTTGAAAGGCAAAAAATAAATAAATAAATGAGAGAGAGAGAACGCGAGCGAGAGCGAGAAAGAAAGATCTTCCATCTATTCATTCACCCCCCAAATGCCCACAACAGCCAGGACTGAGCCACGTTAAAGACAGGATCTGGGAACTCATTCTGGGTCTGTGATATAGTTGGCAGGGATCCAACTACTTCAGCCAGCACTGTTGCTTCTCAGGGTGAACATTAGCAGAAAACTGGAATCAGAAGTGGAGTTAGGACTTGAATCTAGGCACTGGGATATGGGATATATGTATACCGACCAGTGTCTTAACCACTATGCTAAATGCTAGTCAAAAGGTCATGCTTATTTTTGATATTTAAGTAAATTTGAATGCATTTCCCTTAATTGCATTTGCAACTTACCAGGTATGAGTTTGGGGGAAAATATTTTGGGGCTTAATTTACATATCTTTCATAATAATTGATTTTAAATACTAGAGCTCAGTTGCTTAGTATTTAATCTGCCATTTTCTGCTTCCTGTGTTACAGTGGTTTGCTTATTCTCAAGTTTGGACTGAAACTATCTTACATACATTTTAAGTTTGACATTAATATTTCCCTGTACACAGCAAAGTGTAACCTAAATTGATTTGTAAACAGACTTTAACCTATTCTCCTAACAAGTCTCAGCCAATTACAAGTGGCCAACTGCCCACATTTTGTTTAAACCAGACAAATTAGAGTTGTAACCAATTGGACTTTCCCTGTACCTGCTTTCTGGTGCTTGTATGGGATTCCATTTTCCTTGGCTGTAACATAACCTGCCCCAATGGGAGAGGGGGATATTACTAACTATCTTTGGTCCCAACTGTTGGGTTCCTGAACCAGGACCCCAACACGTCGAGATGCGCACCCCAAAGACTCAGATTCCAAACCAGTAGATGCAACACGCAAGAGGATTTATTCAACGTCTGTGCAGACGGGCCTCTTGACAGCACAAAGCCATCCAAAGAAGCAGCCCCGAACAGTTGTTAACGAGCATTTTTAAAGGGAAAAACCACAACAATTTACTTCATACACACAATTTACACGCTAATTGGAGGGTTTAAATGATACGCACACGATTCACACACTGGTTGGGGGATTTAAATGAGGGGGTTAATGGCGGGAAAATTTTTCTGGCTATTGCAGGAGTCACTTTAAGACTTTAGGGTGGGATATCTGCTGCTTGCCAGAAGGTGCTCTGCAACTAGGAGTTATCGCAAAGCCTCGAGGCAGGGTTCCCGCTGGGAACCACATCTCAAGTGACAGCTGGTGCCTAGGGCTCTTTCTAGAAACTAGCACTCTACATGGGGCAAAGGCTACTTCTAAAAATTAACTCTCTAAGTAGGACAAAGGTTACTTCATCTGGGCCGGAGGGGAATGGCTCTTCACCAACTGCTGTCCCATTCAACAACCACAGATAAAGCCAGTTATAATCTGAAAAACTAGATTTGTTGTTATTTTGTCTTTTAACATTCTAATTGTCTTCACCTGGTGAAAAGAGAAGATGCCAGAGTTGAATGAAAGTGACTTCTTAAATTAATTCTTTGAGGTTTAGGTGCTCTAAAATTTTGAAATTGGGCATAAATTTAGATCTGAAAGTATAATCTTACGAGCTTACCTAAACTTCATTGATTTTCCTTCCCAAAAGGATTTGACTCTCACCTTTGTACTTAGAAATGCCTATATCCTAATTTTATGTGAAATATTGAACTTGCCATATTGAAATATTTTAATTAATAATCTTTACACTTTATGTAAGTGTACAAGACTAAGAATGACTTACTCTTAGGTAAATGTCTCAATTCATCTCATTTTCCGCATTTAAAATTGTGGGGAGCAATCCGGACTAGACTAAGTTACTCGAATTAGGACTTATTCTATGCATCTGCTCTCCCACAATATGGCGCTGGGAGAGAAGTAAACAGCTTCCGCACAGCTGCCTCCAGTTCAACCAATTAACTGTAGGACTTGCTCCTGATTGGAGAGCAGCGTACTCAGCCGAGTTGGGATTGGCGGAGGAGGACTATAAAGGAGGAGAGAGACGGCATGCACCAGAAACATCTATGGGGAACATCTAAGGGAACCCGTGCAGCCCCCGAGAAGAGCCGGCCGGCGGTGTGCCGCTCCCCTGCGGAAGTGGGGAATGCGGCCAGGGGGAACCGCCCTTCCACGGAGGTGGAAGGGACAGTAGCCAACCCGGGAAGAACCAGCAGCAAACCCGGGGAGGGCCGAGCAGACGAAAGAACAGCGCAGGGTCCTGTGTCGTTCCTCCACGAAGAGGGGGAGCGACATAATGGTGCCGTGACTCGGATATGAAGCCTAGGCAGGGTTTAGTGTCGTTCCCCCATGAAGAGGGGGAGCGACATAATGGTGCCGTGACTCGGATAGGAAACCTGACTCGGATTAGGAAACCTAGGACGGATAGCAAACTTAGGAGGGAAGAAACGGGAAGAAGCAGGAAAGTACCAGAGAGAGAGACTAGCAAACAGCCTAGGGAAAAGCCGGACGAAAAGGGTGCCGGAAGAAGCTATTGAAAGCCTAGGCATAGACTCGAAACAGCCTAGGGAAAAGCCGGACGAAAAAGGAGCCGGAAGAAGCTATTGAAAGCCTAGGCATAGACTCGGATACGGACTACGGGGGGAAGCTGGGAGAAATCTCTAAGGTCGAAAGCGAAAGTGAAAGCTAGAACAAACAGACTCGGACGCGGACTGTGGGGAGAGGCCAGGAGAAATGAGGGAGGAATATCGTTGGAGGAAAGTTTGGGGAAACATACCGGGTAGAGAAAACTGTTAGGGAAATTGAAGCCGCGGGGGGCAGGCCGAGGCGGAAACGAAAGCCACTTTGGGGTTCTCAAGTTAGCCCGGGAATAGGGGGCGAAAAGTTGAAACTAGAAGCTGAGACGCAAGCCAGATTGGGATCCGTCTGATTAGCCCGGGGAGCAAAGGACGGGAAGCCAAATCGTGAGGCGGAGACGTACGCTGGGTTGAATTCGCCAGACTAGCCCGGGGAACTTAGATTGAATCCTAGTGGTGGAGACGCAAGCTACGCTGTGTTACTCGCGGAAGCCGCCGCGTGCAGAGAGAGCACGGGGCGTGAGTAGATAGGGAACGGGGCTGGCGTAGGCCGTGGTTCAGACGCGAAAGGGTTAAGCGTGGAGACCGCGGACCGCGCAAAGCCGGGAAGCCGCGCAGATGAGGCGCGGGCTGAAGCGGCTCAGAGCCGGCGAGGCGCGGAGAAGCAGCCTCGGGGCGGAGCCCGCTGGCGGGGCGAGGCGCCGGGAAGCTGCGCGGAGCCGTGAAGCTGCCGGCAGGGCGAGGCGCCGGGAAGCCGCGGGGATAAGAGAAAACAGAAGTTTAGAAATGGAATGAGAGCGGGAAGCTGCGGGGATAAGAGAAACAGAAGTTTGGAAGTGAAGTAAAAGAGAAATGGGAATGCTGGAAGATAGAAGTGAAATGGGAGAGGTAGGAATGCCCGGAGATAGAGAAATAGAGAAAAATAAGGCCTCCCCTCAACATGCCAATTAGAAGGCTTGGATTCGGTCTGCCTAATCAAGTGAGGCGATGAGCACCTGCGGGCAGCTAGCAGCTTATGCGCCGCAGGTCACCGAAGACAGGCACGAATTAACATCAGTAAGGCTTCCCCACAATACAACAATATTAAGCTTGGATTCGGTCTGCCTGATTTAAGGCGGTAAGCGCCAGCAAAGCTCGACCAGAGTATGAGCTGCAGGTCACCGAAGATAGGCACGAACCAACACTAATAAGTCTCCCCCACAATACGGCAATGAGAAGGCTTGGATTCGGTTTGCCTGATAGGTTTTGTAAACACCTGCAGGCAGTTCTAGCAGAGTAGAGCATGCGCTGCAGGGCACCGAACACAGGCATGCATCAGCGCCTAAAAACCTCCTCACAATGGCGAAGAGAGGACCCGGATTCGGTTTTCCTGATTGATAGGACTTGTAAGAGCCTGTGGCAACTCTAGCAAGTAGAGCAGAGTGTGTTCCGCGGGACACCGAAGACAGGCGCGTATCAACGCTAAAAAATAAAAAGAAAGGGGGATCTGTGGGGAGCAATCCGGACTAGACTAAGTTACTCGAATTAGGACTTATTCTATGCATCTGCTCTCCCACAATATGGCGCTGGGAGAGAAGTAAACAGCTTCCGCACAGCTGCCTCCAGTTCAACCAATTAACTGTAGGACTTGCTCCTGATTGGAGAGCAGCGTACTCAGCCGAGTTGGGATTGGCGGAGGAGGACTATAAAGGAGGAGAGAGACGGCATGCACCAGAAACATCTATGGGGAACATCTAAGGGAACCCGTGCAGCCCCCGAGAAGAGCCGGCCGGCGGTGTGCCGCTCCCCTGCGGAAGTGGGGAATGCGGCCAGGGGGAACCGCCCTTCCACGGAGGTGGAAGGGATAGTAGCCAACCCGGGAAGAACCAGCAGCAAACCCGGGGAGGGCCGAGTAGACGAAAGAACAGCGCAGGGTCCTGTGTCGTTCCTCCACGAAGAGGGGGAGCGACATAATGGTGCCGTGACTCGGATATGAAGCCTAGGCAGGGTTTAGTGTCGTTCCCCCATGAAGAGGGGGAGCGACAAAAATGAATAATGGGGATCCATTTATAGTCTATAGAAAACCAAATACTTTTTGTATGGCTATTTTGTGGTAATTTTTGAAAGTTCTAATATATGGCAACAATTTTGCTTCCTATTTCTTTACTTATTTTCATTTATTTATTTGGCCCTGATACTAACTATATCTGTCATGTTCTAATTTATTTTTATTTTTATTTATTTGAAAGTCAGAGACAGAGTCAGACAAACAGAAATCCTCCATCTAGTGATTCACTTTCCCAATACCCACAACAGCTGAGGCTCAGCCAGGCTGAAGTCAGGAGCTAGGAACTTGATCTGAGTCTTTTATGTGGGTGCTAGGTACTCAGCTACTAGAGTTATCACTTGCAGCTTCCCAGGGTACACATTAGCAGGAAGATGCAATCAGAGTGGAGCCAGGACTGGAACTCAGATACTCCAATATGGGATGCAATCATCCCAAACTGCATCATAACCCTTCCACTGAGTACTGGCCCCATATTCTAATTTTCATTGACTTTTGAGGCTACCTATATAGCCTATTTAAGAAAAAAAATGGTCCTGGGAGATTCACAGATCTTTTAGATGTTTCATCCACAGTTAAAATTCATCCCAAATGGTATTATATTAAAGGTTCTTCAAGTGGTTCTAATTAATTTTCAATCATCAGTGAGCACACGCAACTATCCTAAGGATTCTACAAACTTTATTTGTTGTGGAATGAGAAGGCCATGGCCAAGATGGCTGCTGGCAACAGAAACTGCCTGGCAACAGGCTGTGATTGGATGGCTTCAGAAACTGCCTGGCAACAGGCTGTGATTGGTTAGGGCATAGACCGCCCCTTGACCGGATTGGCTGCCTTGGCTATTTAAGCTGCTGTACCAACTAAAATAAATGAGTCTACAGGCTGCTCACCTCTAGCCTCCTTTTACCTGACTCCTGGGGTCTGTGTGGTGACTCTGTGTCTCCTGCCCCCACCACGCTCCTCATCTCAGAATGAATCTACCTCAACATTTATTCACTTTAGAATCCTGTGGCTTGGCTGGCGCTGCAGCTTACTTGGCTAATCCTCCGCCTGGGCGCGGGCACCCCAGGTTCTAGTCACAGTCAGGGCGCTGGATTCTGTCCCCGTTGCTCCTCTTCCAGTCCAGCTCTCTGCTGAGGCCCGGGAAGGCAGTGGAGGATGGCCCAAGTGCGTGGGCCCTGCACCCGCATGGGAGACCGGGGGAAGCACCTGGCTCCTGGCTTCGGACTGGCGCAGTACGCCGGCCTCAGTGCACCGGCTGTAGCGGCCATTTGGGGGGTGAACCAACAGAAAAGGAAGACCTTTCTCTCCGTCTCTCTCTCTCTCTCTAACTCTGCCTGTCAAAAAAAAAAAAAAAAAAAAAAAAAAAAAAAATCCTGTGGCTTTCTTGCCAGGAGCAGTTCTGTAAGGAATTGGTATTCTGCAAGTTTCATCTAGTTCAAATCCATACCTTAGGGTGGTGTGGTCAATGTTACCCCAAATCTATGTATGCCCTGTAGTCAGTGTTAAGATTACTGTTTCCTTTCCTCCTATATGGCTGTTTCCCTTCCATTTGCTTAATAAAAAAGAAAAAGAAAAAAATTTACATGCAAACTAAGGAATTGTGTCTAAAACCTTTCTTTGTTAAATACAAACTAAGGAATTTTGTCTGAAACCTTTCTTTGTTAACTAATGGTCAGATTTTGAACTTAGAATTTCAAATTAGATCCTGCTTACATTTTATGTATTTGTCTATTGTAGCTATATTATTTTTAAGTTAATTTCAGTCATAATGCCAGTTCTTCAATAAAGTCTTAATACCTGTTTCTAAAGGCTTTTTTTTTTTTTTTTTGCCAGGCAGAGTTAGACAGTGAGAGCGAGTTATAGACAGTGAGAGAAAGAGACAGAAAGGTCTGCCTTCCGTTGGTTCACCTCCCAAATGGCTGCTACAGCCGGCGCACTGCTCCAATCCAAAGCCAGGAGCCAGATTCTTCCTCCTGGTCTCCCATGCGGGTGCAGGGCCCAAGCACTTGGGCCATCCTCCACTGTCTAACCGGGCCACAGCAGAGAGCTGGACTAGAAGAGGAGCAACCGGGACTAGAACCTGGGATGCCCGTGCCGCAGGCAGAGGATTAGCCACGTGAGCCACAGCACTGGCCTATATAAAGGCTCTTTAAAAGCATAAGCATTATGTCATTATCACACCTAAAATTATCAATAGTTTTCAGTATCATTACATATACAGTATCGCTCTTCTTTTCAATTCAGATTTTTTTAAAAGTTTTTTTTATTTATTTTATTTGAGAGGTAGAGTTACAGACAGAGGGAGAGACAGAGAGAATTCTTCCTTCTGTTGGTTCACTCCCCAAATGGCTACAACAGTTGGAGCTGTGCCGATATGAAGCCAGGAGCCAGGAGCTTCTGCCGGTCTCCCACGTGGGTGCAGGGACTTGGGCCATCTTCTGCTTTCCCAGGCCATAGAGGGAACTGGATTGGAAGAGGAGGAGCCAGGACTAGAACCGGCACCCATTTGGTTTGCCAGTGCCACAGGCAGAGGATTAACTCACTGTGCCACAATGCCAGCCCCAATTCAGATTTTTTAAAATTTATTTAAATCCGAATCAAATAAAGCACATATATTAGAATTGATTTCATGGCCCCTAAATCTCTTAATTTATGGATTTTCTCTCTCTTAATTTTTATCTTTTCCAAACTATTTGTTGAAAAAGTATGAATGTATTTCTAAGGAATTTCACACAAAGTGCACTTTGATGATTGCATTCAACGTATTTTGCTTTCTGTATTTCCTATAGATTGTTAGACCAAGACGAGTAGATAGATTGTGGTTCAATATTTTTAGAAAAACTACTTTTACAGATGGCATTCTCTTCCTCATTAGGAGGCATCTAATACTTGGTTATATTTTTTGTGTGATATTAAAACCTGGAGCTAATCAATGCCTAGATCCATTATTTCCTTAGGAATTGCAAATAGTATTACCAAATTAGTATACCCTAATGAATCATTAATATTTTCTAATTAATAATTCTGTATTTGTTAATATTCTTCTACTATTTGGTTATGCCTTGGTATAATTCACATAGGAAAAGCATAATTAATACCTGATTCTTTCTTATTATTAACCATGTTTCAAAATGGTGATTTTGTCCACCAGCATGCCCCAGTGCAGAACTGTTAGTTGTTTTTAGTGTCACTAATGACTCATTAATTAATCAATTAATTATTTTTTAAAGATTTATTTTATTTATTTGAAAGACAGAGTTACAGAGAGAAGTAGAGCCAGAGAGAAAAAGAGGTCTTCCATCCACTGGCTCACTCCCCAAATGGCCCCAATGGCCAGAGCTGAGCTGATCCAAAACCAGGAGACAGGAGCTTCTTCTGGGTCTCCCATGTGGGTGCTGGGGCCCAAGGACTTGGGCCATCTTCTACTGCTTTCCCAGGCCATAGCAGAGAACTGGATCAGAAGTGGAGCAACCCAGACTCACAGCAGTGTCCATATGGGATGCTGGTGCTGCAGGCCAGGGCTTTAACCCGCTGTGCCACAGCACTAGCCCCATGACTCATTAATTTAAAACGTGTCATATACTGTAATTTCCTGCTGTTAATATGGTTTTTGTCCTCATATTTTCCCCTCTTTGGTCAATGGGAACATCCTAAAGTTGGCTTCTGGATCATTTGACATGACCTTGTAATGTCTGAAATCTCCCTCCTGGCTTTCAAGTGTGATAAGGTCTTCAGGCTCATCATAAACACTTTCTGCTACAGATTGGAGATCTGTCATTTCTCCAAAGAGCTCTCTTCTTTTTTAGTCAAAATAGAATTTGGAATTCATAGTTAGGATTCTCATTGCTACTAGGCTAGTCAATATTTATTAACATTTTCAGTGGACAGATTTAAGAAATACATAATTGTGTATTAATTTAAGACAAAATAATCACAGGTGCATATTATGATTTCAATGTTAATTGAGTTGTATAGCAAGCATGTATACTTTTTTTCTGCTTTGATGTTATATCTGTGTTCTCTTTTCCTATAGCAAGAATCCTAGTTCTCAAAAACACTGGGAATAATAGACCATTATATAATAATAATTTGTTTCACCCTGTAATGTATACACAAGGTTTTGAGAATGATAATACCAGTATTACTACTATCAAAATAATTATTAAAAATGGCTAATATTTGTTTTTGCTAGTCACTTCAACTAGTTCCCCCCGTGAGGTTGTATCACCAATTTTATATATATGTGTATATATATATATTTAGCTTTATGTAGTTCATTTTTATTTTTATAAATTTATTTTAATGAGTTTAATATTTTTAATAATTTTGTAAGATAATAATGATTCTAAACTCAAACATGTATTACAAAGAAATCCTAGCTTCATCCCTGCTCCTTTTACCATATTTCCTTCCTCCTTTAACAGATAACCATTTAAAATATTATAGAATATCTTTCCAATGTTGATTTAAAATAATATATATACACAATGTACATCTATATGTGTTATCTACATGAGTATATGCACATATATAATACATGTGTAATATAAGTATTTATCTTTACCTGACTATAGTACACTATGCATTTTTATCCCCCTCTTGCTCTTTTCCATTTAGTAATACATCCTGGAGTTAATTCCATAGAGAGAGATAGAGATGTTCTTTATTTCTTTTCTCAATACCTTAGTACTCCATTGCATGAATGTACCTAATTTATCCAACCTGTCCTTACTGACGTATATTGGAGTGCTTTCGGTCTTTTGCTTCTATAAATAATGCTGCAATGCAATGTGTGCCTGTCTTTTTGCTTCTTTTCTATGGATCTTTGAGTAAATGAAATGAATGCATTTCTGGATCTAAGAATAAATGTAGGGGTAGCTTTGCCAGCTATTGCCAAATTCCCCTCCCTAATGATAATACCACGTTTGTGTACCCACCATTAATGTTTGCAGTGTCTCTTTCTTCTTTCCAAAAGAGAACTCTGCTAAAATTTTGGAGTTGTAGGAAAATAACTCAAAAGGTTTGTGAGAAAAGTAGAATTAAAAGATACTGTACATCTTCCATGCACTTTTTGAAGACCACTTCTATTAAGCTGATAGATGAAAAATAGTATCTCGGGTTTTATCTTCTTATACACACAATTGATCACCTTTTCATATGGTCAATTCTGTTTGCATTGGGATCTACTTTTCTGTGAATCATGTGTCCATTTCTATGGGGATTTTTCCTCTAGTTTTAGAAGCTGTTTATAAACTAGACTACTGATACCTTGGATGTGATATACTGCAAATATTTTTCCCAGTTTTTCATTTGAGCTTTTACTTCATTTTTTAAAAAGTAAGTGCTGCTAGAAATCAAATTATTATAGAAATGAAGGTCCATTGGACACATTGTAAGAAGTGGTATCACAGTTCTATCATAAATGTAATATTTACAGTATACCTGGACTTATGTCCCTTAATTCTGCTTAAGTATATGTTGAATACATTTTTAAGATATTTATTTTATTTATTTAAAATACAGAGTTACAGAGGGAGTTAGAGACAGAGAGAGAGAGAAAAAAATCTTCCATCTGCTGGTTCACTCTCCAAATGGCTGCAATGACCAGAGCTAAGCTGATCTGAAACCAGGACCTGGAGCTTTGTCTGGGTCACCCAGAAGGTGACCAGTGGGTACAGAGGCCCAAGACTTGTACCATCTGCTGCTTTCCCAGGCACATTAGCAGGGGGCTGAATTGGAAGTGGAGCAGCCAGGACTGGAACCAGTGCTCAAAAGGGATGTTGGCACTGCAGGCCCGGGCTTTAACCTGCAACAGGGCCAACTCCTATGTTGAGTATTTTTTTATGTCAACTTTAAAAAGGATAAGCTTTTAAAAGTTTTTTTTAAGATATACCTGATGAGGTACTCCAGGGAAAATGTTTGAAAATGTTAGGTCCTCATTGGTGGTTTTATTAGCTTCACATCTCCAAAACATCCTGAGTGAGTTTCAGAAAAGATTATATGACTTGAAGTCTGGAAGATAATAGTCCAAACGTTGCTGAGTCACGTAGGGAAGTTACCAAACCTATTTGACCCTCCGTTTCTTTGTATATAATATATGGAGAAAGTGTCTCCAATATAGACTCATTGTGAAAATTTAAGTGATAATATCAGTTGTTCAAATAATAGTCCATTAATATTTTCATACTGTTTAGACTGTTAGTGAAATGAAGGCACAGTTTACCAGATAAACATTTATCTAGGTTCAGATTAGTTCCCTTTCATTTTTCTGCTTCCTTTTGCAGACTGTAAAACAAATAATTAAAAAGCTATTACACATTGGTATGATGATGCTTGTAATGTAATTCATTCCTTAAAAAAAAAAAAAAAACACTTTACATGTACTATGTATATCAGGAGCTAGCCCAAGTATAAAGATTTAGAGCTGAGACATGATCCCCACCTTCATTAAAATAGACTAACAAGTGAAAACTAGTAATCAGAACAATGCTGTTTTTGCTATGATGGGTGTAAAGGGGTGCTGGAGCACAAAACTCATAATTTGTGAGATTTAAGTATCCCAAGTAAGACAATGTAAATAGATAGAACAAATGGATGTTAGCAAGATGGCGAAGTCTGTTCTAGGAAGAGGGAACAGGGTAGGCAAACAGTCCAGGGTGAAGGGCCTGGAAACTGGTGTTCCTTCAGGATGCCTAGTGACACAGGTGCATTGAAGAGTGCCAGAGGATGATCTTCTGCAGGAGCCAAGTCATGGAGGGAGGGGCAAGCCTCACCAAGGAACTAGAATTTCTGCTGGAGTGTTATTAGTAAGAAAATGTCAGCAGTCCTGTGTTGTTCACAGATCACTAGGATTGCATTATGAGAGTTCATTTGAAGGGAATCATAGCCAAAACCTTGGCGTCATTCATTTGACCATTCATTCATTGAGTTCCTACATGTTCCCAGCTAGCCACTGGACAACATACAATAAAATCCTGAATCAAGATGCTAACAGTATGGGATCAAGAATTTGTTGACACAGCAGAGGGTGGGAATTGGGATGTGTATGAGAGAGACGGAAGTCTGACTCATATATCTAGTTTATTACCTTTGAAGAAGGATTTTCCTGGTCCATTTAAAAAATTAATCAAGTATACTTACGCATTTCAGTAAAATTATATATTGTTTTATTTTTTTTTAAAGATATATTTATTTGAAGGCCAGCACTGTGGCACAGTAGGTTAATCCTCTGCCTGCAGCACCGACATCCCATATGGGTGCCGGTTCTAGTCCCGGCTGCTCCTCTTCCAATCCAGCTCTCTGGTGTGGCCTGGGAAAGCAGTGGAAGATGGCCCAAGAACTTGGGCCCTGCACCCGTGTGGGAGACCTGGAAGAAGCACCTGGCTCTTGGCTTTGGTTTGGCTCAGCTCCGACTGTTGTGGCCATTGAGGAGTGAACCAACAGACGGAAGACCTTTCTCTCTGTCTCTCCCTCTCACTGTCTGTAACTCTACCTCTCAAATAAATAAATAAAATCTTTAAAAATATATTTATTTATTTACTTATTTGAGAGGCAGAGTTACAGACAGAGTGAGAGACAGAGAGAGGTCTTCTGTCTGCTGGTTCACTCCCTAAAATGGCTGCTCATTCACTCCCTAAATGGTCACAGTGGTGGAGCTGGGCCAACCCGAAGCCAGGAGCCAAGAGCTTCTTCCAGGTCTCCCACAGGGATGCAGGGGCTGAAGCACTTGGGCCACTCTCTACTGCTTTCCCAGGCCATTAGCAAGGAGCTGGATTGGAAGTGGAGCAGCTGGGACATGAAGCTGCTCCAAGACGCTAACACCCCAGGCAGAGACTTAATCTACTATGCCACAGCACCAGCCACTGTATTGTTTCCTTGACACATACCTTGGTACAGCTTAATAAAAACTCAATATATCCACATAATTAGCATCTATATTTTTTTAATAATAGGATGTTATCAATCTATCCTACCAGTTTTCCTGTTTACAACTCATTACTAATATTCCTTAGCTACTAATAATGTAGATTAGTTTTTGTGTCTTTGCTGTTTAAATAAATGGAGTCATGCAGTATGCATTGTTTGCTGTCAAATTTTTGCTCAACATTATTTTTGTGAAATCCATCTAAATAATTGTGTGAACCATACATAAGGTCATTCATTCTCCTTGCCACCTAGCAACCTATCGTTGAGTATACCAGTGGTTTGTACTGTAGATGGAGATGTGGAGTTTCCAATTTGGTAGTCTTACAAAGAGACCTACTAGTAGCATTCTAGTGTTTGTCTTTGGTGCACTTATGTTCGCATTGCTACGTCTATCTACAAGGGGAGTTGTCAGGTCATAGCAGATACATTTTCAATTTGAGTAGATACCCCCAAATAATTTCTGCTAATAGTTATACTTTTGTATTCATTCCTCACCAAAATTTGTTTGGTATTGTGTCTTTTTAACTTTAGTCATTCTTTAAGGTATGTAATTGTAGCACATTGTAGTATAATTTCCACACTCTTGCAAACTGATAGTATTGAACCTCATATTGTGCCACTGTGATATCCTTTGTGTCTACTCAAAAACTTTGCCCAATTTTATTGTCAGTATTTTTCTTTCAATTTGTAATATATGTGAATAGATTTTCATATATATATACACATACATATATATATATATATATGCAGTGTGTATGTTTTCTAATCCATGGACTGACTTTTAGTCTCAATGCCTTTAGATAAACAGACTTTTAATGTTAATATTGTCAAATTTATCTGTTTGTTTTTGTTTTGTGGAAAATGCCTTTTCTGTCCTATTAAGAAAGCTCATCTGCTTTAAGTCATGAAGATGTTCTGCCTTTTACTTTAAAAATTTTATTACTTTACTTTCCCATGCTTGTATCTAATCCATTTGAAGCAGGTTTTTTGTATCTGTTTTTTGCAATTCCTAAAAACATTTTCTACTTCTTGTTGAACTGGCTCAATGTTTTTTTCAATCAGTTGAAGGCAGGATCCATACCTGAGTGGGAGCAGCTGGATTAAGGAGAAGCAAGAAAATGTGGTTAGTCACTGTGAACAGAATGTAACAAGTTTAAGACCCTTTCACATTTCATCTTTTCAATCAATACTTCTCCAATAGCCCAATCCAAATTAATTTCCATGTCTTTTGAAATTCAATGGTATTTAGGGTCTGTACTAGAGCTTCCTAAACTTTTTTACAGTGAAGCACTTGGAAAAATGATGTTTTCTGGCATTTTGAAATATATTAATGAGGATTCTCATAACCAGAGTAACAAGTTGAGGCTTTGACTACCCCAAACCTACAGTGGCCACAGATCTGAAGGGGTGATGATCTTGGCACACCTGTAATCCCATTTAAAGCATATCTGTTAGAAAGTTCTGCCTTATAACATTTTTAGCTTACTTTTTATGCAATAAATTGACCAGTGCATTTCATACTGGTATGCATTACAGTACCTGAAGGGTTTGTTGGATACAAATTCCTGGGCTCCATGCCCAGAGCTTTTGCTTTGGCAGACCTGGGTGCAGCCTGAGAATTTATATTTCTGACAGGTTTCCATTTATGCTGATGCTGCTGATCCAAGGACCACACTTTGAGAAGCACAGCCCAAATTTTAAAATTCTCAACCCATAGCATTTATACATGAGTAGCTCTCAATATCTCTTGAATGCTGGCTATTTGAATGAGTTTAATGAGATAACAAAATGATGATTCCAATTCATCTTTAAGGATTTGGCATAGATAACTCACTTCTCTGTGACACTGTTTCTTACAGTTCAAGGCAGAATGAATTCCTCCCCCTTTCCTTTGTATTATTTCCGAAATGTATTTATGTTTGTATACTTAGCACATTACATTGTGATTATTACTTACAAATATGCCTAAGATTTATTTTTGTATCAGACATATATGGCTTCATACATGAGCTCCATCACTTGTGAGCCTTGTGAAATAAGACAAATTGCTTACCAGCTCTGAGTGTTAGCTCCCTGTTTTACTTATGTGGATATTACTCATTCAGGACTTTGTGAGCATTACATGAGGCTCTTTTGTAGGACTTAAGTAGATGATAGTACTCCTTCTTTTCCAGATGCCTGACCTATTCCCTTGAGGCAGGATTTTTTTTTTTTTAATTCTCTGTTCTTAGTTCTGTGTTTAGCACCATCAGTTCCATATGCCTGGCATGTGGGATGAACTCAGCCAAAAAATGATGAATCAATAAGGCGACAGCAAATGCAAGAACATCTCTGAATCTTAACAATTTTAAGCCTATTTTTTTTATAACCCATAGCTTAATTTCAACAAGAAGGAGTCACTCAAGGATAGAATCCAGAAGCTATGCCAGGCTCTTGCAGGGGCCACCTAAACTGCCAGATTTGGAGTAGATTGGTCCCTCAAGGGGCTTGGATTAAATTGAATGAACCACAAGATAAATAATAATTTGTCTACATATATCCTCTTCAGTGTTAGACCTGTTCCTTATTAAAAAGCCCCAAGTCCCATCTTCATATATATATAATTTTAAATCATCCTGAATAGATTAGAAAAGCTGCGTAGCTGAAGGTATTTCTTGGGTGCAATTTTTCTGTGTGATAGATCATTACATGTTGTAGTGTTTAGTGCTAAGCCATAAAACTGCATTGAGTTCCATAGCACCAGAAGCATGTATTAGTAGTTTTCAACCCAGCACTCTCTACCCGATAGGAAACACTTGGCAATGGCTGGAGATGTTTTGGCAAGTCACAGCTGAGGGGAGAGTACTACTAGCTTCAAGTTGCTGGACACCAGTGATATTGCTAAACATCTTGATGAGTGCAATAGTTCACTGATTGCCATCATTAAATAATTTTCTAGTCCCAAATGTCAATAGTATTAAAGTTGAAAAATCCTATTATATGTTTGTCTTTTTCATAACTGAATTTTGGAAACACAAGCATAAACTGATGGAAAGTATGAAAAGTGAATATGACAGTGGCTAAGTTGACACTTTTGAGATTACAAATAGAATGGAAAGGAACCATCTGTTTTATAAGTTGATGACAGACAAGGAGAGTATACTCTGTAATTTCACTTGCCAGGTTTTTATTTTAGAAAATAACTTGTATGCATAGATATATCTATCCCTGAATAATTGGCTTTATATGAAGCATTTATAATGAAAGAATATTATTTTATATATATTTCTCTACATTTCCCACTCCAGTTATCTGGAAAAGGGCAAATTTTGTTTAGATGTGTCTACAACACATTTTGGCCTATTAATGCTGGAAAAATTGTGACCATTTCTAAGGTATCCTTAAACATTTCTTAAGAAAATCATTTTGTTTTATGTTTAAAATTAAAAATTCTGTCTGCATTGTGGATAGGTATAAAATTAGCTGGTCACATGACTTTTTTCTCTTAAGAAGCAAAAAAAAAAAAAAAAAAAATTAAAACACAGGGAGCAAATATACCTGAAATGAATATGTCCACTCTGGTGATCAATTATTTCTGACACACAGCCATGCATGTGTTATATTTTAGAATGGATTTTTATAATTTTCTAAGGTAAGATTAGGTATTCCTTCACATTCTACAAATAAAACTTGGACTGTAAACCCATGAAATAAAACTATTGAGAATATATTTAAATTAATCTAGGCCGGTGCCACGGCTCACTAGGCTAATCCTCCGCCTTGCGGCGCTGGCACACCGGGTTCTAGTCCCGGTCGGGGCGCCGGATTCTGCCCCGGTTGCCCCTCTTCCAGGCCAGCTCTCTGCTGTGGCCAGGGAGTGCAGTGGAGGATGGCCCAAGTGCTTGGGCCTTGCACCCCATGGGAGACCAGGATAAGTACCTGGCTCCTGCCATAGGATCAGCGTGGTGCGCCGGCCCCAGCGCGCTGGCCGTGGCGGCCATTGGAGGGTGAACCAACAGCAAAAAGAAGACCTTTCTCTCTGTCTCTCTCTCACTGTCCACTCTGCCTGTCAAAAATAAAAAGAAAAAGAAAAAAAAAAGAGAGAATATATTTAAATTAATCTGTGTTTAGGAGTTCAGAATGAAATGCTGTAATCAGCCATCACTGAAGGTCCACGTGCAGGAATCAGGTACTGCTGCCTGCTGGGTTGGCTTCTATTTTGCGAAATAAAGAAAGAGCTTCACAGCACGTCTGCAAGCAGATCTCTGGCACTCCCGTGACTATATGGCAAGGGCAATTTCACACTTTGCTTTTTTCTAGAGAAAACAGAAAGCTAAGGCTGAATTCTTGTTCACATTTTAAGATCATCCCAATGGTGCCTCTTTCAAAACATTGTGGCCTGTAGCTCACAAACATCACCTGCCCTCATCTCCACCGTGCTTGGAATAGATTCTTTGGGATGTCTGTGATCAGGTTACCGGCAAGAGTCTTACATCAGGCTCTGTTATTAGCTCATTGTATGAAATTAGATTGGCTTTAAGGCAAATGTCTCTATTTCCTCTTATATATAAAATAGGATAGTAATATTTGCTCTTTCTATCTTACACAAGTGTTGTGAGCCACTGATACCTTTATGAAGTTTTCTTATCCCCTCTGCTCTAATATTATCTGTTTGCCAATGTCGCAATTTCATAGTCATGGACCCAATGTCTTGGGGTATCTGGTAAACATCAGTCTTAAAATACTTGCTGAGTTGAAATACATGTAATTTCAGTTTTATAAATCTTCCTGCCAATACTCAGAGCAAAAGAGGAGGATCCCATTTATACTAGAGTTTCAATAATCCTAAATGTTGAAAGCATCTCTCTTAAAACAGAGGAACTATAGAACTTCAACTTTAGGTCTTTAACTTACTAGAGCTCATTTATAGAGGATAGATGGAAAATAATATGAGCACATAACTGGAGACTGGAATCTGGAAATCCTGAGTTGAAGTTTGGTTTTGAAACTTATTTGTATATTATTGCATTAGTTTCTTGAACTGTACACACTTTCATTTTTCTTAAAAGAAAACCAGTAATAATACCTTCCTTATAGAACTACTCTGAGGGGCAAATAATGATAAAAATACTTAGCACAATGCCTGGTTATTGCAGTTATGTATATTAAGATAGACTCAACTATGATAACACATAGATTCCCCAAATAAGTTTAACTACAATAGTTTAAAGCATATGTTCTTGGTTAGCCGGTGCCTTGCTGTTCTGCAATGTTCAGAAATTCAAGTTCCTTTCTTCCAGTAACCCTACTATCATCTGGGGCCATGTATTTCCATTTAGCCAGCAAAACTGGAAAAAGAGAGTGGAGATGGCCTTAACCAGGAAGTGACCCTACCTTTCTCTCATTTCATTGGTGAAAATTACGCATATGGCTTTTTCTGTTTTGTGTTGCTATAACAGAATACCTGCAACTAGGTAGCTTAGAGCAAAAAGAAATTTATTTCTTATAGTTCTGGGAGCTGGGAAGTCCATAGTTGAAGTGTTGGTATCTGGGAAGGAGCTCCCTGATATACTGTCCAGTGATGGAAGCCAGTAGGGAAAGAGATGGCAAGAGAGAAGGCACGCCAAAGTTGTCCTTTTATAATGAATCCACTCCCATGTTAATGAACCCACTCCCATGATAACAGCATTAACCCACTAATGGGGATCAATCCATCCATGGAGATGGTATTGTCGTGACCCTCACACCTCCCCCTAACACCACTGTATTTGGGGTCACGTTTCCAGCACATGAACTTTGGAGAACATGTTAAAACCAGAACAATTGTTAACTGTTACAATAATGGATATCAGATTAATTGGATATAGGGAGCATGAAGAAGCAAAATCTAAAGATAAAATATTTCAAGTTAGGGTGACTGTAGAGATATCCAATTCTGTAATAAAAAAAAAACAGATGCTCTGGAGAATAAGGAGATGGGAAGAGAGAACTATGAATTATGATTTGGAATATTGAATTAGATGTCTAAAAATATGTGCTTTAGAGAGTCTTTTAGGCATCTGGAAATGAAGGATTAGAGCTGGGAGCAGGAGGAGTCAGGCTGATGGCAGTTTTTTGGTAGTCCTTCACATAAAACTGATGGTTGTATCCCTGTGGCTGAATGCAATTGCTAAAATAATGCATCAATTTTAACTTGCCTTATTTTTGGCATCCTTGTCACCAGCTTTACTTACGTCATAAAAGTGTGATAACTCAATAGAATTTTCCAAAAAGTCACTAGAGTACAAAAATCTTAAAAGCCATCCTCTTGAATAGAAGTTCAAAAATGTCCTGAAGTCAGGCCTGGGTACTATACATAATATGAGATAGATAGATAGATAGTTAGATAGATACACACACACATAGAGAATAATAACATCTAATTCATGGAATTGTGGAGATTAAAATAGATGGCACAAGTAAGTGCCTATCCAAGTACCTAGTGCATGATCAGTTGTACTTAACTACTTCCAAATGATTGCCACTATTATTATTATTATGTTCTTGGCCTAAATATACAACCTGATAAAGATTTAGTAAATATCCTTATTTTTCTCTGAGAGTTCTTAAGTTGTGCCATGGTGACCCCAACATCAACATCAACCCCATATGAGTCCTTCCAGGCAGCTACAGAAGGGTGGGCTTTCAGCAGAAACCTCCCTCCTGCTTAGTGTCCTCTTGAAAAATAATAGTAGTTGAGCCGGCGCCGTGGCTCAATAGGCTAATCCTCCACCTTGCGGCGCCGGCATACCGGGTTCTAGTCCCGGTCGGGGCGCCGGACTCTGTCCCGGTTGCCCCTCTTCCAGGCCAGCTCTCTGCTATGGCCAGGGAGTGCAGTGGAGGATGGCCCAAGTGCTTGGGCCCTGCACCCCATGGGAGACCAGGAAAAGCACCTGGATCCTGGCTCCTGCCATCGGATCAGCGCGGTGCGCCGGCTGCAGCGGCGGCCATTGGAGGGTGAACCAACGGCAAAGGAAGACCTTTCTCTCTCTGTCTCTCTCTCTCACTGTCCACTCTGCCTATCAAAAATAAAAAAAAAATAAAAATAAAAAATAAAAAGAAAAATAATAGTAGAGGGGCCGGTGCTGTGGCGCAGTGGGTTAACGCCCTGGCCTGCAGCACCGGCATCCCATATGGGCGTCTGTTTGAGACCTGGCTGCTCCTCTTCCAATCCAGCTCTTTGCTATGGCCTAGGAAAGCAGTAGAGGATGGCCCAAGTCCTTGGGCTCCTGCACCCACATGGGAGACCTGGAAGAAGCTCCTGGCTTCTGCCTTCGGATCGGTGCAGTTCCAGCCATTGCGGCCAACTGGGGAGTGAACCAGCGGATGGAAGACCTCTCTCTCTCTCTCTCTGCGTCTCCTCTCTCTGTGTAACTCTGACTTTCAAATAAATAAATATTTTAAAAAAAGAAAAATAATAGTAGAGTGGGTGGTTAATGTAATTCTTAGGACGCCCATATCCTGTATCAAAGTGCTTGAGTTTGAGTACCAGCTCTGCTTCCAGTTCCAGCTTCCTGCTAATGCACACCTTGGGAGACAGTAGGTGATGGTTCAAGTACTTGAGTCCCTGCCACCCATGTGGAAGACCTGGATTGTGATCCTGGCTCCTGGTTTCAGCCTGACTGAGCCCTAGTAAGGCACTTAGAGAGTGAACCAATGGATAAGAGACATTCTCTCTCTCTCTCTTTCTCTCTTCTCTCATCTCTCTCTGTCTTTCAAATGAAATAAGTAAGAAAATAAATAAATGGACTTATTAAAAAGGAAAATAAAAGTATCTCCTCAAAACCATACCCAAGTAATATCTTTAGGAAAATGCTTATTTTGATTTTATATAGACTGGGATCAGGAGCAAGGCCAAGTATGTGTCTGTCTTCTGGATTGTCATATATTTAGGACTCTAAAAGATTTTTGAGTTCACAGCATCTTCTTCTGAATCTCAGAGTATTTTATATTCATATTGCATTTTCTGCTTTGAGAGAAATTTGGAAATACCAACTAGCAACACAAAATTTTGCTACTTTTCTAGGTTGGTTACTGGTTTGCTGAGTTTCCCCCTATATTACTGTTATCATTTAGGAATTTTTATTTAACATGTAGCCAGTCTTTAAATTTTTTTGTGATATTAGTGTGCAAAGACATTAAATCTGAGTGAGATTATAATAAAATAAAAACAAATTGCAAGCACATTCATTTTATGGGTGTAATGTTGAGGATGTAAGTCTGAAAATACTTTATAGTGACTTGCTGGGAGCATAGGCAAATTTTATAGTCAAATTTTATTCTTAATGTCAACTACATTAATCTGACAACCGAAAATAATATGGTTATGAAGAAAGCACCAGAGCCAGGTTATGATCTGCTATTTTTCTTATAAAAAAGAATATGTAATATGCAAAGTATCTGGTAGACTTTTCTTCCTGTAAGCCTTGAACACTCTCAGCATTATTGCATGTCATTTTCTCAGGTCAGTTGATCTGTAGCGGATTGAATGAGAATGACAGGCGTTTGGATCAGAGGGGCCAGTGCTGTATGTTCTATCCTGAATGCAATGGGAACCTATCAAATATGTAGTTGCTATCTGACATTTGTTTTTCAAATAAAACTCTTGGAAGATGCATAATAGGAATGTTAAATTAGAAGAAGACCAATTAATACAGCATTGTATAGCCGATAGCTCATGATGAATGGTAGAAATAAAGAAAACAGCAATGAAGATGGTAGGAATACAGGCTAAGTGAGAGAAATTGAGGATTTGATGGGAGCTGGAATTGACAAAACTTAATTCATCAGCTGTACCCACTGAAGGAGAAAAGAATCAAGGACATTTCTCAGGTTTTGGGCTTGAAGATGGCTTTTATGAGATGGGGAAGACAAATGGTTTTAATCATTTCCTGCCGTCTGACCCACTTGCTAGGACAGGAGCTGCTCACAGGCATGTACCATGCTCCCCGGGTGATAGCTGGCACACAGTAGGTATTCAACAGGTTTTTTTTTTTAACGAATAAAGAAATAAATTTTTGATTGTGCAAAGGTGGCACAACACAGGGCCCCAGCATTTCTCTGACAACTCTGAAAGGCCATGTAGCATGGAAACAGCTTTCTTCCAAATATGGATCTTTGTGTTCTGTTTCATTCGATAAAGTTCTGGGGATTTTGTGTAAACTAAAGTGAATTGCTGTACAAGTACGAATATTTTATTCCTCACTGTACATCACTTCCTTATCCATAAGTCTTTTTAAAATATTGTAATGTTTGAGTATAGACAAATCGATAGAGATTACTATAAGTAAAATTCCACCTATCCATCCCCCTCCTTTAATCACTATCAGCATAGGACAAGTTTTGTTTCATCAGTATTCTCTGTCAGCCCCCTACTGGCTTATTTGGATGTAAATTCCAGACTTCACAACATTTAATGGGTACGTATTTCAGTAACCACTGGCCTTCTAAAGTTTTATATTGGTATGCATATGCTTTGTTACCCAACAAGAACAAAATACTAGTTCCTACTAGGTTGCACAAGAATCTCACACAAAGTGCTCAGCATGCACTGGGAAGCACACCCCAGATCTCTGGCTTAGTTACCAGAGTTCTTTCTATACAGCGGGTCTCTCCTTCCTCGAACTTTGCATGGCACTTCCGTAGACTTGGAGATCATTTATTTGTTCACTTATTCGCCAGGAATATATGGAACATTTATCAAGAGTGCGGCACTCGGGTGAGTGAGTGGTGCAGCAGTGATGCTGCTCCAGTTGTTCCAGTTCTTGCTTCATGCTAATGCATACTCTGGAAAGCAGCAACAATGGCTCAAGTAGTCGGGTCCCTGCCAGCCATGTGGGAGACCCAGATTGAGTTCCTAACTCCTGCATTTAATCTGACCCAGTCCTGGCTGTTGCGGGCTTTTAGGAAGTAAAAGATGAGATGAAAGTTATCTCTTTTCCATATAAAAACATTAAAAAAAAAAAAGAGTGAGGCAACCAGATAGACAGATTGAGATGTAATGTGGTGGAAATCCTTTCTTCCAATAACTTAAAATATTTAGGATAAAAGCAGCATGAGGTTAATGAAGTTGTATTGATCACCAAGGGAATGATACTAAGTATTCCGAGAACTGAGGAAAGAGGCCCTATCTCTTCTGGTCAGGTTAAGTAAGAAGGACACCAGAGTTGAGAGAGGATTCAAACAACAAAGCATTGAAAGGTGTTGAAGTTTTCAAAGTGCACTTCATTCCAAGCAGAGTAACACAGATGCACACTGGGAAGATGCAGACTGGGAAAGGGGTGATAGAACAGATGGGGCAGAGCTGTAAGATTTCTGAGAGAGAGAAATGGGAGGTCAGCTGGAAGATACTACAAGTGACATTCAAGTTTTGTTTCTTTTTCTTGTGGTTGAATTTTTACAATACAAAGAAAAAATGAGAAAGAAAAAACATACAATTCCTTTTCATGGCAAAGTGAATTATGTGGGGATTGTGGCTAACCAAACAATTCTAAATATTAACATGGGATAGTTTTTTTTTTCTGGTTCTACTTGCCATTCTATAAAATGTATCTATTCTAGGTTTTCAGTTTTATATAAATATGCATATAGTGACAAGCAGAAACAAAGAAAACCCAGTATTACAAGTTCAAAAATTCGACCTCCATTATGTAAAAGTCATTCTAAGATGAAAAGCTCAAACTACAGCATAACTTTGAAAAATAATAAACAAAATTATTATAAGAAATTAATAAGTATAAATTGCAATTGAATTCCTAATAAATAAAAATGTCCTGAAAGGCCTCTGCAGCATTGGAAAATGCAACAATCTGAAATATGACCTCCTTCAAAGTGCAAGTACCCCAATGAGGAATTCTTCATTTTTTTTATTTGACAAGTAGAGTTATAGACAGTGAGAGAGAGAGAGAGAGAAAGAGAGAGAAAGGTCTTCCTTCAGTTGGTTCACTCTCCAAATGGCCACCACGGCCGGAGCTGCACCTATCCTAAGCCAGGAGCCAGGTGCTTCCTCCTGGTCTCCCAAGCAGGTGCAGGGGCCCAAGCACCTGGGCCATCCTCCAGTGCCCTCCTGGGCCACAGCAAAGAGCTGGACTGGAAGAGGAGCAACCAGGACTAGAACTCAATGCCCATATGGGATGCTGGCAATGCAGGCGGAGAATTAACCAAGTGAGCTGTGGCACCGGCACTGGCCCTGGAATTCTTCATTTTGATGAGCCTAAGTTTCCTTAGCAATGAAACAGGGATTAATGATGCCTTCTTCATATTGTTTGCTTGAGCATCAGATGACAAAACCGAGTGCCAACACATAGCCCTGTCTTATGCAGAGTGGGTTCTAAATATGTCTCGTTTCCTCTTCCTTGTGAGTTTATAAGAGATATGTTACAGGCTTTTTAAAAACTTAAAAATTTTGTTCTCAGTTTTTTTGAGACATAACTAATTTGCAATAAACTACATGTATTTTAAATGTACAGTTTGAAGAGCTTTGCCATATGTATGCACCCAGGACACAATACCACTGAGATAGCAACCATACCCAACATACCAGAAGTCCCTTCAAGCCCTCCTGCTTCACTCCTGCCATCCCCAGAATTTTACAAATATAAACATTTATTTGCATCTTCTAGAACTTTACATATATGGAATTAAAGAGTATGTGGTTGATTTCTTTCACTCATCATTATTTTGACATTCATTTATGCTGTTACCTATATCAATAATTCATTTCTTTTTATTGATAAGTAATATTCCACGGATGGAAATAATGCATAGCATATTTATGTTTATAAGGAAGCCTAAAATTGCCAAGAATTTAGATATGGTAACATGGTTTTAAAGTATGGATTTAACAATTTTCGTTTATCGAAAGAAAGATATTTTTTAAAATCATTTTTTAAAAACTTGATCTGTATGATTATGTAGAAACTTAGATGAAAAATCACATAGTTCATAACTTTATTGATTGAGGATAGGAAATACTTTATTGGGGAAATGAGCCATGAGTTATTTTTAAAAATAAAACTGACACATTGTTAGTATTAAAAAATTAAGAAATAGAGAAAAACACACAGAAGGGAATAAAATATCACCCCAATCCCATGACTCAGAAACAGCCTTTGCTGAGACTCTTGACCTTCATCCCATAAACCTGTTGCAAGATAAGAGGAATAGAAAAGAATTTTACAAAACCACATTTAGGACTTCCACTTGCAGCTAAGATGGAATACCAAGAACTGGAGGTACTGTCACATCTGAGAAAATTAAAAATCCAATGGAATATATGAAACAATGGCTTTCAGACAATGCATATCTGGTAGTAAAGGACAATGAATCCTGGAGTAGGAGCAACAAACTCATTGAGCCTCTGATTGTCCCAGTTTATGAACTACAGACAATTTCTACATTTCCATGTAAAGATGAGAACCACATGGAGCCTGAAGTTCTCCCAGCCTGAGAGAGACCATTTTGGGAGTGCAGGGATGGCCTGGTGGCTGTAGCTCAGAGGAAAGGATGGGAGGGAGAGCCTCACAGAGAACCAGCTCTGAGGGTTACAGAATGTACCCCACAGAAACTCCCCAGCAGGGCGCTAATCAGCACATGCAGGAGAGCAGATTACCCAAGACCAGGGAAAGAAGGACCAGCAAGGATGAGAGGTAACAATCCCGGCTGTTTCCCAAGCCTGGGAAGAGTTTGGCCCCTTCTCTGCCAGAGTCACAGGATGGCAACAGAATATTAAAAGAATATTGCTGAAGTCATAAAGAAAAATGACCCCTAGGAGAATGAACCCTTTGATCCTCACAACAGACCTTCAGCAAAAGCTTTAGGAACATCAAATCTAACCTGACTCCCAGAAAAGAACTTAAAAATATTTATAGGCATATAAAAGTATCTAATACTCAATCAAGAAAAATTCATAAGTTTCCTTTATACACCTATCATATGATGCCATCATTCCACTCCCATAAGAAAAAAGAAAAGATCAAAGCCAGTGTGGTAGTGCAGAGGGCTAAGCTTCTGCTTGTAATACCAGGATCCCATTTCAGAGCAGTGATTTGAGTCCAGGCTGCTCTGCTTCTAATCCAGCTCCTTGCTGATGTGCCTGGGAGATGTTTGGGCTTCTGTCACCAATGTGGGGACCCAAATGGAGCTCCTGACTCCTGACTTCCACCTTGGCCAGTCCCAATTGTTGTGGCTATTTGGGGAGTGAGTCAGCAGATGGAAAATTTTCTCTCTCCCTTTCTGTCTCTTCCTCTCTCCCTGTCATTCTGCCTTTCAAATAAACACAATATATCTTCGAAAAAAAAAAAAAACTGTAGGTTATGGTGTTAGAGCACAATGTGTTGAGCCAACACCTGCAAAGTCAGCATCCTGTATGGGCTCTGGTTCATGTCCTGGCTGCTCCACTTATGATCTAGCTCCCTGATAATGGCCTGGGAAAAGCAGTGAGAATGGCCCAAGTATATGGGGCCTTGCCACCCATGTGGGAGACCCACAAAATGCTCCTGGCTCCTGGCTTTGGCCTGACCCTGCCCTGGCTGATGCAGCCATTTTCAGATTGAATCAGTGGATAGACGATCTCTCTCCTTTTTCTCTCTCTCCCTCTTTCTCTTTAGCATTGACTTTTAAATAAAAAGTCTTTTTTTAAAAAAAAGGGAAATCATTTTTTAAAAAATTTATGTAAATAATTATACATAAAGTTCATAAGAACTGTATTCATAATAACCAAAGCTGGAATCAAACTAATGTTCTTCAACAAATGAATCAATGGATTGTGGTAACTCTGTGTAATAGAATACTACTTACCAATCAAAAACAAAAAAAAAAAAAAAAGAAAAAGAAAAAGAAAAACAAAGTGCAGCATACAACGATATGGATGGATCTCAAATGTATTATACTAAGAGGAAAAAGCCAGAAGAACTAAAGTAGATACTGCATGATACTATTATATAAAATTCTAAGGAATGTAAGCCACTCTTCAGTGGGAGAAAGCCAGTCATTTGTTGTCTGCGGGAATGAAGGAAAGAAGCATGACAGAATAGATTACAAAGGGTGAAAGGAAACTTTCAGAGGGTAGACATACATAAACGTATTATCTTTACTGTGGAGATTGCTCCATGGGTGCAGTCATATGTCAAAATTATCAAACCAGTACATTTGATTCTCTATCCCTTATACCTCAAAAAGGGTATAAAAAGTTTTTTAAAAGATAGCAAGATTAAAAATTATAATACATGGATTATGGAGGTTGTTTTCAGCTCAGAGTGCCTGGCCAACAGAGAATGAGGTCTGCAATCCAGACACACGCCTCATTTCTTGAGCCATGAGGAAGCAGGCCTTTCTGTAATGCAGCCACCAGAGGCATAGTGTATGTGTAGGCGTTTGTGTGCACGCGTAGGTGGGTAAATTTTCCCCCACAAATGTTACTTAATTTTCATTCATAGAAAGCCCTGTTTGTGTTCACAGCAGCTTTGTCAAGTCTACATGTTATCATTATACTATTTTATGAGTTTTTATATTATTTGAAAATACGACTCCAGTGAGACTCAAGGAGTTACTGAAAGTTTCGGTATAATGGAAAAATAAGGTCATACAAGTTCCTTCAAAGTAATCAAAAATATGAAATACACTAAGCAATCGAGTTTGTTATGCTTCTGTAAACTGGATATTTCAAACGTAGGTAGCATCTGTTAACCGTCTGTCATAAAAAAATAAGTAAATGGACAAATTTATGTCTCCTTCAACATCCCCTCTTCTATACTTTTTTAGGTTTGCTTTTCAATGATTACTTTGACATTGTAAGAATACACTTCTAGATAACTCTGAGTTATAATTATGGACCTATAATATATAAACCTATGGAAATGCCTTGATTGTAGTTTTAAATGGATTTGATGCTCTCTGCCTTTGTATTATTTTTCCATATCAATTAATTTTTCATTTTTATATTCCTCTTAGTACTCTTTGCTATCAAATTGTATTTTGCAGGAGGAACTGCTATTGACTAAATGCTTATGCCACACTTCCCCCCAAACTCATATGTTGAAATTTAATCCCCAGTGTGATGGTATTTGGAAGCGGCATATTTGGGAGTAAATAGGCCATAAAAGTAGAGCTCTCATCATTGGAGTTCGTGCTTATATAACAGGCCCCAATAGATACCTGCTAATGCACCTGGAAAGTCAGCAGATGATGGCTAAGACACTTGGGTTCCTGACACCCACTTCAGACACCAAGATTAAGTTCCCAGCTTCTGCTTTCAACCTGACCCAGTACTGGTGGTTATGGGCATTTGGGAAGTGAACTAGTAGGTGAGATATTCTCTCTCTCTCTCTCTCTCTCTCTCACTCTCTCACTCTCACACACACACACACATACTTTCTCTCCCCCCTTCTCTCAATCACTCTACCTTTCAAATAAAGGAATATATTTCTTAAAAAGATAGCCATCTATGAACCAGGAAGTGGGGCCTCACCAAATGCCAAACCTGCTGATGCCTTGCTCTTGAACTCTGTATGCTCCAGAGCTGTAGATATAAAGTTCTGTTGTTTAGCAGCCAGTCAGTTGATGTTAGCTTGTTATAGCAGCCCAACTGACCTAAAACAGGTGACTTGTATGTACCTTGAATTCTTATAATCCTAAGACGGTGTATCTGTTGCTTTTATCCTTGTAGAATGAACATACACTTTTGTATTTGAAGAGGCATATGCTTTTTGGAGTGACATTTTTCTCACCAAGATCATTATAAATAAAAGTCTACTGTTGGCCGGCGCCATGGCTCACTAGGCTAATCCTCCGCCTTGCGGCGCCGGCACACTGGGTTCTAGTCCCGGTCGGGGCACCGGATTCTGTCCTGGTTGCCCCTCTTCCAGGCCAGCTCTCTGCTATGGCCCAGGAATGCAGTGGAGGATGGCCCAAGTGCTTGGGCCCTGCACCCGCATGGGAGACCAGGAGAAACACCTGGCTCCTGCCTTCGGATCAGCACGATGCGCTGGCCTCAGCGCGCTGGCCGCGGCGGCCATTGGAGGGTGAACCAACGGCAAAAAGAAGACCTTTCTCTCTGTCTCTCTCTCTCTCACTGTCCACTTTGCCTGTCAAAAAAGAAAAAAAGTCCACTGTTTTCTGGCACTGAGAATTTTCATCTGGATGCTGGTATGATTCATTCTTTAGTGGGGAATATCAACAACTTCATTGGAACTTGATGTTGCTTATGTCAGATTTTCTGGCAATCACAATGTGATCTATCAAGCAACCAATTTGTTTTGTGTTTCATGAAAGTTCCCTGCCACTAGTTGAATACTCTTTGTGTCCTTCTTTTGTTATGATTGTCATTACTCTTTTCTCCAGCAAAATCAGTTTGCTGCGTGCTCGATTTTTGTTTTTCTTCTCAATCTATACCCTCTTGGCCACAGTCATTTTTGTTTCTTTCTTTGTTTCTTGCCATCTCTTCAAATTTTGGGTCAGTCTACTAGCTCCCTGGCTGTGTTTTCTATCAATCTATCCTTTTGTTTTGTGGCTTCTGATGTAATTTTCATGTCCTCAATGTTATTGTGTTTCTCTTCTGGGCCTTGTCAGCCATCTTTTTGTCTTTTAAGTGGTTTCATAATCTATTGTTTTAATAATCTTATTTCTTTTTTTAGCTTCAAAAATTTTCAAGAGAGACAATTTTGTCTGCAAGTTCTTTGGAACTATGGAGAGCTATTGTAAATTTTTATTGAGTTTCCTGGAGTCATTTATTTGTCACGTAGGCTTGCTGTGTTCTCACCCTCCCCCCACCGCACACACAGACACGTATTTTTTTTTTTCCCCAAAGTTCCTTTTATGTGCCCCAGAGGTTACTTTGCTGCCATTACTCATACTTGCACATGAGCCTGGGGCTGGGGTGGAGGATGAACTGGAACAGTTTGTTGTCTTGTCATAAATGCTCTGTCACCAAATCTATAATTTCCTTTGCCCTGGAGGCAAGTCCTCTCCCACTTCTGGACATTCTTGGCAAACTTCTTTTGTGGAGAGTCAGGTAGTAATTATACATGGCCACGATCTCAGCTACTCCATATTGCCATTGTAGGCTGTCAGGGACTGAATTCCATTCCCGTCTTAGTCTCTTTAGGCTGCTATAACAAAATACCATGATCAAGTCATTTGCAACAAATGGATTTTATTCCCCATACTTTTGGAGGCTGGAATCCAAGATCAAGCACCAGAAAATTTGGTTATGGTAAAGGAACACTTCCTGGTTCACAGATGACTGTCATCTCACTGTGTCCTCACTCGGTAAAAGGGACTAGACAGCTTTCTGCACCTAATCCATTTGTAAAGGTATGGATTCCATTCATGACCTAATCACCTCCCAAAGCTGTTTCCTGATATCATCACATTGGTAATTGCATTTCCTTAAAAAACATTTCTCTCTCTCTCTCTCTCTCTTCTTTCATAGGCAGAGGCTCCCCACTTGCTGGCTCAGTCCCTAAATACCACAATGGCTTGGGCAGGGCTAAGGCTAAAACTAGCAGCTGAGAACTCAATCCAGCTATCTCGTTTGGCAGCAGGAACCCAAGTACTTGAGTCATCACTTCTTCCTCCTAGGATCTTCAAGAGTAGGAAGCTGAGATCAGAAACCTGAGATATCTTAACTGATATCTTTAAAAAAAAATTTGTTTTGCTATTTGAAAAGCAGAATTACAGAGAGAGAGAAAGAGAGAAAGAGAGAGAGAGAGAGAGAGAGAGAGAGAGATATCTTCCATCACTGGTTTACTCCCCAAATGGCCAGAATGGCTGGGGCTGGGCCAGACTGAAGCCAGGAGCAGGAGCTTCATCCAGGTCTCCCACGTGGGTGCAGGGGCCCAAGAACTTTTTGCCATCTTCCACTGCTTTTCCAGGCACATTAGCCTGGAGCTAGATTGGAAGTGGAGCAGCTGGAACTTGAACCAGTGCCCATATGGGATACTGGCATCAAAGGCAGCAGCTTTACCTGCTATGTTTCAATGCTGGCCCTTAACTGGCATCTTAACTGCTAGGCCAAACACTCACCCTGGTGATTAAATTTTAACCTAAAATTTGGGGCAGACACAAACATTCAGATCATAGCAACCCAAAATCCATAGACTGAAGCCCTAACTTCCAAAGTGATTCCTTTTGGATATAGGGCATTTAATTAGATTGCTTACATTAACTGAGCCCTGAGGGTGGGATGTTCATCCTATACGATGATTTCCTTGGATGAAGAGGAAGAGACCTCAAGATAGTCCAGGCACACAGACAAAAGGCCATCTGAGGACACAGCAAGCAGGCAGACAACTGCCAGCTATGGAGAGAGGCCCAAGGAGAAACCAACCCTGGGACACCTTGGACAGCTCAGCCTCCAGAACTGTGAGAAAACACGTTTCTCTTGCTGAAGTCATCCTGTCTGGTATTTTGTTATGGCTGCTCCAGCAGACTAATACCTAGCTTGAAAGTAGTCATAAACAACCAGTAACAAACGAGCGTGGCTGTATTCCAATTCACCGACACTGAAATTTGGAAGTCATATAATCATCTCATGTTATGAAATATTATCTTTTTTCTTGATGTTTTGAGACATTTAAAAAATGTAAAATCCATTGTCAGCTCAAGAAAGGACAAAAGCAGGCAATGCACCAGATGTGGCTGACATGCCCTGATCCGAGAGGGCAATTGGATTCAAGGGGAAGTCCAGCAAATCACAAGCCTTTGTAGTAACATCTGGTAAATGGCTCTCTCCCTGCCTCCTGCACCCTTGCTTCACATTTGGGCACTGAGAGTAGTAATAAGGCCACTGTGGTAGCCCCACCTTCCCTAACTTCCATCCATGATGGGGAACAGCACGCAAGTTCACTCCCTGCTTTCCCAATCTCTCCTGGTATTTGTGTTCCAGCTGATGGATTGTGGGTTAGACCCTGCTCGAGGGAAGGCTGCATCCTGTTCTAGGCTCTGCTCTCTGTGTCCTTGATTTGTCAGAACTTTCTGCTATAATTGACTTCTGCGTGTCACAGACTGTGGTTTAGGCTTGAGGCCATATTCTTGTTTTATTGGTGGTGGATGGTTAGTTTTTTCCCTCCTGTTTTCCGTTATGTCACGGGAGTGTAAGAGCAGGAATAAAGTGAAAATTCCTTTACTTATTCATCTTTGGACAGAAGTCAAACAAGTGCTTCTGGATAGTTGGGAACGCATCTTTCTCTGTCTTCCCAAAGCATGACCAGGGTCCAGTCCCAAGCAGATATCTGCTGAAATGCTAATTATCTCAATGTTCCCCAGCTCCTCTGTCTAATCTGGGACCACCCTCATACATGCTGCCATCTTCTCTGAGTAGCTTCTGTCTGATCTGGCTTTGCTCCCATTAATTCATTTTCTACTTTGCAGTAAAATGACCTTATTCTGTCACAGATCTGAGCATGCCACTCTCTTGCTCAGATCTCTTCAATAAGAGCTTTATTCTTAGGACAGGCTCTAGAGCCAAGCACATAGTGGTGATTCAATAGATATCTGTTAAATGGGAGATTGTAGGAGCTGAGATAGGTTACTGAGTTTAGGATTCCTTTTTGACAGCTAATTAACTCTTCCATCATCTCAGCTTTTCTGCCTATAAATACCTACTTATGACCATAAACCAAAAATAAGACAGTGTATGAATGTGGTGATTCATGCCTTCCCAGAAGCAGATAGCAGGATAGGACTGGATTTGCATAAGATGTATTGAGGAAAGGCGCAGGACAGGTATGAAGAGCCTCCAGGCTGAGGGGATATCTGCCACACATGGAAGAAAGAGGGAAAAAGGAGTCAGTACACAGTGCCTTTCCAGGAAAGGTTTAGCAAGACCAATGAGCCTTCAAGCCAAAACCAGTATCATTGCCTCTCTCTAGAAAGAACATACATGGGTACATCAAAAATTAATGAAAAACTGGGGCCGGTGTTGTGGCTTAGTAGGTTAAGCCCCTACCTGCAGCACCAACATCCCATATGGGCACCAGTTTGTGTTCTGGCTGCTCCTCTTCAATCCAACTCTCTGCCTGTGGCCTGGGAAAGCAGTAGAAGATGGCCCAATTGCATGTGCCCCTGCACCTACGTGGGGGACCCAGAAGAAGCTCCTGGCTCCTGGCTTTGGATCTAATCAGCTCCAGCTGCTATGGCCATTTAGGGAATGAACCAGTGGATGGAAACCTCTCTCTCTCTCTGTAACTCCACCTCTGAAATAAATAAATATATCTTAAAAAACAATGGATAATAAAATTAAAAGATGTCTGTTCCCCCGTCTCACTCCTTGCATGGGAGCAGCCTGAAGGAAGTGTGGTGTCTACACTAAGAGGGTGGTGGATGGAGAAGGGTGGAAGCTCTCCGTAGCAGAAGACCTGAGCAATGTATTTTCATAGTCACTGCACATAGAAATCCCTTTGAGTTATTAGGAGATGAGGCATTAAAGTGAATATAAGAAAAGAAAAAAAATCATCTTTCAGTTATCCCAGGACTGTCTGTTTAGCTTGCGGATTTCACATCATAAACTCACCAGCCTTGCTTCTGGAAGTCTCTTCTTGCTGCTGTGTTCCTTTTATCCCTTTCACCACTCAGCAACGCTTTTCCTGGAGGTTGACAGAAGCAGAGAAGCCAAAATTCAGGCCATCTTCTCTGCTGTTGAGTCAGCAAGACCCTAACCCTTCTTTCCCCATTGATTTTTAATTTTCCATTTTTGGGGGAAGGGTGATTCTTTTCTCTTGTTTGTTAAATAGCAGGAGGTGATGTATTGTTTATGCAAGTGTTTTTCCCTAAGGATAACCTGAATTTACACTTGGGTCAATAATTTTGAAGTCCCAGGTAAAGAAGGATACTGTGTTGTTATTATCAACTATTTTTCATTATTTCATCTATATTGACATTGCCTTAAAGTATTGGCTTTTCTGTGCCCTTCAGGTTCAAAATTAAAAGGATGCTTTATATATTAAAAAAAAGAAAGAAAGAAAAGCCATCACCACCAGTGTTTCCTCCTTACCTAGAAGAAAACATATCCTTGAGAGTGATTTTTATTTTTTAAGGCACTTAGAATTTATCCAGGAAGTTACTTGAGCTCAAGCCAGAAAGAGGAGTAGATCATCCAACTTTTGACATTTTCCAGGCCTCTGTGTGCAGAGCTTGGTGACCCAATTATTCTCTGTTGGTCTAAACTCAGCTGAACAAGTCAAGGTCTAATATGAAAGAAGTTTAGGAGGCATTTTAGGATGTATGTGCCTTTTAAAAAAAAAAACCTAAAACCACTCTTATAAAGAAAATGAAGAATTAAAGAAAATGTGCCATGTTAATCTTGAAAGTTGGCACTGTTGTGCTATAAAACAAACCTGGAGGCCAAGGCAAATATTCCTGTAAAGCGGTCAAACCCAGAGGGATGTTGTCCAAGAGGGTAGTAGCCAAACCAAACTCTGGATTTTGATTTCTTCACATGAACACCTAAAAGTAAGGTGCAAGGTATGGTTATTAAAGGATGAACTTGAGATATAATAGAATCACTCTTTTCCTCGGCTTCTTTAATGTTAAGCAATATTTGAGGGATCTACAAAAACGTTTGTGGAAAATGCATATCAGAATAAAAGCCATACATGAATCTCAAAAATAAACTCTTAAAACATGTTTCTGTTTTCCATGAAATTTTTGAAATCCCCCCATATTTTGAAGTTAGAGCTGAAATGAATTTAACATTTGAGGTGAAAGACATTTTAAGTTATTCTTTTTATTTTTTACAGAATGCATAGATTAAACACATTATATGTTTGATCTAGTCCTAAATGCTAGGGATGACAGCTAATACCTGATTTCTTAATTTAGTTTTTAAAATATTCTTATAAGGTCTACATACTATCTCCATTTTATATGTATAAAAATGAAGAAAAGTGACAAGAGTTACCTCTACTTGTATAATTAGTAAAAGTTGGATTCAAAACTCAAACCCAAAAACCCAAGTCTTTCTAATACAGCTATATATCCTTGATCTGAAATAATTGGAACCATTTTTGTTTCAGATTTGAAACTTTTTTAGGATTTTGAAATATTTGCTTATGACATTATCAGGTATCTTGAAAAGGGGACCAAGTCTAAACATGAAATTTATGTATGTTTCATATACGCCGTATGCACACACCCAGAAGATAATTTTATACCCTATTTCTTAATAATTTTGTGTGTGAAACAAAGTTTCATGGTGTAATTTTCCACTTATGATATCATATTGATACTCAAAACGTTTCAGATTTTGGAGCATTTAGGGTTTCTGATTTTTCTATTAGCAATGCTCAACCTGTGTAATATGCTTAAAAGAAATAGAAGCAAGTGAATTCTACAAAAGATCCAAGTGTTTAGTCCTTGCGGTTTTTTGAGTTTGAGAAAACATCAAATATTTGTCAAGATGCAAAATTCCTTGTATCATTATTTTAGAATGAACTTTATTAATGAAACTGGATCCAAGAAAGTCCTACAATCAGTTTTTTCATCAAGAAACTTCATTTTCATTTACGCAGTCCTTTCTTTCTTCATTTATGTATTTCTGGAACTTTACCAAAATCCTATATAAAACATGCACACACAGAGTGAAAACAAGTGGCCTCTTTATATAAACTAATCAAGAAGGAAATGAAGCCACCCAAATGTGGTCTAGACCATCTGTGGTCCATGATAAATAGCAAAATACAGTCATGTTTTCTCCTTAAATGTGGACTGTAAAATATAAAATCCTTTTTATTAGCACCAGATGTCAAAATGCTTATTAAAATGCCGTGGTTTATTAAATAACATCATGTTAGACTCACTGTCCTAGTAAGGACATTTTTTGCATCAGATTACATATTTGAAATTATATATTACTATTTCACATATCTGAACACTAATACATACATGAGGATACTTCAAAAATTTATGGAAAATGGAGTTAAAAGGCGATTTTATTTTGATGCAAAAAGTCCATGCATAGCTTTTTCTTAATACTCATTTTCCACGAACTTTTTGAAGACCCCTTATTTGTACAGATTTCAAATTTTTTTGCACCAAAATAAGCTTATCTTTTAACTCTGTTTTCTACTAATTTTGAAGTATCCTCATTTGCCAAAATTTGTATTTAGAAACACAGATATTTATACATCATGAACTGAATTAAAATATATTAAAGTCTGAAAAAGTAAATTTTCATTTGACATATGTTTAAGATTAATTAATATTTTTAGATAGCACTAAAAAATAAAGTGCAGATTTAAAAATATGGAATGAATTCTCTCTACCATTTCAAAACTTTTTTCCTTGACTTTCATGCCAGTTATTTTCTCTGCTTCCTGCTCACTCTGGATGACTAAAGCATTTTCTCTTCTTGAGTCAGGGAAGGGATAGCTTGGACAACCAAGCAGGAACACTCTACAGAATTTTTTCACGGAAAGTTTTTGGAAACTTTTCTGCAAGGCCATGGTTGGAATATTTAAAATTCAAATTTAAAGTCAATTAGAATTTGGTATGGTGAAACATAAGTATATATTTCACTTTAATTCATCACCTGATTTTTTGTTTTTTATTTTTAATATTTTTACTTCTTTTCATTTTATTTGGAAGACAGAGAGAGGGAAGTGTCGCTCCCCGTTTTCGTGGAGGAACGACACAGGACCCTGCGCTGTTCTTTCGTCTGCTCGGCCCTCCCCGGGTTTGCTGCTGGTTTTTCCCGGGTTGGCTACTATCCCTTCCACCTCCGTGGAAGGGCAGTTCCCCCTGGCCACATTCCCCACTTCCGCAGGGGAGCGGCACACCGCCGGCCGGCTCTCTCGGGGGCTGCACAGGTGTTCCTTCAGCTAGATGTTCCCCTTAGATGTTCCTGGTGCATGCTGTCTCTCTCCTCCTTTATAGTCCTCCTTCGCCAATCCCAACTCGGCTGCCCACACGCCGAGTACACTGCTCTCCTCCAATCAGGAGCAAGTCCTACAGTTTATTGGTTGAACTGGAGGCAGCTGTGTAGAAGCTGTTTTTCTCCTCTCCCAGCGCCATATTGTGGGGGAGCAGATGCATAGAATAAGTCTTAATTCCAGTAACTTAGTCCAGTCCAGATTGCTCCCCACAGATCCCCCTTTCTTTTTATTTTTGGTGTTGATACGCGCCTGTCTTCGGTGTCCCGCGGCACACACTCTGCTCTACTTGCTAGAGTTGCCACAGGTTCTTACAAGTCCTATCAATCAGGCAAACCGAATCCGGGTCCTCTCTTCGCCATGTTGTGAGGAGGTTTTTAGGCGCTGATGCGTGCCTGTGTTCGGTGCCCTGCAGCGCATGCTCTACTCTGCTAGAACTGCCTGCAGGTGCTTACAAAACCTATCAGGCAAACCGAATCCAAGCCTTCTCAGCGCCATATTGTGGGGGAGGCCTATTGGTGTTGATTCGTGCCTATCTTCGGTGACCTGCAGCTCATACTCTGGTCGAGCTGCCTGCTGGTGCTTACCGCCCTAATCAGGCAGACCGAATCCAAGCTCTCTCATTGCTGTGTTGTGGGGAGGCCTTATTGATGTTAATTCGTGCCTGTCTTCGGTGACCTGCGGCGCATAAGCTGCTAGCCGCCCGCAGGTGCTCATCGCCTCACTAATCAGGCAGACAGAATCCAAGCTCTCTCATTGCCATGTTGAGGGGAGGCCCTATTTTTCTCTATTTCTCCATCTCCGGGCATTCCTATCTCTCCCATTTAACTTCTATCTTCCAGCATTCCTATTTCTCTCATTTTACTTCTAAACTTCTGTTTCTCTTATCCCTGCGGCTTCCCGGCGCCCGCCCCGAGGCTGCTTCCCGGCGCCTCGCCCCGCCGGCGGGTTCCCGGCTCTGCGCGCACGCTCCGCGGTCTCCACGCACTTCGCGCCCGCACCACGGCCTTGCGCCAGCCCCGCGTTCCCTATCTATTCACGCCCCGTGCTCTCTCTGCATGCGGCGGCTTCCGCGAATGTTTCCGCCACAACCGGCATTCAGTCCAAGTTCCCCGGACTAACCTGGCGAATTTCAACCTGGCGGCCCACGTCTCTGCCTCTGGTTCCAGATCTTCGCCTCTTGCTCCCCGGGGTGACTTGAAGAACTCCAAGGTGGCTTATATCTCCGCCTCGGCCTGCACTCGCGGCTTCATCCTCCCTAACATTTTTCTCTACCCGGTATGTTTCCTTAAGTTTTCTTCCAACAATATTCCTCTCATTTCTCCTGGCTACTCCCCACAGTCCGTATCCGAGTCCAAGCCTCCTCCAGGTTTCACTTTCGCTTTCAATCTCCTAGCTTCCCCGCCATAGTCCGCATCCGAGTCTATGAAAGCTTTCACTTTCGCTTTCAATCCTAACTTCTTTCCCACAGTCCATATCCGAGTCTATGCCTAGGCTTTCAATAGCTTCTTCCGGCACCTTTTCTGTCCAGCTTTCCCTAGGCTGTTTGCTAGTCTCTCTCTCCGATATTTTTCCACTTCTTCCCGTTTCTTCCCTCCTAGGTTTCCTATCCGAGTCACGGCACCATTATGTTGCTCCCCCTCTTCGTGGAGGAGCAACACTGAACCCTGCCTAGGCTTCATATCCGAGTCACGGCACCATTATGTCGCTCCCCGTCTTCGTGGAGGAACGACACTAAACCCTGCCTAGGCTTCATATCCGAGTCACGGCACCATTATGTCGCTCCCCCTCTTCGTGGAGGAAAGACACAGGACCCTGCGCTGTTCTTTCGTCTGCTCGGCCCTCCCCGGGTTTGCTGCTGGTTTTTCCCGGGTTGGCTACTATCCCTTCCACCTCCGTGGAAGGGCAGTTCCCCCTGGCCACATTCCCCACTTCCGCAGGGGAGCGGCACACCGCTGGCCGGCTCTCTCGGGGGCTGCACAGGTGTTCCTTCAGCTAGATGTTCCCCTTAGATGTTCCTGGTGCATGCTGTCTCTCTCCTCCTTTATAGTCCTCCTTCGCCAATCCCAACTCGGCTGCCCACACGCCCAGTACGCTGCTCTCCTCCAATCAGGAGCAAGTCCTACAGTTTATTGGTTGAACTGGAGGCAGCTGTGTAGAAGCTGTTTTTCTCCTCTCCCAGCGCCATATTGTGGGGGAGCAGATGCATAGAATAAGTCTTAATTCCAGTAACTTAGTCCAGTCCAGATTGCTCCCCACAGGAAGGAGGAAGAGAGAGAGAGAAAAAAACAGTTATATATACACACACATACACAGATATCTTCCATCCACTAGTTCACTTTCCAAATGCCTGCAACAGCTATGACTAGGCCGTGCTGAAGCCAGCAGCCAGGAAGTCTATCCAGGTCTCCCATGTGAGTGGCAGGGTACCCAATTACTTGAGCTGTCACATCTGCCTCCCAAGGTGCACATTAGCAGGAGGCTGGAATCAGAAGCAGAGCCAGGACTTGTACCCAGGCAGTCCCATATGAGATGCAGGCATCCCAAGTGGAACCAACTGCTTTGTCAGACATCTATCCCCTATATTTTTGTTAATACTTTTCAAGCAGGAAAAGCAGGTTTTCTTTTTTTTTTCTTTTAAAGATTTTATTTATTTAATTGAGAGGTAGAGTTACAGACAGTGAGAGGGAGAGACAAAGGTCTTCCTTCCATTGGTTCACTCCCCAGATGACCAACGGCCGGAGCTGCACCAATCCGAAGCCAGGAGCCAGGAGCTTCTTCCAGATCTCCCATGGGGGTGCAGGGACCCAAAGATTTAGACCATCTTCTACTGCTTTCCCAGGCCATAGCAGAGAGCTGGACTGGAAGAGGAGCGGCCGGGACTAGAACTGGCGCTCGTATGGGATGCTGGCGTCACAGGCGGAGGATTAACCTACTGTGTCACGTAGCCGGCCCAAGCAGGTTTTCTTAAAATGACTCAGCAATTATACATTATAATTTTTTTTTTACTTATTTGACAGGTAGATTTAGACAGTGAGAGAGAGAGAGACAGAGAGAAAGGTCTGCCTTCCGTTGGTTCACCCCCCCAAATGGCCACTACTGCTGGAGCTATGCCGATCCGAAGCCAGGAGCCAGGTGCTTCCTCCTGGTCTCCCATGCAGGTGCAAGGCCCAAGCACTTGGGCCATCCTCCACTGCCTTCCCAGGCCACAGCAGAGAGCCGGACTGGAAGAGGGGCAGCTGGGACTAGAACCCAGTGCCCATATGGGATGCTGGTGCCACAGGTGGAGGATTAGCCAAGTGAGCCACAGCGTCGGCCTTACATTATAATATTTTTAAAAAATTTTCTTTTCTTTTTCACTTTTATATATAATTTGTACATGATTTATTAGTTAAAGTGAGGGAGATTTAGGGAAAGTGCTTTTTTTAAAATTATAATTCACCTACTACAAAGTCAGTGAAGGTTAAATTACTCAGAAGAATGTCAGTGTGTGATATTCACATTGCTTTTACTTGTCCAAGGAAATCAACTTTCTTTTGGTAATTTGATTAACCTTTTCCACTTATTGTTACTTAGATATTATTCTGTAATATTCAAATCAGGGTCACCACTGAATGTAATCTATTGAGTGTGAAATCAGCAGGTGGGTTCTGGATAAAACAAAGCGCAAATAGTAAAATGGCTTACAGGTTGACCTAAAGATTTATTTACTTTGGGATTTTATCAGCTTCTTTTGTCTGGTTTATATGAGGTTTATATGAGGGCATTAGGAACAAACCTGTCTTTTGTTTCAGGAGCAGCAGGTGTTGAAACAGCCTTCTAGTTTGACTCATACAATGATAGTTAATGTATTTATTGACTTGATTGATCACTTTATACTCTAAGAGATACAGCCTCCCAATAAAAAATTATTTGAGTGTTTATATAGTTATCTAGCATAGTTCCATTTTTAATCTGGCATATTTGGGTTTGTGAGCAAAGGATACTTATCTGGATAAAACTGTTCCAAAAACAATTACATTTTAAACCAGCCCTATCATAAGACAAATATCAAAATGTTTTTATCCTTAGCCTGTTGGTGTGAATCATAGTAACCTATAATTACAATGACTTTACAGGTATTACAAAATTTAACAACTTCTGAGAGATCTGCCCAAATAAGCCAAATGATTCTTCAATGTACTTCAAAGGAATTCACTATTAATCAAAAGGGAATAAAGCCCCCAAATGTGATCTGTGATAAATAGTAAAACTATAGTCATGCTTTTTCCATGAGAATTAGTCATTAGATAATTCTGACAACCTGTGAAACATGAAATAATTCCAACTGTTCTGGAGTTACTAAATCTCCAGTTTGGCCCACTTACCTGCTCCCAGTCATGTATACAACATTAAGAAAAAGAAAAATGGATCAAACTTGTAGCATAGTGCTGGAAATGTATGTTTCCATGCACTGACTTAGCACTCAAGAAATATTTGCTGAATAAAATATCCAGGGAAATAACCCATGGGTGGTCTAGAGGCATGTAATTTAGCTCTGCTGGCGTAAGTGAGTATCTGACATCATCCCACATTCTGCTCTGAAGTGTACCCTTGCTTCATATTTCCAGAGCTAACTTATAAGCTCTTGATTGTTAGCTGGGTATAAATAAGTGTATCAAAGATAGTAGCAGTCCCTTTATATGCCCATAAGCCACCCTTCAGATCTTAGAGATATTCTATTAATGTATTATATGGTTGGGGTCTAAAGAGATTTATGTTATTATTTGGAGTTTACCTTAAGGAGGTACAATAGAATGTATCTAGTGATTTTTTTTGCAAGGAGATCTTTTTAAAAACTTTTAATAAAACGTATATAATAAAATTACTATCTTAATCATTCTTAAGTGTATAGTTCAGTGGTATCAAGTACATTTGCATTGTTGTACAACTATCACCACCATCATCCACAAAATCTCTTCCTTATCTTGCAGAACTAAAACTCTGTACCCAGTAAATAATAACTCCCCATCCTTTCCTCCCTCAGCCCAGTAATTTGAAATGAAATTTAATATAGTAAAGTATTGGTATATATTCAGAAAGAAGTCTATGTTCACCATCACATTGGTTAATGTTTTAAAATTAACATATTGTAGAAAATGCATCAATTTTCCAAGGAAATGAGGGCCCTTGAGCCTCCAATTCTAACTTTTTAGTTACTATTGACATGGGTAGGTGCCCCAGGTGCTGCTTCTCAAATATCTGTAACATCTCTGAATGTTAGTAATATTTTTCATGAACTAAGGACAGCTTTAATTTCCTGACATTTTATTTCCACCTACTGGGTTATTTCTATGTTGTAGGATTGTTAAGACTTTATAATTGCATGTTGAAAATAATGTTGATTATTTTATTATGTTTGGGTAACACAACTTATATTACTTTCTAATTTACTTTACATGTTATATCTGGTTAAATTGTCATGATGTAAATTTGCTTCCAAACCAAGTCAGAACCATTGAAATTTGATATGCTACTTCATTTAGGTTGAGGGCCCTCTGGAAGTCAAAATAGCCACCTACTTGATATTATTTAAGAAATATGGAGAATTTCTTAAATTCTCACTCCCACCCTGCCATGCATCACAATGTCTGAAGTCTTATTATTAGATGTTAATTTCTTTCTTTCTTTTTTCTTTTTTTTGACAGGCAGAATGGACAGTGAGAGAGAGAGACAGAGAGAAAGGTCTTCCTTTTGCCGTTGGTTCACCCTCCAATGGCCGCTGCGGCCGGCGCACTGTGCTGATCTGATGGCAGGAGCCAGGTGCTTCTCCTGGTCTCCCATGGGGTGCAGGGCCCAAGCACTTGGGCCATCCTCCACTGCACTCCCTGGCCACAGCAGAGAGCTGGCCTGGAAGAGGGGCAACTGGGACAGAATCCAGTGTGCAGGCGCCTCAAGCGGAGGATTAGCCTATTGAGCCATGGCGCCAACTCAGATGTTAATTTCTTGATGTTAATATTCAGATGCCCTTTTAATCTGTGATTATCTCTGTTTAAAATAATTCTTCTCATGGATTAAGAAGGAAATGTAACATTCAAAGAGAAAGTTTTAACTGTGTCAGCATTCTGCCTTTCATCCTGACTCCTGGGGAGTAGTATTTACCTGATATGTTGAAAAAGTTAGTAAAATGTAAACCTCTGTTTTTCAAAATTTCCTTCAGAATAAACAAGTATTTGTTGTGTGCCTCTTCTGTGCCACATACAGGTCTTGGTGCATCACGTGGATGATTGTATTTACTCTAACTCAGGACAAACCCATTGTACTGAGAAGGATAGGAAGCTCAAGGAAATTTGGTAGTTTTCCTCTTCTTTTTTAAAATTTTACCTATTTGACAGGAAAAGAGAGAGAGAGAGAGAGAGAGAGAGAGAGAGAGAGATGTCTTCTATCAGGTAGTTCACTCCCCAGATATCTGCATGGCCAGGGCTGGGCTAGGCTGAAACCAGAAGTCAGAAGCTTCACCCATGTCTCCACATGGGGGCAGGGGCCCAAATACTTGGGCCATCTTCTGCTGCTTTCCCATGAAAATAGTAGGGAGCTAGATCAGAAGTGGAACAGCCAGGACTGAAACCAGAGCCCATATAGGATGCCAGCATTGCAGGCAATGGCTTAACTCATTCTGCCACAATGCCAGCCCCAAGGTAGCTTTCTTAAGGTCAGGCAACCAGTAACTGTCTTTCTGATTATTAAATACACAATCTTAAGAATGAAACTGAATTGATTTTAACTGTAGTGATTGTACACTAAAACGTATTTATTTTTTGATTGACAGATAATTGTATATATTTATGGGGTACGCTATGCTATCTTGATACACAGATACAATGATCAACTCTGAATATTTTGGTTATCCATCATCTCAAACACTCATTGTTTCCTCTTGATGAGTGCAAAGACACAGCTAGATAGGAGGAATGAGTTGTGTACAATTACAGAAGAATGGTTATAGTTAACAATACTGTATTATATAAATCAGAATAGTGAGAGGAGAGGATATTGAATGTTGTCATGGCAAACTATATTTTGTTAGGGTGATGAGAGTTTTAAGAAGACTGTTGATATGATCAGGTTGTTTTTGGAAAGATCTCACTGTTGTGAACAGATTGGAGAAGAATACGACTGCAGTCAGACTGAGAAGTTAGGAACCCATTGCAGTGATCTAGGTGAGGCCTAGGTATTGCCCAGGATGTTGCAATAGGAGTGAAAAGCAGTAGGTGTATTTAAGCAAGATTTGGGAGATTGGGGAGAGAAGAAAGGAAGGAATCAAAGATGATCTTGGGGTTTCTAATGCCATTTGCCTGAATGAGAACACAGAAAGAAGTCAGTTTGGGGCTGAGTATATGAGTGTATTTCAAAAGTTTGTGAAGATTGACATCTAAGGTCAGTATATTTTGCTGCAACAAATTTTAGAAATCATGCATACTCTCATTTCTCTTCAGGTCGTATACATCTTTCACCTTTTACTAAAGAAATCATGCATAGTTTTTCCATAATATTTAGTCCCATGATTTTTTTTTAAAAAAACGTTCTGTGCAAGGATTTCACAATTTTCTGCATCAAAATAAACTTATCTTTTATTTCCATTTTCCACAAATGTTTTGAAGTACCTGCTTATGTGCATGGCCAATTGCATGGAGGGAGAGCACGGGAGGGAGGGAGGGAAGGAGGGAGGGAGGTGAGAGGAGATTGAGTTTTGGACACATGGAGTTCAGGTGTTGGCTGTGGAATGTGCAAATAAGTGCAGACTCCTAATCAACAGTTTGCTCTACTGTCCTAAGGCAAGGGGAAAGAGGCTTGGGCTGAAGATACATAATACAAAGAAATGAAATCAGCATGTAAGAAGGGCACAGGCAGAAGGCAAATCCACCATGAAAATGATGAGGAAGAGACAGAGGGGCAGAAAGCACAGCAGAAACAAAGAGTACCTAGAAGGGTACAATTTCCAAAGAGGGTGGGCAGCTTCACTGGCTGCTGTAAAGCTGCTGAGAGGTCAAGTGATACAGGAACTGGTTCAGCCCCAGGGAGATTGTTGGTGACATCAGGCAGTAGAGCAGAGGATGGTAACTTGACTTCAGTTTTCTTCTCAGTTATTAAATGGACACACAGTATCACCTAAATCTTAAGTCAGAGAAAAGTAGATTTAATGCATCTCCCCCCAAGAAAATATTATGCTCAGGATTCCACATGTCTTGTGTAGTCTCTAAAATCATTCAATCTTAATATGCCAGTTAGCATTTTTTTGTTTGTTTTTTAAATATTTATTTACTTATTTGAAAGTCAGAGTTACACAGAGAGAGGAGAGGTCTTCCATCCATTGGTTCACTCCCCAGTTGGCTGCAAGGGCCTGAGCTGTGCTGATCTGAAGCCAGGAGCCAGTAGCTTCTTCTGAGACTCCCACGAAGGGGCCCAAGGTGTTGGGCCATCTCTTACTGCTTTCCTAGGCCATAGCAGAGATCTGGATCAGAAGTGGAGCAGCTGGGTTTTGAACCAGCGCCTATATCGGATGCTGGCACCGCAGGCAGTGGCTTTACCCACTATGCCACAGTGCTGACCTTTTTATTTTTATTCCTAAAGGCCATTTGGTTATAATTTTGCAACCTGATTTTTGTTGTTTCAAACTCAATGATGACATTCTTGACTAAAGCATTGTGATTTTGAGATATTAAGAAAATTGTGTTTATTGTTTTACAGGTGCTCTCTGACAAACGAAGCAGAGGAAAAGCAGGTAAGTCTCTGATGGAATGCTTTACAGTTTATTTATAAAAGTTGTTCAAAGAGCCTTGTCTTCTCATATAATTGAAAGCATGCCATGAGTCTTGTGAACCCCTGGTAGAAAGTGCATTGCAGCCGGCGCCGCGGCTCACTAGGCTAATCCTCCACCTAGCGGCGCTGGCACACAGGGTTCTAGTCCCGGTCGGGGCGCCGGATTCTGTCCCGGTTGCCCCTCTTCCAGGCCAGCCCTCTGCTGTGGCCAGGGAGTGCAGTGGAGGATGGCCCAGGTGCTTGGGCCCTGCACCCCATGGGAGACCAGGAAAAGCACCTGGCTCCTGGCTCCTGCCATAGGATCAGCGCGGTGCGCCGGCCGCGGCGGCCATTGGAGGGTGAACCAACGGCAAAGGAAGACCTTTCTCTCTGTCTCTCTCTCTCACTGTCCACTCTGCCTGTCAAAAAAAAAAAAAAAATGCATTGCATATCCAGCTTTTATTTTGAAATATAAGTGATAAAATAGGAATTAAGCATCTATGAGGGGAGGAGTTTTTATTTGTATGGTTTTTGTGCTTGAAAATCCAAATATTTTACAACTTTATTACATTTCTTACTTTAATGACTATGTAATCAAATATCTAATGTCTCCTTGAATTACCATTTCTCACCAACACTTTTGCAGCTGTTGTTTTTCTCTTGATTTGCACAGCCATGGTGGACACAACCTTATGAAATCTGTTTTCAGTCCTTATTTTGTATTATTATTTACATACTTACACAGAAAGGAACCATTTCAAAGCCCTTTGTGCTATTACTGTCTGTGTATTGTATCTTAAAGATTGTGTTTCTTGACTAGTTCATTCATAAGTTAAAACTTTTTTCTCTGAGTTTGTATCCTGCTATCTGATTTTTAAATGATCTCATCAAGGAATGTCTATAAAAGTAAGTCTAACGCTGCCCTTATCTGGATTGGTAATGGTCACCTTTTCCATCTTTATATATTCATTTTCCTGGAATATGTTGATACCAATTTTAGTTCATTCAGAAATCCAAGCCTCAGCTTCAGTTCCATTGAGGACCGTCACTAGATTTTTGGGAGAGAGTCATGTGCTATCTTCCATCTCCTGGGAACAGTTGCAAAGAGGCATCTACAATCGACCACAAGTCACAGTGAGTTGACTCCATGGAGGGGTCTTCCATGGGTGTGCTGGGCCCAACAGCTATTCTGCTGTGACCACCCAACAGAACTTGTTCCTGCTCTTCTATGAGATGCTTATATCATCACTGTGCATGATTTTGTCCATTCCCACTTTTATTTTGGGGACTTTATATAACTCTCAACCACTTGACAGCTAAAACAAAGCTCTCTTTTAAAATCATACAAATAGTAATTAGGCCATAACTAGAACCCTCTGTGCTTTGTCTCTCTTGTTAAAATTCCGACCTGAATTCAAGGAGCTGATAGTGCTTTTATGTCAGCAAAGAAAGTGATTCACTCCAGAAGTGACCAACTATGGGACTCATATGAATGAGAGGCTGTGGGAGTTTTAGACAAAGCATTTCCCTATTTGATAACTAGAATGTGCTAGATCTATTTTCTTCATTCTGCAAAGATATCCAAGTTACTCTAGCTAAAGAATATGTTTTCATCCTATAAACGCTGTAGTCAAGAAAGAAAAAACACCTGCAATTCAGTCCTGACCAGAAATGACCAGGATGTTTCCAAGAAATTAAATCTCTTAGAGGAAGTTCAGCCATGGAGGCACCATTGGGGTGTAAGAATCTTGTATTGGATATGGGACTCAGATATTATTCTGTCCACTAGAGATTGAATTGTTAGCTGCCTAACCACTCAAAATCAATTAAAAAGCAAGTAAGCAGGCCAGCAAAAACTAGGAAAGAGTTAAATCAATCTTCACCTCAGTATTTACAGAAAGCACTCGGAGAAGGAAATAATGGTGAAGGATATTTGAAAGCAATTTTTTCTGCATTTGCAAATCAAGGCAGAAATTTTGAAGCCTGCAGTGGCATAGCGGGTAAAGCCACCTCCTGCAGTTCCAGTATCCCATATAGGCGCCAGTTCCACTTTCAATCCAGCTCTCTACTATGACCTGGGAGAGCAGTTGAGGTTGGCCCAAGTCCTTGGGCCCCTGCACCCGCATGGGAGACCCGGAGGAAGCTCCTGGCTCCTGGCTTTGGATCGGCATAGCTCCAGCCATTGCAGCCTATTGGGGAGTGAACCAGCAGATGGAGGACCTCTCTCTCTCTCTCTTTCTCTCTCTCTCTCTGTAACTCTTTCAAGTAAAATAAATAAATCTTTTTTTAAAAAAAACCTCATCTTTCAAATTAAATTGCTAACTTTTTGATAGTCATTCCATTTTGTTATTTATAAAATAAGAAGTTGCCTCCCCTAGTTTCTTTTTATTTTTAATTAAAAAAAAAATCTGTTTATCTGAGGGGTGAGAATTTGGCACAATAGTTAATACACCACTAGGAACTCCCACAACCTATATCAGGGTGCTTTGAGATTGGGTGGTGACTCCATTTCCGATTCCAGTTTCCTGCTAATATAAACCCTAGGAAGCAATAGGTGATCACTCAGGTACTTGGATCCTATCTCCCATGTGTGAGATCTGGATTGAGTTCCTGGCTCCCAGGCCTTTGGGGAGTGAACCAGCAATTGGTGTCTTAACCTCTCTGCTGAACACCTGCCCCTCATCTACATTTCTGATTTGTCTCCCTGTCGTTGATTCATGACTGAAGTATCTAAGACCTCTCTGCATGTTTTCTCAGAGGTGTAATATGGCAGTCAGACTAAAGAGGCCACTAAATATATACAGATGTGAGGTGGAGTATAACGTAAAAGGAAGTGATCGTGACCCAGGCTCACCATTTACTTTTTTTTTTTTTTTTTTTTTTTTGACAGGTAGAGTGGACAGTGAGAGAGAGAGACAGAGAGAAAGGTCTTCCTTTTTCCGTTGGTTCACCCCCCAATGGCTGCTGTGGCCAGCGTACCACGCTGATCCAAAGCCAGGAGCCAGGTGCTTATCCTGGTCTCCCATGCAGATGCAGGGCCCAAACACTTGGTCATCCTCCACTGCACTCCCAGGCCACAGCAGACAGCTGGACTGGAAGAGGAGCAACCGGGACAGAACCAGCGCCCCAACCGGGCTAGAACCTGGTGTGCCGGCGCTGCAGGCAGAGGATTAGCCTCTTGAGCAACGGCGCCGGCACCATTTACTCTTACAAGGGAATTAATCATGATCATTTCTTGTGTTTTAAAACTGCCCAATCCACAATGTCCTCTGACTGCAGTTACTGATTGAAAACTCACTGTAATACAGATCTCAATGTAATACAAATCTCAAGCAGAAAGTACAGGCAATCAGGTGGTTAAAGGCTGCTATTGCTTTCCTGTCAGATGAAGAGAGGACACTGTTATTTAACCACACTTGTTTCTAAGTAGGTTTAATGGTCCATTGAGACCAAAAGATCTCAAGCTAGTGATGTAAGAAGCATCTACTACAGCAACAGAGGGGTAAATCCTTAGAGTTTATGCCTATCATATCATAGCTTTTTTCAGATGCCAGTGAAAATAGAAAGGGATTGTTACACTGTGATGTGGCTTACCTAATGGAATGAAAAGGTGATCTGTTTTTGAAAAGGGAAGATGCATGTCCATAAATATGCCCACACTTTCAAAATTAAACCAAGTTGCCATGGTTGATTTAATTTAATCTTCTAAATGACTTGCTCGTTGTATGTGCTTTCATTTCTTCAAGTTTTCACATAGAAGATAACAGCCAACTTACTGTTGCTCACTCTCAGGGATATTTGGATCTTGCATGGATGCACCATTCTTGACAGATCATGTACAGTTCATTCAAAGACTGTAATAATAAATTTCTCTCTCATAAAGAAAAATTTTTAAACCTAAGGAAAATGAAATCACATCTGGAAAATCTCACTTGCTTCTTTTGTTTTCAGAATAATTTCACAAAAGCAACAGGGGCACTCCTGTCAGAACAATTCCAAATAAGACTTCACAGACATAACTATTCATCCTGCCTGCCAGAACTGTAATTACTTGCTGTCGTCTAAGCTTAGTGGTACTACTGTGTTTATTAGGCTCATTACCAAAAACATGAAGGAACTGACAGTAACAGAATTTTACAAGAATTAGAGATACAGATGATGCAATCAGTCAAAAATACTCACCAACTCCATTTCTTATGAACAAAAACATGTACTATGGAAGGTACCTGTTTTTTCTATTTCACTATAATTTAAATGTGGAGATAAATGCCTGAGTCCAAGAAATTCTTGGTACGTTTTAGCAATATCAATTTGAAATTATAATTTCAGCATAATACAGAATGTTTATTGAGCTTCTACTGTGTCCCAGGCTCTGTGCCAAGCATTAGAAATACCAAGATATATGAAATAAAATAATTCCTCCTTTAAAAAGCTTGCCTGACTTAAATCCTCTCAAAATGTCTTCAGTGAAACCAGAGCTTTTCAGTAAATTTGTGACTATTTGGTGAAATTTGCAGTAATTTAGTACAGTTTATAAATGGTGGTTTCCTGTGGCTATATATAGAAATGATTAGCACTCTGTGGCAATGTGCCATGAGGCAAAAGGAAAGCATTGCAGTATGCCAAGAGGAACCTTCATTGTATTTGATTTTAATTAGTGTGAATCCCTGTCTTGAAAGCAAGGGCCACATACAGCTTAAGAGCTTAGAGATCTAGTTAAAATTCAAACTTTCCCTTCATATTTGAGTTGCACCAGTTCATTCCCTGGAAAGTTGGTCTTAGTATATAGTTTTAGCTCTTGCAAGCTGCCAAACTTAAATATGGCTAGAGGAAACTAGAGTGTTTTCTGTTCTCCCTTCCTACCTCTCACAGCTGGAATTTCTGGCCTTCTCCAAGTTTTCCAAACATTTACAGAAGATCCCCTAGTAGTAGGGTAGACAAAGAAGTTGCTCGACCAGAAAATATTCAATATGTTTTGTAAAAAATATTTGTCTATTTAATTATTTGAAAAGCAGAGAGAGAGAGAAAGAGAGAGAGAGCGTCCATCTGCTGGTGTACTCTCCAGATATCCTCAGTAGTCAGTTCTGGGTCAGACTGAAGCCAGGGGCCTGGAACTCCATCCAGATCTTGCACCTGGGTGGCAGGGGCACAGGTACTTTTGGCCATCTTCTGTTGATTTACCAGGCACATTAGCAGGAAGCTGGATTGGAAGCAGTGCAGCCAGAACTTGAATCTACACTCCAATATGGGATGGCAACATTACAAGAAGCAGCATAAACCAATGTACCGCAATGTTGGCCCCTCAACTTATGTTCAGCCTTAAAATTCTTTTTTGGGGGGTAGGGCCTGGACTCCCACCCCTGAGCTGTCCCTTGTTATCACATCATAGCCACCCTGACATGGTAACCTCCCTCAGCCTTAAAGCGGTAGACACTGATCTCAGTGTCTGCAGTGATGCCAACCCCTACTGGGCTTCAGTGTGGTAAACTGGCACTCACCCTTCCTTGGGGATTTTGGCCAGAATCTGAGGTGGGTATGCATCTGCTCAGAAATCTCACCTACCATGGTACTCTGTGGCTACGGTTTATGGCCCATAGCTGGGGTTACAGGTCCCCTGATACGAGATTTGGGTTTCAAAGCATGGCATAAAGCAAGAGAGCAAATTCAGAGAGGCAGAAGCTTCCAGCAGTGCCAGGGCTCTTGGAACGTGGGTTGTGATGCATTCCACCACAAACAGCCATGCATCTCTGCCAGTCTGGCCATCCTGAACAGCTCGCACAACTGGAAGCTGTTGTGATATCCTGGGTGTTGTTTAAGGGCCTGCAGGCAAGGCAGTCCATGCCCAGTGCCCAGGGAGTTGTATCTGCAGCCAGTGGGGCCTTGGGCCCAGCCCCAGGAAGGGGGCCACCCCTCGCTATCCTTAAGATTTTTGTTGACTTTGCATTGCTGTTCCATCTGCCTTAAATGTCCTTCTCTCATTCTCGGCATGGCTGTCCTATTCTAATGAGGATTAAATGTCACCTATTTTAAAACACTTTCTGCCCTCTCTCACTAAGGAGTTGACTCTTTCCCCAGCTAGTTTCTCTCTCAAGTTTGAGAGCACTTGTCAGAATTCTTCATTCATTTCCCTCCTCTTTCTTCCTCCCTTCTTCTCTTCCCTCTTCTCCCTTCCTTCCTTCCTTCCTTCCATTCTTTCCAATAGACAGGAGGGCACCTGTCTTGTTCACTTTCATCCCTTGTTCACTGTGATGCAGCAGGTAGCAGTAATACCATAGCATTGATCTGGTGATTCCATGGCCTCTTGACACATTGCTGAGTACTTCAATGTGAAAAGGGAAAGTCCAAAATAGTACAGAAAGATACAAGGTCAATTTTTATTGAGAGCCTATTATATACCAGGCAAACATGTTACATTCCTTATGTATACCCATTCATTCCAAACCTCGGAACCCTGTAATGTGGAAAGTAGTCCCCTCACTTAATACCTAAAAGACCATAAAGGTCAAGAAGGTAAAATGGTTCACTGAGCATCAGAGTTGGAAATTAGAGCTGCCACTTTCTTATCTCTAAGACCATGAATGTTTATTAAACAAATACTCCCCAAGGAATATGGTGCATGGAGGGGGAGGTGTTACGAGTTGCTTGCATCCACAAACTTCCTCTACAGTGTTTTACATATTCACAAACTTACTGAGCAGGCACTATGATTCCTGATGAGGAAGACAAAGAAGAAAAGGTCATGTGTTCCCTCAAGGAACTCATAGATAGATACGAAAGAAAATAAACACACCTAATACAAAAGGACTTAAAAATTTTTATGGAAAAATAGAGTTAAAAGATAAATTTAGGGATAGGCATTTGACTAAGTGATTAAGATGCCCATACCCCACAATGGATTGCACTCTTGAGTTCTGGCTGCTGAATCCAGCTTGCTGCTAATGCAGACCCTGAGAGGCAGCAGTGGTGGTTCAAATCACTGGGTTCCTGTACCCACATGGAAGACCTATATTGAGTTCCTAGCTCCCAGCTTTGATACACGCAAGTCCTACCTATTTCAGGATTCTGGGGAGTGAACCGGTAGATTAGAGCTCTCTCTTCCTCTGTCTCAATCTCTTTATTCCTCTGTCAATACATAAATACATTTAAGAACTCTTTAAAGAACTCTCATATAGAGGGATTAAGCACACATATATATTATCTATTATATCCCTGCTGTTATTTAGCACACAAACATAGCAAGATAAATAATCCTTAAAATTAAGGAAACATTATTGTGATTATGATTAATGAACCCTTGTTACCTTTATTTAAATGTCCCTTGTAAATATGAATTATTCATAAAATAATGAGTTCACAACTAAAACTAAGGAAATGGCTTGATCTTATGGTGGCTGTTGCTTCTACAGTCTTTGTCAGGAATCTGGACCTGAGTGAACCTGAAATAAGGGCAGGTCCATTGCTGGTGTCCCCCTCCTGTGGGCTTCTGGGAAATGGGACCGGTTTTTGTAGAGAGTGAGAGACCTTAACAGATGAGTTCATGATAAGAAAACAGAATGGCAGAGAGCAATCACAATACTTGGTAGCTAATTTTTTGGCAACAGGAAAATAATATTATCTTGTGGAAAGAACCCTCTACTGTAATCAATAATGTCTTTGCAAGAAACACTAGAGTATCAGTTTGTTTTGTTGTTCAGAGCCATTTACTGCCAACAGTAGACATTTGCTGAAAAAGATCCTTTTAGGCTTACTTCCTATTTCATTATCTGAAAGAAAAAAAAATGTTCAACACAACATTTTATCATTTGGTCTGATGTCTAAAGCATGAGTTTCTCTACTTTTATTTTAAATCTAATGTTGAAAATTAATCATTATTTTATATTTAGATTTTACAATATACCTATACCTTATAAATAGATTTGAGATTACTCGATGTTTATTTTTATTTTTCATGAAACTGTAATCTTCATAAAATGTACATTAAAGCAAATAGAACAATTAAAAGGCAGCCATAATTTTTCTATCAAAATTATCTTTTATCAATGTGTTGTACTCAAATACATAATCTTGAAAGTACCACTCTTACACCATTATTTGCTTGTGATTTTAGTAGAAATAAAAATAACCCATGGAAAATTTTAACTCACCCACCATACTGACTGTAGTAGTATTACTATACTATAACTTTGATACATATTTGTCTTCAGCAACTAACTCAATCTTTGCAAGTATTAGTAGATCCCAATGATTCCTTGTAGGCTTCAGCTGCTTTGTGAAACTGTTCCTTCTTTGTATCCATGGTGTCCTACACACATCAGACCTTTGGTACACTTTTTTGAATGAATAAAATAATTGTTCATTTTATGACTGTAACAGATCTGTGAGGTAAACAATGCAACTATTGATTTTACAAAAAATGAGATTAATAAACTTTAAAACATTTGTCAAATTTTGTACATCTATTTACTGGCATACAAAAACTAAGACCAAAATATTAGTCAATTTTTTAACACTCTAGAATGGAGGATTGCTCATGTTTTGCTTTTGTTATTCTAAAAATTTTCCCATGGCCTTTTGAAAAGATACATAGACCAGGGCCGGCGCTGTGGCACAGTGGGTTAACGTCCTGGCCCCAGGCACCAGCATCCCATGTGGGTGCTGGTTCGAGACCCGGCTGCTCCACTTCCCATCCAGCTCTTTGCTATGGCCTGGGAAAGCAGTAGAAGAAGGCCCAAGTCCTTGGGCCCCTGCACCCACATGGGAGACCCGGAAAAAAGTTCTTGGCTCCTGGCTTTGGATCAGCACAGCTCCGGCCATTGTGGCCAATTGGGGAGTGAACCATCGGATGGAAGACCTCTCTCTCTCTCTCTCTCTCTCTGCCTCTGCCTCTCCTCTCTCTGTGTAATTCTGACTTTCAAATAAATAAATAAACTTAAAAAAAAGATACATAGACCACAACAGTACTAATAGGAATATAATGCCATGCACAAATGGAAGTCAAATATGTAATTTAAAATTTCTTATAGGTCCCATTAAAAATAAAGAGGTTAATCTTCTATTATGTTTATTTCTTTAGTTTTAAAATTCAACAATTTTTAAACATTTTGCAATATTGACTTCAAATGAAGGCATTATAAAATACACATAGATATAATTTTTTCTTGGGAACAAATATTAATACCACAAAGTGAGGGATTCGTGGCAGTGATCATAACATGGGGAAAAAAAGAGTAAATTGCCATTACGTTGTATGATTCAATGAGACAATATTTATAACTATACATCAAATGGTATAACATCCACACAATTTTTATACTGTATCTCTGTCTCTATATAAAATATATACTTATATTTACATTAACTTAATATATATTATATTGATATGTATTAAGTTATGAAAGTAATAGAAACTATGTGACATTTGTCTTTCTGGACCTAGCCTATTTCACTTAGTGTAATGAATAGATGGAATTTGAGATTAATAGCATTTTACTTATTCTAGAATTTCTAAAATTTAATAGCAATATACAAATTTAATGGCAAAATTTAATGGCAAAATAAAATTATTGAGATTTTTTTCTGCTAAGAATTCAAAATCTGGGGATATTTTTTTTTTTACTGTCAGCACATCTTAATTAAGAATAGCCACATTTCTGGCTGGTGGCTGGAGTATAAGTGGGTGTTTGGTTTGGATCTTGTGGAGAACAACATTGGGTGAATCAAGTCCCAGAGAAGGGACTATCATCACAGCTTGCCTACTGTGAGTTAAAGTCTTTTCCTCCATCCTCTTCATTTAAAATACTCCTGATTTAAAATATAGGTAAGGATTATTGATTTTCTTAATGGGCTTATTGAAAACATTCCTGCCTTTTTCTGCAATCCAAAATTTCATTTTTATGTTATACATTTGTTAATACAAGACTGAAAAACAGTGTTCTTTTTGGAGGCACACCGCAAGGTCATTGGAATCAGAGAAGCCTGAACTTGATTAAGTCTGAGCTCCAGGCACTTACCAGCCTGTGATCTGTTCAAGCCTTATTCCTCAGGTGTGAATGTGGGTAACTATATACCTATTTGGCATAATCAGTATGAGTTAATTAGTATCAGTATGAGTTAATAGACAAAAAGTTCTAATATCATACCTGCATGTGGTAAATAAATAGTAGCTATTACTTGCATTATTAATAACTAGTTGTATACAAAATCCTCATAACCACTTCCATCTACAACTTGTATTTGCTGAGTAACTTAGAGAGGAATGATAAAGCCTTTTACTGCCAAAGTCAATAACTGAGAATACATGGAGAAGCCAAAGGGTTCTGTTAATATGTCAGATCTCATCCTTCATGTGTTATAGGAAGCAAGTCACATTCCATTTCCTCAGATATAAAACATGAAAAGTGTGTTGTTATAATACAGGAGTATTGTGATACATTAATATATCATATTTCTTAAAGTTTTATAGCAAGTAAGTATATTATTCTGTTTACTATTCTGAAAGGAAATACACAGATAGCAAATACACTTTTATTTCAAAAATCAGTGTAATTCCTTAAGTGTAATAAATGAAATAAAAAGGAAAGTAATTTAAAATTATTGTTTATTCAGTATTTAATGCTCAGCTCGACTACATTAGAAGATATAATTAAATAGTTTGATATTTATAATGATCAGTTTGGATTTAAAAGAACTAAGACTATGAGAATCCATTTGATAGAAGAGTTATAGGTAAGAGAAGGATTGGTGAGAAGAGTACAATTAAAACAAAACCAGAGTTAAGATAAAAAGTAGTAACAGACAGGCTTTTATGAACATGATAGAAGACAGAAGAAAATAACATTAATTAAAGATTAGCTGCTAAGATAAATTGTCAGCCATCCACATGAAGTAAATGAAAGAGTTTGATTTTTTTTAAAGATTTATATATTTGAAAATCAGAGTTACAGAGATATGAGGGTGGAGGGGGGGGGAGAGAGAGAGAGAGAGAGAGAGAGATATCAATTTTCTATCCACTTCTTCACTTCCCCAGATGGCTACAGTGAGGCAGGAGAAGCCAAGCGCTTCATCTGGGTCTCACACATGGGTGGCAGGGGCCCAAGCACTGGGGCCATCTGCTGCTGCTTTTCCCAGGCCATTAGCAGAGAGCTGGATTGGAAGTGGAGCAGCCAAAACTAGAACCTGTGCCCATATGGATGCCAGTGTCACGGGCAGCGGCTCTACCAGCTATGCCACAACACCCACCCCCACCCCCACGAGTTTGATATTCTTAGAAATGAGCTAGTTTTATTTATGTATGGTGTCACGATAATTAATTCCCTGTGCTATAACATGAGACAGAGTAGAAAGAGAGTATGACCAAAAATATATTGCCTTTCTTGAAATCCTATCACATGTCAATGCAGGCAGTAGGCCTCATATTTAAAGCCATTAAAGATCATTTCATTCCCATGGACAACATAAAATTGAGGGTGAATTATAAAAATAAACAGTACTGTGATAAGTAATAAAGAAATTGCATAATTGATTTATGGGAACAATATTGAAAAAACTTGATAACCCCATATAAATAAATGGCTTAAACGTACATGATCACATTCAACCTTTTAAAATAATGGCTAGATAAGAAATATATATATTCCTGGACACAGTAAAAATGGCAATTACAATAATTACAAATGCAGATTAGTACTGATGTGTTTAATTGACAATTCCTATGCATAAACGACCGCCCTTGGTGACATGATTTTCTACAGTGGTTAACAGTTCTTCACAAAGTTATGAATAAAACTCTACACCGTTCCCACAATGTACATGGTAGTATCATTGCTATAAAATTGAGCATGTATTAAAACCATGGAAAAATTACTTTCTGTCTACACATAAAATGAAATTAAGGTCTAGAGACTCATAATAATTTATGTGGAAAGAGATTTAGAAATTGTGTAGATTGCAGGGCAGTTTTTCACTGTGCAATCCTGTCCCTTAGTTTCAGGAATCAGGATATTTTCTGGCCATGGGATACCAAGTTCTATTCAAAGATCCCAACCACTGCAATAAATAAACTATGCCCCTCACTTTTTCCCCAAGTTCACTCCTTCTAGAAAATATAGAATCTGAGTTTCAGACTATTAACTAAAGAAAAGGAAAACAAGTACAACAGACTTTAGTATAGTGCTTTTCCTATACAATGAACTCTTGCTTAAACTAAGGCTTACATTTTGTTCTTTTGAGAATTTTAATGAGATAAAAGCATCTATTCTTAGCTCCAATAATCATATAAAAATCATCCTGTCTCTTGATAATAATCAGCAGGTGAAACTCTCAAACATCGATGAAGTTATTAAAGACATCTTTCTGTTGTGGAAAGAAACCACTTCCCCCTGCTAGAAAACTCTATGGGCAAGCTTATAAACCAGTGTCTATTCTGACTGTGCAAAGTTTCTCAAAAGTACTATTGAGCTGTCAAGTAAGGCACAAGATGAATTTGGACTTCACAGAAAAACACATCCATATGACTACTGCTTATGTCATTTTTATTTACTTAACAAGCAATCCTATGGCTCTCCATAACATGCAGAAAGAAATCCAGAAACCTTTCCTGCCATTGAAGGTCCTAAGACTTCCTGCTGCTACTCACCACCCTGTCCCCATCTTCCATACTGCCAGTGGAACCTCATCCATTGCTGCCTTGCCTGCACTGCCTTCATTACAGGGACCACTCAGGCCAGACATAGGAGACCTGGAATTGAACCCCTATTCAGTCATTTAAAATTACTTCACTCTCATAAATGCCAAGCAAGGGGTGAGTCAACACGTTAATTTAATAAAATGCTTAGCCCAGACCCTGGTATGCAATATGTGTTCTGCAAGTATTAATTCCTTTGTCCTCCCTTTTAAAGACTTCTCATCCCACAATCTAGAAATGCACTGTTCTTGAGACATTCCCAAATTCCATCTCTGTAAATAGGTGCCTTAAGATGTCAGCCAGAAGTAATCATTCATTTATAGATCATGAAGTGGCTAGAGAGATTCAGTAGCTAAGAGCTTCATAACTAGTGAGGGAAAGAGCAGAGATTTCTACTTAGTTAGTCTGATCGTAGAGTCTGGTTTTGTTTTTGTCATAACATATTTTTTAACAAACAGCCTTACTGAAGATGAGATTTTCATACAATCCAATTCACCCATTCACAATTTACAAGTTAACATTTTCTAGAATAGTCAGAGTTGTGCAACTATCATCATAATCAATACTAGAATACCAAAAGAATTCGCTCACCCACGAGTGGTCATTCCCTATTTTCCCCTCCATCTTACTGCCCAGTTCCTGGAAACCACTAATCTGCTTTCTGTCTCCATTGATTTGCCTATTCTTTTTATTTTTTTTAACTCTTATTTAATGAATATAAATTTCCAAAGTACACCTTTGGAGTACAATGGCTTCCCCCCCATAACGTCCCTCCCACCCGCAACCCTCCCCTTTCCCGCTCCCTCTCCCCTTCCATTGACATCAAGATTCATTTTCAATTCTCTTTATATACAGAAGATCAGTTTAGCATATATTAAGTAAAGATTTCAACAGTTTGCACCCACACAGAAACACAAAGTGAAAAATACTGTTTGAGTACTAGTTATAGCATTAAATCTCAATGTACAGCACACTAAGGACAAAGATCCTACATGAGGAGTAAGTGCACAGTGACTCCTGTTGTTGACTTAACAAATTAACACTCTTGTTTATGGCATCAGTAATCACCCTAGGCTCTTGTCATGAGCTGCCAAGGCTATGGAAGCCTTTTGAGTTCACCAACTCTGATCATATTTAGGCAAGGTCGTAGTCAGAATGGAAGTTCTCTCCTCCCTTCAGAGAAAGGTACCTCCTTCTTTGATGACCTGTTCTTTCCACTGGGATCTCACTTACAGAGATCTTTCATTTAGGTCATTTTTTTTTTTTTTTTTGCCAGAGTGTCTTGGCTTTCCATGCCTGAAATACTCTCATGGGCTTTTCAGCCGGATCCACATGCCTTAAGGGCTGATTCTGAGGCCAGAGTGCTGTTTAGGACATCTGCCATTCTATGAGTCTGCTGTGTATCTCGCTTCCCATGTTGGATTGTTCTCTCCCTTTTTTATTCTATCAGTTAATATTTGCAGACACTATTCTTGTTTCTGTGATCCCTTTGGCTCTTAGTCCTATCATTATGATCAATTGTGAACAGAAATTGATCACTTGGACTAGTGAGATGGCATTGGTACATGCCACCTTGATGGGATTGAATTGGAATCCCTTGGTATGTTTCTAACTCTACTGTTTGGGGCAAGTCAGCTTGAGCATGTCCCAAATTGCACATTTCTTCCCTCTCTTATTCCCACTCTTATATTTACCAGTGATTTGCCTATTTTTGGCATTTCATATAAATGGGCTCCTAGAGTATTGGTCTTTGTAACTGGCCACTCTCTCAACACAGTGTTTTCAAGGTCTGCCATGATGTAGCACATCCTAGCACTTCATTTCTTTTCACTGATGAATTATATTCCATTGTATGGACATATGGCATTGTTTATGTATTCATCAGTTTATGGACATTAGGACTATTTCTGCTCTCTGACTCTTGTGAATAATGCTGCTAAGAACATTTAGCTACAAGTTTTTCTGTGAACTTATGCTTTTATTTCTTGTGACTTCTTGGAATGCTGGGTCTTGTGGTAATTCTGTGTTTCACTTTGAAAGGAAGAGCCAAACTATTTTCCAAAGTGGCTGCACTAGTTTGAATCTGCACTAGTGGATGTGTATGTTTTCCAATTTTGCCACATCCCCACCAGCACTTCCTATTATCTGTCATTTTGATTATAACCATCCCAGTGGCTGTGAAATAGTATCTCCTTGTGGTTTTGCTTTGCATTTTTCTAGTGACTAATGATGTCAATCATCTTTTCATATGCCTATTGGTCACTTGTTCAAATCTTTTCTTAAGGATGTTTTGTTTTTTTAAAAATTTTGAGGAAATAGCTCTAAAGAGAGATCTTCGTCCCTCTACCCCTCCTGGACTTTTGGGACTAATGTAATACCATATAACTCCTGCTTTATAAAAAACAGGAGGGAATGTTAGTAAAATGGCACAGTCCCAACACCATCCTAGGCTCTAGCCCCCACTGCCATTGCTGGAAGCCAGGTGGCCACATGGCCCAACCACCTGTGTCAAGCTCCATCCCATTCCTAATGGGATTTGCTGCTCCTGCTTCCCTGCCCAGCCCTCGGCAAAGTTTTAAAAGGACTTGTTCTTGAACAGGTGGCTCTCTTTCTCTCCATCTCCTGATCTCTCTGTCTCTCTGTCTCTCTCTGTGTGTGTCTCTTGATCTCTCTCTGGATCTCTCTCTTACACTCTCCTTCTCTCTCTTTTCCTTCTCTGCCCCTTCCCTCCAGTCTGTCAGGTTTCCCCCAATAAACTCTTCCCCTTAAAAAAATAAAATAAAATAAAATAAAATTTTGAGTTTAGCTATTCTGTATATATTCTTATATACAATTCTCTATTAGATATATGATTTGCAAATGTTTTCCCCTATTCTTTGAGTTGTCTTTCCACTTTCTTGATGTTCTTTGGAATACAAATTTTTTAAATCTTGATGATCCTAATTTATCTATTTTTTTTTGTCTTACTGCTTATGTTTTGGTGACATGTATAAAGAAGGTTTTGTCTAGCCTAACACAAAGTCACAAAGATTTACTCTTATGCTCTCTTCTAAGATGTTTGTAATTTGAGCAATTTCACTCAGGTGTGTGATCCACTTGGCATTAATTTTCATGCATGGTCTAAGGAAGGAATCTAACTTCATTCTTTTGCATGTGGATATCCGGTCACTATGGCATCACTTGTGGAAAATACTGTTCTTTTTTCCTATTGAATGGGCACTCTTGTTAAAAATGAGCCCGAGTTAATTTTAAAAGAGCTTATGATTCTGCCATTTCTACTCTTTGCCCTTCAAATGCTTTCATCCCTATAGACTGCATTTTCTTCCTTAACCTTACCATGCTCTTACACTCTTGCTTGTTTTCCTGCAGGCTTCCAACCTAACTGGTATATAGCTCCCAATTTTATCAGCCAGCAAATTCCTGCTCATCCTTAAAACTAGCTCATATGGACTCTCTGCCCAGTCTTTGTGGTTTTACCCCCAGAATATTATGTAAGCTACTAAAAGGTTTTGCTCTTCCTACTACAATATAATCTAGTTATTGACAGTTCCTTTGTTTTTCCTTTTCTTCTCAGTTTCCCCATTCTCTTTCTCTAAGTGCCTGGCATAGAGTCCAGCACACAGTAGACACTAGAGATATGAATCTGTAAAACTGAATCAATGAAAATGGCCTTGGCTAGGAATTTTAGAACCTCTAAGAAATTCAAGAAGATGTTAAAAAATAAAGCATTCAATAAATAAAAAAGCTCTTGCAAATAAAAACTGCAACTCACAGTAAAAACATTATCATTTTCTTCTTCTGATAAATTTCCTGTGGATTTATCATTGCTAAAGAATCATTAGGAACAGAAAAAACTAGTGAAAATTTTACAGGCCGATAAAATGTTTTATGAGCTAATGCACTTTTGTAATGCATCTTACAGACAGCATAACCAAGAATATTTTTAAATCAATTTTGTTAATGACCTTCTCTCACTTAGTTTTTATAGCTTATTTAAAGAAGATTAAGGATGTTTTAGTTTCCAATTTACAACACTTCAAAGTATATGCTTTGGGTTCTTTTTTTTTTTTAAATCAACTTACAAATGTATATATGAAACTAACATTACCAACAGCATCTGAAACTGATGTCTGCAGAACATTGCAAGAGACAGAAAATAAAAAGTGAAGTGAAATGAAGACATTTTTCTGAGACCCAGTTCTAACAAAAACCGAATAGAATGTTTTCTTTTTTTAGATAAAATTTTCTCTAATTGATGTTTTACACATTTTATAGCACACACTTGCATAAACAAATGAAAAATGATATAGAAAATAAAATTAATCATTTCATTTACTCCTACTGCCACTGTAGAACATCCACTTTTATCCACAGTATTCTTTTTTCATATGAACATTCATATACATACACATGTGTCTCAGCTGACTATTGCTATGCAATCAACTACCCTGAAAAAGGAAAGGGAGGGACTATTGGTAGATGTTGTAGTCCAATGGTTCACACCCCAGGGCTGGCTGCTTTGTTTGTTCTAAATGAAATGGAAGCATACCTGAGTGAAATAAGCCAGTCCCAAAGGGACAAATATCATAAGTTCTTCCTGATCTATGACAACTAACTGAGCACCTAAAAGGAAACCTGAAGAAGTGAAATGGACACTATGAGAAACAATGACTTGATCAGCCCTTGTCCTGACTGTCAAGGAACAACTTACTATTTTATCCCTTTTAGTATTTTTTTTGTTCTACTTAATACCATTGGTTGAACTCTTTAATTAACACACAATTATTCTTAGGCATTTAGATTTAACTGAAAAGTGATCTCTGTTAAATATAAGAGTGGGAATAAGAGAGGGAGGAGATGTACAGTTTGGCACTTGCTCATGTGGACTTACCCTTAATGGTAGAGCTAGAAATGTGCCAGGGGATTCCAATTCAATCCCATCAAGGTGGCATGTACCAGTGCCATCTTACTAGTCAAAGTGATCAGTTTCAGTTCAAATTGATCATAATGATAGGATTAAGTGTGAAAGGGATCACATAAACAAGACTATTGTCTGCTAATAATAACTGATAGAATTAAAAAAAGAATGAACGATTCAACATGGGAAACAGGATACACAGCAGACTCATAGAATGGCAGATGTCCTAAATAGCACTCTGGCCTCCAAATCAGCCCTTAAGGCATTCGGATGTGGCTAAAAAGCCCATGAGAGTATTTCAGGCATGGAAAGCCAAGGCACCGTGACAAAAAAAAAAAAAAAAAAAAAAAAAACAAACAAACAAACAACAAACACCTAATTGAAATATCTCTGTGAGTGAGTGAGTGAGATGCCAGCAGAAAGAACGGGCCATCAAAGAAGGAAGTACCTTTCTCTGAAGGGAGGAGAGAACTTCCACTTTGATTATGGCCTTGTCAAAGTAAGGTCAGAGTTTGTGAACTCAAGAGGCTTCCATAGCCTTGGGAGCTCATGACAAGAGCTTCGGCTTATTACTGTTATAAATAAGAGTGTCAATTGTTAAATCAACAACAGGAGTCACTGTGCACCTACTTCCCTTGTAGGATCTCTGTCCTTAATGTGTTGTACTATGCAAATTAATGGTAAAACTACTACTCAAATAGTACTCTATACTTTGTGTTTCTGTGTGGGTGCAAACTATTGAAATCTTTACTTAGTATATACCATGTATCTTCTGTATATAAAGATAATTAAAAATGAATCTTGATGAAGAATGGGATAGGAGAGGGAGTGGGAGATGGGATGGTTGTGGGTGGGAGGGAGGTTATAAGGGTAAAAGCTACTATAATCCAAAAGTTGTACTTTGAAAATTTATATTTATTAAATAAAAGTTGAAAAAAATGTAAAAAAAAAAAAAAAAGAAATGGAAGCATACCATACACATTACTGTAAAACTTTTCTTCTTCTTAATGCTAATATACAGAGAACCCATTTACTCTTTACCCATTTTCTTCTGGTGGTAATATTTTACAAAACTATAAAACAATATCAAAACCAGGACATCTGGGGCCATCACTGTGATATAGTGTGAAGCCACCACCTGTGACACCAGCATACTATTGTGGGTACCTGTTTGAGTCCTGGCTACTCCACTTCTGATCTAGCTCCCTGTTAATGCACCTGGGAAAACAGCGGCTATGACCCAAGTGCTTGAGCCCCTGAACCTACGTTTGAGACCCAGAAGAAGCTCTTGATTCTTGGCACCTGGCCAGCCCTAGCCACAGCTTTTCCAGCCATTTGAGGGGTGAACCAGTGGATGGAAGAACTCTCTATCTCCCCCCCAACATATCATGTAATTCTGCCTTTCAAATAATTAAAAGCTTTTGAGAAAAATAATAATAAGAACAGGATATCTATGTTGGTACAGTCAAGGCAGAGAAAATATCATCACGACAAGGACCCCTCATACTGCCTTTGCATAACCATATCCACTTCCCTCCCCTCCCATCTGTCCCTAAGTCCTGGAAACTACTAAGTCTTCCCTCTCTTTCTATAAACTCATCTTTTCAAGAATGATATATAAATGGAACCATAACATATGAGACTTTTTAAGATGAATTCTTTGCACTCAGCATGAATCTCTGGTGGTTCATCTTGGTTGTATGTATAGAAAGCTGCTTTCCTTTATTGCTGAGTACTATTCCATGATGTTGGTTTACCAGTTTGCTCAACCATTCACCCACTGAATGACATCTAAATAGTGTCCAGTGGGACCATTATGAATAAGGCTACTATAAATATTCATGGAGAAGTTCTTGTGTGAACCTAACCTTTTGTTTCTGTGGGATAATGCCCAGGAGGACAGTTACTGGATTATATGGCAGACACAAGCTTGGTTTTTAAAGAAATTTCTAAAATGTTTTATAGACTCACTATACCTTTGGCTGAACCAGCAAAGCAAGGGTGTTCTAGTTTCTGTACATTCTAGCCATAATTAGTTTTTAGTTCTTTTTTTTAAACATATTTTAGCCATTTTGATAGGTATTTTTAATATCTCATTAGGGTTTCAACATGTTGCCTAATAAATAATGACATTAAACACAAATTCATGTGCTCATTTATCTGCGCTTCCTCTTCAGTAAAATACCTGTTCATATATTTTGCCCATTTTGTAATTTTGGAGTGTATTTTCCCCCACTGTTTAGTTTTGAAGTTTCCTTTAATACTATGGATACTTGTCCCTTTGTTAGCTGTGTGATTTGAAGATATCTTTGGTAGTTTCTTTCTTTTTTTAAATCACTTTGATTATGGCCTTGTCTAAATAAGGTCGGAGTTTGTGAACTCAAGAGGCTTCCACAGGTTTGGCAGCTCATGACAAGAGCCGCGGCGTATTACTGACGTCATAAATAACGGTAAAACTGGTCTGCAAACAGTACTTTATACTTTGTGTGTCTGTGTGGGTACAAACTGTTGAAATCTTTACTTAGTATGGAGTTGATCTTCCTGTATATAAAGATAATTGAAAATGAATCTTGATGAAGAATGGGATGGGAGAGGGAGTGGGAGATGGGATGGTTTGTAGGTGGAAGGCAGGTTATGGGAGGAAGAACCAATATAACCCAAAAGTTGTACTTTGGAAATTTATATTTATTAAATAAAAGTTCTCTATAAAAAAGAGAAATCATGTGCTATGGTGTAAGGATGTAGGCACCTCCATAAAGAGGGGCAGACACACATTTTCCTATTCTTTGTGCTAAATACAGTGGAAACCATTATACGTAAAACAGAAATAATATGAAGCACAGAAGTCAGATCAGGTAGGGACCTTGATACCTGAAGGGGCTGAGTTTCTGATTTTTTTCTGGTGTTTGTTTTTGTTTTTGACTCACATTTCCCAGATTCTTTGCTGAAAAAGTTGGCAACCTGGAAACACCAATAGGTACAGACAGAAAGGGAACGCAGCAAAAGCTTGCTTTTCTTAGCCTGAGAATCACAAAAGGAATAACCTATAAAGATGGGAAACTTTTAGAGAATAATCATTTTGTTGCAAACAAATTGCAAGGTGGGGGTGGGGGTGGTGGGAAACATGGTTTCTTGTCTGCCTAGCAAAAGGTAAGGGGAGAGCCTAAACTTCTACATTCACTGGGTTATAACCAGGCACTCAACACTCCCTGCCAGAAGTGGTGTCAGAGGAGACTGAGAGAACCTGGACTTTCATCACCATCTGGCAGTAGTAAGGCATACTTCCCCTCCCCCATTACATGATGCCCAGAGAAGTCTAAAACAGAGTTAGGACTTTAACCACTGTTCAGTGGTGAGGAGGCCACTCATTTCCCACAGTGTCAATCAAGACCTTGGTGAGCAGTAACAGGCACTCTTCCCTCTCCCAGCCTGGGAGGTGTTAGAAAATAAAATAGTGAGATCTCAGCAGAGAAAAGAAATGCTCCATAGAAAAATAGGTTATGTAATAAAAACCAAGAGAAACTTTAGAGCTGAATTTAATATAATAACTAACATAGAAAACTAAGTAAAAGATATTAACATTAAGAGGAAAGAGCCCGTGAAATGTAGGAAAAAATTATTCAATCAGAACAGCAGAGATAATTGACTAAAGAAGGACAGCAGAGGAGGAGGAAGATATGCAGGAAGGGAAGATAAAATCGAGGAAAAGGGGAGTCTCAGGGACCTGAAGGAGTATAACAAAGTTCCTCTCCTTTGTTTCATCAAAATCCCAGGAAGAGAGGAGAAAGTACACAGAGTTGAAAAAGCGCTCAAAGAAAAAAATGATGAAAACTCTCCAAATTTAGAAAAGATATAAACCGATAGACTCAAGAAGATTAGCAAACTATAAACGTGGAGTCAAAGAAATCCACACCAAAGTACATCATAATCAAACGTCTGAAAACTAAAGAAAAAAAAATCTGAAAGCCAGTAAGAGATAAAGGCAGGAGTCCTTATTTACGGGGGAAAATAATTGGAATGACAATTTCCCTTCAGAAAGCATGGAGGCTGGAGTACAATTGTGTGACAATCTGAAAGTACTCCATGAAAGAAACTTTAAATGAAGAATCTTACATTCAGCAACGTATTCCTCAGAAATGAGAGGAAAATCAAGACATTCTCAAACAGAGGAAAAGTTACAGAATTTGTCTCAAGCAACCTACCCTGAAAGAATGGCTAAGGGGAAAAAAAGATGACATTGGTACCTGCCAACTTAATGGGATTTGGAGCCCATGACAAGTTTTTAGCTTTAGCCTTAGGGGTAAGTCAGAGGGAGCGTATGCCGAACTGTACATCTCCTCCCTATCTTATTTTTTAACAGGGATCAATTTTCAATTAGATTTAAACACCTAAGAATAATTCTGTGTTAATTAAAGAGTTCAACCAATGATATTAAGTAGAAAGAGAAAATACTAATAAGAATAAAATAGTAAGCTGTTCCTTGACAGTCAGGACAAAGGCTGATCAAGCCATTGCTTCTCATAGTGTCAGTTTCACTTCTGCAAGTCTCCTTTTAGGTGCTCAGTTAGTTGTCACAGATCAAGGAGGACATATAATATTTATCCCTTTGGGACTGGCTTATATATATATATATTTTTTTTTTTTTGACAGGCAGAGTTAGACAGCGAGAGAGAGACAGAGACAGAGAGAAAGGTCTTCCTTCTGTTGGTTCACCTCCCAAATGGCCGCTACGGCTGGTGCACTGAGCTGATCCGAAGCCAGGAGCCAGGTGCTTCCTCCTGGTCTCCCATGCGAGTGCAGGGCCCAAGCACTTGGGCCATCCTCCACTGCCTTCCCAGGCCACAGCAGAGAGCCAGACTGGAAGAGGAGCAACTGGGACAGAATCTGGCGCCCCAACTCAGACTAGAACCCAATGTGCCAGCGCCACAGGTGGAGGATTAGCCTAGTGAGCCGCAGCGCCGGCCAGGACTGGCTTATTTTACTCAGCATGATGATGTTTTCCAGATTCCTCCATTTTGTTGCAAATGACCAGATTTCATTTTTTTTTTTACTGCTGTATAGTATTCTAAAGAGTACATATCCCATAATTTCTTTATTCACTTTTCTGTTGCTGGGCATTTAGGTTGATTCCATGTCTAAGCTATTGTGAATTGAGCTATAATAAACACTAAAGTGCATGTAGCTCTTTTATTTGCCAATTTAATTTCCCTTGGGTAAATTCCGAAGAGTGGAATGGCTGGGTCGTGTGGTAGGGCTATATTTCTGAGGTGTCTCCAAACTATCTTCCATAGTGGCTTTAGCAGTTTACATTCCCACCAACAGTGGATTAGTGTGCCTTTTCCCCCACATCCTCGCCAGCATCTGTTGTTGGTAGATTTCTGTATGTAAGCCATTCTGACCAGGGTGAGGGGAAACCTCATTGTGGTTTTGATTTGCATTTCCCTGATGGCTAGTGATCCTGAATATTTTTTTCATGTGTCTGTTGGCTGTTTGGATTTCCTCTTTTAAAAAATGTCTATTGAGGTCCTTGGCCCATCTCTTAAGTGGGTTGTTTTGTTGTTGTGGAGTTTCTTGATCTCTTTGTAGATTCTGGTTATTAATCCTTTATCGGTTGCATAATTTGCAAATAATTTTTCCTATTCTGTTGGTTGCCTCTTCATTTTCCTGACTGTTTCTTTTGAAGTACAGAAACTTCTCAATTTGATGTAATCCCAGTTGTTAATTTTGGCTTTGACTGCCTGTACCTCTGGGATCTTCGCCAAGAAGTCTTTGCCTGTGCCTATTTCTTTTCTGTTGCTGGGCATTTAGGTTGATTCCATGTCTAAGCTATTGTGAATTGAGCTACAATAAACACTAAAGTGCATGTAGCTCTTTTATTTGCCAATTTAATTTTAATATTTGCCAACATGGTTTCTCTGATGTTCTCTAATAATTTGATGGTGTCAGGTCATACATTTAGATCTTTAATCCATGTTGAGTGGATTTTTGTGTAAGGTGTATGGTAGGGGTCTTGCTTCACGCTTCTGCATGTAGAAATCCAGCTTTCCCAGCACCATTTGTTGAACAGACTGTCTTTGCTCCAGGAATTGGTTTTAGCTCCTCGATCAAATATAAGTTGGCTGTAGATGTTTGGATTGATTTCTGGTGTTTCAGGTATTGTGATGCCTCCGGCTGTTTTTGTTGTACAAGATTGCTTTAGCTATTCAAGGTCTCCTATGCCTCCATATGAATTTCAGCATCATTTTTTCCAGATCTGAGAAGAATGTCTTTGGTATTTTAATTGGTATAGCATTGAATCTGTAAATTGCTTTTGGACGAATGGGCATTTTGATGATATTGATTCTTCCAGTCCATGAGCATGTAAGGTTTTTCCATTTTTTGTTATCCTCTTCTATTTCTTTCTTTAAGGTTTTGTAATTCTCATTGTAGAGATCTTTGACATCCTTGGTTAAGTTTATTCCAAGGTATTTGATTTTTTTTTTTTTTTTTTGTAGCTATTGTGAATGGGATTGATCTGAGAAGTTCTTTCTCAGCTGTGGCATTGTCTATGTATACAAAAGCTGTTGATTTTTGTGTATTGATTTTTTTTTTTTTTTTGACATGCAGAGTTAGACAGTGAGAGAGAGAGAGAGAGAAAGGTCTTCCTTCCGTTGGTTTACCTCCCAAATGGCCGCTACAGCTGGTGTGCTGCGCCAATCCGAAGCCAGGAGTCAGGTGCTTCCTCCTGGTCTCCCGTGCGGGTGCAGGGACCCAAACACTGGGGCCATCCTCCACTGCCCTCTCGAGCCACAGCAGAGAGCTGGACTGGAAGAGGAGCAACCGGGACAGAATCTGGTGCCCCAACCGGGACTAGAACCCCGGGGTACTGGCAACACAGGCAGAGGATTAGCCAAATGAGCCACTGCACCACCCGTGTATTGATTTTATATTCTGCTGCTTTATCAAACTCTTTCATGAGTTCCAATAATCTCTTAGTGGAGTTCTTTAGATCCCCTAAATAAAGAATCATATCATCTGCAGCACATGATTTCTAAGATACAGATTCCAACCAAGAAGCAGTGTCATGAGATCAAAGGTCATGTGTGTTTTAAGTTACAATAATTATTTCCAGATTACTTTATCAGTACACATTTCTACCAGCAACATATTGAAGAATTTTTCTCATATCTACATATAAGATACAGCTATTATTGACCTTATGATATTTGTGTCATCTTAGAAGCACAAAATAATACCTCACTGTTACTTTATTTTACATTTGGCTTGCCACACATTTTCATATATTTGTTGACTATTTGTTATCAATTCTCTGTTATTTGTCCCCTCATATCCATTGTTCCGCTTTGTCATTGGACTGTTTTTCTTTTTTCTCATCAATTTGTAAGAATTCTTTGAAACTGTAGATCCATTATCTTCCTTGCATTATGTTTTTTAAAGACGACCTTGTTTGTGATATCTTTTGCCATACAAATATTTTATCTTTTTGAAATCAGAAATGTTTATCATTTCTTTTATAGCTTCTGTTATATTTTAATCATTTCAATTCCTAAATTGTACAGGTAAACATCTATGTTTTCTTCTATAATATGTATTGCTTGTTTTAAATTTTATAATTAATGTTGTGATATGGTTGTGTGTGTGTTCATTTGTATACAAGTGTTCAACTCTATTTTCTTAGGGGAACACAGATCATTATAGGTATATGTGAACCCCAGTTCTGTTATGGTATCATCATTATCAGTCTGATATGTCTACTTTGCGAAGTTTTTCTCTGAGTATCTATTTTTTGTTATCCATTAAATTCTGACTCAATAGTTTAAATGTATTTTACTTTTTTAGAATGGATTTCCTTTTGTTTTTATATATTCTTTATGAATTTATTATTACTTTTCTCAGTTTTTTGTTTAATAGCTGCTTAATCTTAAAATATTTTTCACACTATTAATTTTCTTTAATTGAATATCTTTAATTTTCTTTTTTTTCTTTTTCTTTTTTTTTTGACAGGCAGAGTGGACAGTGAGAGAGAGACAGAGAGAGAAAGGTCTTCCTTTGCCGTTGGTTCACCCTCCAATGGCCGCCGCTGCAGCCGGCGCACCGCGCTGATCCGATGGCAGGAGCCAGGATCCAGGTGCTTTTCCTGGTCTCCCATGGGGTGCAGGGCCCAAGCACCTGGGCCATCCTCCACTGCACTCCCTGGCCATAGCAGAGAGCTGGCCTGGAAGAGGGGCAACCGGGACAGAATCCGGCGCCCCGACCGGGACTAGAACCCGGTGTGCCGGCGCCACAAGGTGGAGGATTAGCCTATTGAGCCACGGCGCCGGCCTGAATATCTTTAATTTTCGTATTTTTTCTCTTTAACTGGGTTTTATGATTCTTAAAAACTTGATTTTTTAATTTAAACTTCACTGAATTCCTAGGAATAACTTCACTGGTCACAATGCATCACAATTATTGTTGGGAAATCAGTGACAGTCTTCTCCACCCCTCAACATTTTTTTTTACATACTCTCTAAATTACCAGAAATTTGCAAAATAGACTCTCAAATGCCCATGCACAAGTCTGTGAGCTAGGATCTGTTTTATTTATCATTCTCTTCTTCTTGACCATTATTCTTGGAAGGGACAAGACATTTTTTTAAAAACTTTATTTTTTTAAGAGAAATTTTAGGTTCACAGCAAAATGGAGAGGAAGGTACAGAAATTTCTCAAAAACCCTCTGTTCCTACCATACACAACCTTCCCCTTAATTAATTAGCATTTGACGAACCTATCTTGACATATCATAATCACTCAGAGTCTGTGGTTAAACTTACAGTACATTCTTAGTGTAGTACATTCTATGCTTGGGACAAATGTTGAATGACTTGTAGCCACCAGTATAGCAAGATAAAGAGCATTTCACTGCCTAAAATCCTTTGTACCCTGCCTATACACCCTTCTCTCTCCTCAACCCCTGTCAATCACTGATCTTTCTACTGTCTCTATAGTTTTGCTTTCAAACCAAGAGAAGATGTAAAGGCAATTTAAATCCATATTAGTAAATTGAAGAAGCCAATCTGGAAAGGCTACACATTAAATGATTCCACCTATAGAACGTTCTGGAAATGGCAAAACGATAGAGACAGTTTTGATGAGTGCTTTATTTTTCTAAATTTCCTTTCCAAAGAAACCTATTTCTGTCTAGACCTGATGACATCAAGAGCTCTCTTAATTTGTCTCTGAATGGGAAACTCTGCCCACCTTCCCTGTGGTTCTTGGAACATCAGCCGAGGCATTGCTGAAGGGCTGCCAGTAGAGCAGCCAGCCAGGATGCTTGGGCCTTATAAGGATCGAAGGGAAAGTCAAAGGCAGAAATATGCTTCAGGAGGCATGGAGCAGATGAGATTCCAGTCACAAGCATGGAATCTGCAGTGACTCAGTTCACTTCTGGCAAATAGGAAAGGACGCAGGAGAGGGGATAACGGCCAGGGTGGAAGCAGTCTCTTCTGCCATCTGCCTTATTTGTGCCTTTTATTCCAGAGAATGACCCTTATTGGCAATGACAGGAGCTTACTCTGCTAGGGAATTTTCTAAATTTAATTTTAAAAGCTGCAGCTATCTATATAGGTTATTTCCAATAAAAGAACTCATACAATCATACTATGCCCCAATTTTTTTTTTTGAAGAATTCAAATAGTTGGAGTCAGAAATGTTGCCGTAACATTAATAAAGCTCATGGATATTGCAGTAGTAGGACTCACCCATTCAAGAGCTTCTCCTGTCTCAAAACCTCTTTCGAGGTTGAAAGTCTGCAAGGAAATTTTGAGAATGATTGGAGCTGGAGAGGTATTCTTAGGAAGAAGTGTCTATTTCTGGAGGTTGGTAAGAAAATGAGCCACATTCTCCCTTTAGCTAATGACCAAATGCTCTGCTGTTGTTTGGAGTTGGGGCTGGGAGGTGGCGTCTCCTCACAGTCCAGTGAGCAGAGACTGCAGAGATTTTCTGCCCAAAGACCTAAACACTCTGTGTGGTTCCAGCAAAAGATGAGCCCAGGACAGTCTGTGATTTCCGGATGCCATACCACTGTGAGGCAGTGTTTGAAAAAGAAAGTTGAAATGCCTTTGTTGACAGAGTCCAGCTCTCTGGGTGCAGGCGGAGGGTTTTAACCATCCCTAAAAAGGGTACACCCTGGGAAGGGAAGGCTCACCTCCAGCAGAGCGGCAGAAGGCCAACTGTTCTGAGTGGGACCTGCAGATGCTGAGACAAATGGCAAGTACTCCTTTGTTACAGAAATGCGTGGGTTTTAGAATAGAAGATGAAGCTTGATGGCTGAACAAGTTTACAATATTGGTGCTTTGGTTGGAGACATATTTAGCATTCTAACTCTCTTAAGATGTCACTCTGATCAGGCAGATGTCCCCATTGCATACCATTAGCCTCTTGGCTCATAGCATTTTGAAGAAGTGAGTGTTCAGTGCCTTCTCCTCCCTGCTGTCTGCTTCTACTTCCACATGTATGACCATTAACATTGTCCATGACACCAGTAAAACGGAGGTGATTATCCTAGAGAATTTTCAATAAATCACTTGACAACGACCTAACCTACTCGTATATCAGAGGCATAGTCTTACAATGGAAAGACACACGGCTATTGATTTTTATTAAGCTCGCATTAAGCACTTAGCAGAAGACAGCAATAAATTAGTAATCACCCCAGTGTTTTTCAAGTTCAACTAAAATGACGCATTAGAGGAATTCTGAAATGCAACAGCAAATATACACTACAGGGTGAATGACACGAAGCAGGAAAGGCAGGAGAAAGAAAAATGCAAATGGAGAAAGGCAGGAAAAATTACTGTAAGGAGAATATGCTGGGGAAAGCTGTTGCTGTACAGGTAGAGGTTTGGGTAACATAAAGGGAATCCGAAATTCCAGAATGATCTTCCTTTCTCGGTAAGGTATTTGCACTTCCAGGAAAGACTGATAAACATAAATGATTAAACCTTTCCCCAGAAGGATGTTAGTATGTCCTGATCTGTTGTGTTCTGAAATGAATTTGACTTTAGACAGGAAGGTGCTAGGCTCACATTCACTGTCCACACCAGGCTCTGAATGTATTATCCAGGTGGGGGAAAGTACAACCTCATGTGCCAGAGTGCTTCTCTACCAAAAGGGGAGAGAGCAGTGGAAAACCTCACCTCTCCCATCCTGTGCCCTGGACAATCTATAATTCCTAACACAAGTTGTTGCTGAGCAAGTGTGGGATGATGCTAATGGAAAGGAGAAAATTTGCAACGTCTTTCCTCTCATTTGGCATTTACGGGTCATTTTCTTTATCCCTTCGATCACCCTGTGGTTAACAGCACATATTCTGGCACCAGACTGCTTCTGTTTGCACCGCTGTGGCTCCATCACACAGCAGCTGGGTGACCTTGGGTAAATTATTTGACATCCCTGTGCTGTTAGCGTTCTTATCTGTCAATCATTGCACCTCTCAGAATCTTTATAAGGATGAAGCAAGTTAACATTTGTCAGCACTTAGAATGCTACAAGCCTGGCATGTAGCAAGTTATATAAATATACATATATATATGTATATATATATCTCAAATATTTGTTGCACACAATTCTAGATGCTAGAGATACAGTGCTGAAGAAAATGAAGTCCTGACCTCACAGGACTTTATTTATTGGGAAAAACAGATGAAAACAATACAGCCAAGAAAATAGATCATCTGAGTTAAAGTGAAGGCTCTGGGCGGGGGGGGGGGGGGGGTCAAACTAAGGAGACACAGCTGACAGGTCTGTGGGGACTGGTTACCACTGGTTGATAATGGTCAGAGAAGGTCCCTCAGATAAGGGAATATTCGAGCAGAGTTATGACGGAATGGGGAGAACCATCCAGTTATCTGAGCAGAGAGGACATTCAAGGCAAAGGAAACAACATTGACAAAAGCCACAAGGTAAGCTTCACCTTTTAGATGTGGGATAAAAGTAGCCAGAGACGACAGAGTGAAGTGGGAGATGAAGAAAGAGATGAGATGGACTCAGATCGGGTAAGCCATGCTAGATCATTTGTCTGCAGGAAATAGGCTTCATTCTTCAGTCTAAGGAGAGTGCAATACTCAACTTTGTTCCAAGGCTATATATAGTCACATCTTGCCTCACACGATTTTAGGTCTTTTAAAATAAAGGACTAGGTGGAAGTAAAATAAGAATCTACTAACGGGTGAATTAATGAACAAAATGTGGTCTATTCATGCCATGGAATATTACTCAACCTTAAAAAGAAAGAAAGAAATTCTTAACCATGCTACAATGTAGATGAACCTGGAAGACAGTTCTGCAAAGTGAAATAAGCCAGTAACAGAAAGACAAATATTGTGTGATTCAGTTCATACGAGGTAGCCAGAAAAGCTTAATTCCTAGAGACGGAAAGTAAAATGGTGGTCGCCAGAGACTGAGGGGGCAGGTGAATAGGATGTTGTTGTTTAATGGGTACAGAACTTCAGTTTGGTAAGATAAAAAAATTCTGGAGATTGGTTATATACAATGTGAATATACTTAACACTAATACATTATACACTGAAAAATGGCTAAGATGATCAATTTTGTGTTATGTGTAATTTTTTAAATTTGAAAGATAAATAAAACAGTTACACAGAGTCACCCCATACCATGAGCATCCAGGAGAAAGGAGCAAGCAGAAGGATGAGAGCACCTGCGCTGCTCTGTGCAGGAAGCCACAGAAAAGGACAGGAGGTCAGCGACAATTCCCTTTCCTGAGGGTGGTTTTCATTTCGTGTTGGGATTTGTACATAACATTATTGAATCAATCAATTGGCTAAAATTATTTTTACCAAATGGCTATAAATATTCCTCAATCTAAATTCTATGAAAATAGGTGTTTTCTTCATTGTCATTTTGATGTCTTTCTAACAAATCCATGCTCAGGACAGCTCTGCAAGAAAATTTGCTACCCACCACCCTAGGCCATGTTTTAGCTCCCAGGCTCATGGCTTTCTAAACAGCTCCTGGCTGTGGTTTGATCACTAATAGGGAACATAACAAAGTATGTTTAAACTCAGAAACAAGTATTCTGAGGACTTTCAGGGGTATGTACAGTCTGCAAGCTTAAGGATACAAGCCGTTGGGTGGGCACTTGGCATAGCATTAAGACTCCTTTGGGTGGCCGGCGCCGCGGCTCACTAGGCTAATCCTCCGCCTAGCGGCGCCGGCATACCAGGTTCTAGTCCCGGTCGGGGCGCCGGATTCTGTCCCGGTTGCCCCTCTTCCAGGCCAGCTCTCTGCTGTGGCCAGGGAGTGCAGTGGAGGATGGCCCAGGTGCTTGGGCCCTGCACCCCATGGGAAACCAGGAAAAGCACCTGGCTCCTGGCTCCTGCCATTGGATCAGCACGGTGCGCCGGCCGCAGCGCGCCGGCCGCGGCGGCCATTGGAGGGTGAACCAACGGCAAAGGAAGACCTTTCTCTCTGTCTCTCTCTCTCACTGTCCACTCTGCCTGTCAAAAAATAAAAAAATAAAAAAAAATAAAAAAAAAAAGACTCCTTTGGGGATGCCACATTCCATATCAGAGTGACTAGGTTTGAGTTCCAGGTCCTCTGCTTCAGATCCAGCTTCCTGCACCCTGCCTGGAAGGCAGGAGGTGATCTCTCAGGTACTTAGGCTCCTGCCACCCACGCGGGGACCCAGATTGAGTTCTAGGCTACATGTTTTGGTTTGGTCCAGCCCTGACTATTGCAGGCATTTGGGAGTGTATGAACAGATGGGAGCTCTCTTTCTATTTCTCTTTCCATGACTTTCAAGTAAATTAAATAAATGCATAAATAAAGACAACTTGCCACTTGAAAAAGTCATAGTTTTCATCTGGAATGATACTTTCAAATAATCTTTTGAACAATTATAGTCAATTAAGTTGTTTTTATCCCTTTTACTCAAAAAAATGCACTAGGAAAAAATGGAAAAATAAAAAACAAAAACCAGTATTGCTGCCAACATAGATTTGTCAAACTTTATTTTATATCTTTGTCAAATTGTTAAGAATGATACACTATGGGGCCGGCACTGTGGCTCACTTGGTTAGCCCTCCACCTGAGGCGCCGGCATCTCATATGGGCGCCAGGTTCTAGTCCCGGTTGCCCCTCTTCCAGGCCAGCTCTCTGCTGTGGCCCGGAAGTGCAGTGGAGAATGGCCCAAGTGCTTGGGCCCTGCACCCACATGGGAGACCAGGAGGAAGCACCTGGCTCCTGGCTTTGGATCAGCACAGCATGCCAGCCGTGGCGGCCATTTGGGGAGTGAACCAATGGAAGGAAGACCTTTCTCTCTGTCTCTCTCTCTCACTGTCTATATCTGTACCTGTCAAATAAAAAAAAAAATGATATACTACTATAGTTTTAATGAGTGGTGGTTATTTTAAAATTTATTATGTATGAGTGAAATTGACATCTTTTCATTTAATTATTGCTTACAGTCCTTGCGTATATACCTTCTGAAAAATAAAAAGAAATACACTGTACATATCAAGAAATGCAAAAAAAAAATAAAAATAAAAACCAAAATGTAACTAGCCGGAGCAGCACTGTGCACATGCTCCATTTCTGTTGGTGTCCTCCCCTCATGGTGCTTGCAGCCCTTTCTTCTCTGCTATGATCTTCATGTAGCCACAGCCAGCAGAATGGAACTCCTGGGCCATTCCCTGGTGAGGGAATCATGACTGTGAACATGGCCAAGGCAGGAAAGTACATGGTGACTGGCCTTGAAGCAGACTTGAAGAAGGCTTGCATCTTGTTGCTATTGTTGCTTTAAGATTTATTTATTTCAAAGAAATCTTGCATCTGCTGGTTCACTCCCCCAGGTGATTGCAACAGCCAGGGCTGGGTAAGGCTGAAGCAAGGAGCCAGGAACTCTATCCAGGTCTCTCACATGGGTGGCAGGGGCCCATGAACCTGAGCCATCTTCTGTTGCCTTCCTAGGCGCATAGGCAAGGAACTGGATCTTAAGTGAAGCACCTGGGACTCCAGCTGGTTCTCTGATATGAGATGCTGGTGTCACAAGCAGTGTCTTAAACTGCTATGCCACGATGTTGACCCCAAAGCTTGCATTTTGGAGAATACTCCACCGCTCATCCGTGTTGGCATACTCAGACTCAAAAGCCACGTGCCGTAGCTTTTGTCACCAGAACCCAAGAGGTGATTTCATATGTGTGTTACTGGCTCACAGTTTATATTGGCTAAAATGAAAGTGAGAATCCATATTGTGAGATGCTTTTTTAAGGGATGAGCTAGAACAACATTTTCTTCACACAGTTTAACAGCATGATTTCTGTCTAAGGATTTATATATAGGAGAGGTCTTCAAATGATGCATGAAAAGTACATATTATGAATAAGCTATGCATAGATTTCAAAAGTTTTGCACCAAAAAAGCTTATCTTTTAATTCCATTTTCCATGAACTTTTTGAAGTTCTCTATTACAGTGGATTCTCATTATTCATAAATTCAATATTTGTCAATTTGCCTGTTTGCTAAAATTCACTTCCACCCCAAAATCCATACCCAGGGTGCTTATTAACTCATTTGCAGATGTGCACAGAGCAGAAAGTGCACGATCCCAGACAAGATGGAACTTTTTCTGTGTCTGCTACCATGCCGTAAGTAAGGGTCCTTCACGTGGTCTATTTGTTGTCACAGTTTTGCTTTTGTGTGGTCCTTTTAAAATGTCTCTCACACAATGTGCTGAAGCTCTGTCTACTGTTCCTGAGCACAAGAAGGCTGTAATGTGCCTTGCAAGGAAAATACGTATGTTAGATATGTTTTGTTCAGGCCCAAGTTATGGGACTGTTGGCTGTGAGTTTGTTCTAAAGGAATTAAGCAATACAGATTGGAAAAGGCACCTTTAAAGAGAAATACACAACAAACAAAGAATCTGTTGATATGTGTTGACCAGAGACTCCCAGGAACCTAACCCTATATTTCTCGTAGAGAAAATGTCCCAGTATTCATAATTCACTGAATTCAGTAATCAGTGTTCATAGCAATTTTATAGAACAGAACTACCACAAGCAGTAAGAGCTGACTGTATTTTTGAAAACTCTGAGAAAGACTTATGCTATTTAATTGGAAAAACAAGGGTGGTATCTGAAATCATGTTTTCCCAGCAAAATATTTTTCTCAGACTATGTCAGTTGTAAAGAGCATTTCTGTGCATTCCGTCCGAGGCTGGAAGGCCTTTGTTAGATTAGAGAGTATTTTAAATCTGTTTGATAACAGACTGGTGAACAATGGCAGTGAGGAGTAGTTCAGAGTGTGGGTTTTGTCCCTACATAGATTTGGGTTCCCCTCTTATTAGCACTGCAATCTTCAAGTCATTTGCTTGATGACCTGAAGTGGCTCCATTTGCCTGAAGCTCAGTTTTTCTGATGTGTGCAAGATATAATTGAATAATATGAGGTAATTTTAAAAGTTCATGAAAAAAATGAAACTAAAAAGTTTATTTTGGTGCAAAATAATTTTACAATCTAAGCACAGGTTTTATGTAATGTGCATTTTCCATGAACTTTTGGAAAATCCCTTGTAATAACACCCATTTCTTAAGACTTTTGTGCTCAAACAACATGATGAGTGGAAATTAATACACACATTTCCCAGTAGACAGCAGTGCTCAGTACATGTTAGCTTTGTTATTCTTTTCAGGGTCTGATACAGTGTAGGATTTGGGAGAAAATGTGTCTCAGAACTCTTCATGTTGAGCTTGTTATTGGGCTATTTGAGGTCAAGGAGGCAGCACAATCAGGGCAACATAGAATAGACATTGTGAATTCTTACCTGCTGATCACCCACCTCACTAAGGTAGGCTATGCCCACCTCTTTGTACTTATCATTCATTCGCCAAAAACATGCTGTGTACACAAAACTCTGGGACTGAGTCTGCTCTGTTGCTTCTCAGTCTACACGCACTGAGTGACAGCAGGTCAGTTTGTCAGGGAACACATCACAGGGAGGACTCTAGACAGTGCCTGGAGTGATGACTGCAGGGGCTGTGGGATTCTTGGAGCAGACCTAGTAGCACCTGCCCTCTGGTCTCTCTCAGGCTTCTCGAGACAGGGTTCTGAGCAGTGTGAGCACAGGGAGTTTCTTGACTTCTCCGTGCAGTGCCTCTGTGAGGGAAGGTGGACAAGACGGGGAGGCCTTTTGCACACTCACAGTCCCACCTCCCTCTGTGCTCCCTGCATCGTAGGGCACAGGGAGTGTGGAGAGAGAAACTCACTTCTCAGGAGCAGTGGTTCCTGTGGCACTTCTAAGGGGCACGTGGGAGTATGTGCAATGGTGGATGGGGAACAAATATCAGAATTTCTCAGAGGCAAATGTAGTTTGAGAAAGGCCCAGACAAGATCTGACAGCCCCCACCCCATGGCCCTCAGCAGAGTGTGGCATTTCCTTCTCCCGTGACCATCTGGTGAGGCACCTTGGCTTCTCCAAAATGTTCGGTTCCAACTCAGTGCCCACACTGGGTGTTATTCTAACCCAAGCTCTTACTTTATTGCTGAGAGTGACTTGTTCTTAGTCATGCCTTTAGATGGCTTAAGGGACATATCTTAGATTCTCTCTCTGGAACATTACTGATACCAGGTCATCATCCATGCATTTTAAACCTCAGAAATACTCTTTCCTGCACAAAAACATTGTACTACTATTTCCGTCCACAGGCCTTGATTTCTTTCATTAGTTAGTCAGTCTCTCTTTTTCTCTCAACTTAGATGGCAGAACATTTTCCTTTGATCTTCCTTGTTTGTAAGAAATTTTGAGACTCTTGCCTTTAAAAAGGACTTTAAAAGGAAATAGTACAATTAAGAAGAGATTTGTGTCAACAAATATTCAGTTTTGTGGGTTTATTTTGTTTTCTTGGGCCTTTGAATTGGCTACTAATCACAGTATCCTTTGTAGTAACATAATTTCTTTAGCTGTATTCTAGGAGTCATTAAGACCTCTTGCTCACTGTCCATGGAAAACATCTCAGTATTATCTATTACATCTATGCAAAGCCACAGCTACCAGTCTCTATTGCATGTTACTGCTTATTAATAACACTACCTACTAAACTAATTAAATGTGAAAGTTTGTGTATAACTCAGAGGCCTGAAGAGAAGCATGTAATAGAAAATTTCTGGGTTGAGTGATGTGGTCAGTGGGTTAAATGACATTTGAGATGCCACATCCCATATTGGAGAACCTTGGATTGAGTCCCACCTCTGCCTCTGATCCAGTTTCCTGCTACTGTGCATCCTGGAATGGAACAAATGAAGGCCCAAATACCTGGGTCCCTGTCACGCATGTGGGAGACTCCAGATGGAGTTCCTGGATTCTGGCTTTGGTCTGGCCCAGCTCTGGCTGTTGTGAGCATCTGTGAAATGAACAATGGTTAGAAAATAATTTTCTCTCTGTCTCTCCCCTGCTCTCTGTCACTCTGTATTTCAAATAAGTAAATATATTTTTAAAAATTCCCATCAAGTGTACCTAGTTAAGAGAAGACTCGAATTACAAAAAAGTGAGAAAAAATTGACCAGAATTTATAATGACGATTGAGCTGCTGAGCTGGAATTCATTCTCTTAACTATATAGCAAGTCGAGGGTCTGGGTGTTTTGGTTACCAATGAGGAATATTTTCTACATTCAGAAGTTTTACTAGTGTGAATTGCAAAATAATAATCTGGTTTATTTTGCTTAAGACCTAAGAGGACTGCAGATTTGTTGTGGGACTATGACCTGAGAAAGGTAACTATTCATACCATGACTGAAATGATGTCTTGTTGGGACATATACCTCAATTTATGTCTAGGTTCTATCTCTTATTAATGGCAAAATTTATCACTGAGTATTTATTCCTGACCTGTTAAATTTTTTTAAAAAGCCCTGGTGTCTACAACCTAATAAAAGATAAAGAATTTTATATCCAAATCATTTTTAATATTAGCATGGGCATCCATGTATAAGACATGAAAGAGTTTTCAGAATAATTTATTCATCTGTTTACCTGCCATACACATTCCCTTAACCTATAACCAGCTCATCCTAAAAACAATTAGTTTACAAGACACATAATGCCCACAGAATAATTCCTAGTATAAACACAAACTGCCATTATTACAACACCTACTGTTTTCTCTCTTTTTTTAAAAAAAAAATTCTTTTTGAGATTCAGCATTGCAAAGAGAATGAGAGAGAGAGAGAGAGAGAGACAGAGAGAGAGAAAAATCTTCCATCTGCTAGTTCACTCCCCAGCTGGCTGCAAGGGCCAGCACTGGGCCAGGTGGAAGCCAGGAGCAAGGAGTTTTTTCCAGGTCTTCCACATGAGTGGCAAGGGCCCAAGCACTTGGGCCATCTTCCACTGCTTTTCTAGGCCATTAACAGAGAACTGGATTGGAAGTGGAACAGCCAGAACATGAACCAGAGCCCATATGGGATGCAGGCGTTGCAGGAGTTGGCTTTTCCAGCTATACCACAGCGCTGGCCCCCAACCACTGTTTTCTCTAGAACTATCACAAAACAGAACGATGCAAACTACCAAATCCTTATTTAAGAAAATTCACTTACATTGTTTTTAAGAGCTATTTCTCTTTCTTGCTTTTTTAATAGCTGAAATTTTTATTCTATGCTCCCCACCATAATTTTATCAAAGTAGACCTACACAGTTTGTTTCTAAAGCCAGCTACAAATTTTACAGGTTTCAAATATTCTTTCCTGCACTTCTGCTATCATTGCTGTCTTGGTGATACTGATTATAAACACTTTCTATGTGCAAAATATTGTGGAACATGTACATGATTAGAAGGATACAATCTATCTTGTCACCACATATAATTTAATACCCTCATAATTACCCAATATTAATTCAGTTTATGAAAATGGATTTCTCTATACTGCCAGGCCCATTATTGGTCTTTATTACATTACTAAAAGGACCTGTCATTTGTCAGCTACAGTTTAATATTTTAATTCACAACTTGAAGATGTCATATAATAAAGTATGCATTACATTTTTGGCCATCACAAAGATGGGAAAGATAACAGATGTTAAAGATAATGGAATAAGATTTTAAAATACTTTGAAGTGTTGGAACAGTTGGCCTGAAATTCGCAAGATTAAATTTAATGGGAAAAATGGAGTCATCAGCAGGCCTTGATGCCTACACAAGATAATCAGACATTGGCTGAGTATTTGTTCATGTCCTCCAAGAAGTTGACTGTAACATGAGCTTAAGCTTCCAAGGATTTTATTGGAGAAAATGAAGAGCTTGGAAGGGCTGGAAGAGCCATCCAACTATGGTGCAAATCTGATTTCTAGTGAAGGAAAAAGGGAAGGTAGGTTGGCTAAAAGTGTTCTAGACTCCTATGAAGTCTAATAAAAATCCAACAAAATTACTGAGGTGTCTTTAAGCCAAAGGGGGTTGTAGAGATGAATCCTTGAGCTCTCCATAATGGGTTACTGTAATAATCCTGCTGCTGCCAGCCTGGCTAGGAACAGCCCGTGAGTGCTATGACTCCTCATCCTAATTTGATTGGCACAAATAAAGAAAGAAATACATCGTAGAGTGTGGCAGCTGGGGCGCATGGCCAATAAGTCAGAAGCCTGCAAAGCATACTCTCAAAGCACACTGGAGTAAATGCCCATGTGATTTCACTTTTTTCATTTAATATTTATTTTATTTACTTGAAAAGCAGAGTCACAAAGCGAGGGGGGAGACTAAGTAATGGACAGATCTTCCATCTGCTGTTTACTTTCCGGATGGCTGCAACAGCTGGAGATGTGCCAGGCTGAAGCCAGGAGCCTGCAACTCCATCAGGGTCTCCTATGTGGGTAACAAGGGCCCAAGTACTTGGGTCATTCTCTGCTTCCTTCCTGGGCACATTAGCAAGGAGCTGGATCAGAAGTGGAGCAGTCAGAACTCAAACTGATACCCAAATGGTATGCAGGTATCACCGGCAGCAGCCCAATCCACTGCCCCAGGATGCCAGCCCTCATAATTTGCCTTTTTAAAACCCCATTCTAGTTTTGCTTAGAAAATATATTTTTAATGTTTTACTTATTTATTTTATTTTATATCTGTGTGTGTGTGTGTGTGTGTGTGTGTGTGTGAAAGAGAGACAAAGAGAGAGAGACAGGCAGAGAAAGAAGAATGTATTGCATCTTATGGTTCACTACCAGTTGCCCACTGACTGCAGCTGGGCCAGGCAAAGTCAGGAGGAGGAACACAATCCAGGTCACTGGTGTGGGTAACAAGGACCCAATTACTTGAGTCATCACTTGCTGCTTCAGAAAGTGCCCATTAGCAGGAAGCTGCAATTGAGAGCAGAACCAGGACTTGAACCTAGGAACTCTAGTACAATTGTGGGCATCCCAAACAACAGCTCAGCCACTAGGACAAACACTTTTTTTAAAGAAAGCTTTTATTTAATAAATATATATTTCATAGGAACAGCTTTAGGAATATAGCGATTATTCCCCCCCAAAACTGGTCCTCCCACGGCCATTCCTGTTCCATCTCCTACTCTCTCTCCCATCCCATTCTTCATCAAGATTCATTTTTAATTATATTTATATACAGGAAGATCAACTCCATACTAAGTAAAGATTTCAACAATTTGCACCCACGACATACAAGGTATAAAGTACTGTTTGAAGACTAGTTTTACCGTTAATTTTCGTAGTACAACACATTAAGGACAGAGGTTCTAAATAGGGAGCAAGTGCACAGTGACTCCTGTTGTTGATTTAACAATTGACACTCTCATTTATGATGTAAGTAACCACCCGAGGCTCTTGTCATGAGCTGGCAAGGCTATGGAAGCCTCTTGAGTCCATAAACTCCATCAGTATTTAGACAGGCCATAATCAAAGTGGAAGTTCTCTCCTTCCTTCAGAGAAAGGTGCCTCCTTCTTTGATGGCCTCTTCTTTACACTGGGATCACTCACAGAGATCCTTCATATAGGTCATTTGTGGCTTTCCATGCCTGAAATGCTCTCAGGGCTTTTTAACCAGATCTGACTACCTAAAGGGCTGACTCTGAGGCCAGAGTGCTGTTTAGGGCGTTTGTCATTCTATAAGTCTGTTGTGTGGTCTGCTTCTCATTCTCCCCTTTTTAATTCTATCGTTATTAGCAGCCACTGGTCTTATTTATGTGATCCCTTTGACACTAATTACTATCTATATGATCAGTTATGGACTTAAAATGATCACTTAACTAGTAAGATGGCATTAGTACCACCCCAACTTAATGGGATGGATTTGAAGTCCCATGGCACATTTTTAGCTTTACTTTTAAAGGTAAGTCTGTGGGAATGTGTGCCGAACTGTACATCTCTTCCCTCTCTTATTATCACTCTTGTTTTCTACTGGGATCAATTTTTAATTGGATTTAAACACCTATGAATAATTCTGTGTTAAGTAAAAAGTTCAACCAATGGGGGCCGGTACCGTGGCTCACTTGGTTAATCCTCTGCCTGTAGCAGCGGCATCCCATATGGGCGCTGGGTTCTAGTCCCGGTTGCTCCTCTTCCAGTCAATCTCTCTGCTGTGGCCCCAGAGGGCAGTGGAGGATGGCCCAAGTGCTTGGGCCCTGCACCCGCGTAGGAAACCAGGAGGAAGCACCTGGCTCCGGATCAGCGTAGCTTGCAGCCATTTGGGGCGTGAACCAATGGAAGGAAGACCTTTCCCTCTGTCTCTCTCTCTCTCACTATCTGTAACTCTACCTGTCAAATAAACAAATAAAATATTTTTAAAAAAGACAATATCAGTGCTCATGTGTATATCCAGTGTTCCAGGGTGAATATTAGCACCAATTGTTGCAACAGTACACACCTGCAAACAACTGCAAAATAGGTGAGGAATGCCATCCCTTCTCCTCAAAGGAGAGTTAGCAACAATAGGTACAGCTGCCTTTGAGCCTACTCAGCCTGTAACCAACCCCTCACATCCTTCTCAATAACAAGCAGTAAAGGAGGAGAATAATTTATTACCAATGACCATATTATTCATCAATTTGTTTGCTATTGCCATGGACTGAATGTTTATGTCCTCCATGCTGAAATCATCAATCCCAAGGTGATGGTATTAGGAGGTGGGGCCTTTGGGAAATAATTAGGTCATGAGGGTAGCACACTCATGGATGGAATTAGTGTGCTTAAAAAGAGGCCAGAGAGAAACTGCTTTTCCTTTCTGCCACCAAAACTGTATAAATCTACAAATGGTCTGAAATCTTGTCCCCCTTGCAAGCTGACAAATTAGCCTCACAAATGTTGTGGCTCCATGATTTAGGCCACAACTTTGGATGTGCACATCCCGTATCAGATTGCCTGTGATTGAATCCTGCCTCTGCTTCTGATCCAGCTCCCTGCTTTTGCACCTGGAGGCAGCAGATGACGCTCTAAGTACTTGAGTTCCTGCCATGCCCATGAAGACCTAGATCCTGGATCCTGGATCCTGGCTTCAGCCTGACCCAACCCTAACTGTTGCAGGCATTTGGGGAGTGAACCAGTAGGTAGAAGATCTCTTTCACTCTTTTTTTCAAATAAATAAATAAAACTTTAAAAGGCAGTTTCTTAAAGTTAGCCTGCTAGTCTGAGGATGTTGGTAGAAGATGTGAATCTCCTCAATCAGAGACAGAGGATTTTATTACTAATGGCCATGGTAGAAGCCACGTGTCGTTATTTGTGCTGTCTTCCTGAGTCCCCGTTCTCACAGGGCAATACCTGCACATGATGCACTGCAAGTGAGGTACAAGAGAGAACCTTGAGTTTCGGAAACCTGAAGCCTTTATGATAGGCAGTAAGTATGCCCATTCTTTTTTCTGCGGAAGACACTATTATCTTCCAGGTTATTTGCTATGCAAATATCTGTGGGAAAAAAAAAAAACCCTGAACAAATGTAGTCAATGTCTGCTTGTAAGTCATCTAGATGTAAGAGAATAGTGGGGGCTGGCGCCACGACTCAATAGGCTAATCCTCCGCCTTGCGGCGCCGGCACACCGGGTTCTAGTCCTGGTCGGGGCACTGGATTCTGTCCCGGTTGCTCCTCTTCCAGTCCAGCTCTCTGCAGTGGCCAGGGAGTGCAGTGGAGGATGGCCCAAGTCTTTGGGCCCTGCACCCACATGGGAGACCAGGAGAAGCACCTGGCTCCTGGCTTCGGATCAGTGCGGTGTGCCGGCTGCAGTGGCCTTTGGAGGGTGAACCAACAGAAAAGGAAAACCTTTCTCTCTGTTTCTCTCACTGTCCACTCTGCCTGTCAAAAAAAAAAAAAAAAAAAAGAGAGAGAGAGAGAGAACAGTGGGGTGTTGCCACTCAATATTTGCAGCTCCCCAGTTGCTCTTTCCTGGCCTCGTGTTTCTTTCTATACATTCCAGTGTGTATCAATACACTCAAGGAGATCCCAAAGCAAATTTCCGTGGCTGCTGTTCCCCATGGCTTCCTATTCTATACTTTTCGGTTCTGTAAGTTCTAGTTACTTCAGCTTCCTGAATCCTTATCTCTATCTTCTCAATTTACTATAACCTCTGTGCTTTTGTTCAAGTCCCCCTCCTAGCTCCTCAGTGCAGAAAGTGCTTCCAAGCAGAAAACTGGAGGAGATTTTAAAGCTTATTGTATCTATTCCCCTTCTCTTGGGGGTCACATCCCTGTGCTACCCTTTATTTAATGCCTGAAAACAGATAACTTTTCACATTTTCTGTTGTTTACAATGGTATTACAAGTTATATCAATTCTGTAGCTGGTAGAAGCAGATGTTCCCTTTTGAAGTTTGTTTTCCAACAATTTCTGAGATAGTCATTAACAATTATTATGTACCAGATATTTTGCACCGAAATAAATTTACTTCTATTTTTCCAAATACCTCTTGAAGAACTGAAATCAAAGGCATAAAATTAAAATTAATTGCATGCCTCAAATAGGACAGGATAGTATGACAATTGTACTGAGGCATGAAATGCTTCCTCTTTCCTGTGTGCTTCATGAAGCAGAGATGGCAGACTAAGGGCACCTTCAGAGTGGCTAACAAGGCCACTCTGTCTGCACCGAAGCCACGGAGGTGAATGGAGAGTCATGAAGACTCTCCTACTTAGAAAATGCAACTCATCTTTGAACCTTTGGGAAAATGAGAGACTGACTTCCTTAATACTCTCAGGTACTGACTAGTGGATGTTTTAAATGTGAACAGTCAGGACCTCCCATCTTCTGTTGATTATGAAAAGTGGTGGCTTACTCCTTCTAGTAATAAGACTGCATTATGGACTGAGCAGGACCTGGCTTCGCAAACTCATGCAGACACTGAAACCCAAAGTCTTATGTTAACAGTTAGGAATAATGCTGATGGTTGATGGGTTAGGGTAGACCCCTGATCTCACTATGACAGCTAGGAAATGAAGCCAGTGGGTGGCCTTTGTGTAATCAGAGGCTTGCCCTCAGAAGGTAGTTCTCATGAGAGAGTTGGTTCTTTCAGCCGAGATTCACCCACCTTCCCTCCCTGCTTCCCGGCTCACCATGTGACCCTTCCTCTGCACAGTCTCCACCTCTGCCAGGCCCCACCGGATGTCAGACTGATGGGGCCTCCCAGTCTTGGACTGTAAACCTCCAAACTATAAGCCAAAATAAACTCTTTCCTTCCCAAGAGGTGTTTTAGTTAAAAGCAAGAAAAGCTGACTAATAGAGATGGTATCCATGACACAGAGCTAGAAACAATTTCATGGCCCAAAAGGTACAGGGTAGGATCAGGGGAGAGTTGAATTCAGAATATTCTCAGTTATTCTGCAGATTTACTCAGGACCAACTTAGGAGGGTGAGAAAAACTAAAGGAAGAGGCTGTCACTCACTTCACCAAATCCTTCTTCCAATATGCACCAAACACAGCACCATGAAGGTATCTTAGCTCATTTATCATCTTGTCCTATTGTTGGTGTGGGGAGCAATCCGGACTGGACTAAGTTGCTGGAATTAAGACTTATTCTATGCATCTGCTCTCCCACAATATGGCGCTGGGAGAGAAGAAAACAGCTTCTACACAGCTGCCTCCAGTTCAGCTAATAAACTGTAGGACTTGCTCCTGATTGGAGGAGAGCAGCGTACTCGGCGTGTGGGCAGCCGAGTTGGGATTGGCGGAGGAGGACTATAAAGGAGGAGAGAGACGGCATGCACCAGGAACATCTAAGGGGAACATCTAAGGGGAACACCTGTGCAGCCCCCGAGAGAGCCGGCTGGCGGTGTGCCGCTCCCCTGCGGAAGTGGGGAATGTGGCCAGGGGGAACTGCCCTTCCACGGAGGTGGAAGGGACAGTAGCCAACCCGGGAAGAACCAGCAGCAAACCCGGGGAGGGCCGAGCAGACGAAAGAACAGCACAGGGTCCTGTGTCGTTCCTCCACGAAGAGGGGGAGCGACATAATGGTGCCGTGACTCGGATAGGAAACCTAGGACGGATATGAAGCCTAGGCAGGGCTTAGTGTCGTTCCTCCACGAAGAGGGGGAGCGACATAATGGTGCCGTGACTCGGATATGAAGCCTAGGCAGGGTTTAGTGTCGTTCCTCCATGAAGAGGGGGAGCGACAGTTGGTATCTCATTTCTCTTCTTACTGCATTTCTACCATGATAATTGTATATCATTTCAACTCTCTCATTTTATGACTGTATAAAACAAATTAATCACATCATAAACTAATCAGTAGCATTGTAAATATAAATATAGTGACCAAGAATGGATTTAGACTGATTTTCAAATCTTTGTTATTTACTTAGTGTATCTACCGAATTTTTCAGAGCATGTTAATAGTCCATTTGGCCAGTTCATATATAACAAAGCACTGGTTTGTTCTTTCAGTATCATTAGCGTTTACTGCCAGAAAAGTACTAGATATTTTTTAAGATTTATTTTTTTATTTTACTTGAGAGGCAGAGTTACAAAAAGAGAGAGAAACAGAGATCTTCCAACCACTGGTTCACTCCCCAAATGGCTGCAACTGCAAGGACTGGATCAGGCTGAAGCCAGAAGCCAGGAGCTTCTCCCTGGTCTCCCACATGGGTGCAGGGTCCCAAGCATTTGGGTCATCTTCAGCTGCTCTCCTAGGCACATTAGCAGGAAGCTGGATAGGAAGTGAAGCAGCCAGGACTCAACCCAGCACCTGTATGGGATGCCAGCATCGCAGGTGGTGGCTTTACTTGCCATACCACAATGCCAGCCCCAGGACTAGATATTTTTAAGTCATTCTTGTTTTGAAATAATAAGGTATTATGGTGATGATTAGAGCATAGTAACATTACCAAAAGAAGATCCATAAGTTGCTTCTTGCCTTCTAACCTGAATCACCTTTCCCAATGCTGTCATAATTAATGATCTTCGTGAAAAATAAAATCTAGTGTGAATGGAATGGAAGAGGGAGCAGGGGGTGGGAGGGAAGTTATGGGGGGGGGGGGTAAGCCACTGTAATCCATAAGCTGTACTTTGGAAATTTATATTTATTAAGTAAAAGTTAAAAAAAAAAAAAGAAAAAGAAAATCAAGGCAATTACCCCTTGGACAACTTGAGCATTTCCAGTGCCTACATGTGTCCTGATGGATAAACTAAACCATTTTAGGGAAAACAAGGTCTGCTGACATTTCAACTTAGTACTAACCTTCAACATCATTTTCTGCCATTGCCTCACTTGTGATTCCATTTCTCTTAAATCATCGTACCCAATAACCAGGTAAAAAGGCCTGGTCAAATGTCTGTGTCCTTGCTTGAGCCATCTCATCTGTAAAACAGTCCTTCCTGAACCACTCTGAGTGCCACAGCCAGACTAGCTTCTCTCTGTGTCATTTCCTTCACACTTGTGTGCTCATGAAATACACTAGGGAACGTGTTCCTAGTACAGTCTGATTTTTAACCTGTTAGTACAAGAAAATGCAGTTGAAAGAATCTTTCAAATCTTGATGTTTTGATCTTCTTTCCTGAAGGCCAACAGTAGGTTCCATATAATTCCAATGGGTTCCAACCTAAACACACCTGCAAATCCTCGGATGTGACTACATACAGAACTTGAAAATCCTCTAGGCCCTTCAAGACCAAGGCAGGAAGAAGATACTGATTTTAGGTTCTGGAGTAGGGTTCATCTCTGTGATGAATAAAATGTATCTGCGTATCTGTGCCATGCAATGTGATAGTCACTAGCCATATTGAACCTTTGATGTGTGACTTTTGTGGTAGAAGAACTGACTTTTTAAACTTTTAATTTTAATTAATTGAATATAATTTAAATAGTTTAATGTGTCCAATGGCTACTACATTGGACACTGCATTTCTAGGCTGGTACACCAATGCATAGGACTCTCATTCTAGCAATTATTCCAAGTAAAAACAGAAATAATAAAAAATAAGACAACAGACTCATAAAAATTAAGTAAAGGTGAATATTCAGTTTAGAGGTTAAGATGCTGCTTGAAACACCCATAATCCATATCACAGTGTGTGGGTTCACATCCCAGCTCTGCTTCTGATTCCAGCTTCCTGCTAATATGTACATAGGGAGGCAGCAGGTGATGACTCATGTACTTGGCTCCTTATCACCCACATGGGAAACCCAGATAAAATTCTGGGTTCCTGACTTCAGTCTGGCCCCAGCTCTGGCTTTTGCGGACATTTAAGGAGTGAACCAGTGGATGGAAAATCTCTCTCTCTCTCTCTCTCTGTTTCTTTATCTTTCTGCCTCCATTTCTCTATCTCTCTTCCTTTCAAATAAAATGAGTTCTTAAGTGTTGAAAATTAACTGAAATGTGATCCCTGTTGAACATGGTGGTGGGAATGGGAGAGGGAAGAGATGTATAATTTGGGACATGCTCAGGCTGACTTGCCCCAAGTGGTGGAGTTGGAAGCATACCAGGGGATTCCAATTCAATCCCATCGAGGTGGCATGTACCAATGCCATCTCACTGTTCTAGGTGATCAATTTCAGTTCACAGTTGGTCATGGTGAAGGGACTGGGAGTCAAAGGGAGCACATAGACAAGTCTAGTACCTGCTAACGCTAACTGATGGAGTAAATAAAAGGGAGAGTGATCCAACATGGGAAGTGAGATACTCAGCAGACTCATAGAATGGCAGATGTCCTAAATAGCACTCTGGCCTCAGAATCAGCCCTAAAGGCATTCGGAGCTGGCTGAAAAGCTCATGAGAGTATTTCAGGCATGGAAAGCCAAGACACTCTGGCAAAAGATCTCTGCGAGTGAGATCCCAGTGGAAAGAACAGGGCATCAAAGAAGGAGGTACCTTTCTCTGAAGGGAGGAGAGAACCTCCACTTTGACTATGACCTTGTCTAAACAAGATAAGAGTCGGAGAACTCAGAGGGCTTCCATAGCCTTGGAAACTCATGACTGGAGCATAGGGAGATTACTGATGCCATAGACAGGAGTGTCAATTGGTAAAGTCAACAACAGGAGTCACTGTGCACTTACTCCTCATGTAGGATCTCCATCCTTAATGTGCTGTACATTGAGATTTAATGCTATAACGAGTACTCAAACAATATATTTCACTTTGTGTTTCTATGGGGGTGCAAACTGTTGAAATCCTTACTTAATGCATACTAAACTGATCCTCTGTAAAAAAAAAAAAAAAAAGGCCGGCGCCGTGGCTCAATAGGCTAATCCTCCACCTTGCGGCGCCGGCACACCGGGTTCTAGTCCCGGTTGGGGCGCCGGATTCTGTCCCGGTCGCCCCTCTTCCAGGCCAGCTCTCTGCTATGGCCAGGGAGTGCAGTGGAGGATGGCCCAGGTGCTTGGGCCCTGCACCCCATGGGAGACCAGGAAAAAGCACCTGGCTCCTGGCTCCTGCCAGGATCAGCGCGGTGCGCCGGCTGCAGCGGCGGCCATTGGAGGGTGAACCAACGGCAAAAGGAAGACCTTTCTCTCTGTCTCTCTCTCTCACTGTCCACTCTGCCTGTCAAAAAAAAAAAAAAAAAAAAAAAGAAATTATCAATTCCCAACTTGACTCTCACTGGGATTAAACATGACAATAGGTCTGCTCTGATTTCATCATCATTTAAAAAAAATCATCTATTATTTTTCACTTTATGTTTCTGTGTGGGAGCAAACTGTTGAAATCCATACTTAATGTATACTAAGCTGATCTTCTGTATATTAAGATAATCGAAAATGAATCTTGATGTGAATGGAAGGGGAGAGGGAGTGGGAAAGGGGAGGGTTGTGGGTGGGAGGGACGGTATGGGGGGGAAGCCATTGTAATCCATAAGTCGTACTTTGGAAAATTATATGCATTAAATAAAAGTTAAAAAAAAAAAAGAATTTTTAAAAACATTTTAAGAATCTAGTAAGGTAATATGATTATGAGAATTATTTTCTTTTTCAACTTGGGTATTAATTACATATTATCCAGTGTACATAAATTTTCACTAGCTTTCATATTTCTTTTTAAATATTCTACCAACTTTATTCATTATTTAATTTCTGTCACCTTTATGAGTATCCTGCACATACAGTACATGTGTTAAATGATGGTAAGCTGGTCAGGGACATACTAAACAAGAAAAATTGCCTTGAAGAAACATGTAGAAACACAGAAATCACCTCTGAATGAATTGTTAGCATTCATTATGCTTACACTAGAGAAGCTAACTAGGTGTGAAAGTTGGCACAAATGTGGGCACTGCATAGATTTTTGATAAGATATTCAATCTAAGTTTCACAATTTCCTGTCCTGTAACATGGCGAGATAGTAAGAATATACAAAGTATACAACCCCGTTAATTCTCTTGAAGCCTATGTGAAATTCTTAGAGCACTTAGCTTAGAATAAAGCCTTGACACAGAGTAAATCATTTAAATTCAGTAGATGTTGTTACTTGAATAATGGTTATTATATTATTATTTAATTAGTATTCTCTTTTATATAGAATTTTAGTTCACAGAGCATTTTCAAAGCATAATCTCGTTTAACTCGGCAAACAGCCTTTAAAGGAAGTTAAATATTCCTTCTCAATTTATGAAAGAAAACTGAGACAGGGAAACTTTGGAAATCTTACCTAAGTATAGAAAAGCAAAAGCTGTCCACAGATTCTGTAACTCATGCTGCCATTGATATTGATAATCACCTTGCTGCTTTCTTAGAGATGCAAATCAATCCATTTCCAAATCCCTAATCTAATCTGGATTTTAGTAAATATCCCTGATTCCCAGGAGTGTAGTCTCCCTGATTTTGCCTGGTTTACCAGCTATGTGCAGTTACTGCATGATTTTAATTTAATTAATTAATTTGAGAGGCAAAACAAGAAAGAGCCTATTCATTGGTTCACTTTCCAAATACTTGCAACAGCTGGGACTGGGCTAGGTCCAAAGCTGGGAGTTGAGAACTCAATCCAGGTCTCCCACGTGGGTGAGAAGAACTCATTCCTTGAGCCATCCTCACTTGCATTAGCAGAAAGCTGAAATCAGGAGCAGAGCTAGGCATTAAACCGAGGCACCCCAACGTGGGATGTGGATATCTTAACCAGAACCTTAACTACCAGGTGAACACCTGTCCTGGCTACTTGTTTTTTGAAATTTTCTCTTATGCATTAAGTGAGCAGTGCTTTAAAATATGCAGTAGTAGCTTGCATAAACATTAACAAATCCATTTTCCAAACTACCTTTAATTATTATTAATATCCACACCCAAAAGCAGGTACTTAGGGTTTATGTCTGAAAAATCCAGGCCAGCATCCGAATCTGAGGCTCAACAAATGTGTCTTTGTTTTAGTTGATCTTGATATCCATTATAAAAGCTCTTAGGCATCTGTCAAGGTCTTTGCCATATGGTACGGTGCAAGTAGGAGACAAAGGGCTTCGCAATAATTACACAAAGCATGGTTTCTACACTTTGTTTACTCAGGATCCTAGGCTGTATTTTTCATGCCAGCAACACTTAAATGGTAAATGGAAGTTACTTGAAAGGTGGCCCCATGAGCCTTGGAGGACCAGACTCCTACTTTGTACTCACAAAGTGCATATCAGGTGAAATGATAATTAATAATTGATATTTCTCCTTAATTAGGCAGAATATGATAATTTGGTTAAATAAATGCAAAACTCAATGACTACATTCATTGCACCTCATCAAACCAAGTATGATGGTATGGACAAACGAACATGGCATCCTTCCCATCCAAAGACAATGTAAGTTGTTCATTCTGTATAATATTTGGCATGGGGTCACTAGGTATGAACACCAAGTTAAGAATGCACATAGGCAAACACAATTGAGTTGCTGGAAAAGCAGCAGGGTGTGGAAGCAAAACATATCACAGGGCACTGGGAGCCCCTGTGCATTTTAGTTTCTGATTAATAAAAGTGAACTAGGCTAATGACCTGTAGGAAGGTCTATATGAACATGAGCAATTCAATTTCTCTGTTTCTCCACTTGCAAAAAAAAAAATGAGGAAAGAATTCCTGCAACAGAATCAAGTTCAAACTGTACTAGTTGATATTATGCAAGAACTGGCCTATCCTTGAAAAACTAGTAGAACAGTACAGTTGGGGTCCTTTATAGCAATAATATTCTAGAATATTATACTATGAAGGTTTTTCTAGATGTAGTCATTCTATAATTGGCTGAGTTTGTTCCAGAAAAACATGAGTATTGAGGATTTTGATCGAATATCTTGCCAAGAGATCTCTCCTATCTGTATGATAGATAGTGCTCCCACTGAAAAGAAGGAAAGATCTGAAGGTCACTAGCAGTCCAAGTTAGGGATTGCAGCCCAGTTCTGGATAGAGGCACAAGTGATGTGGTAAGCAACTACTGACCCAAAGCTGATAAAATATGGCCTTTGGAGTCCAATGTTGTGGTATAATGGATAAAGCCGCCATCTGTGACATCAGCATCCCTTATGGTCACTGTTTTGAGTCCTGCATACTCCACTTCCAATATAGCTCCTTGCTGATTTCCCTGGATAAGCAGTGGAAAATGGCCCAAGTAGTGGGGCCCTTACATCCACATGTGTCGCTCCCCCTCTTCGTGGAGGAGCAACACAGGACCTTGCGCTGTTCTTTTGTCTGCTCGGCCCTCCCCGGGTTTGCTGCTGGTTCTTCCCGGGTTGGCTACTATCCCTTCCACCTCCGTGGAAGGGCAGTTCCCCCTGGCCACATTCCCCACTTCCGCAGGGGAGCGGCACACCGCCGGCCGGCTTTCTCGGGGGCTGCACGGGTTCCCTTAGATGTTCCCCATAGATGTTCCTGGTGCATGCCGTTTCTCTCCTCCTTTATAGTCCTCCTCCACCAATCCCAACTCGGCTGCCCACACGCCGAGTACGCTGCTCTCCTCCAATCAGGAGCAAGTCCTACAGTTTATTAGTTGAACTGGAGGCAGCTGTGCGGAAGCTGTTTACTTCTCTCCCAGCGCCATATTGTGGGAGAGCAGATGCATAGAACAAGTCCTAATTCCAGCAACTCAGTCTAGTCCGGTTTGCTCCCCACAGATCCCCCTTTCTTTTTATTTTTTAGCGTTGATACGCGCCTATCTTCGGTGTCCCGCGGCACACACTCTGCTCTCCTTGCTAGAGTTGCCACAGGCTCTTACAAGTCCTATCAGGCAAACCGAATCCGGGTCCTCTCTTCGCCATGTTGTGAGGAGGTTTTTAGGCGCTGATGCGTGCCTGTGTTCGGTGCCCTGCAGCGCATGCTCTGCTCTGCTAGAACTGCCTGCAGGTGCTTACAAAACCTATCAGGCAAACCGAATCCAAGCCTTCTCATTGCCGTATTGTGGGGGAGACTTATTAGTGTTGGTTTGTGCCTATCTTCGGTGACCTGCAGCTCATGCTTTGGTCGAGCTGCTTGCTGGTGCTTACCGCCTTAAATCAGGCAGACCAAATCCAAGCTCTCACAGTGCAGTGTTGTAGGGAGGCCTTTCTATTTCTCTATTTCTCTATCTCCGGGCATTCCTATTTCTCCCATTTTACTTCTATCTTCCAGCATTCCTATTTCTCTCATCTTACTTCTAAACTTCTATTTCTCTTATCCCTGCAGCTTCCCGGCTGCGCCTGCCCCGAGGCTGCTTCTCGGCAGCTTTCCGGCTCTGAGCCGCTTCAGCCCGCGCCTCTTTCATCTGCGCAGCTTCCCGGCTTTGCGCGGCTTGGCTTCACGCGCTCCGCGGTCTCCACGCCCTTCGCGTCTGCACCACGGCCTCGCGCCAGCCCCGTTCCCTATCTATTCACGCCCCGTGCTCTCTCTGCACGCGGCGGCCTCCGCGAGTAACACAGCGTAGCTTACGTGTCCGCCACTAGCATTCAATCTAAGTTCCCCGGGCTAGCCTGGCGAATTCAACCCAGCATACGTCTCCGCCCCACGATTTGGCTTCCCGTCCTTTGCTCCCCGGGCTAATCAGACGGATCCCAATCTGGCTTACGTTTCAGCTTCTGGTTTCAACTTTTCGCCCCCTATTCCGGGGCTAACTTGAGAACCCCAAAGTGGCTTTCGTATCCGCCTCGGCCTGCCCCCCACGGCTTCAATTTCCCTAACATTTTTCTCTACCCGGTATGTTTCCCCAAACTTTCCTCCAACGATATTCCTCCCTCATTTCTCCTGGCCTCTCCCCACAGTCCGTATCCGAGTCTGTTCTAGCTTTCACTTTCGCTTTCGACCTTAGAGATTTCTCCCAGCTTCCCCCCGTAGTCCGTATCCGAGACTATGCCTAGGCTTTCAATAGCTTCTTCCGGCACCCTTTTCGTCCGGCTTTTCCCTAGGCTGTTTGCTAGTCTCTCTCTCCGGTATTTTCCCAATTCTTCCCGTTTCTTCCCTCCTAAGTTTCATATCCGTCCTAGGTTTCCTATCCGAGTCACGGCACCATTATGTCGCTCCCCGTCTTCATGGGGGAACGACACTAAACCCTGCCTAGGCTTCATATCCGAGTCATGGCACCATTATGTCGCTCCCCCTCTTCGTGGAGGAGCAACACAGGACCTTGCGCTGTTCTTTTGTCTGCTCGGCCCTCCCCGGGTTTGCTGCTGGTTCTTCCCGGGTTGGCTACTATCCCTTCCACCTCCGTGGAAGGGCAGTTCCCCCTGGCCACATTCCCCACTTCCGCAGGGGAGCGGCACACCGCCGGCCGGCTTTCTCGGGGGCTGCACGGGTTCCCTTAGATGTTCCCCATAGATGTTCCTGGTGCATGCCGTTTCTCTCCTCCTTTATAGTCCTCCTCCACCAATCCCAACTCGGCTGCCCACACGCCGAGTACGCTGCTCTCCTCCAATCAGGAGCAAGTCCTACAGTTTATTAGTTGAACTGGAGGCAGCTGTGCGGAAGCTGTTTACTTCTCTCCCAGCGCCATATTGTGGGAGAGCAGATGCATAGAACAAGTCCTAATTCCAGCAACTCAGTCTAGTCCGGTTTGCTCCCCACACACATGGGAGACCCAGAAGAAACTCCTGTTTTCTGGCTTCAAACACATCCAACCCCAGCCATCATGGCCATTTGGCAAGTGAACCCATGGATGGAAGTTCTCTCTCTGGCTCCCCGCCTCTCTCTGTAACTCTGACTTTCAAATCAATAAATAAATCTTTTCTAAAGAAATGGCCTCTGCTCCCCTGCTGATTTCCTGAGCTGTCCTAGCTTTCTTTACCAAAAACACCCCTCATTCTATCATTTGTGAAGCCCAGCTGACTCTGTCTCATCTGTAATAAACTTTTTAGATGTATTAAAAGGTTTAAGAAATGTTTCCAACTTAAGTGTTTATGTAATATGAGGTGTGGTTGGCCTCTATATCAGTTCTATATACACACTGCACATTTTTCTTGCTAAAACAACACTGTCCTTGTAACACTGATTTACAGTAGTATTCCTGCTTGCAAAACACAACACTTGGAATTTGATTTTAAAATTTACTGCACAAATTTCAGTCAGTTATGATTCTGGGCAATCCTGTGCATTTTGAAAGACTAAGCTTATGACACATGGTCTGTTTCTTTTGAAGAGTTTATAGTTATGGTATTTGTTTTGCTAATTATGGATGTTTTTTCTGCCTTTTGTTACCTAGAGCAATAAAGAAATAAACTTTTTTAAAGTTTTTATTTAATAAATGCATTTTTTCATAGATACAACTTTAGGAATATAGTGGTTCTTTTCCTCAGATCCACACTTCTCTCCCCAGCTCCCATCCCACCTCCCTCCCCCTCTCCCATCTCCTTCTTCATTATGGTTCATTTTTAGATTGATTTTATATACAGAGGACCAACTCCATGTTAAGCATAGATTTCAACAGTTTGCACCCACACACACACACAACATATAGAGTACAGTTTGGGAACAAAATTTGCAGTTGATTCTCATAATACAACTCATTAGGGACTGAGGTCCTACATGGGGAATAAGTGCACAGTGACTTCTGTTGTTCTTTTAACAGTTAACACTCTTATTTATGACATCAGTGATCACCTGCAGCTCTTGCCATGGGCTGCCAAGGCTATGGAAGCCTTCTGTGACTATAGACTCCATCGGTATATGGAGATGGCCATAAGCAAAGTGGATATTCTCTCCTCCCTTCAGAGAAGAGCACATCCTTCTTTGATGACCCTTTCTTTCCACTGAAGTCTCACAGAGATGCTCCATGTAGTATTTTTTTTTTTTTTTTTTTTTTTTTTTTTTTTTTTTTGCCACAGAGTCTTGGCTTTCCATGCCTGAAATGCTCTCACAGGCCTTTCACCGAGACCAGGAAGCCTTAAGGGTTGATTCTGAGGTCAGATTGTTATTTACAGCGACTGTCATTCTAGGAGTCTGCTGTGTGCACTGCTTCCCATATTGGACTTTCCTTCCTTTGTAGTTCTATTATTATTACCAGGTACTTGATGTTATTTATATGATCACTTTTATACTTAAACCTATCTATTTGTTGACTTTAACAATTAATATGATCATTTTAATAGTTAAGATAGCATTTATATCACTGAATTTTATGGGTTTGGAGTCCCACGGCAAGTTTTTAGGCTGTACCCTTACAAGTAAGCCTGTAGGACTGTGTGCAGAACTATACTGCTTTATGGTTATAGACTACCTCCTCCCTTTTTAATTGACCCTCTTATTTTTAACTGGGATCTTTTTCCAATTGACTTAAAATACATATGATTAACTATGTTACATAAAGAGTTCCGCATATAATATGAAGAAGAGAAAGAAAAAGAAAGCAGAGAAAAAGCAAAATGAAACAAAACAAAAAAGTATATACAAATAAAAAGTAACAGTGATAAACTGCCCCTCCACAGTCAGGCCAAGGACAATTCAAGTCATTGATCCTAAAAGTGTCAATTTTGTTTCTAGAGCTTTCATTTTAGGAGCGCTATTAATTCTCCCGAATCAGGGAGAACATATGGTATTTGTCTCTTTGGACTGTGTTATTTCACTAAGTATGAGGTTTTCCAGCTTGCTCCATTTTGTTGCAAATGACTGGATTTCATTCTTTTTTACTGCCGTGTGGTATTCCATAGTGTACATATCCCACAATTTCTTTATCCAGTCTTCAGTTGATGGGCATTTAGGTTCCTTCCATGTCTTAGCTATTGTGAATTGAACTGCAATAAACATGGAGGTGCAGACAGCTCTTTTGTTTACTGGTTTCATTTCCCTTGGGTAAATTCCCAGCAGTGGGATGGCTGAGTCATATGGTAGGTCTATATTCAGATTTTTGAGGAATCTTCATATTGTTTTCCACAGTGTCTTTACCAGTTTACATTCCCACCAACAGTGGGTTAGGGTGCTCTTTTCCCCACATCCTCTCCAGCATCTGTTGTTTGTTGATTTCTGTATGAGGACCACTCTAACTGGGGTGAGGTGAAACATCACTGTGGTTTTGATTTGCATTTCCCTGATGGCTAGAGATCCTGAACATTTTTTCATGTGTCTGTTGGCCAATTGGATTTCCTCTTAAAAAAAAAATTTTATTTGGGCTGGCGCTGTGGCACAGCCAGTTAACGCCCTGGCTTGAAGCACCAGTATCCCATATGGGCATCAGTTCGAGACCCAGCTGCTCCACTTCCAATCCAGCTCTCTGCTATGGCCTAGGAAAGCAGTGGAAGATGGCCCAAGTCATTGGACCCCTGCAGTGCATGGGAGACCTGGAGGAGGCTCCGGGCTCTTGGTTTCAGATCACCACAGCTCTGGCTATTGCAGCCAATTGAGGAGTGAACCATCAGATGGAAGACCTCTCTCTCTCTCTCTCTCTCTCTGCCTCTCCTCTCTCTGTGTAACGCTACAGAGAGAGACATTACAGTTTTGCCTGTAATGCTACACAGAGAGAAGAGAGGCAGAGCTAGAGATCCTGAACATTTTTTCATGTTCCTGTTGGCCATTTGAATTTCCTTTTTTTTTAAGATTTATTTATTTATTTGAAAGCCAGAATTACACAGAGAGAGGAGAGACAGAGAGAGAGAGAGAGAGAGAGAGGTCTTCCATCCAATGGTTCACTCCCCAATTGGCTGCAGTAGCTGGAGCAGTGCCTATCCGAAGCTAGGAACCAGGAGCCTCTTCCAGGTCTCCCACAGGGGTGCAAGGGCCCAAAGACTTAGACTTGGGCCATCTTTTACTGCTTTCCCAGGCCATAGCAGAGAGCTGGATCGGAAGTGGAGCAGCCGGGTCTCGAACCGGTGCCCATATGGGATGCCGGTGCTTCAGACCAGGGCATTAACCCACTGCGCTATAGCGCTGGCCTCCTGGATTTCCTTTTTTGAAAAATGCCTATTAAAGTCCTTGGCCCATCTTTTAACTGGGTTGTTTGTTTTGTTACAGTGGAGTTCTTGATCTCTGTAGATTCTGGTTATTAATCCTTTATCGATTATAAGACAATAAACTTTTTCTAAGCTATTTCCCATTTCCTAAGAGATAGTCAATTTTAAAATAAAATGTAGAGCATTCTTGGTGAGGTTTTTTAATAATTAATGAATATTTCTTGCTATATTTTTACTATAATCAGACTCTAATGTTTTATAGTCACTTAGAAGGGGAAATTCTCTCTATCTGCCATGTAAATAACCTTCTAACTGATTAAGAAAATTCAAATGCTGTCTGACAAAATCAGAATGTCACGGAAAGGAAAGGTAGAAAGAGGTCTATAAAGCTGCTCCTGAAAATCGGAATATTCCTAGGTAAACTCATCTAGAGGTAGAGAAATGCCACAGATATTTTCAGTGAAGTACTTAGAGTTGTTTTCTTCTTGACCCATTGCACAAGTTGCAGAATAGGATAGGGTTTGTGCACTTGAAATCCTCAACTTGTTCTAACAGATTAACTTAAGTGAACAGGCCTTTGAGGCGGGGGGGTAAAACTCAAGTTCTGTCAACACACTGGTTGGTGGTCAACATATCCTACAGTCATTGTCCCCTTTAGTACTGGGCAAAGCAATCCCACGCAAAAGCCAGGCAATGCTATTAGTGTTAATTTTGGAATGATCTTAAACTGAGAAGTTCTTCTCACCTTTATAAGTGTGTTAAAGATGAGGACTGTGCCTTTTGTGTGTGCATGTTTGTTAGCAATAACTTGTAGAACACTATTAATCAAGTAAACACTTAAGACATGATTTTTAGTGAATTTTCTGAGTGTTTTACATTTTCCTCACACTAACATCATTCCTTGCCTTCTAGATTTCTTAGGCTGCATTCATGGTGTCAGATACACAAAGCTAAAAGGGACTTTTATATCTTTATTTTTTCTTAATATAATAGTAGGGTTCATTAATCTTGTTTCTGTTTCTTCAACTGATATTTTTAGTAAAACTAAGAAATAAATCAGAACAGTGTAATTTTATTTTTTTAAAAAACTACTCAAATTATTTCCAGGTTTTTCAAAATTATAGGACATTCTTGCTCCCTAAGCATTAATCCTAGATTAACTCACATTTGAACACAATAAATGAAGATACATAAAATGAGATTAATGTAGTAAACTGATTTTAATTGTAATTGACATGATTGTTAGAGTATATGACTGCATAATATCAATTTAATGGTAATAAACTTTTACATTTTATTTATATATTTTTAAGTAAATATAAACCTGTAATTTGGATAGTAGAGAAGTATACATTTTTCAAGTGAATTAATTCAGTGTTTTCTTTTTATGTTATCTGTAGTTTATGATCAGAAAAAGACTTGCAAATGTGTTTAATTATAAAAAACAATAAATAGCAGAGGATGATAGATGAGGGAGAGGATGCAGGGAGCAGAATTCACAGTGGCTGACTCAGCTCACTGCCCTGCCCTCTTCACCTTCCTTGTCCAGAGTTCTTCTACCACAACACTCATAAGTGGGGAGAAAGAGGACCCCTTCCCTGCCGCATTCAGTTTAGTTCATGGGCTCATGCTTCTTTATATACATTTACATATTTCTCATATATCAGAGTTTGTCTTAGTATAGTCTCTAATCTGTGAAAGACTAAAGGATTTTGAGGGCAAAAATGTAGTGAAGTAGCAAGATACTGCAGCTGGGACTTCAAAGTCACATTGGCCCCAGCAGTAACACTGACACCGTGTTAGACTCGACTGTAGGCTGTTGATACTGGGATTGATCTCCAAGTCCAGGGCAGATCTCAGCCTGCTGGTCTGAGTAACTCTGGTATCGCTGCCAGGCTGCATGGCAGAGAGCCAAGTGGGTTATTTCAGGTCCATGTGCTTCAGCAGGCCAGGCCATAGGGTGTGTCTACAAAGGGAAATTAGCAATGCAGGGCAGAACGTTACTAACTCCCTCTCTAAGAGTTGAGAGGCAAGAGACATCACAGTGAAGTTTTAGGAAAGATACGACTAGCTGAGCTCCAAATTCAGGGCAGAATTTCAATCAACTAACCCAGGAGGAAGGCAGGAGTCTCACCAGTAGGATTCATGCCTTGAATCTTCTTAAACAGCTGCCTTCCTCTGCGGAATGTGCTCAGCACGTTCTCATCTCTAAATAAGCAGCAACCACAATGGCTAAAGAGCAACTCCAAAGAAACCCACGGTTTCTTCAGTAGAACACAGCCCTGTGGTCACACCTGCCTGGTGACTGCTTTGCCTGAGCCCCTCAGCTCTGCCAATCTACTAAGGCCTAGCCCTCTGCCTGCAGGTAAACTCAAGCCACAGAAAGGGGCTCTTCCAGCACTTGTTTTTCATCTCTGCCCATTTATGGAAACCCAGCTTTTATCTTTGTTTGCAGCCTCTGTTCAGCAAGGCATTAGAAATCCTTTGAGTTTTCTTAGACTTTGGCTTCCAATCACCATTGGCTCTGTTCAGCTCTTGATTTCAGTATTTCCTGCAGTTGGGGGGTGAGAAACTCTCCATGGAAGTCTCATCTTACAGAATAACACTGTCAAGTCTCTGACCCTCCTCAGACCCTTCATACTTCTCCTTTCCCAGCTTCATGGCCCAGGACTCACTCTGATCCTTGAAGCAAAGACCAATTGAACAGAAGCAGGAAGACAAGGAGAACACAACTCCACTGAGCACTTCTAGAGACCTGTCACCATGTATTTTTACTTTGAATCCCCAGCATTCAAAGCAGTGCCTGGCATCCAGTTGGCTCTGACTAGATGTTTCTGTTCATTGTAACCCTATGATAGAGCACAATCATCTTAATCTGTTTTAGCAATGATTCCTTTCTGTTGAGATCAAAACATGAGGTGCCAAATTCTTCCACACCACATTGCAAGTCCAAACCAAGATACTGGGAGACCTCGGCAGGTTTGGCCGAGAAGGTTGTACAAATCCCTGTGGGTTCTCCACAACCTGTCACTCTTCTCACCATTTAGAAATCGTTGAAGTAGAAAAGGGAAGGTCTGCTATTGGTAGAGCAATAAATACGCTGTTTCTCCCTCACCCCCAGTCAAATGGGAAGACCCTAGGATTTCAGTGCCAGGACCAGAGAACTTGATCTTTATTCTGCTATGTTGCTCCCAGACAATGGTCCCTGCTTCCTCCCTAGGGACTATACCAAGGACTTCAAAAAGTTTGTAGAGATGGAATTAAAAGATAAGTATTTTCATTCAAAAATATGATGAAATCCATGTGCAGTTTTTTCATAATGCACATTTTTCATGAACTTTTGAAGATCTATTTTACAGGCAAAAGGCTATGACTTGATGCACCTGCCATGATGATAGACTCAAAAAAGGAAGATATTGAGAGGAAGTATCTCCTGCTTATGGCAATGGGCCTGGATGCCTCAGTCCCCAACTGCAGGTAGACCTTATAGAGGAAGATACTTTGAGATCCATCTGTAGGGAACCTGGATGGCGTAGGCCACCAGATCCCCAGGTGGAGGACAAAGCCCAGCAATGTGATGTCAAAGGAGAAGAATCAACACTGGGAACCTGCAACAGTAGACAACAGCAATCTGGAGCTCATCTGGCCAGCCAGCAAGGACTGCAAAGCTTTCGTCTTCCTTCTCTCAGCCCTCTCCCATCCACGTGCTGCAAAGCCAGAGGGAGCCTAAAAGGTCTAAGGAGAGTAAGGTGTGGGGTGACAAGGTTGCTGAAGAGCAAGGCTTTACATCTCAGATCAAATGTGAAGCTTTCCATAACTATGATAGGTTGAATATTTCAATTATGAGCATCAGATCATTCTAAGGACCAAAAATGCCAGATTACTTTCAACTAGTCATGTGACCTGAGAATCGTGGCACTTCCAGTTTCATCTGAAGAGGAGGAAGAAATGGTTCACAGGGAGGGTTTGGAAGGCAAGAGGTTGACAGAGTGTAAAGCTGCTTTCTATTTGCACATAGAAGTATAGAATCTGAGTAAATATGGGACTAGTGAGTAACTAAATCAACACATGCGAGGGAATAATTACAAATTTAGTCTTATTGTTCAATGTGACTCAGCACACCTTTGTCATAAATTAACCTTTAAACTGCTCTCTAATTCCCCTTTCAAGTTCTCTCTGTTCTTTATGCTCAACCAGTTCAAAAGTCTGCTCATGACTTGTTGACCATTCCAGGTGAACACTCTCTTCCTCCTGGTTACCACTTCCCCGGCTTCTGCTCTCCTAATGTTCTGAGCAGCTTTCCTCCTGTGTTCACAGGTAAGGGCAGAATACATTGCCTTTTACCCTTCTCCAGAGCTCTCCTACTTTTCCATTGCTTGGATACATCCAAGACTCATGGCCCTTTCTTACTTTTTATATCCCCCTTCCCTTCTTCCAAAGTAAAAAACAGGATTTCTAAGGCAGATTGGACTCTTGGACCACAAAGGGACTGAAACTCTTATCGAGTCAAATATGATTTGCGAAGATTATATGTATTTTTGTCAAGTATCTTTCTCTTCTATCATTTTGGTCCCACACGTGGGTTACCTTTCCTCCCTTAAGGTTCACTGTGGAGTACTCAAGGCAATGAAATCAACTTTCTCCTCCCTCAGTGCAAAAACTGTTAGGAGTAGAGGTGGGTGGAGAAAGATTAAGGATATGGACAGGATGTGGGGATGGAAGGATTAGAGAGTTTGAAGTTGCCATCTCTGTAGTCAACAGTGCAGTTAACTCACCATCAAGATAGTTCCAATATTTGTACTCAGAGTAGTGTACTTATTGTCCAATTCAAAGCAAGCTATTCTAGCATCTATTTTTGTGTTCAATCTTTATTGTAGTAGTGTACTTACAGGTTTGTTTATTCTTATGCTAAAGCACTTACTGGTAGATTTTTAAGTTTCTTTTCCACATATTAATATTAAATGATTGGATTCAAAAGCATTGTCTTTCTCAGGCCAAAAGACTCAGAATACTATTAAAGAGCATTACAGTATTGATCAGTCAGCGTTTAACAAGCCATGCTGAGTGGTTTTCAGTGATTGGACTTAGCAGTTGACCTCCCCAATTCTTAGCTTGGCTAACAACGCTATGGTGCTTTAACCATTAGTTTAGAAAACTGAAGTGAAGTTTCAGAAATAATAGATTAAAGCTGAAGGAAGGGTTATCTGGTCATTAGTGTTGGTTGTCAGTTAAGGTGTGTTTTTCTGAAGGCAGTCTCACTATCCTTTTATCTGAGTGTTGTCTCTGAACAGACCATATCACATATCACTCAGTGCTCACAACCTCTCTGACTTTGCTTTAGAGCAGAGCTAGCCAAGGAGGTAGCTCCCTCAGGGATAATTTCTCTCTCAGGTGACTCACTACATAGCACCACAGAGTGGAAGTCTGAATTTCAGTCTTGTGTTGGCCACTTGGCCAGCCCAAATTAACCATTAGATATAATATCTTTGAAAAGGCTGCCTACTAAATGTGTTTAGCTGGTAAAACGTCCTCTGTTATTGTAGTATCACACTTTCTCCTAACATGGAAGAAAAGATACAGAGGACAAAGTTGCCAGGCAAATAGGACAGATGAATGATGAGAAAGAGGGTAGACAACTTTGTTTTCTTTTCTTTTTTTTTTTTTTTTTTTTTTAATTTATTTGACCAGTAGAGTTACAGATAGTTAGAGAGAGAGAGAGACAGAGAGAAAGGTCTTCCTTCAGTTGGGTCACTCCCCAAATAGTCGCCACAGCCAGCACTGCGCCAATCTGAAGCCAGGAGCCAGGTGCTTCCTCCTGCACTCCCATGTGGGTGCAGGGCCCAAGCACGTGGACCATCCTCCACTGCCTTCCCGGGCCACAGCAGAGAGCTGGACTGGAATATGAGCAACTAGACTAGAACTCAGCGCCCATTTGGGATGCCGGCGCTGCAGGCGGAGGATTAACCAAGTGAGCCACAGTGCTGGCCCTGACAACTTTGTTTTCCAAAGCAAATACTGCAGGTCATTTCCACTGAAGTTGTTAAAGCCACTGCCAGATTCTTCTCCCTGTATTCCAAGGTGAACTCACTCTCCAGGGAAGCATTGGCTTCCTATGTGGCATTTCTTTGAAGCAACCCAAGGGAAAAGGTGGGAGAAATGTTAGGTGTCTTGTGGGATGTGGGGGAATCTACATGTATGAGGGTACTTCAAAAATTTCATGAAAAGTGTAACTAAGGTAAGTTTATATTGATGCAAAATGTTTTGAAATGTAGGCATAATTTTTTCACAAAATGCATCTCCTATGAATTTTTGAAGTACTTTATATTTTGAAAGTTTGAGTTCTTGGAATATTTTTTTCAACTTATAATAGGAGAACCATCTAAATGTTACCCATCAGTCTAGATCAGACCCACCAAATTCTAAATATGCCTAGTGCTGGCTTTGGTTTAATGCTCCAGTACCCTAAAGAGATGGATAAACTGGACATAGTTTGCAAAAATTCACAAGAGTAATAAAATAATAGAGGAGAATGATTTACAAGATGAATTAAAGAAATAAACCATGTGTAGAGTGGTTAGGTGATAGTGAACAGAAGACATGAAGCTAAAAATATGTGACGTGTATAAATGCCAACATGAGGAATTATGCCACATCAACAGAGAAAGTACTACATGGAATAGAAATAAAGACAGGTAAATTTAGATTGTTCGGTTGTAATAGTTACAGCTAAAATTGATTTAGCTATCAATGGAATAACTAAATCAATGAAATAGCATTTTCTATGCTTATCAAATGAATATTAATTCATTATTAATATAATAACATTTGCATTGTCAATGGAATAGCATTTCTCTATTATTTCAGACCCAAAATAGCATAAATTCTAGACATGAGACCTAGACAGTAGCCAATTTATGAAGTCTTAGGATTGTTACTCTGTTAAATTATAAACTTTCAGTTTTCTTTATTCATGCTTTTTTCTTTAGCATTTGTGCACTCAACACTATAATACAATATTGAACAGAAACAGAGTCCCTATGTACATGGAGCTCATAATCTACTGGAGCAACCTACAGTAAACATATAACCACATACATCAACTTAAAAATTACACCAGAGTAGGAGCAGATACATCTTATCCTGGGGGATGTTAACAGAAACTACCCTACCTAAGGAAGGGAGCAGAAAAAGCAGTATTTCCATTTCAGCTGGGACTGCAGAAGACAAAATTACCCATGGGGAAGGGTGAGGAGTTGTGGCAAGAGAACAGGAGACAGTCCTTTTGCAGAGTTGCAAAATCCCTGTGACACCAGGGAGCATGGGCAACACTTAGACCTGGATTATTTAAATTGGAGACATAATTTGTACAGAAGAAATAAAAATTAAAATACAGGATAGTTGACCTGAAGTTATCCAAAATAATACAGAACTGGAAAGAAATCCAACAGGAACATTTGATTCCGCACAACTTGGTGCCTGGAAGGTATGCCCTGCTACACTCAGGACTATGCAGTGCAGCCTGCTGTCCTGGGCTCTGTGTTTGTGTTAAGAGTCCAGAAAAGGGGCCGGCGCCACGGCTCACTAGGCTAATCCTCCGCCTTGTGGCTCTGGCACACCTGGTTCTAGTCCCTGTCGGGGCGCCGGATTCTGTCCCAGTTGCCCCTCTTCCAGGCCAGCTCTCTGCTGTGGCCCGGAGTGCAGTGGAGGATGGCCCAAGTGCTTGGGCCCTGCACCCCATGGGAGACCAGGATAAGCACCTGGCTCCTGCCTTCGGATCAGCGTGGTGCACCTGCCACAGCACACCGGCCGCGGCGGCCATTGGAGGGTGAACCAACGGCAAAAGGAAGACCTTTCTCTCTCTCTCTCTCTCTCTCACTGTCCACTCTGCCTGTCAAAAGAAAAAAAAAGAGTCCAGAAGAACTGTAGCTGATGGGATGGATGGTGTCACAGCCATCCTCTGTGGCTGTAGACAAGCCCTTTCTCTTTATAGGAAACACAAAGGATAAGTCCTAGAAGAAACAGCTAAGAAAAATTATTGGATGTATTCTGACTTTGATGCATTATTATATAAAATCATGTTGAGAAATAAATTGCATATATTCCAGAAACATGATATTGAAAAAAAATTGAAGGAAATTTAAGAGGAAATACTTGCTATCATTTTAATCAAGGATTTGTAATTCCTAAATTACAAATTATCTCTTTACTCTCTTCTGAAGAGAAATATTCACATCCACATGTACACAGACACTCTGTGGGTATCAGCATAGGTCAACAGGGAAGGTGTCCAATGCATATTTTGTGGGAGGGAAAACAATTTTTAATTTCAATGGTTAATACAAAAGTTGGATCTAATACAAAGTTAAATAGGCTTCCTTACTGCTCAACTGGTTAGAGTGTTTTGAATTTTTGTATTAGTATTTAGATTGTAATACTTTAGTAAGGGAAAATGCTATTTGGCACCTCAAATTCATTTTATCAAAGGACACTTTTTATTCCTCTTAGAATGCACATTTTTCAGAAGGTAGCCTTCCTGTATACTTGGATAGGTGAGCAAAAGTGAAGAACTCATTATTATGTTTTTCTTCTTTTTTCCTAGAAGTTCTTGCCACTTTGTCACTTTTGTAATTATTTCTTCAATTCTGAGCTGGTTGTTGTGAGACTGTTCACCCCCTGAAGCCAGTCTAATACTCTCTTTCAGCTTGTCTTCCCTTCACTGTGTCTTTTATACTGTGACCATACTGAACCTCTCCCCTGCCCTGCATGGTCTCCCTGGACTCTCTCTAAACCTTGCCCATATGCTCTCTGCTTGGAGAACCTTGAGGCCCACTTTGCACCTCTTCCTGCCCCTGGTCTGACTTGGGCTTGTCAATGGCCTGTTCATTCTTCAAAATCTAGCTCAAATATTCCTCTCTAGGAACTTTGTTCTTTCTTCTGTTACAGCATTTACGTTATTATATTCTCATTTGTCTGTTTACCTGACTCCTGCTTCTTCCCTTTGAATTTCTTGCTCCAGGGCAGAGCAGCAACAGCTCCCGGATTTGTTTGCCATCTTACATAATAGGAGTAGAGCACACTGGGTACACAAAGGAAATGTCAGTGGTGACATGAACTTGAAATTGTGTATATGTGTTATGATAGGAGTATTCGCCACACTTTAAATAAAACAGTAAGTCAAACTATAACACATGTATCTGATAAGGGGCTCAGATTCTCTGTCTTGCATGCAATTATTATCATAGAGTATCAAAATTATTGTTTTGGGGAATCAAATATGATAACATTGTCCTTGGAAGCAAGAACCTTACCAAATGCACTTTTCATCCTTAGCACTTAGTACAGAGCTTGACACTTAATAAATACCCAATAAATGGTTATCAAAGTAAATGGAATCAAATCTTGCTCAGCTCCTTGCTGCTTCCTCTGCTGATATAAAGATTATCACAGCAAAGTGTGAACTTTGCAGTCCAAATGCCAGTTTGAATTCTAGTTGGTCACCAGCTGTGTGGCCTTGTGTAATTTACTAAATTATTTTATCCCCTGTTTCTTACATGTAGAAAGAAGAAGAGGAAATCCTTGTCTGTATTTATATCTATTTCTATTTCATTATCTATTTATTTTAATTATGTAGAGCATCTGTCTCATGCTATCCCATGAGAGAACAGTTAAATGTAATAAGCAAGAAGAATATCTCTTGTCCTTCTAAATTCCTTTAAATGTCAAATTAGAGATAAAGGTCAGGTCAATGAAAGATTTGCCTAAGCAAATATGAAAGTATAATTTGTATTGTGCAATTATTATTTTAACCTACCCAATCAAAACATGATTGTAAAGTCATTTGATTTTTCTCCTCTTAGACATTATTGTATGACTTTTATGAAAAACTCTGCAAATATAAAAAAAATTACTATAGGGCATATTTTTTAAATAGCAACATCATTGGCTTGCTTTTTTTGTGAAGCATTTTTATTTGCTTTTTTAACTTGTTTGAAAGGGAGAAAGAGATTGAGCAATCTTCCTTCTGCTAATTCACTCCCCAAAGCCTGCAATAGCCAGGGCTGGCCCAAGCTGAAGTCAGGAAATAGGAACTCAATCCCGATCTCCCACAAGAGGGAGGGACCCAATTTCTTGAGCCATCATTTGCTGCCTCTAAGAGTATACATTAGCAGGAAACTGAACTCAGGAATGGAGCTGGGACTCAAGGCCAGGCACTTTCACTGGGATATGGGCATCCCAAATGCTATCTTCATTGCTGTACCAAATGCCTGTCTAGGGTATATTATTTTTTTAAATGTGAATCGTTTTATGAGGCTTTGAAATATATGTTATCCTATTCAATTCTCCAAGAACTCTATAAGGAAACCAGATTTTGTATTATAGTCTAGCTGTTGTGACTGTGAAAATAAAGAATACTCAAAGTAGCGTACACTAGGGCCAAATGCATGTTTCAAACACCAATTAATTCTCAAGAATGGAATTATTCCTGAGAACCACAGTCCAGGGTAAAGTTAAAATGAAGGTCAAGCTTCAGCTGGGCCATAAGGTAAAGGTGAATCAAGTGGGAAGAGGAGAAAGAGCAGGAGAGCTGCAAAAACAAGATGCCAAGATTGGCATGCATTTGGCATGGTTGGGACAGCAAACTCACATGTGGCCCCAGAGAGGCTCAGCTTGATTGGAAAAGTGCAGTCTGTCTGTGTGAGCTAGAATGTGAAGGATCCCAAATGCCACTCTTGCTTCTCCAATTTTAAGTTTAACCACCCACTTCCCTGAGAACACCACTAGCCCATGAATTGTAATAACAAAGTCTGGAGACTCCCCAAGGATCTACAGCCAGACACTGGCTTCCCCAATTAAAATAAACCTTGCCCAATTGCTTCATTCCACAAACAGTAACCAAGAAAACAGCATTGTCTCAGTGCTTTAAAAATAGTCATTTAGCTACTAAGAATTTACCAAACATTCCTACTAGAATTGTATTGGCTACAGTAAGTGGCTTTTATATTAGAACCTTATTCATTTGGTTTATTATTGGTTTACCTTTTCAATCAATTCTGTTTTCCTCTCCTGGGTAAAAATGATCCCTACTGGTGTGGGGAGCAACCCGGACTGGACTGAGTTACTGGAATTAAGACTTATTCTGTGCATCTGCTCTCCCACAATATGGTGCTGGGAGAGGAGAAAACAGCTTCTACGCAGCTGCCTCTTGCCAACTTGAGTGATGACCTCCAGGAGCTGATCCTGCTCCTGATTGGAGGAGAGCAGCGTACTCGGCGTGTGGGCAGCCGAGTTAGGATTGGCGGAGGAGGACTATAAAGGAGGAGAGAGACGGCATGCACCAGGAACATCTAAGGGGAACACCTGAGGAACACCTGTGCAGCCCCCGAGAGAGCCGGCCGGCGGTGTGCCGCTCCCCTGCGGAAGTGGGGAAAGTGGCCAGGGGGAACCGCCCTTCCACAGAGGTGGAAGGGACAGTAGCCAACCCGGGAAGAACCAGCAGCAAACCCGGGGAGGGCCGAGCAGACAAAAGAACAGTGCAGGGTCCTGTGTCGTTCCTCCACGAAGACGGGGAGCGACATAATGGTGCCGTGACTCGGATATGAAGCCTAGGCAGGGTTTAGTGTCATTCCCCCATGAAGACGGGGAGCGACAACTGGCTTTAAGACAAGTGAAAAACAAAAAGAGAAATAATTCATAACCACAGAAGTAATTACATGCCTTTCTGCTCTAAGTGTAGATTATTTAATTCTAATGGGGATTATCCATGGATATTGTATACTCATCCTTGAAAATATAAATAGGATGAATTTTCATCCTCTGCAAGTACTATGAGTATGGCTTTGGGGTGGGAGATGGAGCAGGGAATAGATTGGACTGAAAGAGTGGAGATGCATGTGATTTAAATGCTCTGCTAAGACTCCAGTTAGCCTCATCAAATTGAGATAACATTTTTCTATCAACATGCAAATGCAAAAACTGCCTGAATAAAGAAGTACAATATCAGTCTTAGTACAGAAAATTCTGGTCAGATAAATGAGTTTTTCCTTCCAAAGCCCAGTGTTTTTCAATTCATATCATTAAGTGTATACCCATACCTCTTACTACCTTCAATCTATTCCCCAAATGTCTGTTCATATCAGAAAGAAGCCATTAAATAAAATTAAAAGCTACTAGAACTTAGCTCTTGTTTGCTACTTCAGATTTTTAAGGACATTGGTGTCAGTTACAACCTATTTTCAGAGTAATTGTGTGAGAAAAATTATGCACTAGTTACTGATGGAAAAAAATAGTGTCACCATTCATAATTAATTTTGTTACAAATCTTCAGGAACAGCAAAATGGTTGCTTTTATTAATAATAAAAAATAGCAGTGAGAAATACACTCCTACATGTTCATAGTAGCATATTATCATCTGAGAATAGGTTGGACATTTTGAGTCTTAATGACTTTTCCTTTTGTGCTGAATACCATATAGCATTTTCCTGGCCAAGCACCTACCATATATTGTATGGCTTCCCTAAGTCTGCTCTCCCCTTTCCCACAGTGCCCATCTTTCCTAGAGGCCCCCATAAAGTTCCTCATCTATACCTAAACCTGCAAATACCTCTTTATCAGATTCTAATACTTCATTCGGTTCTGTGCTTCACATTGTCCCTAGCTTCCACTTGGTCCACTTGATTCCACTTTCCACTTGATCCCTTTCCATTTCTTCCTCTAATCTCACTAAATAATAAACTCCTTGAAGACAAATTCCTGTTTGTTTATTTTCTTCAACTTGAAAGACAGAAAAAGAGAGACACAAGGAGAGAATTTTCTTACACCCCCTGATTTACTCCCCAAATGCCCACAGTAGTCAGGTCTGAGCCAAGTGGAAGTCAAGAGCCTGGAACTCAATCCAGGTCTTCAATAGAGGTGACAGGAGCCCAAACCCTTGAGCCATTGTCTTCCTCATCCCAGGATGCATTAGCAGGAAGCTGGATTGGAAGTGGAGTTTAAACAGGCACTCCGACATGGGGTATGACATCCTAAGTAGCAGGTTAACCTGATACCTCACAATGCCCTCCCCAAGGTCTTTTCTTGTCATTTTCATTTAAACTTAGATATCCCAATCACTTCAAATAGTGCCTGGTACATAGTTGACGTTTGGTAAATATTCAATGGATGGGTGGATGGACGAGTGACTGGATGGATGTGTGGATATCACTCCATCTTGCCTCACTACAAATAAGCCTATTTTTCCTCGGTAGCCTGTTAGCCACCTGTGCTTACAGCATGGGTGATCATAATATTTATCACCCAAATTGGAAGAATTTTTAGTTTGAAAGTATGCACTATAAATAATTATATTCAGATGACAGGCATAAGCTTGGTGTATCTTGGGGAAGCCTGATTGCATGTTTACTATATGCACTATATTTTTCACTTTTCCTCTTCAGCTGCCAGGATACACATCTGCCTTTACACAATCCTCTTCCTTAGTCTTACCCTTTTTACCTTCACTCCCACGTGCCTGTTCAGGTCTCACCACAGCTGCACTGGTTACTATGAGGAGCTTTTTGACTAGTCTCCCTGACTCTAACATGGCTCCTCAGTGCCTATCTCTGCCCATTCCAACCTATACGTGCCTGTCAGATTAGTCTTCCAAAGATATAGCTACAATAATATGATTTCCCTACCCACAAGAATTCATTGGTTCCTTTTTTTTTTTTTTTTTTTTTGACAGGCAGAGTGGACAGTGAGAGAGAGAGACAGAGAGAGAAAGGTCTTCCTTTGCCGTTGGTTCACCTTCCAATGGCCGCCGCTGCAGCCGGCGCACCGCGCTGATCCTGGCAGGAGCCAGGAGCCAGGTGCTTTTCCTGGTCTCCCATGGGGTGCAGGGCCCAAGCACCTGGGCCATCCTCCACTGCACTCCCTGGCCATAGCAGAGAGCTGGCCTGGAAGAGGGGCAACCGGGACAGAATCCGGCGCCCCAACCGGGACTAGAACCCAGTGTGCCGGCGCCGCAAGGTGGAGGATTAGCCTATTGAGCCACGGCGCCGGCCCCATTGGTTCCTTTTTAACTCTAAAGTATAAACTTTTAGATTTCAAAGTCCTCAACATTGGACCAATTTACTTTGTAGATATATACACGCAAGACTCAAGCACTCAAAGCAACATTGACATCACCTGGGAGCCTATTAGCAATGAAGAATTTTAAACTCTGGGTTAGACCTGCAGAATTTACATTTTTTCAAGATTCCCAACAGTCAGTATACCCATTAAAGTTCAAAATGTGGTCTATACTTTAGCCCCAATGGACAAATCATAGTTCTAAAGTGACACGTAGTCACTTTTCTAGGATATCTGTCCCTGACTGTCATTAAAATTGTGTTCAGCTTCCAGAGGTAAATCCCAACCACTCAATTAAATAGTTTTGAAACAACTAATATTATGTTGTTTCATAATATTATGTTTGTGTTTAATTTCTCCTGTCATTTACTTTGAATCACAGTGACCTCACTACTAATTTTATACACATATTCATCTTTTCACAGTAAGTCCAATATGAACAGGAACTGATTTTATTGTTGATAAAATAGCATAAAATTGACCTTAATTCTTTTTAAGTAGATAGATATGTAGCATTAAGTACATGAAGTGATGTGCAACCATCACCACTATCTACATCCAGAACTTTTTCATCAACCCAAACTGAAACTTGTATCCATGAAACAGCAAGTCCTCATTCCTCCCTGTCTCCCAGGCCATGGCAACAACCATTCTCTCTGTCTATAAAGCATCCTGCTCTAAGTACCTCATACAAATGGAATAACGCCCTAAGGTGTCTGGCTGATTTCACTTAAAATAACATCTTCAAGGTTTACCCATGTTGTAGTGTGTACCAGAATTCCTTCCTTTTTAAAGTGGAATAATATTCCATTGTGTATATGTGTGTGTGCACATTCTGCTTTTCCATTCATCTCTGATGGACACTTGCACTGCTCTACTTTTTAGCTATTAGGAATTATGCAGCTGTGAACATGGGTTTAGATATCTATAAAAATCCATGACTTCTGGGCTGGCAATGTGGCATAGCAGGTAAAGTGCCAGTATCCCATCTGGGCAACAGTTCAAGTCCTAGCTGTTCCACTTCTGATCCAGCTCCCTGCTGATACACCTGGAAAGTGGCAGAAGATGGCCAAGTCCTTGGGCCCCTGTACCCAGAAGAAGCTCCAGGCTCCTGGCTTTGGATCAGCTCAGCTCCAGCCATTGCAGTCATTTGGGGAGTGAACCAGAGGATAGAAGACCTCTCTCTCTCCCTCTCCCTCTCTCTCTCTCTCTCTGCCTCTCTGTAACTCTGCCTTTCAAATAAATGAACAGGCCAGCACCGCGGCTCACTAGACTAATCCTCCACCTGCGGCACCAGTACCCGAGGTTCTAGTCCCAGTTGGGGCGCCATATTCTGTCCCGGTTGCTCCTCTTCCAGTCCAGCTCTCTGCTGTGGCCCAGCCCTGTACCCGCGTGGGAGACCAGGAGGAAGCACCTGGCTCCTGGCTTCGGATCGGCATAGCACGCCAGCCGTAGCGGCCATTTGGGGGGTGAACCAACAGAAGGAAGACCTTTCTCTCTGACTCTCTCTCACTGTCTAACTCTGCCTGTCCAAAAATAAATAAATAAATAAAATGAATAAAACTTCGTGATGAAAATCCATGATTTCAATTAGTGTGGTTGTAGTCCCAGAAGTGGAATTGCTGGATCACATGGCAGTTCTCTTGTAATATTTTAAGGAACCTCCATCTGTTCATGGTGGTTGCTCTACTGCACTTTCCACCAGCAGTGCATGTGCTTTTCAATTTCTCCATTTCTGCACCAGCACTTTCTATTTTCTGTTTTTCTCTGGATAAATGTCCATTCCAATCCTTTCCCATTTTTAAATTGGTTCATTTTGTTGTTGTTATGTTGTGGGAATTCTTTATATATTCTGGATTTATCTGATACATGCTTTGAAAGCATTTCCTCCCATTCTGTATAAGTAGATTGTCTTTTCACCTTATTTATAATGTCCTTTGGTACAAGAACTGTTCAAAGAACAACGGAACTATTATTGTATTTTCAAATAGTGTCTGGTGTATGTATATATATATGTGTGTGTGTGTGTGTGTATGACTTATTATCTATTTGAAAGGAAGGCAGAGCAATGGGGCAGTGGGACTTTGAAGAGGGAAGGAGAGAGACAGATATCTTCTATCTAGTAGTCCACTCCCCAAATACATCTGCAACAGCCAAAGTTGGGTCAGGTTGAAGCCAAGAGCCTGAAATTCCATCCAGGTCTCCCTTGTGAATGGCAGGAATACAATAACTGGACTATCATCTACTGTCACCCAGGATGTATTAGCAGGAAGCCGAATCAGAAGCAGAGCTGTGCGTGAATCAGCACTCAGATATGGGATGCAGGTCCAAGCAGTGGCTTAGTCTGTTGTGGCACAATGCCCACTCCTAAATTAAATTTATTTAAGTTCTTACATGAGTTTTACTTAATGATTAATCCCTGTGCTTAAATTTATGATGAAATCTGACTAAATATAGGTTAGCTTTGCTTTAAAACTATTTGGGAGAAATACAATGTGACTGATGAACTTCAAATATAATGGTGAATATATTTCTTGGCTTGGATTCTGTTGAGTACACAAAGGAAGCTTCAACACACGGACTGACTACTCTCCATCATTGTTTCTGCATTTGGAATCTTGGTGCTTCTACAAGGAAGCTTGAAATGGTAATTGCTATTGCAGGTCCAGAAAGAGATGAAAAATTATTTGTGGGACAATCAGATGAACATTTAAATCCTTGAGTTTGGAGTGCATGTTTGCCCAGCCGTTAAGCCACCACTTGGATGCCTAAATTCTATATCAGAGCGTCTGTGTTTGAGTAGCAGCTCTGTTCTCCATTCCAGGTTCCAGCTCATGCATAACCTGGGAGGCAGCAGGTGATGGCTCAAGTACCTGGGGCCCTGCCACCCATTTGGAAAACCCATGGCTCCTAGCCCTGGCTGTTGTGAGCTTAGGGAGTGAAGGAGAAAATGAAAGCTCACTCTCTCTCTCTCTCTCTCTCTCTCACTGTCTCTCTCTCTCTCTCTCACTGTCTCTCTCCCTCTTTCTCTCCACTCCCCACACATACACATACTCCGTACATTTAAAATAACAAATAAATATATCTCTGTGTAGCTAGGAGCTGTACCATGATCAAAGATGAATGGGAAATAGAAAGTAGCTCTGAAAGAAATGAATTTTCTAGGAAATATGGATGTTTATAAAAATTCAGACTGCACCCTGAAGCATCCCCCTGTTAGTCCCACAGTTACATCCTAGGTCAGCAGTGAATGAGAAAAGCTGGCAAACCTTTGTGGGACAGTAAAAAGAAAGGGACAGTGTGTTCCTCTGCATTTCTCAACTCCATGCCAAGAAAGCCACTAATAATAGCCAAACAATTTGGTTTCAGTTTTACTTTCTCACACTCTGGCTTTTTTGCTCTGTGATTTATTTTTAGTTTGGGAACTTTCTTGCACAAATTATCTTTAGGTGGTAGAGTCACATTACTTGTGTCCTGCTGGAACCCCGTGCCCTCTGCAGAATAGCCTAATGGAAACTGATTGTTCTGGTTGGCTCCCATTTGAAAGGATTACATAAAACTCCTTTGAGTAATTAGCACAGCATCCCAACAAAGAGTTTGCTGATTTTTTACAATAAAAGGTCAGGCAAAAGAAAGTCACTTAGAAGGCATAGGGGTCATTTTTATTCTGAATTGTTGAAATCACATCAAAGGCATGAGTCAAACACTTAGTGTTTTTATAGTGCAAAACATTACAACCAATGACAACATCTCCACTGGATTAACATAAATGAAAGCTAATTATACCGTATTCATGCACATATGTAGGTGTATTCAAAGGGTATGTGTAAGGATGTTAACCCGGGTCACTCTGGGCCTTTCATTGGAACTCCATATCTATTCAAGTCCTGACTTTATGATCCATGATCCATGTGTGCCCTCTCAGATACACAAAGCTTTTATATTCTCCCCCCATGTCTTATATCCATTACATTCAACATTTTCCCCCTAGCTGTTTTAGACTCATTCACTAGACTTTGCTTTGAAGTAATTTATTTGATTGCTAACATTAAAAAGAGATTATGCACTAGGAGTGTCAAAAGTGGACAGTCTGTAGCCCTTCATGCTGCTGGTTGTTTAGATGTTGAGTATAGAACATGGCTGGTGTTTCTGAAACTCGATCCATTGATTCTAGCAGCATTAGTTGGAATTTTGACAGAAATAAACTTTGCTACTATATTTTCTATGCTTAGTTCTGGAATAGAAATCATATGATATCATATAATAAGCCCAACTTGAAAATGAGGAGTCTATTCATTACATATTAAATCATATTATCTCGTGTTGGCGCCCCGGCTCATTAGGCTAATCCTACGCCTTTGCGGCGCCGGCACACTGGGTTCTAGTCCCGGTCGGGGCGCCGGATTCTGTCCCGGTTGCCCCTCTTCCAGGCCAGCTCTCTGCTGTGGCCAGGGAGTGCAGTGGAGGATGGCCCAAGTGCTTGGGCCCTGCACCCCATGGGAAACCAGGAGAAGTACCTGGCTCCTGCCTTCGGATCAGCGTGGTGCGCCTGCCACAGCACACCGGCCGTGGCGGCCATTGGAGGGTGAACCAACAGCAAAGGAAGACCTTTCTCTCTGTCTCTCTCTCTCACTGTCCACTCTGCCTGTCAAAAAATAAAAATCAATCAATCAATCAATCAATCAATAAATAAAAATCATATTATCTCAAAATAAATGATCCCAATAGGTGTCTAGGCTGTTTCTTTCACTTTACAAATGAATACACAAAAGAGAGCTGCTGAGATGAAGGGACTGAGGCTGCATAGCTCACTCATGACTGCCCGAGGGTGAGAACTCAGGGACCTGGAAGCACCCTAGCTCTGTGTCCTTTCTGAACACCGCTGTTTATGGTCTCTGTCCCTTTAATTCTTTTGAGAAGCACTACATTAATCAACTCTTCTCTTCTTAATTAGAACAAACCATGTGTAATGATGGAAGCAACAGGTTGATCCTTCATTAAATATTGAAAATTGTCTTATCTTAGCCTTCAAAATGTAAATGAATGTTTCAAGTAATAATTATTTTTGACAAAATAGCAAAATGCTATATAATATGAAAATCTAAAATATTTAATGGTTGACATCTATATACTCAGACTGAAGGAAGGTACAGTTTCTTAGTTTTTCACCAAGAACGTAATGTTTGACAGATGTTTAATCAACACAGATAAGACAAAAAAAGTTGACTTTTTCTATAGTATGCTTTCAAACTCTTGTGAGTGAAAACCGACAAGATTTCATTTAAATGCTGACTTAAATATTCTATTAACATATTTTACAACAGTTTACGTAGTGATTGAGTAAACTGAACCTGAACGTTGAGACAGATTTTAAATGAAATTAATTATTTCCTTCAAATAACTATCTTTATAGTTAAAGAAAATAGACAAAAACAGAGCAGCCTTCTGGAAAGAGAATTTTGTCCTGCATTTGAATGCAATTAAAAAAAACTAGAAATCTATTTAAATTATAACTAAACATGAAATAAGTAGTAGATTTTTGTTAATGTTACTAGCAGACTCTCTTTGAATAATCCTATTCTGGCTGCCTTTCTAAAACTTAACTGTCCTATGGAAACTACTAATCCCTCTTCCTACAAATCCAGGTGAAAGTGAGAAAGCTATGGAAATTCAAGAAAAGTGGCCAGTAGATATCAAATTAATTCCCTCTTCTAGGAGGGCCACAGACTGTAAGTACAGTAGTTAATAATAAATAAGCATAAAAGAGCCCATAGTGATCAACAGTTGCAAATGCTTTATAAATATGACATTATTTAGAATTCGCAAATAGTCTCATGAGCTTGGGAAATGCTATCCCCATTTTACAGATGAGAAAGCAGGACCCAGAGAAAGTATATACCGTAGCAAGTGGCAAAGTGTGACTGCAAAACATCTTGGATAATGGCCAAGAGCATCCCCTAAAAATGTACAAGTACTATGTGTTAATTTTGAAATGTACATAAATTAAGTAAATAGGCCAAGAACTATGTGCTTGTATTACTTTATCATGCAGCTTAGATCTGTTTCCGTTATTCTAAGTTGTTGTGATCACTTATCTTCTGAATATAAAACTAGAAATATCTAGAAAAATTAAAAGATTATGAATCCATCAATATCTCTTGAACTATTTAATAAATATTTACTGAGGGACAAATATACGCCAAGCTCTGGAATTTTCTGTTAATGAGAAGTGATTCCCAAAGCAAGGAAAATTTTTCTTCCTACTGCTTTCAAAATAAACTTTACCAAAAATGTGTGTATATGCATATATGTGAAAATACACAAACACACTTTTTAAATGAAAAAGTGAGTTTTCAAATTCTTCTTTGTATCCAAAACTCAAGTGGCAGTTGACTGGAAGAGAAATATGTTCTCAAGCTGATTTCTGTTTGCTCCGAACTACAAGACCTGTTTCCACACCATTAACTTTGCTCGAGACAGATAAATAAGCATCCATTAGGAAAGTTTCTTGACTTACACATAGCTGAGTGCACATTGGTTTTTGATAGCCAATATCAAGTGCACTAAAACAGAATAAAGATAGCAAGTTTTCCAAGGGAGAAGGCATAAGTAAGACAGAGATGCATTTTCAATGCAAAAGATCAAATTCAATTTGGCTATGAAGATCAAGTTGTAGATAGGATTTCACCTGTGTCAGCAGGAAAAAAAAAAAAAAAAAAGAGGCCCCTGTTAAACGCCTCAGTGCTTTCAGAGGCTGACTGCGAGTGGGGGACCGGGATTCCCAATGAGGTTACACAAGTTGCCCTACCTCCAGGACTACCAGGAAAAAAAAAAAGCAGAACAGTATAAATTATAATATATTGTATGGAATTTATTTAGAGTAAAATAATTAGTTGTTTACCTGCAACTTCACTTGAACCTATATTTTTATTTGCTGAACCTGGCAGCCTTCCTCACTTCCTGAGTCTGCAGGGCACCCCAACTCCAAGCTCCTGGGCTCATGCGGTTGGTCAGAGATTCTGGTAGAGGATGCATACGCTGATGTGGTGGGTTGTGATGGAATAATTAACAGCAAATCCTGGGAGGACTTCCACTATAGTTTGCCCCCACCAGAACTCTTGTGGAAATTTAATCGCCATTGTGAAGTATTACGAAGTGGGGCCAGGTGAGTCCTTTAAGAGGTGATGGAGTCACAGGAGTTCTGCCATTCATGGATCAATCCATTAATGGATTAATGGGTTAATGGGTTATCTCCAGAATAGATCTGTTTTAAAAGTCTCAGCTTGGCTGTCTCTTGTATGCACCCTCCTCACCACGTGATACCCTGCGCGGCCCCGGGACTCTGCAGAGTCCTTGCTAGGGAGACAGCTTTCACCAGACGCAACCCCTCAACTTTGGATTTCCAAGATACGAGGGTCGTGAGAAATACATCTTCTTTCTGAATCACCCAATCTGTGGTATCCTGTTACAGCAACAACAAAGTGAACTAAGTCTCCTAGATAGCCCTCCAGTGGGAGGCTGGGAATTCCTGCCTATCTAAGCCTTGGGAGACTCTGTAGGTTGGTCTGGCTTCCTTGAGGTTCCTCCTGGCCGACTTCCTTCGCATCTGTAGCCATCTCTAGTTTCTGCCTAGGCTGCTGTGCACCCTGAAAGCTTTCCTACTCTGCACTCCTGCTTCCCTTCATGGCACAGGTTCTTTCGTGAATTTATTGCTATCTCCAGCACTAAGCACAGAGCCCAGGATATAGCAGATATCCAGTAAATATTTTTGTATTGGTGTTGTTCCCTGCTAATAACATAAGGAGGAAACAGGGATAAAAAGTTCCCCTCAAAACATGCATATCTCTGAAATTTTAAAAGACCATTGAGAAAGATAGAATTGTATCCCATCCCATTATACCCATTACACTGTGTGCCTAACTTGGTGTCTGCTGCATATAAGGTATTGATATTTGTTGAGTGAGTGAACGAATGCTAAGTATGATATTTGAGTACAAAGAGGGCTGGCATAAGATTTATTGACATTTCTCAGAAACACTAGTTCATTGAAAGAGCTTTGGTATATTAGGCCCTGGGCCAGGATGGAGTTAGGAGGCTGGGTAGATATGACACGGCTAGGGACATATTAAGGAAATTGGTGTGTGTGTGTGTGTGTGTGTGTGTTAGGGGGAGTGCTGGGAGGAAGTGAGTACAGGTATTAGTCATGCAGTTTACTCTCCTAAGTTAAGAGGTACTTGAAATAGAGGGGAAGAGACTGGAGACACATCAGTAACAGAAGGAGGAAGAGGAAAGAAATCCCAAACCCTGTTATCAGGAAATGAAGGAAAGTTCTTAATAAACTACTAGGCCCTTTGAGCACTTTTTCCAAATGGCCATATATCTGGAATTGACACATCATCACTTCTTGGCCTTTTAGCTAAGATCAAGTGTGTAAATTCATAGGCCTCAGCACAGTGCCACTCATACTGTGTAAGAGATGACCAGGTTCTTAAATTCACCTATCATAACAAACTTACTTAAATGTGATTCAATTTGAAATACTTGCCACACTATACGCCACTATAATGTTGTTTATAGGCAGGGAGAAAATTCTGTCAGTTAGATTTGTTTTGCCCCAAATCATCTCATATGATAAGATAAAGGCATATTAAGTAATCAACTACCATTTTGCCTTGGGAGACTTTTCCTAACAGGATGAAAGCAGAAATAGAACAAATTTAACATTATGTAATTCAAGATTTAAATAAATGGATCTTAAGCCATAGCATAAGATTTTTAATATATGAAGGAAATAATTTTGATGTTTTCACTATTTAAATTTTTCTTGTCCTTCCTCTTAAAGAGTTACTCATCTCTGGAAATGACGGTTTTAACATCTTTTTTCCTAGGTGCTGTGGCACAGAGGGTAAAGCCACTGCCTATGATGCTGCCATCCCATAGGGTGCTGATTTGAGTCCTGGCTGCTCCACTTCCAGTCCAGCTCCCTGCTGATGGCCTGGGAAAAGCAGCAGAGGATGGCCCAGGTGTTTGTGCCCCTGCCATCCAAATGGGAGGCCTGGATGAAACTCCTGGCTCCTGGCTTTGGCCTAGCCCAGAGCTGACTGTTGCAGTCATTTGGGGAGTGAAACAGCAGATGCAAGATCTTTCTCTCTGTTCCTCCTCTCGGTCTGTGACTCTGGCTTTCAAATAAATATGTAAATCTTAAATATATATACATATTTCTCTGTTGAAATTAACGGGAACACAGCTATTTTAGCCTGAATTTAAGGGAAGCTCACTTGTACGTGGCATTGATGAATAGTTTCAGGCAGAGAACTATCTGCAGTTTTTTAAAACCCAGCTTCAAGTTTTTAGACTTCTATGTACTTTATTAGAAATAAATTAAAAGAAGTTCCAGAACCAGCAGGAAACATTCTTTTTTTATGTCCAACATACATTTTGTAAAAGAAAAATGGCCAAAAGTTAAGTCATTTGAACCGTGATATAGCTCATCCCTGACCTGATGAAAATTGTGCTTTTCCCTTTGTTCTTGATAGATTATCTCTGCAGTGACGGAGGACTGTGGATGTGCCTGATGTTAATGCTGTCATTAATCACTTAGCTATATACTGATCTTAATGTATTTGAAAACACAGTTGTACTACCAGATACTTAAACAGTATCCTTTTATAGAACATGGAAAAAAAACTCCTGTCATAACCACTAAAAATCCTTCACAGAAAATAAACTTGTAGCTTTCATCCAAAAGGTTGGCTTTCATAATAGTTCATCTTTGAACCCCAGCAGTAAGCTCCTTTCACTGAATGTTGATATAATATCCGGGCTATCAAATGAAATCAGCGCTTTATGCTTATGAAATGCATAGAACTGTGCAAACGTGCTGTTTTATAAGGCATTAATCCAGCCATCCAGTAGTACCCACAGTGAAGTTTATCTTGACAGGTAAATCAACTCACTGCGAAGTGAAATAGTCAGACAATACTATCCTTGTTATTGAGCTGCAGGTGTTTTAAAAACTACGTGAACTAAGAGAACTTAAGTACCACGTGGCAGGAATGAATGGTAATAAAGGAAGCCCAGCTTGGTTAGTTAGTTAGGCAGGTGTATAGGAAATTTAAAGGAGAAAATAGAAATCTAAAATCAAAAGCAGGTACCTTGTCAAGGTTTAATGGCATTGCTAGAAATAAGAACAGAGCAAAGATTAGAAACAGGAAGATTAGGATAGTTATTTCAAAGAAATCTTTTTTAGAAGAATAAAGTAAAAGTTTTGGAGATAACCATACTCTAAAATTTCATTGTGCCTAGATTAACCACAAGGAAATCCAGTTATCTAAAAACAAACATATTTACTATCAGCCTCAGAAGTATTTGTTAAATCTCTCCAGGGCCTGTGAAAGAATTTATCCTCTATTCTTTCTTAAGTGAATCATAATATAATCTCAGGAAATATTATTTTTCCATTATTTTACCAATAGTTTCCAAGTTAGATAATACATATATATGTATATGTGTGTATATACATATATATATCATACATATGTATGTCTGTTATCCCTTTATTTAATGAGCAATTTTAAGTTGTCCTGTATATATGATACTATACCTAGGGGAAAAAAAAACTAAAAAAGCATATGCTTAAAATAAAATTGATAGGTGAACTTTATGATATGCTAATAATCTCTTAATAAATGTTTTTTTAAATATATGTGTGGGGGCCAGCATTATGGAATAGCAGGTAACACCGCTGCCTGCAGGGCTGGCATCCCATATGGGTGCCAGTTCAAGTACCAACTGCTCTACTTCTGACACAGATCCCTGCTAATGGCCTGGGAAAGCAGTGAAAGATGGCCCAAGTCCTTGAACCCCTGCACCCACATGGGAGAACCAGAGGAAGCTCCAGGCCCCTGGCTTCAGATCTGCCCAGCTGCAGCCATTGTGGCCATTTGGGGAGTGAACCAGCGAATGGAAGACTTTTCTCTCCCTCTCCTCTCTGCCTTTCAGAGAAATACATAATCATGTGTGTGTGTATGTGTGTGTGTGTGTGTAGCAGGCTTTTAAAAAATATTGAAGAGAAATTAGGAATAGAACAAAAGACATTTGCAAGCAGGGATAATGTCTTAAGTAACAACTATTTTGTATTATACCAAGAAAAGTATGCTAAGTAGAGAGAGAGAACAAAAGGTTTTTTCTGGTCAGACCCCTGTCCTGCACTAAGTTTACAGTTCATATGCGTGGGATACAGTGAGCACGATTTCTTCTTCAAGGAATTGAAAGTTGGGGAGCTGGCGCTGCAGCATGCTAGATTAGGCCTCTGCCAGGGGTTCATGTCCTGGCTGCTCCACTTCCAATAAAAAGCTCTCTGCTAATAGCCTGGGAAGGCAGTGGAGGATGGCCCAAGTCCTTGGGCCCTGCACCTACGTGGGAGACCCGGAGGAAGCTCCTGGCTCCTGGCTTCAGATCAGCTCAGCACCAGCTGTTGCAGCCATTTGGGGAGAGAACCAGCGAACGGAAGACCTCTCTCTCTGGATCACTCACTCTGTCTATAACTCTGCCTCTCAAATAAAAATAAGTAAATCTTTTAAAAAACAAAGTTGAGGGATTGCACTCAGTATTTACTTTTCTCACTGTTCATCCACAAAGCCTCTTTGATGACATCATGGAATTACATTTGCTAGAAAATCTTGCGTTCACTCTTGGCTGCCACCACCCAAAGGGTCAAGGTGGGGAGATTTCAAGCATTGCTACCTTTCCTTGCCTCCCCTTGCAGTGCTCTCTTGTCCAAACCCAGCTGCTGTGGTCCAGCATGCTGAAGCAACTCGATGCAGTTTAACCTTAAATAGCACAGTGCAATACGGAGGCACTGGCTATACACTGTCAATGTGCATCAGAAGTCTAGCTTTATCTTGCTTCATTCCCTTTGCCCAATCTAAAGGCTCTGAATAATCCCAGCCTCCTCTTCCCACCCTTGGGCTTCTCTCTCAGAACCCATGGAGATTTGGGCAATTGTTTGGTCCTCCTCTGCTCAGCCTCTCACCCAGACCCTCTCTTCCTTCCAACTCCCTTTTCTTACTCTCATCTCCAGGGAACTGTGGTCCTTTCCTGCTTCAGGTTCAAATGGGCCTAACTCAGTGTGTATGTGTGAGAGTGAGTTTGTGTGTGTGTGTGTGTGTGTGTGAGAGAGAGAGAGAGAGAGAGAGAGAGAGAGAGAGAGATCACCTGACACCAAAGAGAGAAGCACTCAACTAATGCTTGCTCTAGGACTTTTGCCTCGTGCAGTACTCTCTCCAGATTACATTCCAGCAGGTGCTGTTCCTGCTCCAGCAGGCTGTTATTCTGTGTCAGAGCCCCTCTCTGTTCCTCCTTGCTTTCTTCAGCTGCTTCCTTTCTCCTCTTCTCCACACTCTGTAGTGTCCCCCCTTTCCTTTGCTTACTCACTATTCTATTCTCCTTGAGTCACACGACCTTGCTCACGAGGAAGTTGCGTTTCTTGCCCTCGAGAGGCAATATTGTTTTGTACAATGTTGTATTCCTGTTCAGAGATACCTAATGTACTTGCACTTCAAATTCACGATACACTCTTACACATTAAAGGTAACTCAATTGATTTTTATTATATATTTAAGACACTAATGACTATACTTTCCCACAGAAAACTACAGACTCCAATTCAGGTTTGGGTGGAGGGAGGGTTTTAACTTGTGACAAGATTAGCTTTCTCAAGTGTAGACTGTAGATTTGGGAAGCAAAAACCATAAGTAATGTTTTAAATTAATTTACTTTATTAACTATTACAAGGTATTGTTAATCATATTCACCCATAATTTGTTACTATAATGAAATTTCTTATCATTCTTGATTATTTGATCAATTGTGATATAGTACCTGCATTTACTAATTTCTATCTTTTTCATAAATTTCATAGATTAATGCAAAATATTTCAACATTTTAGTGAATAATGTAAAAGTATACCTAGCTTCCCTGGTATACTCTATTATTTCAATTTTCAGTTCTCAATTCATTCAGTAAATATATATTGAGCACTTACCCCAAGTAGTAGTCCACCTTATCCAAAGAGGATATATTCTAAAACCCCATCCCACCCCAAATGGATGCCTGAAACTCTGGATAATTTTGTAACCTACATATATTGTGTGTTTTTCCTATACATACATGAACAAGTTAATTTATATACCTATTATTAAGTTTCATTTACAAATTATACAATGTTTTTTAAGATTTTAAAGATTTATTTGTTAGAGAGGCAGAGTTACAGACAGAGGGAGAAACAAAGAGAGAGGTCTTCCATCCATTGGTTCACTCCCCAAATGGCTCCAATGGCCAGAGCTGGGCCAATCTGAAGCGAGGAGCCAGGAGATTCTTCTGGGTCACCCATGTGGGTGCAGGTGCAAAGCACTTGGGCCATTTTCCACTGCTTTCCCAGGGAGCTGGATCAGAGGTAGAGCAGCCGGGACTCCAACCAGTGCCTATATGGGATGCCAGCACTGCAGGCAGAGACTTAAAACACTATGCCACATTGCTGGCCCCTAGATCTGATACTTGAGACTGTAAGTTTTTATACAGATAGCCTATATAGCATGAAGAAGTATGCTTACAAAGGAATGATTAATGGCCTAAGTTTTTATTATGTTACTCAGAATGGCCTATGGTTTAAAACTTAGGAATTTTTTATTTCTAGAATTTTCTAATTAATAATTTTGGACCATGGTTGACTGCTGGTAGCTGAAACCACAGATAAAAGGGAATCACTATTTTGAGCAGTGTATTCAGTACTGAGGATCCAGACACTAGAAACCTATTCCCTACCCACTATCTGGGAGTGAAACTGTTACTTTATGCAACTTAGATATATGACAGTACTTCAAAAAGTGTGTGTAAAATGGAATTAAAAGATATTTATTGTGGTGCCAAAATTTTTGAAAACCATACTGACAAGGGGTCTTCATAAAGTTCATGGAAAATGAGTGTTATGAAAAAATGTATGAATTTCCTACTTTTTGAACCAAAATAAACATATCTTTTAATTCCATCGTCTACAAGCTTTTCGATGTTTTCTAGGCCAGAGGAACAAGCACATGGGCAGTGAGGTAGAGAGAGAGTACATGTTCAGAGAGCTAGCTGCCAGATGCCCTGTTTCCTCTAGAGCATGAAATAAGAATTGATATTAAGGATGAGAGAGAAGAAAGTATGCATGGGCCTTAGGGAGAGTGATGACGTTTCGTGATAGCCACGTGGTTGTTCTTGAGGGACAAGAACAGACCCTGCTGAAGACTTGGCAAAGATTTAGCTGATGATTCCCACCCCATCATCTTCATGTCACCAGTCTGCAGAGTTCTGTAGTTTTCTTGACACTGTGTGGTAGCCTGGATATAGAGGTTTGGCTGAGCAGGCATGGAATAACTAGGAGCTAAAACCTGTGTGTGTGTGTGTGTGTGTGTGTGTGTGTGACACAGAGAGAGAAACAGAGAAAGAGAGATAAAAGTGGTTCAAAGTCTGACTCATATTGCTTAACCTATGGCTAAGAGGGCAGGACTCTGGGGAGAACTATTGATTAGGTAAAGGAAAAGCAAAACAAATATCATAGGACAAGCTGAGGAATGTTGAAAGGATACAAGATCTTTACAGAGGCTGAGATGAAAGTTCAAGATTTCAGGAGCACAGCACGAAGGCTGGTGCCTTAATAAGATGGGTGGTAACTTAGCAAAATGAGTGCCTGAAGTGAAGACCAAGGTCCCCAGAGTTGTGACATGAAAGATTTAAGTTTTCCCAAAGCTACTGGATAGGATCAGATGCCACTGAGGGTATCCAGAGGTGTCATGGGCTCTCTTTTTTTGGCATATAATGCATGGTTGAGTAATTTATCACATACATTCATTGAGCACCTACTATGTGCTCTAAATGCAGAGAATCAGCATCAAGAAAGGAAGACAAGGTCGATCCCTGCTCCCATGGAATTTACAATCTCATGAAGGGGCAAATCAGGCAGGAAAAAATAAACAAAAAATATCACATTGGGGTATGTTATGGTCAGAGTTAGTGAGGATTGATCCCAAAATGCAAAGTATGAGGGAGCGCTTAGGTAGGTGGTCATGAGGTCCTCACAGGTGCTGAGAGATCTTCAGAGGTTCTCAGACAATACATTATGATCATTAAAGAAATAGCATCTGTCATTAATGAGATGAGACTTGTTTCATTCTTTAATCTAGAGTCAGTTTGTGTTCAAATCTGGGACTGAGCTCATTTAATAACTCCCAATCCCCTAGTGCCTGATTCTTTCAGATGTCACAGGTGCTGAGAGATCTCAGTCTTTGTCATCACAGCCCCTCATTATATCTGAAGCTCTAAAAACCAAGGCAGAAAAATCCTATCAACCTAAAGGGACCAGGACTTTGGTCCACACTATGACTCTGGGTGACAACTAGAGTTAGAGAGGAGAAAGAAACCTTTGAGCATTCATTCTGCAATTTATTAGCTGATGTCCTTCAACAAGTCCTATAACCTCTCTAGGCCTGTTTCTTTGGTGTGTGTGTGTATGTGTGTGTGTGTGTGTGTGAAGAGTAAATGCCCACCTCATGTGTCTATGATATTAGATAATGCCTGCAAATGGCTTTATCCTATATAGTGTTGAATGAAAGTGAGGACTGATTAATGATAAACTTCCTAAAGAAGATGCCAGACCTACTAGGAAATGAGATGGGAGTTACTTTCATGATGTCTTCATAAGGTTTTCTTCTAGAATGTGGGATATCCACTGCCCAGCTTTAAAGTTGCCAAAATGTTTGCTCATTGTACATCTGCAGAATAAATATAATTAGGGTGGGGGTTACTCCACCACAGGGCCCAGCTTCTTTGGATTTCTCACACTGTTAATCACACTTAACTGTCTTTAGCACATGACAAAAGTTGGACCATGGTGTCACTTGAAGGTAAAGCCCTTTGTTGAATAAGTGTATTTTAATTTTTATGTATTTATTTTCATTTTTATTTGAAAGGCAGAGAGATAGACAGACAGATACAGAGATCTCCCAGCTGCTAGTTCATGCCCCCAGATGCCCTGAAGATTTAAAGCCTTTACCAGTCTACATCTGGAAAACACTAAACATAGCCAAAGCTATTCATCAGCAATGCAGAGCTTATGGCTAACATTAAATTTTACTTCCAAGGAAGTATAGTGCCTGGTGCTTTTTTAATTAACAGAATAAAATTTAAAAAAGCAATTCTCACTGTTTGCATTAGAAGACTGGCAGACTCTGAGCAGAGCAAGAATGCTATTACAAGACACCAAACAGTGCAGGCATAGATTAAGGACTGAGCCAAGAACCCAGCATGAAACGTCAGCTTCTCCAAAACTTTCGGTGGCAATTTTTAATGAGGAAATAAAGAATATGAGATGGCATTTCAGAGTCTCCTACAGCAAGGCTCTGAAATGTAGCCTGAAGGATGCACCGGCAGAAGAGTGGCTACACCCCACCTCTCTCAGCAAGGGAGCAGGTGGGAAAGGAGCTTCAAGAGCACTTCACCTTTCCATCCCACAGCAAAGGGAGAGGGGTCCCCCCCACAAGGAAGACTGTTCTCCACGGGGAAGCTAGGATCCACACGGAGTCATGCAGCACTGAGCGGGGTCCTGGCAATGGGTTCCTGGTCTGCTACAGTTAGGGGCTGGGCCCGTACACATCCTGGGAGGGAGCAGGCGATGGCTCTGGTGCTTGGGTCCCCGCCACTCACATGGGAGATCTGGTTTGAGAAAGGAAGGAGGACGAGTAGGAAGTAGGGAAAAGGCATGGTAAGAAAGGAAATTTCAGAACTTTAGAGGAAATGCCTAAAATCATGAAAGCTTCAAAATAAATCAGAAGGTATCTATCTAATATAATTTTATATAATCAAAAACTGTACTTTAAAGACAAGAATAAATTACAAAAATGTTCATAAAAGACTAAGTTGAAAGTTGCAAAATTTTCTATAACAATTATTCCTTTCTCAAAATAAGCAAAGAAAACATCAAAAGGAAACTTTTGTGTTACCAGCTGTCTTGTCCTGATATTATAGGTGATTTAATATTTTTGATTTATAGTTTTATGTGTTTAAAAGTGTATAAATAATAAATGTTTTAGTACTAGTAATGCCATTGCATATGTTTATCAAGTTACTGTATTACACTCCATAAATGTACACAAATATTGAATGTCAGCTTAGAAATTAATAAAATTAAATCCATAATCATCAAGATGTACTTTGGTACTTCTAAAAATTTCTGTAAAATGTGCATTATCTTTTTAAAAAAGGTATGTTTACTTACTTATGTGTTTATTTGAAAGAGCTACAGAGACAGAGGAAGAGACAGAGAGACAAAGAGAGAGAGATATATATAGAGAGAGCGCTTCCATCAGCCAGTTCACTCCCCAAATGGCAACAACAGCCAGGTCTAGGCAAAGCCAAAGCCAGGAGCTCCCCCTGGGTCTTCCACGTGGGTGGCAGGGCTCCAAAGCACTTGGACTATCTTCTGCTGCCATACCAGGAACATTAATAGGAGCTGGACTGGAAACAGAGCAGTGTGCAATATCTTTTAAATCTGTTTTTCCACGAAATTCATTGATGTGTCTCATATAATCTTTCTGTATTTAATATTAATAAACATTATAGGAGGCCAGCGCCATGGCTCACTAGGCTAATCCTCAGCCTTGCGGTGCCGGAACACCAGGTTCTAGTCCCGGTCGGGGCACCAGATTCTGTCCCGGTTGCCCCTCTTCCAGGCCAGCTCTCTGCTGTGGCCAGGGAGTGCAGTGGAGGATGGCCCAAGTGCTTGGGCCATAGGAGACCAGGATAAGTACCTGGCTCCTGCCATCGGATCAGCGCGGTGCGCCGGCCATAGCGCGCCGGCCGCGGTGGCCATTGGAGGGTGAACCAACAGCAAAGGAAGACCTTTCTCTCTGTCTCTCTCTCTCACTGTCCACTCTGCTGTAAAAAAAATAAAATAAAATAAACATTATAGGAAAAGAGAAAATGATAATTTATGACAATGAAGCAAAGTCACTATAGGCATGATTACAATCTCCAGTTATACTAAAGAGCAGCGCCTAGTGATAAATAGTCATCTAAAAGTAAAAGATTATTAATTTTAGTTAGTAAATGACCCTAGCATCCACTGAAAAAGGCACAAGGGATTTAGAAACAAACGTATAGTCCCGGGGCAGACATTTGGCCTGGCAGTTAAGATGCTGGTTGAGAATGCCCAAGTTCAAGTGCTGGCTCTGCTTCTGATTCCAGTTTCCTGACTCCGGGAAGCAGAAGGTGAAAGCTCAAATAGTTGCTTTTCTGCCACTTACATAAAGGACCTGGATTGAGTTCCGGGTCTCTGGCTTTGGCCTGGCCCAACACAGGCCACTGTAGGTATTTGAAGAATGAAACAGCAGATTAGACCTCTTTCTCTCTCTCTCTCTCTCACTTTTTAATCCTCTCCAAAAATATTGCACTTTGGAAAATTAAGAGAAAACATACTAGAGGAACTCCAGACTGGTGGAGAGGCTGATGTCAGGCTTGAAGCTCTGCAGTGGGTGATCCCCTGGAGGCAGCCTCAAGGCTCTGCTGAACACAGTGGATGGGGAAGCACTCTGCTGCCGGGATTTGTGGAAGAATTCTAGGAGGAGGTGACATCTGAGTTCAGTCTTGCGGGAATGAATGCATTAATCCATGGATTTGTACTGTAATGCAATACCTAAGGCTGGGTGCTTTATTTTTTCAGAGGTTTATTTGGCTCCTGGTTCTGGGTGCTCAAGGGCAAGATGCCAGGATCAGCTTGGTTCTGGTGAGGACCTCATTTTAGATGGCTTCACAATTGCGGGACTGCCTGCTTGAGGGAGAGACCACATTGCCAGGCAGGACACTGGGGTACAATGGGGGTCCCCAGGCCATCGCATTAATCCTTTCCAAGGGCAGTGCTCCCATGACCTGAGGACCTCTATCTAGCTCTCACTTCTTGAAGGTTCCACTACCTCTCACACCAACACACTGGGGACCAAGCTTCCAGCTCAGGGACCCTTGAAGAGGACACACATCTAAACCATAGCAAGTGAAGAAATAAAAACATGGAGACAAGGGCAATCAAGCAGAGCTACTGTATATAGACGTGATGTAAGATGTAAGACTAATAGTTTTCTCATGTGGATCTCATTACACTGAACTTCTGGGGAGGAAACATGAAAACCTGAACTAAACCTGGTACAATGGGGATGAAGAGGGAAAGATTGAAACAATGCATGGACTAGTGGAAGAACTTAGAACATCTTCATTTCTCTTAGGACTGGATGGGTGGTGGAATCACTTGGCTAGCATAGGAAATAGGGTAGAAGAGCTGCATCAGAAATAAAGTTTTGGAAATATCCATTACAAAGGTAAATAATATGTGGCCTTGGAGTAAATCATTCCTTTATTCTACAAGTTTATTGAACGTAAACTTTCAAGATCAGTTCTAGGTGCTGAGGATACACACAACTGAATATGACAGCTCCTAGAGAGCTCCAGATCTGCCTGGGAGACTCACCACGAAGAAATAAAATGTTGGGAAGTGGTCATTGCTGTGAAGAAATCTAAACCAGATGCCATGAGAGGGATGGGTGGAGCTATTTAGATTGGATGTCATGAAAGGCAACTCAGAGGGACTCAACAAAGATTTAGGCCAGGATGATGATATGATGATCATAAAATTATTGAAGGTGGCAGGGACTGGATCCTTTGCAGGTGCTTAGGGAATGACATTTGATCCACAATACAGTTCTCTAGGAGGAACTGTTGAGGGACTGAAACATGGCCAGGGGCAAACAGGACTCTTCTTCCAGCCACATCCTTGAACCGACGCATGTTTTGTCTGTAGTAAGTTGGACCTTCGGAAGGGCCACCTGGGGCTTGGTGTGAGAAGGAGGAACCTGGGGTTACCGTCCCCTGGCTGACCATGTCAAGAGGAAGGGAAATGGTCAGCAGTGTCTGATAGCCCAAATCTCCTGGAAAGGACAACTATTGGAAAATATCCACTAGACATAGGAACTAGACACTCATTGGCCCTCATTGATGCAGTGAGGGAGCCAGAATACAGAGATGGTGACAGAAGACTGCTATTCCAAGAGGGATGCTTTATAGAGGCAATGTGCTTTACTATGCTGCTGTTTTGTTCTGTTTGGCTTGGTTTGGTCTGGTTTGGTGTGGTGTGATATGGTTTGGCTTAAAGAAGGGTGAGACTTGAGGGTTGAGCCTACCCAGTAGGAGAGATAGAGGAAGTAACTGATATAGCAAAGTCCCTGTAGGGACAAGAAGGGATAGAAAGCAGAGCATAGGCTGGGGACTAGGACATGGGCAGAAAGGGTACTGCTTCTCCCACTGTGATGAGAAGGATGCGAGGAAGTTGGAAGGCAGGTAGGGTAGGGAACTACCAGATTTTTTTTCTCTGAAGGAGGTGGCATTTAAGACATATATTTAAGAACGAGAAAGAGAAAGAGAGGGAGAGAGAGAAGACTGAATCAACTAATTCAGCCCCCGAATGCCTGCAATGTCTGAGTGCAGCCAGAGCCCAGAACACAATCCAGGTCTCCTGTACCGGTGGCAGGAATCTGATTACTTGAGGCATCACTGCCGCCTCCCAAGGCTGCATAGTGAGAAGCTGAAGTCAGGATCCAGAGCCAGGAACCAAACCCAGGCACTACAATATGACATGCTAATATCTTAACCAGGAGTTCAAGGCCCGCCCCTTTCAGGTGCAGGTCTCAGGGGCAGAGGAGAGGAGGGCTTCTATCTAAGGTTCAGTTTCGAGACAGATCTTATAGAGAATCAAAGTAGATGCTCAGGGCCTGTGTAGAAGATTGCACGTGGCCCCGAGGTTCCCATTCAGTTTGGAACTCTGGTTTTGTGACAGCCCCATGTGCACAACTGTGAGCCTCCCTCCAAGAGGGCCAGCCGCCAGGGCTGCAGAGCTGGGCCACACTGTGTGACACAGGCTGCTTGAGCACCACCTGTTCCAGGCAGATCACTTCAGTCTTTTATCTGGCTTCTCTTGGACAGACCTCAATTCCTGGGCCACTCGACAGCTAGAACAAAACAAATTTGCAATGCCAGAATTTTTCTTCATATTAGTCATTTATTTAAAAAAGACGAAAGAAAGAAAGAAAACTCCTAACCCCAGATATTTGAATACAAAATATGTATTAAAATAGAAAGTAGTAGCGGCCAGGCTTTTTAGAATTAAGTGATCACTGAAATAACTTGCAGGTTCCTGATACTATTTTATTTCTGTATAATGTTACAACGCCTGTGTCTGATGCAATTAGAGATGCCTTTTAAAAGTTGAATACAAGGCTTCCCTGGGAATGTACTTGTTAAACATTTTGTTGTACTGTAGAGAAGCCACTTCAAGATAACACAAATCTTGCAGAGCCTCACTATCACTACTCGCATACAAAACAGAGGATGTAGTGAGCAGTGTGTCTGGCGGGGGTCCAGAAGGCAATCTGGATTAGTCTCTAACCGGCTGCCATCATTCCAAGTCCATTTCTGATCCAGGCCTTCTTGGCTCATAACTGACACTTTCCAAAGGTTTACTAGGACAGTACAGAAAAAACATATCATTACTCTCTGCTCCTCCTTAACATAACAAATATATGCTTAATATGACAAAATAAGGTAATAAGGACTGTTTTTGCAATCATACTTCCCTCCCTGTTTTCTACCAACAACGTGAACCCATAGAAGGAGTAGTAAAAGTGTAGAATTTAAAGTGTAGAATTGTAGAAGGGATACTTTAGCTAGCTATTAGTTTCCACTCCTGACATCAGTGGCAATTTATAAAATCCAGGGAGGATTGACTCACTTTCTTTAACAGTCAGATTTCCTGTGGAGAGCCTGAAATTAAACATTTGACTACATCTTACTTCTTATTTGGCATTCTGTTAGATGCTTAAAAAGAAACAAGATTTGAGCAAGTCTGTTATTTTCAATAATGCAGAAATTCCCTTTTGAAATCTTTCTGTTCCTCTCACCAAACCTGAGGTGTAAGGAATTAATTGCATCATTAATGAATTACAATTACAGCAAATGTTTTCTTAATGCACTTCAGAAACAAAACTTCAGCAACTACAGGACAGCCTGAGACCAAGGGTAGTACTGTCCTCCCCTTGGAAGGAAGAATTGAAACCCAGGAAAATGACTTGGACACCACCTCCTGAGGTGCCATTATTTCTTAAAGAGCAGGAATCAGAGTCAATTTGTAATTAAATGCCCACTTCATGTTTTGCTAAAATATCTTAAAACCCTATTTTCTTACTCCTTTTCCTCCTAATACCTATTTCTTTAATTGCAAGTGGATGTTGATGCTTTTTCCGAATACATTCATCTGTTTTATGTAAAGTTCCTCACTGTTTGGCCTTTATAGGTTTAAAAAAATGTATTTTCCTCCTATGCAGTGGCTAGGCAATGGCAGTTTGATAATCAGATAATTATTTCATTGATGAAACAGGCAGGATGAACGTAAAACGCAAGAGCAGCAATCATTATCTGCCTCTTCAAGCATGTTAGCTAAACAGTAGTTTTTTTTTTTTTTAAGTGACTTGTGATGAATTATGATGGCACTAACTGTGTAGATTATTTTAAATGTTTGATTGCAGTTGGTGGCAGTGTCTGAGACTGGAAGATAGAAAGAGCCAGGAAATTGGAGGAATATGGGGCAGCCCCTGGTCCCTGAGTGAGGCTGGGAGAGAGGGGTGGCAGCTGCGCTCTTGGGGCCAAGGGGTCCGGGCTGCCAGGCTGGGCGCGAAGGCTGGGAGAGAGCGGGGCGCTGGGCAGTCCTAACGACAAGAGGGAGGGAGGAAGAAGGGAGGGGTGGGGAGCGCAGAGCCCAGGGGAGGGGAGCGGAGAGAAAGTGGGGACGGAGTAAGGAGTCCACTGGAGCGCGGAGGGAGGGCAGCCTCGCACCCTGGCGTACGCGCGCGGCGCAGCTTCCCGGAGCTGGACAGACCCATGTCGTGCCCGCGGCCGGTACCGGGACCCTGGCGGGAGCGCCGCCTGTGGCCTCTGCCATCCTTGGGAGTGTGAGCCCCGAGCCACGCGGGGGAGGCGGTGGCGAACCCGATGGTCGTTATGAGGACGATTTAAAATGACCAGCAAACGGAAACCTTTCCAAACGCAGCTCAGGAGATCCATCAGCGAGCAGTTACGCGACTCCACGGCTCGAGCCTGGGATCTGCTGTGGAAAAATGTCCGGGAGAGACGGCTGGCAGGTCGGTGACCCCGGGGACTCAAGGGACCCGTGGGGCGGTGGAGGTGCGGGTCCGATCATCCCGCCAGAGCCCTCTGCTCCGCGCCACCCAGGGCTCCAGGGCACGGGTTTCAGACCCAGGGCTGGGCCGAGCAAGCTGCGTGCACCACCCTCGCTGGGCGGCCCGAGTGCCCGCCCGCTCGCCGCGCCCCCGGGCGGGTGTGGGCTCCGCGCCCCGCGCACCCGCTCTCTGACAGCCAGCCTGGGCTCCCAACGCGTGCCGGGAGTGCGGGCAAGGATTACCTGGAGCGCCTTCCTCCAGGTGGCCGCTTCGCCACCGCAGTGAAGAAGTGCCCAGGCTCTGTGGCGCTCCGAGAGGGCTGCCCCTCTCCCACAACGGACAAGTCCATCGAGTGGGTGGGAGGGGCAGTCGGGGAGAGGCCAGGGAACATGTGCAACAGCCGTTCCAGGGTGGAAGGAGAGAATTTGGAAATAGACGGGTGGAGAGTTGGTGCGAGCAGCTAACTGTCCACAACCCTGTCCAGCTGTGGATCAGGCTCTCCTCACTTCGGGGTTTCAAAGGAAGGGTGTGCCTTTGGGAATAGAGGAAGAGAGGAGGCGACTGCTGAGCCAAGGCCCCCTGCTTAGGTCAGAAGGGCAGCCTCCCCTTTGGTACCTCCACCCTCCACTCTCTGCCACCTTGTGGCTTCACTTCTGTACCCTCTCCTTGCAGAGCCCTGAGGGCAGGGGAGGTGAGGCGTTGTAGGTCCTCTTGGTCATTATATCGTACAAGGGAAGGTGGCCCAACTTCAAACATAACTCTCGGGAAAGTAGAAGGTTGAGGGCCTCCTTTGCCCAAGTGTGAGCCGCAGGATGATGCTTGGTGGGACAGGCCCACCTCCCTACCGCGGGCGACCACTGTCCTGTCTCTGGACTTTCTTGCTTCTGAGACCTCCCCAGCATTGGCTCCCGAGTTGGGCCATGGCCATAGGGGCAGAAGAAGATGGGAAGTCTGATCAGAAGGAAAGAGTGCCAACACCAAAGAGGTGTGGGAAATTTAACTTTTTCTGGCCCCTCCCCCTTTTCCCAATTTACCTTATAAGAAGGTACAAAAGTTTGTGGGAAAATGGGATTAAATGAAGTTGACTTTGGTGGCAAGAATTTTGAAATCCATGCACAATTTTTTCATGATATGTATTTTCCACAAACTTCTTGAACATTGCTTATATATATGATTTCAAAGTGGTTTTCCCCCAGATCAACTTATCTTTTAATTTCACTTTTCCATGAAGTTTCTGAAGTGCTCTTGTTAAAACAAGGAGTTTGCTGATGTCCCACCCTTAAACCTATACACCTATACAGCCACATCCCCGCCAGAGAGCATCCTGGAGGAGCATGAGAGCCTGTCACCCTGAGCAGAAGGTCTTTATCTAGCTAACTGAATCAGGCGGAGTAAGGATGATTCCAAGACTCACTGTTGTGAGCATAAAAGGTTCATGCCGTATTTTCCCTCCAACACAGTGACTCCGTTTAGTAAGGACCCAAGAAATAAACAGACTTTTCGGTCCAGACCCAGAAATAAATTGTGGTCACCCAGTAGTTTTGACTGTTGATGCTTAAATACCTGTATGTGCATCATAGAGCTCAATTAATGACAATTAATAGCTTTCTTTGTGATCATGCTAAATTGTATAATCTCCATGATGGATGGGATTGGAGAAGGTTTTGTGGTCTGGTAAACTTCTGTTGCTTCATAACTGCAGAATGCTTCCTGCCAATGTCTCTTTCATAGTTTCTGTATTTAAGTTTGTTAAGTTTGTTAAATCAATGGATCCTCAGGAAACAAGAAGTCTTTCCAGGAGGGCTGCCAAGACTGTGCTGAGTTTTTATAGAAGCTGAGACCAAAGATGACTGCAGCCCTGTCCTTTTCAAAAGGAGATCTAAGAAGGAAGAGAGTATAATGTAAAGACATAAAACTATTGAGATTTCCAGGAAAGTCATATATTCCCCTGAGTTTTAGACCTTGTCAGTAAGGCAACAGAGGGGAAAAAGTTTCAATCTGTGAAATAAACTATAGGTAGAGATTTTAAGACCATGCACATTTAGAAATGAAGGCTAAAAGTAGCCTCAGAATGAGAAGTATGAGGGTTCTCTCAGAGTAGTGCAATTGTTTTTTTTTTTAAATAGCAGTATGAGGTTTTAAAATGTTTAATCAGAATATTAATATCTGCTTACCCGTAATCTGCTTACCACTCTGCTTGCAGAGGATGCCAGCAGGTTATTCAACTGGGACCAAACAATCCTCTGTGAAGCAGACTTCAACTTCGGCTGCGCCCAGCAAGCTGGGATGCTTGCCACACAGCCAAGCCAACTCCATGAAGGAGCTTTCAGATGCAAATAGATTTTCTTGGGTTTTCTTGCTAAGGTAGCTAAAATATGGAACTTTGGCCACAAGACACTGAAATACTTAAGTTATTAATGTTGGCATCAGTTTGAGGTGAAAGTGTTCTTCACTTGTCAAAGTGTTCTTTATATGGTTCAGCTGAGAATATCAGAAGGACCAACTGCATGAATGTGTTCCTAGGGGGCATCTGTCCTGCCCAGAGATCCTACGAAGCCACTGTCTTTTGTTTTTGTTTTGTCTTTTCCCATCAGATAAAAGTTTTGTGCTGGGTCTTCTTTATCAGACTAACATTTTCTTCTTACTACACTTAGTCCATGAAACAACGTTCAAAGTGTTTTAAAAAACTCATGCTTGTTTCTTAGAGAGTTCTGAAGGCAATTGATTCTCCCCATTGCTTTTCTACATCCCAGCAAAGAAAATTCTTCTAGCTCCCTCTGACTTCTTTTTGTGAAGGAGAACTGTAGAAGCCATAGTGTTGTGAGTCCACAACGGGCAAGGGGAAGATCATATGCAACAGGAAACAGCCTTTCTTGGCATAGGTCACAATGACATAAATAAGGAAGCCAGTGGGAGGACTAGATGTAAATGGTGCTCAGATGTATTCATTTAATTGCAAAATTACAAAATAGGGTCATTGTTTAAAAAAAAGAACTGATATTTGGAACCCCTTTTGGGTTTCTAATTCTGTGGCAGCTGCTGACTTCCCATTGGACTGTAGCATTTTTGCCAGTGCTTCTTGTTTTCCTAAGATTCTAATCCTGTAGGGGTCAGCAAGAGTTTTGCTCACCTGTCATCTCAATTTTTCAGTCATGGTGGTATTGTTGTTTATTTCCAAAATGACTAGGTTGGTTAGTAGTCAAAACAGGATTCAAATTCAGATCAAGAGAAGCCAATGGCCATCTGTGTCCATTTCCTATTATACCTCACTGTCCTCTCCCTAGTCTTTGGGGAGACACGTGGATCCCCAAATTCTTCCTGAGACTCCCTGTCGTTTGGTTTGCATTTAGAGGAAAACAGAATAACAGGAAGAGCTGAAAACATTACTCTTTCCTCACCCCTGGAATGACAAGGGTAATCCTCTGCACCTAAAATAGCTTGTCCCCCTGTCATCTCATTGGGCTGGTTAGTGTATGGGCTAACAGAGATGTGAAGCAGACAGTCATATATCTAGCTTGTGGGAGACCTATGTGGTTCACCTCACCCACCACCATTGCGAGGCGTGCAAGAACATGATGCTATTGTAAATCATGAATCCCCAGCAGGTTTCTTCAAGGAAGGTGAATGACAGCTTCTTTTGCTTTCCCCCAGTTCCCTAATCAGCGACTGCTGGTGAAAATTCTCAACTTTTACAGCATCATTAAATTTTCTGAGTAGAGGCATATGCCTTAGCTTTTGGTGTTGGTAAACAACTTCAACTACTTTTCAACTGTCGGTCTGAGAAAATCTAAATGACTTTTCTGAACCTTTCTGTTCCTTTGTTTTAATCCTCTATTCTATTTTAATGGAAATTTAATCCATATGTTTGATTCCTTTGTACTCACATAACAATATTTAGGTAGCTTGTGAAACTAATTGATGTCTAAGCCTTTTGATCTCTTTATAGGCTCATTTTAAATCATTTCTCTGAGACACAGGAAGTTATATTGCTGCCAATAATATACTAACTTAAAACACTGCAAAGTTTGAGTTTCACTAGAAACATTAATTCCACCAAATTTTAGTGAGTTCTTGTCATGTTAAAACAGTCTCATTGATTCTAGAAGTCAACAGTAGCATCCTGTGATATGATGTAAACATGAGATTGAGTCTTTAATGCAAAGCAAGATCAAGAATAAAGCATGGGCCATAAAATTTCCTTATTAAAATCTAAGTGTGTTCCATGATATCAAAAGTACAGGATGATACTAGCTGAACCTTTTCATGTATTTTATATTCTTTTTATCACTACCTTTTTATGAAGAATAGGCCATCCTATTCTATTAGGTTTTTGTTATTATTTCAAAAACCTCTCTTGAAGTGGGACTTCATTGAGTTTTGATCTATATCAACAGTTGACAAATTGAAATTGTGTAAATATACAATTAAAATCAGAGAAGGAGAGTGTGTCACTTATACAAGGGTACTTCAGAAAAGTTAGTGGAAAAATGAAATTAAAAGGTAATTTTAAGGGCTGACACTGTGGCATAGTAGGTTAGGCTTTCATATAGGCGTCAGTTCCTATCCTGGCTGCTCCTCTTCTGATCCAACTCTACTTATGGTCTGGGAATGCAGTGGAAGATGGCCCAAGTGTTTGGGCCCCTGCACTCTTGTAGGAGACCAGGAAGATCCCACTGTATAGTCTGGGTTGAGAACCACTGACTTGGATAAAGTACTACATAATGACCTAGAGAATTCTGAGTCTAATGCACGGCTAAACAAGTTGAGCATTCCTAATGTGAAAATCTGGAAATATCTGAAATGCTCCAAAATTCAAGACTTTTTGAATGCTGACATGACTCTACAATTGGAGAATGCCACACCTGACCTCAAGTGGCTGGTTGAAGTAAAAATGTAGCTTTATAACAGAGTTTATTCAGTATCTGTAAGTGAAAAATGACCCACTCTGCCCTGTCAGCTGTGATATGCAATCTTTGTTTTATGTACAAATTACTAAAAATATTATCTAGGAATAGCTACTTGGCTTAGTTATTAAGTCACCAGTTGAATGCCTGGGTTTGAGTCCTGTCTCCACTCTCAATTCTAGCTTCCTACTGATACAGATCCTGGAAGGCAGCAACAGGCAATAGCTCAAGTTCAGTCTTGGCCACCCACATGGAAGACCTGGATTGGATTCCCAGCTCCCAGCTTTGGCCTGACCCAGTCCTGGATATTGAGGGCAGAAGTGCCTAGATTCAGGAGAGGCTAGTATTTTTCTCTCCTCCTCTTCCTTTCTCTCTCCCCTCTCCCCAACCACGCCTTTCAAATAAATACATACATAATTTTTTTAAAGTACCATCAGACTCTGTGTATAAGCTATGCATGAAACATAAATGGATTTCATGTTTAGACTTTGGGCTTATCCCCAAGATAGCTCCTTAAATGTATGCAAATAGTTCCAAATCCAAAAAATGTGGAATCCAAAACCCTTTGGGTCCTAAACATTTCAGGTAAGAGATACTCAACCTGTATTCTAAGCCCCTGATAACAGTTTTGCTTAAATGAGGTCAAAGTGAGCTTGTCATGTTATAGGGACAGAAAAAACAAAAGGTCAGTACTGCCTGAGGAATAGTGACAATTGTGGTGGAAGATGGTGGAGATCGTGTCTGATGCATCACCGGGTCATGCTGTAAGACCAGATTGGCCTGTATTGCAGGGCAGGAAGTCTAGATTCTGTTCTACGTGGGATATGAGCAAAAGACTAGGGATAGGCCTTCGACATAGTGGTTAAGGTGCTGCTTGGAATGTCCAGATCCCGTATAGGAGTTCCTGGATTCAGTCCTAGCTCCACTCAGATTCTAGCTTATTGCCAGTGCTGATCCTGGAAAGCAGCAGGTTATGCTTTACGTGATTGGGTCCCTGCCATCCACTTGGGAAACCTGCAGTGAGTCCCAGCTCCAGCACTTGTGGTCTTTTGGGGAGTGAACCAAAGAGTGGGAAATCTGCTTCTGTCTTTCTGTTTCTCACCTTCTGTGACCCTCTGTCTCTCTGCCTATCAAATCATTTAAATAAATACATAAGTAAATTAAAAAATTTAAAAAGGAACAAAAAACTTTAAACAGAAGAGTCATGAGATCTGAATAAATTACTACCTGAGTGGTTTCAGGTGAGATACCAAGACATGGACTAGGGTGATCGTCGTGGAGATGGAGAGGGAAGGTCAGGTTTAGAGTATGTTTTGGAAGCAGAAACAACTGCTGACAGATTGACCATTGGAGATGAGGGAGAGGGACTTCTAGGTTTGGAATATGAGTGGATAAATGGTGGATAGTGCTATCGGGTAATGCAAGGTGTCCAGCGTGTAACAAATCTTCCCAGGCAGACGAATCAATTAATTCACAGGCTTTTGTTGGGATTCCGCTCCCAGGCAAGGTTCCCCGGTCCCAACAGAGCAGGGAGCGGGGGAAGTCACGCGTCAGAGATTGGGAGGGCTCCTTTTATAGATTCAGGGCATGGGGGTTAAAGGTTGAGGTGGGTCCGATCCTCATTGGTTGATTCCCGGAAGTGTAGGCCTTCCTTCCTTGTGGATCCCAAAGCTACCAGGTAAAATAGAGACAACAGACAGCTTTACATAGCAAAGAGGAAGAGTGAAGAGTTCTCTGTTGACCGCATTAGCTTTGGAATGGCATATGTAAATATCTGTATAGAATTATATCCAAAAATAAGTGTCAAGGAGTTAAATTTGCAAGTGATTGTTAAGAAGGACCGTCAAAGAGGCACAAATTTGACTACTCTATAAACCTTGGAACTGGAAGAGACTACTTAGGAAGACAAAGGACAAAGGGGAGAGGCCAAAGACCAAGTTGTAGAACATCTTTTATTTAGAGTACAAAGTTTACATATAAATACACACATACATAAGCTACATTTCTGGGAATTAGATTGCAACACTGCTCCTGAATTCAGCTACCAGAGTAGTGCTATACCGAATAATAGTTTGTGATAGATCTACTCATTTGGGGACAGAACCGTTGATGAGTATAGACAAATCATAAACATTTATTTCTCACTAATAAAATCTTTTTAATTTAAAAATTGTATGGCAAAGGCAAAATGGAAAATTTTAAGTAACATTAGGAAGCAAGATTGCTCCTTACATGCATAAATATATACATATTAAATTATATAGTTAATTACATGTGTGCATATAGTTAATCAAAAAATTTTTGGTATGAATACTTCTCTTGTTGCAATAACTTGTTAGGTCCACATATACTGGGGTCAGAACTTTGTGTTAGGTGACTTGACCAGTGTCATAGTACTCAGAAAAAGTCTCATCAAGAAAAGTTTGCCCCAGAGGAAAGGTTCTGGACATTGATTTACCCAACATTGCATATGATTACAGACCTTTATCAGTATGTTTTGCCCACACTAAAATTGGTTGAGTTGAAATTTCTCAGGGGAAGGGGCCAAGCGTTGTGACATAATGGGTAAGGCCACCACCTGCAATGCTGGCATCCCATATGGGTGCCAGTTCATGTCCCCGCTTCTCCATTTCCTATCCAGCTCTCTGCTAATGGCCTGGAAAAAGCAGCAGAAGATGGTCCAAGTGTTTGAGCCCCTGCCACCCATGTGGGAGACCCAGATGAAGCTACTTGCTGCTGGCTTTGGCCTGACCCAGCTCTGACAATTACAGGCACCCGGGGTGTAAACCAGCAGATGGAAGACCTCTCTCCCTGTCTCTCCCTCTCTTTCTCTCTGTAGCTGACTTTCAAAATAAATAAATAAGTCTTAAAAAAAATCTCAAGGAAAAACAGCCAGTTTCATAAATTTTTGTGTTTGTATGGACAATAGTTTTTTTAAAGATTTAATTATTTATTTGAAAGGCAGAGCGATACAAAGAGAGAGATCTTCCATCTGCTGTTTCACTGCCCAGATTGCAGTAACAGTTAGGTCTACGCCAGGATGAAGCCAGGAGCCAGGAACTCCATTTGGGTCTCCCACATGGGTGGCAGGGGCCAAAGTACTTGTGTCATCATTTGCTGCCTTCCCAGGCACATTAGCAGAAAGCTAGACAGGATGTGAAGTAGCCAAGACTCAAACCAGCACTCTAAGGTGGATGTGGGCTGCTGATATCGGAAGTGGTGGCCTAGCCCACTGTGCCACAACATTGGCCCCTGTAAGGAGGATAATTTAAACTAAGCATAACCCTTGGAGGCAACATGGTTTCTCCAGGAATTGGAACAAAGAAAGACCATGTTCATTTGCTGTTGGTGGTTGCTCTGAATAAGAGACCCGAGCCCAACTAGTTGGCTGAAATTCCTTCAGGCCACTTGATTTGATTTTCTGTGAATTATAGATCTTTTATCCATGCACTGCATTTCTCATGAAATTAATATCTACTCCTTTGTGCTTTCTAATTTTTATATTGAACAAAATAACATAAAGAACAATTTTCCTGGAGACCTTGTAATTTTCTGGGGGTTTATCCAACAGCATATTTCTATCCTGCCATTGTGTAAGTTTAGTGATATTGCAAAATGAAAACAAAAGTGGTTTGAAAAGTATTACAGCATTCCTGGCCTTTTTTTTTTTTCTTCAGAGCCCTTGAATGTTTAGTCCAAAACAGTCGAGTTGAAGGACAAACATTTTTGTCATGTTTGTAGTTAGTCAATAAGTATTTATTGAGCCATGAAATGCATCCTTGTCAAAGCATGTTGAGACAGTAGTGCAGGATATTAATTCTGTACTGTGGCTATATCCTGGCAAAGCACATAAATTTTATTATGCTGCTAAAATCACTTAACTCATCTCTTTGACCAGAAATAGAGCAAGCTTCCAGAAATTGCAAAAGGACGGATAGAATGTGCCATGACTACACAATATTGTATTTGAAAATCTGCTGTGTCAAGGCATCTTAAATTCTCAGTCTATTTCCTTTGTAATATTTTTATCCAAAATGGAAGTTTCAGAATCTTACGGTCCTATTATTTTTATACAATAGAGCATACATTATTTATATTTCATCATGGCATATTGCATTTGTTGAACACTCCTTTCTCTTTCCCATCCAGGAGATTAAATGAATAGAGACAGTTGCACTCCATAAAGATTAATACATGTACTAGCAATGATATTCAATTGGAGAGTCCAATAATGTACTAATGTACTTCTTTTCTTCTCTCCATCTGGATAAAGTGGAAACATTTTCAGGTTCCATGAAGGATTTTTAGAAGTTTTTCTACTGAAGCTTAATATAAGGATACTTCACAAAGTTTGCAGGAGAATGAAATTCAAAGATAAGGTTATTTTGGTGCAAAAAGTTTGAAATCCATGCGTATCAAGAAGTTTCAGAAAGTTCATGGAAAATACATACATAGATTTTTGAAATGTTTTTTGCATCAAAATAGCTTTATCTTTTCACTTCATTTTTCCGTGAACTTTTGAAAGACATTTGTATTCACAATTACAGATAACAACCTTAAAGCGCAAATGTCTGAATACCTGGAAAATGTACAAAATATAAATTAATATCAACTTAATATAAATTATACTATAAATTAATATAAACTACTCTGCCCCTTCATAAGAATGCATGGGTTGACACTATGGCATCACAAAGATGGCAAGATAGTGCTTCCCTCACTTCCCTGATGCTGAGTTATATTCATCAAAGAACAGTGATGGATTTTATCTTTCCTAGCCACAAGGAATTGCCTCCATAGCCTTGAAAATGAGTCCTATCTTCCTTTTAGTGCTAAAAAAATACTCCTAAGCAATAGACACACAGAGGAGCAATTGTTAAAATGAAAATAAGTTTAAAAAGTTTACATATTCAAACTATGATCCTATAGGCTATTTTATTCTTTCCAGAAGGAAAGAAGAGATGCTATGTGCAAAGTGTTTGATTTCTAGTTCTAAAATACAGATTAAAACAATAATGACACACAAAAAAGTATTCTCTTATCCATTTAGAGTGGCATTGTTAAGCTGGGAAAGGAATTGAAGCTTTTTGGGATATCATACATATAAAATCACAACTGTATAAAGAGTAATTAACATTTGTGAAATTAGTATAGGTTAAGTCATAATGTAGATATATATTTGTAGATATATATTTGCCATAACCCTGGCTACAGTGCTACAAGCATTGATTGCCCAGAGTCTTAAATGCATGAGGTTTAACTGCATGCATGCTACCATGTGGTGGGAGGTATAGTCAGGGTGAGGTGTTGTGATGCAATGGAAGATTACCCAGGATCCTGCCATGCTATCGTAATTCAGAGCAGCCACTGACGCCAAAACTACATGGGTTTGAATCCTGCCTCTACCACATAAGCAGCATGGCCTTGGGCAAGAAAATGAATTTGAATGTTGTTAGTTTCATCATCTTAAAAAGAAAGTTAGCATAGCACTTATCTAGAGTGCCATTATGAAGAATAAATGAATTAATATTTGCAAAGCACTATGTAAGATGGCCAGCGCCACAGCTCACTTGGCTAATCCTCCGCCTGCGGTGCCAGCACACTGGGTTCTAGTCCCAGTTGGGGCGCTGGATTCTGTCCTGGTTGCTCTTCTTCCAGTCCAGCTCTCTGCTGTGGCCCGAGAGTGCAGTGGAGGATGGCCCAAGTGCTTGGGCCCTGCACCCACATGGGAGACCAGGAGAAGCACGTGGCTCCTGGCTTCGGACCAGCACGGTGCACCGGCCGCAGCAGCCATTGTGGGGTGAACCTGTCTCTCTCTCTCTCTCTCACTGTCCACTCTGCCTGTCGAAAAAAAAAAAAAAAAAAGCACCATGTAAGAGTTGATTTGGGAAAAAATACAGTTGGCCTTCTATACACATCAGTTCAGCATGTTTGGGTTCTGCATTCAAGTATCCAACCAACCAAAGACTGAAAAATTTTTAATTGTACTGAAAATGTGCAAACTATTTTTGTCACTATTTCCTAACCAATACAGTATAATAGCTATTCACATAAGGTATTATAGGTAATCTAAAGATGCTTTAAAGTATAGGAGACATGTGCATGGGAACATTTTATATATAAAGCATTTGCAGATTTGGTTATTTGAGAGAGTTCTGGAACCAATGCTCAAGGAATATTGAGAGACAACTGTATATATAAATGTGGAATGCAGCAGCAGGGGACATGTGTTCCAGATAGGGGAGATCCTTTAAATACAACATTAAACCTCCCATTCCCTTCACTTCTGGGTTCTTCTGCCTCATTCCCATATTTTATGCAACTATTTTAGATCCCATTTCCAGAGATTTAAAGTGCTAAGACATTTACCTCACTCTCATTTCCCTGATCGGGATTTTTAAAAAATCAAATGCTAACTATATTGTTATCATGGTTGACAGCATCTAGTATAGATCCGTTAGTGTCACAACATGAATCATTCATTACGCTAACATTTTGTCCTTCTGAAAGATAATTGGTTATGGTTTGTTCATCAAAATCACCATCAGCTCTAGATTTATGCAACTAAAAATTCATTCAGATGCCCTTGGCCTAAATGAAATTTGATGGTAGTCTAATTTAAAAAATGAGACAAGTTGGGGCACATAATCGCTAAGGTCCCATTCAGATCTGAAGATCAATGAGTCCGTAAAACTAGACTGTATCTAAAAGAAACCTAAGCATCTTAAGACTTTTAGGTCTTTTTCTGTGTGGATTTTGTGGGATGTAGGATGAAGGAAAGGCCAGGGAGCTGGAAGTGTGCCCCAGAAAACCTACCAGGGTTACTTCCCATGTGGCGTTAGATGCCTGGCTTAGATTAACAGCAGCAAATTATTGCTGTACCTTCTGTTGTTGGTCATGGATCTGCCATAATTGGAGAAAGAAGAAGGAGAGGCCAAGTTGGGAGTCCAGGGCCTGCCAACACCTCTAAAATCCCAATAGTTCCTGTACCCCAGTCATAGAGGACTCGCTGCAGAACCATGTTGCCTGTGCAGTCACCAAGGGCTCTGAGCTTAATGCTATGCAGTTGCCATCTTGAAATCCTTAGGAATTGTTGAGCAGAAGGCCCATGTTTTCATTTTGCAGTGGGTCTCATGAATGATGCAGCTTGCTGTGCACTCTGGGGAAGCTAGCTAGCCCTTTGTAGAATTGTGCCTCGCTTTGAGAATTCACCTTCATTGATGACTTTGATGTTATCACAGTAAGATAAAAAGCATCGCAGAAACAAGTCAGAGAATGTTGGATCTAGAGGGTTCCTTGGTAGCCCTCCCTTGAGCATTTTCAATTTGCAGTTTACATCCTCTGTGCCCCTTCATCTCCAGGAAGGTGAACCTCCAGTAGAGAAAGTGTATTTGTTTTACTTTACTGTTCATTGATTCTGGCAGCATCATTATGGAGTAAGGCAGCAACATAACCCCTGGTGTTTGCTGAGTGATAATGATTGTGTTTTAGTTATTACATTTATTGAAGCAAATGTTTTAATTAGTTTTTTCAGAATATTGTGGTGCTTATGTATAATAGGACATTGGGACAAGATACACTTCTTGGTATGACTTTCAGGTCCTTGTTTTGGAAATTTCTTAATTAAGCTGTTCCTCAATTAAATATTTATTTATAATGTCCATAATAGATTAATTCATTAAGCAACTTCTATTAAAAGCATTAAAGCTATTTCCTGGGCAGGTTTCACTTCGTGTACTTATTTAGAAAAGGAAATGAGGAGAGGGAGCAATAAAGCCCATCCTTTGTTACCAGGGACTCTCAGTATGTATCTGCCAGTGTTTTATGTTGTCACTACACCCATCTGTCTTTGAGGAGAACAGTAAAACTGAACAGAGTCTAGTCTCATAACGTCACATTGGCTAAGTCTTCCTTTACTAAGAGCCTGCTCTGTGCCAGGTCCCACACTCAATGCTTTTCTGAATGCCATCCTTCTAGGACACCGAAGCCGTGCTCATCACTCCATTTTAATGAGGAGTTAAGTGAAGTGACTTGGCTGAGTCAGCATAGGTACTGAAGTGCAGGGTGGGATTTCCTTTGGCATCAAGTTCCTGCCTTTCGGTTCACTCCTGAGGACCCAGTCTCTCCTTGCCTCACTGGAAAGATTCCTTTTCTGTCAGAATAGAAGGGCCAGCATTGTGGTGTAGTGTGTTAAGAGGCCGTGTGCAACCCCTGCATCCCATATAGCCACTAGTTCAAGTCTTGGCTGTTCCACTTCTGATCTAGCTCCCTGCTAATGCACCCCGGGAAAGCAGTGGAAGATAGTACAAGTACTTGGGCCCCTGTATCCACATGGGAGACCTGGAAGAAGATCCTGATTCCTGGCTTTGGCCTGGCCCATCCTGGCCATTGTGGCCATTTGGGGAGTGAACCAGTGGATAGAAGATCCTCTCTCTCTCTCTCTCTCTCTCTCTCACACACACACACACACACACACCTTCCCCCACTCTCTGTAGCTCTGCCTTTCAAATAAATAAAATTTTTAAAAAGCCACTAAAAAACTACCAGAATAGAGAAACTCTGTCTTTCAGTTTTAAAAAGACTTATTTATTTATTTATTTATTAGGCAGAGTGGCAGAGAGAATCTTCTACTGTTGGTTCACTCTCTCAAATGAGGGAAACATCTGGAGCTGATCCAGGTCAAAGCCATGGCCCAGAGCTCCATCCAGATCCCCAACATGAGTGGTAAGAACCCAAGCACTTGGGCCATCTTCTGCTGCTTTCCCAGCCACATTAGCAGGAGCTGAATCAGAGGCAGAGCAGCCAGGATTCGAACCTGCGGTCCTATATAGGATACTGACATCACAGGCAGTGGCTTCACCACTGCACCACAAAGCTGAACCTGTCTCAATTTTTAAGAAAAATCCTCACCTCCTGCTGTATAAAACACAAGATAAAATAACTTAGTAGTTGAAAAAATAGAAGAATGTCTCTTTACATATTTTATGAATCCTGCCTAGCAAAATTCCAAAGGGTGAACTGATTGATGGTGGTAAAAGTATGAAACTTGGCTGGGTTCTCCCATAATCAAGTCAACATTCTCTCCTCTTTCTTTTCGCTTAGAGAACCACCTGTGAGAGCACGCAGAAGCCTTGTAAGTCATCTTGTCAGAGCCATTTCTTTTAGAGATGCTGATATAACCTCAGAGATCAAATTAACCTGTTCTGGGCCACTTATCTCCTTAGGAATACATTTTAGATTAGAGCCTAACTCGAAGTTACACCAGGTTATTCCTGGATTACAGGTGATTGTGTACTTGGCTATCCACTCGGATGTGAAATGTCCATTTCTGAACTTTGTCTGCCAGATGGCAGGCTTTTTGAGGGAACTGGTGGTACCTTACTTGCCATCAAGAACAAGGCCTTTCCCACAAGGTGGATCTTGTACATGTTTCTTGGTAGCCCAACCCGCTGACTCAGTGACAGATGAAAGGAAGGACTTTCTAACCAAGGGATGTTGAAAACATCTGTGTGCTTCCTCCTAAGTGCTGAGTTCACCTCCAGTGACCCCAAGTCCTGCCTGCGCTGCCAGGACCCCACCCCCAGGTGTCTGGCACACCTGTCAGCTCTGTGGGTTTAAGCACGATAACCCATTCCCACTCTCCAGCCTCCTTCTAAGGTGCAATCGGAAATTCTCATTTTACAGTTAAAGGAAGCGAACATTGCTGTTGCTATTACATCTTAGGGTGGGGAAAATGGATAAGCCTTAGTTGAAATTTAAACATTTATTTGCCATCTGTTTAAGATGAAAGCTCCCTTCTCACCACTTTTAAAAATAATTATAAAGCTAGAGGGAAAAAAAAATCAGCTTTTAAAAACTAATCTCCCAAATCATATGACTTTGCTTTCATGGAGACGTCAAGGTTCTCATTCACTTGATTTGTTCAAAGGATACTTATTAAGCATCTTCAATGCCAAACATTGTGCCAGCTCCTGGAGATTCAATGAACACAACAGACAAAATCCGTGCCCTTACTAAGCTTCAAGTAGCAGGGATAGATAATAATAAATCCATGCACAATATGCAAGTGTTAAGAGTAGCATTGTATGAAGAAAAAAGGATGAAAAGGAGCTGGAAAATGAAAGGGATTCAATAGTCAGATAAGGTTCTTGGGCAGTATGAGCTACTAAAACAGAATACTATAAACTGGGTGGCTTCATCCAAAAACTTTATTTTATTTTATTTTATTTTATTTTATTTTATTTCTAACTGTTCTGGAGGCTGGAAGTCCAAGGGTGGGGTGCCAGTGCAGCTGAGTTCTGATGAGGTCCATTTTCCAGGTTGCTGTTGTCTTCAGGTTGTATCCTCAACTCAGCAGAAGGAGGGCAAAAAGGCCTTTGGGGACCTCTTTTATGGAACAGTGTGTGTGAGCTCTCTACCCTCATGCCTTAATCTCCTCCTAAAAGTCTCAGCTCCTATATCTGGGTTGAGGCTTCAACGAATGAATTTTGGGAGGCACCTTCAGTCCACAGCAGAAGGCCTTTCTGGGAAAGTGAAGCAGACTCCTTCTGACATCTGGGGAAGGAGTGTTCTAGGCAGAGGAATACATTACGAATCAGTGCTGAAGCAGGTGCATGTGGATGTTTGAGGAAAGGCAAAGGAGGTCAGGGGACATGGATACCACTGCTGTTATTACCTGTTAGGGTGGGGAAAATGGGCAAGGCATGGTTGAAATTTAAACTGGAGCAAGAAAGAGCAGGAGGAAATGGGGTCCAGGTCCTCTACAGCCTTAGGCCTAGGCACGAATCTGCAAAGGATCTTGGGTATGATTTGCTGTGAGCAGTGAGCTAGTTTATGGTGTCAAGGGTAGGAAGAAAAGGTGAAAGAAGCCAGGACTGGAAGCAGTGAGAATTCTCAGAAGCCTCCCTAAAGTATCAAATTCAGTTCATGTCTAACTCAGTGATTAAAAAAAAAAAAATCGCTAATCATCTAAGGACCCTCACTTAATTAGGAAGAGGGAGGAGATACCTCTGACCCTCAGGCTTTTACACAAATGGGAGAAATCGGCTAGATTCAATCATCCACTCACAAGCATTTGTTGAATGAATATATATCAGAGCCTCTCTTATGCTCTGCACTGAAAATAAAAGAAGATGAACTAGAGACCAAGTCTAAGCCTCAAGGAACTCTCAGAATGGTAGAAAGAAGAACAATATTGAGAAAGATCGGAGGATGGAATGACTTTGCAGAGGACATGACCTCTGAATTGGGCCTTAAAAAAGGAGAGGTTACTCTCTGAGGACAAAGAAGAGCAGAGCACATGCTGAGAAACAGAAGCCCAGCGCAGGATAAGCAATGATCTGGTATCACTAGGACTTGGCTCAAGGAGAGCAGATCAAGAATGGAGGTCAGAGCCGGGAGATGACCTTGCACAAGTCGGCTGTCCGTGGCCCGTTTGACAGTCTGTCAATCCTCCTCTTCTGCAAGGATTACATGGTATTTCAGCTTCTTCTGTGTGAAAGCCAGTAGAAGCTGCCCTTGGACTCTTGAATCTTAATCTTTTCCCAGACGTTCAGCATCCCATCCATCATCTTTCATGATGCTGAGCAGCACCTGCAGCCCCTGCTCCCAGCCAGCACTGTGATCACGAGGAAACACAACTGATAGCCTCAGTGCACTGTGCTGCCACCAGTGGATATCATATTTTGTATTTTCACATCACATCATGCCTACAAGATACCATCTCTTGTGTGTACATGAGACATTAAACACTTTATTTGAAAACAGGCTTTGTGTTAGATGATTTTTCTCAAGTGTAGTCTAAAGTAATGTTCTCAGAAGCTAACATGAAGAAACTTAAAAAAAAAATGACAGGAAATGAAATTAAAAGACAAGTTTATCTTGGTGCAAAACATATTTGAATTCCACGCATAGTTGCTATTATGTGTATTTTCCATAAATTTTTGGAGACTCCCCAATATGCATGGATTTCAAAATAATTTGTGCTAGAATAAATTGATCTTTTAACTAAAAAAAATAATGTTCTAAGCACGTCTAATGTAGCCTAGACTAAGCTATGGTGTCTGGCATGGTACATGTATTAAATGCATTTCCAACCTCTGATAGGCTTCTCAGGATATGACCTCATCATCCGTCAGGGAGCGTCTGCACATAAATATGTGAATTCATTTTCTTTCCTCCATCAATAGCATCACAAGCCTCTGTTAATTTATATGTCCATATTTTCTAAATTCCTTTGCCCTACAATTTTACACTTGATCTTAGCCTTTTAGGCAGAGAAACGATGGCCCTACAATTTTATAGAATAGCTTTTTTCTTGCATAGATGTTGCAAAAGGGCATGAAATCCTCCATCGCTTTTAAGGATGCTTCTGCTGAGGTAGCAGAGCCTATAGGACTTCTGGGAATTCCTGGTTTCCAGCCTCTCAGGGGCTTCTTCACTCTAAGCCTTGGTGCCGTTGCTTGGGTTTGCAAGTTTAGAGTTAAAGTGAGTATCAGATGCACATGTGTTGCAGTTCAGAAACTTGGTGGTGTGTTGCTTCCACAGTGGAACTAATATCACCTCTGGATCTGTTTTTCAGAGGTCTTTTGGGCAATAGTTATTTTAAAAGGACCCTCTTGGATGAAGATCTGAAATGGATATGAAAGGCCATATTTATTCATTCAAAAGCATTTACTGATGACCTTCTTTATGCGAGATTGTGTACCAGGTATTGGAGATATATAAAAATGCACCAGATAAAATGTTTTCTTTCAAGGAACTTGTAACTATTAATAACTTTTTACAATTCTTATGAGGAAATATAATTTTATGGTTTATTTATTTATTTACCAAATGATTTTAGGCCAATAATTTTGAAAGTTTACAAAACGTTATAATTTTTAAAATTTCTTTGGTTGCTCACAAGTTCAGCCTGTCATGGAAAGCTGAAGGTATTTACCTGACCTACTGATTAGGGGCAAGAAATAAAAAGCAGGAAGAAAGTACTAGGTCAAAAAAAATTTTAAAAAAAGAAAGTACTAATTCATGCTGCACAATTTGAGAATATCCCTTGAACAGCTGCATTGTAACACTTACCCTTTTTGTTCCAATGAAGTTGCTCTCTGGAATCCTCAGATATCCGTCGTTGCCCTGAGGGCTCTTCAAATGTCACCAGGGCAACAACAAAGCAACACACATGAAGCGGGCCCTCTGTGGCATTCTTTATGAAAAGCATTGAATTAAATTATTGCATAACAATTCATCTGCATACGAAAGGCGGTGAACTGTTAGAGAACCCAGCAGAAAACAATGCTGAACTTGATTCCTACCTCCACTGACACCCTTGGAAATCTTGTTGTGACCCAAGTCTTCTATTGGATTGTGGGAAATATTAGCTGTACTTATGACCTCAAGGGAATTATGAGCTAAATTAAGGAGATTGTTGAGATGTTTAGAAAAAAAAAAATCCCATCTGTCTGTTAACCCCCATGACTCTAACCCTTCTTTATCAACATTTCAAAAAACTGAAATTTCCCATTCTGGTTGAAATCATCGCTCCCCACCATGGAGATCCTAGCAAAACTGACAATAGTTAGCATTGATTGAGTCCTTACTTTGTGCAAGAGATGATAGTAAGCGCTTCACATACAGTCTTTTGTTTTCTCCTAATGAGGGTCAATGCCATTAATATCCCTATTTTATGAGGACGTGTAGACTCTACAATGTTGAGACTCTTGGCCCAGTTTCTCAAAGCTAAAAAGTACTCTGAAACTTTGAAACAAAGCACTCTGATCTGTCTTGGGAGCCTTCAAACCTCTGTACCCAGTGGTTTAGAAGAAACCACTTGACGGTCTCTATCACCAGTCTACCTGGCTCCTGCTTCGTTTAGAAGCCAGAGATAAAAATCTTTATTATAGGAGAACAATTTCTACAGAGTTTTTCAAGTATATTAATTTAAGAAACTTGTGAAGAGATAATGTATTATGGTTTTAGATATTAGTTTGGGTGATTCCCAAAGACCTATGTGTTTGAGTCTTTGTCCCCAATGTCTTTTTTTTTTTTAAAGATTTATTCATTTATTTGAAATTCAGAGTTATAAAGAGAGAGAGAGAGAGAGAGAGAATTGTCTATCTGATGGCTCACTCCCCAAATGGCTACAATGACTGGAGGTTGGCTGATCCAAAGCCAGGAGCCAAGAGCTTGTTCCAGGTCTCCCATGTGGGTGCAGGGGCCCAAGCACTTGAGCCATTTTCCGCTGCTTTCTCAGGAGTTTTAGCAAGGAGCTGGATAGGAAGTGGAGCAGCCAGGACTTAAATTGGTGCCCATATGGGATACAGGTGCTGCAGGCAGGGTTTTACCCACTACACCATAGTGCCAGCCCCCACATGTCTTAGGTTAATAGTTAATGAATTCATGTTAATGGTGCTCCAAATGGGATGCAGGTGTCCTAAGCAGCATCCTAACCCCTGTGCCAAATGCCCTCCTTCAAAAGCAAGTCCATTCTTAAAATCCAGACATTTGGCACCATTATTATGTATATGAAAGGACAAATTTCTCCCTCTTTGCAAACTTAATTATTTATAATAAAAATTATAAAAATAACACATTGATTATAAAAATTGACCCAAAACATTTACTACATACTTCTTTTTTTTTCATCTTTTTTTTTTTTTTTTTGACAGGCGGAGTGGACAGTGAGAGAGAGAGACAGAGAGAAAGGTCTTCCTTTGCCGTTGGTTCACCCTCCAATGGCCGCCGCAGCCGGCGCACCGTGCTGATCCGATGCCAGGAGCCAGGTATTTATCCTGGTCTCCCATGGGGTGCAGGGCCCAAGTACTTGGGCCATCCTCCACTGCACTTCCCTGGCCACAGCAGAGAGCTGGCCTTGAAGAGGGGCAACCGGGACAGAATCCGGCGCCCCGACTGGGACTAGAACCCCGTGTGCCTGCGCTGCAAGGCGGAGGATTAGCCTAGTGAGCCGCGGCGCCGGCTTTACTACATACTTCTAAAATCTACTCAGTGAATACACTGAAATTATACCAAGCAGAGCGACATTTTTGTAAATAAATAGTGCCCCAAGAGAATTCCTTCAATGAAGACAGCAGATATGTGGCTATTAAGTATATTTTTAGAATGGGAATATTTAAGGGTCACTTAATCAGTGTGTTGTTCCACTGTTGAAGCACTAGTTGTAGATAATTATACAACTATTTCTTAGATGTATCTTCTTTAAAAAAAAAAAAACACAAGAAAAATCATAATAGTTACAACTTTCTGAGTGTTAACCATGTACCAAGTATACATCTCATTGAATTAAGTATTTAAAGCAGTTCTCATTGATCAGTATTATACCCACTTTTCATATGGCACAACCAAAGTTTATGGAGGCTTAGGAACTTGAACAGTCATGTGGTTTGGCTGTCTTCTCTTAAGATTCATACATTTCTCTCTCTCTCTCTCTCTCTCTCTCTCTCTCTCTGTGTGTGTGTGTTCTCTTTCAAATATTCAAATAAATAAAAATAAGTAAATATCTTTTAAGAAAAAGATAAGCATTTGATGCATCAGTTAACATGCCACTTGAGATGCCCACATCCCAGATCAGAGTGCCTGAATTCAAGTCCAGGCTCTGCTTCCCATTCCAGCATCCTGCTAATGCACACCCTGGTAGGCCACAGGTGGTGCCTCAAGTACTTCGGTGCCTGCTACCTACATCAGAGACCTGGATGTAATGTCAGGCTTCTGGCTTCAGCCTGCCCCAGTCCTGGCTGTTGCGAGGTATTTGGTGAGTGAACCAGCAGATGAAAGATTTCTTTGTTGTTTATCTCTCTCTTTCAAATTAAGAAAAATAAGTAAATAAAAAATTCTGCCTTTCAAATAAAGAAAAATAAGTAAATAAAAAATTCTCAGGACTCATGTCCAAGATGGAAGAACAGCAGTTATTTCTGCCTAAAATAAGAATACACAAACGAATAAATTATAAAGCACCACTTGCCTATTAACAAAGTAAAACTGTGGCAAGATGTACGGTCAAGCCTCCTACCCTCGGGTGTGCAGACTTAACTAACCAAAGATCAAAAATATTTGGAAAAAAAAAAAAAAAAAAAACAGGAAATTCCAAAAAGCAAAACTTGAATTTGTTACGTGCTGAGCACTGTGCTGACCCCATGAGCATGAAATGCTGTGTGGCTCGCTCTGCCGGAGCCTCTCTTCATTCACAAATCCTCTGTCTCTCTCCATCTCTGCATGAGCATTATCTATGTAGGCATTTGATGACTGTCTGCCGAGCAAGGGCAGACTTTTTTGGGTCATTATTTCCCAAATAATATCATGTAACAACTATAGCATTTACACTATATTAGACATTATCAATATTATCAGTAATTTAGAGATGATTTTAAGTGTACAAGAGGAAATGCATAAGTTCTAAGCAAATATTATGCTATTTTATGCAGGGGACTTGAGCACCCATGCATTTTGGTATCTCAGGGAATCCTGGAAATGATTCCATCTAGATACTAAGGGATGATTGTATTCTTATAAAAACAAATAAGATAACTTCTATGAGGGCAGTTAGAGTCAATTCTTAAATGCTCACATTTCAGTATGGGAGAATCTTTTTGAGATGCTTTTTTTCACAAAAGGTGTAGCAATAGAGGGAGTGTCAGAGAGAGAGAGAGAGAATCTTCCATCCACTGGTTCATGCCCCATATGGTCACAGTGGCTGGGGCTGTCTCCAAAGCTGGGAGACAAGAACTACATTTGAGTCTCCCACATGGGTGACAGGGGTCCATATCCTTGGGATATCATCTGCTGCCTTCCCAGGAGCATTAGCAGGGAGCTGGATCAAAAGCAGAGCAGAGGGAACTCAAACTAGCATTCAGGGATCGCAAGCCGTGGCTTGACCTGCTGCCCCACAACGCCAGCCCCTGAGGGGTTTTGTCAGTGTCCATAGCCTGGGGTCCAGAAATTAAAAAGGCAGGAGGAGCAGATAAGTGTCCAGCAAGTTGTATTTGCAAACCCGTTCCATGGAACTGGGCGCCCCAAGTTGAAAACCCCACTCTGCCACATGGCAGATGCTGTCGGTGGGGTTTCCTTTCCTGTCCCTATACATCAGCCTACAGGATGAAAACCCAAGGCAAGAGTTTAAATGAAGGAACTCCATACATTGTGTCTGGTTCATGTTCCTTTATTGAGCTACACCAACATGAGATTTCATTTCAAATAGAGCTGCTTAGTTTGGTGGCCTCAGTGTACAAAAGTGGTTTAGCTACAGCAATGAAGCTCTCACGGAGGCTCTGTAGCTCGGTGTCTTTAGGGCCCTCTCAGTGCCGAGAACCCGCAGAGCAGCGCCAGGTTAGGATGAGGGGGATTTCCTGTTTATTTGTGTTACCTATTTAAAGTGATGCTCTACATCCTGTGAGTCTCACAATTGTTCTGAAAGGAAGCGCATGTGAAATGCGCTGCTTGTGTTTTTCAAAGAGGGGGAGATGGGCATTAAGCTCCCATGCACTTTTCATCAGCTAATGAATTCTATATTCTCTCAGCTTCCCTCCTCTGCCTCTCAGTAAAAGAGACAATGTCTGGCTTCATAAGACTGATAATAAGTTTCTAGTTCCAGAGTTGGGCGCAGACAGTTCTCCCAGGAGGCAGTGTATGTGCATTTGACTCCTTTTTTTGTTTTGTTTTTCTGCCATGAGTAACATTTGGATAGTTTAATTTACCCCATAAAAAGATCAAGGGAAGGGATTAAATTTTTTTTTAAGATTTATTTATTTGAAATCCAGAGCTAAAAAGAGAAAGTGAAAGAGAGAGAGAGAGGTATCTTCTATCTCTCTTCCATTTGGTTCATTCCCAAATGGCCGCAATGCCTGAATCTGGGCCAGGCCAAAGCCAGAGACCTGGAACTGCATCCAGGTCTCCCACTTGGTGGGAGGGGCCCAATTTCTTGGACTATCTTCCACTTATTTCCTAGGCACATTAGCTGGGAATGGAATCGGGAAGTGTTAAGAGCCAGAACTTGAACCTGTGCTCGTGTGAAATACTGGCCTGACAGGTAACTTAACTCGCTGCACCCCAACTCGGGCCCCTAAAATTGTTTCTTTAAAGTACCTCTGATAGAAAAAGTTGTGAAGAAAGGAATTCAAAATCCTAAGATATTCTAGTTTTTTAAAATTCATTTGGAGTTTGTTTTCATTTACTCTCTGTACTGAAAAATTAGAGGGTATCTTTGGGCAGAACTGTTGGCTGATGACAGGAAGTCCAGTGTCTGGGAATGGTCCCCATCTGTTTTCTTTTGGAGCTACTATGGCCAGATTGATCACCACTCTAGGGTTTGGTGAAGGCTGGAGTTAAGAGCTACCTTGAGCCCTAACTTTTTCAGCATCAGTAGGAGGTGGTGTTGGTTTCACTGACAACATGATTGTGTTCCAGAGCTTTGCATGAAGAAGGATAAACTGCCAGTGATACTCAGGCCAATGATGACAATTTGTTTAACGTGTATGTGCAGAATCCTGTCAGTTTACTTCTTCAACACAGAGAAAGAAATATACATATATATGTATATATATACATTTGTAATAAAAAAGTTAACTTTTGATATACAAAAAAGAAATGAATGGCAGTAAAACAGAGATTTCAGGCTCTGCAAACACAGGGCGAGTAGGAATGACATTTATTATATAACCTGGAGAAATAGAACCTATTTTCAGAAGGGAATGTTTAAGGGAAAAACTTGAAGTAGATGTAGAAGATCATTATATTAACAACGAATCTGTAAGTATGTACTGCAATCTTCAATATCCTCAGAGGTCACATAGAATTTTTTTATAGATGGAAGTGGAGTTCTTTATTTTCAAACTCTGGTAACCCAAATATTTTAATCCCTGAAAAATATAGAAATTGCAAAAATTGCATATAATGTCTCTTTATTAGCACTGAGTAAAAAATAGACAGCAATGAGACCCATGGAGGGATGTGAAAGAGAGGAAACACTGAACATCCCTTTCAGTGAAGAATTTACACAAGGATTTTCAAGTTGTTTTTGTGAATAAGTTGTGGGATTTTTTTTTAAGTAGAAAAGAACTCATGACAACTTTGAGTTTGAAGCTCAAAGTCTAGCTCTCTATTTAATGTCAGCTGTTGGTTTTGAGTTTGATAGAGTTGGGTGGTAAAGATGCATGTTTCCAAATCTATTTAGAACTTTTAACTCTGGAAAAATGGCCAGTTTTCTCAGGTAGGGATCAGCCTTCACCCAGGACCCCAGGACATAGGGCGCTCTTGTGATGCAGACGTGAGGAATGCCTGAGCCAGGGACATGCCAGTTAACAGATTCAGACAGATGGAGTTTGATGCAAGTCTGCACAGTTCACACCCCTTTAGCAAATGTTTTCGAATATTCTCAAGTCACACACTTAGCTTGAAAACAAATATGAATGTGCTTACTTTAGAGTCAATACTAATTATTATCATTAGTAGTATATAAAAATATCTGCTCTGTTTTTGCCTCTTACAGTGCTACATTCATATGTCACACTATATCTCTGGACCTCTGTCTGCCTTGGACCTAGGGAAAAAATACACTTTGAATTTAAAACCAGGCTTTGGCAGAAAATTATTTCAGCTGTTGTGAAATATGGCACTTTTTTTTTTTTTGTCCTTCCCCTGTCCAAAGTCAGAGTGATCATCAGCTGTGGAAATAGTCTTTTGAAATCCCTAAGAGGAATGCAGGATCCTGTGGCTTTTTAAATTTTTTTCTCAGTGGAGACCGTGAAACCAGACTAGAAGGTTATGAATAAGGCTAGACTAGAAATCAGACTGGGCCAAGGAGCAAGATGGCCATTTAATGGAATCCAATGAATTTGACACATGTTCCTGGCCATATATAATTTTTTTAACTAAAGTCTGTTTTCTTTTGATACTAAGGTAATTGAAGACCAGAGAATCAAGTTTAAAATAGAGGAAAACTGGAAAACAAGACATTGGAAATAGTTTTTTGATGTGCTATAATTAGAACCTAAGCACATGTATTCATATGTTGAATATCACTTTGGGGTAAGGCATTTTCTAGGGGCTGAAAATACAGCTGAAAAACAAGAATCTTCATCCTGCCTCCCTGGTCTGGGTGGTCGGATTGTAAATGCCCTTATGCAACAGATGGCACATTTATTTTTGTCATAACAATTGTAGGAGTGCTGTAGAGGAGAAGGGTACAAGAAGAATGCAGCACAAGCATTCCTAGTGTCTTCAGAGTTGGAGAATGCAATCCTGGGGAATAGATTTGAAGATCTGAGCTAAGTTCAGGAGGGCCACACAAATTCTTTAGGAGCAAGGCTTAGAGCATACAAAGCAATGGGAACAGCACGCGCAAAGTCGGGAAAACGCTTGGTCCTGAGCAGAGATTGGGAGACAACAGTGGGGCTGGAACAGAGAGAATCAGTGGGAGACAAGGCTAGTGGGCACCATTAACACAGTGTTGCCCATCCCTGGTGGGGGCCTCTTCACGTTCTTTTCTGTGGTGCCTTACACAGTGGCTCTGGTTGGTGCTACTCATTTTGGGGCTGGAAGGAAAAATATCAAGACTTCAAATTTCTTCTCCTAGTCTGATCCCTATGTATTGCAAATGTTTTTACTTTAAGAAAAAAATTTTGATGTTTTGCATCTCTTAAGAAAATCCCACTACTGCTCATTCACTCTAGCTTGGCAATTTTAACTGATCTAATATCTGCAGGGACCTAGTTTTGGCAATCTCTCTTTCAAAAGCTGGATTATTCACTCAGATAAATGGAAACATGGATTATCTCATATGACCATAGCATATATTGATCTAGATTTGGAAAAATGGCAGTCTCTTCTTTTTTTAAAAACTTCTGAAAAGCCTAACTTATAAAAGAGAAATAAATCAACTCTGGTGTGCCCGAACAGAGAGGGCTTTCCAGTTCCTATTTCTGAATAGCTGAGCCGTGCTTCTCCAGCTCCTACGTCACATCTGTGCATCCAGCAGCTGTTAGGTCATTCCTGCAACTCCACCATTTGTTCCTATTTTCAGATGTTTAGCATTTTTTTGAGCAGATGTACATTTTTAAGTTTTATCTGAAGACAACATGCCTTTCCATGTGGCAAAATATAATTTCTGCTTCATTTGTTAGGGAATGAAAATATTAAATGTGTTTTTTTAAAGGTAGTTATGGTGGTTTAACTTCTTAGCCAAACTATGTGTGGAGATCAACATAAACAAGGGCAAGAACAGAGGGTTCCTTTAGCCTGTAGGACAAGATTTTATGGATTGCCTTGGTTTGAAGGCTCATGTTACTAAGACGTTGGGCTGTTTATTTGTACATTGTGTGTATTATGAGGAAATAGAAGCCTCTCTTGTTGCTTGCTGTCATCAGATTTGAAAAGTTATATAAGTGAAGACATTAAATGCTATGGTGAGCTCTTTGTAAATGAAGTGGATTTGGAAATGAGATTTAGTATTTCTTAGGTGCCTGCATACATGCTAATCACAACACCATGATTAATGAGTAGCGAGTTGATAGTATCTGCTAAATGCCTACTTTTCAGAGCAGACTTCTGCTCATAAGTCATAGCAGAAGAATTTAAAAAATAGACAATGCAGTCTTTCATCTGTGATTAAATAAAAATTCAATCTGATGCACAAAATATGCATCCTTGATGATATTTAAAAATTACCAAAAATTACAAATGAGTGCTCTACAGAATGAGCATTGCACAAACCTCTGTCTGCATCTAATCTTCAACAATTACTCCTTATTTGTGTGTGAATGTATTTTTTTATTTTTAAATTTTTTAATGTGAACAAATTTCATATATACAGATTTAGTAGTGCCCACTCCACCCTCTCTCCTAATCCTGTCTCCTCCCTCCTTTCTCATCCCTTCCTTTAATTCTTACAATGATTTGCTCTCAGACTATTTTCTACCCTTAAGATTAACCCTACACTAAGTAAACAGTTCAAGAAATAGTAAGAAGAAGAAAACACTGTTCTTCAGCAGAGACAAGGGCTGTAAACGATCATTGAATCTCAAAATGTCAATTTCTTTAATATACATTACATTTTTTTTGGTACTCTATTGGTTACCACAGATCAGGGAAAACATATGGTATTTGTCTTTTGGGGACTGGCTTATTTCACTAAGTAAAATGGTTGCCAGTGACATCCTTTTTTTTTTTTTTTTTTTTTTCAAAAGACAGTATTTCTTTCTTTTTAAATGGCTGAGTAGTGCTCCATACTATATGCAGCAATCAGTCTGTAACTACCTTATTTTGTTGTAAGCCTTTATTCATATGTTATATATTAGTGCTTTATAAATACAAAATTATTTAATATTTATACTAATTGGCACAATTTGGCATGAAAGGAAACTGAGGCCAAATGAGGTGAAACAGTTTGTCTAAAGTCAGGCATTTAGTGAGCAGCTGAGCAAGGCTTTGAGCTTGGATGTTCTGGTTCCCTCACCCACAGTGCTACAGAGCCTCATCTAGGTTAGAAATACAGTCAGGAATTTACAATAATGTGCCTGGTCTCTGGTGTGTTTTTGGACAAATACAAGGTTTGTGTACAGACATATATACGTTGAGTTATGAAACTGCCCATCTATGAGTTCAACCCCTTATTTTGCAAGTTTTCATCACAAACCAGAGAGGGTAAATGATTGACCCATCATAGCAGTGATCTGGATAGCAAGGTTGTGGCAAGTACCCAGGTCTCTTGATTTAGTTCTCTTCTCATTCCACTGTGCTGCCTCTCTAGCTTTATTAGAGATAATTTAACATATTTCTAAAAATCACCTGATTTTTAAAACTTATTTTGTTTTTAAATTTTAGAGTCAGAGAGATACACAGAGAGAGTTCCTCTATGCTGGCTCACTCCCCAAATGCCTACAGTGGCTACAGCTAGGCCTGCTCAGAGGCAAGAGCTGGGAACTCAATCCATGTTTCCCACATGAGTGGCAGGGGTCCAACTTTTTGAGCTATCACTTGTTGCCACCCAGGGATTGCATTGGTGGGAACCTGGGATTCAGAGCCAGATCCAGGAATCAAACAGAGGCACTCAGATGTGAGACAAGAACATTTCAACTAGTTTCTTAACTGTGAAGCCAAATGCCTACTGCAACATTCAGGTTTTTGGAATTTTATTGACATATAATTCACATAAATTGCACCATTATAAATTGCATGCTTCCATAATTTTTAGTATATTCACAAAGTTTTGCAACTGTCACCAATATATAATTCCAGAATAATTCATCACCCCAAAAGGAATACCCATTCCTAATAGCACTCACACCATGTTTTCCCCTCCCCCAGCCTTTGGCAAACACAAAACAACTTCATGTCTCTATGAATTTGTCAACTTTGGGCATGTCATTTAAATGGAGTCATACAATAGGTAGCCTTTTGTGACTGCCTTCTTTCACTTAGCATCATGTTTTTAAGGTTCATCCATGTTGTCCCATATATCACTCCTTTGTTCCTTTTTGTGATTGAATAATATTCCACTGTATGGATATACAACATTTTATTTATCCATTCATCAGTTGATGGAGGTTTTGATTGTCTCCACTTAGGGGCTATTATGAATAATTCTGCTCTGAACCTTCATATGCAGATTTTTGTGTGAATATACAAATGATACTTCCAAGGAAAACACATATTATGAAAAAAAATGCATGAACTTCAAAGGTTTGTTGCACCAAAAATGCTTATCTTTTAATCCCATTTTCCATTAACCTTTTGAAATATTCTCCATATGCTTTCACTTTCCTTGGGTATAGATCTATGAATGAAATTGGTCAGGGGTTGATTTCACATGGAATTTCTCCGGGAACTGCAAAACTGCTTTCCAAAGGAGTTGCACCATTTTACATTACTGCCAAGACGAATTAGTCAACTTTTCATTACTACAACTAAAAATGTGGGAGAAGCTACTACTAAAGGAAGAAGGTGTATTTCAGCTCATGGGTTTGGAGGTTTGTGGTTCAAGATTGAGAGGTTCCATTTGTCTGGTATCGGATAGTGGAACACGTGCAGAGGAAGGATCACAAGGTGAGCCAGCAAGCAGAGAGTGAGCGAGTACAATGACCCCTGTTGTCGCCCTTATAAAGCCATCGTGATTCTATCACAGGGACTGCACACTAACAACCTAACTCAGTCTAATGAATCTAATAACTTCCCGAAGCCTCTATGTTCAGACAGCAAAATTAAAGTTTCCACTCTCTGGGCACCCATTAACATAAGGCTTTGGGTTTTCAAAATCAAGCCATGTTTAAGCTGTAGCACAATAGGCTCAAATTTCTCCATACCCTAATCAATGTTTGTTATTCTACAACTTTTTTTTTTTATTATAGCCTTCCTAATGATTGTGAAATGGTATGTCATTGTGGTTTTGAATTACATTTCCTTAATGACTAAAGATGTTGAGCATTTTTTAAAATCTACATTTGTGTATCTTCTTTGGGAAAGTATATTAACATTCTCTGGCAGTTTTTAAATTGGGTTATTTGTCATTTCGTTGTTGAACTGTGAGAATTCTTTACATTTTTGGATGCTAGGCTCTTATCAGATATATGATTTGCAAATATTTTCTTTCAGTCCATGGGTTATATTTTTGTTTTCTTGATGGCATTCTTTAAAATATGAGTTTTTAATTTTAATGAAGTTAAATTTATCTAATTTTTCTTTGGTTGCTTATTGCATTAGATATCTCTCCATGCTCATGAGAGCCACACTTATATTTTCTTCTAAGAGTTTTGTGTTAAATTGTATATATACTATGAGGTCAAGGTCCAACTTCAGTCTTTTGCACCTGTATATCCAATTGTCCCAGCACAATTTGTTGAAAAGACTATTCCTTCTCTATTGAATATCTCAGCATCCTGTTGACACATCCATTCTTGTATTAAAATAAATACCTATTCTCTACATGTCAGAATGAGTCCATTGTTGTCTTGTTGTGTTGCTTTCCAAACATTGGGCCATAACAATATCACTGCTGTTTCATCTATAAAATGAGTGATAATATTTTGGTATCACTTAAAGAGTATAATATTTTGCTAAAGATAGAGGCCTATATCATTACAATCACTCAATAAATCACAAGTTTTGAAGCTCTAGTTGAAGTTGATATTGTTGAAAAGCCTTTGAGCCTGATCAACCTGGTTTCAAATCTTTTCTTCATTACTTACTACTTGTGTGACCTTGGGTAAGTTAGTTCTTCATCTGGGAACTAGGTTATTGTGAGGATTGAATAAAATCATGTATAAAAATGTTTAACAAAAATACTAGTATTTATTCACTCATTCATTCATTCAGGAAAAACCAAATGCCTGTAATACTTTAAAATTAATTAATTAATTAAATAGATACATCCCCTTCTTTTTATGGAGCTTACTTTGTACTAGAGATCACAGAATAAACTGACAAATCAGTAATGTAACAGTGTCAAGGAGATAAGTATATGAGAAGACAAAAATCACACTGATTTTATAGCATAAGGAGTGAGTATAGGGTTTTTTCAGTATAGTGAGGAAATTTTCTCAAGAAGGGGGATATTTGAGAATAGATCCAGAGGAAAAGAGGGAATGTGCTTCCAGATCAGAAGGATGAATATTCTAGACAAGGATAGTGTGAAGAATTTGCATAAGGGAGGGAGAATAGAAGCAGGGCTATTACAATAGTCAACAGGTGCACATGCTAAGTTGCTGGAACTGGGAGTAAGGAGAAATAGTCCAATTGGAATACTCATAGACAGCAGACTACCAGGTACTTGCTGGTGTGTTGAGTAGAGCATATGACTTCTCAGAATTTGGTTTGAGACCCCAGATGAACGAAGAGCCACTTAATGACATGGAAAAACTCAAGGAAGAGCATGTTGGGTTGTATAGGCACAGAGATATATTTGGAACATGTTAGAGAGGCAGGTGGAAACAGCAGGTTACTAAGTTATGAATCTGGAGCTTGGATGAGACAGAGAGAGACAAAACTTGAGTGATTATCAGATTAGGAATGAAGTTAAAGCAGTTCTGAATAGGGTCACCTAGCAAATGGGTGCATAGGGAGATGAGAAGAGGGCAAGGAATGATCCCTGGGGCACTGTAACCTCAGAGATCAACAAGGGAAAACTCTCACAATGAAAACTGAGAGGACTGGAAAATTAGGAGAATGTGATATAGCAGAAGATAAGTGAAGAAAGAATTTAAGAAAGGAGAGACTGATCACAAGTGCCGAAAGCCTCTGAAAGCTCAAGAAAGATAAGGACCAAGAAACTGTCATTGATTGGGACAAAGTAGGTCACTGTGAACTTTGACAAATGCAATTGCACTAATGTGATGGGAACAAAAACTTGTTAAAGTGGATTTGGGATAGAGAAGAAGGTGAAGAAATAAACACAGTAGATATGTTAGTTTTATGTAGGTTCTGTACTACGTGCTCAGTAAACAGTATTAAACTTATAATTGAGAACAAATTCAGAGGCAGCACAATAGATCAGAAAGAGTACAAGCTTTGGAGTTAGACAAATTCGAATTCAGACCCTGTAATATCATTTATTTGCTGTGTGACCCTAGGCAAATCAGTCTTTGGGCTTTGTTTCCCTTCTTCTATAAAATAGATATTATAATATTAATCATACAACTTTGCTGTGAAGATCATAATGAATAACTCATGCTGGGAGAGCTTCTTTCACACAGCAGTCACACTTTAAAGTGTAAATCGTGTGTAACTTTCTTTTTTATTTGCCAATCAGAACCAAGATTACTGGTATTCTACATTGTTTATTCTAGACAAATCCATAGACATTGCAACAAGCATTGCAACAAGATGACTGGGAAGAACTTATGAAAAAAGGAGGAACATTTAAGAAGTGCAGGGTGGGAAGTGGGGTTGGGGCCACAGTGTGGCCTCTGCATTACAAAATAAAGCCCTGGATATCCTCTCTGAAGGGAGGAGAGAACCTCCACTTTGACTATGACCTTGTCTAAACAAGATAAGAATCAGAGAACTCAGAGGGCTTCCATAGCCTTGGAAACTCATGACTGGAGCATAGGGAGATTACTGATGCCATAGACAGGAGTGTCAATTGGTAAAGTCAACAACAGGAGTCACTGTGCACTTACTCCTCATGTAGGATCTCTGTCCTTAATGTGCTATGTATTGAGATTTAATGCTATAACGAGTACTCAAACAATATATTTCACTTTGTGTTTCTATGTGGGTGCAAACTGTTGAAATCTTTACTTAATGCATACTAAACTGATCCTCTGTAAAAAAAAAAAAAAGAAATTATCAACTCCCAACTTGACTCTCACTGGGATTAAACATGACAATAGGTCTGATCTGATTTCATCATCATTTAAAAAAAAATCATCTATTATTTTTCACTTTATGTTTCTGTGTGGGAGCAAACTGTTGAAATCCTTACTTAATGTATACTAAGCTGATCTTCTGTATATTAAGATAATCGAAAATGAATCTTGATGTGAATGGAAGGGGAGAGGGAGTGGGAAAGGGGAGGGTTGTGGGTGGGAGGGACGGTATGGGGGGGAAGCCATTGTAATCCATAATTCGTACTTTGGAAATTTATATTCATTAAATAAAAGTTAAAAAAAAAAGAAAAGAAAAAAGGAGGAATCACAAAAAGAGGAATCACTTCTGTGTTGTGATAGATTATTGGAAGGCTTGTTGGTTAAGCTTTATTGGAAGCTTTTTGTTATTGTGTGTGACAAGTGGCAGGTGTGTGAAGAGGCTGTCTGGAGGGAACAAGGAAAGATTAGGTTAGAGAGGAAGGCGGAAGTTAGAATATGAAGATTGCTATAAACCATGCCAAAGTAAACAGAGTATTTATATAACCTTTAAAAGATAAATTGTACATCACAATAATTATTTCCATTTTATTATTAGTGTTCAATGCTCCCATAGATCTGAATTTTTAAGTTTAAGCTTTTGTTTACCTATTTTCATGTTATTTGAAAGGCAGACACAAAGAGAGACAGATAGAAATCTTCTGTCTAGTGATTCACACCCCAAGTGCCCACAATAGCCAGGATGTGGCCAGGCCAAAGCCAGAAACCCAGAACTCAGTCTGGGTCCCCCATATGAGTGGAAGGAACCCAACTACTTAATCCATCATTTGTTGCTATCAAAGGTGCACATTAACAGGAAGCTAGATGGAAAGTGGAGCCAAGACTAGAACCCAGGCTTTCTGATATGGGATACAGGCCTCCCAAATTCTGTTCCTATAGATCTGTATTTAAAGCAGTCACTTTAAGTCATTTACAAGCTAGAAGAACCACAGGGTAAATAGAATGCAAGATTTACAATCATTTGAGAACAACTGCTCACAAAGTGCTGGTTGCTGGAAGGCAGTCTGATGAAACTTATGATTCTATGGGGAAAATGTTCTGTAGGATTTGCACATCAACAATTTTTTCTTTATTGTGAAATTTTGGTATTTCTACTTTTTAATGTTTAAAATATTGTTTGTTTTTATGAAATGGTGTTGTTGAATACCTTGTCCTAGCAAAATAAAAAGGATTTACATCTAGTTTTGCTCCATAACTTTCTCGTGAAAGTATTCCCAGTCCACAAAAATCTCAAAGTCTTGAATCCTCTGTCTTAAAGTATACTGACCCCAATGTCTGTAAGTGTTGGTTCATTTCATTATGAAGGTGCCGCAAAGAGTTTCCATTGAATGCCGCTGTTATTGGATGATAACTGTTCCAATCAGATGTTCTTCTCACACCTTAGGCAGCCCAAGGAAATTTCTGTATACACATAAAATGTGAGGTCTGGTGTATACAAGTAAATTCATAGCTATGCCACTTAATTGTAACTCCCAATCTCTGTTGATCAGATGCTCAGATGATAATGAATATTCTTGCAAATCCTTCTTGGCTCAGTGGAAGGATCTGATGTGTTGTATGATATAGAAAACTGAGATTTTTTTTCCCCAGGAGTTTTCATGTGCTAATCAAGTTTCTGAAGTTTTTACCTCACATTTGTGTTACCAAGAAGGCATCCAAAAGAAACTGTGTTTTAACTGGAATAAGCTCAGTTTTATTTGCATCATTGAAGATGACCATATGTTCATTGATAAAATATTTTTTAAAGTGTTGCATGTTGTTTTTTCCCAGGGATGTTAGACAGTGCACACATCATCCTGATCTATGTAAGCCTGTGTAACTGTCAGTGAAAAAAGGTGGGCTCTCCTAAACTTAAAAAGGATTTGTGTATCACTTCTTTGAATTCTTTCTCGTTCTGTAATTTAAGCAATTCTTAGTTAATCACATACACTCTACACAGAGCACACAACAAGGTACTGTGGTTATAAAGAACTTCCAATCTCTCGAACTTAATTACTATATATTTAATAGATAATAAATAAAACACCAATGAAAGTTTGTCCCAGGGAAGGACATCAATTTTGGTGTCGTGACAGACCTCAGTTTGGATTCTGACTCTGCCATGTAATTTTATAATCCTCTGTATATATAGAGCAAACAGAGAGATAATAACAATCTTAGTTGCATTATTAGTTATAAGAATTAAATAAAACATTGTCTTCATTCACTTACCAAATCTTTATTTAAAGTCAAATATTTTCATAAACAATAGTATTTAACAAAGAACCCGGAATATAGTAAGTGTTTAACCACAGTTGTTTCAATTTTCATTCTGTGCCTTGGTTCAAATTACTGGCCTTATGCCATAATCCCTAATGGCAAAGTTCCTGTCTTGGTAATAGTCTCACCATTTCTCCCTTGCCCATGACATTCTCACCATTTTGCGCTAAAGTCTTGATCCAAATCACTGTTGACTCTTCTCTGTTTGTTGCCTTGGAGTTGGGTATCACTGGATTCTGCCAGTTGTGGAGTTTCCCTGGCTATGCTGGGCTCATGGGTATTTGTCCAATTCTTATTCTTCAGCTTCAGCTTGGCCTAACATCTCCCACAATTAAATTTTCCTTCATTTGATTCCTTGGAAATGGGTCTCTGCAGATTCCAACTCCTACCAGGGTTCCTCCTACTTTATCATAGTTGACTATGCCATAACTCAGGACTGCTACACTGATGGCAAGGCTTACTTACCAATAGCAGTTGTGACTGGCATATAGCCACAGCCATGTGTCTGATGAAACTAGATGGAAAAGCATTAAAGTATGTAACTATACTATCAAAAGTATAATTATAGAAAAAGACAAAGCTTTTTTCCAAAAAAATTTGAACAGAATTCTGGGGGATGCAAAATGATATATGTAAATATATGGAGAAAGGAGATAATGGGTTGTTTTGTTAGGCAGAAGGTCAAGTAGATATGAAGTCAGTCAATTAGAGAGAGTTTAATGATTGCTCTAGAGTAAGAAGACTTGGGTTAGAGTCTTGGCTCTGCCTTTAATTAGAAGGAGGATCTTGGTCATTTATAATTTCCCAATGTCAGTTTCATTACTAACACAACAAGGAGATGTAGAATTGAGTTCCATTATAGCTAAAAAAAATCAGCATGGGGTGCTACAGGAGTCCTGGGAAGCCAGCAAATTAGAGGAGCATGAAATTTGGACAAATAGATTGAGGAATGCTCTCTAGGACAGGTGATTTCCAGATATGTCTTTTTTTAAAAAAAGATTTATTTTATTTATTTGGAAGAGTTATAGAGAAAGGTAAAGACAGAGAGAGAGGTCTTCCATCCATTGGTTCACGCCCCCACCCCCACCCCACCCCCGCCACGACAGTTGGCCGAAACTGCTGGAGCTGCACGGATCTGAAGCCAGGAGCCAGGAGCTTCTTCCAGGTCTCCCACGTGGGTGCAGGGGCCCAAGCACTTGGGCCATCTTCCACTGCTTTCCCATGCCATAGCAGAGAGCTGGATCGGAAGTGGAACAGCCAAGACTAGAACCAGCGCCCATATGGGATGCTGGCGCTTCAGGCCAGGGTTTTAACCTGCTGTGCCACAGTGCCAGCCCCTCCATATATGTCTTAAAATAGAAGTAGAAATTCACCAGAGAAAAGGGAGATGAGAAGATGTTCTGGCAAGGGTCAGAAGCATGTGCAAAGACACGTAGGCTGAAAGTACAGCAAGTTGTAAGTGAAGGATCTAGAGATAACGTTTAGCTTATGGACTAAGACACCAGCCCACATTGGAGTTCCTGAATTTGATCCCTGGCTCTGGCTTCTGTTTCCAACTTTCTGCTAATGCAGACCCTGGGAAGCAGCAGCGATGGCCCAGGTAATCAGGTCTCTTCCACCCATGTGGGAGTGAGTTTCTGGGCACCCCTACCCACCACCTTTCAGGGCATTTGGAAAACAAGTGAGTAGATGAGAAGTCTTTCCCTATCTGTCTCATCTCTGCCTCTCAAATAAACAGAAAATGATAAATATCATCTTTTCTTAAAAAAGGACTGCATGCTCGAAGTTAGAGTGCCTGAAGGAGGTACAAATGGAAATCTTCAATGAGGTTGATGACTTCTCCTTATTGGGTTCATATGAATTTTTAGTAAATAAAGCAAGCATTTATTCATGTTATATAGTAGTGAAATTTACCCCATGGGATAGCACATTCTTCAGTCCAAATGTCCTGTTTTCTCCCAAAACACATGTCCATGGCAATATACTCATGATAATTTTTTTTAAAATTCCCAATGTTAACATTTTAAATTATATTTATCTTTACTGGGTGCTTATACAACTCTTATTTATGTATGTCCCCAGATAATTTACAGTGTTTTGAAAATATCTACCAACAAAGTTAGCCATTTTACATAGAGATTAAAACCAAATTATGAGCTTGGGTTCAGACCTTCAGTTCTAACTAGGCTCTAAACATTTTGGAACTCACTACATTTGGCTTAGAATTGCTTTAACCTAGGAAGAATGTTATTACTAAGGAAAAGACTTTGGAAAAAAAAAAAACCCTGATGAATCTAGCTCAACAAATGGATCACTCTTCCTGATATTTTTATTGTTTATTATTATAAATTTTGTTGTTACTTTGATCTGAAAGAGATGTTCCAAAATAAAAATTTGTCTCCAAGTCCAACAACAGGTATTCACATACTTATCCAGCAAAGTTTTGTTTTTGTTTGTTTTGATTGGCAGAGGAAAGCTGTGTTGCCACATGTCTACTCCAGTAAATTAACATCCAAACTGACTCATTTGGAAGGAAAATGTCCACAGAGCAAAAAGAATAGCATATACAGAAAGTATTCGTGCGTAAAACATGGAGAACTGACAGATTTCTCATTTTCTCCTTGTTTTGATGAAGTCATCTCTTGACTGTACCTGCATTTGGAGTCAGATACAAATGCTGAAATGTTGAACCAGGCAAAATGAGACAATGGGGTAAGGGGGCAGAAAAGGCAGGAAAAGGGGAGAGGAGCAGGGAAGGCATGCTTTAGTTTCTCAAGATAGGAACTCGGGCCCAAAATGCCCCTGAGATGGAAATTTCAACTTGAAAGACTTTCTTCCCCAGCTAGGTGGCATCTAGAACCTAGGATTGCTATTCAGAGGAAAGGAAGAAAGCAATACAGTGTCTTTTCCCTAGGCAAAATGGGCTGTTTCTTTTTAATAAATGCAGACATGAATATGGAACCTTGGATTTGATAGTAAAAGCAAAGGAAATCATAAAACAAACAGTAAACATGTTGTGTTGACTAGATGTTATTGCAGCTCATATGTAGATTTTGTAAAGCAAAACATGGCTATTTGATGCAATGCTTTAAGTACAGTGTTCTAAAAATAAAATAGCATTTACTTTGAAGGAACTGCATAACGAATAGTGGACAAACTTTACAGCTTTTATTTTCATAGCAACAGCATTAGATATTTTCTAGTAATTGAAAGAATCACACCCTTTTCCTTTAATATAGACCTTTACAAGGTGATTCACATAGAAGAGAAGCATAATATAAGCAGCATCTCTCACCTACTAAGTTGCTTCCAACTCTGTTGAGAGCAGAACTTGGCTGTACACTTGGCCTCATTTCCTGCCATGGGGCTACCTGCTCTCTCTGAACCTGCTATGATCTTCTTGAACCTTTAAGCCTTTGCAGTTTCCTCTATGTATCTGAGAAGCTACGAGGAATCCACTAATTTTTTCACTAAGTGAACAAAGAAATGAATAACTTCAGGCTAGAAGTGATAGAACATGTGAGATTACAACTGCAATTTATAGTTGAAAGATCAATTCATTGATCTGATTTAATACACAAAATCATGGTATGTGTTAGATGTTTTCTATCTCCATTTTACAAATAAGGAAACAGAAGAACAGAGAGGTTAAGTTAGCTGTCCAAGAACACAGTCTATGAAGTCACTGAGCTGGGATATGAACCCAGTTCTTCCCCAAATCCTGTACGATTTCTGCTGCCTCTGAGAAGTAGCTATGCAATGAAAAAAGGTGGGAAAGACTTCATCTCATATATTGACTTTTATTCAGAGTGAAATAAAGCATTCTATTTTCAAAAAGTTCAGAATAGTAATGACATTTCATGAATGCTTACATTCATTGGCTTTATTATTCTTTATAAATAAGAAAGAAGAAGAACCAGCAATGCAAGTTTAATATCACAAGAGTCTTGGCAGTGTTTTATTACCCTGCCCTGCTAGATTGCCTTCAATGATGTAATGACTGCTATTTATCAGTCTGAGCAGATGTACTGAATTATAGCCCGGAGATATGCAGCTCTCACCTATGGAGAAGAAGATTGGATGGGGCAAACATTGTGTTATAATCCCAGGAAAATATTTTTTACTATATTTCCCTTTAGAAATCTCATAATGATTTCCTTTCTTGAAGTCTTATCTTGAACTGATTTATTCCTGGATGAGCCACCAGCATCTTTGTTAGCAAAGAGGCAGTGAGAGCCAGCAGTACATCCAGGAGGGTGTGAACCTGGTCTCCCAAGAGCTGAGGGAGCCGCAGCTGCCTGCTGCCACCTAGACTTGAAGTTGAAAAGAGCAACTGCCAAGAGCCGTGCTCAGTGTGGTCCTTTGCAAATCTATATACATCCCATTCCTGCCCTCAAGGGAACATAAAGTCACTAAGCCCTACATGAAGGTTTTAAAAGATGAATCAGAGGCAGTCGTGTATAATATTTGTCAGTGTGTGGAATTGTGAGTCTGTATGCTGGAAAAGCATACAGGAACACATTGCTTGGGCCTGAGGACCATGTATTGTCCACATCCCCAACTACCCTTTCGGAAGTAAGCCTTTTACTCAGAAGAGATTCTTCTGTCCCATCCATTTCCAGTTTAGAAAGCCAGTATCTCATTTGTAGTCTAAGAAACATTGAAAATCATAAAGAAACTATGACAAATATCCTGAGTGGGAATAGAAAATCCTAAACACAAGGTGATTGCTACAGACTAGCATAGGCTACCCGTTGGTGTTTTCAGGATCTTTGTTCAGTTTATTTGAATGGAGAACAGTTGACTTTGACCATTCTTGTCAGTTCTTCTCTCCTCTTTTCCTTCCTTCTGCTTCAATGGTTCACTGTGTGCTTCGTAAATGTAGACATTACACTAGCTCCTCTCCTCAGCCTTCCTCTGCCTCCTGAAACACTCTTTGGTCAGATGTCTCTGCAGGGAGCTGAGAGCCGGGGCACAACTCCAGATTTCACCATCACCTATGTTGTGATGACTTTGACTTCCAGGTCTCCGGCTTCAGCAGCTTTCTCCAGGCCCCTGATACACCTCCAGAGGCCACAGCTCTTTAGTTGCACTTCAAACTTATGAAGAGCTCAGAGAAGGAAGAGTGAGTTTGTCATCTAAGATGTGTCAGAGGAGTGAGCCTGAACTCACTGCAATGTTAGGATCTTCTATATCACACATGCCTAGTTAGAATTCTGGGAATTTAGTATCACGCCTAATACACTTCCAGTGTTTCTCATTATATCAAAATTGCTCATCTGAGGTCAGTATTAAGTATGCAAAAAGCTATGCTTTTTATAGAATCACAGATTAAATACTTTATGAAAGGGCCTGGTAAAAGGCAAAGTGACCTACAGGTCTGTGGGGGCTCTTGCTGACTCTTTGTAGATAATGACCAGGCACCATATGGGAGGAAATGGGTCTTCCCATGAAGCAAATCACATTCTGCTGAAAGGTTTGATTGAAAATTAGAAAAAATTAGCAAGTCATTAGTATAGTTTAATCTTAGCTCCATCAAGGAATGAAGACCTGTAGAGTGACAAATGCTTTTTCAACACTTCAAATATATAGACTATAAACCCTATTATTGTGTATATTTCAGGCATGTTTGCTTCAACAGTCTCCTGTTGTAGTTTTTTCCATGCCTTTTCTGTGTATCTCTTAAATATTAGTTAGAAGAAATAGTCAAAGGAAGCAATAAATAATAGCTAATTAGGAAATAGACTCATTCTAGAACCACAATGAAGATCATTGTCAGAGAAGATGGCTGTGATCTAATTGTTCTGCCTCTGGAGACTGTCAATAGTGTGGTTTTGCCAGGTCTCCTGAAGCAAATGCTACCAGAAAGCTCTATATGAAACAAGATCATTGTCTCTCCAAATATGGCCTGTGTATGTTGAGATCCGTGGAATCCAATGAAAGAATGAAATGATGAAATTCTAACCAGAAACTTTTGTAAATAATAATCCCTTTGATAAAAATTGGTTGGTAAGGAAATACCACAATTGATTTTTTATGAGTATTGTTTAAAATATGTGACTATAAATGGACAAGATGTGGTAGATGTGTAGCTAGTAAGATTCGCATTTTTATATGTGATTCTCAAAGGATAAATGGTGGCTGTAATATAATCACAGAAGGATTAATGAAAAACCTGAGCCTCAAATGCGTATCTCAGACTTTAGGAGATATGAGTGTCTGTCTCCAAGACACAAATGGAGAGAATGCCTGCCAACCTTTCAGCGGATAGAAGCCTTCCCCTGATCCCGCACTGCTCAACTCTTGTAGGGGTGGCAAGTTTTGCTTGCATTTTCCCCTAGAACTCTGAGCTTTAAAGTATCATAACACTTACAGAAGGATTACAGTGTTTGTTACTTGTATCTCCCACACAAGGAGGGCCTATGCCCTTCATTTGTTTATGGTCAACACTGAGCATAGTTCATGGCACATTTAGGTACTCACTAATAATAAATAAATAGTTGTGGATTGAATTGCTAAAGGATGCATGATCAACCTGAATAAATTTTACCAGTGGGAACATTGGTTGCTAATTTGACACCCATTCTACAAAGTGATTTTTACAGTCTTGATTAACAAGTTGTTTACTCTCTGGAAGGTGTTCTGCTGGTCACTGTGGGGGACATAGAGAGGTAAAGGATGTGACACTCCACCTAACCCTAGTTCTATTCCCATGTTTATATGGAACACTTCTCTCACTTCTCTTCAACTCAGCCCGAGTCTTTTTTTTTTTTTTTTTTTTTTTTTTGTTGTTGTTGTTGTTGTTGTTAATTCTTTGCGTGCTTGGTGACTAGAATATTAGGAACTCACTATATGACCAGTGACGGAGTAGACAAAGAAACTTCTCTGGCACTTCTGCTGGTCAATTTGACATCCAAAGCTTGTAGGTGTTAGAATGAAACCCTTCAAGCTCCAACAGGCTGTTCTCCTGAGACATTTGTGGTCAGAATTAATATTCAACTGCTGTATAGAATCCCTGAAGGTAGATAACTAAATATATCGACTTTGTTCACATTGTATTCTCAGTCTCAAACACATGGTAGATAGTCAGTAAATATTTGCTGAATGAATGCAGTTTTTAAGGTTTCCTTTTTAGTCTCTGTGGATTCTAAAAGTAAACCAACAGTTGTGATGGGAAGATGCAGAGTCAGGGAGAAGCAACTCACTTGTGGTCAAGACAGTGTCCTTTTGTGGGTGCCCATTATTCCTATAAATAAAACTTAAACATTTTAATAATGTTTTTGGTAGATCTTAAACAGATAGAATTTCAACAGGTGCAGATCTTGGGGAGTTCGTTTACTTTCAGTTTTGTTCTAAACTCATATTTCAGAGTTACAGAATTCCTTGACTCAGAGATGTGGAGTTTAAAAATTCTATGGAATCATTTTCTCTATGTCAGAAGGGGAAATCAAATACTTTTAAGATGAATTTTGATGTATCAAATGAAACATTGGTAAGTGTTACCCTTTAAGATATAAAATGGAGGAGCTTTAGAATTTGATGATAGGAAATTAATGTTAAGCACCAAAACATATTTCTAAAGAGTCTCAAGTATTTGATACTGGAAAATAGACTTCACATCTTTTTCAGAGCTAAAAGCCATCTAAATCAATAACATCCTCATGAAAAATAATTTCATGATAATCATATTTAAAATATGATATATGTGGCCGGCGCCGCGGCTCACTAGGCTAATCCTCCGCCTAGCGGCGCCAGCACACCGGGTTCTAGTCCCGGTCGGGGCGCCAGATTCTGTCCCGGTTGCCCCTCTTCCAGGCCAGCCCTCTGCTGTGGCCAGGGAGTGCAGTGGAGGATGGCCCAGGTGCTTGGGCCCTGCACCCCATGGGAGACCAGGAAAAGCACCTGGCTCCTGCCATCGGATCAGCGCGGTGCGCCGGCCGCAGCGCGCCGGCCGCGGCGGCCATTGGAGGGTGAACCAACGGCAAAGGAAGACCTTTCTCTCTGTCTCTCTCTCTCACTGTCCACTCTGCCTGTCAAAAATAAATAAATAAATAAAAAATAAAAAAAATAAAAAAATTAAAATATGATATATGTAAAATACAAACAATCAAAACAATGGCTGAATCATTCACTTAACCATGGACCACAACCATGGTTCTGGATCAAGGACACAATCCTCAGAATTAAGGGACCTCAGCTTGTGCTGTGTCTGCAGGTAACAGATTTCACAACCTGGGAAAACCCATGAACTTACCTTCCTTGTTAATGAAAAAGGGGGGCTTACTTTAGAATATCGCCTCTCAAACCTCATTGTGCTCATGAGTCACCTGCAACTCACTTCACCTGCACTGGTGAAGCGCAGGTTCCAATTTTAGTAGGTCTGGGGCAAGGCCTGAGATTCTGATTTCTGGCGAGCTCCCAGATGATGCCATCCTTCTGGTTGCTAACTTCATCCTGAGTGAAAAAGAATTAGAAATATTTGGCGTTTTCCTGCTACACCTGGGTCTTACGTAAGGCTTTTAGGGTTCTAGTGTAAAAACTGTCACCAGACAGCAACTGGGATGTTGATTCAACTACAAAACACACCGAGAAGTCTGTCTCATTGAGTATGCGGAGGCTTTTCCTTCCTTCACTCTTTGAATTAAAGGGGGAATCTGCCCTGGGTATTCTTGACATGCAGAATATTCATCATTTCCCCCTAGTTAAGTGCCAGGGCACAGTCTGAGTGAAATTCCAGGATGTCAGTTCTGTGACGTCAGGCTCTTTTAGGAATCTGGCCAAAGATCATGGCATCACCGGTCAATAAAAATTTCTAATAATTTGTTGAGCCTTCCTAAAGTATGTATTAGCATTGATATTGCAGCTGAAGATGCTGAATATAGGAAAGACGTAATTGAAGTGCACAGTTATCTGGACACAGAGATTTGAACCCAAGTCCCCCTGGTTTCCATACATTGCTCTTTCTCCTACAACACACTGCCTCTCTGAGGGAGGCACTGGCTGCCCTCAAGAAGAAGGTTTAAAGATGTTCATGGTGGATTGTGGGTTCCAGGATGTTTTAAGAAATGAAATCAGTAAGAGATGACACAAAGCAACACATAATTAAGTGCCCAAAGATGACACTGCAATTAAGTCTGTGGGAAAGCAGAGGAAGGAAGAGGCAATGTATGCAGGAATAGCCAAGCAAGAGGACTTCTGAGTCAGGTCTGAAAATGAGTAGTAATTGAAGGAGCGCAAAGAGAGCTTGACAGACCATGGGGTAGGGAAGGAATCTCTATCCCTCCAGACCTGACTCATTTCAAAGATTCTTGAGGCAACAACAAGGGAGTCCACCAGGACAGGCCTGCAATGCTAGACTGGAGAATCTGGGCTTCGTGCTTTTATCAGTGGAGGAATAGGGCCATGTTTTTAAATAATGTGAGAACTGTACCATGGAAGGAACAATATATCAGAACTCTACTGTCTGGGCCGGCACCGTGGCTCATTTGGTTAATCCTCCGCCTGCGGCGCCGGCAGGCATCCCATATGGGTGCCGGGTTCTAGTCCCAGCTGCTCCTCTTCCTGTCCAGCTCTCTGCTGTGGCCCAGGAAGGCAGTGGAGGATGGCCCAAGTGCCTGGGCCCTGCACCCGCATTGGAGACCAGGAGGAAGCACCTGGTTCCTGGCTTCAGCACAGCACCGTCCATGGCAGCCATTTGGGAAGTGAACCAATGCAAGGAAGACTTTGTCTCTCTCACTGTCTATAACTCTACCTGTCAAATAAGTAAAATAAATAAATAAATAAAAATAAAGAACTATACTGTCTGAAATGGATCAAACAATTCTATATGTTAGGAAGATAGGAGATGAGTTTCTTTATTTGTACAATAAGAAAAAAAATAGTAACTAGCTCTTAGGGGAAATACATATGGCAAGCACCTGGAATGGTGCCTGGAATGGAAGTGTTCAGAAAATGTGAGCTATGATTATTTCAGTACTCCAGCCATGAGGATGAATGAACCCAGATTTTACACTCACATTGAATAAACTTCATCATCAATTTCTCACTTCTGTTATCTGGGTTCTTTAAAAAGTTTTTATAAATCCGTATTTTTATTTATTTGAAATGTAGAGACGGGAGATATCATCCACTCACTGCTTCATTCTCCAAATATCTGCAATAGCTGAGGCTGAGGCAGGCCTACTCTAGGAGCTAGGAACTTAATCTGGGTCCCCCACATGAGTGGCAGGGATCCATTAACGGAGCCATCACCTGCCTCCCGTGGTGCACATGAGTAGAAAGCCTGAATCAGGAGCAAAGCTGGGATTCAAAGTTAATGCTGCCTTGTGGTTTGTGTCAGTGTTTCCTCCTCTAGGCTACTCCAAGGATGGATGTTTGACGTAGAGATTATGATGCTACTTGGGATGCCCACATGCCATATTGAAGTACTTAGTTCAGTCCCAGCTCTGCTCCAGATTCCAGCTTTCTGCCAGTGTAGACCCATGGGAAACCTGGGTTGAGTTCCCAGTTCCAAACTTCAGCCCAACCTAGCCCAACTCCTGCTATTGCAGGCATCTGGAGAGTGAAACAGAGGTTGGAAGATCTTTGTCTCTGTCACTTTCTGCCTTCAAATAAATTAAAGTAAGTCATTTTTCAAATATTTTAAGTATGCAATTCTACTCCAATTATTAAATGAGAACTCCTCCTGAGTGTGCACTCTGCCCATAGTCACAAGTATGAAACAAGGGCTACAATTCTTACGTAAATTTAAAAATAAATGGACAAGTCCAGTTTTCTAAAACAAAGAAACTCAAGATGGTTGGGAGTGGCATTAGGTATATATCAGTAGCTTTGAACTTTCATAGGTTAATCCTCCTCTGTGAACTAAAACTTAACATATTGAAGTTAAATGTATAACCAGAAGAGGAGAAAAAGTCAAATCCAGAGGAGGAGAAGAGAGATGCTATGGCCTGGGAGAGGAGGGATAAAGTAACTGTCGCTCCCCCTCTTCGTGGAGGAGCAACACAGGACCCTGCGCTGTTCTTTCGTCTGCTCGGCCCTCCCCGGGTTTGCTGCTGGTTCTTCCCGGGTTGGCTACTATCCCTTCCACCTCCGTGGAAGGGCAGTTCCCCCTGGCCACATTCCCCACTTCCGCAGGGGAGCGGCACACCGCCGGCCGGCTTTCTCGGGGGCTGCACGGGTGTTCCTTCAGCTAGATGTTCCCCTTAGATGTTCCCCATAGATGTTCCTGGTGCATGCCGTCTCTCTCCTCCTTTATAGTCCTCCTCTGCCAATCCCAACTCGGCTGCCCACACGCCGAGTACGCTGCTCTCCTCCAATCAGGAGCAAGTCCTACAGTTTATTGGTTGAACTGGAGGCAGCTGTGCAGAAGCTGTTTACTTCTCTCCCAGCGCCATATTGTGGGAGAGCAGATGCATAGAATAAGTCTTAATTCCAGTTAACTCAGTCTAGTCCGGATTGCTCCCCACAGTAACCATCAGCACATTAGGTCTCCAATTCTTCCTCACTAAGATAAAATGCTGAACAAATAGAAAGTAATTTTATTGTCATCTTGAGAATTGTTTTTCTGAGATATACTAAGAAGATTGCACCAAGTATAATTACAGTACTTTAAAATAAAATAAAATAAAAATTTATTCCACTCAAGGAATCAAAGACCAGGGTTTGGCTGTGTCCTGGGGTCATAAAGCACTGTCCAGAGAAATGTGTCAGCACCCACCTGTTGGGTACCTGTCGAGTTGGTCATTTGGTAGAATCATAAAGGCGTAGTTTGGAAGGAGCCTTCCCCGTTAACCTGTGACATTTCTGATACAGTTGACAGCACCTCGGGAGGAGGAGCCTCCCGGCTAAGAAAGGCATCTGCTAGATCTTTGTACTTTGAGGCTGCTTCACAGTCCCTGCTCGTATTTTGAATCAGAACCTGCAGGACCAGGGCAGGGCGGTATAGCATTATCCTTAGAGTAGCGAAGTGCATCATCTACATAATCTACGTTTAACCTCACAAGAGATTTAGGAGGCCTACTCTAATTTTCTAAAGATTTCTTTATTGATTTATTGATTTGAGAGACAGGCAGAAGGACAGCAAGAACTCCCAAGGTCACTCCGTAAATGACCAGGAGGTCAGGAGCCTAGAACTCAAGCCAGGTCTCCCATGCGGGCAGCAGGAGCCCAGCTACCCAACCTCTAACCTGCTGCCTCCCTGGGTGCACCTTAGCAAAGCTGGAGTCAGGAACAGACCTGGGACTAAAACCCAGGCACTCTGACAGGGCATGCAGGTGTCCCAAGTGGCATCTTAACCACTGCACCACCCTCCTCATGCTCACTTCTGTAGAAAAAGGAATTTCAGAAAAATCGGCTAATTTTACTTGTCCAACCAGCCAAAGTTAGTAAAAAGCACAGCCTGACTTTGAATATATCCATTTGACTCCAAAGAAACAGTTCTAATTAGAGACATTTAAAAATTATTGGGAGTATTATAGCATCGTTTGGAGCTCTGAAGTAATCTAAAGATTCAGGCTCTAGAAAAGTGCATGTGCCTACAGCATTTTGCATGTAGTTCTGGGGTCAGAGGGGCCCATGGACCACCAGTTGATAACACACGTGAGTACACATTCACTGGTTGGAACATACGCTTCACTGGCACAGAGTGCATTTTGAGTTTTATGCATTGATATAGTACAAGCTCCAAAAACTTTCCTGGCAGAGTAGTTGTGCACTAACCAGTTGTTAAATGGGAAGAAATATTTGGCCTAGAGGTTAATGTGCCTGTATCCCTTATAAGAATGCCTGGGTTTGAATCCCAGCTCCACTTCTGATTCTAGTTTACTGTGAATACACAAAAGTGGTTGGGTCCCTGCCACTCAGGTGGAAGACCTAAGTTGCTGGCTTCTGGCTTTGACCTGGCCCAGCCCAGCTATTGCATACATTTAAGGAGTGAACCAGCACATCAAAGCTCTGTCTATCAGTCTCTATGAGTGTGTACCTCTCTCTACCTATAAATAAATAGGTAAAGATAGATAGATAGATAGATAGATAGATAGATAGATAGATAGATGACAGATAGATAAAGTTATTAAATGAAAGTGATTCCTAGTCCCATAGAGCAGGATGCTAACAGAGCAGTATGGAGGAGTGACCTCAGGGAATTCACTGGGAGCACAGAATGACTTTCTAACCCTGACCACAGAGGACTCCAAGGGGCCTCTTACATCTAGGCTTGAGGCATGTCCCAAGATTTGCTTTGTTTCATTTTGTTTTGATTCTGTTACTTTAAAGTTATTTTCCTTCTTCCATCCTGGGGAAACTCTAATGATTTTAACAGGTCCTTTTACAATTAGAATTTGAAGTACACTAGAAATAGTACTTCTGAGTAAATTTTAGGAAGTGTTTGGATAAGAAGTGTTTAGAACACTTTGTCCAAATGGTTCCTAGTGTTACCAGTGTATTATTAATTTAAATGGATTTTGTTCTCTGTTGTGAAACCAGAATATGCGTAAGTGTGTTTCTGATGCTGATGTAAGTATCAGCTCTTAGAAAATTATTGTGAGAACATTATACAATATCTGTCCTAGGTCTTAAAGCCAGGAATAGCTAAAAAGATGGTTTCCTACATCCAGAGATTGGATCTCTACAGTCGGCAGTTCTTGCATTATCCACTGACTCTTTCACCAGCTGACAACATTTAGGAAGTGATAGAGCCCATTGTCAACTAGTCTATTTTTTGTTGTTATAAATTCTGATCCAATTGACACAGGAGTAGGCAAGGAATTGATAATCATATATACTTGGTCTGCTTGTATATTCAAATATACAAAATAAGTGTGTGTGTGTGTGTGCATACACATAAGAATACTTCAAAAGTTTGTGTAAAATGGAATTAAAAGATAAGTATCTGACTGTTGATGAACAAATAATACTTTATCCCTCCTAGTATTTTGTTTGTTTGTTCTACTTAATACTATTGGTTGAATTCTGTAATTAACACACAATTATTCTTAGGTGTTGAAACTTAACTGAAAAGTGATCCCTGTTAAATATAAGAGTGGGAATAAGAGAGGGAGGAGATGTATAATTTGGGACATGCTCAAGCTGACTTGCCCCAAACGGCACAGTTAGAAACATACCAGGGGATTCCAATTTAATCCCATCAAGGTGGCATGTACCAATCCCATCTCACTAGTCCAAGTGATCAATTTCAGTTCACAATTGATCATACTGATAGGTCTAAGAGTCAAAGGGATCACATAAACAAGACTAGTGTCTGAAAATACTAACCAACAGAATAAAAAAGGGAGAGAACGATCCAACATGGGAAGCGGGATACACAGCAGACTCATAGAATGGCAGATGTCTAAATAGCACTCTGGCCTCAGAATCAGCCCTTAAGTCATTTGGATCCAGCCCATGACAGTATTTCAGCCATGGAAAGCCAAGACACTCTGGCAAAAAAAAAAAATGACCTAAATGAAAGATCTCTGTGAGTGAGATCCCAGTGAAAAGAACAGGTCATCAAAGAAGGAGGTACCTTTCTCTGAAGGGAGGAGAGAACTTCCACTTTGACTATGACCTTGTCTAAATATGATCAGAGTCAATGAACTCAAAAGGCTTCCATAGCCTTGGCAACTCATGATAAGAGCCTAGGGAGATTACTGACACCATAAACAAGAGTGTCAATTTGTTAAGTCAACAACAGGAGTCACTGTGCACTTACACCTCATGTAGGATCTCTGTCCTTAATGTGTTGTCAATGTGAATTAATGCTATAACTAGTACTCAAACAGCACTTTACACTTTGTTTCTGTGTGGGTGCAAACTGTTGAAATCTTTACTTAGTATATACTAAACTGATCTTCTGTATATAAAGAGAATTGAAAATGAATCTTGATGCTAATGGAATGGGAGAGGGAGCGAGAGATGGGAGGGTTGTAGGTGGGAGGGAAGTTATGGTGGGGGGGAAGCCATTGTAATCCATAAGCTGTACTTTGGAAATTTATATTCATTAAATAAAAGTTAAAAAAAGATGCAGTGAAAATAAATAAATAAATAAATATTTCAATCACTTGTTTGGCTGTTACATAAAAAAAAGATAAGTATTTGGGAGAAAATTTTGAAATCAATGAACACGAGGAATATTCAAAAAGCTCATGAAAATATATATGAAAAAATACTATGCATGGATTTCAGGGTTTTTTTTGTGTGTGTGCTAAAATGAATTTATCGTTTAACTCCATTTTCCATGAGCTTTTTGACATACCTTCATGTATAGTTTGTGGAGATGAAAGAGGAGCTCCTAAGAAGCTGAGCAATTTAGATACCTAGTAGGTGATAAAGGCAGGAAGTTAGTTGGTGTTTTGCAACAGGAGGGTAATATGATTGAAGTTATATCTTGAGAAACTAATGACACATTATGGGTACACAGGGGGCCAGGAGCAAGATGAGACAAGAGACACAGGCAGGATTGTCGAAGTTCTTTAGGCAGGAGGGCCAGCGCCCACGTGCTGGAAGAAACAATGCAGGAAGGAAGGGGTATGGGGGGCAATTTGAAGGACAAATCAGTAGACTTTTTTTGTTTTCTCTTCCTTAGATATTAATCTTTTCAACACCAGGGTTTAATTTTATTCAAGCCATATAAGACAATGTCTATCATCTTTGGGCAGATTTTCCTTGTTTATCTTCCACCTGCTTCCACAGAGTCACCTGGTAATAAGCTGAGGCAAGGCTCTTTCTCCACACCCCCAGTACACATCATTGGTTAGACTTGATCATATTATTATATAAGGAATAATAAGTAGTCATACAGCAGGATATTTAGAAAATAGGAATTTAAGAAAGGTCACCCATGATTCCACGAGCCTATTAATGGTCATGGTTTTCTATTGTGTGTGTTTCCTTTTAACCTTTTTTTTTCCTATGCAGTTTTTGAATTTTTTAAAAATTCTGACAGTAGTATACACAACTCCATTTTGTGTTGTACATTTTCCCCTTATAACAATATGTCAATTGGTTAATGAAATGTGGAGATGGTATTTTCAAAGACAATCTGGAGAACAAACCAAGGCCAAGAACAGCATTTGAGATCCCACAGTAGGGAATGAGAAAGAGGTTGCTTGAAGTTCAGTGAAGACTGAGAGCAGTTTTGATACGATCTTTTTGTGTAGCAAAGGCATTTTTGGTGCTCAGGAAATATTCTCCTGTGATTGATTAGTGTTGAGTCATCTTGGTGGGGCCGCATGAGAAGAAGGTACCACGCCTGGCTATCTGCATTGTACTTGGTCTGTTGAAACAGGTCTGGGTGGGCCATAGATATGGTGTGATTATAGTGGTGCTCTGGGAGGCTGGCCAGAGGCCACTGCATGCTTTCATAAACATCGAGTTCTGCAGATAGAGGGTAAGAAAGCCTAGGAGAGTCTCTATGTTCGGGTATTTATACAGACACATATGTTGTCTTAAAAAGAATTCCTGCAGAAAGTCTGTTCAAAACAGGCACAACACTGGATGCACCTGGAGGACATAATGCTGAGCAAAATAAGCCTGACACAGAAAGACATCGCGTGATCGCGCTTACATGTGAAATATTAAAACATGGAACTCTGGAATCAAAGAGTACAGTGATGGTTACCAGGGGCTGGTGTGTGTGTGTGTGTGTGCAGTGGGAAGATGTTGGTCAAAGGGTATAAACTTTTAGTTATAAGATGGACAAGTTCTGGGAGCTTAATGTATAGCACAGTGACTATAGTTAATAATACTATATTCTTTATTCAAAATTGGATCACATCAAATTTCAAGTGTAACTGGATAGCAATGACCATGTTCATTAATGTGACTGTGGTAGTCAGTATATAGTGCATCCATAAAGAAAATTATTACATTGTAAACCTTGAATATATATGATTATTATTTGCCAATTAAATATTTTTTTTAAATAGGCATACTAGCCAAGGAATATCCCTTTCTCCCCTCAGTTCAAAGGATCACTGGGATAAAGAAACTTCAAGGAAAACTACTATGGGTCTCATTTGGAAATTCGCTGTGCTTTGTCTTGCCAAGTGGAATTGTACTAATTTTGAAAACAGATTCAGCAGGGATACTTCGTTGTATAAGGCCAGGGTAGCTGGGTGGAGGGATTCAGGACGTCACATAATGTGTTGCTCTGACCCTTCCTGGTAGATCACCCTTCTTTCCGCCTGAGCCTGGGACTCAGTGTTCCCTCCAAAGGTCCTTACTGTTATTTACCATCCTCCTTCTTCTAAAGGATCCTCTCCCAGGAAGAGCTGTGGCAATTTACTTATGCTTCTCCATAATTAAAAAAAAATGCCCTTGATGGGGAACAGGGAGACTGGATCAAGAGAAGCCTTGGTGAAAGGTGAGCCTTAGAATCCAGGAGGTCTCATGGTGATTTTTTCATTTTAAAATATTTAATTGACAAATGATAATTGTATATATTCAAGGTTTACACGGTGATGATTTGCTGCACATGCACATTGCAAAATGCTTACTGCAGTCAAATGAGCACATGCCTGATGACTCATACTGTAACCTTAGATTCCTTGTGTTATGAAGATTTTAAATGCCTCACTAACTGAAGAAAGGAATATGTCAGAAGAACTTATTGATGTGGTTTTTTTCCTCCATGGACATACTTTTTCCTGATATTTTCTCCCTCATCTTCTCACACACGTGAACACTCTCCAGGCTCAGCACTGGCGTCAGTTTCTCTGCTGTACAGAACAGCTCTGTTTTGTCCTGATTTGGCTGTCCCAGTGTGCTTCTACAGCTACCCACTGCACACCCGCATGCTAGCTCCATCCATGAATCCCTACAATTGGAATTGCCCTCATCTCTTTTTTAACTTTTATTTAATAAATATAAATTTCCAAAGTACAGCTTATGGATTACAATGGCTTCCCCCCCATAACTTCCCTCCCACCCACGACCCTCCCATCTCTCGCTCCCTCTCCCATTCCATTAGCATCAAGATTCATTTTCAATTCTCTTTATATACAGAAGATCAGTTTAGTATATACTAAGTAAAGATTTCAACAGTTTGCACCCACACAGAAACACAAAGTGTAAAGTGCTGTTTGAGTACTAGTTATAGCATTAATTCACATTGGACAACACATTAAGGACAGAGATCCTACATGAGGTGTAAGTGCACAGTGACTCCTGTTGTTGACTTAACAAATTGACACTCTTGTTTATGGTGTCAGTAATCTCCCTAGGCTCTTATCATGAGTTGCCAAGGCTACGGAAGCCTTTTGAGTTCATTGACTCTGATCATATCTAGACAAGGTCATAGTCAAAGTGGAAGTTCTCTCCTCCCTTCAGAGAAAGGTACCTCCTTCTTTGATGACCTGTTCTTTTCACTGGGATCTCACTCACAAAGATCTATCATTTAGGTTTTGTTTTGTTGTGTGGTGGTTTTGTTTGTTTGTTTGTTTGTTTGTTTTTGTGGGTTTTTTTGCCAGAGTGTCTTGGCTTTCCATGCCTAAAATACTCTCATGGGCTCTTCAGCCAGATCCAAATGACTTAAGGGCTGATTCTGAGGCCAGAGTGCTATTTAGACATCTGCCATTCTATGAGTCTGCTGTGTATCCCGCTTCCCATGTTGGATCGTTCTCTCCCTTTTTTATTCTATCAGTTAGTATTTTCAGACACTAGTCTTGTTTATGTGATCCCTTTGACTCTTAGACCTATCAGTATGATCAATTGTGAACTGAAATTGATCACTTGGACTAGTAAGATGGCATTGGTACATGTCACCTTGATGGGATTGAATTGGAATCCCCCAGCACATTTCTAACTCTACCATTTGGGGCAAGTCAGATTGACCATGTCCCAAATTGTACATCTCCTCCCTCTCTTATTCCCACTCTTATATTTAACAGGGATCACTTTTCAGTTAAGTTTCAACACCTAAGAATAATTGTGTGTTAATTACAGAATTCAACCAATAGTATTAAGTAGAACAAAAAAAAAATTCTAAAAGGGATAAAGTATTATTGCCCTCAACTTTTGCCATTGTGAATTATTTTTGAGAAAAGAGACAGGATCACATTCATCTTTATATAGTCAGTACTTAGCACCATGTCTGGGATAAAGTATACGTAAGAACCATTTGTTTAGGTTTGCCCAGTAACATTAATAGTGATTGCCTAAAACATATGCAGCCATTCCTCTAGAGTCTAACATTTATCTTTGGAAAAAATCAACTCACCACTTATTCCATTATTTAGTCAATAATGTATTCAATCACAATTGATTCCTTTCCATGTGCCAGGCCCTGTGTAAGGAATGTGAATGGAGTGGACGCAGCTCATCCACAACAGTATGCTGAGGGCAACGGAGCAACTCAGAGGTCAATACAAACACACAGGGAGGGACTTCAAACATTTGTGGGAGAATGGAATTAAGAAATAAGCTCATTTTGATGCAAATTTTGTATCACATGCATACTTTGTTTTTGTTTAATGACTCATTTTCTAGCCCTCATGTGTAGTTAGAAATTAAAGACAGTGCTGTGGGCTAACGGATGGGCTGCTGCTCCCTTTGGAGAACAGCAAGGGGCTGCCTAGAGGTGGACGAGTGAAGCTGGTCCTAGAAATGGGGAAGAAGCCAGTGACGGGAAGGGCTCCACAAAGAGCATTCCAGGCCAAGGACTAGCAGGTGCAGAAATGAGACTGAAGCAGAAAAACAGAGGAGGCTACAAGCAGGCTGGGCACAAGGGAGGAGAAGTGACAGGGACTGTATTGTGTAGGGCCTGGTGGGCCAGGCAAGGAGTTTGCATTTTGTTCTAGGTGTAACAGAAAACTGTTGAAGTATTACAATCATAAAAGTTTTGACATGATCCAGAAGATCCCAGAGAAAGCACACTTAAGCCATGTTTTCAGAGGCCCTCTGAAATTTTCCTAGATAATGTTTTATTGCTTATACTATTATTGACATTGAAGGACACAGTTAAGAAGCTATGAACTAAGGCTTGCCACCATATGCAATATCTTTGAACTTGTTGATTCTTTATGAGGACTCAAGAAAATCTTTCCTGGGGTCACAATATCTAGCAATGTGTGTTTATTGAATCACTGTTTTGTTTTTCATCTTAAGGATATGGTGGCTCTTGCAGTTGCCCCTTTTTCCTTTTGCTTTGACAAGAAAACTCTTAAGCCACATTTTCATTCACCTACAGGAAAGGTACAAGATAGTACAAATCTGTAAACTGATTTTACCCCGGCTTTATTCTTTCCTACTATTACTTCATCTTCTCTCAGTTTATGTAGTTACTTGTTTTTCACTTTTGGAATACAGATATTTTTGTTAGTCATCAGAAACAAAAGGGCAGAAATAAGTAGTTGGAGGAGAAAGTCATGGATTGAAAATATCTCAACAGTTTCAACAAGTTCAGAGACCTATTCTGAAGTTCAAAAGGTCATTTGTGATGTGATGTGCACAATAGAGATCATTTATCTCGTAGCAGATTTTGTGACAATACACAAAGACCTCTCAGCTTAAGTGTTTAATTTGACCAGGAGAATTAACAGACAATAAAGATAGCCTCCCATAAACTACTTTATACATGGTATTATGATGGGTTTCTTTCTTGCCTTTCCTGGCAAATAATCCCTGGAGAGCAGCGACCACATGGCATTACCTTTCTTTCTTTCTTTCTTTCTACACAGCTTTGCAGACATTCAGTCAATGTTGAATTCACAAATAAGTAAATATAGATTAAAAAATAAAAACTTCACATAATGTCAGATCAGATGAACAAAAGCTCAGACTTCAGAAAGTATGCATACACTGTATGATCTACTATCACAGTTGGCCATGTCTAGAACTCCATGTGTAAGGTAGGGCCATATTCTTAAAGGGATACTGACAGACTAGAGCAGATCCAAAAAAGAGCCATCAACTTAAATGCTCAAAAGTTGTATGGTTTAGTGAAAGGGAATGTTTAGCCCACAAAAGATTATTTTAAGGTACAACATCAGAAGCACAGGTCTGGCTTTCCCAGAGGAGTAGATTCATCCTGTCTAATTCCAAAATGGCATAAGTAGAGCCAGTGAATGGAACTTTAAGGAAAGATTTCCTCTAACAGTCTGGGTCCTCCATGAGATTATACACTCTGTATATGCAGGCAGAGAAGTGCTTGATCTCACAGAAGAACTACCTTCATTGTTGATTAGCTGGATTAGAAGATGCTTACTATCCCTTCCAAATCCAAGATTTAAAAACTTTATACCCATAGTATTTGCAACAAACAATTGGATTCCATAAGAGCATGCAAGAGCCTAATCTAATTAATGTGCCACATAATGACTATTTACAGGTAATAACATGACTGGTGATATGAAAGGGTTTGGTATGAGTCATGAAAATGTTTCTGAAGGCAGCAAGTTTTAACTGAGGTTCATGGGTGAAATAGTGGAGAGTAGCAGTTGCATATCTATGAAACAACTGGGGGAAAGTGATAGCATTTTGCTTTGGCTGGAATGGTTGGATGTAGGCAATGGTTCCAGGACAAGCCAAGCAATATTGCTGGTAATGGAGCTGGTAGTTGGGTCCCCAGGGGATGGCATGAGGGCAATGTACAATTTCCAAGAGGTCCACAGAGCAGAAATTAACCTAAGACAAAAGGAATGTCAGAGAGACAAAATAAAGGGTATCTATTATCACCACAGGTCCTTTCTACAAGATCTGGACTCCAAGAGGGGGTCATGATCTGTAACTGGGAAGGTGATCAGAAGAGAATCTATTCTGAACTTTTGATAAAGGGGGTTGGTCCTGGCTGCAAGTGTTAGTATCACTGGCTTGCCTGCACTGGGCATTGGGCACAAGGTGCGTGTCTTTGGAGAAAGGCTATTGACCAGAATTGAGCACACACAGAGAACATGAATTGGTGGAAATCCTCCAAAACCGAGCTTCAGAGCCCACAGGAAGGCTTTGACATCAACCTGCAACCTTTGGGTTCACATAATTTCAAAAGCAGCCTTCCAAATCAGTTCTGCATTCTTCTGCCTGCCACTTGTATCTCAAACATTTTCCTACTTGGCAGACCTACCTTGGCTCCCTCCAAAGAGACTGTTGAGGAGGCTGGAATGCGTGTGAAGGAGTAGAAGGAGCTGTACACAGATGAAAGCGCAGTGAGGCAATCCTGGCTTCTGTAAAAACAGTTCTAGCTTTCTGCCACGTGTATACAGGATTCCAGTGAACATTAATCTGAGATCATCTATCAGGAGATCTGAGCATTTTAAATGCCCACAGCTTTATTGAGAAGTCACATTTCAGAGTTTTGACTATATCAGGTATATCTGTTTTGAGAATGAATGCCATGGAAAGGGCAAGATGTATACAGCTAGCCTTGAGGACAAGCAGTAAGCACAGCACAAGCCATCTATGCTGCAAAGAGGAGCTGGAAAAGAGGGATCCATCTGTGCTTGGGCAGCTTTGTGTCTTCACTTTAGAATTGGGGGCTGAGGGTGAATCTCCAGTCCTCAGCTGTAGGTTTCTCCTAAAAGGGCCTATGGCTCTCACTGATTCATTAAGGGCTCTTGCTTCGTGCTTTTTACTCTTAAGATATCCAGATCTCAATCTCTGTGGCATCTTAGCCATCTTCTATGAATATCTCCCTTGAGACATGTCTGATATCAGAATGAAATGAGAATAAAATAATTTTCGGTCTATTCTTCCAAAATCCTCTCCCCTATCCAGTTTCCCCAGCAGTTTTCCAGTGCCTCTTTTCCCTTCCCTGTCCTTCATGTGACAGTGGAAACTGCTAAGCTATCACCAGCTTAGAGAGCACAGTGACTCTACACTTGCTGGCCATATGACCGGGGCCATCGCCTCACTTCTAAGTTGCCTCCCATTTCATAATGTAAGAGAGCTCCAAGACTTGCTATGGAGCTTCACGAAAAGCAGGAACTATAAATAGAGCCAGGTTTAGCACACAGGAAGCGCCCCCTGTCTCTTGTTTCTTCCCCTCTCTTTTGCTCTCCTTGGTTCCCAATATTTGTCTGTTTATCCCATCCCTGAAACAGTCTGAGTAAATGTTGCTTTTGATGAGCAAATTAGGGGAGAGGAAGAATGTATGAAAATTGAAAATTAGCACATCAATTCCCTCAGTTGGAAAGGAATTGGAAAGGAAAGAGTGCAGTGGCAGTCTTGGAAGACGCCCGCCCTGTGTTACTGGCAGTGTGTCGTTCCCTCTGACTCCTCAGGCCTCGCTCTCTTGCCTGTGGAAAGCAGCAGTTCTCTCAATGACACGCTCAGAGGAGTACTCAATAGTTTCTTGCTTCTAATACGGCAAAAGTGCCCACTGCAGGGGCAATTCTTGTACCACTGGCCTTACATGATAAAAATAGTTTATTAAACAAGTGCAGGTTTCATAACAATAGCAGTTCATTAGAATAAAAAGGTATTAATGGCATGCTAATGAGAAAATAATGTTACTTGTATGCTTTAAATGTAGTTCTTTGAAAATACAAAATGGTAAAAACATGGTGAACAGTTTCATGGGTTTTTAAGATTTATTTATTTATTTATTTATTTGAAAGGCAGAGTTACAGACAGGCATAGGCAGAGGGAGTGAAGTCTTCCTTCCACTGGTTCATTCCTCATATGGTCACAACAGTGGGAACTGGGTCAATCCAAAGCCAGAAGTTTCTTCCAGGTGTCCCACACAGGCGTAGGGCCCAAGGACTTGGGCCATCTTCCACTGCTTTCCCAGGCCACAGCAGAGAGCTGGATTGGAAGTGGAGCAGCCAGGACTCGAACCGGTGCCCATATGGGATGCAAGCACTGCAGGCAGTGGCTTTACCCACTATGCCATAGCACCAGTCCCCAGTTGCATGGTTTTATGGATGCTACTTGAACCATAAAATCGAGCTTTAGGGACCCTGTGTTTGACATAAGAAAGGGAGAGTAGGGTAGGAAGTATCACTATGCTCCCAAATCTGTGTATATGAAATACATGAAATTTGTTCACCCTATATAAATAAAACACTAATTTTTTTAAAAAAGGAAAGGCTGAATTCTTGATACATGATCTTTCCTGGATCCCATCATTAAAACACTGACTTACTGTTTAATAAATTTAGGCTTTATTCCGGTTTTTTTGTTCAGGAATAAAAATCTTTTTTTTTCTTAATTTAAATTCAATTCTTGTTCTATATTGTCAGAGTCCTATGAAATATATTTCATGTTATTGTTACCATTTCACATTTAAGAATACATATTTACGATTTAGAGTTTTCAGACCAAGATACACTAGTACTTTCAGTAAGTTCATTATGATGCAAACAAGGAAGCGATGTAATTTTTTTTTTCAGTAATCCAGCCATGATACACTGTGGTGTTTCTTGGGAAAAATTATTCCATTTATTCATAAATGCAGCCAAGAAACCAATGACCCACAAGACTGGCACTGGGGATGGCCGATCTTTCCTTAAGTGTTATTCACAGCTAAATGACTACATATTCTTTCCTGCATTTTCCTTGTTTTATTTGGCTTCCCAGAACACATCTGGGGTTCCCAAAGTCTGTGCTTTTCATTGTTGCTTAACATTTCTCCCATGCTCTCCTCCTGTTTTTGATCAAATGTTTATGATCAGGCTCTCTTCCCATGATGTTGGACTATCAAGCCCAAAGCATGCATACAGGGGATTGGTAGTAGCACCTGCATCAATGGTGACTTGCTCTGACACTTTGAGCCTAGCTAATGGACCTGCAGGCATCCCATACTGCAATACAGTGCTAACCCTTTCTGTCATCCATGCCCATACTTCTGGCACACCAGCCACTAGATCTCTGATCCCCCTCACCTTCTACAAAGGGTGGCAGGAAACGAAACAATTGTAAGTAAAGCTTAAATAAGATAGGAAATATACAACATAGTCCAGTGAAATCTTCCTCTCTTTGCTCCGATGATGCCAACCTGAAAACGAACACTTGGCCACTCTTGCATGGTCCTCAGAAGAGGCTCACAGTTGCCATGAGTAAAGGTTCCAGCGCTAGGCCCTGAGACCTTCACTAACTTGTTCCTCTGTGTGGTGAGTGAGTGGGACAATTACGCAAGAGGAGCCACAGAAAAGTCCCATAGGGAAAAGTGTGAAAGCTGACCACCATAAAAGAGCTGGCAACAGGAATTGAGGCACTGAAGTCCCATTAAACACTTTTTTTTTTTAATTTTAGAATTTATTTATTTGAAAGGCAGAGAGATGAGAGAAAGAGGAAGAAAGGGTGAGTCAGAAATTCTCCCCAAATGCCTACAACAGCTAGGGCTGGGCCAGGCCGAAGCCAGGAGCTGGGAACTCAATCTGTATCTCCCATGTAGGTGGCAGGGACCCCAGTACTTGAGTCATCTTTGCTGCCCCCCAGATGCAGGAAGGTGGAATCAGGTGCAGTCAGGACTCAAACCCACGCATCTGCTATGGATGCAGGCATCCCAGGCAGCATCTTAACCACTGTGCCAAACGCCTGCCTCATTTCCATTTAGCTTTTAACTGAGAGTTCTCCATTATTAGACTGTAAATCCCTGGCCAGGCTTTATTTCAGTTTGACTAAGCCAAGCATAAACAAAAAGCAATGTGGCCATAGGCTGCTTTATGGAAGAACTGTATTCGTGCATCCCCAGGCCCGGAATTTGATAATGCACTTGCTGTGGATTTGTTTTCTGTTCACATGAACAATTTAAAGAGGAAAAACAGGAGAAAAAATTCCAATGACCCCGACATGTGTATGCGGATATGGCCAAACTGAATTACTAGCAGTTTCCTTTCCCACCCGGTCTGGTTCTCTGTCTGCCGGCAAAGCCCTCCCCAAGCGTTGCCTCTTAGAATCCTTCCATTTTCTAAGAAAACTATCCATCCCTCTCCCTGTCTGGCTTGCTTATCGTCAGCCCAGTCTACAACAGCTCTGCCGGCCCGGCTTGGCCTCTGCGTCTCTTCCGAGGCACCTTTTCCACTCGGCCTTGTGTGCCGGCCTTGTGTGACGGATCAAGCTGTCGCGTAGCTTCCCAGTGGCTCCTCAGCAGGTTGGTGCCAGCCTCGGACAGTTGTACCTTCGCATCTTCTGCAAGGATCCCCGGCAGAGTCTTCAAGGTGATGGGCACTCGGTACGCAAATGTGCCTCGTGGTGATTGAAAATCGGGGAGATTGAAGCATTTAAAGGGAATGGGTGCTTAATAAGTGATACTTGAGCGCTTGCCTCCCAAGTCTTATCTGTAAGAGCCCTTCATTTCCCACTACAGGAGGGTCAGGAGTCTGTGCTGTATTTATCGCTGGTCAGAAGTTCGTGTTTCACTGGAAAAACTTGATTCCTGGCTTTGTAATTTAGGTTGGCGACTTATGCTCAGGTGTTTGTTGTATGCTTGCTTATTTGCAGTAGGGTTGTGTTGGGGGGGGAATCTCTCTCTCTCTCTCTCTCTCTCTCTCTCTCTCTCTCTCTCTCCCCCACCCCCTCAGTCTGTTTCACCTGGCTGCAGCTGCCTCAGGAAAAGCAAGCCTCTCTAAGTTTTCTAGCCCGACAGACTTCCTGTGCCAGGGCTTGTTTAGCCTCGGCCGTGTGTTCTCTTCCCTCTCTTTCTTCTCACTGGTTGAGCGAGCGCGGCGTTCCGGGGCTCCGGCGGCTCGGAGGCACTTGCTCTCCGCACCGTGTGGGGGACCCGCGCGGCTGGAACTGCCTCTGTGGGACTCGGCTGACTGCGAGCGTTACCATTTCTCTCGCGGCCCCTGATTGGCTCCCCCGCGGTCACGTGAGGGCCCCGGGGGCTGGAATTCTGAGTTGTAGCTTTTGGCACTCCTTTTTCTTTTTAAAAATCGCTGGGTCTGTTGAGCTCTCCTGGGCTTGGTTGCCTTTGACTGAGACTGGAGGCAGACGGAAAGAGCCACAGGCAGACTGAGGTGGCAGTAGAAAACCTGCCGGGATGTTCACTCAGGTGCCCAGGACCCCAGCTTCAGGCTGCTACTATCTAAATTCCATGACACCTGAGGGCCAGGAGATGTACTTGCGATTTGATCAGACTACAAGACGCTCTCCTTACAGGATGAGCCGGATTCTAGCACGCCATCAGCTAGTGACTAAAATTCAACAAGGTGAGTTGCCGGCAGTGGAAGGGTGTTGGCGAATTCTGATTTCTCTTGGCTGGATTTCATGCTAACCCGGTTTTGTCAATGGTTGTTCTCACTTTGCAATATCTGGATTTCTGTGCCGTGCTGCACGTTAACTTTTAAAAATGACATTAGGCTGCCGATTCAAGCAGTGACAGCACTCAGCTGCCACATAGCTCAGCATAAAGTACACAAAAAACTTCCCGGAAGGCAAGGAGCCATAAATTCCTATCCCTAACGTGTGTCTACAGAACGAACGAGAAAAGTTTGCGCAGTGTATATTTTAAGGAGTGTCTGTAGGTTCCTCACCCTCTGTCCCATTTGAAGCCAGGACACTTGTTTATTTAATTAAGGAGGGGGCGGGGGACAATTGTCCACCCTGCCTGGACTATTTAGAATATCCTGTGTGAGGAGGAGAGAGAATTCTAGTCTGAAGGCCACTGGGCTGACAACTAGAATCACATTCTCTTCCTGTTTGTATGCATATGTCAGTAGTTGCCACTGATTTGTTGGTACTCTTTTTCTCGAAAAGGATAAATACGTGTTACCCCATCAAAATAAATCCTGGGTGCTGTACGCGGAAACCCTGGCTTCCGAAGGCAAAGTGGAGACTATTGATTGTAAGCTGCTAGAGGTTCTTTTTATGCTTGGCCAAAAAACTTAAAAAGAAAGAAAGGAAGAAAGCCAGCCTGGAATCCTGGACATTCCTAAAACTTGCCATTCTCCTAAAAATGTTTAAAACATGCTTCTTATAGCGTAGGTCCATAGAAAGTTAAAGATGAGCTTTCCTAAGAAACCTGTAGCTGATGCCCATTTAAAACACACACACACACACACACACACACACACACAGAGTTAATGACCATCCCCTTCCTGAACTAAAAAAAGAACTAAATTATTATCTTGGTGGTGCATACGTTTGCTAGGAATTTCTAGAGCCATTATAAAAGTACAATTTCCACTTAAATAAAGGAATTTAAGATTATAGTGGATTGTAGAGGGGAAGTTGAAGTTGGTAATCGTGAAAATCTTGTTGTAATGTTTCCAAAAGGAACAATATGTATTCTAGTGAGCAGCATTTGATGAGATTGTTTCCTTGGAAATTAGGATTTGTTTGTGAAGGCTCAGGAACTGGTTATGTGTGAAGGATACTGGTCCTACATACCGGCCTGATTTCAGGAAGGATATTAGGTCATTCTATAAACTCTGTGTGCAGGTCTTGATTGAATAGAAACAAAAGTAATTATTTCCCTGTTACTTGATTTAAAAATACATTAGGCTCAGACTAAAAACCAACTCCATTTTGTTTTAGAAAATTCTGACAATGGTGCTTCAGCAAATGCCATCATCGCTAGAGACATAGGGGCTTAAAAAATGTTTGATGATTGCCTATGTCCTGTGACTGTTCCTCCACGCGTGCATAACGTGCATGTCATGTTAGAAATATTGCACAGATCTAGTTGAAACCACTTTACAAACCTCCTTAGATGTATTTACAATCATCAATTTCATTAAAAATGTATGTTCTTTTGGAATGAGGGTTATTTTCCAGGGATGATTTAAAGCTATGAACACATGCACCAGCATCATAAGCCCCTGTCACACAGGTCTAAGGATACTCTGTGTTTCATGTTGGCTAACTGGAACATTGGAGGACTCTCACCTTTTTATACCCGACAATGAAATGTTTGAAGCTAATGGATGTCTAAAAATTAAAAGTGATAGTTAAGATCTTAGGAAAGCATGAAGGGATGTCAACAGTGTAGTGATTCCAGATCATTATTTGTTCATATCATCTAACAGTTTGGTAAGACATTAAGAAAATGTATACAAAATACTTTTATTGGGTTTATTGTATCAGTAGATTGGTTCGCTGTAATAGTAGAGAATACTGATCAAACATTTACGATAGTATATCAGGCACTTCTCTGGGGGTTCTCTAAAAATTATAATGTATTTTTCTCAAAAATAACCTTATAGTTAAGTTGTATTACTATTACCAGTTTTAAGACTGAAAACACAGAGGCATGTAGGGTTCAGGTGACTCACCCGAAGTCACATGGTAGGAGCTGACATTTGAACATAGCTCAAGAACTGGTGCCCTACAGTACGCCAGACTGTTTTTTTTTGTTTTTGTAATGAGTACTAAAGTACTGAACCTATGGTTGAGTTTTGGATTATATAACATATCAAAGACGTTTAGCCTTTGGTGGTCTGAGGGAAGCCATGACTTGTATGACAGAATTAGAACTGTTCACTCAATATGAGATTTCCCACCAGGTTTTATTTCTTTAATGAGAGCAAAGGGCTATGTGTTTTACCCCTTGTGAATGGTTAGCACTCAATAGTGCAAGACATCAGTTATCTTATTAACAGTCTTTAATTATTCAATTTAAGTTTATCAAGTGCAGATTAAATTAATGACATGGTTATTTTTGTAGTTCACTTATTAGTGTCTTGAAATGACAGCAGCATCAGTAAAATTGCTTGCATTACTCTGCTTTAGATCTTTCCGGGAGGATTTAGCATGGTATTAATATAATTTGGGGCATCATTATTTATAATCGTAATTTCTCATGGCTGTTGGGAACAGTGCAAATGAGTGAGTTGCTCCCCACTGACCTCATTATAGTGAGATAATCATTGAATGGCATGGACATGATTCAACAGCAGATACACTTGTGAGGAGGAAAACAAGGAGGAGAAATAAAGGAATCTTTGATGATGCATAGGATCAGAATTAGTTACCCAAACCCAGGATGAATCTAAACTTGCTCATCTTAGGGTACACTCCAAAATATACACGCATCATGTCTCTAGCCTCCTTTTTTTCAGTTCTGAAGTTGTTGTAAGTCCAATTAAAGAGAGATGTTTAAAACAGAAGGCTGTTTTGCAGAGTGAAAGTTTATCAGAAGTCATACTGCCCATAATCCCTACCCTGCATTCTTTCTTGAATCAATAGGGAAATTGTTGCAGAGGAAGAGAGTACAAATAATAATGGTTCTTATTGCTCTCACTGGCAGGCACTTGGGAACAGATAGAAGAAGTTGCCTATGGTGTGAAGAATGTTAGAATGAGGGAAAGGAGCATGGGCTATTTCCCCCCATTTTTTATTGTGCTAAATTATATATATAACATCTTCTTGGAACTGTACCTATGAAATGCATGAGATCTGTTCTCTTTGTATTAATGAAAACACATTAAATTTGCCATCTAAACCATTTTTCAGTGGACAATTCAGTGCTATTAAATATACTCATATTCATAATATTGTGCAACTATCACCACTGTCCATTTCCAGAACTCTTTCCATCTTGCAAGATTGAAATTCGGAACACATTAAGCACTAACTCTCCGTTCCTTCCTCATCCTAGCTACTGGAAAATCGCCATTCCATTTTCTGTCTCTATGACTTTGACTCCTCTGTGTACCATATGTAAGTAGAATCTCAGTCCGTATTTGTGTGTGTGTGTGTGTGTGTGTGTGTGTGTGTGACTGGCATACTGTCCTCAAGGTTAATCTGTGATGTAGCAAATGTCAGAATATCTCTCCTTTTTCAGGCTAGATAATATTCCATTGTGTGTCCCTACTACATGTCTGCTTTTTGGATAGCAGCCATCCTGATGGGTGTGGGATGGGAGAATTGAATTTCTCTGTCATTATTTGAAGGCTGTGATTGATTGGGTACAGGTGCACCATATTTAAAGTCAACACACATGCACATACTATTTGGAAAATCCAGATCCAAGCAGATGTGGTTGCTTGCCTTGTGAAAGTCTTTATCATACCATTAGACTTCTTACTGTGTTTTAAATGCTCAGAAAACAGCATCATATGGCTCAGACTGCAGTGAAGTCCACTGGGCCAGCAAAAAGGAGACAGAGACCCAGGCTCTGCTTAGACACTTCCTTCATTCCAGCACTTCACATGGCCTCCATTTCTGGGTGGGAAGATACGGTGGGTGGATCATGATTGTTCAGGTTTATCCTCCTCTCCCATTCTGGAATTCCCTCTGTAGATATGTCAACCAGTCATTCTTTGAACAAGAATATAGAAAGCAGGGACATGAAAGCCCAACTTAACAGAATCTGAAAGGGAAACAGAGAAGTTTTATTATGTAGAATGAATCAATGGCTTATAAGTTTTCTGCAATTTGTAATGGAAATGGTAAAGTAGAAATCAGGCTTTTGTTCTGCCTCTGCTACATTAGTATTGTATGATCTGAGGCAAGTCATAACTTCTCTGTGCCTTCTTTTCTTCTTCGACATGATAAAGGATTTGGATCCAATAAGCTCTAAAATTCCTATCTCTAAAATTCTAGGGTTGCCTGCTCACAGCTATTAGCTTGAGAGAAAGACAATTCTTGTTTATTTTGTTTTGTTTTTGTTTTTTTTTGTTTTTTGTTTTGTTTGTTTTTTTGACAGGCAGAGTGGACAGTGAGAGAGAGAGACAGAGAGAAAGGTCTTCCTTTGCCATTGGTTCACCCCCCAATGGCCGCCACGGCCGGCGCACAGCGCTGATCCAAAGCCAGGAGCCAGGTGTTTCCTCCTGGTCTCCCATGGGGTGCAGGGCCCAAGCACTTGGGCCATCCTCCACTGCCCTCCCGGGCCACAGCAGAGAGCTGGCCTGGAAGAGAGGCAACTGGGACAGAATCCGGCACCCCGACCAAGACTAGAACCCTGGGTGCTGGCGGAGGATTAGCCTAGTGAGCCGCGGCGCCGGCCGACACTTCTTGTTTACATTTTCCTTTTTACATCACTCAGCATTTATCTGGACATGCTGCTTTGACACCTGTGGAACATTCTCATTATCAGTTTAATAGGAATGTTAGGAAGCACAGTTTTGTGGACTAGTTAAATGTTAGTGTGACTGTAGTTATAAAGAAACTTGTAGAAACTCTCCTTTCTCGGGACTCCAAGGACTGTAAAAAAGAGTTAAGATGCCTGACCTATCACAAGGACTGTAGCGGTTGGAAAGTATCTGTGTGCCCGCTTTTCACAGTAAGACTTCTTTTCTTGATAGAAAATATAAAATGTTGAAAATTTCACCATAAGGAAAGGAAGACAACGTTGGACTTTCACTGTCATTGTCTTTCTATCTGAGATTATCTTTAAATAGATAGAGCACCTGAGTTGAGCTGCACTAGAGAGGAATCCACAGTCTTTTTAATGTCCCAATAAATGCAAGTGTCCATGAGTGATGGATTTTCCCTCATGACTCCCTCAAATGGTATCTTGGGAATTTGCCCAACCTAAATAGTGAACATTGCCCATCTCTGATGGATGAGACCCCCCCCCCCCCCCGAACTGGGTAGCATCAGCCTAAATTAACAAATCATTTGTTCTGAAACTGCCCTTTCTCTGTGGTAGTACTTTCTTAACCAACTACTTTCAAAACTGGCAGGAAAACAAACGGAACACAGAAAACAGGCTCAGAATGCATTCGTCATATGTTGCTCAAGTTCTTTTCTATTTTTTTACAAAAAAAGAAAGAGTGGCAAGTGTCATAAATTCACATCTCATGAATCACAACCTCTTTCCATTCAGAGCTGGTAACTGAAGGGCCTTTACAGAAGGGATACTGTTTAACCGAAGCCACAGGAAAATCTGCTAAGTGAATTAAGTCAGCTAATTTGAATAACATTTTAAGAAGTATCACATAGTAAAACTGTGAGCAGTCAAGGAATGGGTTCTAGAAGGAACATGGCGAAAGGGAAATTTGTGTGTAAATATATGAAATTTGTGTTTCACTTTAAGCAAATTGTAGGTAAAATAGCTACATGGCCTTGCTTTTATTAGGTCTGCCTCTATAAATACTTATCCCAGAAGCATGCATTTGCAAATTCTAATTCTGAAATGTTAATTTAAGTCAATGGAGATTTGTTTTCTCCTGTCTAGCCTCCCCTTGGAAAATGGTCAGCTCTTATTATTATGTAAGAGTCTTTGTTTCCTTGGCAACTTAACCATGGACAGAGATAGAAGCACAAGTTAGGAAAAAAATTTATCAAAGTGACTATCAGATCTTCTGTATATTAAGATAATCGAAAATGAATCTTGATGTGAATGGAAGGGGAGAGGGAGTGGGAAAGGGGAGGGTTGTGGGTGGGAGGGACGGTATGGCGGGGGGGGGGGGGGGGGGGGAAGCCATTGTAATCCATGAGTCGTACTTTGGAAATTTATATTCATTAAATAAAAGATAAAAAAAAATAAAAAATAAAAAGTAGATAATTGGAAAAAAAAAAAAAAGTGACTATCAGAGAAGACAGGAGAACCTGACCTTGAATTGCACCCTAGACATTTGAATGAAATAAGAAGCATGTAAAAATCATTTTCTGTCTCCTCAAGGGCAATTGGGGAGAGACATCATATGTTAATTTATATTCTACCCCATTACCTAAAGGACTTGAAGTAGTTTATAGAAGAATATACAACCCAATAAAATTATGAGAAGATAAATCAGATTAGGAGAAAATTGTTGGTCAATTAAGATAAAATTAGGAGGAGCTATTACACACAAAAATAAGGTCCTAAATAATTATTTAAAATAGGCTACAAATTTGGTTGGAGCTTCCCTAGGCTAAACAAAAAGGAAACACAATCAAGGAAAGATAACATACCAGCAAAGCTTTCCTGGGACTAGATATTTGGCAAAATTTTCTCCCAAGAATTTGATATGTGAGAGCAGTTTCTCATACAGATTCTGTAAAGGTGACACTATAAACTATAGTGGATGGTACTTCCAATCATTGCTACAGTGAATTCAATAGCAAGTCTCCCTTGATTATTTCTTTTAACATCCTGCAGTAGAAATGAGGGCATCACAGCAAATTAAATCAGTAAAATATTTGGGAGTGGGATGGCTACAAACAGGAGGATTCAATTGTGCAACCCTCTGATTCTCTGTCTTCATCTAGTAAAAGCATGGAGATGACCTACAAATTTTGACAGAACACGAGCCCCACGTACATGAACACTCAAGGAGAAAATGTGTTCAAAGTTAAATAATTTTGAGAAATGCTATATTCTCTTTCTCTTCTTGGAAATTCACACTTATGAAAGGCTGAGAGGAATCCTGCTAAAAATACTCTAATTTTGTTTAAACCGGAATCTTTCATCATGACAATCACTTTTCACCGAATCCCATGAAGTGACATTTTGCAAAACCAGTGTTCCCTTGGGAACACATTTTGGAAATGTGGATTAGGAAAGGAAGTGGTCTGTGACTTTTCCGATAATTCTCTTTAAATATATTTCTTTTACAAATTGGGCAGTAGAGATTTTGAAATTGTGTGTTGGAAAGTAACATTGCAAGCATTGTATGTTTTCAAAGAAGGCCAGCCCCATAGACTTTAAAAAATCAACTGTGCAAGATGGACACCTTTAATAAAAACTAACAACCTAACAAAGATTCTGACCTGATTAGTTGTTCCCTGCACAGTTGTTGGGCAGAAAGCTAAAAGAATCAATGTATGGACAGAGTTAATAGTTACACCATCAAAAGTGTAACCAGTCCTCAGATGATTCTACAAGATGGGTATTGTTGGGCCCTGAAGAAGAAATGATAGGTTTTTAGCTCTGGATTTGTCCGTCCTATGATATAGCTAAGTGCCAAGTGAGTTCTGGGAAGTGTAATCACCCACATGAAAGAAGCGGGAAACTGGTCAGGAGTCTCTAATTCTCCTTGGCCCTAGACCACGTGGACTCACGGAAACTCAAGCATTGATGGGTGGCTCAGAGGCAGTTTTTGACTTCATGGTCCACAGATATCTCTGGTTGTGTAAAGTCTCTCTCCATATCATAGCATCAAGTGAACTAATGGAATATAGATCATTTTAATTAGTCGCATCTATTTGGCTTAATATAAACAGCTTATTCATTCTCAGAAAGCCTGAAAATGTAATCCTAAGATGTTTTTCCTCCTACTGGAAAAGAGATAGCACATGTATATTTGCATTGTAAAAAATATTTTTTGAGAGAACTCACAAAATAGCAAAAATGCATGGGGAGTGAGCATACTGTGTCACCCAGACCTCCATGTTTTAAAGTCACACAAGATCATAGCAATCACTGGAGAATGGGCCAGTCTAGGGCAAGACAGATAACTGTGAAAATTTATATGCAAAATTTGGAAAAGACATGAATTCTATTTTTTCTGAGAAGCTTTGGATCTCAAGGAATTTTTTTTAAAATTTATTTATTTATATGAAAGACGGAGTTACACAGAGAGAGGAGAGGCAGAGAGAGAGAGAGGTCTTCCATCCTCTGGTTCACTCCCCAGTTGACTGCAATGGCTGGAGCTATGCCGATCCAAAGCCAGGAGCCAGGAGCTTCTTCCAGGTCTCCCACATAGGTGCAGGGGCCCTAGGACTTGGGCCATCTTCTACTGCTTTCCCAGGCTATAGCAGAAAGCCAGATTGGAAGTGGAGCAGCCGGGACTTGAACCGGCACCCATATGGGATGCCAGCACCACAGGCGGCAGCTTTACCGCTATGCCACAGTGCCGGCCCCAAGGATCTCAAGGAATTTAAATGGCAGATGTGGAAAATAACTTCAGAAGTACAGAGTATACTAATGAGTCTAGAAAAAACAAATCAATAGAAATAAATCCGAACTGCTTGGTGAGACAGCCAGATGATTTCCCTCACAAGACATAGAAATCCTGACAATTTTAAAGTTCTGATTTGTGTTTTTGCCTCTCTAACAATCTGATAGTACACAACATTAAAACAGAGTAGAGAAATTGTAAAAGAACTTGGCAGTTAAAGAATCCAGTTGCAGTCAGTATTTTGAACTGAAATGGGCCTTCTCTTCCTGCATTCCAACTCCTGGTTAATTTAGAAAACCATAAGGATGATGAAAAGTTCTATTGGTACTCAGTTTCTGTAAGTGAATAATAGCATTTCACATACATTTATATTCACTAAATGGCACACTCAGAAAAAATAGGTATAGTTATTAAATCAAACTTTCCATTGAGGACTTTAGTACACTGAAGTTATTTATAGTATTTAAAAGTGATATAAGAAATGATTCACAAATCCAGCTTTAATGATATTCTGACCATTTACACCCAAATAAGACCAGACTTCTTAATGCAGAAATTTCTAGAATCTGCCCAGATGTGTTGAGAGACACAACATGTGTCCCACTAAATGTGTTTCTCAAAACAAAAAAAATGAAATCCATTGCAGGGCCCTTATTGTTTGGACTTACATAAAGCCATGTGTTTTGAATAGCAAATGCTTAGTAATCAAACCACCTTTGTTGATATCTTTTGGATAGGAAGACTTGCTAACTCCCTTCCCTGCAGATTCCTATCCTCATCATTAGTACACTATACTTGCTGTACTCTTAGGAGGAAGATCTAAGTCTGACAGAGCTGCTTAGATATTTTTATTACTTGCTTCCTTGAATAAGGAGGAAAACCCTTGGCAAGAAAGAAGGGAAATCAGTCTTCCAGGATATATTGAAGAAGCCTGCAAAAGAATTCCAGTGATTAAACTCATCATCTGTTAGATACAACACAGAATGCAACACAGTTCTTCATTTCGATTTTTATATGTTGTTTTAATCCCTGGAACAGTTCATGAAATGGTAGCACAAGGCATTTGGTGTCATGGAAGAGAGACAGCTGTTTGCTTCATGCCTTCTTCTGACACAGCCTCCTAGGGGTTACTCTGTTGGCAGGATATTGAAATCTATGTTTTAGGCTTTAGGGGCAAATGATGCACATATATTGGTCAAATCTGAATAAATGCTTTCCTCTCTTGCAAAGAACTACATAAGGTTAAGAATGTCCCAGAAACAGCTGTTCAGCACAGACTCCAAGCTTTCTATACCTACGTTTTTAAACCACTGGAGAGGTTTGGAAATATGCAGCTTAAATTTGAACTCCAGCTCTCCTTCTTAGCAGGGCAACCTTGGCCAAGTTACTTACCATTTCCAAGTTTTTGTTTCCTGTGGGCAACATGGAGTCAATAATAGCAACTATCTCAGAGTTCTTGCAAGGATTAAATGAGAAAATATCATTAAACACATAGCATAATGCCTGGCACATACTAAGAACTCAATATAAAAATAATAGGATTCTGCAAAAAGTTTATGGGAAAATACAGTTAAAAGATAAATTAACTTAAACTTCAAAAATTTTTGAGATCCATATGTAAATTTTCATAACATACATTTTCCATGAAGTTTTTGAAAACTCTTCATGTATGTTAAACAAGTACATTCAAAGTAATGTATCATCAAATGAAGCATAGATTATATACTTTATTCCATATTTTCTAATGCTCACATACCTAATGCCATATTTTTGGCATTTCCTCAAAAAGTGCCCACCACAAAATTCTAAACAAGATTTTTTTTTTAAACTTAACCTGTAATGAAAGCCATTGCCTCTCCCAATTGTGGTTTCCTAAGGGTAGCAGTTCCTCTCTCAGTTGCCCTAAAATAGCCTCCAATCATGGACTTAGTGGACGTTTCACCTCCTGCAGATAAACAAAAATTGTTGACCCTCCCCTTCCTGCTATAAAAGAGACAGCCCTCAGCGGGAAGTGATCCTGGCCCTTGGAATCATGAGGGGCTGGAGGCTAAAGCTAAGCCATCAGGGATGCTGGAGGGATGGCCTGAGCTCTCACTGCCGGAGCCACAGGCCAGGAGGATGCCAATTGGCTGGGGGAGAGGTTGGAATTAAGGCTGAGATGAGCATCATCAACCGGTAATAGATGGGACTTTACTGAAGGGACAGTCACTTTTAAATTGTAGTATTCCATATAACTGTCTAACAGCGATCTTCTACAAGCAATCCAGCAACCATTTCTACCCTTCCAGTGACAGCAGCAAATGCAGTAGGAAAGCCACCAGTCCTGGATTAGGGTGACCCTGAAGAACTCACCTGCGTCTTCTAGACCTAAATGTCCTCTTTCATAATGTGAGTTGTAAACATATCAATCTGAGACTATGTTCTGGAAAGCCAATTCCACAGGGCTGGTGCTACATTAGTCATGGAAAATAACTTTAAAATTACAGAGCATGCTAAGGCTGTGAGTGGACTGCACTGGTTTGTTAGGGCTGCCGTAAGAAAGTACAAGACTGGATGTCTTCAGCAGCAGAAATGTGTTATCTCACAGGTCTGGCGGCTGCAAGTCTGTGAACAAGGGGCTAACAGAGGTAGTTCCTTCTGAAACCTCTCTCCTTGGCTAGCATGTGCCTGTCTTCTTTTTCTGTCTTCTCCTGGTCCCTCTTTTGTGTCTTGTCCTAATCTTGTCTACTGCTATGCACGTCAGTCATATTGGATAAGGACCCACCTACATGGCATTTTACCTTAATGACCTCTTTAGAGGTGTTATCTCCAAATAGAATCGCCCTCTAAGGTATTTGTGCGTTAGGACTTCAACATGTATACAATTTAGCTTGTGCCATACACCAAATGTAATGTATAATTTGTTACATCACAAACAGAAGAAAAACTAACTTGCACGATGTGCTTATGCTTCCCAGGCACTGTGCTGGTTGCTTCCATGTTTTTGCTCCATTTATTTTATGGAATAGGTATACACTTATGTCCCCCACCATATAGAAGACCACCCACAAGAATAGAAACAGCAGTTGGTACTGTCGTATGCGTCAGAACTTAATGTTAATCTTGAGTCTTGTGAATGCCTTGATAGGATGAAATATTTGATGTCTGGGTATAGTGTCTTGAAAATGCTGAAAAACTATTATAATATTAATTCTTTCACTGGTATGGCACATGATGTGTTTTTCTGAATATGTGTGTGAGGTGGTATTGCAGTCTTGGATTAGGAAGCTGTGTTCCCTACAATCTGCCTTTTGGAAACCTGACAAATGCATATGCCAGTTTTCCTACTTTGAAATGTTTCTGATCTCGTTTTCCAGACGGAATCCTGTGGAAGTAGAATTCTGTTCTGTGGAAAGGTGTGCTTCTCTGAGTGGGCTCCTTAGATAGGAATAAACTCGCTGTGCTATAATAAGGAAACTTGGCAGCAAGAGCTGTGATTATAAAACATTAACCTACAGGTAGAAGAGACATTGTTTCAGAGTCCAGTATTTCCTCCCCTGCTGGCATTCAGAGTAAAATGGCTTCCTCACCTCCAGCTTTCCAATGACATTTCTGATAAAGTCACTCTATTTCTGTTTGTTTCATGCGAATTTTCACCTGCCATTTTGGTCTCCTTCTCCATCTCTGGTTACCTCGGCAAAGCCAATCCTGGACACTGCAAATTCTGTTCCATGAGACTCATTGCTTTGATCCATGGTGTCAGCAATGATGTACAGTTGAGGCAAGTATTTTTCAGCTCATTAACTGTCAGCCACACTTCCTCAGGGCTGCTTAAGTCTGTGCAGCTGCCCTGCAGCTGGGCCAAGCCCTGCTTCCTGGGCTATGGGGTGAGCATTTCTGCTGTGTCACCCAAGAGAGAAAAAGGTTTGGGGTTCCTCTTGGAGGAGCAGGTTGTCAGTGGAGTTGTTCAGCATTTAGATGCACCCAGATGAGTTATTTAGATCTGGGACTGGCCATTCAACTTGTATATTTGGCACAACCATTTTTAGCTTTTGCACCATTTACAAAACGTAAGACATGGTAACAGCAGATGAATAGCTACTCTTACTGAGGGCTCCCTTGATGTGCCTGGGACTTTTCAGCACTGCATAGGTTGTTCTTTTATTGAATTCTTATGAAGCCCTGTGAGTTAGGTTTACTCATCTGGAAAATAAATATAGGCAGATCTTACTGTGTTCATTTTCCAGATGAGTAAACAAAGTCTCCGAGAGTTAAATAAACTTTCCCAAAGTCACACAGCAAGTTGGGAGTGGAGCTGGGCATTGAACTCAGGGCTGACTGATCTGGGAGCCCACATTATTCACCACTGTGCAACCTCATCAGCCTCATAATTACAGGTGGACCTGGTCACTTGGACCCAAAGAAGGTTTTGATTTTGTTGTTCCTCCTGATGGACCTGGTTGGGCCTCCCTCTGCCACCAGCCTCTCCAGTTGTTGGAGGACCTCATGATGCCACCAAAGCCAGCAGCAGCACCACTGACCAACATGTACTAGCTAACTCCCACTGCCCTTTGGACCGCCAGCTGCTCTTTATCAAGAACACTACGTCCAAAATCAATGTCAAGGCAGCAGGATTCCCTGCCAAGGGCCAGAATCCAGCATGGTTAGCTAGGAGCAGGCATAACAGAGAGAAAAGACAGATTCCTCTGCTCCCAACACCCCCCCCCTTCCAAGCCTCTAGAATGCTGCCTTTCTTCCTAGAAAGTGCTGGGGCTGGCCTCGAGCATCCTCCCCCAGTTTTCCCCAGAGCTCCCGGAGCCCACAGAGCTCAGGGGCTGCACTGCCAGCAGAGAGGGCCTCTTCAGACAGCTGTGGGGGTGAGAAATGAGGCGGGAACTGAGTCATTGCTCTCTGTGGATCGTGAGCTCATCAGCTTCATAGTTTGCAGAAAGCACATCTTAAACAGAGGTCCTCATTTCCGGAGCAGTCTTGGGTGGAGCTTGCCCCTCCTTCACTCCCCCTACCCCCGTTTTGCAATGCTGACCTCAGTCGTGGCTGAGGCCTACAGAATCGTGGCGGTTGTACGCCACACTTGGAGCTGGAGAACAGTAGCTAGTCAGAAGAAAGGATCAATGTTCTGCCAACTTCTGCTGTTTGTGAAATTTTGCCAGAAGCAAAACAGGATCAAAAATAATAAACAGACCTCCTCCCTTGCTGCATGACTGCTATTTACATAAGGAGACTGATGCACTGACTGCGCTTGCGAGTGCTCGGGGAAGGGGATTTCTAAGGAGGAGAGGTTAATTTGGGGGTGCTTGGCTGCACGTGCTTTTCAGGTTTCTCAAAAAACTGGGTTTCCGAAGACACAACCAATGCTCTAGCTAGTGCTGCCTCTTCTATATAAGCAGCCTAAACTGTGGAGAAGACAACTTGACACATGAGTTACATGGGGCTCGAAAACTTCCGCAGGAGGGAAAATGAATCTTGAAAACAAAGGAACAATGGTAGCTCTAAGTACAATAGCTATGTTTCCACTAGAAAGAGAGGCCTAACCTGTACAGCAAGTTCAGGGAACTTGGAGGCAGAGGTCCGGGTTCTAAGACACCTTTGTCCTAACCTGGTGAACATGAATGTTTTTAACCTCTTGATGCCTCAGAATTTTTTTACTATAAAATGGGAATAAAATTAGCCCCTGCTGTTAAGTAGTGGTTTTTTTGTTTTTGTTTTTTTTTTTTGTTTGTTTGTTTTTAGTTTATTTTGAGAGGCAGCAAAACTGAGAGAGACTGAGATATAAAAAGAGAGAATGCCTATCCATTGGGTCCCCAAATGTCCATAATGGCCAAAACTGGGAGCCAGGAACCCAGTGCAGATCTCCCAGGTTGATGGCAGGAAACCAACTACTTGAAACATCACCACTGCCTCTTGGGTTAGAAATACACTGAGTATGCTGAGTGTGTACTAGTCAGGAGCCAGAGCCAGGGATCGAACCCAGATACGCTATGGTGGGATATAGGCATATTAGCTGCTAGAGCAAACACTAGTCCCCAGTAATATGATTGAAGAAAAAAACATCTGTGTGAAATCAATTCAGAGAGAAGGGCTGGGGCTCAGTTTTGGAAGGACTTAGGGATGTTAGCTCCTGTAAGGAATCACTGGTCTTTCCTGAATCCCTGAGCCACAGAAAGCAAGGCTCAGCTCTTCCGTGTACTCAGTCAGACACAAAACATCCCCACGCTTGCTTCCCTTCCGCGAGTAATAGGTCATGGAAATAAAGCGACACTCTGTGGCTTGGCTTTCCTTTCAATTGGTTCCTAAGTGGGAAAAGTCTACCAATTCTTAGCTCACTTTAAATCTTCTTTATATAATCAACATCCTATGAGTTAATCTATACAATTAATTGAAGGCCATTTCAATCGTGGTTTTCTATCATTTTCCTTCCTTTCTGAGAGGTGTCAAGAATTTTCTTTTGGGGCTGGCACTGTGACATAGTGGATAAAGCCACAGCCTGCAGTGCTGGCATCCCATATGGGTGCTGTTTTGAGACCCAGATGTTCCACTTCCAATCCAGCTCTCTGCTGTAGCCTGGGAAAGTAGTGGAGGATGGCCTAAGCACATGGGCCCCTGCCCCGATGTGGGAGACGCGGAAGAAGCTCCTGATTCCTGGCTTTGGATTGGCGCAGCTCTGGCCGTTGTAGCCATTTGGGGAGTGAACCAGCAGATGGAAGACCACTCTCTCTCCTCTGTCTCTCTCTGTCTCTCTCTCTGCCTTTCTGTAACTCTGCCTTTTAAATAAGTAAATAGATCTAAATTTAAAAAAATATTTTTCGTGGTTCTATTCAGGTAGTCAATATTTTTCCCCCTTTATGAATAATTTCCTGTAACCATGAACAAAATAAAACCTTTCCAAATAAAAGATACTATGTCCTAGCTTCAGGGACGGTGACACATCCGCATGTCATAAGTCATAGGCCTTCAGGACTGTAACAATTGGGCTGATTGCCCATGGCTGAGATTTTGTGGGGATCGTGACTCCTTTAGGCAGGGAAGCCTGCTGTGGCTGTCTAACTAGAGGCCTCCAGGGGCTTGCTGTGCTCACAGGGGGTCAGATGGCAGCAATCTGATGTCACACTGCCCAGAAGGTCTGATGAGAGAGAGATGCTTGTGTCTTCCTGCTGTCCTGCTAACGCGGTGTAGGCTGGAACACCTAAGGAAAGTAATGAGAAAGTTCTGAGGAACACACGTACTATAGAAACATGTTCCTTAAAGTGTGTGGCTTTTGTTTGATAGTTTTGATATCAGTTTATTTTGCTCATTTGTGCCAGTGATGGCCTATTTCAGAGTATGCGGCAAATCCTAAGCTGTGATTTTTGTGAAGATCAAAAATTGGTCCATGTCCCATCCATTTGGCTATTATTTGGAATGAAGTTGGACATGATGGAAGTGGGAAGGAGCTGGTTGGGTGCGGACTGTCTAAGCTCATGGAGTAGCTTGCCAAAGCCTTTTCCTGCAGCAGATACCGAACCCTGGGACTTCACTGAAGGATTCCTTCCACACCAGAGAGAGTAACTCTTCTCCACCCCCACACAGATACCATGCCTCCGAGTTTCCCTGCAGCCTTTGACTGCGTAGAACACATTATTTGTTTATAGCTGGCCCTGCTCAGTGAACAGGCAGTTAAATAAATTACCGTGCTTCGTGACTGATGTTAATACTTTGACATGGGAGTTACGAAGCCTTCAGATCCCTTATTTATCAGAGAGAGAATCTTTCAGGCATTTTTCTTTGTTTCCGGAAGGTTGCGCGTTTTCTGAGTTTTGTAGTTTGTACAAGCCATGTGCAATTGCTTAAAGGAGTGGACTTTTGTATTGGTATCTGGACCTGGATTCAAGCCCTAGTGCTAGCACTGCTCAGCTATATGATCCTGAGCAAGTTCGAATCCCTCTGTCAGCCCATTCCTCACCTAAATTGGGAATAATAATAGTAATAATAATGATAATGATAATATCTGTTATCTGGGGTTTTTAGAATGCTAAGTACTTAGCACAGAGCCTGGCACCTACTCAAGGACCAGTGTGATTTATTCTAAAAATAAAAAGGACACCAGCAATCTGCAACCCTACCCAATGTGCTATGGATGAACCACTTGAAGGGAAAATAAAAATATTCAAGCTTGGATAATGTGGAAGCTAAGGAAAGGCCGCCATCATATGGATATGAAATTAGAGTATCCAATCTATTCTCAGAGGAGAAAAAGTATAACAAGGGCAACTTAAAAACTGTATAAGTTAAATAAGGATTATCCTAATCAAGTGGATTTACCAGATGGCTATCAAACTCTATCAAACCAGATGGCTATCAAATAGGTAATATTTTTAATCCTTAAACTCCTGCAGGTTCAGTGTATGAACTTCAAGTCTGGCATGAAGTTGATAGGAACATGACTAATCTTTGATAATGCCCACCCTTACTACAAAGGGTCTGCAAAGAGTTCATGGAAAATGCATGTCATGAAAAGCTATGCATGGTTTTCAAAAATGCTTTACACCAAAAAAAACTCATTTTAATTCAATTTTCCATGAACTTTTTGAAATTCTGTCATTTTTAAAATCTAACGTGAAGCACCAAATCTTTAAAACATTTGCCTTAGCAGTACAGTTAATTAGGAACTATTAATACCTACCCCTAACTCTTCTCATAAGATGTGATAGAACAAGTCCAGAGGAAGCCTGTTATAACACCCCTCACCCTATCCTTAAACTTGTAGCTTGCTCTAAAAGAGTCCAAGGAGCAGGGACAACATATCTTCAAAGGCTAGAATCCCCTTGGCTTCTTTTCAAAGAAAGCCTTTTAAGTCTTATGTTTTTATTAAGTGTTGCTAAACTCAAAACATTGGGTCTTGTATTTGCTGTAATGTACTCCACTGGCTTACTGAAAATTAAGTACATTTATTGTCTTTTTGTTTTTATGTGAAGAACATAGTCACTCACTTATTTATAAAGTCATTTATAAAATAGCTACTCTGTGCCAGGTGTTGGTAGGTCCTTGGGATATAAACACATTAAAACACCACTCACAACATAGATGAATAGGTGTACTTTAAACGGGTGCCATGGAGTGTTACAGGTGTGGGCTGGACAACTAGGCAGGGAGAGTGCAGGCACAATGGAAGGGTCCAAGTTCTAATCATAGATGTTGGCTTATTGTTGTTGTAGTGTTCTTTTGTTCCCTTGCTTAAACTTACACCCGCTAGTCAGAAAGCATCTGTGCCTGGTGTCACCGGGGAGTGGGAATGCGGTATTCCTAAAAGCTGTCTGGGAAACTTGAGGCTAAGACTTCAGTTACCTTCCTGAGTATTTGAGTAACTGGCTTACAATCTTCAAACACGAAACCCTCTCCTTTCAGTGAAAAGCATGGGTCCGTGTCTACAGAGACCATAGCTCTACGCTGATGCTGTTGCACTAGCATTTATTTCATCTTAGAAGAAGGAGGATAGGACAGTTGAGAGCATCTCATGAAACCACCTTTAGAGACACAGCTGTAACTAGCAGAAATTGTTAAGACAGGCTACATTATAGAAGCAAAGATTCTTTTTTTTTTTCTGCATCAACTATACTAACGGAGAACCTAAGCTAGTCAACAAATATTTGTTCAAAGTTGACTGTGTGCAAGATCTTTGCCAGGATCGTATATGATGCCAAAATTACACAAAACATTATTACTGCCTGTAAGGAGACTATCAGGAAGTGGGATGAGATGTAGAAATGGCCATAAATATTCACAGTACAAGGAAGTATAGGCTTTGGTAACTAAGATGCTATCCATACAGGCACTTGGAAGGCAAAGGGTGCACTGTCAGCCAGACAGGGAGTTGAAGAGGGAAGATCACTGGCTTGGGCTGCAGGAAGTACTTGTGTCTCTAATGGACAAAAATCACAGGGGGTTACCTTAAGCAGAGCAACAGAAAGAGTTGAAAAGTATAATTTGAGTAATTAAAAATGTAGTCCAAATCCAGTGCAATGTCATGTTGTAGGAAATACCAGGGAAATTCAAAAAGTTCATGGAAGATGCATACTATCAAAAAACTGTTCTTGGAATTCAAAGTTGTTTGTGCATCAATAAACTTAACTCCTAAAAAAATTCTCTATTTTTATTTATTTGAAAAGCAGAGAAAGAGAGAGAACTCTGATCTGCTGGTTCACTCCCTAAATGTCTGCAACGGCCAGCATTGGACCAAGCTAAAGCCAAGAGCCTGGAATTCAACTTGGGTTTTCCATTTGGATAGCAGGGACTCAAGTACTTGAGGCATTTTGACATGGAGACCAAGCCAGAACTAAACCCAGGCACTACAATATGAGATGCTATGCCATATGCCAGCCCCAGACTTATTTTTAATTCCATTTCTCACAGACTTTTTGAATTACCCTTTTGTAGATGATAAAGCTGGAAAAAATGTTTGAGATCACACTGTCATGAGTTTGAAATTTATGTGATATGTAATGGGGAACTACTCAGGGCTTTTGAGTGGGGAAAAATAGAATAAGAACAGTAATAGAGAAAGACAAATACACGAGCATGAGCTTGAAGTGGCCAGACTGTATATAAAAGATGGCAGTAGTTATCAGGTATGTCCAGACATGAAAAACAATTATCTCATTTAATCCTCAAAATAATAGGTGCCACTAATATGCCCATTTGAAAGATTAAGAAATTGAGGTCCAAGCTGGACCCAGAAAGACAAGTACCATTTGTTCTTTCTTACTTGTGGAAGATAAATTCAAAAACAAACCAAAAAAGAAAATTTTTTGTGTATCAGTATTGTGCAAAAGCAGTTTTGTAAAACTTTGTTTTGTACTTTCGTCAAACCATTGATCGAGAATGCTATATTACTATAGTTTTAATGATCTGTGATTACTTTAAAATTTACTGTGTATAGATTTTGAAACAGTCATTTTTCTGTTGACTTTATCCCCACTAAGTGGGTCTTTTTGCTTTTTATTTGTTAATCTTTTTTTTTTTTTTTTGACAGGTAGTTATAGACAGTGAGAGAGACAGAGAGAGAGAAAGGTCTTCCTTCCGATGGTTCACTCCCCAAATGGCCACTACGGCCGGCGCTGCACCGATCCAAAGCCAGGAGCCAGGTGCTTCCTCCTGGTCTCCCATGGGGTGCAGGGCCCAAATACTTGGGCCACCCTCCACTGCCCTCCCGGGCCACAGCAGAGAGCTGGACTGGAAGAGGAGCAAAGGTGACTAGAACCCAGTGCCCATATGGGATGCTGGCGCTGCAGGCGGAGGATTAACCAAGTGAGCCACAGCACTGGCCCCATTAATCTTCTTGTTCAGTGAAGTATTAGGCCTTTGTACTGTATTGTAAAATTAAAATATGTTATCTTGAAAACTAACAAAGAAAAGGGAGAAGGAAAGAGGGTGAGAAGGAGAGAGGAGGAAGGAGGGAAGGAGGGACTATCATCATGTTCTTAGAATTGTATCTACAAATCACATTGAATCTGTTAAAAACTAATTAAAAATTAAAATCCAAAATTTTGTAGAAAAGAAATCGCGGTGCAGAGACTAACCTTTTGAAGTTAAATGGAAATGGCTAGCACGCTGGGACTGAACACAAGGATATCTGATGGCCATGTTCTCCCACGACTCAAGGCATCCTAGAGCTGCCATTGTTGCTGCAGTTCTGACAGTGACTGCCCCAAAAATGTCACCAGGGAAGAGCATTTTAACTGTGCTGATAAAAAAAAATGATAAATACAGGGTACAGCACCGTAATTTTTCAGAATGGCAAAATATTTACTGCTACATAAAATCTTTTTTTAAAATTTATTTTATTCATTTGAAAGAGTTACAGAGAGAGAGAGAGAGAGAGAGAGAGAGAGAGGGAGGTCTTCCATCTGCTGGTTCACTCCCCAAATGGCCACAATAGCTAGAGCTGAACTGATCTTAAGCCAGGAGCCTGGAGCTTCTTTCAGGTCTCCCACATAAGTGCATGGGCCTAGGCACTTGGGCCATCCTCCACTGCTTTCCCAGACACATTAGCAGCGAGCTGGATTGAAAGTGGAGCAGCTGGGAATTGAACCAGCAACCATGTGGGATGCTGGCACTGCAGGCTGGGGCTTCAACCTGCTATGCCACAGTACCAGCCCCTGCTGTATAAAATCTTAATCTTTCCAATCCCTAACTTATCTGTTCATACTTTCTCCCCACTTACCATGATATAAATCTATCAATTTGAATTTATTATTGTGCTCTCAAATTGAGGTGTTCATTCTACTTGGAGACACCTATTCAGTGTTTTGTGTTGTCAGTAAGTCTTACTTAGTATAGTCTGAATAACCACACACCAACATTTTCACTGGAGTGTGTATAGAGAGGGATGGATATTTGGCACAGCTTAAGCTGCAGCTTGGGACATCCGCATTTCCTATCAGAGTACCAGTGTTCAAGTGCAGGCTCCACTCTGGTTCCCGTTTCCTGCTAGTATACCTCCTGAGAGACAGCAGGTGATGGCTCAAGTCCTTGAGTCCCTGCCACCCACATGGGAGACCTGGATTGAGTTCCTGTCTCCTGGATCTGGCCTGGCCCAGCCTCAAGTATTACATTTGGGGAGTTGACCAGCGAATGAGAGAACTCTTTCTATGCCTCTGAATCTCAAATAAATAAACAAATGAAAAAATCTTAAATAGTCTTACTGGATTAAATTATCTGATGGACCTGATTGAGGCATTAACCTTTTACATATTTATTGGTGAGGAATAAATAAAATCCAAACTACAATGAAGTGAATATAATGCATGGGTACTTCAAAAAGTTCACAATAAATGGAATTAAAAGATACATATATTTTGGTGCAAAAATTTTTTTGAAATCCATACATACTTTTCCACAATACACATTTTTCATGAACGTTTTGAAGACACCTTATATAGCTGGTAGAGATTGAAATTTAAAACCCTAAACATTACAAATGAGCTGGAACTATTTCATGTTTCCAAATAAAAAGACTTTTCTAAGAGTAAAGTGTGCCCGAGTACAATTGAATGCCTGATTTTAGAAATGTAGATAAACCAGAACATGAGTTAAATTGGCTCAACTTAACTAAAATAGCTGGAAATATCAAAATAAATTTGTAAAGTACTCAATAAATAAATGTCTCCGTAGGATACCTGTTCTTGTTGTTTACTTCAAATTCTAAGCAGCCAGTCAGCATTTTATCAAGGAAGGGAATTTGAAATGAGAACTCTTCCTGAGTAATTTCAATATGTTTAAATATTTTATGAAGTATGAAATCACACATATTTGCCTCAGGCAGACACCCCACTGATATTGAATAAAAAGTGTTCATATAGGATTCTATAAGAGCTATTAATATAAAGTTTTACTTCTCTAACTGAATTGCAGTTCATATTCTGAAACTAGCTGCAGGTTAAATCCAAGTTAAATGAGATGACTAAAGAACCCTTGGGGATAGAGTTTGTGTGTTTTAAGGGAGAAGAAGCCATGCTGGAGAATTGAAATAACTCACAAATGACACTGAATTATCTGCTGTGTGCATCAGCCCCACTTCTACTTCCATACACATTCTACTATTTTCTTGAGACATTCCAGTTTCTTTGCTCTAGTTCAAAAGCAACTTTTCACCATTTCTCTCTTCTTTTGAATTATTTTGTTTCTTATTTGAAAGACAGACACAGAGAGAGAGAGAGAGAGAGAGGAGAGAGAGATCTCATCCACTGGTTCACTCCCCAGATGTTTGCCAAGTTTGGGCTTGAGCCATTGCCAGAGCCAGAAGCCAAGAACTTAATCAAGGGCTCCCATGTTGAGGGCAGGAACCCAATTACTTGTGTCTGCATTGACAGGAAAGTGAAGTCAGGAGCCAGAGTCGAGAGCTGACCAGAGCACTCTAGTGTGGAATGCAGGAGTTGTAGCTGCTAAGATGAATGCCCACTTCTGCTTTCGTATTTCCTTATCAAGAGACAGTTCAGTCTGCAGCTCAAGATGGGCGAAAGGTTCTTGGGGGGTCAGGCATGGACTCTCTCCTTGCAGGTCATAATCACACTCCTTGCTATGACCATTTCTCAACAAGCAAGATCTAGAGGCCACAGCCCGGCTTCTGGATCAATGCCAAGTTGTTCTCAAAAACAGGCTGCTGCTGATCCAATAACCATCTCCTGGACAACAGCAGCTTCCCCTGCTTTTGTAATATGTATATGCAAATGAAGTCTCTTTTCTGATCACCCTGCTCTGTACGTGGGTAGCATGACAGAAATCACAACCTCTGCAATTCCTATGTGTCAAAAAAAAAAAAAAAAAAAAAAAGCTCTCAACCCCATGGATGAAATGTGTGACCATGTGCAGTAACAGACCCATCACTCCCGGGCTGTTTCTGGTATAACCTCCAGCTAAACTGATCCAACAGCACTCACATGCTCTAAAGAGCACATTCTCTGGACAACAATGGTGGGACATCATGGAGGCCTGTCCAATTATGGTGCTTTCTAGCAAACTGCCTCAAAGTTTGTGGCTTTAAACAGTCATGTTATTATGCCCATGGATTCTGTGGGTCAGAAAGTTGGGAAGAATACAGTGAAGGTGGTTTGTCTCTGCTCTTTTATGACTATGACTTGAGCTAGAAAGACCTAAGGCAAGAGTGCCTCAGTGGTTGGGTCTGGGGTCACCCATAGCCTCAATAACTCACATGGTGGACAATTGCTGTTCCTGTCTGTCAGGACCTCAGCAGAGGCTGCCAGCTGACATATGTACATGTGTCCTTTCTATGTGATAGCTTAGGTACTTCCTCACTGCCCAGAGCCTGTGCCCCGAGAGTATGCAAGGTGAACGTGTGTGCACTTCTATGAACTAGCCTTCAGAGTTGCATAGTGTCGTGTTGGCTGTATTCTAGTCAACATAGTTATGAAGTTCAGCCAAGTTCAAGGTGAAGGGCATTAACCCACCAATGGAAAGAGTTGCCAAAGAATTTGTAAATATACAGTTGTCCCTCCTTTATCTTACTTTTGCTTTCTACAGTTCCTGTTACCTGCAATCTGAAACTATTAAATGGAAAATTCCAGAAAAAAAAAAACAGTTCATACTTTTTAAATTGCACACTGTTCTGAGTATCATAACAAAATCTCACACTTTCTTGTGCTATCCTGCCCAGAATGTGAATCATCACTTTATCTGGCCATATCCACACCATATAGGCTACCCATCCACTTGTCACTTAATAGCCGACTAGTTTATCAGATGTACTGTCATGAAATTGCCATGCTTGTGTTCCTGTAACTGTCACTTTTCTTAATAATGGCCTCCAAATTTCCACCTCATCCTAAGGTCCTAAGTCTCATGTCATTATGTCTTTGGGGTATTCCTGCTAGGCCTTCTACCTACCCACAGAAAGAGGACTCAGCTAGGAAGTGGTTTTCTCACTTTCTTGTGTTGGGACGAAGTGGATCCACAGTGTTCATCTAATGAGCATAATCGCTGGGGTGGATGTTTTCTTTACTATGTAGCTGGCAGGTGCAATGCACACGTGGGCATGGTGACGACTTTCATGAGGCCTGGGTGGGAATTGGATTCTAACCTCCCAGATTGAATCTTATTTATAAATAAGCCCTGAAAAGCTGTAATACAAGGTGCTTGTGTGTGTATGTGTGTGTGTGTATGATCATTGTGCTGTAGGAGGGCAGATGGCAGTATGATCTTTAGTTTTTACTACCAAATTTGTGAGATTTTATTACATTTATCTTGTTCTTTTATACCAGTTGACCATAGTAAATCTACATCCTAGGTGACTAAACTTAGGCATTCAGGCATATTTTCATTTTATTAAAAATTTTTATTAATATAAAGAGGAGGGACAGTATGATCTTATCCTACAGTAACAAGCAAACAGCTAATTACTTGCAATTTTGAAGATAATTGTCTTCCCATCCTGCAAGCATGCAGAACAGGAAATTAAACTCCAGAAAGTTTGGGTCATCTGTAGATTGTCAGGGAAGAAACACTCCTTCTCCTCTTAGAGCCCCATCACCCCTAAAAGGCAGGCTGAAAACTGCAGCTGTGGCACAGGGATGAGTACTGTCCCCACTGTGGCAGCCCCCCTTCATACACACTGGTCACTGGAGAGCAAAGACTACTTTGAGTCTGGCAATGGTGGGCCCCAGTTCCCTGTCGACCCTGATTCACGCCCACCTGTTGGAGAATGTCTCCCTTTGAGTCATCCCTTCTGATAGACCCATTCATCATTTCGTGTCCCATGTCGGTACAAGAGCTGGTTTCCTTTGTCCAGGTAGTAGACGACAGTTCAAGTGTCAAGCAGATGTCATCTCCAGTGAAAGACTTCGCTGTCCCTGCTCAGTCTCTTCTGCCTCCCGGTTTGTGGCAGTCTCATTTCCCTTCCAAGAGGGAGGTCCCCTGCACTCCACACTGTTCGCTTTGATGAAACATCTTCCGCTCCTGTCTTCTCACTGCGCGTGGCCCTCTGCTCACCAAGGAAAGCCTCCTAGGCTTGGGCAACAGAACAAAAGGAAAAGCCTGCCCCGCCTTCTGAACTCAAGCAGCCGGCACATACAGTGTTTTAACTGTTCTGGAAAGAATGAAGCATTCATGAGCCATTCCATGTTTCAAGAAAAAAATTTCCTGTGACATTTTAAGCCCCTTTTGTGCTGGAACATTTTTAGAGTTTTCTCCTGCCAGTCATCTCGAATGTTTTGTATCTTTCCCTTTTAGCTGAATTGCATATTATGAGCCATGACCCACGATAAATAACAATAGCACTGTGATTGAATGAAAGTCTCGTTCTTTGGGTTATTCTGGGCTATGGGTCAAGCTATAAATGCTGACCTCTGAGAGTCCAAAGATGTTATCTGGTTGAGGCTTATGTTGGGAGAACAAAAATGAGCTATGTGATGAAAATGACCACCTGGGAGCTCCAATTTGGTTTCTGTGTCTGTGAATAGTTTCTGTAAAAGACATGAGTGAGGGAGTGCCGCAGCATTTTTTTTCTAAATGTGAGCTGACTTAATTCTGAACTCTCTTATCTGCTTATGGAATTTTTGTGGATACTGTGTATGTGAATCAGTGTTTCTCAGCCTCGTCATTGTTGACATTTGGGGGCCAGATGATCAGGTGATTTTTTTGCAGGGGTTCTCCTGTGCATTTTAGTATGTTAAGTACCATCTGTGATGTCTGCCCTCTAGATATCAGAAGTATCCAGTGCCCCTAGCTGCAATAAAAGCAAAAACGTCCCACTTTTCCCAGGAAGGCCAAATCATCACCAGTTGAGAACTACTGGTCTAGATAAAAGAGCAGCTAGATATAAATGAATTCATTCCTTTGTTCAATCCTTTGATGCATGTTTCTTGGATGCCTACTGTGTGCCAGAGTCTTCTTTGGAGATTGTAAGTTGAGGGATGAGTAGATCATCATTATTGCCCCATGGTGCTTTGCAGGGAAGACAGACATGAAACTTAGAAAAGACTCAAGGGATTCCTTGGAATAACGATGGGAAGAACTGGGCCTGGGAGTTCTGGGAAAGAAGTCTCAACCTTGATTCAATGTTCAGATTTCCTGGAAATCCTGATTCTCCACTTACTCAAGAAGCAGTTATATTTTCAGATAAAGAATCCTGTTTACCACAGGAGAATAAACTAGAGTTTCAAAAAATAAGTTTGTGAATTCTCGTTAAGTATTTTAACAAGGTAAAATTTGATTATCCAATGCAGATAACAACGTGCTAGTATCCAGGTATGAGCTGATAGACAAAAGGTATGCACGAAAGCATCAGCTTTAACTGATTGGGTCTTAGTGCTTCAAAGGGCACCGTCAGCCGTGAGCCTTGGATGTTGTCCAGGTCGGGTCTCAGGAAGGTATCTGCCATGCTTTGAAGTCACAGCATTTAACCTTTGTTCCACTGTAACAGACAAAAGTGCATGTTTGCACTCCCCTGGGCCTCAGATTTGATAACCTCCCCATAAAAAGTAGAGGGCAGTAAAAGGAAACTTGAATAAACCTGCCTCAACTGTTGAAGCAGCGTTGATGATGGTTGCCCCCCATGAGCTGCAGCAAGGATCAGAGTTCCCAACCCATCCTCTGGTGAGACTCTAACCTTCATCATTGCATGTAAGTGTGAAAGATGCTATTGTAAGGGAGGGTTTTGAATCCATGCAGATTCATATTTTATAAGCCTTGAATGTTTCAACAATGGAAAGGGTAGTGTGATTTAATCGTGAAGAATACTGGGGAGTTAGACACCAGGGATAAAATCTGGGCTCTATCAGGTCTGACTGTTTTGCCATGGACAAGTTATCTAACTCCAGGTTAATAATGATAATAGCCTACCTCAAATTGGAATAATAGCCTACCTCAAATGATTATTGTGAAGATTATATGAAATATTAACAAATGGCCTGATCTAAGTGTTTGGCGCCTAGGGTAGTGGCAGTATTGTTAGTAACACATCACTTGCCATACACTTCACATGGATGTTCTCTTGATCTTGTGGCTGAAAACTGTTGTTTTAAAGATAGAAAGGAACAAAATCAGAAAGCATTGTAGATCTACAGAGTAGTGGTGTCTCCTAAAATTGAAGATCCAAATCTGTTGTCTCCTTCTAATGCTAAGGAGACCATTCTTCAGCAGAGTAGAGCCGGGATTGATGAGGTTGGAAGACATTCACTAAAGAGCTGGTGCACTTAAGATGAACTGTCAGAGAAGGTGGGGCTGCAGAAGGGGAGATCCAAGGTTGTCAAAGCACCAGAAAGGGCTACCTATGTAGAGATCAATAAAACCTCTCCCTTTCTTACAGTTCAGATACAATTTGAAATATCAGCAATAAGTTTTAAACTTCAGCAAATGTGCTACCACTTCTTGTTGATTTCTTGGTCCTGATCTCCTCATAAAGAGAAGGGTCCTTTGTCCTGGAGCCCAGAAACTTAATAAGAATGCACTGCAACCACTCAGTGCTCTCTTTGCATGACAGCTATATAGATGCGCTATGGCATGGTAATGCAAGGACAGATGAAACATTGTCCGCCAAGGTTGGAATTGTGTCAGATCATGGGAACTGGCACCAAAGCAAGTGTGAGGTTTACAATGAAGATGTTGATGAGAACTTCATTTCTGAGTAGGTCTTTACTTTACTGTGAATATTCTCACCTAGATACCTTCCTTATGGATATGTTTTTCTATTAATTTTTAATTTCTATCAAACTTTCAGAAAGAAGATAGTCTTTGTGAAAATGAGGATCCTATAACTTGTTCCACAAAAGAGAATTTCTCTTTTCCATTCTACCATTTATTCATTCAACATTTACTGTGCACCTCTTATGAGCCAGACAACACAAGAGGGGCCTTGCCCTTTGTGAACTTCCGCTGCAGAGGGAACAGGGGAGCAAAAGAAGAGAGTATAGAAGTAATGGCAATGAAGAGCTGGTACAGTAGTAGGTGTAATGGCATGATTCAATGGATACCCCAAAGCTCACAAGAACTACTTTGGGAAGGCTTCCAATTTAAGAGGGTATTCTAGCTGACTTCTGAAGGAGATAGCAAGTAAATATAGGCAGAAGGTTGTTTTTTTTTTTTTAAATTTTAACAATATAGCATGACATTCAAAGAACATAGGAGTAAGTGCTCATGTACTGTAGTCAAGCAGCATGAGATAGCATGGTTTGTTCTAGAAAGAGCGAATTAATAAACCTTGTTTTCTTATGGAAGGGGAGACCTAGAAATGTCACTACAGCTTCATAAAGAACCATGTCTGTGCAATTCCTTCAAACAGATCACTGTAGCTTCTCTAAGTAACACTGACCATAAAAGTGTATGTGGTTTTATTTGATCCTTGTGTGGAAAAACTATTCATAATGATTTAATTGAAAATCCATGACTGAAAATTATGAAAATCATTCTCAAGAATATGCTGCTTTTCTGTATTTAAAAACAAGTGGTGGTGTTTTGTTATCCATCCAAGTAATTTCCAGCTATAGAGCATCTACCCAAGGTGAGGAACCTTTTTTCTGTCAAGGGCCATTTGGATATTTATAACATCATTCACAGGTCATACAAAATTATCAACTTAAAAACTAGCCTGCTAGGGCCACCATTGTGGTGTAGTGAGTTAAGCCACCACCTGCAACACCGGCATCCCATATGGGCATGGTTCAAGTCCCAGCTGCTCGTCTTTCCATCCAGCTACCTGCTAATGTGCCTCGGAAGGCAGTGGAAGAAGTGGCCCTATTACTTGGGTCCCTGGGAAGCCTGGCTGAAGCTCCCAGAGTGGCTTTGGCCTGGCCCAGCTCCATCCATTGCAGCCATTTGAGGAGTGAACTGGAGTACAGAACATTTCTCTCTCTCTCTCTCTCTCTCTCTCTGCCTTTCAAATGAATACATAAGATTTTTTTTTTTAAATGAGCCTGCTATAGATTTATGGAGTTTCAATTCCCGTCTGCAGTTGCCTTGGCATGGCCAGACAAATGATTTTCCAGGTTGGACATTCCCCACTTCTGAAACAATACATAAGAAAAAAGCCATCCTTCACCACCTTCCTTCATGTTCCTTTCCTTTTTTTCTTTTTTTTTTTCCTTTTTAATTTCTAGAATGGATGATTATATGGTCTCATGATAATTTACAACTGTTGGTCGTTATAAACATTAAATGATTTTGGCTGGTGCCATGGCTCACTAGGCTAATCCTCCGCCTGCGGCGCCGGTACCCCGGGTTCTAGTCCCGGTTGGGGCGCCAGATTCTGTCCCAGTTGCTCCTCTTCCAGTCCAGCTCTCTGCTGTGGCCTGGGAGTGCAGTGGAGGATGGCCCAAGTGCTTGGGCCCTGCATCCCATGGGAGACCAGGAGAAGTACCTGGCTCCTGGCTTCAGATCGGCACAGCGCCGGGCTGTAGCGGCCATCTGGGGGGTGAACCAACGGAAGGAAGACCTTTCTCTCTGTCTCTCTCTCACTGTCTAATTCTGCCTGTCAAAAAAAAAAAAAAAAAAAAAGAATGATTTCTGAATTTAATCAAAATCCAAAATTAAACTTGTTCTCTATTGTTCTTCTTCCGTAGAAAACAGAAGAACAACTACTTCCTAACACAAGTATTTTTTTTCTTTTTTGACAGGCAGAGTGGACAGTGTGAGAGAGAGAGAGACAGAGAGAAAGGTCTTCCCTCCGTTGGTTCACCCTCCAATGGCCGCTGCGGTCAGCGCGCTGCCACCAGTGCACCACGCTGATCTGAAGCCGGGAGCCAGGTGCTTTTCCTGGTCTCCCATGGGGTGCAGGGCCCAAGCACTTGGGCCATCCTCCACTGCACTCCCGGGCCACAGCAGAGAGCCAGCCTGGAAGAGGGGCAACCGGGACAGAATCCGGCGCCCCGACCGGGACTAGAACCCGGTGTGCCGGCGCCGCAAGGTGGAGGATTAGCCTAGTGAGTGCGGCGCCGGCCCCTAACACAAGTATTTTCTTCTTCTTCTTTTTTTTTTTTTTTAGAGAAATTGTTGGGAAAGGATTTACTCCAGTGACATAACATGGATGGGTGGTTTCTTACTATGACTCTACTAGATAAAAGATGAAGCTGGTTTTACATGGTGATCAGAACCATTGACACTAGAGCCAGAGAAAGACACTTGGAGTAAGTTTTGTAGCTGGAAGGAGATATGTAAATGAGGAGCTCTCACTCACCAGCTTAACCCAGAAAGCTGATAAAGAGGGGCTGTCCATTTAAAATGAATCAGAGCCTTATCACATTCATATAAAACAAAAATGACTAAATGAAGCAGCTGGAAGATTATCATGAGTTTTAATTATCTTTTAATAGCCAAGGGCTCTTGCCAACACTTGCTGATAACCTGTCAGTTGTTATGAGCCATACAACTCTGGTTATGAGTCTCAGCTGCTACAAATTGGGAACTATATTTACAGCAATGGTCTTTTCATGTTAAATGCAAATTCCCAGAGATGTTCAAACCGAAATTTGGCCTCACTGCTTTCTGTTTCTGTTGCCCTCTTGTGTGAAATTGAAAAGGCTGGCAGGATCTTGTTCATAATTGATGACTCTCATTATGAGCCTAATAATCCTGATTTGTAAAAGGTAAGGGTAAAATCATTTCTAGAGCTCACAGATTACATTTCTACAAATTGCCTACAAATCATTTTTTAATTATAACCCACATTTTTTTCTCAAATCGGTCTGTTGCCTTTTCCTTCTCTCCTTGGATTTATCCATCTCAAATGTTTTCTAGGCTCTAAAGCAGCTGCTGCAGTGTCAGTCACATTCCTTCTACATCCCTGTATTCCACATGTACACGTATCTGTGCAAGTATATATGGAAAGAGGCATCTATATTTCTATATACAGTGCTCGGTATCTGGTGAATGGGATAAGAAAGACCAAGACTTTGAAATTTTTGGTCTCTGCCTCCTTGCCTTCTTGCCTTGACACCACTGGGATCTCATTTCCATGCTTCTCTTAACTGTTCTTACTGATGTCCCTGCCAGCAACTCATTCTCCCTGCCAGTTCCACGCTTCCCAAGACTTAGTTTAGATTTTAGATTAGATTAGATTAGATTAGATTTAGTTTAGATTTTACTACCAATTTTTTAAAAAAGATTTGTTTTATTTATTTGAAAGAGTTACAGAGAGAGGTAAAGACAAAGAGAGAGGTCTTCCATCTGCTGGTTCACTCCTCAGATATCCACAATGGCCGGAGCTGCACTGGTCCAAAGCCAGGAGCCAGGAGCTTCTTCCAGGTTTCCCATACCGGTGCAGGGGCCCAAGGACTTGGGCCATCTTCTACTGCTTTCCCAGGCCATAGAATAGAGCTATATTGGAAGAGAAGCAGCAGGGACTAGAACCAGCACCCATATGGAATGCCTGCACTTCAGGCCAGGGCTTTAACCCACTGTGCCACAGCACCGGCCATTTACTACCAATTTTAAGTGGATGGGCACCAAATCTATATTTGCGGCTCAGACCCCACACCTCTCTTCCAGTTCTGTATTTCAGATTATCTTAATTGAGCATCTCTATTATCACTTATAATCAATAAGTTTCACAATTGAGTTTATCTGTCTATCTGCAGCCTTTTCCTGTTTTGGGTTGATCTCCATTTCACTTATCCATTTCTTAATAAGAAACCTGTGATTGCTTAAAAAAAATTCTAGATTTTGTTCCTGTAGTCATCTTATAAGTACTATAGTGTTTTTTTTTTTCTTTAAAACATCGCTGGTATAAGCATAAACATTGAATTAGTTCTCCCATCTACCACAAACATTGAGATTCAAATACTAAATTTCTCTATTTACTTTTAAATTTTAAAATTTAGTATTTAAATATTGAAATTAAATATTTAGTATTACTACATTTTCTTGAAATCTTCTTCAAGCCAACTCACTACTCTTAGATGGGATTGGCAACAATGAGTCATCATTTTTGTTTCTGCCATCACATGTTAATGTGCTTGTTTCATTTAAGCTTGACCACGAAAGGTTTTTGCAATCTTTTTGGACAGATTCCAGTCTGCTCAATGTGAAAGCAGTAACAACTCAAAATTCAAAAGCAGTTCAAAGTTCTATATAGAAACACAAATATGCACTTTTTAATTTTTTATATAAAGATTTATTTATTTATTTGAAAGGCAGAGTTACAGAGAGGCAGAGGCAGAGGCAGAGAGAGAGAGAGAGAGAGAGAGAAAGAGAGGTCTTCCACTGAGTCACACCTCAAATGGCCACTCTGACTGGAGCTGTGCCATTCTGAAGTCAGGAGCCAGGAGCTTCTTCCAGGTCTCCCACGTGGGTTCAGGGACCCAAGGACTTGGGCCATCTTCCACTGCCTTCCCAGGCCATAGCAGAGAGCTGGATCAAAAGTGGAGCAGCTGAGACTCAAACCAGTGCCCACATGGGATGCTGGCACTGCAGGCAGTGGCTTTACTTGCTATGCCAGGGCGCTGCCCCCCCTTTTAAAATAAAGATTTATTTACATTTTTAAAAAATTAAAAGGGATAAGGGATGAAAATGTGCCACATGTGGACCTGGAATGAACAGTTTACTTAGTTGTGAAACTGTCAAAGTGTTAATAGGTGCTGAAGAAATGTGAGTAAATGCTATTACAAGTCAAGAGTCCAGATCTGGCAGCAGGCAGTGATCTGCAAGAAGGCAGGAAATGAGCCTGACAAAATGGCAGCACTGTGAAAGGGCAGCCCAAGGAGCGGCCTTGGAGGCCCTCGGGCTGCAGGAGCTTTCTCAAACAGGCTGAGCAAGCAGAGGTACAGTTGATGAGATGCACATTGTAGACCCAAGACAGTTCCTTAGGGTCCACACATGTACAAATCTGCACATCATAGCGATTACAGCTCAGAGCTGATGACCAGTCCAAAGAGCATTCAGAATCTGAGACTCCATAAAACAAGTTTGAACATTAATTTTGAAACTGAATCCTTCTTCATTATTCTTGAGTATTTGTTCAGCTTCTTTAGTATTCAGCAGGCCTAGATAACTAACAAAGTTGGAAAGTGGTCAGGTAAAGATAATCAAGCTTATGTGTGTATGTATTCTTTTTTTTTAATTTGGACTTGTTATAAAAAATAGACCTGAAAATACATGTACTCTTTCTTTGGTGACAGTGAAGTATCTTCCACTACCTATAGACCATGACTGTGAATGTCAGTTTTGGGGGAACATGTACAGAAGGTCCAGTAACTAGTGCTTTTTCTTCAGCTCCGAGGTCTCTTGCCTCCACAGCTGCAAGCAAACATCTGTGTACCTGCTATGAAGCAGCCCCTCCCTGCACTGAAAGGAGTGTGGCAAAGATGAAGCATGAGGATGGAGACCTGTTTGTGTCTGAAGCTTTGCCTGTTTGTGATACCCAGGAATCCTGGAGCTCCCTCCGGCTCTGATTTTTTCTGTTTCTATCAGTTTCAGTGGATGTGGCCTTTGTAACTAGAAGCAAGGATTCATATCTATGAATTAAATTGTCAGCAGGGCCCATCTCACTATGAACAACTTCCCTCCACATTCTGCTCCTTATGTAGACTTCTGTGTGCAGACAGAGATGTGGTCAATGGCAAATGGGTCCATAAGTTCTGACCACAATGCCTGCCTCTGGAGGACAGAATTTGGTTCCAGTTGTGAGTGGTTTTCTTTAAAGAGTAGGGAACTTGATAAATCTTAGCTGTGTAAATATAATGAAAGGCCCACTGAACATTTTAAATAAGAGGTGCCATCTGTCCCTTATCATAAGGCAGGACCAGAGTTACATGATATTTGACTCCTTCTGGGCATGAGTGATAGATTAACTTACACCTGTATATAAGGTTTTCAAATTTGTTGTCCTGCTAGAATACTTTCAAACACTTACCTATAAATGATGCCTATAAAGGGACTGAGATACTAAAACAATATTCAAATAATCAGCAATAATGGTAATGCATCATAGTGGTATCTTACAGTGCTTCCAAAGGTTCTCCCACTGCGTCACATGCATTTGTTATGTCTCCAGCATTGTCATACCTGCTGTCCTGACTACACTTCCATCTCTACTCTGCTCAGGTGTCTGGTATGTCAGGTATACAAATTCTCCTCTTGGTAGCCGAGCTGACCTTGTGTCATGCCTCTGACTTCAGTCAGTGTTGCAACCCATGACCTGCTCAGGTTAGTGTCCCATTTGCTAGGGATCAACCAACCCACATTGCCTAGGACTGAAAGGTTTCTGAGGACATTGGATTGTCATTGCCAAAATCTAGATAATCCTAGACAAGCTGGGATGGCTTCGCGCCCTACACACGAGAGACGTAATCTCAATTGTGCATATATTTAGTACTAATACATCTCATAAATTAGTTACCAATGAACAGAACACCTGGAGAGCATTACACTTGAAGAGGGTTGTAGTTTCCCTAGGGACTGTGACAGGCTGTTAAAACATGCTCACTTGTATTTGGTTCATTGCTCAGGGAACTTGTGTCCACTCAAGAGAGTTCTTTGTTTCTTACCCCCTTCATTCTGTCATTCAGTCTCAACAGAATCTTCAGATTGGTACTGTTTTGAAAGCTTAATTCCAGATTTTGATAATGTGCTTACACATCACAGATACACATGACATCCATCAGTAGACTTGACCTTCTCAGTTGGATCAGGGACTTCAAAGTTGTTATCAGATCTGACTGTCCTCTCCCCATCACTGAGCAGCAACCTCACTACTCACAAGAACATCTCCTTTGCCCACTGGTGCTGCAGAGAGAACCGCACATCGTGGGTACGGTCATCAATGAGTGCCGTGTTGTGCGAGCAGATCTCATTTAGCACTCAACCTTTCTGCTGTGTGTTTTTGGGATAACTGTTTTTTTCCTGCATGAAACATGCATTACATACACATCCCTCCCAGACTGTCCATTGAATTAATATATATTTAAAGCGATTGGAGTGTTAAGATCTCTTCTTAATTGCCAAAAGTTGAACACACAGGAAAGAAAAGGGACCACAAAGCATAAAACAATTGAAAGAAGAATAAAACACCTCTTTTTCTCTTAAAGCCTAAAATGTCTTTCAGGAAGTCTAGTGGTCCATAGCCATCATTTTAAGCTGATAAAGTCATGCTTTCAGCAGAACTCTGATGATGGTGGGCCAAGAATACACACTGTGTTCCACAGGTATAAACACAGGATTCTTTCAGGGTTCTGGGAAGTACCCTATGGCACTGGGCTCTAGATGTCAATGGGAAAATTGGTTAGTAGTGATATTTTGTATGTCCCTAGCGTAATTAAAGAATGTGAAAGGACTGAGCCAGATCATGTGTTCCACAAGCAGCATGGGTGCAGATTTGTCACTTGAGGCAATCTTGGCAGGTGATGCCCCCTGTCTTCTATAACCCAGAAGCTCCTGGCGCTCCCAGGTAGAGCAGACACATTTCTGCCCCTTACCACCCTCAGCATATCACTTTTTGGCATGGCTATGAAACTTCTGCAGCTCACCCAGAATCCAGTATTATGGAAAGCATACTTTGTCATGAAAGATTTGCTAAATGATCTGATGTGGGAAAAGTTAGAAAAAATGTCTAAACAGATGTTCTTCTTCTGGATGCAACCTTCAATTGTGTGATTTCCAGCAATTTGCCTGTAATTCAAGTGAAACACGCACCTGCCGGGTTAAACCTATTGATCCTGACAACACTGGTTTTCCTTTGGCAGCTCCATCATTGAGTTGGAAGCCTTGTGTGTATAGCTTTTGCAGGCTGGATTTATAAAGCAAGAGCTGTTCAAAGCTGAAAATAGTTGTTTAATGTGTTGGAAAATAGGTAGAAGGGAGGGACCTAAATGCAGCTTGTAGACTGAAGACCTTCTCAGTCACTCTGTGTGGTTAAAAACAAATGACAAGGCTGTTGTGTAGTTATTTCAGGGTTCCTAGGGAATGTCTCACACTCTGTTATCGCTGCTCCCACAGCAGCCTCTTGAGGCCCTCAGGCCATCCCAGTGAGCCTCACCCTGTTCTCATGGCCCCCTTGTCAAAAATAGGCAGTAGCAAGGGGTGTGGCAACTGGGGAGGGATTAAAGGCAGGGAATTCCAAATAAAGGGCAGCTTCTCAGACATCAAAGCTACTCAAAACCTTGGATAAATCATGTGTCGGACCAGAATAAATTGAATTAGAGGATCATGATCTTTCTTTTTTTAGTACCCGAAGACTATCTATGATGTGGGAAATATTAAATGTTGTAATGATATGAATACCTTATTTAAGATGTGAATATTTTTATCTCTGTAACCTTTCAGAATGAATAAAGCTTATTGTTTTGATTTTTTGGCTTTATCAGGAGTCTGCAGAGATTAAGGTTATCCAGTTTGTCTATTTTGAAAAGGAAGGGAAGTTAATTTTGAAACTGTGTTCAGGATGAGATGGTACTTGTTTAATTTAAGCAGCAGCATTACTTGACAAGTTAAATAGTATGCTCAATCTGAGACTTGTGGAGAGCTGGCTGTTAAAATCCCTATCTAGCATTTAATTTATTTAATTTATTTTTATTTTTATTTTATTATTTATTTTTTGACAGGCAGAGTGGACAGTGAGAGAGAGAGAGACAGAGAGAAAGGTCTTCCTTTGCCATTGGTTTACCCTCCAATGGCCGCCGCGGCCGGCGCGCTGCGGCTGGCGCACCGCGCTGATCTGATGGCAGGAGCCAGGAGCCAGGTGCTTTTCCTGGTCTCCCATGGGGTGCAGGGCCCAAGCACCTGGGCCATCCTCCACTGCACTCCCTGGCCACAGCAGAGAGCTGGCCTGGAAGAGGGGCAACCGGGACAGAATCCGGCGCCCCAACCGGGACTAGAACCCGGTGTGCCGGTGCCGCTAGGCGGAGGATTAGCCTAGTGAGCTGCGGCGCCGGCGCCCTATCTAGCATTAAAAATAATGTGTTTCATTATAGTTTACCATCAAGGGAAGGAATAACACAACAAATAGCCAGCAGCCCATTAGATGTGTATACTTTGTTTAAAAAGGGAAACTTTTGGAGCATAAACATGTGCATCTACTTAGTAAGTGTCTACCAGCTTCTTACGTGGGGCTGACATAATGATGTCTTGTGCATTTCCTCTCTTAAAAACCAAAAATTAATGACACCAAGACCAAAAACTCTACAAATTAGTGGCTATTCAGTCTTTACCACTGTACTGAATGCACATGGTTTTCGGATGACGACCACAGCTGGGCTGGATGAATCATCCTAACCTGGCAAACTGTTTTAGTCCATCTCCCATTTTAGTGAAGTGATTCATTTGGAAGGAAAGGCAATGCAATGAGCATATGGCCCACATATTCCCACAGCCTGCAGAGATTAAAGCCATGTGATCTTGACATGTGATCATACTGGCAACTCTGAGAGTGGAGAGAAGGGACCCAGGCAACCTTGTCAATCATCAGTAGGACCTACCTTCTGCACCCTAGACATTTATGTATCTATCCTCTCCCATAATTATCACAAAAAGCCAGTGAGGTGATGTTGTGATTCACACACATGAACATATGAGGCTCAGAGAAGTTAATTAATTTTTAAGTCAAGCATCTTAGATTTCAAACCATGTACTTTGCTGTTCCCTTATCTTATCCTGTTATCTTTTTCTTCCTCTCCCTCATATTGGTTTTCTTCTCTCCCCTTTCTTTTCCTTCACTTCAGTTCACCTTCTTCCCCTGTCCTGTCCCCTTTTCCCATCATCCTCTTATTCTTTTTTTTTTATTCCTAACATATGAGCTTCTCCACCCTGCCAGGCCCTATGTAAAATGCCAGGATCCAGGTAACAAGACAGATGAGGACTGTGTTGTCATGTCATTTAGAGTCCAGCAAACAGGAATAGAAGGAAGTGTGTTCAAGTAGAGACTAAGGAGTATGGGAAGTGGGCAGCATTTAGAGAAAGGGTGTTTTCCTAGGTAGGATGGTGAATGCATTCATTGCAAGACAAAGAATTTTACAGATCTTCAATAGGATGGTACAATGGACCCAAACCACTGGTTGAAATGAACAGTAATAAATATGAAAGGTTTCATTTAGACTTATTATGATGTAAGTACGGAATGGAAAACATGACTTCATAGGGTTTTAGATAAAATTTGCAATGGCTGGCCTAGCCAATGCCGAGAGCCGAGAACACAACCCAGATCTCCCCTCCACCCCCACATGGGTGGCAGGGACTCTGTCACTTGAGCCATCATTGCTAGCATCCAGGGTCAGGACTGGCAGAAAGCCAGAGTCAGGAGCTGGAGCTGGGAATCAGGCTCAGGTACTCTGTGATGTGGAATGTGGACATCCTGACTGCGAGGCCTAGCATCTGCCCCATCACATAAGTTCCATAAATAGGAAGCAATGCCTTAAAAAGGATGCATTCTTGGGCTATATCTGTACTAGCGTGGATCCCAAAAGGAAAATTCTGGTAATCCCATGTCACATCTAGAACTCTGCACAAGACTTCTTTTGTTTTAAGGGAGACACTGGTTACAAAATAGCACATAGTTTTTAAAAGAATAAAATTCTCCACAATTTTATTTCCCCAGCGGGAGATGAGAAACACACACTTCATTCTTATTTATTCCTCCCGCATAATGAGCTTTCTCGTAGGGAAAATATGAGCTAGGAGGAGATCACTGACATCCTAAAATAGCTGATTTTCCTGGACAATACCTAGCAATGTCCATTACTGAGAATGTTCAGGGTACGCTTTTGCAGAATCGCTTTTTTTTTTTTTTTTTGCTACTTTATTTTTACTGGGGGAGCCAAATAAGCATGTGTAAAGCTCCTATTGGGGAGACAGTACACAGAAGTAGAAAGAACACCAACACTGGAATGAAGCATGTGGGCTGAATATCAATGTTACCTATGGTAATTGTGACACAGAGGGTACTTAACGCTCAACGCTCCCTGAGCCTCACTTGTTAAATGGTGATGCGAATTTCTGAATCATACCATTGATTGTTACAGTGATTAGAAACAATATTGATAAGTTGTCAACCAAAGTTCCTGTCACATTGTAGGTGACTAAGGAAAGTCTGAGAAAAGAAATTATGTAACAGAAAGGAGGAAAATCAAGGAAGAATTATTGTAAAAAAAATGATTCTTAATGTTCACCCTTAAGAATTCATGGAATTGGTGTTCTGAGTATTAAGAAACCCATTACGGGCAGAAATAAATGACAATGTAAGGTAAAGACTTTGTATAGATGCTGTTGTGTTTTCTCTTTGGTCATACAAATCAACAATTAATAGCACTTTCCCTTGGAATTGAAATTCATTGGCAACTGTTTGTGAATAGTGACAATCTCAGAGTATATGTTAATTTCCTTGTTCCCAAATTCTCCCACCATTTGGGGAATGGTATTACATTGCTATCGACTTTTCTCATTTTAATTCATAAAACAAGCTGTCATTTTAATGTCATATAGAATGTCAAATATTTTTCATGAGAACTTCCATGAAGCATACTGCTGTTGACAGCTTTTAAAATGTAATGTTCATTGCTGTTCCTTGATAAGGAATATCTGGCAAGGGGATGGGAGCTATGTCTCCCTTTCTTTATTAGAAACTACTTTCCAACTTATCAGTGAAAAACAGCTTACTTTAAGCTTACAATTCTAAAGAGAACTACATAACATATTCAACTTGCCACCCTAAAAATCCTAGACTAGAGACCATCAAGTTCATTCAAGAAAAACAAATAATTTTAAATAGTGTATAATCTGAGTGTTTGGGGGTTAATATGGGTAGGGCATTGGTGAGAAAGAAATGAAGTGAATGGAGAGGTAGAAGAAGAAAAAACAAACTGTGGGGCAAAAAGAGAAGGAAGACATGACATGAATAAATAGATGTAATGCCAAAAAAAGAGAGAGAGAAGAAACATGAAAACATGAGAAAAGACCACCATGGGAATAACAGGGAGATAGAGGAATGAATGAGGACACTCACCTGGCTACCTGAGGCCCTGCTGCAGTGGCTGAGTCCCGCTTTCCCCACTCTCCATCCAAGTCTTGACCCGATGAGTGGCAAACTCTTGACGCTAGCATGCACCAGTAACACATTCTCACACTCCTGGTCATCACACACTTCCAGGTAGCACCACATTTTCCTTTTCACTAAAACTCTGTTAAGTTACATTCCCTTCTTCTTCCTTTGTTGATCTTTCTCTTCTTCCTAGTGATTTCCCTGGGCAATTCATGACTCAAGATCACAACAGGAAACAAGGTTTAAAATATTATATGTCCACTTATTCCAAATAATTAATTAGCCTAGTTGGGCCTGGAAGTATAGTACTACAAGGACCCTTCAGAAGATCATATAAATTGCTTACATAAAAAATATTTTTGCATCTGCAGTCCCCAGCATTGTCAGTGTATTAGAATCTCCAGGCCAGCTATTAAAAACTGGGTATCTGGACCCATTGACTAGAGTGATCTGCGCTGGAGTAGTAGCATCTCATGTCTTGTAAGCACTTCAGGTGATATAGGATGATATGTAGGCAGTATTGAAAATTGTGCCTTTTGAGCAATGGCCAGCAGTGTGTTAATCATAATTCTAGGACTAATAAGACACACACACACACATATATATATATATATATGATATGTATGTTTGTTTTGCATATATATACACATATACTATATTTAGCAAATTCCAAAACTATGTATTGTAGATATATAATATACACGTTACATATCTATTATATCTAGCAAATTGCAAAGCTCTGTAATAGATATGACATATTACAACTAGTACAAATTTATATTAGAACCTTTGGGGAAAAAGGCTAAAAAAAGACTAGCTCCAAAAAATGAGAGGGGAAGTGGTCTGTGGAGCAGTTGTCATGGCAATGGTGTTGAAAAGGGCTTCATGGCGAGTGACTTTGTCTCTGCTTATCCAATATCCAAGCACAAGGCTCATCATGTTACCCCACTGTCTGCTAAATTAAGCCATAGCTGCTCACTCCAATTTCCTTCCATTCTGATTCTCTACCTCCTGGTACCATGTCTCCAGCCAGACTCAGCCACAGCACACTTCCTCTTCTGGGTCTTTCCCCCAGTCATCCCTCTAAATTGGACAAGTCTATAACTCTCCATAAGCACATCTCCATCATTGTCTATTGAAATTTTGTGAAATCTTCAAGGTCCTTCTTCCATGAAGTATTATTTTTCTTGCCAACAGTCATTCTTGTCTTTGAAATACTACTGCATGCTGTTTTGTTCTCTCCCTCTCTGTCTCTTTCTTTATTTGAATTTTATAGTCATAAATTTTTTTTCTTATTTGTCTAATAAGCTGAATGAAGTTTGAGACTATCTTCTCTATCTTTGGATCCTCTTATGAATCTAACCTGGCATGGCATTCTGCACAGAAAGTATTCCACAAATATTTATTAAGTGGAATTAATTTTTTAAATGTTGACTTTTTACCAAGGTATAAAACTGATTAAGATATGAAAGTAAAATTTAGACAGGTGTGTTTGTTAAAATATATCAGCAGTTTAAGCAGATGCTTTTCTGTTCCTAGACATACAGGCTTAGACAATGACATAGCCACAAGAAGTTCATACCCTCCAGTGTACCACAGCCAGCATTATCTGGAGATTTGTGCACCTGTTCTGGGGGTACATCAGGTGCATACTAAGTGAATGAATGGGTCATGTTTTGTGCACCCTAACTTAATGGTACTAACATATCCCTGTTGTGAAACAGAATGGGCACTTGTTCACCTTAAATCACTTCCTTTGCTTCCCTTTGACACTTGTGTCTTAAATTATAACCCTGGGATTTATTATCTTTTGCTTCAGAAGACAGACAAGGCATTTTTGTTGTTGAATACAGTGCACTTGCCCTTCTGTCCACACATTGAGAAACCAATAATAGTTTTTAAGAAATGGCCAAGCTTGAGCTTGTTCTTCATAATGTTCCTCTGCATAAGAGGTTCACCTTTTCTTTTTCTTACACCCTGCAAATACCCCTACTGGTACAGTGAATAAAATGAAATTGTTGGCCTTAGTCTGCATTGTTCTGCTGTACATGATAATTTGGAGTGTGCATTTAAAAATAGAATCTGGACTCTCGAGTTTACTGGTTACTTTAATCAATGCTCTTGAAATTGCTTTTGTCTTTTTAAAAAAGGAATAATGAAAAAAATAGAATCTGCTTGAAACACAAAAAATGAGTCTGGGCAAATTTCTTTTCTATGGGAGACAAAGGATCTTTCCAACAGGAGGACAGAATGACAGTTCCACTTATCTTGGCTGCTTGGAAATTAGATCAGTGACATATTTTCTGTTGAAGAAGAAACCTTATCTTAGTGGTTACATTTCAGAATCAATCATCTGGATCTCAGTCCTGCCCCCTCTCATGAGCAGGGAGCATTATACAATTTGTACATTTCAATTAGGTTGCCATAAAAAATGAGTAGCCCAAGGGCATTAGTTTATTACTGGTACCCAGCCATGTTTTCCTTTGCTAAATGACATTCAGAAAGCCTCTACTCCGAGCATAATCACCTTAGGGTACCCACAGAGTGTGGCCCCAAATGATTCAATTATGGCTAAAAGTTGTTTTCTTCCCAGAGCACATGACTCCAGAAACCCATCTGCGGTCTTTTGCACTTGCAGGATGTTTTTTCGTCCATACACATTCCTACAAGGATATAAGTGCAGATGAGCATTATGTTCTGTCTGTCTTCTCACTGTCGTTTTTCTTCTGGCTGATCCTTTTTCATGACCCGCAGCATTGTGTCTTAGGGCAAATAATCCTCAGTTTACCAACAAATCAATTTATAAATCAGCTGAATCTTGCACTGACCCATAATAACTTACTTAATTCACAGTGAAACTCAGCTCTGCAGTATGTACAGTTTCTTTTCAATTCTAGGGGAAAGGAGTCAATGTTTCCAATTACTTGAGTTATCTGGAACATGCAGAAATTCTCATCTCCCACTCTGAAAATGAGATTCTTTCTCCTTCTCTTCAGAGACAACTTGGTGTGGTATATTTGAGTGTAAGGATGTATCAGTTACCATGGCTATGTTACAAAATGATTGAAAACAACAACCACATGTTGTATCTATATCTTGACAATTTGAGCAGGGCTCAGCTTGTGGGTTCTTCTACTGCTATCTTCTATCTCATGCAGTGATGATTTGCTGACAGCTTGGTGTGGATTCGTGGCCCAGTATTGCCTCTCTAAAGCATCTGGTAGCTGGTTTTGGCTGCCAACCAAGCCTCTCTCCATATGGTCTCTCAGCCTGAAGGAAGCCAGCCTTCATTCTTGTACCAGCGTTCCAAGAGGATGACCTGGGAAGCTGAAGGGCCTCTTCAGCTCTAGGTTCCTAAGTTGCACAATGTCTCTTCCACTTTATTCATTGTTAAAACAACACAACCACACAACCAAGCCCAGACTGAAGGGCTCTTCTTGATGAGAGGAATAGCAAGGTTAAATTACACCAGGACAAGGAACCATGAGAATTATTACAGCTATCTATATAAAAAGAACATTTTACTATACTTTAGTTCCTAAAACTGACTCTTTCCCCCCTTAATGGGAAAAATTTAGATCCTGAGATCCTAAACCAAAATTTCAAAATTACTGGTCTCTTCCTCACTAAACATAAAAAGAAACAAACAAAAAAAATCAGTTTCTAAGGGTGTCCTATCCTTCCAATATAAAAAAAAATCACTCATTTTACTTTTGGAAGCTGTATAGTCACCTTCTCCAAGTCTTTTACCATGTTTGGCTCCATCCTTAGTCTAGTCGCTTGGTAATCCGTTATAGAAACTCAGGACAAGTAATTCTTCATTCTTTAAGACTTTACTCTTACCATCTGGCATTGCCTTTGAAACTAGCCAAGGAGTTGGACCAACAAAGAGAAGAATCCGAGGGAGCAGGGATTATGCTTGTTCTGTTTATTCTTGAATTCTCAGGACTTTATGTGGTACTCTATTTATGTATGAGTGAATAAAATAAAGGTACCTGCTATGGAAAACAGACTAGTTTTAGACTATCTGAACTGGAAATAATCCAAGATCATCCGTAGTTGTCTCCCACCTGCTGATTCACTCCCCAAATGCTCTCAATGGCCGGAGTTGGGCTGGGGCCACAGCCATCAGCCAGGAATTCAAGTCAGGTCTACCAAGTGGGTGGCAGGAACCCAACTACTTGAGCCATCACTAATGCCTCCCAGAGTCTCTAGCAGGAAGCTGGAGTCAGTAGCCAGGAATTCAACCCAGGTACTCCAATATAGAACACAAGTGTCTTAACAACTAAGCCAAACACCCACTGTCTGAGATGTGTTTTTGAAAGACATAATTTCATCTTTTTTGTGTGTGAAGATACTAATGAAACTTTACTCTAGATGACAATGAAGCATTTCTCAGGATCTGGTGCACTGTGATGTTGATCACCATTTAGGATGTGTCATTTGATTCTCAGCCACAGAGACTCTTTCTCACTCCAGTTGGTGTAGTTTATTTTAAATGTTAAAATCTTTTTGGAGGGGAGATATGTTGTGTCCCAGAGCATCAGTAGAGACTGTGGCAAGATTTTTCTTGGAAATTTTTGAAAAGTATGGTCAACTGTAGGTAAAGGGAGATGGGAAACTTTTGATCAAGAGATCACACCAGTGGATGGTGTGATCCAGAATGTTTTTGTAATGCAGAAGTACCAAATTACCTGAAGAAGCAAGATACTGGAGGCAGGAAGACCAGAAAGAGAGTCCATTGCAGTTGGTCACATCAGAAATGAGGCTGCCCAAGGTGGGTCAGTGGTGGAAACAGAAAGGAAGAATAAGATATAACAAAGCAAGAATTGTTTACCTTCTTAAAGGTGGGCAGAAGTCTTAGACACAAACAACACAAACATGGTATGTATGTTTTATTAACATTCCAACTGATTGCAAATGGGGGCTCAGGAATAACAGATTACAAAATGCATCATTTATAGTAATCCTCTTATCTGTGGGGGAATATGTTCCAAGACCCACAATAAATGTATGAAATCCAGGATGGTGTTGAGCTCTGTATATACATTACAGTGGTGCTTTGGGGCCATAATTAAGCAAAATGAGAGTTACTTGAATACAAGCACTGTACTACAGCAACAGTCAATCTGATAACTGGGATGACTGTTAAGTGACTGTTGAGTAGATAGTATACACGGTGTGGATACACTGGCTAAATAAATGATTCCTATCTCCGGCCAAATGGAGTGAGATCACATGAGATTTCATCACACTATTCAGAATGGTGCAAAATTTAAAACCTCTGAATTGTTTATTCCTGGAACTTTTCACTCAATATTTTTGGATCTTAGTTGGATCTTAGTTTTGGATCTTTTGGTAACTGAAATTGCAGTAGGCAAAACCACAGATAAGGGAGAAACTACTATCTTTGATTTTTGGCCTACTTAGTCAAGGCAGATATTTACATTAAGAGCATTGAGCATGTCAAGAGGACAAATCTGACTCCTGAAAAAACAAGGAGTTCACTCTCAGTCAGGGTTTGATAGCCAGGTAGTAGTTGGCAATCTGACACTAAGACTTGGAATGAAGATGAGGAGAGAGTTTGAGGAGAGATATAGAGTGAGAGAAGGGATTAGGAGGTTACCAGGAGGTGAGGAAAGTTTAATTCCTTGGCATAACCACAATCGTAAGGAGTTGGTTTGAGAAGAAAGGAGAACAGATCTTTGGGGAAAGCATACAAATTGCAGTGAGAGAAAGAAGAAAACTTCACAGAGAAAACCAAAAGTAATGTAGTAAGAATATACTCAAGAGAGAAAGGAGTTTAGGTAGAAATCACTGATCGAAAAGTCTGAAGCTTTGAAGAAGAGCTGGGAACGTTTAGGAGAAGAGAATACACTTGTACTGATGTCAGAAGATGATCAGAATTTATTTTCTAAAATCAAAGCATCCTGTAACAGGAAAACATCAAGGAAAACTAGCCGTCAGGCAGCGGTTGTGCTCAAGGCTTTCAGGGCCGCTCCATCCCTGATGGGAACTGGTTGGTTGTCCTCTCCAAATCCAGCTCTAAAATCTTTGCAATATCAGAGAATTCAAGTTAAGAAGGTTTTCTCTTGCTCCATGTCAAAATCAATGACATCTATATATAGATTCTTCCCGAGCAGCTTTCTGATGCTCCATGTTCAGTAACCGAATTGCTAAGGATGCAGAGGGCACTCCCCAAGAAGACTGTTGCTGAAAGCTTCTGAGTCAGTTCTCACAAGTTTGGAAATCTCTGCCTAGGTACAAAGGCTTACGGAGGTTAACTCGGCACAGATTTCCCTCAAAATCTAACACTCCCTCAGCCATGAGTTTCCACTAGACCCTGTGGCCTCCTTGCCCTGGCCTTCCTTACTCCTTTCCTCAAAAATTCTAACAGCGTGGGCAAGGTGTGTCCTGCTTGTCATCAAGTCAGGAGAGAAAACAAGTCAGATGGCTGTCAAAGATCCTGTCTCACCAGCCAACCATAAATTTTGTCTTCTGAAAGAAAAAATATTCATTCTCACAAGCTGAAACATTCACTAACAGAGCAATTCAATTTTCAGAAATCAAAAGGCACTGCAGGCCCTCCAGAATGCCAAAGATAAAGGGCAAATTATTCACTATTTGTAATGGAAACAGCAAACTTTCATCCTTTTAAAATCATAGCATAAACTTTAGGACAGGAAGATGTATGCATAGATGCATGAGAGTACTTCAAAAAGCTCATGAAAAAATGGAATTAAAAGTAAGCTTATATAGGTGCAAAATGTTTGAAATCCATGCATAGTTTGGATTTCATTGTATTTTATTTTTATTTATTTGAAAGGTAGAGAGAGAGAGAAGAAAGAGAGAGAGCTCTCATCTGCTGTTAACTTTCCAAATGCTTGCAACAGCCAGAGCTGGACTTAGCTACTGCTAGGAACCAGGAACTCAATCCAGATCTCCCATGTGGGCAGTAGGCACCCAATCACTTGAGCCATCACTGCTGCCTCCAAGGGTACACATTAGCAGGAAACTGGAATCAGGAATAGAGCCAGGACTCAAACCCCGGCACTCCAGAATGGGATGTAGGTATTCCAAACAGCAGCTTCTGGCATAATGCACCTTTATCGTGAACTTTTTGAAAATCCTGTCATATGCGTGGATTTCAAAATGCTTTTGTTCCAAAATAAACTGATCTCTTACTTCTACTCTTCCATGAACTTTGTGTAGTACTTTATTTAAGTTTGTTGGAGTGAAGGTTGGGGGTGGGGGGGGTTGGTTGAGGGTTGTTCTGTATTTTCTCATTCAAACCATGAAGCTGGCCTTATGTCAGTTTACCAACTGACCATCTACACTCCTGAGTACGCCTCTCCTGCTTTAGGACCGTGTACTGCTGCAGGGCTTGTCAAATTTGAAGATGTGTTAGAATAACATGGAGACCTGGTCAAAATGCAGATGACCATGCTCCACCCCTAGAGTGACCGATTCAGTAAGTCTCCAGTGGAGCCCAATATTTTGCATATGTAGCAAGTTCCCATATTTCCTGGGTTCACAGTGTCTGCAATGCCATAGGAATTTTTTCACTTATCCAGTAACCCTTAGGTAGGGCTGCCAGACTTACTCAGTAACCTATCCCAAGACCAAAAGAAATACTTGACCATTATATGTACTAAGGAATCTGGTTCAAGCAAGATATGGTATTTATGTCTTTACAACTTAAGTAGCTATATTTTTAAAAATATCCTTAAGTTGAAAGAAAAATAACATGTTATTTCATTGCTAATAGCCACAATTACTTAATGAACTTGTGCATTAGTTGAACACTGAACAGTTTCTTAAATCTTAGGAACAGATTGGCTATCACCAAACTTATTTTCCGTTTCACACTGGTTTTCACACAGTGCTTGCTTTTCACCACAGCAGCTGCCAAAAACTCAGCTCCACAAAACACAGCCCTGTGGAGAGGAGTGTTGTTGAGGGGATCTCATGTTAAAGGTTTGAAGGATTGTGAGCTTGCGGTTTTCCTGCTGTCTGACAGGTGTCCTGTGTCACTGTCAGTCTCTCAAAGTTTTCAAGTATTCCCTGGCACCCCTGTGAGTTGGCCGGAGTGTACCCGGTGAACATCTTGGGAACTTGGGGACCCAATGTTGCCAATACTGCTGGTGTGAAGATTCCATTTTGAGAACGACTGTATGAGGGTCTTCAAAAAGTTCGTGGAAAGTATGTGTTCTGAAAACACAATGCATGGATTTCAAAGAAATGTTTGCATCAAAATAAGCTTATGTTTTAACTCCATTTTTTTTTTCACATACTTTCAAAGTAGCCTGATATGAATGGCTGGGAGAGTCCCTACAGAAGGAATTTTCTGAGCTTTTCGGGGATAATACTTAAGACCTTTAGAATGTTGAAAATTAAGGAATTTAAATAAATACGTACACATTGACCATCAATGCCTTTTTCCTTCACCCTTGAGATATGTTCTGCCCTTTACAGTCAGGGTGACCAACCAAGGGGCTTCCTAGGAGGCAGGACTTTCAGCTCTGAAACTGGCATGAGGTAGCAGTTAAGTGGCCTGTGTTGTGCATTGGAGTACCTGGTTTGAGTCCCAGCTCTGGCTGCAGCCTCCGGCTTCGTGCTCGTGCAAACTCAGGGAGGCAGCAGGTGATGCTGAAGGAATTAAATTCCCGCCACTCACATGGGAGCCTTTGATTGTGTTCCCACTCTCGGCTTTGGCCACAGCCCAGCCACCAGCTGCTGCAGGCATTTGGAGAATGAACCAGTGGATGGGAGCTTTCTCTCCCCGTCTCTCTCTCTCTCTCTCTCTCTCTCTCTCTCTCTCTCTCTGTGTTTATCTCTGTCCCTGTCTCTCTCTGTGTGTGCATACTTGCATGTGTGTCTGTGCCTCTCAAAAAATAAAGTTTCAAGTATAATAAAACTGGGATGGTAGATCACCCTACATTATGGCCCAATTTAAGCTCAGTCTCTTTCAAAATTATTGCCCCAACCTCTCCAGTCGAAACTAAGTATTATTTTCTCTTTTCCTACAGCATTCTGATTATGTCCCTATCTTAGTCCTTGCTGGGTATTAGAATTTATTCCCTGCGTCTCAGCTTCCTTCAGCAGATTCTTAGTGTCTTACATTGTGCTGTGAGATACATCGTCTACAGTGTCTTTTGGCATGCTTTGTACTTCAGGGGCACTTAAGAATACTTTCCATGAACTGGAGACATTAATCACTTGAGTACAAATGAGAAAGGCCAACTTTAGGCGTCATAATGGACTAAATAAACAGTGTTTTCAAAGGGATAATGTGATTCTCTGATGAATCAATGTAAAGATAACAGGAAATCAGCAGAGATTTCAACAAAAGAGAATTCCATGCATCAAAAAGCAGCCCCGACCGGAAGGAAGGATGATGAAAAAAGCGGGTATAGATTGCAAAAGGAAATTTTGAAATCTCTACTCTGAAAATCACTAAACATCATCCGAGCATCCATGGATCTTGCTTTAAGACGAAGATTTCCTGAAATAAGGGGCTGGGATAAAGTAATGTTGGAGACAGTGTTCAGGCCAGCCGCCTCCAGGAAACACAGCCAGCCAGGATGAGTGTTTGCCGTATTTCCAACAGAGGGGCCACACCCACTTTGCCTTTTAACCAAGGTAAGATGCGCACGTCCTGACTTCTTCCTGTCCAAGCTGAGATTGTTTGGGTTTGGAAGTCAGGAGCCGGGCAGGGAAGCTAACTGGTAGCAGAGGGGATGATGTTCTATTCTATTGTACTCGGAGCTGCTGACTTTTCCCATACAGGACTGATGTGAGGACACACAGACTCAGTGAATTACCATTTGCCTGTTTTTCATTGAAGAACGACAGCTCCAGTCGCCTCCTTCAACCCCACGTGGACTGACCATCTGCTCACGATAATTGCAAATTCACTTCCAGGGCTCATAAAGTCCCCCTGTGTTCTTGCACGTCTTTGAAATGCCTCAGGCGACTGCTCTTCTCTCCGATGGTGCAGCCGGGGCAGCCACAACAGCTGTGGGACTCACTGGGGTTTGTCTCTGCTCTGTTTCTGGCAGCAGGCACCAACCGCCCAACCGCTCTCCAAAAAGCCTGCAAATTGTAAACCCATTAAGGCTTAACTCCTAGGGGACAACAAAGAGAACTGCCTTTGAATGTGGGCTCTGTGTGGGTCACAGAGGCTTCTGGCACTGGGCTTGTCCTCAGGGCCAGGGTGAGCTGGAGGGAAAGTTACAAGCTTTGGAGGGGAATATTTTCACAGGTTTTCCAAACAAAGGGCTCTTTCTTCCAATCCCTTCCAACTCTTTTCTGATTGCTAATTAACCAAACCCAGTGGAAAACAGGCCATTTCTGCAAATAGACTGGCAGTAGTGTTTGTGTGTGTGTGTGTGTGTACATACACACACACGTGTGCATGCACGGTGCCACTGATGAGAGTTTTAATGGTATCAATGTTTTTGTTTGGTTGAGGAGGCAATGAAATGAAACCCTGTCCTACATTTTGCAAGATGGCAGGGGGACTGTCACTGGGGGTCTTGTCTCTTCACTTTCCGGGTGCTCACACGCGCCATCTTACAGCTGTCTTTGCATATCAAACATGGGACGTGTTTTGCTTGAACCCCCCTCTTTGCCTGTGAGAACTGCTCCAATTTTGACCCCAAAGTCTGTTTTTGGCCGCCTCCTCTCAGGGTTCTGGCCATATCTCATCTGGCTTCCCTTGTTTACAGCCATCAAGTCGCTATTTAGGAAGCCTTCTCAGCCCATCTGTCTTAAATTACTGTGTTGTTTACTTTCCCACCCAGGAACTTCTCTTCTGTTAGTTGTGTGCCTTTTGTATTTGTTATGCATTGGGAGAACTGGAAGCCGCTTTTCTCAGAAGCACATGCAGGCTGCTGGCAATTTTATTCCGGCAGCTTCACCACTTAGTGCATTCTTCCACCCTGGCAAAGCCTGCCAGGGCCTAGTAGCCTTTTGGACTTGCTGCTGGAGCTTTCAAAACCCTGCTTCTTTTAACATTGCTTATGTTATAGGTTAGTTGTGTACATTTTACAATACGGTATCTTGTACTTTTGAAAGAGTATTGCATTTTATTTATTTTATCCAGAGGGTAGCACTAATGTGGGGTTCCCTATCAATTCGACCTCAGCCTTACTGATGTTTAATCAATATTTCTTATTTGTTTTAGTTCTACCTTTCTGGTTATGAGACTATGATGGGGGGAAAAAAAGCTCTTCACAGGCCTCTAGTGGTCATGTTCTGGAACTGCAAAAATCTTCTATTCAAGGGTACAAAGCTGTGGTGTGACCCATATAGAAATTAGGTAATCACAAAAATATGTTCTTTACTGGGTAGTTAATTTAAATATAAATAGTGTGTTTGGGGGCAAGGAAAATAAGAACAATGATGAAATCAAACTCTTGGTTGACCTTACAAAGAGCAATATCACGTTGTCAGCTCTCTGCTGTCAACTGAACAGAGTTGTTTTAAAAAGTCCTTATTTTATAATATCAGCTCTATTTTAATTTCAGGTAATAATGTTACTTCACCTTTCATTCATTTTTAATCAATAATATTTATCAAGAATTCAGAGTGGCTTCTATTTTAATAGATTCGTCATTAAAAAGAAGAAACTGTCAGTTTAACTGTTTCCTCTCAAAGAAGCTACAGACAATCTGCCTCTGTGAAGAACTAGGTGGGGGTGGAATGTCCAGAGGCAGCCCCAAGCTTCTCCGGTTGGGAATCCACCAGAGTTCTCTCCCAGCCTCCAGTGATTTTCCGTGAGCACTGCATGTACCCTTCATGCTTCCGTGCCTTGCTTTTATGTTCCCTTTGCCTGAAATAACTCCTCCCTTCCACCACTTCCTCACCTGGTGCAGTGCTTCATATTGGAACAAATCCAAACCAATGGCTGCTTTTTATTTGCAACTGCCCTCCTCTACCCCCTTCTCTGTTAGAACTGTTCTGCAGTCTTCAGTTTTACTGTCACATGTTCATTGGATTATTAGAAATTCACTGTGAAGGATTTGTTTCTTTCTATTTGATAGGCCTTGAGTGTATCTTATACTAGTATGGTGTCGTATTTTGCAATATTCTCATCATTAATTTTTTTCTTAGTACCTACTACATTTAGGTAAAATGTTTTTTTGTTTTGTTTTGGTTTTCGTTTTTTTGGTTTTTTTTTTTTTTTTTTTTTACATAGTTGAAAGGCAGAGAAGCAAAGACAGAACACACCCAGAACTCTCATCTGCTGGTTCACCCCCTAAATTCTTTCAACAGCCAAGACTGGGCCAGGAACTCAGTCTAGGTCTCACGTATGGGTGGCAGAGATGCAACTACTCAAACCATCACCTGTTACCTCCCAGGGTGCATATTAGCAGGAAGCTGGACTCCGGAATTCAAACCTAGGCACTCTGACATGGGACACGGGCAAATCCCTTCACCAAATGCCCACCACAATAGAGGTTTTTTGTTTGTTTCGTTCTTTCTTTCTTTCTTGTGATGGACAGCTAGTCCTTATATTGCTTGTCCTAGGTAAAATTTGGGATTAGGGAACTTTCTGTCTTCAGGATCTCAGTTTGTGCCCAGCATCCTGTCTCCCTTCTGTTCTCTCTCCACAGTCATTTCAAACTTATCAACTTAAGGCCTGGAATTACCTTTTGCAAAGTGTTTGAAATGTAAGCTTTATCTTGAATTTGAAATGAAATGTTTCTGCCCTCATGTTAAATGAGAACAGGACTTTCAAGCAACTGTGCTGGTGAGAGTTGTTTTGGAGGACGGAATGCTTAGCTCTAAATAGATGCTCATGACTGTCTCCCAGCTTCATTCTTTTTAGAGGGGCTTCCAGTACTTCCTTTTGAATTTTCAAGATACTGCTGTGGAAAGTCGATCTGGAACAAATTAGCCGTCTGTTTAAATCCATTCAGAGCGGAACCATCTGGGATCCTCATTTGGACTGGCTGTGAGGACAGATTTGCCTTGAGTCTATCACAACAAGATAGACCTTGAACTAGGATAGAAAGGACTGAAGAGGAAGCTTTAGAGAAGATGGCTATAGGCCCAGCAGTCTGGTGTTCCTTCACGTCGGAGGCAGAGCAGGGCTTGAGGGGTGGGTGAGACTGTTCCAAAGTGACTGGTGACCAGGACATTTTGTAGTGACTCTTTAGATGTTATTACCGTAAAATGAAGTGTGCTTTGCTGAAAGAAATCTCCTTAGTTTGTTTATGTTTCATTTTCATTGGAGCAGGCATTCTTAATGTAGTGATCCCCTTTCTCTGTAAAACCTCAGAGATTAAGAGAAGAAGTAAACATATAGTATAATATATGTATTTGTAGACATTTATTATATTTTTCTTTTAATTTCTGAAGTTTTACAGAGAAATAGCATCACTGCATTAAGAATACTTGCTCTGGTGGAAATTGATGTGTACATCTTATATATATATATGTACACACACACACATACACGTGTTTAATGGAGAAAATATTGGCAAGATTCTTTTTTGTTAAAGATTTATTTTATTTATTTGAAAGACAGAGTTACAGAGTGAGGTAGAGCCAGAGAGAGAGAGAGAGAGAGAGAGTCTTCCATCCACTGGTTCACTCCCCAAATGACCACAACAGCTGGAGCTGAGCTGATCCGCAGCCAGGAGCCAGGAGCTTCTTCTGGGTCTCCCACGTGGGTGCAGCGGCCCAAGGACTTGAGCCATCTTCTACTGCTTTCCCAGGCCACAACAGAGAGCTGGATCAGAAGTGGAGCAGCTGGGACTTGAACCGGCGCCCATATGAGATGCCAGCACTGCAAGATTCTTAAAAATCTAGCAAAAGTTAATAATTACAGTTTTAAGAGATGTTATGTTTTATTGTATGGGTCAGATTAATAAATGTTTTCCCTAAATATTGCCTGGATTAAGCTAAATATTAAATTTTCATGCATTATCCCATTGTTTACCCAATTTACTTATATGAATAATAATTTTTAAAGATTTATTTATTTTACTTGAAAGTCAAAGTTACACAGAGAGAGAAAGAGAGGCAGAGAGAGAGAGAGAGAGAGAGCCATCTTCTACTGCTTTCCCAGGCCATGGCAGAGAGCTGGACCGGAAGTGGAGCAGCTGGGTCTTGAACTGGTGCCCATATGGGATGCCGGCACTGCAGGCAGTGGCTTTACCCGCTACACCATAGCACCAGCCCCTGTGAATAATAATTTTAACTTTGAAAAGTATTGTCCAAATATGCTAACTCTTATATCAATAGCCTGACAGTAGCCTTTTACTAAATATGTCCTATGCTTTTATGAGGAGAAAATGAAGTAATTAGAATGATGCATCAGATTGAAATAATAAAAGAACATAAGTAAAAATTTTCTTAAAGATAAATTGTTTAGGGAACCAGTGTTGTAGTGCAACGAATTAAGCTATCACCCACAGCGCTGACATCCCATATGTGTGCTGGTTCCAGTCCCAGCTGCTCTACTTCAGATTCAGCTCCCTGCTAATGGCTTGGGAAAAGCAGTGGGAAATGATCTAACTGCTGGGGCCCCTGCCACGCATGTGGGAGACCCAGATGAAGCTCCTGTTTCCTGGCTTCAGCCTAGCTCAGCCCTGGCCATTGCGGGAGTAAGCCAATGGATGGAAGATCTCTCTCTCTCTCTCTCTCTCTCTCTCTCTCTCTCTCTTTCTGTCTCTGTCTTTCTCTAACTTTACCTTTCAAACAAGTAAATAAATCTTAAGAAAAAAAAGAATAGCTTATTTGAAGTTTGTATTAGTCTTCTCAGGCTGCCATAACAAAATACAACGAAATAGGGGCTGGCGTTGTGATGCAGCAAGTTAAACCACTGCTTGGGACAGTCTTCCTGGCTTGCAAGATAGCTGCTTTCTCACGATGCCCTCACCTGATGGAGGGAGGGCAAGTAAACACATCAGAAGAGCCCCATCTTTGTGACCTCTCTAACCACGACTGTCTTCCAAAGACCCCATTCCAAATACAGTCTCAGTGGGGGCTAGAGCTTCAACATATAAATTCAGTGAGGGGGAGGGGACCCCTTTGCATCCATATAAGACAGTGAACAAACCATTTTGTGCAAGTGTCACTGCAGGGCATTCGTTTTCTAAATGTATAATCATACATCACCATTACAAGGAAACCACACACAGTAGTCCCCCTGTCCACTGCTTTGCTTTCCATGATTCCAGTTACTTGCAGCCAACGGTGGACCAGAATTGTTAAATAGAACAGTCCATAAATAAATAACTAATAATCTTAAATGACTTTTATTACAGTATGTTTCTATAAGTATTCTGTCTCACTGTTAGTTTCTTACTGTGCCAAATTTATAAATTGAACTTTACCACAGGCATGTTTAGGACAAAGCGTAATATGTGTAGGGTTTGGTGCTCTCCACGGTTTTAGATATCTACTGGGGTCTTAGAATGTATTCCTACGGATAAGGTGGGGGCAGTATTGTACTAACACAATGGGTTTTTTAAGGAAAAGATTTAGAAAACACAGGCAGTAGTATTTTAAAAGGCAATTTGAAATATACCAATTAAAGACAGTTGTGCCTAAGGAAATGAAAATGCTAAGTGCTCTAAGTGCATGACACAGTCATACCCAAATTTCAGCCACGTGGTAGAATCAGCCATCGGGAAAAGATCTAGAAACCAGCAATGTCCACATTGAACACCGGAGCTCCTGTGTTTTATTCAGAGCAGCCCCTGACTTACTGGCAACTTGACTTACTTCCTCTTACTGTACAAATCATCCTAGCAAGCTTAATGCCCAGGCCTCTAAAGAATTACAAACTAAAACTTAGACGGAAGAGTGAGCTACAGATGGAGGTGGCCGATGGAACTGGGAGCTGACTTGTTGTCAGCAATGGAGAAAAAGAAAATATCCTAAAAATCCAATCTGTCTCAAAGGCCCTACATGGTAGCCTGAGGTCAAGGATACTCTCCCCATGTATTCTCAGTATCTGGCATAGTATTTGATATGTGTCTGCTGAGTGGATGAATATTCTATTTGGTGCTAAAGGTATTACCATATAACATCTGCTATTAATAATGTTTATATTTAGTAATTAAGAAAATACTGGCCGGCACCGCGGCTCAATAGGCTAATCCTCCGCCTGCAGCGCCGGCACACCGGGTTCTAGTCCCGGTTGGGGCGTCGGATTCTGTCCCGGTTGCCCCTCTTCCAGGCCAGCTCTCTGCTGTGGCCCAGGAGTGCAGTGGAGGATGGCCCAAGTGCTTGGGCCCTGCACCCCATGGGAGACCAGGAGAAGCACCTGGCTCCTGGCTCCTGCCATCAGATCAGTGCGGTGCCCCGGCCGCAGCGGCCATTGGAGGGTGAGCCAACGGCAAAGGAAGACCTTTCTCTCTGTCTCTCTGTCTCACTGTCCACTCTGCCTGTCAAAAAAAAAAAAGAAAAAAAAATACTAAGTTACATGTGTGTATTTTCTTTATAAAGAACAAATTATACCCATTTTTAAAATATCACCATCCAAAAATGTTATTTTCTTTTAAATTCAAATGCTCTAATGTTAATTCACATACCAAAAATGTTATCCTGAAATAGTCGTTTTATTCTCATTGGTTTCTATAAATAATGGCAAGATGTCTTAGTCTGTTTAATGTTGCTACAACAAAATACCTGAGACTGGATAATGTATTAAGAACAGAGTTTATCTGGCTCATGGCGCTGGAGGCTTGGACCTTTGGGAGCACAGCTCTGGCATCTTCTCAGCTCTTGTTGAGGGCCTCCCTCGGATGGGATGGCATCCCATCACGGCAGGAGGCATCACCCGGCGAGACAAAGCATCACGGCAGGAGGCATCACCCGGCGAGACAAAGCGAGCATGCCAGAGAGGGCTCACTTTCACAACAAAGCCACTCCCACCACAGCCATCAGGGGAGTCACCCATTGGTGAGGGCAGCTCTCTTCTGACTCAGTGACCTGCCAGAGTGCCCGCTGCCCACACCGCTGCAGTGGGGCCCACGTTCCCAGCACGTGCTGCTCGGTGGACACATACAAATGAAAGCAGATGACTTAGGAAATTGTCCGACCAGAGAGTCAGAGGTCAGGCAGACGTTACATCCACACAGAATGGAGATTGGTTATACTCAGAAAAGCGGCATTGTGAGAAATAGAGAGACAATGACGCTTTCTGTCACCTATGTATTCCAGACTATGTTGCTGTTACTATATTCTGAAAGAGTGGAGACCCAGCCAAAGTGGCCCAGCCATAAAAGGAGGATGTAGTGGCCATTAGGGGCTATTTACAAAATGTTCCCCTTGGCTTGTGGGGGCATTGACCTTCCTGCTACAAGTCATGCGTGGCTATGTGACCTGCCTAGGCTGATGGAATGTGACCAACAGTGGCTTTAAGAGCCACCATGTGAATTTCAAGTTCCCTTCCTGCTGCTGCACTGATTGCTGAGATAAAGTGGCTTTTAGCCTGTGTCTCTGAGGAAGTAAGGTCAACCAAGCCCCATGGCCAACTCTTAGTGGACACAAAGATTGAGAAGTAAATTGTTGTTGTGTTGCACTGTTTAGATTCAGAGGCTATTTGTTACTGAAGCATAACTTAGTCTACACCAACCAACACCAATGATTATAAAAAGACAGAACTCTTTCCCAAATCTAAAACCAGAAGGAAAATTTGGCCTGAGTTCATGGGAACTGACACGAAGGCTTTGAAAGATTGGCTCATTACCTCTAACCTGGGACTATATCGAATTTCAACTGTGTTTCCACAAGTGGTGGGCTGCTCTCAGTCACCTGGTCAAACACACCTTCTGGTTTCTCACCCTGCACATCATCAAGTGTGACTGCTGTCTTTTCTCCCTGCCATAGACTGTGTTTCAGGTCACCACATTCCATTACCCAGAGTAGGCATCGGATGGACTCCACCAGGCCTATCGTAGGGCTCATGGGTCAGGTGTCCTCCCTTACTGTAATTAACTGTAGCCATCATTCAGTCAGCCTGGAATCTAGGAAATTTCTACATTCAGGAAACACAATGGTTAACATTTAGTGACTGGTTAATATGTACTTGGTATTGTGCTAACTACTGACATGAGAACTCACTCACTACCACAACCACCATATGACATGAATTTTGTTATTATTGTCCCTGTTTTGTAGCTGCACAGACTGAACTACAGAGCAGCTATGTACATTTTCCCAGAGTACACTGTGAGGAGTGGTAGAGCAAGGATTTGAAAACAGGCAGTTGTCTCCATAGCACATGCTTTTAACATCTGTATTACAGTATTAACTTATCAAAGTGTATTTGACCTTCACAACCAGAAATGTGTTACCTATGAGCTTCTAAGATACATGCAGGTGGTTTTTAGTGTTGTTTTATGACAGTAGTGTAAAAATATCACCTTTAGGGGGCTGGCGCCGTGGCTCACTTGGTTAATCCTCTGCCTGCAGCGCTGGCATCCCATATGGGCACTGGGTTCTAGTCCTGCTTGCCCCTCTTCCAGTCCAGCTCTCTGCTGTGGCCTGGGAAGGCAGTGGAGGATGGCCCAACTGCTTGGGCCCTGCACCCGCATGGGAGACCAGGAAGAAGCACTTGGCTCCTGGCTTCGGATTGGCGTAGCTCCAACCATAGCGGCCATTTGGGGGGTGAACTAGCGGAAGGAAGACCTTTCTCTCTGTCTCTCTCTCACTGTCTAACTCTATCTGTCAAATAAAAAAATCACCCTTGGAGAAGCAGAGCTGGGACTCTGAGTAGCAGCGGCTTGTCTGCACTGCCGTCCTCAGACGACTCTTGAATGTCTTTCTCCAGTCTCTCAGTGCTTCCAGTCAGTGCTAGGGAGTCTAGCACAAGCTGGATGCCTTCCATCAAAGTGTTTTTTTTTTTTTTTTTTTTTAGCTATTAGATCTTAACTAAATTAATCTGTGGTCTGTTTTCAGAAATGAAATTCTGTAGTAATCCTAAACCCTTCTTTCCCTTTGAAAGTTACTGTGTTGGCCACTCACTTAATTTATCAGTGTTTCACAGGCCAGTGATCAACACAAAATGAATCCAGTCTTGAGAAGGGTCAACGTGCAAAGAAGTAAGAATCAGCAGCAGTCAGCCTCAGGGTTGCTTTCCACAGGTAGCTGAGGCATTCTCTCTACGACATTATTCATTCCCAAAGAGGAATTTCAAACGTTTTGCTGATTGCTGAACATTTCAAATTTCTGAATATTTTCATGGTCTTACTATTTATATTTTATGTAAATAGCACGTATAACTGTCTTACTCTTTCTTCATTGTTAAAATGGAGAACCATGAAAAGAAAATTGAAAGCTGATAGAAGTAGATATGAAATGTATTGCAAGAAAAACAACAGAAAGCTCTCCTGGAAATGGTCTGTATCTGTTAATATTCTATATTGGCCATGTTTGTGTAGGTATGCCACCATGTAGTTGCACAGGGCCTGGGGCTTAGAAGCACCTGACACTTGATTTAATGTTCTGCTGTTGCCATCTTGAAATTCTTAATCATTTTTAAGTTGTGATAGAACTCACATAGCATCTTGACCATTTTTAAGTAAACAGTTCAGTGGTGTTAAGGAAATTCACATTGTTTTGCAACCAACCTCCAGAACTCTTTTCTTCTTACATAACAGAAAATCTGTACGCATTAATCAACAACTGCCCACTCCCCTCACCGCTAGCAAACACCATTCTACATTATGCCTCTGTGAGTTTGACCCCTCTAAGTGCCTCATCTAAGTGGAATCACATGGTATTTATGGCTTGGTGACTGGATGATTTCACTTACCATCATGTCTTTAAGGTTCATTCCTGTGATGGTATGGGTTAGACTATCCCAGCTTTTAAATGCTGAGTAATATTTTGTTGAATGGATAAACCACATTTTGTTTATCCGTTCAGCCATTGATGGACACTGGGTTGCTTTGACCTTTTGTTTATTATGAATAATGCTGCTGTGAACACTGGTGTGCAAATATCTCTTTGAGACTAAAATTCTTCATAACTTTAGAGCAAGGGCCTTGTATTTACATTTTGCACTAGGATCTGCTAGTTCTGGAGCAGGCCTGTGGTGGAGGCTGCATGACCAATGAGCTAGAGCTTCAAGGAGGAGTTTGATTGGCCAAGCCGGAGGAGAGAGGGAGGACTGTATTCAGGGGGTCAGCACAAACCCACCCAAAGGACAGAGGTGGACACACCTCAAAGAAACCTTGATGCCTTTTCTCTAAGACTCAGTTTCCAGTTCTGATTAGTTGCAAAAGTTGGTGATTTATTCAGCCTCAAAAAGCAAGGAAATTCTGACACACTGTACAACTTGGATGAGTGTTGAGGACGTCATGCTAAATGAAGCCGCTTACATGAGGCCTCAAAGGGTCAGATTCATAGGGACAGAAAGCAGAATGGTGGTTGCCGGGGGAAATGGGGCTTGATGTTCAGTGGGGACAGATTTTCCATTTTGGAAGATGAGAAATTCTGACCTTGTTAAGCACAAGGATGTGAATAAACTTAATGCCACCGAACAATGGCAAACATGGAAAATTTTAGGTTATATGAATTTCAGCACAATTTGTTTTTCAAGATGCCGAGTGTTTTCATTTCAGTGGTGCACATGCTATTGAATACTCTTCTAGGGCTGTCTACATGGATGTTGTAATGAAAATGAAGACCATTGTGAATGCATCTGACTGTGATAGGCATGTCAGTCTCTCATCATTCTTGCAATTCTCTGCAGCCTTGTATTCCCTCACTTTAGAGAGGGCAAATATTTTCTGTTAATGTAGAAATGCTATTCTTTCATTATTTGTGCTGCTAGTTGGAGGAGCAATGAATGGTGTAGTGTAATCTATTGGAATTAGAACCTGGAGCATTTTTAGTCATTATTTGCTAAAGATATCAAATATTAAATCCATCTATTTTTGTAAGCATTCCTCTTCACCCTTATAGGTAATACTCATTATCTACAACCAGCTAACACTCATTCTATACAACCAATACTCGTTATCTAGATCCTAAAATAATAAACAGTTCAAACAGTTTTCCTTGAATTTCAGATAAATGTATTTCATGACCCCAAGGAAACTCATTAATTTCTTGTTTTTAAATGTCTGCTAGCCATTAGCTTGGCTTTATCAGATAGTTTTCATGAATTTACCTAAACTATAGGATTCATTTGGTTTACATTTGAGTGCCTTTTATGTGCTATGCACTATTCTAGCACTAAAGATGTGTCATTGCACAAAGAAGAAAAAAATAATTCTCTGCCTTGTGGAGCTTATATTCTGGGAGAGAAAAAGATAATTGAAGCAAATAAGTGTGGTAAAAGATGAAGTGTTTTATGGAGGAAGAAATTACAGCAAGAACAGAGGTCTGATTGTAGCTTTTTGATAAGGTGCTGCAGAAATAGGAGTGGTCCCTCTGCCTCTCGGCATTTGAGTCTGGAAGACTGAAGCTGCCTATTTTCTTACCAGACTTTTCCTTCCTTACCTTCTTGGCAGTCATGCCCTTGACTCTGATGTGCCACGTGGTGATCATCTTCTTCACTCCGTGCAGTTCTTTCGAAGTTCCTTTTAATTATTCTCATATCGACCCTGTAGCACCTTACACTGCACTCTGTATGTGGTAGGTACAGTGAACACATATTTGTTATGTTTTTTAAATTAGGAACAGAGGGGTGGGCACTATGATATTGTGGGTTAAGCCACCAGAGTGACTGGTCCGAGTCCCAGCTACCCTGTGCTGTGATCCAGCTTCCTGCTAATACACCTGGGAAGGCAGCAAAGGATGACCTAAGTACTTCAGCCACTGCCACTCACATGGGAGACCCAGGTGGGGTTTCTGGCTCCTGGATTCAGCCTGACTCAGTCTCAGCAGATGTGGACAATTGAGAAGTGAACCAGCAGATAAAAAGTCTCCCTCTCTCCCTCTTTCTCTCATTCTTTCTCTTCTTCTATCATTCTGCCTTTTGAATAAGTAAATAAATCTTAATAAAATTCGTAAATATTTTTAAAAATAAAAGTTAGAGAGGGAACATGTTCCATATATTTCCAATACCTTTATTTTTAGAGTCGTCCAAGTTCTAGGTTTACCTTTAGGTTCTCTTTTTAAACAATCAATCTTACAAGTACTGTCTGTTCAGTGCCGTGTTGTTCAGTATTACCAAGCGTGGAATGATGTGACCTAATACATATTTATCACAAAATGTCCTTCTCGGTCTGTTTAATATCAAAATCTCCAAGCTGAGTTTCAAGAATACATAAACTGCTATCTGCTCTCCACAGGCAGCAAAATGAGAGATAAGTAGGTGTGTGGCCATAATGCCGGCTTGAGTTGATGCAGCTCCCTGCTGTGGAAAGGTATTGGCAGCATTTCTCATAATGTGTTGGTACAGCAGCGAGGTTACACGGGTTGCTCTAAGTCAGACGAGTGATGTGAACCGGCATCACGGTGTAGGAACAGCATGGGCTTTGGAAAGACATGAGATCTGGATGCAGAATTACCTACTTCTGTGTAGCCTTTGACACCACTTAAATCTCTGAGCTTCCATTCCCCCCTCTGTAAAATGGGATAAGACAATTTATGTGTGGGTGTGGGTGGGTGTGGGTGGGTGTGGGTGTGTAGGCTGCTCCAGGCTTTGCCATTAACTAGCCACTCAGAAGCTGGTCATATCCCTTTAGATGGAATCATTTCCCTGATTTGCTGTTCCCATTGGCCTGAGAGCTTCTTGCCTTGTTTGCCAGCAGTTCCTGGGCTTATAATTCTTTAGTAAAGCTGGATTTTTTTAAAGTACTTAATTTTAAAAATATTTTAAATAAACATATTTAGTATTTCCAGTTCAGTAGCATTCTTCCCAATAGGGACAACATCATCCTAGCTTTCATGGAGGTTTCTTCTTGAATCTTCCCTTTTGGGAAGAGCCAGCTGATGCCAACCCAGGGCCCCAGCACAACAGTGAGTGGGAAAGTCCTGATGGTAGGTCTCTCCTTGACTTGCTGCAACCTACCATCCCTTGTGAGTGTCACTGTGCGTGGACCACGTGTGTAGTCAGGAACACATGCCTCCTGTCCCAGAAAATAAATGCTCTCCCCATTGCTTGGCACATTCAGCAGAATCAGGCTAGACAGAGAACTTCTGATGAGGTCAAGCAATGTGGGAGGTGGGAGATCAACACTCATACCTTGTGATAGAATAAGAACATAAGCCTCAGTCATTTTAGGTTTCTTGCTACCCTGCCTTCTTCCAAGGGATCAGTTCCATCTCACACCCTGTATTGTTTCCCACCCCACCCCCTGCATTCTTCCCATGTTTGGAAGCCAGTAGGCCAAACCTGTAGAACCAGTATGAAGAAGTTCATCTCTACCTACTGCCCCCTCCACCCCCACCCCAGCCCACCTAAGGTATAAAAGGGCCCAGCCTGCTGGGGTCCAGGCCTCTGCCATGTTTTCAGTCAATGACCATGATGGCAGTTGGTTGACCAATTTATTTTCTCTGAATAAATTCAGTCTATCTGCAAGTTTGTATTCTATCTCCTCTCTCTTCTGCACCCGTTTCCTTACGTTTTGGTGCCCTGTGTGAGGAGGTACCAATCTGTGCCTCTTTTCCTAGCACCTTGAAGTCACCAGGGTGGGGCAGGTCACCAGTTTGCCCTCCCCTCCCCTCTCCCAGACAGTACTCAAGTTGCACAGAACTCTAAAACAATGAAGAGAGAAGATGTAAGATGTCTTTGCAAATTCCATGTCCTTTGGTCCATGATTGGTAATATAAATATTACCCACAATAATCTTTTAAAATATGTTTTTAATTAATCCATAATAATTGTACACTTTGGGGTGCAGTGTGATATTTCAATACATGGGTATAGTGTGTGATGAACGAGTCAGAGTGATTTGCTCATCCATCACCTCAACCAACCATCTTTGGTTCCACTGGTCTGCTATCACATACTTTAGGGAAATGATATTTTATGTTCCTTTTTAGACACTTAGGGAGATTTCTCTATTCCTATGGTTTCCCATTCGGGAGCTCTGAAATCATGCCTAACCTGTGGAGCAATCACATCTCCAGGTGACGAAACTGGGCTTTGGTACAAGCGATGTCCAAGTTTCACGGATCCAAACTCTGTGCCATTGCCAGGTTTGGTGTTTAAAAAATAAAAACGATGCTATATTACAAATCAAATTTAGAGTTGGCTGGGAATTGAAATAGAAGATGGATTTTCGTTTTGATTCTGTTTTTTTTTTTGTTGTTTTTTTTTGTTTTGTTTTTTTTTTTTGACAGGCAGAGTGGACAGTGAGAGAGACAGACAGAGAGAAAGGTCTTCCTTTGCCGTTGGTTCACCCTCCAATGGCCGCCGCGGCCGGCGCGCTGCGGCCGGCGCACCGCGCTGATCCGATGGCAGGAGCCAGGAGCCAGGTGCTTTTCCTGGTCTCCCATGGGGTGCAGGGCCCAAGCACCTGGGCCATCCTCCACTGCACTCCCTGGCCACAGCAGAGGGCTGGCCTGGAAGAGGGGCAACCGGGACAGAATCCGGCGCCCTGACCGGGACTAGAACCCGGTATGCCGGCGCCGCTAGGCGGAGGATTAGCCTAGTGAGCCGCGGCGCCGGCCTTGATTCTGTTTTATAGAAGGAAAGGAATATTAGCCTTGTGGGGGCTCTGATGGCCTGGGAAGAATAGGCCATGCTGCAAGCCAGGGAGCTTGAGCATGGCTCCAACAAAGCAGAAACCTGCAACTGACCAGCGCTGCGGCTCACTTGGCTAATCAATCCTCCGCCTGTGGCGCCAGCAGTCCCGGATGGGGCACCTGATTCTGTCCTGGTTGTTCCTCTTCCAGTCCAGCTCTCTGCTGTGGCCAGGAGGGCAATGGAGGATGGCCCAAGTGCGTGGGCCCTGCACCCGCATGGGAGACCAGGAGGAAGCACCTGGCTTCTGGCTTTGGATCGGCGCAGCGCGCCGGCCGTAGTGACAATTTGCGGGGTGAACCAACGGAAGGAAGACCTTTCTCTCTGTCTCTCTCTCACTAACTCTGCCTAAAAAAAAAAAAAAGAAAGAAGGAAAGAAGGAAAGAGAGGAAGAGAGGAAGAGAGGAAGAGAGAAAGAGAGAAAGAGAGAGAGAAAGAAAGAAAGAAAGAAAGAAAGAAAGAAAGAAAGAGAGGAAGGAAGGAAGGAAGGAAGGAAGGAAGGAAGGAAGGAAGGAAGGAAGGAAGGAAGGAAGGAAGGAAGGAAGGAAGGAAGGAAGGAAGGAAGGAAGGAAGGAAGGAAGGAAGGAAGGAAGGAAGGAAGGAAGGAAGGAAGGAAGGAAGGAAGGAAGGAAGGAAGGAAGAGAGAAAGAAAGAAAGAAAGAAAGAAAGAAAGAAAGGATGTCTGCTAATGAAACAAACTTGCGGTCCCTTTAAGGGAAGAATCCACCAAAAAGAGACTGGCAAGCTCAGCTGTAAGTGCTTCTGTTCTTCCCCCAGACCCTCATAGGACGCCTGAATTCTCTGGCACATCCTCCTCTGAACTGGGGGAAGCGTTTTCTTTTTCTCTAAATATATTCTTTTGCAAAAAGCAACAGTTTACGTTTCTAAGGGGAAAAACTAACCATCAGAACTTAATGCTTCTAAAGGATTTAAACAAGGTTTTGTTTCCCTGGAAACCAGGTCCTTTCTTATGGTTGCATACATTTCTCCTAGGAGATCACCAGCACCTGACTCTCATGTCAGTGAAGACCACCTTAACATTCAAAACGGGGTGATGTTTTGAAGGGCATCTCAGCTGTTTAAAGAACTCACATACTGCACAGCGCTCTGAGTGTCTGGTCTTAGCTTCGATTACAGAAGGGAATGTGTGTTTGCGTGTGTGTGTGTGCACGGAGATGGAAAAGAAAATCTGGGATTTATTAAAAGCTAAGGTTTTAATGAGTTCTGCAGTCATTGAAAGGTTGCTGGAGCTGGCAGAGCAGTTATCACTCCGGGCTGATGTTCCTGCATTTGGATTAGGGGAGCATTAATAGTAGAATAGCTAATCTTTTGTGGCCAGTGCTGCTTGCCTGTGTTGATAAGTGTGATTAACAACTTTAAAAGTCAAATACATTAGCAAATGCCTTCTAGCTGCCAGGAATGCTCATGGCCACCCACGCTTCATAGCAAAATCAGAAACACAACAAGATCAGGAGCCTAGGATTCCTAGACCTTTTAGATAAGCATGCCTCCAAGTTTGTTTTTTAAGTTAGTTTCAATCAACCCATGGAGAACTATTGTTAGAAAGCAGTTAAATATAAAAAAATAAAATACAATGAAGAATGTGCTTTTTTGTTTGCCAAGTTGTAAAAGGATGATATTTGTTATGATTTTCAGAATCTTAAGTCTGCCTTTTTCTGAAATTTCAAACTGAACTCGGAAAGAGATCCTAGAATTTTAGAAATTCCATTGCACAATCCAGTTTTTGATGGTAACTCTGAGCAAAAGTCAGAACTCTAGGCTGCACAGGAATTGAGTAAGGCGATAGTAAGTGAAGAAATCTTTAAACAGTGGAAGAAATCCAGCTTCGAAAGCCAGCAGCCTGCCTTGCCACGTGATCAGAGCTTTTGTTCTAGCCAAACTGCAGCTCCATTGTCCATGCCCATTAGCATCTTCATTAAAGGAGGCCCTGTGCTAAGTGTTATAGGAGGAAGTTTGGACTTCTCTCCCAGGGTGAAAGCTCCCACCACTGAAAATTGGGTCAAAGGTCAGGAGGTAATAGGGGGTGAAAAGACAGGTGGAACACAGCATTAGGGTGGACCCCCAAGGGCAGAAATGCCAGTTTCCAGGAGGCAAATGTGTTCTTGCAGCCTTGCCCTGAACACAGTGCATTGAAGCAGGTTCGCCCCCGCAGGTAGTCTATGCTTGCTGCCTCACTGTTGACTTTCCCAGCTCTACTGCTGACCACTAGATCTTCAAACGCTTTCCCTGCCCCGAGAGAGCCAGAGTGGGCTCCATTTCTTGGCAATAGAAGCCAAGAGCCAGCTTTCTGGAGCACAGCATTTGTAGGAAGATGCTGATATGACAGAGGGGTTGTTTTCCGCTGTGTTTTTTCATTACTTACATCCTGCTGAGCCGCCACCGTAAACATGGTTATTCTTGTACCGCGATTTGTTTCCTCTGTTTTCCAGTATGACTTCCCAACCAAGGCATGGGTGACTTCTGGCTGACAAGATTTCTCCCCCATTTCTTTTCCTCCCCTTTAGGTAACGTAAGCCAGAAGTATGTAATTTTTGAAATTTTACAGATATTGAAATAGAAAGCCCATATATACAGTGGAACATCCAAAGAGAGAAAGCTGTATGGCCGTTTTCAAATTGCACCTGCTGTGGAATGAAGTTCTTAGCATTTGAATCCCCTGTAGAGCTGTTGTTAGCCCTACAGTTCATTTTCAGAACCCTTACGCTGCAGATACGCTGTCTGACTTTTCTTATGGAATCTTTTTGTATTTCTTTTTACAGTTTACTTATTTTATTTGAGAGAGACCAACAGACAGAAGTCTCCCATCTGCTTGTTCACTCCCTAGATCCCCGCAACAGCAAGGGTTGGGCCAGTCTGAAGCCAGGAGCCAGAAGCAGGGAGTTCAAATCAGGTCTCTCACATGGGTAGCAGGGAACTAACTCCTTCGCCCATCACCTGGTACTGCCCAGGGTGTATATCAGCAGGAAGCTGGAACTGGAAGTAGAGTCAGCACTCTAGTTCAGGCACTCTGATATTGGATATGGGCATCTTTACCCACTATGCCAAACATCTGTTCCTGGAATCTTTTCAGATAAAGTAAGTTCAAAAACTCGGGTCAGTAATCCAAATAGGCAAGCATTCTACCTTGGTTTGCTTCAGAATAAGGACATATGAGAGATAAGGGATAGATTGCCTTGATGTAGAAATGTCATACTCACAGAACTTTCTATTCCTTTATACAACACTTACAGCAAAGTGAAAACTTGGCATTTTATAAGGAAAAGTAACAATTTTTCCCCAGAAAAACAAAGAGGATTTAGTAATAGCCTACAGTTTATGATAACTCTTCATAGTTGTTTGGGAATGTAAATGCTGGCAATGGCAGCCTGGAGTGTTTGTTTTCAGAGCATACCATAAACATGGTTTTGTTTGGTTCTCAACACTGCCTGGAATGCTGGCTACTGAAAGTGTGTTGGAGGTATACCCGGTATCCTAAGAATCACAAGTTGCAACTTGAAAATGGCTTCCGTGACCCTGGCGATTGGAAAGTCCCAAACCCACTTTCTGCACATCTGCACCTGCCTGTCCTGCCAGCAGAGCCCCTGCAGACCAAAATCTGCAACCACTCGATTATCCTGAGTGCAGGTGTGCCCAAGCAGCACAGGACCCCTATCTGCAAGTTAGGCATTTCCCTTGCGTAAAAAAGAGCAGCAATTCAACAATAAAATGTGTCATTTACATTTTCTGCTTAAAGTGGGGTGGAAAAAAGGCAGGTGTACCCTGAACACTTGTGTGCATGCCAGAGGGCTCAACTGTCCCTTCTGGAAGTAAGAAGTAGATTCTACTCGATTTGTGTTCACATTTATGAGTTTGTGTGTTTGGTCATCCGTGCACCTATTCTGTCATACACCCAGGATGAAAAACTATTGGGAAGGAGAAAAAGGGGCAGGTCTGTCAGCTTCAGGTAGACAAGAGACCCCTCCAAAAAGTCACAGGTGTGCTTCTGACACTATTCAGGAGCAATGCTTCTTTCTTGTTCCCCACACCCCACCCCATACTACAGTAATCAACTGGGTTCCACTTAGCCAAGCTAGTCACTTTATTTGTTAATTTGAAGATCTCCAAGACATATTATCAATTGGAAAAATATGAATAGTACATACAATATGAGTCTTCTTTGGTGAAAAAGAATTATGGTTATGTAACAAATATATATACATATATATATACAGAAACATTTCAAAAAGCTCATAGAATTGAAAAATAAGCTTATTTTGCTGCAATTTTTTTGAAAATCATGCAGTTTTTTCCAAATGCATATTTTCCAAGAGCTTTTTGACAACTCTCTCATAAAATAAATTTTTAATTCCATTTTCATTAGATTTTTAAATTATTATTATTTGAGAGATAACGATAGAAAAAGATACAAACAAAGCTCTCATCTGCTGGTTCACTCCCCAAATGCCTGAAGCAGCCAGGTCTGGGACAGAGCCATAGCCTGGAGTCAGAAATGCAATCCAGGTCTCCCACATGGGTGGCAGGAGCTCAATTACTTGGGCCATTGCCACTGCCTCCCAAGGTCTTGGTTAATAGGAAGGTGGAAGAGCTGGAACTTGGACTCTTAGATAAGTGATGTGGGTGTCCTAACCAGTGTCTTAACTACAAGGCCACATGCCTACCATTCCATGAGCTTTTTGCAGTACCCTTGGGCATGTATGTATAGGCATATTTATGTGTATTTCACATACATATAATATGTATATAGGTGACACACATGCATACACAAAACACGTTCAGAATTACATATGGAACAGGCATTTGGCACAGCAGTCAAGTTGCCACTTGGGACACCTACATCTCATATTGGAGTGCTTTCTGTGAGTCCCAGCTCCTCTGCCTCTGGCCCAGCTCACTGCCAATGCGCATGCTGGTAGACAGCGAAGAGTGGCTCAAGTACTTGGGCTGCTGGAGACCCAGACTGAGTTCCAGACTCCTGGTTTCAGGATAGCCTGGCTGTTTCGGGCATCTGGGGACTGAACCAGCAGATGCAAGATCTCTTTCCATGTGTCTCTCTGCCTTTCAAACAAAGTGAAAATAGTGTTTTTATTTTGAAAAATAAGTATACATCACAAACTGTTAATAGTGACTACCTTGGAAGCAAAGTGAAATTAGGAGTTCAGAATAAAAATGGACTTTCAATTTTTTTTTTCTAAAGATTTACTCATTTGAAATTCAGAATTACAGAGAAAGAAAGCCAGTGGCAGAGAGAGAGAGAGAGAGAGAGAGACAGAGAGAACGCGTCCATCGCTGGTTCACTCGCCTATTGGCCACAAGTGGCCAGGTGGAAGCCAGGAGCCAGGAGCTTCTTCCGAGTCTTCCACGTGGGTGTAGGGGCTCAAGTACTTGGGCCATCTTCTGCTGCTTTCCCAGGCACATTAGCAGGGAAATGGATTGGAAGCGGAGTACCTGGGACTCCCAGGTGCCGTCACAGCAGGCAGAGGTTAACTTTCTACATCACAGCACCAGTCTTGGATTTCAATTTTTTTAGCCTGTACTTCTGCACTGTGAATTTTTTTTTTTTTTTTTTGACAGGCAGAGTGGACAGTGAGAGAGACAGACAGAGAGAAAGGTCTTCCTTTGCCGTTTGTTCACCCTCCAATGGCCACTGCTGCCGGCGCGCTGCGGCTGGTGCACCGCGCTGATCCAATGGCAGGAGCCAGGTACTTATCCTGGTCTCCCGTGGGGTGCAGGGCCCAAGCACTTGGGCCATCCTCCACTGCATTCCCTGGCCACAGCAGAGAGCTGGCCTGGAAGAGGGGCAACCGGGACAGAATCCGGCGCCCCGTCTGGGACTAGAACCCGGTGTTCCGGCGCCACTAGGTGGAGGATTAGCCTATTGAGCCGCGGCACCGGCCATGAATTTTTTTTTTGGTGTAATTAAAATATTTTCTGAAAATGTTAAAGAATATTTTATTTTGTTATATGTAATACTTTTTAATGTGATATTTTAGGTTTGTTTATTTTTTTACATTTTTATTTAATAATGCATTTTTACATAGACACAGCTTTAGGAATATAGTGGTTCTTTCTCCCATACCCCTCCCCAACTCCCGTCCCACCTCCTTCTCCCTCTCCCATCTCCTTCTTCATTATGGTTCATTTTTAGTATGACTTTATATACAGAGGACCAACTCCATGCTAATCATAGACTTCAACAATTTGCACCCACCCCCCACCACACACAACATGTAGAGTACAGTTGGGGAAAGAATTTGCAGTCGATTCTTATATTACAATTCAATAGGGACGGAGGTCCTACATGGGGAGCAAGTACACAGTGACGACTGTTGTTCCTTTAAAAATTAACTCTTTTTTTATGATATCAGTGATCATCCGAGGCTCTTGCCATGGGCTACCAAGGCTATAGAAGCCTTTTGTGAGCTGGCGCCGCGGCTCACTATGCTAATCCTCCGCCTTGCGGTGCCGGCACACCGGGTTCTAGTCCCGGTCGGGGCACCGGATTCTGTCCCGGTTGCCCCTCTTCCAGGCCAGCTCTCTGCTGTGGCCAGGGAGTGCAGTGGAGGATGGCCCAAGTGCTTGGGCCCTGCACCCCATGGGAGACCAGGAGAAGTACCTGGCTCCTGCCATTGGATCAGCGCGGTGCGACGACCGCAGCGGCCATTGGAGGGTGAACCAATGGCAAAAGGAAGACCTTTCTCTCTGTCTCTCTCTCTCTCTCACTGTCCACTCTGCCTGTCCAAAAAAAAAAAAAAAAAAAAAAAAAGAAGCCTTTTGTGACCATTATGTAACACTTTTTACAACATTTTTAAGAAAAATATTTCCAAGATTATTTTATTATTTATTAAAATATGTTAGATATTCTTTGACTTCACCTTGTGAAGATAACAAAATAATTTAGTAAAGGTGGCTGGATCCTTGGAGCCGGCACTGTGGCATAATAGGTTAAGTCTCTGCCTGCGGTGCCAGCATCCCATATGGACTGCTCCACTTCCAATCCAGTTCCCTGATAATAGCCTGGGAAAGCTGCTGGAGATGGCTCAAATGCTTGGGTGCCAGTACTCAGATTGAAGACCCAGAAGAAGCTCCTGGCTCCAGGCTTTGGATAGACCAAGCTTCAGCCATTGCAGTCATTTGGAGAGTGAACCAGCGCATGGAATACCTTCTATCTGTCTCCCTTTCTGTGTCTATAACTCTGCCTCTCAAATAAATAAATATTTTCTAGAAAAGTGGAAGGATCCATACTACAGGGTAAGAACTATATTTTCATATTTATAGTTCTATTCATGGCATTAATACAAATAATGTGACATACATGTCTGGTGGGATTTTTGCTTCTAATTTGTTTTACCAAAACTTTGGTGGATGTCTTAGTACCCAAGATCTAAACCAGACACAACCAATAGAAGCAGCTTTGTTCTGGGCTCTTTGGCCAAGCAAACTTTGGAATTTTTGCTGGTTTTCTTAAATGTCTTTTGGGTTCTATGCCTCATGATGTACCTGTCTAAAATGGGCAAGTAGACCATGCACAACCCTGAGGTTCTTTTTGGTAGTGAATGGTAGCCAGATAAGGCAAAAGAGAATCAGCTACTCTCTCACAAATCATACAACCAAGTCAGATTGGTAACCAAACATAGGACCAAATCCTGTCTGTTATTCTGATATACAGACATTTGTTAAAAAGCAAACACACCCCCTACCAGGAGGAGGAATTTTTTTTCTGCCAAGGGCCATTAGGATATTTATTTATAACACTGTTCACATGCCATACAAAAAACTCAAATTAAAAATTAGTCTTCTATAGATTCGTTGCTTTGGCAGGGCCATCCTAAATGATTTCACAGGCCTTAAACAGCCCACAGGCCAGGCGTAACCCACCCCTGCTACATACACACACACACACACCAGTTCATATAAACATGCAGGCTTGAAGAAGGCACAGCTCTTCCCTTTCCTTTTAAATGCTTCAATCACAGCCTTACTTAAAAGGTTCACCTGGGGCTTGAGGCAAGCTTCCAAAGGCAGATTCTGTTGCCTTTGTAGCAGTATCAGGCAAGCAGAGCCCTCCAGAGCTCATCACTGGATACAGGATCATGGAGGGATTTAGACTAAAGCGTTATCACCAGAGAGAGAGGTAAAAGCTTTATAGGATTTTTACACTGAAATACGTTTAGCCAGCCTGTATTTGGGGGATATCTTAATTCTACCAAGCACAGTAGTCAACCCATCAAAACCCATTTCTGACCCTCAGAATGCTGGCTGGAGGCTGTTGATGAAGCGGTGATGATACCAGTTCTGAAGTAGGTGCACCCTCTTTAGAATGCCAGCTATGTCATCTCGCAGACATTGAATGCTTGATTCGATGCTTCATGATACCTGGGTTAGAGTTTACCCTAAGTAATGCTCCACGATGTTTGTACCATAGCTGCTCAAATATTTTAAAATAAAATATAGGGGCAGTTCAGAGTGCCTGGGTTTCATGCTCATTTCCTGCCTCCAGCTTTCAGCTAATGCAGATCCTGGGAAGCAGCAGGGGCAGCTCAGGTCATGCCTCTGTCATCTACAGGCATCCTCCCACTAGAAGCAGCCCTACACTCTTCATACCTTTCACTGTGCTCTTATCCCGTTTTAGATTACATAGACCGAGCATCCAAAATCTGAAATGCTCCAAACCCTGAAACTTTTGAGTACTGACGCAGCACCACAAGTAGAAAATCCTACACCAGGAAACTTTATCTGATGCTCAAAACTGTTAAAGATATTGTATAAGAATACCTTCAGGTTCTGTGTGCAAGGTATAGGAGACTTAATTTTGTGTTTGAGCTTTTGTCCCATGTCCAAGGTTCCCATTATGTTTTTGTGCATATTTGCAAATTCAAAACATGTGAAATCCAAACAAAAGTCTTCTGGTCGTAAGCATTTCAGGTAAGGGACATTGAATCTGAAATTGCAGGTGCTCTTATAAACTGGCTACTCCAGAGAAGGCCAGCAACATGCACCCTCTGAGTTGGCCTGTATAGAAGGCCGAGTGAAAAGTGTTGATTACATTACATCTTCACAGTTGGCAGATTCTGTCCTTAAAATGGGTATGAACCTTTGTAGGGGAAGAAATCACACAGCTGAAGCCATTATGAAAGTAGATTAGCTGTGTCACCTATTAAGTCAAGCTGATTGTCAGTGAAGTGCAACTCAGGATACGAGCAAGCACCCAAGCCCATCTCATCTGCACTTCGTCAGCCCAGAGGACTGGAGCTGCCTGTAACACAGCCCCCACGGAGTAGAGTCTCACTGCATTGGGAAAACTCACTGCCTGTTAGCCACAGAAAGCAAGGACTTACAGTGCTATGTTGTTTCATAAAAGGAGTTTTTACAAAGATCTGCTTTCCTACACAAGCTCGTGGTCAGCATGATGACTTTCTCATGGAGGGAAGTGGTAGAGAGGTTGAGGGTGAGGGTGAGTGTAGAAGCTGGATCAGGTCAGGGATCCCTGAAAAAAAAAATCTCTCTTCTCACTTCTCGGTGACCCAAAAGTCCTGTCTCCCTGAAAATCGTGACATTCCGGGAGACTGGAAGGAAACGCAGGGAGTCTCAACCTTGAGGTGCCTGATTTTCCAATTTTCAAGCTCAGCTGCTCACAGGAACCTCTAACCCTCCTTTCAAGTGAGTTACACAACTCTTGTTCATGTGTAACTCACTTATAGATAATTGCAGGAGTCTATTGAGTGAGAATGTGGAAGAAGAAGGAAGGAATCAAACATTTACTATCCAAGCCCCTCCAACCTATCCTTGCCACATACTTTTTCTCCGTATAGCGTCCAGATAGACAAAATCGCAATTACTGTAGGCTCAGCGTGCACTTTATATTCTGCACGTTCTTCTCGGAATCCTTTTATCTTTAGTGCCCCTTATCATAGGCTGCAGTATTTAGTTTGATGCCATCCTTTGCCAGATTAAATATTTATACTGATTTAATATTCTCTCCGTTGTTGAACAATACAAATGTTGAATAATGACAACAAAGTACTTTATCATCTTCATTTAAGCTTGCAATCACCTCTGAGGTCTCCAGAGCTTACTCTTTGCCTTTCATGTTCAAGGACATCACTGAGAAATTAAACAGACTCAAATCCAGATCTTCTGATTCAGTATTCAAATCATTAGCTGTAGTTTAATAACACTCCTCTATGCTATTTGCACTACATGTGTGGCCCCTACTATCAGGAAAGAAGAGACGGAGTGTGAAGCCAAAGCCAGACCAGGTTTATTCAGAAGAACAAAGCCTGGGAGGGGATCACTCCCAGGTGAGCCACAGCAGAGAGTTAATAGCGAACACCTAGCAAAGAGAGAGCCGCTTCCCTCACAGACAGGCAGTTTATATAGTACAAAGTGGTGAGAAGGGGCTTGGGAGTCCGAGCTAAAGCTGTGCTGCAGAGATAGAGGGAGAGCCTGGGCTAGTTCTAAAGGTCCTGTGAGATTACAGTGTGAGCTCAGAGGGGTTTGGGCTGAGGCTGAGGCTGAGGCTGAGGCTGAGGCTGAGGCTGAGGCTGAGGCTGAGGCTGAGGCTGAGGCTGGATTCTGGGGCCAAGCTGCTGAGCTGGGGGCAGAGAGTTTAGGAGGGGTGGGGAGAGCTCAGGCTGATGGCTGGACTCCTCAGATAGTGCTGTGTCCAGCAGTCCAAGCAGGGCAAGGCTGGTCAAGGCAGGGTGGGGTTGTATTAGCAGAGCAGAGAAATGGGGGCCTGCTTGCTGTATGTAGGTGAGAGGTCAATATGGATCTAAGGCTTTTTGTCTTTAGCTGATAAGGTTAGATTACTGTTGACTGTGCAGAATATGCTGGTCTAAAATGCAATGTTTGTCCTCCGATTTATAGAAGAAGGTGGTTATACTGTCCCCTGTTCAGTTCCACTTGGTAGCAATCCACGTGGCAATGACAATTGTCTCTCGTCTAAAACTTGAAATGCATCCTGTACATTCTCTTGATGCTCCTAGTTAATTTGTGGCATAAATACCAGCAAACCCTGTCACTGTGGGTGCAACACCATCTGAATGTGAATGATGACCTCAGTTTTAGGACAGAAAATTACATGCACACCAGTTTTGTAATGTCCTGTTTGGGCATTTTCTCCTTGGAATTGGTTTGCGCAATTTTAACATGTTGCAAATTATTCAGTGATGGCTGTGAGTGTGTCTGTGTGTATACTTTGGGCATGGGCATCTTCTTTTGAGTCTTTTTAGGCATGAAGTAACCTAACCAGCCTTCCTGTGAAGTTTCAGGCTAACTTCATGTGGAATTTGTTATATAACGTGCTTGTCACGAGCGGTGCAGGGACCTGAGAGAAGGAGCACCCTCCTGGTTTGTGACAGACTGGCAGTGTTTCCCTCTGGTATGTGCCAGAGCAGCAGAGCCAGTTTTAAAAGAGAGGATTTATAGGAAATCCAGCTGTGAGTTTTCATTTTTTCTCTTAGAGCTGGAGGCGGGGCCAAAACCAACCTCAAACCAGGCACACATTGATCAGGCTAGAATGATGTGGGCCAGTCTCAGAGACTACAGCCGCGCACAGAGGAAATATTAGCTGGCAAAGATAACGAAGAGGAAACACAGGGACAGATGCACCATCTGTCAGTTTCTGAGGAGCAGTGTTCACGAAAGCAGAAAATGAAATGAAGAAGAGAGTGGTTTTGCTTCAAAGGGACAGCACAGCCTAAGGACATTTCTCAACAAAGTAAGTTTGTGTTCATAGACAGAGAGGTTGTGATGGTGGGCAAGACTGCAGTTACTTCCTAGTTGGCTCGTGAGTTTGGTTATTGATAAAGTTTTTCTTCGTGGTGGATTTGATGTTTGGAAGGGCGTTCTTTTACCATGAACTTGATTTAAAACTCAAAAGCAGTGCTTGTCATTTTGATCGTTCACTTTAGAAACATTTGTAAGATTTATTTTACTGTTGTTTAATCTCAGAGAGCATTGTTTAATGTCAGACTATAGATAGATGGAAGAGCTTCTTTCGTCGCTTTTCTTTTTTCCTTTCTTTTTCGCCTTTTTTGTTTTGAACTATGAACACAATTATCTGTATGTTTCCTCCAAAGCCATTTAGTGAGAGAGGGGCCCACCTTTCAGATTTAAGCAGCAAATACTATCCATTAGGATGCTTACTTCCACAAGATAGGTTATTTAAATAGTCAGGAATATGACCTTACTTCCTAAGGACTTTTCAGATAAAGGTAGCGATGCGGACACAGGTTTTACAGAAAACTGTTTCTGACTCTTCTCCAGTTTATCTTTCTCAAAAACACCATTACCTTTTCTAGAGCATAAGCTACCCTATGAAACTAGCCTCCTATTTTTGGTTAGTGCATTTGCCAACCTATTCATTTCCCAGCAAAGCTGCACTTGTACTGCCTGTAGCCTTATGTTACATCTGTGTGGTTTGCCAGCCATGTCAAATGTCGTATGTTTTATTAGGATTTGTCTAATGCCAAGGAGCTAAAGGAGTAATTAAGATGATAAGATTCTACAAGGAACAGCAGAAAAGTTTTGAGGGGGATCACAGGAGCCCTTTTGTTGGGAAAAGGCAAATAGTTTGTGATTTACGTAGGCAAATTGGGACATATTTTGCAACGGTCTTAGCAGCCTGTCTAGTCCAAATCAGAAGTGGAAGCTCTGGCTGTAAACTCGCAAAAGCAGAAACCACTCAGTGTTATGGCCCAATATGGATGTCGGAGCTCTGTAGCATGTGTGGGAAAATGGCCACAGTCCAACGTCTGGAATCGTTTATCTTCCGGTAGAGGCTACAAGACAACTGTGCTATGCATTTTGCAGAAATCCTTGCTGATTGATTTCATTTACATAGAGCGGGTGGCAGCGACTGATGGTGGGGACAGTTACAAGTGTGTGTGTGTGTGTGTGTGTGTGTGTGTGTGTTGGGGTGGGGAGTAGATATGGATCTAGTTCTGCTTTTCCTCAGATCCTAGACTCATTAGCAATCATAGCACCTTTGAATGAGAGTGTGCCATTCCTGACAACCATATGGTTTCGACAGGGTGCTTTCCACGCATTTCATAATAAATGCCACATTTATGTCAGTTCTACTGGGGAAATCAGAAACTGAAAGTTGAAAGTCTAGTCCTACTGTCTTTTTCAGTAGCTTATCCTGTTTCCCACAGTCTAGATTTGAGAACTGAGAGGAGGAAAATGATCAACCTATAGAGTTCTCTGTACGCTCCATGCAGTCTATGCATTTAGATATGCATGTGTGTGATATTCTTTGTGACATACTGACACGTACTATTGTTGATGTCTAGGTTCGTATCTCTGTGCCAGAAACTCATATCTGCCAGCCAGCGTGTTCTGCATGAGCTAAAATCACATGTGCCGACATATGCTGACATGTGACAGGATAGCATCCAGACCTGTTTTTCTAATGTGTGAAAGAATATTTGCCGACTTCTGACAGTACTTGTGTCAGACCTGATGGAGACATTTTAAATTCATTCCAAGGACTTGGTTCACAGTCTCACGATCCTTGGGTTTCAGCCACACCCTTATACTGCCTCAGTTTGTGAACTTGAGAAAGATAGCTTGCCCTTTAATAAATCTATCTCCCTGATAAAAAAAAAAAATTAGAGAATCATTCAAGCCATCTCTGACTCTCAGAGGCAGTACAAATGACACTAAGATACTTATAAGGTGCTTTTCACTGTTAACTTTTAGTACCTCAACAAGTTATGAAATTGGAACTTCTACGGGACCCTGAGAAAAGCTGAAAAGCTCTGAGCCATTACAAAGAAAGTTCTATAATCTTACATAATAGTACTATGGTTTATAGTGGACTAATCCTGAAGATATTTGCACTGATCCCTTCATAGGGACTTATTCTTGGATTTTCCCATCACAGTTCTCGGCATTGTGAAACATTTAGTTATTTCCTTAAACAGGTGAAAGTTTTATAAATAGGGTTAAAATTGGCGCAACACTGCTTTGATTTAGTATGGTTGAATATATGTCATTTTTAAGCCCACTGTAAATAAAATGGATAATAATGTGAACAAAAGTATCCAATATTTTCTTCCATTTTGTATGTGGGTGTACATATCATGTAAAAATAAATGTATGCTTATCTTCACATAAATCTATATTTCAAAAATATTTCAGTGAGAGTGACAGCATGTAAAATACAAAAGATGGGAGCCATAGTGTGTTTTCATTTTAAAGCACTCTAATTTTAAATGTTATCATTACCTGTTATCAGTGCAAAGGATTTCGGAAGTCAAACCTGCTGCCAACACCATTGGACTGTACACAGAACTGTGGGTACCTACAGCAGACACAGGCGGCCTTGTGATGCATGGCAGCCCTGGGAGCCACCCCCTTTAATGATGAGACCTTAGGCCGGTCACCTAACCCTACGAATCTGTTCTGTGCAATATGGAGATAAGAATCTATTTCATGCCACATGTGGTTAATATGTGGTGTTCTGTTCTTCCCTTTCTTAATAAATCCCAACCATCATTCAAAGGCTTCTCTTAACTCTTTCTGATCTCCTGAAAGGTATGCTTCCTGTGAGCCCGCAGAGCCCACCTCTCCAGGAAGGACTGACCAGCTCTCATGTTTCTGTTACTCTTCCCTGGCCTACCAGGTGACCCTGGTATACCACATGTCTCACATCTCCGTACTCTGCTCATTTTGGTGCAAGGGCTCTCTTCAGTTCTTCCCATATTCCATTTCAACTTTGTCCTCATCCTCCAAAGTTGTCATACACATCACTGGTCTTGGAAGCCTCTCCCAACTCTTATCTTCCCACAGAATTAGAGCCTTCTTTATTCATGATTGCTTCAGTGTAAACTTCTGATCAAGTCCTTATTCTAGTTTCCTCATTTTCACACCTTTCTCCCTTCCTAGGCTCCTCAAAGACAGAGAAGAGCCCTGTGTCTTTGATTCTCTGGTGCCTATCATGGTTTCTTATAACTGCTTGGTGCTAGGTAATGTGTATTGAATGAATAAGAAAGTCTTTCCATATGACTTCTTCACAGTATACACCATGACACCTCTTTTGCAATAGAATCCAGGTACTGATGTGTGTGTCTGGAATAAGTTAACCATTATAAAATGACACACAGACCATTTTTAGCTGAGAACCTGAGATTCCACCAACATAATGCCTATAAGTAACCACCAGTAGATGAACTCAACTGTTAACTCCCTAGTTCCACTTGAGTCCTACTGATCACACCCATGTCATAAAAAATTAAAACTGTCTGTTTGGGAGAGCTTTCATAGATCTGTGGTCAGGTTTGTTTGTTTTTGATTTTTTTTTTCAAAAGAAAATCTAACCAAATTTTTGTTGTAGTTTTGACAGTTTTTATTAAAGTCTTCTGAATCAGTAATTCCCCATCTTGGAAATTATCATAAGGAAATGGTTAAAAAAAAAAAAAGTAGACAAAGCTTTCTGAAAAAAAAATGTTTAGCATGTCACCATTCATGAATAATATAAAAAAAATGGCAAATGTGTTAAATGACCAGCATTATCTTTATAATTAAAGTTCTTAATAATCCAAAAATTACTTGATCAATTATATGCTAATTATATTGACCCAAGGGTTACCTTTTGTAGAGACTTCATCTAGAACCAAGGTTATACACAAAGCAATCAAATTTAGTGATTTCCTATCAAGCTTCTAATTTTACTACTGTCCCTTTTTTAAATTTAGAAAATGTTGAATATAAGGTAAGCCTTGAGCAAAAGTTTGAAAACTCTTTGACAGAAAAATAATCTTGGTATCAGGAGGGACCTAGAAGGAATGCCTTATATGCCTTATCCATTTTCATTCAAAAATGAGACTGCCACTGAGAGATGGAAATTCTTTTTTTTTTTTTTTTTTTTTTTTTTTTTTTTTTTTTACAGGCAGAGTGGACAGTGAGAGAGAGAGACAGAGAGAAAGGTCTTCCTTTGCCGTTGGTTCACCCTCCAATGGCCACCGCTGCCGGCGCGCTGCGGCTGGTGCACCGTGCTGATCCGATGGCAGGAGCCAGGTGCTTCTCCTGGTCTCCCATGGGGTGCAGGGCCCAAGCACTTGGGCCATCCTCCACTGCACTCCTGGGCCACAGCAGAGAGCTGGCCTGGAAGAGGGGCAACCGGGACAGAATCCGGTGCCCCGACCGGGACTAGAACCTGGTATGCCGGCGCCACTGGGTGGAGGATTAACCTATTGAGCCACGGCGCCGGCCGAGAGATGGAAATTCTAACAGTTTAACTTTTCTCTTGAACCAAGATTAAAAACAGTTAAAAAGGGAAAATTCGAGTCTACTTGTTAAATGACTATGAGGAAAACTATGTAAATTATGGAAGCTTTTTATAATCTCTCATTTAATCCTTTTCTACATGGAATAACTGGCAGAGGTAAAGCCATTTTATCATAATAGGTTCTGCATGTTATATCAGGATAGACCACAAGAATACTGGAAATAATCCCCTACCAAATCAGGGAGTCAGCCGAACTCCATGCTCCGCTCTGGTGGCCAGTGCCATGGAGACATGTGAGGGCATCTCATGCTCACAGAAAATAGAATTTACAGATAAGTTTATTTTGCTACCAAAAAAGAAAGGTTTGAAATCCATTTATACAAGGGGTCTTGAAAAATTCATACAAAATGTGTATTATAAAAAGCTGTGCATGTATTTCAAAGTTTTTGCAGCAAAACAGTCTTTTCTGTTTTTGAAAGGCAGAGAAACAGAGACACAGAGATCTTCCTATTACTGATTCACTCCCAAAAAGCCCACAACAGCTGGGCTGAGCCAGGCCAGAGGCAGGAGCCAGGAGCCCCATCAGACTTCTCACACATGGATGGGAGAGTTCCAAGTACTTGACCCATCACCTGCTGCCTTCTAGGGTGCACATTAGCAGGAACCTGGATTGGAAGTGGAGCTGGACTTTAACCCAGGCACTCCAGTATATGATGGGGGATCCCAAGTAGCATATTAAGCACTTTGCCAAATACATGCCCCTAAATTTATTTTTAATTCCATTTCCCATGGACTTTTTGAGGTACCTTCAAACTATTTATCATCTATATCTCTGCATTCAATAAAAGAGGTTTTCTGTTTTCATTGCTTAGGATAGTACTTAAAATACACACACCCCCACCACCATCACCACTAACAACACCATTCCCTGAAGCTCTCAGGAGAGAGGCCAGAGCAAAGGATTGCTGGTGGGCGGGCACATTTCCTGGATCCAGCTGCCCATCTGGTCCTTAAAATGCAAATGAGTCTGTGTTTTCTATTTTTTTTTTTTTTTAAGATTCATTTATGTATTTTAAAGGTAGAGTGACCTGGTGGCTAGGATGGGTGGGATCTTCTATCTACTGGTTCACTCAACAAATAACTGCATCTATCAGGGTTTCCCACATGGGTGCTTCTTCTGTCTTCTCTGGTGTGTAAGCCAGAAGCTGGGTTGGAAGCAAAGCAGCTGGCCCTCTGATTTGGGGTGCCACCATTGCAAGCAGCAGTTCCCCCACTGTGCCACAATGCCAGCCCCACATGCTTTCTTTAAAAACATGTCTAGATGGTTGGTTTCAGATGTGTGTCAGGTGTGCTGCAGAGTAGGAGTGCGTGCAGCAGGTCCTCTGTTTCAAAGCGTTCTCTATTTAAATGGTGAAAGAATGCCATGTTCAGAAATGAATATAGGCCGGCGCCGTGGGTCACTAGGCTAATCCTCCGCCTTGCGGCGCCGGCACACTGGGTTCTAGTCCCAGTCGGGGCGCCGGATTCTGTCCCGGTCGCCCCTCTTCCAGGCCAGCTCTCTGCTGTGGCCAGGGAGTGCAGTGGATCAGCGTGGTGCGCCGGCAGCAGCGCGCCGGCCGCAGCGACCATTGGAGGGTGAACCAATGGCAAAGGAAGACCTTTCTCTCTGTCTCTCTCTCTCACTGTCCACTCTGCCTGTCAAAAATAAATAAATAAATAAATAAATAAATAAATATAAACACATCAATAAAGATACAGATAAGCCCCAAATGGGCTACAGCTAAGCATTGTCGATCCTCCAGCCAGGCAGAAGGGCCACGAGTGCTGTCAACAAACCTGTAGAGAGGAGCACAAGGGAGGTGTGCAGTTACCCCTCAACCCCTGCAGAGGGGGGCCTCCGGGGAGGCCTCTTTATTCTGCACTCAGCACGGGGCAAGAGGACCCTGTCCAAATTTGTTGCTCATGGGCCTAGAATTCATACTCACTCTACTGCCTCAATAAAGATCGTGCTATAAAAACTCCTGCAATTATTGGTTCTCTGCTCTCCACAAGAAAACAATGATTTAGAACAATCTCCTGAGAACAGTTGTTCTTTCTGCATGTGCTTATTATCCTGCATCCTGGACTGTTTGTACGGGCCCAGCCAATGGCTGGCTGTATACATTTTGGGGAGGCATGCCCAGGAGGAGAAACCCTGCAAACAGATGAGATACAATTTCCTAAATTAACCATAAATTACTCCATGAAAAGAACCCTTACGTAACACTGAGACTGGTGTTCCTTGGGCCTTGCAAGTACTTGAAGAAAACCACAAAATAGTTAAACAACAGCAGTGGGGGCTCAGTTTAAATAAAAATGGTTTATTTTTAGTTAAAGATCAATCTCTGAATTAAGTGACCTCTCTGTGCCAGGCATGACAGCAGAGAGAAAGAAAGTATATGAATCTTTGGAGTCTACTGTTAAATCTGCTTCTTCATGGTGATTTAAGCTATAATTTTATTTTTCTTTTCAGTTCTTCTGGCATCCACTTACTTGGTGTGGGAGTATTCTACAAAGGGCCAGATGCTTATCTCACTACAATTCTCTTGTCTCAGAGTCCACAGCTAGTGACATTGTGTATTTCATTTCAATAGGCATTTGCTGAGCATCCACTATGTGCAAGAACTGTGAAAAAAATATTTCTGAGGATGTTATCATCCCATTTTGGGGATAGATGTGGACATGATTCAAAGAAAAATGATTTTTATGCTAAGTTGGGGCTTAAGACAGTGGAGCACATGTTTGGGTTTACTTGGAAGAATGGGAACGCTTCATGGTGAGATGAAGCTTCGCCTGGAAACATCAGTTGATCTTGGTAGAGTGAAAAGTAGGGAGCAGATGCTCAAGCCCAAAGGTTGTATGTCTAAAATCAAAAGGACTTTAAACTGCTGGGCGTTCAAGAGTGGATGAGTGGGCTCTAGTGTGACTCTGCCTTAGGACATTTGGAAAGGTAGCTGGATTGTAAGCAGACTGGAAAGAGAGATGGATTGGAGCTAGAATTTTGCTTAATAATGACCCAGTGCACAAGAGTAGTGATATTGGCCATTTATCACTCTATTGTTCCAATTATACAGTAAGTACTTGATTATTACTGTTGTTAACCTCTTAATTTATAAATTAAACTTTATCATGGGTACATATGTCTAGGAGAAAGGACAATTTATATAGGATTCAGTACTCTCCTTGGTTTCAGGTATCCTATAGGGATCTTGGGATATACCCCTCAGATAAGAGGACAATCACACAGCCTGAACAAAAACAGGATAAGCAAGGAAGGCCTCCTGGAGACGAGACTTGAGTGAAGATCTGGAGGGATGAAAGGTTAGCTGAGGTCTGTGAGATTCCAGGACAAGATGGTGCCAAGCTGAGGGCACAGGATGGATTGAGTCTGGTGCTGGTGAGCCTGGGCTGCTCTGTTCAGAGCTGACTGGCCATGTGGGGGAAAGGAGAGAGAGGAGCAATTTCAGCCAGTGTCCTGTAGTGCCCGGTGGTTTCAGTTTATACAGAATAAGTCAAAGATTACTTGGGAGTCTTAACCTGAATAAATTAAATTGATATATTTGGTGTTCAAAGAGCCTTTGAGAATGACCTTGATGAACTCGTTAAGGGAAGAGATGAAATCAGCCAAGAGTAAGCAAGCAATGTGAGACCAGGGCTGGGAATTGGGAATCAGAACTGAAGTTTAGGAGTGGGGGCTGGGAGGAAGGGGAAAAGCCCTTGTTGGGTTTGAATGTAAGAACAGATGCAGAGTGTACATGGCCACGGGGTTTTGTGGATCCGTGCAGCAGGCGTACGTTAGCACTCCTGTGTGGGCACCACTGTGCTGGAAACAACATACAGAAGTGGGTGACGCTTGCTGACAGAGGGGAAAGGGAATGTTCACAAATGTATAAAGTTTCCTTTCTCATTTTGATAGAATGGGATGGCACAGTTAACCGTGACAGTAAGTCCATTTGAGATACAAACAAATTTTATTGGATTGATTTCCAAAAGGTCCATTTTAAAAATCTTTTTCCCTCCTTGTCTGTAGAGGTAATTCAATAAACAAACAGTTGTATTCCTCAATAATTAACCCTGCCTAAATCTGTCAGTAGGACTGAGTTTCCCTACCCATGTGCTTTGAGGGTGTCTCATGTAGGATATGGGTGTGTGTTGAATAGGTGACAGGTGTGCTGAACACACTGACTCCTCAGCCTTGGGCTGGCTGAGCAGGCCCTAGTGTAGCCCACACCTTTGTCAGATAACCTTGGGCTTCCAGCAGGCTAGTAGTTTGTCCCAGGGTTTACTGCAAGTACTGTCCAGTGTATCCCGTGTTGTGAAAAAGATTCAGGCAGTGTGTTCTCAGAGATGGCCCACAATATCCTACTCTGGACTCACCATCCCTAGCATGGTGGCCCACCTTCTTTTGAACGTAGTTGTTTCTCAGTATCCACAAGGATTGGATCCAGGACACCAAGTCCCAGGAATGTGCAGGCCCCATCACATAAAATGATGTAGTGATTACATATAATCCCACATACATCCTCCATATACTTTAAATAATCTCTAGATGATTTATTATACCTACCACAATGTAAATGTGATATAAAGAGTTGATCCATATTGCTTAGGGGATAAAGATAAGGACAGATACTTACACGTGTTCATACAGATGCAATCATTTTAAAAACATTTTCTATCCAAGGTCATTTGAATCCTCAGATGTAGAAGCTGCAGATATGAAGGGTCAGCTGTACACCCTATGAGTAACAAGACTTTCCACAGTCCTCCCAAGGCCTCCGTCTCCACATATAAGTTATATCCATGTTCCACTATTATTAACTAATATCTCAAATCATAAATGCCAAAGTTCATCAACAGTTCCGTAAATCTCTATTTCAAACAATCTTCTAGGCAGTCTTTAATAAGTTCAGCTGGCTTCTAGCCTGGTCTAAATTGATCTCCGTCCTGCTTGCCTTGTAGATGTGACTGGTGACAGGGGACAGAATCGGAGGAAAGTTCAGCTTTGTTGACCACTAGTTGCTAGTGACTCATGTTTTCTCTTAGTGGTTTCTTTGCAAGAAGCTTTTTAAGTCACTTCTCCATTTTGTAAGTGTTGGTTGGGTTAGCAGTAAGCAGTGTAAGTCTTGTCTCCTCTCAGCTGGGTAGATGGAGGCGGCCCTGCATCCACTGACTGGCAAAACTCAAAGTAGTTGTGTCCAGGAGGCCGCTGCTGCCAGCCCCCTAGGCTGTGCAACTCCCCCCACCAGGGAGGGTGCCTTGGATCAACTCTTGGTATTCAGCACTGGCATGACAATTGATTTATTCGAGTAAAATATTTTAAATAAAAAATTACATTTTTAAAAGATTTATTATTTATTTGGAAGTCAAAGGTACAGAGAGGGAGGGACAGACAGAGAGATCTTCCATCTGCTGGTTCACTCTGCAGAAGGCCACAGCAGCCAGGACTGGGCCAGGCTGAAGCAGGAAGCCAGGATCTTTAGCCAGGAGCTCCCACAAAGGTGCAGGGGCCCAAGCACTTGGGCCATCTTCTGCCGCTTTTCCCAGGCCATTAGCAGGGAGGTGGATCAGAAGTGGAGCAGCCGGCACACAAACCAGTGCCCATAAGAGATGCCAGCATTGCAAGCAGCAGCTTTACCTGCTATGCCACTGCATCGGCCCCACAAATTACATTTCTAGTCTACTCGTTTGAGCACTGTTTAGGAGACAACTGTCCTTGTGTCCTGTAAGTCCCTCCTTAATGATAAAAACAAAAATGAAACTTTCAGTTCTTATGTGCTGTGCATCTGCCAACCATAGGACAGATCACCTCACTTCATCTGCACAGCCAGCCTTTGAGGGGGGATCATTCTCTACATTTTGCAGATGAGAAAACTGAGGCTCAGAGAGGGTTAGTAACTCTTCCAAGGAAGCGTTGCTTGTAAGAAAGAGATTTGAAGCCAAAGATTTTCTGATCTTAACTATTATCTTAATTCTTTTAGGGTCCGAGTTAATTTTCCTTCTTGTGTCTAAAGAACTAAGACCTGAGAAACAACGAATCTTGAGTTCTCAAAATCCTCTTAGGATAATAATGCTGTGGGTGGCGTGTGTCAGCTTCCTGGCTAAGACTGTAGCACCGTCATGGCTGGTTTGTGTCCCTGGCACAAATCTGGTTGCTATGGGATCCTTCACATGGGAAAATATTTGTCATCTCCAGGTGGTTGGAACACCAGACCGGCTGACTGATCTTTCGGTGAATATCAGCAATAGTTTAGTGGGTTATAGGGAAAGAACTGGAAGGAAAACCTAGTCTCTGGAGACTTTGATGAGGTAGGGCTAAAGAAGTTCACATTCCATTTCTACAGCTACACAATTCCAGCTTTAACCAGCTGAGTTACAGAGAGTGGCGAGGTCTACAAAGCTGAAGCAGCTTCCCTTCCTGCGGGAGTGTATATTGCATTAGAACAGTGAATGTGTGGACCCAGTGCAGTTACATGACCATCCCCAAAGTGATGCCAGGTTAGTCATTTTAATTGTTGGCCAGTGATTTAAATCATCTCCTCAGCCCAAACTTATTCTCATTGAACATGATTGCATCCAGATAACGTCCTCTTCCAGTAAGAAAGGGAGAACAAAGGAAAGAGAATAGAATATGGTTTACTAGAATCTCATAAAATTTCTTGCACAAGAAGTGCAGAAGCATGGGAAAATATGAGTTCTTTTATAAAAACAAGCATTTCCTTGAAGTCCCTGCAAGATTGCAGCTCACATAACATATTGGTATGTGTATGTGTTTATACAAGAGGAGGCTCTACCACCAGAAAAATGTGAATCAGTCTCCACGGTAGCTATGGTCAGCTTTTGAAATGACTAACAGTATTTATAATATTCTTTTTAACAATCAATTTATCACTCATTTCTGATTTTTTTAAAACCTCCATTTTTAGTTTCTCCAAAGCAACCTCTATCAGGGAGTTGTGAACTGTTTTTCTTTTCATCTTAATTCCTCATTATTTTGAATTTGTCCTATATGCTGCCCAATATCAACAAAGAATACAACATTGAAAAGTTGTCTACAAACAACAAATTGTATCTGCTGCTTATTAAAGCAATTTTATTCCATGCTAGATGCCTTAAAATGTGATGTCTAAGAACAAACCTACTTTCAAACCTAAAACACATGCATTTCCTGTAATCTGATCATATAAGGACTTACATTTACAAAATATGTCAAAGGTATATGTATGCATCTTTGTTTTTATTTTTTTTGACAGGCAAAGTGGACAGTGAGAGAGAGAGAGAGACAGAGAGAAAGGTCTTCCTTTTGCCGTTGGTTCACCCTCCAATGGCCGCCGCAGCCGGCGCACTGAGGCCGGCGCACCGCGCTGATCCGATGGCAGGAGCCAGGTACTTATCCTGGTCTCCCATGGGGTGCAGGGCCCAAGCACTTGGGCCATCCTCCACTGCACTCCCTGGCCACAGCAGAGAGCTGGCCTGGAAGAGGGGCAACCGGAACAGAATCCGGCGCCCCGAATGGGACTAGAACCCGGTGTGCCGGTGCCACAAGGCGGAGGATTAGCCTAGTAAGCCGGCACCAGCTTGTGTGCATCTTTAATATAAGTGAAAATTCTTTTTAAAAGTGAAAATGTTAATCTCCTTTGTAAACTGAATTTCATAGAATAATATTTCCAACATTAAATATTAACCATCCCTCTGTATTTAAATTAAGGTTTATTTACAGAAATTCATTTAACAGAATTTTAAGGAAATATCTGTTTTTAAAAGGGAAGTATATTTATGGCTCAAACATCATCAAATAAAAGTATGTTTATTAGGCCTGGGTCGTGTTCACGCCCCCATTCCTGTGGCTTCACTGCTGAGTGCAGCCCATTGAATGCAAGTCCAAGTGCAGGCAAGAGCCGGGGTGCCTCTGTGCATTTGTTTCTACTTAGCAAGAATTCTTCCTTTTTCCTTACATAAGTGAAAATAGGCTCTCCCAGTCCTGGCATCATTCTGGCCTACTTGCTAATAAAGAAACTACAATGTGAAAACCTCAGCTTAAAGGATCTTCTTTGCTTCAGCTCTGGAGGGAAAAAATGCATAATCCTATCACTCTCAGTTATCAGTGCCATTTGAAATCCTGACTGCCTTGATAATCACCATGGAGCTGCATAGCACTTAGCTGGTAGATAACTAAATTTAATTAATAGTACCGATGATGGGATAAGCCTCCTCATTTATTTAACTGATCTGTGCACTTTCTCTGTGTGTCCCTCAAGTTCAGCTCTTTCCTTTTCTTCTGGAGTCTTTGTTTTCCTGCTGCAAAGGCTGTGTGGCAGCCAACACAAACACTGCAGTGAGGCAACGTGGAGCAGTGTGGCTTGCTGGGGAAGTGGGAGATTCAGGTTTGCCTCCGACACAGTCTTGGTTGTGTGTGTGCCTTCCTTCCGCTGTGAATTTCTGATTGCTCATCTCCAATCGGTGAGAATAGCAACTGCCTCGGAGCGACACAAGGGTGACCGGGCACTCAGGCAGAATCCACATTTTTCATAATCCACCTTTTTTCATAATCCATATTTTTCATGAAGTTCTTGAAGTACCCTCATAGAGATTTAGTGACTGATTAAACTATGGGTAAATGACCAGGGCAATTATTTAAGCAAGTTTTTTTTTCTTATTTTTGGTTGCATTTTTTAAAAAGATTTATTTATTTGTTATATTTATTTATTTGAAAGGCAGAGTTACAGAGAGAGAGAAACCTTCCATCCACTGATTCACTCCCCAAATGGCCACAATAGCCAGAGCTGAGCCAGTCTGAAGGCGGGAGCCGGGGGCTTCTTCTGGGTCTCCCATGAGGCCCAACCACTTGAGACATCTGCTGCTTTCCCAGGCACATGATCAGGGAGCTGGATCGGAAGTGGAGCATATGGAGTGCCGGCGTCACAGGCAGCAGCTGCCACAATGCTAGCTCCCCATTTGGTCGCATTTTTATTTATAATCTCTACTTTCCTTCTAAAGGATTTGGAAACCTGTTGTGGTTTTCTTATCTATTTGTTCCCATTTAGCTATGAATGACAACTAGAATCACAGCCAAAGTTGTTGCTTTGAATTGCAGCATCCCCATCTGTGACCTTAAGTGCCCTATTTAACTTCCTTGAGACTTGGTTTCTTCTACCATAAGACCTTCCTAAAAGTTCCTGTGAGGATTAAGCGAACCATTGTACTTGAGGCAACTAACATCATCCCTGGCACTCAGTATCAATGATAGCGATACAGATACCTGTTAGCAGAATATTTAAATGGCGAATGAAAGAATTTTAAAAATAATTAAATGGATTTTGTGAGTTCCTGTAAACCTTCCTCATTCAATTTATATGAGAGAGAACATTCACAAAGATGCCTCAAAATATGTGCAACCTTCTAAAAAATCACAAACCTTTAATAAATACCATTAACAAGTATGCATGATGATTAATATATTAAGGAATAATGGAAGCCAAGTTACTAATACGTTGTTTTTGCTTCTAAGTAGTGCATTCTCTGGTTAGGAAATACTGCAGTTATAGGGAATCTTTATCTCCAAACTACAAGATGCCTAAAGCCTTCCCATGCTCTAGAATGTTTTTTTTTTTTTTCTTTTTCCTTTTCAGTAGTAACTAGTGAATTGCCAACAAGTTTCTCCATGCTGCTATGTGCCTGACACTGTCAAATGCTATGGGAGCCACTAAGAAAGAAACAGTCAAGTTCACGGACTCCTGAACTTGATTTCAGAGAAAGCAGTCCAAAGCCATGAGCACCGAGGCCAGACTGCCTGATTTGCAAGCTGAGTGCAGTCTGAGGTCATTTATCCAGACGTTTTAATAATTGTCTTAGAATAACTGACTGCTTTTAAGGCAGCTTTATTCATCTCACTGTAGTCAGAATCCTATCTGTCTTCTCAGTTTTATTAGAAATGGATTATAAAACAAGGAGAGATTAGCAACGCTGTATTTAAGAATCAAATTGAAAAAGAAGACCCAGCAAGGGTTGATGCCAGTGACCAAGATGCAGCAGCAGAGCCTGTGGGTTCTGTGACTGTTTAGCGGGCTAGGTTAGAGACCACAGTATGAAGTCATGTCAGCCCTTTGGCCTGGAGCTGGCCAACCGTGCCTTCCTAGCAGCCAAGAGTGTCAGAACTTAACTTTCCTGCAGCAATTGCTCGGTTTCCTTGGATTCCCTTAACATGCGTGGGGCCATGGTCTACAACCACGTAGCCAGAATGTCTGTGCAGGGTTTGTCTTCTCTAGAGCCCTCTGACATTGTTCCAAGGTGACCTTGCTTCGCAGATTTCAGGTGCTGTCCACAGTAGTATCTCAAGAATCATAGAATTCTGTGCCCTTAAAGGACTGTAAAGGAGATCTCTTTTTTTTTTTTTTTTTTTTTTTCTGGCAAGAAGACTAAGATCAGGGAGTGCCAAGCTTTGTGGCCAAAGTCACACAGCTACCAAGCCACTGTGTTGAAACATTTCATGACAACTTCTTGACTCTGTGGAGCAGTGATTCGTTCTATTTGTTGTTAAAGAATTTTTTTTTTTTTTAATTTTACTTATTTGTGAGACAGAGAGAAAGAGAGAGCGCTACCATCTTCTGGTTCACTCCCCAGATTCCTCTCAACAACTGGAGCTGCATCAGGCCAAAGTCAGAAATCAAGAACTCAGGCTAGGCCTCTCACGTGGGTGGATGGCAGAGACACAACTAAGGCACACATTAGCAGGAAATTAGCTGGAATTGAACCTCCAGCAGGAATTTGAACATGGACCCTTGGAGATGGGACATAAGCAGCTCAAGAGGCATCCAACTGCCAGGTCAAGGCCTTTGCCTTCTGTAAGCTTTCTTTTTTTCTCTCATTGTGTGAAGATATACACTTCTAAAAATCGAAAAGAAATTTTTATAAGTCTTTTGGTAACGACAATAATTGGACTATGATCAAGTATTTTGTAAAAAATTAAAAGCATTTGGAAAATGACTGTTCTCTATCTAATAATCCATAATGAGCTAATTGTCAGAGCATCCCAAAGAAAAATGCATTTAAAAATCTGAAAATCATGTCTGTATGCAGTTTTTGACAAGATCAGTTTAGTAACTTTACATCATAACTTATTATAGTAATCATACCTTGTAAATTGTTTGCAAAATTCCAAAATCTTTTTGGAAATTTGAGTATAATAATGCATTGGAATAACACTGGGCTTTTTGTTTTTTGTTTTTGGATGCCTGGATGTTTTTAAGATTATGTCATTGGTTGGGCACATTGAGAAATGAGTGCAGTGCTGCCACTGTACATCCTTTATTTTACTCTGACACGGCATTCGTGCTGAGAGCCGTACGCCTCAATATATTTGGGGTTTGGCTTTCATGCTTATCTCTGAATCCTTGTTCAGCGTGCGCTTAGGCCATGATGGAACGTCAGCACTTTCTCAGAAATCTAAGGTTAGCTTTGAAATCCTGATTTGGACAGTAGCATTTCAGAGTGTTTAGAGTAGGTTGAGCTGAAAGGAGGTGAGCTTTAAGATGGTGAATTTCAATGAAGGACTCCTATGGAGTGCCTGCTAGAAACTCCGAACACGGAGGCCAGGACAAAGGTAGGGAGAGCAGGTGCCGAGAACCCTTTTGTAGTTAGGGGACTAACTGAGCCTGCAGAGAATTATGTTAGAAAAGTGTCCACTTCTCTTTTTAGAGGAATAGCTGTGAACTGAGCATTGTCTGCAAATAAAGGCACCAGTGTGTGACAAGAAAGGCAAACAAGTTCTTTCTTTGTTGGAGGGAGGTTCAAATACAGCCAGGAGATGACCAAATAGGTGTTCTGGTGGACTCCTGCCACACGTCATAGGGCCAGAGGGAGGGCGGGGTTTGTTTAGGTAATGTGAAAGGATGACAGATTGAGGATCTCTTCTCACTTTCTCACTTCCTGCCTTCCCTTCCTTCCTTCTTTCCTTCCACATTTCCACCCTGCTTTCCTTCTTCTATGTCTAGCCATTAAATACCAGTTTTCCAAAAGGTACGGCCACCTTGGAGATTCCAACCAAATTAGAAATCACTTCTCAAAAATATACAAAAGGAATAATAACAAATCTTGATTTGTAACTCTTATTTATGGATTTTTGTGATATATCAGACTGTGTATGGTACATTTTTTGAACGGTAAAAAGCAAGGAAAGGCAACATTTTTAAATGACAAAAGTGAACCCTAAAGATAGAGTTTAGAAAAATTGACTTATACATGGTAGGCAGGTATAAGTGTTTGTCCCAATAATCGGTAACAGTGAGTTAGAAAAGGAGGCCATCGCCGCGGCTCACTAGGCTAATCCTCCGCCTTGCAGCGCTGGCACACTGGGTTCTAGTCCCGGTCGGGGTGCCGGATTCTGTCCCAGTTGCCCCTCTTCCAGGCCAGCTCTCTGCTGTGGCCAGGGAGTGCAGTGGAGGATGGCCCAAGTGCTTGGGCCCTGCACCCCATGGGAGACCAGGAGAAGTACCTGGCTCCTGCCATTGGATCAATGCAGTGCGCCGGCCACGGCGGCCATTGGAGGGTGAACCAACGGCAAAGGAAGACCTTTCTCTCTGTCTCTCTCTCACTGTCCACTCTGCCTGTAAAAAAACCAACCATGGCCGGCGCCGCGGCTTACTAGGCTAATCCTCCGCCTAGCGGCGCCAGCACACCGGGTTCTAGTCCCGGTCGGGGAGCCGGATTCTGTCCCGGTTGCCGCTCTTCCAGGCCAGCTCTCTGCTGTGGCCCGGGAGGCAGTGGAGGATGGCCCAGGTGCTTGGGCCCTGCACCCCATGGGAGACCAGGAAAAGCACCTGGCTCCTGGCTCCTGCCATTGGATCAGCGCGGTGCGCCGGCCGCAGCGCGCTGGCCGCGGCAGCCATTGGAGGGTGAACCAACGGCAAAAGGAAGACCTTTCTCTCTGTCTCTCTCCCTGTCCACTCTGCCTGTCAAAAAAAAAAAAAAAAAAAAACAAAAAAAAACAAACAAACAAACAAACAAAAAAAAACAAAAACAAAAACAGTGAGTTAGAAAAGGAAATACCTAGTGTCACTTTATAGTCTTCAACCTAGAAATCAAGTTTAGCCTGAAAGGCAATACAAAAGCACAGGAATGTGGAGGGTTTTATTATTAAGGCAAAGTGTCTCACCATTTGTCACTTTCATACATGAGTCTGACAGGCTCAAGAGCTTTCTTTATGAAGAACACAGGAAACAAGGAAGCCTTCCTAACCCAGTCAGTATCCCCTCAACGGATCTGCCGTAAATGTCTTGCTAACACCAGACTATGTTTTCAATTCATTTTGTTCTCTAAAACGGATGAACAGTGAAGCAAACCTATTTGGTCAACTGAATAGTCTTTTTTGTGTGTGTGTGTGGGGTGGGAGTGGAGGTGGGGGGAGCCTGCATCCTTTACAAAAGAAGCTGCTCCCAATCTGTCCTAGTGTGGTGCGTATTGAAAGTTAAATGGTTTCCATGAAAACAAAAATAGATGGAAAATACAAAAGAGTTCTTGAGGAATGTTTAGAGTGAGCTCGTGTGTGTGTGTGTGTGTGTGTGTGTGTAGTGGCCAAGAATACCTAGAAATTTTCCTCAGAATTAACTCTCTGTTTTCAATTTTAATATGCCAGTATTCCTATAACTCATTCAATATTCATTATTTCCATAACAGTTAGCCATATACCTGTTCTTTTCCAGATATATATTAGCCATTGGTGAATGGACATCAGATAAGGCAGGGATCCCTATCCTCAAGATGTGTATAAATACTAACCAATTAAAAGTTGATTTCCCACTCACACTGAGAAACACATCCTGGCTGACTGAAGCTCCACTACCCCCACATAGAGCTTCTGAGATCACCTGGGCTCTGCACAGTTGGGCACTGGGCAAACCCTGGTGGAGAGAGAAGGGGAACAGGTGGCAGATCACATGACACATTCACCATATGCTTTTGGTGTTGACTAACAACAAGGGAGGCTGGGAATTATAGCCCACCCATGTGACTGTTAAATCTCTGCTGTTATATTACTTTATAATTCTTAGTTTAACAAAGAAATTTTACCAAGGTAAAATATCCTGTTCTTCAAATTGGCCTGGAGAACTTAAGATTCGTATGCTATCTCCAATGTATTAATGACTTTATAAATTAACAAATTCCTAATGACAAATATGGTCAGGGATCTTAATAAAATCATGCCCATCCAACCACTTTCTCTTGATCAGGTCTCAGATTTGCCCACTCAGACTTCTCATAAATGTGAGATTGATGGATTTACTTTTAGTTTCCTTTTCCCTCCATTCTTCCTGAAGTTGCAAATAATCACCGGCCAGTTGAAGAGTGGAGTCAGGTTCCTGGCAGTAAACCAAGCATTAAATAATGCACAGCTTGTGTCTTTATTTTGATTTCTATAATTATCTCCTACAAATCCACAGTGCTGGCAACTCCCTCTCACCACCTGCAGGCCCATATCTCTCTCCACCTGCCTTCTTGGCCACTCTCTCCTGCTGGCCATGGTCATTCCCATCACATCTCCCAGGTCAAGGCTCTCACAGAAGAGGAAGTTTAAAGGACAGGAAGTGACTCAGTGGTTCCCCCAGAGGTCAGGTGTGTGGGTAGTGAGAGACAGCCGGAAGAGAGAATTGCAGATTAGAAAAATACCCAGATGGGAGAGTGACCAAGGCTGGAATTTCAGAAATGACAATGACATCAGCATTAGTGATAAATACTCCTCCACTTTCCCAGACAAGCATCTCCAAGCACTGCTGTGAATTGTTTCCCATCTATTTTCACAGCATGACCAGAAGTCAAGAGGTAACAATAGGAAGCCTACAGGAAATGGTTGTAAATGCTTGAAGCAGAATTTCGTAGCAGGTTTCTGGCAGAATTTGCTGGTAGTTTAGTGATACACGGGGTTTGCTAATAGAAGCCATTACACCAAAGAGAGATGCTACAGAGAGTTACAGAGAGAAAGAGAGAGAGAGAGAGATTCTCTGCAGACTGGTTCACTCACCAAACGACCACATCGGCTGTGGCTAGACCAGACTAAAGTCAGGAGTCAAGAACTCCATTAGGGTATCCCAGGTGGATGGCAGGAGCCCAAGCCCCTGGACCATCCTCTGCTGAGTGGAACCAGCATTCATATGGGATGCCTGTGTCAAAGGAAGAGGTCTAACCCCTGAGCCACAATGCCGACCCCAAAGGGAATTTAAAAACCTAGTTTTTTGTTTTGTTTTGTTTTGCTCATGGGGTTATTAATTTCAAATACTCTAAATTTGCTGATCCAATTTTTGTGTTATAAAACAATTAATAATCATAGTTAAGAAAGAAGAAAAGCCTTGTAACATTTAAAACACCGATGAGAATATCTGTTCCTTAGTACCTGTACTAGACAAGAGCGCGTTTTTGGTACCAAAGAGGAGTGAGTCTCTTAGAAGCATTATCTTTGCTACTTTTAGTCAACTGTGGAATGTTTTTAGACTATATTTATGGTCTTGAAGGGAATGTAAGAGGAAAGACTTGGAAATTTCAAACAAAAGATTGGCCAGTGGAATTATAATGTAATTCTTGAGCTGTCTTTTCTGAGTTGAAAGTTCTGATTACTACTAAAAAGACTCTTACTGATGATGTGAGTAAATGGAGCATACTCTACTTTGTAGCTTCGTCTAGTTGAGGACTTTGGTTCATTGGAAGTGTGTGGTTTCGTTTGCTCCGAATGGAATCCTTTCTCCCTGGCACTTTACTTTGAGGCTGTGATGCAAATCCTTGGTGTTCCTTTGTACTGTGAGTGAAAACAATGAAGAAAGGAAGTGTGGAGGCTTGGAATCTCAGCTGAGGCTTGCAGGTCACGGGGGAGCAGTGAGGTTCCTCTCCAGTGTTAGCAGCCGGAAGCGGAGAGGGGAGGATCATCTGCTCCCTGCTCTGAATTTCTTTGAGCCTCCGTGCTGGAATCTTCCTTGGTTCTCCAGGCAAACATTACTCAAGCCCCTTTGGGGTGCTGGGCGTCATGCTGGAGCAGGGGAAGCAAAGACAGTGTCTGTGGATGGAATCAGAAGAGCAGATCAAACTGAAAATTCCAGCGCCGGGGTAAGTGCTGGGTCAGAAGGACACAGAGGATACAAAGAGAAGGGGAACCCTACGCCCTACGTAGCTCTCGCAGCAGGAATGGCGATGTCTTGTGGCCAGGGAGGACTTCTCTCGCAGAAGACAGAGCTGTGAATAAAGGGGGTTGGGCGGGGGGAGTGGCAGGAGGGCAGAAGAATGAGAATTGGCTGAGCTGATGAAGTGGGAGAAGATTCATTCTAGGGAAACTCCTGCAGGGAGCAGAGGATGGTTGTAGCAGTAGAAGAGTTGGTGGCAATTTTAGGGAACCCCAAGAAAATGGGTAGTACCGCTGGGGTTCAGGTCATGTGGGCAGTTGAGGCACAGAAGGACTCGCCAGGAACCTGTGCTAAGCTCGAGAACACATGCTGGCATCAGAAGTTGGGGTTTTATTTTGGAGAGACTTGGGAGTCACGGACAATCGTAAGCAAGGGAGTGAAAGATCAAAATTGGGTTCTGTCTCTGAAGTTATCTTAGCACAGTGTTGGTTGCATTTCTGAATAACGGGCAGAGTGAAATGCACAAACGGCTTTCAGAACATAAGGCATCCTGCCATTTTACGGAAATATGTTCAAGACCGTTTTGGTTGTCAAGCCAGCACGCTATATGGCTGAGCAAAGACTGTGCTTTCATCCTCTAATCTTAAGCTTAGTTGATGTCAGATTTCGGTAGCCTGTGTGTCTCAGTTCTTTAAAGTTGGAGTCCGGCTCCACCAGAGCCGGAGTGGAGGCAGAATTTACCTGTACCCCACCGTTTCTAGTACTTAGCAAGGCTGTTAAAAATAAGCATCATAATAAGAAAAAAAAAAACCTAGGGTGCTTCAAAAAGTTCATAGGAAATAGAATTAAAATATAAGCTAATTTGGTGTAAAAGTTTTTGACATCCATGTACAGAATGTTTTGAAGACCCCTGCTGAACAATTGTTTACATTTTTTAGTGTGAACAAAAGTTACATTTCATCCATTTTTGCATAAACTTTTTTGAAGTACCTTTATAGAGCTCATCTCTCCCAAATTTAGATTTTTCTTTTAAATTTGCATCTGCGCCTCTTCAAGGGAGCAGAATGCCCAAGAGGGTGTAGAGGCTACAGGACGGTTCATCTTCTCGGATCTTTGAGTTTCCTCAAACTGGAAAGAAAGCTTTTTGTTTTAAAACAAATGAGGGAGGCATGATATCTTCCAGCTTTATGGAGGAGGACATGTCAAATAGATTCACAGGAAGCAGCCTTGTTTTCTTCTCCCGTTAAGGTATGTCAGTGGAAAAAGTGAAAAGTAGTCATTTCAATTGTAAATCATCACTCCATTTTTTAAGTGCCTCCTCTACATCAATAGACATAATTCATTTTGTTCAGAAAACATAAACACAAATTCAAGTCCACAACCCTGCGCCTGAGCCCAGATTGCAGCAGTAAACTAATGCCTTGCTTGTTCTGGAGTTTCTCACCTCCTTACACTGCTCCAGGGAGGGCGTATGTAACATTGTGCACATTTTGGAAAGGAGAGACTAGGGCTTTGAGATGTAACTGGATTTGCTCAGAGACCCGGATGTCAAGCCCTGCATTTAGCATTGTTTTATTGCTCCCTACTGCCACCTTCCTTTTTGAAACTTGTCTTTATGTTGTTGTTTTTAACCTCAACTTGCTGTCTCCCTCCCCTTACCAGCTTCTGCCTTTCCTCTAGTCATTTACTTGTCCCTTTCTCCCAGCCCTGTCCACTTTTCTACCTAGAAATTGATAAGGTTCGTTCAATCATCATGGTCACTGTCAATCACCGTCAGCCATGCCCATATACAAGCTGGTTTTTATCTCAGTTATTAAAGATAGCTACAACCACCACAAACCAGTATTAAGTCCCTACTGTTCGCACATTCACTGTGCTCACTTTCAGTCTGCAAGAGATGGAGGTCGGGATCACACTGAACAGATCAAATGTAATTCCAGAGGGCCAGAGAGTGGGGGTGTCCTTAAGTGTATGGGTCTCAGGGCAGGCTTCTTGGAGGGGATGTCACGTAAGCTATGCCTTCAAGGAAGGAGAAATGTTATCTGAGTAGAGTAGAACAGTCTTCCAGGCAATTCTAGCTAGTTCATGGCCCAAAAGACACTCACCCCATCACATCACACATTTCCCTCTGCTCCCAAGAACCAAAACCGCCCGAGCCGGATGTGGTTACGTTGCCAAGGAAGGGAGGCATTACTCTCCTCTAATTAAAAGCATCCCTGTATCTCCACCATCCCCAAGGCTGCCACCATGGACCAGCGGCTGTGGGACTCTCTTGCAGGTATGAATGGGGCAGCCTAGGGGAGTCGGGTTTCCCCCAGGGCCCATGCAGGGAGATTTGGGTGGTCCAGTCTGATCTAGGACTCATATCCTCCAATGGGGAGACCTAATACTTCACTCATCACTCTGGACCAAATATGACTTCCCAGCACTATTCCAAACCCACATCTGGAAGACGTCCAAGCTGCATGCGATTTCCTGTCATTGATTTGTTATTGATTAAGCCTGGGGTCTGGCACTCAGCCCAGCCTCAGCCCCAGCAGCAGTAGCCACAGGCTTCTCAAATAGAGTGGAACAGAAGGCCCTGAAAACCCAGCCATGTCCCTGAGCCTCCATAAATCAAGCCAGGAAAGGAAAGAGAAAGCAAGAGAGCTTTTGCAGGAGGTGGACAGTCCCTTTGCCAAAGACCTTTGACCAGAAGCATCACGGGGCCAGCTTTGCTGGGAATCCATCAAGGACTGCAGTCCTTTCTGACTTGAGGTCAGTGCAGAACAAGCAGATTCACGTAGCTCTCGCTCTATTCGGCCTGTTTGGAGAACTCACTGGGTTCCAAGTGCCCTGCGCGACACTAGTGGTACAAATTGTGAGTACAGCCATCTCTGCCCTTGAAGAGCTTGTGATCCCAGAGGAGGAGGCATTTGCTCAACAGAGACTCAAATAGCTGTGTAATCGTCCGTCCTGGGATGCAGGAGATGGTATCTTCGCTGCGTCTTGGTAGAAGACAAATGAGAATATGTCAGGGGAAAAACAGCAAGAGGAGTGTGACAGATGAAAGAGACAGCAGCCAGAGCACTAACGTGGACCATGAAACAATGACCCGGGCTGAGGCTTCCAGGCAGTGTCTGACTAAGTATGCACCCCCAAAGAAGACAGTGGCTCAGGCAGTACGGCACCGTAAGGCACGGAGAGTTGGCAGGCGTGTTGTTCTGCAGGTGACGGGCCGACATGGAGGAGCTGTGAGGAGAATGGTCATGGGTGCATTTTCGAGATGTAGGGAAGGCAAGGGCTGAAGCAAGAAGACATGTTGGGATTCTGTTGCAGGAGTCCTGCAACAGGAAGCAAATGTGTTTACACGACAAATCTCACAGCTCCTGGGGTGGGAGAGGAGGGAGGGAACAGGTGTTTACCCTGGCAATTAAGACGCGCATGTCCTGCATCTGAGTAGCTGAGTTTCACTCCTAGCTCCAGCTCCTGACTGGCTTCTTGCTAACGCAGATGCTGCGAAGCAGTGATGATAGCTCAAGTAATTGGGTCCCTTGCACCCATGTAGAAGCCCTGGATTGAGTTTGCAGCTCCTGGCAACAGTCCTGGCCCAGCCCTGGCCAGTGTGGGCATTTGGAGATTGAACCAGCAAATGAGAATTCTTTCAATTCTCTCTCTCTCTCTTTCTCTCTCTCTCTCTCTCTCTCCCTCCCTTTCTTTCCCTCCCTCCCTCCCTCTTGAATAAATTTTGTAAGAAAAAATTTTTTGAAGAGAGAAAGGGGAGGAAAATAAGAAGACCCCCACGTGTCAGACTCACGGAACCAGTTCAATTTATTCATTAATTTATTTACCCAGATGTTTGTAACATAACTGTAGTATATGTGTAAGCTAAGCCTTTCACTTAGACAACTAAACTGGGAAGCCGTTTTTTTTTTTTTTTTAAAGAAAAAGACTTATTTATTGATTTGAAATACAGAGTGACAGCAAGAGAGGGAGGGAGAATCAGAGAGAGATCTTCCATCCCCTGGTACATTCCCCAAATGACTATAAAAGCCAGGGCTGAAACCAGGAGCCAGAGTCTCCCATGTGGGTGGCAGGAGCCCAGTCACTTGGGCCATCCTCCACTGCTTTCCCCGGTGCATTAACAGGGAGCTGGATCAGAAACGGAGCAGTGGGAACATGAATCGGCACCCATATGGGATGCCAGCATCATAGCCAGTGGCTTAACCTGTTGTGCCAGGACACCATCCAAACTGGGAAGTTCTTTAAACTGGGCATTCATGTAGTCAGTTGGTGAGTGTGATGACAATTTGGTAAAGCTTAGACCTGAAAATGTCAGAAATCCTTGTGTATCTAAAGTGGAATTTTGTGTGTGAGAGAACTTTGTTGTAGTCCGTGTATATGTATGTGTGAATGTGTGAGTGTGTGCCTGTTCATAACTGTACGAAGGGTACAAGGGTACTTCCAGAAATTAATGGAAAAAGAAATGAAAAGATAAAGTCTAGCCATAGTTTTTTTCAGCATAGAGTTTTCATGAACTTTGCAAAGTTCATATACTTGGATTTCAAAACTTTTTGCTCCACTGTAAATTTATCTTTTAATTCCATTTTCCATGAACTTTTTGAAGTACCCTCATAATTCTCACTAATGATTGTGGCTAAGCTGCCTGAAAGTCCTGTGATATCCTTTTTCTGTGGCTGTGCCTGATTATTTTCAACTATGAATAGTTCCCAATCAGGTTTGAGGACCTTACAAAGGGAGATGGCTGCCTTTGTGGGAAATCCGAAACTCTTCTCTGCTTAGCATTCTCCCAAGACTGAATCTTGCAGGACTCTGTGTGCTTAGAACGCCAGTGGATTTGATGCAGAGGGAAAGAGAATGAGAGTCAGCAGAAAGGCCTCTCCTGCTCAGAGCTAGGGCAGCATCCAGCATTCTGCCTTTCAGGAAGTGGAAGGTGGACACTGCTGCCCAAGGATGTCACAGGCAGCTCCCCCACAAGTGGATCCACAACCACAAGAATAATGTTACCTGAATTTCCTTTAGGGCTTTATGACTTGCAAAGTATCATTTTCCATAGCTCTTTTTTTTAAAAAAGATGTATTTATTTATTTGAAAGCAGAGTTAGAGTGATAGAAGAGAGAGAGAGAGAGACAGAGAGAGAGAGAGAGATCTGCCATTCGCTGGTTTGTTCCCCAAATGGCCACAACAATAGGTGCTGGGCCAGGCTGAAGTCAGGAGCCCAGAGCTTCTTCTAGGGCTCCTACGTGGGTGCAGGGACCCAAGGACCTGTTTTGCCATCCTCCACTGCTTTCTCAGGCATATTAGCAGTGGGCTGGATCAAAGTGGAGAAGCTAGGACTCAAAACCGGCATCCACATGGGACACAGGTGCTGCAGGCTGTCATTTAACCCCCTGTGCCACAGTGCCAGCCCCATTTTCCCGTATTTGTAAGAGCCCTTTGAATATGGAGGAGGAACCTAAATATCTGAGACATGTTTTGGATTTTGGCCTTCAGATATATAAATGCTTTCTTGTTGATATAGTCATTCAGTGCTGTGGCGTGGTAGGCTAAGCCATCACCTGCGGCCCCAGCATCCCATATTGGTGTGGTTAGTGTCCCAGCTGCTCCTCTTCTGATCCAGCTCTCTGCTATGGCCTGGGAAAGCAATGGAAAATGTCCCAAGTGCTTAGGCCTCTGCACCCACATGGGAGACCCAGAAGAAGCTCCTGGCTCCTGGCTGCAAATGGGCTCAATTCCAGCCATTGCGTTCATTTGGGGAGTGAATCAGCGGATGGAAGGCCTTTCTCTCTGTCTCTCCCTCTCTCTGTCTATAACTCTACCTCTCAAATAAAATAAATAAAATCTTTAAAAATATACATAGTCATTCACAGATCCAGTCAACATTCAGTAAAAAAATAAACAATTCCAAGCATCTAAGCTAAGACCTGCAAATAGAAAGATGTAATCTAGTTTCTAATCTGTCCATGTGTACTTGTTGTGTCATTAATTTAAGAGTATACAAAATCCACATATGTAAAGATGCTTGCAGTTTGCAGTTTTACATATGCCATATTTATAGAATGCGTGTACCAAAATATATATTTGCTTGTGTACATATGAGAGAAAGGTAGATTACCTCTTTATGTTCCAAAATTAAAAATTGAAAACCCACAGGAAACAGAGCAGACAATATTTTAAGTCTTCAAGATACCAAAAATTTTCTCTTTCTTGGGCTAAATTTGAGTGAAGTGGAATAGCCTATGCACTTGAGAAAATCTAGGCAGCCTAACTCAAAGAAAGCACCAGCACAACACTGTTTGCATACAAAGAGCTTCTCAGAATTGTGGGTTCCATCTGAAACCCCAGATTAAGAACTCCCTGGCGCTGCGGCTCAATAGGCTAATCCTCTGCCTGCAGCACTGGCACCCCAGGTTCTAGTCCTGGTTGGGGCGCCGGATTCTGTCCCGGTTGCTCCTCTTCCTGTCAGCTCTCTGCTATGGCCCGGGAGTGCAGTGGAGGATGGCTCAAGTCCTTGGGCCCTGCACCCACATGGGAGACCAGGAGAAGCACCTGGCTCTTGGCTTCAGATTAGCGCAGTGCGCTAGTGGCAGCACGCCAGCAGTAGGTGCCATTTGGGGGGTGAACCAACGGAAGGAAGACCTTTCTTTCTGTCTTTCTCTCACTGTCCACTCTGCTTGTCAAAAAAAAAAAAAAAAAAGAGAGAGAGAGAGAGAGAATTCCCAGTTCATACCTTACTCTAAACAAGACAGATTCATCTCAACCTTAAAAACTCATGTTTTAATTTTTTTATTTTATTTTGAGAATGCTAAAGGTTCAAGGAACACTACCTTCTAAATTTTCTGTCTAGCCTTAGGAATAACTGCACTGTCATTATAATCATTTTTAGACATAGAGCAACTTCTTCGCTTTTAAATGCAAATGGTTTGCAGTGTTGAACAGTATGTGGATGCCTTTCCCTGTTGTCCCCTCACAAAGCAGATCCCTGGTGTGCACTTAGGATGTTTTCTATGCTGAGAGTGGACCTTGGCATGAAGCTCACCCGGGAGGCTCATGATCTATTGAGGTCAATGACCCTGAGCTCCACATTAACCCTCGGCTTCTCCCATTCATTCATCCTCTGGAAGCCCATATCCCTTCCCTACAATTTGTTTGTTTGTTCAGTTTTCTTTCTCATAACATGGAAACATAATCTTCTGAAAGCACTTCTTTGACTGAAGCTCACATGGCTGACACAGGTTGCTTTCCCAGGGTTCTGCTGTGTTTGGTTATATTTTAACACATCTTTGCCCTTGAGATTCCACATATCAGGCATCTGATGGCTAATATTTTACTTATTAACTGGTAAGCACATTGTGAACCATAATTGCAAGACTGTCTTCCCTAGCCCTGTGTTCATATCCTCCCAGGATAAGGCCCTTCCTACCATTTTCAAAGTGTCACGTTTCTGTGGTGACTCTCACTACATCTTGTCAAGCAGCACTGCATGGTGTAAGGCATGGCTTCCTGCAGTACAGCGTCATTGAATAGAAAGACTATAGTGAGACATTCTATGGGATGTAAAAATGGATTGCCTGTTACATGCACGTCATAAGAAGAATCTAGAGGCAGGTTGATGGACAGCATGGGGCCCGGGATCCTCCGGAAGGCACAGATGGGGCAACATCAAAAACTCCTTCCAGGAAGGCACCGCAAGAATCCCAGCTCCAATATCAGCCTGTAGGCAGAAGAGGGGCTGTGTATGGCAGAACCCTTGGCTAACCTCTGGCTCAAATCTTACCATATCTGCCAGACTTCGGCTAGTCACCTTTCTGCGCTGCGAACCCTGGAAGGCGTTGCTATGCTCTAAAGAGCTTTTGTGTTTTGGGGGGCTGGGGATGTCTTGAAAGGTTCCTTTCTTTCCCTTCTTGGTTTGAAGACCTGCAGGACAGAACCCTGCTACCAACAGCTGTGCATTCTCCCAGAGCGCTGAGCAGCAGGCTTCCCCATCGGGGCACCCAACAGATGTCTCTGAATAAATAAATACACAAATGCCTTTCACTCCTGAAAGCCAAGTGAAGACGAGCTGAATGGGGAGAGTCAGAGACCATGAGAAATGCTATGTTCTATTATGGGAAAGAAATAATAAGCACTTTTGCTGTAGTCATACTAGCAGATGCTCTGTTCCAGGTACTTGTCTCTTTATGTCACGGTGATTTGTTCGTTTAATCCTTGTGACAGTCTTCCAAGGTAGGGCTCCCATTCTGTAGAGGAAGAGGCTGAGGCATACTAAAGTTAGCCTAGCCATGGTCTCAAAAGTGATCAGGAGTGGAGCCAGAATTTGGACTGAGCTCTTGTTTCTGACCCCTTTCTGCCCTGGTACCTCTCTTGCGTCCAGTTAGTTTCCTTATGCCCTCAAATAAAGGAGAACTTTCTAGACAAAGTGACAGGTTATTTTTGTTCATCAATGAAACTCAGTGTATGGGTTCAATTAGAGAAGAAACTTGGGTTTTAGTTAAATAATAGAGATGCCATTAGTTAAGAGCAACATGAAAGGAGAATGGATCTGCATGTTGAACTCCCTCTAAAGCAAGAACATTAGCCCTGCACAAAAGTAAAATTGTTCTTGTCGTAAAAAATTACGCTTTTGGTGAATTTGCTAGCTTTACAAACTTGGGGTCACTTTTTGCTTTTGATTATTTAAATGATTTGAGGAGTCATGTAGATTCCAAATATTCATCTAGTCATTAAAACAAGATGCGGAGTTGTTCTTTATTTGGTCTGGTTTGTTTATTGCTTTGTTTTTTAAGTACAGCCTTGAAACTTGGGCAACCAGGAAATACCAATTTGTAACATAAAGTGAAATGCATCTATGAAATTGTCTAAAGACAAATGGAACAGCTGTTGCATAAAAATCTCCACTTTCCAAATACCTAAAGCTTCCAAGGAGGAAGAGGTGGGAACATGGTCCAGGATCTAACCTTCACTTTGAACTTCCTGAGTTGTGTTAGTTTAAGACATCCCTGTAGCATCATTTAAACATAGTTTTGGGGTATGAATAAACTTCCACTTGGAATTTCCTTTTTGAAGTCTGCTGAGAATATAAATCTAAACCATATGAGCTATGTCTTCATGCAGAATGTAGAATAGCATGAGAAATGTCAGCTCAGAAGTAATCTCTGAAATACATTCACCAGCATGCATGTGCTGACAAAATTCTTTATTTAGATGACAGCCTCCAGGGAACTGGACTTATTATTTTTAACCCATGATCATGGAAGCCTGAACTAATAAAATAAGATGGTTTTTCATGTAATGGCAGTAGGAATATCATTCAGCCATCTAGAATGTTTGAAATGACGTCTGGTGGCACTGTCAAGTGAAAACTTTGATGTGAAGTTTAGGTGAAATGGATGGTGTGCTTAGCTAGATACACATATACATCTTCATCATAAAAGAATGAGGGACTGTCTACCAACAAAATGTTAGTCTGTGGATGTAGAATTATGGCAGTTTTCCCATCCCCCCCTCCCTCCAACCCCCTCTTCCTTTTTTCCTTTCTTGTTCCCTTTTTTCTTTTGTTTGGTTACTTACTAGCAGAAAATTGAAATTACAGCACTTGTGAAATTGCATCTGTGGGGGACTTATTCCAGAATTCTCAAGGTTACCACAATCTGCAGACGCTCAAGTCCCTTGTATAAATGCTGTAGTATTTGCATAGAAGCTGCGCACATCCTCCTGCATGCTTTAAATCGTCCCTAGATGCCTGTGATGCCTAGAACAGTGTGAATGCTGAGCACGCATGGGTTAAATAAGTACAACATTATTATGGGAATAATGAAAAGGAAAAAGTCCTGCACATGTTCTGTACTGACACCATTGTTCTTTTTTTATGTTCAATCCACATTTGGCTAAAACTATGGAGGCAGAATCCTTAGATATGGAGATCACCAGTATTTTTATTTGATTTTTGAAAATGATTACACAGTGTCTTTACATTTGTCATCCTGCCTTACTCGAGGGCATCTAAAGCTCAGGGTTTTGCCTTTGCTCAGCAGGTCCTTGAGTTGGTTCTCAGAGATTGACTGGACTGTGTAGTATCCAGAGTTCAGGGTCGTCGTGGAATTAGCATCACTGAAATCTTGGGGTAATGCCTCTTTACTAGCACTTTCATAACAAAAGTTCCCCTGGCTGCCCTTTTTAAAAGAAAAAATACATTTATTTACTTATTTGAAAGGCAGGGGGACAGAGAGAGAGAAGGAGTGGGAGTAAGGTTACTTTTCCATCTACTGGTTCACTCCTCATATGCATGCAACAGCCGGGGTGGAGGAAAGGCCAAAGCCTGGATCCAAGAACTCCTTCTGGGTCTCCCATATGAGTAGCAAGGACTCAAGTACTTGGGCCATCATCCACTGCCTTCCCAGGCTCATTAACTGGAAGCTGAATCAGAAGCGGAGTAGCCAGGTCTCAAACCAGGAACTCTGATACGGTAATGTGGGCATTCCAACCTGTGGCTTAATTTACTGTGCCACCCTATTTGCCTCTTTTATAGCACTTTTAAATTGCTGATATTGTTTTGTTTCCTTTCTGATTGTTAGCGCAATTTGGTTTTGGTTTGAGTGTGTATATGTGAGGGTTTCAAATATATGATTCTTCTATTAGAATTTACATAAGAAGAATTTTTTAAAAAAACTTTGTTTATTTGAAAAGCATAGAAGAAGGCATGCCTGCAACATCCATGACTGGGCCAGGTCAAAGCTGGGAGCCAGAAACTCCATCCTGGTCTCCCCCATGGATGGCATGACCTGCTGCTTCCAGGTGCACATTAGCAGGAAGCTAGAATCAGGAGGGGAACCAGGACAAGAACCCAGGCAGTCCAAGATGGGAAGCAGTGTCCCAAACAGTATCTTAACTACTACACCAAATGCTCACGCCTAAGGAGAAATTTTAAGTTTCTCCATCTCCTTTTCAAATCTGTTCTTAGAGAAAGTGAGCCTTTTATACCTGAATCCAGTGAGTACTGGGGCAAGTATATTAGTCAAAATCATTATATTGACTCCCTTAATAAAAATCATCATCCCCCAAAGCTAGCCAGGAAATTAAATTATATTCATACTATACAATGTACCTAGACCTCCATTTAGAAGTAGTTGCTTTTTTACAGAGCAGATACTTCTGCCATTTTCTATTGTGCTCTTGAAGTTTGAAGAAGCTCAGTGAAGATTTTGTGCTATTGATTCTCAGCCTTTTTCAAGACCAAGTGAAGATTTTGTGCCAATAAGTATTAAGGTCTAAATAATTTTATTAATTCAAAATTATCTACCATACAGCATGAACAATTTGAGAGTTTAAAAATTTTTAATGTATTTTAAGCTTTTAAAATATTTTTATAGTTCCTATAAATTTATTTACCTGTGAGGTTGCATTTGTGGCATGTTGATGGGGACTCAGTTGGTTTCTTTTTTAAATAAACTTATCTGTTTTTAAACATCTTTTTTAAAATATTTATTTGAAATGCAGAGTAATAGAGAGTCAGAGGCAGAAAGAGAGAGAGAGAGGTCTTCCCTCCTATGGTTCACTCCCCAAATGACCGCAAAGGGCGGAGCTGGGCCGATCTGAAGCCAGGAGCCAGGAGCTTCTTTTGGGTTTCCCATGTGGATGCAGGGGCTAGGACTTGGGCCATCTTCTACTGCTTTCCCAGGCCATAGCAGAGAGCTGGGTCAGAAGTAGAGTAGCCAAGACTAGAACCAGTGCCCATATGGGATGCTGGCACTGCAGGCAGTGGCTTTACCTGCTGTGCCACCACACTGGCCCCTCAGCAAATTAAAGTTAATTTGCCCTGGTGACATCAATGGCTCTGATGAACAAAAAGGTTCCAATGCCCAGGTATGTTTCCCACTTTCAGTGGGGAGTTTTATCTCTTCTACTCCACATCAGGTAAAGCTGAACTCTGCAAAGAATTCTGCAAGGAATGCATAACATCAAATAGCTATCAATGAGCTGCAAAATTAAAAACTCAAGTATTTTTTAAAGATTTTATTATTTATTTGAGAGCTAGAATTACAGACAGTGAGAGGGAGAGACAGAGAGAGGTCTTCCGTCCGTTAATTCACTCCCCAAAAGGCCGCAATGGCCGGAGCTGCGCCGATCCGAAGTCAGGAGCCATGTGCCTCTTCTGGGTCTCCCATGCGGGTGCAGGGGCCCAAGCACTTGGGCATCCTCCACTGCACTCCCGGGCCATAGCAGAGAGCTGGATTGGAAAAGGGGAAACCAGGTATAGAATCAGCACCCATATGGGATGCTGGCACCTCAGATTAACCTACTGCGCCACAGAGCCGGCCCCAAAACCCAAGTATTTAAAGAGCAAACCTCTGAGCTCAGTGGATCCTTTGGCCTTGAAGAAAAACGAGAAAAATGAGTCTGCACCTGAAAGCCTAATAGCAACTTAATTTCTTGAATTTGACCTCTTATTTTCTTAAATGAGTGAAAAACTATTGACAGAGCCAACGCCATCTCCAGATGCATCAGGGAAGCATAAAACCTTCCAGAAAACTGAGACAACATGTTGAAAAATCCCCAATAAATATTTTATTTACCTCTGAGCCAGTGCCAAGGAATAAAAAGGGAACCCAAGCATTATCAAGATTTTACGTGTAGTCAGGTAATAAAACTACACTTGAGTCATGCAGATGTTTCCTTGGAGTTGAACTGGGTAAAAATCAGTCTTGATTGATCCAGATACTATACTTCCTGAAAAGTTAAGTACAGAAACTCTTGAAAAGGGAGTCCATAGCTCCGGCTGAGTTGTACCTTGCCATGGCAGCCCTCCGGAGTGAAAGAACTGAGAAGGGCACAGGGATTATTGGAGTTGCTTTATCCTAACAGAATCCGTGCTCCTTCTTTTGACTACACAGCAAGGTTTTCTGTGATAACCATGAAAGTTTCTGTTGTAAGTGGGGTATCTAGAGCTAAAAAAGAATTGAGTTGTGTCCAGCTTCCTACTATTGCACCTGGGAAGGCAACAGAGGATGGCGAAACTTGGGTCCCTGTGACCCCTATGGGAGACCTGGATGGCGTTCCTGGCTCCTGACTTCAGCTTGGCCCAGCCCTGGCCATTGCAGCCATTTGGGGTAATAAACCAGTAGCTGGAAGTTCACTCTTTCAATGCTCTCTCTCTCAGTCTGTCTTTCAAATAAGTAACTCAATAAAACCAATGAGTTGAGCTAAACAAGTCAAACACAGTAACCCCTTTGCCCTCTGACCAGCATAGACATTCGGCTATGTCTGGGGCAGTCCAGGAGGGGCTAGAGTCCATAAAGCATGGTAACTGAACATTTAGAAAGCAAAGATCTTAGAGCAATGTTGTGTAGTAGCGCATCTCTCACAAGCAAAGACCGCTGACTTCCCAGTGGTGGTGGGCCTTGCCCTGAGCCCTGCTCTTCCCCAGGCAGCAAATTGGGAGCATGGAGGAGGAAGAATGTGCATGGGCCTTCTTGGTACTAGAAGTTTGGAACTCAGGGAACTCAGAGCATCTGCTCCGAGAGGCAATAGCAAGTCAGCCACAGAGGACTCTCATCCATCACCTTTCAAAGAAAAGCAGAGTTAGAGACAGAACCTCGTGCTCTTGTCCCAAGACCTCCTGTTGTTGTTAGGGCAGGCATGCGGCACAGCAGTTAAGATGCCACTTGTAACAACTACATTCATATCCAGATGCCTGGTCCAAGTTCCAGCTCTGCTAACGTGCACCCATAGAGGTACTTGGATTCCTGCCGCTCATGTGGGAGACCTGGATTAAATCCCAGTTCCTGACTTTAGCCTTGCCCAGTCACAGCTACTGTGGCATTTGGAGAGTGAACCAATTATGGTAGCTCTTTTATCTCTCTCTCTCTCTCTCTCTCTCTCTCTCTCCCTCTCCCTCTCTCTTTCTTTCTCTCTCTCTCCCTCCCTCCCTCCTTCTCTTTTCCTATCCCCATTCAAATAAAATTAAAATAAATATATTTTATTAAATATGCATTTATTTTTATTTGAAGGACAAACTTACAGAGCAGCCATCTACTGGCCCCCTCCCCAAATGCCCACAACATCCAGGGCTGGGCCAGGCTGATTCCAGGAATTGTATCTGGGTCTCCCACATGGGTGGCAAGGACCCAAGTACTTGGGCCACCATCCACTTCCCTCCAAGGCACATGAGCAGGAAGCTGGATCAGCAGCAGAGGAGCCAGGACTCAGACTGGTGCTCTGATATGGGACATGGGCATCCACAGCAGCTTAACCTTCTGAGTCACAATGCCCGCCCCTAATTTTTGTTTTTAGAAGACTCTGTTATCTTGGTGGGTCAACATGAAGGTGCTTTGGCCAATGCCTGGGAATTCTGCCCTGCTTCTAGTTGTCTGAATCAACTCTTCCCCCACCTTGCAGTTCATCGGCTGACTCCATCTAGAAGAATCTCTTGGGATTTCGTGGTAGGCAGAGGCTCCGCAACTTCAAAAAGCTGGGGACGTTCGTGCGCCTGTGTATGCATGCAACCTCCCTGAGAAATACCACAAGTGCCTGATGGGAACAATCTGTACCAAATGAGAGGGGAGAATAAAGGACTACTCTGCCTCATGGAAAACTTGAGTCAAAACGATCTGGTCAGAAAGTATTTGGCTGGGAGAGCATATATTTTCTTTTGAGATTGAATGGGGTGGGGGCATTGTAAAAGATTTTTTTCCTTTTAAATACAATTAGGAATATGGGTATGGAGAATAGCTTTCTCAAGCAGTCACAACTGAACTTCCAGTTATCTGTGGTGCAAATGTGTGCACATGTGGATGCATGCACGAGATGAGCATGAAAGGATTCCTTACAACACTGAATTCATACAGGTCGTGCGCCGTAGGCAGGGAAGCGTAATTCCTAGCACAAATGATGACCGAGGCCACACTAGTGGGCATCCGGGAAGTTCCACATGCTCCGCCTATGGAATGAATAGCTGGCCTTTGTGTTAAATTAGCTGATGTTAGGTTATTCCACTTTAACAAATTGTCCCCCAAGTTTGTTTCAATCTCACATTATATATTTAGCCACTGGTGTCATCATTCCAGAACGTGCAACCTCATGGCAAAGGGAAAAGAGCAAGAAAACTGGCAGAATGAAGTGGTGGCCCTTGAAATGTTTTGCACGAAACTAGCATGTGCTACTTCCGCTCCCATGTTGTGTGGCCAAGCTGACATCTGCAGGGAGGGAAGTCTATGCCTCTCACTTGGTGGAAAATCCCAAGTCGCTTGGCAAATAGAAAGGCCAGGGAGTCATGAGGAACATATAAGGAAAGGAAAAAATGTGTATGTGTATGTTTGAACTATACATGTTATAATTTAAAATAGATAATAAATTGTGTTATATATTTGCTTTAAATATGTGAGACATATCATGTGTTATATGATATGTACCCTATATATACAAGTATGATTTCCTCAGTCAGACTGTTAAAAACAACCAGTGAGAGGTGGGCACGTGGTCTAGTGATTAAAACTCAAAACACTCATGCCCCATATAAGGGTTCCTCAGTTTCAGTCCCAACTCCAGGTCCTGATTCCAGCTTCTTGCCGGTGCAGACCATGGGAGATAGCTGGTGAGGGCTCACGCAGCTGGGTCCCTGCCTCTCGGGTGGGAAATCAGGACTGAGGTCCTAGCTCCCAGCTTTCACTTGCCCTGCCCCAGCCCTTGCAGGTGTCTGGGGAGTGAACCAGCATTTGGGAATTCTCTCTCACTTTCCCTTCCCCCTTAAGTAATTGTCAAAAAGCTAAATAATGAAACAGCCCTTGAGTGACTGGGAATAAACCTACCATGTAGGTACATCCTCTGCTTGCTCCTCTTGTACTCTAACGGAAATACCTTTAGTAACTGGGTTTGCTATGGATCCAGCTGGCAGAAGTTATCTCAAGGCCTGGGAAATAAGGCCAATGTTAAGAAGTGGGGAGGGAATATTATGTCTCCGTGCATCTGTGACTACACAGCCATGTGTCTCTGTCCTAACTGAGTACAATTAGGTGTCACAGCAGTAAATGCGTCTTCCAGATTTCTTCGTCCTGAGATTCTATACTTGCTGAAAATAAGATATTTGTTCAACATCAAGGAAAAAGATACCTCAAATGATAAGGAGGTAAAAATGGGTGCTTGTAATTTACTCACTAGTTTGAATATTCACAGATCAATAATCTTAAATTTATCCTAAGTAACCCTTAGTAATAGCTTAGAATATCATGGGGAAAATGTTATGCATGTTAGGAAAAAATATATTAAATAGCAGCCGGCGCCGCAGCTCACTTGGCTAATCCTCTGCCTGCGGCGCCGGCACCCTGGGTTCTAGTCCCAGTTGGGGCGATGGATTCTGTTCTGGTTGCTCCTCTTCCAGTCCAGCTCTCTGCTGTGGCCCGGGAAGGCAGTGGAGGATGGCCCATGTGCTTGGGCCCTACACCCGCATGGGAGACGAGGAGGAAGCACCTGGCTCCTGGCTTTGGATCGGTGCCGCGCGCCAGCCGTAGTGGCCATTTGGGGGGCGAACCAATGGAAGGAAGACCTTTCTCTCTGTCTCTCTCTCTCTCACTGTCTAACTCTGCCTGTCAAAAAAAAAAAAAAAAGAAAAGAAAAGAAAGAAAGAAAAAGAAAAAAATATGTTAAGTAGCATACATTTAAGATTTATTCAGGCCTTTTACACTGTAAAATGAACTTCAAGAAGTACAAAAAGATATATTCTTAAGCCACACTGTGAAAGCTAAATCAAACTCTGGGACTACCAAAACCCAAGGTTCCATACTGCATCTGTGTGATCCAGGTTATAAAGCCATTCTGGAGGGATTATAGTGATAGTGCATGGTTCTGTGTACTATTAGTGATCGTATCATGCATATCCATATTCAGATGGGATGACTACCTTGGCATGGATTTTAACAAAACCAGCCTCATGTTCAGCAAAAGAAATTCGCCTTCAGTAAACAGAGACCTCACTTGAGAAACTGTCTGAAGACAAAGGCTTCGTTTGCCTTAAGTACTAAGATAATAATGACGCCAACTCAGCTATGTAGATTATCCTAAGCCAGCAACCATGAGCCTGTTAAAATTTTAATACCTTTGTTATACTTTAATAGTCATAATTGCACTCGCTGCAGACACTCTGTGTTATTGAGTCACCCTCTGTGCTGGAATTTGTAATCTTTGAGAAATAGGGTACCCACCAGCTTGCCAATTCAAATGAGTAAAATAAGACAAAACATTGTTCTCAGGCATACTTTTCTTAATCACATGAAGAGAGGGTGTTGTCTCTTTTCCCCCATTTCTGAGTCCTTCTAATGAACATTTAAGAAAGAAGACTTACTTAAATTGGAGTCGAGTTGTCCATGAAAATTCAAGGAGTCTTTTAAGTACAACATAAATGCATAATCTCATATATAATAATTTCATAAACTATGCATAATGGAACAGGCTCATTCTAGCCAGCTAAGTTTCTGATGATAATAAATTTTAATTTGGTCTAATTTGAATTTTTGGTCATTTAGAAAGAGTACCCAATACTTTTGGGTCAGCTATGAAAAAAGTATGAATAATGTAAGCTAAAATGTACTTAAAATGATGAGCTGGGAGAACACCATGTTCCCAAGCATATTAGAAGCACACATTTGAAAATACAGTGAAACTGACAAGGCTGCTAACATGGGTCACCAACTTCTTGCACTCAGTGCAACTCTCTGCTTGACTAAGACCCTCCTCAACCTTGTTCACCTGATTGTACCTACTTCACTAAATAATATTTCTTTGAAGAAATGCTATGTAAATCTTGCTCACACAGAATTCCAGCCTTCTACCACAATCAGTCTGCATTGCGCAATCCTTTCTGAACTCTTATACCTTGGCTACCTTGATGTTATAACCTTCCAACAGTAAAGCACAATTTGAAAGTATTTAAAAGTCAAATATTTAGAAAATAACCATTATTTTTAAAATTATGTGAAAAATGAAATTTGACAGTTTTTTTAAATTATTTGCTTGAAAGCCAGAGAGCCAGAGAATGAGCGTACTCCCATTCTCTGGTTCCCACCTTAAATGCCTGCAATGGTCTGAGCTGGGCAAGACTGAAGCCAGGAGCCAGGAACTCAATCCAGGTCTCCCGTATGGGTGGTAGAGACCCACCTGCTTGAACCATTGCCTGCTGCATCCCAGGATCTGCATTGACAGGAAGCTGGATTAGGAAACAGAGCAGGGACTTAAAACCAGGCAGTCCAATATGGAAATTGGGTGTCTTAACCTCTAGGTCAAATGCTTGCCCCTACAGATCTCATTTTTGTAAATAATATAACTACATGGGAAAATAGTGTATTACTGCATGAAAATAGAATATTACCATATTACCATCTTGACAAATAACATATCAAATTTTGTGTCATTGAGAGAGCGTGACGTCCAGCTTCCTAGTGCGGTCCTTTGGGGCGCGAGCTACTAACGAGCGAGTTAAAAATGGGTGATGTTGAGAAAGGCAAGAAGATTTTTGTTCAGAAATGTGCCCAGTGCCACACTGTGGAAAAGGGAGGCAAGCACAAGACTGGACCAAATCTCCATGGTCTGTTCGGGCGGAAGACAGGTCAGGCCGTTGGATTCTCCTACACAGACGCCAACAAGAACAAAGGCATCACCTGGGGAGAGGACACGCTGATGGAGTATTTGGAGAATCCCAAGAAATACATCCCTGGAACCAAAATGATCTTCGCTGGCATTAAGAAGAAGAATGAAAGGGCAGACTTGATAGCTTATCTCAAAAAAGCTACGAATGAGTAATAGCTGGCCACTGCCTTATTTATTACAAAACAGCAATGTCCCGTGACTTTTTTTATGTGCACCATAATTTAATTCTCATACACCAGAATTCAGATCATGAATGGCTGACAAAATATTTTTGTCCAACAGTCTAATATTGCCTTGTGTGGTTAAATAGGAAATTTTGGTAGTAATTCCAGTTCAGTGAATGCCCTCACTGTTTTCCCCTTCTAAGGATATGATTGGACTTAACTAACAAAACTTGTCAATGCCATCCCAAAACCTGTTGGGAGATTGGATTTAGATTTAAATGCTGGGGAAATTGCCTCACTGTCTCAGAACTGAACGAGATTCCCTTGTTCTTTACCTACCTAAGGCAAGAGCTGAAGACATTTGGAAACGTCTACTTCGTATTTTTGGTCTTAGCTGTGGCAATCTCATTAGAATTTCCTGTATCTAAACTTCTGCCTTTTACTTACTGAAAGGCATTTTAGTGTGGTTTATGCATATCAAATAAAGAATATTTAACACTTAAAAAAAAAAAAATTTGTGTCATTAATGGGATTATAGTTGACTTTTTTCTTTTATTGCGACTTCCTGTTTTTTTTGTAAGTTTCCAACACTGGGTATGTACAATTCAGAAACATGATAACACTTAGTAGAAGCATATCATGGGCCAGCCTTTGTTCACACAATGCCTTTGTTCTCACGCCCCTAATAATGTGCCTGCCTCTGTGAGACTACTTCCCTCTACCAGATCAGTTTCTGGGCAGAGGTCGCATGTGCCACACATGTAGAGAAAAGAGTTGAGGCAAAGCCAGTGACTTTCCCTCAAGAGGAATTTCTTCTGTTAGGCTGAAGAGTGTGACTAACATCAAACTACCTACTGAATTGATAATATAAACCAGTGGAAAGGTTTGCTTTGATTTTATGTGAACCTAACACCCATTGAAAAGTAGGTATCTCTCAACCAGTTGGTTTCAGTTCCCTTGACTTAAGGTCCAAACTCCTCAGGATCTTTAGACTAAGAAGCATGGGTTCTCCTAGGAGAAGTCACCCCTAGTGGGTGATGGTGATCTGGCCAGTGTACCAGATTGGGAGCAAGGATGTCAGCCCTGCCTAACCATATAGAAGATGCTCCTCAAACAGAGATGTCCTGTTATCAGAAGAAGCAAAGAAGAATGTTGGCAAGTAAAAAGAGATATCTGCTATGGAGTAAAACTAAACAATTACTATGCAGACTAATTATGTAAATTCTAATTAAATTATATTGTCATATGCAACCCCGTTTTGAATTTGCAACCCAGGATTGGATTTTGCCTGCAGAAAAGTACAGCAGTTCTTCCTTATCCATGATTTCACTGTCCAAGGTTTCAGTTACCTGTAATCAACCTCAGTTCAAAAATGTTACATAGAAAATTCCAGAAACAACTAATTCATAAAGTTTAAATTGCGGACATAAAGGAATTATACACCATCCAACCTCCCTGGGATGTGAATCATCCCTTTGTCCAGTGTCTCCTTGCTGTATATGCTACCTGCTTGTTAGTGGCTTAGTTATCACGGTTATCATACCACAAAAAATATGTTCTATATCCAGTGTGTGCTGTCCATAAAGCTGTAGGATACTGGGAGTTTGGGAGCATATTTTCTGCTGATGGGGGTTGGGAAGGGACTACTCTAGTACAGCAATGGCAGTGGAGACCTGAGTGCCCTTCTGTCCAAAGGCATTCTGTGCTTGCACCACACTCAGGTTTTCAGCAAGAGAATTGCTATGAGCTGCTACGGGGGAAAGTAATGGTTATAAATGGAGAACAAATGCAGCTGTCAAAATGTGATTTCCATGGCTCTTAATGCTTTTCAGAGTAGGATACTGGCTAGCAAAAGCACAATAAAAACGAGATTTTCACACTTTTCTCCTCAAATGCTATTTAAATCTCATTAGGGAGATCTTTGTGAAAGGATGACATTGGCAGTAATGATTCCTTTCAGAGTTTCCTGTTTTTGGCCACTGTCCTTCATTGAGCCTCTGTGTAGCAGAGCTGCCTATCTTTTGGATCTCCTCCCGGCTTTCTAGGACTCGCTTAATACTACATTTTGATCATATAAAAATAATAGAAAAAGCATGGCATTGATGTCATTAAAACAGAAAATACAGAACTCTGTGCCCCTGTTTAAGACTTGCTGACTCATAATTAAGTTTAGTTCACGCCTGGAAATTAGATATTTTCCCATTACCACTCACTGTATTATATTGAAGTAGAGAAGAAATCTGAAGCTTGAAAATCTACAAGGCAGCACTTTATGTGTGACTGTGGCAACTCACCACATTTCCTATGTGCCACAAATAGAATGAATGTGCCTTTCCTACTTCCGATGCAATACTCACCTGGTTATCGAAGCAGAAGCTATCATAGAAGGACTCTCAAATGACTGCTAAATAGAACTCCCCAGCAATACTATCATGGCCCTTTGTTCTTCTGAAGGGGAAGCCCAAGTTAGCCAGTACAGCACAGTTCTGAAGCTCTGTTTTGAATGGCACCTGGGAATCTCAGAGACTCTCCTGCCTTCCAAAGCTTTATTTGCAGCTGAGTGCCCCAGGTAGCTCTGAGCCATGTGTCCATGGCAGGCATGAGTACACGTTAGTTCTGTACTGGTTGAAATTAATTGGAAAACCCTCACTTCAGACACAGAAGTGGAGAGTTAGAAATTGTTGGTCCCTGGGTTAGAAGGAGGTGAGAAGTTTCCATAAGAAGCGGGTGCTTTGGGATAGGAGCCACCACAGGAGCTGCTTCCATAAATTTAGTGACAGATTTCATTCTAGATCCAATTGGATCACTGGGATGAGGCTTTCGTTTTTGTTCTTTGTGTTGGGACCTGAACACGATCTAGCCTTTGGTCCATTTTCTTGGCATATACTATGTAGCTCTGCCACATCGAAGCTGTGCACAGGCACTGAGTTTTCATGGTGTAGGCACAATCTCAAGTCCATGGTTGATAATCACATAGACAGTTTTTTTAAAAGATTTACTTATTGGGGCTGACGCTGTGGCATAGAAGGTTAAGCCTTTGCCTTCAGCGCTGCCATCTCATATGGGTGCCAGTTCAAGTGCCAGATGTTCCACTTACAATCCAGCTCTCTTCTAATGGCCTGAGAAAGCAGTGGAAGGTGGCCCAAGTGCTTGGGACCCTGCACGCATGTCTGAGACCTGGAAGAAGCTCCTGGCTCCTGGCTCCTGGCTTTGGATTGGCCCAACTCCAGCTGTTGCGACCATTCGGGGAGTGAACCAGCGGATGGAAGATCTCGCTCTCTGTGTCTCTCTCTCTACCTCTCTCTCTCTCTCTCTCTCTGGAAGATCTCGCTCTCTGTGTCTCTCTCTCTCTCTCTCTCTGGAAGATCTCGCTCTCTGTGTCTCTCTCTCTCTACCTCTCTTTCTCTCTCTCTCTCTCTTTGTCACTCTGCCTCTCAAATAAACAAAATAAATATTTTTTTAAAAGATTTATTTATTTATAAGGCAGAGTCACAGAGAGGAAGAGACAGAGAGAGAAAGAGTAAGAGATCTTCCATCTGCTGGTTTACTCCCCAAAAGCCAAGTCCGAGCCAGGCAGAAGCCAGGAACCCTGGAACTCCATCTGAGTCTCCCATACCGGTAGCAAGGGCCCAAGTACCTGAGCCATCTTCTACTGCCTTCCCAGGCACGAGAGCAGGGAGCATTGGAGCGGGTAGACCATTTTTCTTCAGTAGTCCCACACACACCCTGTACTCTCTGGATTTGGCTATGGAGAAAAATGAACTTCAGAGTAAATGGAAATGCGTTGACCTGAAAAGGACCTTCTCAACAGCTGAGGGAATAGGCTGTTTAATTTTGTTTGGAAAAGCTGGACTTTTGACAGATGAACTTCTTTTCCCTTGGCTTCATATTTATCTAGCAGAGTTGTGGTTGGGAAATGATTCAGGACTCGCAAGGTCAAACAGAAACCTGGTTCACAAACTGTAGACTTCTCCCATCTCACTCCATGACTTCCCTTGGTGAGTGGCTGGGTGGGCTGTTGGTACATCCACCCAGAAATGGTCACTCAAAAACCATAGCAACCTCTTAGACTCAGGCCTCAGGGGTCCTGGCAGCCCCACCAAACCCAGTTCTCCATTCTGGATAATAAGCTTTCCTCTTGTACACTGCACTCCACAGCTTGAAACCATTCCAATGTGCTTGGTGAGTGAACATCTTGTGATAATGCATTGAGAATGAAGGCCATTAGTGAAATTAAAGAAATAATAGTGCATTAGCTTTTTGTAATACCGCTCTTCATGGGAAAATGCATTTTCATAGACTACCTGCTTGTAGTCTTTCTTTCATTATCCCAAGAGTGAAGGAAAAAAGGAATGTCAAATATTCTAAACTTTATCTTTGAAGCTAAAAAAGAAAAAAATTTAAGGATTATCAAGAAGTATTTTCTCCTTTTCCTTGGTCCCCTTGTTCCCTGGTGTATAAATAATAAAACTGAGTCATTTTTCCTTTCCTGAAATTCAGCCTTTTGTATTCTGGCATCTGTGGTTTTGTTATTATCCACGTCATTGTGAATCCACTCTGAAGATTGTCTCAGCAGACCCTTAACAAGGGCCTTTGTGTTGCCTGCTCCCTTCACGCCCATTTCTGGGTAGGCCTACTTATCCAGACTGGGAACAATTTTGCCTTATAATAACTCGTGCAAAGCTCACCTGTGTCTCCTTGTTGAAGAAGGCTGAGTGCTAGTGTGTAGCTGTGAGACTCACAATTTTCCCTCTCTCGTGTTTTTCAGAAATTGAGGCAAAAGAAGCATGTGACTGGCTCCGTGCTGCTGGTTTCCCGCAATACGCTCAGCTATATGAGGGTACGTATGGCCACCTTTCTCTTTGTTCTTTTTAAAGAGAACAAATACGAAATGAACCGCATGCATCCTGGAGTGTCTTGGACTTTCAGTTCTCTTTACTGCCCTTTTACTTTGCTTTCTTTTTCCCTGAGCCTTTGCAGCACTTACTTTGACACTGATTTGGAAATGAGTGTAGCTTCCTAAGCCCATTTCACTTTCTGCTTCCCACCATTAAATCTCTCACTACTCTGTTTTCTTGAAATTACAATGAATTAGTTGTTGATCAGTTTCTAAAGTCACAAGATTAGTTGTCTTTGATATTTCTCTTTAGTTCCATTTACTTTGTATGAATGCTCAGGCATAATCTAGATACGATGTTTTTCTTTTAAGTTTTAGGTAAACTGCTTTCGCCACCAGCATTAAACATCCTTTTCATTGATTCTTTGACAGTTGAACTTACCTATATCTTACCTATATCTGAAATTATAACCAATGCTCTTAACTCCCTCTTGGATGATCCTTACCTATAGTGAAATACTCAGGATCCCAAAACTAAGCAGAGGGCACCTGGAGCTCAGCTGTGAAAGATTTACATCTAATAGTGTTTGTTGTTATGAAGTTTTGAGCAGGATACAGGAATCCATGAGCTACTGTGCACAGTGCAGGAACCCCTAGCTTGCAACAGCAGAGTTGTCACTACCAGGAGCTTAAAGGGACAGGTTGGGGGAGATGGTCCCATAACCCAGAGAAGAGAGGAGCCTGAGAGCAGGTATTGGGAAGAAGCACAAAGTTGGTCATGAGCAGCCTCCAATGGGCAGAACCAGGGCACGAACACCTTGACCCCCATTTCCTCCCTCCATCTCCAGCCAGGGCTTCCCATTAGTCAAGCACAACCATCCATCCCCACGGGTAACCATCAGGCAACAAAGCAGAGTGCAGAAAAACACAAAATGGGGCAGCCGGGGTCAAGAGAACACCAAGACCAGGCAATGGTGCTGACTTCTCTCCCCAGTAGTGTAGAAAGAACCAACCAAGTTCATCTTAACTTACAGAGGCTCAAAAGGGGACTTGCCCAGTTCCACAGCTAAACAGAAATGGAGCCAAAAGTCAGGGCAGCTGGGCTTCAGTGTCTGTTTCTCATTATGACACCCACCACCTTGCTAGCAGAATGAAAGTCTTCATTCTGGCACCATCTGGAATTCACTCACATTACCTTTTGGATGGAAGGGAAATTGTTTCTGTATCCAGCTCACACTAAGATTTCGATATCCTTAGACTTAGCACAATTAGCAAAGCAAAGCATAGGCAGCACAAAATACATGAAGAGCAACAGAAAGAATGGCAGGAGAATGATAATAATGATGAACCAACATTTTCAGATTTGACCATGGCTCAGTTCCACCGATCTCCAAATTTCTACCTACATGAATGAAATACCTAAAATTAACATCATATTCTAAGTATTGCAATGACCCCACAAAGCTGGCATAGATTGTTTGAGAACAGTCATGGTGTTGGATTTACATCTTTTTGGATAGAATCAATGGAGTATTTTGCTGACACTCCAAAGTGACTCACATTTTTGCTACAAAAGAAGACATTTGAGATCATTGAACTTTTGGTATTATTGGAAATGTCCTTCTGAAGGAAAAAATACCCTGCCAAACAAAGTAGTACACAAACTCATCAGGATAGAAGTCAGCAACTGACACTTTAGGTAGAGTGCGAAGATCTGAAAGCTCTTGCCCAGGTCCACGTCAGCCTATGCCTGCGACAAGGATGAGCTACAAAAACACAGGCACTTAGTGTTCTATCCGACCCAAGGTCAATCACGTGGTTAGCCTCATATTTCATGCTTGCATTATACTCTTAAAAGCCTTTTTTGTGACAAAAATAAAATTGTTGTCTCAAATATTACCAACCATGGCAATGGGGTAATTGCCATTAAGATCAGAGGCTTCTGGATAGTGGCCGGACTGTGTTGCTACTTATTCAGATACAGCAAAGTACCTAAACCTTTGTCTCTCTCTCTTTCAGATTCACAATTTCCCATCAACATTGTGGCTGTCAAGAAGGATCATGATTTTCTTGAAAAGGAACTTGTAGAACCCCTTTGCAGGTAAATTATGTGAAGTATTGGTGTTGTTTCTTCCCATTTTGAAGTTCCCAATAGGTATCACATTAATGAAGGGCAAATTCAACAGTACACTAAGTATTTACTGAGTGCCTGTTATATGCCAGACATAAGTACTGCTCTAAACATTCTACCACAAGCATGTTTCATTCATATTTTCATGGGGGTTTAAACTCTGGTAGGGGGCTGCAGAAAATAGATTAGGGAAAGACAGAAAGAGAAGAGAGAATGTGAGTGAGAGAAAGAAAAAGAGAGAACAAGAAGTTTCAGCTAGTGTTAAATAATTTGAAAAAAAAAAAAAAAAGAAAGAAATGGATATACAGTGACTGGGCAGCCACAGCTGCAGTGGTCAAGGAAAGCTCTGAAAAACTAGGTTCTGTCACATTTGGCTGTATTTTGTGGAGAACCAACCAATTATATCCTCAGGCTGGAATATGTATGCTCAAGTAATTTTATCAGCAAACTGGAATATTTAAGCTTCTGCTATGTAATAGGTGTTATAAAGAGAAAAAGATGTATTATGAATAATTCCCTTCTCTTAAAATATGCCTGGTCTGATTGTAGAAGCCTCCTTGAAGAAATGAGACGTGAATGCATGACCAGATAGGTAGCAATTGTTATTTGGGTAATAATAAAATATTCAAAGAAATCTATATCCCTGAATAATTCAATTCTCCACGGGACGTGGTATGTGTCTGTAGAATTTCAAAGTTTCCTAATAAAGCCTTGGAGAGAGGTCAGAGCTGGATATAAATGTCGGTTATGAAATATGAGTTGTCTTACCTAGACCATGCAACTAGTTATGAACTGAAATGCTCTTAAAACTCAGGACTCGGGGCAGGCATTGTGGTGTAGCACTTGGGATCCCCTCATCCCATATTGGAGTGCAGATCTGAGTCCTTGCTATTCCACTTCTGATCCAGCTCCCTGCTAATGCACCTGAGAAGTGGTAGATGATGGCCCAAGTACTTGGGTTCCTGCCGCCAACCATGTGGGAAACCAGGATGTAGTTCTTGGCTTCTAGCTCCTAGCTTCAGCCTGGTCTAACCCCAGCTGTTGTAGTCATTTGGGGAGAACACCAGCAGATGGAAGATAGATAGATAGATCTCTCTCTCTCTCTCTCTCCTCTCTCTCTCTTTCTTTCAAATGAATTAAAAAAAAATGGTACCTATAACTTTCAGTCCAGTGATATTCATACATATTCTGTGTTTACCTTGGAAAAGGTGGTAGTTTAAGGGGAAAGAAATAAAAGTAAAACTTATGTCAACATAGGGGAAAGCAATGTGTGTTAGAATCCTGGGTAAATAATCTTTTCTTCTGCTTGCCGAATCTTCAGCCATTTATATTTTTGTGTCTATAAAACACTCAGCAGTATGTTTCCTATATGAAGAGAAAATAAACTTGTGTTGAGAAATAATCTCTGAATGTTCAAGAAAATAATGCTGTGAGTTGTGTCAGTGGGTAGAAGAGCAAAGAACTCATCAAATCATACATTATGGGAATAGCTTATTTGGACTAGATAAGCAAGCACAAAATGCCATTTGTGAGAGTTTGTGAGATGAGTGGTTGGTTTGGTTGTGATTCTTTAAAGGGAGTGGATTGCAAAAGAAGTGCTTGCCCTTCTTTCACAGAACTAAAATGTTAAGACTTACTTAAAGCTAAGTATGTCTTGGTCTCCAATAGCGTGAGTCCTCCAGCCTTGTTCTTCACTGGACTGTTTTAGCTACTCTAGTTCCTCTGCCTTCCATATGCATTCCAGAAACAGCTTGTTGATATTTATTTTAAAAATCCTACTGGGGTTTTGACTTGGATTGTGTTGAATCTGTGTATCTAACTGGGGAGAATTGATGTCTTAATAATGTTTCCTATTCTGATTCATAAACTCAGTGTATAAAGACACTTTGGAAAGTTTGTGGAAAATGGAATTAAAAATAAACTTGTTTTGGTACAAATAAATTTTAAAATCCATATATAGCTTAAAAGTAAAAAAAAAAAAAACTATGGAGAATGATATGCTTCCATGAACTTTTTGAAGATGCCTCATATGCATAGTTTTCAAAATTTAGGGGTAGCAAAATAAAATTCTTTTAATTCCATTTTTGAAATACTCTCTTATGCTTCTGTTGATTTAAATTTTCTTTGATCTTTTTCAACAGTGATTTGTGGTTTTCATCTCATGGATGGTATACATACTTGATAGTGCCAAAGAATTTCATGTTTGTGATGCTATAATAAGTGCCTCTGTGATTTATTTTAAAAATTTATATAAGTATTTTAACAATCTCTGATTGTTAATTAGTAGTACATAATTTCTTTTTGTATATTATGTTATTCCCTGCAATCTACATTCACTCACTAATTAGTGCTAGTAGTTTTGTCATATTCTCATTAAGATTGCATTTCTAAAATGTTAATGAAAAGTTACATCATTTTAAACCAAACATAGAAACTCTATTCCATATTTCTAAGTCAGGATTTCAGGGGCAAACACTATCTCTGCTTATACAGTTTTGTTCACAGGATGACGTAAGTGGCATGATGGACCAAAGTTCCCATCTCAAACTTGGCAAAAATCCTTATCTACTCACTGCTGCACGTTATCCGAGATGCCTTGACTAGGTTACAGACTTTTCCATCAAAGTCTACACTTTTCAAAAAGCCTTTCCGATGTGTTATAGTAATGAGCCAATGTAACTAATGTGAAATCATTTCAGGATATAAAGTTTTAAATAGGAGTGCCAGTGCCAGCCAGAAAAATCAGGAAGTCTTCTTTTGTAGAGTGTGTGACCCATCATGGCTGTAGCTCTTAGCAGGCTCCATACATGCATCCCTAGCCCAAAAGGCCTTACCACACCCAACGTGGGGAAGGACAGCCAGGCTGGACACACTGATGCTCTTGATAAGGGTCCAGATTCTGTAAAAATGGTTAGTGGCAGGAGGTTGTTGTAATTGGAATAATTCTTAGGGAAGCTATGTCTCCAAAAATATTGTGAAGCAAGAAAAACATCTGGCTGGAGGTGTGTGAACTACTTCTCAGGGTGGAGGAGCCATGGGTAGAACAGAAGCCAAAGGAGTTGCACACCCAGGGTGGATCAAAAGAAGCTGGCAGAGGAGGTAGACAGATGGAGGTAGCTTGGCTAAAAAGAAGCAGCGTGCAGTTGCTTTCCCCTCATTGTGATTCCACCAAGACACAGATTTTTCTGCTCTGCAAAGAGTGAAAAGCAGACAGAAGGAAAATCTCCAGCCCAAGGGGAATGACAGCGCTTTAAAAACTTTTGAGACTGATGCATGCTTAATGAGACACTGGCGCACTCAGATGGTAAGTCATGATTAATGCACAGAGAGCAGTATGGGGTTGTGATTTTATTCTTTTTCTTCTCTGTGCACTGTACACACAGAGGTGGAGCTGGTCTCCTGCTTTATTTGTTAAGCTTTGTGGGCTATGCATTTCTCACATATGTTGCAAGTGTTGAACTAACGCAGAATCAGAACTGGAGTTGTAGCCCAAGGGCAGATAGCTTCTGCCAGGCAGATGAAGGAAGACGGGAGACCTGGAAGTCTCCTACAGGTTGTCCATGACAAGAATTTTACGCTCTTTTGGTTTTCTCCAAATGGCTCTCCCTAGTTAATATCCTGGTGCCAATTCACTCTTGGAGAGTGTTGAAACAATGTTATCTGGTGCCATTGGCCTGGAAATACATTTTGTACTAAGGCAGTAGCTAGCAGAAAGACTCCAGATCTGGACCCAAATATGTGGATAGGTAGCTCTTCTTCTTTTTTTTTTTTTTTTTTTAATTTTTGTAGTTCTGCTATTTGGGCCCCAGAAACTAGACTAGTTTGCTGAAGGTGTAAGCCTGCAAAATGACAACCAAATCTCACTGTAGCTCCAGCAAGACTGACCTGCCCTGTGCACAGCAGGCACTCCGCAAAAGTTTATTCCTAACAGGCAGGAAGTATGCTTTCAATCATTTTAGCACCACAGTTCCGAAGATCTTGATTGAATTCTTAACTGAAAAATATTTCCTCTTGTGAGTCATGAAAAGCTCATTTGCAAGCTTTAAGTACCTAGGTGAACTCATTAAAACCGCAACCTATCAGAATGTAGTGACAGTCAGTGTCAGAATAGCTGGTAAAGTTTGTCACCTTTAAGGTGAATTGCAGCAAACCAAAGATGAGACTCCTTTAAAGGAGAAGCAATACGTTCTATTAGCATTTTGATTTGCAGTATTCATTTAGGCTGCTAGTATATATACCATGAAGCTCAACAGGACCTCTGGATTTTTCAATTAATGTTAGGACAGTATAGCATTCACATGACTTGTGTTGTTAATAAATACTAAGTAACTGTAGTGCATATAAAATAAGGGCTTTCACCTTGTTTAGTACCATCTGGTGGAACTATGGAATTGTTTATAATTACAGGAGAGTTCTTCAAAAAGCTCATGGAAAATGGAATTTAAAAAATAAGTTTTCTTTGGTGCAGAACAATTCTGAAACCTATGCCTAGGTTTTTCATAATGCTCATTTGCTATGAGCTTTATCTCATATATCACTGACCTTTGTATTTAAAAGGACAATAAGTGATAGTGATTTTCATGTGGAGTGGGGGGAGGGTTACGAATGATGTTTACAATTTATCTCTCCACACAAAGGGCTATATTTGATTTGACTTTGTTAAATAACCTAATAATATTAATAATAATTGTCTTTATTAATACTAATACCATTTTTAAATATTTTCCTTTTAGACTATTTATCACAGAAAATATACAGTACTATATATCACTATATCATATAGTAAGTGATGAGCAACTGAACAGAGTCCTTGGACTAGTTTTTGAGAAAAGGAAATAAGAAGTTAGAAGATCACTATGGTCACATCTACCCCTGACATCTTGAGTTTATAAATAAATACAGCCCCAACAAACGGTGATTTTATTTCTTTAACACACTTACAAAGTGTTCAAAAGAGGCGTGGCCCATCATCATTTTGCAAATACTCATAGAATTCTCTCAACAGTCCCGTGTGGTGGGCTGCCACACCATCCTGCTTTGACGGGCACACAGCTGTGACGTTATCTGCCCTCTAATAGCCAGTCCATAGTAGCAAGGATTACCCAGACAGGAGCACATGAAGTTTTAATGTAGCTGATGTAGACTTTTAGTAATTTTTTAAAACTAATGTCCAGGAAAGGCATCTTCATTCCCACTCCCACCTTCACCTCCACTCCCACAAAAAACATCAGCTCAATTCTGTGTATATAGGGTGGGGGCAGGCTTGGGGGATGGTCAGGTACTAAGTCAAAGGAAAATACTTAAAAAATACTTAAAAGTAAATTTACTTTGGTGCAGAACAGATTTGAAATGGTAGAATCAAATATCTGGGAGTTCTCTGCTCTATATTATTCTGTACAGAAAACATGAAGTTTTATATTTTAAAACGCTGTCTTATGTGACCTTATCCAATCAGCTACTCAAGACAACTTTGATGTAACTATACTTTCGGGGAGAATACACAAGAAAATACAAAATCAGTCAGGAAGTCTAGTGTAATAGGGGTATTTTATATTTTTAATATTATTCACTTCTCTCCACACCTGTTCTTAGATATTTTTATTGCATTATTTTTAAAATGAGTGGGATGGGCATTTAGCTAAGCAACTGAGATGCAGGTTGATACCATGTCTGGAATCAGAGTACTTGGGTTTCATTCCTATCTCAGGCTCCTGCCTCTTCCTGCAAATGCAGACTGTGAGGGGTAGCAGATGGTGGCTCAAGTAGTTGAGATCACTGCCACCTGTGTAAGAGACCTGGATTGAGTTCCCAACCCCTGGCTCAGGCCTTGGCCCCAGTCATTGCCAGCATGTGAGGAGTGAACCAGTGGAGATTCTCTCTCCCTCCTCTCCCTCTCTCTTTCTCTCTCTCTCTCCCTGCCCACGCGTGTGTGTGTGTGTGTGTCTATCAAAAACATTTTTTTTTAATTAGCAAAATTTTGAAAACTTCCTTCCATTGCCAGGTACTAATGACTAGCTGGGGCTGAGTAATAGCCAACTTCTTTCCAGTGATCTCATTAAATTCTTTTTTTTTTTTTTTTTTTTTTTTGACAGGCAGAGTGAACAGTGAGAGAGAGAGACAGAGAGAAAGGTCTTCCTTTTGCTCTTGGTTCACCCTCCAATGGCCGCCGCGGCTGGCGCGCTGCGCTGATCCGATGGCAGGAGCCAGGTACTTCTCCTGGTCTCCCATGGGGTGTACTTGGGCCATCCTCCACTGCACTCTCGGGCCACAGCAGAGAGCAGGCCTGGAAAAGGGGCAACCGGGACAGAATCCGGCACCCCGACCGGGACTAGAACCCGGTGTGCCGGTGCCGCAAGGCGGAGGATTAGCCTAGTGAGCCGCGGCGCTGCTGGCTCTCATTGAATTCTTATAACTCCCCATGAGAACAGATGTTGTTCCTCAGAATCATGGGGCACCAGAATCCTGGTCTGAGCAGTGGGCTGGTGGAATTGTCCTTCCCCGGCAGGGACAATCATGGAGGGGAGGGGAGTCTGCCAAGGGGCCTGGATTGAGTTCCTGGCTCCTGGCTTTGGGCAGTTGGAAGTGAACCAGAAGATGGGAGATCCCTCTGTCTCTGTCTCTGCCTTTCAAATACAATGGAATAAATAGATAAATGAGTTAAATGAATTAATACAATTCTTGTGCACGCTAAATAGCATTGCACAGCTCCACATATGCTCCTGTCCTGCACAGCTGTGTCCTGAGTGGCTACTCTGCCTTTCTTCCAATCTTCCACTAAAGACCAGGCCAGTGTGTGTGAGTTTATGGGCCGAGCAGGGGTCGGTGTTCCAGCTGCCACCTGGCCGCTTTCTGGGATGGCCAGAGGGAGCAGCTCAGCTGGGCAGAGGCATGGCTTCCACCTGCTCCGTGACCTGCCTACCCGAATTCTCAACCAGAGGCATCCTAAAGCTCTCCTGCCTAAGGTCTGTGATTTTTGAAAGGCCCGCCCTGGGGAGTTACATAGCAGAGCTGTGTGTTGGGCAGGGTTTATCCACCCTGCTCTCTGCAAGTTTGTGTTTTCCTAAACAACACCCTCCTGGTGACCTTTCTCATGCCCTGTGGCCATGGCCCCTGCTGGCTGGAGAGGAGGAGCTGGCCTTTGATCCAGTGACTTGAGTTCCTGGATATCTTAGGAGGCAACACCCAAACCCTCCTCAGCAGACAGGCCTGCCCAGACACCTGCTGCTGACCCCACGCTGGGGTGAGAAGTTCATGCTGCAGGGTTTGAGTCAGAACCCTGTGTAGGAGATGAACTCCTCTTCCTGGTGGTTAGGCCAGTGCCTTTGGCAGGAATATTAGGAATATCACAGGAAGCGGCCATGAAGTCAGCACTGTCGAGACCTCATGACCCATCTAACTTGGCGTTTAGATGTAACTTACGAATCTGAAATAGAAAGGAGAGTCCTGTTGGTTTCCTACCTGTCTGCCAGCAAGGGCTGCTGGGTGTCTCCCCAGGTCCCTGTGCAGTGAGCCCAGGCTCAGCTACTGTGGGCCCAGAGAACTCCCCGAACTTCCAAACCTCCCACCATGCATGGCTCACAATCCCCAGCCTCTCAGCACAGGCACCTGCCTTCTTCCAGTTCTTCTCTGTTATCCATTCGCTCTTGCACTCCTGGCCAACCTCCCAGGCCCTGGTCTTCCCCACTCTCTGATTCTCTCTCCTGTGTGCCGTAGGCAGGCTGCGCATGGACCTCCACCTTGCCCCCATTGTGGCCTGTTAGGCACACGGGGGGCTTTCTTCCAGTTTCTGGTGAGCACTGTATCTTACTCAAGTGTCCATCGCATGTGCTTCGTGTTTTGTGCCTTTGTACGGGCAGGACTTCAACAAACACTTGTGAAATTGACCTGCAATCTGAAAGAAAATCACCTGTCAGTTCACCAGTTTTACCACTGCTTCTTCATGTGAGGGGATGTTATGAGAAGATAAATTACTCATTTTCTCCACAAAATACTTTCAGTCGGCTCCTTCTGCTGACTTCTCGGGAAAACACGCCGTGCCTAGCTGTCAGGGCCCACTCCCTTCTCAGCCCTGGTCCCCCAGACTTCTGACCTTGTCTGTGACTTCTCTATCCCCAGACATCTCCACCCTTGCCATCCATTTGCCAGACTCTTGGAATTATCTCCATCTTCAGTTCTTCTTTTCATCCTCTGTCCTGCCCTTGGTTCCATTTCTAATAGACAACTCTAATTCCGTTACTCTCCTGTCTAACACCTTTCAGTAGCTCCCCTACTGCCCACAGATAGCACCAGATGTCTTCCTTCTGATGCTTTGTGATCTAGCCCCTGCCTACCTCTCCAGACTTACTCCCAGGCGCACACCTGTCATTCCTGGAGTACTGCATGACATTAATGCCTATTTTCTTTACCAGAAATGCTATACATGTAGGCAAAAATTTCTCTTAGCCATTCAGGGCTCCATTCACATTTTACCTTCTCTGGGAAGTGAGATTATGTCTTCTTATGCTGCCAGGAAGTGAGTTGTTTCTTCTTTTTATTATCATGTTTGTATTCATGCAGGACTATGAGACCTTAAAGGACAGAGACCAAAGTTCTTGTTCACCTTTGTATTCCCAGCACCTGGCCTGTTCCTGGGACAGAGCACACACTGTTGAGTAAACAAATCTTGGCTGCTTCTTATTGACTTCCCATTAGAACCTCAAGTTTCACCTTAAAATGAGACTACTAATTCCCCTTAACTAATGCAGTAGCCATTCTGAATGATCTTGAGGGCCACAGTAGAAATGAACAGGTTCTGATAATAGTATTATTGTGGAACTTTCTTCTGAAAAGGCCAAACTGCTTTGCTTTGGTTAACACATAAATTCAGTTTTCCTCATATCACAAACAAGACAAGCTTCATTGTGTATCATGAGTCTTCTCTTTCCATGGAAAAATTTATTGAGTGGCCTGTGCTAGGTACATGACATATGCTGTCCTTTTCAGGCTCTCCTAAAATTCTCCTTGCGTAGGTAGAAGCAGACAAATCACTGGACTGGAGGACATTCTAGCTTAGCTACTAACTAACAAGTGGCTCTCTTGAAAAACTGGTCCTCAGGCTGACGCTGTGGCGTAGCGGATGAAGCTGCCGCCTGCAGTGCCGGCATCCCAAGTGGGCACTGGTTCAAGTGCCGGCTGTTCTACTTCTAATCCAATCCAGCTCTCTGCTATGGCCTGGGAAACCAGTTCAGGATGGACCAAGTCCTTGGGCCCCTGCCACCCACAATGGAGACCCAGAAGAAAAGAAACTCCTGGCTCCTGGCTCCTGGCTCCTGGCTCCTGGCTTTGGATCGGCACAGCTCCAACTGTTGCAGCCAATTGGGGAGTGAACCAGCAGATGGAGGACCTCTCTCTCTCTCTCTCTCTCTGCCTCTCCTTTTTTCTCTGTGTAACTCTGACTTTCAAATAAATAAATCTAAAAAAAAAAAAAAGAAAAGAAAAGAAAAAGAAAAACTGGTGCTCTCAGAGCCTTAATCTCATCTGAAAATAAAAAGGTCAGTCCAAATGGCTCTAAAGTTGGCTAAGTTCTGATGCTTCGTTGGCAAACATTTACTGAGTGGGTCATGCTGACCAGCTCCTGTGCTGGGCTTGACGGGTGCCAATAAGATGTGGCTCGAAGCCTGTCATGTTCTGTAGTGGAGAATCATTTTGTTATTCTAACTGCACAAGGTCCATTCCAGTTATATAAAGCCAATCACCGATGGGACCTGGATTAAAAAAAAAAAAACGCATTTAAAAAGAAAAATCTGTAGAACCTACTAAGTATAGAACTTCGTTCTAGGCTCTATAGGGATTAGAAAATGCGGACATCCCTGTTTTAAAAGAGGCTCTACCCCAATAGAGACTATGTCGTTCATGCAGGAAATAATTTTTTTAAAAGATTTACTTATTATTTACTTGAAAGTCAGAGTTACACAGAGAGAGAAGGAGAGGCAGAGAGAGAGAGAGAGAGGTATTGCATCTGCTGATTCACTCCCCAATCGACTGCAACAGTTGGAGCTGAGCTGATCTGAAGCCAGGAGCCAGGAGCTTCTTCTGAGTCTCCCACATAGGTGCAGTGGCCCAAGGACTTAGGCTATCTTGTACTGCTTTCCCAGGCCATAGCAAAGAGCTGGATCAGAAGTGGAGCATCCGGGACTCGATCCGGTGCCCTTATGGGATGCCGGTGCTGCAGGTGGCGGCTTTACCTGCTACACCACAGTGCCGGCCCAGGAAATAAAATGTTATAATCAAAGAAGTTTTCCAAGCAACAAGTATTAGACCAACTCAGAATATCTGAAGGATTTTATATAATTTATGATTAAATAAGAAAGAAACAAATGTCAGTTTCAAATATATGTCCTAAATGCAGGTTGATTTCACTTAGCAGAATTTCACAGTGGTTTTTGACAAAGTGCAATGAAGACTTCTGTGTAACAGATTCTGTTACCTGAGGCAGCCAGATCTTAAAAAAGCATTTATGGCCGGCACCGTGGCTCACTTGGCTAATCCTCCGCCTGCGGCACTGGCACCCCGGGTTCTGGTCCCAGTTGGAGTGCCGGTTCTGTCCCGGTTGCTCCTCTTCCAGTCCAGCTCTCTGCTGTGGCCCGGGAAGGCAGTGGAGGATGGCCCGAGTACTTGGGCCCTGCACCCACATGGGAGACCAGGAGGAAGCACCTGGCTCCTGGCTTCGGATCAGTGCAGCACGCCGGCCGTAGTGGCCATTTGGGGGGGTGAACCAATGGAAGGAAGACCTTTCTCTCTGTCTCTCTCTCACTGTCTAACTCTGCCTGTCAAAAAAATAAAAATACAAAATAAAAAAGAGGCATTTACATCTGTCTGGGACACATGTTTTACCCAGTTTGTTTTCTTACAGAGTCTATTATTAATTTTACTTGTGTGAGATAAATTTCAGGCCCATGCTACACTTTGCCAGGAATCTGTACCGAATCTCAGATCGCCTTAAACAATCTTTTACTCTTTGGCTTACAGCAAGATGCGCATCATTTTCCCCCAAAGTCCAGTTTCCATATGGTTCATGCTTGATGTTGTACACCCTATAGATTCTGATAAACACATGATGGCAGATATCCACTATCACACTATCATACAGAGTATAACTTCCCAACAAGTCCTTGGGCTCTGCCTGTACATCCCTTGCTACCATCCTCTGCCCCCACCACCAACTCCTGGCAATCTTTTTACTGTCTCCATAGTTTTGCCTCTTCCAGAATATTAGAGAGTTGCAATCATACCCTATGTAGCCTTTTCCTACTTATTCTGTCATTGCGTAGTATAAATCTAAATTTCTTCCATTTTTATCCTGGCTTGATTGCTGAAATAATCTCATTGTCTGGCTGGAAGCACATTTTATTTATCCTTCCAACTGACATCTTGGCTGCTCAAATTTTGTCAGTTATGAATAAAACTGCTATAAACATTCATGTGCAGGTTTTTGTGTGGACACAAGCTTTTGACTCATTTGGATAAATACTAAGGAATGTGATTTTTCAATCATGTAGTAAGAGTCTGTTTGGCAGTAGGAAATTGACTAACTGTGTTCCCACCAGCAATGAGTGAGTTTCTGTTGCCACATTCTTATCAGCATTTAGTGTTTCAGATCTTTGCAATAGATATGTAGTGGTATGTTACGTTTGTTACAACATGTGATGTTGACTATCTCTTAATATCTTCATTTTTATCATACTTTTATCTGCCTATCTTCTTTGGTAAAGTATATGTTGTGAACTTTTGCCTGTTTTTCAATTGAGCTGTTTGCTTCCTTACTGTTGATTTTTAACAGTTTTCAAATATATTTTAGATAACAGTCTTTATCAGATACATCTGTTGCAAATACGTTCTCCCATTCTACAGTTTAACCTCTCATTCTCTTTCTTGAAGCAGAAGTTTTAAATATTTATGAAGTCAAATTTATAAATTTTTTCTTTCATGGAATATGCATTTTGTTTTGACTCTGAAAAGTCATCATCATACTCAAGGTCATTTAGATTTTCTCCTGTGTTACGTTTTAGAAGTCATATAGTTTTGTGTTTACATTGCAATATAAGATCCGCTTTGAGTTGAGTTTTGTGAAGAGTATAAGGGCCACCTCGAAAGTGCTTGTTTTGCACGTGGATGTTCAGTTGTTCCAATATCATATGTTGAAAGAATGTGTTTTAGAAGGAGGTACCTTTCTCTGAAGGGAGAAAAGAACTTCCACTTTGATTATGGCCTTGTCTATATAAAGTCAGAGTTTGTGAACTCAAAAGGCTTCCACAGCCTTGGCAGCTCATGACAAGAGCCTCAGGTGATCACTGACATCATAAATAAGGGTGTCAGTTGTTAAATCAACAACAGGAGTCACTGTGCACTCGCTCCCCATGTAGGATCTCTGTCCTTAATGTGTTGTACTATGAGAATTAATGGTAAAACTAGTCTTCAAACAGTACTTTACTTTGTATGTCTGTATGGGTGCAAACTGTTGAAATCTTTACTTAGTAAACACTAAGTTGATCTTCTGCATATAAAGATAATTGAAAATGAATCTTAATGAAGAATTGGATGGGAGAGGGAGTAGGAGATGGGATGGTTTGTGGGTGAGAGAGTGGTTATAGGGGGGAAAACTGCTATAACCCAAAAGTTGTACTTTCAAAATTTATATTTATTAAATAAAAATTTTCTAAAAAATAAAATAAAGATGTTAATGATTTAAAAAAAGAAGAAGAATGTCTTTTAGACAATGTATTACCTTTGCCCCTTGGTAAAGGTCAATTGATTATATTTGTGTGAGTCTATTTTGGGCTCTCTGTTCTGTTCCACTGATGGGTTGTTCTGTTTTTTTGCCAATAGTGCACTATCTTGACCACTACACCTTTATAGGAAGTCTTTTAGGGGCCAGCGCCATGGCTCACTTGGTTAATCCTCTGCCTGAAGCGCCGGCATCCCGTATGGACACCGGGTTCGAGTCCCAGTTGCTCCTCTTCCAGTCCAGCTTTCTGTTGTGGCCTGGGAAGGCACTGCAGGATGGCCTAAGTGCTTGGGCCCTGCACTCACATGGGAGACCAGGAAGAAGCACCTGGCTCCTGGCTTCGGATTGGTAGCAGCCATTTGGGGGGTGAACCAACAGAAAAGGAAGACCTTTCTCTCTCTCTCTCTCTGTCTAACTCTACCTGTCAAATAAATTTTTAAAAATTAAAAAAAATTGAAAGTCTTTCATTTGAGTAGTGTCAGTTCTCCCATTTTGTTCTCCAAGATTGTGTTGACTATTCTAGATCTGTTAGTTCTTCAAATAAACTTTAGGATCAATTTATCAAATCCACTGTCTTGTAATTTCTTGTTAGAGTGGACACTTTAATATTATAATGTAGCAACTTTCAAAATCAGATCTTTGCTCCCAAGGGCTTATTTGTTTAGTGACTTTCTGAATCAACTAATTCTTGGAAATCTGTATTCTTTGTCATATATGATCACCGCAGTCTCTACTCAGTTAATTTAGTGTTCATCAAATGATTGGAGAGAGATGTCTTCAGATACCCTGACCCAGGATGTCTTCCAGTCTTTGTTGAGAAGCTCTTTGTACATGTTACACTATGGCTTCAACACTCCAGCAGGAAATGGATAACTCTTGCCTTAGCCTTTACTTCCCACTTGTGTAGATTATCAGGATCAGCCAAAGCTTTCTTGGTTATTTCCTGGTATGGACACAGTTCTGCAAATGTGCTTGACCTTCTCAATTGCTAAGAAAATGTTGAAACTTTTTTATGTGCCCTATGGATAGCTCATTTCCCCGACTATCCTCTTTAAGCTACTTGGTCTATATCTTGTTTGGTCCAACTCTTATCATCAATTTAAATAGCTGTGATGTTGAATAAGTGCCACTGATTTTCTTTGACATACACCTTGAGTAAAAGCTCTTTTCAATGATGAGCTTGGAGTCAGGTCAAATTAATATGACCCCTATGAATAGGATCTTTCAGGGAACTTCCAGGCTACTCAGAAATGACAGTTCTTTGGGAATGGAGGTTTTGAGTGAACTTAAATCCATTCTGTCCTCTCCAATGGCAACTAGGCTGCTGGTTTTCACAGCTACTCTGATTGCAATGACAATGGTTTTGAAATCTCCTGAAGAGCTGGGTAAAGTTGCAGGGAAAAAGCAGTATACTCAAATGCCACAGAGCATACTATTCTTATATACATTCAACCATTTCTCTTGAATAAACATTAGTTAGTTCATTACAAGCCTATATTAATTGCCAGCATTTAAAGAGTTGGTTTTGACAATATTTGCCAGAACAACTATTCTTGTTGGTTTTATGGAGGAGAAATTTGGAGGTCATCTGTCATTTTCTAAATTCAGTTTTATTCATGAATAATTTACATTTTAAAAAACTCACCAATTTGAAATGTATGATTTCATAAGTTTTTTAAAATGCATATCATTATGTAACTATCAAAGTCATGATATAGAACATTCTCTGTACCTCAAAAGTTCCCTCTTGCTGGTAACTGGCAACCCTACAGATCCATCTTCTGTCACTATAGTTTTGTCTTTTCTAAAATTTTTAATAACTGGAATCAAATAGTGTGTTCTCTTTGTGTCTAACTTCTTTTATTTAGGATAATGCCTCTGAGATTCATCCATATTGTTGCATGTATTGGTGGTCAGTGCCTTAAATTGTTGAGTATTCCATTGTATATGCACAACGTTTAAATCCATCTACCAGTTGATAGTCATTTGGGTTAATTATAATTTTTGGCTGTTTTGTAAATCTTTATGCTATGAATAGTCAAGCTCAAACCTTTTTGTGATCATATGATTTTTTTTATCTTGGAATTGTTGGTCAGATGTTAAAAATATGTTAAATTTTATAAGAAAGTGCCAACGTGATTGCCAAAGAGGCTGCACTTTTGTGAAAATTTAAGTAGTTCTGCATCTTTGCTAATCCTTAGTGTTGTCAGTTGTCTTGCTTTAAGCATTCTGCTGTGTTTGAGGTGGTATCTCATTATGATTTTAATTTTCATTTTTCCCATAACAAATGATATTAGATATCTTTTCCCTTGCTTCTCTTAAAAGTGTTCCTATGTTTTGTTCATTTTAAAAATAAGGTTGTTTGACTTATTATTGAATTTAAGAGATCTATATGTATATGTATGCTGCATGTAGTCCTTCATTAGGTGCTATATATATTTTGCAACTACATAGAGAAATACTTATTAAGATATATTTAAGCAGATATCTGAGTTTGTGGGCAATTCAAGGACATAAAATTACAAAGTCAAATCTAGCTAGTCTCCAGTTTTAAAAAAATACTAAATAAGGAGCAGGCATTTGGCCTAATGGTTAAGATGCTTATTATGATGTCCATATCCTATAGCAGAGTATTTGAGTTTGAGTCCGAGTTCCAGCTCCCAATTTCAGCTTGCTGTTAACACAGATCATGGGAGGCAGCACCGATGACTCAAGTGACTGAGTTCCTGCCACAAACATGGAGGTCTGGATTGAATTCTCAGCCTCTGGCTTTGGCCTGGCCCAGCCCCAGCCATTGTGGGCATGTGGAGAGTAAATCAGTGAATGGGATCTTCCTCTCTCTTTCTCTCTGCCTCTTAAATAATAATAATGATAATAATGATGATAAGGATAATTATGATAATAAAGTTCCTGCCTGTATCAGAAAGTTTAAAGCATACTCAAGTATGTGGTATATAAGGGATGAATGATGTCTTTGATGTCTTTTGTGTATATAGTAGATCAAAAGCTTTTTCACAGAATAGAATTATTCATTTGTGTTTCCAAACCATAACAGAGGGACCAATTTGTTAGATAAGTACGTTTTATAAATATCAGGCAATCCTTCCCTAAACAAACCTGTTACAGATTTGCCAAAGGAGCAACATCAAAATTTGTTTTGTTTTGAACTTCACACACCACTCTTAGATAGAGATGTTAGCACATGTGGAACTGGCCAAGAAGATAGGCTGTCAGTTTTGGAAGCCAAGGCCAAGAACTCACCAAACACAACTTCAGAACAGATGATCAGCTTCTAATACCAATTGCCCATTATATGTAATGCTAGCATGAGTGTGTACTCAGTGAGTAATTTGGAGATGGCTGAAAATGAGGAAGATCATAAAATATTTCTCAGTCAATGACTAATATGATAAAAAGTTGAGAAATACAACTGGTTTCAATGTGAAGCAAAACATGTGGTAGTGAAACCAATTATAGGTATGTTGTCTGACTCTTGGTGAAAAATGAGAAGGGACTGAATTATTGTGGAAGGAAACGAAATACTTCAAATACTTAAAAAAAGTATAGTTCAGGATTTAGTGATCAGTGAATGTCAGTCTTGAAGAAGGGGAATCTCAAGATGACTCAATTTTCTACGTTGTGTTTCTACGTTGTGTTTGTGGCCTATTGGTGATGCTGTTATTCAGTGCAAGACAGTAAACAGGAGAAACAGATTTGGAAAAGAATGAAATGAGTTCAGTTTTTTTTTTTATTATTATTATTATTTTTTTTTTTTTTGACAGGCAGAGTGGACAGTGAGAGAGAGAGACAGAGAGAAAGGTCTTCCTTTGCCATTGGTTCACCCTCCAATGGCCGCCGTGGCCGGCGCACCGCTCTGATCCGATGGCAGGAGCCAGGAGCCAGGTGCTTTTCCTGGTCTCCCATGGGGTGCAGGGCCCAAGCACCTGGGCCATCCTCCACTGCACTCCCTGGCCACAGCAGAGAGCTGGCCTGGAAGAGGGGCAACCGGGACAGAATCCGGCACCCCAACCGGGACTAGAACCCGGGGTGCCGGCGCCGCTAGGCGGAGGATTAGCCTAGTGAGCTGCGGCGCCGGCCCAATGAGTTCAGTTTTTATATTTGAGTTTGAAGGGCCAGCAGCTCCCCACATTTGGAGGAGAGCCATGAGTGGTTGGAGATGCAACTCCAGGGCTAAGGTGAGATACATGGGCTGGAGACAAAGGATTGCATGTCATGAGAATTCTTGAAACAAACAAACAAAAAAAGGAACAATAAGGCCAAAGGCCAAATACTGCTCAGTTGCTCAGTGACATGAAGGAGATAGCATTGAGAGAGATGTAAGAAATCAAGAAGTCAGAATTTTGAATGTCAAAGATGAAAAGAGTTAAAAGGAATGGTGAGTGGTAATTAACATCTATTACTAGAAGTAGGTTTTTGTTAAAAAGAAACTATGGTATTTGTGACTAGAAAATCATTCAGCAAAAGCTGAAAACAGTTCAAACATCCAAGGTAAACCGATTGTATGTTTTCATATCAGGAAGTACTACCCAGAAAGAAAGATGAATAATTACTGCTATATAGAACACCATGGATCAATCTCAAAAACTCTGTGATGAATGAAAATACCCACTCAAAAAACACATAATATGATTCCACTTACAAGATGACCATTAACAGACAAAACTATCAATGGATGATAGAAGTCAGAAAGAGGATACCCTTGGGGATAGTGGGAAGAAATGAGCTGGTAGAGAAAACTGACATTAAATAAACACAGAGAACTTTCTGTTGTGAATAAATGTTCTTTATCTTTTTTAAGGGCACTTACAGTTGTCAAAAATCTTAGACTAAAATCTTAAGATCTGTACATACAAAACAAAAGCCATTGGTTAAAGATGAGAGATTGAATACCGGGGGTTGCTTGCTTCTGAATTCTCAGTGGTTAAATCAGTTAAGTTATCAGTTAAGATGCCACTTCAGATGGTCACATCTTCTATCAGTATGCCTGAGTTTGAGAATCTGCACTCAGGACCCAACTCCTGAGTTCAGCTTCCACTCCCAATTCCAGATTGGCATAACCTGGGAGGCAGCAGGTGGTAGCTCAAGTTTTTAGGCTCACGCCACCCGTGTTGTCATATTGGAGGTCTGGATTGAGTGCCTGGCTCCTGGTTTCAGTCCAGCCTGGCTCTGGCTGTTGCAGACACTTGGGGAATGAACCAGTAGATGTGGAATTTCTCTCTCTTCCTCCTCACATTCCTGCCCTCCTACCCCCCATGCTTTCAAATAAACAAAAATTGAAAAAATATATGCTTAAAAAGTAAATAAATAAATCCTCACTAATTTACAGAGAGATATTTCTTTTTTTAACTTTTATTTAGTAGATATAAATTTCCAAAGTACAGTTTATGGATTACAATGGCTTTTTCCCCCTCATAACTTCCCAGCCACCCAACAACCCTCCCATCTCCCGCTCCCTCTCCCATTCCATTCACATCAAGATTCATTTTCGATTATCTTTATATACAGAAGATCAATTTAGTATATATTAAGTAAAGATTTCATCAGTTTGCCCCCACACAGAACACAAATTGCCAATACTGTTTGAGCACTAGTCATATCATTAATTCACATTGAACTACACATTAAGGACAGAGATCCTACATGGGGAGTAAGTGCACTCCTGTTGTTGAGTTAACAAATTGACACTCTTGTTTAAGGCTTCAGCAATCTCCCCAGGCTCTTGTCATGAGTTGCCAAGGCCATGGAAGCCCCCTGAGCTCGCCAACTTTGATCTTATTTAGACAAGGTCATAGTCAAAGTGGGAGTTCTCTCTCCCTTCAGAAAAAGGTACCTCCTTCTTTGATGGCCCGTTCTTTGCACTGGGGTCTCACTCGCAGAGATTTTTTTTTTTTTTTGCCAGAGTGTCTTGGCTTTCCATGCCTAAAATACTCTCATGGGCTCTTCAGCCAGATCCAAATGCTTCAAGGGCCGATTCCGAGGCCAGAGTGCTGTTTAGGACATCTGCCATTCTATGAGTCTGCTGTGTATCCCGCATAAACAGGACTAGTGTCTGCTAATACTAACTGATAGAATTAAAAAGGGAGAGAACGATCCAACATGGGAAGCGGGATACACAGCAGACACACAGAGAGATATTTCTTTGTAAAAGCAAATGTCCACACATGAGAGAGATCATAACTACAAAATTTTCAAGCAGAAACATGTAGTTAGCAAGCCCAAGAAAAGGCATAAAATAACTCAATTTTCACTGTATAAATTCTAAAATACTCAAAATTAGTAGTGAGGATAAAGGGAGACTAAAAGGAGGAGGATTGTTTGTAATTCTATTTGAAACTAGGTAGAGCCTTATCTACTCCCACAATCTATATCTAAACAACTGCTCTCACCTCACCAGAAGTGCAGGAGTTGATTCCCTGCACAGACCACAAACAGATGTTCCCCAGACAGGGGCATCAAATGTAGTTGAAGATGGGATTTTCTATTGAAACTGGAAGCCCCCCTGACAATCTGTCTGCATTCAAGGGTTGACATTCCCAGGCCTCTTCCCAGTCTGTCTATAACTAAATGTTGACATCCAGCTCTAGACCCTGAAAAGGCACTCAAGAGGAATTTGAGTTCTGAAAAGTTGGATCAGTCCATGGTGAAGTAAGAAGGGCAGCAAATCCTAGCCAGAACCCGTCAGAAGGATTTGGGAGACCCAACTCCAGGGAAATTAAATTGATAGATTCATGTGATGGAAAAAACCTGGAAACTTAGATAATTGGGGAAGTGTTTGAGTTTGAATTTAAGGATGAGCCTATAATAAACCAAGGAAACAAGCAAGATACTAACTCCACAGATAACAGAAAGTTTAGAATGAAAGGAAAGTAATCAGAGAATGGCATGCATGTGAATAGCTTTTCCAGGATCAATACTGAATATTGATTCATGGAAAAAATTATGAATTATAATACAGTTTTGTAAGAGTCAAAGGTGAGTATGAGTGTGTGGGAGTGTGCATGGTAAGGAGGTGGGAGTGAGTAATAACCAAGAAGTTTCATCTTCCATAGAACAAAGATAATAGATAATTACATAACTGAAAGATTAAGGAGTAATAACAAACAGTACTAGAAATAAACACCAGAAGCAAGGGTTAAAAAAGTTGCCTCCAGCGGCCCGGCGCTGTGGCACAGCAGGTTAATTCCCTGGCCTGAAGCGCCAGCATCCCATATGGGCGCCAGTTCGAGTCCCGGCTGCTCCACTTCCAATCCAGCTCTCTGCTATGGCCTGGGATAGCAGTAGAAGATGGCCCAAGTCCCTGGGCCCCTGCACCCATGTGGGAGACCCAAAAGAAGCTCCTGGCTCCGGGCTTCAGATCGTCACAGTTCCAGACATTGCGGCCAACTCGGGAGTGAACCATCGGATGGAAGACCTCTCTCTCTCTCTCTCTCTCTCTCTCTCTCTCTCTCTCTCTGCCTCTCCTCTCTCTGTGTAACTCTGACTCTCAAGTAAAAATAAATAAATCTTTAAAAAAAAAAAAAAGTTGCTTCCAGAGAGCGATAAATGGAAAAGGATATGAGGGGTAGTGTTTGACTCTTTGAATCATATGCATTTCTTTTTTTTTTAACTTTTATTTAATAAATATAAATTTCCAAAGTACAGCTTTTGGATTACAGTGGCTTTTTCCCCCCCATAACTTCCCTCCCATCTCCCGCTCCCTCTCCCATTCCATTCACATCAAGATTCATTTTCAATTATCTTTATATACAGAAGATCAATTTAGTATATACTAAGTAAAGATTTCAACAGTTTGCACCCACACAGAAACACAAAGTGTAAAATACTGTTTGAGTACTAGTTATAGCATTAATTCACGTTGTACAACACATTAAGGACACAGCATATGCATTTCTAATTGTGGTCTTAACAAAGAAGTCAAATAAAATAATAAGGGTATTTAGAAAAAGAATTTCATGAATCTTAGATTATGAAAGTTTGAAAACTCAATGAAATTCGAAGATAGTCTCAGCAAGTTGAGTAGCAAAAGGAAGGTAAAAGGGGGCCAGCGCTGTGGCACAGCAGGTTAAAGCACTGGCCTGCAGCACTGGCACCCCATATGGGCGCTGGTTCAAGTCCCAGCTGCTCCATTTCTGGTTCAGGTCTCTGCTATGGCCTGGGAAGGCAGGCAGTGGAAGATGGCCCAAGGCTTGGGCCTCTGCACCCATGTGGGAGACCTGGAAGAAGCTCCTGGCTCCTGGCTTTGGCCTGGCCCAGCCCCAGTGGTTGTGGCCATCTGGGGAGTGAACCAGCAGATGGAAGACCTCTCTCTCTCTCTGTCTGTCCCTCTCTCTGTAACTCTGCCTTTCAAATAAATAAAATAATTTTTATCTTAAACAAAAAAAGATAAATGATGGAGTAGTTAAATAGACACTCAGGAAAAGATGAGATTGAAAGAATAGTGATAGTTTGCCTTAGTATGATTCTTTAGGTAGCTAACTAATGGTGATTATATTTATCTAGGACAGGAATGATCATAAAGAGAGAGAAGCAGTGAGGAGAGTCTGCTGAGGAGAGAGGGAGTAGGTGAGGTACCAGAGTCCCAGATGAAGTGGTAGATGCTGGACTCAAAAGAAAGATTAAAGGGTCAGCTTTTAAAAAGAAGGGGATCATCTTTTCTTGTAAAGCAAAAGTGAAGAGGGCAGGATCAGTGAGCATGTAGATGCCATTCATGATGAAGGAAAGGATTAGTAGCAGCACTCAGGACTAATAGTTTCTATTTTCTAATTGGCAGTGGTGCCTAAAACATGGGATTAGAGACTGAGTCTCCTGATGGGCTGGGACTGGGCTCCCTGTTGAGGGTGAGACTCAAAGTGTGTGTGTGAGCCAGCGTGGGCTGCCATGACGGACTGTGGGTGTGAAGTTTCCACCATAGAAGCTTGCTTTCTCACAGTCCTGGAGGCTGGAGAGTCCACCATCAGGGTGCTGGCAGGGTTCCCAGTGAGGTCCTCTTCCTGACCCCAGACAACCACCTCTGCCTGTGTCTTCACATGGCAGAGAGAGCAAGATGCAGAGACAGCAACAGAGCCCACTCACTCATCTCTTCTTCTAGGGACACTAATCCTGTCTGATAAGGACTCCTCCCTTATGACCTCATTTATCTCTAATTACCTTCTTACCACAAATACAGCCACATTGGGAATTAGGACATCAATCTAGAGTTTTAGAGGGACACAGTTTAGTCTATAGCATGTATAATTCAGCACAAATTCAGCACAAAGTTAGCTTTCCATTCATTTCCGGCCACCTGAGAGCAGGAGAGAAGACAGATGGCTTCATTGATTCATTTTGGGGAGTTAGCAGTACAGACTTAATGGTAGGTTAAGGTGACAAATGAATCGAAGAGCTGCTGAAAGTACTGCTACAATTATTGACCCTTGGTTTCAAGAATGGCAGAAACAGAAGTCAGAAAAGAGCTGGGTTTAGATTAGGCAAGGGGTGGAGAGCAGAAGCCTGAGTGGCTGTCTTCTGAGGTCAGAAGGCCAGAGCACAAATGGCAGCTATTTTACAACCTGCCATCTGGAGGAGGGGTACCATCACCTGGGGACATAATTGTCTGTTTCTATATTTGCAACCTTCATAGTAGAAATAAGGGAGGATTATGAAACTGGAAAAAGGATTTAGGTTCAACGGTGGTTGTAATCATTGGTCTTTATCCTTTCTTTTTAGACGACTGAACACGTTGAACAAGTGTGCCTCAATGAAACTTGATGTGAACTTCCAAAGGAAGAAGGTGAGTGCCCACATGTTAACAAGGAGCAGGATTACACCAACAGAACCTAAGCAAACATTCAGAAATGTAACCTCTGTCTATGTTTGTTCTCTACATTTGCCATCTTACCATAATCCTCATAAATAATCCCACAATTCACTCAGGCTGAGATCAGTTTATTTTACTTGTTTATTCGCTTCATTTTTTTTAATTAGACAGTTTTCATAAAGATGTAAAATATCTCAATTGTGATTCAGAAGTTTGTTTAGCTATAAATATCAACCCCATATTGGACTCAAATCCTCTACAGTGATTAGTAGATTAAGACTGTTCAGAAAAGATCTATGGACCCACACCAAAAGTGTCTTCTAGTTCATTCTTTCCAGCAGCATTTTATTTTAAGGACATATCAAGATTGCATTCCCTCTCAGATTCAATTGATAATGGGTTGAGGGCTTTGAGGGACAGTATAACCACAAACTATTGAGTCTGCCTCATCTCTCGCCATGATCTCCCCTCACAAGAGTTTGGTTAGCTTTAAAAGCCACCTCGCTGCCTTCCCCTTATAGGATTGTGCATTTACTGTTCCCTCTCTGTGAATAAGAGGAGATTTCAGTCTCAAAATAAAGCTTTACAGGTTGAGTGCTGCTAATCTGAAATCCGAAATGCTCCAAAAACCAAAACGTTTGGATCATGATGTCAGCACTCAGAAAGTTTAGGATTTCAGGGCACTTTGAAGTTTACATTTTTTATATTAAGGTTGCTCACCCAGTTTAGTCTATGCCAAAATCTGAAACACATCTAGTCCCAAGGATTTTTGAATAAGGGCTATTCAACCTGTATTTTATTGAGCACTTACTGTGTTCCAGGAGCTAGATAATACACATTGCACACATCTCATTTACTCCATGGAGGTAGGGCTTGTCTGTTTTCTAGGTGAGCAAAGTAAACCCTGAACGAGCTAACTGTCTTGCTGGTACTCATGCAGCTAATAGCAGAGCGGGCTTGCAACTTGAGGCATGTGTAACTCCAAAAGCAAGATCCTAACCACTGTGCTGTGCTGCCTCCCTTTCTCACCAAACGGATCCTTTTTACAAAATTCAGAATTCAGATCATGGATGCCTTTTTCACTTAACATCTCCACTATGTGACAAGCCCCAGGCAGAGAAAACAGCTCTGGGTCGAAGAAAGTGTTCTTTATTCTGGTTCACACAGAGAAATCATTACATTGAATGGATTTTGAGTCATTCCTGAGTAACCTAATCGTTAAAAATAACTCCAACCTGAATTTCTGCTCTAAAATAGCAGTGCCCTTCCCCCAAATAAAAAAAAAATCAAATGGATTTTGGTTGACCTCACCTTAAAAACAATTTGGTGTGTGAACTGGGAACTGAAGGTTTAAGCTAAGGAGGTAAAAAGGTGAAAGACAATATCCAGAGAAATATTAAAACATGAGCAATTTGTCCAGGCCAAAGACAAATTAAAAACGTGGAAATAAACCTCCTAACAGCTGTCTGGCTGAACGGCCCCCTTGAGAAGCATACCTACTATTTGAAGCATGAAGGTCAGATGTTGTTTTGATTGTAACACATGGTTCTTATTAAACCGCACACAGCCATGCCTGTGTGACTCAAGTGGAGGTCCTCAGATGGCTGCTCTGTACAGCTGCCTATCTAGATGGTTAGCTGTAGTGTCCCACAAAAGAAAATGCCAGGGGGCTGGGTGTTTAGCACAGCGGTTAAGACTGCTTGGGATGCCCGCATCCCATATCAGAGTGCCTGGATGGAAGTTCCTGCTCCACTTCTGCTTCCAGCTTCCTGTTAACTGTGAACCCTGGGAAGCCGCAGGTGATAGCTAAAGTACTGCCACCCACGTGGGAGATGTTACAGACTGAGTGCTGGACTCCTAGCTTCCTGGCCCAGCTCTGGCTGTGGTGGGCATTTTGGGGGAATAAATCAGCAAGTGGAAGATGTGTGTGTGTGTATGTGTGTGTGTGTGCATAGGGGGGGGACTGCCTTTAAAGTAAATAAACAATTTTTAAAAACAAAATGCCAGGGCGCTGGGTTCTAGTCCCAGTTGCTCCTCTTCCAGTCCAGCTCTCTGCTGTGGCCCGGGAAGGCAGTGGAAGATGGCCCAAGTGCTTGGGCCCCTGCTCCCGCATGGGAGACCAGGAGAAGCACCTGGCTTCTGGCTTCGGATTGGCACAGCGCCGGCCATAGCGGCCATTTGGAGAGTGAACCAATGGAAGGAAGACCTTTCTCCTGTCTCTCTCTCTCACTGTCTGTAAACTATATCTGTCAAATAAATAAATCTAAAAAAAAATGCCAAAAAAAAAAAAAAATGACATGATTTGTTCTCCACAGAGTAGAGTGATTGGACTTTTTTTTCTCTGTCATCAGCTTTTCAAAAACCACAGGCCAGGTAGTAGTGAGCAATAGTTATTAGATTCTTCACGTGCTACCTTCTCAAAAGCTCCTCTGTAAACTGTGTCACTTGAGTATTCTGACATCCCTGACGTATTCCTCCCATTGGATACAGTGGTACATATCTTCACAGCTGCTACTTAGCTACAGGCCTCAGAAACACATGCCCTTGAGTAAAGTATTGATTTTTCACACTGTACATTACAGAATTGTGGCCCAAATTTTCAAATACATGATTCCCACGCATCCCACTTGGAAATCTCAGTAATGACCAGCACTCGTGGCCAGGCGCAAGCCATGATGTGGGAAGCACTGGGCAGTGCAGCCTGTTTCTCTGATCTGCCCTTACATGAGTCCCAGGCAAGTGTTGTGTGTGTGTGTGTGTGTGTGTGTGTTTTGAAGAAAATATGCGTAGGGGCTAAGGGAGGCCAACTGATCAAAAATAGAAAGTGAGGCTTGACAACTAAGCACCCTGAGAAGCTTCAAGCAACTTTGGAATTCATTTATTTGGAATAAAAATAAGACAGCAGCATTTCCTCTCAGTTTCTCCCCCTTTTAAGCGATCCAAGAAAATAGAAATAGAATCCTCATCTCCAATCTGCCGAGGCCCACATTTGTTCAATTCTGCAGCAAGTAGACTCCAAATGAGTTGACTCTGTGGGGCCTCAGTGTTTCTTCTCCCCTTGCAAAGTGTTGGGGCTGGAAAAGGGTGACATGAGCTTGCTTAGCAGCGTGTGTGGTTGGCAATGCTGGCAGGTGCTTCCTCTCTGCCAGACTTTACGCCACGTCACAAACACAGAAATTGAAGGGCTTTGTCCCTTGCCCAATGTCACAGAGAAATAGCGGGGGCAGGATTTGAACCCAGGTACTCTGGTCCCAGACAGCTCCACTTCACCTTCCAAAAATATTCAGAAACATGTGGGAGCTTAAGTGCACTTTTGACCTTTGGCCTGAGACCTGGAAGAGTCTCAGATTTCTTCTGTAATGCATTCCGCCAACTATTTGTGTTGGTTTTAGAAGAAGGCTATTTCTTGGCACCTACGAGAGAACTTCAAAAACTTCATGGAAAACGGAATTGCAAGATAAGTTTATTTTAGTGCAAAAACAGTTTTTGCTCGTAATCTGCATTTTCCACAAACTTTTTGAAGACCCCATGTAAACTGAAATCCACAGTGTATTTATTGTCTTCATGGCAAGTTTTAATTCTGCACATCTGGGTGGGCTGACCCAAGGATGAAAATGCGAAGTTCACTAATACGTGAATCTGGTGAAGGAAGCCTTCTCTCTCCTGGATTAGGCATGTACTTGTCTTATACATCAAATGTCTCTTGCAGAGCACCAAACCAAACACTATACCTGCCCTCACTCAAGATAGTATCTAACCATTTTGCAGAAGAGCAAAGTGATCCTTTTAAAAAAATAAAACTTATCTTTTATTATTTACTTATTTGAGAGAGACAGAAAGACCTTCCATCCATGGACCCCCAAAATGTCCCAAACTGCTGGAGGTCCAAAGCCCAAATTATGGGACTCGATCCAGGCAGGTCTCCCACGTGGATGCCAGGGACCCAATCACTTCAGCTATCAACGCTGCCTCCCAGGGTGTGCGTTAGCAGGATGCTCTGAGCAGGAGTCCAGACGCGCGAGAACAGGCATTCCAACTGGTGTCTTCACCTCTCAGCCAAGAACGTTTAAGGCGGCTTTGAGATCAGCGTGCCTGTCTGTCGCTGAGACTCGCTAACACTCAGCCAAGAGGCATTTCGGGAGAGCCTGGGGCCGCCAGCGGGGCCGCCCGTGGCTTCGGGCCTGCCCAGCAGCACATTCCTGCCTGTGATGAGGCTGACTCAGCCACTGCGCTCCAGTTCTCCCGCAGGGAAGACAGGCTCGGAGATTTCTGTGCAGCTAGGGATTAGCTGACTCCCGCAGCTGTGGATTCCTGTGGGCTCCTATTGCTCATGTAAAGATACAGCCAAATTCCTTTCTGTTTTTGTTTTTGTTTTGTTTTGTTTTAAAGAAAAGGGAAAAAGAAACCTTCTTTTTGGAGTGTCTGGTTGGCATCTGTCTCTGAGGAATATATAATTTCCATGAAGAATGCTCTCACTTTTAGAAAAAGCCAACCAGCCGGAGGTTCATCTAAATTGAAAACTTAAAGACACGAGCAAGCTTCTCATTCTCACTTGCAGAATTCAGTCTGGCCTCGTGGTGATGGTGAGGGTCCCCCGTCCTGAGCTCCTCCTCCTGATGACCGGGAGGGTTAGTGTTCGCACGACACAGTCGCTGTGCAAAGGGAAAGTTGAGCCCAGAGACTCCAGGAAGGCTGTCTGTGAAATGAGAAAGGAGAGGACATGTGCACACGGCCCTTTCCTACCTTCCCTCTTACTGAGCATCTTCTGAGACAGAGGAGCTTCAAAAGAAGGGTCTGGTAAAAAGTTAGGATTTTTGTGAGACCGAGGTGGAGAGCAACATGGAAACCATGACTAATTGGCACCTTGCCGCCAGCACCTCCTGGCCCAGCTGACATTGGCACGTCAGAGGAGCTGCAGCTGTTGACAAGGTCTCCACCCAGATCCCCACCACCTCGCACACCCCCGCCTCTCCCACCAAATAAGACACTCCTGGCAGCTCCAAGCAGCAACGTGCAGAGGGAGAAACACGACTTTGTGTCCATCAGTCACTTGCCTGGTGGTATTAGCAGTCTTGCACTGCAAGTAATTACACGTGAATGTCCTAGAACTTTAGGATTTTTGAGTTGGGAAAAATCCTGCATCAGGTTTTCCAGATTTCCACTCCCTTACTACAGGATTCTCAGCGAATCCTTCACAGTTCGCTTTGCTTCAGCTTATAAGCTTTTCCACGTGATGAGCCCTTTTTACAGCAAGGCAGTATGCTGGAATCTCAGAAGAGTCTGCCATATAATCAGCTCAGACTCATGCAGTGTAAGTTAGCCTATCAGATCCCAGCTCTTTCCTCCAGAGAAACATAGAATATGGATTTCCCCCTTTACACAGCCGCCCCCAACTCTGTTCTCTAGAGCAGGAGTTGGCCAGCTGCTACTCCTGTTTTTGTAAATAAAGTTTTATTGCAACACTGCCACATCCATCCTTTTCCCAGTAATATTGGAGTTGAGTAATTGCAACAGAGATTAACCACATGGCCCATAACCTTTAATTATTTGCAGTCTGGCCTTTACAGGCGAAGTTTTCTGACCCCTGCTTAGTCTAGAGTAAAGTTTCCTAAACTACCTATAATGGCTGACAGTTCTCTGTACTTTCAGTGCCAGTCTGTCATAGACACTGTTGTAAGATTCAATCCAAATGAACTATTATAAATGTGAATGTTCTTTAAATGATAGAAAGTGCAAGCCTAAGGTTGTTGTCATTAGGCTCAACCGACACAACATTGCCTTCCAGTAAACATAGTCAGAACAAATATAATAGGAAAGAGAAAAAAATTACAAAACTGTTCATATATTTTTTAAAACTGTGCCTAACATGAAGAATCATGATTGTGCTCGTAGTTTGTTCAGCTGTATAACCAGACATATAGTTCACTCAAATAGCAATTGCCCAGATTAAACACCTATATAGACACTTTGAACTAATACTGTGATTCAGAGCACATAATATTTTCATGTGATGGTGAGTTTCTTGTTTTTTGTCTAATTTAGGCTGAACTGACATCAATACTACTTACAGGGAACAATGCACACCTAAAATGTTTCTTTGTTCTAATATCAATCATCATTGAGGAATCAGCCTTACACAGTGTGTTGACTAGAATGAAAGAAAAGGTTTTAAAGTAGTTTAAAAGCTTAGAATATTCCTTTTAATAGTTTATTTGAAATGAAGCACATGATGTTATATTTTTAAAATTCGTCTTCAACCCCTCATAATCAGTCATATAAAACAGTTATAAGCTTATAAATTTAAATTTTCCTTGTGTGAAACAATGAATTTTATGCATTATACACTTTGGGTTTCGGTAGATAAACTAATCAACTCTTTTCAGGAGTAAGGCAAGTCCACCAATCTCTGGCTTAAGCAATATAGCTCTGTCAATGATGCCAAGTGGTTTTTTTTTTTAAAGGAGACAGGTTTTTTTTTTTTTTTTTAAAGTGTATTAATTATTTGAGAAGTAGAGTTACAGACAGTGAGAGAGACAGATAGCGAGGTCTTCCATCCACTGGTTTATTCCCCAAATGACTGCAATGGCCGGAGCTGGACCAATCTGAAGCTAGGAGCCAGGAGCTTCTTCTGGGTCTCCCATGTGGATGCAGGGGCCCAAACACTTTTGCCATCTTCTACTGCTTTCCCAGGCCATAGCAGGGAGCTGGATCGCAAGAAGAGAAGCTGGGACTAGAACAGGAGCCCACATGGGATGCCTGAAGGCAGAAGCTTAGCCTACAGTGCCAAGCGCCAGCCCCACCAAGTGGTTTTAATGCTTACTCTAAATTTCTGTACCTATCTCAGCAAGTTTAGAGATCTCCAAACCCTGTGATTACTAGGTCACAAGTTCTACAGTTCCTCATCTCTAAGCTAATCTTAGTTCTTTCAATCACCCTTCCCAGGAGGTTGTGGTTCCTAACTGCTTTGGTATACAGATTATTTCTTCTCTAGAAATGCACCCTTAAAATGTGGCACGTAGAAACAGTGCATCGTTCTTGATGTATGTAATCAGTGGAGAATACAGTGGACACTGACCTTCCTAGTCTTGGGATCCAGGCTCTGGTCATCCCTCCTGAGGCTGACATCTCTGTTTAGTAACCATACTACATGATTGACTCACATTAAGCTTAAATTTGCAGAACTCTCAAGGCGTTTAATAAGAACATCTAGGGGCTGGTTCTGTGGTACAGCGGGTAAAGCCGCCGCCTGCAGTGCTGGCATCCCATATGGGCACCAGGTTGGAGTCCTGGCTGCTCCACTTCCAATCCAGCTCTCTGCTATGGCCTGGGAAAGCAATAGAAGATGGTCCAAGCCCTTGGGCCCCTGCACCTGTGCAGGAGACCTGGAAGAAGCTCCTGGCTCCTGGCTTCAGATAGGCACAGCTCTAGCTGTTGTGGCCAATTGAGTAGTGAACCAGCGAATGGAAGACCTCTCTCTCTCTCTCTCTCTCTTTCTCTCTCTGCTTCTCCTTCTCTCTCTGACTTTCAAATAAATAAATAAATATAAGAACATCTATTGAATGAGGTTCATTACATCCTGCAAATCCTATAGTTGATTTTTGAAGTTAGGGTCATTAATAGTTTGCTTCCTGAAACTTCATCTTATTGAGAAGTCATCCTTCAATTCTGTTAAGAGCTTTATGCATTTCAATATTGTTAGTCTGTGACTGACAGATAACTTTATCACTTTTAGGTTTATAGGGCATTTGTACCTGTAACCATATTTGGTTCCATGGAGAAACCATGCTAGGCGTGCATTGTTCTTGTTTTCATCTTTCAGCTGAAGAAACTGAGTCGCAAGGAGGGGGCCTTGCTTCACTTAAGATTGCTTAGCACATAACATTGTACCATGTTTACATTTCAAAAGCATGAGTTCTTCTGGCTCAATCAAGTTGCTTTTAAAATAGTCATGATCTTGAAGCATACCTGTAGATGTTCCTCCCTCAGCTGATTTCAGCCTCTTGATCCCTCTCTGTAGTGTAGTTACTCAACCAGGTACTAACAAAGCTTTTTGTGCCATACAGGATAGTTACCTGTCATGGCCACATCAGTATCATGGCAAGCCTTTTGTCAGTTACCTGGCTGAACTTTGGCATTCTGTGTTCGTAGTAAGCCCTTGGCTTGCTAAAACCATTGAGGCAGGATTCAATTCAGTTGGTGGGATCTTTCTTTTTTTTTTTTTTTGTTTTTTAATTTTTGACAGGCAGAGTGGACAGTGAGAGAGAGAGAGAGACAAAGGTCTTCCTTTGCCATTGGTTCACCCTCCAATGGCCGCCGCGGCGGGCGCACTGCAGCTGGCGCATCGCGCTGATCCAAAGGCAGGAGCCAGGTGCTTATCCTGGTCTCCCATGCAGGTGCAGGGCCCAAGCATTTGGGCCATCCTCCACTGCACTCCCTGGCCGTAGCAGAGAGTTGGCCTGGAAGAGGGGCAACTGGGACAAAATCCGGTGCCCCAACCGGGTCTAGAATCCGGTGTGCCGGCGCCGCAAGGTGGAGGATTAGCCTATTGAGCCACAGCGCCGGCCAAGGGATCTTTTTCTTTATATCTTTATATCTGATTACTAGTCCTGTGATCTCTGTAATCTCCTTGGAGCATTTATAAATAATCACAAACTATTTGTTTAAAAACCCCCCATCAAAATAATTAAATACATGAAATCTGATAATCTCTTAATCGGTACACTTCCAAAAACACTATAGAGGGGTACACCATACTCTACAGGGTCCTGAGTGTATTAAAGACAACTTAAACTCTAGACAGTGGCAATTTGGTGGGTTGTCAAATGAATTTGGAAAATGACACAGACTAAATTACAAACCATCAGAGTAAAAACAATAATAATTACTATAGCATGATTTTTTGCCTTAATGTAATCTGTATAGATCCGTTGAGTTGTGATGGAAAATATAACCTTTACTGTGAGTCATTGCCATTAATTCGTAAGATCCTGTAATAATGCAAGAAACAGACACAGAACCATATTTATCATCTTTGGGACATATAATAAGTGTATGTACAGGGTGCTAAAGGAGAATGAGTGTTTTGTCTTTTTTTGTCCATTTTGTTTTTTATTGCTTTGGTTTTTGTTTGTGTGCTGTGGTTCAAACGACCTTAATGCTGTAACATTTCCCTGAAATTCTTTTTTTCAAGACTTCTGCACTTTTTTACATGCCATGGTTGGGTTGTAAATATCTTTCTGTTGGCCCAAGCTCACATAATAAGCTCTTAGAACCTAGCAGACAGGAGCAGGCATTCCATTCCCCAGTCCACAGTGCCCAGCTTGGCATCGTTTCGTAACCTAAATAAAGGAGTCCTTATCCAGCTAGTATGTGGTTTGCTAACATCAGTAACCAGGTTTGAGAGTCATTGGAGCCAAAACTAAATATTGTAGTTTCTATTTTTAAATATCTATATTTTCTTTAAAAGTCTATCCTTTTGCCTTCTCCAAAACTGCTTGCTAAAGGGCTTTTTCAGATGCCTACTCGATATCAACTTCTCACTGGCTTCCTGAAATGCTATTTAAAAATCCAGTAAGCTCAATCTTCATCTGTCGTGGTGCCTTATATATACATGGCCATCCGATGTAAGTTCCTATGATCTCCATTGCAGGGAGTGAGCAAGAAGAAAGTACCACAAGTGAAGTCTACTTTGAGTGATCATTCCAGACAGAATCTTGCCTTTTTTTCCATTTGTACAATTACAAATTTTTCAAGCCTTTCATCAAAGCTTTATACAATGTTTTTAAAGATCAAAGCTAAATTTCTCACTGTGATGTCAAAGCTATGGAATTCTCGTTGGTACCCTGAGTTTGTACATTCGTCAAATGTGTCGTTTAGTCCAATCTGTACAAAATCTAGATTCTTGAAGGAATACACAAAAATGGAAATATTCCAATAATTTATTGACTATGTGTTTACTTTTCATTGCAAACAGAATATATTGCAAGATTCAGGAGAGTTAGGATAGATATTAGAGATATGAAAAGGCTGATGAGCAATTGAACAAACATTGACAAGTGAACAAATACTCTTCAGTGAGGGACTATTCAATTCATCACCTTATTTTATCTCCTGATCAAACCCAGGAGGCAGGACATTTTTTAAATTTTTATTTATTTGAAAGATAGACAGAGACAGTTGGAAAGAGAAATTTTCCATCTGTTGGTTCACTCCCCAGCTGCCTACAACATTTAGGACTGAGCCAGACCAAAACCAGGAGTCCAGAACTCAATCCAGGCCTTCTTCATGGGTGGCAGGATACACATTAGCAGGAAGCGTGGAGGCAGGACTCAAACCAAACATTTTGATACGGGATTCACCCATCACCAGCAAGGTCTTAACTGCAGCACCAAACTCCTGTTCCAAGGCTTTTTTTTTTTTTTTTTTTTTTTTTTTTACAGGCAGTTAGACAGTGAGAGAGAAAGAGACAGAGAGAAAGGTCTTCCTTCCGTTGGTTTACCCCCCAAATGGGCACTATGGCTGCGTGCTGAGTGGCACATTGTGCTGATCCAAAGCCAGGAGCCAGATGCTTCTCCTGGTCTCCCATGCGACTGCAGGGCCCAAGCACTTGGGCCATCCTCCATTGCACTCCCGGGCCACAGCAGAGAGCTGGACTGGAAAAGGAGCAACCGGGACAGAACTGGCACCCCAACCAGGACTAGAACCCAGGGTGCCGGCACCGCAGGCAGAGGATTAGCCAAGTGAGCCGTGGTGCCAGCCCCCAAGGCTTCTTTTTAATCTCATTTTATAAGTTGCAGAAACTTATTTTGGAGGGACAACTTGTATAGAGACCCATACCTTTTAACTGGTAACACTAGCACTCAGAACCAGGTCTTAGAACCAGATGCCAAAGTAAAATAAAACAAACTTAATTTGCTTAACAAAAAAAGATTGCAGTTATTATAGGTTTGGCATTGAGGAGGAGATATAAATAGTATTAACAGAGGGAAGGGCCCTGCTTGTGATGAGTTTCCTTGTAACAGAATGGAAGCTCTGTGGGGCCCGCACTGTGGCACAGCAGGTTAAACTGCTGCTTGTGAGGCCGGCATCCCATATCAGAACACCAGTTTGAGGAGTGCAGCTCAGAGTCCCAGCTGCTCCACTTCCAATCTAGCTTCCCGCTAATGCACCTGGGAACACAGTGGAAGAGAGCCCAAGTGTTCCCATGTGGGTGACCAGGAGGAGTTCCTGGCTTCCTGGCTTCTGCATGGCCCAGACCTGGCTGTTGTAGCCCTTTGGGCAGTGAACCAGTAGATGAAATCCTCTCCTCTCCTCCTCCCTCCTCCCCTCCCCTCCTCTCCTCCCTGCCTTCATCTCTCCCTCTCTGTCTCTCCTTTTCTTTCTGTTGCTCTGCCTTTCAAATAAATAAATAGATAGATAAATAAATAGATAAATAAATAAATTTTAGAATTGAGTAGGCTGCAAAAAATAATACCAAAAAAAAAAAAAGAAGAAGAAGAAGAAAACTTTCTCTCTAGCTGAAGGCCTCCAAATGAGAAATGAGACAATCACCTTTGGACTGTGCTGTGAAAAGTTGTTTAGATGGAGAGGATGCTGCAGGCCAGGATTATAGCCAGTTTTTTACTGTAGAGGATCCAGAGAGAGGTGGTGAGGGCTTAGACTAAGGGAATGAGAGTGGGGGGAACAGACTGGAAAATCATTTCCAAGTTGGGTCTTGGTGACATGTATGGAGTGGAGGCAGCAGGATCCAATGATTCAATTCATTTCGGAAAGAAATGCTGATCCTAGATTAGAGTCTTGGTGGGCCCAAAGGCCATCTCTGTGGGGGAATGCAAGCCCTCATCTCTCAGGGGCTGCAGATTCAGACATGGGTAAGGTCAATGCGTGAGGTGCAAACGTCACATTTCTATCCGGAGGAGTTCCGTAGGTGATTTGCTGCTAAATACAATGGGAGATGACGGTGAGGGTGCTATTGCCATTGAGCTTCAGAAGGGGAGATTTGGAAATAATGGCCCCAGGGCTCACTAAGTGCCCTTTAGGGCAGGGTGAGTTTCTTTGTGAAGAGGAAGGCTTCATTTGGAAACTGGTCATTAAACCCTCTTTGTAAATAGGTCAGGGAAAGCTTCTTAGAGAGACAGGAATGATTCAGAGGCCTTGTGAAAATGAAAAGGAAGAGGGTGGGTAAGTTGAGAAAAGGTCCTGTGGCCACTGAGGAGGTAAGGAAATATAAGACAGCGAGCCGCGGTGGCAGGAGCCAGGAGAGGTGTTAAGAAGCCAAGCAGCCTGCGAGGAGTGGAGGACAGACAGACAGACAGGACGTGCTTGCCGGTGCTCAGCTCACCCGGAGTCCCCGGGCACCCACACTGCCCATCATGAGCAACTGCCTTGATGTCTTGCAGGGTGAAGACTCAGATGAGGAAGATCTCTGTATCAGCAACAAATGGACTTTCCAAAGAACCAGCCGCAGGTGGTCTCGCGTGGACGACCTGCACACCCTGTTCCCCGGAGGAGACAGAAATGGGTCGCTGGGAGGCCCTAGGATGAGAAACACGACCAGCAGCGAGAGCGTCCTCACAGACCTGAGCGAGCCCGAGGTCTGCTCCATCCACAGCGAAAGTAGCGGAGGCAGCGAGGGCCGCAGCCAGTCCGGCCAGTACGGGGCTGACAGCCCGGTCATGCTGGAGGCCACGCTGGTCAGCAGCAGCCTCCCCCAGTCCCGAGAAGGCCTCAGCCACCCTTTCCACACCAGGAATGAGAAACCTGGCAGGGCCAGGGCCAAGTCGTTTTTGAAACGCATGGAAACGCTGCGCACCAAGGGATCCCACGCACGGCTTAAGGGGCCGGTGCGGACAGGCGGCCTGGTCATCAGCGGGCCTGTGTTGCAACAGGAGCCGGAGTCCTTTAAGGCCATGCAGTGCGTCCAGATCCCAAACGGACACCTCCAGACCTCGTCCCCTGCTGCCTGCCAGAAAGGGCTGCCGGGCTCTGGCAAATCGAGCGGGGACAGCAGCCCCTCGGAAAACAGCAGCAGCGGGGTGAGCACGCCTTGCCTGAAGGAGCGGAAATGCCACCAGGAGGCCAACAAGCGCGGGGGCATGTACCTGGAGGACCTGGATGTGCTGGCAGGGACAGTGCTGCGGGAGGCGGGGGACCAGAACCACACGCACGGGTTTCACTCCCAAGAGAACTTGCTGGTGCATATCCCCAAGGATCACAAACCAGGAACGTTCCCCAAGGCACTTTCCATCGAGAGCCTGTCGCCCACAGACAGCAACAATGGGGTTAACTGGAGGACCGGGAGCATCTCCCTGGGCAGACAGCAGGGCCCAGGGGCCAGGGAGCCGCGGCTCATGGCGCCCTGCCACAGAGCAAGCCGAGTCAGCATCTACGACAACGTGCCCGGCTCCCATTTGTACGCAAGCACAGGGGACTTGCTGGACCTGGAGAAAGATGACCTCTTCCCCCACCTGGATGACATCCTGCAGCAAGTCAGCGGGCTCCAGGAGGTGGTGGACGACTGGTCAAAGCATGTGTTGCCAGAGCTGCAAACTCAGGATGCGCTGGCTGGGGAGCCCGGCTTAGCACCCTTTCCATCTCCTAATCAGATCACCTTGGACTTCGAAGGCAACTCGGTCTCTGAGGGTCGGACCACGCCTAGCGATGTAGAAAGAGACGGCGGGTCTCTGAATGACTCTGAGGTCCCTGGAGTCAGAGAGAGGAGGGATTCTGGTGTGGGAGCCTCTCTGACCAGGCCAAACAGGTGAGTGACATGCTTTGGTGAAATCAACTGTCATCTGTTCTGTAGCAATTGTGCCTGGCTTAGTGTTCAAACAGACACTGAAAAAGGCTTATGCTGCTGTCGATGGTTTATGTGGTCAGGAATTATTTAACAGAAATTTGTATTTTGTATCAGTATCATGTTGATTGAACCCCTGCAAACTCACATTCATTTCTCTCCTTAGTCTTTATTTAGACCTTAGTTTTATTTAAAAAAAAAAAAAAAAAGTCTGAGCTTCTTACATGTGAGGCACTGTATGTGGAGAACCATGGGTGCTGGGAGCCCAGTTCAGGTGCACAGTTGGGGTATGGCCTTGCAGTGGTATTAATTCCATTGTCTTGTCTCCACTTTTACACTTCTTTTCATCTCATGAGAAATTCCTGAGATCTAAGATGTGTCCTTTTGAAGTTAATTTTTGCTTCAAAATGTCAATTATAAAAGACATAGAAGCTGATTGACAAAGACCCTTTCAGAAGCACCCTAGAAAAATGTCTGTGGGAGGGCATGGCTGGTGGAAGCAACACCCCCATGTGTGCTGCTGGGGTCTGGGTGAGGCAGGGCTGTGTGCGGGGGCTCCCTGATGGGTCAGCACCTTCTGGCCTCTCAGCTGCACCTGCCCCCTTCACGTTCCATCTCAACACAGAGCAAGGCTTGGAGCTGGGAGGCATGGAAGGCACTGTGGAAAAATTCTGCAGCCCCAAACCTTGGAGAGCTCTCCAATTCTATCTCTTTATCTTTCTCGTACTTTCTCTCTCTGTGTGTGTCTCTCTCTCTGTCTCTCTCTCTCTCTCTCTCACACACACACACACACACACACACTCACACACATAGGGTGTCAGTGACTCTCAACCCTTTGGGAATGAACTTGAAAATAAACAAATAAGCAAAATTTATTATCCCACTTCTTTAAACCTCCTAACGAAACAAGCAGAAAATAAGACTTCTTCCAGATTTGTCCAACTTGGAAAAAAAAATTCACTTCCTATGTTTATTCTGCACACTTGTGTCTCCAGTTCCTTTTGCTCTGTGATTTTCTTGGCTCAGAAGCGATTTTGATTAACTACTTATACACGGGTGGTATCTTGGGTTTTCCAATAACAAGTCCCCTTGGTGACTGGCTTCTCTGATGGTCTTTCCGGTCAAGGCGACTGCGATGGAACAGCTTCCAGCTCTCACACCAGCCCCAGCCCTCACCGGCGTCGCCCCACATAAGCAACCAGACGGCCGGCCAGCTGAACCTGCTCCAGCGCTTCTCACTGCTTCGCCTCACAGCCATCATGGAGAAGCACTCCATGTCCAACAAACACGGCTGGACATGGTGCGTAGCACGTTCCGGAGAGGGGATCGTTTATCCTAGAGCTAAGTATGTGATGGCAAACGCTTCCCTATTTCCTTTCTGATTTCTGAAGAGTCCATTCACTGTCTGCGCTGACTAGCGCTGCCCCCTGGGCTGCTGCAGCCCGGATGTGATGCAGCCCACAGGAAGCCTTGCTTTATTTGTAGCTCTCAGTTGGTTTTCAGGGAAGGCAGTCAGGCTCCGAGAAAGAAAAAAAAAAGACAAGTAAAGGGTGATGAATTGTGAACAGAGGAATTACAAATACACTTGCCATAAAATAACTCGAAAGTTTGCAAAGAAACATCTGTCACTTATACCTTTTAGCCTGAGGCAGAGTTCAGCCCTTAGAACACTGATTCCTTCAAAGGACATTTAATTCCTCACATACATTTCTGCTGGTATTTTCATTGGCAGATAAAAACAAGGATACATAGTCAGCCTTGGTTACTAAAGACTGACAAAAGCATTCTGTTGGAACTTGAATGTGGATCTATTGTAGATGGTTTGGTAGGTTTGAAAAATATAAAATGTTTCAATAATGTTTTGATGTTATATATCATGTGTATAGAACAATCGATGTGCTTGTATAAGACTATTTTAGAAGGTTCTAACTCGCGTGATTAAATCAATATATGTTGTGTATTAGAATTCCCTTTCAAAGTACAAGTGACTCTAAGAAACTAAGGATTTAGCTGAGAAAAGTGATTCCTCTTGCTTTCCCTCTTTCTCTCCTTCTCTTGTAATTTTGACTTGTATTCCGTTTTGTTTGGTTGGGATTTTGAAGTGTTCATCACTTGAGAGAGAGGTCAGTCACTGTTCAATTAGGAAGTTGTCCGCTTGCCTTGAAAACAGAACTACAAACACAATCTGCCAACCCGAATCCTGCTGTTTAACAGAAATAACCCGCGGGCAAGGGCCACACAGAGGGACTGCCTCGCTCCCTGATTAGCTTACAGTGAATGCGGAATCCCTCCTGGGCCTGCTGGACGGCCCAACCATAGCTTGGCTTCCTCTAACTTGCTCCCACAGCCTCTCCCCACAGTGCACCCTGGGGGCTTGCATGACCTGCTTTATGTGAATTCTAGGTCTGTTCCAAAGTTCATGAAGAGGATGAAGGTTCCGGATTACAAAGACAAGGCTGTCTTTGGTGTTCCCCTCATAGTCCACGTCCAGAGAACAGGACAGCCTCTGCCCCAGAGCATTCAGCAAGCACTGAGATACCTGCGCAGCAACTGCCTCGATCAGGTAGGCCTGCAGATCCCAAACAGGGCTTGGGCTCGCGGAGTTGATCAGACCAGGTCGGTGCGGCCCAGTATCAGGCAACACGGGCCTCACCAAAAGTAAAAGGCATGGTGATCTTCAGATGTTAAGATTTAATCTGACCAGGCTGCATCCTTCTCAGACTTTCTGAGGTTGTTTGGTCTTTGGCTGACACCCTGGAGAAACCACAGGAAGTTAGTGTTTATAATTTGTAGCTGTACCATCTAATTTGCATACCTGAAAACCGAGAAGTGAAGCTATGCATTGCATTCCCTTTATATTATTGTCCCAATGCTGCCACTGATTTTAAAGCAATCTTTTATCCCTGTTATATCATTTTTTAAGAAAACTTGGTTTTTAGGTCTCCCCTTATTCATTCTTCTTTTTATTAAACAACAAAATGACCAGGAAAACGAAAGCCAGATTTATTTATGTCTTTTCAAAATGTGTACGTAAAATATGAAAACAGTATCAAGTAAAGAAAGTGTCCTGTCCTCTTAAGAGCTATTGAGAAGCTCAAGCTGAGATCATTTTCTGGGGCCCATCGTACTCGTAGGCTGTGCTAAGCCCAGAGTATGGCCCGTCCTAGAATTTACCAAGCAAAGCCATTGCTGCTCCAGATCCACACCCATTCATCTCTTAGATACTGTGTCCAAAGTAAAAGCTGTGTTCTTGTTTGATAAACTGCATTCTTGAGTAATGGAGGTATTTTCAGGTGACTGTTTTATGGTAGGCCTTTCAGTCATGTTCTTTAACACCACATGGAGAATCTATACCAACCTCAGAGCATTTGTACTACTTCCCATTGGACTTGGCTCAGCAGATAGGAATAAGCTAAGCTATGTGAATTCAGAGATTCTGGCCATTGATGCCGTTGGAGACCCCAACACTGGACCCCGCCCAAGAGTCAAGATGGTCTCTTGATAACTCAGATACCAACTGTCTGTGGAACAAAATCAGAATTAACTTCTTCATTTAACATCATCCTTGGTTGCCCTGAATGCACAACATCCTTGGTCCCGTCCTACTTCTAACATAGAGAGTGTAAGATAAACATGTTTCCATATTTAAGTGCCATAGAGACGTGGTGGCTGTTACTGCTGTGAAGATAGATGACTGTTGAGAAATGGCCTTGAGAGTATCTAGTCTCCTGTTCCTCAGAAACAAGGCAACTACACTGCTTTAAAACCAGGTGCTCATCTTTCTTCTGATGCTCCAACATTAATGGGCTTGTGAATGACACACCAATAGAACAAACCAAGGGATTTGAGACTTAAGCATAAATTCTTATTTTTTTTTTTTTTGGAGAGTTGACCATAAACTCACATTAATCAAGGTTCATATTTTGAGTGTTTAAATGAGAAAAACATTCAGAGAGGTAGACATATGTGAATATGAGGAAATAACCACTCTAATCTCTCATCCAGTGCTACAATTATAACAACCAAGTCCCCTGACGTAGGACTTTCTGACATCAATTATACTTTGGTTGGTTTGTTGGTACACAACTAACATTGTTTTGTGGAGGGTAGCCTTGATTCACACACATTTTTCCAGACTTCTCAATTTTCAGAAAGAGATATATCTCATTCATCCACCCTCTTGGCTCTTAGAGTTTTAGATTCTGCCCTTTACCAAGCACAGAGAATATTTTACTCCAGAAAAATGGCCAGCTAATGCTTATCAGCAAAAGTGCCATTAAGAGAAAACAGTGTTTGTTCAGGGGTGCCTGAAGGAAATGCAGTCATCTGGGCCATTAGTTTAATAACAATAACATTTCTTGGCTGCCCAGCGTGTTTCAGGCAATCGTACTAAGTGTTCTGCATTCATTGCCTCATTGAATGCTACACCCACCCTGGCAGTGTCATCCCCCAGGTCTCAGTCATGGAGCCAATGCTCACTCCCAAATCTGTAGAATCCCTGGGCACACATTTTTAACCACTCCACTCCACTCTGCCACTCATTAAAACTGCTCTTCCCCAGTGGAGTTTGAGGTAATGCCCTCTCTAGCACTGCCGGGTACTTTAAGAGTGACCCTACACAGCCCACTAATGAGTGCACTGTCAGGATCTTGTTGATGATGTTGGTCACTATGTTACATAGTGTCTTTTCCGTGAGAATGGGAAGAAGCATTTTTTTTCTCTGGCTGCAGCACCTGAAAGCCTTGTTTCTTTTGGACAGTTGGTCTGTTTTATATATTATGGACAGTAGACTCATTCAGCTGGGTGTGTTTTCCTCTTGCACGGACTACTAGAAAGCTTGGAGCCAAATGTGTGTTCTGCCATTATAAACTTACAAGGCACTTTGAAAAGTTCATGGACATGGAATTAAAAGATAAGGTTATTTTGATGCAAAACAATTGAAATCCAGGCATACAAGGTATCATCAAAAAGTTTATGAGAGAGGCTGGTGTTGTGGAATAGCTGGTGGAGCTGCCTCTCACAATGCCAGCATCCTATATGGACACTCGTTCATGTCCCAGCTGCTCCACTTCCAATCCAGCTCCGTGCTAATGGCCTGGGAAAAGCAGCAGAGGATGGCTCAGGCACCTGTGCCCCTGCTACCTATGCGGGAGACCTGGAAGAAGCCCCTGGCTTCCTGGCTTCAGCCCAGCTCAGCCCCGGCCATTGCCACCATCTGGGAAGTGTAAACAATGAATGAAAGGTCTCTCTCTCTCTCTCTCTTTCTATAACTCTAACTTTCAAATAAATAAATCTTTTTAAAAAAAGATAGGAAATCAGGCATGTAAATGGTTAGAGTTTCCTCTTTCCTACCTCTTAAAAAATTTCATGAGAAATAAGTGTTTTTTAAAAATTATACATGAATTTTAAGTATTTTTGCATCAAAATGAACATTTTTTATTTCATTTCCATGAACTCTGTGAAGTACTTTCCTATGTAATTTTTTGGTCTTTGTTTTCCACATCAGCCTCACTTCTAGTATCAGCTAGCCTTTTCTATATTTATTTTCCTTTTGCTATAATTTGCTTAGAAATTATCTTTAACTTAATTGTATTTTGTAGATCACTGTAAGATATTGTAGATTCTTTCTTGAACAAGATTGGGTATAAATAAATAAATTGCCCATACCTCTGTTCTACTCACTGCCAAGCCGTTAGTGTAGGATGGAAAATGTTCCTGCCCTCCACAGATTCGGAATGATGTGTAGCACCGTTTTTCTGCAATCCTTGGATCCAGTCTCCCTTTTGAAGCAAAAGCCGTATATGTGAATAGAAAGTGGGCATCAAAACCTTCTCAACTGTTGCTCATGGAAATATTCCCAGTGTCCACCCCAAGTCTCTCTTTTTTTAATCCAGAAGAATGTCATGCTGTAAAGGCACATGCATTGTATGGGCACAGCTTTAAAGAAAAAAGACTCCTTTCAAGGACATAAATGCTGATTCTAAATGTAACCAAAGTGAATGAGGTGACACTTTGTTTCAGTGACATGTGAGAATGTGCAGGATGTAGGATGTCGCAGGGACTTTCACCGTAGCCACTTTCTGCCTTTCAGACCTCCCATTCCAGCAGGGTTTCCCGGTGTGTGTCACTCTCCTTCCCTGGCACACAGTGGGAGCACAGGCAGGTGCCACGCTTCTGGTCCACAGGGAAAAGGAAGGAAACGGGAAAACTAGAAACACAGAAAGAAGAATCTGAGAACACTGGGCTCAGGAGGACTGTCCTAGAGATTTGGGAGTGAATCGAAGCTCTTGGATCAGGAAAGGGGGGGAATAAAGAGTGAAAAGGAAGGAGAAAAACAGAAGACAGAAATTCCTTCTTTACCAACAAGTCCTTGGGATTTGAGTCTGCACAGTGCCTTGAGATCTCAGCCTGAGAATCCTAGCAACCTCTTCTCCCGAGGAGGCATCCTGCAGTGAGCCGTACACCTTCTACCCCTGCTGAGCCCTCATCTCAGACCCGTCGCACACAGTGGAACCCAGGGCCCAGAGTCACTTCCTGGGCTCCCTGGTGCAGAGCAGTTTATGTATGGTGAAGCGCAGTGCATCCATTTCCCCCCTCGCAGATGGCTGGAGACAAAATGAGGAAGTTTAGCCTTCAATTATGACCCATTTGTATTCAGACATAGCAGTGTGTGTGAGGAGCCTTGCTTTGTCATCTGAGCTTTTATTTCTGCCCTAAATCAACTGTGCAAAGAAGGATGGGGTACACCAGGCTTCTGATGAATAATGAAGCCACTGCAGTGGGGCGCGAAACCTGTCTGCTGCAAAGCAGAGCCCGCCGCACAGGCAGCTGACAAATCTTTCTGAATAAAGCCAACCTTTCTTCATTAGCTGTGCACATCTCTAAAGAAGAGGAAATGGAAATCCTGATAAACATCATTAAGTCCTGAAAGGATTAGCATAAACAGGATGCCACGGAGGAGATTTGATATTATTTAGATGAAATTTGAATTCTAATGCAGCACTCATGCCCGACCGCTCCTTCTAATGGAGCAGTAAGTTTTAAAAGCCTAATTATGCTGGGAAGACACTTCATGCTCAGTACGAGCGTGCTCCGCCCCACTGTCTGCTCATCATCAAGCCCACAGCCTACCTCAGATAAAATGAGGGGCGCTCTGGGAGCGGCAATTCGAAGTCCATCTCAAGTTCTCACTTTCTCCTAGCTGGATTTTTAGGTAGAACACAAAAGAGACAGGGGAGTAAACCAGATCAGAAGATCCCTCTTCAGTCTTGCTTTTATCGTTAGAAGGAGAGAGAGAGAGATCATGCGGAAGAAAAATGCTTATAAAATGAATTTCGTTCAGCACCCTCCGTTGTCCCTTTTGAGGATGAGATCTGTTACATAGGCTGTAAGGCCCAATATAAAATGCAAAAAAAATTTATTTTTACAATGTGGGATTCCTTGTTCATAAATTACTGCGATTTTTCGAAACAGTGAGCACTAACTGTGTGACTGCCCAGGTTACCCAACAACTGATGACAGACAAGGAAGCAATCAAAAAACATTCACAGACAACAGCTTTACCCACTAATCCACAACCCTGGCCCCTGTTCTCCATTTTTCACTTGGAAAAGAACTTTAGTTCAAAATGCAAAATTCATCCCTTCTTTGAAAATTTTTTGAAGAAGAAATTATCTGGGGCAGTCACTCATGCCACTGCGCAGTTGGAAGCCACCCTCTGGTTTCAGGGCCTCTACACCCTTAGAAGGACCTTCTGTTTACTATGGCCAGGGTCTGCCCACCACAGTAAGTGGCTCCAAGAATAGGAAATTCATGATCCAACACAACAATAACAAAAACCAGTGATTTCCAGGGTCGTTCCTTCATCAACTCCCCAAGAAAGACGGGCTTCTTTCTATGGCTTCTTTCTTCCGGCCTCAGCTGCTCCATCTGGAAACGACAACCTTCCCTTTATTTGGTTTTGGGAAAGAAATTTCCTTCAGTGCTTCCAACAAAAATCCCCAGAACCCAGCAAAATTTCCCAGGTCTTCTGGAAGTCAAGGGTGGGGCGGGAAGGTTATTGTCAGAGGTTGAGGCGGAACCCCGCCAACCCTGTGGACATCCTGTAAGCTCCAAGTTAGAAAAAGCAGCTCGGAGACTGCCGCTGGAGAACTCCAGAGATGTCTCAAATCATTAAAATCACAATATTTGCCAAAAGGAGGCAGAAACTTGGTAACTGAATAATACCAAGAAAACATGGCTGGGATGTATGTGACACGGAGACAGAGCCTGGGGACACAGCAGACAGAAGAGGAATGTGCTCGACAATTCAAACACAAGCACTCGTCTGCTTTCTTCTTTTTATAGATTCCAATCAATATTTCTCTGCTGGCTTAAGAAAAAAAAAAAAGGAATTCTTCTCAAGTGGAATAATACTGACTCACATGAGGATAAATGTTTGTGAGTCACACTTAAGAATTCACCTGCGGGGCATTTAGCTTCTGAGAACTCCCCGTGCAGGCCTATGGTGTACACAAACCTGGGCCTCCTTCCAGAATTGAAGAAGTCAGGCATAGAAATCAACTGGAGATGCATCTTCCCGCAGTAATCACCCCTCTGACAGCTTGCATGTTTCTCTCACGGTGCTTGCGTTCTTCTCGTGCACTTTGAAGAAATTCAGAGGAGCTGCAAGATGAAGGGAGATAAATGTTAGAATCTTCACGAAGAGTCGGCTAAGAAAGTCTTGTCGTTTCTAGACATTCCAAACTTGAAGAATACCAAAGACAGTAATTAACGTTTGAAGAGGCAATATGCCTGCATACCCTCATCTGCCGGGTTAGGGTGTTAAGCCATGGAATGCAGACATTTTACTAAGATTTCTCTTTCGGCCACAAAAAGTAGCAGCAGGGAATTTTTCGTGTGAGCCATTCGGCTGACGTATACAAAAACCCAAGTCTTCTCTAATGGCTTGGAATTCTTCCCTTGCTATTCTTGCAGTTTAAAAGAATTAGAGCTGCTTTCAATTTTGAAGTAGCAGCAGTTAAGAGAGCCTGTGTCAGACCCTGGCCTTAGGTCAAGGCCTGCCTGGCACACAGAGCAGCTGGTGAGGTGGCCTCCATCCACGCCTCCCTTCAGGCATGGAGTGCCACTGCTTGCCTGTCCAGCCGCTCACTTCATGTTCTCACCTTGCTCTGCTCTGCAGAAGTGGCCTAACTCGTGAGCCACTGTAGAATGAGGCATGGGGAGATGGAGGGTGATGGATCCAGCGATGAGCAACTCAACACCCTACAGGTGTTTCAAAAGAGCAAACACGGTATTTCACTCTAAGCCGGGGCTCCCAGGAATGCTCAGTTCTTTTTGGACAGAGGCAGGGCCCTACAGCTTAGCCTGCTCCCACTATTCCAGCAGCTTCCTTCTTGCCATGAATATTCTGCTTACCTCATTCATTCCTTGTCGAGCCGTTATCTCCTTGACTTGTAATTGCTCCATGTCAAACGGGGGAGGTCTCTAAGCCCCTTGGATTAAAGAAAGTCATTCTAGGCCGGCGCTGTGGCTCACTAGGCTAATCCTCCGCCTTGCGGCGCTGGCACACCAGGTTCTAGTCCCAGTCAGGGTGCCGGATTCTGTCCCGGTTGCCCCTCTTCCAGGCCAGCTCTCTGCTGTGGCCCGGGAGTGCAGTGGAGGATGGCCCAAGTGCTTGGGCCCTGTACCCCATGGGAGACCAGAAGCACCTGGCTCCTGCCTTCAGATCAGTGCGCTGCACCGGCCGCAGCGGCCATTGGAGGGTGAACCAACGGCAAAGGAAGATCTTTCTCTCTGTCTCTCTCTCTCACTGTCCACTCTGCCTGTCAAAAAAAAAAAAAAAATCTTAAAAAAAGTCATTCTATGACAATGTCTTCAAATCTGAAAAAAAAGTTACCCAAGAGTCATTTTCACAACAGCCAAAGCTTAGACACCCGATAAACTAGGCAAGTAGAGTAGAAGCGCCAGGCATGATATGAAGAGCATCCATTGGAGTTGCCAAGGAAGCCAAAGAAGGGAAAGCAAAGAAGACCCTTAAAATCAAAATGCATGCCTGTGATGTTATTTTATTTCCTGAACGTGTTCTCCACAGAGCTCTTCCTCAGAGGGACACTGGCAACAGTCGCCTTTCTAGGATCCTCCCATCCACCGTCCACATTATTTCCACGGAAGCTTCCATTGACCCCGTGGAAGAGTGAGCACCACAGCGCAGGGAGTTTTGTCTGCTCTGCTCGCTAACTGCTACTAGGAACTCTTGAATATTCCTGATATGTAGTGTAGTGGGTATTTAGTTCCTACTTCTTGTAGGCATACCATGATGACATGATGACAACGTGGTAAGACTCTACAGGCCACAAAGCTCATCCACATGCGTGTCTTCATTTAGTCCCCACAGCAGCCCTGTGAACTGGAGCATTCTCCTTGTCTTCACGTTCTGGGAGACAACAATGTTCAGTTATGACCTAAAGTAACTACGCTAGTAACCCAGAATGTACTAGTTGGAAGGCAGTTCCAGTCCAGGTAGCCCTGACCCCAGGCCTTCCCATCACATCCAGGGTACTGGGGAGAGGCGACCTGGCTAATGTGCCCTGTGGCTTTTTCAGGTGGGTCTTTTTCGCAAGTCAGGAGTGAAGTCTCGAATCCACGCCCTACGTCAAATGAACGAGCACTTCCCTGAGAACGTCAGCTACGAAGACCAGTCCGCCTACGACGTGGCAGATATGGTGAAGCAGTTCTTCCGGGACCTCCCAGAGCCACTTTTCACCAACAAGCTCAGCGAGACCTTCCTCCACATCTATCAGTGTAAGTGGAAATAATGCACATCGGTGTTCTCCGGGGAATGCACTTGTTAACAACAGAAGTCCCCCTGGCCGGTGCTGTGGTGTAGTAGGCTAAGCCTCTGCCTGCAGCAATGGCATCCCATTTGGGCGCCCGTTCGAGTCCCCGCTGTTCCTCTTCTGATCCAGCTCTTGTTTATGGCCTGGGAAAGCAGTAGAAGATGACCCAAGTGCTTGGGCCCCTGCACCTGTGTGGGAGGCCTGGAAGAAGCTCCTGGCTCCTGGCTTCAAGTCAGCCTAGCTCTGGCTGTTGTGGCCATTTGGGGAGTGAAACAGCAGATGGAAGACTTACTCTATCTGTTTCTTCCTCTGTCTGCACTGTCGCTCTCAAATTAATAGATAAAACCTTTAAAAAAAAAGGCCCCTCACCAAGTAATGCCTGAATTCATGAAGAAGTCTATGAAAGTTATAATCCTACTCTTCAAATATAACCTCTAGTCACAGTTTGATATGAGAATCTTCTGGTCAATATATTTGCCACTGAAAATGCCCCTTTTGATATCAAAATATTTCAGTAGCATCTGTGTGAGATCTAAAAATAACTCAGCATGCTTTCAAAATTTTTAAATATAAAGGGCATATAATAGAATTTATTTTGTATGCAGATATTTTTTAAAATTCCTGGAATTTTTAAAAGTGTGCATTTATTTAGGATACAGAAAAATGAAGCCGAATATTATAAAGACTAGAGAGAAGGGCCAGCCCTGTGGTGTAGATGGTTAAGCCTCCACTTAAATTTCAGTATTTTTTATATATAGGTTCAAGAGCATAATGATACTTCCCACCTACCCTCCCTCCTTCCCTGTTCTTTTAATATTTGAAATGATGTACTCTGTTAGAGGGATGTGTTTAAGAAAATCCTTCTGACAGATTGTATGAGGGAATCTCAAGAAGTTCATGGAAAAGTGGAATTAAAAGATGAATTTATGTGGGTGCAAAAAAACAGAAAGCCTTCCATAGCTTTTTCATAATATACATTTTTCTTGAACTTTTTTTTTTTTTAAAAGATTTATTTAGTTGAAAGAGTTAGAGGAGAGTCAGAGAGAGGTCTTCCATCCACTGGTTCACTCCCCAATTAGCCACAACAGCCAGAGCTGTGCCTATCATCCCATATGGGCATTGGTTCAAGTCCCAGCTGCTTTACTTCCAATCCAGCTCCCTGCTAATGTGCCTGGGAAAGCAGTAGAAGATGGCCCAAGTGCTTGGGCCCTGCACCCATGTGGGAAACCCAGAAAAAGCTCCTGGCTCCTGGCTTTGGCCTGGCATAGCCCTGACTGTTGCATTAGCAAGGAGCTGGGTGGAAGTGGAGCCAGGACTCAAACCTAGGGACTCTGATGTGGGATGCTGGTGTCCCAAGCAGATACATAACTACTATGTCAAATGTCCATTTGATCCAACTGGTGAAAAATAAGCAAATCAAATCGAGAATTAAGGTTAACTCAGTTAATTTATATTTTCACTTAGAATTTTTAAGTGGTATTACATCAGTATTTCTCTACAAAGCTACAATTAAAATAGTCACTGAAATTACAATTTTTGTTTAAAAATCCAATCTTAAAGGTAGCTGCAATTGGGTATATTGGAAGTGAGCATGTGACTTTTTTAGATGTGATAAAGATTAATAATTATTTTTGATGACCCAACCTCAATTCTTCAGAAAAAGGCAGTTAGCCTGTGGACTTTAAATTACAGCAAAGCAAATGGGCCTTGACATGAAATCAATCCAATCTGAAGATCCCTGCTATGCAGCATTCTGTACTAAATGTGTTTAAGGATTACAGAATGTTGCAAATTCCAAAAGGATTCTAATCAGTACCACTTGTAAAAACAGAATAAAGTGGTGGCCCATTAAATAAATATTATTTTGTCAAAGTGATCAGGTTAAGTTGAAATAATGATACACATTGCCAGAGCCCAAATACAGGGAGTTCGTGACGTTGTTGGTGTGAGAGAGGGGATTGCATTTTTCAATTATGCCTCTCTTATGGTTTGGAATTACCATATTCAAGTCTTTACATTTAATCGGTTCTTGAATTAAGGTTGACACTGGTCTAAGGCTAAGGCTAGATTACTCCCCAACAGATAAATGCCTTTGCCCTTTCTGAGACTCACAAGCAGGAAGCCAGATCAAAGCTTGGCTTTATTTTAGCTGAATAAACATTTGCTGAGTGTGGCTTATGTACAGGGCACCGTGCTGAGCTGCGGAGCATGGATGGGTGAGACTCACTGCTGTTAAGGCTCTTACAGTGTAAGGAGATGGGACATGAACATGGAGAGTCATGCATCTCTGAACAGCAAGGGTACCTCTTGAGAAATACATTGTTAGCACTCAGTGAGTGGACTTAACACAAACCTACAAGGTGTAGGTCAATCACTCAACATGGCCTCTGGATGCAGTCAAGAGCTGCTGTAACACGCTACTGGTGTAACAGGGCACTCTGTTTTACAGTCAAGGGTTTTTTAATGAGTAGGGACACACCCTAATGGTAAAAACACATAAATACCTAACCCAGTAACATAGCCATTTATTATTATGATTCCATATTATGTATTGTACATGTTGTCTTGTTATATTTTTATTTTTATAGATTTTTTTCAAGATTTTGTTTTATTTATTTGAAAGGCAGAGTGACACAGAGACAGAGGGAGAGACACAGAGAGATACCTTCTACCCACTGATTTACTCCCCAAATAGCCACAGGGCTGGTGCAGGCCAGGAGCCAGGAGCCAGGAACTCCACCCAGATCTCCCACGTGGGTGACAGGGATCCAAGTACTTGGGCCCTGTGTACTTCTGTTGCCTTCAAGGCATATTAACAAAGAGCTGGATCAGAAGTGAAACAACCAGGACTTGAACCCTCACTCTGATATGGGATCTGGTGTCTCGGGTGGCTGCTTAATCCACTGTGCCACGATGCCAGCCTTTGTTCATTCGCTGGCAGCACAGTAGATGTGTTGACACCAGCATCACTACAAACATGTGAGCGTGTGTCACACTATGATGTCATCATGGCTACAGCCTCACTAGGCGATAGGAATTTTTTAGCTCCATTGTAATATTACAGGATCACCATTGTATCTGTGATTCACACTGACTGAAACCTCATTATGCAGTGCATGACTGTAAGTACACCACAAGTTGGAAGAGTTCCACTGCAGGATTACAAAGACAAATTCAAGGAGTTTAGGATGAGGAGAGAGAACATGATAGACATAGTGCCAGCTGGAGGTTGACGCGTGAGGAGCAGATTCTGGGTGAAACAAGTGGCCCGAGCATGTGTCAGGAGAGCACAGGGTATTTTTCTGGATTCCACGTGTGGTAAAGGTAGTGTGACACCAAATGACTTGGAAAAATGAGTCTGAGGCCATTCAAAGAAGGGCATTGAATTGTATGCAAGGGGATCCGTCCTGATTCATTAAGGAACTGGAGACTCTTCGGGTGTGTTTGAGGACCTTGCCGGTCATGCTGCTCTCAGATGTAAAGACAGAACCAAAAATCCATCAATGAATTGTTTAAACAGTAAAGACATCTTATTATCTCAAGGGGCAAAAAATCTGGAGTCAAATAATTGCAGAGTTGAGTAATTCTCCAGTTCAGGGAAGCCAGAGCTAAAGTCAACTTTCTCCCTTGGATTGCTCCTTGAGGCCACAGTATGATTGCCACCACTTATAATTATCACATCCCCACAAAATCACCTTGAAAGACAGGAAGAGAGAGAAAGGGCTTCTCCTTGGGCATATGTCTCTTTTTATCAGCAAGATACATCTCGCTGAAGCTTTCCCTCACAATTATCTTGGTCTCATCTGCCAAAAATGGTTTATATCTTTTCCCCAAAAGAGACACTGCAAACAAGAATGGGATTACTATTTTTGGTTTAGACCAACATGATTCACCGTTGGGTCTGAGGGGGATCCCATTCCCTGAGTACTTTGCAGTGCACACCTAAACAGATGCTGTTATTTTCTTAGTGTGGAAGGAGGGGAGAATGGGAACTAGAAGGTAAACAAACTCATGCCTGCCACAATGGTGGCAGTCCATCAGACCTGTTGTTTGACCCGTGAATCTGGAAATAGTATACAAGAGTAAGGAGCTTGCAAATAATGAAGGTCTGGAGTTTACCTGCAGTGACTTCCAGCAGTCAGTAGAAATAAGACGTTCCAAGGATGGAGTCGAGAGTCAGAGTTTCCAAACCACTGCTGGGAAAAGGGAACGTTTCCTCCTCCAGGGCTCCGAAGCAGTTCTGACTTCAGCTGCTGCGTCTTGGGCTTACATCAGATGACTAATTAGGGTGGAATGTTGGTTGGGTAGGAAAATTATGTGAGAGTCCTACTGATCTACAGGAAGGAGAAAGATGGAGGGATCAAAGACAAGCCTAAGGTTTTAAGGCTTGAATATTGACAGAATATAGAAAGGGAGAGGGGAGAGGGGCGCTGCTTTGAGGGCAGGGAGGGAAGAAGGATTCAGAATTGACAGGATGTTGAGTTTGAGGGACCAGTAGCTGTCCACAGGGTCCTAATTATCATCACTTGGGCATGTAGATCTAGAATAGTTTCCTGAGAGCCACAGAAAGAGCAGGAACCTCACGAGTGTCTTGTTTAAAGTAAGAGGAGAGGCTCAGAGCTGCATGCTTAAGGTGGGGGTGAAGGCCGGCGCCGCGGCTCACTAGGCTAATCCTCCGCCTAGTGGTGCCAGGACACTGGGTTCTAGTCCCGGTCGGGGCACCGGATTCTGTCCCGGTTGCCCCTCTTCCAGGCCAGCTCTCTGCTATGGCCAGGGAGTACAGTGGAGGATGGCCCTAGTGCTTGGGCCCTGCACCCCATGGGAGACCAGGAGAAGTACCTGGCTCCTGCCATCGGATCAGTGTGGTGCGCCGGCCATTGGAGGGTGAACCAACGGCAAAGGAAGACCTTTCTCTCTGTCTCTGTCTCTCACTGTCCACTCTGCCTGTAAAAAAAAAAAAAAAAAAAAAAAAGGTGGGGGTGAATGGTTGACATTCTCAAGCATTTTAGAGGAAAATACGAGGCAGAAGCTGTTTTCTGAGGGATAAAGGAACAGATGAGTAGAAGAGAAGATGGCAGCTGATGCTTCCAAAATGATAGTATGGGAAAAAAGTGTTGGCATGGAAGAGCAGCTTAGCAATCTAAAATTGAACAGTGCATGAGGGTACTTCAAAAAATGCTTGGAAATTGAATTAAAAGATAAGCTTATTTTGGTGTAAAAATGTGGAAATCCAGACTTAATTATTTCATAATACACATTTCCCATGAACTTTTCGATGTACCATTGTATTCACACTTGACATCTTACTTGTAGCAGAATATTTAGGAGTAGTTCGGTGCTGCAAGCTGAAATTATAATACTGCTCACAAATTTGAAATCATTAATAATATTTGTTTCTAATTCAGCTAGAAAAAGGAATGGTTTTATGTAATCTGAGCAAAAAAAATGGCTATTCACTGTTAACTCCAGGTATATCTTTTTTTTAAAGATTTATTTATTTATGTGAAAGTTAGAGTTACACAGAGAGAGAAGGAGAGGCAGAGAGAGAGGTCTCCCATCCACTGGTTCACTACCCAATTGGCCACAATGGCCGGAGCTGCGCCTATCCAAAGCCAGGAGCCAGGAGCTTCCTCCAAGTCTCCCACATGGGTGCAGGGTCCCAAGGACTTGGACCATCTTCTGCTTTCCCAGGCCATAGCAGAGAGCTGGATCAGAAGTGGAGCAGCCAGGACTTGAACCAGTGCCCATATGGGTTGCTGGCACTGCAGGCAGCGGCCTTACCTGCTACACCACAGTGCCGGCCCCCCAGGTATATCTTTGCCACTAAACAGCTGACGTGATAGAGATGAGATGGGTTTACAGTGTACAGATTTTCTTGCTGGCCAGGAGTGTGGCCAGTCCTAGGAGGTAAGATCCTCCTAAAAGGGGGACCAGCCCTGTGGCGTAGTGGGCTAACCCTTCGCCTGCCACACTGGCATCACATATGGGTGCCAGTCCATGTCCCAGCAGCTCCTCTTCCAATACAGCTCCCTGCTATGGCCTAGGAAAGCAATAGAGGATGGTCTAAGTGCTTGGGCCCCTGTACCCCCATGGGAGACCCCGAAGAAGCTCCTGGCTCCTAGTTTTGGATAGGCCCAGCTCCGGCCGTTGCAGCCATTTAGGGAGTGAACCAGTGGATAAAAGACGCTCTCTGTCCTCTCTCTGTCTACTATAACCCCACCTCTCAAATAAATAAATAAAATCTTAAAAAAAAAAAAAAGAAAGATCCTTCTATATGATGCTGGAAAGGGGCAGAAGAACCCAGCACTGGACCCCAAAACCTTTGGCTATTTAGTACCTGGGCAAGAGGTCACACTAAAGACCTTCTAGAGCAGCAAGCTCCATATTTGTAAATATATTTGATTTTTTTTATTGGAAATACAGAGTTACAGAGAGAATGGGACACAGACAGAGAGAAATCTTCCCCCTGATTGTTCACTCCCCAGATTACCACAAAGGCTGGGGCTAGACCAGGCCAAAGCCAGAATCCTGGAGCCCCAGCCAAGTCTCCCATATGAATAGCAGGGACCCAAGCATCCAGGGTCATCTTCCACTGTTTTCTCAGGCACATTAGCAGGAAGCTGGATCAGAAGTAGAGTAGCCAAGACTTAAACCGGTGCCCATATGGGAAGCCAGTGTCACAGATGATGGCTTAACCCCCTCTGCCACAGTGCCAAGCCCTCCACATTTTTTTTATTTTTATTATTTTTTTTATTTTTTGACAGGCAGAGTGGACAGTGAGAGACAGAGACAGAAAGAAAGGTCTTCCTTTGCCGTTGGTTCACCCTCCAATGGCCGCTGCGGCCGGCGCACCGCGCTGATCCGATGGCAGGAGCCAGGTACTTCTCCTGGTCTCCCATGGGGTGCAGGGCCCAAGCACTTGGGCCATCCTCCACTGCACTCCCTGGCCATAGCAGAGAGCTGGCCTGGAAGAGGGGCAACCATGACAGAATCCGGCGCCCTGACCGGGACTAGAACCCGGTGTGCCGGCGCCGCAAGGCAGAGGATTAGCCTAGTGAGCCGCGCAGCCGGCCCACATTTTTTTAAAGACTAATTTATTTGAAAGACAGAGTGTCGGAAGATGGAGGTAGAGAGATCTTTCCTCTGCTGATTCACTCCCAAATAACCACAACTGCCAGGGCAGGGTCAGGCCAAAGTCAGGAGCCCAGAACTCCATACAGTTCTCCCACATGGGTGGCAGGGGCCCAATTACTTTTGTCATTTTCCACTGCCTTCTGAGGTGTATTAGTAGGAAGCTGAATCAGAAGTGGAGCATACAGGATGCCAGTGTCTCAAGCAGCAGCTTAACCTACTGTGCCACAGCAATGGCCCCATGCTCCACATCTTTTGCAATCAGTAGTAAATATTTGGTGTGGTAAATATCAGATGTAAATATTTGGGTATGTACATTTATCAGCAGTAAATATTTGGATGTGTACATTTCTTTGTTAATAAGGTAAATATACTGTGATATGTTATGATATACCATGAGTAGTATAAAAAGCATACCAAGCAGTATTTTCAATGGATGAGACCAAACATAAACACAATCGGAAGTTCTGTTTTCTTCCATCACCTTAAAGGACTGTCATGAGCACATTCCCCCTCCCCCATCCCTTGGCAGTAGAGACACCCTATTGCAGAGACCTCTGATCTACAGTGTGTTAACTGAAGAGAGCCCTTGACAGTGACTTTCAAAGACCAAGGGCAGTGAATCAAATCTAAGTGATCAGTAAGAAACACAGCCAGGGGGCAGCAAAATGCAGCACCTAACACCCATTTGCTGTGACTTTTCCGTTGAGTTCACTTCATAGTGTTAGGGCAATTCCATTGCAAGCCAGCATTGCCAGTGCCCTCACCAGCACGCCAAGGCCCGCCATCAGAGGGAACAGGGAGCATGGGTCCTCTTCCCCAAGCATAGCCTCAGTTTCCGTAGCCCCCAGGATGATGGAATGAGTGGCAAGCAATTGGGTGCATCCTCTTATCTAAGCCCCAGGGGCCTTGTAGGAAAGAGGAAGATGTACCAGGCTCACTCTCTAGAAGGGAGTCCAGATGGCAGCCAGCCTGACCCTTTCGGTCATCACTGAGTGTGCCAAGCTAGCATCGCAGCAGTCATGGTTAATTGTGCCAGGCTGGCCTCCCTGCTTCCAGGGGCACTGGGCAAAGGCCACACTGCTGCCCTGCTCTCCAGGGATTTTCAAATCATGTCCCACAAAACTCCGAGTATCCTGAGAGGTATTTCCCAACCAAGCTGTCTAGTGGAGAGGGTGGGCAAGAGGGAAACCAGGTTGGTGCAGCCTCAATCTATCACAAATTTCAATAGAACAGAAAAAAAATCTGAAAACAGAGGCGCAGGTTGACGGCTCACAGTATGAAAAAAAACAAGATGATGACATTGCTTTCTCAGTATCACCAGGACATTGACACTACGGGCTCTGAATTCAAGTTGCTAGGGCTTGAGTTGGACTCTGCCTCTTGCCAGCTGTGAGGCCTAAGCAATCCGAGGTGTTTTTCTGTATTCCTGAGTTCTGTGTTGGTAGATTCCACAGCTGCGTATTCAACCAATCACAGATCAAAATTTTTAAAAAATTGTACATGTGAGGAGGTATAAACTGTCATTGTTCCCTACACAATTCTGTATAATGGCCATTTGCATAGTGTTTACTTCGTGTTAGGTATGATCAGTCATCCAGAGAAGACTTCAAGTAGATAGGAGGATCTATGCAAAGATATATATCCAAAGATAGCACCATTTTACATACGGGAACTGTGCACCGCGGGTTTTGATTGGTTCTGGAGATACTGACTTAGCTTCTGTTGTTATCTCGATAACGATGATGACGATGTCCGTGTCTCTGAGTGTGTCTGCACACCAGGAAGGGGAGCTCACGCACTCTCTCCCAGCTGCCTCGCAGGCTTTCTGCAGCTGTTCCTCCCATGACCTGCCACCCGCTTTTCCTCAGATGTCCCCAAAGAGCAGCGGCTGCAGGCGGTGCAGGCTGCCATTCTGCTCCTGGCCGATGAAAACAGGGAGGTCCTGCAGACGCTCCTGTGCTTCCTGAACGACGTGGTCAACCTGGTGGAAGAGAATCAGATGACACCCATGAATCTGGCTGTGTGTCTGGCCCCTTCCCTGTTTCATCTCAATCTGTTGAAGAAGGAAAGCTCTCCCAGGTGGGTTCCTCAGCAACAGCAATAATCCCAAACCGGCTTCTCCCCAGCATGTGTTAAAAAATAATAAACTTGCGAACGTCTCTTGTGCTGGACTTTAACGTGAGGGTTCGTCATCACGTATTGTACAGTCGGCACCTATTCCAAGGTAACCTCATTCCTGGGGCTCAGGTTCGTAGAATTATGGGAGCGGTGTTGGAGGAGGTCGGTGGCGATCCAGAAAGCCTGGGAAATTCTTTTTTGTTTGGTTTGGTTTGGTTTGTACGAGTGGGACGGAGGAAAGTACACAGAGTAGTATTTCACAGTCTTTGAAAGAAGGCTATATTTAAGACCAAAGCGCAGAAGCTTCAGTCAAGCGGTTTCAAAGTTTGGAAAAAGTAGATGCATTTGTCCTCCCACAGTTCTTCCTGCTCTTGTATTTTTTTCTAAGCCTTTTCCACTGCAAACTGTCAGGCTGTGAGCTGGCCTCGGCCTCTCTGAGATGTGTGGCCACTGTTTTGGTTTGGAAATGGGATCTGGGTAGCATCTGGTCTGAACAGAAAACAAAAGGAATGAGCTTGGAGTTGTGCAAAGCTCTCTGGTGTGGGATCTGCTCAGCACGCTCACGTTCAATTACAGAGTCATACAGAAGAAATACGCCACTGGGAAGCCAGATCAAAAGGACCTCAATGAGAATCTGGCTGCCGCGCAGGGTCTCGCCCACATGATCATGGAATGTGACAGACTTTTTGAGGTGAGCAAAAGGCTCTAACCGCCTTCCTTATAGCTCTTGGAACTAGATAAGACGCGTAGAATGGCGGCTCCATTTATGGCTGTATCTGTTTGTCCCAGGCTTTACAATGACAATAGTGTGCTCTAGAGCTGTGGTCTTGGCCTCCAAGAAATGTGAGAAGCTAGCAGTGTACAATCAAAGCTTTAATAACTTGGGGTTACCATGATGTTGCTTCAGATTCAAGGCCAGTCAGCCAGTTATGTTAGGTCTGATCTTTACCTTGGAGTTAATTGGGCTCAACGTGTGTGTGTGTGTGTGTGTGAGAGAGAGAGAGAGAGAGAGGGAGAGAGAGAGAGAGAGATTGAGCAGTCCTTCTTACTAAGAATCGATTATAGCTTGTGAATACCGACACAGATATGATAAAGAGTAAGCGGATGTGACTTTGGCATACTTTCTGCAGTAAAATTGGCATCTGTCAATTGGAAAAGTGTGCTAAAAGTCTGTTTTTTAAAGTCATATTTGATGCTTCCCCGAACAAGTCTGTGTGCTACAAATCTATTCGTGTTGGGCAAAGTTGCCGGAGCCCACATTTTGCCAAACTGAATAAAAATACATCGAAAGGAAAATAAGGGGGAAATGGAAATGGAAAGAATGAATGGGAAGTCGCTGCAGTGTTTTCAGTAGTAAATATAGCTTCAGAAACGCATTTGTATTTCCTGACATTAGGAAGGCCCCTCTTGGCTTTGGCACCGATCTTAGAAAAACAGCTCCAGCCCCGTCCGTGGCCCTCGGCCCACTGCTCAGTCTTTGGTTGTTGTTGAAGTGACGTGGCTTTCTCTAACTGTTGGTCTCAGCCTTTCTTTAGTTCTGTGTTGCTCTTTCGTGCATCTGTTGGTTCAGGTCCCACATGAGATGATGGCCCAGTCTCGTAATTCATATATGGAGGCTGAGATCCATGCGCCAACCCTGGAAGACCTGGGGGCCCAGCTGGAGGAGAGTGGGGCGACTTTCCACACCTACTTGGAGAATCTTGTCCTTGGCCTCCAGAAAGAAGCCAAGGAGAAGTTCAAAGGATGGGTCACGTGCTCCAGCGCTGACAACACAGACCTTGCCTTCAAAAAGGTAACCCCAACACCCCCTGTCTGCTTCTCAAGTAACTGGCTCAATCAATCGATGAAATATTTTTTGTAAAAGTGAGTTGAGTATTTAATCTAGCAGTTAGGATGCCCACATCCCATGTTGGAGCTACTTGGTTCAATTCCTGGCTCTAGCTACAGATGCCAGCTTCCTGCTAATAATGCAAATCCTGGGATGCAGCGGATGATGGCTCAAGTCATTAGGTCCCTGCCTCACACATGGGAGACCCAGATTGGAATCTCAGCTCCTGGCTGTGGCCCCAAGCTCAGGCCCAGCTGTTGAGGGCATTTGAGGAATGAACCAGCAAACAGGAGCTCTCTCTGTCTCTCTCTCTCTCTCCCCCTACCTGTCAAATAAATAAAAATAAATAAGCATTTAAAAAAAAAGGTAATCCCCCTAAAGCCATGTGTAACAACCAGATTTGTTTTTGCTTCAAAAAATAGCTGCTCCATCCACACGTACCACTCAAAGGCCCAAAGACCCGTCTGCAGCCCTCTTGCATAAAATCAGAATGCAGATCATGGAGCCCAGCTTCTGGATCCTAATCCTGTTTCTTCCCTTTCACTGCGAGGTGGCCCACAAGCCTCACACCTCTCTGTGCAGTCTTGTCATTTACGAAATGGACCTTATCAGAGTACCCCATCAGAGGAGGGCTACTTAAAAATCAAAAGGGTTAGGACAGTGCCTGGCACCCAGTCCTCACGGTGCGTGGTGCTCCTTCTTATTTTTATTGTCGTTAAGCTTAAGAATTAAAATGTTCAACGTGAAAGCTGAGGCCTGCAGCACCACTCTTTCCAGTTCACATAATAAGCGCTGCTTTCTGACCTCCCCCCAACCCCCATGAAGTAGGGTAGAATTTGGCCGGGCCCCGGTGACCCCGGGATGAGCATCTGGTGCTGTCTTTCCCCAGGTGGGGGACGGGAACCCGCTGAGGCTGTGGAAGGCCTCTGTGGAGGTGGAGGCGCCCCCGTCGGTGGTGCTGCACCGCGTGCTGAGAGAGCGCCACCTGTGGGATGAGGACTTTGTGCAGTGGAAGGTGGTGGAAACTCTGGACAGGCAAACCGAGATCTACCAGTACGTGGTGAACAGCATGGCCCCCCATCCCTCCAGAGACTTCGTGGTTCTCAGGTAAGGCTGACTCCGGGGTCTGCGATGTTCTGTTTCCACGGCAGGCTGGGTGTGACGGATTGAAGCGTTTTCTGGAGTTCTCTACCACCTAGGTCCAGCTTCCATGGGGAGCACTAAGCCGGCTCTCCTTTCCCTCCCTGCACCCTGACTTTGCTATATTTATGCCCGGCTTCCTGCTTCTTTCACCCAATTTACAGCTCCGCCTGGCCCCTCTCCTTGTGGAGCGCACGGTTTATTAGGCTGTAAATAGCGCTCATTTCCTTCAGGCCTGACACTGGCTGCTGTTTGTCCCGTCGCACTGACACTGGCTGCTGTTTGTCCCGTTGCACTTGCTGCCAGGTTATGCAAATAGAATCTGACCAGCTTGTCTCCTGATTTTGCCTGCCTCCCCCTGGAAGGCAAGCCTGCAGTTCGTGTAACTCGAAGGCCGGAGCAGGCAGGCATAACCTCAAAACCCAGCTGTATCATTTCAAATGTTCATGAGTAAAATGCCATGCAAGGAAACCTTGGCAGAGCCCTGAAGGCCCAACTCCACCGAGATGCTGGTTGTGCAGTCAGATTTCAGGACCTGACCGGGCTTGCTGAGACCTGGGCCTGCTTTGAAATATTTTTTCTGGTTGATGTATGGGTTGAGTTCCAGATCTCGGCTATCTGGGTTTAGAATGGGACACCCAACCAACAACAGGAAATTGGCACAGAAGAAATGCAGTATTACATCAGAAAGAACAAGGATTGAGGATATTAAAGAAACTGGAAAATGTAATTAGATCAGTATTTCCTTTTTTATTGAAACCTCAGCAAACCTTGTCTCTTCTCACAGATCAGCTGTGTACAAAGAATCACTAGTTCAATTCCCAAGTGCATTATTTTAGAGCAGTGTCTTTATGAAACCAGTTTTGATGGCAAACTAAAGGTTGCTTTTCACATGGACTTTTTATGCCTTTGATATTAGTCCTTGGGACCTTGACTTTTAAGGGTCCATTTTCCCAAAATAGATGTGTTTGTCTCAGCAACCTTGAGAGAACGCAGGCGGTTATGAGAGTGGCTCATTACCACAGTTACGGGGACATTAGTCATCTTGCTGGGTGAAGCTTCACACCTTCACTCTCCCAAGCAGAAAAACTGAGTAGTTGTCCCCCCAGCCACAGCAGCCAGGCCGTGAGCCTGTTCTCTCCCTCCTTCCATCCATATAGCAACCAGCAGCATACTCTTCACGAGTACAGTCACCTCTCAGTATCCACAGGGACTGATTTCCAGATGCCCTACCGATACCAGTTCTCTGAAGCTCAAGGCCCTTATAGATGGAGCGGTGTTTCACATAGCCTATGCACATGCTGCTGTATACTTTAAATCATCTCTAGATCACATAGAATACCTAATGCTATGTAAACCATCGTTCTGCCATATTGTACAGGGAATAATGAAAAAAATCTATAGATAGTCATACAGATGCAGCTTTTTTTCCCAAATGTTGTCAATGCACACTTGGTTGCATCCTCAAGGTCCGTCATTCCTGGGCCAGGCTCCGTTGCAGGCTCTGGGGTACCCCACTCAACACAGTAAACCAAGATCCTGCTCTCTCAGGGTTTGATATTTTCCTGGGGAGAGAGAGTCAACAAATAACAAGAAAGGAAGATACAGTTACTTGTCCTTGAGGGAATAGATAAGGAAGGAGATATTAAGGGTGGAATTTTAAATATAAAGGGCTGGGCAAAGTCTCACTCTACTGAATACTGCAACTAAGACTCGAAGGGGCAGTGAGGCTCAGAGGTTGAATACAACATTTAGGATCGTGAACCACTCCCCAGACGTGCCTTTGGCCAGCAGGAATTCTTCATGTCTGCAACATGAGAATTTGGAAAGTGACCATGCAGGGAGACAGTCACAGCGTGGAGATGTGTCCTGACCACAGAGTGTCTGTCCATCTGATCTCACCCCGACAAGGGTCATTCCCTGGGGACCATGCTGTGCATCTGTCATTTGACACCCAGCTCTAACTCCTCACGGCTCCCAAGGAGAGCGACTGAAGATCTCACCATCTTTTTTTTTTTCGGTCCCTGTTGATCTTTGCAACTGTCAGTCTTCATGGTTTGGTCATGTCATCATGCAGAACAGGAGCGGCTCCAGCTGTGGGGCTGTGCATAGAGCATCTGTGTCAGGCTTCATTACTGTCAACTTCTTGTTGAGTGTTTTACCCCCTTTCTCTGCTGTAATGAAACACCTGTGGCCAGGAGACTTCTAAAGAATAGAGGTTTATATACCCCATGGATCTGGAGACTGGGAAGTCCAAGAGCAGTGGCACCAGCATCTGCTCAGCTTCTGGTGAGGGCCTCCTGGCTGAGTCAAGATGCCACAGGGGACATCACCCAGCAAGACAGGAAAAGGTCACAGAGAGCCCACTATTACAACAAAGCCACCCCCCGGATAGCCCATTTGTCTGTCAACCCATCAATCCATGAAATGCATCAATCTGCTCATGAGGCCAGAACCCTCATGACTCAGTCACCTGCAGAAGCCCCCACCTTTCAACACACTCAAACCATAGCCTGGGGCGTATTCAGCAGTTTCTCTTCTTGCTACAGTGGGACAAGTTAAAGTTGTAGCTGAGGTGGATAAACCAGGAAACAGGATATGTGAAGTGAATACAGGGGGTTCTAACTATGCAATCGATTATGATACATCCCTGTGCTGGGAAGGGAAGTTAGGGGTGCTTCCCCAAAGCTCTTGTGACTCCTAACTCCATCCACAACTTTTTCCAATTGGTAGCCCTTCTCTGCTTGAATAGGTCCAGTGTCAGGGAGCTCGGTCCCTGTGGATAGAGTGCATTGTCAGGCAGCTCTTCTCAGCCCTGAACTGAAACTTGCCTCCCTCCCTCTGTCTTCCAGAGTCAAATCGACCATATTTATTTCGTCCCTCTCTTGAGAGCCACTGAGGTATCTGAAGACATTTAGCAGATCCACATGTTTCATTTTTCTTATGCTAGGCATCAGCAGTTCATTTATCCATTGAGACTTGAACCGGGCATCCCCTCCTCCAGGAAGCCTCCCCACCCCATATTCCTGCTCTGTCCCTCCCTGTGATCACAGGGACCTCCATGCATAGCCGTATCACCCCAGACTGTGGGATTCTGAGTTCTCCTTAGAGTTGTCAGTTTCTCCCACTGGGTTGTGCATATCTGTGTCTTGGGTGGCTTTGCAGGGCCTGTCACACCGATGTGCTCAGCAGATGAACGAATGAATGAATTGGGTGTGCAAATCCTATTTCCTGTACTGTAAAATCCCCTCTTCAATAACAGGCCAGAACAGCCACAGAAAAGCAGAGCTGGGCCTCCGTTTGGGGTTCCACATGCACAGCTCTGGAAGCTACAAGAACATTTCTGGGCCCTGAGGGCGAGAGCCGTGATGCTTCCCTGAGCCACACAGTGTAGACTTTACACAAGCTTATGGAAACCCTTAGCTTCATCCAAGTAATAGCGTCAGAATTCCAGGCCAGGCTTGGCAGGAAAATCTAAGTGGAAACCTTAGCTCTGGCCTCAGGTGTTCTTCTTTCTCCCTGAGCCATATCTCTGATGTGTGCGTTGTTTTGCTCCAGGACCTGGAAGACCGATTTGCCCAAAGGAATGTGTACCCTGGTGGCCCTCTCCGTGGAGCACGAAGAAGCGCAACTCATGGGCGGCGTGCGGGCGGTGGTGATGGAGTCTCAGTACTTGATAGAACCCTGTGGCTCTGGCAAGTCGAGACTGACCCACATCTGCCGGGTAGACCTGAAGTAAGTGTCAGCCCCCGAGGATGCCAGCCTGGGTCTCAGGGGGCCTTGGCCCTTGGCCCCAGCTCTGCAGGGCCCCGTTGGTCGCGTGGTTCCCTAGTTCACTCTACTTTTTTCCTCACTGCCGTGAACACAGTTTCATAGATGATCACGTGTGCATCGCCTCTCTCTCCTCCTTTTGTTACATTCTGCCCTTTCTCCTGCTGCCCTGTGCTTGTCTGTGCTTTCTGTTTTCCTAGTTTATTTTGCACTGACAACTGAAATTTGTTTACGTGTAGACCGTACTGTTAGCATGATGTTTTAAATACACATGCATTGCGGAATGGGCAAATCAAGCTAATTAGCATACCCATTACCCCACATGTTTGGTGTTGAGACCGTTTCAAGTCTACTCTCCTAGCAGTTTTCAACAACGCAATGCATTTTTATTAACTCTAATCACCATGGCGTGCAGTAGGACTCCTGACCCATCCCATCTAGTGGAAATTGTGTGACCCTTGGCCAACACCTCCCCAGCCCCTATTCCTGCCCCCAGCCCCTGGTATTCACCATTCTAGTCTGCACGCCCATGAGTTGCCCATTTGGAGATTCTTTTTGTAGGTGTGGCATAACGGAATTTGTCCTTCCATGCCTGGCTTACTTCACTTACTATAATATCCTCCAGGTTCACTCCTGTGGTCCTAAACGAGAGAATTTCCTTCCTTTTTAAGTCAGAATAATATTGCACTGTGGAGCAGCAGCATATTTTCATTACGCACTCATCTGTTAATGGACAGGCTTAGGTTTCTTCCGTATCTTGGCTATTGTGAACAGTGCGGCAGTAAGCGTGCGAGAGCAGATGTCTCTCCCAGGCATTGACTTTCTTACACGTCGACCAAGGACTGGAACCATAGGATCTCAGAGTAGCTTCTTTACTTTCCATTTTGTTCTCACTTATATTCCTGTGCTTCTCACATGGAGCACACACAGGCACATAGTAGATGCTCAACAAATCTGACTTACATTATTCTGTGTTTCTGGCCCCCTTCGCTTCCCCTCCAGTTGCCTTTCTTTGAGAAGAAAGCGACTTAAATCCACCCCTCTTCAGGATAATTCATGATGCTAGACTAACTTCTTGATTTAGGCAGACAGAAGTTGAGTTTTCTCAGTGAAGTTTCCATTTTACCCAGAGGAGTTGGTGTCACTTTAAGGCACCTGATGAATCGGGAAAAGGCAGAGAGCACGCCTGGCCGCCCAGGCAGAGAGCCGTCCTCAGAGCCTCAGGTGGCAGCCCCGGGTTGTGGCAGGTGCGTTGGCGACCAGAGCTCCGGGGCGGCTCCATCTGTCGTGACCCATTGCTGCCTGGGAAAAAGACCTTCTCACTTCCTGTGTGACTTCTCTCCCCACAGAGGTCACTCCCCGGAATGGTACAGCAAAGGCTTCGGACATCTGTGCGCAGCGGAGGTCGCCAGGATTAGAAACTCTTTTCAGCCGCTCATTGCTGAGGGCCCAGAGACTAAAATCTGAGCTTTCCCAGGGGACACCGAACTCAGGGAAGAGGAAGAGAAAGCAAATGCTTGTGACAGAGAGTGTGCGCGTGAGGAAGCCAGAGAGAGAGAGAGAATGTGGGTGACCCACGAGGTTAACGCTTCGGAATGGAAGCAGTGAGAAGCGGGCGGCTGGGTGAGGACGCAAGGATTTCTGGGAACTTTCCGAGCCTTCCTGGAGATGGCTACGTCTGTGCTAAAAGAGTATTTTTAAAAGTCAGAACATTTATCTATGTTACTTAAAATTCCGTGGACTATTCCTTGTGCATTGCCTAATTTGCTATTTAAAGGCTTCTAAGAAGCATATACGTCATTGTAAATAAATGTATGTATAACATTTGTACATATGTGTGTATATCTCTATCCTTACTGTACATTTGTAAAGTATCAATTTTATAGATAATTGTTTTGAAATGGAATGTCTGACCCGGTGAGTCCCTTCCTCACGTCGTTACCCTGTGCCCCGGCTCCCCACTGTCCCATAAGCTGAGCAGGACCTGCTGCTAACACCAAAGTGCGAGCGCGTGCGGTCCGCCGGTCTACCTGATGACTAACCAAAGATCAGCTAACCAAAGGGAAACCCCATTAAAAGGTTCCGATGCCTTGGCGATTCGCTCCTGGTATCCAAATCCTGAGAGTGGAGTGTTGGGACGAAGCAAGGGAAAGAATACTGACTTCGTTCATGCGAAGCAGAGGGTGAGAAGTCTTTACCAGACTGAAGTGTAGAGAGATGAGCAGCTGCCCTTGGGCCTTCCGGATGCAACTTCAGTGAGACTGATGGAGCCCAGCAGTGCATGCCGGTGACTGAGACAGAACCCAGATGCCCCTGCCCCAGTAGGGCTGAAGAGCCTTGACATCTGCACAGCCAAAGACAGCCTCTGTGCGGGCTCGAGTTTTCACAGAAGCAAGGGTACTTCAAAAAGCTCATGGGAAAGTACAGTTAAAAGATAATGCATGTTTCCACAAATTTTTGAAGTAGCCTCCTGTATTTCATAACGGTTTTAAACGTTACTCTGTTTGACCAGTGGCCTTCCTGGGCACAGCTCATTGGCATTTGCTTACCAATGCATTGCACTGAATTTAACTTGGACACCAGACAAAGAGAGAGAATGGTGGTTCACGCCAGGAAACTCACCTCTTGTTCTGCATGATGCTCTTAAGACAGAACTCATTCAAGTTCTGCAATCTGAAAGACAGGGTTTTTAATTAATATAAGACCAAAATTATGTTTTTTAGTTAGCTTTAAGAAATATAAACAGGTTTATTAATTTCATGTTTCTTTGTTAGCTGGCTCAAACTACCTATGCATTTGACCCAATCTTATTTATTATTGTAAAGGATGGACAAGTTGATTCTCCTAAACCAATTGCTAATGAATTTGTTTTTATTATAATTCAGCAACTGTAAAAGAAAGATAACTTATTGTGTTTGGTTTCAGGGGGAGAGATTTTCTCTGGTTGTCTGTGACAGAGATGGATCTCTCTAATGTTAGAAGAAAAAAAGAAACGAGAGGTTCAGGGGGTTTTTTTTGTATTATAGGCATTTACGTAATGTTTTCTGTTATCAGCAATGTGCAATTATCTTATTGAAAGGAATAAATATGCTATATATGAGTTGGGTATGGTGCAAGGCAAATCATACTGTTTCAGTTATGACTAGGGATTTTCTATCCACCTGTCTACCTAATAAGGTGACAGCAAACCCATAATTTACCATTTGGACATTGCTTTGTGAACAAAACAAATTCATGTGTAACTCTCTGTGCTGGGTTACTTTTTATGCATCAACAAGATGGATAATGAAGTTTAAACTAGCTAGACACTGGCCCTGCCCTGGGGACAGGACCCTACACGTTTGGAAAACATGAGATAGGCACACAGAATGAAGGGTATTGTACCCCCAGGCAGGTCCGCGCTGCACGCGACGCGCACACACATGTCGCTTGAGAGCTTGTTAAAATGCAGACTCATGCAGGCAGTCTGGCGTGGGCCCCAGAGTCTGCATTGCTAATGGGCCTCAGGGATGCCTCTGCTGCTGGTCCAGAGACCGCACTCTGAGACGCAAGGACCCAGAGGACACTTAGAATAAAAGCAAACGCGACTGTACTTCTGACTCCCCTCCCTTGGAATCACCTGACTGGTTTTTGGTTGTGCACATACTCATCACATCACTGCAGCTTATGAATTCAGTGCATCCTTTTAACAAAAGGAAAAGGGGGAGAGGGGTCAAAGATGCATCATACTTATTTGTCAAATACCACAGTATTTTATTCATGGTTATCTTGCCAATGGAAATAAACTATGATATTGCATTTAAATATTATATTTATACCTCATGTATATTTTACCTCGATTGTTGGTATCAATCATCAATTGTAAATAATTGCCAAGGCAAATAAATTTATATACATTAAATATTTCCTATTTTCTAAAAAACACATGTTGATTTTCATGCTTCATCCTGTAAGTGGAGTGCCTGCTCCGGGAAGAGGACTTCTGTCTATGACAGCTCATGGTTGTGCTTTCTCCCAGTACAAGGCTGTTGTAATCAGCAAACACTCAGTCCAGGTGCCTTAACCTGGGCCTCCGGCATTACACTGATGGGGAGGGACTGCGTTTGTTTGTTTGTTACAAGTCATTGTCCTTAAGTCTGGATGTTTTAAAACCACCTTCATGGTGCCTTTATCAATGCTGAGTGAACTCTGCTGCAGTTTTGTTGTTGCACGCACAAGCGATCGAGACTGGATGGAATGACTTACAGCACTGCTAGACGGTAGAGAGCAGCCACCAAGGACTCAGGTCCCGTGCCCTTGCATCCCTGTGCCTTTTCTCTCCAGGATTTACCTCTAGAAAATAACAATGGTAGCCCTTAACTAAGCAGGCAGCAGCCCCCAGACACACTCAGCTGTGGGCTTCAAACACCGCAGCAGCCCCGTCCACAGGCCCCATAAAAGATGGACCGGCTCCGCTGTCCGCTCCTCTCACACGTGCCTCCTGCCAGTACTTGAAGTTTGCCTCCTTAGGAAAAGGAGGCGTCTCCAAGGCCTCTTTTCCTCTTTCATGTGACGAGATGGTTGTTCTTACAGCTATAGGCCACCACCTACGTGCTGTCCCGGGAGCACGGACCATGTGGATTCAAGCCTGCTTCCAGACACGGCCCATGGAATTCTCAGACGTGAAATGCTTACACTTCTGCTTTTGGATTTTTGATACAAAAAAGTCAGTCATGTGGCTTCTCAGGAAGATAGTGCCCAACACACAGGGATAAAATAGACCCCAGGCAAGTGGAGAGTGGCACTGTGCCATACAGGCGAAGGCAGTGTGTGCCGATTGCCGAGGGGCATACACCTAGGACCCGGCATCCCAGCATCCCCAGTGCAGCGAAGCCATGAGGACTGAACTGCCAGTGTGCTCCCTGTGGCAGGCTCTATCCTTAGTAGATTTTCTTAAAGACAATGTGTATTCCCACGTTTAACAAGACCCATCAGGCCACCAAGATGACTTCTAGCCCACATCCCCCTTGTGCACAACGGAAGCCCTAACTTCCTGGTGGTCCGGTGCCTGCGAAGCCAGATGCCTTTCCTAAGGCATTGGTTCATTCAGCACACATCCATCACCCAGGGGACACTGCAGGCAGAGACGCTGATGGAAACAAGGTATCTTGAGCAGAAATAGTGACTTACGGTCAGTCAGCATCTGGGGTGGTTCCATTCTATGAAGTGTCAGCAAACACTGGGTTAACCAGGGCTCCGAGGGAAAGTCAGCCCCTGGTCACAACGCTGTGGCAGCCCATCAATACCTAGTACTGTGTTTATATTCCCATACGGAGATACATTATATAATATCTATTTCTTACAAATTAATTATCTGTAACATGTGTGGTAATAAAACCCTCCTGGAGAAGGATTTAATGTTGTCCTGGCTCTGGGGCGCATGACTGTAATCTTAGGATTTCAGCCTCCCAACAATGGCTGTGCTCCCACACTTTTCATTAAATAACCCTTGTCATCTCAAGAGCCTGCAAATTCGGTTGTTTGTCCATCTTTTGCGTAACCGCGCACACACTGTAGACGTCACGTTAGCGCTCCCTGGAGCAGCTTCACACGCATGTCGATGACCTGCCTCTCCCTTCTGCCCACAGCACTGAAACTCAGGCTTGCACGAAGCTCGTCTAATACACTCACTCTCCATGGGGCGGGCAGCCCAGCCTCCTTGTGCCTAGCAGCACATCAACACTACACATGGGGGACTTTTTTTTTTTTTTTTTTTTGGACAGCAGAGTTAGACAGTGAGAGAGAGAGACAGAGAGAGAAAGGTCTTCCTTTCATTGGTTCACCCCCAAAATGGCCACTACAGCCAACACGCTGCGCTGATCCAAAGTCAGGAGCCAGGTGCCTCCTCCTGGTCTCCCATGTGAGTGCAGGGCCCAAGCACTTGGGCCATCCTCCACTGCACTCCCGGGCCACAGCAGAGAGCTGGCTTGGAAGAGGGGCAACCGGGACAGAATCTGGCGCCCCGACCAGGACTAGAACCCGGGGTACCGGCGCCGCAAGGTGGAGGATTAGCCTAGTGAGCCGCAATACTCGCCAACCTGGGAGACTTTTTAAACAGTCACGTCACCACAAGAAAGCCCAACAATGGGGACAACACGGCGTTCAACAGCCCGTGAAAGGACACATGCATAGGCTGGGAAAGCTGACATAAGAAGACGTCTGCTCCAGCTGAGAATCGCCATCACAGACACCTCTGTGTTTTTGTTCACACGTGGTCACAGAAGCACTGCTACTATTGATTGATTGGGGATCACACGTAACTTTAAAGAACAGACAAGTGTCAGGATGGAGTGTGTATACAGATCCCGGGGCGGGCCGCTGTGAAGTCTGGGATCGCAGCGCGGGTGGTGACCCCCTGGGGAATCCGAGGACAGGCGTCTCTCTGAGTCAGCAGAATTGCAGCTTCAGAGAGCTGGCAGTGAGAGCCGAGAGGCAGAGCTGTGAAGATGGTGTGGCTGACAGAGCTAAGTGCACTAACGCAGGCCCGCGCTGCCGGCCCACGACGCGGGAGCTGGATGAGAAGTGCACAGCTCTCGGCCAGCCCCCCTCGCCCCTTGGGTTTCCCCACAGACAGAAGTCGAGGTGCCTCCCCACCTGGGTTTCCTTTTCATTTTAGCGCCTGCTGCTTGCCTCTATTCCCTCCATGATGTGGAATATTTAGGTAAATCGATATCCACCCAACACTTTCTTTTTTTATTATTTTATTTTTTATTTTTGGACAGGCAGAGTGGACAGTGAGAGAGAGAGACAGAGAAAGGTCTTCCTTTTCCATTGGTTCACCCCACAATGGCCGCTGAGGCCGGCGCCCTGCGCTGATCCAAAGCCAGGAGCCAGGTGCTTCTCCTGGTTTCCCATGGGGTGCAGGGCCCAAGCACTTGGGCCATCCTCCACTGCACTCCCGGGCCACAGCAGAGAGCTGGACTGGGGACAGAATCTGGTGCCCCAACCGGGACTAGAATCCAGGGTGCCGGCGCCACAGGCGAAGGATTAGCCTATTGAGCCACAGCGCCGGCCTAGACAAGACACTTTCAAGATCAAAACAATATCTTGAATGCCAAGATCCAGGAAGCACCAGGTCCGTCTGGGAGCTCTGTGAGGGGATTTCAAAGTGGTTTTGGAAAACAGGTTTAAAGAAAAGATTATTATGATGCAAAAAAATTTTGAAATGTGTGCATGTGTTTTGGTTTTAAGTATTATTATTTAAGAGACAGCGAAATGGAGATAGAAGCAGGGCTCTCATCCACTGTTCACTGCCCTCAACGGCCACAGCGTCTCGGACTGAGCGTGGCTGACTGAGGCTGGCAGGTGAAAATTCCGCTCTGGTCTCCCATGTGCGGACAGAGACCCAGTCACTGCAGTCATCGCCTGCCGTCTGCTGTCCGCACTGGCAGAAGCTGGAGTCAGCAGACAGAGCCGGGACTCAAACCAGGTACTCGGGTGTGGGGCATCAGTGTCTTCACCGCCAGACCAAGTGCTCATCACGGTTTTTCATGATACACCTTTCCCATGACCTCTCATAGGATTTGAAGACACCAAGTGCCGGTGAGATGAAGTTGTTGGTGAGACCTCCCAAATCAGCACGAAAGGTTAAACTAGCGGGCTCTCTCCCACTCCTCTTCTTAGAATGCTTGCCGCAGGAGGCAGGCTGGTCCAGAGACAGCCTGGCCCACCCTCTCCCCACCAGAGGAGGCCTTTACTTTGTATAAACGAAGCTAGAGCCCGTGACTTTGCCTCCATCCACAACTCTAGCATGGCCAAGTCAGGGAACTGAGATCCCTCCCGTGGGCCCCACTAGGGACTGTCCTATTCTGTATAACCCAGGATCCCATGAGGGCTAAGGAGGGGCTTCAGGCTGGTAACCAGAATGACTTGTGGACCACCATGATGAGTAGGGAATCCCATTAGAAGGCTGTTGCAGGGGCCGGAGATGTGGCCTAGCAAGTAAAGCCTCTGCCTACGATGCCGGCATTACATATGGGCACCTGTTCAAGTCTGGGCTGCTGCACTTCCAATCCAGCTCCCAGCTAATGCACCTGGGAAGGCAGCAGAAGATGGCCCAAGTGTTTGGGTCCCTGCCACTCACAGGGGGCATCCAGATGCAACTCCTGGCTCTTGGATTCAGCCTGGCCCAGCTCTGGCCATTGTAGCCATTGGGGAGAGTGAAACAGCAGGGGGAAGATCTCTCTGCTGTCCCTCTCTCTGTGTCACTCTTTCAAATAAAAATAATTTTTATAAAGAAGGCTGCAAAACTCTCCAGGTGAAAAAATGTGGAGAAAGGAGCAGATAGATTTTTACATGGATTTCAAACTTTTTTTTAAAAAAAGATTGATTTTATTTATTTGAAAAGCAGAAATACAGAGAAAGAGAGAAGGAGAGAGACAGTTCTTCCATCCGCTGGTTCACTCCCCAAATAGCCGCAATGGCCGGGGCGGGGTCAGGCCAAAACCCTAACCCAGGTGCTTCTTCCAGGTCTCTCATGTGGGTTCAGGGGCCCAGGTACTCAGGCCATCTTCCACTGCTTTCCCAGGTGCATTAGCAGGGAGCTGGATCAAAAGTGAAGCAGCCAGAACTCAAACTAGTGCCTATAAGGGCTGCTGGCACTGCAGGTGGAGGCTTAGCCTTCTACGCCACAGCACCTTCTATGCTCCATGGAGCAGACAGATTTGTAAAGATATTTCTACGGACTGACATCATGGCACAGCAGGAAAAGTCACTGCCTGCAATTCCAGCTTCCCATATGGGCGCTTGTTTGAGTCCCGGCTGTTCCACTTCTGATCCAGCTCCCTGTTAGTGCGCCTGGAAAAGCAGTGGAAGATGGCCCAATGCATAGTCCCTTGTCTGTGGGGAGCAATCCGGACTAGACTGAGTTACTGGAATTAAGACTTATTCTATGCATCTGCTCTCCCACAATATGGCGCTGGGAGAGAAGTAAACAGCTTCTGCACAGCTGCCTCCAGTTCAACCAATAAACTGTAGGACTTGCTCCTGATTGGAGGAGAGCAGCGTACTCGGCGTGTGGGCAGCCGAGTTGGGATTGGCGGAGGAGGACTATAAAGGAGGAGAGAGACGGCATGCACCAGGAACATCTAAGGGGAACATCTAGCTGAAGGAACACCTGTGCAGCCCCCGAGAAGAGCCGGCCGGTGGTGTGCCGCTCCCCTGCGGAAGTGGGGAATGTGGCCAGGGGGAACTGCCCTTCCACGGAGGTGGAAGGGATAGTGGCCAACCCGGGAAGAACCAGCAGCAAACCCGGGGAGGGCCGAGCAGACGAAAGAACAGCGCAGGGTCCTGTGTCGTTCCTCCACGAAGAGGGGGAGCGACATAATGGTGCCGTGACTCGGATATGAAGCCTAGGCAGGGCTTAGTGTCGTTCCCCCACGAAGAGGGGGAGCGACATAATGGTGCCGTGACTCGGATATGAAGCCTAGGCAGGGCTTAGTGTCGTTCCTCCACGAAGAGGGGGAGCGACACTTGTCCACGTAGGACAAGAAGCTCCTGGCTCCTGGTTTCCATCTGGCCTACCCCTAGTTGTTGCTTCCACCCGGGGAGTGAACCAGCGGATGGAAGACCTCTCTCTGTCTCTCCTCCTCTCTCTGTACTTCTGCCTTTCAAATAGATAAAATAAATCTTTTTTTAAAAAATTTCAAAAGCAGACCCAATGGCATGTATGTACTAGCTATAGAAAGGTTAGGAAGAAGAGTTAGCTTGAGATGACTCCGGATCTTCCCGTTTCACAAAACTTGTGCGGTCAATCTTTCAGCTGACAGAGGGGCAAAGAAGAGGAGGAGCAGGTGTCAGCTGGGCAGCAGGACACGGAGAGAGACCAGAGGCTGACGGGCGGACTCTGAGCACGCAGCTGGTTTGTGATGAGCCAGCCAGGAGGAGACACCCAGCAGCCCGATGGACACACAGGTCTCTGGGGGTGCATTCTGTGTCAACCTGAGAGCCACAAGGTGTTCAAATCAAACACTGCCCTGGCGGTGCTGTGAGGGTGTTTCTGGACACAATCAGCACTGAATCAGTGGCGTCACTACAGATCACCCCTCCCCAGTGGCTGAGCAATATCCAGTCTGTTGAAGGCCTGAACAGAACAAACGCAGAGGAAGAGGAATGCTATTTTCCTTACTTTACTGCTTGAGCTGGGACAGCTCCTGGAAACCTCTCGTACCCTCGGACGGAGAGTCACACCTGCAGGCCTTCGGCTTCGGACAGAATCCCGCCCTGTGCTTGCCTGGGCCTCCAGGTGGCTCACAGGGAATGAATGAGCTTCTCAGCCTTCAGTCTCCTGAGCCAGTTCCTCATCACAACTCTTTCGATGTCACACACTGGATATTTTATATGTTCTATAAAATAGAATATTTCAGTTCTTACAGAATACATTTAATATTTAACAACATATAATGTTTATATATAAAGTACATATTATAAAAATACATATGGAGTTCTAATGAGTTTCATATAGAGGTACAGGTAGACAGAGATAATCCAGTCTGTTCTGTGTCTCTGGAGAGCCCTGGCTACAGCAAGATCTGAAACTCGAGAGAGAGTGACAGTGCCTGAGGCTGGAGTTTGCCGCTTGGCTCACTTGAGCCAAGTCTTGCCTCTCCTAGCCACACACATAATGGTCCAGGAACACCAAATCAGTCTCACTTCCCTGTGGCTGTTAGCATCCTGTCTACCTTGTTGGTCATTGATCATTTATTGATTCCTTAAAACCCTATTCAGGCCGGCGCCACAGCTCACTAGGCTAATCCTCCACCTGCGGCACTGGCACTCCGGGTTCTAGTCCCAGTTGGGGCACCGGATTCTGTCCCAGTTGCCCCTCTTCCAGGCCAGCTCTCTGCTGTGGCCCGGGAAGGCAGTGGAGGATGGCCCAAGTCCTTGGGCCCTGCACCCGCATGGGAGACCAGGAGAAGCACCTGGCTCCTGGCTTCAGATCTGTGCAGCGCGCTGGCCATAGTGGCCATTTAGGGGGTGAACCAAGGGAAGGAAGACCTTTCTCTTTGTCTCTCGCTCTCACTGTCAAAAAAAGGAAAAAAAAAAAGAAGAAGAAGAAGAAAAACCCCTATTCAAACATCAATCCCTCCCGCACTTCCCTACCACCCCTCTCAGATTCACTTGGTTCTGTATGCGTTTCTGTTATTGCATATCTCACATTCCATTTAGCTAACCAGGCACATGAAATCAGTATGTAAAGGTGGTAGAAGCCATAACCCAGGAACATTGTGTAAAGTGCTCAAAGTTAATGAAATAATTTACAGTTTGTGTTTTGATGACTTCAACCCTTCCCAGGAGTGCAAAAGAGGGAAAATTAGCTGTTCTTCCAAAAAGCAAAATGTGGCTGCTTCTGAAATTAGCCAATGTGAACACCTGCTTATAACAAATAGGGCATTTGCTTCGTCACTCATTCAACAAATGTGTGGAGCGCTCATTGTGGGCCAGACACTGCTCTCAGGCAATTAATGAATAAAGCACACAAAAGCCCTTGACCTCACAGATCTCTCCATACAGCAAACAAACAGCCAAGAAGCAAGATAAATAATTGGCCAGGTAAGCACTCCAGAGATAAATAACAACAGAAGAAGGAGGTGGGCTGTAGGAAGTTTGGCAGGTTTACATAAGATAATCAGGCCTTTTCAGGGCCTGGTGTGGAGAACCATTCCAAAAGACACCCTCTGTGTTTTTGTTTGTTTGTTTGTTTGTTTGTTTTGACAGGTAGAGTTATAGACAGTGAGAGAGCGAGACAGAGAGAAAGGTCTTCCTTCCATTGGTTCACCCCCAAAATGGCCTCTATGGCTGGCGCTGTGCCGATCCAAAGCCAGGAGCCAGGTGCCTCCTCCTGGTCTCCCATGCGTGTGCAGGGCCCAAGCACTTGGGCCATCCTCCACTGCCCTCCCAAGCCACAGCAGAGAGCTGGACTGGAAGAGGAGCAACTGGGACTAGAACCCAGCGCCCATAAGGGATGCCAGCAACGCAGGCAGAGGATTAACCAAGTGAGCCACGGCCCCAGCCCCCTGTGGGTATTTTTGTCTCTAGCCCCATTAGAAATGCTAAGTTCACTGGGGGAACTGTCAGTTAACCAATTTGCTGAGCACCTGTTCCTCGTGAAGAAACCCAAGTGCAGCAAACCAGCCAAGCGGCCCCTCTGAGAACTGCACGTGCTGGTGCGATGGCCTCATCTTCCCTGCACAGATGTTAGAAGCTCATGGGCCCCAGATCACAGCATCTAATTCAAGAGACAGCAAGACGAAAGACAAAGAGACAGAGCTCCCACCCACTGGTTGGCTCCCCCAAATGCCTGCGGCGAGAACTAGGAGCCAAAAGCGCAATGCAAGTCACACAGGTGGCACACAGGCGGCAGGGACTCAGTTACTCGTGTCATCGTCCCTGCTTTCCAGGATTGGCACTAGCAGGAAGCTGCAGTCCGGGGCCAGAGTACTCCGATGTGGCACATGCGCATCCTAATCGCCACCTGCACCATTAAGCAAAATGCCCACCCCTGAAACCCCTTAAGTTTTAGGTCTGAATAATACCAGAGCAAGCCCCCAGTGGCTCTAATTTCCAGAAGTTAGCCTCTAGAGACACTGGGGCCCTCCCAAGAAGAGCCCCTCCCCCACGCCTAGGAACAGGCCCTCAGTGCTCATCTCCCACAGGGCCGCCCTGCCGCCGCTCAGTGCCCTCCCAGCTCCTGGCCCTACCCCACACATCTCCCTTCTGTTCTTATCACACTGACACTGCTCTGGCCTCCCCTTGCTGTGGAGCTGGTCCAAGATCTTCCCGAAATCCCCACCGCACACCTGACCCAGGCTGACCCTGATAATAAGGCTCTACCAACACCCTGATACAGGGGAGAAGAACACTACAGGAAAGAGTATAACTTAAAGCTGCTAATCGAGTGGCCCCTCTGAGCACTTCCTGACCTTTGGGGTGCTTACCTATCCAGCCTGCCCCTGCCACTGCGGGGGATTCCATGAGACTGCCTGCGCCTGCCTAGCCCGTGCAGTTAACCTGGCTGATGGCAGGTGGTGGGAGCCCAAGGCACCCCCAACCCCTGTCTTCTGCTAATCAGGTAAACTGCTCCCAGGTGTGGCCCAGGCCCGCCTGGAAAGCTACCATAGCCTACATGACCTTCAAGCTGATTGGAGAGGCATAATGGCCGATATCGGCTCTATCCTATGGAATTAGTGTCGCCCAGGTTTAGCTACACCCTCCTGCCTGCCATTTGCCCCCTCTGCCTGCCCTTTAGAAGGTGTGCCTGGTCGCTACTAAAGCAGACGTGTTCACTGAAGCTTGTCTCGGGTGCTTCTTGCTGAACAGCGCCCTCGTCCCCACCCAGGCCGCCAGTGTGCGGGCCTCGCATGCCAACTCCCCCTCTACTGCTCTCCTCACCTGAAGGCAAGGACCTGAGGGACCCTGAGGGACCCAAGCCCATCCCACTCTCAGTCCTCATGCTGTGAGGGACATAGAATGGGGCGGCAAGAGAAACATCCATTCACTGGGGAGGAGACCCCCTTGTCACCTACCCATCTGTAGGGCGTATCTGAACCAAACCTCTGAACCCAGAAGATAACACACAATGGACTTGCATTGATTCATTTCCTCCAGTCGGGGCTATCTCTTTGGAAACTCCACCACACTGTTTCCTACAGGCAAAGCCAGCCTCCCTCCCATCAGCCCTGAGAGAGGAGCTGGCCCACGGGGCTTCACAGCCTCCCCTCTCTGGGGCCCTGACCTGGCAGCAAAGTCAAGAGGGTCTGTCTGGGGTCCTTCCCTGTTCTAGAACATTTTTGCCATCCCTTAGTGTAGCAGTCACCACACCTGCAGAAAAGCTGAGTGAAGACATTTCATTATGAATGAGCTTCAGACTGAGCTACCCCACTGTAGATTTGCATAATTAAGCCTTTTATCTCTTTATTGGGAATCAGAGGCTTTTTCTCCTGTTACATGGATTTCAGGCATTAGCAGGTAAATGGGAGCTATTTTTGGAATGAGGATGAGCCTGAAATTATAGGACAACACAAAAAAAGGTTAAACGTGAAAGTTAACTTGGCCTTGGCCTTGTCTTATAAGATGGCAGGGTTCTGTCCACCATGGTCTCCACTTCCCTGGGGAGGCTGGGGAGCTGCACCATACAGGGCTGGGAGCTTTGCCTTAAACAAAGGGAGGGGCTCTCCCTGGCAGCCTCCGGCCATCTGACCACCGGTCACCTTTTCCCTCTCCTCTTGTCAGAATCAAAGCTGCCCAGACCTCATCCCGAGGGAGAATCCCCAGTGACTTTGTTTTCCAGATTTGCCAAGTGGACCAAGCATTTGCTGAGCAAATTCCCAAGATAGTGCACAGCATCCACACCAACCACACCAACCTCCATCCTGTGAGATCCGGCTGCGTCAGAGGCTACGCACATGTGCCCCAGAGGCTGAGGCTGACCGGGGAAAGGTCCCAGGCGGATGGGGCGGGGAGACAGGATGTGCCCAAGTTCCAAAAGGACAAGAGTTTAAGACATCATGTGAGGAAGCACGAATCCGGGGACACGGAACAGAAATATAAGATGACCGGATTCTTGTGTTCTTCAATGGCTTTCCTTATGGTCTTGCAGTTTCTCTGTTGGCCTCGTCTAAAAGGAAGCAAGCCAGCTGTCCATCTTATTTGTGCCACAGGTAAGGAGGACAGCAGTCCTCCCTTGTCTACAGTTCTGCCTTCTGTGGTTTCAGTTATGCGTGGTCAACCGTGCTCTCAAAATGCTAAATGGAAAATTCCAGAAATAGACCATTATAAACTTAGTGATTCTGAGTAACAGCATGAAATCTTGCACCCTCTCTGCGGGATCCTGCCAGGAATATAAAGCATCTCTGTTCAAAGTGTCCAAGCTGTATGCATTACCCACCCAGTTGTCACCTGGTAGGCATTTCAGCTGTTAGATCAGCTGTGACTTATTGTTAATGTCTCGCTGTGCCTGAGTCACATTAAACTTTAGCAAAGATGTCTCTGTATAGAAAAACATAGTATGTATAAGGCTCAGTGCTGTCCTCAGTTTCAATCATCCACGGATGATCTTGGAACGCATCCCCTAAAACAGGGAGATCTCCTAGACTGTGTTTCCCATGGAGAAGAGCAACTCCAAATTGCTTTTGGACAACTCAAACTATCCAATCTTCTGAAATGAAAAGTGCTCTCCGCAGAGCAGTCCTGGGCCCTGCTGGAGCCGCCAGCCATAAGGCTGAGCCTGGGACAGCCCACGGAAGGAACACACACTCCAGAACTGCTTCTCTTCTAGAACCACACAGAACAAAGTTCTCAGTTCAATAGAAACTTGGACCGTGGCCAAGGAATCAAAATCCTCCTTAGTTTTCTGTCAGTCTTCAGGGGTCCTATTAGAAGCCCGGCAGTGGATGCACACACCACAACAATCAGCCAGCTCAACGGGGACAGCACTCCAAATAAATAAGCATTGGTCCTGGGGACACATCACTCCCTTCTCAGGAGGCTGTGTGGCTGTCATCATCATCCCCATAAATCTCAAAGTCCACGTTTGCAATAACGCCACCCCGGATAGTCCTGAAGACTTGATTACTGCCCAGGGCTCAGAGGATTGCAAAGCAGGCATTAAGCAGGAAAACGCAACGTGAAGTGATGGGATTTTAAACAATAGTTCCCACAGCAACAGCTGTTGCTTAGTGGAAATGAATAGGAATGGGAGGGGGCCCTCTTTCTCTGAGAAGAGAGAACACGTTGTAATTTCTGTTCAAAGATTTGAGAGCGTAAAACAAACAGCTCCTCATGTTCCCACATTCCAGAGTCAAGATGTTATGCAGAGATGGGAAGTAGATTGCCCAAGGTGACATCATGAGCCATGCAAATCAGGAAGACAGACTTTCCAGGGCTGTAATTCCCAGGACAGGGTTAAGGCTATGGCACCATGACAAGGAAATCAAGGCCAGAAGATGGACCCAGTGCTGAGAAATCCTGGTGCACTACTGGACAGTAAGACAATCGCACCAAGCAGAAAACAGGCGTGCAAATTTTCCAAAGCATTTGCCAAGTGGAGATTTGGATCTTAATGAGTGGGAGCCACAAGTGAACCTGAACTTCTAAAAGTATAAGCAGCAAAATCAGGAGACCTCTTCCAATAGCCTGCGTGCTATGAATTCTTTGTCTTCCAGTCTCAGACCATTACCATCCATACATGGAAGAAACTCCAAATTCAGTCAAAAGTGAGAGGACAGCAGCAGTTGCATGCATTGAGCCCTGCTTTAAACAAGAGGACTTTATATGCGTACACAGATATACCATGTATGCATACGCATACACATAACAGGTCTCCGAAGAGTTTATGGAAAACACAATTAAAAATTAAGCTTTTTTTGGCGTGAAAAAAATTTGACCTACATATGAGAGGTCTTAAAAAAGTTGGTGAAAAATGTGTGTTATGAAAAAATTATGCATGGATTTCATGCATATGCCATTCATTTTTTTTTGACAGGCAGAGTTAGACAATGAGAGAGACAGAGACAGAGAGAAAGGTCTTCCTTTTTCCATTAGTTCACCCTCCAAGTGGCTGCTACGGCCAGCGCACTGTGCCGATCCAAAGCCAGGAGCCAGGTGCTTCCTCCTGGTCTCCCATGGGGTGCAGGGCCCAAGCACTTGGGCCATCCTTCACTGCCCTCCTGAGCCACAGCAGAGAGCTGGACTGGAAGAGGAGCAACCAGGACAGAATCCAGCGTCCCAACCGGGACTAGAACTTGGGGTGCCAGCGCCACAGGCGGAGGATTAGCCTAGTGAGCCGCAGCGCCGTCCATGTCATTCATAATTAGCTTATAATTCCATCTTTCTGTGAACTCTGAAGAACACTGGTATACACACACGTTACACACATATACTACATATGTGTATGCGAATGCAATTAGATATACATATAATTTCTATGTATATATAATTTATGCAGCAATCCTCCAAATACCCACTAGCATTTCTATTTTTTGAGTAAGTTGAGGCACTGAAAGGACAAGCAGCTTCCCCGAAATCATTTGACAGAACTGAAGTCCAAGCATTCTGGTCCTTGTTCTACCATTGCCCTTAATGAGACTAATGAGAGGGTGCAGGGTGATGAAATAAATCATCAAGAGAGGAAGTCGGGAAGCTTTGCTTGCTGTGAGAAGACCTAGGGCATCCGCTGGCAGAATGAATCATTTTAAAGAGCAAAAGTGTGTGTTTAACTGCAAATAACCTCCATAATGCAGAAATCGCGGATGACAAGGAGGCTGCACAGGAAGGTCTCTGATGAATGCAGGTTTTCAAAGGGTGATGGAGGAACAACCTTCTCTCCTCCAACTGGGCAACTGCTTTGTAATTTTTCTTTAAAGATATATTTACTTATTTGAAAGGCAGAGTTACAGAGAAAAAGAGAGAAGGAGAAACAAGAGAGAAAGAGAGAGATCTTCCATTTGCTGGTTCACTCCCCAAATGTCTGCAATAACCTGGCTGGGCTAGGCTGAAGTCAGGAGCCAGGAGCATCTTCCAAGTCTCCCACGTGGGTGCAGGGGCCCAAGAACTTGTGCCATCTTCTGCTGCTTTCCCAAGATGCATTAGCAGGGAGCTGGATCGGAAGTGGAGCAACTCGGACTCATACTGGCGCCCATATGGCAAGGTGGCGCTGCAGGCTATGGCTTTAACCTGCTGCGCCACAACACTGGGCGCCCCCATCTGGGCAACATCTTCCCAGCCCTTCCTACTGCTCTGCTTGGGGAGCAAAAAGATACTAATGTGATTCCCTAGGGCACTGGCATTGTTTGCAGGTGATCATAGAATTGCCAGGTGGCCCAAATCCTGTGCACTCCCTCACATGGGAAAGTCTCAAATATACACAGCCCTCTCTCCTCCCATCCCTCCTGGCCCATGCCTGGCCCAGGCACGCCAGACCTAAGATTTACGTTTAGAGTAGGAGCCCTTGCCCTTTACCGTGATCTGCACACTGTCGCACAGCTGTTACTAAAGATGTCGTTTGAGTCCTTTCTGCTATTGCTCCTGCACACAGACTCTTCAGAGCCTCGTGGGATCAATAAGAGGTGATCAAGACTTGCGCATCCCTGGTCCCCTAGCAATAGCTAATGGCATGAGAATTATGCTTTTTTTCTTGGAAACAGGGCGAAATGCCGAGAACAAATTTTTTAAAAATGGAAATAACCTCTAAGAGTGGTGTCAAGAAGCCTGAAGCCCAGAACATACTGAGAAGTTCAGAATGTACTAACTGCGGCCAAAAAAAAAATAATAATATAAAATAGGACTTTAAAAAGGCACATTTAGGGCAAGAAGGAAGAGAAGGAAGGGATAAGCCTCAGCTTGATATGGATGGTATTGTGTCAACAGGCATCAAAAGAAAGTAAAACAATTCCTTCCTTAGAGCGTCTTTCCAGCCATAAACAACCTCCTCCTGAAAAATACACGAGACTTGGTTACAAGGGTGTGGTGGAGGGTGGGCACTTTGTCCCACATCAAGCCTGGGTTCTCTTTCTAGCTTGGGCTACAGTAATGCGGTCCCTGGGAAGCAGTGGTGAAGCGGTGCTGACAGTTGGATTCCTGCCACCCACGTGGAAGACATGAATTGAATTCCTTTGTCTTGGCTCTAGCTATGGCCCACCTCCAGCCATTGCAGGCATTTGGGGAGGGAACCAGAGGATGGGAGTCCTCTCTGTTTGTCTCTCTCTTTACCTCTCTAATTAAAATAATAAATAAATAATTAAAGGATGCTCACAAATTATTTGATCCTTCTCCCTTCAAGAAGTGGAACATAACTCTTCTCCCTTTAAGTGCCAGCTGTAATTAGAGATATGCTTTGGCAATAGAATGTGCCAGAAATAACCAGGAGACAAGCTGAGGGTTGGTTTTCCCTCTCTTGTGTAGATGTCCAAGAGTAGAATTGCTGGATGGTGTGATATAGTTTTGTTTTACTTTCTAAGGAACTTCCAAACTATTTCGGCTGCATTGTTTTACGCTCCTACCAGCATATCCTCACCAACATGTGGTATTGTTCTTATAGATGACAGCTAATGTGGTGAGTGTACAGTGGTATCTCAATGCTGTTCACACTTCTAAATGTTAAGCAAAAATTGATGTAGGTAAGGAGGTAGCTAACAAGGAGGAGCTGAGGTCACCAGCGCCTCTCTGCATCTCTGCCTGACTACAGCTCTGCCTGCTCTGCCCAAACCCTTCCCCCACCTTCCCCGAAGCTGTAAATCAGAGCTTCTGAGGAGCTGTCACTCAGAAATAGCACTCCCATCATGTACCTGACATCTTTTTGGAAATCTCAGAAATCTCATGATATCAGGTACATGGTGGGAGTCGTAGTGTCAGCCATGGTAATTTTATTATCATGACACCATAATGACTTGAAGGTCATTGGAGGCGATTGGCAGCCATGTTGGTTATTGTTGCCCCTCCCCACCCTGGTGCTATTTCTGAGTGACAGCTCCTCACACACCACCCTTTGCGACTCCAGGTCACATGAAGGGATGGTCCCAAAACCTGCTGAGTGCAGCTCACTCTTGGCCATGCCCACCATTACTTCTTAAGTGTGCATTTCTGCTTCATAGACAAGTAAATCTGCTTCCTACTGGCTTGTACCTATGTCTCATCTTCTAATTCCTTCCTGGATCAGAGTAAGAACCTAGATCCAGCCATTCCATGACAAATAAAGTTCCAAGTGATCACATGAATGGATAAAATTCAATGAACTCAATTTCTGATTCTTCCTCTTTACAATCATTATGTACTATTATATGTAAATCTATGGCTTAAAAAAATCACAGATTGGAAACTGGAATTGCATTTAGCCCAGACCAAAGTAGAATAATTCAAAACTCTACCTTTGTCTTGAAACAAACCCAGGTAGCTACTAAGTCTGTTTGCATTCCAGACTGACTAAAACATCGAGGTCTCTGGATTAACTTCCTTGCAGGTTCAAATGTTATTTAAAAATAGTTAATAAAAAATGCAACAATGAAGTTTACATGCATTTTATCAGAACTTAGCAGTAACTATAGCAATTGATGAGAACTTAGAACAATCATTTATTCAGGGAAGAATTATTTATTACTAAATATTTTTAGAATTGTGCCAGCTCACCATGACAAAAAAGAAAGTAGCTCAGATTTTATTCTTATTTATTTCTATTTTTATTTGCTTGTTTCAGCAGCAGAGTGAGCCAGAGAGGAACAGTAAGACACAGATAAACAGAGAATGCACTTGGGGGTCAAAGCTGAAAGCTGAGAGCGTGATCTGGATGTCCTGGGTGGATGCCAGGAACTCAGTTACTTGAGCCATCACCTGCTACCTCCATGTGCATTAGCATGAAGCTGGAACTGGGAGCAGAACCAGTACCAGAACCAGGCACTCTGACATAGGATGCCAGCGGCCCAACCATAACCACTGGGCCAAATGCTCACCTTGTTCTGATGTTTTTAAGTTGTCTAGGGTTATACAATAATGAGCTCTTCTTCCTTCGACCCAGGACAGTTGCTCCCACCACGCCCTCACACCACCTCTTGCTGAGCACCGTCCCCATTGCCCCAGGAGAAGAGGAGCTGTGGCTTCCTATTGACTGATGGTTTTTTTTTTGTTTTTGTTTTTGTTTTTGTTTTTGTTTTTTACAGAGAAGGTGAATTATAAGTGTTTAAGTTCATGCCTTTGTAAAGTGCAAGGGATTCTAGCCATTTGACAGAGGGCTTTTTGACAAGCGGTGACTCAGATGAGATGGAGAGCACATTTCTGCCCTTGCTCCCCACACTGAAAACCCCCTGGGCATTGCCTTGTGCTTATTTATGCTCCATCTTCCTTTTTTAGATTCCTCCTGTCGTGTGTCAAACGAACACCCCTTCGCTGTGACCTGATCATTCACAGACTCAAGAGGAACAGGAGAGAAGACAGTCAAGTGTGTTCCCTCCCAACCCGAGACACTGGCCAGCACTGGGATGGCAATGGTGACACTGGGGACACCCCCATGCCAGGATGGGGAACCTCCTGAGAGGCACACAGGGGGCCAGAGAGGGCAATCACCTTCAAAACGGGAGGACCCCAATTGAGAAAGATCAGAAGCTGTTTCCATAAAACCCTAAAGAATGTTGTGCCCGGAAGGGCAGTCTTGGAACTGCAGGAAAGGACGTCCCCACGGCAAATGCTGGCAATGCCCCTCATGCTGAGAAAAACCAGGCAATGAACTTCCAAGGCCTGCTTCCCCTGTCCGCACTGCCCTTTGTGGAGACAGAAGCTACAAGCTCCCCACTCCTCAATCTCAGTTAATTCTGCTCTGGGATCACTGGGTCTCCACCAGGGAGACTCAGAGCACAGGGCTGGGAACTGTTTTGAGATCTCAAAACAGAGCCGCAGATACAGATTTGAAGGGAGGGAATTGGGGAACAAATGGATAAACGGGAAAGGAGCCTCTTAGAGGGGATTTCCAGGTCACAGGAAGCATCGTTTGCCCCCATCCCCTTCCCAATCTTCCCTGAGTCACTGAGCAGACACCCTCCGTATCAGCAGCCAACACCTTAGCCAGGTCGTAGTCATGTTCAAGCATAACCACTTCCCACCACATCGGACATGTGCTGATTGCACATTCTCAGAAACAGGAGCTCATAAATGCGGAGGCTCTGGGGCTTAATGTCAAGCTCAGCAAAGGAACTCATGATCGCTGAGCCCCCTTTGACTCCACAACCTCAAGGTCCAGCTATTTCCAGAGGCCTTATGCTCAGGGCATCATTATGCAAATTTAAATCATGGTAGCCATTCTTCTTATTGGTACATTAACATCTCTGAAATTTGGATTAAGGAAGGGGGTCATGCAAAGTGACAAAACCCACCTGGGAATCTTTTGTCATTATTGTGTAATGTGCCCATTCTCCCAGCAATGACTTTCTCATAATCACCTCTCTCTGCAGGAATACAGCAGTTCTCAGCAGTGCGGTAAGCACAATTTCCCAGAAGCCTGAAACTTCACAAAGTCTGTTTCTCTAAAGGACAAGATAGAAAAGGTTTGTTCTCTTCCACTCCATCCTGAACCTCCACCATGCTCCGTGTTAATGTGGGTGCCAAAACACAGACACTGCCTGACTTATGATAGGGGTTGCATAAGTTATAAAGTACACTTATCTTTATAAACCAATTGCAAATCAAAAATACCATTATAAAACCATCATAAGTTATGATGTCTTAGGAATATTCTAAGTTGAAATGTGTTCAATGCGTATAACACGGTGAACATCCAAGCTTGTTCACAGCACACTGGAAAGCATTGGATGTGTCCCCTTATGACTACAGGGCTCGCTGGGAGCTGTGGCAGCTGCCACTGCCCAGAATCCAAAAGAGGATGGGGCCACACACTGTGAATCCAGGAAAAAATTAACAATCAAAATTCAAAGTATGATTTCTAGCTCTTTGTACCCTCATAAAGTCTATAAATAAGTTGAAGAACATTGTAAGTCAGAAACCCTCATAATTCAGTGAGCTGCTTCTGTTTCTAATTACCTGTGAGAAAGGAGAAAATCAGAAGAGTGAGGTTAGCCTGAAGGTTGCATTTGTTTTTTAAAAAATATTTTTTAATTTTAATTTTTTAAAATATATTTGAAAACCAGAAACAAACACAGAGAGAACAATCTCCCATCTATTGATTTGCTCCCCAAATGCCAGCAACACTGAGCTTGGGCCAAGCCAAAGCTGGAGCAGGGAACTCAGCCCTGGCCTCCCACATGGGTGGCAGGGATGCCAGTACTTGAGCCATCACCTGTTGCCTCCCAGGGTGTGTAACAGCAGGAAGCTGGGACCAGCAGCAGAGCTGGGACCTGCACACAGGTGCTCCAACATGGTGTCTCCCCCTGCCCCCACCCTTAGGAAATTCATTTTTATTTTCTGATTCTTTTGAAAGCAGGAATAATTATGTTAATGTCACATAATGAGGGACTCATGACAAAGACAACAACATGAAGAATGAAGAGTATGTTATGCAAGGGGTATAAGTCAATGAAGACAATATTTATAAATTATATACCAAATAATATGGTGCGTGCACATGTGTGTGTGTGTGTGTGTGTGTATACATAAGACAAAAAGCAACCATTTTTTTAAAAAATTTTTTGACAGGCAGAGTGGACAGTGAGAGAGAGAGAGACAGAGAGAAAGGTCTTCCTTTTACCGTTGGTTCACCCTCCAATGGCCGCTGCGGCTGGCGCACCGCACTGATCCGAAGCCAGGAGCCAGGTGCTTCTCCTGGTCTCCCATGCAGGTGCAGGGCCCAAGCACTTGGGCCATCCTCCACTGCACTCCTGGGCCACAGCAGAGAGCTGGCCTGGAAGAAGGGCAACCAGGACAGAATCCGGCGCCCTGACCGGGGCTAGAACCCGGTGTGCCGGCGCCGCAGGTGAAGGATTAGCCTATTGAGCCACGGCACCGGCCAGAAAGCAATCATTAACAGGAAACAATCTGGAAAGTCCTCAAAACATTAGAAGAATGGATACACTAGATGACCAACTGGCACAGATGCAACGGCAACAGAGAAAGATTACCTCAATTCTTTGTCTCACTTGGAAGAAGAATTTCCATGCAGACAAGACAGAGAGAAAAGCAAGGTTTATTTAAGTTGGAGACCTGCCAAAGTGTCCTGGAGAGGGGTCCCATGAGAGGCAAAACCTGCAGAACTGTGTGGGTCTGAGTGTTTTAAACACTTTTTAGGGGAAAGAAAAAAAAAAAAAACAGAGCAGCAGCTAACAGTTAGAAGGTGGGGACAACCCCCATGAAGAGTCCGGGTTTATAATCTTGTCTGTCCTGTCTAGCTTGCTCATGATAAGACAAAAACCATCAGAAGGGTGGAATCACCACGCCCTTGCTATCTTCATGATGAGAATGGAAGCTCCCCAGGAGTGGGACAGGCACTTTGACCTTGCTAAAGGTAACTTCTGGAGAAGGCAGGTATTTTGTATCCTCTCAGAGGAACTCCCCTTTCCTCATTGTTTACCAAGACCAACTTAGCTGCCTGTTGACCTCTCTGACCCATCTGACCCGTCACACAACCATCCCACCCCTGGGACTGTCACCAAAGGACATGAAGTCAGCATATTACAGAGATACCTGCACTCCCATGTTTATTTCATCATTATTTATAATAGCAGAGATATGAATCAATCTAGATGTCCATCTAGAAATGATTGGATAAAGGAAATGTGGCTTATATGCACAATAGACTGCTATTCAGTCATAAAAACAAATGAAACCCTAATATTTACAACAAAATGGATGGAATTACAAATCATTGCACTAAGTGAAATAAGCCAGACATGGAAAGGCAAATACCAAGTGATGCCTTAACTGCTGCACCAAACTAAGGTTGCATTTGAAGTAGTCTGGACAAGCCCACGACACTCACTGTGATGTCGGAAATGACCCCTAACATAGATACCAAAATGTGGCCCCTTAAAGTTGACCAGAAGTCCCATCTGGGGTGCTACCAGAATTTGGGGTACCATATGCTATCACCATATGCTTATTAATAAATCCCCAATATTAATAAGCCTGAGAGAGTTCTTGCCTAATATTTAGAGAATTCTAAATACCGGCATAAATAAACGAGGCAGCATGGTACATTTTAGGCTTTTATTTAGTGCTAAAGATGCATAGGAGAGTGGGAGGTTTATCTAAGAGAGAGAGGTAAATCGGGGTTCATACTGCGCACCAGGAACCAGCCACGCGGAGGAGCATCTAGACCAGAAAGCCTAAGGCGGGTGGCCCAAAGGCCACACGCCCTGGAGGTGCAGGACCACAGCAAGCCCCCTCCTGGCAAGAGGCCAGGGCAAAGAAGACACACTGTGTCCCAGGCTTTTAACCCACTTCCAAAGGGGAGAGGTTAATTAACCTGATTGGCTGGTGGGCGCCCAGGTGTGGCCAGGTAGGGGCATGAGGTCACACAAGGGCATGGCGAAGGTCTCAGGTAGGGCGTGAGGTCACACAGGGGCGTGGCGAAGACGTGGTCTTCCAGCTCACAAACCTAATGGATTTTAACCTGCATGCCTGCCTACTTCAACTGCAGCCTACAGCTTCTTGTTGCTTCCCCACTGAGGAGCTGGCCCGCCTGTAGCTTACAGATTTGCTCTGGGCTTTTTTTGATATTTCCAGTGTCCAGTTATCCTGCAAAGCCTACAGGCATAGATTGCTGTTTCTCTTTTTAAAAAAATTATTTATTTGAGAGGCGGAGTTACAGAGTGAGGGAGAGACAGAGAGAAAGGTCTACCATCCACTGGTTCACTCCCCTAATGGCTGCCAGGATGAAAGCTGGACTGATCTGAAGCCAGGAGCTTCTTCCTGGTCTCCCATGAGGGTGCAGGGGTCCAAGGACTTGGGCCATCTTCTACTGCTTTCCCAGGCCACAGCAGAGAGCTGGATACAATGTGGAGCACCTGGGACTAAAACTGGAAACCACATGGGATGCCAGTGCCACAGGCAGAGGCTTAACCTGCTACACCACAGTGCCAGGCCCTGTTTCTCTTATTGTGCCAAACTGCAGGAATTAAGAGAAAACTAGCTGTTCAGAAGTGCACTTGCACAGATCTCAGTATTTTTGTTTCATTAAGATATGGAGCAGGTGCAATGACTGCAGGCTCATTACACCGCCAGGCCTGGTGAAATGGCCTCACAGTGTTCTCTTTCTGTGGCACAAAGGGAACCTGAGAAATGGGGCAATCAGGAAGCCTGGAGGCCTGCTGTTTGTTTAAGGCTGGAAACAGGAAAAAGAACTCCTCCCAGGGTGCCAGTCCGGTGGGCCGCAATGGCTGACAGGAACACAGTGGCTGCAGGATCAGTAAGATAGGAAAGCCGGCTCTTATGAAAAAGTGAGCTAAAAGCTTTCCTACGGGCACCCAGACCCTTTTTTTTTTTTTCTATTTCATAAGGAGAAAGTAAATGGAGATCATATCACAGGCTGGCTTTTAAATAATTCACTCCCTCCCTCCCTGCCTTCCTTCCTTCCCCTTCCTTATCTCTCTCTCTCTCTCTCTCCCCTTCTCCCCACCCTCCCTCCTTTCTTCCTCCTTTCCTTTCTAAATCACACCAAGTTGCTTGAGCTAACAACCTAGCGTTATAAACAGATACACATGCTCACAAAAATAAGAGCACTTCAAAAAGTTCATGGAAAATGGAATTAAAGAGTAAGATCACTGTGGCATAAAATTTTTGAAATTCATATGTAATCATTTCTTAATTCATATTTCCTATGGACTTTTTTCAAAAAAGATTTATTTTTTTTTCACTTGAAGGGCAGAGTTAAAGAGACAGAGAGAGAGGCAGAATCTTGCATCCACTGGTTCACTCACTAAATGATCTCAAAGGCCAGAGAGGAGAGCCTGAAATTCCATCCGGGTCTCTGATGTGGGGGGCACATTAGCAGGCAGCTGCATCAACAGTGCAGCGGCAGGGGTTTAAACCATTGCTCATAGGGGATGCCGGCTTTGCAGCATTGCAGGTGGTAGCTTAACTCATGGTGCCACAAGGCTGGCCCCTCCCATGAACTTTTTTAAGTCACCTGGTATGCATGGATTTACAAAAACTTTGCATGAAAATAAGCTTATTTTTAATTCCCTTTACCATGAACTTTGTGTGTGTGTGTGTGTGTGTAGTATTGGTTACAGAAATGCAATATGACACATCTCTGCAGCTAGCTTTTCTCACTCAATAATTCACCGTGCAAGTCCTAACCAAGAGAACTGTGTTTCGCTGCAATTCATTCTTTGGAATGGCTACCTAATATTTTATGATGAAGATTGATTCAACCATTCCCCTGTTTATGAGAATTCACCTTGTTTCAGCACTACAGCTGTAAGAATAATGCTATAATAAACTTTGTACATATATTTTTAAGAAACCCTACTATAGATTTTTATTTCTTTGGAACAGCTTCCCAGGAATGAGACCAGTGGATCAAAGTGCATGTGATTTTTTTATTTTTAGGAGTTATTGCTACATTCCAATTTAAAATTGGCTTTAACAATTCACATTTCATCTGCAAAGTCTGACAATAGCTCTTCCTCTGTGTCCCTACCTCTAAACATAGTGACAGGGCTAACACTCAGTTATGTTTGCTGTTGTTCATTTCATGGGTAGAAAGGGCTATTGCATTGTTTAAGTTGCATTTCCTTGGTTATTGTTAATTTTGAGTCTCCATATGTTTATGGCCCTGGTATCCATTTTTGAGTAAATTACCCATCATACCTATTTTCTATTATTTCTTACCATTAGTAAGAACTCTGGGTATTTTAGAGATAATAACTCTCATCTGTCATCTAGGATGCAAATGTATTCTTATTTATTTTATTTTTTTTATTTGACAGGTAGAGATGTAGACAGTGATTAAGAGAGAGGCAGAGAGAAAGGTCTTCCTTCCCTTGGTTCACTCCCCAAATTGCTGCTACAGCCGGCGCTGCGCTGATCCGAAGCCAGGAGCCAGGTGCTTCCTCCTGGTCTCCCATGCAGGTGCAGGAGCCCAAACACTTGGTCCATCCTCTACTGCCCTCCCGAGCCACAGCAGAGAGCTGGACTGGAAGAGGAGCAATCAGTACTAGAACGGGGTACCCATATGGGATGCCGGCACTGCAGGCAGAGGATTAACCAAGTGAGCCACGGCGTCGGCCGCAAATGTATTCTTACTCTGCAATTTCTCATTGACCCTGTTGAAATCTTCTACAGTCTTTGCTTTCTTTATTTAGAAGTCTCCAAGAATCCTAAATTGTATATATATGCTCCTTGCTTTTCTTGTGTAATTTAATTCACTTGCTGATTTATTCAGAATAGATCAATAGATATAAATAGATGAGTATATTTGGACACCGAAGCATCCAATTATCTGGAATTTATTTATATGTATTCAGATTCTGACAGAGACATCCGTCCATATTATCTTCCAGAGGGAGAGTCAGTTGAACCAGCTCCTTCCTTCTCACACTGAATTAAAAGAGTGGCTTCATAATAAATGACCATAACATGTGGCTTAGTCTGTTTTGTGTTGCTATAACAAAATTCCTCTGACTAGATACTTTATAAAGAAAGGAGAATTAGTTTAGCTCACAATTCTGGAGCTGGCAAGTTCACATAGCATGGTCTAGCATCTGGCAAGGGCCCCCTGGCTGCCTCTCAGATGCAGAGAAGTGAGAAGGGAACTGGCCTCCTTCAAAGAGCCACAGAGGTGGAGCCCTGCTTAATAGCAAGTGATCTTGCAAGAACTAATCCAGGCACACAGTTCTAACCCCTCCCTAGGAGAGGGGTGTTAATGACCTAGTTGCCTCCCATTAGGCCCCACCTCTTAAAGGTTTCACCACTTAGAACAGTCAAATTGAGGTCAAGTTTCTATCACGTGAAGCTCTGGGGGAAACACCATTTGCAAACACTAACAGTGTGCAGCTTAGAATCTGTATCTAGATTTGCTTTCAATTCCTCTAACCTGTTTGTTTATTTCAAAAGCAAGTGCCTCATTTATTTGACTATAATGACTTTAAAGTGTGTTTTTTATTTGTTATCTATTTGAGGGGCAAAGAGAGAAAAAGAGATGGGCAGAGAAAGACAGTAAGAGGAGAGAGAGAGAGAGAGAGAGGTCCCATTTCTCCGCTTACTACTCAATAGCCAAGGCTGGGTTGGGCCAGAACAGTGAGCCAGAAACTCTACCCAGGTCATCCATGTAAGTGGCAGAGACCCAGTTAAGCTATCACCTGCTACCTCCAAGAGTCTGCGCTGGCAGGAAGCTGGAATGTAGAGCTAGAGCTGGTATCAAACCCAGGTACCCCAATGTGGGATGCAGGCATCTTAACGGCTAGGCTGAACACCCATCCCTGTAGTATACTTTAATATTCACTGTTCATCTTATTTTATATTTTATTTGATGATATTTTAATTTCACATATAAGCTTTAAGATCATTTTGTTCTTTTTAAATATTTTTTTTTGACAGGCAGAGTTAGACAGTGAGAGAGAGAGAGACAGAGAGAAAGGTCTTCCTTCCATTGGTTCACCCCTCAAATGGCCGCTATGGCCAGCGCGCTCCGCTGATCCGAAGTCAGGAGCCAGGTGCTTCTCCCAGTCTCCCATGTGGGTGCAGGGCCCAAGCACTTGGGCCATCCTCCACTGCCCTCCCGGGCCACAGCAGAGAGCTGGACTGGAAGAGGAGCAACTGGGACAGAACCAGCGCCCCAACCGGGACTAGAACCCGGAGTACTGGCGCTGCAGGCAGAGGATTAGCTTAGTGAGCTGCGGCACCGGCCTAAATATTGTTATTCTTTAATATATCATAACTAGCATGCCAATATTATAGACATAGTACAAAGATACTTCCAAAATTATGGGAAAATAAAATTGAAAGATAAATTTATTTTGATGTAAAAATTTTCTGAATCATTCGCTTTTCACAATACATTTTTTTAAAAAATATGTATCTTATTTATTTGAAAGTCAGAGATACAGAGAAAGAGGGAGAGACAGAGAGAGAAATCTTCCATCCACTGGTCTACTCCCCAAATGTTCGCAACCAGGGCTGGGTCAGACCAAAGCCAGGAGCCGCTTCCAAGTCTCCCACATGGGTGGAGGAGCCCAAGCAATTGGGCCATCTTGGCTGCTTTCCCAGGCACATCAGCAGGGAGTTGGATGGGAAGTGGAACAGCTGGGACTCACCCTGAGCCCATTTAGGACGCTGGCATCACAGGTGGTGTTCCTACCTACTAGGCCACAATGCCAGTCCCACAATGCACATTTTAAACACATGCTGTATGCATGGATTTCAAAAGTTTTTGCACCAGAATAAACTTTTAATTCCATTTTCCATTAACTTTCTGAAGTATCCACACATATAATGAATTTAGGGGACTATAACATTTTGATTCTTTTCAATTTTCACATCTAAGAACTTGGTATATTTTATCATTTGTTTGAATCTTGTTTTTAAGACTTTATCATTTTTTTTCATACAGTATTCTTTCATATTTTATTGCAATCATGAGTTAAATATTCCCATTTCCATGTTTAGGTGATTTTTACTAATAATTGATATATTTATTTTTATCTCTAGCCATTTTATCACATTCTTTTATCAATTCAAGTACATTTTTATGTAAGTCTGTTGGATTTTCCAGGAATGTAATAATATCAACAAACAGAGGGTTTTAGTGTTTCTTTTTCTAGCATTTATACAAATTATTTAATTGACTTTTCTTCCTTCATTTGGTAGAACCTTTGAGACAATACTAATAGAAAGAGCAAGTATTCCTAGCTAACTCTTAATTGCAACTGAAGTGATTCAAGTGTTTTGCTGTTTAGAAAAATGTTTTTTTTTGTAGTCTTTGTCACATTTTAAAAAGGTTTCTCATGTATAAAGTTGTTATTAAGAATAGCTAATTTGATCTTCACGCATTGAATACATGTGTCGAATTATTACACTGTTCCCCATAAATATGTACAATTAAAATAATTTTTGAAAAAGAAAAATAGAGTAGCTATAAATTTTCTATCTAAATGGCTTTTCAGCATGTTGACATGTTTATTTATTTTCATACCTTTTTATATTGATTTAATAAATCATTTTGCTTCATTTTTCTAATACCCTTACAACCTTGTATTCTTGCAATCAACTCTACTTGGCCTTAGTCTATTAGCCTGTTAATATAATGTAGTATTGTTCCAGCAAAAATTAAATTTAGAGCTTTTTGCATCTAATAAGTAACATTGATTTTTTGTGTTCAGTTTATCAGATTTTAGTAATAAGATTGGCTTCACAAATACAATAAAAAATTGTCCATTTCCTTTTATAGTCTTAAGTAGTTTGAATCATATCAGAATTGCTTGTTCTTTAAGATTCAATAATGATCAGCTATGAAATTATCAAATCCTGCTACTTTTTCAGTAATACTTTTTACAAGATTTATTTTTTACAAGATTTATTTATTTATTTGAAAGTCAGAGTTACACAGAGAGAGAAGGAGAGGCAGAGAGAGAGAGAGAGAGAGAGAGAAAGAGAGGGAGGGAGAGGTTTTCCATCCGCTGGTTCACTCTCCAATTGGCTGCAACTGCCAGAGCTATGCCGATCCGATCCAAAGCCAGGAGCCAGGAGCTTCTTCCAGGTCTCCCACGTGGGTGCAGGGCCCCAAGGATTTGGGCCATCTTCTACTGCTTTCCCAGGTCATAGCAGGGAGCTGGATTGGACGTGGAACAGCTGGGACTAGAACCTGCACCCATATGGGATGCTGGCACTGCAGGTGGCAGTTTTACCCGCTACATCACAGTACCGGCCCCTATTTATTTATTTTAAATAACGAGTTACAGAGACAGAGACACGGAGAGAAAAAGATCTTCCATCCACTGGTTTACTACCCAAATGGCTACAAACGGCCAGAGCTGGGCCAGTTCAAAGCACGAAGCCAGGAGTTCCTTCTGGTTCTCCCATGTGGGTTTAGGGGCCCAAGTACTTGGACCATCATCCACTGCTTTTCCCAGGCCATCAGCAGGAAGCTGCATTGGAAGTGGAGCAGCTGGGATTTGAACCGGTGCCCATATGGGATGCCAACATGCAGGCGGAGGCCCAGCCTGCGATACCACAGCACCAGCCCCTCAATAATACATTTTTAATTACTTTTGAAATCTCTTCTGTGTTTAGCCTACTTAACTTTTCTAATTGTTCTTCATTCAATTTTAAAAATTTATATTTCCTGAGGAAATCATCAATACTTTCTAAGTTTTGAAACTACCTTTTTGAGTTTAAAGTTTTCTGTGTGGTCAAGAACATAATCAGCTATTTTTATAAATAGTATGTGGACATTTAGAAACTGCCTGATTTTTAGAAACTACTGAATAAATAAATTTGTATGAAATGAACATTTATATAGACATTTGCTATGAGCTCATGATAGATAGGTCAGCTTTCCACCTGTTTCCCTTTGCCACACACCAGACTTTTCTAGAATGGTGTTCACCACACCTGTTCCCATTGGCTATAACAACTGTCTATAAATATGCCTCAAATTCATGTCACCTCCTCTGGGAAGTCATTCGTGCTACCTTAGAGTAGGTGAGAGAACAGTCTCACAATACGCAGAGCAGTTTCCTTCTAGTACTTGCCTCATTTGTAATGACACAGCTTTTTATATAAGCAATAGAGACGTGTATTTTTTCTTACTATCTAATAAGCTCTATGAGGATTGGATAGTGTCTGCTTTATCTTATCTGCAAAACATAATCATGATAGAGTCTCTAGCACATATGAGAGTACTTTAACAGGTTCATGGAAAAATGCAATTTATAACTGAAATCTGTTTTGGTGCAAAAAAATTTGAAATCCATGTATATTTTTTTATAAGGCACAAAATTTCATGAACCTTCTGAAAATCTCCCATATGAATGGGTTTCAAAAAAATTCTTGCACCAAAATAAACTTACTACTTCATTCCATTCTCCACAAACATTTTGAAGTAGGCATGCAATAAATACTTCGTAAATGAATGAATGAACAAATGGGCTGTTAATCAGAGGAGGTACAAATTCCATAACTGTCCCTGGCAATTTTCCACCACGAGGTAGGTAAACCAGACTACCACATCAAAGTGGTAGAAACCAAAGTAGACATGCATGAAAAAAAAAAGAGCAAAATTGGGAGACGAAAGAAAACAATTTTTCCTGGCTCATGGGACTGTATCAGTCCCTGTTTCATGTTTGAAGCCAAGTCTCTGTTGCATCCCATTTCTTGGATTTTCTGAGACCTGCCATAGCCTTTTAATTCCACTTTCTACCAAAGTTAAAACAGAAGTAGATTTCCTTATTGTTACTGAATGTCCACTTTCTGTTCCAGCCCCCATTCAGGTGGCCCCATTACATTTAATTGTCATGTGCCTGGCTCTGACTGTCCCCCAGACTGCCCTTGCTTTTGATGACTTCATTGTACTTTCTTGGTTTTATATTGTATTTGATTCCTCCTAATTTCATGTTTACTTTGTGTTCACTGTGGTTTGCTTTGTTGTCTCCGCTTTTTCCTTTGGCTATTTTTGATGGTTTTCATGTTTCTTTTCACTATCTTTTCTTTTGTTAACATCCCTTCCCCTCTCTAGAGGCTCATAAGAAAACACACGGTTCTGTAACTTTTAGAAAGTAAACAAGATATAATTTATTTCATTCACCAAGATAGTTTATGGCAACAAGATCAGTCCTCTAGAATATTTCCACTTCTCTGTTCTTCTGAATTCCACCCCCATCCAGACCAATATAAAAATCTTTGAAACGCTCTGTTTCATTTGCTTTTCTCCTCCTGTACCCCTAACTTCTAATTTTTCTGAAGTAGTTCAGTACTTTTAATTCCAGATTATTATTAGCTGTGCCCTTTGTATTTTCTAAATCCTCATCTGGAGTAGGTACTACACATACATTCCTGATCTGTTATTGTCCATTAGATTGAACCACATGAAGACACTTCAAAATGTTCATTGAAAACCAAAATTAAAAGATAAGTGTACCAGGGAACAAAAAGCTCATTTTGAAATCCGTGCATAATTTTGTCCTAAGAAGCATCTTCCACGCGCCCTTTGGAGACGGATCACATGTGCGTTGGCGACTTCTGTTTGTTTCCCTCTTCCTGGGCCGACAGTGGGTGGCCCAGAGTCTTGCCCTGGTGGTTTCCTGTAGGATCCCAGGTGCACCAGTGCTACACCGAATCCCAGCACACTCACCGCGGGAGCTGAATGACATCTGGAGTGGGTCTGGGACCTCCCATCCTGGTCTTCCACTCTTGGTACTCACTTGCCATTCCACAATCCTCTGTTTAAGGTTTTGCTCATGAAACATTAAATCACTCTGATTTCTTAAGTGAGTAGCTGTTTCTGTCTAGAAGTCTCTAGTGTTTTTCTCATCATTCTTGAAAGTTAAGCATTCCCAGCCAAACGTCCACGATTGCATATTTTTCTCATCTCTGCTGCTTGGAACTTGGTGAATAGTTTCAGGTTACACATTCAGTTTGTTCTTATTCTCAGAGACATCTGCTTTTACTAGTTTAATGATGTCCTCTTCTCCTTATGTTCCTTCTCTCTTTTCTGGATGTCCTTTCATTCACATGTTGATTTTTCCAAGATACATCCTCCCAAACCTACCATTTTTTCCCTTGTGATGGTCTTCTCCTTGTAGTTCTGCTCTGTGTTTGGAGATACAAGGGTACTTCAAAAAGCTTATTGGAAAATGGAATTAAAACTATGGGTTTATTTTGATGCAAAAAAAATCAGTGCAAAAAATCATTTTCAGAATATGTGAAAATGTATACTGTGAAAAAACTATGCATGTTTTTCAAAAATTTTACACCAAAATGAACACATAATTTTCATTCCATTTTCTCATGAACTTGTTAAAGTACCCTGGTATTATTTCCGGTTGAATTTCTGAGTCAGTGATGGACATGACAACAGTCACTAGGATTTGCAATCCACTTACCAGTATTTTCACTTCCAAAGTCATGCAGAAAGTCTTTTATTTATTTATTTATTTTGACAGGCAGAGTGGACAGTGAGAGAGAGAGAGACAGAGAGAAAGGTCCTCCTTTTTCTGTTGGTTCACCCCCCAATAGCTGCTGCAGCCAGTGCACTGCACCGATCCAAAGCCAGGAGCCAGGTGCTTCTCCTGGTCTCCCATGGGGTGCAGGGCCCAAGCACTTGGGCCATCCTCCACTGCCTTCCCGGGCCACAGCAGAGAGCTGGACTGGAAGAGGAGCAACCGGGACAGAATCCAGCACCCCAACTGGGACTAGAACCTGGTGTGCCAGTACTGCAGGCAGAGGATTAGCCTAGTGAGCCGAGGCGCCGGCCAACAGAAAGTCTTTTTAAAATATAACTGACTCCTGTGTGTGTTCTGCACAGTTTTCCTCCTATGAATACGGGTGCCCAGGTCCAGCTGTTGTACCCCTTCAAATGATATCATGGAAAAGTGACTCGCCAATGTGGTCCACAGAACACTTCGGTGCCTGCGACCCTTCCCAGGGGTCTACAAGGTCACAACTAATTTTCGTTGTAACACCAACATGTCATTTGCCATTTTCAGTGTGTTGACATTTGCTCTAATGACACAAAAACAGTGGTATGTAAGACTGCTGCTTCCTTAGCGGGAATTGAAGCCGTGTCACCAAAATCTATCATCTGTCATGGTACCCTGCACCGGCCCGTAAAGAGAAAGCAGAGAATTAAAGACTCGAGTGGTTTGGAAAGGTCACCGCAATAAAAGGCCAAGCTGGGCTCACCTCCAGCACTGCAGCCACCGAGCTGTTCTGTAACCCCACTCTCCCTAATAAACCAGCTCTAATGCTGGAGAGCGAAAAGAGGACGAGAAGAAAAACACGCACAAAATATATCAGTACTTCTTCCAGGAGTAGTGACTGACAAAAAGGGGAAAAAAGTCTTTGCTCAGGTTTTCTTCACTGTGAGTGTGTGGAGCGCCTAATGTGCTGCTGTGAAACTTGAAAAAATGCACAGCCGCTTATAAACCAGCGCTTGGCCCCGTGAGATGCCGAGAGGTAGCACTGGATGCCTCCAGTCACGACTCTAGACCCAGCCCCAGGCTCATGGCTTCCTCAGCTGCGTGTCTGTGGATTCCATCAAGGTAAAAAGGCAGTTGGGGCTCTCAGGAGAGAACCATCTCCTCCTTTTTTCTCCTGGTAATAGAATTTTCTTCTCCTAAGAGCAGAGCTGAGTGCATAATTTAAAGGACACAATGCAAAATGAAAATGAAAGCTTCTTATTTAAAAAGCAGGAGAAAAGCTATTGCAGGTACTCGAATATAGTCTACCTTTTTATTTATTTATTTATTTATTTTGACAGGCAGAGTGGACAGTGAGAGAGAGAGACAGAGAGAAAGGTCTTCCTTTGCTGTTGGTTCACCCTCAATGGCCGCCGCGGCTGGTGCGCTGCGGCCGGCACACCGCTTGATCCTATGGCAGAAGCCAGGTGCTTCTCCTGGTCTCCCATGGGGTGCAGGGCCCAAGCACTTGGGCCATCCTCCACTGCACTCCCTGGCCACAGCAGAGAGCTGGCCTGGAAGAGGGGCAACCGGGACAGAATCCAGTGCCCCGACCGGGACTAGAACCCGGTGTGCCAACGCCGCAAGGCGGAGAATTAGCCTAGTGAGCTGCGGCGCCAGCCAAATATAGTCTACCTTTAAAAATGGTTTTCTGCTTACAAATTGTAATACATAGTAACAATGTAAATATACAGACTTGCAAAATATTTTTATACTATATTTATATACATTAATGCAATCAATTATGCTGTTGAATTAATATGATATCTTGATTGATCATAAGATTTTCTCCAGCTCTGGAAATTTATTATATCTATATATTTAACAACTTTATATATTATATAATATATAAAAACTTTATATATCATATAATATTATGTATTATATAACATATATAATATCTATTTAACAACTTTATTTTTAATACATGTAATTGAAAGCAACATCAGTTGCTCTTGCAAGACCAATTTAAAATTTTTGAAAAAAACTAATTTTTGAAAATTTTTGACTTTGAGAAGGATCTCTCTGCATATGCAACTATTATTGGAATTGTAAAGAGTATTTTATAGGCTAGGAGGATAGAGTTGGTGTTGTTTTGGGATACTATATTGGAATAAATTTCTGGTAAATTATATAAAAATTAAAAATGTGCCTGTGTTGGTTCTTTTTATTTTTATTTGAAAGGCAGAGAGACAAAGGTGAAGGGAAAGATCTCTCACCTACTGATTCACTCCCCCAGTGCCTGCAAAAGTTGGGGCTGTGTCGGGCCAAAGTCAGTTATGCAGACCTCAATCTGGGTCTCCCACATGGGCAGCAGGCTCCCAAATCCTACAGCCATCACCTGCTGCCTCCCAGGGTCCATGTTAGCAGGAAGCTGGAATCTGACGGAGAGCCAGGTCTTGAACCCAGGGACTCCACTATGAGCTGCAGGTGTCCTAAGCAGTGTTTTAAACCACTGCGCCAAATGCCCAACCTGAAATATAATTTTTTTTCTGATCTGGAACTGATAATTTTCACAGGACAATTTTTCTAAAAGATTTAGCCCCATAAAATTGATTTCATGTAAGTCTGAAGTTAACATTGAATATACATATGTACAACCTTAGTTTATCTAATGCTATTTTATTTTATTTTATTTTTGACAGGCAGAGTTAGTGAGAGAGAGAGAGAGAAAGGTCCTCCTTTCTGTTGGTTCACCCCCCAAATGGCCGCTACGGCCGGCATGCTGCGCCGATCTGAAGCCAGGAGCCAGGTGCTTCCTCCTGGTCTCCGGAGCAGGTGCAGGGCCCAAGCACTTGGGCCATCCTCCACTGCCTTCCCGGGCCACAGCAGAGAGCTGGACTGGAAGAGGGGCAACTGGGACAGAACCCGGCGCCCCAACCGGGACTAGAACCCCGGGGTGCCAGTGCTGCAGGTGGAGGATTAGCCAAGTGAGCCGCGTGTTGGCCTATCTAATGCTATTTTAATGCTGCCTCTAATACATCAGACATCATTGCTAAACACAAGTTCAAGGAAAAATCATGTAACACATGTCGAGATGGTCACAGAAGAACACGAAGGCAAGCACGGGCTCCTGTATATGCAATCCATGAAGGCAGCCTTGTATGGGAGTCAAGAGTAGCAATGGCAATTTCTGCTTTCTAACCAGTAGTGGTTTGGAATGGAGGGCTTACTGCATTTTTTAATTGATAATTGAGAAATTTGTCTTTTAAATCTGCCATTTAAAATTTCTCTTCTTTGAAATGGTAGAGGTATATGTTCCTCTCCAAGCCAGCAATTTTTTTTCTTTCTTCCTTATAAATTCAGTGACTATCTTTTTTTTTTTTTTGAAAGGCAGAGAAACAGAAAGAGAAGGAGAGAATGAACTATCTGCCTGTTCACTTCCCAAATGGCTGCAAAGCCAGAGCTAGACCAGGCAAAAGCCAGGAGCCAGGAGCTTCTTCCAGGTCTCCCACATGGATGTAGGGGTCCAAGAACTTGGGCCATCCTCTGCTGCTTTCCCAGGCACATCAAAAGGGAATTGGAAGTGGAGCAGCTGGGACTCGTACTGGGATGCCAGCGCTGCAGGTGGAGGCTTAACCTTCTACACCACAGCTCTGGCCCCAGGGGCTCTCTTCTCTAGTCCATGTGTTGGAATAGATTCATAGTCAAACCCACGCTTGAGTAATCACCAATGACTTAAATTAGCTGCGGGGTGCTTCTGAGCCCGTAATTTTCCCTGGGAGTTGTTAGCTCAGGCATGGAGACAGTGGACTCATCCAGCCATTGAGGACATCATGACTATGTAATGCAGCCTGCAGCGTAACGCAGAGTGTGAGTTCTGTCTGCTCAGACCCCCAGTTCCACCTCTGCTTTTGCGAGCCTTTGGCACTTTACAAACCTCGGTTAGGACTCAGTTTTCCCTTGGTAAAATGGAGATGACAGTGCATTTTTCAAGGTAAGTCTTGCTAAACGTTCATCACTATCCAGTTTTGAAGACATAGGATGTTAGGGAATATCCTAACATCGATATTCCAAAAAAAAAAAAAAAAAAAAAAAAAAAAAACAAACCACAAAAATACCAGCTTTGACTAAGAGAATTTTCTGAGCAAAATGTACGGGAGGTCCACAATTGCTTTCTAATGGATCTAGAAGGCGCTAGAAACATGATTCCAATTCAGTGAGTCTGCTCAGAAGGCACAGCTAGGGAAAAGGTGCAGCAGCTTCAGGTGTTGCCGTGGGGTGTGTGTGTGTGTGTGTGTGCGTAAAAGGTTCTGCATCTGCACGGTCTACCTTGTGCTTGCTTGCAAGGAGGTCCTGAGTGTCCACGTGCGCAACCAACACACGCACATGGCTTTCATTTCCTTTCTGGGATGGCTTCCTCTGCTCACCAGGCAGCTGGCAGCAGTGCCCCAGGGAGACAACACAGTGAAGTAACATAGAACAGAGGGTCTCCTCTACTCACGCAAGACGCAAGATGAACAGGCAGGCATTTTTGGCAGGTTGGTTTTTTTTTTTTTTTTTTTTTTGTAAAATGAATGAGGCTTTTCAAAAGTATCTTATGGGGCCAGCGCTGTGGTGTAGCAGGTGAAGCCACTGCTACGGTGCCAGCATTCAATATGGGTGCCGGTTCGAGTCTCGGCTGCTCCACTTCTGATCCAGCTCTCTGCTGTGGCCTGGGAAAGCAGTGGAAGATGGCCCCAAGTCTTTGGGCCCCTGCACCTGCATGGGAGACCTGGAAGAAGCTCCTGCCTCCTGGCTTCAGATAGGCTCAGCTTGGGCTGTTGTGGCCATTTGGGGAGTGAATGAGCAAATGGAAGACTCTCTCTCACTCTCTCTCTCTTTCACTCTCTCTCTCTCTCCTCTCACTTTGTAACTCTGACTTTCAAAAGAATAAATAAATTTTAAAAACTAACTTATGTTTGGTCATGAATTTGATCCATAACCCAACAGCAGACATCTATAAAAAACATTCAGAATCTAAAAAGAAACTCACATATAAGTTTCATCAGCTTTGCCAGTATGGGCTAAAAGATTAACTGGGGTTAATTAATCAACTCTATATGCCAATAGATAGGCATGTTAAAAATCAATTTCTTTCTTGATGTACTTTATAAAATATAAGTGTGATATACTTTATAAGTTATAAATGTGAAATTGAATCATCAAAAATGATGAAACTATAGCATTTCACTAGCAAGATAGTTACAGAATTTCTGAAGGTGTCTCTGCTACTGACCAGGTGGCCTGTGGAAATGGTCACCAGACCTGCCTCCCTCCCATGCCCCCATCTAAACTTACCTGAACCTATTCTGCCTGCCCAGCCAGGCTCAGGGCTGGTCCACAGGTTTATTTCACTTTTTTTTTTTTTTTTTTTTTTTTTGGTCTTCACAGTCAGTCATATTAAGGATGAACCTAATACAAGGAAAAGAGGTTTTTACAACAGGAAGGACGTCATGCCAAGAGCTGGTTACACAGCTGATGGAGGAGTTGAGAAGTCAAGAGGAGGGTGGGGCGGAAACCCAGAGGACAGCAAGAGTGAGGAGCAGCTACCTCCCCTGGACAGAGGGCAGAGAGGATGAGGTGTTCAGGAGCCATATTTAGCCGGGAGAGCCTGGCAGGCCCATGCAAGGAGACTGGAGCCGTGAGGGAGATGTGGGGCAACAACCCAGACCAATTAAACCGGAATCCCTACAAATGGACCAGCCCTCAGTGGTTTTTAAGACTCCTTGGGAAATTTCAAAGTGTAGCCAGGGTTAAAGCACTGTTTAAATTGTCTACAGAGTGAGAATCTACATTCCTGGCACAAATTGTCCCAGATAGAACAGCTGTGGGGAGAAGAACTATTGAAATACCATCACCCAAAGTCCAAAAGCCAAGACCAAAAGGACCAGTAGACCACAGCCAGCCATCTCTGAGGCACCTGGGAAGGACAACCCAAGAAATTATTTGATTTATAGACCTTTTCTTCATAGGGAACTTCTGAGTAATTATTCTGTAAGAGATACTTTTAAAAAATATTTATTTATTTATTTATTTATTTGAAAGGTAGAGTTAGAGAGAGAGAGAGAGAGAGAGAGAGAGAGGTCTTCCATCTGTTGATTCACTCCACAAATATTTGCAACAGCCATGGCTGGACCAGGCCAAAGCCTAGAGCTTGAAACTCCATGTGGGTGACATGGACCAAAGCACTTGGATCATCTTGGCTGCTTTCTTAGGCACATTAGCAGGGAGCTGGATCAGAAGTGGAGAGCACTTGGAACTCATATGGGATACAGGCATCACAGGTGGCCGCTTAACCCACTACGCCACAACATCACTGCCAAGAGATACTATTTTAAAGAGCAATATTTTGCTTAATGTCTCCTGAAAAAAAAGTGATCAAGCATCATACTGTGGAGCAATTACAGTAAACCATCATCTGACATAATTGATGAACAAGGCATATCAAATATGCATACATTGATTGGAGTAGGATATCCTGCTTAATATCTCTATTAACTTGCACATATGCAGTGTGTGTTATTTGCTGAATGAACTTATTGTCAAAGGAAGATTAATGTTCAGTGTGATATTATTGTCTTTTTATTTTATTTTAATTCTTTAAAAATTGATAATCCGTGATGATATGTATAATGGATCTGTTAACTAGAAACAAGCATCTTAATAGGATCTTCTTCGTTAAATGACTGAGAAGGCATCTCAGGACTGTGAACAGCCCCAGGGTAGTCACCATGGATACCAATTGTCATCATAAATATTGTCAAAGAGAAATCTGATTGGCAAAATGCCCGTTAATAGAGTTCAACTGAGCCCCAGGTAACTGGAAAAACAGCTAACTCCTTTTAAGAAACCATCTGCAATCCTTTTCTATGCCCTTCTTATAAAGCATTTATTTATACAAGAAATGTTTACTAAGCAATTCATATGCATCCTAGGGAATAACAAGACAAATAAGAGGAAGCTCTCGCCTTAGAGCGCTTCATATTATAGTGGAAGAAATTAAGTCATCACACAAGACCCAATTAAAGGTAGTAGGTGCTCATTTGAATGCTCAGCAAGGTTTGAGGATGGCCAGGCCAGAGGACATAATAAGAGAGATTTGAGAGTAAATGCTGTCGGATGGTAGAGAGAAAGGACACTCCTTGAAAATATCAGGTCTAGTGGGGTTAAGGCCCGGTTAAGACACCTGTGTCCCACATTGGAGTACCTGGGACAAATTCCAGGCACTGATTCCCAATTCCAGCTTCCTGCTAATGAAGACCCTAACAGGCAGCAGTGATGGCTCAAGTATTTGGGCTCCTGCCACTCAGATGGGAGACCTGGATCAAGTCCCAGCTCCTGGCCCAGCACCAGCTGTTGCAGGCATTTGAGCAGTAAACCAGCAGATGGGAATGATCTCTCTCTCTCTCTCTGCCCCCCCCCCACCGTCTCTCTGCCTCTCAAGTAAATTTTTAAGAAGTTTTTAAAGTTGAGTATATATTTTCTAAAAACAAGAATATTTAAAAGAAAACAAATAGAGGCCAGCGCCGCAGCTCAATAGGCTAATCCTCCACCTGTGGCACTGGTACACAGGGTTCTAGTCCCGGTTGGGGCGCCGGTTCTGTCCCAGTTGCCCCTCTTCCAGTCCAGCTCTCTGCTGTGGCCAGGGAGTGCAGTGGAGGATGGCCCAAGTGCTTGGGCCCTGCACCCCATGGGAGACCAGGAGAAGCACCTGGCTCCTGGCTTCGGATCCGCGCGGTTCATTGGCCGCAGTGCGCCAGCGTGGTGGCCATTGGAGGGTGAACCAATGGCAAAAGGAAGACCTTTCTCTCTGTCTCTCTCTCTCTCTCACTGTCCACTCTGCCTGTCAAAAAAACAAAACAAACAAACAAACAAACAAAAAAATAAATAAAACAAAAAACAAATAGGAGCCGGCACGGTGGTATAGCAGGTAAAGCTGCCACCTGCCGCACCAGCATCCTGTATAGAAGCCGGTCCAAGTGCTGGCTGCTCCACTTCCCATCCAGCTCCCTGCTGATGTGCCTGGGAAAAGCAGCAAAAGATGGCCCAAGTCCTTGGGCCCCTGCCCCCACAAAGGAGACCTGGAAAAAGCTCCTGTTCCAGTGCAGCCATATGGGGAGTAAACCATCAGATAGAAGATCTCCCTTTCCCTTTCCCTCCCCATCTCCCTCTCCTTTCCTCCTCCCCTCCCCCTCTCCCGCTCCCTCTCCCTGCTCTCTCTCTATGAATCAAAAAACCAGTTTGAGTTTATGGGAAAAGCCTAAGCCAAGAATCCAAATAGAACAGTTGCAGTGAGTGTCCAAATAAAGGCTGGATGCTAGAAATAAGAGAATGGAAAGAATCAATAGAATTTCATACCTGACTGTCTCCAAGGTTAAACGCAGGGCGGGGAGGGGGAGAGCTAGTAAGAAGAGAAAGATCAGGAAGGTTCCCCCTCCTTCAAAGCATATCTGACCGCAGGCTGGACAGACTTCTGTCAAGAGACACTCACCACGAATTTGCTCCACAACTCATACTATTCAGTCATTTTATTATGAGACTGTCATTGGGTAGCCTGCATTGAGAAATAAACATGGCACTTATACTTACACTCCAAAACATTTTGATTAAAAGTATAAATTCTCTGCTTAACACAGTATTCTTAAAGGCTTCCCAAAATAGCAGTGCAAGTCATGTTTACATGCACAAAATGCCAGGTACTTCGAAACGTTAGAGGAAAAATGTAATTAAAAGATAAGCTTATTTTGGTGCAAAAAATCACTTGAAGTCTGTGCAGGGTGTTTTTTTACTACTAAGTAGCTGCTACGAACTCTTTGAAGGAAAGGGTAGGTGTGCAGCCGTCCCAGGAGAGTTCCTTCCAGAACTGCTATTTTTTTTCCTGACTTTAGCTGCCCAGTGCAGCCAGTCCCCTTCAAGACTGGCTTCATTTTATCTTCATTCAGTGTGTAGTTTTAGATACATTCTTAATGAAGGAATGCACGTTCCAATAAATGTAAAACTCTTTGCCTATTCTCAGGTTGTCTATGCTATCAGTATATGTGCTCATAATTTTTGCCATAATGATATGGATCTGCTATTTTTCATTCTGTCTTTAACAACTCCTTGAACACAGGAGACAGTTCTGGAAAGCAGAGTTACAAGGTAAATTTATTTTGTTGCAAGATAACTTTGATATCTATACATTTGAGGGGAGTCTTCAAAAATTTAGTGGAAAATACATTAATAAAAATTATGCATTGATTTAAATATTTTTACACCAAAATAAATTTACCTTTTAATTCCATTTCCCACTTTGAAGTTCCCATGTATTTCACCAGGAGATATTTCAGCATTTAGGATGTCCGTAGCATAAGGTTATTGATTCAGTTACTTTTTTTTTTTTTTTTTTTTTGACAGGCAGAGTTAGACAGTGAGAGAGAGAGAGACAGAGAGAAAAGTCTTCCTTCTGTTGGTTCACCTTCCCAAATGGCTGCTACAGCCTTCGTGCTGTGCCCATCCAAAGCCAGGAGCCAGGTGCTTCCTCCTGGTCTCCCATGCGGGTGCAGGGCCCAAGGATTTGGGCCATCCTCCACTGCCTTCCCGGGCCACAGCAGAGAGCTGGCCTGGAAGAGGAGCAACCGGGACAGAATCCGGCGCCCCAACAGGGACTAGAACCTGGGGTGCCGGCGCCGCAGGCGGAGGATTAGCCTAGTGAGCTGCAGCACCGGCCCCAGTTACTTTTCTAATGCGTTAACAAATCGTAAGAAAAACGGGTAATTTTACCCTGCCTTCTTTGTGATTTTTTTTACCTTAAAGTTATTTCTGATATAGAAAAATATAGCTACTTAGACTTGAAGTCTGTTTTTCAAAAAAAATTTTTCATTTATTCAAAAGGCTGAGAGACAAACAGAGACTTCCATTTGCTGGTTCACTCCCCAAACACCCACAACAGCTGGGACTGGGCAGGGGTCAAGTCAGGAGCCAGGAACCAGGAACACAATCCAGGCCTCAAACATGAGTGGCAGGAACCCAGTCACCTGAGCCATTACCACGGCCTCCCAGCGTCTAGCAAGAGCCGAAGCCAGGAATCTGTCAATGGGACAAGGACAACTTAGAGCTGGGCCTGCTCAGTGTCCACTCCCTAAAATCTGTTTTTTAATTTGAAGTAGTCTTCTTGACCCACACATTATACTTCAAAAAATAATTATACATTTGCGGTGAGAATTTGTTTATCATCAGAACATTGTCTTAAAGTTTGGATTATGGCAGCCCTACATTGATACCTGTTTGCTTTCCATGGCACTCTCTCTACCCTTGCAATAAACAGACTAGTGGGTTCTTTTCTCTCTTGTTAGCCCCACGAGGACTACATTCATCCCTCAGCCAACTCCAGAGGACCCTTCACACCTAGCTACTCACAGTGATCCACAGTAAAACAGCCTCCTGGGCACCCACAGGAAATTCTTAGAAATGCAAGATCTCAGGCTCATTCCAGAAGTCTGGGGTCAGAAAGAGCATTACACCTAATTCCCCAGGTCATTCATATGGACGTTAAAGTTAGAGAAAGGCTCATTTGTCGGGGACCACACAGCCGAAAGTCACTCTGAGCCTGCCGCTGATGGGGAAAAAGAGGCTGAGAATTTGCCCCACCTAGATAAGACTATTGATGCCCTAGTAAGGGATGGTGAGGAGACGCTACAGCAATCCTCCCGACCCGCATCTAAATGCCCATCTGTCATTCTGGATATACCCTCTACTGATGATAACCCCAAAGATGAAATCAAGGAGCCTATTTCGGCCCCTCCCAACAGGACGAGCCAGTTATATCCTGCAATCCGAGACAAATCAGACCCAGACGAGGAAGCTGTTCTAGGGGAAGAGGTCGTGCACTATCATAATTCCAATTGGCCCCAAAATGTTAAAAATCCCCCACCGTACAATACTCACCTTCATCCTCCCATTTGTGCCCGGCTCTCTATGACCTTATCCCTCCCGTGCCTGACTTGTCGTCCTTGCGACAGTCACTTCAACACAGACGAGAGCACATCCAGCTCCTTAAGGAAATAAAATCCCTCCACGAGGAGCTCTGCCACCTTGCCTTAGAGCAGCCCCTTACAAAACCTGAACAAGGTAAAGTCAGGTCCAAAACCCAACCCCTTCTAGCCTTCCCTGTAACCAGGAGGCAAGCCGGAGGTCACTTTGAGTCCGCCCTTGATGGGGAAAATGAGGCTGAGGAGAATTTGCCCCACGTTGGGCGCCAGTTGTCCCGTCCCGCGGGACAGCAACTGGGGCCGAGCACCTAGAAGGAGAAATGAAAGGGACAGGAGACACAAAGATGGCAGCAAGACAGGTGCCGATCAAGCTGCGACTTTATTTTTCAACCACACGCTTATATATCATAGAGGCAGGGTGTTGGGCAGGGGAAGGAGGGGGGGCTTATCTTGTAGCTGCAATGCTTGTGCAAGTAGGGGAAAGGTTACAAGGTCTTAAGGCATGAGGTCACACAAGGTTGCGTTATCAGTACTATCTGGTCTGGCCTGTCTAGCCCTGTCTTCCCACTAAGAGGTCACATGCTGCGTGGTCCCCGACACTCATTGTGATCACTGGTTCTGCAGCTCAACTTCCCACTGCAAACACCATGGAAACTGGATCCCACCCCAGAGAGGTTGCTTTGATTGGTCAAGGAAATTTTTCAAGCTCCCTGGTGATTCTAATGGGTAACTAAAGTTTTGAAATCCACTAGTCTTGATTAACTAACCCTCTCTCTCTTTCTTAGCAAGAACAGAGAGCCCCCCCCAAGGGGGGGTTACATGCTCCAATTTATAAAGCAAATTTGCAAGTCAACTAGAAATTGGGATATCCTTGCCTAGTTTGGGGCTGTAATAGATTGCTTCTTCCAAAATCCAGGTCCTCTGTTCCCAGGCATGGGTACTGACAGCCCCTGCTCTTCAGAGTGATTTCCAGTCACCTGTCCCCCTCCCCACCATGCACTTGCTCTGACTCCTTGGACACACTTGAACCCTCGTGATTCCTCCCTACGCTTTGTTTTCCTCTCCTCCTCCATTGGGTCCACTCTCCTAAGCCACTGAAACCATCCTTGGTCTTCTCAATCTCCTTGTAAGCCATCCTGTTATCCTGAACTAAATCTCTCCCAGCATCACCACTTCTACTTCTTTCTGATGCAAATCAAAAAGGCTTCACCAGCAAGGTCTCCAAATTTGAGTCTGGCTCAATTCTCTGGGCTTCCGTCTTTCTTGCCTTCTTGCATCCACTGAATCTGCTCCTGGCTGCACTCTCTAATACAGCCCCACAGCACTCAATGAGCAGGCCCCTTGGCTGCCATGGCCCCAACAGCACTTTAGGAAGTGGGGGCTGTGAGGAAAAGGCCAGGCCATCTGCATTTTGTCAGAAAACCCCAGGACACCCGGTCTGGTTGCTGTTCCACTCAGGAGCTTCCCCCAAGCCTGCAAGCTACTCTCTGGCTTCCTTCATCTCCCTCCTCTTTCTCTGGGAGAACCATGGCAGCCCTGTCCCCAGCACTGCTGGACTCTCGAAGCTCATCCTGTTTGTCTGAGCCTAAGTACCCTTGCTGCTTGCTACATGGACAGTTACACCCGTAACAGGTGCAAATATAATAGGGACATTGTAGAATGGCACCAATTTGAAATCAAGGCTTGCCCATGTTTAATCTTATTGACTTTTACTAATAGACTATTTTCAACCGACCTGTCAATCGACCTGTCAATATTCGTTAATTATAGTTCCATTTTGCTCCTCTCTGGCTTGCCACTGCTGCCCCCTGTCAACTGAAATGCTTTGAAGCATTGGGTCTGCTTATCAAAGACTCAGGACACCATAATTTAAAGGGAAAAAAAAGAAAAGTGGCTATCAACCTTAATCTCCTACATACAATGCCATGGCCCTGAAACACAGCAGAATTTGCCACCTTATAACTTGGGTGTGAATTAGCCAAAGCTTTGATTCACATGCAGTTGGGAATCAAAACAAGCTAAAATGCCTCAGGCAACAAAATGCTTAAAGCTATAATTAGATGACAAAGGCTGTAATATTGAAACTGAATTTTACAAACTAATCAATTGAGACTTTAAAAAGAACAAAAGGCCATCCTAGTTTAGCAATTTACTAAATACTGAGGCAATGTTTAATAATTTGCATAAAATAAATTTAGCTGCTTTTACAATAAATTAAGCATAATGAAAGATTATACCAAAATTTGAAACTCTACCAAAGGTTTTTGAATCATAAAAATTAGTTAATAAACTTTCCATTATTTATGAATGAAATAATAAGTACACAAATTTTAATGATTTATCCATGTCATTAGATTGTTTCAAATGAGCAGATAGCACAACATAATGATACAGAAATAGCTTCTGCCAAATTATCTTCAGGATTCTCCCAATTCAACACTTGTAAAATCTGAACCCAACAAAGCAAGCATTATAAGTAAATATGGGCATTGATTTATTTTAGTTTAGTTTTACTACAGGTATTCTATGAAAATTCTGCATTCAAAGTCACAAAATAACAGGCTTCAGGGCAAATAATTTGACAGTAATCATCCCAGGTTTTATTTTAGTTACCTCTAAATATTTGACTTACAAGAAATTGCATTTGCATTAATTATATGTGAAATTAGTCTAGAAAAAATATGCCTAAGATAGTTGCCTTATTCATTGAATGCTTACTATGTTCAGCATGGTACTAAGATCAACTTCATGACTCCCACTTCAAAGATGAGAAAAGTGAGGTTCAACAAGGGTTGAGTTACTCAAAAGCACACAACTGTGACGTCACTTTTCTACTTCTCTTTATTTCAATTAATACATAGATTGGCCTTTTTTTCTCTTCCAACCTATTAGGTCAGAAAAAGGGGTGAGATCTTAGCCATCAAGTCTTTTCTGATGGGCAGAAATCCCATCATGAAACAGATTTCAATATAATTTAGGTTTGTGAAACAGTCATTGGTGGCATTTCTACCTTTCACTCAAAATTCTCTATAGTTTTTCTTGACCTCATTCTCCTTAATGTCAAGCAATGGCATTTACCACAAATGTATGAAATAAAATGCCCCAGGACAACGTCCTGAAACTAACAAACCTCCAGCGATAGTTAGTGGTTATAAAATTGGGAAAATGTGGGGCCAGTGTTGAGGCATTGCAGGTTTAGCTGCTGCCTGCAATGCTGGCATCCCATATGGGCACCAATTTGTGCCCTGGCTGCTCTGCTTCTGATCCAGCTCCCTGCTCATGGCTTGGGAAAAGCACCAGAGGATGGCCCACGTGTTTGGGCCCCTGACACCCATATGGGAGACCCAGAGGAAGCACCTGGCTCCTGGCTTTGGCCTGGCTCAGCTCGGGATGTTGTGGCCACTGGGGAGTGAACCAATGGAGCAAAGATCTCTCTCTCTCTCTCTCTCTCTCTGTCTCCCTCTCTTTGGTGTAACTCTGACTCAAATACATATTTTCTTTAAAAAGAATTGAAAAATATAATGGGCCTGGGGGTGAGGGAATGTTTATTCCAGGAAATTTTAAGTATTTGGCGATGCCACAAAGTGTTCCTCTAGAAATTAGCTCTCTCTTTTTATTTGTAAATAAAGAATTTAGCCTGAGTCAGGAAGAATGCTGAGTAGTTAGTTGGGAGACAACACGAATAAAGAAAGAAAAGTCGCAGTTGTCTCACTTAGGGACCAGTCTAGAGATAATCTCTTAGGACTGCAGTAAGTTTTCCTGCCCGGCCATCTAGAAAGACAGGTAATCAACAGTTAGCATATATAAGCCTATCACTCCTTTCTCCGAATATATAGAATTGAGCTGTGTGGCATCTAACACACATCCATTTCTGATGGACAGCTGGTCCCTGTGAATTCTGCCTCTCAACCAAGGTAAAGGCAGTGAGCCAATTCTGTGTATTCATTTATTTCTTTGTTAAATCCTACATACATCCAATTAATCAGCAATATTGATTGAACAATATTATATACAAATCACTCTACCAACCCATACAAAACTTAAAATTAGGGGTGGATATTATGGTACAGCAAGTTAAGCCACACTGCTTGGGATACCCACATCCCGTTTGAAAGTGTAAGTTTGATCCCAGCTATTCTGTGCTTCTGATCCAGCTTCCTACTAAGACTTCCGAGAGATAGTGTGTGACACTCGAGAGATTGAGTTAACACCACCCACATGGGCGATTTGGATGGAGTTCCTGTCCTGGCTTTAGCCTGGCCCAGCTCTAACTGCTGCGGGCATTTGGGAAACGAACCAGCGGCTGGAAGATCTCTGTGTGTCCCCCCTCTCAAATAAATAAATAATAAATAAACAAACCCTTAATATGAAATATGTACCTTGTCTTATATTTCTGTGGGGCGGCACTGTTATAAATAATACAAAGGAAAGTTCGCAAGGCTTTACCAGATTCCAACTATTATCTGTGAAAGACAAAAAATAAAATAGCAAATGCCCAGAATGAACCTGAGAAGCCAGCCTTCCAAATCAGGGCACCGTGAGCTAGGTGCAAAGGGTCCAGCTGGGATCCAAGGAACCAGCTGTGCAGGGCAAATGCAAGGATGGTGGGGAATCGCCGAGAGGCCTTTGGGAACCACTGGCTTACGGCTTTGAAGGGGGTCCTGCCGTGTAATATACAGGACAGGCATTCCAGGTCTACATGCGGACATCTACATATGAAAACTCAGAACTGGGGAGAGGAAGGAACCGAAGGAAAGGACTGGCGTGGGGAGCAGGAAGCGCTCTCAGAAGCAGTTAAGCCTGGAGTGTGCTTCACCACAGCCCTGGTTGGGGTATGTACCCCAGAATCCTCACGTCAGAAAGGCCAGTCCCCAAAGTCCTATGAAAATGGTAGCAGGAGGTGGGGCCTTGGGGAGGTGATTGGGATTCGATGCGGTCACAGGGGTGGGTCCCCATGAGGGCGTTAACGGCTTTACGAGGAAGGATGAGAGCCGAGCTAACATGCTTGCTCCGTGTCACCACGCCATGCCTTCTGCCACGTTATGCCGCCACAGGAAGGCCACCACCTCGACACTGGGTGTTCCAGCCTCCAGACCCAGGGACCCAATAAGTCTATTCTTCATAAACTACCCAGTCTTCGATATTCTGTTCCAGCAACAGGAAAGGCACAAAGAACCCTGCTGGACCAGAAAGGTCCTCCTCCAGCCCCTTCCCTCCTACCTCCTGAGCCCCCTGGGCCTGACAGAAGAGGTGCTCCCTCTCAGCTCTCATTCGGCCGCTGAGTGGTAGCCTCCGAAGTCCTGCATACCACGCTCTTTTTAGTCGTGTAGCGGAATAGTTTTGAGATGCCGTCACTCTTTGGCTTCTCTGTTTTGTGCCTTTCAACTCTTCCTCTTTTCACTCACTCTCCGTGTCTGAAACGATCCCTCAGCTCAACCACCAGGACTCGCCAGGGCGCCCTCTGCCACCTGTTTTCCAGTCGGGCAGGTCACCCTCTCACATCACACCCACCTCCTCACTGCTCCAATCACAGCTCATACGTCTTGGTCAGTCCAAACCTTAATAATGTTTTTAATTAGCCAGCAATGAGTCATGATTATGAAAGATGACAAAGTTGCAGGCAAATTTATTAGAATATTTCATCAAGGAGAAGAACTTTTCTATATGCACAAGGAAATGAAAGTAAACACAGCAATGAAATTCTTTTTAAACAATATTCATTAATTCACAGTAATTAATAAGGAAGTAGTCAAACAAATAGGAGTACTTAAATAGTGATACATTTCATGCTTTTGAAGACCATGACACAGGAAAACACATCATAAGTTTACAAGTTACATAACTGTACATATCAAAATCTGACCATGTAAAATAAAATACATAGGAAATGTAAGCAGTGGCTACTTCTGGGTTGTGAGATTATAGGTAATTTTATTTTTTTACATATACTTTGTTTTACAATTTTTTACAATGAACATATATTACTCTTATAGTCAGAAAAATATATACATAAAATAAACTGTTGATTCTCTAGAGTCAGATTTTAACGAATCTCATTTTAAAAAGAATACCACCAAAAGCTTATCTTTCATGGAAAGATGATATATGATACAGTACAGTGTTTCATTATCTGCCATGACCCTGTGTCAGTGAGTTAGTTAGCTGCTATGACATTGGTTTATCGGTTTAATAGGAGATTAGCTTGTCTATGAAACAACTCCAGTGGACTAGAGACCGTCCCTGTCCGAAAATCAGCCAGACTTATTTGAGGGGCATTAAAGGATAAGACCTTATTAGCCCTTCCAAGAAATCAGTAGCAGGTTTCAGTGCAAAAGTTCAAAGCAAAACTAGTCCGACCCTACTCGCACAGAAGCAGAGCTGTAAAAACACAAAATTCACCTCAGAGATCACAACGCAAATCTTCCAGTGGTATCAGACATGACTGCTTCTCAGCCTATTAAGAACTTTTTTAAAAAAAGCTACCGATTTGAAGGCATGACAGCCGAGGCTAAGGACTAGAGTGGAGTCACCGCTTCAGAGTGAGTCATTCTTCCTGCCTCTGGAAAGGTCATTTTACTCATGCCAAACCTGCTCAGAAATAAAAGGATGTAAAATCAAAGTAATTATAATGCTGTCCGTAATAATAAGCACGCTTCTCCTCTTTCCTCTGCCTATAGACACTGCAGTCCACTGCCTTTCTCAAGGGCTTTTAGTTTTCCCTGAAGAGCTCAGCACCTCACGGTTCATTCATTCTGTAGCAAACTTGTATCAAGTCTCCTGTGTGTAGGCCCACAACAAGGCACCCGGGAGACAAAGCCCTCCAGGACCAGCATGTACAGAACACCCCAGGAGTCACAGAAACTCCCATGAAGGGCTTTCTAGGTGCATCATTCATCAGATAAGCAGATGCATATTAGCAGCATTGAATAGAAACAGTGCTTTTAAAAGGAACACTTCAGCCCCTGGCTCCTTTTGTCTCTCTCACATGTAGTCTGCCATCTTCTCCTTCATGGGAAATTGATTAGATAGAGGCGTGGCCACTGGGCATTACTATAGCAGCTGACAGATGGTTACCTGGGACTTTTTTTATCTAATACTTGCAATGATCAATTCAAGAAACATATTGAAAATATTCCCACTCTGGTCATCCAGATTTCGGTACAAAGGCTGATTTGATACAGTTAGCATCTCTCAAGCTTTTGTTACAGAATGTGTTACAGAAATGACGGTGCCTGTCAGTTCTTTAGTCACCAAAAAGAGAACAAACGCAGGCGCTTTTCACATTATTCAATATTTTCCAATCACCTAGACCCGTATCAGAACCTCTGTCACATCCCACCAAAGGGTTGTGTATGAAATGTGCTGTTTCACAACACTGAGAGGTGCAACTGGTTAACAGCCGATGAGTGTGCATAACCATCTCAAAGCAAATGACTGGAACACGCCCCAACTATTTGTAACTTCTTCTGCCTTTCTTAGAGTAGTAAAAGATAAGAGAGAGGGAAATAATGAAAGCAAAGAAGAGAAAAGCTATGAAGGCCAGTAAAGACTTCCGCTTGTGAAAAAAGCTGCATTCAATGCACTTGGAGAGTTCTTCTGGACAAAATTCTTCCAGGGTTTCAGAGCTTGGGAAACCATTGTTGTCGATAATTCTCCTGTAATGCTTCATGGAGGGTTTGGGCTCAAACTGGTTTGCAGCATAACGGTAGAGGCCAAACTTGGGAGCTGAGCGATCATTAAGAGAATAAGCAAAGTAGCCACACAGATTGATGCCATCCAGCATATAGGCTGGAAAAACCAAAGGACAAGGAGAGGCGTTACTAACATATCTTGCACACCACACAGCACTTTTACATAGCTTTGCTGCATCAGGGGAAATTTTAATATCATTTCATAAAACTCCACTCAATCAGATTTAATCAGAAAAGGTTTCTTTGATGCAAAGACAAATAGGCAAATATCAAGACAAACACTGAATTTCATTTAACAGTTGGTGCTACAGAATTAAACCCACTATGATTCACTTGGGTTAAACCTTTCTGCACATCACCCAGTTCTGATTGCTATGGGGCCATCTGAGGCGGAGACCAGAGAGCCTGTGCCTTTGTAGCACGAGGGTAGGTGGTAGAGAACTTGATCTTCCACTGTTAGCTAACCTCCTTTATCCCCGGGGAAAAGAAGCGGAGACTTCAAAAAGTTCATGGACAATGGAATCAAAGACAGGTGTAGGGGCCAGGGCTTGACTCAGCAGTTAAGATGCCCACACCCACATCAGAGCACCTGCATTCAAGTCCCAGCTCTGCTCCCAATTCCAGCTGCCTACTAAGGTGCACCCTGGGAAGTAGCAGTAATGGCTAGAGTACTTGGATCCCCGCCACCCATGAGGGAGACCTGAATTGAGCTCCTGGCTCCTGGCTTCAGCTTGGCCCATGTCCAGCCACTGTGAGCATCTGGGGAGTAAACCAACAAACCGAAGCTTTTTCTCATTCTTTCTCTCTCTCTCTCTCTGCCTTTCACATAATTTTTTTTTGAAAAAGATAGGTATTTAAGTCCATGCCTAAAAGGAGTATTCAATAAATTCGTGGAAAATGCATATCATGAAGTCTTTGCATGGATTTCAAAGTTGCTTGCATCAACATAAACTTATCTCTGAATTCCGTTTCCCAAAAACTTCTTGTGATACTCTCTCTCTCTATTTTTTTTTTTTTTTTTGACAGGCAGAGTGGACAGTGAGAGAGAGAGAGACAGAGAGAAAGGTCTTCCTTTGCCGTTGGTTCACCCTCCAATGGCCGCTGCGGCCGGCGCACCGCGCTGATTCGATGGCAGGAGCCAGGTACTTCTCCTGGTCTCCCATGGGGTGCAGGGCCCAAGCACTTGGGCCATCCTCCACTGCACTCCCTGGCCACAGCAGAGCTGGCCTGGAAGAGGGGCAACCGGGACAGAATCCGGCGCCCCGACCGGGACTAGAACCCGGTGTGCCGGCGCCGCAAGGCAGCCTAGTGAGCCTAGTGAGCCGCGGCGCTGGCCGTGATACTCTCTTACTGGATACGCCCTGGGCTGCTCCACAAGGAGCCCTTGGGTCCACGGGCGACAGCGTGTAGCTTCTAGCAGAGCTGTTGTCAGGCCCCGTGCCCTTGGAGACCTATCTGCCAGGGGTTGCTCTTGGGGAGCGCCTTACCTTTGAGCGCTTCATTCACATAATTCTGAATGTAATACACCCTCAGCTGGTCTTGCTCCGCCTGCAGGTCATCATCAATTCCGTTGGCTATGACATACATGGGGAGGTCCCCATACTTCAGCCTCAGCCAGTTCAGCACCTTACGTAACCCCCAGGGCACCACCGCCACCTGCCCGGGAGAATTGAGCCACGTGATGTCAGTCATCTCCTGTACTTCCAAGTAATCATTGTATTTTGTGGGATCTTCTTTTTCCCAGTCTACAAGGATGGTGGTGTAATGGCTTAGAGCCAGAAAGTCAAAGGAACCCCGGACCAGTTGTCTCTCCTCTTCGGTGAAATACGGTAGAAGAAAATTGTTTCTTTGGTTCAGCCAGTCCCTCATCACACGGGGATAGTCCCCAGAGCCGAAAATGGGCTCAGCCAGCCAGCCAATGTCAAATTCCAGCACTCTCTCGGCCACCTCCTTGTCCTTCTGGGAAGAGGGGCAGGCGGGCTCAATCCAGTCGGCCTGCAAGGCTATAGATACTTTACCCTTTTGGGCGGGCCTGAATTTTCCGTCGTACTCGCGCCAGACCAGCGCGTGCGCCTTGAGCAGGTGGTGCCCGGCCCTGTAGGTCATGTTGCGCGTGTTCGGCTCGTTCATGGTGATCCAGAACTTGATGCGGTGGCCCAGCTCCATAAAGCACAGCCGGGCGTACTCCACAAAGGCCAGGACGGTGTGTGGGTTCTCCCAGGCGCCCTGCTGGGCCAGGGGCTGCGGCAGGCCCTGGTGCGGGGCCGCAGGTTGCCACAGGGCCACCACGGGCGTGATGTTGGCACGCACCAGCTCTTCCACCACGCAGCGGTAGTAGCGCAGGACCGTGCGGTTCACCTGGGACTGGTTGCCCAGAGGGAGCACCAGGGCCCAGTCCAGGGAGAAGTGGAAATGCGTGACGTGCGTTTCCTGGAGTAAGACGATCTGGGACCGGATGGCCGCGAAGTCCACGCAATAGGATTTCCTCTTCCTGCTCACAACCCCGTCCAGCTTAATCAGCCTCTTGCTGTGATGGACATCCCACAGGTAAACATTCGGATCTGTGAACTGCGACAGGGTGGTGTCTACCTACCAAGAGGACAGAGCCATGTCATGCAGTAATTTCAACAACTCCTGCAAGCGAGATAAGCCACAGTCCCAGCCTTTCTGGAGGCGAATTTTTAACTTCTTTTCATAAATTCTCAGTTCCAGAGGAAGAAAACCTTTTGCTTTCTTTTGTATATGTTTTAAATTTGCTCACAGTTCTAACTCTCAAAACTTCATGTTTAAAAAAAAAAATCTGAGATCCCATCCGAAGACTGGCACTCAGGACTCCACACACCGTTTGTAGGATGTTAGCAAGATATTTTTGGATGTTCCTATAATAAGAAGAAGTCACTAATGCTGTGGGACTCTTTAAGTGTCAAAAAAGGATTAGACAAAGCAAAAACGGGAAACCTGATCTGGAGTCAGAAAAGGAATCTTCTAGAATCAAATGTTGATCATTAAACCGTGCTTAAAAGCACATCACTGCTGAGGTTTGCAATAGGGAGAGGAGGTCAATAAACTTAACTGTTGCCTTTCAACGGCAGAATTTAAAGCATTCAATCTGATTGATGGTAGAAACTCTGAGCTGGCGCCGCGGCTCACTTGGCTAATCCTCCGCCTAGCGGCGCCGGCACACCGGGTTCTAGTCCCGGTCGGGGCACCGGATTCTGTCCCGGTTGCCCCTCTTCCAGGCCAGCCCTCTGCTGTGGCCAGGGAGTGCAGTGGAGGATGGCCCAAGTGCTTGGGCCCTGCACCCCATGGGAGACCAGGAAAAGCACCTGGCTCCTGGCTCCTGCCATCGGATCAGCGCGGTGCGCCGGCCGCGGCGGCCATTGGAGGGTGAACCAACGGCAAAGGAAGACCTTTCTCTCTGTCTCTCTCTCTCACTGTCCACTCTGCCTGTCAAAAAAAAAAAAAAAGAAACTCTGAAAGAGAGGGGCCGGCACTAGTGGGTTAATAGCTGTGTGCAACACAGGCATCCCATGTCAGCAGAGTGCCAGGTAAGGCCCGGATGCTCTGCTTCTGTTCGCCGCCCACGTGGGAGACATACATGGAGTTCCTGGCTCCTGGCTTCCTCCTGACCCAGCCCTGGCTGGTGCTGCCATTTGCAGGGTGCGCCAGTGGATGAAAGATCTCTTTCTTGCTCTCTCTCTCTCTCTCTCTCTCTCTGAAATAAAGAAATCCTTAAAGAACAAAAAAAAGAAAAAGCTCTGAAAGAGAGTGGAGAAATAAGAGGCAATATTTTCATCTACCGATAGTATTTTGTGGCATAGAGGGTTTTTTTCTAAATTATTTTCTGCAATGATGATGACACTGGTGACTCAAGCATGCGATCTATGCAGGTACTTCAAAAATGTCATGGGACATAGAATTAAAAGATAAGTTTATCTTGATGCAAAATAGTGTTGGAATCTCTCCATATGAGGGGTCTTCCCTCCTCTCCCTCCCATCGGGAAGTAGGCCTGGATTGCGTCCCCAATTCCCACCCAACCTTGGCCAACTGTGGACATTTGAGGACTGAACCAATGGATGGAAACTCATATTCTCTCTGTCTCTCAAATACATATATAAATAAATAGTTCATGGAAACATTTATTATGAAAAAAGTGCACACAAGTTTCAAATTCCATTTCGGCATCAAAATAAACTCTTCCAATTCCATTGCCCACAAACATCTTGAAGCAGCCTCATCTATGCCTCCAAAACGAAAAATAGCTATTTAGGAAAAATGGGCAAATATTAAACATCAAACTCCGCCCTCCACATGTAAGCGGTGGAGGAAACACAAACTGAGAAGCCCACCTGAAAGCTGTGCAACCTAAGCCAGCTTCCTCCTCCGCCATAATCAGCCAGAAGAGGTTCCCTGGCCGGGTTCCCTGGTGAAGCAGGGCTCAGGTAAACCTGGTTTTGAGGCTCTGGCAAAACTTTTTGCTGCATTTGGGGGGCCTGTTGTAAATCCACTGCCATTTCTCTAGGGGACTAAGTGCTGTGTTTATGAAGGAAAGCAATGAAAATCAGCATATCAGAGGGAAATTGCTTTTTCTAGAGAAGGGTCCCATGTAGTTCACCCACGCATGCACTTCCCTTAGCGCTGTGCTAATGCTGGCACAAGTATTTTTCCACTGTGGTGCATGCACAAATCATGTTTCCTCAGCCTTGCAAGAGAAAATATTTACACACTCTTTCAAAGTAAAAGTGTTAGGGTTTGAAGGAGTTTTCTGGATTATTTTTATAGAGCTCTGAGCTGACTAAATGCATAACTTCTCTACCATAATTGTTCCAAAACAACTTTTATTCAATCTATCACAAAACAAATATGAGAGACTAAGGTATACTTTTTTAATCTGTTTCTGGAAAATAAAGGGCATTTAGAAATGGGTGTTGAGGCACATTCCATCTAACCTCAATTAATTTGTTGATTTAGTTTTTGCTAAAAAAATGAAATACTACAGTTGGCCTGTTTAGAAGGAATGGGTATAAAGCATGTATTGAGTATGTTTTGGAAGGAACTTTCTCTGATGTCAAAGAAGTCCTGTGTCCTCAGTTCGTAGCACATTCTGTAGTTATTTCACGATGAGCAGTGGTGGTTAGGGGAAAACAAACCTGCCAGCTGGGAACTTAGATCCAAGCAAAATGGCTCCATAGGAATGAGCCCAAGGTCAGACTTGAGACAGGTTTTGGGTTGCATGGGATGTGAATTTTAAAGTTGTTCAGGTGAAATGTATGCTGCAAAGGGTCGGCGTTGTGGCGTAGTGGGTAAAGTTGCCACCTGCAGTGTTGGCATCCCATATGGGCGCCGGTTCGAGACCTGGCTGCTCCACTTCTGATCCAGCTCTCTGCTGTGGTCTGGGAAAGCAGAAGAAGATGGTCCAAGTCGTTGGGCCCCTGCATTCACGTGGGAGACCCAGAAGAAGCTCCTGGCTCCTGGCTTCGGATCGGCACAGCTCCAGCCGTGCAGCAAATTAGGGCGTGAACCAGCAGATGGAAGACCTCTCTCTCTCTCTCTTTCTCTCTCTCTCTCTCTGCCTCTCCTTCTCTCTGTGTATAACTCTGACCTTCACATAAAATAAAATAAATAAATCTTAAAAAAGAAAGAGAAATGTATGCCATGAGTACTAAGAGTTTGAAACACTAGCCACGAGGGAAAAGATGAATTTCAATGGCTTAAAAATCACTTCTCAGGATTTTGATATATAATGTATGAAAAGCACAGAGGAAGTGCTTGTAACTGCAGACACACACCGTGGAGCTGGCATAGCAAAGGCCTCACTTTGATTAGTCCATTGGGGAGTGGGCCTGGGAAGGATGCTGCCACAGAAGGCAATGCATGAGGAGAAGACCTCAAAGGAGCACACAGCAGGGGCCGCCAATCCCTCCCCACCCCCGCCCACCCCCCCCCACCCCCCCACCCCCCCAGAGCTTCCAGAGGAGTTCACATCCCCAGGGGTCTGAGAGCTGGAGGGACAGAGCTGAGGAGGTAAAAGGACAGCGCGACCTGAGGGTGGGGCTCTGGGCTGCTGAGGGGCTGCCCTGTGATCAGGCTCTAAACCCACTGCCTCTAGGGCATGAGACACAAAGCATTCCCCGCCCCCCTGCATCACCCTGCCTAGCCAATCAGACATTTCACTTCCCACCAGTCTCTCTCCTTCCTCAAGAAAATAGGACACACCCACGTGGTGGAATGAGAAGGTGAAAAGGTCATGCAAAGATGGCCGCTGAGGTGCAAAGTTCATGCCAAGATGGCCGCTGACAACAGAAACTGCCTGGCAATAGGCTGTGATTGGATGGCTTCAGAAACCACATGGCAACAGAGCCTGACTGGCAATAGGCTGTGATTGGATGGCTTTGGAAACTGCCTGGCAACAGGCTGTGATTGGTTAGGGCATAGACCGCCCCTTGACTGGATTGGCTGCCTTGGCTATATAAGCAGCTGTAGCAACTGAAATAAACGAGTCTGCGGGCTGCTGGCCTCAGGCCTGCTTTCACCCGACTCCTGGGGTCTGTGAGGTGACTCTGCGCCTCTTGAGCCCACCCTGCTCCTCTTCTCAGAACGAATCCTCTCAGAAGAAATCTACCGCAACACACCCAGAACACTTTCTCACTGATTTCCAGTTCCCAATGCAACCACACAGCCCTTGGGTGGGGAGCAGAGTGGAGCAAAATGTATCTCTCCAGCCCCCAAACTTCCCTGGGTCCCTAGGGTCTACACCGAGGAGTGGGCCACGAGACACTCACACACTAGATGAACTGGGAGCTACTTGCAGGCTCAGGCTGCTGTCACAGGATTGGATAGGGGCAGTGACAGGGCCTGGTGCCCAGCAGGGAGCCCGCAGAAAGTCAAGCGCTAGAACAGGGACAGGGGCCCTCTAATCTACCCCGAGCCCCAGTGTTAGGGTTTGACTATAATTTGGCCTCTGAACTCATGCAGGACTTAAACTCCCAAATCATAAGTTAACGGCACTAGCAGGGTGGAAACTGAGTCCATTCTGGCATCTAGGATGCGGAGCTAAAGAGAGGGCCTTAGGTCACTGGGGACATGCCCTCCAATGGTAGCTCTCAGAGGAGGGTTGTTGTAAAAGCCTGAGTTTGAGACCAGCTGACTCTCTGCTTTCCCATTAATCCTGTGGTCATGCATTGCACACGTTCCACCGACACCATCGGCCACTCTCATGAGAAGCTGAACCAATGGAACTGGCCAATCCTGGACTCGCACCTCCAAAACTTCCAGCTGAAAACAGCTTTTCTCTTTTAAAGTTAATGGCCTCAGGCCTTTTACTACAGCAATGAAAAGCTGACTCCTACAGCTAACAAAGGGGAGGAGGAAGGGAGGATTGCAGGGGGCATGTCTTCTCCTCCTCCTTGTCTCCTTCTCTCCTGCTCCTCACCAGTCCCACTTCTGTCACCTCCAATGCACTTGAACTGGAGACCCCCCTCTGGAAAGGGAAATTAGGAGAGGGTGGTTCCAAATAGTCCTGGATCGAGGGAGGACAGAGAGGGAGCAGGCAGGAAACTCTCACACCGGGCAAAACGGACCTAAGACTTTATATTGGGCTCAGAAATCTCTGCAAACCCATTTCCCACTGTCCTTTACATTGAAGTCCAGGACTGACTCTAAAACAAACTACATGATCTGAAAAAGTCACAAGCATAATCCAGACCCACACGAAATTATTAAGAGTAGTGTGGATTTATGTCCTTACAAATAAAAGATTGCAACTTGATATTTACCACTAGAAAAGAGCAACCCACTTCAACTAGAAAACCTTTCTTGAGGTCCAAGCATTCCTCCAAGTAACTTCTTCTGAAGCTGTGCTTTATAGGAACAGTGAGTTGGCTAGAAAAACTCAACATGCTAAGTCTCACTGCTTAACTATGGATGCTGAATTTATCTCTGTTTTGATTATTGTTTTTACACCCAAACTATATTCAGTAGCTCTTCCCCCAACACCACCACCCTGCTCACTTACCATCATGCTCTGTTCACTCCATTATACTCATTGTGTCTCCATCATTTACTGTCAACGGGTTCCTTTGCACCTTTTAAAGCAAGGGGTATCTTATTCATCTCAATGTGTTCCCCACGGGCACTCCACTTAACCAGGTGAGCCCAGAAACACACAACAGGGCTTCGTACACATGAGGCATACTTACTAAAGTATTCAGTTGGGTTAGGCCACTGCTTGGGATGCCCTCGGGATGCCCTCATCCCAAATTGAAGTGCTCTTTCTAATCCCAGTTACTCCAACTCTGATTCACCTTCTTGCTAATGCACCAGGGCAGGCAGCAGATGTTGGCCTCAAGTACCTGGGCCCCTGCCACCCATGTTGGAAACTCAGATGGAGTTGCTGGCTCTTGGCTCCTGGCGGCAGCCTGGCCAAGATCCAGCTGTTCCAGGCATTTGAAGGAAGAGCCAATAGATGGAATATCATTCCTCCCACCCCTCTGTCTCTCCCTCTCTGTCACTCTGCTTTCAAATCCATAATAAAATCTTTTTAAGAACATATGCAGTAAACTGGAAAACAAGTCCCTTTAAAATTAGGTAAATTAAAAAGAATATGGAGGGCCAATTACATAGTAAATATTCCGTAAATACTAGTTGATCATTTGGAAAGACTCCCATATCATTCCAATGACCATGATTGTAAAGGACATTGTTATCAGTGAAACACTGAAGCAAAGAGTTTCTTTCTCAGGTATTTCTGCAAGCCACATGGTTATACCTCAAGAAGAAGGCCATCTGTTCCTGCTTCAAAAATATCAGTGGCTCCCTCAATTCTCCAGTATTTTGACTTTGGAAGAGTATATCTTGTTTATGGACAAACCCAACTGCTTTAAAAGGGGTTGAAAACCGCAGAACAAAAATGTATTTTATTATCTTTACCTGCCTTAGAATATCTTACACATTAACGTTTCAGGTTTATTTCCATTTGAATCTAATTTAAAGTGCAAGATGACGTCTGGAAGATTTTTAGAAAAAGGGCTGCTGCATTCCAATTTGTGCACTGAGTATGCTTTTGAGGAAACTGTGTTTGGCTAAAGAACTGACAATGTGCCATGTGAAGAGCCTAATAAGGAAACACTACTTACTAGTGATAGGGCTTGGTGAGACTGAAGATTGGTTTTGTCAGCTGACTTACTTGAATGTAGTTGTCAACAACTCCCCAAGCAAAGTCACAGGGAAAGGTCCCTTCTAGGGGTTGATTTTCAGGTAAAGGAGGGAAGCCATTTTTCTCTATCAGCTTTTGGTAGAACAAGGCTGAAGACTTCGGCAGCAACTTCTTATCCTGACTCAGAAAGTCAACATAGAAGAGTCCCCGTCTGATGTTGTATCCTCGGTGCCACTCAAAACCATCCATGAGGGACCACGCTGTGTACCCGATGACATCCACCCCATCCAGCCTGATGGCTGCAAAGGGAAGAGGAGACAGGAGCAACATGACCTTCACTGATCACTCGCCGGGGACTTTATTACTTAAAGACAAAAATTAAGTTTAATTCTTCTTGTTTCAGAAGCCAACGATTTTTCTTATTGACAAAAGATTCTAGTCCTATCTAGGTAATTCCACAAATAAATGTCTCACAAATAGAGCATTCCCAAATCTGAGACAGTTCCTTATTTCCAATGGGTGCTCTACAGGGCTAGGGAGAGGTCTTGTTCCACTGTGTACCCTAGCATTGTGCCTGATGCAGTAAAGGAAGAAAGTCATTAAAATAATGAACTATTATTTTCTCTATGAAATGTGGATTATGCTTTTTCTTTTAATAATGCCTTTTTTGGACAAAACACTGTATTTAGAGCAAAACTGATACACACAGCATTTCTTTTCTTTTTTGAATGTTAGTGATATTTGTCTTTCTGTGTCCACCTTATTTCACTCAATATGATGCCTTCCAGTTCCAACCATATTCCTACAAATTGTAGAATTTCATTCTTTTCTATAGCTGAATGATATTGCATTATTATATAAAATATATATCATATTCTCTTTATCCATTTATTTGATGGCAGACACCTTCGTTAATTCCATATTTTGGCTGTTGTGAATACTGCTGCTATAAACATGGTAGAGCGTGTATCTCTTTAATACAATTAATCCATGCTTTGGGGGTTAATGCATGCTTTTATTTGAGCAAAACAATAACTCAAAAACATGTAGGGAGAGCTACATAGCCTGGGATTTGTTGTATGCTTTAGTCTAAGGATCTGGATTAACAACTCTGAAAATACGCAATTTCTAACATTATAATCCAGTTTTTCAACTACAAAATTAGTTTTAAGTGTTAATTTACATTCCTCAGAAACCCTGAATATGTAAGGTGTTACCTAAATACATTCCTACTGTTGCCAAAATCTACATTATGATTAAAAATATAAATCCACATACTTTATTATAGATAACCCTACATTATTTTTCCAGTGGATTTTGGCAGGAAATGATAATTTTACCTGAATCCTACCTTTTAATGTTTCCATTATGAACTTTTTGAGGTAGTACATGTATTTGGCATCATCTCTCTTGGTGGTCCCTGAGACAAACCAGCCATTTTCCACAATAAATATCTGAGGATGGTTATATTCCAGGGCAATCCAGGAAAGCAGTTGCCTCAGGCTGGGAGATTCTAACTGGCGGAACTTCATTTGAGGATCCAACAATTGGAAGCTCAAGGTTGGTCCAAAGGAAAGAGCAAAGAAGTCAGCTGTTCCCTTGATGAACTTTTTCTCGGCTTCAGTAAAATCAGGCAGAAGAGACGAAAGGTTATTCTTCATGCTCTCAGGATAGTCTCCATCGATAAATATGGGTCTAGCGAACCAGCCTAGTACAAAGTCAAGAGATTTTTGACATTCTTTGATGTTGTGGTCGGTCCTTCTTCGAGGAATGATCCAGTGGGAGCCTAGAGCAATGGACACCTGGCCTCCCTGGGTTGGGCGGAAAGAAGTATTGTAGAGATGCCAGATTTTGGCATGAGCCTGTGAAGAGAAAAACCATGGTGACCTTAGCTCTGATTGTGTGGGAAAATGTGATACATGTTTTAATCCCCAATTCTACTTGTATCTGTTTTTCATCAAACCTAATCTAACGACTAACCACACAATATGAAAATCAGCTGGAACCAATAAATTATTTTGGACGTAGATCACCTCACATTGAGTTGCTACCATGATTGGGCTTATTTTGATTGTTTTTCAGCAGTCAGTGGAAAAACATGAATTTCTTGTGTGTATAGTTATTATTCATATTTTGAAAAGTTAATGAAATAAGAATTTGGGATACTATCTTATGACTTAATTGATTTTGGATTATGTAGTTTTTAATTACTGGGTTGCATGAAAAGAACCAATCCCACAACTGGGATCACACCAGGAATTTCTAAATAGGATTAGAATTTTTTTTATCCTAAGAGACTGGGAGTTTTCAAACTGACTCAACTTGTTGGAGTCAATTTAATATTTCTTGTTCATCTCTCATAGCTAAAATTCTAACACATGTCCCTATAATCTTTGTTCTTCTCTAAGATTCAGCACAATAAATTAAGGGGCCAATTCCAATATCTAACCTTGGCCCACTCTCCAGAACTCTGGGATGGTGCTGGCTTCCCACAGATCAGGATTTGAGGTACAAGCCAAAAGCAAAGACTAGCTAAATAGGCTGCAAAGAAATGATAGTCAATCAAGAGTTTTCTACAGCAATGAAAAGGGTTTTGCCTCTGTAAAACCAACTTTATACTCCCATAAAATCTTACTGACTTCTGATATCTTATTTTCATGTATTCCCTTTTTATTTACCAAGTGAGGATTATGGAGATTTTATTTCTCCCATACTTGAATTACGTTTCAATTTACTTTTGAATTCTTCGATTTCATTCTCCCCAGTTTCCTACAAATATGAGTGCTATCAGTCTTTTATTCTCCTAACATATCCTCTTTGAAAACTCCGTTTTAATTCTGTTTGACTCTGTATATGCTTTAAAATGATCATGCCAATTTTCATCCCACTCCCTGGGTCTGAGGCAGTTCTTTTGCTCAGTGATCCAAATACCCTTTTCATTTTCCCTAAATACGCATCTCATGGTTCATTTCAGTGCAGGCGTCCAAGAGTGGCCTCATCACCATTCTTATGAGTTCAGCCAAACATTTCAATGGGATAAGGTAGTTTATGTCTAATTTTTATTTTTAGTATTTTAGTGAATATCTACCATGTTTCATTTCTCTGTATGTATCTTTTTTCATGACCTGAAGCAGCTATCTATAAGCTAAGAAGGAAATATAGAATAAAATGTTGATAACACAATAGCTATTGCCTATGTGAGCCAAGAAACCAGGGACTCAATCATGCTACATTGTTGCTAGCTCTGTAGTATCTGCTGCCCTTCTCCATCTTCCTCCACCTCACCCTTCCCCACTGGCAGGAAATCTCGTGATATGGTTGAAGAGGGAAACAGAAAACCAAGGGAGAAGTCCAGGCTGGTTCCGTAATCCACCTCTTGGGATGTAGAGCCAGGGGATGTTCCCAGTTTGGCCCAACAGGATGCACAGGAATAGTCAACAAATGCTGAGCAGGGAAAGCTGAAGGGCCGGGCAGCTGGGGGGTAACCCAAGACTTTCCCCACCTGGGTCAGTCTTGCCGTTTGCTCAGTGATCCGGGTAGCTGAAGTCAGATAGTAGAATTGTTTGTAATCATGAACCGCTGCTTCCAACCTCAGGGGCTCAGATGTGGTTCACAGGAGGATTAGCGAGGAAATGCTAAGTGACTTGGACCACCAAGAAGGGCACACGTGATCAGTGATACGTCTTCACTTTTTAGTTGTGTGCCTTTGGCCACATTACTTAACCTGGGCAGGTAAGTCCAACTTTCCCTGGCCTCTCACAGTGTTGCTCATGCATAAAATAAGATCATTTATGTAAAATTCCTAACACAGAAATTGAGACAGCAGGGTCTCCACTAAACGCTTCTTCACTCTCTCCTAGAAGAATCAACAAAACAAAAAGGATGAACGTTGCAGGTAGAGGAAGCACCACCTGCTAGCACCCATGGCGGGATGCAGTGTAACAAGACCTGGGGTTTGGATCTGAATTCCTCCCTGTTACCAGTGTGGGCCTCAGTTATCTCTCTACAAATGAGGACAGCATCTATTCTCCCATGAGGACGCCGTGAGGATGAAATGATGGGATGCAAGTGGAGGTGGCTAGGAAGCAGGTCATTATTTCAGAGAAGGATACGTGTGCTGCACTGGAAAGCAACCCGGATGTCATTTGGTTTAATCATGCATTCATTCCACTCCAAACCCCTACTGGATGTGTTATCTGACTGCTCTTTATAGCAACAAAATTTGGCCATCCTTGCATAGCACCTTCTCCCACAGGTCCCCCCAAACCCATCCAACCCACTACACTGAGCCGTACACACCTCATCTAGGTGCTGCCCTAATCGTGGACCTCAGCCCTCCCATCATCTGCTGCAGGTGACGACGCATCCCTCTCTGGACTGAGCTCTTGGGGGAGTTCCTGCTTCCCCTCTTTGGCACACGGGAGTGCCATTGTCTGTTAAACTGAACTGAACTCTGAGTCATCGGCTCCTCAGAAGGCGGTTCACTCCACTTACAGATGGCAGATTTGAGAAATCAAATAGTAGGAGGCAGACTGTGGGATTTAGGGTGTTGCAACAACTAAGGATGATTAATGATTAATGGAGAAATGGTTATGTATGGCCTTTCATTGCTTTTGATTTATTCCAGGTACATTAATCTTATAAGCCTATTGCCTTAAGATAGAGATTGAATAAAGCTATTAACAAGAACTCAGAGAAATAATTTACTGTATGGGCAAGAATGTTTGCCTAAATACTATTTCTAATTGGAAGACAAGTCAAATGCCCAAAATCCAAATATATTTACAGCCATATGAGAATATGTTAATACATGGTGGTATAAAATATTACTATTCAAACACCATAAATAATGCAAAGAAATATGTACTTACATGTACAAAGTGTTTCTGAAATACTAACAACAACAACAACAACATAAAAAACAGGTTACAAAATGGGAAGAGGAGTTTAAAAGCATATTTATTAAGGAAAATACATACAAAAGTCTGAAAGGATATATAACTTGTTAAAAGCCATTTTAGGGAAAGATTATGTGCAGTATAATTTTTTTCAGTTTACCTATCTATATATTTTTCATTTTCTTTTTTTTTTTTTAAAGATTTTATTTATTTATTTGACAGGTAGAGTTACAGACAGTGAGAGTGAGAGACAAAGAGAAAGGCCTTCCTTTCATTGGTTCACTCCCCAGATGGCCGCAACGGCCGGAGCTGTGCCAATCCAAAGCCAGGAGGCAGATACTTCTTCCTGGTCTCCCACATGGGTACAGGGGCCCAAGAACTTGGGCCATCCTCCACTGTTTTCCCAGGCCACAGCAGAGAGCTGGACTGGAAGAGGAACAACCAGGACTAGAACCGGCGCCCATATGGGATGCTGGTGCCGCAGGCGGAGGATTAACCTAGTGCACCATAGCACTGGCCCCTATATTTTTCATTTTCTACCATAAGCATGTATTGCTTTGGTGATAAAAACATTAAAATTCAAAGACAGAAAATGGTTCAGAACAGCTGGATGCCAGGCTCCCTGATTTATGAGAGACCCTCTGATCTAACTAACCCTTGCCCACAGCTCTCCAGTCTCTGCTTCAGAGTCCAAGGCCCAGGGAAACCCAACTTGAAGTCCTGATTTTCCCAAGGCTTCCACATTCCCATGGGTGCAGCTCCCAAAAGTATGCTTGACCCCTGCCCATTGCATCCACTTTCACCCACATTTCCAAACTCAGCTCAGATACACCACCTCCAGGAGGCCTTTCCTGGCATCTTCTCTCCTCAGCCTTAGCTAAACGTTCACTGTGTGTGTGTTTGCAGCTGACCTCTATCGAAGATCTTAACCATATTCTGCTGCACTTTTGTGAGGCTCTGGGTTGCAGGCACTCTGGACATGGACTGGGTCATTCATCGCTCTGTACTCAGATTCCAGCAGAGTGTCTGGGACAGAGCAAGCATTCTACAACAGATAGGGAGGAATGAAGGCTGGCAGGAAGATCAAACCAGATTGAAAGGTCTGGGACAGATGCAGCATTTTTCTGAGCTGAAACAGAAAAAGTCTCATATGATACTGGCTCTAGTTCATTTCCAAATCCCTGAAGGACAGCATCCAGGCACATGTTTTGAAAATAAAAGAGAGGGAATTTGACATGAAAGGCCTCTGAGAATGATACTGCATCGTCTCACAACGTCTTAATGATCCAATTGGGGTATAAATCACTCTGGTATGTGATGTTCCTCTTGCTTCCTTACCACCCTCGGTTTAGAGTTTGAAATATGGTGTCTGAAATATCTAGGAAAAATGTGGTCTTTCTTTCCACCAATCAGCTAGTGTCCTCAAATTTCTGAAATCCAGGAAAATACTCTTAATCTCATAGCGCATCTAAACATTTTCTCTCTAATTTGTAAGCTCATTGTCAGTTACCTATTTGTATCTTTCACAGAATCCAACACAAAGTTTCACATCAGCGGGGAATGAAGGGTAATGCCGGCAGTGAGCCTGTGTCCACTCCAGCTTTCTGCCTTGGGTCCTATTCCAGACCTGGGGGAGGGAAATGAAACCAAAGCAATTCAATAGCAGTCCCACCACCTGGAGAAGGGTGAAGCCCGAGGGGACGGCTGTGGAAGCAAGTTAACATCCCGCCCCAGAAGATTCTGGGAGGTTTAGCAAAAAGAAGCGGCTCCATGTCTGAGAGCTGAGTACCAAAGGTGGCGCAGGACCGCAGAGCACTGAAATTCCCCGTGGAGAAGCAAGGCTGAGCACTTCAGGCATGAAGCTGGAACTCAGACAAAGCATACCTGAGGAGTAAGGACAGAACTGAAATTGACCTGAAGTGAATTAGAACTGAAATGAAAGCGAAAGGCAAGCCTGACATGATCAAGTGAGTCCCCTTGGAACAGGACTCCCTGGCAGAACAAAACACCACTCTCTAAAAGAAGACACTAGCCAGATTATATCATGTGTGATTCATAGTGTCTGGAACATAATAATAATAATAGTAATAATAAACTAGACAAGTGAAAAGAATGGGAAAATGAAATCTCAAGAAAAAATAAAGTTGGGGCTGGCGCTGTGGCGTAATGGGAAAAGCCGCTGCCTGCAGTGCCAGCATCCCATATGGGTACTGGTTTGCGTCGCAGCTGCTCCTCTCCTGATCCAGCTCTCTGCTATGGCCTGGGAAAGCAGTAGAAGATGGTCCAAGTGCTTGGGCCCCTGCACCTGCATGAGAGATCCTGAAGAAGCTCCTGGCTCCTGGCTTTGGTCTGGCCCAGCACTGGCTGTTGCAGCCATTTGGGGAGTGAGCCAGTAGAAGGAAGATCTCTCTATATATCTCTCCCTCTATGCCTTTGGTATAAATAAAATAAATCTTTATTTTTTTATTTAATAAATGTGAATTTACAAAGTGCAACTTTTGCATTGTTGTGGCTTCCCCCCACTCCCAAAATAAATCTTTAAAGAAATGTTTAAAGATTTCAAGGAAAAGATAGATAAAATGAACAAATGGAAAATAACAGTGATGGTCCAAGTCCTTGGGCTGTTGCACCCGTGTGGGAGACCCGGAAGAAACTCCTGGCTCCTGGCTTCGGATCGGCGCAGTTCCGGCCATTGCGGCTAATTGGGAAGTGAACCAGCAGATGGAAGACCTCTCTCTCTCTCTCTGCCTCTCCTCTCTCTGTGAAACTCTTTCAAGTAAAATAAATAAATCTTAAAAAAAAAAAAAAACTAGATGGGACAAATAGAAAGCAAATATCAGATGGTATGCATAAACCTAATTGCATCAATAAACACTCAAATAAACATACAGTAAATGTTCCAAGTCCAAGACAGATGCTATCAAAGTAGATTTTGAAAAAGTAAACTCCAACTACATTCTATGTATAAAAATATACTATAAACATAAAGCCTTAGACAAAAGAAAAAGGGTGGAAAGATATACCATGTAAACAGTAAGCATTAAAAAATGGGCATGGGTTTAACAGGTGTTTGAGACAACGGTTAAGATGCCACTTGGGCTTCCCACAGCCCATGTCAAAGTGCCTGGGTTCAAGTCCTGGCCCTGCTCCTCATTGCAGCTTCCTGCTAATACACACCTCAGGACATAGCAGATGATGGCCCAAGTACTTAGGTCTCTGCCACCTCCATGGGAGCTCTGAGTTCACTTCTGGGATCCTGACATTGGCTACTGCAGACGTCTGGGGAGTGAACAAGTAGATGGAAGATCTTTCTGTTTCTGTTTCTCTCCCCCTCTCAAACTGTCTATCTGGATTTCAAATTTTAAAAAATGAAATAAATAAAATAAAAGCTGGCATGGCTATATGAATAAAAAAATAGACTTCAAGAAAAAAGTATTCCCACATATTAAAATAGGTATTCCATAACGATGAGAGGATCAATTCATTTAAAACACACACAATTCATTTAAAACACAGATTCTAAAGGTGATGCTACTAGAACTTCAAAATGCATATAGCAAAAATCCATAGAGGTGGGAGCTGAGAGCCATGGGGGTTGTGGTTGGGGTCCTAATGACTCCTCTGACAGTACAACTCCATGCTAACGTGCCTAGGAAGTAGCAGATCATGGCTCAACTATTTGACTTCCTGCAACAGCTTCAGCTTGGCCCAGTTCCAGCTGTTGTGGCCATTTGGAGCATGAACCAGCAGATGAAAGATTTTTTCTCTCTTTGTCTCTGTCACTCTTTCAAATACACAAATGAATCCGTTTTTAAAATTCACAGAATTTTCTAAAAATTGACAATTATTGTTGCAGATTTTTAACTCCCCTCTAACTGATTAGCAAAACAAAATCAGTAATTTATGGACTCTCTAAATAATATGATCATTCAACTTGACAGCATTAGGTCAACACTAAATATTTGGAAGAGTACTCATGTATACTTTCAGAATGATCATGACTATAAATCACACGCTGGGCCATAAGACAGATTTCAAGAATTAAGCAACACATTGAAACTTAGAAAGAAACTGTAACCAGATGAAATTAAATTACAAAGCATCAACTAGAAAATCCATCACATATTTGGAAATTAAATACACATTTCTAAGCAATCTATAACTGAAAGAAAAAAAAATTTAAAGTAGAATTAGGAAACATTTCAAACTGAATGATAAAAAATGAATTAAAATTTGTAAGATACAGTTAGAATTAAAAAAGGAAATTTGTGATTTTACACACTAATATTAGAAAATGAAAGCTATCTAATAACCAGAGATCTAAAGTTTCACCTTTAGCAATTAGGTTTAAAAAGAGCAATTTTAATCCAAAATAATGAGAATCATGGGAACAATGGAATTAAAAGCTAATAGCTATGAAATAGAAAATGAATAACAGAGAAATTTAACAAAGGTAAAAGTTATTTGCTTGAGAATATTAATAGAGTTGACCTATTCTTACTGTAAATTAAGAAAAATTTGAAAATATAAGTAAAACTGTAAGAAATAAAACAAGAATTATGGTTGCAAAAAAATAAAATATTACAAAAACTTTATGCCAAAAAATTGACCACTTATATAAAATGCACAAGTTCCTTTAAAAATATAAGTTGTTAAATCTGACACAAGAACATACAGAAACTTTTAATTGATCTATATCAAATAAAGAAATTAAATTCATCATTAAAATTCTAACACAAACAATTCTAAACCCTGATCGTTCTACTTTGTGAGTTCTATCATATGTTTAAGGAAAATATAAAATACAAGTTCCACAAAAGCTGTGTTAGAGAATGGAGATGAAAACACTCCCAACTCAATTTCTGAGGTAAATGTAACTAAGCCTGATTTTAAAATCTGACAAAACTATTACAAGAAAATTAAAAGCCATTATCTGTGGAATACTGATGCAAAAATGCTTAAAATATTAGGAAATCAAACTCAGCAATATAAAAAGATAATGCAACAAGAGAGATGAGATGACCATACTAATATCAGACAAAATATAATTTACGTCAAAAATTATTATAAGAAACAAAGAAGGACATTCAAAATTCGGTGAAAGCACCAGCCCATAAAGACAATATAACAATTATGAACACAAAGAACCCCAAAATATCTGACACAAAACCTGACAGAATTGGAAGAAAAAAATCCACCATTCAATAATAATTGTTGAAAACTTCAGTACTCTGCTTTCAATAATCTACAGAAAATATAGACAGATGATCAATAAGGAAATAAAATTCTTTAACATTACTATAAATAAGAGCTAACACATACATAGTACATTCCATTGAACTAAAGCAAAATACATGTTTTTCTCAAGTGCATGTAGACACTCTCTGGGATAGGTCATGTTAGGCCAAAAACAAGTCTTAATAATTTTTTTAAAGATTGAGGTCTTAAAAACTATTTTTTATCACTACAATTAAATGAAGCTAGACATCAACAACAAAAGGAAAATTGGAAAATTCACAGGTATATGTAAAGTAGACATTATATACTCTTGAGCAACCAATAGGTCAAAGAAGTCACAAAGGATTAAAGAAATGTTGAGATGTATTTTAAAAATAAGTAAAAAAAACCTAAATATATAGCATACTAAAACTTATAGGGTGCAGTAAAAAAGCAATGGTCAGAGGAAATTTTATAGCTATAAATGCCTACATTAAAAATCAAGAAATATCTGAAATCAATAACAGACTTCTGTCTTAAGAAAATAGAAAAAGAAGAGTAAACTAAATACACAGCACGCAGAATAAAGGAACCAATAATGATTAGAGTGTATATAAACAAAACAGACAGCAGAAAAATAACAATCAAAAGTTGGTTCTTTGAAAAGATCAACCAAATTGACAAATTAATAAAATCAGAATTGAAAGTGGAGACATCACTACTGACCTTTTCAGTATATTTATTTCTGCAATAAGAATTACAAGAAAATAATATGACTAATTGATATCAACAAATTAGGTAATATAGATGAAATGGACACATTCATAGATGCATACTAACTACCAAAAGTGGCTCAAGAGGAAACAAAAAATTTGAACAGATAGATGAGAGACCAAGTCAGTAATCCAAAATCTCCCAACTCAGCAAAGCCTAGGATCAATGGCTATAATAGTGAAGTGTATCAAATATTTAAAGAATTAAGACTATTCTCAAGCCCTTCCAATTAGGCAAGGAAGGAACATTTACTAACTTATTCTCTGAGGCCAGCATTATCTTGAAAACAAAGCCAGATAAAGACATCAAAAGAAAAAAATAGTTATAGATCAACAACCCTTGTGAACATATACATAAAAAACCTTAGAAAAATACTTAAAAAAAAAAAAATCCAGAACCATATTGAAAAGATTGTATAGCATTATCAAGGAATATAATGGCAGTTCAATATATGAAAATTAATCGATATAAATACATCACATTAACAGAATGAGGGGGCAAACCCACATGATTGGTGTCAGCACTGGCACAGCAGGTTAAGTGGCTACCTTCAGTGCCAACACCCCTTATGGGAATGCTGATTCAAGAGTTTGAGTCATGGCTACTGAGCTTCTGATGCAGCTTCCTGCTACTGTGCCACCCATATGGGAGATCAGGATTGAGTTCCTGTCTCTGTGCTTCAGCTGGGCCCAGATCTGGCTGTTGTGGCCATTTGGGGAGTAAACCAGCAGATGCCTGCATGACTGGAGAACTCGATTAGAAGGATAAATTCATGGCCCCCACTGACTTTTGAGTCTGGCCTGGAGGGCTGGTGTGGGGCAGAGAGCCCACTTAGGCCAGTGAAACACTTTATTGAGGTACCCAGACTTGACTTGCCCAGGTGGAGCATTGACCAACCCCTATCAGGTAGGCAGCTGGTTCTAGGAACACCACAGCTCTTTCTATGGACTGAGGAGACTTGTGGTGCTAGAGTGGATGTCCTGCTCCCTGCAACCATGAGAGAATTGGACCCTGTGAATGTGGCAACTCTGTGATTGGATGATGGGCATTCGATAGGGTGTGCCTTGGTCTTTGGGCACTTGCTTGTCTGGCTTCAGAGGCTCAGGATTCCCTGCTCGCACTGAGGAGCACACAGATCCTCCATGGGTGAGGTGCCCAGGCACTGTGCTCTCATCCTGGGTAGTTGCTTCACCTTGGCAGAGAGGGGCTGTTGCTATTATCACACAGGTGTGATCAATACACCCCCACCCCATGCCAATAGAGGAGATCTACCATGCCCAACTTGGGTGTTACCCTGGACTCTTGCTCCATCCTCAAGGACTGGCTTGAGCTTCCTGGCCCCACCTAGCATATACCTGTGGATATCCATGGAAGGAGCAGATACTCCACTAAGCTACAGAGGAATATTTCAAAGATAAAAGTCAACAGAGGATAAAACCAATGAGTGTTTCCATAAATGCCTAAAAATAAATGTAGAAACACAAGAAACATGAATAAGGAAGACAATAAGATGCCACAAAAGTGATATAACATCACTTTAATATTAGAATGTGAGGATAGATTGATGAAAAGGAATTCAAAAGAATGATCATAAGATTACTCAAAAACCCAGAAGCAAATACATGGAAATACATAAGAAATCCATACACAACAAGGATGGAATTCTGCTGGGAAAGGGATATTGAAGAGAAATCAAACTGAAATATTAGAAAAGAAGAAGTCAATATGTCAAATAGAAAACAGAGGAAAGCCTTAATGAGGACATTGTGAAGCAGAAGAAAGAATATCCAAGCTAGAAGACAAATCCTTGGAAACAGTCAGACAAAAAAAAAAAAAAAAAAAAAAAAAAAAAAAAAAAAAAAAGAAAAGAAAAAAATAGAAAAACTAAAAATAGTGTTTGAGATTTATCAGATACTATCAAATGACCAAACATGCTTTGTCTTAGGAGTTCCTGAGAGAGAATGGAATAGAAGGCCAATTCAGTGAAACAATAGCAAACAGCTTCCCTAATTTGGAGAAAGACAGGGACATCCAAGTACAGGAAGCATATAGAACTTGTAATAGACATTACCAGAAACAATCTTCACCATGACACATTATAGTCAAAGTTTCAACAGTAAAACATAAAGATGCTAAAATGTGCACAAGAGAAATGCCAGATTAACTTCAGAGGATTTTCAATTAGACTCACAGCTGATTTCTTGTCAGAAACACATTAGGCTAGGAGAGAATGGAAAGATATAGTCCAAGTCCTGAAAGAAAAAAACTGTCAACCCAGAATACTGTGCATAATAAAGCTCTCATCTATTAAAAAAAAAAAAAAGATGAAATAAAGATCCTCCAAAGCAAACTGAAACTGAAAGAATTTGTCACCACACATCCAGCCTTACAAACAATACTTAAAGATGTGCTACACAGAGAAACATAGAAAGATAGTTATCATGAAAGAATGTGAAGGCAGAAAATCTCCTAGTAAAAGTACAAAGGAAATCCAAAGCAAACGATAGGAATATTTTTGGAAAAATTGTAGGAATAAGTCATTACTTATCAATAATAACCTCATATGTAAATGGCCTAAACTCTCCAATTAAAAGACACAGTCTGGCTGAATGGATTAAAAACAGGACACATCTATTTGATGCCTACAAGAAATGCACCTCACCAACAAAGATGCATGCAGACTGAAAGTGAAAGAATGGAAAAGGATATTCTCGGCTAATGAGAAGCAAAAATGAGCTAGAATGGAAAAGGATATTCTCGGCTAATGAGAAGCAAAAATGAGCTGGAGTAGCCATCCCAATATCAAAAAAATAGACTTTAACACAAAAACTGTTAAAAGAGACAGAGTAGGTCATTACGTAATGGTCAAGGAATCAATTCAACAAGAAGTTATGACTACAGTAAATGTTTATGCACCCAATGCCAGAATGTATGGCTGTTTAAAACAAATGTTAATAGGTCTAAAGGGAAACATGGGCTCCAATACAATAATAAAGGGGACTTCAACACCCCACTTTCATCAGTGGACAGATCAACTAGACAAAATCAACAAAGAAACACAGGGCTAATCTACCATAATGTCCAAATTGATACCTACAGAACATTTCATCCCACAGCTGCAGAATACATATTCTTTTCATCAGTGCATGGAACTTTCTCTAAGATAGACCATATGCTAAGCCATAAAACAAGTCTCAACAACTTTAAAAAAAAAAATTGAAATCATACCATGTATCTTTTATCACTACAATAAAATTAAGCTGGAAATTAACAACTTCAGAAACTATTCAAACACATGGAGACTGAATAACACATTCCTGAATGAACAGTGAGTCATAGAAGAAATCAAAAGGGAAATAAGGAAAATGAAATAGATATCTTGAGATTTTATTGTTGTCTTTAGCCCTTGTTTATACTCCTGTGGAACTGTGGTCTTTCTACTTTGTTTTTTAGTTGTTGAATATTATGGTTAGTGGTACATTAAGCCCGTGATTATAGAATAAACTAAAATTTTATTTTTTGAAAAATCAAAGAAAAGAAAGGAAGGAGTAGGGTATTGAGGAAGGGAAAGAGGGAGGAATGGAAGTATGGTTATCTTCTTAGAATTGTATCTATGAAATACAGGAAAGCTGATCTCTTTATATTGATAAAAAATTTTTAAAAAGATGCCTCTCTTCCCCCAATCTCTCCCTATCTCCCTTTCAAATAAACAAATAAACTGTAAATAAATCTTTTTAAAAAACCCACATAGGGGCCAGTGCTGTAGTGCAGCAGGTTAAAGTCCTGGTTTCCAGTGCCAGCATCCCATATGGACGCCAGTTCCAGTCCCAACTGCTTCACTCCTAATCCAGCTACCTGCTAATGCTCCTGGAAAAGCAGCAGAGGATGGCCTAAGTCCTTGGGCCCCTGCCCCCATGTGGGAGACCTGGAAGAAGCTCCTGGCTCCTGGTTTGTATTGGCTCATCTCCGGCTGTTGCACCATTTGGAGAGTGAACCAGAGGATGGAAGACACCCCCCCACCAAACCCATTTTAAATAAATAAAATAAATCTTTTTTTAAAAATCCACATGATCATTTCAATGCCAAAAAAGCATTTGACAAAATCCAAAAGTCTTTCTTAGTAAAAACTCTCAGAAAACTAGGAATAGATGGTAACACCCTTAATATGATAAAGCACATTATGAAAAACTTACAGCTAAAACACCTTCAATGGTGAGACTGAAAGCTTCCCTTTTAGATCATGATGAATCAAGACAGGGATGCCTGCTTTCATTATTGTTGTTCTACATTGTGTTGCAAGTCCTAGCCAAAGCAATTAAGCAAGAAGAAATAAATAATCCACAAAAACTATCAGAGATAAGACACAAATTCAGCAAAATTTTAAAGTACAAGATCAACACACAGAACCCAGTTGCATTTCTATTTGACAGCAATGAACTATCCAAAAAGTCAGTTAAGAAAACATTCTATTTATAATGCATTAAAAAGTAACAAAATACTTAAGAATAAATTTAGCCATTCTCACAACTTCTATTTACATGGCACTGGAGGTCTTAACCAGGAGAGTAAAGCAAATTAAAAAAATAAAAGGCACAATGATTGGAAAGGGCAGCGAGGGCTTGTTGCTCCTAGAAAGCATGATTTTCTATGTAGAAATCCCAAGAGATATTTAGAAAAAAGCAGTATAACTAATAAGTGAATTAAGCAAGTTGGCAGAAAACAATGTCTATATGTAAAAATCAATTGTATTTCTACACAAGCAGCAAACAATTGGAAAATGCATTTTGCATACAATACCACCTAAAATAGCACCAAAATTTTAAAATAATTAGGAATAACATAACAAAATGTCACAATACTGCTACAATGGTTTCTATAAGACATTGCTAACAGAAACTAAAGAAAATTTACATAAAGGAGATAATAACATTTTATAGATTGGAAGACTCAATATCCCCAAGTTATCAGTTCTCCCCAAATGGGCCCATTAACTCAACATTATCCCTTCCAAAAATCCTTCTAACTCTGTAGAAACTGATAAGCTGATTTTAAAATACATAGGATATGGCTGGTGCTATGGTGTAGTGGACTGAGCCTCTGCCTCTGTTGCCACAGTCCCATAAGGGCGATGGTTTGTGTCCCAGCTGCTTCCATGTCTGATCCAGCTCTCTTCTATGGCCTGAGAAGGCAGAGGAAAATGGTCCAAATGCTTGGGCCCCTGCACCCATGTGGACGACCAGGAAGAAGCTCCTGGCTCCTGGCTTTGATAGACTAAGCCCTGGCTATTTTGGCCATCTGGGGAGTGAACCAGTGGATGGAAGACCTTTCTCTCTGTCTCTCCCTATTTCTGTTTGTAACTCTAACTCTAAATAAACAAATAAAAATTTTTTCTTTCTTTTTTGACAGGCAGAGTTAGTGAGAGAGAGACAGAGAGACAGAGAGAAAAGTCTTCCTTCTGTTGGCTCACCCCTCAAATGGCTGCCATGGCCGGCGCCTGCGTCAATCCGAAGCCAGGAGCCACGTACTTCCTCCTGGTCTCCCATGCGGGTGTAGGGCCCAAGGACTTGGGCCATCCTTCACTGCACTCCTGGGCCACAGCAGAGAGCTGGACTGGAAGAGGAGCAACCAGGACAGAACCTGGCGCCCCAACTGGGACTAGAACCCAGAGTTCCAGCGCCACAGGCAGAGGATTAGCCTAGTGAGCCATGGCACCGGCCACAAATAAAATTTTTAAACATTAAAAAAATAAAATAAAATTCATAGGATAAAGGACACAGAACAGTTAAGATAACTTAAAAAAGGAAGAACAAAGTGAAACATTCACACTACCTGATTCCAAGTCTTACTGTAAAGCTAAAATAATCAATAAAGAGTGATGTTGTCAGGATAGACAAATAGGTCAAAGCAGCAAATTAGAACATTCAAAAAAAAACTCAGCCAACTGATTTTCAACCAATGCACCAGTGCAATTATATGGCAAAAGGAAAATCTGTTCAACAAATGGTCCTGTGACAATTGAAAAAATATCTAAAAAAAAGATTCTAACCTTAAATCTTATATAAAAATTCATTTGAGACATATTATAGATCCAAATCAAAGTGCTACAACTATAAGGCTTGCAGAACAAAACATAAAAGAATAGCATTTTGATTGTGGGGTAGGAAAAGATTTTTTAGAACACAAAGTACCAAGCATAAAAATTATGATGAATTGAAGTTCACCAAAATTAAAACCTGATCATCAAAAGTTAAAAAAAATGAAAAGGCAAATCAATTCATTTGGTAGAGGAAAATTATGTTTATTATAAATAAATAGTTATATTAAATAATAATATCCAAATAAATACAGATTGGCTATCTCTAATCTGAAAATTCAAAGTTCAAAATGCTCTAAATCTGAAATTTTTTGAGCACTGACATGATATCACAGGGGAATATTCTACACCTGACTTCATGTGATGGATCATGGTCAAACACAGGCATGCTACAATATTGTATAAAATTATCTTCAGGCTATGCATATGAGGTATATATGAAATATGAATGAGTTTTATGTTGAGATTTGGGACACAACTTCAAGATATCTCATTATGTTTGTGCAGTTATTGAAAAATGTGAAAAAACATCTTAAATCCAATCACTAAGCTCCAAGCATTCCAGATAAGAGACATGCAACCTATATAATAACCCCACCAATCAACCGTAAAAGGAAAATAACCTCACTTCCCATCATGAACAAAAGATTTGCATAACCCTTCAGAAGAGAAACTTAATCAATGGCCATGAAGCACAAAGCTCAGCATCAACATCATCAGGGAAATGCAAATCAAAACCACAATGAGCAATCACACACACTAAAATGCCTACAATTAAAAAGGCTGGCAACAAATTCCAGCAAGAATGTAGGGCAGCTAGAACTTTCATACATTGCTGGTAGAAGCAGAAATAGTTCCTCCACTTTCAGAAGCTATTGGGCAATTTCTTATAAAGCTAAAGGTAGACCTTTCCTATAATCCTATAATTCTATACCTAGGTAAATAAGCCCACAAGAAGACTGGGACAATATCAAGATAGAAACTCACCAAAAAATGCAAGTATGCTTGTAGTAGTTTTACTCATAATAGAAAAAAAGCCCAAAACTTTCACTAATGTCCAACACCCGGCCATGACAGCTTTTCAGGCATGGAAAGCCAAGACACTCTGGCAAAAAATGACCTAAATGAAAGATCTCTGTGAGTGAGATCCCAGCCGAAAGAAGGGGCCATCAAAGAAGGAGGTTTCTTTCTTTGAAGGGAAGAGAGGACTTCCACTTTAATTATGGCCTTGCTAAGTAAGATCAGAGTTTGTGAACTCAAGAGGCTTCCATAGCCTTGGCAGCTCATGACAAAAGCCTTGGGTGATTACTGACGTCATAAATAAAGAGTCAATTGTTAAATCAACAACGTGAGACACTGTGCACTTACTCCCCATGTAGGACCTCTGTCCTTAATGTGTTGTACTATGTGAATTAACAGCATAACTAGTCTTCAAACAGTACTTTGTACTTTGTGTGTCTGTGTGGGTGCAAACTGTTAAAATCTTTACTTAGTATAGAGTTGATCTTATGCATATAAAGATAATTAAAAATGAAGCTTAATGAAGAATGGGATAGGAGAGGGAGTAGCAGGTGAGATGGTTTGGGGGTGGTAGGGCAGGTATGGAGGGAAGAACAGCTATAATCCAAAAGTTGTACTTATGAAAATCATATTTATTAAATAAAAGCTTTCTATAAAAAACAGTGTGTCTATTTATGCAACAGAACAGTATTCAACAGTACAAAGAAATAACTGCTGTTTCATAAAATATTATGGACTAATCTAAGAAATATCATGTAAGACAGAAGAACCAAGACCCAAAGTGCACACTCACATAGTTGTATGATTCCATTTACGTAACAACCTAAAAGTAGTCTATATTGATAAGATCAGAACATCAGTCATCTATGAAAGATGAGAACTGACTACAAGAAGTCACAACAAAACTTTCTGGGGTAATGGGAATGTTCTATAACTACTGGAACCTTTGTTACATAATATAGCTAGTTGTCAAATTGTTATTTCAAATATTTACATTATAGCAGGTGTCTGGAACAGCAATTAAGATGCCGCATCCCACATCAAGAGTGCCTGGGTTTGAGTCCTGGATCTGCTTCTGATTCAGCTTTCTGGTAATGTGCACGCTGGGAAGTGACAGGTGATGGCTCAAGTATCTGGGTCTTCGCCACACACATGGGACGGGAGACCCAGATTGAGTTTTGGGCTTCTGGCCTTGACGTAGCCAAGAACTGGTTGTTGTTGGCATTGGGGGAGTGAACCAGAGGATGAAAGGCCTCTCTCTTTCTCTCTCTGCCTTTCAAATGAACAAAATAGAAACAATCATTTTTTAAAATATGCATCAGTTTTAAAAATCTATAAGTAGGAGCCAGCACCATGGCCCACTAGGTTAATCCTCCGCCTGCGTTGCTGGCATCCCTTATGGGCGCTGGGTTTTAATCCTGGTTGCTCCTCTTCCTGTCCAGCTCTCTGCTGTGGCCCAAGAGTGCAGTGGAGGATGGCCCAAGTGCTTGGGCCCTGCACCCGCATGGGAGACCAGGAGGAAGCACCTGGCTCCTGGCTTCGGGTCGGCACAGCGCTGGCCATAGCAGCCATTTGGGGGGTGAACCAATGGAAGGAAGACCTTTCTTTCTCTCTCTCTCTCTCTCTCTCTCACTGTCTAACCCTATCTGTCAAATAAAAAAAAGAAAGTAAAAAAAATTCAATAACTAGATAAACAATGGATGAATATCTTAGTTGTAGGCCAGGGACAGAAGACAGCTACCTAGGATTTATGTGGCGAGAGGGCAGTTATGTTCCCTGAAACATATGTTCATCCCTGAAATGATCAGAGTAATCTGTTACTTTCTAAAAATTCAGTCAGTTTTCTTTTAATAGGAACCAATACTCATTCATTCATTTATACATTCACATTTAATAAACAATCCATGAGGCAACTTTTCTAAGGGTTTCTTTATATGACCCTCTTCCTCTAGGGAGGAAGAAAGATAATAGATGAAAATAAAACAGAGAAAGGATGGACAGTGACAGGGATTGGGATAGCAGGTGCAGTTTAGACAGCAAAAGCTCTTTTGAGGAAGCATTGTTTGAGGATAGACTCAAAAGTTGAAGGATGCTAAACAAAACCAGGTCAGGTGGCGTGGAGAGGCACAGGAAGCACATTCCACACTGTGTTGGGCAAGTGGTTAAGAGCATGCACTCAACCAGACTGTTCTAATTCTGCACCCTCATTGGTTTTATGACCTTGGATTTTTAATCTAATTTTCTGTGCCTCTGTCTCCTCTTCTTTAAAACAGGAATAACAATAGTACCATATGATCACATCCTTATGTGGATTAAAAGTCTATGGAATGCACATAGAATTGTGACTGGCATGTAGCAGGTGCATATAAGAGCTTATTAGGGGTGGTAGTCATGTCATTTAATTTATGATTTTTAAAGATCACTGACTGTTATATGGAGAAAAATTTCTAGCAGAACAAGAAAGGAGCAAGATTAGTTACCTAGCTATTGCAATGGTCCAAGCAAACAGTGGCTCTGGGTTGGGCCAAAGAAGGTATGAGAAATGGCCAGATGTAGGCTCTTGGTGAAGGCTGAATCAGTGGAATTTGCTGACGAATTGGGTGTGACATGTGAGGGGGAAATGAACCAAAAGCCACAGGAAAAGCCCAAGGATAAGGGGCTAGGGAAGGGAAGGGATGGAGTTCCCTTTGTTGTTGTCTTTTTGTTATCTCAATGAAGATGCTCTGCAGACTACTGAGTGTGTGACTCTATAGTCGGAGAAGATGGATGGTACTGACACACATTCCAGGGGCGAACAATACTGAAAGGATTGGGTATTATCATTGCTCAGATTTTTTAGAAACTGAAATGGAATAATTATTAGAGGATTAATTTAATCCTACAAGCAATCTTTATTAAACTGACCAATGGTGAAAGAACTGAATTGCAGCCCATGCCCAATCATTGGAACAGCTTCTTCCTAGCTACTTCCTCCCCAGGAAGAGCAGCCCTCCAAGCCTTCCAGGTGTTGCTTCAGTGCTAAAACAAAGGTGCCCTCTTTTGAAAAAGTCACAGGATGAAAACATTTCAGAAATTACCAGAGATGTGTTTGGTTTGGCATCCTTTCCCTTCAACTTCAAGAACAGTATCGCAATTACAGCTCAAAGGACTTTGTAAAAGTAACTGCAACCCTGCACTGTTACATAAATGTACCAAAATAAACACTTTAAAATTCCACTTTCATGAACATACTTTTCTCACTTGAGGGGACAAGACATACAGAGGGAGAACGAGACAGACGGAGGGAGAGACAGAGAGTTCCTATCTGTCAGTTCATTCCCTGAATGACTTCAATGGCTGGGGCAGCACTGACCTGAGGCAGGAGCTGGGAATGTAATCCAGAGATCCTCAATAGATATCAGTCACAGGGGTCTCAGCCACTTGAGCCATCACCACTGCCTTCCAGGGGCTGCCTTAGCAGGAAGCTGACTCAGGCAACAAACACAGGCACTGTGATAGTGGCCACAACATCCAGCTGACATCCCAACTTCTAAGCCAAAGGCCTGCTCCTGTTCCTCATGAACATCTTGAACACCTGTGATCAAATACCTGGCAGCCCAACTCTTCGGCTACATCCAGATTAATGTCTCCTTACCCCTCACCTGGGACTACCAGTCTCAAATGACAATCGACCATCTGTTTCAGATTTCTCTCTTCAAGGAAGCACTCTCTAAGTACGTCTTTACTCGTAGGAGTATCTTCCCCATTTATTCAACTGAAAAATTTTCTCCAATTCACCTCAATTCCCATCTCCCTTGCAAAGTTTTGTTTCCCCAGAAGCATTTAGGCATTCCTTCCCCGATGCACTCTGTACATGTACAGTCAGAGTAGATACCATGCTTCTTTTTTTTAAATTACTGTACCTGATCAATTCAAAGGAATGGCAAATAGTATTTTTTATTTTTATTTTTAAGTTTTATTTAAGTTATACAAGTTTCATGTACTTCAAATATACAGATTTAGGAACATAGCGATACGTCCCACTCTCCCCGCCCTCCCGCCCACTCTCCCCTCTTCTTCCTCCTCCCTCTCTCATTCCCATTCTTAATTTTTGCAAAGATCCATTTTCAGTTTACTTAATGATTGTATAGTTAACCCTACACTAAGTAAAAGAGTTCAATATCATGCTTCTTCAGAGATCTTCATAAATTAGTGACTCTTCATCAAGAAGAGGGCCAGGCATCGTGGCACAGAATGTTAAACTGCCTCTTGGCACACCCTCATTCCATATCAGAGTTCTTGGGATCAAGTGCTGCCTCTGCTTCTGACCCAGGTTCTTCCTAATGTGCCTGGGAGGCAGCAGACGATGACCCAAATACGTGAGTTCCCTGGAAACGACTGGGATGGAGTTCAAGGCTCTTGACTTCAGCCTAGTCATTTGGGAAGTAACCAAGCAGATGAAATCTCCCCTCTCCCTCTCCACCTCCCCCTCTGTCTGTCACTCTCCCTCTCCCTCCCTTTCTGTCATTCTGCCTTTCAAATAAATAAATAAATTTTTTAAAAGAGAGTGTAGAAGGGTACCTCAAAAAATCAAATCAAAGCAAAGTTTATTTTGGTGCAATATATTTTGAAAGCCGTGCATACAATGGGTTTCCAACAAGTCCATGAGAAAAATGTATTATGAAAATATTATGCATGGGCTTCATATTGTTTGCACTAAAATAAACATCTTTTAATTCCATTTTCCATGAAATTTTTGAAATTTCCGCATTATGTACTCTCTCCATCAACAACTGGATTGAATGAAAATAACCTGAATATCAAACAATGTGGGATTAGCCTTTCATTAGTTGTGTCAGTCAAATAGTTGTTGAATAGCTACTATGTGCCAGTAATCATCCTTATATTCCCTGAAACAACCTACAGTGCCAAGCAATAGGGACTAAGCAAAGTTAGCCAGGAACAATCAAGTGGAACAAATTACTTATTAGTGGCAAATGATTACCATTCAATTTATTATAGTATCACTAACTACAAGTAAACCATGTATAGTATTATATAATTTACAGAATTATATACAAAATAAATACAGAATTATGTACAAAATAAATATAAATAAGACAGGATTGTAAAGGATTTGTACCACAGGTCAATATTTATTATCTCTTTTGAGTAAACTTTTTTTTAATAAAATTTGAGATTTTTTTACATTCCTTTATTCTCTGATTTTCTGACTTTTATATACTGCACATGCATTGCCTTTCTAATGAGAAAAAAAAAAAACAAGAAAAGGAACTGAAATTTTTAAGTTCGGAGAATTATCTTATTTACTACATTGTTTTTCTGTGCTAATGATGCCTGCTCTGCTTATTTTGCTATGTTTTCATTTTTTTCACAAGATGGATGGCATAGATATTCCAACTCATTCAACCTCTCACTAGTCAACAATTATTTATTAATTTGCCAATCCCTTATTGTTATAACTTTCAGTTGTTCCAAAATCTCAGAAAAACAGCAATTGCTTACATTTTGACCTTTTAATTTTGGGGGAAAAGTTGTTAAAAGATTCCTAGAATATCAAACTGGAAAGTTGAGTATTTGGGATTTATTCATTTTTTAAGATTGCTTCATTTATTTGACAGAGAGAGACAAAGACAGAGAGGATGAGAGAGAGGGCAAGAGAGGAGAAAATATTCCATCCGTTGGTTTACTCACCAAATGGCTGCAACAGCTAAGGCCAAGGCAGCCTGGAGACAGAAGCCAAAAACTTCATTCCGGTTTCCACAAGGATGGCAGGGGCCCAAGCACTAGGCCGTCTTCCACTGCTTCTCCAGGTGCGTTAGCAGGGAGCTGGATAGGAAATGAGCAGCTGGAACCTTTACTCCACTCTGATATGAGATACTGGCATTGTAAGCAGCAGCTTTACCCACTGCACCACAATGCCTGCCCTGGGATTTGTTTTCAACCACTTGATCAGGTTGATTATATTATTCATCACCAAAATGTCTGTGGCCAAGCTGGATTTCATCAAATCAATTGGAGTGCTCAAAAAAAGCCCAAAACAATCCAAACAATTAAGCCAAATAATTGGGCTCTTTTCTTTTTCTTTTTTTTTTAAAGTTCTACAGGTTTGTTTTTTTTTTTTTTAAGATTTATTTATTTATTTGAAAGGCAGAGTTACACAGAGAGAGGAGAGGCAGAGAGAGAGAGAGAGGTCTTCCATCCGCTGGTTCACTCCCCAGTTGGCCGCAACAGCCAGAGCTGCACCGATCTGAAGCCAGGAGCCAGGAGCTTCCTCCGGGTCTCCCACGCGGGTGTAGGGGCCCAAGGGCTTAGGCCATCTTCTACTGCTTTCCTAGGCCATAGCAGAGAGCTGGACTAGCAGCCAAGACTAGAACCAGTGCCCATATGGGATGCCAGCGTTGCACGCCAGGGTGTTAACCCGCTGCGCCACAGCACCAGCCCCAGGCTTTTTGCTAACTTGTGCCATAGCTGGGTCCAATGAACTGGGGGCTATTAAGCCTTTAAAATATACCCCTGAGTAGAACTGGCTGGTGCTGAGAGAGAGCAATGGAGAATCTAAGCATGGGAATTATGATAAAAAACAAAGATACAAGAAATTACCAAATGTCTTGTAAAAATGATAGCAGCCTCATTCGAGTAAGCAATAAATAGTTTGTGGTCTTGGGGAAATAAGTTTCCAATAAGGAGTATGGAACTCGAACAAGAAATGTCTCAATATAAAGTTATTTGCATTAGGCAGAACAGATCACAATAGATGAGATTAAATCCCTGAGACAGTGACGATCAAAGTCATGCTCCAAATCCTCCATTGCTGAATGGTGAAAGTTGAAACAATACTGCCAGTGCATAGATACAGCTAGGCTCCTGGATAAAGGTGATAATTATAGGAAAGTAAAGACAAAGGAAAATCTGAGAGCTATTTCAAAGCATGAACTGGGAAGAGCATGGTGTGTTAGCTACACATTGCCCACACACCCGTGAGCAAGCCTTACTGTTGAGCTGGGTTGGGCTCCCTGAGCATTCTCTCAGATCTCTTCTGGCTGATCTGGGATGCTGTTGACCAGCTTGGTGCTGTTGCACATGTCTTATCCTCTAGGGGACTGGTCTGGGCATTTTCTCATGGCAGTTGCAGAGCAGCAAAAGATTAAGCAGAAACTCACAGGCATTTACCCAGCATCTGCCAACATTATGATTGCTATCACCACACTGGGTACAGCAAGTCACACGGCCAAGCCCAGAGCCCAAGGTGGTGCTGAATCCAACCCGAGAGTGGAGTGCACTGCAAAGTAATGAAGAGATGGGAAAATCGACACCTATAGCTCAATCAGTCTGCACTATAGCGCCCTAGATTTAGGCTATAATAGAGAAGGTGTTGAAAGTGACTGCTCATGCGCAGTGCATGGCTAGACGAACGCATGAGTCAACCTAGAGAGCAGAGGATATTTGCTACTCTCAGGCTACATCCACAGTCTCAGAAATCTTTGTTCATCTTTTAAAATGACTAATTGGATAGATGGCTTAGTTTCCATGCCAAGGAATTTAGTCATTTATTCTACAAATACTATTCAACACCTACTGGATGCCAGACTTATAAGTTCTGGGAATACAGAAACAAACAAAATCCCAGGCTTCCATGCGTGCTATAACTTACTGCACACTCACACAGATGGCAAAACCGGATCTCAGTATTCCTGAAAACACAACTGAAAGGAAGATGTAAGATCCCACTATTGTGATCTTCCACCTGGCCCCGAAAAAGCCGTGTGGTCCGTTTCATGACATCTGATTGCACAATTGGTTAAGATGGTCAGGGTGAAAGCTGTATCTGTATACAGTTGCTGAAACCCTCTCTTATTCTGTCCAAAAGGACTAAGTTTGAGATTAGATGTCCTTTAGAGTCTCAAGAAATTATGGCACATGCTAATTTTGAGAAATAGACAATAAGATAGAAAATAAATTTCACTATAGTAAAATATACATAAAATGACCACAAGGATAGATTTTATGTTAAGTGCAGAGCTCCATAAATGGCTTTTTAAGCACATACTATGTACTGACTGTCATACTAGGTTCTAGAGACACTGAAAATGAGTAAGGCACAACACCTGCTCTCAAGGAGTTTTTAATGTTGCCCATTGGTTTTAGGTCGGGGGACTAAGAACACCCCTGCCCCTTGATGATTATTACTTGCAAGCACAATTCCCAGCGTCTAAAGGGCCTGAAGTTCTTACCCAATTCTGCATCCTTCTCATAAAGTCCCCTTTCTTCATTCAGTTAATTTCAGGCGGGGATGGCCAAATGCAAATATAGCATACAAATACAGTATACACAGATAACCCAAATATGAATCTATAAGAACTACTCAGTCAAAGCCCTGATCTACAGGTAGGCAAGATAAAAGCCAATGTAGATTTCTCAAATCGTGCTGGAATTTTGCAGTTTTGTTACTTACAGTCATTTTGTATGGATTTTTCCAAAGTAGGCAACATAAATGGCCATTTTTTGGGGACCGGTGCTGTGGGATAGCTGGTAAAGCTGCTGCCTGCAGTGCCGGCATCCCATATGGGCACCAGTTCGAGACCCGGCTGCTCCACTTCCGATCCAGCTCTCTGCTATGACCTGGGAAAGCAACAGAAGATGGCCCAACTCCTTGGGCCCCTGCACTCACATGGGAAGACCTGGAGGAAGCTTCTGGCTCCTGGCTTCAGATTGGTGCAGCTCCAGCCATTGTGGCCAACTAGGGAGTGAACCAGTGGGTGGAAGACCTCTCTCTCCCTCTTCTTCTCTCTCTGTGTAATTCTTTCAAATAAATCTTTTTAAAAATGGCCTTTTTCATTTGTTTTTAAATAAAAACTCTATTCAAATTAAATAAAATGACTTTGTAATGCATGTTGAATAAACATCAATAAATCAGAGATTAAGCTTCTTGCTTCTTTGACTTATCTGTACAGAACTAATCAACATCAGTTAAATCACTCTATTGAATTCTAAATCACACTGCTACCAAACCTTCCAAATCATGGATGCCAGGTTGTTGACAAAACACCCAGCTTGTGCCCAGAATCCATCCAGTCCATTACTCACAACATTATTACTGGAAACAGAGGGGAGTTCCAATTCCTAGGAGCTTTAACCTCTTTTACTAAAAGCAACAATATGAAAACCACGAGGCAACAGGTAAGGAGGTATACGTTCAGTTGTAAAAAAGGGACAAGATAAAGAATTCAGATAAGTGATGATGTATTCACAAGGTCAGCTAAAATAATCTCAAGTTCATCCAATAGGATCTTGTGAGTAAGCCAAATTGCCGTAATCGCCAAAGTAATTCAATAATACCCTCATGAAACAGCTACTCTATTTCAACAAAACCGAGACAAGCGTTTTTCTTCCACAACACTCCTTTCTAAATATTCTCCCTCGGCCTCCTCACCTAATTCTTCAGTTCGAATTAACAGTAGCAGAAGCTAACCAACTCTCCCTGAGACCCTAAGACCATTTATCTCTTCACAGGCTTATTTATAGCTCTTTGCTTTTGAACTAAATCCATTGCCCTTGTTGGAGAGAACATTTTTTTTTTTTTTTTTTTTTTGACAGGCAGAGTGGACAGTGAGAGAGAGAGACAGAGAGAGAAAGGTCTTCCTTTGCCGTTGGTTCACCCTCCAATGGCCGCCGCTGCAGCCGGCGCACCGCGCTGATCCTGGCAGGAGCCAGGAGCCAGGTGCTTTTCCTGGTCTCCCATGGGGTGCAGGGCCCAAGCACCTGGGCCATCCTCCACTGCACTCCCTGGCCATAGCAGAGAGCTGGCCTGGAAGAGGGGCAACCGGGACAGAATCCGGCGCCCCAACCGGGACTAGAACCCGGTGTGCCGGCGCCGCAAGGTGGAGGATTAGCCTATTGAGCCACGGCGCCGGCTCTGGAGAGAACATTTTTCAAGCGCAGAAAAACTGGCATGTGAGCCTCCGAGGGTTCCCACAGTCTCAGACAGGGTGAGGTTACAGGGAGGTTGCAATAAGCTTTATGGAGGAGCGGATGGCAGAAAGCAAGCCACCTGTGACTCCCCTTCGTTCCCATTTGCCTTTTGGAGCAGCAGGTTCTACATGATCTTAAGGCCACGTTTTCCACACTACAGACTGCATTTGTGGATCAACCTAAGGAGAGCCTCGGACATTCTGACAACGGAAATGCAGCAGATTAGAAAATATCAGGGTGTACTACATAGAATAAGAGTAAGTGTTGTTCCATGATCTTTTTTTTTTTTTTAATTATTTATGTAAGGTGAACAAATTTCACGTGTTTCATATATACAGATTTAGGAGCATAGCGATACTTTCCACCCTCTCCTCCCTCTTGCCCACTGTCTTCCTTCTTTTCTTATTTTTTCTTTTAATTTTTACAGTAATATACTTTACCCTCCACCAAGTAAAGAATTCAATAGTAAGAAGAAAAAAAAGATCACTGTTCCTCAACAGTAGAGACAAGAGCTGTAAACCATCGTGACCTTTTCTCTCAGTTTATAAATGTCAGTGTGCAGAATGCCTGCCTTACTGTTGGCCAAAGTCAGAAGAGTTTAGAAGTCACTGGCCCAAGCCACGGGACATTTTCACTGAAGCATTTATTGAGAACTTACTATGTGCCTGGCTCAGGTCTAGAGCTTGGAATCCAACAGTGAGTACATCAGACAAAAACCTCCGCCTCATGGGGCCCCCATTTTACAGGAGGTGTGACACTCAACAAGAACAAAATAAGTAAATGTAATCATAAAGGATGTTAGAGGGCAACACATTCCACAGAAAATACAGAGACGAGAGGCCTGGAGTGCCAAGGAGAGGAGATCCCATTCATTTTGTATTTATTTACGTTTTTGATGGTGATGGTACTCACAAACATCTTCATTTTCCTTTCATTAAATATGTTGTAGTTTTCATCTCTATGGGTCAGAACCAGATGTGTTTCTATTTCTATCAGGCAAACGTCATTTCCATTGCTTTCGGTTTAACCATCTGTCCTTAAAGAATTTCAAATACCCTAAATCCTGGCAAAACAGCAGACAGGACAGTGGCCCCTCCCTTCTGTACTCCACTTCCCCACCTCAACCACCTCTACCACCGGAATGGCAATCAGGATGGGATTAACCAGGCAGGCCTGCTCTGGGACCTTGGCTCAACAGGACTCCAGTAGCCCTTCTACCCTATTTCCAAGTCCAGGAAAATTTTCCCCTACTGTATCCCACTGTGGTCAGAAATAATCTCCAAAGATTATTCTTTATCACAAAACAAGCTGGTCTCTTTGGGCTTTGGCTGAATTCACTCACAAATGTTTTTCAAGGTGTGTTAATTAACACTACCTAAGCCTCTTGGCCCTGGCGTATTGAACAACTATTAAATCCAAAGAATTAGCTTCTGTCTGGGGATTTCCTAAGAAATCTCAGATTGCATTTTCAATAGCTGTTAGTATGCTGGAGGGGCTTTGTTTTTTGTTTTTTTTTTGTTTTTTTTTGAAACTTGCTCTTACTGGTTCTTCTCATCAGAAGGAAAAATTAAAAACCCTAGCGCAAGAAATTCCTGTTCACACATTTCATCGGCCCTACCTACAAAATTAACGATGTGCAGAATCTGCTGGAGACCCTGGGGGAAGTTGTCCTGGCAGCTGGTTGTAAGGCTGCACTGTGGGGAGAAGCAGTTTTAAAGGTAGGGTGGGGGCCAACACCATGGTGCAGCAAGTTAAAGCCCTGGCCTGCAGCGCCGGCATCCCATATGGGCACTGGTTCTAGTCCTGACTGCTCCTCTTCCAATCCAGCTCTCTGCTATGGCCTGGGAAAGCAGTAGAAGATGGCCCAAGTCCTTGGGCCCCTGCACCCATGTGAGAGATCTGGAAGAAACTCCTCGCTCCTGGCTTTGGAATGGCACAGCTCCGGCCTTTGCAGCCATTTGAGGAGTGAACCAGTGAATGGAAGACCTCTCTCTGTCTCTACCTCTCTCTCTAGCTCAGTCTTTCAAATAAGTAAAATAAATCTTAAAAAAAAAAAAAATTGGGTGGTGGGTGCAGTGACCTCAGAGCATAGATTCAGGGAAGTGAGGACACTGGCTCTGTGGCTATTGGGGGCGGGAGGGGTGTGGAGAACATTCCAGGCAGATAGAAGAGGGAGAATAAAAGGCCCCAAGGCACACAGCAAGGCCTCCACATTTTTTCATCCCCTGTGAGGGTCCTTCCAGAACAGCGGACGAACGGCAGCAGTATCAGCTTCCTCTGTGACAAAAGGGAAATTTTTAAACCACAGGGCTTAAACATGAAAGGAAAAGAAAAAAGAGCTTTTTAATCAAATTGTAAGTGACATGGTGTTTCACTCCCCCACCTCCATTATTTCTCAGAGTAGCAAGAAACACCGGAAACAGTCGTCCACAGTTTGCATGGCAGCTCCTCCTAAGAGATCCTTTGATTTCTTTCATTTTTCAGAAAAGAGAATTGCAAAGGAAAAAAAGAGAGATCTGAATTGAAATGTATTTTTTCTCATGACTGCTATTTGAGTTCTCAGGGAATCATTACTTCATTAGGCAAATATTTACTCAACAGATTATTAAGCAGGGCACTGTGAGGGGTCGAAGCGCAGGTCCACAAAATAATTATGGCAAAAGATTGAAGGTCAAAGTGCCGAAAGATGAGTTTTTTAGAAAATGCAATGGTCTTCATAGGAAGGAAAGGGAAATCCGAGAAGTCTTCACGGAGGAGGTTGTTTTTAAAACATGCGTTGGGAGACGTTTAAGTCCTGGGGAGATGGAAGACATTTCCGGCAGATCACAGCTGCAACTGAGATACAAGTTCAGGCTGATGAGGGAAAGGTGAGGAACAGAGCTAGCTAGCTGGTGCCCACACCCCCCACCCTTATGTAATCCATCACCCACCAGTCAGTCAAGTGACCCCTCCCCCCAGGATGTATCTCCTCCTTCCTGGGACCTGGAGGCAGTGCTATGTAACCACTCCCCTTTTCCAAGCTCATAAGAAGCTTGGTGAGGGGAGGGGGCTCTCTCTCCTCTCTTGGATCCAGGGAAAGCCGGGTATGGAAGCCCCTCTTGACCCTTCCTGGCCCACTCTCCCTAAATAAAGCCCTCAGGCACCCTTGTATTCTCACTCCGTTAATGAACCTCATCATGCTGCACATTGCGTTTGTACCTGTACTTAGAACTCTTCTCGAAGTAAAAGGCAAGAAAGAGCCTAAAATAGGACTTGGGGTATGACCTAGCCCACAAGAGGTCAGTGAGGCCAACAACGGTGCTCTGGTCGAAGTGAGCACCGATAGCCCATCCTGTGGGTGATCCACCATGGACACGCAACCTCAACGACGACTGGGTGACGGCAGATCACAGGGAAACTGTCCCAGCCAGCGCTGCCCTGTTCCAGACCCGCTACTTTGTAAGCTAAACAAAACACTTATTGAAAAGCCACTAAGTCTAGATAACAACTGCAACAGGTGCATTTGGGCCAGTGGTGATTACAAAGCTGGCAATGGGGACCCTCTGGGCTGTTCATGGAGGTGAAATACTTTGGTGGTAAATCATTCTCCGCCATTTCAGATGCCAATGTGGAGAAGGAATTGGAGGCAACATGGAGAAGAGGGGTTCTGAACCAGGAATAGGGGTTCAGAAATCCTGAGTTTTGATCCCAGCTCTGGTTCCTGACAGGCACAGAAAGTCAGTTAAACTTTGAGTCTCTCAACAAACTTACCTAAAAGAACTTCAGAAACTATACAGCATCATTCAGTGATACTGGATTTTTAAAATTACCTTAGTTAATTCATTCATACAGTTTAAAATCAAAAGTACCAAAGGCTTATGGAAAACAGTATGCATCTCCCGACCTTTGCAAACCCCCACTCCTGTTACCCACAGATAATCCCATTTAACTTCTAGTCATTTCTTCCAGTAATTACTACCATATTCCTAAATACTATGCTTCTTCTGAATTCAGAAATTCACTGGGATAGTGAGGAGCTAGCTCTTTTACGTCCTCCACTTTTCTTTCCTTATTCTCCCAAATGTGTGTTCATATTTAACTCATTAGCAGGATTTATATAACATTTCCTATACAAAACTGTTCATTATGGAGCCAAAGGCACTATATCACTTCTCTGTGCTAGACAATTTCCTTTAAATACATAATCACCTCATTGTTCAATTTGCATAATATCCCATATGTGCCTTTTAAACTGCTTTCCTGATTCCGTCATATTCTCTGCCATCCTCTACACTACTGAGTCTTCTTGGTCACTTAGAGCTCTTCCGTCCCTGCTGGAATCTTGCATCCTCCAGATTGCTCTCACCCTAGGATTTTTCTTAATGCCTTAAGGATTGCAACCATACTTCTTCTACATTCTGTCGGTTCCTACTTCTGTATTGAATTGTAATTTTGTGGGTGACTTATCTTTCATGAGCTTTTCAATAAACACTGAAGGTAAGCATTCTAAATCCCTACATTATCTTTACACTCACTATGCTAGAAACCCTGTAGGTTCTTTTTTTTTTTTTTTTTTTTTTGACAGGCAGAGTGGACAGTGAGAGAGAGAGACAGAGAGAAAGGTCTTCCTTTGCCGTTAGTTCACCCTCCAATGGCCACCGCAGCTGGCGCGCTGTGGCCGGCACACTGTGCTGATCCGATGGCAGGAGCCAGGTGCTTCTCCTGGTCTCCCATGGGGTGCAGGGCCCAAGCACTTGGGCCATCCTCCACTGCCTTCCCGGGCCACAGCAGAGAGCTGGCCTGGAAGAGGAGCAACCGGGACAGAATCCTGTGCCCAAACCGGGACTAGAACCCGGTGTGCCGGCGCCGCAAGTCAGAGGATTAGCCTAGTGAGCCACGGCGCTGGCCTCTATAGGTTCTTTAAAGCTGAAGGCTCACGTTCTGCAGTTCTGAACAAAATAATTAATAAAATAATTTACTGGGGCTGGTGTTGGACATAGCAGATTAAGCTCCCGTCTGCAATGCTGGCACCCCATGTGGGGAATATTCAAGTCCCAGCTGCTCCACTTCTAGTCCAGCTCCCTACTATTCTGTCTGAGAAAACAGCAGAAGATGGTCCAAGTGCTTGGGCCCCTGCACCCATATGGGAAACCGGGAAGAAGCTCCTGGCTCGTGGCTTTGGATTGGCCCAGCTCCAGCCGTTGCAGCCATTTGGGGAGTGAAGCAGTGGATGGAAGACCTCTCTCTCTCTGTCTCTCCCCCTCTCTCTCTGTAACTCTGCCTCTCAAATAAATAAATCTTTTAAAAATAAAAATAATTTAAAAATTTTTTTTTCATATTCTCTCATTCTTCCTCAGTTTGTGTGTTTAATTTCCTTTATATTGTTTTCCCCGGTTTGTATTTCTGTTTGTTTATTTTATTCTTGATTCATGTTGAAAGCTTTCTTCAACTATCTGTGTTGCTTGACTGTCCATTCAAACTCAAAAGAGAAAGGACTTAAAACCTGGTTGGTGTCGGCACTGTGGCATAACAGGTAAAGCCGCTGCCTGTGACACCAGCTCACATCCGGCTGCTCCACTTCCAGTCTGGCTCCTTGCTAACGGGCTGAGGAAAGCAGCAGAAGATAAGTGCTGGGCCCCTGCCACCCACATGGGAGACCCAGATGAAGCTCCTACTCCTGGCTTCAGCCTGGCCCAGCCCCAGCTGTTGTGGGCATCTGGGGGTAAACCAGCAGATGAAGTTCTCTCCCCGTTTCTCTCTCTCTCACTTTGACTTCCAAATAAATAAATGTCTCTAAAAAAAAAAAAAAAAAAAAAAAACCTGGTCAAATAGTATTAGCATGGGAGCACCTTATGGAGGGAAAGTCGTACTCTCTGCTAATTTGTCAGACTTGCAGTCATCCCATTAGGGGGCGTCTACTCCCAGATGTTGCTAGGTGAGATCCTTACATTGGAGCCATTCCAAGTCTTCAGAGAGCAAACAGTCTTCCCTTTTTCTACTTGAGAGACAGATGCCATCAGCTTACAAAAGTGAAAACGCTGTTGTAGTTACACTTCCAACTGGGCCTGTGCCTCACCCTGCCCTTTGCCCCAAACTTCCATGCTCTTCAATCCCTCCAGGAAACTGAACCTCCAGTCACTGGCCTTGGAGCAGGAGCATAGTAAGCACCCGCTGTGATTAAGCAGATTGCTTATTGATTCAACAAAGAGCTCTTTATCTCATCTAATAAAATAAATGTTCATAAACATCTATTATATATTAACTATTGCAGAGTTCAATAACTGGCAAATCTAACCCATAGTTTTTAAAGATTTATTTGTTTATTTGAAAGGCAAAGCCAGAAAAGAGAGAGAGAAACAGAGAGAAACAGAGAGACAGAGATCTTCCATGTGCTGGCCCACTCCCCAAACAGCCAAGCCAAAGGCAGGAGCCAGAAGACTCCTCCAAGTCTTCCACAGGGGCACAGGGGCCCAAGCACTTGGGCCATCTTCTGCTGCCCTCCTAGGAACACCAGCAGGGAGCTGGATTGGAAGCGCATCAGCCAGTACTCGAGCCAGTGCTTACATAGCATGCCAGAGCCATAGGCAGCGGCCTCACCCACGACGGCACAGCTCCAACCATTATCTAATGATGAATGAGGCACATTGGGATGGTGTGTGGGGGGAGCATTGATTCTTGCTCCTGTCATGACTTTCAGATGTGTGAGGTGTTATAAACTCAAAGTCCATCGAGAAGTTTACTTTGGTCTTTGTTACAATTTTTTTAAAAAAAATTTTTGTTAACTCTTGAAAATCAAGAAAGTTCATATAAAATTCTGAGTTTCTAACTTCTTTTGAAAACTTGGAATCTGGGAGGACCATAGCTCATCCCTGCTGACAAACATGTAAGATCTATATTCACCAAAGTTTATAACCTTTCCTGCCCCTCAATTCACTCAGTAAAATGACCTGTTTGTACACTTCCCAGCAGCTCTCCCAGAAGGTCATAGATGCACCAAGAAGTCAGCTCACAGGATTCTCTAGTAAGGTTACTTGCTTACTAGAACTGTATCTGTAAGTAATAAAATCCAAGGGATCCAAAAGACTCCACTAAGAGACTACTGGAATAGATAACAGAGTTTGGAAAGTGGCAGAATACAAAATTAACACACAAAAATCAATAACCTTTGTATATACAGATAATGTCATGGCTGAGAAAGAACTTCAAGATCAGTCCCATTCACAATAGCTACAAAAAATTAAATACCTTGGAATACATTTAACCAAGGACATCAAAGATCTCTACAATGGAAATTGCAAAATATTAAAGAAAGTAATAGAAGAAACAAACAAATGGAAAAATCTTCAATGTCCATGGATTGGAAGAATCAATATCATCAAAATTTCCATACTAGCAAAAGCAATTTACAGATTCAACATAAACTCAGTCTAAAACCTAAGAACATTCTTCTCAGATCTAGAAAAAACAATGCTGAAATTTATATGGAAACACAGGAGACCCTGAATAGCTAAAGCAATCTTTTTTTAAAAGATTTATTTTATTTACTTGAAAGCATTACAGAGAGAGGTAAAGACAGACAGAGAGGTCTTCCATCCGCTGGTTCACTCCCCAGATGGCTGCAACGGCCGGAGCTGAGCCAATCCGAAGCCAGAAGCCAGGAGCTTCTTCCGTGTCTCCTACATGGGTATAGGCGCCCAAGGACCTGGGCCATCTTCCACTGTAAAGCAATCTTATACAACAAAAACAAATCCAGAAGCATCACAATATCTGATTTCAAGACATACTACAGGGAAGTTATAATCAAAACAGCTTGGTACTGGCAAAAAAAAAAAAAAATAGATGGGTAGACCAGTGGAACAGAATAGAAACTCTAGAAATCAATCCACACATCTGCAACCAACTTATCTTTGACAAAGGAGCTAAAATCAATCCCTGGAGCAAGGACAGTCTCTTCAACAAATGATTCTGGGGAAACTGGTTCTCTGCATGCAGAAGTATGATCAAGACCCCTACCTTACTTCTTACACAAAAATCCACTCAAAATGGATCAAAGACCTAAATCTACTACCAAATAAGATCAAATTATTAGAGAACAATGGGGAAACCCTGCAAGACGCTGGCATAGGCAGACTTCTTGGAAAAAAAACCCAGAAGCTCAGGCAATAGGAGCCAAATTGACAAATGGGATTATCTCAAATTGAGAAGCTTCTGTACTGCAAAATAAACACTCAGCAAAGTGGAGGAACTGATAGAATAGAAGAAAATATTTGCAAACAATGCAACTAAAAACGGATTAATATCCAGAATCCATAAAGAGCTCAAGTAACTCAACAACAACAAAACAAACCAGTTAAGAAATTGGCAAAGTACTTGAACAGTTATATTTCAAAAGAAGAGATCCAAATGGCCAACAGACACATGAAAAAATGCTCAGGATCACTAGCCATCAGGAAAACGTGAATCAAAACCCATTGAGGTCTCACCTCACTCCAGTTAGAATGGCTTTCATACAGAAATCAACAAACAACAAACGTTGGTGAGGATTTGGGGGAAAACGTACCCTAATGCACTATTGGTGGGAATGTAAACTGGTTTATCCACTATGGAAACCAGTATGGAGATGCCTCAGAAATCTGAATGTAGACCTACTGTAGGACCCAGCCATGCCACTCCTGGGAATTTACACAAAGGAAAAGAAATTAGCATACAAAAGAGTGATCTGTAACTCCCATTTTATTGCAGCTCAATCTACAATACCTAAGATACCAATCAACCCAGATATCTGAATATGGAAGACTGGACAAAGAAATTATGGTATAAGTACACCATGGAATACTACACAGTAGTAAAAAATGAAATTCTGTCATTTGCAACAAAATGGATGCAACTGGAAAACATTACACTTAGTGAAGTAAGTCATCCCAAAAAGACAAATACCATATGTTCTCCTTGATCTGTTGTAACTAATAGAGTACCTAAAAGGTATTATATAAAAGTGAAATTGACACTTTGAACAGCCCTTGTCTCAACTGTTGAGGAACAGTTGGATTTTTTTTCATACAATTTGTTGAACTATTTACTTAGTGTAGGGTTAACCTTACAAGTGTATAAAGTTAATTGAAAATAGATCTTAGTAAAAAATAAGAATGGGAATAGGAGAGGGAGGAGGAAGAAGGGTGGGAAGGAATGAGGGGTGGGAAGAATCACTGTGCTCCTAAATTTGTATATATGAATTGCATGAAGTTTGTATACCTTAAATAAAAGGTTTCTAGATAAAAAAATGAAATTAAAAAAGAAATCAAATCCAGCATTATAAACTGTAACCAAAATGTTATATAATAGGTTCAGATGATAATATTTAGTTGATTGAATATATATGCATATATATGGGTATTTCTAAAGCCAACTTATTATCCTAGCATAATAAAGCTGATTTGAAAGTCAACATTGCATTCTGGGATCACAGACATTGGTTATAGCAATTCTCCCATTTCCTTAATTCATTATATCTGGGTCTCCTGGAGACTATCAGTTCTGCCCATGGCATCTAGGTCTTCCTCAGACTGTCCTTATCCATCATGAGACATTATTTTAACTATTATCACCAGTGGTTTTGATTTTGTTAACTTTGCTTTTCTATTATTTCTATGCCTTCTTGAACTTGGGTTCCTTGGCAAGTGTCAGGAGTCTACACGCCATTCCAAATTTGTCATCTGCAAGAGTGGCCTAGCAAAATATTTTGCCCTTATGATTCCAACACAGCCATCAGTTACTTTAAAGGGTCATAAGAAATAAGGTGTTTGAAGAATGAAAATTTTCTTAAGTTTAAAAGTGAAAAAATGTAAGCTTCAGAAACAAAAGCAGACACAAAAGCAAAATCATGTAATGGTTAATAAAAGCACAGCAATACAGATGTTCCTCAATTTACAGTATGATGAGGTTATAACCCAATAGACCTATCATAGTATGAAATATTGTTCTGTCGAGAATGCACTCAATACAACTAACCTGCTGAACATCAAAACTTAGCCCACCCTATCTCAAATGTGCTCAAAACACTTAAATCAGCTTACAGTTGGGAAAAACCATCTAACACAAAATCTATTTTATAGTAAGTGTTGAAAATCACATGTAATATATCGAATACTGTGTTGAAAGTGAGAAACAGAATGATTTTATGGGTACATGTTCATACCATCATAAAATAGAAAAACCATAAATTGAACCATTGTAAGTCAGAGACTATCTGTACTGAGAGAAAGAAGAGAAATAGAAGGTAACATGGACTTATAGAGTAAGTCAGCCAAACTGTCCTCAAATAATTTTTATTGCAGTATGTACCTTACCTGGTAACATAATGGTCATATCTCTGTATCTAATACTTTCAATCATTGACAAACCTCATAAACTTCTTGGGACCAAGGAGAAAAGTGTATACAAGATAGTGCTCTCACTGCTTGCAAAACTACCTCTTAAGAGTACTTACTGGTTAAACAAAAATGTACTCTGTTTATCAAGTGCTAAACACTGACAGATGCTGGAAACCTTGATTAATGGGAGGCCTGCACCTGAGAGAAAGTGGCTTAACAATATCCCAAAGGGTTTACTCCTAGCCTTACTTCTTAACATCCTATCATCAAAGGGATGAAAACTTAAAAGGCATGAATCCACAAATATGGAAATTCTCCGAAGTTTGATTTAAAAAGAGAATGGAATATGTAAATATATGCAGTGACTAGTAAAATTAATTTTTAACATGTTGGTACAATATTTATGTCTTCACTTTTACTTCATTTAATGTTCATAGTTCAAAAGGTCAGATACATACATAGTTCATAGTTCAGCACTCGCTTCAGGTCCCTACCCCAGGGGCAACCGCTCTTGACTTCTATGACTTTCTCCTTGGGAATTGGCACATCTCTGTAGATCATACTTCAGACAGTACCCACGGACTTCCTGGTGTGGTAAATGCGGTTTCAGCTCTTTCACACAGCCAGTTAGTTATTCAACAGTTTAGAGTCTAACTACCATCCATTACTGACATTATTCTGACAACATGAATATTACTCACAACTGGGTACTGTTACATAGATTAACTTCTAGGGAGCCAGTCATTGCAATGGTTTGGTTTTTTTTTGTTTGTTTGTTTCTTCATTTTCTTGGCTTTCTTTGTGCCTATGGCCAACTCTTCCCACAATTTCCTGTAGCTTCTCAACACAAACTCCAATAAGGTCACATCAGACTCCATTATGTGTCTTGGAGATACACTTTAATCATTTCCCGTCTGTGCTGGTTGCTCTCCAGTCTGCTGCACAGCTGACTTCCAGGCCTACACTTCATCCTCACATCTCTGGGATAGACCTTCAGTTGCTGTATCCTATGTGTTCTTCTCTCTGGCCATCATCATTTTATGTGGCAGTGATCCTCCAATAACTTTCTGAGAAAGGATTCACAATCCCGTGAATGTCTGGAAATCTCCTGATGCCTTCATGATGAATGAATGATAATTTAGATAAATGTCAAGTTCTAGGGTGGAAATCATTTTCATTCCCTTCTTTGGAATGGCGTCCCTTATTAGCCTTTGTGGTAGCCATGAAAATGTGCCAATCAGTTCTCCTACTTTAAACAGCACAGTTTGTTGATGGCACCAATTGCTATACCTTTGGATCCACCAGTGCGATCAGTCTTTAGTCTGTGCTTTTCATAAGCTAGCCCTATATGATGGAATGCAGCAGGGTGCTAATGCAGACCTTTGCTGTAAGATGTGGACTTCTCCAATACGCAGCATTGGCTCAAGAACTCCCCATCTCTCTGGATGGATCTTTCTTAGATCTGCACTGCCACCAGAGACTCCTCCCACCTCATTCTCTTCCACCTGATGCTCCTTCCTACCCACTCCCTTCACAGGTGTAGACTGGATCATGACCTGTCTTTCCTGGCTCCTCTTTTATCCTTCACAGGATATCCTTCAGTACGTGTCTTGTACATCTAATTGACTCCCTCTTGACATTTGTTTCTTAGAAAGACTCATATTAACACAAATAGGTTTGGGGAACCAGACCATTCACTTCCTGGAAGAACTCCATGCTGCTATGCAGGGGTAGATAGTCTCCTGGCACAAATGGTGTCCCAGGTGCTGAATAACTCACAAGTGATTTCAGGGGAAATGTCATTATGGAGCAGAATGTAGCTATAGGTGCAGTGAACTAGGCCTTCCCCATGCCTACAAGGAAATGAAAATTGACTGCTTCAGAGAATTTTATACTGAGACCCTACAGGCCGGCGCTGCGGCTCACTAGGCTAATCCTCTGCCTTGCGGCGCCAGCACCCCGGGTTCTAGTCCCGGTCGGGGCACCGGATTCTGTCCCAGTTGCCCCTCTTCCAGGCCAGCTCTCTGCTGTGGCCCGGGAGGGCAGTGGAGGATGGCCCAAGTGCTTGGGCCCTGCACCCCATGGGAGACCAGGAGAAGTACCTGGCTCCTGCCATCGGATCAGCGCGGTGCGCCAGCCGCAGCATGCTGTCCGCAGCGGCCATTGGAGGCTGAACCAACAGCAAAGGAAGACCTTTCTCTCTCTCTCTCACTGTCCACTCTGCCTGTCAAAAATAAAAAAAAAAAATTTAAAAAAAGAGACCCTACAGAGAGATAATGGCAAACTGAGGGCCATTAATAAGTCATTAAAAGGACAAGAAGGCCTCACTGGTAGCTCACAGAGAGGCCTTTATCTCCTGGAGTGAAAGAGTAGGCATAACTTAGCAGTGAATCTAGGATTTGACAGAGTTGCTGGGATCCAGGAGAGTTTAAGTGCTCAGACAAGTTAGGTCTGTAGGCCAAGGTTAGGGTACTGGTTGGAAAACCCTGTGACTAAGAATCATAGGCTATGGCTGCCCTTAAGGTGGCTAACTTTCAGACCCTGGGGAGTCCTTAGGGCTTAAAGAGGTGGCCATCATTCCCTACTAGGAGTACTTTCCTCTGCTGATGACCTTACCCCTCAAAGGCAACAGGAACTCCCTCCAGGGGGTGACATGTCAATAACTTAGGTTAGATCTCAGTGTAGCTCCTTGGAGGCAGCTGCGCCTGATGGAGGAGGAGAGACGTTCTACATGCATCAAGGAAGCTTCAAGACTTAGTATGCGCTGCATAAACCCAATTTGAGAACGCTTGACTTAGGAGCAGGCATGTAAGACAGGACAAGAAAGAATTCACTGACTATCGGGTACTTGCCTTAGAACTTGGTCTTAATGCATCAGCAAGGTCCCCGAGGGGTGGTCAACCCGATTTGAGAACGGCTCTGAGAAGCTGGAGGAAGTGCCGGAGAGTGTTGTGCTGACAGAGGATAGAGGAAGAAGTAAAGAAGCTTAGAGAAGGAGCCGTGTTGGAAGCAATATCGTATGTGAGGCTAAATCACCCCTCAGAGGACCCTGTTTCATAGGAGTCCCAGGGAGGCAGACACAGCATCCACCAAGCCACCAGGCTCCAGAACCACCGGGCAATTCAGAGTGGGTGCTCCTCTCAGTCCGGGGCTCCTGGTGGGAGATGGCCACAGAGCAGGGCATGTCACCATCCCCGGGGACCGTGAGACACTGAGGTGACAGAGACAGTCAGTTAGTGGCACTTAACTGCCAGGAGCCAGGGAGTTGTAGAGATGGTTAACAGAGCATGGCAAGACAAAAAGTCATGATTCCTTGCTCAGCTCCCAGACCTAACCAGTTTTCAGATCTATGACTCACTGGCTAAAGAGATGGCCAGGTGCCCAGGAGGAAGGACACTGTAACACCGCAGCTGCTGTGTCCTATAACGACTCCCTCAGTGCTTCACATTCAATGGGGAAATGTGTGTCTTCCCATTCCAGGACATTTTCGTGAATTGCTAAATGATTTCCTTTCTCTCTAGTTCTGTCACCGACTGCTGTGAGATGAACCTCCCCTCATTTAGAGGATTGCAATCCTAAGTATTTCTTTTCTATTGATTCTGTGGGTTAACTAGGCTTAGCCAGACAGTTCTCCATGCATTTCAGCAGAGGTCACTCATGTGGCTGCATTCAGCTAGGATCTCAGGTAGGGCTAGAATGTCCCAGATGGTCTTGGATCCCCCAAAGTCTCTCTCCAAGTGATCTCTCTCCTCTCTCAGTAATGTAGCCTGTTGTAAATTTGTTTCACGTAGGTGCTGCTCCATCATCCTTTTTAGGCCTTCCATAAATTGTCTGTGACCCAGTCATGCCCAGTCACCTTTGGCCTAATTAAAAATTCCCCTCCCCATGTGGTCATTTGTGATAGAGTGAACTTGTTCCTCATTTCACTTACCCAAAACCCAACACAGCCCACAACTGTTGACCATGTGGTCAACAGCAGAGTCATGTGAATAAGTTCCCCCTTTGGGCAGGTATTTTCTCTAACCAACCCACAACCACTACTGGAAAGCCAAAGGGATAAGGCCCATGCAACTTAGTGAAGACACAGTCCCAAGGGTTCTCTCTCTTTCTCACTCCTCTTCTCACTCACTGGGTGAACTCCAGATTTCAGCCTCCTTTTGGCATCCTTACCTCTCTTGGACCTGTAATCAATGTTTTATGTTTCCTACATTATGGTTTCATCTCCTTATTGTGTCCTTCCTGATGCACACATCCAAACCTAACGCACTTCACCCTCTACCCACTCCCAGAATAACTCTCTTAGAAAGTGGGTGTCTTGGCTTATGGTCACTCTCAAGAAACCAAAACAGAAATTACAACACAGTCCAAGTACCAAAGCTGCTTTTTAAGAAGTAATGAACCAAAAAGAAAAGTTTGGTTATGCACATATTTATCCAGCTATTTTGAAAGCTTACTTACTTATTTATATTTGAAAGGTAGAGCAACAGAAAGGAAAAGATATAGAAAAAGAGATCTTCTATACACTGGCTCACTCCTCAAATGCCCACAACAGCCAGGAGTGGACCAGTACAAATCCAGAAGATAGGAACTCCATCCAGGTCCACTATGTTGGTGACAGGAACCCAACTATTTGGGTCATTGCCCACCGCCACCCAGGCACAATAGCAGGAAGCTGGAGGGGAAACAGAGGCAGGACTCACTCCCAGGCAGTCTAATATAGGATGTGGGTGTCCCAAGCAGCAACTTAACCCATGTGCCACAGTGCCCACCCACTTATCCAGCTTCTGCTTGCATCACACTTACTACTACCCCACTGACCAAAGAAAGTCAAACTGCAAAGCCCACAGTCCACGTGGGAGGAAAGTGCACTAGGGCTGTTCAGTGGGGCCAGGAGTACAACACCACAGCCCTCCCTGCTCTTTCTGGAGCTATTATTTGGATAGTGGACCACTGAATGGTCCACTCAGTTTCTTATATTTTTCCACTATTTTCCATCCGTTGGTCTTCTTTTCTGTTCCTAGACAGACTGTATCAACTTCATTTTCCAACTTTTTTTTAATTTTTCACTTCTGCTAAAATGTATTTCATTTCCAAATGTTCTTTTTTCATCCCTTAACTATTTTGTTCTTATTTTCTACATTTCCATTATTCACTATTTTCTTTCATCTCTTTAGCATATTAGCGTAAGCTGGGTTTTTTTTTTTTTCTTCTAATTTTTTCTCCCTGTATAATCTCTATTTCTCTGAGTTCCTTTTTCCCCTGTTTGATTCAGTGGATCTCAATCTTTGATGTTAGATGTTCTCTTGGATTCTTGATTGTCTACTCATATTTAAGACTTAAAAACAAAACACCTCTGCATTGGAAAAGGTGTGATGTGGGTGATGTTTTTGACTTTGAACTTCACTGTGGAAAGATCTGTCTTGGCCAATTGGCATGGAACTTCCAAGATCAGTATAGGAGAGGTCTTTCCTCATGAGCTCATTAGACTCTTGAAAAAGACTCCTCCAGTTCCTACCTGGAGAGTTAAACACTCCGAGAGCCTGTGGGAAGAGGAACGCGGGAGGTGGCATGCATTTAGTGAATCCTAATCTTCAGCATAATGTCCATGCCCTCACATGTGCCTGCCATAGTTGGGATATCATAACAGGTGTCCCCCATAGGCCTATCTATTAGGGGCTTGGTCCCCAAAGTCTTATATTAACAATAAATGGAGTAACATTGCCAGTTAATGGATTAAAGGTTAAGATTTAATAAAAGTATGGTGTCTAAAGGTGGAGATCTCGGAAAGCAACTAGATTAAGCTTCTGGTGTGGGACCCCCATAATCAAATCATGGTGGCTTCAGAAAGACACATGGAGGGTGAGTGTGCTGTCTCTCTTCTTCCTGAGCCTTCCCCCACAGGCACTCTGCCACCCACCACCCTCATCAAATGACAGATTAATGGGGCCTCCTCATTGTAGACAGTGAACCTGCAAACCCTGAGCCCAAAAAACCTCCTCACTCCCTAAGTAGCCCAAGTGTTTACTACAATGACAGAAAACTGACTACTACAGTCCCCACTGTCCCCAGTCCAGACACCCTCCCTCTTGTACTCTCCAAAAACTGAACATCTGATTTACTCCCTGAGTGGAGGAGAGGCAGAAGCCCGGCAGTGAGGACTGGGGTTAGGGATCTAAAAGTCCAGCTGTTTCCCACACAGCTTTCCACCAATTCTCCACGTTTTAGCCGCTCACTCCCTCTGCCTCCAGGTTCAGTCTCGCTAGACTCACCACCCTCTGAGCCTTCTGAAGACTTTGCAATCATCAGGTTTTTCTTGTCTGCTCTCTCGGTCACCTAAGCAGCCCACTTTCTTGGGTCTGAGAAGTCCACAGCACCTGCACTCTGTTTTTCAGCTTCCAAAGTTTTTTTTTTTTTTTTTTAAGATTTATTTATTTACTTGAAAGTCAGAGTTACACAGAGAGAGGAGAGGCAGAGAGAGAGAGAGAAAGGTCTTCCATCTGATGGTTCACTCCCCAATTGGCCGCAATGGCCAGAACTGCGCAGATCCGAAGCCAGGAGCCAGGAGCTTCTTCTGGGTCTCCCATGTGGGTGCAGGGGCCCAACGACTCAGGCCGTCTTCTACTGCTTTCCCAGGCCATAGCCGAGAGCTGGATTGGAAGAGGAGCAGCCGGGTCTCGAACCGGTGCCCATATGGGATGCTGGCGCTTTAGGTTAGGGCGTTAACCTGCTGCGCCACAGCGCCGGCCCCTTCCAAAGTTTTGCTGTTCCTCTGCCTTCTGCTTTGTTGTGGATCTCCTGCTTTCCCTCTCTCAACAGTCCCGTCACTCAAGACCAACCGGGTTTCCAGAGGAATCAAAGGCACGTGGGTGAATTCAGTCTGCTTTTTCCAGAATCACGCCTATTTCTCTATCACAACAGAAACACGTTTGGTACACAGAAAAATTGTTAAAACCTAGATAGCCAGAAAAAAAATCACCCGTAATCCCACCACCTGGAATAACCTCCTGCTAACATTTCCCCCGATCCTTTCCATAGGGTGCACGTGTGTGTTGTGGGGAGGCGCATTCTGTCATTCCCATAACAAATGGAGATGGGCCTCCTCTCTCTGGCCTGTGAGGCTGTGGGTATAAGATGGAAAGCAAGATGAACACTGCTCCATTCTCCAGTTCTAGGTCTGCTGGCGGAAGGCAAACAATCCATTTCAATAGAGTGTAACTAGGTTGTACAGGCTTTCATGGGGGCAGAAAGCAAAGCCATCAAGCCTGGTCGTGGGCTTGCCAGGGAAGGGCTGCTGGGACAAAGAAAGGACAGAGGACTGGGGACTGTGCTGTGGCACAGCCTGTGACACCAGCAGCCCATACAAGCAACAGTTCAAGTCCCGCTGCTCCACTTCCGATCCAGCTCCCTGCTAATGCACCAGGAAGGCAGTGGATGATGGCCCACGTGCTTGCACCCCTGCCATCCACTTGGGAGACCCAAATGGAGCTCCAGGCTCCTGGCTTCAGCCTGGCCCAGCACAGCCATTGTGGCCATTTTAGGAGTGATCCAGTGGGTCAAAGATTCTCTCTATTTCTCTCTCTCTCTCTCTCTGTAATTCTGCCTTAAATAAACAAGTCTTTAAAAAAAAAAAAAAAGGAAAGAAAGGACAGAGGATAGAGAGCCCAGCTGAGGGTCTGTAGAGTACACATGACTTATTTCCACTCATTATTCAGCAGGGACATATTTTTAAAGTATCCTATAAGCAGCTTTTTTTTTTATTACAATACAGCATGTGCAATTTTTAAATAATCATACATCAACATGCTACTAGCCAGTAAGCAGTCCATTGCATATGCCACATGAGTGTTCCACTCTTTCTTTAACAGATCACTTTAACACAAGTCGATGATTTCCAGTGAAGAGCTACCCACCACCTATGGTAAACCTCCTCTTATCTTTGCACATTGAAGATGAAATCTAACTAATAGAGCACCTAAAAGGCAATCTGTAGAAATGAAATTGACACTTTAAGAAGCAATGACTTGAACAGCCCTCGGCGTGACTGTTGAGGAACAGCTTTTTTTTTTTTTCATACTATTTGTTGAACTCTTTACTTAACAGAGTTAATCATATGTGTATAAAGTCAATTGAAAATAGATCAGTAAAAAATTAAAATGGGAATAAGAAAGAGGGCAGAAAGAGAGGGAGGACTATGGGTGGGAAGGTGGGCATGGTGGGACGAATCACTGTGTTCCTAAGGTTGTAATTATGGAGTGTATGAAGTTTCTAACCGTAATGCTGTACAGTTCTGCATACAGTCCTATGGCCTTACTTCTAAGAGAACAGTTTAAAAACTTGCCATGGGACCCCAAATGCACTAACTTCCCATGCAGGACCTCTGTCCTCAAAGTTGTATTATGAGAGCTAATAGTAAAACTTGTTCTCAAAGATTTATTTCGTGTTAGTGTATTAAGTGGAGGATATTCCTATGTTTCATAAGCTTTAGGTATGCCTAAGTGTCCAAGTCCATTGCTTGTTTTCTTAGGTGCTTCCTTAATTAATGATAATACTCATTCTCAAGGATTTACTTTCTGTTAATGTACTAAGTGGAGGATATTCTTATCTCTTATAATTTATAGTTATGTCTAAGTGCTCACAAAAGATGTATCATTCTTGGGTGCTTCTTTAAAGTTAATTAAGTTTCTAAAAAAAAAAAAAGAAGTGAAATTAACTTCAAAATGAAATTAACTTTGAACAGCCCTTGACAGGTCTGTTTAGGAAAAGTTTTGTTTTGTTTTGTTTCTTTACATGCAAATTGTTGAACTCTTTACTTAGTATAGAGTTGGTCTTCTTTGTATGAAGTTAATTGAAAATGGATCTTAGTGGAGAATGGGACTGGGAATGGAAGAGGGAGGAGGAGGAGGGGTGGGAGTGTGGGTGGGAGGGGGGGTATGGTGGGAAGAATCACTATATTCCTAAAGCCATACTTATGAAATGCATGAAGTTTGCATTTCTTAAATAAAAATTTCTTTGGGAAAAAGAAAATGAAGTCAGACAGCTCACAGTCAAGTGGCACAATTAAAAAAAAAAGAAAGAAAGAAATTTAAAAAGGTTAAAAATTCAAAAAAAACTACAAAAGAAGATAGCAAGGATGGTCTAGCTCTTTATTTTTTTAAGATTTTTATTTATTTATTTATTTGAGAGGTAGGGTTACAGACAGTGAGAGGGAAAGACAAAGAGAAAGGTCTTCCTTCTACTGGTTCATTCCCCAAATGACTGCAACAGCCAGAGCTGAGCCAATCCAAAGCCAGGAGCCAGGTGCTTCTTCCTGGTCTCCCATGCGGGTGCAAAGGCCCAAGCACTTGGGCCATCCTCCACTGCCCTCCCGGGCCACAGCAGAGAGCTGGCCTGGAAGAGGAGCAGCCAGGACTCGAACTGGAGCCCACAAGGGACGCCGGCGCCACAGGCAGAGGATTAACTTACTGCGCCATGGGCCAGCCCCAGGACGGTCTAGCTTAACAGCAATGCACAAAGGGCAAGGGGAGAAGGAACTTGTGGGGTTTTAGATGAGCAGAAACTACTGAATCCACTGTGAAGCAACAGCTGAAACCATTAATGCCAGTTTTGAGAGCACAGTCATAATTCAGTGCCCAGAAGAAGTGCCACCTCTGTCAGCTCTGAACATTGGGGGCACTGCTCCACTCTGCACAGCAAATGTCCATTTTTATTATTAGTATTATTTGAGAAAGCGGGGCGGGGGGTTGAGAGAAAGAAACATACCCACACACACTGGTTCACTCCTCAATTGCCACAACAGCCAGGGCTGAGCTGGGGCCAGAGCCAGGAGCCAAGAGCTCAATCCAGTCTCCCACTTGGGAGGCAGATACCCAACTACCTGAATCAGTACCACTGTCTCCCAGTGTGTGCATCAGCAGGAAGCTGCAGTCAGGAGCAGAGTAGGGGATCAAGCCCAGGTGTTCCAATGTGAGACTCAGCATCTCAACCTTTAAGACAAACACCCACCCAATGGCACCCCACCTGTTAACAGCGGCCTCAGAAACTCCCAGGCTGACTTTTCCCTCTCCATCTTCTTTTCCTGTCCCTCCCAATGCTTTAGAGATCCCAAAGGCTCCCACACTGTGGTGTCTCCCTTGCCCTGATCATGTAAGGGTTCCTTCAGAGAATGTCACAAGCCCCTTCCTACATCGGTGCTGCACACACTCAGCCAGTGATGGGGCCCCCACCTATTAGTGCAAATAAAGCTTAATTGGAACACATTCATTAATGTGCTCATGCACTGTCACAATGCCAATAGGTACCATCAGGCTGAAACAACAGAACTGAGCAGGTGCATCGGTCACTGTAGAACCCAGAGGGGAGAGCCTCGCCATCTCAGAGGGCCTGCCAGCCCCTAACCTCATCTGTCCAGCTTTCACTGTTTCTCCACCCTTGCTGCTCCCTCTCTCCTTCCTTGGTGCCATTACCATAGCAGGTACTTGTTGTCTTCTAAGGCAATTGTACATTTTGAAGAGTATTTCTCCCCTACTTGTTAAGTGACATGGGAGCAGGGGTCTTACCTTATTCCTCTTTTTGTAGCAACCTAAATGAGATCTACCTCTCTAAACCTCCAACCACACTCCCAGACCAATTCCTTTCTAGAGCTTGGGACAAACCTGCAGAATCCAAGAGAAGCCTTTGGCCTCCATCAGAGCAGAGATACCCAGAAAGGCAACCACGGCTAGAGGGCCACTGTAGAGAGTCTGTCCTGGGAAGAAATGGGACCCAGGGTCTCACATCCCAGGGTCTAACATCCTTACTAGTAAATAAGAATGCACTTATTGTCATGGAAATAATATTTTAACCACTACATTTTATTATTAAATAATATTTTAACCATTACATTTAAACTTATCATAGATCTTTGCTTTTATATTTTGAATATTGTATCAAAGTACAATGATACTGTTCATGAATGACACTTTTCAAAGATTATTTGAAATGGAGAAAGATATATAGACAAAGAAGGATATATATAAATAGGAAGAGAGAGAGAGTTCTCATCCAATGGTTCACTCCTAAAATACCCATGGTAGCTCGGGCTGAGTCTAGGCTGAAGCCAGGAGCCAACAAATCAATCCAGATCTCCCATGTGAGTGACAAGAATCCTGACAGTACCCATTGGCATTGTGACAGTGCATGAGTACTTGAGCCATCACTTCTGCATCCCAGAGTCTGCGTTACCAGGAATCTGTAGTCAGGAGCCAGAGGCAGGTATCTAACTCAGGCACTCCAGTATCAGACACAAGCATGTTAATCTGCATCTTAACAAGTAGGCCAAACAGCCATCCCCATGGATGGTGGTCTGACACCCATACTTCAACCAATAACATTAATAATAAAACATCTACTCAGGCTGGGGCCACAAGGGATTACTAAAATTTATGTCAAGTCCATACATCAAATCATATTAGTCATAAACTTTAGTATATGACTTTTATGCATCAAGTCCAGAAAGGTACCTGATGATATATTTTTATGTAAAATGGGCCATTTCAAAAATTATTTCATAGGCTTTGCTCCAATGCTATTGAAATAATTCTAAGACTTCATCCCACTGAATGCAACACGTGGGTTTCAAACTAAAAAGTCAAGTGCATCTCCTGTTGTTCTGAATGATCTGTTCCTATCTGATTTCAACAGAATTATACACTGATCTCACAGCTCCTCGGCAGACAATAATTCCCAGACTCCTTTGCACCACATGCCTGGGTTCTACCAATGGGGCCTCTGAATAGAGGTGATGGTGCAACTTCCAGGTCAGGCACTTGGGAGGTCACGTTTTCCCTCTTCCTCTCTGTCCACTGGATGAAACTGGGATTTGATTTACTCTAGAAACTCTCAAAGGTCATACATACCTCCCTAGGAATTTTTTCACTGTTCACTTCTACCTTTTTTTTTTTTTTTTTTTTTTTTTTTTTTTTTTTTGCCAGGCAGAGTTAGACAGTGAGAGAGATACAGAGAGAGAGAGTTATAGACAGAGAGAGACAGAGAAAGGTCTTCCTTCTGTTGGTTCACTCCCCTAATGGCCACCACGGCCAGTGTGCACTGATCCGAAGCCAGGAGCTGGGTCTCCCATGCGGGTGCAGGACCCAAGCACTTGGGCCATCCTCCACTACCCTCCCGGGCCACAACAGAGAGCTGGACTGGAAGAGGAGCAACCGGGACTAGTACCCAGCACCCCAACCGGGACTAGAACCCACGATGCCGGCACCACAGGCGGAGGATTAGCCAAGTGAGCCACGGTGCCAGTCTCACTTCTACCCTTTAAAACTAATTCCCAGATACTCTGGGAGAAAGTAGACAGTTAAGCACTCAATTTACAAGGGGAATAAAATGGGCATATTGAAGCCAGCAGAAATTATTTTACAATCACATTTATTCATTCTTGAAAAACTGTACTGAACACATCCTCTTCACTATGCACTAAGATAAGCACTGAAAAATGGAAAATAAATAGGAGAGGTAGAGAGTGCCCTCAAAGAGCTGAAGAAGGGTCAATGAGCCACTCGGCCTGTTATGGAAAAACAGGAGTGCTTGAATCAAGTCTTTGAAGGGTAAGTAACGGTTTATCCTGCGATAGAGGGGAGAAGAGGTATAGGCTTCCTTCAGATCAACTTTTACCCAGAATACACGAAAACAGAGCATATAAAAGGCATAGCCTGCTGATCTGATTAAATGCAGGTTACAATTATAACTGTCTTGTAATTATTCTTGACTCTTGGAGGATTCAATAACAATATGCCTTTACACTACCCACGCTCCTCCTTGCCTTTCCAGTACTCATGTACTCTGGTATCCTCCTACACCTAAAAATGTTCCCATATGCCTCAAAAAGATAGCATTCATTAAAAGAAAGGCACTTTTTGCACAAATTGACTTATTAAAATTGTGGTTTAGAGCAATGCTGTTTTTGAAAAATTAGAAAGCTTCTGCATGTCAAAGCCTTGACTGACTACATATTCAGGCAACACAGCTATACACTCCTTTGTGCACCTGACATTATTAAATGTCTAGTAGTTTACATTTTTACTCTTTTTCTTGAACTTAAAATAACTGACACTGGTAAAACGCTACTATGATTTTGAAATTATTAGTTCCTTTCCTATTTTAAATGTTTTCTTGGACTTGACTATAGCTTTCAGAAAACACTGTGTTCAATCAGAGATTCAAGGAGGAATATTCAGGTTCTTTGGAAAATATTGTAATCATTTCTGATTAAATGCATAATTTGTCAGTAGTAGTATATAAAATATGTTAACTTTCAACCCAGTTGATTATTCTAGCCAAAAATTTTTGATATAATTCCTAAAAGTACATAGTATAATTTGAGCACACACAATATGTAATAAACTACTTATTCTTTTGGGAATGATAATTCAACTGCATAACAAAGTCTCTTTCCATAAAAAACTAAAAACATTAAGCTGGCTGGAGACTCTACCACCCACCTCCATTGTTAAAATTTCCTCATAAAATTGCAGTGACTATAATTTTTAATTGCAAGTTTTTAGATTAGAATCATACAGTTGATGATGAACCGTAAATCTTCACAGAAAATGCCAGTTTCTGATTGATTGTGTTTACTGATTTTCCTATCCGATTAGGACTTGGTATGTCTTGCTCCAATGGAAAATGGCTAGAAATGTTGACAAGAGAGCAAACCATAGAAGCATGAGTTGATAGGGGCAAAATTAGTCGCTTCAATAGCCAGAAGCCACCTCCTAAACATCTACCAAGGGAAATAGGTGTAGATGAGGTGAACAAGGTTCTCTCACTAAAGGAATTGCCTAGCTAGTAGGCTGGTTTAAAAGGAGATAAATGGTCAAACAATAGGGAGTGTGTGGTAGGAGGTATCAGATCATGATACTCCATGGAAGGAAAAGATGGCATTCAGGTGTGGGACCAAAGGCGCTGGTTCTTGAAGAAGACATGGAAGTTTTATAAGCAGGGACTCTGTCATGTCCACACACAGAGGTACCAGGAAAACATTCCATCAGGGCCCACATCAGGGGATGAAGGTAGGAGCAAGGACACTGGCTAGGAGGCTCTTTTCAGGCAAAACCTGATGGTGGTCTGGACCCTAGTCATAGCTAGGCAGATGCAAAGAGAAGGGATTTAATTCCATACACATCCAGAAGGTAAGGAGAGCTGGAGGTCTTGTTGATGGTTTAGAAGTAAATGTCAGAGAAAGAGAAGGGTTAGGATTAGAGTCCAACTAACTGGAAGAGCAAACGCCATGACAGATGAGGAAGACATGAGGTTGGTGTTGGCAGTGTCAAATGCAATATGACTGTAAGACACCGGAGTGGACAGGCCATCATCCACCCAAGTCTTGAACCCAAGAAAGGTCCCAACTGGAGACTCAAAGTGTGGAGTCACCTGGATACAAAGGGAATACAATTAGATCACCCACAGCGAATCCAAACAGGTGGCCTTGGGTCATTCCTCTATTACTTAGAGGCAAGGTGAGATTGAGAAAGCAAAGAGACTCAGAAGCACTCAGCAAGGTGCTGAGGAGAGAAACAGCAGAGTAGGGGTCTGGAAGCCACGCTGAGGAAGTGCATCAACAAAGAGGCAGTGGTGGCTAAGACCAACGCCACACAGAAATCAGCTGAGCGTAAACCCAATGCCAGCACCCAACACCAGTCACGTTCCCACCACACACCAATGCTCACATTAACCTCTCCTAGCCTGCCTTTCTTAGAAGTTGTCTTTTCCACTGGGCCTCTGTACAACTATTTGCAAGAACCTCCCAGGGGTGTGGGTGGGAGTCAGGGAGACTTGAATATCCCTCAACTTGCTCTTGGTACTCTCAGAATCCCACAGGCAGAACTACATCTCAGAAGCACCTCTGGGGTCAGACTCACCAACTCCAGGTCTTAATGTTGGTTCATTATGGACCTCAAGAGCTTTCTTTCAAGAGCTGAGCAGACTGTCCTCAAGCCAGAGGGAGAAGGTGTGTCCTCCTTCTGGGTGATAATCAGAAACCCAGGCTCTGAGCTCTGCAGGGAACTCCTTCCTCAGTTTCTCTCTCTCTTGCACACACACACACACATGCACACACACTCCCAAACACACTGCTTCAGTCAGGGTTCACACAGGGACCAAGAACCCCAAAACAATCACTAAGGCCTCCATTCTAAGCATCCCCATGGCCTGCAGCCCATGTGGCCTCCCGCTCTCCAGGCCATCAGACCATAATTCTGGAGTCTCTGAGAAGTTCCAATTCCCACCGCCCCCAGGGAAGTCCCTTAGCCCACTTGTAACTGATGGAGGCACACAGAGGGGTGGAAGGTAAGCTGGCTTCTCTCTGCTTCACCAGCATTAAATCCCCAGACACAAATAAATACTCTAGGGGCTCAGTGGCTCCTAACTGTGCAACAACAACATTCAATCCCCAACTGAAGTGCCCTAGTACCAACATCTGCTGTATGTGGCTTGCTTTTTAGATAAGGGACAATTTCCCTACGCCCACTTCCTCCTTACGCACACCAAGAAAGAACACTGAAAACAGACTGAAAAGATCTCCTAGGATTAAATTAACTTATCTCTTTTGGTGAAAGACAGCTTACTTCTAAATAAAAACACAAGGATGACTAAGTTCCAAACCCAAACACATTTAAAAGCAAAATTAATATTTTACAGCAACTAACAGTGCTTGCAGCATCAGCCAAACCAAGTCAAGCGTCCACCAGTTCCTAATTTCTTATTAATACAAAGTCCACTGCATTTCTGGAAAGGATGGTTAGTGTTTGGCACAATTTTTGCTTCATTCCTCATAAAGGTAACTAGAAAGTTAATCATAGAGCTAAAAGCAGGCACAAGAATCTAAAATCTGTTGATTACTTAAAATACCAAAGTATGAGAGTCATGCCATTTCTTATCTCTAAATGAAATGATCATAAGTCACTATAATAACAAATGACAACTTTTGTACAAATACAGAGTCTATTTGTACTCTTAAAAATAGGACTGTATGATTTAAATCTTAAGTCGTGATTTTATAGGGATGGTCTCTTAGAGCCCCTAGCAGTGCTACTAATCACTTGTTTCTGGTACGAATTTATGATCTGCTTGTTCTTCAACAGGCAAAGCAATTCTCTCCATATTTTTTATAACACCAACCATAAACTGGTGGTGTTTAGGGTTTTTTGGTTTCAGAAAAGGGTTGACAGGCTGAAAAGTTTAAGAATCACTGCTCAAAAATACCCTTATGAAAAGATGCACAAGAAATCACCAAAATCACAATTTGTCTGTCAAGTAAACCCAACATCCTTTTATGTTGAGTGGTAGCAAACAGGTTTTATGGAACTGACATACAATCTAATTTAGATATTATTACATTACCAGCAGCTCAAAGCCCTACGTCAACTTAATAACCCAGTACTGTTCGGCCTCAATTATCTATGGGTTTAATTAAAGTTGTTTAAAAATAGCCTTCCTGTTGAACTTGTTCAGAATACATGGCTTAATTCTAAACTCAAAAATTGTTCTCACAGTGGCTCCACAAGCCACCAGAACAGTGTACCAAAACTTGCACATTTAAACATTTGACAAACCCCCCTGCAAAGTGTGCCAACTGACATAACACTCAGGATAGCAGACAAAGAGGAAAAGATAACAGAGACAATTTTATCATGGCAAATCAGTATTTCCTGTTGCCCAAATGAGTGAAGCCTTTTGCTCAGGGTGTTAGAATTCCTCGCATTGGGATGCTCATCTGATTGACGAACCCTTTCAACTGGACAGGACACAATGCAAACACAGGTGTTGTGTTGCTGAGCCACAGTCCTTTTGTATTTTTGTGTCTGGCATTCGGATTGTATAGAGTGGTCTACAGACCCCTGGTCATCCAGCAAGCTTCACCTGTGCAGTTCCCCACCTGTGGCAGAAGGGACCTCCAAGCCCAGCTTAAACCCAACTCTCCAAGATGTGGTCTTGAAACTTTCACAATCAGTGCAAGTCAAATCTTCCTGAACTGATGACAACTCAACGTGGCATCATTGGGGCGCCCAATGCACTTTCTTTCACCCACTCATCTCTCTGCAGCTACCACCATCACTTTCCCCGTGCTTACCTGGGAACTCCTCAACACCCAGAGAAACCAATTCCCTTTCCTTATGGAAAAAACGGATTCCTATTTGATGATGAATAAGCTTCAAGGGCCACTCACTGGGCACGCTCACTGCGGGGTCCCCCAGCAACCCAGAATTCCACCCTTTCCAAGAGAAGTCAGAGCTGAGTTTCCCTGAAGGCACAAATCCTAGGTGAGGCCACCAGTGTGCTACAGTAAGGCCCCCTCTGCACAGTAGGCACAGGCCTCCCCCATGCCCCTGGCACCACCAGAGGCCCCCTCTCGGCGGCGTGGCCCCCAGCACTCACCAAAAGGAGGTTGTGCGCCACCAGGTACCCGAGCCGCGCGCCGCCCCGGATGCCAGGGGCCAAGCGCCCGGTGGCGTAGCCATGCCAGGCCACCACGTAGGGGTTGTCGATGGTGATCCAGTACTTGACCTGGCTGCCAAAGTGCCGGAAGCAGAGTTCGGCGTAATCCCTGAAGTGGTCGGCTAGGGAGGGGTTGGCCCAGCCGCCGTAGGCATCCTGCAGTCGCTGGGGCAGGTCCCAGTGGTACAGGGTGACCACTGGCTGCACGCCCAGCTCCCGCAGCCGCTCCAGCAGGCGCCGGTAGTAGCGCAGCCCCTCGCGGTTGGGGGCGCTCGCGCTGCCATTGGGGAGGACACGCGCCCACGAGATGGAGAAGCGGTAGTGGGTGACCCCGAGCTCGCGCAGCCCCTCCGTGTCCCGCAAGACATTGTTGTAGCCGTCGCTGGCCACGTCCCCGGTGGCGGCGGGGGGCGCCGAAGGGGTCCCCGACGGCAGAGGGGTGATCGAGAGGTCGCCCAGGGGCGCCGGGGGGTGGTGGGTGAACGTGTCCCAGATGGACTCGCCCTTGCCGTGTTGTTGCCAGCCGCCCTCGGTCTGGTAGGCGGCGCTGCCCACCGCCCAGAGGAAGCCGTCGGGGAAGGTGTCGTGGAGGAGGCCCGCGGCATCGGGGACCGGAGGACGTGCGAAGCGGACCCAGGTCTGCGCGCCGTCGCCCGGCTCGGCGCGGAGGAGGCGGCCGACCAGGGCCAGCAGCAGCAGCCGCAGCCGTAGCTGCAGCGGCCGGGCGCGGACGGGCATGCTGGCTGGAGCCGGGCGCTGGGGCCCGGCGCCGCGCCCCTTTATGCCCGCGCCCGCCGCTCCCGCCCGCCCCCGCCGGCGCGCCCAGCCCCGCTCCCCGCGGGCCCCGTGGCAATAATTACCTGCGATCGGCGCCTCCCTCTGCGCGGGCACCGGGGGCGTGGGCGCCAAGGGCGAGGGGCACCGCGGGAGGGGGCGCGACAGCGGGCGCGGCCGTCGGGAACAGGGCACCTGCTCCTCCCTGCTGCCCGGAGCCACATGGGCTGCCTGGGCGGCGCTCAAGTTCTCTGCTTGCCCCTGTTTGCCATCCGCGCGCCCTCCCGGGAGAAGCGGCCGAGGCCAAGTTCGTCGAGGAGGGAAGGCGACGGACGGAGTTTCCCTGACTTGGGCCCGGCCGGAGAGGAAGCACCTGCTTTCTCTTTTCTGCCATTCGGAGGCTGAGGGAAGCTGCAGGTAGACATTGCCAGGGTGGATTAGGAATTGTCTGGAATCCTAGGGGGGTGGGCGAGATGCGGAAGCGCTGTGGGACTTGGCCATGTGCAGAGGACTCCAAGAGGCTTTTTGCACCTCAGCGGCGCAGGAGAGGCCTGTCCCTTTGCCCCCACTCCCCCCGCCCCCTCCACAGTGTCCGAAGGTTTCAAGGAAGGCAAAGTAGATTTATGGCTCGTAGTGGGACTTTGCACTATTCTCTCTCCTACCAATGCTCATTTTAAATGAGATCTCTCAGAATTCCCCGATGAACTTCAAAGCACAGCTGTAGATGGGTGGGGGCGGGGGGGGGGGCAGAGAAATAAACAAAATCAAAGTTTCCACTTTGAATAAACCTCATTCACCTTTTTTATCCTTTTGCATCTGTTTTCTAAATAATCACATTTTGCTTTCAGCTCTGACTTAGCAAGTAAGTTATCTGAGCAACGTGGTGCCGGAAGCGGTGCTGGAGTCTCAGAGTGAGAGAGCAGGTGTTCATCTGCTGGTTCACTCTCCAAATGGCCACAACCAGGGCTGGGCCAGCCTGAAGCCAGGAATCTGAAACTCCATCAGGGTCTCCCACGTGAGGGCAGGGATCCAAGCACTTGGGCCATCGTCTGCTGCCTCCCCAGGTGCATTAGTAGGGAGCTGGATGAGTAGTGGAGCAGCCAGGACCTGAACCAGTGCTCTGATATGGGATGCCAACGTTGCAGGAGTGTTGGCCTTACCCACTGTGTGGCAATGCAGGACCTGTATTCTGTTCCTTGTATTATGAAGTCTACCCTGAGATTCCAGCAGAGTAGCTTGGGCCATGGCCCACCATATGAAGGATTCAGTGCTGTTGGGGCCAGTGCTGTGGTATAGTGGGTAAAGCCACCGCCTGTAGTGCTGACATCCCATATGGGTGCCGGTTCAGATCCCAGCATCTCCACTTCCAATCCAGCTCTCTGCTATGGCCTGGGAAGGCAGTGGAAGATGGCCCACGTCCTTGGGCCCCTGCATCCACATGGGAGACCCAGAAGAAACTCCTGGCTCCTGGCTTTGGATTGGCCCAGCTCTGGCCATTACGGCCATTTGGGGAGTGAACCAGTGGATGGAAGACCTCTCTCTCTCTCTCCCTCTCTCTCTCTCTCTCTCTCTCTCTCTCTGCCTCTTCTCTCTTTGTGTAATTCTGACTTTCAAATAAATAAAATAAATCTTTAAAAAAAACTTCAGTGCTGTTGTGATCATTTCTTATTCCCATGCTCAGGGTAGACATTCCTAATCAATCACTTCACTGTGCCAGGATGTGGCTTTACCATCCTCAGGGTTTCAGTCCTCAGATAAGTGGTCCCCTCCGCGTGGATTCATTCATCCACGTATACATTCCACAAACATCTGTGAAGCACCAGCAGGCACTGTTCTTGGTGCTGGAACTAAGGCAACTAAAAAGCCATTTGCCTTACATTCTTAGGGGATAAGAGGAGTAAACCCACAAGGAAGATCATTTGAGATACAGATCTCTATGAGGGACACAAAACATGAACTGGATTGATGGTGACTTTGGAGAGGTCCAAGGGTTCTGCCCTCAGGACTCAGCTTTTGTTCTGAGACCTGACAGGAGAGGCAGAAGAAGAACACTCCAGAGATACAGAGGGCAAGTCAAAGGCTCTGAAGGTGGAACAGGCTCGGCTTGTTTCAAGGAATCTGGGGAGCCAGTGTGGCTGGAACAGAGCAGAGTGGGTGAACGATGGAAGAAGACAAACAGTCAAGGACACAGTCCACAGAGGGCCAAGAGGACCCAAGGAATGGGAGAAAGTGTGTCTACACTGTACATCTGACAAGGGGTTAACATCCAAAATAAGTAGAGAGCTCAAACTCCTTACCAACAAGGAAACAAATAATCCAGCTTAAAAATGGGCAAAGCACTTGAACAGATTTTTCTCCAGAAAAAGACACACTGATGGCCAACAGATATATTAAAAATGCCCAATATCTCCCATCATCAGAGAAATAGAAATGAAAACCACAGTGAGAGCATATTCGCACTCCTGTTTTAAATGGCTAATATCAAAAAGATAAAACACAACAGATGCTGGCAAGGATATGGAGACAAGGGAACCCTTGTACACTGTTGGTGTGAATGTAAGTTGGTACAGTGTGGAGAGTCCTCAGAAATCTGAAACTAGAACCACCACCTGACCCAGCAGCCCTACCACTGGACAGATATCCAAAAGGAGTGACATCACTGTGCAGTGAAGCTACCTGCACGCCTGTATATACGTAGCACCATTCATAATAGCCCAGCTGTGGAATCAACCTAAATGTCCATCAGCAGATGACTGGGCAAAGAAAAGTGCTATATATACACAATGGAATATCAGTCATAAAAAAGAAGGAAATCCTGTCATGTGACAACACGAGTGAAGCTGGAGAACATTACGTAAAGTGAAATAAGCCAGGCACAGAGAGACAAATACTGATATTACTGATGTGCGGAATCTAAAAAAGTTGATCTCATAGAAGTAGAATAAGATGGAAGTAGAATAAGATGTGGGAGAGGGGGATTGAGAAAATCAAAGGATACATAATTGCAGTTGGACAGGAGGCATCAATTCAGGGGATCCATTGTACAACATGATGATTATCTTTAAGAGTATACTGCATCCTTGAAAATTGCTAAGAGATTTTAAGTGCTCTTACCACAAAAAAAAAGATGTGTGAGGTATATGAGCTCAGTTTAGCCATTCCACAATATTTTAAACAATATGTTGTATGTGATAGATAAATAAAATTGTTGTCAATTAAAAGGTAAATCAATTAAATTTTAAAAAGAGAAGGGTGGGGACTCATTGTCTATTTTGTTACCTGAGGCATTCCCAGTCCCTAGACCAGTGCTGAGCACAAAGCAATGACTCATTTACTGGGTAAATGAAGCTAGAAGCTCTGATTTGCTGTAACAATGAAATCAACTACCACCATCTCTTTACAAGCTGACCTAATCTACCTTTGTGGTTCAATATTCCCTTGAACAAGTAGTTGCTTCACCACCACAAACACATCATAAACACCTGCTCTCTTGCTGCACTGTTTCCATTGGTTTCTTGCCTCCAGGCTTCTTTGCTTGAAACCCCAGAAATCATCATGTCTTTCTGTGACACTTCTGCCACCAATTCAATGTAGGTGAACTTCTCCTTCCCCTGAATTTCTCTACTACTTATTCTCATCAAAACAAACTGCTTTATTTCCAACTTTCTTTATCCTGTTTCTCCAATTCAGTGTTGTCAGTGAGGGCAGGGGTTGTCATTGGTGCTTTGGGGTCTCCAAGCACCTCACTGTTGTCTGGCCCTCGCTACTGCTCAGTCAGAATGGGGCTGAGGGTGTGAACACCTTCCCATGAAGGGAGAATGTGCATGGTGAGCCGAGGGCGCTGGGGTTGGTGTTGTGCTTGGGGCCATGGGAACCAGTGACTCTCCTGTTCCTGTGGCAGTGGAGGGCTCCTGCGGTCCCAGGGGCACACAGGTGGGGCACAGGAGAGAAGAGACTGGAGGAAGGAATGTGGGGGGAGGAGGGAAAGATGGGCACATTGGTGACCATGCTTAGGTTGTTGAAAAGCAACACTGTGACCCAAGCCACAAGTCCTTCTGTTACCGGAGAGAAGGCCGTGGAAGCTGTGGGGTTCTTGTCTTCACACAAGAAAGAATTCAGGCGTGAGACAGAAAGCAGAGTGATAAGGCTTTATTGAGGACAGGGCATCCACCAGAACTCAGACTGGGGTAGAGCAAGGTTACATGGTTGAGTGGAGAGAATACACCTGGGCAGGCCAGGCGGGCGGCTCAGCAGAGAGGCAGAGAGCTGAACACACAGTCTGTTTGGACTCCCTAGGTTTTTTGGAGAGTCTGTTTACCCACCTCCCCCTCTTCTCCAGGACAAAGGATGGGGAGTCCTGGAGGAAGGGTCTGTTGGGTGAAAATTAGCAAATTCCTCCCCAGATTTGCTGGCCCTGGGCAGAGTAGGGGGACTTCACTTAGGGCATCTGTGCAGGTTTTGTTGCCCCCTGTTAGCAGGTCAGGTAACCCATTTGGTCCTGAGGAGAGAGAATTCTCCTGGGAGCTTTCCTTGGTGGGAGGGCTGGGACCACCTGGGAGGTTGCCAGGTCTGGGCAGGACTTTGAAGTGCAAGATGCTGGGCTTCTGGAGCTTCTGCATGGGTGCTGGTCTTCAGGCCCTTCTCATGTACACACAGGCTCAGTTTCTGACTTCCTACCTCACACTTTCACATCCATAACTTCACCTACATATTCCAAACACAGCAAGCAAGTCACCTCTCATTTGTGGGAGAACAAAGCATTTGAAATGTCCATTGTAATTTGAAATGTCCATGGTTGAGAAAAGCAACAAAGCAAAGCAAACCAAACACATGAGAAGCAGTGGCAGCAGTCATAAAAACTACTGTAAAAAGAAAAAAAATCCTTTTTTTAACTACTGTTAACTAAAAAATAGCAATAGATACAATCTGCTCTCAACAGACCATGCATCAGTAAATGCTTAGCCTCAGCTATTTTCCGTGTGACCCATGAAACATTTCTAATGGAAATTTAACAAGCTACCCCCTAAGCAAACACTCTCCTCTTCAGCCCCGGGAGGGAGATGGGATCCTGCAGGCTAATATAGTCACTTTTTATTTCAGCTGGAAGAGAGCGTGACCGTGAAGGTGTGTGGTCTAATTTTTTTAATTGCTGAAGTGTCGTTGTTTGTTACTTCATATTCATTGAAAAATAAAATGTCACATTAACAGAATAGCAAGAAGTCTCTGTCTAATGACTTAATCCTGCTAATAAGGCTATGTAATAAAATACTGGTATAAGTTTGTTGCGTTTACTTTTCAAGCAAATTAATAAAGTAACTTTATCTGTGACATAACACTTTACTGACTTGAAATGTGTATGAAGCGGTGCAGGGATCATCACCAGTCAAAGACGGATGTAATTCGGTGAGGGTTTTAGTCATCTGACACGTGTGTAGCTGTGCTTGGACTGGGTCACCACATCCTGCATAGGGAGGTAAAAATGTTAGCAAGGGCACTGGCGCTGTGGCTCAGCCATTGAAGCTGCCACTTGGGATCCCCACATCCCACATCAGAATGCCTGAGACTCGGCCCCACCTCCGCTTCTGACCCAGCTTGCTGCTACGGTGCACCCTGGGAAGGCGTGGATGATGGCCCAAGTGCTTAGGTTCCTGTAACCCATGTGGGAGATCTAGGTGGAGTTCCTAGTTCTTGGATTCAACCTGGCCCAGCCTTGGCTGTTGCAAGCATTGTGTGGGAAAGACACCTCTCTCTCTTTCTGTCACTCTGCCTTTCTAATTAAATAAATCTCAGAGAGAGAGAGAAACTACATACCTCTGGACTGGCTTAAATGCCAACATGCACCTCTGGATCTGGCACACTTCTGACAAGCCCACAAAGACTGAAAAGGAAGGAATGGCAGAGGCTCTGAGCTTCTCTGACCTGGCAAATTCCTCATCCACGGAGATTTTCAGAACCACCAGCCATCACACACACTTACATGAAGAACTACGGACTCAACAGGGAGCCATACCCTCACTGCTTATGTGCAAATGAAACAAAAGTGAAAGTGATTTACATTCCAAGAGCTGAGCTTGAAATCTGGAAGGGCCCAGCCCAGCTGAGCAGTTAGTGTTACAAGGAAAAACATCAAGACACCTCAACTTATTTTAATAAGGGGGAAATTCCACTTAGTCAGCTGATTTGGCACTAACGCAAAGCATTTCTAGAGAAAGGAGATACTGAAACCTGGGAGACCACTTTGAAAGCAACTGCATGGCCATTGCTGTGGCATAGCAGGTAAAGCCGCCACCTGCAGTGCCAGCATCCCATTTGGGCATCAATTCATGTCCCAGCTGCTCCACTTCCAATCCAGCTCTCTGCTAATGGCCTGGGAAAGCTGTGGAAGATGACCCAAGTGATTGGGCCCTTGTTCCCATATGGGAGACCCACAGGAAGCTCCTGACTGCTGGCTTTAGATCAGCCCAGCTCCCACCATTGCGGCAATTTTGTTGTGGGATAGGATGGACATAAACTCCTATTCCAGGCTCTTGCCTTTCACTTGAAGAAGAATTCTAAGTACAGGCACAAACATGGCATGCAGTGTGATAAGGCTGATTTAGAAAGTGAGAAGAATCCACAGGCACATGAGGGCTTCATTTAGGGAGAGTGGGCCAGGGAAGGTAAAAAGGGGAATTCCATACCCTGCTCCACTCGTCCTGAGTCCACAAGGTGGAGAGAGAAAAGGGAGAGAGAGAGAGAGACCCCCCCCACCCCGCCCTTCACCAATCTTCTTATGAGCTTGGAAAAGGGAGTGGTTACATGGTACAGCCCCCAGGTCCCAGGAAAGGGGAGGTGCATGTTGGGTAGGGGTCATCTGAGTGACAGGTGGATTGATAGGATTACATGGATGGGGGAGGTGTGACCTCCAGTTCATGAACTTAATCTATCTCCCTGACTTTTCCCACATCAATCTGGGAAGTGAACCACTGAATGGAAAAATATCTCTCCGTCTGTAACTCTGCCTCTCAAATGAATAAGTAAACTTTAACAACAACAACAACAACAAAGCAAGCAAGCAACTACAATAACCTAGATGATGAATTAAGGAAGACCAGCTAGCAAGGTGAAACTGCAAAGAAAAGATAGGGAAAGCTGCAAGGCAATACAAAAGAAGACCAACTACAGATGAGAGATAGGAAAGGAAGGAAGAGCAAAGATGACTTAAGTATCCCAAGCTTATGTAAAGATTATAGAACCAAAGATACACCTATGTATGAAAGGAAGCATATTGGGCAAAAGATGAATTCGGGTGTGGGAGTTTTATTGCTTTGCATTAAGCCATTGCGTGGGATACCCACATCCCATATCAGTCTGCCTGAGATCAAGTGCTGCTTCCACTTCCAATCCTGCTTCCAGGAGTCACTGTGCACTTACTCCTCGTGCTTAGTGAGGTGTACTATGAAAACTAACATTATTCAGAGAATAAAACTGATTTGAAGGATGGCATGCAAACATAAACAAAAAAGAAAACTAACAGTAAAACTTGTCTTCAAATTGTATTTCATAATTTGTGTGTATATGTGGGTACAAACAGTTGAAATCTCTACTTAGTATAGAGTTGGTCTTTCATATACAAAGTCAATTAAAAATTAATCTTAATGATGGGACCATTGCTGTGGCATAGCGGGTAAAACCACTGCCTGCAGTGCCAGCATCCCATATGGGTGCTGGTTCGAGCCCTGACTGCTCTATTTCTGATCCAGCTCTCTGCTATGGCCTGGGAAAGCAGTAGAAGATGACTCAAGTCCTTGGGCCCCTGCACCCCTATGGGAGACCCAGAAGAAGCTCCTGTCCTGGCTTCGGATCGGCGTAGCTCCAGCCATTGCACCCAGTTGGGGAGTGAACCATTGGATGGAAGACCTCTCTCTCTCTCTCTCTCTCTCTCTCTCTCTCTGCCTCTCCTTCTCCCTCTGTATAACTCTTTCAAATAAATAAATAAATAAATCTTTTTAAAAAATGAAATTTAATGAAAAATGGAATAGGAGGAGTAGGAGGTGGAATGGGAGTAAGGGTGGGAGGGCAGGAATGGGGGAAGAATCACTGTAGTCTTAAAAATTGTACATATGAAATTTGTATTCATGAAATAAAAGCCTTCAAAAAGCAAGCAAGCAAGCAATGTCACGGCAGGGAGGAATTCCCAGGGGATGAGGAAACTTTGAGGCGTGGTGGGCATGTCAGCTGTGCTGTTCCTGGGCATGGTTTCAAGGGCATGTAATATGTCAAAGCCCATTAAACTGTATGTACATTTAAAAAATAAATGGTGGCATGTCATAATAATAAAAAAGTTACTATCACAAGTATAAATCTGTATGGATAAAATGACAGGTCATATTAGGTGAAGAAGTTTTTTAAAAGATAAATTCGATATTAAACAATATTGAATTTCAAGTGTCAAAGATATAAATAGAGATATAGAATCAAAGCTCAAAAGGCAATTACGAATTAAAGATTTGGACTAAAAATTTTGATAACAGGATAGAGAATAAAATGAAGGTATTAAAAAAAAATACTGGGCACAAGGGGAGAATTGGAATAAGAAAGGAGGCCCCCTCCCCAAAGGAGGGTGATAATCAAAGATAAAGTGTTTTTCAAGCTCACAAAATTAGCACTTGAAAAAGGAGAGTAGATCATACTTGTTAAGAAAAGACAAGGGACCTAGACTCAGATCCTATGGTGACTTTGGGGGCAGATTTTTTCAGTAGTAATCACTACCAAAGCCAGGTCACAATTCAGTCCTTTGCCAGCATCCCTTATCAGCGCACTTGCTGGAATCCTGTTGCTCTCTGCTTCCAATATAGCTCCTTGCTAAAGTGCCCTAGGAAGGCAGCAGGAGGAGGGTCCAGATGTTTGGGCCCCTCCCACCCATGTGGGAGACCAGGATTCAAATTGGCCCATACCTGGCTATTTCAGACATTTGGCGAGTGAACCAAAGGATGAAAGCTCACTCTCTCTCTCTCTCTCTCCCTCTCCTTCTGTCTCTCTCTCTCTCTCTCCCTCCCTATTTGTCTCTATGCCTTTCAAACAACTAAAATGAATCATCAAGGAGAATGAGAGACATATCTATTTTCAATGAAATTAAGAGGTTGTATGGAAGGACTCCAAAAAGTTTAATGAAAATTAAAATTAAGACAGAAAATGAAATTGGCAGGTTTATTTATTGTGAAAAATATTTGAAACCCGTACATACAAGGGATCCTCAAAAAGTTCATAAAAATTAATATTATGAAAAACCTATACATGGATTCCAATTTTTTTTCAGCAAAACAAACATCTTTTTTTTAATTTGCTTTTCAGTGAACTTTTTGAGGTACCCTCATATATGAAAAGGAAATGAAGATGAACCTGGTAAGGGAGTGGCTGAAGGAGATCTGAATAAGAAGCAAAGTGATTTACTTGGCCCCATTATTAAGATTCATTTTTTTAAAGATTTTTTATTTATTTATTTGACAGGTAGAGTTACAGACAGAGAGAGAGAGACAGAGAGAAAGGTCTGCCTTCTGTTGGTTCACTCCCCAAATGGCCACAATGGCTGGAGCTGCACCAACCCGAAGCCAGGAGCCAGGTGCTTCTTCCTGGTCTCCCATGCGGGTGCAGGGGCCCAAGGACTTGAGCCATCCTCCACTGCCTTCCCCGGCCACAGCAGAGAGCTGGACTGGAAGAGGAGCAACCAGGACTAGAACCAGCGCCCATATGGGATGCCAGCGCCGCAGGTGGAGGATTAACCTAGTGTGCCAAGGCGCCAGCCCCAAGATTCATTTTAACTGACTTTGTATATGGAAGTCCAACTCTATACTAAGTAAGATTTCAACTGTTTGCACCCACATAGACACATAAAGTATAAAGTACAGTTTGAAGACTAGTTTTACTGTTAATTCTCATGGTACAACTCATTAAGGACAGAGATCCTACATGGAGAGTAAGTGTACAGTGACTCCTGCTGTTGATTTAACAATTAACCTCTTATTTTTTACATCAATGATCACCAGATGCTCTTGACATGAGCTGCCAAAGCTATGGAAGCCTTCTGAGCCCACGCAAATTCCGTCAGTATTTAGACAGGGCCATATGCAAAGTGGAAGTTCTCTCCTCCCTTCAGAGAAAAGTGTAGATGGGATCAAGATCTGAGATACTATGCCAGCGGCAGGGAGAAGGAGGCCTGAAAACAGGAGCATTTGCATAGCAGTTTTTCGACCTTTGCTTAGCCCAGCCAGGTGTGACTCAGACCCTGGACTCCAGGCCTTCCCCTGGGTTAAGCAAATACCCCACACCAGCTGCCTCTGGCCTTCACCATGGAGGAAGAGAAATATTCAGTCCAGACCCACTGAGAGGCTGACATCCAATCACAGAGCTGTGCAACCACCCTCCCTTCCCCTTACCTTACCACCACATCAATAGGGCTCCCGTGGAGTAACAGGGGACACAGCTAAAGCCTTAGACCCTATCTAAGAAGAAGTCTCCAGGACAATCAATTGATAATGAGACAGAAACGAGGACACTAGAGAAAATTTTAGCCTCTGGTACCACAGCTACAACAAACAATGAACACAAGTTAACACCTCGCTAAACAAATATAAAATCTCACACTAAAGGCCAATCAACCTCAGTTTCTGTTATCTGGTACATCGTGTCCAGTTTTCCACAGAAAATTACAAGTCATGCTAAAAGGCCACATAAAAATATCTGAAGAGACACAGCAAGCATCAGAAGCAGATTCAAGATTAAAGAAATAAAAAGGAGGTAAGCATTTCTCCAGGGAAAACAAAGTTATATGAGAAGGCAAATGTTAAAATGCACTAATTGGCTCAGCTGTGAATGAAATGGACATATTTATACTTCTGTGAGATAACTTAATCTTTTTTCTACAAAGAGAAACTGTTACAACAGAGAACTACGGTTATAACTATATAGGGCAGTTGCATGAATGATTCATCAGGAAGTAGTACCCACATTTTTTTTTTTTTTTTGACAGGCAGAGTTAGACAGTGAGAGAGAGAGAGACAGAGGGAAAGGTCTTCCTTTTCCGTTGGTTCACCCCCAAAACGGCTGCTATGGCTGGAGCTACGCTGATCCGAAGCCAGGAGCCAGGTGCTTCCTCCTGGTCTCCCACGCGGGTGCAAAGCCTAAGGACCTGGGCCATCCTCCACTGCACCCCCAGGCCACAGCAGAGAGCTGGACTGGAAGAGGAGCAACCGAGACAGAACCGGTGCCCCAACCAGGACTAGAACCCTGTGTGCCGGCGCCTCAGGCAGAGGATTAGCCAAGTGAGCCATGGCGCCGGCCCTGCATTTTATTTTAAGAAATGGAGGTATAATATCAAGAAAAACAGTTGAAAGAGTAGAAAGGGGGAAAAAACCCAAGGATGGATGATTTTTTTTTTTGATAAACCTTTCAACTTCATTTGACACTTCAGCTTGTGTAGTTAAAGGAAGCACACGTCACTAACTCTTGGATCCATGTGCAGAGGACTATACCTTGCTAAGAGGAGACAAGAAAAGCAATGTGTAGGGGTACAGAGATCTTTAGAGGCTGAGACAAAGGTGTAGACAAACACATTTTGGGGATAAGAGACTGACAGGATTGAGGGGAATGAGAAGAAACTGCAAATTAACTTATACCTTCTTGTAGAATAAAAGATTAAGTCAACTGCAGAGAGTGAGCAAGCTGAGTCTATACAAACTAAAAAAGTCGTGACTGAATTTCCTCCATAGTCAACAAAAGCCGATTGAAACATCACTGAACAACGGAACTGAAGCTACACAGCGTGCAGTTTCAAGGTAGCTGCTATTTAAACCACGTCTATCTCAAGGCCTCATGCAGAATTCCAGGTTGTCCATATGCCGGAGCTTCAAATCCACAATCCTACGACCTGTTTCTCGCGGAGATCATGAAATAGCTATACTGCTCACAGAAGACAAAATCAAATTTGCTGTTCCTTTGAGTATGGTAAGGCTCCTCTGTTGATTAAGACCAAGGTCAGCAGTTCAGGATTTGGATGGTCCAATTAGTGTCCATTAGGCCACAGATGCCACCCTGTTCCCAACCGCAAGCTCTAAATTGGTGTCCTGAGTCATCAGGGGCATCGGTTGGAACCGAATGTGAATTAATTAGCTGGAATGCAACGGTAGCATGTAAAAACAGCACAAAGTGCATCACTCTCCGAGAGTGACTAATAAAACTGGAGTGTAGGCGCTGAGCCCTTGGCGGCAGAGCCGCCTGTACACCCTCATACTGTGGGATTGTATGCTGTGCTGCTGCACTGCGTGGTGCCCCTCTCTCCAAGAGCGAGCCTGAAGATCATGTCTTAGCAAGAGTGTCCTGGCGTTTTGCTCTTTATAATTTACTTCCTACAGAATCCATCTTACAATGCTGGCTTCAAGATTCTAGCCAGGCTCCTCTTCCTCATGTTACTGCCCCTTCCCCATCCTCAGTCCCTCTCACTCATGATACTCCTTTGAGCGTTCCACTATGCCCTAGCATTAACTGCATGAGTGAGTCCCAAATTTCAGTCTCATCAGCCATGACCCGCTCCCTGCCTTTTTACCTAACACCTTCAGTATCTGCCCCACGTTTCAACTGGAACACTTCAAGGCTCCCTTGCAAAGTCAACATGCTTAAAACAATGAAGCACACAAGCAAGCAATTAAAATAAGACCAATCAGGCAAAAATATAAACACAAAAAAATCCACCCAACATCAGTAGTGATAAAAGAAATGTGAAGGCGGGCACCGTGGCTCACTTGGTTAATCCTCCACCTGCAGCACTGGCATCCCATATGGGAGCTGGATTCTGTCCTGGGTGCTCCTCTTCCAGTCCAGCTCTCTACTGTGGCCCAGGAGTGCAGTGGAGGATGGCCCAAGTGCTTGGCCCCTGCACCCACGTGGGAGACCAGGAGGAAGCACCTGGCTCCTGGCTTCAGATTGGTGCAGCGCGCCGGCCGTAGCAGCCATATGGGGGGTGAACGAACAGAAGGAAGACCTTTCTCTCTGTCTCTCTCTCTCTCTCTCACTGTCTATAACTCTACCTGTCAAATAAATTTTTAAAAATGTGAATTGTATGACAGTAGTCCAGAGAATTGCAGAAATAATAATACAGAGAAATTTACAATTATTTTATACCTTAAAGCAATACATTACTGGAATAGAAGTAGTGAGAAATCAGTACAGCATACTAGAACGTTACAAAAAAACTCTGGATAAATATGGTGATTTAACATAAGCTAAAATGTGGGGAAATGAGGATTTTTTTAAGACCAGGATAATGCCATTCATTCTGGAAAAAAACAAAGTCAGATCTCAATTCATATCATACTAAAAAAATTCCCAAAAATTAAATAATTTCTAAATGCATCAAAATTCCAGAAAAAAAAGTTTGAGGATAGTTTTATAGCCTTGTGGAAAAGAAATCTTTCCTTTTGCATAAAGCAAAACCCAGGTAACATAAAGGAAAAGACCAACAAAGTTAGCCATAAATAAAAACACTATTCATAGAATTAGAAACAAGTGACAGGGACCAGCGTGGTGGCACACTAGGTTAATCCTCCGCCTGCAGTGCCAGCATCCCATATGGACACCAGTTCTAGTCCTGGTTGCTCCTCTTCCAGTCCAGCTCTCTGCTGTGGCCTGGGAAGGCAGTGGAGGATGGCCCAGTCCTTGGGCTCCTGCACCCATGTGGGACCAGGAAGAAGCTCCTGGCTCCTGGCTTCGGATCGGCGTAGCTCCGGCGGTTGTGGCCTTCTGGGGAGTGAACCAAGGGAAGGAAGACCTTTCTCTCTGTCTCTTTCTCACTGTCTGTAACTCTGTCTAATAAATAAATAAAAATCTTTAAAAAAAAGAAACAAACAAGTGACAGACCTGGAAAAAAATTTACAAAGAGTTAATATCTATAATAACCGAAGGATTCCCATTAGTAAATAACAATTCACTCAGTGTGAAAATTGTCAAATCATGTGACAGGTAAGTCACAGAGAAAAATGAAAATGTCCAATAATTGTAAAGCAAAAAAAAAAAAAAAGAACTAATGAATCAACAAAGAACAACAGAAAAATGTTTAAGAGAAAGATACCAGTTTTCATCTAAAAATGGAAAAAAATTTAACATTTGGTATTCGAGTAGAGGAAAATGTGCATTTCTTGGGCTGCAGATACTACTGGTGGGAATGTAACTGGCCAAGGGTGTAGGAGAGTAATTTGTCACTCTCTGGGAAACATTGCAATAGTCTCCCTTCACGGGGGACAGGCTCCAAGATGCCCACTAGGTACCTGACACTGAGGATAGTACTGACCCCTATGCTGTGGACACTGTTTTTCCCTTATACACACACACACCTATGATGAACTTTAATTTCTATATTACACACAATAAGAGGTGAACAGCACTCATAAAACAGGACAATTATAACAATAATGGTGAAATCTATGTGAGTATGGTCTCTCTCAACATAGCTTGCTGTTATTTCTAGAATTTTCTATTTGATAATGTTCAGCTGTGGTGGACTGCCAGTAACTGAAACCACAGAGAACAAAACCAGGGATAAAGGGAGAATGACCGTATGATTCCAAATTTTCCTTTGGAGAAGTCTGCTGCAACAGAGGTGACAAATGCATAAGGATGCGTGTGCACAGATGCCCAGCGTAGCACCGTTGGTAATGAGGGATAACAGAGAAACCTCCAGTGGCCATCAACAGGGGAAGATGAAATAGGTTACAGGTTTACATTCATTTTTCTGAATCTCCTGGTTGAAAATAGGCTAAATGCTTACCTCTGAAGCATGAGGCTGGAAGGGGAAATTTTCTTCTTTTCTTTCTATTTTCTACTTCATAAATACTTACTCCTATTGTTTACCCATGAGAAAGAAAGGGAAAAAAAAGCTGAGAGAGAAAGAAGGAACAAGGTAGGCCAAATCATCACCTGGGGAATCACTTGGCCTTGTAGCTCCTGAAGGTGCAGACTTCACCAAAGATGGATGCTGTTTGCCTGGAAACGATCCCTGACCTCACTGCCTTTTTCTTCTGCAATCTTGTGTCTCCCCTACGGAAACCTGGGGCATAGCATCAAGGGAAATCCAAACACGGAACCCACACTTTACAAAAGCCGTGTCAAAAAGAGAGAGAGCAAGAGGAGCCATCTCAGGACACATTACCGGTGTAAACTGGGTTACAGGGCACCCAGCCCAGCAGCTACAAGGGCGGCTGGGAGCCTGGCCTCCCCTGGGTCTGGAACAGCATCCCAGCCTTTCTGTGAGTGACCTCTTCCCTGTGGGCCAGCCACAGGGACCAATGCACAGCCAGCTCTCTGCGCCTGCACCGTCCGTATCCACGGGTCAGCCCACCTGTAGCACAGTGATCTGAAAAACAGTAGGTCTACTCTGAACAGATACACACTTTTTTCTTTTCATTACTTCCTAAACAATATAGTATAATAACTATTTAGAAAGCATTCACATTGTATTTGATATTCTATGTAATTTAGAGAAAATCTAAAGTATATGGGAAGACTGTACAGATTCTTTTTTAAAAAAAATTTATTTGAAAGTCAGAGTTACACAGAGAGGAAGAGACAGAGAGGGAGAGAGAGATCTTCCATCCACTGGTTCATTCCCTAGATGTCTGCAATGGCCAGGGCTGAGCCAGGCCAAAGCCAAGAGCCAGGAGCTGGGTCTCCCATGTGGGTAGCAGGGGACCAAGCACTTGGGCCATCTTCTGCTGCTTTTCCCAGGCCATTATCAGGGAGAGGGATTGGAAGTGGAGCACGTGAGACACGAACTGGTGCCCATGTGGGATGCCAGCCATCCCCAAGACTGCGTAGATTCTATGCAGACACTACACTATATTACATAATAGACTTGAGCATCCACAGATTTTGGTATCTGAAGGGGGTCCTAGAACCAATCCCCAAAAGGTACAAGAGGACAACTGTACTAACCATGTGGCTTCAGCCAGCTTGGTGCTCCAACTTCAAAAACAAAACAGAATCTTACCTCTGGAAGGCAACCTAGGGGTCTTCTCTAAACTCCCAGTGTCTCCACACAGCATTTGCTATGACAGGCAGGTCCTTCCCTGGGGAAGAGTCTGCACCATGGCTGGGCATACAACAAATCAAATTCCATTCCTTCTGTAAAATTTGCTTCAAAGTACCTTCAACCAGAGGGTCTTAGTTCTGTCCCCAGGAGCCATACAGAGCCTCCAGCCTCTTGTCATTTGAAAGAAGCATGTGCCAATCTCCCACCCTGAGACATGTTCAGTAAACACGGGTGGAATGGATAAGGAAGGAATGGCCTCTCTGCTCAGGTGCTGTGGCAACAGCAGTAGGACTGAGTTTGTGATCATAGGTTTTTACAGAGCCCCTTCCTCCAAATGCCCTCTTTCCACTTAGCACGAGCCACGCACTGACTCCCAGCCCTGCTCCCCAGGGCAGCAGGGAGCGAGGCACAGTATGCTGGGGGAGGTGTGCCTCCAGAAATGGTGTTAGAGGATATTCATTAAGTGCTGAGAGGACAACATCATGGCTCAGACAACGCATCTGGAAATTTGGGAAAGTGGGAATAGGGAAGGCACTGGAAGCTGTTATTAGGTCAGACTATACAATGAGCTGACTGAAGCTCTGTAGGAAGAGAGCTTACTAGGAAGAGTTTAGGGGAGCAACTGGGGCTGTGTCATCAGATTGGTGTTGGGGGCAATCAACAACCATGACCCTTTGGACAATTAACTACTAGAATGCCAGAAGATGGGAGGACACTCAGGCCTAGGATTAAGCTTACTGCAGGCGGGCCAAAACCTAGAACGTATTGAACATTGCAACTGGTTAGGAAGAAAAGACTTATTCGTTCATTCAATGCATTTTATTGATCACTCACGACCATAGAAAGATGAATGTGCCCTTATCCTCAAAGATATTCACATCCTAATCCCTGAAACCTGTGAAAAAGGCGAAAGAGACTTTTTGTAGATATGATAAAATCAAGGATCTGTAGATGGGGGGATTGTTCTAGATCATCTGTGGCGGGGAGGAAGAAGGGATGGACTCACAAGAGTCCTCCTTAAAAAAAAAAAAAAAAAAGGAGGTAGGAGGGGCCACAGGAGAAGGAGGCGTGATCATGGAGGCAATCACAGCACTGTGAAGGCACTGTCCCAGGCAGCCAGGAAAGGCGAGGATCAGACCCTCCCTGGAGCTTCAAGAGGGAACAAGCCCAGTGACCTCTGGACCTGTAATGGAATCAATCTGGGTTGTGTTTAGGCCACCACCCCTGTGGTGATTCTGTGTGGCTGCCACAGGCAATGAATAAGCCTGCTGCATGTTGGACATGGTGCTATGTTTTTGACCTCAAGCAATGAACAAACTAGATCGTCTGTACCTTCGTGACATTTGCATTCTGATGAAAAGGAGACAGAATGAGGCCTGTGAAGGAAACGATGTACTCGACTGTGTGTTGGGAGATGATATGTACTATGGGGGGAGGTGGAGCCAGAGGAAGGGAAGGGGAGTGCCGAGGGCTCATGGGGAGTGGTGAAATTTTAAGCAGTGTCAGCCTGGGCTTCATCAACAAGGGAGTATGTAGGCAGACCTGAAGGAAGTGAGAATGAGCCATGAATGAACCAGCGAAGGGGGTCCCAAAAATACAAAGAACCCCAGTGCAAGGTGGGCCTGGTACCTTTAGGATCCGTAAGCAGACTGTCAAGGGCAGGCCAAGTCATTGGCTCTTACTCTGGGTGCAAAGAAAGCTACTGCAGGGTTCAAGTGGAGGAGCAACAGGGCCTCCTGTCATTTTGTCTTCTCTGTTGGAAAGAGAGTGGTGGTAGAGGCTGTAGACAGGATGGCAGCAGTGCAAGTGGTGAACCTATTTGGAAATTAAAGTCAAAGCATTTCCTGAGTAGATGTGGGGTGAGAGACAGGAACAAAGAATCCCTCCCAAGTTACATTAGGAGCATAGGGGAAACCAGTAAGAAACATAAAACTGCTTCTTAAAATCCCACTTAATAAGTTCACAGTAATTCCACAACTACTACACATTCAAATAGAAGAATAGCTATTTTTTGGCATTAACAAGTAAATTAAAAGGCAACATTTTTGGCCTTGTGGACAGCTGCCTTATTACAAGGATACTAATCTCATCATGAGGGCTCCTTCCTCATGATGTAACTATATCCCAAAGGCCTCACCTCCAAATACCATCATACTGTGGAGAAGAGATTCAACTCATGAATTCTGGGAGACACCAATTTTCAGAGTCTAGCAGTCCTCAAATTAGCCAAGTGTTGGTGAGGGTGTAGGGAAACAGCTACTCTTAGAAGCATGGGGATTGGGTGCAGGCTCAGCTGCTGTAACAACAATCCAAGTGCTTAAATAATGTAGAAGTTGACTACTCATTCACACAACAGTCCAGGGGAGGGTAGATGGGGTCTGTGATGTTTCTGCCACCCCTAGCATGCAATTCCAGGGTCTCTCCATTTACATTCATTTCTCAGCCATTCCTCAGCCAAGAGGAAAGAGCAAGGCCCAGATAGAAAAGCTGCTTTAAGGGAAGGATCTACACATGGCCCACGTTCTTCCCACAAAGCCTGTGGGCCATGTGAAGTCAGGTGGTCATACCCAGCTGCCAGAGAGGATGGGAAATTAATCTTCAGTTTGAAAGCTGGGTGCCCAGCAAATGCTGGGGCATCATTCACCTTGAGGAAAGATAAAGAAGGGGCATCTTGGGTGGGTCAACAGCCTCTGCCATGATATTTCTGGGATGACACTGGTATAGCCTATCTGAAGGGCAAGTAGGCAACATGGGTTAGAAATCTTGAAATGCTGAATCAGAATATCACTTACAAAATTAGGCTAAAGAAATAAACATGAATATGAGCAAATGTTCATCTACAAAAACAGTTGTTACAGAAGAATGGAATGAAGCAACAGAATTAAACAACCTAAATAACCAACTAGAAAGGATTGGTAGTTCCGTTCACTTTGGTTTTCAGTACCAAAATACCTTAAATGGACTCCTCTATAAAGAAAATAGGTTTATTTTGACTCACAGTTCTACAAGTTCAGATAGAAAGACCACAGCTCTGAAAGCCTTTTTTGGCTGCAAAATCCCAAGGCAGTGCATGGCCAGAGACAGGGAGTGCACTTGGGTGTGTGGCCTTTGAAGACCTTCCTTACATAAAGGCAAGGTTTAGATTCTCAACCTTGGCATTGAGGCCCCTGTTCCATCTGGCCCCATCTGCTGCACATGCGATGAGAGGTGCACCTGCTCAGCCCGCTCCATTCCTCACTCCACTGGAAAAATACCCTGAGCCGTTGAACAGCCCTTCCCAGGCCTAGTGCTGGTCACAGATGATCAATCAGGATCAAGACGGCACGTTTCCTCATAAATGGCTCAATTAGTCACTTTTCAAAGGGCAAGCAGTTGAGCTGCAATGAATGAATGTATCTCAGGCATGCAAATAAAATATGAAAACAGGAGGAAAATGACAAGGAACACTAAGGGAAGGCAGAGATCGGGCAAGGTCCCTTCCTGTTCCTGTTGGCTCTTCCATCTTCCCAGCACCCCTACAGACTCCCAACTGTCGCTCCCCTTCTTCTTGCAGGAACGACACAGGACCCTGCGCTGTTCTTTTGTCTGCTCGGCCCTCCCCGGGTTTGCTGCTGGTTCTTCCCGGGTTGGCTACCGTCCCTTCCACCTCCGTGGAAGGGCGGTTCCCCCTGCCACTTTCCCCACTTCCGCGGGGGAGCGGCACACCGTCGGCCGGCTCTCTCGGGGGCTGCACAGATGTTCCTCAGATGTTCCTGGTGCATGTTGTCTCTCTCCTCCTTTATAGTCCTCTTCCACCAATCCCAACTCTGCTACCCACACGCCGAGTACGCTGCTCTCCTCCAATCAGGAGCAGGTCCTGCAGCTTGTCAAGTTGGTGAGAGGCAGCTGGGTAGAAGCTGTTTCCTCCTCTCCCAGTGCCATATTGTGGGAGAGCAGATGCATAGAATAAGTCTTAATTCCAATAACTTAGTCTAGTCCAAGTTGCTCCCAGTTGCTCCCCACACCCAACAACTGTAGCATCTTCAGGTCCTCCCTGTTAGAACCACAGAGTCCCCATAACAGAAGACCTTGGCACTTGACATATAGCCCCTCCCTGTCTCACTGTTTTTGCCCCTGTGTGATGACTCGGTGTTCATGTACCCTCTCACTTCCAACATTTTGGCTTCTAAATTCATCTCCAATGATTCTGGCCTCCAATGTCCTTTTGTCACAAACTCCCGTGTCATACCCTGGACTTTGTTATCTTGAACAACCACATCATCTCTACAATCTGCGGCAAATGTCGTGCTCTTTCACAACCACTGGCCACTTGCACCTCGTCTCCTCTAACACTCATCTGGCAAGAATTCTCTGACTCTCCTATGACCGATAATCCCTTCATGATATACTTCGTTCCACTACCATCTTCCTCTGTGTCCATGGCCTCACTTCTCTCTTAAAAAGTTTAGATTCCTGGGGCCGGTGCTGTGGCGCAGTAGGTTAATCCTTCTCCTACAGTGCTGGCATACCATACAGGTGCTGATTCTAGTCCCAGCTGCTCCTCTTCCAGTCCAGCTCTCTGCTATAGCCTGGGAAAGCAGTAGAAGATGGCCCAAGTCCTTAGGTCCCTGTACCTGCATGGGAGACATGGAAGAAGCTCCTGGCTCCTGGCTTCAGATTGGCATAGCTCCAGCCATTGCAGCTATCTGGGTAGTGAACCAGCAGATGGAAGACCTCCTCTCTCTCTCTCTCTCTCTCTCTCTGCTCTGTGTAACTCTGCCTTTCAAAGAAATAAATCTTTTTTTAAAAAAAGTTCAGATTCCTATGTCTATCATTATCATACTCTTGCATTCATTCTCAGTGACCTTACCCTTCTCCCTTCAAAACACCAGCCTGGAAGGAACACAATTCAGGTTAAGTTCAATTTTCTACTCATTCATCTTCTATGCCTAAATAGCTGTACAGGGCTGGAAGAAAACCACAGTATACTGATGATCTAATTTAAATTCATTACCACAAACTTCAGGTGGGCCTCAGCCCACTCAGTCACCCCTCCAATGCCTGTGTCCTTTCTCTCTCCCACTCTCTAAATCACACCTTCTTCCCTTTGCCCTAATTTCAACACTTCCGTCTCCATTCCTGCTCACAGGTACTGACTTTACTACTAATTTCATTGAGAAGACAAAAGTGGTTAGAAAGTAAATTCCTCAACTTCCTACTACAAACCTCCCATCCTACACGTCTTGGCTTTATATATCATGTTGTCCACTGAGGCAGAGGAGAAACTGCCCTGCTCCTCTCCAGGGCCAGCTCGCTTCTTGTTGGATTGATTCCCCATCACACTGCTGTCTGATAACCAAGTCTTATATCCATGAGCCTACACACATAAAACTTAGGAGTGCCACTTAGGAGCAACATCACCTACTTGGGCTCCTGTACCCACAAGACAGACTGGGATAAAACTCCTGGCTCCTGGCTCCTAGCTTTGGCCTGGCTCAGCCCAGGCCATCATGGCCACTTAGGGAGTGAACAAACAGATAGGAGATCTCTCCATCTCTTCCTCTCTCTCTCTCTCTCTCTCTCTCTCTGCCATGCTGTCTTTAAAGTAAATACATTAAAAAAAAAAAAAGAAAGAAAGTACCTTTGTTATAAAGTTATAGAGGTGAGCTCTCTCTGGCACCTTTGTTCTGTCTTGTCATGTGATACCTTGAGCCACTTAGATTCTGCAGTGACCCCCACCAGCAAGAATGCCCTCACTAGAAGTGAGTCATTGACCTTGAACTTCCCAGTCTCCAACACTGTAAGGAATAAATATCTTTTCTTTATAAATTATTCAGTCTCAAGTCCTCAGCTATAACAGCAGAAAATAAGCTAAGAAAATCCCGTGTTATGCTTTTGTCTCTCCAGGACTCCCAGGCTTTCTCATAGGAAGTTGGGGCAGTGACTGGAGAAGAGCAGGAAGGCAGGCCTGTGCCGCGGCTCACTAGGCTAATCCTCCACCTTGCGGTGCTGGCACACAGGGTTCTAGTCCCAGTCGGGGCGCCAGATTCTGTCCCAGTTGCCCCTCTTTCAGGCCAGCTCTCTGCTGTGGCCAGGGAGTGAGTGGAGGATGGCCCGAGTCCTTGGGCCCTGCACCCCATGGGAGAGTACCTGGCTCCTGCCATTGGATCAGCGCAGTGCGCTGGCCGCGGCGGCCATTGGAGGGTGAACCAGTGGCAAAAAAGGAAGACCTTTCTCTCTGTCTCTCTCTCTCACTGTCCACTCTGCCTGTCAAAAAAAAAAAAAAACACACACACACACAACGGGAAGGCAATGGAAGAACCATGGGGGTCAATGCAGCCTAACTCTGGGCTGAGTTGCCAGTTTACAATTGTGTATAGGTTTTTAGGCTGTTGAGTGCCCCCTGAAGAGCCCCCAGGATTTTACAGCAGCCTTGGGACTATCATATGTACTAGAACAGGTTTGCCCTGAGCCCAGGTCAACCCACAACTCTGTTGTACTGGTGAGGAGGCAGAGGAGCAGTGAAAGAAGGGAGTGGCTTTGTTAGAGAAACTTTGCCTGTCAGAAGCCGGTCCTCAGAGATCACAAGTTGATGATGAAGAGAAAGAAGGTTCAGATGCAAAACTTCCCCAGGAGAAAGTTGTTAGGAATGGAAAATGGTGGAAAGAAAGAAAGCTGGGTTGGTGTTTACAAGCCCTAATGTCTGACACCCCAGCAGAGCGCCAGAGTGGCCACACGTGCTAGTCATTCGCTTTCCCTATTGGTAACAAAATCAAAATCAAAATAAATGGAGCAGTGACTTGATTAAAGAATTGAGCTCAGGGGCCGGTGCCGTGGCTCACTTGGTTAATCCTCCTCCTGCAGCACTGGCATCCCATATGGGCGCCGGGTTCTAGTCCCGGTTGCTCCTCTTCCAGTCCAGCTCTCTGCTGTGGCCCGGAGGGGTAGTGGAGGATGGCCCAAGTGCTTGGGTCCTGCACCTGCATGGGAGACCAGGAGGAAGCACCTGGCTCCTGGCTTCAGATCGGTGCAGCGCCGGCCATAGGTGCCATTTGGGGAGTGAACCAACGGAAGGAAGACCTTTCTCTCTGTCTCTCTCTCTCACTGTCTACTCTACCTGTCAAATAAAAAAACAGATCTGTAAAGAATTGAGCCCAAAATTTCAAAAAGTTATGCAATTGGTTTTAAGATACACTAGATAGGAGTGGGTATGCGGCGCGGCAGTTAAGATGCCACTTAGAGGAGCCTGCGGTGCCGGCATCTTATATGGGCGCCTGTTCTAGTCCCAGCTGCTCCTCCTCCAATCCAGCTCTGCTATGGCCTGGGAAAGCAGTAGAAGATGGCCCAAGTGCCTGGGCCCCTGAACCCACATGGGAGACCCAGAAGAAACTCCTGGCTCCTGGCTTCAAATCAGCCTGGCTCTGGCCATTGTGGTCATTTGGGGGATGAACCAATGGAAGGAAGACCTTTCTCTCTGTCTCTCCCTCTCACTGTCTATAACTCTACCTTTCAAATAAATAGACAAAATCTTAAAAATAAAAAGTCACTTAGGATGCCCATATCCCATATTGAAAGTTTGAATCTCAGTCCCACTCCTGATTCCAAGATCTTGCTAATGTGAACTCTGGAAGGAAGCAGATGATGGCTTAAATGATTGGGTCCCTGTCACCCATATTGGAGACCCAGATTGAGTTCAGGACTTCTGGCTTCAGCCAGAAGCACCAGGTGTCACTGGCATTTTGGGGAGTGAACCAACAGATAAGAGATTTATTCCTGTCTTTCTCTCTCCACCTTTCAAATAAATTGAATAAATAAAAATTTAAAATGTACTTACCAATCATTAAGATCCTCAAAAATTTACATATTAGCTAATTGTCTGAATTTTTAAGCTTTAAGTTTCTGTGAACATTTCTATTTAGTTTTACATATTTAATATGGGGGTGGGAGGGAGAGAGAGATCTTCCATCCTCTGGTTTGCTCCCTAAATGGCCACAACAGCCAAGTCTGGGCCAGGAGCCAGGAACTCTATCCTGGTCCCCTACATGGGTAGCAGGAGCCCAGGCACTTGAGCCATCTGCTGCCTTCACCGGTGCATTAGCAGGAAGCAGGATCAGGAGAGGTCCAGCCAGAACTCTAACTGGCACTCTGCAAGAAACAGCTTAACCCGCTGCACCACAACCCTGGCCCCTCCAGTTACATCTGTCATCGTTGTTTCACAATCAGGCTCCAAATGACCAAAAAAGTATTTGTAACTAATTCTTTCTACCCTGAATAAAGACTGGTGACTCACAAACTTTTAATATTTGACTCAATTTTCCTTCCAGATGTTTGCACCTATATACTTATGACCTCTGTATTTGACAAGTTGATTTTAAAAGGAACTGCCCAACATCCTCATATTCTCAACTCAATATGTCTGCATAACTATTTTCTTCTCTAAGTTAAATTCAGATAATTCACATTTATTAGATTGTTTTCAGCCTAGATTTTCTAGTCATTTCTAGGGAACCTATTTGAAATCAAGTTATTAATTTAGAAGGCTTTTGAAAATTGCTTCAAATATTTAAATGAGCAGAGATGTAAAATATATAGAAAAGGAAACTAATTAGCATTAACAATTTTTCCTAATTGAATTAATGTTAAATTTTACATAGCTTGAAAAATATACAACGATTTGAAGGTATGAAGTTTATTATATTAACATAACCATGTGAGAAGTTCAAAAGACAGCCAATTATATCTTGCCATTCTGTAAAGCTCATCATTCATTCATTCTACAGATATTTGTGAACTACCCACTGTGTGTCTGGCAGCTGAGAGAGTTGCTAGGTGGAGACAAATCAAGTAAAGTCCAAGGTCAGAGGTCCACCAGTGAGGCAGAGAAAGATAGCCCCACCTAATTCTCTGAAAACTCACTCAGCTTCCCAAGGGCAGAACAGACCCTCACCATCCTTGCTGATCGGATCACTTCTGAGTACCTCTGAAGCAATGGAGAGCTGGGTGGCCAGAGGAATGGATGTGTCTAATTCCTGTCTCCTGCCTCCACTTTAGCATGCCCCACTGAGCTCTCAACAATCCCTTCTACTCCCAACCCAGACGGTGGCAGCTCTACCCTGCCAGGAGCTCAGGCTGAAACCCTTCAAGTCAGCCTTGCCTTTTTCACGTTTCCTCAGACCACAGATCCAATCATTCTTGAAATATTTTCAATTCTGCAATCAAACAATATCCAGAATCCATGCACTTCTCACTACATGAGCTGAGCTACTTCTCTGCTCCAAGCCACCACCACCCACTTCTTGATCACTACAGTCATATCCCGCTGGGCTTCTGGCTTCCGCTCTTTGCGCTCTTCTGTCCACTTTATTCCTGACAGAGCAGCCAGAGTGATTCCTTTGGAATCAAAGGAGATCATGGCACTCTTCAATTCCAAGCCCTACAGTAATGTCCCAAAGTTTTCAGGATGAAAGTCAAGTCCCTGAGACAGCCAGCAAGACCTCCCATTGCTTCTCTCCCAACCCCAGCCTACCCACTCTGCCCGGAGAAAATTAAATGGGTCCCCCTCAGAATTTCAAAGGGAGCATTGCTCTACTGACACCTGGATTTCACACTTCCCACCTCCAGACCTGTGAAAGAATAAATTTCTGTTGTGTTAAGCCACCTTTTTGGTGCTACTTTGTTTTGGCAGCCCCAGGAAACTAACACAGCGACCAACCATGATCTTCTCCTTATTCTGCTAATGTTCCCACGTCTATGGCCATGGCCTTGATTTTCATGGTGACCCAAGCTGAAAACACCTTGAAAGTAACATAGAACTTCCCTGATTCTGGTAACGCAATTAGTACTTAAATAATGACATGACATGTTCAATTCAATTTTACTTCCACGAACTTTACAGGGTGCTTAAATGAGATTTTTTTTTTTTCCGGTTGAAGAAGCTTTGATCTATGGCAATGCCCAGGCTACGCCCTTACCCTAAAGGAGTGGAGGGACATGGTCATGGACATGAGACGAGAGAAACAATGACCAAATATGCTGTATGTGCCAACTTAGATGGACAAATGAGAAGTTTGGACAATAAGATTGCCAAGGTTCCTTCCAGTAGTGACCATTTCACAACTCACTCTTGTTTGTACCATTCATTAACATGTGCTGTCCTGTGAAATATTTCAGGCTACTCTTAAATGCTTTTTAACCATATTAGTTAATTTTTCCTAAGTTTGCATACTATATTACAAACTAGATTTGGTGTTGAACACAAAATCTGCTCTTACCTTTCTCACTTCACCTACAGTAGTGTCTATGGAGTAGGAACTCAGTAACTATGTAATGATGTATTACAAATATCTATGTCCTTGTCTCTTCCTTTTTTATCCATTCCATATACTACATTTTGGTAAATCAGAGTTACTTGTGTTCAGAGATATAAGGGATATATGGACTGCTCTTCCATTTTGATACTTGCTTTATAAATTTAACATTTTTTTAAAAGATTTTATTTATTTATTTGAGAGGCAGAGTTACAGATAGAGGGAGAGACAGAGAGAGGTCTTCCAACCACTGGTTCACTCCCCAAATGGCCACAACAGCCGGAGATGAACCAATCCAAAGCCAGGAGTCAGCAGCTTCTTCTGGGTCTCCCATGAGGGTGCAGGGGCCCAAGCACTTCAGCTATCTTCTGCTGCTTTCCCAGGCTATTAGCAGGGAGCTGGATGGGAAGTAGAGCAGTGGGACTCGAACTGGTGCCCATATAGGATGCTAGCGCCGCAAACAGAGGTTTAGCCTACTACATCACAGCGCCAGCTCCAATTTAACCCTTTTTTTTTAAAGGTTTATCTATTTGAAAGTCAGAGTTACACACAGAGAGAGAGAGAGACAGAGAGAGAGACAGAGAGAGAAAGAGGTCTTCCATCCAATGGTTCACTCCCCAGATGGCTGCAATGGCCAGAGCTGTGCCGATCCGAAGCCAAGGGCCAGGAGCTTCTTCCAGGTCTTCCACACGGGTGCAGAAGCCCAAGGACTTAGGCCATCTTCAACTGCTTTCCCAGGCCATAGCAGAGAGCTGGATCAGAAGTGGAGCAGCCGGGTCTCAAACCGGCACCCATATGGGGTGCCAGCGCTTCAGGCCAGGGTGTTAACCTGCTGCACCACAGCACGGGACCCCAACTTAATCCTTTTTTAAAAAAAGATACTTAAGAGCAGGGAAAATTATACAATTAAGTAAAAAAGAATACCACACCAGTATTTGTGTACCAGAGTTTCGGTTCTTGCTCCCACCTGCACAAGTAGAAGCTGGGACTCCACTTTAAAAGTCTTCCCCAAAGGCCCCTCAGGGGTGCTCATATCTGACTCTCGGTCACCACACTGCATCTCGAACACTTCCGTCTCTCATTCCCCAGCCCTTGTCCCCTGCTCTGGGAAGGCCTAAGAAAAGGCAATAGGAAATTGTCAGTGTCTGCCCTAAGTCAACACAGTCCCAGAAACAAACCTGGTAGTAGCAGGACACAGAGCAGTGGGGTGCTACATGATCTTACCTGGGCTCCAAAGCCACCCTCCTGGTCTCTTTGTCCCTGTGCTCAAAAATCCCTTGAAAGAATTTGTCTGCTGTTCCAATTCTAGTTAAAGTCTGAAACCCCAATCACAGGACTATCTTGGAAAGAGACAGCAACATGCTATCATCCCCACTGCCTTTGTCCTCATCTGTTCTGTCATTTGGGCCCTCACAAATATGACAGATGCCAGTATGTCCCCTCCAATAAACACACCCTCCAGAGAACTATGCCTCCAAGGATATCAAACACACAAATAATCCTCAACTTACAACAGTTCAACTTATAGTGGCTCGACTTACAACTTTGTAACTTTGCATTTGGTTCATTTCCTGGGCTAGCACCACATGGGTCTGATCTCTTTGATGCAGGGCAGTGACAACACTCACAGCTCCCAGTCAGCCCACGGACAGGAGGTGACACAGACGATGCTGAGTGGCTAAGCTGGGATTGTGGTAGGTGGGTGGATTCAGTGCGTTTTCAGTGTATGATGTTCTCAGTATTTTCACTTCAAGTTACGACTTGTTCACTGGCGAGGAGCATCCGTCCTTTCTCAGCTGGTGAGTCGGCAGCCCAGTGGGCAGCCAAGTAGTCAAAGCCAGAGGAGCTCAGTTAGCGTTCAACTGGACACCCTGCTACACGGCTGGGTGCACTTGAATCCATGTGCATGTTTCAACAAAGCAACTGCAATGAAACTCACCAAGTATTAACAGTAGTTTCCTCTGTGGAACGAGATTACAACTTATTTTAATGTGCCTTTGTTTTTATCTTTCTCAAATTTTCTAGATCATTAGTTTTATGATCAGAAAAAAATAAAAATAAAAAATAAGGTAACTAAAAACATCCACATCAAGTTCACAAGACAGCCAGGCAGCTTCTCTTGTGATTAGCAGACGTCAGAGGGCAGAATAAGAAAAACACAGGGCTCAGATACAGCGCCCAGCATCGCGAGGTGGACTGTACAAAATTCTGCTGGACATCTCGGCCTCATTCTAGAAGGTGCCAGAATCTACTGGCATCCCACTATTATTTTCACTCATTGAGACTGAGGAGCCTGGAGCAAAATCAACTCGGTTGGCATGTTGCCTGGGGAGATTCAAGATACACAAAGGCAAGGAAGTTTATTTTAGGGAAAAAAAAAAGGTTAAGCCATTTGTGTGTACCAATAACTTCGGAATTAACTGAATCTTCTAGGAAAAACCACTGGAGTCATCACTGGCACCCTAATGAAGACATCTACCAAAGACAGAAAATTGGCCGGGAATTTAACAAGACTTCAAATCCATGTCACAAAGGGAACGTGCAGTATCACTATTGGAAAAATGAATATGTTGTATGCACTCATGAGCGCTCTATTCTTACTACCTTTGGTGGGACCACTCCAACTAAAGAATCAAAGGTATAAGAGAACAAGGTCATTTGTAGAATAATGGAGTTCATTAAAAAATGGCAAAGATAGGCCGGCACCGTGGCTCACTAGGCTAATCCTCCGCCTAGTGGCGCCGGCACACCGGGTTCTAGTCCCGGTCGGGGCGCCGGATTCTGTCCCGGTTGCCCCTCTTCCAGGCCAGCTCTCTGCTGTGGCCAGGGAGTGCAGTGGAGGATGGCCCAGGTGCTTGGGCCCTGCCCCCCATGGGAGACCAGGAGAAGCACCTGGCTCCTGGCTCCTGGCTCCTGGCTCCTGCCATCGGATCAGCGCGGTGCGCCGGCCGCGGCGGCCATTGGAGGGTGAACCAACGGCAAAGGAAGACCTTTCTCTCTGTCTCTCTCTCACTGTCCACTCTGCCTGTCCAAAAAAAAAAAAAAATGGCAAAGATAACTTTAAATTGCTTTTAAATTAATGATAACCTTTATATGTTCACACAAGGAGAGTAGAGGTTATGCTGTTTTGTGTAACATTTGTTTTCTCCCTAGAAAATAAGCACCAAGAAATCAAGGTTGTGATGTGTATATTAAAAAATAATTGTAATTCAGCAAGGATGTTTTTAAAAATATAGAATGACAATTTGCAAAGATATGAGGAATCTTCAAAAAAATCTGTGGAAAATGGTTACTGAAAAAAATATTTTAAAATTTTGTTCCAAAATAAATTTTTAATTCCATTTTTCATGAACTTTGTGAAGAACTCTCAAACATATGCAAAAACAGCTTCCATGCAGTAAAGAGAATATGTTCCTGTAGTACAAGAAAGAACACAACAGTACCCATCAAGACAATGCAGAGTTCTTTACACCTGAGAAGAAGTGAATTAGTTTATTACAGTATATGAGTGAAGTTCACCATTTGAGCTATTGTTATAGAAAGCTACTAATTGAAATAAAATATAAAGAAATTTAAGATCATTTTGATGAAAGTCGTTTTTGGCAAATGCACGCAGAATAAAACCCTGCCGATGGTCACTCTGTGTGCACAAACTCTGTAGCAGCTTAGGTCCAACCTGAAAGAGGATGCAGCAGGGAAGAACAGATGTGTCCAAGACAGGAAGTACTGTGCAGAAACTGGAAGAATGAACGGATCTGTATCTTAAAGCACCCACCCAAAGAACACAAAGTCTCACGTCTTTTTTTTAATATTTATTTATTTTATTTGAAAGTCAGAGTTACACAGAGAGAGTAGAGGCACAGAGAGAGAGAGAGAGAGAGAGAGAGGTCTTCCATCTGCTGGTTCACTCCCCAGATAGCCACAACAACTGGAGCTGTGCTAATCCGAAGCCAGGAGCCAGGAGCTTCTTCCAGGTCTCCCACGTGGGTGTAGGGGCCCAAGGACTTGGGCCATCTTCTACTGCCTTCTCGGGCCATAGCCGAGAGCTGGACAGGAAGTGGAGCAGCCGGGTCTTGAACCGGTGCCCATAAGGAATGCTGGCACTCCAGGCCAGGGCGTTAACCCGCTGCGCCACAGCGCCAGCCCCAAGTCTCAGGTCTTAATTTCCTTTTCTGCTCCTTCAACCCAAGATAAATACCATTTCCTCCACATAGTCCTCTCGTGGCCATGGACTATGCCTCTAGCAACCCCAAGGTGGAATGAATCAAGAGAGTGAGAATGTAGTTTGGAACTTTGATTAATCCGTTCCAGAGCATTTGATGGCTAATAATGAGAATAGCTTTCCAGGAACACTTTACATCTAAAGTGCTTTCCTATGGAGGCAGCACTGTGTAAACCACTCAGCGCTGCAAAGCCTGTCCCCAGCCGAGGTCACGAAGCCCCAGAAGGAGAGGTCGGGTGGCGTCCTCAGCGGGGCTCCACCCGCCTCCAGCCTGCAGCCCCACCCCCACGCCACAACATCCTTGCTTCCTCCAAGTCTCCTCGGTTTTCTCTCACGGGACCTAGGGCAACGCCATTCAAACCTGATTTTGGCTGCAGATTCCCTTTGCTTAAGGTAAACCTCATAAAGTAAACAATTCCGGAACCTGGGAGGCACAGAGATCCCTTGCCCCTGCTGCAACCCCATCTCTGACAGAGATGCCCTGGAGGACGCTGGGAGAGAAGACAGAAGGACCTGGATTCTGTACAGTGAGCAGAACTCCGCAGTGGGTCACTAGTCCCGCCTGACCTGAAGTACAGAGGAGAGTTTGTAGAAGAAAAACACTTTTCACCCGACTTCCGTTGTTCTGTAACGCGGATCTGAAGCTCTGAATTCAACCGGAAGTCCCGCTGCGCATCCCTCCATTGTCGTCCAGCTCACAGCCCTCTGTGTGTATCTGACCATCACCCACCCTCTTCCACAGCATGCCACGCCCTCCTCCAGGGCTGCCCAACCCACAGCTGATTTGTTTCAGTTATCCATATAGACAATATAATTTTAATGTAGTATGGCTTACCTATAGAAACAAAAAGTAATATAAAACGCATGGCCCATGTGAGGCATGCTCATTTATAGGGTTCAGACCATGGTAGTGAAGAGGTTGCCTATTCATTGTACTTGTTTCTTGGTCCAATCAGTGAATGTGAAGAGTCTTGGTCTTGGGTGCCCTGTAAATGAGTCACCCCAAATCAGCATGTCAGCACTACTCTGGTGGACCGTGTTGTCTGGTAGATCATGTCTGAGAAAAGAATACCATGGCTGCCATCAGAAGGGCTTGGGGGGGAGGGGGGAGAGAGAGGGAGAGAGGGAGAGAGAGGGAGAGAAGGAGAGAGGGAGGGGGGAGAGGGGGGAGAGAGAGAGAGAGAGAGAGGGAGAGGGGGGAGGGAGAGAGAGAGAGAGGGAGAGAAGGAGAGAGGGAGGGGGGAGAGGGGGGAGAGAGAGAGAGAGAGAGGGAGAGAGGGGGAGGGGGAGAGAGAGAGAGAGAGAGAGAGAGAGAGAGAGAGAGACTTCTTCTTGGTCATCTGGTCAACCCTATGCATGAGTAATGTGGTTGATGCTTCCTCCCTTTGAACTGGGCCCCATGAGGGTTTGTCCAGGACTCAGGGGCCCCACCCAGACAGCATTACATCCATGGTTGTCCCTATGTCACCGGAGGAAAGGCCATGGAAGCTGTGGGGTTCTTGTCTTCATGCAAGAAAGAAATCAGGCATGAGACAGAGAGCGGAGTGTTAAGACTTTACTGGGACAGGGCATCCGTCAGAACGGAAGGGACAGAGAGAGAGTGCCCAGTCACTCAAACAGGGGTAGAGCAAGGTTACATGGTTGAGTGGAGAGAATACACCTGGGCAGGCCAGGCGGGCGGCTCAGCAGAGAGGCAGAGAGCTGAGCACAGTCTGGACTCCCTAGGTTTTTGGGGGAGTCTGTTTACCCACCTCCCCCTCTTCTCCAGGACAAAGGATGGGGAGTCCTGGAGGAAGGGTTTGTTGGGTGAAAATTAGCAAATTCCTCCCCAGATTTGCTGGCCCTGGGCAGAGTAGGGGGGCTTCCGTTGGGGCATCTGTGAAGGTTTTGTTGCCCCCTGTTAGCAGGTCAGGTAACCCATTTGGTCCTGAGGAGAGAGAATTCTCCTGGGAGCTTTCCTTGGGGGGAGGGCTGGGACCACCTGGGAGGTTGCCAGGTCTGGGCAGGATTTGAAGTGCAAGATGCTGGGCTTCTGGAGCTTCTGCAGGGGTGCTGGTCTTCAGGCCTGTCTCATGTACACACAGGCTCAGTTTCTGACTTCCTACCTCACACTATGGCCTGTGAAAATGGTAGAAGATGGCCCAAGCACTTGGGCCCCTATACCCATGTGGCAGACCCAGAAGAAGCTCCTGGCTCCTGGCTCCTGGCCCCTGGCTTTGGATTGACCCAGCTATGGCCATTGTGGCCACTTGGGGAATGAACCAGCAAATGGAAGACTTGTCTCTTTCTCCTCTCTCTCTCTCTCTCTCTCTCTCTCTCTCTCTGCCTCTCTGTAACTCTGCCTTTCAAATAAATAAATAAATCCTTTTTTTAAAAAAATGCCCAGAATCCTGGGCCCCACCACATAAAACAAAAACAAAACAAAACAACCTATATTAACAAGATCTATTGCATTATTTTTATACTAAGTCTTCAAAATGTAGTGTGTGTTTTGCACTTGAAGCTCATCTCCTTTAGGCAGCATGGATCCAGCCTATGACTTTACAAATAAATCAAAACCAGGGGCCAGTGCTGTGGCATAGCAGGTAAAGCCACTGCCTACAACACCGGCATCCCATATGGGCACCGGTTCCAGTCCTGGCTGCTCCACTTCCCATTCAGCTCCCTACGAATGGCCTGGGAAAGCAGTGGAGGATGGATGGCCCAAGCGCTAGAGCCCCTTGATCCATGTGGGAGACTCAGAACAAGCTCTTGGCTCCTGGCTTTGGCCTGGCCTAGCCCTGGCTGTTGTAGCCATCTGGGAAGTGAACCTGCAGATGGAAGATCTCTGTCTGTCCCTCTCTCTCTGTAACTCTGACTTTCAAATAAAAATGTAAGGAAAGAAATCAAAACCATGAGGGAAAACTCCCCGACCTGAGCTGCCTACTGCTGTGTCCCCCTGCCGAGGTTTAGACCCCATCTTTGCCCCTTCCCAAGGAGGCTGCTTCACACATCAGTGCCTTTCCTTCCGTGTCTTCTCCCCTCTCCACTGGCTGGTCACCTTCAATATATAAATATTATTGTCTTCCAATATTTAAAAAAAGTAAAAACCCATGTTTTATAACCTGTGTGTCCCTCCAGCTTTTGTGCATGACTCAAATGAAGTCATTCTGATGAATCATTTGCTCATTCACCTGCCCTTGTACCGGCCTAGCCTTAGGGCGGTGACCATTCATATTCACATTTTATTCAATAAACAAATATTTACTATATTGAGCATCTTCTTTTTTTTAACTTTTATTTAATGAATATAAATTTCCAAAGTACAGCTTATGGATTACAATGGCTTCCCCCCCATAATGTCCCTCCCACCTGCAACCCTCCCCTTTCCCACTCCCTCTCCCCTTCCATTTACATCAAGATTCATTTTCGATTCTCTTTATATACAGAAGATCAGTTTAGCATACATTAAGTAAAGATTTCAACAGTTTGCTCCCACACAGAAACATAAAGTGAAAAATACTGTTTGAGTACTAGTTATAGCATTAAATCTCAATGTACAGCACATTAAGGACAGAGATCCTACATGAGGAGTAAGTGCACAGTGACTCCTGTTGTTGACTTAACAAATTGACACTCTTGTTTATGGCATCAGTAATCACCCTAGGCTCTTGTCATGAGTTGCCAAGGCTATGGAAGCCTTTTGAGTTCACCAACTCTGATCATATTTAGACAAGGTCATAGTCAAAGTGGAAGTTCTCTCCTCCCTTCAGAGAAAGGTACCTCCTTCTTTGATGACCTGTTCTTTTCACTGGGATCTCACTCACAGAGATTTTTCATTTAGTTTTTTTTTTTTTTTTTTTTGTCAGAGTGTTTTGGCTTTCCATGCCTGTAATACTCTCATGGGCTTTTCAGCCAGATCTGCATGACTTAAGGGCTGATTCTGAGGCCAGAGTGCTGTTTAGGACATCTGCCATTCTATGGGTCTGCTGTGTATCTCGCTTCCCATGTTGGATCGTTCTCTCCCTTTTTTATTCTATCAGCTGGTATTTGCAGACACTCTTCTTGTTTATGTGATCCCTTTGGCTCTTAGTCCTATCATTATGATTAATTGTGAACAGAAATTGATCACCGGGACTAGTGAGATGGCATTGGTACATGCCACCTTGATGGGATTGAATTCGAATCCCCTGGTATGTTTCTAACTCTACCGTTTGAGGTAAGTCAGTTTGAGCATGTCCCGAATTGCACATCTCTTCCCTCTCTTACTCCCGCTCTTATATTTAACAGCAATCACTTTTACTATATTGAGCATCTTCTATATACATGGCAATGTGAAAGGATCCAAGGATATTATAATGAGCAAAAATAGACATGCTCTTGCTATAAAAAAATCTATACACTAATGGGTGAGTCACAGTTCTTCTGACAAATCCACAAATAAATGAATAAGCCCAAGCTGTGATAAACACTTAGGAAACACACATCATGGAGTCGTGCGTATTTCTGCCACAGAGCTCAGATCTAGTTTGTAGGTTCAGACTCGCCTGGAGAGTCTGTTGAGCTGTCACCGGAGTCTATTGCAAAGCACAAAAACGAAAGCTTCAAGAGGCCAGGGAGCATGTGGCACCTCTCACACCTCATCAATACCTGGCGTGCAGGAGGCCCCCGACAAGCTTATGTGAGTGAATGGAGGAACCGTGCTGAAGAGAGGGGAAAGGAGGGAAGAGGGAAAGTGAGCCAGCATGCCAGTGCTGCCAGAATAACACGTGCAAAGATCCTGCGGCAGGAGGGAGCATCCTGCATACCTGGCACTGAGTGGCCAGCACGGAACAAACAGAGAGAGGCAGAGCGTGGGTTGAGGATAGAAAGACGAGTGGGGGATATCACGAAGGTGTCACTGGCTACCTGGGGTGCTTTTTCATTTGACTTAAAAGACAAATTTTTCAGAAGGGAGGAAGGACAGGATATGACATGACGCACTTGATCTTGGTGTAGAGTGAGGTGGAGAGCTGGGTGGATTGAAGGTTGGGAGTCCCATCAAGAAATAAGAGATAGTAGTAGTTACTTGGACTGTGATGAGGGGATGTGATAGACATGAGAAATATTTTTTAAAACCACATGAATGGGGGTTGGTGAAATGACTGGATAAGAGAAGTGACAGAGAGAAATGTCAAGGATGGCCACTCAGGGTATGGATCGTGCCAGTTGGATGAAGAGTGGAGCCAGCCTGAGGAAAGAGCTGAATGCGGGGTGTATTGTGAGTTTGGGTTTGGCTGTGTTGGGTTTGAGGTATTTTTAAGACAATAAAGCAGTGATGTGAAGAAGGCTCTGCTGTGGGTTTGGGATTTGGAGATGTCTTGGGTAGAGAACTAAACTTGGTGATGGAATACAATGAGCTCCAGGGTCTGGCACATGATAGATGCTTCGCAAACATGTGTCTCAGCTGATGAGTGTTGGAGCCAGAGGGGCAAATGAAAGGTGAGTTTCATCAGGAGATGTGGAGTTTGTGGCTAATAAGTAGAAATGTTAAATTGGACCTCTAAAGTTTTATTTTCCATAGAAGATTAACTATACAAATAAGTTAAATAGCAATCTTCCCTAAATCCATCACATTATTTTTATGTCCTGGCTTATTTTTAATTATATTTCTTTTTGTATAGGTTTCCAGCAAGACTTGAGATAAAGGCTACATTGAGAATCTCATTGACTAAACATCAGTTTATCCTACCATCTGAGCACTTGGAAGACTCTTTTCTCTAGTAATTAATTTTCATTTTTCTCCCTGTTCTTGTGATGTATACAGTTTTCCATCTAGGATTATGAAGTCTCATTTCCTTGTGTTCATAAATCACGTCTAGGTTCAGACACTACCAGAAAACACAAATTCAGATAAAGTGCCTGAAAAAAAGAAACCAGAGCCTTAACAAGTGTCTGTTAATCAGAACTGAGTTGAGCGGGCACAGCTATTTCTGCCTTTAGTTCCATTTCCTTTATTCCCTTTGATCCTTGTAGCTGACTATTTTCTCTTTCCCTCCTCAAACATTCTAGGACGTTGAAAGCATTTTCTTGGCATGAGTTCTTTTCAAATGAGTATTTACTATTTTGTGCAAATGCATTTTTAATTTATACAAGTATAAATGGAAATGTGTTGTGTATCTCACTGTCTTAGTCCAGCTTGTGCTGCTATAAAAGTGTCCCTGATGGGTGCCAGGTTCTAGTCCCGGTTGCTCCTCTTCCAGTCCAGCTCTCTGCTGTGGCTTGGGAGTGCAGTGGAGGGTGGCCCAAGTGCTTGGGCCCTGCACCCACATGGGAGACCAGGAGAAGCACCTGGCTCCGGGCTTCGGATCAGTGCGGTGCGCTGGCCATAACAGCCATCTGGGGGGTGAACCAACAGAAGGAAGACCTTTCTCTCTGTCTCTCTCTCTCACTGTCTGTAACTCTACCTGTCTAATAAATAAAAATAAAAATAAAATAAAACAAAAGTTTCCTGAGACTCGGTTGTTTATAAAGAGCAGAGATTCATTTCCTACCCATCTGGAAGCTGGAAAGGCCAAAGTCAGAGGACTCACATATGGGGAGGGCCTTCCAACACTGTCATCCCATGGTGGAAGGTGGAAGGGCAAGGGAACACACACACACACACACACACGTGAGAGAGAGAGAGAGAGAGAGAGAGAGAGCGAGCAGGAGGTCACACGCTCAGCCTCACACCTTCTTATAAATTGCATTAATCCATTCAGGAGTGTGAAGCCCTCAGGACCTAAACACCTTCCATTGCCCCCCCCCCCCTCCCAACACTGTTGCATTGGAGATTAAATTTCCAACACACAGACTTTGGGGTCAGAAAGTATTCAAGCCACACCACTTGTTCTGTTTCTCATCTATTTTTACTGAGTGCCGTAGTTTCAAGGTCTATCCATGGCACCATATGAAAATGAAAGCTCTTCCTGTAACAGTGGCCCAGTCCCCATGGTTGTTCATCTCTTATCTCCTCTTCATCCTCCCTTGATGAATATCTATCTGAGTGCCTCTACAGCCTGCCAACACAGACAACAGACAATAAGCACCCTTCTAGACACCCCACTATGGGCCTGTGTCGCCCCCCGTCTTCGTGGGGGAACGACACAGGACCCTGCGCTGTTCTTTCGTCTGCTCGGCCCTCCCCGGGTTTGCTGCTGGTTCTTCCCGGGTTGGCTACTATCCCTTCCACCTCCGTGGAAGGGCAGTTCCCCCTAGCCACATTCCCCACTTCCGCAGGGGAGCGGCACACCGCCGGCCGGCTCTTCTCGGGGGCTGCACAGGTGTTCCTTCAGCTAGATGTTCCCCATAGATGTTCCTGGTGCATGCCGTCTCTCTCCTCCTTTATAGTCCTCCTCCGCCAATCCCAACTCGGCTGCCCACACGCCGAGTACGCTGCTCTCCAATCAGGAGCAAGTCCTACAGTTAATTGGTTGAACTGGAGGCAGCTGTGCGGAAGCTGTTTACTTCTCTCCCAGCGCCATATTGTGGGAGAGCAGATGCATAGAATAAGTCTTAATTCCAGTAACTCAGTCTAGTCCGGTTGCTCCCCACAGGCCTGCAATGAGAAAACCCCAAGGAGCACTCCAAGATGGAATGGCTGGGCCTTGGGGTGCAGGTACACAGCCACTCAATTGGATTGGGCCGTAGGGTAGGCATCCATACCTCCCAGATGGCTGTCCCAGCTGACTCTCCCACCAGTGGAGGGAGAGTGTGCTACCATTACACCCTCGATCACCATAGGCACCTTCCAGCTTTCTGACTATTGCCAAGTTAATGTGTAGAAGGTGACATTTCATCACTTAATTTGATTTTTCTTATTTATAGTGAACTTGAGCATCTCTTCCTATGTTTGTTAACCCAAAGAGAGCATGCTTTTCTTTAGCTCACCTGGCCTTCACTTTGACCAGTTTTCTATTGAGGTATTTTGTTTTGATTAATATGAAGGAACTCATAATTCTAGAGAGTAATCCCTTGATAAAACATCACAGATATTTTATCCCTTTGTGTCATCTGTGATCCATGAGACCACAGATGTTTTGGTTTCTAATTTTTATTTTTAATTGAAATATGATAATCCTATGAGTATAGGTTTATGGGATATGGTGTGATATTTTAACACATGTATACAATGCCTAATGACCACATCAAGGTGCTTAGATTACTCACCACCTCAACAATTTATTGTTTCTTTAAGAATTTTCAAAATCCTTTCTTCTAGCTGTTTTGAAATATACCATGGGATGGGAGTTTGGTGCAGTGTTTAAGACATTGCTTGGGACTCCTGTGTCTTCTATGGGAGTGCCTGGATTTGAGCTCCAACTCCACTCCCAACGCCAGCTTCCTGCTAATGCACACCTGAGCAGCAGATGAGGCCTCAACTGGTTGTTTCCCAGCCACTCACAAGGAGACTTGGATTGAGTTCCAGGCTCCTTGTTTTAGGTCTGGCCCAGCCCCAACTGCTGTGAGCATCTGGGGAGTGAACCAGTGGATTAAAGATATATGTGTGTCTTTCTGACTCTGTCTGTCTCTCTCTCTGCCCTTCAAATACATCAATTAAATTTGAAATTTTAAAAAGAAATATACTATAATTTATTGTTAACTATATCATCCTATTTTTTGCTTTAATATACTTAGTACCAGCAGATTTTTTTTTAGATTTTTATTTATTTATTTGAGAGGTAGAGTTACAGACTGAGAAAGGAAGAGACAGAGAGAGAGGTCTTCCATCCACTGATTCACTCCCCAGATGGCAGCAATAGCCGGAGCTGGGCCAATCTGAAGCCAGGAGCCAGGAGCTTCCTCAGGTCCTCCCACGTGGGTGCAAGGGCCTAAGCACTCAGGCCATCTTCCACTGCTTTTCCAGGCCATAAGCAAAGAGCTAGATCAGAAGAGGAGCAGCCAGGACACAAACCAACGCCCACACAGAATGCCATTGCTGGAGGAGGAAGCTTATGCCACAGCGCCGGCCCCAGTAGCTGCAGATTTTAAAAATGGACTAACTTTGCCAGCAATAAAAACTGTATTTTCTGTGATGCTTATTCCATCTCTTTAATTCAATTGGCAAATATAATTGACACACTTAGGACAGTCTGGCACATATTAAGCAGTCAATGTATGTCATTGTTATCATTTCAAATATATATTTCTCATATGAAATTGTCTCATATGACTTAAATATTATCACTGCCTTATAAGACCTCTAAATGACTGAACATTAGCGTCACTGTGCTTGTCTCATCAACAAAGATGGTTCAGCTATTTAGCAATATTATAGGAAGACAAGAAAAAATAAGAGAGACACAGTCACAGTCCACTTTATCGATCCACAGAAATTGTAGCTTCTTTAATCTTTTAGAAAAGCCAGACACCTTCTGGCAGAATTCCGGCCCATCTGAAAACACATTGCATTGCTTGCCTCTCCCCGTCGCTGTAGAGTGACCCACAGTTCTTCATTCTAGTGTTGAGAGTCGCTTTCATACACAGAAGTCTGCACGTGATGGGACCCTCTGCTCCCCAGACAAATGCATCACAAACAGTTGCTGGAATGCGCAGGCTGCCATGAAGCACTGAGGTGCCTATGAGAAAGGCCTCTCTTTGTCCTCCTCCAAGAGCACGCCTCACTCCGTGCCTCCTCCATCACAATGCGCAGGGTGTAGCTGACGGGTGGGGGCGGTAGATGTCACACAGAGAGAATGACACACATGTGCGCTTCCAGGTCCCAGCAGGATCGTCTCACTCAGACCTGATCACCCTACTGCTAGACACCAATGACTGGGGCCTTTTTAATGCTTTTCCAAAGACTTGCCCAATCAATTAGATATAAGTAAGCAAAGAACTGATTATGATATCAGAAAGGTTTTCCTAACTTGATTTTCTATTTCTACAACTCCAGCAATACTCTGATTAACCACGGGTTGTATGCATTATATATACATGTGCGTTTGTATATCTATAGATAGAGGTAGACAATATCAGCAGACATCCAAATATAAATTTTTCCTTTACATTTGGAGCATGAGGGTATATTGAACTTCAGATTTTCTTGCCTAAGTAATTAAATTAGCCTTCATTTACATAATAGTTACTTCCTAATTCTTTTTTTTTAAAGATTTTTATTTATTTATTTGACAGATAGAGGGACAGACAGTGAGAGAGAGAGAGAGAGAGAGAGAGAGAGAGAGAGAGAAAGGTCTTCCTTCCATTTGTTCACCCCCCAGATGGCCGCAACGGCCGGAGCTACGCCAATCCGAAGCCAAGAGCCAGGAACCTCCTCCTGGTCTCCCATGCGGGTGCAGGACCCAAGCAATTGGATCATCCTCCACTGCCTTCCTGGGCCACAGCAGAGAGCTGGACTGGAAGAGGAGCAACTGGGACTAGAACCCAGTACCCATATGGGATGCCGGCACTGAGGGCGGAGGATTAACCAAGTGAGCCACGGCACCGGCCCCACTTCCTAATTCTTATACAGACTTTTTATTAAGACCAGATTATTTAGTCTGGAGATTCCTCAGAAACCTGAATATAACCCTACCATTCAACCCAGCCATCCCACTCCCTGGAAGTTACCCAAAGGAGATGAATTTGGCAAACAAAAAAGCTGTCTGCACATTAATGTTTATTGAAGCTCCATTCACAATAGCTAAGACCTGGAACCAACCCAAATGTCTATCAACAGTAGACTGGATAAAGAAATTATGGGACATGTACTCTATAGAATACTATACAGCAGTCAAAAACAATGAAATCTGGTCATTTGCAACAAGATGGAGGAATCTGGAAAGCATCATGCTGAGTGAATTAAGCCAGTCCCAAAGGGAAAAAATATCATATGTTCTCCCTGATCGGCGACAACCAACTGAGCACCAAAGGGGAAACCTGTTGAAGTGAAATGGACACTATGAGAAACAGTGACTTGATCAGCTCTTGTCCTGACTGTTGATGTACAATGTAATACTTTATCCATTTTAGTATTTTTTTGGTTCTAGTACTATTGGTTGAACTCTGTAATTAACACACAATCATTCTTAGGTGTTTAAATATTAACTGAAAAGTGATCCCTGTTAAATATAAGAGTGGGAATAAGAGAGGGAGGAGATGTACAATTTGAGACATGCTCAATCGGACTTGCCCCCAAATGGTGGAGTTAGAAATGTGCCAGGGGATACCAATACAATCCCATCAAGGTGGCATGTATCAATGCCATCTTACTAGTCCAAGTGATCAATTTAAGTTCACAGTCGATCACACTGATAGGTCTAAGGGTCAAAGGGATCACACAAACAAGACTAGTGTCTGCTAATACTAGCTGATAGAATCAAAAAGGGAGAGAACGATCCATCATGGGAAGCGAGATACACAGCAGATTCATAGAATGGCAGATGTCCTAAATAGCACTCTGGCCTCAGAATCAGCCCTTAAGACATTCGGATATGGCTGAAGAGCCCATGAGAGTATTTTAGGCATGGAAAGCCAAGACACTCTGGAAAAAAAAAAAAAGAAGACCTAAATGAAAGATCTCTGCAAGTGAGATCCCAGTGGAAAGAACGGGGCCATCAAAGAAGGAGGTACCTTTCTCTGAAGGGAGGAGAGAACTTCCACTTTGACTATGACCCTGTCGGAATAAGATTGAAGTCGGCGAACTCAAAAGGCTTCCATAGCCTTGGCAACTCATGACTAGAGCCTAGGGAGATTACTGACACCATAAACAAGAGTGTCAAATTGTTAAGTCAACAACAGGAGTCACTGTGTACTTACTTATCATGTGGGATCAGTCCTTAGTGTGTTGTCCAATGTGAAGTAATGCTATAACTAGTACTGAAACAGTATTTTACACTTTGTGTTTCTGTGTGGGTGCAAACTGATGAAATCTTTACTTAATATATGCTAAACTGACCTTCTGTATATAAAGATAATTGAAAATGAATCTTGATGTGAATGGAATGGGAGAGGGAGCGGGAGATGGGAGGGGTGTGAGTGGGAGGGAAATTATGGGGGGGGGAAGCCATTGTAATCCATTAACTGTACTTTGAAAATTTATATTTACTAAATAAAAAAATAGAAAAAAATTAAAAGAAAAATAAGAAAGGAAGGAGGAAATAGGGTAGACAGGAAGGAAGTATCATTATGTTCTTAAAATTATATATATTAAATATATGAAATCTATTCCTATTAATAAACAAATTAAAAATGAATAAATAAAATGTCAATTGAAAAACTATACCCTGTCAAACAAACAAAAAAAACCAGATTATTAAAAGGCAAAAGATTTATATGATCTAAAGAAAAACCAGTGTAAGATCATATTATTTTAGAAATTTATTTATCTACTTATTTATGTATTTGAGAGGCAGAGAGATAAGGTTCTTTTTAAATTTTCTGAATTTATATAAAGGGAGCAAATTTCATATATTTCATATATACAGTTTTAAGAGCATAATGATACTTCCTACCCTACCTCTCTCACTTCTACCCTTCCTCCTCCCATCTATTATTTTACTCCTCAAATGCCTGCAACAGCTGGGGATGGGTCAAGCTAAAACAAGGAGCCAGGAGCTCCCTCCAGGTCTATCATGTGGGTAGAAGGGACTCAGCCACCTGCTGCCTCCCTGGGTCTTCATTAGCAGGAAGCTGGAGTCCAGAGCTGGAGGCAGGCACGGAACCCCAGCTCACTGATATGGGATATGGGCGTCTTAACCACTAGGCTAAATGCCCACTGTCTAGCACATTTTTAACCACAAAATACTATGATGAAGACAATTCTGTTCTCATCACAGTTCATGCAGTGGGATGTCATTCAGGTCAGTGAGTTGCTCCTCCAGGTTATGCATGTAACTACTCCTTCTGAAGCATTTCACAGGTTGAGCGTCACCTATTCAGAATGGTTGGCACAAGAAGTGCTTTGGATTTCAGATTTTTTTTATTGTGTTATATTTGGAAGTATATAATGAGATATCTTGGGGATAGAAACCAAGGCTAAACACAGGCTCATTTATGTTTTATATACCTTACACCTAGCCTGAAGCTCATTTTATACCAGAATTTTAATAATTTCTTGTATGAAACAACATTTCATGGTGTGAAGTTTTCCACCTGTGGCTTCTTGCCAGCACTCAAAAACTTCTAATTTTAAGCATTTCAAATTTTAGATTTTCAGATTCAAATGCTCAACTTGTTCCTACTTCCTTTGGTTCCAAACAAACAGAAACCACTCTGAATAGCTGAATGGAGTTTTGATGCTTTTCAAGTGATTTTCAGTGTTTTCTTTAGATCACTGCTACCTTATGAATCAAAACATAAAAGAAAAGTTTCAACATCAGCTTCAAACTTTGTTTTAATACACTGAGTATGTTTTCTTAGCGGTTTTGTAAACTTTAGCCATCTGTTCCTGAACTGCAAGGTCCACATACCTCTTTGCAAGTGAAGAAAGAAGTAATATATTTGACCACTGTGCATGTAAGATCAACGGTAATATACGATCAAAAATGAAAAAAATAAAAATATGGAAGAAAGGCTCAAAGTCAAACTGAAGTCCCAAGGCTAACGTGTTAGCAACTGTCCCAGAAATATCTTTCCAAACATCTCTGTGGGATGTCCTTTGCACTGTGTGTTGTACCTTTAAGACAACAGAGATACTTTCAGTATTTGTTCAACGTAAGTTGTCCTTTATACTTTCTTCAGCCTCTCTCTATGCCAACACGTGGAATCCAACACTGAGAGGAGAACTAAACCGAAAGTCTCTCATCCTCAATTCCTCAGCTGACCCATTGGAGTCTCTCAAATCTGGTGTTGACCACAGGGGGAAAAAAATGGGAATAATATGAAATTGATCTTCATCATTTCTCATCTCTTCTATCAGAGGTCTAGAAATACATAGTTCTATAAACATAGAGCTCTAGTTAGAGCCGAGTTAGTGCTAGTTTCAGGCATCATCTGCCCACAGCCGTCTCTCTTTTCAATGACAGTCCACGCTAGGTGGCCCCTCCAGGACCCCAATCCTCGGGGACTCCAGTACCAGGATTTCTTCGTGTCTCTTCCGGCCTGCAGGTGGTTAACCGCTTCCTGACTGCCAGATTCTTCAAGGCATCTAAGCCTAGTTAGTGCTCTGAAATCTGTCCACACTTCATAGCGAAACTCTCCTGAGTGTCATTCTTCTTTTATTCTTTCGCTTGAAGTCTGACTAATATATCTGATATATAGGGTAACATCTATTTTATAGTAATATGTAATAAATTATCTTAATTTCCCAGTGAAGAAAATGAAAGCAAAATACTGATCTGAGTTGTTCTAACAAAGTGTAGAAAGGAAATAGAAGTCTAAGTGAATTGTGTCAGTCAGGGTTCCCTGAGAAACAGCGTCAAAAGAGTACTAGTCAATCAAGAAAGTTCTAGAAAATGGAGTTAAAAGATATGTTTATTTGGTTCAGATTTTTTGAAATCCATGCATAGAATACTTTTTTCATAACATACACTCCATATACTTTTTGGATTTAAAATGCTGTGAGCCAAAACAAACTTATCTTTAAATTCCATTTTCCGGCCGGTGCCGCGGCTCACTAGGCTAATAATCCTCTGCCTGCGGCACCGGCACCCCGGGTTCTAGTCCCGGTCGGGGTGCTGGATTCTGTCCTGGTTGCTCCTCTTCCAGTTCAGCTCTCTGCTGTGGCCCGGGAAGGCAGTGGAGGATGGCCCAAGTCCTTGGGCCCTGCACCCACGTGGGAGACCAGGAGGAAGCACCTGGCTCCTGGCTAAAGACCGGTGCAGTGCGCCAGCCATAGCGGCCATTTTGGGGGTGAACCAACAGAAGGAAGACCTTTCTCTCTGTCTCTCTCTCTCTCACTGTCTAACACTGCCTGTCCAAAAAAAAATCCATTTTCCATGAACTCTGTGTATAGACATCCCCTCAGACTCAAGGAGGCAGGTCTTTTTCTTATATTCAGGTCTTTAACTGATTGGATGAGTCCTACCCACATTGTGGAGGGCAATCTATGGCACCCAGACTCCGCTGACTTAAATGCTATTCTCTTCTGAAAACATCTTCCAAGTTGACTCATAAAATTAACCGTTCCAGGGGGCAGCCTTGTGGTGCAGTAGGTTAAGCTACTGCTTGGGATGACACCAGGATCTGAGCTCCGCTTCCCATCCAGTCTCCTGCTAAGGGACCTGGGAAAGCAGTAGATGACGGACCTAAACACTTGGGTCCCTGCCACCCCCATCAGAGAGACCCTGATGGAGTTACCAGGCCCAGTCCCAGCTGCTTGCTGGCATTTGGGAGAAGTGAGCCAGTGGGTGGAAGGTGGAAGGTACCTCTGTTTCTTTCTTTCTCTCTCTCCTGCTCTTTCCCTCTTTCTCTTTCTCTGCTTATTTCTGTCACTCTGCATTTAAAATAAGTAATTTTTTTTCCAAAAAAGGGAACCATTCCCGGAACCTACATCATTCCAAAACTATATTAGCATCCTCAGTGATCAAGAACTAATCAGACCGCTATAAGGAATTTCTAGTGCCACTACTCTGCATTGCATCCTACAATTAGACAGCAGCAGTTTCCTCTGCTTTTGAACACCTGCAAGACACATTTTTTTCATGATCATTGCTCAGACACATGAAGTGTTTTTTATTCATCTGACTCTAAGGAAACACAAATATAAGCACAGAAAGAAAACACATTTAACGTTTTCCATTTGTGCCACTTCAAATCTCTCCAGTCAAGAGCCTCTTGACATTGGCAAGCCCCTGGTTCTGGAGTTACTTGTCCTTGCCCTTCCACACGCACTAGAGGGTACACGGTGCGCAGTGTGGGTGTCAGCACCCAGCACAGGGAGGACTTCACTGGAGGAGGTTTGGAGCATGTGAAATGTCTTCTCTCAAGCTTGCAAAACATCAGAACAAACACGTATTTTATTCTTTAGATTCATTGCTCGAATGAGGCCCATTGCTTTTCATCTTTATCATCAGAATGGCCAAGAATGATCTTTTAATCTCTCAAATCAAATTTCCTTTTGTTTCATAGGCAGGAAATGACAATTCCCCAAAAATCTGTCTGAGAGAAAGAAACTAATCACTCATGTGGAGAAACTATATTATGGAACTCGGGGGAGGGGTGGGTGTTTAGGGAGGAAGTGAGTGATGAGAATCCTCATTTAAGAGATAAAATAGCTCTCAATTTAGAGGAAAGATCTAAATATGAATACAAATCTCTATGTAACACTTTTTCTGCGGTGTTATTTCCCCTTCAGACAAACGCGATGATGGCATCATTTATCTTATCAGGACTCAGGATGCTATGCCTTTGTCATTTTCCACAGCAAAGCATTACTCCCATGGGTGGCAAAGCATTTCTTCCAATGAAATGGAACTTGATGCTGTCATATTATCAGTTTTATAAAGAAAATGCATTCACTGGGTGGCCTGCCAGCTCCTTGATACCAGAGTCCATCAGATAATGGATGAGAGAAATGAAGTTACTCTCTGAGGGTCTAGGGCCACGGAGTGGTTAATGGTGGGGTGCAAGCAGTGAAGCAACCCTTTGTGAAGATACAAGGGAAGACAGACCGGTAATGCATCTGTGTGCTACCAAACCAAAAGAGACTGAGCTGTAGCTCCCTTCTCAATAATAAGGCCCAGACTCCCTATGCTAATTAGTCCTCTTCTCCCCTGCAAAACAAGAGAAATGACACTGCTAAGTTTAAGAAAAAGGCCAGTGACAATTCTTTTCCCAGTGCAGTGGGCCTATTAGCCTATTTTCTTAATGGGTAAGAGTTTCCATCAAAAAATAAATAAAAAGATATGCTCCTAATATAAAATAGTGCAGGTGCTGTGGAAAACAGTAGGCAATTCCTCAAAAAAATAAATATACAATTAGTATATGTTGTGGTTTGGTTTCCCCCAGTTCATGTGTTGAAAACTTAATCTCCAAAGTCATATTGATAATTGGAGGCGGGCCCTTAGGAGGTGATTAGAATTAGCTAAAAATCGCTTCTCGGCCTTTTGGCTAAGATCAAGTGTAGAATTAGCTAAAGTCAGGGGCTGGCACGTGGCTCACTTGGTTAATCCTCCACCTGCGGCGCTGGCATCCCATATGGGCACCAGGTTCTAGTCCCGGTTGCCCCTCTTCCAGTCCAGCTCTCTGCTGTGGCCCAGGAGTGCAGTGGAGGATGGCCCAGGTGCTTGGGCCCTGCACCCACATGGGAGACCAGGAAAAGCACCTGGCCAGGAGGAAGCACCTAGCTCCTGGCTTCAGATCGGCGCAGCGCTGGCCGTGGCGGCCATTTGGGGAGTGAACCAATGGAAGAAAGACCTTTCTCTGTCTCTCTCTCTCTCTCACTAACTCTATCTGTCAAATAAATAAAAAATAAAATAAAATAAAAAAGAATTAGCTAAAGTCATGAGGATGGGGCTCTCAAGAACCTTAGTGGCTTTCAAAGAAGTGGGAGAAACACTTGCTCTGGCTCCCCATGAATGTCTTCTGCCGTGTTATCATGCAGCCAGAAGACACCGCCTGACGCTGAGTAGATGTCAGAGTCGGGATCTTGGGCTTTCCTCACTTTGAGATCTGTAAGAAATGCATTTCTTTCCTTTATAAATTACCCAGTCTCCATTATCCAGTTACAGCAACAGAAGATGGATTAAGACATGGAAACCAGCAATTCCACTTCTGGATGTATACCCAAAGCTATGGAGAGAGAACTCTCAAAGAGATATCCATCTACTCCTGTACTTAGATACGTTATTCACAATAGCAAAAGATGAAAGCAACCGAGGCCCATCAGTGGGTGACTGGATAAGCAAAAGGTGGTATATATACAAAATGTGATATAATTCAGCCTTAACTCGAGTGAAATTTTGACAGATACCAATGAATGAAACTTGATGACATTGTGCTAGGTGAGGCATGCCAGACACAAAAGGACAAATATTGTGTGATTCCAATATATAAGGTACGTAGAACACATCCATCAAGACAGAAACTGGCAAACTGGTTATCAGAAACTGGCCAAAGAGGAAATGGGGAGTCCCTGTTTAATGAGTACAGTTTCACTTTTGTAAGGATGAAAAGAATTCTGGAAGTGGACAGAAATAACACTTGCATCATGTTGTATAGATATTCAGTGCCACTGAGTTGTACACTAAAAAATGATTAAAATGATAATCTTTGTGTTGTGAATATTTTATCACCTTAAATAAAATGCCCCATCCCAAATGGGTACCAGTTCAAGTTCCAGCTGCTCCACTTCCGCTCCAGCTCTCTGCTATGGCCTGGAAAAGCAGTAGAAGATGGCCCAAGTCCTTAGATCTCTGCACCCACGTGGAAGGTCTGGAAGAAGCTCCTGGCTCCTGGCTTCAGACCAGCACAGCTCTAGCTGTTGCAGCCAATTGTGGAGTAAACCAGCAGATGGAAGCTCTCTCTCTCTCTCTCTCTCTCTCTCTGTCTGCCTCTCCTTCTCTCTCTGTGTAACTTGTTCAGATAAATAAATACATCTTTAAAAAAAGATAATAAATGTCTCTTATGAGTTTATGTGCTTACTATATACTTTTATCATTAATTTAGACTGTAAAGCAAAAATGTGAAAAGCACCAAATGTTATACCAGCAGTAACCTCACGCATCAAGAGGCCACGTAAAGTGATTGGCCCATACCAGCCAGGTTTGGGTAAGCACACTTTCTGGTGCTTCCACAATGACTAAATTGCCTAATGATACCACTCTTGGGGTATATCCTTGTTAAGGGACACACGGGTGTAACTCCACTAAGGGTAATGGCAAGATTCTAAAACATACTGTTGTGCTGGGGTTTCCTGGCACTGGAGACAACAGCCACATGCATACATACATGCTTAATAGATGCAAGGAGAAGATTTGATTGTTTCATTTTTCTGTGGTCCGTTTATACAACCATGCAATCACCGGGAGCCAAGGAATAATGTCCCTCTGCTCCAAATACTATCTCAATGAGCCATGGCAAATTCAAGATCCAAATCTTTCAGCTGTGTCCAATTCAGCTGCCTAAATTCACACATCCTATCAATTCTCTCAAACAAACTTTCCCATTGTATGAAGTCAATATTCTCAACACAGGAAACCACTGTTTGTTAGTTATGGTTTGGAACCCTCTATCAATAACATAATAAAATGCTGTCTAATATGTGGGAGAGAAAATCCATCAAGTCAGATGGGGCTTGTCAGTTCCCATCAATACTTTATCCATGTAACTGAATACATCATTGACAGTTACAGTTCTGAGATTTTCATTTTCCATTAATATCTTTTTTTCACATTTCCATATCTTGATTTCTTTTATGCTTATTTTTTTTTTCTGGTCCCAGGAATGTATGTTTTAGGTGAGCCACTTAATACCCTTGGATCTGATTTAAAATCCATTGTCACTTAACTAATAAAACTAGGTAGCAATTCAGAGGAATTTATAAGCTAGCCCTGCTGAGCTCACCTACTTGAGTTCCATAGATTCAGGAATTATGCAAATCACTTGTTTATAGTAATTTAATTTGCTGATATAAAACCAGAAAATTAGTCTCAGTAAGCTGAAGTCAGGGTTTGTTATGTTTTTCCATTGTTTTTCTCATATCTCACTTCTCCTCCTATTATCCCAGCTGAAAGACCAGATCTGCTTACATGGTGAATGTCTAAACCATCCTAGTGACAGCCAGCCTTGAGTCCCTTCATGATCTTCCCTAGCTAATGTCATCCTATCAATTCCGAGTTCCTCAAACAACCGTTATATAAAACCAGAATATGTTGTTGGAACTCATGTCAGTGATTTAAAATTTCTTTTTTTTTTTTAAAGATTTATTTATTTGAAGGTCAGAGTTACACAGAGAGCGGCAAGGCAGAGAGTGAGAGAGAGAGAGAGAGAGAGAGAGGTCCTCCATCCGCTGGTTCACTCCCTAATTAGCCACATCTGCCAGAGCTGCGCCGATCCAAAGCCAGGAGCCAGGAGCCTCTTCCAGGTCTCCCACATGGGTGCAGGGGCCCAAGGACCTGGGCCATCCTCCACTGCTTTCCCAGGCTGTAGCAGAGAGCTGGATCAGAAGAGGAGCAGCCAGGACTCGAACCAGCGCCCATATGGGATGCTGGCGCCTCAGGCCAAGGCTTTAACCCGCTGCGCTACAGTGCCAGCCCCAGTGATTTAAAATTTCATTAGTGGAATCTACCTCATGCTGCCAAGCTCTGGTTTGCTATCTATATTCTTTTAGATTTTTTATTGTGTTACATAATCAAAAAACTCTTTAGAGTTTTTAGACTACAAAACACAATATTTCGGGGTCAGCACTGTGGGATAGTAGGTTAAACCTATACTGTGGCACCTGCATCCCATATGCAGGATTAATTCCTGGCTGCTCCACTTCCAACCTAGCTCCCTGCTAATGGCCTGGGAAAGCAGTGGAAGATGGCCCAAGTGCTTGGGGCCCTGCACCCACGTAGAAGAACAGGGAAGAAGCTCCTGGCTCCTGGCTTCAGATTGGCCCAGCTCCATCCACTGCAACCATTTGAGGAGCGAACAAGCAGATGTAAGATCTCCCTTGAGGGAAGACCTCTCTCTGTCTCTCCCTCTCTCAGTAACTCTGCCTCTCAAATAAATAAATAAATTTTTTAAAAATACAATATTTTGCTATAACTCTCACGCATCTAGTTATCTTACATCAACAGATGTATATTGAGCACTTTGGGGGCACCAGGCACCTGAGGATTTAAAGTAAAAACAGATGTTAGTCCATGCTCACAGAACGTACAGACCCATGGGGCAGACATGGCCCAAAAGCCAAGGGTAAAACACATACTTGGACTGATTCATCAGAGGGTAATAAATAAGTTTTTTTTGTTATTAATGATTTTCTTAAAAGTTGTACAAATATGAAATTTCTTTGATTTATGATCCCAAATCTGAATGAGTGATGAGGAAATGACAACCAAACTCTTCAAGTTATGTTTTACCCCCAAGAATCAATAACACTTTGTTGCTTTCACTTCAAATATGCCAGCCATCCACCCCACCTACTAAGACTTCCATCAGAAGAATCAGTATTTTGGTTCCGTAAGTAAGGCTATCAAAACCTCTATTGAGTACAATACATATGTAGATTTATAAAAACCAAAATGTGTGCACGTATGTAGGTACGTATGTATGTGTATACTTTCAATTGTAAGAGGGACACCACATCTCCCACCCTCACGTCAGTACAATCTGTAGGAGAAGATCTTGGCCCTATGTCCAGACTTACATAGGCCAATGACTTAGGCTTCCTGATGGGTCCTTCTAAGTATCCTAAAGCCCTAATGGTTGCTCTTACAGCCCCTTGAGTATATTTCATAGAGTGAAATATGGCTCCAGTTTTATGACCACAATATATATAAATAAATATGAGAAAGAGAGAAGAGGGGAGGGAAAGAGGGAATGAGTTAGTCCCAAAGTGGCTAAGGCCAAAAAGAGAAACGTAAGCAAAAGTAGTGAAAGGTCAGAGTATAACTATAACTGCTTCTACACAGCTAAGGCAATAATAAACAGAGCGAGAAAATATTTTCAAACTATTCACCTTAAAGATTGGTATCTGGAATTTATATGGAACTCAAAAAAGCTAACAAAAAAATCCCAAATAATCTAATATAAAAAACAGACAATAGATTTTAACAGACATTTTTCAAAGGAAGACATCTAAGTGGCCAAGAAGCAAATGAAAAAATGCTCATTATCACTAATGAGCAAATCAAAACCATGGTGAGATATCATCACAATCCAACTAGACTGGCTATTATCAAAAATAGAAAAGATAGCAAGTGTTGGCAAGGATGTCGTGAGTAGGGAAAACTTATACACTGTTGGTGGGAATGTAAATTTGTATAGCCTCCATGGAGAGCAGTATGGATAGTCCTCAAAAAACTAAAATAAGGCTGGCACCACAGCTCACTAGGCTAATCCTCCGCCTGCGGCGCTGGCATCCAGGGTTCTAGTCCCGGTCGGGGCGCCGGATTCTGTCCCGGTTGCTCCTCTTCCAGTCCAGCTCTCTGCTGTGGCCCGGGAAGGCAGTGGAGGATGGCCCAAGTGCTTGGGCCCTGCACCCGCTTGGGAGACCGGGAAGAAGCACCTGGCTCCTGGCTTTGGATCAGCATGGCGCACCAGCTGCAGCGCACCAGCCATAGCGGCCGTTTCGGGGGTAAACCAACAGAAGGAAGACTTTTTTCTCTATCTCTCTCTCTCTCTCTCACTGTCTAACTTTGCCTTTCAAAAAAAAAAAAAAACTAAAATAGAATCATTATATAATCCAATAATCCCATTACTGGGAATATATCCAAGGGGAATGAAATTAGTCTGTTAGAAGACATCTGCATTCCATGTTTATTGCATAACTATTTATGATAGCCATGAAATGGAACTAACCTAAGTGGCCATCAACTGATGAATCTATAAAGAAAATGTGTGTGTGTGTGTGTGTGTATATATATATATATATATTAAAAATGGACTACTAGTTGGTCATAAAAAATGACGAGGGGTGTGGACTTTGTGGTTCAGTGGGTTAACCCATCACTTGCGATGCCTGAATTCCGTATTGAAGTGCTTGTTCAAGTTCCAGCAACACACCATGAGCTTCCTGCTAATACATCCTGGGATGCAGCAGATGATGGTTCAAATTCTTGAGCCCCTGCCACCACATGGGAGACTAGGATCAAGTTCAGACTCCTGGTTTCAACTTGACCCAGCCCTGACTGTTGGGGGCATTTAGGGAATGAATCAGAGGTTGGAAAATCTCAATCTCAATCTCTTCTCCCTCCTCCCACCTCTGTATGTGTGTGTCTGTCTGTCTCTCTTTCACACACACACAGCTAACTGCATGTGTGTGTGTTTTTCTCTGTGTGTAGTTTGCCTTTCAAGTAGATGAAAATAAATTAATAGACTTTTTAATGATGGAATTCTTTGATTTTTTACAACACTGATGGAATTACAGGTTATTGTGTAAATTGCAATAAGCCGGGCACGGAAAGTTAAGTACCGCATGATCTCACTCATATACGGAATCTAAAAAAGCTGAACTCATAGATAGAGTGATGGTTACCAGAGGCAAGGGAGAGTAGGGGAGAAGAAAGGGAAAGGTTGATGAATCAGTACTAAGTTATACTTAGATGGGAGTAAGAAGTTCTGTCATTCCGTTACACAGTAAGGTTACCATAGATAATGATAATACACAGTATGTGTTTCTTTGAAAAAATCCAAAAGAAAGGATTTTGAATATTTTCATCATGAAAAAATGATAAACTTTTGAGGAGACAAACATGTTAAGCCTGACTTGAGCATACAATTATACACATGTATCAAAACATCACATGGTATCCCATACATATGAACAATTTTTAAAGTATCAGTTAAAAATAAAAAATTCTAATTAAAAAGATAGGGCTGCTGAAGAGTTGTAAAGGTACTGCTGCCAGGAGATGGTGAAAGTCTAGATCCTTCTCCTTCATGTCCTCCTACTGAAGCTCACTACCATGGCATCTCCATGATTTTTTTCCCAGCAATTCTTTCCTACTAACCATTTAGTCATTTGACAGACATGTGTTAATTATCCCAGGGATGATGCCACACACTTACCTACATTAACCCACTTAATCCTCGCAACAGCCCTGTGGGGTGGGCAAGGAACAGCTGGCCCCATGCTTGACAAAGAGGAAATATTCAACAAATATATGTTGAATGAGTAATTTCATTAAGTTACAGACCACACGACGGTGGAGCACCCTCAGGACTCCATGGAAGTTGGTATGAAGAGTATCAGGGTTGTACGTGAAGTCTTTTACCTCCATTTTCCCACCAACATAGATTGCAGCAGCCAATGCCTGTTGAATGAATGAGTATACAAATAAATTAAACTAAAGAAAAGCCACCCACAGGCAAATCAGATTCTGCTTCAAAGCTTTGTTTAGCAGTTTATAATTTTAAAAAAATCTTTCCTCAAGGCAGGCTTAAACTCTAATGATTTTGCCATTGCTGAGCCTGAATAAAACATTATAAATTCTTTATTTTTAAAAACATTTGAGTTTAATCTGTTAAACAGAACCAGCTTTCAGTAGATTTTTCTCATCTTCTTTCCTGCTGCTGTATCTCTTGTGTCCAGAAACAATGGATTAAAAAAAATGGGGGAAACTCAGTCCAAAATATTTTCTTTGCATGGAAAAAAAATACATCAAAAAGAAGTCTTCATGGTTTGTGCCCAACTCATTTCAGGAAGAATTGATGGAACTGGTTATTTTTGCATTTCTATAGACACAACCTTATATTTCTCTATGGCTTCCCCCCCCCATCAGAAATATCACAAATGTCCTTATCAATTATAAAGCAAAGAAATTCTATCATGATATAATGTCACAGGTTGTGACAATTCTAAGTTACATAGCAACCTAACATACTGAAAAGTGTAACAGGAAAGTAAAGTATTAACAAGTGAGCTCATCCAGCTATTATAGACAAGGGGCTTCGAAGTTCCCCTTCCGCAGCAACAAAAGCAACAATCACCCGCTTCATGCACAGCAAACAAGAGCCTTCCAAGCTCCAGGGCTGGGGGCAAACTGCAGTTTTATTTTCTTGGTCGCTGACTCAGCCCACCATGGACTTGGCCTTCTCTCCAAATGTCCTCTGAGGTCACCAGACCCTGTTAATTTTCTTCCAATATTCCATTAATGAATCAGAGGCGGGCAAATCGTCAAATTTCCAAAACTCATTAGGAAACTGTTTGCTGCCAATGGTAATGGTGCAGGCCTGCTTGCTGCTCACTTGGTTTCTGACATTTGAAAGCAGGGAAATGTGCTCATCAAAGGGAAATCTTTGATTTCCATTCAAGGCTAATTTGTCAGAAAGAAATCCATTCCTTTACCAACTTATATTCTTAAAAATACATCAATGTGTTTCACAGGCTCTTTTCACCCTTAATGCTTGACGGCGCTTGATCTGTGCACTGATTTTTGTCAATCTCCAGCATTTCTAGGGACGCCGGTCTCTCCTCTGACGTCGGCTGCACATGGTTAGATGAAATACTTGAAGCAGATCTAGAAGGAAAGGAGCCAATGCCTCTGAGCATGGACCATAAGCCAGATGTGGGGCCAGATGTTCTCCATACACAGAATTGCGAGGGCTCCATTTAATGAAGGTTCTGACTGAGGTTTCCAGGGACCAAGTCAACACTTCACAAACCATGGTTCATGGATTTCACGGCTCAGAACCACCTCAGAACTTGTTAAATGAAGAGTCCCTGAGCCCTGCTACAAAACTTCTTACAATTTCTTGGATGGAGTCCTGGAATCCGGATTTTAACATGTCCAGCTGATTCTCGCACACTGAGGTTTTACTGGATAATTTTTACAGAGGCATCCTGCTGGAAAGAAGAGACAGGACCCCTGCTTAGGTCAGTGGACTCCAAAGTCCCTATCTTCCTTCCAGCTCTACTATTCTAATGTTTTATGAATATAACAAACTTGAAATATTATTGTAACAATAATAATAACAGTTAGCTTTTGTTGAGTGATTATTTATGGAAAGCTGAAGTAAACTTAACACTCATTGTCTCAGTAATCCTTTCAACACTGTAATAGGGTCAAGTATTATTGTTAGTTTTTTTTTTTTTTTTTTTTTGACAGGCAGAGTGGACAGCGAGAGAGAGAGAGACAGAGAGAAAGGTCTTCCTTTGCCATTGGTTCACCCTCCAATGGCCGCCGTGGCCTGCGTGCTGTGGCCGGTGCACCGCGCTGATCCGATGGCAGGAGCCAGGTACTTATCCTGGTCTCCCATGGGGTGCAGGGCCCAAGCACTTGGGCCATCCTCCACTGCACTCCCTGGCCACAACAGAGAGCTGGCCTGGAAGAGGGGCAACCAGGACAGAATCTGGCGCCCCGACCAGGACTAGAACCTGGTGTGCCGGCGCTGCAAGGCGGAGGATTAGCCTAGTGAGCCATGGCGCCGGCCCCAAGGTAGAAATTTTTGAGTCTTCACTGGTTTTATTGGAAAGCCCACCCCTTTAACCATTATTCTGTGCTGCTTCATGCTGTAGACAACATAATTTCTTTGTACCATAGTTAGCTCATTTGATTTCTTAATTCTAGCAACTCAATTCCATAGTACTTATGGAGTACTAATGTGTCACGGGCTTGAGTTGAGCTCTGTAGCAAGTGGGAGGGTAAATCAGACAGAACTTTGCCTCCTAAACACCACCACCAAATGAGAGGAAAACACAAACAAGTGTTATAGCCAAGATTACAAAACACAAGAAGAAAACAAAGAGGAAATGGCTATTTTGATGAGAAGAGTTCAGGCTTCCAGTAACTGCTCAAGGCTCCGCCTCCACCTGGCTCACCATTAACTGCCCTCCCCCCAAGCAACCTGGAAAGACAGACTTTAACGAAGGGCAAGCAGGGAGAAATAGCATCAGACCCTGAAGATGCACTGGAACGGCTCTTGGGGGGAAGCTGTGCCGTAGAGTCCTGCCCAGGCCTGTGCACAGGGTCTGATCTCTTTCCTGGAGGATTCCAGCCCTTGTTTGGGAAACAACTTCTTCACATGACACCACTTCTCTATTTTAATCAATAACCACTATTATCACATAACTCGAAGCATATCACCCATGCATCAAAATACGCTAGCCCTTACCATATGTGTACCATCCAAACAGAGCACACTTAGATTTTAAAGGGTGTAATGCCCCACACTGAGGACTGATAGATGTGTTGCATTATCTCAAGTTTATTATTTCTGAGAAATAACCACTAAATGTCCCTATAAAACACATTCTGCTACAACGAAGAAATAAATGTTAGGGGAGGAAATGAAGAGAAAGGGAAAAAAAAGTTTCTCTCATTAGTCCTAATGCAGCACGCATAGGCCATCTGGTAAACCACCATTTTTGGTATTATTATCTTAAGTCCTGTCCTGTGCCTTCTTTGCTCTCCTTTCTTTGGTGTTTCTCCCTCAGGGTTGAGGGCAGAGCATCCACAATCCCCCTCCCCGCCAGACCATGCTGACTTCTAGATGCTCTGTTTCCTCAAGGGTGTTACTTTAAATGCTTTGTTGTTAGCATACTGGTGGAAACATAATGAAGAGAATTGGGGCTTCTTGAAGGAGTTCAGAGATCATTGCTCCATCCTAACAAGTAAAACACTGTCATTAGGACCGACCAAAATGGTCCCATTGCCAATATTTAGTGACAATTCCAACCTTGAAAATTATGATGTTTCCAAGAGGGACAGGTCCTTTTTTTAACCCTTTAATCAAATAATAAACCAAGGAAGGCAAAGTAGTTCTGATATCAGTTTATTGCACTATCCACAAAAGCAGAATAAGTAACAATAAACAAAAGGAATATATGAGAAGACAAGCAAAACAGGTGAAAAAAATTTCTGAAGCACAGGGTGCTAGTACGAACCAAACAGGCTGTTCCCACAGAGGAAATTTTCCAAGTGGCCTTGAAAAACACATCCTTTCAAGGAACTCCTGATGAGTCCAGGTTGCTTTCAACCTGTCACTGAGGAAGGAAAGGGCTTTTCAGCTATACCTTCAGCAGTCTAGACCTTTGCAGAAGGTGGAGCCACAGTGAAATGTGTCTCGAGTGAGACTCAAATGAGTTAGAAGGTACTTGTGGCCGGCGCTGCGGCTCACTAGGCTAATCCTCCGCCTTGCGGCGCCGGCACACCGGGTTCTAGTCCCGGTCGGGGCGCCGGATTCTGTCCTGGTTGCCCCTCTTCCAGGCCAGCTCTCTGCTGTGGCCAGGGAGTGCAGTGGAGGATGGCCCAGGTGCTTGGGCCCTGCACCCCATGGGAGACCAGGAAAAGCACCTGGCTCCTGACTCCTGCCATCGGATCAGCGCGGTGCGCCAGCCGCGGCGGCCATTGGAGGGTGAACCAATGGCAAAGGAAGACCTTTCTCTCTGTCTCTCTCTCACTGTCCACTCTACCTGTTAAAAAAAAATCACTGGGATTAAACATGACAATAGGTCTGATCTGATTTCATCATCATTTAAAAAAAATCATCTATTATTTTTCACTTTATGTTTCTGTGTGGGAGCAAACTGTTGAAATCCTTACTTAAGGTATACTAAGCTGATCTTCTGTATATATATATATATATTTTTTTTTTTTTACAGTGAAGGCGGCTTTTATTGCTTCTCGTGGGGGAAGGAAGGGGAGAGGAGCTTCCCCAGGCACCCCCAACCTGAGGAAGGGGAGGGTGCACCCCCAGAGGGCTGGAAGAGCCAGACATCCTTCAGAAAGGGCTCCCTTGAGGTCCGCGTCCAGGTCCAGGCTGCAGGGTGTGCCGGAGCCACCGCCCTTGGCGTGGCAGCTCCCACACCGACAGAGGCATACGGAGGTATGTGCTGGTGGTGACAGAGAGGAAGGGAGGCGGGTGCCCTGAGTGGGGGAGCAGAGGGCCGGAGTGGGGGCCAGTCCCACCCCAACGCCTGCCCCAGTTCAGTTAACTTTCCTAAGGCCTGGCTGGTGTGACTCTTCACCCAGAAGGGTCTCAGGGGCCCGGGGCGTTGCTCGCTAGACGGCTGGTCCTTTAAATGTCCATCTCAAACTGTGACTCTTCACCGCCTGCCCGCTTGTCTTCCGGGCTGTTGCGCAGGTGGCTCTGGCTGGCTTCCGTCGGGGGCTCATCACTGGCAGGGCTGGTGACCCCGGGAATGGTGGGCAGGTCCTTTGGAGGTGTCTGGGCCACTGGTGAGTTCCGACACTCCATCAGGAATTTCCGGTCGTAGATAATCCTGGTGCCTCCCGGAGTGGTGCTGAAGAGCGTGCCGCCGGGGGTGGTGCTGTAGTCCCCGGGCGGGAGCTGCACGCCGTCGGCGAGCACCACCCGGCGAGTGGTGGGGATGGCCCGGCTCGGGGTCTGGCTGCAGCCGCTGCCCCCAGACATGGTCTCCCGCGCACTCTGATCTTCTGTATATTAAGATAATCGAAAATGAATCTTGATGTGAATGGAAGGGGAGAGGGAGTGGGAAAGGGGAGGGTTGTGGGTGGGAGGGACGGTATGGGGGGGGAAGCCATTGTAACCCATGAGTCGTACTTTGGAAATTTATATTCATTAAATAAAAGATAAAAAAAAAAAAAAAGAAGGTACTTGTATTTATTGCCCCAGAAGGAACTATATCAGCTTCCATATGCCAACCTTGCAGTTAATTGTTCCAGACCGGAACTATCTAAGGGGCATATTGGCAGTTGCCAAGTTGTTTTATCAGTGAGCCAGTGCGAAGTACTGAGCCTCCTTGCCATCAGCCAGACACTAGCTCAGTACCAGCTTATGTTACAAGAAAAAGCTCAAAATGCAGTTACTGTGGTCAAAGCATACTTACATCAATCATAATTGAAATACCAATTTACTTAGTCACAAAAATCGTAACACAACAAAATACACACCACACCAAAAGCCAAAGTGCAAATCAGCAACTTTTCATAGATCCTTCAAAAAACTGGGATCACAAGACAAAGCACTTCCCCCAACCTTGGAGAGATGGACAAGTAGACAAGGAGAATCACAACCTAGGGGAACAGAAACCTATGAGTAGAAATCTACGTAAGAACAAACACTAGGGTAGTGAAACATGAACTGTAATTGATGAATTGCTGCGGCATAGAATGGGAAAGATTGAAAGATAAAAACTTGGGATGGGTGCCCAAAATTGAGGAGAGAGCACACCTTTGTGAGTTTATCTCCAGGAGCTCTACGATGTTCTCACAGTGAGTATTAGAGTGAATATCAGAGCTTAACCTATCTAGGGGAATGGATATACCAACAGTTCCTGTTCCTCTTGAGAGGGTATTGGCAACTGAAAAGCACTAGTGAATTGCACAGTCCAGGGACACAGGTTTATGAAAAGACAGAGAACTAATCAACGACCTAGAGTGCTTCCCACCCCCCACACCTTACTACCATATTACTAAAAGCCTAGGTATTCCAGTTCCTGCCAACTCAATACATCTTGTCTAACTTTCAACACCAACAAAAATGTTCCATGGCATACTAAAAGGCAAAAATGCACCATCATAAGGGACAGAGCATAAAAGGTTAGAATTAACAGATTAGGAATTGAAAACAACTGTGCTAAGATCTTTAAGGACAAAGACTAGTACACAGGAATGGGGAGAGATGGAAATTCTGAGAAAGAATAAAAAATACCAGAAATCAAAAACACTATATGAGAAAGGAAGAATTCCTTTGATGGGTTGATTTGTAAACTGGACATCGCTGAGGAAAGAATTGTTGACTTGAAGATATGACCATAGAAACTTTCAAAACTTAAAAGAAAATAAGATTGAGAGTAATGGAACAAAATATCCAAGCACTGTAGGACAACTACAAAAGGTGGAATGAATACTTAATGGTAATACAAGAAGGAAAATAAACAGAGAATGAATAGAAGCAATATTTGTAACAATACTGACTGAGGATTTCCCCCAAATTAATTTCAAACACTAAATCACAAATCAAGGAAGCTCCAAGAATATTGAGCAGGATGTATGTTCAATATACTACATCCAGGTATACCATATTCCAAATCCAAAAAATCAAAGATAAAGAAAATATCTTGAAAGAAGTCAGAGGGTGAAAAATGTCTTACCTATACATAAGCAAAGATAAAAATTATACCTCATTTTGGTGCTGATGCTGTGGCACAGCAGATTAAGCCACGGCCTGCAGCACCCGCACAGCATCTGGGCTCTGGTTCAAGTCCCAGTTGCTGTACTTCTAATCCAGCTCCCTGCTAATGGCCTAGGAAGGCAGTGGAGGATGGCCCAAGTACCAGGGCCCCGGCTCGTACACTGGAGACCCAAGTGTGGCCACTTAGGAGATGAACCAGCAGATGAAAGATTGATTTATTTCTCTCTCTTTCTCTCTCTCTCACTCTCTCTCATTCTCTCTCTCTTTCTGTCTCTCCCTCCACCTCTCCAGAAATTCTCTTGCCCCCTCTCTATCTGTAACTCTGCCTTTCAAACAAATAAATCTTTTTTTTTTTTTTTTGACAGGCAGAGTGGACAGTGAGAGAGAGAGACAGACAGAGAGAAAGGTCTTCCTTTTGCTGTTGGTTCACCCTCCAATGGCCACCACAGCACTGTGGCCGGCGTACCGTGCTGATCTGATGGCAGGAGCCAGGTGCTTCTCCTGGTCTCCCATGGGGTGCAGGGCCCAAGCACTTGGGCCATCCTCCACTGCCTTCCCAGGCCACAGCAGAGAGCTGGCCTGGAAGAGGGGCAACCGGGACAGAATCGGGTGCCCTGACCGGGACTAGAACCCAGTGTGCCGGTGCCGCAAGGTGGAGGATTAGCCTATTGAGCCACGGCGCCAGCCCAAACAAATAAATCTTAAAAAAAGAAAATTATACCTGACTCCTCAGAAACCATGAAAACAAGAACAGAGTGGAGTGAAATATTCAAACTGTTAAGAGAAGAAAATAAATCACTGGCCTAGAATTTTGTGTCCTGTGATATTATCCTTCAAAAGTGAAAAAAAATATAGACTTTCTCAGACACTCAAAAATTAAAGGACTTTGTTACCAGTGGGTCTGCCTTACAGAAGATGTTAAAACTATTTTAGAAAGAAGGAAAAGGTATAATTCAGAAGCTTAGATCTATACAAAGTGTGAATATTTGAGAATGAATACATGAAAATAAAGTGAAAACATTTATTTTTCTTATTCTTAGTTTATCTAACATAGTTCAAAATATCAACAGCTAATAGTTCAAATAATAATAGCAACAACATTCAATTATTGTACTTATGAGTAAGTAAAATGAATGACAGCAATGATGTAAGTGTTGGGAGAGAGTAGTCAAGAAAACTTTGGTATTGCAAGGTGCTTGCACAATTCATAAAGCAGTACAGCATTATTTGCAAGAGGACTTAGATTATTTGTAAATTTATATTGCAATCTCTAGAACTTCTTTTTAACTTTTTTTTTTTTTTTTTTTTTTTTTTTTTTTTTTTTTTTTTTTTTTGACAGGCAGAGTGGACAGTGAGAGAGAGAGACAGAGAGAAAGGTCTTCCTTTTGCCGTTGGTTCACCCTCCAATGGCCGCCGCTGCCGGCGCACCGCGCTGATCCGATGGCAGGAGCCAGGAGCCAGGTGCTTTTTCCTGGTCTCCCATGGGGTGCAGGGCCCAAGCACCTGGGCCATCCTCCACTGCATTCCCTGGCCACAGCAGAGAGCTGGCCTGGAAGAGGGGCAACTGGGACAGAATCCGGTGCCCCAACTGGGGCTAGAACCCGGTGTGCCGGCGCCGCAAGGCGGAGGATTAGCCTAGTGAGCCGCGGCGCCAGCCAGAACTTCTTTTTAAATGTACAAAAATAAAAATAATTTGCTAAGAGAGAAAAGTAAAATCATATGAAATGCTCAATTAAAGTCACAAAAAATAGTGGAACCCAAAAATGGAGACAAATACTAAAAAAAAAAAAGACACAAACTGCTAGTATCAGAAATGAAAGATAGAACATCATTACAGATTCCATGAACTTAAAGGATAAAAAAGGCATCTCTTGCTCACAAATTTGATAAAGTGGACCAATTCCATTAATCTACAACCTAACAACATTTGCGCAAGAAGAAATGAACACTCAGATAGGCTTATCTCGATCAAATAAAATAAATCAATAATTCATAACATTCCAAAACAGACAACATCCAGCCCAGCAAAGTCACTGGTGACTACTATCAAATATTTAAAAAAATAAATTGCATGAATACCAAAATCAGACAAAGATACTACATAAAAAGGATAATACAGAACAAAATCTTTTAGGAATATAGACACAAGGGCTGGCGCAGTGGCGTAGCGCATAAAGCCACTACCTGCTGTGCCAGTCAAGTCCCAGCTGCTCCACTTCTGATCCAGCTCTCTGCTATGGCCTGGGAAAGTAGTAGAAGATGGCCCAAGTCCTTGGGCCCCTGCACCTGCGTGGGAGACCTGGAAGAAGCTCCTGGCTCCTGGCTCCTGGCTCCTGGCTTCGGATCAGCTCAGCTCTGGCTGTTGCGAATACGGAGTGAACCAGTGGAAGGAAGACCTCTCTTTCTCTCCCTCTAACTCTGCCTTTCAAATAAAATAAATAAATCTTTAAATATATGTATATATAGATACAAAGTTTCTCAACAAAATATTAGCAAATTGAATCCAAAAATGTTTAAGAAGAATCATACCCTGTGACCAAGTGGGATGTTGTCCACGTATGTGACTAGTTGAACATCTGAAATTCCATGTAGGGGGTGGGGCTGTGGCATAGCAGGTTAAGCTGCTGTCTGCAGCTCCAGCATCCTATATGGAAACCAGATCAAGTTCTGGCTGCTCCACTTCCAATCCAGCTCCCTGCTACTGTTCCTGGGAAAGCAGCGGAAGATGGCCAAAGTCCTTGAGCCCCTGCACCCACTTGGGAGACCAGGAAGAAGCTTCTGGCTCCTGGCTTCAGCCTGCCCCAGCTCTAGCCATTGCAGTCATTTGGGGAGTGAACCAGCAGATGGAATATCTCTCTTTCTCTGTCTCTCTGTAATTCTGACTTTCAAATAAGTAAATAAATCTTTTAAAAAAGAAATTCAATATAATCCATCAAATAAACAGACTCAAGAAGAAGATTCACATGATCTTAGATCCAGAAACATTTCATAAAATCCAATACTCAAAGCTGGAACCATGGCACAGTAGGTTAATCCTCCGCCTGTGGCGCCGGCATCCCATATGGATGCCGGTTCGAGTCCTGGCTGCTCCACTTGTGATCCAGCTCTCTGCTGTGGCCTGGGAAAGCAGTAGAAGACGGTCTAAGTGCTTGAGCCCCTGCACCCGCGTGGGAGACCAGAAAGAAGCTCCTGGTTCCTGGCTTCAGATTGGCATAGCTGCAGCCATTGCAGCCATTTGGGGAGTGAACCAATGGAAGGAAGACCTTTCTCTCTGTCTCGCCTTCTCATTTCTGTAACTCTACCTCTCAAATAAATAAATAAAATCTTTAAAAAGAAATCCAATACTCACTCATGATTAAAAACAGCAACTGTCACCAAGCTAGAAAGGGAGGTGGGGGGACTGCCTTAATTTGAAAATCTATTAAAAAAAAAAAAAAAAAAACTACAGCCAACCTGATGAGAAACTAGAAACTTTCTTGATAGGAACAGGAACAAGACAAGGATGTTCCTCTCAATATACCCTTTCAGTGTCATACTAAGGAAATAAAACGAAAGCTAGAATATTTGAAAAGGAATAAACAAAACTATCTTTTTTCAAAGAGGACATGACTACATAGAAAACCTGCAAGAATAGACAACAGAACCCTGGAAGCAATTACAGCAAAGTTCAGGTTACAGGATTAATATACAGAAGTCAGTTCCTTTTCTATATAGCAGCAATGGACAATGAAATTTGAATTAAACACATAATTTATATTATATATCATTTATATTACTACTCTCTAAAAATGAAATATTTAGGTGCGATACTTAGGTATAAATCTAACTACATATGTACATGATCTTTATGGGGAAAACTACAATATTACAATGAAAGAAATCAAAGAACCAAAAGAAAGAGAGATACCGTGTTTGTGATGGGAAGACTCAATATTGTCAATGTGTCAGTTTTTCCCAGTTTAAACTGCAGATTCAATGGAATCCCAATCAATCTCTCTCTGCCTCTCTGTAACTCTGCCTTTCAAACAAATAAATAAATCTTAAGAAAAAAACCTACATATTACTAAGTGGGAAAACCAATCCAAAAAGTCTACTTACTGTGTGATTCCAACTGCAATGACATTCTGAAAAAGGCAGCACCATGTAGACTGTTAAAAAGATCAAAGGTTGCCATGGACAAAGGAGGAGGAAGGATGAATAGGAGGAGCACAGAAGCTCTTGAGGGCAGTGAAACCACTCTGCATGGCACCATATTGTTGGAACCATGCCATTATACACTTGTAAAAACCCATGGAATGCATTACACCAAGGGAGGACCCCAGGGTAAACTATGGCCCCTGCTGCTAACAATGTGTCAACATAGGTTCATCATTTGCAACCAAATGTAGCACTCAGATCAGGGTGCTGATAGGGAAGGGGGGAGGCTATGCACATATAGGCACAGGGGCTGTATCAGAAATCTCTGTAGCTTCCCCTCATTTTGCTGTGAACTGAAAAACGCTCTGAAATTAGGTCTACTTTTAAAAATAGTGGAGAAATAAAATAAATGTACTATTTGTACCTGGAAAGTTATGAAATATTTTGTCCAGGTGCTCTTTGATCTCTTGGTAGCCACCACATCATTGCCCACCCATTTCGCCCCTGGCTTTTGTAACATGCAGGCTTATCCTGATGCTGTAATGTACCCTCTTTGTCTTTTTTTTTTGACAGGCAGAGTGGACAGTGAGAGACACAGAGAGAACCCTCTTTGTCTTTATTAACAGGAGCGCCTTCTTTCTTTTGTAGACTTGCTGTAGGCATAATCCTCAAATGTCATCTTTCTCCTCAAACTTGCTTCCCGAGGGAGCGCATTCACTTTCAATTTCAGTGACAACACCTGTAGGCAGATGACTCTCAAGTCAATCATGCTGTTCTAAACCATCCCCAAAATCTACCACCAAACACTGCCTGATGTCGTGTGGAACCATCCTATCATCTTGAATGAGCCACATCTCAAATTTGTTGCTTTCTTTTCAAAACCAGCATCTATTCTCTCCTGGAATAGCACTGCTCTCTTTGTCCCCTCAGCTTGGAGCAGGCTCTGATTTTTCCTTCTCTCCTGATCCTCACTTTCAATTAGCCACCAGACTCTATGGCGTCTCCCATTTGTTTCCTACTCTCCAACCCCATCTCAACTCAAGGTGAATGGCTTTCTCTGCCTTCGCAGTCATCTCCTAGCTTCTTGTCCTGCCTTTGGCAGCTCCTGCCTTCATCTATGCTTTTGCCAGCAACCAAATCTGTCTTTTCACACCACCTTAGTAGCTAGAAGCCTGTGTTTGCATCTCTGAGTGGAGCTGCGTTGCCCGCAGAGATCTCTTCTTGCTATTGAATCTCTTAGAAACCATCACTCTGTCCCTCTAATTGGCTTCCACCGCATACTTTCCTGTACTTCTGGTTATCTTCTTACCTGCATCAGTGCTCCTTAACTAGGTTTTAATGGCAGAATAAGTGTGTGTGGATTATCTGAAAATGCCCACAGAGTACATCCCCACTACATCCCCAGGGGTCCTGCAAGCTTTCTTTGACTTCCCAGTAACTGTAAATAGTCTTGTGCAGACGGTGCTATAAAAACCGCAGATGAGGATGGATCAGGCATGAAATTCCCAGATCAATCAGGCCCCAGGAGGCCCTTGGCCAGATCGATGATCACCTCTGTCACCCCTTCCTGCTCGTTCATTTCTTACTTCCTCACATGGCCCTGAGATTGCTGAAGCCATTTTCCTCTCCACACTGAGGATTATTCACTCCTGGCATTCCTAACAAACACATGAGTTTTGTGCAATGACTGTCTCCTCCCATGTCCAGTCGCTGGGCCGTTCCTTGCTCTCAGCTTCAATTTCACGTAACTTTATTCTGTTAGCCTCAATCTTCCCAACCCTCAGCCATGTTAGATATTACATTTGTTCTGTATAGTGTAAACTCTTATTACCTTTTAAAGTGCACGAAGGTACTTGAAAAAAATTGTGGAAATTTGGATTAAAAGGTAAGTTGATTTCAGTGCAAAAAATTTTTGAAATCTGGGGCCAGCATTGTGGCATAACAGGTTAGCCACAATCTGCAATGTGGGCAATCTATAAAGGGTACCACTCTGAGTCCCAGCTGCTCCACTTCTGATTCAATCCAACTCCCTGTAATGCACCTAGAAAAACAGAGAAAGATGGCCCAAGTACTTGGGCCCTGCCACCATCACAGGAGACAGGGATGGAGTCCTAGGCTCCTGGCTTCAGTCTGGCCCAGCCCAAGATGTTTCTGCCATTTGGAGAGTGAACTAGCAGTTGGAAAACTGATCTCTCTTCCTCTCTCTCTCTCTCTCTCTCTCTTTTTCTTCTCTCTCTCCACCTCTAACTCTGCCTTTCAAATGAACTATTCTTTTTTAAAAAATTTGAAACTCATGTATAGTTTTTTCATAATATGCATTTTCAATGAACTCTTAAAAGTACCCTTATGTGTACAACCACATATGCAGATCTTTCTACCTCCAATTCTAAAGAAAAAGCTTTATTTCTTCCTGCTGGACAGATACTTTCTTTAAAGATTTATTTCTTTATTTGAAAGGCAGAGATGCAGAGAGAAAGGAGAGAGAGAGAGAGGGAGAGAGAGAGAGAGAGAGAGAGAGAGAGATCAACCTCCATCTTCTGGTTTACTCCCCAAATGGCTACAAAAGCCAGGGCTGGGCCAGACTGAAGGACAGGAGCCAGGAACCAGGAGTCCCTTCTGAGTCTCCCATAAGGGTGCAGGGGTCCAAAAGGGCCACATTCCACTGCTTTCCCAGGCCATCAGCAGAGCGCTGGAATGAAAACAGAGCAGCCGGGACTTGAACCAGCACCCATATGGGATTCCGGCCCCGCAGGCAGCAGCTTCACCCACCACACCACAATGCAGGCCCCATCTAGATCTCTTTAGGTAAGTCACCTGATTCATCCACAGTCCACAGTGTTTAGAGGAGGACTGACACTACCCCGTCCCCAGGTCACAGGAATCCTCAGAACACCTGACTTGGAACTTCTGCCCAATCAGAAACAGTGTTTGGTCAAGGACAATGTTTCTCAAATCTATGTTTTAGGAACATTTTACCCTCATGGAAATTGTTGAGGAACCCGAGAGTTTTTGATTATATGAATTATATGTGTATGGCTTTGAATTTAAACTGAGAAATTTTTTAGAAATTTATTTATTGTGCTGGGTCAATAGTCACATAAACAGGGTAGCCAAGGGACAAGGATGGAAGTCATGGATGGGCTCAACAGCATGGTCTCGCTCTCTCCAAAGCTGATCTGGCCAGTGCCCTTGCAGAATGAAAGCCTGCTAGCAACACAGATCAACACGGGCCCCAACATGGCACCTTCCCTCAAAGAAACCAGCTGACCACTTCTTGGCAAAATTACTATATGGATCCACATCTGTGCCAGGATTGGCAATAATCTAATATGGGTTTGCCTTTTATTACCTGCAGAGCCCAGTTAGCACTGTTTATGAAGGCTCCAGAGTGTTTTTTTTTTTTAAGATTTATTTATTTATTTGAAAGGTAGGGTTATAGAAAGGCAGAGGCAGAGATAGAGGTCTTTCATCCACTGGGTCACTCCCCAGGTGGCCACAATGGCCAGAGCTGTGCCAATCTGAAGCCAAGATCCAGGGGCTTCTTCCTGGTCTCCCTTGTGGATGCAGGGGCCCAAGGACTTAGGCCATCTTTCACTGCTTTCCCAGGCTATAGCAGAGAGCTGGATTGGAAGTGGAGCAGCTGGGTCTCAAACTGGTGCCCATATGGGATGCTGGCACTGCAAGTGGCAGCTTTACCCACTACACCATAGCGCTGGCCCCCTCCAGAGTGATCCACATTCTCACATATCATCACAGCCCAGGTGCCATCAAAACTCCTACTCGACAGCAAAGATGTGGCAGTAGGCCCATGAATGTGTGACTCACTGGTTTCTCATATGCCATACCATGCAAAAGCTGGTAGCCTAACAGAAGGCATAGCCAATGAGCCAAGTAGGATGTAATCCCCTTCATGGGTGAGGTGCATCCTGCAGAACATGGTTTATATGCTAGACCAGTTATCAGTCCACAGTGCTTTGTCCCCAGTAGGAAAAATACTTGGGTCCAGGAACCAAGGGCTACCAAGCAGAAATCACCTAATTTATCATTTTATAGAAAAGTTTTGCCTCTGACCTCTGCTTCTCCCTAAGGTAACAGTTTCTGGATATCAATGTGAAGCACAAGTACTGCTGGAAACAAGAGTCCCACTGAACTTTCAGCTCATTCTGCCACCCAAGTGTATTGGGCTCCATGGGACAAGGGGCCAGCAGGCAAGAAGAGGATCATCTTTTGGATGGAGGCAACAGACCTAGATCACGAGGAGGAGATCATGTCGCTGTTACAAAAAGGGGCAGGAGGGAATGTGTTTGTTATCCAGGTAAGCCACTTGGGCATCTCCAATCTTGGCCAACTGGATGGTAGATGAACAAATGCAGTACCCATAGCCTTAGAAATGAGTGTAAAGAAGTCTACATCCCTCAGGGATGAGGGTGTAGATCTCTCTACCACATAACCCTACTACAGCTACCAAAATGCTGGCTGAAGCTGAAGGGGTTCCAGGAAGCATGGAGTGCAGCACAGGAAGGAGATGGTGGGTCAGTTGCCTCCCCGAACCCAACTGCTGCAGCAGGAACTGTTCATCCCACTAACCTTCCTCTTTTTAAGCTTCCGCCATGAAAAAGCTCCTACCAGAGTCCTGAAGGATATATTTCCAGAACCCATATGAAGGAAAAAGCTCCCAAAGAGGCAACATGTGGACTCTTGTGGATGCTGTGCACCTGGGCCAGGTGCCCCACCTATGGATGGAAGGACTTATTCACCCAGCTGTTAGGAAGGTTGTCAGATCACCTCTCTTAGCTGTCACCATCTTCAAGAACGACTTTGGCTGAAGAAAGCTGCCTCGTCTAAGTCACATCCCCTTTCCAGCAATACCCATGGCCAATGGCAAGTCAACATGAGACAGCTCTAAAGGGCCATCGCTCTAGACTGGCTGAGGTCTTGCTATGACTTCATCACTGCCCAACTCGCCCCTCTTCCTGGTCTTATTTCCTTCCTGTCCACTACAGATATCCACCATAAGAATCTCTCCAATCAGTCTCCTTCATGTTAGTCTTGGCCTCGGTTATCTGCTTCCTGGGGGCATCCATTTTGCAATAGTATCCCAGCTTCATGAAGATACTGATCAACCCACACCCTCACTACAGATCTTAGCCTAGCCAAGTGATGGAAAGAGGCATCTGGGCTCTTCTGAGCCTGGACATTACTCCAGAATCTTTTAAATAACACCCTTTGGTTACTTTCCTCAAAAAACCCGTATATTGTAATTCAATGTTTTCCTGAAGGCCAGCCAGAAGCCTGTTTTTAACTTATTTGAAAGAGAGTCAGAGATAGAGATATTCCAATCACTGATTCACTCCCCAAAAGCCCACAAGAGCTGGGGCTGGGCCATGTAGAAGCCAAGAGCCTGGAATTCAATCCAGGTCTCCCACATGGGTTGTAGGGACCCAAATACTGGGCCATCACTTGCTGCCTCCCAGGGTACACATAACAGGAAGCTGGAATCAGAAATGGAACTGAGGCCGACGCCGCGGCTCACTAGGCTAATCCTCCGCCTAGCGGCGCCAGCACACCGGGTTCTAGTCCCAGTTGGGGCGCCGGATTCTGTCCCGGTTGCCCCTCTTCCAGGCCAGCTCTCTGCTGTGGCCAGGGAGTGCAGTGGAGGATGGCCCAAGTGCTTGGGCCCTGCACCCCATGGGAGACCAGGATAAGTACCTGACTCCTGCCATCGGATCAGCACGGTGCGCCGGCCGCAGTGCTCTGTCCGCGGCGGCCATTGGAGGGTGAACCAACGGCAAAGGAAGACCTTTCTCTCTGTCTCTCTCTCTCACTGTCCACTCTGCCTGTTAAAAAAAAAAAAAAAGAAAGAAAGAAAGAAATGGAACTGAGATCTGAATCCAGGCACTCCAATATGGGGTGTAAGTACCCTAAGTGTTATCTTACTTGCCGTATAAAACCTCTTCACTCTATAAGGTAATATTAAAAGGTTTTGTTAATAAACAAGATGTGAGCAGAGACCCAGCTGTCAGAGAGAACTCAGGAGCTTTTAGTTTTGGTGGTGCAATGGTGAACAACACTTTTAACGTGGCTGGTCTAATTAAAAAGTGGAAAAGTGGGGGGCATTTGGAGCTTGATTTTGAACACGTTATCCATACAGGAGCTTCACCGTCAAGGTAGAGGCTAAGGACTAAGATCAGGAGGACTTTGGAATGTAGGAGATGGTCAAAGCCAAGGCCTTGAAGGGTGAGGAAAGCCAAGCAAACTGCAAGAGAGGTGGCAGTCCACCTGTCTGCAAGTCCACTGCATTAAGGCAGCGGCAACATTTCCCTCTGGCAGCAGTTAGTGAAGTTTCACAGTTCTCAGCATCTGGAATACTTTCCTTTTTTAGAGCCTAAATCCCACAGAATGTGGGATAATAATTTCTTCTCTTGTTCTTGCTTATCAAAAGCACTTTACATTCTTTTTTTTTTTTTTTTTTTTTTTTTGACAGGCAGAGTGGACAGTGAGAGAGAGAGAGACGGAGAGAAAGGTCTTCCTTTGCCGTTGGTTCACCCTCCAATGGCCGCCGCGGCCAGTGCGCTGCGGCTGGCGCACCACGCTGATCCGATGGCAGGAGCCAGGTGCTTCTCCTGGTCTCCCATGCGGGTGCAGGGCCCAAGTACTTGGGCCATCCTCCACTGCACTCCCTGGCCACAGCAGAGAGCTGGCCTGGAAGAGGGGCAACCGGGACAGAATCCAGCGCCCCGACCGGGACTAGAACCCAGTGTGCCGGCGCCGAAAGGCAGAGGATTAGCCTAGTGAGCCGCGGCGCCGTCTCTACATTCTTGATTATATTAATCTCCCTCAACGTTTTTGGATAAAATCATCTCCCATCCCTTCAAATTTTTCCTCAGCAAAACAAAAATTTTATTTTAAGAAGCCTACCTACATGAGTTAAAAATTAATTCCAGGAGGCTGCTTCAGAATTCCGGGAATCAGCGAAGCCTGACAGACCACATGGACAACTTGGGTGACCTTTATGGGTTTTCCCCCCCAGCTGATGTTCTTCTAGTCAAGAATCAGCACAGATGGTGAGCTTATCCTAGGCCCATGCATTCCAGGATGCTTGCATGATTTTGTTATTTCAAACTTGGAAAACAAGATTATGTGTCTGCAAAGAAAAATAAAAATCAGCATCTTCAGGAGAAAACTAGTCCAACCCTCTTTTATCAGGACCACTTACCATGAATCCATCTGAATGTATTTGAGGAAAGGCAAAGGTAGTGAACCATGTGTCCCTACAGAGCAGATCAAATGCTAGACTAGGAATTCAGACACCAGGTCAGTGTATGACCTGGGTTAATCAGCCTTCTTGATTGCTTATTTGTAAAAAGAAAGCATTGGCCAAAATGACAGCAGTGATCTCTTGAAGTCGAGCAGTTCTGTGGTGTGGCATGTTTCTTAACAATTTCATGTTTCCATATAATCTTCTACCATGGTTTGGATATGGTTTGAATGTGTCCTCCAGAGATTTACACACTGGAAATTTGGTCCCCAGTGTAATAATGTTGTGGTGGTGGAACCTTTAAGAAATGAGGCCTACTGGGAAAACAGTACAAGATGGCCCAGGTCCTTGGGCCCCTGCACCCACATGGGAGACCCAGAAGACTATCCTGGCTCCTGGCTTTGGATTGGCACAGCTTCAGCCTTTGCAGCCAATTGGGGAGTGAACCAGCAGATGGAAGATCTCTCTCTCTCTCTCTCTCTCTCTGCTTCTCCTTCTCTCTCTGTGTAACTCTTTTGTATAAATAAATAAATATTTAAAAAAAGAAAGAAATGAGGCCTTGTAGAAGGTAGTTAAGTTGCGGGCACTGCCCTCAAAAGGGACCGACGTAGTTCCCATGGGATCTTTGTTAGTTCTCATGACAGCAGGTTGTTGTAAGAAGAGCAAGCCTCATCCCTTTAGGCCTCTGCTTCCTGTCCCACCATCAATCATTTCTGTATGCACTTCTGCCACTGTGACACAGCCACCATGAGGCTCCCATCAAAAACCCGAAAAATAAGGCAGCCCAGTCTTGCACTTCCAGACTCCAAAATTGTAAGTTAAATAAAATTCTTTTCTCTATAAAGTACTCACCTCAGCCGGCGCCGCAGCTCAATAGGCTAATCCTCCGCCTGCGGCGCAGGCACACCAGGTTCTAGTCCCGGTCGGGGCGCCAGATTCTGTCCCAGTTGCTCCTCTTCCAGGCCAGCTCTCTGCTGTGGCCCGGGAGTACAGTGGAGGATGGCCCAAGTGCTTGGGCCCTGCACCTGCATGGGAGATCAGGAGAAGCACCTGGCTCCTGGCTCCTGCCATCGGATCAGTGCGGTGCCGGCCGCAGCAGCCATTGGAGGGTGAACCAACGGTTTTAAAAGGAAGACCTTTCTCTCTGTCTCTCTCTCTCACTGTCCACTCTGCCGGTCAAAAAAATTTAAAAAAAAAAAAGTACTCACCTCAGATATTTTGTAACAGCAACCGAAAAATGAACTAATAGCGCTCCCTAAGCCAACAATATATCCTTCAGGGCAAACACATGACTACTACACAGTGACCACTCCCTTCCACCCCACCCTACTATAACCACCCCTCCACAAACACACACACATACACACGTAGCACAAAACACATTTGTCTATGAAAATGATCCTCAAACTTTGCTGGGCTTAGAAATCAACCAAAGTGATTTGTGAACAGTTATAGCTGCTTCCTGGGCCTCTTGCCTAGATATCTGGAGTTAGTGTGGGATGAGGCTCAAGAATTTGCATTTGGAACACACTTCTCAGATGATTATCATGCAAGTGTTCCACCAACCAATGTGAAACACACCACTGGGCACAGTGGGTACAAAATATATGTTGCTGGATGGCTAATGAAGACTCGGAGACCCATCGCGTTCCCTTCCTAGACCACGGCTTGTTTTCTCACTGCGGCTCCTCGATGTCACCTCCTTGGAAAGCTCTGGAAAGCACTTCCTCACGATGAATAGGGGATGATGGCGATGAGGATGTGCAGCGCTAGATGATTTTAATTTGCTCTGATTTGCTGTCCTAGTGTTATCTTATACTACCAAGAACTAGAAAAGCAAAATTAAATTTCAACAGCTAAATAACATCACTTTCCCCTCTTCTTTCATTCTCTAAAACAAACTGACAAAGCTGAGAAACTGGTATGCATTTAGTTTTATTTCAAATGATATTTTGGCCACAAAATGCAGTTAAATAAAATCATTCTATGTATCCAATGTTTTAATAATTTATAAAAATGATTCCTTGTTGCCTTTGGGTGACATTTGTTCATTGTTTGAAAACTCAAATTTGAGTTTTCAAATTCAATTTTTGAATTTCTAATTCAAAAAATTTTAGTGCCTCATTTGACTTTTTAAAAATACAGTTTGTTAAGCAGTATTAAGACGTTCATAGCATATGAATGTTCTGCATGCAAATGCAATGAAGTCATGGTGGAAGCCCGAATGGAGACAGAAACACGGCTTGAGATAGGGTGTCATACGTCCGGCATGAATGGAGCCTGGCCATGGTGTGACTACAGGAAGGTCCTTTGTTTCCAGCCTTGTTCCCTCCATGCATTCTCCTCCCAGCAGCCAGAGAAGCTTTTTAAAACATTAGCCTACTCACACTTTTAAATTGTGTCCCCTGCTCCCCACATATGTTGAAGTCTAGTACTTCTGAATGTAATTAAATTTGGTGATGCAGGCGTTTGAAGAGATGTCGGTATTAAAATATATCCTCCAGGGGCCAGCGCTGTAGTGCAGCTGGTTAAAGCCCTGGCCTGCAGTGCCAGCATCCCATATGGGTGCTAGTTTGAGTCCCAGCTATTCCACTTCTGATCCAGCTCCCTGCTTATGTGCCTGGAAAAGCAGTGGAGGATGGCCCAAGTGCTCGCACCCCTGAGCCCACGTGGAAGACCTGGAAGAGGCTCCTGGCTCCTGGCTTCAGTTAAGCTCAGCTCCAGCCATTGAGGCCACTTGGGGAGTGAACCAGTGGATGGAAGATCCATCTCCCTCTCTCTCTCTCTCTCTCTCTGCCTCTCTCTCTGCAACTGTCTTTCAAGCAAATAAAATAAATCCTAAAAAAAAAAAATGTCTCCAGCCCTGTCTCTCCTCCTGCAACAGACCTCCCTCTTGAGCACTTTGGAGCATGTTCTTCCTTCGCCTAGAGCACTTTCCACCAACCCCTCCTGGGTCAGCTTCCCCTAGCCCTCGGGGACTGGCTCACCTGCTCCTCTGGTAACATCATCACACCCCGTCACTAGCAGAGCCTTGTGCTGTGCTCCATCAGGGCACACAGATCTTGGTTTATAATTTAGATACTTGTTTGATTCCTTCCGTCCTGTCTATCTCTCCTGCTTCATTGTAACTCTAGGAGGGTAGGAGCCCTGTTACAGTCCAGGGCCTAGCAAAGAGCAGGTGCTCAAGCAATAATTGTTGAATCGATGAAAGATGACAATGTACACCCACTGCTGGGCCTGGGGTAATGGCTGGGTCACAGGGTGTGCATGCAACTCTAGAAGGCGAATGCACACAACACCAAAGGACAGGCAAGAGCTCAGTCAAGCGTGTGAAAGCAGACCCTACAAAATTTCTCATCTCTGTCGGTAAGACAATCTTCGGCTACAAAACTTTCAGCAAGGACTGACTCCAGTTCCCCTCGCAGTATAGACTCTGAACACCTGACCCCTCAGCTGGGCCGTCTCTGACCCTGACTTTGGCACCATGTCCTGAGACCTGTTCTCCGCCCCATATTGTCCAGTATTCCCTAACCTTTTACATCTTCTGGCCATTTATTTACTTTCTGGTCACTGACTCTCCCAGCCCTAATCCTTTCTATCATCCTCTTAGGATGCAACTTTTCTCTTGAATTTGTCATTCTTCCCAAACCTGGTGGAACATCTCAGTCATTTGGAGGGATTTCTAATAACATTTCCAGGCCTAAACCCCAGAGATTCAGAAGTACATCTAGAAAGAAAATATAGTCTGTCATTCTTCTATCATGAGCCACACTACCTTAGATTAGCCTAGTTTTATAGTGAATTTGTTTGGATAGTTAGATTAGCTTAATAGTCTCCCAAATATGGGCCTGGAGATGACATCAAATTTGATAAACATAGGGTAAGGCTGTAATTATAGGATAACAACAAGCATTTGTATGTTTGTCTATCTGTAACTGACAGCATGCCTTCTCAGCCTCCCAGTCATTGTTTCTTCCAGAGTACGAAGGCAAGAAAGGACATAAATATCATCCATACTCACGGGCAAGGAAACATAAATAAGACCCCTTGCCTGGGCTACATCTTAGAAATGGCAGCAAAGGCCACAGCTTACACCATCAAGTGGCTGTTGCAGAATCTGACATCTGCAGCCCTTGTCTCTATCATTAAAAGCACTACCTAGTGCCTTCTCAACCCAAATTAAAGCTGATGCTGAGTTGACCTGGCTACTAGGGTTTGGAAGTGTGTGAGTGTACTTCCCCAGGGTTCCCATGCTGGAAGCTTGGGCACCAGTGGGGTGGTATTGGGAGGTGGTGGTGGGACATTTAAGAAGCGGAGCCTAGCAGGACATAACGAGGTCATCGAGGACTCTGCCCTCTGCAGGAGCTGATGCAGTTCTCACGGGACCTTGGTTAGAGAGAGGTTGTTAGAAAGGAACAAGCTTGGCTCCTTCCCAGTCTCTCCAGCTTAGTGTCTTGCCCTGTGATCCCTCTTGCATTTGACATGACTATTTATCACTCCTGCCATGATGCCATCAGAGGCCATCAGAGGGGTTGCCTAATCTTGGACTTTTAGCCTCCAAAAATGTAAGCCAAATAAACTTCTCCTCTTTGTATGTACTCAGCTTCAGTAGTGGAAAACAAATTAATACAGCAATCTCATCAAGATGCATTTGATTGCTCTTCCTTGAACGTCTACTGTGTGCCAGCACTCTTCTAAGAGTTGGGTGCAGAGTGAACAAGCAGACCAGGCAGCTACCAGCAGGGAGGCAAAGCCCCTTTCAGAGCAGCAAGCCCAAATTCATGGTGGTCAGAAAATGGATGCTGTGAGCATCTCTTTTTAAAGAGTATTTTTTAACCTAGGTTACCCTTAGGCTAATACACAAAACATACACATTTCCACTAAAACCAAATAACCAGAAACAGTCTTAAAACATGGCTTTACTACTGCTTTGCAAATGTGGAGGAAGATAAGAACAATATAGAAAGGCTCAAGGGAATTTTTGTTTTTTTAATTTCTAGAGAACTTGCCACCTGTGTACCCGGTACAAGCTACTTCACCTCTCATTGCTTGTTTCCTTACCTGCAAAGTGGAAACCACAATAGCACCTACCCTGTGAAGGTATTGGAAAGAACAAATAGGTTAACATCTCCAAAACACCCAGGACAGTGCCTGGCACACAGTAGCCAGTCCCTGAAGCCCTTCTTATTCATGCAAGTTTAGAAGGCATCCTTCACCCGCGATTGCTGAATTCTATCCTTGACTCATCACACACCCTTAGGCTGCCTTTCCGATTTCCCTGAGACACAATCACAATCACTTCCAATTTAATATCTACCATGAATTTAATTAAAGTTCTGTTAGCGTCTATCTCTTCTAGACCATTAATGAGGCTGTTAGAGAAAATGTAATCAAGATCCCTTGAGCAGCCCAGCAGACAGTGCTATTAATCATTGTTTGCTTTTCTTCAGCCGTGCTCATACTTCATGGCCCTTCCCGTCAATTTCCTCATTTTGAAAATGAAAGGAATAATAACTACCTCAAAGGGCTGCAGAGAGGAGGCCAAGAGATGCGATACCATAGTATCAAGCATTCACCCCTCTGTGCTGCTGGGGGCAAAAATAGGTTATATCAACAGGGAGTTTTTCAGAGAACAAAGAGGGTGTTCCATGACGCTGAGGTTCAGTGACCCTGCCAATTTTTTCTCCCATGGATGGTTTGACTTCAAACAACACTCTGAAGACAAATGGCATCTGCTAGTAAGAAAGGACCACAGGGCCACCAGCTCAGGGTCTCACTCCCATTAGAAAGCCCACACAAGCTTGCTACTCAAAAGATGGTGCCTATCTAGGCACTGTCAGCCTTATCTTGGAGTTTGTTAGAAAGAATCATGATCCCGCCCCACCCAGCAGGAATCTGCATTTACATGATTATTTATATGTACGTTAAACTTTAAGAATAACTGCCCTACTTAACATACTTAATGGGTGACCTAAGAAGTAATAGCTTTACAAAGCATGTGTATGTGTGTGTGTATGTGTGTGTGTGTAGGGGATGGTTTCCAAGTAATAGAGCATTAAAATATCATAAAACTCCTTTCCAAAAGCAGTGAACTTTTTTTTTGACAGGCAGAGTGGACAGTGAGAGAGAGAGACAGAGAGAAAGGTCTTCCTTTACCATTGGTTCACCCTCCAATGGCCGCTGCGGCCGGCGCACCGCACTGATCCGAAGCCAGGAGCCAGGTGCTTCTCCTGGTCTCCCATGCGGGTGCAGGGCCCAAGCACTTGGGCCATCCTCCACCAAAAGCAATGAACTTTAAAGGGAGCTGTTCTAAACATAAAGAGATGGCTCCTATGCTTGTAGGTTCTCACCATCTTCACTTGCACTTTTAACCAAATTTTTTGGTTCTTCTTTGGCCCCCCTTTCTGTTCTCTGGATCATTTGGTTCCCCCTGTTTGTTTTCTAGTTCCTACTTGGGGAACCTGGAACCACAATGCCATGAAGGATTAATATTTATCTCACGTTCAACTCAGTTCCTGGGTGAGTAGCTCTTTGCAGAGCAGCCAGGTCCCGTATTAGAGAAGTGCCTGCAGACTCATGCATACCATGGCTTGTGAACCCGTGAGTCTGAAGTTCAGCCAACACCAGAGGACAGAGTGCAGGCTGGGTCCGTCTGGGATTCTTGTTTGTTTGTTTGTTTTTAATGGTTTATGTTAAAGACTGGCCTGGCATGTAGTGGTTTCACTGGAAGATGACTCAGGAGATGAATCTTCTCAGTTCTGTAAATCTTTTCCCAGGCTCACTCCTGCAAATCACCCAACCATAGACCTCCCTTTCCTGAAACCCTCTAAATTGCACACCATTTGGAATTAAAACACACACACACACACACACACACACACACAATTGTGCTGGCATTGTGGCTTAGTGGGTAAAGCCACAGCCCATGACGCCAGCATCCCCAGCATCCCATATGGGCGTGGATTGGTGTCCCCACTGCTCCACTCCTGATCCAGTTCCCAGCTAATGCCTGAGGAAAGCCCCTGCACCCATGTGGGAGACCTAGATGAACCTCCTGGCTCCTGACTTTGGCTTGGCCCAACCCCGGCCATTGTGGCTATTTGGGGAGTGAACCAGCAGATAAAAGATTCTCTCTCTCTCCCCCCTCCCTTCCACCCTCTTCCTCTCTGTAACTCTTTCAAATAAATAATCTTTTTATTAATGCATTCAGCTCACAATACTTAAAAAAAAAAAAACACTAATTCAAAACCATTACAGGCCTTCTTCACTTGTCCGTCCCAAGAGCAGAGCCCATGTCTCATGCACCTTTCAGGAGGCACCAAGGGACACTTAGAGCCACTGAGGAACTGTGTGTCTTGGAGACCTGGGTTTCCTGAGCCTGTTTCCTCAACTGTGAAATGGAAACAGCAGTAGGGCTGTCTCATAAGAATTAAAATCAGAAAAAGGATGAACACCTAGACAGTGCTCCCTAAGCTCTGTGGATGCGATTGATTGCTCGATGAGACCGCGTCACCGCATGCTCAGCTCTCCTTCCCAAGGGGAAACAAGACGCAGTAGAATGGCTGCTCTCGGGATAAAATATTGGTCCCGTTTTCCTTGGCAGTCCAGTTAATTTCTCTTTGTGCCTCTAACAATGCATATGCGCATAAAAACCTAGAAAATGACTGCAGAGAGCTAGTTTTGTGAAAAGTAGAAAATGCCTAATATAACCAAAGCAGCTCATTTCCATTTTCCTGTTCCCTGAAATGGAGGCAGAAAGCATTTGAACAAGAGAGCCAAGAAGAGGGGTTGGGGGAGGAGGGAGACACTGGAGACAGGATACCTGATGCAGACAGTGAATTGAATGAAATCGAAGATAATTAGGTGCTTCTGAAATACCTACGTGCCTTCTAAAAAAACCAGTTGAAAACACCGATCGGATGCGGCTGGCAGATTGCACCTTGTTGCCTAGCACTGGTCTGAAGTGACTGGAGTTGCTAGGCAACCGTCCTCCCGGGCTTGGTGATCCAGCAAACAGCAGACAGATGCTTTTCCTCCGCCGCTCCTCACAATTTTCTCATCGGGAAGATTCACACCTGATTCATATTTCCTCTGGACTTTTTTTTTTTTTTTTCCCATTTGGAGAGGGCGCTGCGACGTGCAGGATTGCCTGTGCTCAAGCGAGCCTGGCCGCCTACCTAAAGAACGCCTTGCGGCCAAAAATAAATGATCCTCTGAAGATTAAACTGTGCTGAGATGGAGCCTGAACTCCGGCGTGTACAATGAGAATTTGCATCATTTCTCCTAGAAATTATAAAATTACCACCTGCATCAGGGGTAGATTGCTCTGGTATTGATTGGAATGTCCTGGGGCAAACTACAAATTCGCCCAAGTTTATCCTCCTTGCCCCAGATTCTTGGGGGTGGGGTGCCTTCCCTTGGCAGGGAGCTGCCCCTAACCGCTCACTAGGTTTACTACACTTTCTAGCAAATCAGCTCAGATCTCATGAAGGAGCCAAGTGCAAACAGAAATGATTGAGAACAGCTTAGCTCACCCTAGGCCCCTCTTCCCAGGAGCACTGTCATTATTAGAAAGCAAGGTGGAATTTCTACCAGGAGAGCCATCTTTCTTCCTCCTTTCTTCCCTTGCTGCCTTTCTATTTAGCATAAATCATAACACAAAAGTGGTGAGCTCTTTAGCTGGGCTCCAACTAATTTCAGCTCTCCAGGAACTGCTGATGACAAAAGAGGGGAACAAATTCAAGCTAATGCTGTTGATCATGAGCTATTAGAAGGGGCTGCTTGCTCCAGTTTGCCAGCTCTCAGGTTTATGGGAGTTTTCTGGGTTAATGAGATGGTGATTTTCATTCTGAGCAGAGTGTTGCTATTTCTCCCCTTCTATTTATTTGGTGTTTATAACCTTTCAAAGTGTTTTCACAGCTCTCACCCCACTGTCCCAGAAACCCCCATGCTATGATGCATGTGAGCTAATTAAAAGGCTTTAGCAGGAAACTGCAGAGCATAGGGGGACAGAATTTTAATCCACAAAGTCAGGTGCAAAAGAAATAGTACTCTAATTAGAGCCATTTGGTGCTGAATCGAGGCTCCATCAAGAGGCTTAGGAGGTGGGACATCAAGGGAGCCCTTCAGTCCAGTTTACAGTGACTGGTCTTGGCATTCTCTAATCCTAGATCTTACGATTCCTTCAAGTGCCTTCTTTCTGTCTTAGGGGTGAGGCACGGAATCTTTGCACAGCTGTGGAGCCCATCGACCTCAGAGTCCCACTAGGTCTTCCTCAGAGGTCCATGCCACTCTCCCACCCTCTAATCTTTGTCCTGGCCGGAACTGGGAGAATCTTCTCACCTCTCCTGACTGCTCCACTGAGCCCCACTCTGACCAATCTTGAGTTATGTCTTCAAGCCTTTGATTTCCAAAAGCAATGCAGAAGCGATTATTTTCAACTGCTTCTCCTGCTAGCCCTATAAGGAGAATAACAAAAGGTACAGCTGTCTGTTGGAAACTGTTTGGGAGGAAAAGCAAAACAAACGTTAAAAGTCCAAGAAACAGAATTCAACTGAAAAGGAAGGAAATCCTGCCACATGCCACAGCATGGATGGACGTTGAGGACATCACGCTAAGTGAAATAAACCAATCACAAACAGGCAAACACTGTAGGACTCCACTTATATAAGGTGCAGGAACAGAAGTTAGAATGGTGCTTGCCAGGGAGAGGGGGAAAGGGATTGTCTAATGGGTGCCAAGTTCCAGTTTTGCAAGTTAAACACTTTCAGTGGCAGTGTTGTCCTCATAGAATTGGGACAAAGGTCTTTCTTTTCACCATCTTCTAGTGATGCTTTTATCCAACAATTCTTGTTAGAGTCACCTACATCTTCGCAAAGCCATCAGTAGATTCTCTGTGCATTAGTGCTTGATCTCTCAGTAGCATTAGAGAGAGTTGACTGCTCCCTCCTTAAGCATCGCTCTCCCTAGGCTCCCTGAGAACACACTCGCCTGCCTCTCTTTGCCTCTGAAACACCATTCTCCATCTCCTTCCCTATCCTCACCTCCTATGCCAAACCTAGAAATGCCCCCAGTGACCCAGGTTTCCGGTTTGGCTTTTTTTTTTTTTTTTTTTTGACAGGCAGAGTGGACAGTGAGAGAGACAGAGAGAAAGGTCTTCCTTCTGTTGGTTCACCCTCCAACGGCTGTTTGCGGCCGGCGCACCGCGCTGATCCACAGCCAGGAGCCAGGTGCTTCTCCTGGTCTCCCATGCGGGTGCAGGGCCCAAGCACTTGGGCCATCCTCCACTGCCCTCGTGGGCCACAGCAGAGAGCTGGACTGGAAGAGGGGCAACCGGGACAGAATCCGGCTCCCCGACCAGGACTAGAACCTGGTGTGCCGGCGCCACAGGCGGAGGATTAGCTTATTGAGCTATTATTTTTTTTTTAAAGATTTATTTGTTTGTTTATTTGAAAGGCAGAGTTACAGAGAGGGAAGGAAAGACTGAGAGAGAGGTTTATTTTCCATCTTCTGGTTCAATTCCTGAATGGCTGCAACAGCCAGGGCTGGGCCAGGTCAAGGCCAGGAGCATAGGACTCCATCCAGATCTCCCCTGAGGGTGGCAGGGGCCTAAGCACTTGCACCGTCTTCCTTCCACTGCTTTCCCAGGTGCATTAGCAGGGATCTAGATAGGAAGTGGAGCAGCTGGCACACAAACTGGCAGGCGGCGGTTTAACTCCTTGTGCCACGACAGCCCCCTGGTTTTGTCTTCATCTCTAACTACATTCCCATGCCCCTCACAGAGGGCTCATCCTGTCCCATTCCTTGAAGGGGCATCTGTTCATTCTGCTGACTCTCAATCATGTGTTCCCAGACCAGAACTCTTTGATCAGGTTCATTCTTGTATACCCAACTGCCTACTTAACTTCTTGACTTAGACGTCCAAGAGGCATCTCAAAACGAATACACACAGAACAAAGGTACCCACTTTTTTTTCTGCAAGTCTTCCATGCAGCCTCCTCAAACCTTACGTATCTTGGGAGGTGGCACCATTTTTCTATCCAGCTTATAAGTCCAAAGACCCAGGATCCATCCTTGGATCCCTTTTGTTCGCTCTTACCCAATGTCCAATCCATGATTGGGCTTGTCATTTCTACCCGTGAAAACAGGTCCCATCTCTCCCCATCTCCACTGGCATAACCCTAGCAATCTTCCCCATCATCTCTTACCTGGATTTCTCTGGTGCCCCCTCACCCATGTGCCTCTGGTCTATCCTCCACACAATAACCACATGATCTTTATCAACGAGACCATGTCACCCCCACAAAGAAAATGATGAATATATCATAAAATTCACAGTGCTCACTATGATTTAGGGGCAGAGGGCCTGCGTGATCTCTCTCTCCTCTCCCTCCCACTCACCACGTGCACTCAGCTGCGTTTAGCCCCTGAATGTGTCAGGCTTTCCCTCCTCTAAGGTCTTAGTACTTGATATTCCTGCCACTGGGACCCTTTTTCGCTTCTCTGACAGCTGCCTTTTCTCACCATGCCATTCTCTACCTGCTCAGAGAATCTTCTTGGATTCCCAGTGGAAGTCTCCTGCCCAGTCAGTCTAGCCCACATGCCCTTGTTTTCTCTACAGCACCTTTCAGTTTCTGAAATGCTCTGACTCAGAAACCAGCCTGTCATGTACAGGTAGTCCCTGACTTAACGATGACTCAGCTACGATTTTTTGACTTTATCATGACATGAAAGTGATCTGCATTCAGTCGAAATCACACTTTGAGTGTTGAATTTGGACCTTTTCCCAGGCTAGTGCTGTGCAGTCCAATTCTGTCTCATGCTGGAAGTGAGCCCCGCAGTGACGAGGGGATACAAACCACTCTCTACAGTGCGCTGCGTGATAAGGTGCGATGTGCAGTAGGTAGGTAGATTATCTCATTGCTCACTTCCCAGGTTCTCAATTTATGATGAGTTTATCAAAGTGTAACCCTCATCAGTTGAGGAGCAACCATACATGATCAGAATAGAAATTTTGTGAATGGGATTATTGTGTTGGACTTGCTCCTTCTGTGTGCCCAGGAACGGTGTCTGGTCAGGCTGACTCCCACCTTAGGCTAGTGGTCTCCAAACCTAGCTACTCATCAGAACCACCAAAGGAGCTGTGAGAATTACAGTTCCTACGTGAATTTTCTCTCAAATAAAACTGTCTTCAAAAGTACAGCCCACTAGATCTCACCCGAGAATCAGGGATCACAGAAAACTCAGGTTGTAATGGATTTCCATACAGTCAGCCAGATGCTATCATGTGTGACAATCTCACGTGAGACCACGACTTGGTGAAGGTCTTGGAAAGGCCTTGGAAGACAAATTGATCTATGGAGGTGGGAACTTGCATCATACTCAGGGAAGGGGCAAGGACAAAACTTGAAGTTAAGAGTAAAATAACTAAATGAGAACAATGCAGCAACAGTTGTTTAGCCAGAAGCCATGGGTTAAAAATAAAAATAGGTTTACATTTTCATTGTTAAGTTCTAAGTGTTCTTTATATATACTTCATGTTAATTCCTTATCATATATTATTTTCAAATATTTTCTCCCATTCTGTGGGTTGCCTTTTTACTGTCTTGATGGTTCTTTCGATGTGTGACACTTTTAATTTTGATGAACTCTACTTCTTCTATTTTTTTCTTGTTTTGCTTGTACCTTTGGTAGCAAATCCAGGAGATCATCATTAAACCTAATGTCATAAAGTCTTTTATCTTCTAACAGTTTTAGAGTTTATCTATTAAACTTGTGTCTTTGATCCATTCTGAGTTAATTTTTGTATGTGGACATCCATTTTCCCAACATCATTCATTGAAAGGATTCTCCTTTCCACCATTGAATGGTCTTAGCATATTTGTTGAAAATTAATTAACCATAGATACCATTGACAATTTTTAACCTTGTAAATAACAGCACACCAGTCCCACAATGTGTATAACACTTGCTGTATGCCCAGCAATTTGCTAAGTAAAGATGGAAAAAAGTACAGTTGCAAAGGGTTCAAAATCCCACAGAGAAGCTCAGAGAGGAACCCAGATGCAGTCACATATCTCATAACAGTGGGGACACATTCTGAGAAATGCATTGAGAGGCTATTGTATACACTCATAGTATGTACTTACACAAACCCAGATGGTATGGCCCACCACACACCTAGGCTAAGTGGTATAGCCTATCCAAAATTTAACTGTTTAAGCTTTCTTATTACAAACAACACACAAATACACACACTGGCCCAGATCAAGGCTAGGATCATCAGTTTCACTGTCTTCCACCTCTACATCTTGTCTCTGGAAGGTTCTTAGGGGCAGTAACAAGCATGGAGCTGTCATCTCCTCTTCTCACGCCAATGTCTTCTTCTGGACATCACCTAAAGGAACTGCCTGTAACTGTTTACAGTTGGCTTTTTGTTTTACAAATAGAAGAAGTGCACTCTAAAACAACAAGTATACTATACTAAACATATTAAACCAGTGACACAGTCATTTAATGTCATTATGAAGCCTTATGCACTGCACATGGTTGTCTGTGCTGTGCTTAATATGAATGGCAGCACAGTAGGGTTGTTTGCACCAGCATCACCACACATATGTGAGTAATGTGTGTGCTATGACATCCCAGTGTATACAACTTCGCTTAGTGATAGGAAGTTTCCAGTTCCATTATGATCTTATGGGGCCACCATTGTACACGTAGCCCAGAGTTAACTAAAACATCCTTATGTGGCACATGACTATGATAGGAGGCATAATGGGATATGTGCTCAGAGGCCCCCATACCAAACCCTGAGAGACCCAGAAGGAAGTACTGTTATACCCAGCGAGGAAGACTGGAGAAGTTTCCTAAGTATGGTGGCATGGGAGCTCCATTTTGCCTTATGGGTAGGATTTCCACACCTAGAAACCAGTGGGGTGGGTTGGGGCAGGCGGTACTTTCAGATGAAGGGTGCAGCATGGGAAAACGCCCAGAGGTTGGAAATTGCAGAGTACTGGCTTGGGCTGATACCTGGTTTGTCTACAGAGGGAAACCGCACAGGAAGAATGACAGGCAACAGCGTCTCTCTCCAGCATCTCCAACATCTGCTCAGATCTGCAGGCCCAATGGAACCAAGGATTGCATGTAAGGTGCAGGTTGTAGGCAGGGACTTCAAAAAGGATGTGGGAAAATGGAATTGAAAGAGAAGTTGATGGGTCAGGCATCTGGCACAACAGTTAAGACTGCTTGGAATGCCCACATCCTGTATCATAGTGTCTGGGTTCAGGTCTCAGCTCCAATTCCAGTTCTGGCTTCTTGCTAACGTGCACCCTAGGAGGCAGCAGGTGATGCTACAAGAACTTGAGTCCCTCCCACCCACACAGGAGACCTGGATTGAATTTTGGGTTCCTGGCTTCAGCTTGGCCCAGTCCCAGCTAGTGCAGGCATTGAGGAAAGGAACCAGCAGATGGAAGCTCTCTCCCTGGCTCTCAATCTCTCTCTCTGTATCTCCCTACCTTTCAAATATGTAAAAATAACTTTTTTAAAAAATGTTGAAAGGTAAGTTGATTTTAGTGGAAAAAAATTTTGAAATCCATGCATGGTTTTTTCATAATACACATTTCTCATAAACTTTTTAATGATCCATTGTATGCATGGACTTTAAAGGTTTTTGGCACCAAAATAAACCATCTTTAAACTCCACTTTTCCCACAAACTTTCTGAAGTCCCCTTCCATAGGGAGGGAAGGAGAAGGGGGACTGGATTTCTACACTCTCTCCCCAGTGTGGCCCTGCAGGGCTGGTGTTCCTCCCCAGAGCCTACAGAATGATGTCTGAATGCAACAGTAATATCCTATCGCTCTATGTACCTCTCCCCCAGCACCCCCAGAAGCAGGCAGAGCAAGATCTGGCTTGAAACACCAGTCCTCTACCTGGATGAAGCCTCCTTGGCCTCCAAATGCTGATTCCATCCCAGGTCTCTGCTGCAGCAGGGCACAAGCAGCTGGATCCGCGGGTCAAGCAGGCCCTGGCTGTGGTCTGAGTGGTCTGGCTGGACACGCCAGTTCCCTCACGGGACTCAGAGCCTCCCAGAAGCTCGGTACCCAACACAGGAAATAGCTGAATGAAGAGACTGCAAACTGCTGCCTCCTCAGTCACACATGTTCAAGCGAGGCCACTCAGCACAGGGCCTGGTGACTGCAGAAGGAAGGGAGGGGGGACCAGCCAGCCTGGAGCCCCCATGTGAGTGAGTATGTGCACATAGCTCTTCAGAGGGACAATGGGCCCTTGGTCGGTGCTGGTGTCTCTCCAACATGGCCACAACGCCTAGTAAGAAATACATTTTACATCATGACCCAGATGATACGTGCACATACATAATAGAAATAAATATTTTATGAAATAACACCTGATGCTTACTACCTAGGCTGCATTCTGATACTTTCTCATCCGGTCTTGTCTGCTTATTTACAATGCTGATTGAAACCCACTAAATTAATGTCATAACCCACCCATGGTTTGTAAAACACTAACCCAGATCCCCCTGAAGGACATGTTGGGCTTTGTGGGGGAAGGAATGCTGAGAACATCTAACATGCTATGGGCCTTAAGCTAATCAGTAGCACCGAAATCTCAAATGGAAAGTGCTGCAGAAAGGGGCTGGAACACTAAATAGTCCTCAAATCCAGAGATCAAAATCTCAGGACTTGCTCTACTGATCCAGGGCCCATTGATCAAACTATTAACGACAATATCCTCGCCTTCGTGAGACATCCATTCATTCATTCAATGAACATTTACAGTATGCTACTTTCTAGAACTGTTGCTGGGAACAAGACTAGCACATAGAATACCTGAGTATACGAGCACCCATCTCAGAAGGGACCACATCAGTTTGAATCCCTTTGGCTGCAACTGACAGCAAAATGTTGAAATAATAGGGAAATGAATCATCTCACACAGTGAAGTGAACTGAGGGTGGGCAGTTCAGGGCTCCAGGGTTAAGTTCAACAATTAGCAGCATCTCTGGGCTCCACTTTGCCATCCTGCCATCCTCAGCCCCAGCACGTTGCCTGCTTCCTTGGTGGTCATCGGATGCAGCAGTTCCAGGCTACATGCTTCACAGAGCTGATTCTGGAGCCCTTTAAGAACCTGTTCTCCTCTCTTTTTAAAAGGAAGGAAATTTAACCTAGAAGGCTCCTAGCTTACGACTCAAAGTGTGGTCCTCAGACAGACCCTCTGGTGCCACCTGCAACGTCTGGAATCAGAATCAGCCTTTGAACAGACTCCCAGGTGATTCACAAGTGCAGTCAAGCTTGGAAAGTGCCTCTACAGGCCCTCTCCTCTCACGGCCAGCCTCGTGTCACACCCAACCTGGAATCAGTCACGGTGAGCAGACTTGGCTTAGGATAATCAAGACACCACTCAAGAGCTGAGAAGGCCCACCTTCCTTGAAGCTGGATCCTAACCAACAGCGAGATTCCATCAGTAAGAAGGGAGTGGGGAAAGGCTTTACGTAGGCAACTAACAATGTGTGCCCCAAGGAAGCAGAAAAATAAGCTGGCAAACATTGATTATTTTACTGTTTGCTCTGGTTAAAGGTACCACTTTTTTTTTTTTTTTTTGACAGGCGGAGTGGACAGTGAGAGAGAGAGAGACAGAGAGAAAGGTCTTCTTTTGCCGTTGGTTCACCCTCCAATGGCCACTGTGGCCGGCGCACTGATCCGAAGGCAGGAGCCAGGTGCTTCTCCTGGTCTCCCATGCGGGTGCAGGGCCCAAGTACTTGGGCCATCCTCCACTGCACTCCCTGGCCACAGTAGAGAGCTGGCCTGGAAGAGGGGCAACCAGGACAGAATCCGGCGCCCCAACCGGGACTAGAACCCGGTGTGCCGGCGCCGCAAGGCGGAGGATTAGCCTAGTGAGCCGCAGTGCCGGCTTCACACATTTGTTTTACTGAATTCAGCACAGATTGAAGAGAGATTGTGCTTTTAAGGAGCTTTATAGACAGGTAAGAAGACAAGCTCTTGAAAGACTGCAGAAGATATGTAGTGCATATGTACTTTGCAAATGAGTTCGAGGTAACAGGAGTGGCAGTGTACTGTGGGACAAGGCTAGGCAGGTGCCCTCTGGGAGGATGTTAAGAATGGAGTCCTGAAAATAGCAGTGTAGGGAGGAGGCAAGATGGCGCAATAGGAAGGATGCACACTGATAGTCCGGGGAGAGATAGTTTAATAAAAGTGGAGATACTGCAGGTTCAAGGAAGAGTAGGGGAGGAAACAGCAGAAGAAACTCTTCTGGAACGCGTGATTCACAGCGGACCTGTGTGGAGAGCGTGGGAGCCCACAGTTCGGGACACCAGCGGCAGACTCAACACACCAGCGCTGGAACGCGAGGTGAGCCGAACCTCAATAGCCCGAGACACCGGCAGGCAAGCGGAGAGAGGAGACTAGAGGGAACGACCCCTGGGGGGGGAAGTTCACCAGGCTAACTGGAAGAGAGAGAGAGAAAAAAAAAAGGTGACTGGTACGGACACAGGTTTCTCTCTCTCCGCTCACCTCTCAAGGGCGAGCAAGACAAAGAGCAGGCGCCATCTTGGACATACGTCATAAGCAGAGCGACCTCAGGTCTGCACCGGCCCTGAGCCTAGCAGAAAAACCTGACTCTGGGCAGGGCGAATTAACAGGAGATTAGGACCTAGTAAATTTGTGGTGCTACTGAACTGAGACTGTGAAAAAAGAGACGGTGGGGGAGAGAACTCACGGAATTCATGTGAGCACTCTCCAGAGACGCTACAATTCCGTAACTTTGGCAACCCAGTGGGAGACTGAAGGAGAATTTGAGCCCACTCTGAGGGCCGAACAGATTCCCTGTGTGGTCCTTGGGAAAGAGCTTCTGATCTCTGGCTCCTGTGGGTATATCATTTGCCTGCTAACTACCTCCAACTTCGTTCAGCTGTGCGGAATTACTTCCCTTTTGAATCAAAAAAAAAAAAAAAAGAAAGAAAGAGAGAGAAAGAGATTTACCACGCCTAACCTGGGAGTGTCACCTTTGGCACACCAAACAGAGCTCTCAGGCCACACCCATCTCAAGCCCTAAGGCGCCATCAAAAACAGATAGTCCACTTAATCTAGAGTCATAGTATAACAAGAAAAAGCACCACAGTGAAGAAACCAAATATCTCCAATATGCCAAATAACAAACACAAAAACCGAGGTAATAAAAACAAGGAAGTCACCATGACGCCCTCAAATGAAAAAGACACCCCAATTCAAGATTATGAAGATGATGACACAGAAGAAATGCAAGAAGCAGATCTCAAAAAATTGATAAGAACCTTAAGAAGTTCTCAAAAACAAATTCTTGAACTACAGAAATCCTTAATGGACAAGATAGAAAATCTCTCTTGTGAAAATGAAATATTAAGGAGGAATCAAAATGAAACAAAACAACTAGTACAACAGGAAACTGTGATAGTGACTGAAGTGAAGAATTCAATAGATCAAATGAAAAACACGATAAAGAGCCTTACAAACAGAATGGGTGAAGCAGAAGAGAGAATATCGGACTTAGAAGACAGAGAACAGGAAAGGATACAGTCAAACCAAAGCAAAGAAGAGGAAATTAGAAATCTAAAACATATTGTCGGGAATCTGCAGGATACTATTAAAAAAACCAACATTCGGGTTCTAGGAGTTCCTGAAGGCATGGAGAGGGAGAAAGGATTAGAAGGCCTTTTTAGTGAGATATTAGCAGAAAATTTCCCAGGTTTGGAGAAGGACAGAGAAATCCTAGTACAGGAAGCTCACAGAACCCCTAATAAACACGACCAAAAGAGATCCTCACCACGACACGTTGTAATTAAACTCTCCACAGTGAAACATAAAGAAAAGATCCTAAAATGTGCAAGAGAGAAACGTCAGATTACTCTCAGAGGATCTCCAATGAGACTCACAGCTGACTTCTCATCAGAAACTCTACAAGCTAGGAGGGAATGGCATGATATAGCCCAGGTACTAAGAGAGAAAAACTGCCAGCCCAGAATATTACATCCTGCAAAGCTCTCATTTGTGAATGAAGGTGAAATAAAGACTTTTCACAGCAAACAGAAATTGAAAGAATTTGTTGCCACTCGTCCAGCCCTGCAAAAGATGCTTAAAGATGTGTTACACACAGAAACACAGAAACACGGTCATCAATATGAAAGAAGGTAAAGGAAGGAAACCAAGGAAGGAAAGCTCACAGCAAAAGATCACAGGGAATTCAAAGCATATATTAGAACTTATCTTTGGCAAATGGCAGGGCAAAGTTACCACTTATCATTAGTCACATTGAACGTGAATGGCCTGAACTGTCCAGTTAAAAGACACTGATTGGCTGATTGGGTTAAGGAACAAAACCCATCTATTTGCTGCTTACAAGAAACACATCTTTCCAACAAAGATCCATACAGACTGAAAGTGAAAGGCTGGAAAAAGATATACCATGCCAACAGAAATGAAAAAAGAGCAGGTGTAGCCATCTTAATATTGGACAACATAAACTTTACCACAAAAACTGTTAAGAGAGACAAAGAGGGACACTATATAATGATTAAGGGATCAATACAACAATAAGATATAACAATTATCAATGTATATGCACCTAACTACAGGGCACCGGTTTATCTAAAAGATTTGTTAATGGACTTAAAGGGAGACTTAGACCCCAATACAATAGTACTGGGGGACTTCAATACTCCACTCTCAGAAATAGACAGATCAATAGGACAGAAGATCAACAAGGATACAGTAGATTTAAACGACACTATAGCCCAAATGGATCTAACAGATATATACAGAACTTTCAATCCTACAGCTAAAGATTTTACATTCTTCTCAGCAGTACATGGAACCTTCTCTAGGATTGACCACATACTAGGCCATAAAGCAAGTCTCAGCAAATTCAAAAGAATTAGAATCATACCATGCAGCTTCTCAGACCATAAAGGAATGAAGTTGGAAATTAGCAACTCAGGAATCCCTAGAGCATACGCAAACACATGGAGATTGAACAACATGCTCCTGAATGAACAATGGGTCATAGAAGAAATCAAAAGAGAAATCAAAAACTTTCTGGAAGTAAATGAGGATAACACCACAACATACCAAAACTTATGGGACGCAGCAAAAGCAGTGTTAAGAGGAAAGTTTATATCAATAGGTGCCTACATCAAGAAATTGGAAAGGCACCAAATAGATGAGCTTTCAATTCACCTCAAGGATCTAGAAAACCTACAGCAAACCAGACCCAAATCTAGTAGGAGAAGAGAAATTATTAAAATCAGAGAAGAAATCAACAGGATTGAATCAAGAAAAACATTCCAAAAAATCAGCCAAACGAGGAGCTGGTTTTTTGAAAAAATAAACAAAATTGACACCCCATTGGCCCAAATAACTAAAAAAAGAAGAGAAAAGACCCAAATTAATAAAATGAGAGATGAAAAAGGAAATGTAACAACAGACACCACAGAAATAAAAAGAATCATCAGAAATTACTACAAGGACTTGTATGCCAGCAAACAGGGAAACCTATCAGAAATGGATAGATTCCTGGACACATGCAACCTACCTAAATTGAACCAGGAAGACATCGAAAACCTAAACAGACCCATAACTGAGACAGAAATAGAAACAGTAATAAAGGCCCTCCCAACAAAGAAAAGCCCAGGACCAGATGGATTCACTGCTGAATTCTACCAGACATTTAAAGAAGAACTAACTCCAATTCTTCTCAAACTATTCAGAACAATCGAAGAAGAGGGAGTCCTCCCAAATTCTTTCTATGAAGCCAGCATCACCTTAATTCCTAAGCCGGAAAAAGATGCAGCATTGAAAGAGAATTACAGACCAATACCCCTGATGAACATAGATGCAAAAATCCTCAATAAAATTCTGGCCAATAGAATGCAACAACACATCAGAAAGATCATCCACCCAGACCAAGTGGGATTTATCCCTGGTATGCAGGGATGGTTTAATGTGCGCAAGACAATCAATGTGATACACCACATTAACAGACTGCAGAAGAAAAACCATATGATTATCTCAATAGATGCCGAGAAAGCATTTGATAAAATACAACACCTGTTCATGATGAAAACTCTAAGCAAACTGGGTTTGGAAGGAACATTCCTCAATACAATCAAAGCAATCTATGAAAAACCCACAGCCAACATCCTATTGAATGGGGAAAAGTTGGAAGCATTTCCACTGAGATCTGGTACCAGACAGGGATGTCCACTCTCACCACTGCTATTCAATATAGTTCTGGAGGTTCTAGCCAGAGCTATTAGGCAAGAAAAAGAAATTAAAGGGATACAAATTGGGAAGGAAGAACTCAAACTATCCCTCTTTGCAGATGACATGATTCTGTATTTAGGGGACCCAAAGAACTCTACTAAGAGACTATTGGAACTCATAGAAGAGTTTGGCAAAGTAGCAGGGTATAAAATCAATGCACAAAAATCAACAGCCTTTGTATACACAGACAATGCCATGGCGGAGGAAGAACTTCTAAGATCAATCCCATTCACAATAACTACAAAAACAATCAAATACCTTGGAATAAACTTAACCAAGGACGTTAAAGATCTCTACGATGAAAATTACAAAACCTTAAAGAAAGAAATAGAAGAGGATACCAAAAAATGGAAAAATCTTCCATGCTCATGGATTGGAAGAATCAATATCATCAAAATGTCCATTCTCCCAAAAGCAATTTATAGATTTAATGCAATACCAATCAAAATACCAAAGACCTTCTTCTCAGATCTGGAAAAAATGGTGCTGAAATTTATATGGAGGCACAAGAGACCTCGAATAGCTAAAGCAATCTTGTACAACAAAAACAAAGCCAGAGGCATCACAATACCAGATTTCAGGACATACTACAGGGCAGTTGTAATCAAAACAGCATGGTACTGGTACAGAAACAGATGGATAGACCAATGGAACAGAATTGAAACACCAGAAATCAACCCAAACATCTACAGCCAACTTATATTTGATCAAGGATCTAAAACTAATTCCTGGAGCAAGGACAGTCTATTCAATAAATGGTGCTGGGAAAATTGGATTTCCACGTGCAGAATCATGAAGCAAGACCCCTACCTTACACCTTACACAAAAATCCACTCAACATGGATTAAAGACCTAAATCTATGACCTGACACCATCAAGTTACTAGAGAACATTGGACAAACCCTTCAAGATATTGGCACAGGCAAAGAATTTCTGGAAAAGACCCGGGAGGCACAGGCAGTCAAAGCCAAAATCAACTATTGGGATTGCATCAAATTGAGAAGTTTCTGTACTGCAAAAGAAACAGTCAGGAGAGTGAAGAGACAACCGACAGAATGGGAAAAAATATTTGCAAACTATGCAACAGATAAAGGGTTAATAACCAGAATCTACAAGGAGATCAAGAAACTCCACAAAAACAAAACCAACAACCCACTTAAGAGATGGGCCAAGGAACTCAATAGACATTTTTCAAAAGAGGAAATCCAAATGGCCAACAGGCACATGAAAAAATGTTCAAGGTCATTAGCAATCAGGGAAATGCAAATCAAAACCACAATGAGGTTTCACCTCACCCCGGTTAGAATGGCTCACATGCAGAAATCTACCAACAATAGATGCTGGCGAGGATGTGGGGAAAAAGGGACACTAACCCACTGTTGGTGGGAATGCAAACTGGTCAAGCCACTATGGAAGTCAGTCTGGAGATTCCTCAGAAACCTGAAGATAACCCTACCGTTCAACCCAGCCATCCCACTCCTTGGAATTTACCCAAAGGAATTTAAATTGGCAAACAAAAAAGCGGTCTGCACCCTAATGTTTATTGCAGCTCAATTCACAATAGCTAAGACCTGGAACCAACCTAAATGCCCATCAACGGTAGACTGGATAAAGAAATTATGGGATATGTACTCTTTAGAATACTATACCGCAGTAAGAAACAATGAAATCCAGTCATTTGCAACAAAATGGAGGAATCTGGAACACATCATGCTGAGTGAAGTAAGCCAGTTCCAAAGGGACAAATACCATATGTTCTCCCTGATCGGTGACAACTGACTGAACACCAAAAAGGAAACCTGTTGAAGTGAAATGGACACTATGGGAAACGGTGACTTGATCAGCATAGCCCTGACTGTTAATGAACAACTTAATACATTATCCCTCTTAGTAGTTTTTTTTGTCTGTTCTACTTAATATGACTGATTTAATTCTGTAATTAATACCCAGTTATTCTTAAGTGTTGAAAATTAACTGAAATGTGATCCCTGTTAAACATAAGAGTGGGAATAAGAGAGGGAAGAGATGTATAATATGGGACATGCTCAAGCTGACTTGCCCCAAATGGTAGAGTTAGAAACATACCAGGGGATTCCAATTCAATCCCATCAAGGTGGCATGTACCAATGCCATCTCACTAGTCCAAGTGATCAATTTCAGTTCACAATTGATCATAATGAAAGGACTAAGAGTCAAAGGGAGCACATAAACAAGTCTAGTACCTGCTAACACTAACCGATAGAATAAATAAAGGGGAGAGTGATCCAACATGGGAAGTGAGATACTCAGCAGACTCATAGAATGGCGGATGTCCTAAATAGCACTCTGGCCTCAGAATCAGCCCTAAAGGCATTCGGATCTGGCTGAAAAGCCCATGAGAGTATTTCAGGCATGGAAAGCCAAGACACTCTGGCAAAAGATCTCTGTGAGTGAGATCCCAGTGGAAAGAACAGGTCATCAAAGAAGGAGGTACCTTTCTCTGAAGGGAGGAGAGAACCTCCACTTTGACTATGACCTTGTCTAAACAAGATAAGAGTCGGAGAACTCAGAGGGCTTCCATAGCCTTGGAAACTCATGACTGGAGCATAGGGAGATTACTGATGCTATAGACAGGAGTGTCAATTTGTAAAGTCAACATCAGGAGTCACTGTGCACTTACTCCTCATGTGGGATCTCTGTCCTTAATGTGCTGTGCATTGAGATTTAATGCTATAACAAGTACTCAAACAATATATTTCACTTTGTGTTTCTATGGGGGTGCAAACTGTTGAAATCTTTACTTAATGCATACTAAACGGATCCTCTGTAAAAAAAAAAAAAAAAAAAAGAAAAAGAAAAAAAAAGAAATTATCAATTCCCCACTTGACCCTCACTGGGATTAAACATGACAATAGGTCTTATCTGATTTCATCATCATTTAAAAAAATCATCTATTATTTTTCACTTTATGTTTCTGTGTGGGAGCAAACTGTTGAAATCCTTACTTAATGTATACTAAGCTGATCTTCTGTATATTAAGATAATCGAAAATGAATCTTGATGTGAATGGAAGGGGAGAGGGAGTGGGAAAGGGGAGGGTTGTGGGTGGGAGGGACGGTATGGGGGGGAAGCCATTGTAATCCATAAGTCGTACTTTGGAAATTTATATTCATTCAATAAAAGTTAAAAAAAAAAAAAAAGAATGGAGTCCTGAGTTGGACCTTTGTGGAGCCTGGACTCCCAGTTATCCTCTGTGTGCCTCCCTCCAGAATTCCAGAAGCAGGTCCAGACACAAGATGTTAAAATAATTAAGGAACTTTGCACCTTGAGGGTAATTTCAAATCCATGTTTCAAGTTCCAATATGAGTCAATTTGTTCCCACTTTTAATTTTAATTTGAGGCTAAATAATATCTCTGAAAAGCAATATAGTATAATGTTCTTTACAAATGAGAAAGCTCTGGGCAGGCGCTGTGGCACAGTGGGTTAAAGCCTCAGCCTGCAGTGCCAACATCCAATATGGATGCCAGTTCAAGTCCTGGCTGCTTCACTTCTGATCCGGCTCTTGGCTATAGCCTGGGAAAGCAGTATAAGGTGGCCCAAGTGCTTGGGCTCCTTCACTCACATGGGAAACCTGGAAGAAGCTCCTAGCTCCTGGCTTCAGATCAGCTCAGCTCTGGCCTTTGCGACCATTTGGGGAGTGAACCAGTAGATGGAAGACCTCTCTCTCTCTCTCTGGCTCTACCTCTCTCCGTAACTCTTTCAAATAAATAAAAAACAAATCTTAAAAATAATGAGAAAACCCTCCAGCCTCCCATGTAATCCACTTCTTAAGCACATATTCAAAGTGGAAGACACTGAACATCTACTCTGTGCCAAGTATATAGGGTATTAGAAGTAGCCAAGAGACAATCTCACTGATTAGCTCACTTCATATGCTTCTGCACATGGAAGAAGACCTTGTGTAGCCATCGCAGTAGGACAGCTAAGCTTTCGATGTGTCCTTCATTTGGGAGCCCTCTTTCTTCCTCTGGCAGGAATATCTTTTCCCAGTGTGGGTAGAATCACATGATCCAGATCTGATCTCTAAAACGTGACTGATAACCCTCATTTAAATTTTATTTGTTTTATCAGAGAAAAAAAAAGGAGAATGAGAAATCTCTCATCTGCTGGCTCGCTCCCCAAATGCCTGCAACAGCCAAGGTTGGGCCAAGCTGAAGCGTGGCAGTAAGAACTCAGTCTGGGGCTACCGTGTGGTGGCAGGGATCTAACCATTTCAGCCATCATCTGCTGCCACCCAGGGCACTCATTGGCAGGAAGTTCAAATTGGAAGTGGAGCCGGGATTTGAACCCAGGCACTCCAATATGGCATATCAGCCTCCCAGACAGTGTCTTAATTGCTATACTAAATGCCCATCCTAACTCTCTTTAAAACAAAACACAGCAAAACAGAGTCTAGTGGGGAAGACAGGCATGCAGTGATTATAGCTAATACAGCATGATAGGGAGAGTGTGCAGATCCTAGAGAGTGCTTGTTAAAAGCTGGCAGCCTCAGGTTTCAAAACAGCAGGGAGCTCACCAGGGCCTGCACATGGGAGAACATTCCTCAAGGGATGAGCATCTTGTGCCTCTGAATAGTGTTTGTGTATTCTGCCCAATGACTTTCCGCCTTCCTCCACAGTCTCACCACCTGACTGTAGGCTCCCCCAGCACCAAGAGAGCTATGTCTTCATTACTTTTCATCTCCATCATCCAGCACAGTGACAGTCTTCATTCAGTGGGCAAATGTTGCATCAACACCCATTTCAAATAGAACTCATAGTGGTGAGTTGGTATACGCAGAACATATGCAACTTGTTGTTAAAAGACATTGTGGCCGGCGCCACGGCTCACTAGGCTAATCCTCCGCCTTGCGGCGCCGGCACACCGGGTTCTAGTTCCGGTCAGGGCGCCGGATTCTGTCCCAGTTGCCCCTCTTCCAGGCCAGCTCTCTGCTGTGGCCAGGGAGTGCAGTGGAGGACAGCCCAAGTGCTTGGGCCCTGCACCCCATGGGAGACCAGGAGAAGCACCTGGCTCCTGCCTTCGGATCAGCATGGTGCGCCAGCCGCAGTGGCCATTGGAGGGTAAACCAATGGCAAAAGGAAGACCTTTCTCTCTGTCTGTCTCTCTCTCACTGTCCACTTAACCTGTCAAAAAATTAAAAAAAAAAAAAAAGACATTGTGAAGTCAAAGGCTGCTTCAGACCTTGGCTCATTGCTCACTGGGTTATACAAGTAAGAAGGTTACCCTTCCTGAAACTTGTCATTTAATGAAAAATAAGAAAATAATACCTACTTCACTTGTTTTGAAGATTGAATGATATAAAGTGTATAATATGTACAACATAAATAATTGTTGGCATCTTTTTCCAAGCTAACCTCTCATAGCCACCCATAACATGTTCCTTAAGTGGACCTGGAATTTAATTTTTACATTTGTTGGCAGAAAAACTCAAGGACTTGGAAAATAGCCAATGGAAGAATAAAAATTTTGCTGGTGTGATGTGTGACTATACTTGTATTTACAGCTTCTTACATGTTGTTACCCAGCTGCATACAAGTATTACAAACAGATAAACAGGATTTAGATGATTCTCTGAGGAAGGGTGCTTTATTGGCAGATGCGATGCCTGAGTCCCAGATGCACTGTGGTGAAGCAATAGCTGGAAATCACGGGGCTCTTTGCAGGACACCAGGAGCATCTGAAATGCAGAAAATATCAAATGTGTACTTGTATTCCGATGTAGAATCATTACAGATAAGTAATAACCTGTAAGAAATATTCGAGAAAATAATTCTTGGGGGAAGTTAAATAGTCTCTCCGTGAATCTCTGTGCATCAGGAAGAGCTGGCCACTGTTTGACTTAGGCGTACAGGCAGGGATTAGAGACAGCGTAGGCCCCCACGTCCCTGGGCAGCTGAGTCTCTCTGGTCGGTTAGACTGAGCAGTTTCAGGCAAACTGCCTTCTACGTCACTGCAAAGTGTTCTTATCCAGTCTCTTCTCCAGGTATCGACCCAGTTTTGAGAGAGGGGAATGGCTGGTGTCTGAAAGACAGCAGCTGAAGCATTTGGGCAATACTAGAGGATCTAACAGCCCCCATTTCCCTCGCCTTGCCACATGATTCACTGTCATGTCTGGGAAGGGAATCACTGACTCCACACCAAGGCTTCTGACCTTACATGTCCCCCAGTTTCCTGTTCCCTGTTGGGAATGAGAGGAAGCTGACACTCCGGAGGGCTCTATTCTATAAAGGGTGGTTTCCCCTCCCTCCATCCTGGGGCAGCAGCCTGGGAGAGAGAGCTTCAGGCCAGGTCACTGGATAGAGGGGTATTTCCATAGCCACCCCCTTCTGTTGTCTCCTGTGAGCCCAGTGCGCCAAACATAGGGCTTTAAGTCACTTTGTGCCAAAGTTGACATTCTCCAGCAACACGTCCTGTCTCAGGAGGGGTGGGGAAGATTGTCTTGCCACAACCTAACTCTCAGCTGTCTCTGCCTCCCCAACCACCTCTCCTGGCACATCCTGTCTCTCCCGACACAGCCTGTGCTTCAGCCACCTGGAGCTGGTGGCAATGGTACATGGAGTTGCAACAGGAAAATACACTCCAAATACATCTGGCCTTTGACATACTATTCCTTTTGCTTGGAATACCTTTCACCCCATTACCTCCCAGGAAGCTCCCCTTCATCCTTCAAAAATCCTCAGCAAATGCTATCTCTTCTGCAAAGTTTTCTTTAGCATCTCAAGGAAGTTAGTCGACGCTTTGGGTCTTAACAGAACATTCCACATCTTCGTCACAGCACATATCACAGTATTTTGTAATGCAACATTAATGCACTGAACACTATTTAAGCTTTACATTAATGAGGCCCATAGAGTTGGTAGCCCATTTTATACATGAAGCAGAAACACTAAAAGGAGAAATCATTTGTCCAGAGAAAAAGAAAAGAAATAGGACAACCAACTAAATTTAAATTTCAGATAAATAACTTTTTTTTTTAACTGTAAGTATGGCCCTATGCTGCATGGTCAAGATGGTTATATTATATTAAAATTTTATCACCTACCAGAAATTTAAATTTCACTGGATGTCCTGTGCTTTGTCTAGCAAGTTTAGCTCAAGATCATATGGTTTGTTAGTAGTAAGGTCAGGGTCAGGGATTTTATCATGATTGAATATTGAAGTGCACACACATTAGTTATATTTTAACAAAAGCCAAACCGGTGGGTGGGAGTCAGAAGAAAATCAGTTGAAATGGCAATAATATCGACACGATTTCCAAGCTGCCTAGGAATGAAGCAATTTATGCCAGAGGAACTAAAATGAGATATTTTAAGAGACATTTTAAATGCAGTGAGAGTCCCAACCTTGAGCCTAGGATGGAATTTAGGTGACTTCCAATAACTTGTGGGTGGGGCCAGCCCCCAAAGAATTCTGTTTGCTGATAGACTTAGGAGGCCCCAGGCAGAAAGATAACAAGGAGTTATTGTGTGCCTATCCCATGGTTCTTCAGAGTTGAACAAGACAGGTATGGCCTCTGCCTTCCAAGGACAGAGAACCCTCCTCAAGAGACCAAGAGACCAGAACTAGGCTACTTGGCCAAGAAGTCAGGAGTCAGAATCAGGGAACAGCTACGTGAGTACAACAGTGTCCCCTACCCCAGACTATCCTATGTCTGTCTTGGTGGACTGCATCCCAGAAGAGAGGGGACTGCAAGAAACACAAGAGACAGCAGTCATCAGCCCCTGACTGACCTGTCTGGCCATGCTTCCAAATGTGTGCAAGAAATCCAGCTCTACTAAAGACAGAGAAAGAGAGAGAAAGAGAAAGAGAGAGAGAGAGAGAGAGAGAGAGAGAGGAGCTTTATCTCTACACTTCCATAAAGCATCGGAGCTCATGGAGCCCTGCATTCCACCATGGCTCACAGGCTGTAGAACAAACCAGAAGGGAGCATCCCCCACCCACCCACCCACACACACACACCACTTCCTCAGGCTGTGATGTAGAAAAGAGGGAAGACGAAGCACAGCTATTAGGAAGAGGGTTATTTAGGAATACACGAGACCCCAGAAATGCAGCGGCATACACTGGGAGGACTATTCAAAGGCAGAGGTCCCTTGTCAGCAGGTGAGGGCAAGAGACGGCAAGTGTAAGCTACTGATATGGATATGACCCCATTAGTGCCACGGGCTGATGCATCTTGGGATGCTTGGGCAGCTAATTAACACTCAGCTGTCAGCCATAACATTTTGGAATGTCATCATGTCCAATTTGAACCACGACAATGCATGGAGCAGCTTCTTTATCAATCCTATCATTCTAAATTTGCTTTCAATGGTTTTAAGTGATTAAAACATTCTTCATCATCCTAATACAAATAATTTTAACTCAACTCTTTCAACGCCTTGGCAGGCACATTAAAGTACAACATGAAATATTAATATTTCCCAAGATAAGACAACCCCTCCGTTCATAACCTGTTACATATTGTAACAAGACTTTAGGGGGAAATATAATGAGAGGGGCTTGGCAATGACTTGGAACCAACCTGATCTTGGGCTCTTCTAATGAGCTGCTCAGGACTGCACACCTCCCTCTGCCTAGGCACGTCAGGCATGTCTGCCAGGTGATTAAAGGCGCCTTTGGGGGGCCGGTGATTAGCCTCAGGGTTAAGACACCTATCTCCCACAGAAGAGAATCTGGCTTTGGTTCCCAGTTCAGGTTCCTGACTCCAGCTTCTGGCTAATGCAGACCCTAAGAGGCAGCAGTGATAGTTCAAGTACTGGGGTACCTGTCACCCACGTGAAAGACCTGAATTCCGTTCATGGCTCTTGGTGCTTCTGCCCTGCTCAGCTGCAGCCGTGGAAGGCATCTGAGGAATGAACCAGAAGATGGGAGTGCTTGCTCTGTCTCTCAAATAAATAAGGATTTTTAAAGATACTTTTTGAGTAGCAGATCAGGTGCTACAGTTAAAATTTCCCTTAGGAATAAACATAAAAACCCATAATAGAGCACAGTTTACTTGCTGCTATTTCACAGGGAAAAATATCTTTTTAACAAAGCAAGAATTTGTTAATTCACTAAAGTTACAGACTATACAAAACATAAGGAGCAATTTTTCTCGCCTGCAATATAGGACTAATCATTAGATTTCTTAATAATGACAACATTCTAGTTCCAGAAAATAATATTTAATTTTTGGACATTTGCTTTATTTCATTCTATCTTCTTCCTATAAATATCTCAAAGAACTTACACTGTTAGATTTCCTCAATTCAGCTTACCCTCAGGTATAAATACCCAAATTTCCTTAAAAGTATCTCTTTTTCATATCAACACAAGTACCTCAACTGGGTTTCCAAATTTTCCTGCCCCAACTACCCCAATTTTCCTTGTCTTTCAGGAGTCCTGGTTCTGAGGTAGACCTCACATCTGTCATCCTCTTCTGCAGCAACATTCTTCGCTCTCACCCTCCAACAGTGACAACATCTCAGAAGCTGCTCTGCCTGTCACAAGTCTACCTGTGTGATGTCACATCGCATGTCCCCCTCATTCTCGTTATCAGCTCAGACTTGCTCTTGGCAAAGGCCCCAGCATTTTGCAGGAAGTTTATCCAGAAACGAGGTCAACCATTCTGTTATGCAACTAGCATAGACCAAAATAATAGCATTTGAATAAATAACAGTCCAAACATATTCAAATACTAATATTTCTGGATCCACATACTGATGCAAGTTTTCCATATTCACTGCAAGTACGTTGTGATAGGAGATGGATGTTGTAATCCCTAGAGCAAGCACTAAAACTTAATGCAAAGAAGTATACCTAAAGCTCCAACAGATGAATTAAAATGATACCGAAAAATTTCATTAACAAAAAAGATACAAAAGGAAAAAAGACATGATGCAAATTAAAAGCAAATATTAGGGGTGTGCATTTGGCCTGGGGCTTAAGTAGCCAGAAAAGATATCCACATTGGAAAGCCTGGGTTTAATACCCAGGTCCACTCCTGACTCCAGTTTCCGGCTAATAGCTCAAGTGATGGAGTTCCTATCACCCAGATGAGAGACCTGGGAGTGAGTTCCTGGCTCTGGTCTCTGAGCTGTTGTAGGCATTTAGGAAGTGAACCAGTGGATGGGGGTAAGAGGTGGGGTGTGTGTGTGTGTGTGTGTGTACGCGTGCACATGCATCTGCAGAGAGAGAGAGAGAGAAGGAGGAGGAGGAGAAAAAGAAGAAAGAAGCTTCTGTCAAATTGTAAGGAAGAAAAAAATTCACACTAGTTCTAAAAATAACAATAAAATAGCAGATTTAAATCTAATCATATCATTAATTACAATGGATGTAATCACTTAAGAACTCTGATCAAAAGCAGAGATTTTCAGATGGGGTAAGAAAATAACACCCAGCTATATGCTTTCTATCATAGTTCAAATACAGACACAAATAGTTTGAAAGCTAAATTATGAAAAAGATACATCATCCAAACAGTAAACATAAGAAAGATGGAGAGATTCTATTAATAGCAGATAAAATAAAGTTAGCACAAAGAAACAAAGAGACATTAAAAACTTGAGATATAACAATGATAGTAACAGAGCTCCACAATATAGAAAGCAAAAGCAGACTGAACTAAAACAGGTAACATTCTACACACGCCTCTCTCAGTAATGCATAGAACAAGTAGACAAAAGATCAGTAAGACTTTTCAAAACTTGCATAAAGCTACCAAACATGTGGACCAAGTCGACAGTTATTTAAATTCTACTCAACAATAGCAGGATTGTTAACTGCATATGGAATATTTACCAAGCTAGACCATATGCCAGACCAAAGAAGAAATCTCAGTAAATGTAAAAGAACTGAATTCTTACACCACATGTTTTCTGACTCACAAAAGAATAAACTTAGAGCTCAACAACAGAAATATATCTGGAAAATTCCCAAGTATCTGGAATTTAAATGCTACATTTCCAAAGAACTATCGGGTCACAGGAAGACATCCCAAAACAAATTAGAGGCTATTCAGAAGTGAATGGAAATGAAATCATGAGGCATTAAAACTCATGTGATTTAACTAAAGAATGTCTAGAGGAAATTTTATAGTTTCAGATACTTACAGTAGGTATTAATAAAGGCCCCAAATCAATTACTTCTGATTCCTCTTTAAGACTTAATCTTAGAAAAAGAACAAAGTTAGCCCCAAATAAATAAAAGAAAGGAAATATTTAAAGTAAAAATCAAACTATAGAGAAAATCAATGAAGCTAAAAATTCCTTGAAAAGATCAATAACTCTGATCAATAACTAACCAGGAGTGTTCTCCAGACAGTGTGTGGAGCAGCAGATATTTGTACGGGCGTGAAGATGCTGCTTGAGATGCCTGCATCCTACGTCACAGAGCCTGGGTTTGAGTCTTGGCTCTGCTCCTGATTCCGCCGTGCTGCTAATGTGCACCGGGAATGTAGCAGGTAATGGTTCAAGTACATGTGTCCCTACCACCCTGTGGAAAACCCAGATGGAGGACCTGGCTCCTGGCGATGGCCTGGTCCAGCCCAGCGGCCAGAAGCATTTGCAGAGAGAGGAAGCAGACGGTAGCCCACTCGCTCGCTCTCTGATACATTTTTTAATTTTTTTTTTAATTTTGTGAAAAATGGAATTAAGAGATAAGTTTATTTTTGTGTGAAGCTTTTTGAAACCATGCAGTGTTTTCACAGCATTTTCCATAAACTTTTTGAAGATCCTGTGTAGTGATCAAAAACAAGAGAAGAAACACATTATCGTTATCAAGAGTGAAAGAGAGGACATTACCACAGATCCTATGAATATTAAAAAGACAATATAGCCCAAGTTCTTGGGCCTCTGCCACCCACACTGGTGACCCAAATGGGGTTTCAGGCATCTGGCTTCAGCCTGGCTCAGCCCCAACTATTGCAGCTATTTGGAGAGTCCCCCAAGGGACAGAACATCCCCGTCTCCCTGTCTCTGTCACCCTGCCTTTCAAATCAATCAACCAATAAATCTTAAATATATGTATGCACATATATACTTATTTATACATAATACATGTCCAGAGAGTTTCAAAGATTAATTCTAAAATTGTAAAAAAAAAAAAAAAAAAAAAAAAAAAAAAAAAAAAACTTATATTAGACAAAATCTTTCTAAATATATAGGAAAAAGGAAAATACTTCCTCTGTTAGTTTTTTGAGGCTTCCACAAAAAAATTACTACAAACTAAGTGGCTTAAAATGACAGGAATTTATTCCCTACAGTCCTGGAGGCCATAAGTCTAAAGTCATCATTACTAGGCAAAGATCAAGATGTCGGCAGCCCCACACTGCTGCAGAGAGCCTAGAATAGATTCTTTCTCTGGCCGCCTCCTCCTGCTGGGAGCTACAGGCATTCCTTGGTCTGTGCCCCATCACTCTAATCAATGCCTCCAGGATCACGTGGTCTTCTCCTTCTCATGTTTTCTCTGTATGAAATCCCCTCAAACATATAAGGATTATGATTGTCTTTAGGGCCCACCTTGATAATTCAGAGTTTTTCTATAAAGTAACATTCACAGATTCTGGGCTTCTAAGGCCTAGACATATCTTTGGGCCCCATTATTTAGCTTACTGCACTTAGCAACCTACCTTATAAACCTAGTACTACCAACACCAAAAACATTCAAAGACATCAAGAGAAAACAATATCACTAATATAGATACAAATATCCTTTAGAATATATTAGCAGATTAATTCTGCTATGTATACAAAGAATAATACTTTAAAACCAAATAAGTTTTACATTTAGGATGCGAAGTTGATTTAATGCCTGAAAATCAATTACCATAATGTATCACATTAATACATAAAGTGGAAAAAAGCTGTTGATCGTCCCAGTAGACGCAGAAAAAATTCCCCCAAATTAAGAACTCATTCATGAAAAAAATGTTGTTGTTGTTGTTGTTTTGTTTTTTGTTTGTTTGTTTGTTTGTTTTGACAGGCAGAGTGGACAGTGAGAGAGAGAGAGACAGAGAGAAAGGTCTTCCTTTGCCGTTGGTTCACCCTCCAATGGCTGCCGCGGCTGCGGCCAGTGCACTGCGCTGATCCGATGGCAGGAGTCAGGTACTTATCCTGGTCTCCCATGCGGGTGCAGGGCCCAAGCACTTGGGCCATCCTCCACTGCACTCCCAGGCCACAGCAGAGGGCTGACCTGGAAGATGGGCAACCGGGACAGAATCCGGCGCCCCGACCGGAACTAGAACCCGGTGTGCCAGCGCCGCAAGGCGGAGGATTAGCCTAGTGGGCCACGGCGCCGGCCCCAAAAAAAATGTTTTAATAAATATCCATTCATGATAAAAATTTTCATCAAAACAGGAAGAGAGGGAAAGTTCCTTAATCTCCTACAATTGACATATGAGAGTACTTCAAAAAGCTCATGGAAAATGGAGTTAAAAGTTAATTTTGGTACTAAAATGTTTTAAATCCATGCAGTTTTTTTCACAATATGAATTTCCCATCAATTTTCTGAAAACTCTAGTATTCAGAGTTCAAAAATTTTTGCACCAAAATAAACTTATCTTCTATTTTTCATTATCTTTTTTAAAGACTTATTTAATATTTGAAAGGCAGATTTACAGAGAGAGAGGAGGAGAGACAGAGTGAGATCTTTCATACATTGGTTCACTCCCCAAATGACCACAATGGCCAGTGCTGGACAAGGCTGAAGCCAGAAGCTTCCTCTGGGTCTCCCATGTGGGTGCAGGGCTGAGCACTTGGGCCATCTTTTGCTTCTTTCCCAGGTGCACCAGTAAGGAGCTGGATCAGAAGTGGAGCAGCTGGGACTCGAACTATTGACCTTATGGAATGCCTCACAGCAGGCCATGGCTTAACCCAGTTCACAATGCTGGCCCCTCCATTAACTTTTTGAAATATCCTTCTACTTAGTGGTGAAAGACTGAAGGTTTTCTGTTTAAATCAAGAACAAGGCAAGAATTCTGCTCTGCCTACTTATAGTAAACATTTTACTGTAGGTCCTAGTCAGAACAATAGGCAAGAAAAGAAAATAAAGAACATACAGTTGGGAAAGCAGAAGCTCAACAATTTGCTGTATTTTCAGATAACCTAATCACATGTATAGATTATTCCAAATAAGCAACCAAATACTGCTAAAATTAGTTGAACTTATTAGGGTCATAGCTATTGGGTCATATGCAAAAATAAATGAATAAATATACAACATTTATGGAATGGAAGATAAAATTTTATAAAGATGCAATTCTCCTCAAATTGATCTATCAAAATACCCAGTATTTTGCAACAAATCACAAGCTGATTCTAGGATTTGTTTGAGAGTACCAAAGACCTAGACTAATAAAAATATTATGAGAAAGAAGTTGGAAACTTACATTGACTGATTCAAAACACTCTGAAGCTATGTTATTCAACACAGTGTGGAGTTGGCACAAGCTCAAGAGATCAAAGTCCAGAAATAGACCCACATTTACATACTCAGTTGATTTTTTGTAAAGTTACCAGAGTAACTCAACAGGGAAAGGATAGTCTTTCTAATATACGATGTTGGGGAAGTTAGATACTCATATGGGAAAAAAATTTGGACTCTTATTTAGCATAATGCATAAAATCAACTTGAACTAGATTCTGAACCCAAATGTGAAAGTTAACATGGGAAATAGTCTCTTTTAACTTGAGGTAGGGACAGGTTATTAGACAGCACATACACATAAAAATGAGTCAAAGAAGAAAATTTTAATGCACTTTACTTTGACCAAATCTGAAACTTTGGCTTTTTGAATGGTACCATTAACAAAAATGAAAACATAAGTCACAAAATGGGAGAAAAAATTTTGTAAAACATATAACTGACAAAGGGCTTGAATCCAGAATATCTCAAGAATTCTGCAGAATAACAGTAGATAAACAACCCAATTAAAAAAAATGAACAGAAGCTCAAGGTATGAATAGATGAGAAGATGCTCAGTATCATCAGAGAAATGAACATTAAAACCACAAGAGACTTCTCTCCACACATTAGAATAACCAAATATGAAAGAAATGAAAATAGCAAGTCCCTCTGAAATTTTAAAACAGCTATCCACTGTGTGCATTGTTGGTGGAAAAGCAAAATAGTATCAACCACTTCAGAAGACAGTCAATATTTTCCTATAAACTTAAATGTACCATATGACTTAGAAACTCCATTGCATAGAATGTATGCAAGAGGAAAAAAAGCACATGTGCACCCGCCGTACAGGAATGTTTATAACATCATTATTAAGGACAGCCCCAAACTGGAACCAACTCAGATTTCCATTAGCTGGTAAATATATCCAGTAAAAAAAAAAAAGGAAAAATTATTAATATACATATGACACAAATTAATCTCAAAAGCATCAGACAGGAAATAAGTGAGACACAACAGACTACATCCTGTAGTACTTATTCTTCTGTTTTTATGTAATTCTAGAAAAGGCAAAAACTTATAATGACAGGAAGCAAATCAGTGATTACTGCAGCGGGAAGTGCAGGGTGAGATTGACTGCAGAGAGGCACACAGAAAGTTGCGTGGTGATGGGAGCGTTCTCAGTCTCCACGGTGTTGGTTACATGGGTACGCATTTGCCAAAACTCCCCAGACAGTACGCTGAGAGTTCACAAATGTACGGTAGGTGAATTATTCCTCAATAAATTGTTTACTGTGTAACCTATAGGTACATATATACACAGATGAACCCAGTTGACTAATAATCATGGCTACTACTTACTGAATATTCTGTGATCGGGAATTCATATGCATATAACTTTACAATTTGCAAGAGAAAAAAATAACCTGAAAAAATAAAATAAATTAAGCTGAGCTATTCAGTGACTGAGACTTGGTCACACGGGAGTGAGTGGCTAAACCAGGGCTCAGACGCAGGCTGCTGGGTCTCACCCTGAGGTCCCCGCTGCACCAACCAGGCCTCAGCCTGTCCTGACTCTGAGGAAGCCAACGTGTGCACTGGGCCTTGCTCTGAAGGCAGTCAGCATGCAAAGGGCCTTTAGCTGCCAGGCAGCTTATGGAGACCCACAAGAGACTCACAATAGCAGTGACCAGAAACCCCAGAGAATATGCACTTTCCCGGAGCAGGACACAGGGAATACATGTGCTTCACCCTCCATTAGCTCCTGCAGTCTGTGTATCACCTTAGAAGCCAATGAAAAGAGGACTGTGGTGCCAGCATCCTCACAAAGTGCCCCCAGATTCTTGCATGGAGATGGGTAGAGGACAGCTTTGACACACGACTTCAGCACTGAGCAGGACACATCATCCCTGAGAGACAGAGCACCACAGCTCTGATTCTGCCCCTGCTGTCATCCTGTTCCTGTGGGTGCTCTCTGTTCCAGGGCTGGACCTGTGGCAGCCATCTTGGGGCCAGGTGGGAGGCCAGGGGGCACACTGAGGATTGTGGAACAGAGCAGAAGGAAAGGAGAAACGCACTGGAAAACTTGAAGATGCTGTTGATTCTGAATAACCAGCCCTGAACCTGGCCATATGATTTAATAATAGTGTCGAATGTAGATTTTTCTGTTGCTCGCAGTCTAAAGTATCCTATCTGGTCTTGTTCTTTATCTCTCCACTTTGAGAAGTACCTAATAAAATTAGGCTCTGAATAACCTGGCCTGGCTTTGCTCAATTGTTAAGACAATCTGGGTTGAACCAGGATCTTAGACTAATGGTATATGGAGTGAATGCACTTCAAAAAGTTCACAGGAAAAAAAAAGGGGGGGGGGGGATAAAGCAATAAATTTATTTTGGTGAAAAAAATTGAAACTCATGTGCAGTTTTATCAGTTAACTTTCTGAAGTTCCCTCATATGCATGGATTTCACATTTGCAGAAAAACAAGCTGATTTTTAAATTCCATTTCCCAACAAACTTTCTGAAGCACCCTTGTACTTTTGCTGGTATTTCTAGCATTCTGCCATTTTGCTGAGCTGCTTAGGGCAGGGAATCAAACATCTGCAGCCCAGAGCCAGCGCCTTGCTGGTGAGCTCCTCCTCTGCACGTCAAGCCCCAGGTGCTCCCTCTCACACACTCCCAACCCCTGGCCCCAGACTCCAAAAATCCAGTCCCTGGGGCTTTCAGCATTTTCAACTAAACCCTATGATCAGTAACAAACTTTCGGTGTGTTTTTTAAAAATAATGTCCAAAATTAGGAAGAAAAATGGCCAGATCCAAAAATATCAAGCCATTCTTGTTGGGGTCTCCTCCAGGACCCTCGGGTCCAAGCCCCTATATGAACAACCAGGGAAAACCTCTGCACAGATCAAACTCCCAGCACTCCATTGTCTTCCATCTCTAGCACTCTCTGGGTAACCCTGTTTTGCATCTCCAACTTCAGTTGTTTGATTTCATCTTAATCAGCTGTTTTCTTGGTGCTGCTGGCTCTACTCCATGAGAGCAAGGCTTGTTTACTCTGTTAAGTCCTGCATTTCTGTTTTCATCTAACCTCACCACCTTACTTCACTTCCACTGGTACCAAGGATCTGCCACCTCCCGTAGGCGTGAAGCAGTACTAGACCATCAGGAGTAGCTTAGCAGCCTGGGGACTCACTTCACTGCAACAGCAGCCAAGATCTCCTGGGACCCCTGCTGTAGACACAGTTCACCTTGACTTACCATGGCCCTTGAGAGACTGTGGCTGCGGGCTGCATCTGGACAGCTCGGCTCTTCCAGGGCTCAAGGGAATGAAGTCTCAGCGGTGCAACTGCCTCACCTTGATTTTGTTACTAAGCCTTAATGTCCAGGATATCAGAGGCCCCAGTTTACCTAATGTGACTCACGGGATTTTTTCAATGCTGGTTGAGCTACAATTAAAGACAGGATCCCAAGGTCACTCTCTCCCATCACTCGGTTTACCTTGCTTCATGCTGGGTGTCACTGTGGCAGAGGCTTGTCCTGTCCATGATGATAGCTCTCATTCCTCTTTCACCTGCCCTTCCAGATCGTGCATGGGTATGCTGTGGACCCTGCAGCTGCAGGAGACGGCCAGACCCTGTCGGGCTGGGTCAGAGTCCACAGAGCACATCCGGTGGCTCAGGGCCATGGAGGCAGGCGAGGCCTAGAGGAGGCCAGTAACAGCACAGGCAGTTGTTGCGTGTGATTTCCGGGAAGGCTTCCCAAAAGAAGCCTGAATTCTCACGGGGACCTGATAGCACTTTTTTTGTTTTGTTTTTAAAGATTTATTTTATTTATTTGAAAGACAGAGTTATAGAGAGAGGTAGAGAGAGAAAGAGAGGTCTTCCATCCACTGGTTCACTCCCCAGATGGCAACGGCCGGAGCTGTGCAGATCCGAAGCCAAGAGCTTCTTCCGGGTCTCCCTGTGCAGATCCAGACAGGAACCAGGAGTTTCTTCTGGGTCTCCCACGCATGTGCAGAGGCCCGAGGACCTGGGCCATCTTCTACTGTTTTCCCAGGCCCTCCCCACTGGATCATGTGCAGCGTGCGGTCTGGCCTGCCGGCTCAGGCCTGGTGGGCCTGGGGCATGCGCTTCTGCAGGAAGAGAGCTGGATCAGAAGAGGAGCAGCCGGGACTAGAACCGGCACCCATACGAGATGCAGGCACTTCAGGCTGGGGTTTTAACCCACTGCGCCACAGCGCCAGCCCCAGAGAAGCTCTTGAAGCTCCTTCCACCTTGCACCATGAAGCAAACTTGAGGATGGAAGCCACTTACCAAAGACAGAAGAGCTGGAAGTCACAAGGAGCCTGGGTCCTTGGCACTGCACGGAGCCACTTGGCTCACGCCAACACTCACCCTTCTCTTACAACAGAGAAAAGAACCTTCTAATTTGCTTAAGCACCAGGCTCAGGTCTCTGTGACTGGCAGCAGAATGCACTATCTAAATGATGCAATTACTGTCTGAAAACATCTTATTATTTCTTCACCTGTGGGCAAATAGAATAAAATCAGCCCTTCTGGAAGAGAGGAGAAGACAAAATCAGAAACATGAGCTTCTATTTCAAAAAGAGAGTTTTAATGAAAGGGGAAGGATGAAGCAAATCAGTTAGACTTGAAGTGCTTTTGTTTATTTCGATGCTCTCTGTAGAAGCCTTGCTCTGTGCTGATAAGGAAGCTGAATGTGTGGCTTAGCGAGCAAAACAGTTCTAAAAACCATTATTTGCAAACTAATCACCTTGAAGCAAATGTCTCCTGTAATATGAATCTGACTCCTTTATTCTCCTTCACAAGTCAGATTCCTTCCCTACTGTCCAATGCAAAGAGATAAGGGCCACTTATAAAATCACTTTACTATAAAAGGCTATCTTTACCCCAGTGAAATGTATATTTCCCGTGATTATGAGTGTTACAGTTAGTGAAACAATGTTTAAGTTAATAGTGGGAAATCATGAAACATAGCTAATGTAGGTTTAGCAAGAATAGACGAATTTAATTTAATGTTAATTGTCACCTGCACAACTAGCTTAAAATGAACTCACCAATTTTCTTTCTCATTTCCTGACTTAAATTGAGTCACTTATTTTGTATTCACTACAGAAATTCTAGTTGAAATTTTGATGTTTGGAGGAGGCTGTTATTTTGTACCGAATGCCTACTACAGTTATTGCAAACAGTTATATGCAAATCAAATAGAAATGCACCCAACAGATTCAAAACCTAAGTCAATATGATATTTAACTCTCCCATACTGCTTTAGATATAACAAGAGCCTTTAAATTTGTAAAGAAAATCACCCTCAAGCCCCACCTATCCCTGTGCCCTTAACAGATGTCTCTTATCAACTATTGTATATTTTTTCTTGTTGAATTCAACCATGTATTCACAGTTCTCCTCAATGCAAAGTTCTCAGAGTGGTTTCCATGAAGGATGACCCCTATCTGTCATTCAAGATAAATCAGAGAGTGTCAAAAAGTTCATGGAAAATGGAATGAAAAGATGTTTATTTGGGTGCAAAAAAGCCCTTTAAACCCATGTGTACAAAGAGTTTTGAAAAATGCATATAAAATGTCTGTTATGAGAAAACTATACATTAATTTCAAAATTTTTGCACCCAAATAAACTTGTATTTTAACTTTATTTGTTTTCATTTTCTGTGGAAGGCAGAGATGGAAGGGGAGATTTTTCCACCTGCTGGCTCACACCCCATATGTCTGCAACAGCTAGAGCCAGGTCATGCCAAGTCCAGAAGTTGGGAACTCCATCCAGATCTTCCCTGTGGGAGGCAGGGCCCCAAGTACTTGAGCCATCAGCCACTGCCTCCCAGGGTACACATTAGCAGGAAACTGAATGGGAAATGGAGTAGCTAGAACTCAAATCAGACACCCCAATATTGGATACAGGTATCCCAAGTGGTGTGACATTATCTTCTTCTACTTTTTGTACGTGTGTGTGTGTGTGTGTATTAAAGTCTCTAAACAATAAAGTTTCAAAGATTTTAAGGAAAGGAATGAAAACACATCCCTATCTCCCCTAATTAAAGATTGTTGGGGAGTGAACCAGCAGATGGAAGACCTCTCTCTCTCCCTCTGCCTCTCCTTCTCTCTGTGTGTATCTTTGACTTAAATAAATCTTTAAAAAAAAAAAAAAAAAGATACGAAGAGGGTGATTCCCAAGGTTGCCAGGAAAAATGTGGTTGGAGGAGGGTTTTCTCAAGACACACACAATCAACAACAGACAGCTTCAACAGTGCCACTCCCATAAAACAGTAAAGGAGCTGAACAGTTCCCATTGCCTGATATTTTTACTGTGTCTTTCCTCTGTGTAGATACATAAATACTTACCGTGAGAAACAGGCTCACCCGTCCACTCAAAGGATGGACCCCACTCAGGAAGCACAGTGAAAGCGAGACCTTACTAACCACCTGGCAAGACAGGGTGCCTGGTGGCCAGCACACCCAGGGGCCTTTACAGCATGCTATTTATAGCCTAGCAGGCAGGTCCCTCCCCCACGCGGTTCCTCATTGGCTGAGTAACCGTCGTTTCAGTATTTGCTTCAGCTGTTTCGGTGACTAACATCCTGTTTGCCTAAGAACTCTCAGGTGCTTATAACCTAGCATTCTTGCTTTGAAATGAACCAAATGTTGACTTCTCACACTTCCCACTGTGTTGCACTTGCCTACAGTATTCAGCATCAGAGCAAGCTGTTGTAGGTGGTAGCTTGGGAGCAATAGGTTCTAGCCTACCACCTAGGTAGTGAGTGAACTCTGCGATGATGTCCACATAGGGACGAAGTCCCCCAACGAGACATTTCTCAGAAGGTATCCCTGTGTATTATCTTGGGGATAGGATGATGTACACACATACATTACACATTCACCCACAAAATAAAATACACCTATATACATACCGTAAACAATGATCAATCATGTTTGTATACATTTACATATGCATGAGGCTTTTTGTGAATATTTGAGCTTTTAAAAAAATATCTGAACACAGCTTTTTGGTCTTCTTTTCCTGCATTTGAAGGAGGCATTTGGCCTTCCTGATAAGAAGTCTGACCCTCCTTGGAGCAGAGGGGAAACCTCTCCACCAGCTAAGAACGCACACGGCTGGGGCCCAGCCCTGCAGCTGCTGCCTGCCGGGTCTTCCCATGGATGGGGGCTCCTCCCTCCCAGCACACCTGCCACCCGTGAAGCCCATCCATCAGAAGCCTAAGTCCGGCCGGCACCGCAGCTCACTAGGCTAATCCTCCACCTTGCGGTGCTGGCACACCGGGTTCTAGTCCCGGTCGGGGCACCAGATTCTGTCCCGGTCGGGGCACTGGATTCTGTCCCGGTTGCCCCTCTTCCAGGCCAGCTCTCTGCTGTGGCCAGGGAGTGCAGTGGAGGATGGTCCAAGTGCTTGGGCCCTGCACCCCATGGGAGACCAGGAGAAGCACCTGGCTCCTGCCATCGGATCAGCGCGGTGCGCCGGCCGCAGCGCACTGGCCGCGGCGTCCATTGGAGGGTGAACCAACGGCAAAAGGAAGACCTTTCTCTCTGTCTCTCTCTCTCTCACTGTCCACTCTGCCTGTCAAAAAAAAAAAAAAAAAAAAGAAAGAAAGAAAATAAAAAAAGAGAAAGAAATTAAAAAAAAGAAGCCTCAGTCCAAAGGGGACCCCCTGAACACCCAGTAGGGAAGGGGAAGAGCTCACTATTCAGGTCCTTAAGGTCAACAGTGACCAGGGTAGCTGCCACCACCACTGCTGTTGTCTTAAGGCCAAATTAAAACCCGCGGTATTAGTGGGTAGCTGGCAGGACAGGCTTATGAAGCACACAAGCAACAGTTGCCTCAACTTCCTGACTGGTAGCTTGAAAGCAATTATGTTCTCAAAAACAAACATTGTTGGGGCTGGTGTTGTGACACAGCACGGATAACGCCACGGCTTGCAGTGCCACCATCCCATATGGGCACCAGTTTGTGTCCCAGCTACTCTGCTTCTGATCTAGTTCCCCACTAAAGGCCTGAGAAAAGCAACAAAAGATGGCCCAAGTGCAACCTGAGGAAGCTCCTGGCTTTGGCCTGGCCATTGTAGCCATCTGAGGAGTGAACCAGTAAATGGAAGATTTTCTCTCTCTCTCTCTCTCTCTCTCTCTCTCTCTCTCTCTCTCTCTCTTTCCTCTCCTGCTCCTCCTCATCCTTCTCTCTCTCTCCCCTTCTCTCTGTGACTCTGCCTTTCAAAATAAATAAATCAACCTTTCAGAAGGAACCATTGCTCTCAGAGAAGTTGCTTGTCATTTTCTGATCTTTTGTATTAACATTAGTCCTGACTGCTGGGAAGCTGCGCCTTTATATGCCAAGCTAATTGGCATTTGGCATTGCCTTACTCCTCAGACCAAGGAATGAATCAACTAATTATTTCTGATCTGTAAGGTCCCCATTGTGGGGGAGGCCAGGGATCCAACAACAATTGAAGTGGAGAAAGTGAAAGGCCTTCCAGTCCCTCAGGGCATCGCTAAGAGACCTCCTCTCCTCACTCCAGGAGAAACAAAGGGGCAGACAGCCACGAGGACTTCTGATTCACCAAGTGCCGAGTGCCGCCTTGAAAGGAAACATCGCTGCAACATTTATTTATAAATTCTCTTCCCTTCACAGGAACTGCCTTTGGGGACTAATAATTTATGCACCGTTCTCTGCAGACACGTAATTGCACGATGCAGAAGTGGCAATGAGAGAAGAGACAGCCTCACTGCACCTCCACGCCCGTGTTGTCTGGAATTCTGGCTTCGTGACTTGTTTGTTATTCATAATAAGAAATCACTCATGAGGAAGAGTGACTATCATGGTGCTCCCCTCGGAGTGGTTTTAGTACTTTTCAAGTTTGACAAATAATGCAGTTAGCAATCCAAGACCAGCTGAACAGTTTCGATTCACCGGCCCACTTTATTGATTCACAACAACATCCAGCCTTTACACACTTCCTGGTTTTCTGGACTCCATCAGCCTTCAATTGCTGTCAGCCCTCCAGGGTCACCTTGCTTCAGAACCAACAAATGCCACCGTAGGCAGGAAGTGAGTCATTTAAAGGACCAGAGTGAGTCAGCAATGGGCCGGGAATGGGATTGAAAACTCGGGCCACTTCCCATACAGACTGGAAGAGTCGGGGTGGTTACCAGGTAGAGAAGTGATGGGCAAGTGGCTCTTTTGTGTTCCCATCATCAGGATGACAGTCCCCAGAAAAGCTGTGACTTTGCCTTTCACAAACCTACTACAAATCACTCATTCATTGTTCACCAAACACGTGCTGGGCGTATGTCTGCACTATGTGCTGTGTTAGGTGCTGAGGATCAGAAGTGGGTAAGGGAAGAGGCAGACACAAAGCAGAGTGATGACAAAGCCATAGTGACTGCAAGATAAACTCTGTGCCTGCCCTAAGGGAAGGAAAAGATTCTTCTTCCACTCTCTTAGATTCAATGACTAGGACTTGCAAATCATCCAGATAAAAGACAGATAAACAGCAGGGGAAAAAAGACTATTTATTCATGCACTGAACAGGAGAACTCCGTGATGAGTAGCTCAGTGGGGTGTTAGAATTAGGGGCTTATATGCCATTTTCCACAAGCAATATATTTGTGGAGAAGTGAAAGGAAAAAGGGTTGGTCAATAGTGGCATGGCCAATATGTGGTGGAAACTAATGAAAGATAAAGGTTATTTTAATTAACTTCTTTGTGCAGACCAAACTTACTACCAACTTTCTCCCTTTTTTTTAGATTTATTTTATTTATTTGAAAGACAGAGTTACAGAGAGAGGTAGAGACAGAGAGAGAGGTCTTCCATCCACTGGTTCACACTGCAATTGGCTGCAGCAGCCGACCTGAAGCCAGGAGCCAGGAGCTTCTTCCAGGCCTCCCACACTGGTGCAGGGGCCCAAGCACTTGGGCCATCCTCCACTGCCTTCCCGGGCCACAGCAGAGAGCTGGACTGGAAGAGGAGCAACCGGGACTAGAACCGGCACCCATATGGGATGCCGGTGCCACAGGCAGAGGATTAACCAAGTGAGCCACGGCGTCAGCTCCTGCCTAGACGTTTTCTAGAGGTGATGCTGATACAGGAAAAATGGCAGAGGAGAAATTATTGTTATCTTGGTTCTTTGTCTCACATGGAAGAAGAATTTCCAAGCAGACAGCAAAGAGATTTAAAAGTATTTATTGAATCAAGGACTTCCAGCCAGAGTGGCATGGAGGGGGCATCCAAGAGAGGAAAACCCAAAGGGGACTGCTGGCAGTCAGCTTTAAGTATAATTTCCAAGGAAAAAAACTTGATGATTGACATTCAGTTGTGGGGGGGACAGAAAAAACATCAAAGGGCCTCATTTACAATTCTCCATCCTGTCTGGCATGCTAGGGGTGGGGTGGGTAACCTGTTTTCATAATTAACTGTGAGCTCTGGAGGAGCTCCCTAGCTATTCTCATGGTAAATTTGGAGATTCTGAAGGAAGGAGGGCAGCCTGTTTGTTCTTCCTAAAGATAAAGTTTTGGGGAAGGGAGCAAGTATTTTACACCCCAAATTCCACTGGAATCCCCTATCAGCCCATCTGACTCCTCACAATGCCACATTATCTTGGGCTTTTATGCACCATCAATGTGCTGATGATGCCAAAGTGATGTCCAAACATCATGTTAATAGCTCCAGTCAGATACCCAAGAGTCTGTCTCAAATATGCTTAACAGAACTCTTGCGGGTCACTGGCCCACACCTCATCCTGAGCCCTCCTCCTACAGCCTTCCCCAGCTTAGTCAGAGTTTCTGTATAAATGGTTAAGAGGACATCACTCTGCATCCAGCCTGCATAGGTTAACATCTCAATCCAGCCACTTATTGTTTATCTGATATTGATCAAGTTGCCTAACATCTCTATGAGGTAGAATCATGAATGCATGAGCAAATATGTTTGTGTTCCTCAAAATTCCTCTGTTGAAATCCTAACCTCCTAAGTCATGATATTAAGAGATGGAACCTCTGATGAATGAGATTAACAGCCATATCAAAGAAACCCCAGAGGATTTGTTTCCCTCTTCTACTATGTGAGGACGATGAGAAGTCATCAAGTCACCATCTAGAAACCAGAAAGTGGGCCTGCGCCAGACCTGAACATGCTGCTACCTTATTCTTGAACTTCCTAACCTGCAGAACATTATGAAATGAATTCATGTTGCTGACAAGCTACCTACTTTGTGGTATTTTGATATAGTTGCCTGAATGGACTAAGACACTACTTCACAGGCTGTTTGTGAAGATTCAGTGATTTAATACCTCCCAAGTACAGGGCTGGCACTTGATAAAGTCCAGTGGAAGCATTTTCTGTTATGTATATGGCCCTAGTCCCAGTTTCTCACACTCTGAAGTCATCCCTGACAGATACTCACTCAACAAAGAGAAGGCAGCCACCCAGCAAAAGTGAAGTCATAGAGGGCTACATCAGATATTTTTATAGAAAGCTTTTATTTAATAAATATGATTTTCATAAGTACAACTTTTGGATTATAGATGTTCTTCCCCCCATACCTGCCCTACTACCCCCAAACCATCTCACCTCCTGCTCCCTCTCCCATCCATTCTTCATTAAGCTTCATTTTTAATTATCTTTATATACAGAAGATCAACTCTATACTAAGTAAAGATTTTAACAGTTTGCTCCCACAGAGACACACAAAGTATAAGTACTGTTTGAAGACTAGTTGTACCGTTAATTCTCATAGTACAACACATTAAGGACAGAGGTCCTACATGGGGAGTAAGTGCACAGTGACTCCTGTTGTTGACTTAACAATTGACACTCTTGTTTATGATGTCAGTGATCTCCCAAGGATCTTTCATGAGCTGCCAAGGCTATGGAAGCCTCTTGAGTCCACAAACTCTGACATTATTTAGACAGGGCCATAATCAAAGTGTAAGTTCTCTCCTCCTTTCAGAGAAGTAAGTTCTCATCTCCTTCTTTGATAGACCCTTCTTTCCACTGGGATCTCACTCACAGAGATCTTTCATTTAGGTCATCTTTCTGCTGTAGTATCTTGGCTTTCCATGCCTGAAATGCTCTCATGGGCTTTTTGGCTAGATCCAAATGCCTTAAGGGCTGATTCTGAGGCCAGAGTGCTGTTTAGGGCATTTGTCATTCTATGAGTCTGCTGTGTGGCCCACTTCCCATGATGTTTAACAACTACTTAGGTGAGGGAGGACAATGAAAAGAGCATGCTATTTGAAACCATAAGCATTGATTCTAAATACTTACAAGCTAGATATTCTTGGACAGTTAGCATTTCTAAGGCTCAATATCTACATAGGAATAATATTGCATACCCCTCAGGGTACTTGTAAACTTCTAAGCCTTAATATCTACATAGGAATAATATTGCATACTCCTCAGGGTACTTGTAAACTTTAAATACAATAACAGCTCAGTGCCAGATAATAGCTATTATTGTTATGATAAGAGATTTAAGGGATTTGGCTTTTTGAGCCTGGAGGTGGAGCTGGGAGGGGAGTGGAACTGTGGCATCAAAGAAAAGCAGCAAATTAGCAGGGGCATAGTCCTTAACAAAGCCATTGGTCAGTTGGGAAAACATAAATGCAAAGGCCTTTTGTAAAGTGTCAGACTGCCAGGGCAGGAGAGCAGCCCAGGACCATGACCTTAATCTTAGGTCATGGGGTGGGGAGGCAACTGAATCTCTGATTACAGGCAACATTTTTTAAGGATCACCTTAGTCACCAGCCTGGACGCCCCAGGCAGAACAAGCTGCAAGCCCATGTCCAGCTGTCTGCCTCCAGTTCCCAAGAGCAGAACAGAACCATTAATGTTTAAAATTTAAACAAAAACTTTCCACTTAATCACTTTAAGCCCCAGTGATGATTATTTAAACGTAATGGACAGGATTTTTAAGACTGAGATAGAAATCAGAACAACAACAACAAAAACGGCGCTCCTGGTTCTCTAGAGTGTTCTTTCTGTGGGCTGAGCTCTGTGGGGAGTTCCTGGCTCCTCAGAGAACTGGGGCTGCTTTTCTGTCCCCTGCATCTTCACCTTTGCAAACCCAGGCAGAAGAGGAGGTCCAGGAAGGGGCTGGGACATGCACCCAGGCTGACATCAGCAGGTTTCTGCCTCAAAGCTGTGGCGGAGGTGTAAGGCCACCACAAAACACACCAAACATGGGGCGAAGAAGGAAAAGAGGGAGAAAGAGAGCGTAAGAGAGACAGAGACAGAGAGACAGGGAGAAAAATCAGGAGATGTAGAGAAAGAGCCACATGTTTAGGAACTGGTCCTTTTAAAACTTGGCCTGGGGGCAGGCAGGGAAGTAGGAGCACAAATCCCATCCGGATGGGGGGTGGAGTCGACACTGGTGGTTGGGCCATGTGGTCACCTGGTGGGAGCTAGAGCCCAGGGTGGTGTTGGGGTGTAAACATGCCATAGACAGGACTGCATCATTTTCCTGACAGAAGGCAAGAGGTCTGAATTGCATACCAGCCCCAGCACCAACTCCTGAGCCCTCAGCCACCGAGCACCAGACCCAGCCTTTGGAAGGTGACTCCAGGCATGCCGGGGGGGGGGGGGGGGGGGGCGGTGCTGGGCACCTGGAAATAAGCTCCCGTTTTCACTGCTGGTCCTTTCTGTGGAGTTTTGTGAGGTTAATTGCTTCCCCTTATTTACTAGGACAAAACAGGAGAAGGCAGGGGCATGGCCCAGCCCCTTACTCCCTCGAGGCAGGTGTCAGCAAGCAGGCCTGAGCTGGAGTGTCCAGACTGTTGGAGAACTAGAAGCTGTGCGGCTTAGCCCTCGGTAGAACAAGCTGAAGAGGAGCAGATCGGGGGACTTCCTTTAATAACAGCAATCAAAACTATGAAATTCCTAGGAATAACGTTTACAAGTCATCGACAGGACTTGGGTGAGGAAGACAGTAAAATTCTACTGAGGGACACAGAATGTTTGAATATGGAAAACTACACATTTTTTACACATGTTCTCTGTATTGTAAAACTAATTCTCCTGAAATAAAACTAAAATCAATGCAAGCTCCAATCAAATTCTTTTAGGATTTTTTTCTTTGATATGGGGGTAAAAAAAGATTAAATATAAATAGCCATACAGAATAATAAGAATGAATTTGTCCTACTGGATATGAAAACAGAAGTGTAAACATTTACAAGTTATACAGTTGCTAGTGAAATGGTGCTGTCTTATCTGAGGCGCCATCTTGAGCCCCAGGCAGCACCTTAAGCGCTGGCCCAGTCTCCATCTTGTACAATAAGCTTGGGTCCTAAGCCCAACCTGGTTTACTAGAAGTCAGGTGACCAAATGGCCCAACCGCAAGTGTCAGCACCACCCCCACCCTAACAGGATTCACTGCTCCCACTTCCTTACCTCCGCAATGCTACTGTAAGAATCAGAAAGCTCAACAGTACTGAATCAAGAATCAAGAAACAGACTTAAAACACAAATGGCAAATCTCTACACCAAAGAAAATTTCAAATGCAGTAAATATCTAAGTGTAAAAATATGCATTTTAATTTAAATGCTAAAGAAAACCATAGGTAATTGGCTCATAGTATTAGCAGCCACTTTTTAGATGGTCACCTGACAATGTATCTCAGCCTTTTAAAGTTTGACTAATAATTCCATTCATGGGAAATTTTCTTAAGGACACAATGGGTCATCATATGTTCACAGAGAAATACACATAATTATGTTCATTAATCATGATTTATAACAGTAAAACTTTGGAAACAATTTAAATAGGGATTAACTAAAATATAGCATATTTGTATGATGAAACCCTAAACAGCCAATGAAAATAATGATGTATAACCGTGCTGATATCCTTCTGCCTGATTGCCCCAGGAAACATCATTTTGTTTATCCCCTACAGTAGTTTATGTTTGTGTCTGCTATTCTTTCCAACTTCAGGGGGGGTTGTCCGCAGACTCACTATCTACAGCTGTTTTTTCTGCCCATCAAACAGATAGTCCTGTCTTATGGGTAGCTGCTGTGGTGCCTTGTGGCAGTGCTTGTGTGGTTCACCTTGAAATGACCTTCAAATGCCCACCTGAAACAACTGACAGTCTGAGCAGAGGGTCTGCAGCCCCTCACCCATAGACCACAGGCAACTCAGGAAGCAAGTCCCTTCAACCTGGAAGTGCAGGCAAAGTTTTGATGTCTATGCAAAGGATTGATCAATGAGAGACACTGGCATCTACTGCAGAAATCTGTGGTCCTTCCATCTCCACCTCCACGGTGAGCTGTGAAAATTATTCGAGTTCAGGCTGTGAAAAACTTAAGCTGCTCCATGAAATGCAAAAATTATGAAGCTTCAGAGACTCCCATTCTGCTTGTGCTGCTGGGACCAAAAGCACCAAATGTTGTGCCCAGCAATGCCTTCCTTTTCATGCAACTTCAATAAGCCAAGGCAGAATCCATTTTCGGTTTTGACCTTGCAGTGTTGTATTCAGGCTAACCAGTCCCCAAGCTCCCTCCACAGAACTGAAAACTGAGAACTGTCCTCCCATGTAGAAGCCCTGCACAGCACTCAAGGCACAGACACCCGATTGTATTTGGTTGGTAGAAAGGAGAGCAGTGCTTTGTGTGATTCGAAGGGGCTGTGGGAGGAAGAGAAGTAGGTAGGCTCATTTAGAAATGATGAGAATGCTTCTCCAAAAGATGTCTCAGGTGGGACAGGGTTAAGACATCTAATTGCAAGTAGTGATCTCCGGGGTGGATTTTTCTTTTCTTATTTTATTTCTTGTTTGCCAGAGTTGTTCTGATTTGTGGATTTGCCAGAGTTGTTCTGATTTGTGGAATAAAGGTGCATTTACAATAATAAAGGTGTTATAAGTCACTGTTGTAAACCTTTGAAGATTGATTATTAAAAATTATTGTTGGGGCCAGCACAGGGACACAGGAGGATAAAAGCCCCAGCCTGTGGTGCCAGCATCCCATATTGTCGCTGGTTCCAGACCCGCTGCTCCATTTATGGTCTACCTCCCTGCTAATGTGCCTGGGAAGGTGGCAGAGAATGGCCCGAATCCTTGGACGGCTGCACCCATGTGGAAAACCCAGAAGATGCTCCTGGCTCCTGGCTTCAGATTGGCTCAGCTCTGGCCATTGTGGCTGTTTAGGGAATGAACTAGTGGACAGAAGACCTCTCTCTCTCTCTCTCTCTCTCTCTCTCTTTCCTTCCCTCCCTCCTCCCTCTCCCTCTTCCTCTTTGTAACCCTTTTGAAATAAATAAAGTAAATCTGTAAACAAAATTATTGTGGGGTGAACATTTGGACTTAATGGTTAATGTCACACATTGTAGTGCCTGGGTTCAATGCCAGCTTCCTGCTCATGCAGACCCTGGGAGGCAGTGGTGATGGCTTCAGTAACTGGGGTCCTGCCTGCCACTCATGTGGGAGATCTGGACTGAGTTTCCCAGCACAAGGCTTCAGCAGCCTCAGTCCAGCCCTGACTATGGCAAGCCTCTGGGGAGTAAAATGACAGACAGGAGCTTTCTCTATCTCTCTCTGTCTGTAACTCTCTGTCTCTCAACACAAACATCTTTAAAAATTTAAACATTTAAAAAATTGCAAGTCAACCAGGAAAATCTCATGGAAGTCTGAAGTCATGGTAGTTTATAAAGAAGTGATTATTTGTGAGGATGTAAGGAGAGATTATTCAGGTCATACTTGCTATATATTAATGTTAGCCGTCACAAAACACAACGAACATCAGAGTAAGGTTTACTGGGGAACACCCAACAGACCGTAGGGGTGGGGCGGCGAAGGAGAAAGAGACCTCCTGTCTGGGAAGGGGGTCTAATATAGCTTTTCCAGGGGGTGGGCAGTGAGGTAAGAATTAGCCAATCGCATTAGGTTGGGGGTGGAGGTTGGCATAGATATTTTGGGCCATATGGCTACCTGGCTTTCAGTAATAGCAGCCAGTACCGGGGCATAGAATGTAAATCAGGTGTAGATCGCGCCACAAATAAGACTGCACCTGCGCCATTTTCCTAACAATACTGATTCTAGTTAGAGAAGTTAATTAGAAAGACAAGAAAGTTCTGCAAAAATAAAAACTCAGGTATAAACCAGCAATGAATAAAAACACAATTACGATCTCTGCTTTGCCTGAAAGAAAGCACGGACATGGCACACTAGAGCCATCTCTTGAATTAAGTCCAATAACCTCTGAAAACAGGGACACAGAAATGTTCCTGTGACTGTGCACAAAGACCCTTGTGGCTGCTAACAGGGGAACTACTTTTAGATTCAGAAGAAATGAGCAAGGAATTTTTTTTTTTTTTTTTTGACAGGCAGAGTGGACAGTGAGAGAGAGAGAGAGAGAGAGAGAAAGGTCTTCCTTTTGCCGTTGGTTCACCCTCCAATAGCCGCCGCGGCCGGCACGCTGCGGCCAGCGCACCGCGCTGATCCGAAGGCAGGAGCCAGGTGCTTCTCCTGGCCTCCCATGGGGTGCAGGGCCCAAGCACTTGGGCCATCCTCCACTGCACTCCCTGGCCACAGCAGAGAGCTGGCCTGGAAGAGGGGCAATCGGGACAGAATCCAGCGCCCCGACCGGGACTAGAACCCGGTGTGCCGGCGCCGCAAGGCAGATTAGCCTAGTGAGCCGTGGCGCCGGCCCAGAAATGAGCAAGGAATGTTAAAGAGAGGCAAAATGTGCTATGCAATTTTTTTTTCTAAAATTCAACTTCAAGAAAATGACCTGCTAACAGTTTTTAGGTTCAGTTCCTTTAAAAGGAGTTACAGCTTTCCTGGTTTTATATAGGAAGTGATTATGACTCTACAAGACTCAAATAAAAATGGCTTCCGGATGAAGCATGTGACATCACTTGGTGACAGCCTGCCCAAACTGCAGAGTTACAAAAAGAAAAATCATGTTTAAAATTAAAGTTATCCTACAGGATAGAGCATTTTATATATACATTCAAATATATACATACAAGGGTACTTCAACAGGTTTGTGGGAAAGTGAAATTAAAAGATAAGTTTAATCTGCTGTAAAAAAATTTTTGGAAATATAAGTATACTGTCTCATAATATAAATTTCCATGAACATTTTAAAGAGCCCTCATATGCAGGGATTTCAAAAAAATTTTGAACCAGTGGATGGAGTCTCTCTCTCTCTCTCTCTCTCTCTGTGTGTGTGTGTGTGTGTGTGTGTGTGTGTTCTCCTCTCTCTGTAACTCTGCCTTTCAAATAAAAAAAAATTCCATTCTTGTGTATCTCTCTGGGTACGTGTTCTCCCCTCATCTTCTTGGTGTACACACAATTGTTTTGCTTTTCTATTTTATGTATTATCCTCTAAGTACCAAACTCTAACAAAATTGCTGGCATTTAACATTTTTCACTACTAATGCATTCCTTAGGATCTGTATCGCTAGAAACAAATAACTGGGGACAATCCACCTTGCTGACACACAAGAATTCCATCACTGGATGTAAGAATAAAGATGTTAAAGGAAATCCTCCTCTGACCCCAATTCTGCTACACAGAGTGTTACAATAAAGGTCCCCAGGGAATCAGGCATTCCCAAGTCTGTGTCCCTTTGGTCCTCTCATTAAGAGGTAAAGTTTATTTCTCCACCCTTTAATAGATGGCCTTGGGATCCATTTGGACCAACAGAATGAAGCAAATTCCATAGCCTTGGCCTTAAGCCCCTGAGATGACCATGCTGTGAAAAACAAACAAACAAACAAACAAAAAACAGAAAACAAAATTCTTCCCAGACTTTTGCAAGATTAAGAGACTGTATCAAAGAAAAGAGAGACAGCTCAGCTCAGCTAGCTCAACTTCTAATGTGTGGTACCATCTTAAACCCCAACCCCAAACTGTCAAATGACAGCAGCCACGAGTGAGCCCAGACTAATAGAACCACCCAGATTTCCAACCCTTAGAACCCCGACAGATAATAAAACATGCCTGTGTTGAGCTCCTGAGTTTTAGACTGGTTTGTTATGCAGCAAGTGATAGGTTGGGCATCCTCTGAGAAACAATGTTTATGGGAAGATTCCAGCTTAGTGGTTAAGGCCCTGGTTAAGACGCTCACGCCCTACATCAGAGGGCCTGAGTTCCATACCCACCTGCAGTCCTGACTCCAGCTGCCTGCTAATGCAGACCCTGAAAGGTAGCCATGATGGCTCAGGTAACTGGGTCCCAGCCACACAAGTGGGAGACCGGATTGAGTTCCCTGTTCCTACTTTTGGTCTTGGTCCCTCCTCGGCCACTGTGGGTGCTTAGGTAGTAAATCAGCAAATGGAATGTCTCTCTCTCTCTCTCTTTCACATAAATTTTTAATTGATTGAAGTCTGAGAAATAATCATAATGTATCACCCTTCCTTTGATCTGCTCCCACCCTTCCACTGTCTGCAGCCCAGAAATATGCCCTACACCGTTGTTCCTGGGCGGAGCCTTTGCCCAAGCTTATCTCTCAAATTACCCAGGAATTCTTCTCACATGTATGTTTTATGCTGATTAACAAATGTTTGAGGGGTTGGGGGTAGATGGCTGACCTTGACCTGTAGAGCATAGAGGGAATGTATTGAAAGACCATTGTGTAGATGCCTGGTAAAGCCCTGGATGGCAGCATGGAGTGAACATTACTTGGAGATGACAATAGAGGAAAGGTTATTATTAGAGACCCTGTCCTGTCTTATTTAGGACTCACTGGGCATCTCGCCCTATGTATTATGGATTCAAATATCTTAAAGTCAGAGTTAGCTTAGGCCGAGGCAAGACTGGGTTGTAATGTTTTAAGGCTACAGCAAGGAGCACATTGAATAGATTCTGCCACATTTTCAATTTATTCACTTCACAGATATGAAGAACATTAGTAATTTGCCATGAGGGAGAAAACAAATTCTAACAGCATCTCAATGTAGGAGGAGGAAAGTGTGCTTATGGGACAAGTGCCGGATGTCTCTTCCACTGAGGAATGATGTGCAAGACTCGGCTCATTCCCAAAGTTCCAAAGTTGGGCTGCAGAAGCGTGACTTAGAACTGAAAAATCTCCTGACTTCCTTTCTAAAATCACAGGGGAAAAATGAACAAAAGTTCTGGAAGAATTCTGGGAAATTCTAGCACAAGAGTCAAACATGCAGAACTCCTGCCTAAGCTAGCCAGATTTTGCAGCCTACCTAGGGAATGGTTAAGAAGTAACAGGGGGATGATTTTTGTTACAATTATGGCCTTAGTTCCTTATCAGTCAGACTTTGAGTGGCAAACCAAACAACAGGCCACACTGACACCTAGAAGCAGTGCTCAAATTTAGATCACCACTGAAACTGGATTAGTCCGGTTCAAACCAATTCCTCCTTAGAAATGATCCAAGCCAAGAGTCATTCTGGGTCTTGTTTCCCAGCTACGAATGAGATTCTTACTGCTGTGTTGCTGCTGCTGCTGCTATTACTGGTTTGGTTTTTTGGTTTGGGTTGGGGGACGGGAAGGTTTGTGGGTTGTTTTTTTTTTTTTTGCTTTTTTTTTTTTAATTTTCTTAATGTTCAGAACTTTTTGTACTGTTGCCAGAGTCAGATGTTGAAGGTTAGTTAGCTCCCCTACAGCTTATATTCTGAAAAATAAAACATAGATCATCAGAGCTATAAATTAATAACAAATCAAATCCACAAAGCCAAGTTTATTAACTTGCCAGGCACAGAAACACTGAAATTCACTGCATAGCCATTTAAGGAGGGAAAGTCATGGAAATATTTTAAGATTTACTTATGGGGCCCGTGCTGTGGTGTAGCAGCTAAAGCTGCCCCCTGCAGTGCCAGCATCGCATATGGGCGCTGGCTTGAATCCTGGCTGCTCCACTTCTGATCCAGCTCTCTGCCATGGCCTGGGAAAGCAGTAGAAGATGGCCCAAGTCCTTGGGCCCCTGCACCTGAGCGGGAGACCTGGAAGAAGCTCCTGGCTCCTGGCTTCAGATTGGCGCAGCTCTGGCTGCTACGGCCAATTGGGGAGTGAACCAGAGGATAGAAGACCTCTCTCTGCCTCTCTTGCTCTCTCTTTGTAATTCTGATTTTCAAATAAATAAGTACATCTTTAAAAAAAAAAAGATGTACTTATTTAGATCTTCTATTCACTGGTTCACTCCTCAAATGGCCACAGCAACCAGATCTGAACCAGGATGAAGTCAGCAGCCAACTCCATCCTGGTCTCCCTCCTGACAGGGTCCCAAGTACTTGGGCCATCTTTCACTATCTTCCCAGGCCATTAGCAGGAAGCTGGATCAGAAGCAGAGCATAGCCCTGACTGTTAATGAACAACTAAATACATTATCCCTCTTAGTAGTTTTTTTATCTGTTCTACTTAATATGACTGGTTTAGATCTGTAATTGATGCACAGTTATTCTTAAGTGTTGAAAATTAACTGAAATGTGATCCCTGTTGAACATGGTGGTGGGAATGGGAGAGGGAAGAGATGTATAATTTGGGACATGCTCAGGCTGACTTGCCCCAAGTGGTGGAGTTGGAAGCATACCAGGGGATTCCAATTCAATCCCATCGAGGTGGCATGTACCAATGCCATCTCACTGTTCCAGGTGATCAGTTTCAGTTCACAGTTGGTCATGGTGAAGGGACTGGGAGTCAAAGGGAGCACATAGACAAGTCTAGTACCTGCTAACGCTAACTGATGGAGTAAATAAAGGGGAGAGTGATCCAACATGAGAAGTGAGATACTCAGCAGACTCATAGAATGGCAGATGTCCTAAATAGCACTCTGGCCTCAGAATCAGCCCTAAAGGCATTCGGAGCTGGCTGAAAAGCTCATGAGAGTATTTCAGGCATGGAAAGCCAAGACACTCTGGCAAAAGATCTCTGCGAGTGAGATGCCAGTGGAAAGAACAGGTCATCAAAGAAGGAGGTACCTTTCTCTGAAGGGAGGAGAGAACCTCCACTTTGACTATGACCTTGTCTAAACAAGATAAGAGTTGGAGAACTCAGAGGGCTTCCATAGCCTTGGAAACTCATGACTGGAGCATAGGGAGATTACTGATGCCATAGACAGGAGTGTCAATTGGTAAAGTCAACAACAGGAGTCACTGTGCACTTACTCCTCATGTAGGATCTCTATCCTTAATGTGCTGTGCATTGAGATTTAATGCTATAACGAGTACTCAAACAATATATTTCACTTTGTGTTTCTATGGGGGTGCAAACTGTTGAAATCCTTACTTAATGCATACTAAACTGATCCTCTGTAAAAAAAAAAAAAAAAAGAAAAGAAAAAAAAAGAAATTATCAATTCCCAACTTGACTCTCACTGGGATTAAACATGACAATAGGTCTGATCTGATTTCATCAACATTTAAAAAAAATCATCTATTATTTTTCACTTTATGTTTCTGTGTGGGAGCAAACTGTTGAAATCCATACTTAATGTATACTAAGCTGATCTTCTGTATATTAAGACAATCGAAAATGAATCTTGATGTGAATGGAAGGGGAGAGGGAGTGGGAAAGGGGAGGGTTGTGGGTGGGAGGGACGGTATGGGGGGGGAAGCCATTGTAATCCATAAGTCGTACTTTGGAAATTTATATGCATTAAATAAAAGTTTAAAAAAAAAAAAAAGAAGAAGCAGAGCAGCCAGGACTTAAATAGGTACTCCATATGTGATGCTAGCATCACAAGTGTTGACTTAACCCAACCCTCTGTACCACAAATGTTGGCCCCAAATCAGGAATTTGGTTTTGTTTGTTTGTTTGTTTTTAATTTGAGAGGTAGAGTTACAGAGAGAGTGAGACAGACAGAAACATCTTCCATCTGCTGGTTCACTTCCCAAATGGTCTCAACAGCCAGAGCTGGGCCTTACCAAAGCCAGGGGCCAGGAGCTTCTTCCAGGTCTCCCACGCGGGTGCAGGGGTCTAAGCACTTGAGCCACCTTCCACTGCTTTCCCAGGCCACAGCAGAGAGCTGGATTGGAAGAGGAGCAGCCGGGACTAGAACTGGTGCCCACATGGGATGCAGGTGCATAGAAGGAGGCTTAGCTCACTACGCCACAGCGCCTGCTGCGGGAATTTTTAATCTAGGAAAAATGGATCTCAGTAGTTAAGGTCTGATCAGTAGCACTCTACATAGAGCACAAGGAACACAAGAGCCTGGACCTCATGTAAACAAATCCAGTCAGGAAGGGGGTCTGTGCTTGTAGCCAAGAAGGGTTTGGTGTCTCGGTCCTCCAGAGCCAGTCAGAACCCACTAGACGAGACACAGCATTGAATGTGGATACCTACTAGGGCAACTGTGGCTCCAAGCAGAAATTGTCCATTACAGTTCCACCTTGCTCATCCTCCTGAGAAAGTGCCACGTACAACAAATACGTGCATTGCATGATGTATCTCCCATGACAGCTTTTAGCTTGGTGTTTTGGAATTTTATAGTTACTTTTAATCAATGTAAACTGTGTATATGGTCATCTCTCTCTCTCAGTATTCAGGAAGAATTTATTCCAGGACCCCCTGTGGATGCCAGCGTCTGTGTAAACTCATATTCATTATAAACAATGGTGCAGTATTTTCCTATCACCAAACACAGCCTTGCACATACTTTGAATAATCTGTAGGTAATCTTATAATACCTAATGCAATTCAAATAGCTGTTTTACTGTACTGTTTATGGAATAATGACAAGATAAAAAAAATCCATGTGTGTTCAGTACAGGTATAATTTTTTCCGAGTATTTTCAGCCTGCATTTGGTTGAATCTATGGACACGGAGGCCAACTGAATTAATGAATGCATTTTATGAGTTCACATGCTCTCCCTGCCCTACCCTCACCCTATTCTGGAATTTATTTATCTTCCCAAGTTACATGTTTATCCAACATATTTAGAGAGCCGAAAATTTTGCTTCAGAATACTAGCAGGACCATAGCTTTAACTTCTTTCTGAACAGCTGGTAAAACGCTCTTATCTGATTGCATTAGATCACAGGGACCCCAGAATTCTTCATGGGTCTTAGGGACATGAAAACACAAAGGGCAAATAAGATGTTTACATCATAGCAAAAAAAGGAAGAAGGAGGAGCCAGGGCCAGTGCTGTGGTATAGCAGGTAAAGCTGCAGCCTATGGCACTGGTTTGGTCCTGGCTGCTCCACTTCTGATCAAGCTCCCTGCTAATACGCCTGGGAAAGCAGTGGAAGATGGCCCTAGAGCTTGGGCCCCTGCACCCAAGTGGGAGTTCTGGAAGAAGTTCCTGGCTCCTGCCTTTAGACCAGCCCAGTTCCAGCCATCGCAGCCATTTGGGGAGTGAACCAGAGGATGGGAGATCTCTCTCAGTCTCCCTCTCTCTCTCTGTTTCTCCTCTCTCTCTCTCTCTCTCTCTTCCTCTGTTGTGTGTGTGTATGTGTGCAACTCTGCCTTTCAAATAAATTAATCTTAAAAAAAAGAAGATAGGAGGAAAGAGGAATTAAAAAAAAAACCATTAATGGATAGCATTGTGGTGAAGAGAACAGCAGAATTTTTTTAAAGACATCCGACTTAGCCAAGGGATGAGCGTCCAGAGGAGCAGAGGGAGATGGCGGCAGCTGGCAGCAGCTGCCAAGCTCAGCAAGTCCATTTTGCACAGCCTGGGTGGGAAAGCGCTGTTGGCTACAACAGAAAATAGCATGATTTTCTTCCCTGCTGCTGTTCTCTGGAATCCTGCCAATGCTCTTCTCCGAAGAAGCAGACACTGAATAAATGGGCTAATTTATTCAGATGTGTCCCTTTAGTTCTCTCCCCAGAATGGTGTCAACCCTGCCCAGGACACCAGAAATTTCTGTGCTTTGGATGACAACACATTAACCAGCATGTTTCTCTCCATCCCGCAACACCTGCTCCTGAAAAGCACGTGCTTGCTTCTTGCATGCAAACTGCTTTTTATAAATGAGGCATCTAATGAGCATTCTCGTGAATTCCCCCAGAGCAGGTAAGACAGGAGACACAAACTCAGAAGTGAAAAAGAAACTCATTATTCGCAAGCCCAGAGCTAAGAATTTGCTAGAGAACAACTGCTCTCGATTTTTCCTGTGAACATAATTAATATTTCTCCCAACCCCTCTGTGAATATTTGCCCATCTGCGGTCCTCAGAGCCTTTCCCCTACATTCAGATCAGTGTCAGAACTTCAAGAACATGGAGCAGCCGTTTAGCCTGGCAGCTATGATGCCTGCATCCCACGTGGGCGTACTTGGGTATAACTCCCACCGCTTGGTCTTGACTCCAGCTTCCTACTAACGCAGACTCTGGGAGGCAGCAAGTGATGGCGCAAGCACTTAGGTTCCTGCCACCCACATGGGAGTCCTGGATTAAGTTCTGGGCTCCTGGCTACCAGCCTTGACCAATCTTGGCCATTGAAGGCATTTGGGAAGTGAACCAGTACATGGGATCCGTCCCGTGTACACTCTCTCTCTCTCTCTCTCTCTCTCTCTCTCTCTCTCTCTCCCTCCCCCTCCATCCCTCTCTCCCTCCCTCTCCCTCTCCCTCTCCCTCTCCCTCCCCCCTCCATCTCCCCCTCCCTCTCCCTCTCTCCCTCTCTCCCTTCCTCCTTTCTTCCCTCCTCTCCGCTTCTCTCAAATAAATAAATCCCTTTTCAAAAGAACTGCAAAAATTTTACAGATTATCATAAATACCTTCTTCTTTAAGAAGAGAAAATTGTAGCCTGAGGAAGAGAATGAATTACTCAAGTGTATACCACTAATTAGGAAAATGTCTCCTAATTTTCAGTACAATATTCTTTTCACTGCGCCATGCACATGCCCTCACGCTCCTGTCACATTCATTGTATCTCTTGCTACCCAAAAATGCTTTTGGCTGCAGTAACAGAAAATCTAAAACATAGTAGTTCAAACCATAAAGGCAATCATGCTTTATTTGGTGAGAGGCTACAGGTGGCTAGTTCCAGGGTTTGTTCCAAGGCTCAACAATGTATGAAAGAAATATGATAGTTGTCAAAGTCAGGATACAGTCACTGGTGCCAACATAAATAAAAACAGAGAGATTCTCCAAACAATAATGATATTTCTTTGGGAAGAGCACAGCATTTTAATGGGAATACGCACACCCTATAAACCATGGGTGTTTTCAACAAGGCTGAGACAAAGGGAAGTGTGTGTGTGTGTGTGTGTATTGACTGTCCTCTGTATTTGTTTTTTTTTTTTATTTAGTAAATATAAATTTCCAAAGTACAGTTTATGGATTTCATTGGCTTCCCCCCCCATAATTTCCCTCCCACTCACATCCCTCCGATCTCCCACTCCCTCTCCCATTCCATTCACATCAAGATTCATTTCCAATTATCTTTATATACAGAAGATCTATTCAGTATGTATTAAGTAAAGATTTCATCAGTTTGCACCCACACAGAAACACAAAGTGTAAAAATACTGTTTCAGTACTAGTTACAGTATTACTTCACATTGGACAACACATTAAGGATAGATCCCACATGAGGAGTAAGTACACAGTGACTCCTGTTGTTGACTTAACAATTTGACACTCTTGTTTATGGCGTCAGTAATCTCCCTAGGCTCTAGTCATGAGTTGCCAAGGCTATGGAAGCCTTTTGAGTTCGCCGACTTTGATCTTATTCCGACAGGGTCATAGTCAAAGTGGAAGTTCTCTCCTCCCTTCAGAGAAAGGTACCTCCTTCTTTGATGGCCCCGTTCTTTCCACTGGGATCTCACTTGCAGAGATCTTTCATTTAGGTCTTCTTTTTTTTTTTCCAGAGTGTCTTGGCTTTCCATGCCTAAAATACTCTCATGGGCTCTTCAGCCATATCCGAATGTCTTAAGGGCTGATTCGGAGGCCAGAGTGCTGTTTAGGACATCTGCCATTCTATGAGTCTGCTGTGTATCCCGCTTCCCATGATGGATCGTTCTCTCCGTTTTTGATTCTATCAGTTAGTATTAGCAGACACTAGTCTTGTTTGTGTGATCCCTTTGATTCTTAGACCTATCAGTGTGATCAATTGTGAATATAAATTGATCACTTGGACCAGTGAGATGGCATTGGTACATGCCATCTTGATGGGATTGTATTGGTAGCCCCTGGCACATTTCTAACTCCACCATTTGGGGCAAGTCCAATTGAGCATGTCCCAAATTGTACATCTCCTCCCTCTCTTGTTCCGACTCTTAAATATTTAACAGGGATCACTTTTCAGTTAAAATTTAAACACCTAAGAATAATTGTGTGTTAATCACAGAGTTCAACCAATAGTACTAGAACAAAACAAAGAGAAAATACTAAAATGGATAAAGTATTACATTGTACATCAACAGTCAGGACAAGAGCTGATCAAGTCACTGTTTCTCATAGTGTCCATTTCACTTCAACAAGTTTCCCCTTTGGTACTCAGTTAGTTGTCACCGATCAGGGAGAACATATGATATTTTTCCCATTGGGACTGGCTTAATTCACTCAGCACAGTGTTTTCCAGACTCCTCCATCTCGTTGCAAATGACCAGGTTTCATTGTTTTTGACTGCTGTATAGTATTCTATAGTGTACATGTCCCATAATTTCTTTATCCAGTCTACCGTTGATGGGCATTTAGGTTGGTTCCAGGTCTTAGCTATTGTGAATGGAGCTGCAATAAACATTAATGTGCAGACAGCTTTTTTGTTTCCCAATTTAATTTCCTTTGGGTAAATTCCAAGGAGTGGGATGGCTGGGTTGAACGGTAGGGTTATCTTCAGGTTTCTGAGGAATCTCCAGACTGACTTCCATAGTGGCTTAACCAGTTTGCATTCCCACCAACAGTGGGTTAGTGTCTCTCTTTCCGAACATCCTCGCCAGCATCTGTTGTTGGTAGATTTCTGAATGTGAGCCATTCCAACCGGGGTGAGGTGAAACCTCATTGTGGTTTTGATTTACACTTCCCTGATTGCTAGTGATCTTGAACATTTTTTCATGTGTCTGATGGCCCTTTGGATTTCCTCTTTTGAAAAATGTCTACTGAGGTCCTTGGCCCATCTCTTAAGTGGGTTGTTGGTTTTGTTTTTGTGGAGTTTCTTGATCTCTTTGTAGATTCTGGTTATTAACCCTTTATCTGTTGCATAGTTTGCAAATATTTTTTCCCATTCTGTTGGTTGCCTCTTCACTTTCCTGACTGTATCTTTTGAAGTACAGAAACTTCTCAATTTGATGCAATCCCAAATGTTAATTTTGGCTTTGACTGCCTGTGCTTCTGGGGTGTTTTCCAAGAAGTCTTTGCCAGTACCTATATCTTGCAGGGTTTCTCCAATGTTCTCTAATAATTTGATGGTGTCAGGTCGTAGATTTAAGTCTTTAATCCATGTTGAGTGAATTTTTGTGTAAGGTTAAAGGTAGGGTCTTGCTTCATGATTCTGCATGTGGAAATCCAGTTTTCCTAGCACCATTTATTGAATAGACTGTCCTTACTCCAAGGATTGGTTTTGGATCCTTGATCAAATATAAGTTGGCTGTAGATGTTTGGGTTGATTTCTGGTATTTCAATTCTGTTCCATTGGTCTATCCATCTGTTTCTGTACCAGTACCATGCTGTTTTGATTACAACTGCCCTGTAGTATGTCCTGAAATCTGGTATTGTGATGCCTCCGGCTTTGTTTTTGTTGTACAAGATTGCTTTAGCTATTCGAGGTCTCCTGTGTCTCCATATGAATTTCAGCATCATTTTTTCCAGATATGAGAAGAAGGTCTTCGGTATCTTGATTGGTATTGCATTGAATCTATAAATTGCTTTTGGGAGAATGGACATTTTGATGATATTGATTCTTCCAATCCATGAGCATGGAAGATTTTTCCATTTTTTGGTATCCTCTTCTATTTCTTTCTTTAAGGTTTTGTAATTTTCATTGTAGAGATCTTTAACGTCCTTGGTTAAGTTTATTCCAAGGTATTTGATTGTTTTTGTAGCTATTGTGAATGGGATTGATCTTAGAAGTTCTTCCTCAGCCATGGCATTGCCTGTGTATACAAAGGCTGTTGATTTTTGTGCATTGATTTTATATCCTGCTACTTTGCCAAACTCTTCTATGAGTTCCAATAGTCTCTTAGTAGAGTTCTTTGGGTCCCCTAAATAAAGAATGATATCATCTGCAAAGAGGGATAGTTTGAGTTCTTCCTTCCCAATTTGTATCCCTTTAATTTCTTTTTCTTGCCTAATAGCTCTGGCTAAAACTTCCAGAAACATATTGAATAGCAATGGTGAGAGTGGACATCCCTGTCTGGTACCAGATCTCAGTGGAAATGCTTCCAACTTTTCCCCATTCAATAGGATGCTGGCTGTGGGTTTTTCATAAATTGCTTTGATTGTATTGAGGAATGTTCCTTCCATACCCAGTTTGCTTAGAGTTTTCATCATGAAAGGGTGTTGTATTTTATCAAATGCTTTCTCTGCATCTATGGAGATAATCATATGGTTTTTCTTCTGCAGTCTGTTAATGTGGTGTATCACATTGATTGTTTTGCGAACATTAAACCATCCCTGCATATCAGGGATAAATCCCACTTGGTATGGGTGGATGATCTTTCTGATGTGTTGTTGCATTCTATTGGCGAGAATTTTATTGAGGATTTTTGCATCTATGTTCATCAGGGATATTGGTCTGTAATTCTCTTTCAGTGCTGCATCTTTTTCCAGCTTAGGAATTAAGGTGATGCTGGCTTCATAGAAAGAATTTGGGAGGATTCCCTCTTTTTCGATTGTTCTGAATAGTTTGAGAAGAATTGGAGTTAGTTCTTCTTTAAATGTCTGGTAGAATTCAGCAGTGAATCCATCTGGTCCTGGGCTTTTCTTTGTTGGGAGGGCCTTTATTACTGTTTCTATTTCTGTCTCAGTTATGGTTCTGTTTAGGTTTTCGATGTCTTCCTGGTTCAATTTAGGTAGGTTGCATGTGTCCAGGAATCTAACCATTTCTGATAGGTTTCCCTGTTTGCTGACATACAAGTCCTTGTAGTAATTTCTGATGATTCTTTTTATTTCTGTGGTGTCTGTTGTTACGTTTCCTTTTTCATCTCTGATTTTATTGATTTGGGTCTTTTCTCTTCTTTTTTTTTAGTTAGTTGGGCCAATGGGGTGTCAATTTTGTTTATTTATTCAAAAAACCAGCTCCTCGTTTGGCTGATTTTTTGTCATGTTTTTTTTGATTCAATCATGTTGATTTCTTCTCTGATTTTAATTATTTCTCTTCTCCTACTAGATTTGGGTCTGGTTTGCTGCAGATTTTCTAGGTCCTTGAGATGCACTGAAAGCTCATCTATTTGGTGCCTTTCCAATTTCTTGATGTAGGCACCTATTGATATAAACTTTCCTCTTAACACTGCTTTTGCTGTATCCCATAAGTTTTGGTATGTTGTGCTGTTATCCTCATTTACTTCCAGAAAATTTTTGATTTCTCTTCTAATTTCTTCTATGACTCATTGTTCATTCAGGAGCATGTTATTCAATCTCCATGTGTTTGCATATGCTCTAGGGATTCCTGAGTTGCTAATTTCCAACTTCATTCCTTTGTGGTCTGAGAAGCTGCATCGTATGATTCTAATTCTTTTGAATTTGCTGGGACTTGCTTTATGGCTTAGTATATGGTCAATCCTAGAAAAGGTTCCATGTACTGCTGAAAAGAATGTAAAATCTTTAGCTGTAGGATTGAAAGTTCTGTAGATATCTGTTAGATCCATTTGGGCTATAGTGTTGTTTAAATCTACTGTATCCTTGTTGATCTTCTGTCCTGTTGATCTATTTCTGAGAGTGGAGTATTGAAGTCCCCCAGTACTATTGTATTGGGGTCTAAGTCTCCCTTTAAGTCCCTTAACAAATCTTTTAAATAAACCAGTGCCCTGTAATTAGGTGCATATACATTGATAATCGTTATATCTTCCTGTTTAATTGATCCCTTAATCATTATATAGTGTCCCTCTTTGTCTCTTTTAACAGTTTTTGTGTTAAAGTTTATGTTGTCCAATATTAAGATGGCTATGCCCACTCTTTTTTCATTTCTGTTGGCATGGTATATCTTTTTCCAGCCTTTCACTTTCAGTCTGTATGGATCTTTGTTGGAAAGATGTGTTTCTTGTAAGCAGCAAATAGATGGGTTTTGTTCCTTAACCCAATCAGCCAATCAGTGTCTTTTAACTGGACAGTTCAGGCCATTAACGTTCAATGTGACTATTGATAAGTAGTAGCTTTGCCCTGCCATTTGCCAAAGATAAGTTCTAATATATGTTTTGAACTTCTGTGATCTTTTGCTGTGAGGTTTCCTTCCTTTACCTTCTTTCATATTGATGACCGTGTTTCTGTGTTTCTGTGTGTAATACATCTTTAATCATCTTTTGCAGGGCTGGACGAGTGGTGACAAATTCTTTCAATTTCTGTTTGCTGTGAAAGGTCTTTATTTCACCTTCATTCACAAGTGAGAGCTTTGAAGAATATAATATTCTGGGCTGGCAGTTTTTCTCTCTTAGTACCTGGGCTATATCTCGCCATTCCCTCCTAGCTTGTAGGGTTTCTGATAAGAAGTCAGCTGTGAGTCTCATTGGAGATCCTCTGAGAGTAATCTGATGTTTCTCTCTTGCACATTTTAAAATCTTTTCTTTATGTTTCACTGTGGAGAGTTTAATTACAACGTGTCGTGGTGTGGATCTCTTTTGGTCATGTTTATTAGGGGTTCTGTGAGCTTCCTGTAATAGGATGTTTCTGTCCTTTTCCAAACCTGGGAAATTTTCTGCTAGTATCTCACTAAAAAGGCCTTCTAATCCTTTCTTCCTCTCCATGCCTTCAGGAACTCCTAGAACCCGAATGTTGGGTTTTTTTAATAGTATACTGTAGATTCCCAACAATACTTTTTTAGATTTCTAATTTCCTCTTCTTTTCTTTGGTCTGGCTGTGTCCTTTCCTGTTCTCTGTCTTCTAAGTCCAATATTCTCTCTTCTGCTTCACCCATTCTGTTTTTAAGGCTCTCTAATGTGTTTGTCATTTTATCTATTGAATTCTTCATTTCATTATGATTTCTCATCACTATTACAGTTTCATGTTCTACTAGTTATTTCATTTCATTTTGATTCCTCTTTAATATTTCATTTTCGTGAGAGAGATTTTCTATCTTGCCCATTAAGGATTTCTGTAGTTCAAGAATTTGTTTTTGAGAACTTCTTAATGTTATTATCAATTTTTTGAGATCTGCTTCTTGCATTTCTTCTATGTCATCATCTTCATAATCTTGAATTGGGGTGTCTTTTTCATTTTGGGGCATCATAGTGTCTTCCTTGTTCTTGTTACCTCGGTTTCTGCGTTTGTTTGACATTGTGGAGATATTCTTTGGTTTCTTCGCTGTGGTGCTTTTACTCGTTATACTATGACTCTAGGTTAAGTGGACTGTCTGCTTTTGATGGATCCTTAGAGGCTGTGTTGGGTGTGGCCAGAGAGCTCTGTTTGGTTCTTCAGGGTTAAGGGGGTGCCAAAGGTGACTCACCCAGATTGTTTTCTTGCTCGCTCGCTCTCTCTTTCTCTCTCTTCTTCTTCTTCTTTTTTTTTTTTTTTTTTTTTGACTCAGTTGGGAAGTAATTCCACACAGCTGAGTGGAATTGAGGGTAGCTGATGTATGAAATCTGGCCCCTGTGGGTATTTGTCTGCTCTACCCCTGGGACCACACAAAGAGTTTATGCAGCCGTCAGTGTGGTCTCCAATTTCTCCACAGTCTCTCACAGGGTTGCCAAGGTTACCGAGTTTGTGTACTCGGTGAGTTCTCTCGCCCGCCCTCAGATTTTCACAGTCTCAGTTTGTTAGCTCCACACTTTCACTAGGTCCTAACCTCCTGTTATTTCTCCCCACCAGAGTCAGGTTTTTCTGCTTGGCTAATGGTGGGTGCCACTTTACATACGTAAAATGGTGCCTGCTCTTTGTCTTGCTCAGCTTTGTAAGGTTAGTGGAGAGAGAGGCTAGTGTCCATGCCAGTTCCCCTTATTTATTTGTCTTTTTCTCTCCTCCAGTCAGCCTGGTGAACTTTCCCCAGTGGGGCTTCAGGCCTCCTTCCCTCTAGGCTCTTTCTGCCTTTCCCCACCAATGTCTCGGGTTACCAAGTTTTTTGTCTCACCTCCCCTTCCAGCGCTGGCACGCAGACTCTGCGGCTGGGCTTCCACGTGGTGGGCGACCTTGCTCTCCCCGTAGGTCCTCCATGTCACATCCACTAGATCCGGAAGAGTTTCCTCTGCAATTTTTTCCTGAGCCTTTTCCTGAGGCTACAGTAACTCCACTTTTATTAAACTATCTTTTCCTGGACTATCGGTGCGCGCCCTCACTATTCTGCCATCTTGGCTCCGTTTCCAAAGGTAAGTTTTTAAAGGCAAAAATGAGGAGGGTTACATCAGATATTTTGAGAAAATTATCTTCGGCCAGGATTATTAATGACCAGGGTGACATTCGTTCAAGGCTGAGTAGAAGGTTACTGGGCAGATGTTCTTGAGGAAATAGTTCTTTCATAGGGCTGTGGTGGCCTCTGCGTAATGTAGTTCTGACAAAATCCTTTTTTTACAGTTATTATCAGATAGATATGCATAATAACTCTTTCTTCATAACCTCCTGGTTTTATTTATTCATTATGTGTTGAGGTTGGCACACACAACTCCATCTGGATTATGACAACTTCCACAAATGCAATCAGGAACCCAGGCTTTTCTCATCCTTCTGTATGGCATCCCCAGTGTGTGGTGGTCCCAACCTTAAATCTCTGATCTCAGTGATAACAAATGGCTTCCACAGTACCAGGCTTCATGTAGTCACACCAGTGCCAAGCAGAAAAGAAAGGGATGAGGGGCCAGCCTTGTGGCATAGTGGGTAAAGCCGCCCCTTACAGTGCCAGCATCGCATATGGGTGCCAGTTCAAGTCCTAGCTGCTCCACTTCCAATCCAGCTCTCTGCTATGGCCTGGGAAAACAGTAGAAGATGGCTCAAGTCCTTGGGCTCCTGCACCCATGTGGGAGACCTGGAGGAAGCTCCTGGCTCCTGGCTTCAGATCGGCGCAGCTCCAGCCATTGCTGCAAATTGGGCAATAAACTAACAGATGGAAGACCTCTCTCTCTGCCTCTCCTTCTTTCTGTGTGTAACTCTGACTTTCAAATAAATAAATAAATCTTCTTTAAAAAAAAAAAAAGAAAGAAAGAAAGGGATGAGCAAAAGAGGGCTTTGTCTTATCAGGGAGAAAAATCTCCCTCAGAAATAAGAACTCCCCTCTTGTCTCCTTGGCAGAGCTAGGTCCCGTTGTCCCCGGCAGCTGCACGAAAATCTGGGGAAGTGCATGCACATAGTAACCAAAAAGACTGGGTCGGCTTTAACCAACGGTGGTACTTTGTCATCATTAACAAAACCAGCATTCCAAAATAAGGAAGAAAGGGTTTGTGGCAGCTAGGTAGGTGCATCAGTTAACTATTTGTGTGTAAAAAGCCTTCTCCAAAAATCACTGGCCTCAAACTAAAATAGTGTATTTTTTTGCCAGGAATCTGGAGCTGCTGATCTAGTTGGCTCACTTGGGTTGCTGTACTGATATCTGAATTTGTTCAGAGAACTCTGACTTGTTAGGATGTCTGAACAGATTTAAGCTCTACCCACGTGTCTCTCCTCCTTCTGCGACCAATAGGCTAGAAAGGAATTCTCTTCTCATGACAACAACCCAGACACAAGAATACAAGAAGAATCACGCAAGGCTCCTGAGTTCGACACTTAGCAAGGGGACAGTCACTGTGGTCTCATTCTATTGGCCAAAGCTAGTAATACGCTCAAAGTCAAAGCCAGGAATGAGGATCTGCTCCAGTGGGGGAGTTACTAAGTCACATGGCACAGAGTGTGGGTACACAGAAGGCTGAAAGCATGGAGCCAGTCACACATGCAGTGTACTAAGCAGCTCACACTGTGCATTCCTGAGCCCCAGGCCTAACCCCACTCAGTTTCCTTTCAACTTCCTTCTCTATCCCTCCACCTCTGTTACCACCTTTTCTGCATATCTGTGTGCACAGTGGGGTGGCCCTGGAGGTCCTTGGTAAAAAGCAGATGGGTGTGGGGTGCATTCAGCGCTAAACGGAGGTTTAGAAATTCTCTCAATGGCACCAGCCACAAGGAGCATTGCTCTGGTCTGGCTCAGCTTCCCTGAACATTGAGGAAGGCATGAAGGGGAGTGTGACCTCAGAGGCCAGCTCTTTCCAGGCTTGGAATGTGTCCAATTTTGCTGATGTCCCCACCATGGAATGGGCCAGAGGCCTCAGGGATTTCACATGAGTGCTAATGATTGCAAATGGTGTTAGAGGCTTCTCAAAGCTCAATCCCCCTTTATCTAAAGCCATTCTGGTTGGGCCACCCTCTCAAAGTTGAGAGGCAGGATCCAAGCCTTGAATGAAAGCCACATTAGATTCTTGCCTCACTGCACATTTCAAATAAGAAGAATGCCCACGAGGAAGATGTCTTTGGCTTGATTGTGGGCCTTACCCTCCTGAATACAAAGTAATACTCGGACAGCCTGCTCACCTTGGGCTTACTTGCAAATTTTTTAAGTCTGTTCTCTAGTGGGTACATTAGTTGTGTGTGTCTGTGCTTTCAACAGAAATGATGGAAACTTTTGGAGGCAGACTTTGTGAGTGAGGGCCCCATGCTATGTTTGACAATTCCAGTGAGTCCTCCTGGATTCCCAAGGAACTTTGCAAAAGCTGGGCCAGTGCTGCTTGTTCTCACCTCCCCACTTCTTTCCTGCTCCTTAGGTTCAGTTTTTCTTGCCATACCCTCATGATCACAGCTATGTAAGGCAACAAAGTCTTCACAGCTGTGGTCAAGGGCCCATAATTCAGTCCTGCCGCCACCTAGCAACTCACATATCCAACACTGGGGATGCACTTGGGACTATTTTCTGTTCCATTTCCCTTTGCTGGGAAGGGATGGCCTTTCACACCAACATGCATGGGACCCCATCTGAACAGAGGTTGGCTTGTTGTCAGCCATTCAGCTAAAAGGAGCAGGGACGGGGGGCTGTAATGCGGATGCTCTCTGGTCAAAGTCCAAGAACCTGGATTCCTTCTCTCTCACTGGTGATGAAAACTTCAGCATATCAATTAGCCTCTGATGGAATGTACAGACTAGCAACCAGGGAATGATCTTCAACATTCATTTTCACGTGATTTACCAGGTAAGCAGTGTGAGGCATCAACGATGCAAGTATCTTTTTATAAAGTTGAACATCCCAGCTCCAAGGAGCAATGATGGTGTATAGGTCAGCTTTTGGTTACTCTAACAAAATACCTGAGAAAGCTACTTCTGAAGGAAAGGGGTTTATCTAGGCTCATGGTTCTGGAGGTTCACAGTCCAAGTTTGGGTAGCTGCCAGCATATTTTGGCATCCAGTGATGGTGTTCTTGCTGGCAGAGTACTGAGGCAGTACAGAAATCACATGGCAAGAGGGAGTGTGCTGATGTCCATGACTGTGTGGTCTCTTAGGAAGCCACAAGGATTTAATCATGGGGCCTCTGCTCTAATGATCTCATCCAATCCAATCATTTCCCGAAGGCCCCACCTTCAGATACCATAGTTGGATTAAGTTTCCACCTTCTTGATTTCATACCACGAGACTTTGGGGACCAAGCCTTGAACACACGAGCCTTTGGGGGAACATTCACTATCCAAACTAATGTTCTGACATAGCAGATGAGTGCTTCACACATCAAATGCTCTCAACAAGTAATCATCCTACCATAATTCTTCCCGTTTTGTTTTGAAGAAAGCATGGCATAGTCCACAAACAGTTAACAGATTGTGAGATGGTGTTTTTGGCAAACTTGTCAGTAAAATCAATCACTAGTTTTTGTGAGGGCTGGTGCTATTGTGGGACAATTCACAGGGGCCACAAGAGGGAGTGTGAGAAAGACTGACAAGCACCTCTCCAATGCGGCTTATGTTCTAATGGCGGGGTGCAGGCCAAGAACAAGCAGAGATGCTACCTTCTGCTAGTAACAAGATTATGGAGATTGGAGCAGTGCAACAGACAGAATTGTGTCCCCTTATAATTCTTATGTTGAAATCTAACCTCTAATGTGATGGTATATGAAGATGAGGCTTTGGAAAACAATTAGGTTTAAATGAGGTCATGAGGGCAGGGCCCTCATGATGGAAATTAATGTCCTTATAAGAAAAGACACCACAGAACTCATTCTCTCTCCTCCTCATAAGGGTGCAACAAGAAGCTGGCTACCTGCCATCCAGGAAACCAAATCAACCAGCATCTTCATCTTGTATTTCCCAGCCTCTAGAATTGTGAGAAAAATAAATTCTTGTTGATTAAGCCACCCAGTCTGTGGTGTGTTAATCCTATGGCAGTCTGAGCTGACCAACAAACATCATTGAGTTACAGAGAACGCATGAGTGTGGGGAAGCCTCACTGAGGTATGGATTTTGCACAGACCTCATGAAGACAAAAAAAAAAAAAAAAACAGCTGGTCATACAAAGATGTGGGGGCAGGTAGAGGAACAAAGTGCCAAGGTCCTGGGCCTTTGGGGAACAATGTAGATGTTTTGGAAGAATGAAAAAAAGCCAGTGTGGCTGGAGCTGAGAGCTCTGGGGAAGGCTGATGACAGAGATAACCAGATCCTAAATCATGCAGTTGTATAGGCCGAGAGCAATTCCAGAAGAATGCAGAAGAAACTATTAATAGTGGCTATTTCTGGATGGTGGGAAGGCAAATGGGTTCAAGATATAAAATGAAAGCTATTTCTTTACCATCTACCCTCCTGACCCTTTGAATTTTTATTTTGAGAATACACTAATTTTATAATAAAGAAATGTTTTTCATAGATGCCTAAATATAAAATGACCCCAATATCACAGGATCACGCTTTCCAATAAAAATATCTAAAAAAATAGTTGGCCTACTCAAAACATAGCCTTAAGTACATAGCAGAAATAGTTAAATGTCTGTTTAAAATATTTAGGATATTACTTACCCACTTTTGAAAATTACATTTTTTTCTAGTCTCCTATTTAGGCAACAACTTAAGTCAAACTTTTCCATTTCTTGATGCACAAGGTCAGCTTCTAATAAACGACTTTTGCATCAGCTAAAAGTATTTTCCAAAAGATAATCTTTACTGATAGTGTGTGCTGCTTGACATACAGTTCCTTACAGCATCATGCACTCCATGTTAGGAGAGAGTTTTTTTGTTTTGTTTTGTTTCCTGTGTGTTTTTTCAGTCCCATAGGAACACGTAGGAGGGAAAATAATAACACCCCCACTTCAAAGATGACCCTGCGTGAATCTCCAGAGCCTATGAATAGGTTAGTTCGCATGGCAAAGGGGAATTAAAGTATGAGGGAGAATTAAGTTTGCTAACCAACCTTCATTAAATCAGCACAGGAGCCTAGATTATCCAGGTGCACCCAACGTAATCACAAGGGTTCTTGCATGTAGAAGAGGGAGGCACAAGGGTAGGTCAGAGTGATGCTTTATGAAAATGGTCCAGTTTGCTTTGAAGATGGAAGAGGATGCCGTCAGTCAAAGAATGAGGGTGGTCTCTAGAAGCCTGCAAATGTATTCATTCATGGAGACACAGACCAGCCTACACAAGGATTTTAATGTCTTCAGTCTTCAAACCTCCAGAACTGTGAATTATAGATTGTGTTGCTTTAAGTCACTCAGTGTATTACAGTATAAAGTGTTTTGTAATCAGTGTGTGGTCATTTGCCATGGAAAATTATGACAATGATACAGTGCATGGTCTTTATATTCTCCATCTTTAGTATATATCTCCACATTCTCCATCACTCAGTCAAGTGAGATTTAAAGGGCTTGCTTGAAACAATATGGGAGACACATTGTTGTGAAGTCATTCCTCCCAGGACTAATTGGTAAAATTTAGCTTTACCTCTCTCCTGCCATCTTGTTTTGCCAGATGATGCATATGTACCTAAAACTAGGTCATTTCAGCTAATACTCCATCTCCTCCCCCAAAAAGACTCTTGTTCAAAATAAAACAGTTGAGTATATAATGTAAGAAACTTCTGGCTGTTTTCAGAGGATGGTTTTGGAAGCAAATCTTACTTTAGAGTAGTTTTTACTACTCAAAGACCCCCAGAAAATCATGCTTGTTCCTCTCCTCTGGCTCTCTGGCCCTGTCTCTGTCACTGTGTTCACTGAATCCGGGGCTACCCTACTTTTACCAGTATGTCTCTGTTTGGGATGTCACAGCTTTACCTCCCAGAAAACCCTGAGCCCCTTAGTCTACTCATCACACCAAGAGCTGGGGGGGCTTTGGCTCAATCACTCAGAAAACAACATTTATGGAATGAAGAGGCCTCTCAGCCTCCACTAACACTCCCATTAATTCTTCCTGGATTTATCTGTGTACACACCAAAAACAGCTGGAACTTTCTCTCAAATAAGCAAAAAACACAAATTTCATTTTTGTTGAGCCACCCTCTGGACAGCCAGCTGGCCACGGCTATTTTAGAGCTTATTGTTTTCCACTGTGTAAGAATTATTTATGAGTGGCTCAATTTCCTCCTCTTGACTGTAAATTACTGGATATTGGGTCCAGTGTATCTTCTTTCCTATCTAGAACATTTACTGATGTTCCAGGCCTGTTGGAATTCATTGTTGCACTTTATCCTTAAAACCACCTAGGAATATAAGAATTAATACTTCCCCCCTCCATTTTACAGATAAATGAACAGACGTTCAAAGAAGAGAAATAACTTATATATAAAAGCATTTGCCCGGCCGGCGCTGCGGCTCACTTGGCTAATCCTCCGCCTGCGGCGCCGGCACCCCGGGTTCTAGTCCTGGTTGGGGCGCTGGATTCTGTCCCGGTTGCTCCTCTTCCAGTCCAGCTCTCTGCTATGGCCCGGGAAGGCAGTGGAGGATGGCCCAAGTGCTTGGACCCTGCACCCACATGGGAGACCAGGAGAAGCACCTGGCTCCTGGCTTCGGATCAGCTCAGCGCACCGGCCGTAGAAGCCACTTGGGGGGTGAACCAACGGAAGGAAGACCTTTCTCTCTCTCTCTCTCTCTCTCACTGTCTCTAAGTGTCTCTCTGTCTCTCTCTCTCACTGTCTAACTCTGCCTGGAAAAAAATAAAAATAAAAAATAAAAAAATAAAAGCATTTGCTCAGTAAATAGAAGAGCCCAGATTTGTACTGAAATTTGTCTTACTCCAAAACTAATTCTCATTGAATTATACCTAATGTGTGAAGATGGTAACCATCGTACCTAAGGGGGGAAAAAGATGAATTACAAGGGTCACAGGCATTTTGTGCTTATTACATACAGAGTTTAGCCCAGTATGTTTGGCATATGTTAGTCTGAACCACATGAAGCTGTCATTTATTAGATTAAAAATAGTCTTGTGTTGGAAATGTTTTCCATAACTCAATGGAATGTCTGGTGAACTGGAATTAACCATACTTGTTGAGATACAAGGGTAGTATGTATATTTATGGCATCTAAGAGTACTCTCTGGCCAGCGCCGCGGCTCACTAGGCTAATCCTCCCCCTTGCGGCACCGGCACACCGGGTTCTAGTCCCGGTCGGGGCACCGGATTCTGTCCCAGTTCCCCCTCTTCCAGGCCAGCTCTCTGCTGTGGCCCAAGAAGGCAGTGGAGGATGGCCCAAGTGCTTGGGGCCTGCACCCCATGGGAGACCAGGAGAAGCACCTGGTTCCTGCCTTCAGATCAGCATGATGCGCTGGCCGCGGCGGCCATTGGAAGGTGAACCAATGGCAAAGGAAGACCTTTCTTTCTGTCTCTCTCTCTCACTGTCCACTCTGCCTGTCCAAAAAAAAAAAAAAAAAAAGAAGAAGAAGAAGAAGAAGAAGAAGAAAAAGAGTACCCTCTGTAGTATATCTAGGTTTAAATTCTACCTCTGCCACTTGCTCACTTGCTAGCTATGTTATTTTGGGTAAGTCACTTAACCTCTCGGAGCCTTGATGTCTTCATTTGTAAAAAGAGGATAATAACATTACCTACTTTATGGGGTTGTTGTAAGGGTTAAAGGAGTCACTATGTGAAACTCACTAAATGGACTACATGACACCCACTAAGTGTTAACTATTGGTGCTGTAACAGCAATGATCCAATTCTGTACTAGGGAAGCTGGGTAAGTAGTTGAGAGGGGTGGGCTTTGTGGAGAACAACAGAGGAAAGCAGATCTGTGAGAATAACAAAGATCATAGAATGAGGCCATTTATTATGACCTTTTTGACCATTTCACAGACCACCTCTGTGGGACCCCAGAAATCGAGACTGGCAGAGATAATCCCCATTTGACCTTTCCCACCCACAGCCCCACATCAAGAGACCTAAGATCTCTTTATCATCTCCCCTTAGCTGTTGTCTGATAGGAGACACTCCAGAGCAGAGCAAAGACAGCCCAGTCACCAAAAGGAAGCACAGCCAACAGAGAATGAGTGTTTGGGTTGGTGACTTGCACAGGAGTTTGCCATCCTCCCAGTTTGCAAAATCTCGGGGGCTGGAGTAGCTGTGCAAGTGCCAGGGCTGGGAAGGACTGTGAGTTATCTAAGGTACATCATCATTTACCAGGGCAAAACCAAACAATGGTGCATTGCTTTCCTGGGGCTGCCTGAACAACTTAACCTAAATTAGGTGGCTTAAAAAGCCAAATTCATCTTTTTGCAGTTCTAGAAGACAGATGTCCAGGGCCATTGTTGTGGTACAGCAAGTTCAGCCACCACCTGCAGTGCTGGCATCCCCTATGGGCACCAGTTTGAGGCTCAGCTGCTCTACTTTCAATACAGCTCCCTGGGAAAGGACCTGAAGGTGGCCCAAGTGCTTGGGCCCCTGCCACCCATGTGGGAGACCTGGATGAAGCTCCTGGCTCCTGGTTTCAGCCTGGCCCAGCCCTGGCTATTGCGGCCATTAGGGGAATGAACTAGCAGATGGAAGACTTCTTTCTCGCCCTCTCTCTCTGTCTCTCTGTCTGTCTGTCTGTCTCTCTCTCTCTGTAACTCTACCTTTTAAATAAATAAAATAAATATTAAAAGAAGACAGACATCCAAAATCAAAAGGTGGCAAAGCTATTACCTCTTTGACAGCTCTAACACCCCTTCTTGCGTATTCTTAGTATCCAGTGGGGTTACCAGTAGTGCACATGTCTCTGTTTTCTCTTCTATAAAGACAATCATTGGATTAGGGGCGACTTTGATCTATATGACTTATCTTAATCACATTTTAAAAACTCTGTTTCCAAATAAAGTCACATTCCTTTTTATTATAAATTGATAAATTATAATTTTATATATTTATGAGATACAATGTGATGTTACTTGCATAGAATGTAGAATAATTCAATCAGTTTATTTGTCATATGATTCCTTGAATACTTACCCTGTTTTGTGATAAGTACATTTGAAACATGTCCCCAGTCCCCCACCCCTAGCCTCTGGGAACCACCATTCTACTCTCTACCTCTCTGAGTTTCATTGTTTTAGATTCTACATTCTCATGTAAGTGAGATCATGTGGTATTTGTCTTTCTATGCTGGCCTGTTTCACTTAGCATTATGTCCACGGTTCATCCACACTGCTGTAAATATCAAAATTTCCATCTTTTTAAAGGTTAAATAGCACTCCATTGGACACATACTTAATTCATCAATTAAGGCAGGTCACACACAAATATATTACATTGTCTTTATCTGTTGATTCTGTATCTTGGCTACTGTGAATAATGCTACAATGAACACAAGAGTACAGAGATACCTTAAACATGCTCATCTCAAATCCCTAAAATAAGGCCATTATCTCAGGTTCTGATAGACATGAAATTTGGGAGGACATTACTCATGCCAGTATGCATAACAAAAAACACCTTTTAAAAAGCAGCATTCAGCCGGCGCCGCGGCTTAGTAGGCTAATCCTCCACTTTGCGGTGCCGGCACACCGGGTTCTAGTCCAGGTTGCCCCTCTTCCAGGCCAGCTCTCTGCTGTGGCCCAGGAAGGCAGTGGAGGATGGCCCAAGTGCTTGGGCCCTGCACCCCATGGGAGACCAGGAGAAGCACCTGGCTCCTGCCTTCGGATCGGCACGGTGCGCTGGCCGCAGCAGCCATTGGAGGGTGAACCAACGGCAAAGGAAGACCTTTCTCTCTCTCTCTCTCTCTCACTGTCCACTCTGCCTGTCAAAAAAAAAAAAAAAGGCAACACATATCTTCCATTCACTTCCTTCTCCTTAGAAACAACCCTGCAGTCTGAGGCCTCAGCTGAGAGGGGGCAAGGCAATGTGGGACATGGAGAGATCCCAGAGCACAAAGGCTTAAACTACAAGGACCATAGTATTGTCATTTGTCAGGAGCCATACGCTAAAACAAAAAGCAGAGCACAAGTGGGACAACAGACAATGAAATCCACATCCAAACAAGGTATGTGAACTATGGAACTGGAAGATGATGATGAGACTTCCAGGAAGACCTGATACGAGTGCCTAGCAAGTACTAAGGAGATAAAGACACATCGCTACCTAATGGAATTGTGTCAGTGTATCAGTCTGTTTGCTGTCACTATAACTAAATACCTGAGGCTCAGTAACTCATAAAGAAACATAGTTGATTTCGCTCACAGTTTTTCAGGCTGAAGACCAAACAGCATGGTGCCAGCTCTGGTGAAGAGTCCCTTGACTCTGTCACACCATGGCTGATGGTGTCATGGCAGGAACAGGTGTGAGAGGAGAGCAATCACACGAAGGGACAAGCACCAGACAGAGATAGGAAGGGGCCAGTAATGACCTTCCACTGTGCCCTACCTCTTAAATGTCCCACCACCTAAATAAACATCACTACACTGAGGATGAAGGCTCCGCACGAGAATCTTTGGGGACTTACTCCACCCGTATCTGAAACCAAAGCAGTCTGCATGTGCATGTGCTTGCCTTGCTGGCTTTGTGCTCTAGCCACAAGTTGAGGGGAGGCATAGACACAGTGCAAAAGTAAAACTACACATTGGATAGAGAAGGCCACACACCTCAGTACACTATCAAAAACATGAGGGGCTGGCAGTGAAAGTATGCCACTTACGGAGTTTGTAGAAGAAAACCTCTCTTCTCAGTCTTAAAACCCGCTCCTGCTTCAAAACCTGCTGTAGTCTATCTACGTAGGCCACAAAAGAACTTCTAAGATCAACGCCATTCACAAAAGCTGCAAAAAAATTAATACCTTGGAATAAATTTAACCAAGTAAGTCAAAGATCTCTACAATGAAAATTACAAAACATTAAAGAAAGAAAAAGAAGAAGATACAAAACAATGGAAAAATCTGGGGCTAGCTCTGGCACAGGAGGTTAATCCTCCACCTGAGGACATTCCATATGGGCGCTGGTTCTAGTCCCGGTTACTCCACTTCTGATCCAGCTCTCTGCTGTGGCCTGGGAAAGCAGCAGAAGATGGCCCACATGCTTGGGCCCCTGCACCCATGCAGGAGACCTGAAAGAAGCTCCTACCTCCTGGCTTCGAGTCGGCTCAGCTCTGGCTGTTGCAGCCATTTGGGGAGTGAACCAACAGATGGAGACCTTTCTGTCTCTCCTTCTCACTGTCTGTAACTCTACCTCTCAAATAAATAAATAAATAAATAAATCTTTTTAAAAATGGAAACATCTTCTATGTTCATGGATTGGAAGCATCAGTATCAGGGGGGCCAGCGCTGTAGCGCAGCAGGTAAAGCCGCCGCCTGCAGTGCCAGCATCCCATATGGGTGCCGGTTCAAGTCCCAGTTGCTCCACTTCCTATCCAGCTCTCTGCTGTGGCCTGGGAAAGCAGTAGAAGATGGTCCAAGTCCTTGAGCCCTTGCACCTGTATGGGAGACCTGGAAGAAGCTCTTGGCTCCTGACTATGGATCAGCGCATCTCCGGCCATTGTGGCCAACTGGGGAGTGAACCAATGAATGGAAGACCTCTCTCTCTCTTTGCCTCTCCTTCTCTGAGTGTAACTCTGACTTTCAAATAAATAAATAAATCTTTTTAAAAAAAAAAAAAAGAATCAATATGATCAAAATGCCAATACTACAAAAAGCAATTTATAGATTCAATATTCAATCAAAATACCAAGGACATTCTTCTCAGATCTAGAAAAAATGATACTGAAATTCATATGGAAACACAAAAGACCCTGAATAGCTAAAGCAATCTCATACAACAAAAACAAAGCCAGAAGCATCAAAATACCATATTTCAATTGAAATAATAGAGATAAATTGAAAGATAAAGATAATTGAAAATGAATCTTGATGAAGAATGGGACGGAAGAGGGAGTGAGAGATGGGATAGTTGCAGGCGGGAGGGTGGTTATGAGGGGGAAAAGCCGCTACAATCCAAAAGTTGTACTTTAGAAATTTATATTTATTAAATAAAAGTAAAAAAAAAGACACACTATAAAACAGTTATAATCAAAACAGCCTGGTACTGGGGGAAAAAAAATGAGTGGACCAATGGAACAGACTAGAAACTCCAGAAATCAATCCACCCATCTACAACCAACTTATCTTTGACAAAGGAGCTAAAATCAGTCCCTGGAACAAGGACAGTCTCTTCAATAAATGGTGCTGGGAAAACTGGATCTCCAAGACCCTTACATTATATCTTACACAAAAATCCACTCAAAATGGATCAAATGCTTAAATCTATGACCCAGTACCATTGAATTATTAGAGAACATTGGGGAAATCCTACAAGATACTGGCATAGGCAAAGACTTCTTAGAAAAGACCCCAGAAGCAAAGGCAATCAAGGTCAATATTGACAGATGAGATTACACCAAATTGATAAGCTTCTGGACTGCAAAAGGAATACTCAGCAAAGTGAAGAGGCAACTGACAGAATGGGAGAAATTATTTGCAAACTATGCAACCAATAAAGGATTAAAAACCAGAATATATAAAGAGCTCATGAAACTCAACAACAACAAAACAAACAATCCTGTTAAGAAATGGGCAAAGGACTTGAACAGGCATTTTTCAAAAGAGGAACTCCAAATGGCCAACAGACGTATGAAAAAATGCTCAGGATCACTAGCCATCAGGGAAATGCAATTTAAACCGCAATGAGGTTTTACCTCACCAGCATTAGAATGGCTTTCATACAGAAATCAATAAATAACAAATTCTGGTGATGAGGTGGGGAAAAGGACCCTAACCCACTCTTAGTGTGAATGTAAACTGGTACAGCCACTGTGGAAGTCAGTATGGAGATACCTCAGAAATCTGAATATAGACCTACTATATGACCCAGCCATCTCACTCCTGGTAATTTACTCAAAGGAAATGAAATCAGCATGTGAAAGGGTTATTAGTACCCCCATGTTTGTTGCAGCTCAATTCACAATAGCTAAGATATAGAATCAACCCATATGTCCATCAACTGAAGACTGGATAAAGAAATTCTGAGATATGTACACTGTGGAATACTGTCATTTGCAACGAAATGGGTGAAACTGAAAAACATTATACTTAGTAAAATAAGTCAGTCCCAAAAAGGCAAATACCATATACTGTCCCTGATCTGTGGTAACTAATAGAGCACCTAAAAAGTAATATATAGAAGTGAAATTGACACTTTGACATGCAATGACTTTCAACAGCCCTTGTCTCAATTGTTGAGGAAGAGGTTTTTTTTCTTTTTTTTTTTCATATTGTTTGTTGAATTCTCTACTTAGTGTAGGGTTAATCTTTTATGTATAGAGTTAATTGAAAATAGATCTTAGTAAAAAATAATAATGGGAATAGGAGAGGGAGGAGGAAGAAGGGTAGAAGTGCAGGTAGAAGGGAGTGTAGTGTAGGAAGATTCACTACATTTCTAAATTTCTATATATGAAATGAATGAAGTTTGCATACCTTAAATAAAATATTTAATTTTCTAGAAAAAAATGCTTAATGTTATATATTTCCACTAAAAGAAAAGAAAATGATTCAGATGACTTATCTGTAGGTAGAACAAAATCAGCTTCTTCCGAGCAGTCTTCCGGTAACTTTCATTTAAAGCACCACCTAAAATAAGGTTTTCTTTTAGCATGGACTCAGGTTCCCTCCACATGTCTCCTCTACTACTCTGTACTTCTGGGCACATGTGCATAGTCCACACACACACACTTTCCCCTAGAAATCCATGTGTTAATCCTGACAATTTTTCATTTCTTACTATCATGCAAGATGGTAAATACCTCAATGGGGCACTTCCTGTCTGCTCTTTCCCATCATGTAGAACTGATTTTGTCCCCTCTTCCATGAACATGGAACCACCAACACTTTATTGCATTTTCTTACTTCTTGATCTGTCTCTACCTCTAGATTTGTATGTGCAGTGGGATCATGGATGGTGCCTTACTCATCTCTGTGTTCTCAGCTTTTACACAGCACCAGGCACAAAGTAGCACAGACAAGACGGCCCTGGATTGGGTACAGGGACAAAGATGGCCATGACAGAAGTGAAGGAAGGACTAACCAATGAATCCTCCAGAATATCAACCGTTATAGGGAGGGAAAAACAGGATCCAGCAAGGGAACCAAGAGGAAACAGAGAGAAAAATAGGAGGAGAATTAGGGCATGGGGTTGCAGGCAGACCAAAGGAGAGGAAGAAGGGGGAGCCCTAGTGACAGGAAGGAGACGTCCCATGGCAAAAGCAGCAGAGATGTCCTTCTGAGGTAAGGCTGAAGATAGGTCCAGGAAGCTGACATTTAGGACATCACAAATGACCTTACAAAGAGCAGTTTAGTGGTTACTTGGGAGTTGGTAGGAACACCAGATTGCAACAAAATAAAGAGCAAAAGAGAATTGAGACCACATGGGCAATGGGAACAGCTCTGATTTTCCCAATAGAAGAAGGAAAGCTGTCAGTCATCCAAAGGGAAGGAAAAGGTCCTTAGACCAGGAGAGCCCTGGATGTGTTCATGCATGCCCTTACCCAGCCCATAGGCTTCTATGAAGTGCTCAGACTTGGGGCAGGGCAAGGCTTGGGAAGTAAACACTTTGGCTGTGTTTGAGAGGCTCGGATTCACAGCATAACTCCTGATGGCTTCTGACTCGAGAGCACATGCTTCCCATCTCCAAGACACTTAGGTTAAGAGGAACAAGAAGAAATTTTGACCTCAAAGATGCTCATCTGCAGCCAAGATGGTCAAACTTTCCATCAGTTGAAACAGGGACAGAGTTCTGAATTTAAACTCTACCATGTCTCTGCCCTGCTTTAAACAGACCCACGCTGGCGAGCATCCACGTCTGCCTCATTTTTGGTTGTGATAGATGTAATTTTTCACATCACTAGAGCAAAATATTTTCTTTTGAAACTCTTCCCTTTTGGACCCTTTGGCTCTTGAAAACTTTAGAAAGTTCCGAGTGAGTGCAGGTTCCATCTGGAGGCTCTGAAGGCAGTGAACTTCTAAAAGGGCTGCAGTGCGGTGTGATGTGTCCCATGCTGGGTCTTTATGTTCCTTAGCTGATGGACCCCTGCCTTTGAGGAAATACTTCAGTCAGTTTTCTCCAAACAGCTTAGAATTAGTCATTTCTTCCCAATTGAGGAAATGTACTATTAAAGCAATCTCCTAAGTGATTACTGAAATTATTCTGATAGAACTATGAGAGCACATTATAGGCATGTTACCTAGCAACTGAAGGATATTCAGCCCCTTAAAAATTAAGATGGAAAAAATAAGAAGACATATTTCATTCAAACCCAGTTTTACAATGATCCATAAAAGCAACCAGAAAATCACCATGATAAATAAGGTAATGGCAACAAGATTAACTTCAATTATGTATGCGATGTCCTGCCCAGGCTCTTAAACAAGCATTAGCAGGAGCATGAGTTGCAGCCCCATCTTTCATGGCAGACCTGTCCACGGGTGGGCAGAGCTACAGATCTTTGGTGTGTGGCCACAGGAAAGTCTCTGATCACCCCTGAGCCTGAAGAATTCCCAGCATCCTCATCTCAGGCTTCTCTCTTTCTAAATCCTACTCTCTCTATAGTCTCCATAGACAATCCCTATGATCATTGTGTGGCTCCCCCTGAGGACCTCATCCATTCAGGGACTGTGGACTGGGTCTATTGCCAGCTTCATATACAGGGTGTCTAGGGAGCCCCGGTATTAGGGTCAATGTGGTGGGTTTTCTCTCCAGCAACTGTTTCATCAGGGGTGCCCTGGTCAAAAGGAAAGCAATGACACAGAGTGTGGCATTAATGCCACATCTGATGGACAAACAACTCAAAAGTCACGCTCACTGGGAGGATTGGTATAGCAAAGTGGTGGTCGGTGTACCTGGGTCTGTGTCTATGCAAATAGAATTGCTTAAGAACCTGCTTTGTGCTAGACAACGTACAAGATACATTTTCCTGAAATCCTCTCAATTGCCTAGAAAGCAAGCACTTTATACCTACTTGTAATACTTCTTAGTTGGAAATACAGGTCTTGCTAAGACTGGTTCCAGGACCTCCTACAGATATTTACATCCATGGATGCTAAAGTCCCTTTAAGAAAGTGGCATAGTGCATGCATTATTTATATGTAACATGTACACATCCTCCTATACACTTTAAATCATCTCCAGATCACTACTAACACCAAATACAGTGTAAATGCTGTACTTGTCTTACTGTATTGTTGAATCCATAGATGTGCAACCCACGGCTATAGAGGACTGATGACAACTATAGATTCACAGGAGGTAACAGAGAAACATACAGGAAAGTCCTATGTATCCTCCTTTCCCCCAGTGTTAACCTCTTCCACAACTTTAGCATCACCAATAAGAAATTGGCATAGGTATAATCCATAGACCTTACTCAGATTTCAAAGTTATATGGACCACACAGAATCTCACATTGGATTGTGAACCAACAGTGAAGGTCCTCATGGAAGTCAGTATTAGTAGGAGTTGAAGTCTGGGTTCATCTAACTGTAAGGTCTATGGGACAGAGGACGTGTCTGATGCTTCTATCATTAAACCCAGAAGTACTGTACAGTGGAAATAGTAACTGAGTAATTAGCAAAATCTCAACCTTAGTTTCCTAACCTGAAGGCCGAATGCTATTACAGTAGGAAGGGTTGAGTGGAAATTCCAGGAACTATCCTCCCTCTGAAGTCCCCACGTTCAGCCAAGATATAAAGGAAAAGAAAACTACTTAACTGGAGGAAATGCAGAAATCTGTGCCACCATCAGACACTCGAGAGACAATGGCATTTGCTCCCATCACGTCCTTAATAACTCACACTCTTGGCTGGCATGAAGGTCAGATAGATTGTGAAGAATGACCATAGACTATCTATCACAGGCAGAATCTGAAGATGACAACAACCACCACAGCTGCAATTCCCTTCGTAATGTCTTTGTCAGCAGAGTCAACACCGGCCTTCACCCCACTCCTGACCCCCAGGACTCTGTCACCTTTTACATGCATGTAGTTGGAGGGATTGTGATCGTTTTTGCTATCTCACAGAATCTCATGCTTCTGCATTATTTCGATGGCAGTACACTAACTGGTCTTGTGAAGCAGGTCATGTCAAGCACCCAACAAGGAGTCTAAGACGATACCTGCATGACAAAGATTAGGAGACAATCCCTATGACCATTTATTTATATGGACCTCTGATACTGATGTCTCTAAGGGTCCAGTGCAGTGGGCACATGGGGATTTCCCTCTAAAGGAAGAGCCAAGTTCCTGCACCTTGCACTACCTACCACAAAGAAAGAGGCATGACTTCTTTTTTTTTAAGATTTATTTATTTATTTATTTGAAAGTCAGAGTTACACAGAGAGAGAAGGAGAGACAGAGAGAGAGAGAGATAGAGAGAGAGAGAGAGAGAGGTCTGCCATCCACTGGTTCACTCCCCAATTGGTCACAACAGCTAGAGCTAGGCTGCTCCAAAGCCAGGAGCCTGGAGCTTCTTCTGGGTCTCCCATGTTGGTGCAGGAGCCCAAGCACTTAGGCCATCTTCCCCTACTTTCCCAGGCCATAGCAGAAAGTTGGATTGGAAGTGGAGCAGCCAGGACTCGAACTGGCCCCCATATGGGATGCTGGCACTGCAGGCGGCGGCTCTACCTGCTATGCCACAGCGCCAACTCCAGAGCATGACTTTTTAATGGTCTTTTGTTGTGGGAGGTGATATATACCCTGTGTTGGCATATGCTGCTATAATTCACTTACCAGACAACCCATAAGACTGGCAGTTTTGATAGGGGCAGAAATCAAGAAAGACTTATTCAGCGGGTTCAGGCTGTGCTACAAGCTGCCCTACCACTTAACTCTTATTACCAACAGACCCAACGGTATAGAAAATGTCTGTGGAGTCCCACTGGGATGACTGACAAGCCTCCACACCCTCCTCAGCTGACAACTGTTCTCCATGCTAAAAGCAGCCCATGTCTGGCCTTGGTAGAGGATTTACACCTTACCAGTGAACACCATGCTGACCACAGCCTAACCGTCCGCCATGCATAGCAATATTCTGTTACAAACTAGAAGTGGCAGGCAGAAGACCAGAGCTAAGCAGGTCCAGAAAACACAGGAAAACTACCCAACAGTTCCAACTGGCTGGCTCTGATTCCCAAGATTCCAGTTCCTGCTGCTTCACCACCTCCTCTTTAAGCCACACCTGTGGTTTCAGGGTGAGGCCAGTGTGTCCAGCTAGGAGGATATAAACTATAGTCCTTGTCTATGGATGAATCTGCATGGCTTGCTGGGGTTAGCCAGGAGTTGATGCCTACAGCACTATCCTGTACTCAGTGAGGGCCCTAAATCACAGTGATGAAGGAAAATTATCCTGGTATGTAGGACTTACCCTAGTGGTACATCTGGCCATATACTTCATATAGACAGATAAATGGCCTGGGTGCAAATATGTGATGACTCACCACAGCTAATAGTTTGGCTGCTGTTCAAAGACTTGGAGAGAATTGAAAAATTGGTGACAAGGAAGTCCGGGGTAGAGATGTGTGACATGCAGAATGAGCAAGGAGTATGACAACGTTCATAGCTCATGTGCGAGTCACCAGAGAGAGAGACCCCTGACGGGAGCTTCTCACTAATCACGGTGGAACAGATGGCCCGTTCAGCACCTGCCAGTAGGCATGTCACAGCATGGTCTTCTCTTTAGCACTACTAACCTGGTTACACCCATCCAGAGTACCCAACCTGCCAACAACAGAGGCAACACTGAGTCCCAGGATGATGTCCATCCTATGGAAAGGATAGCATCTGTCCTCCATGAAGAGATTCACACAAAGAGTATGAACTTTCCTCTCTTCTCTCAGCACTGCGGACGGGACATGCACAGTGCTTCATCTGTCCTCTAGCAGTCTCCATCTTCAGTTGTATAAATATATTCAGCCCAAATATTTTAAGAGAATTTTCACTTGCTCAATTGTAAACAAATATTTCTACAAGACAAAACTCAAATACATATCTTTATTTATGATTATCCTCAAGGTTTCACCAAATATAGAGGCTGCATATTTAAAGACCTTCTTTCAATATGAAATTTAGTGTTTTAATTAAAGTAGAAGCTCCATCAAAAAATGTTCTCACAATTCAATATATCTCAAGGGGAAAATAGAGTAAGCCAAAATTAACGTTTAACTATTGTTTGGGGGCCAGTGTTGTGGCGTAGTGGGCTAAGCCTCTGCCTGTGATGCCGGCATCCCATATGGATACCAGTTCATGTTTAGGCTGCTCCTCTTCTGATCCTGTTCTCTGCTTATGACCTGGGAAATCAGTAGAAGATGGCCCAAGTGATTGGGCCCCTGCATCCATGCAGGAAACCTGCAAAAAGCTCCTGGCTCCTGGCTTTGGATCAGCTCAGCTCCAGCCCTTGCAGCCATCTGGGGAGTGAACCAGTGAATGGAAGTCATTCCCTCTTTCTCTCCCTCTCTCTGTCTGTAACTCTACCTCTCAAAAATAAATAAATAAATATTGTCTGAGTCCTTATTGTGTCATTGTTTAATTTGTTCTCTCTTCCCCTTGCTTTTTATAAAGATAATTCTTAATGCATTCTTATTTGCAAGTTGCTTTTCTCAATAAATACCATTTACCAAAAGTTTCAAAAGCTGACGTTTGATTTGTTATCCTATAACTACTCTAATTCAAAACTGTCAACTGATTTGGAACCACATGCAACCGAAATATATCAGAACCACTTATAGAAAGTTCAATGCCACGGAGAAACACAAGGGTTGATTTATAAAGTCATCCTTCAAAGACTCAGGCAGAAACTAAAGTCATAGTTGGCAGCAAAGAGAGTAAATCAGTATCACATTTTGATGAATTAAAAAAAATACTTCATCACAGAAATTTTACAGCTCAATTACTGCAACTGTGATAATGGATAAATATTTGTAAATTTTGACAACAGCTTCTGTTTTGATTAACAAAATATTGCAGCTTATTTAGATGAAATTGTAAATTATGGGTTTATGATAATCAGTTACAAGTATGTGCTCCATAAGTTGCTCAATTTAGTAAAAGCAATTGGCTGGACCAAAGTTTGTATTTATTATGATCATTATAAAAATAAATAATTTTATCTCTAATGTTAACCTATATCTGAATTTTCTGTGGCATTTCCAATAACATTCCTTTCAACAGAATGAACCTTCCAAAAGCTTTATTTTGATTCCATGAAGCAGATGAAAAAACACAAATGTTATTGGAATGAACTGACTTTTATAATACTGACATGAATCAGTCTTCATTTAACTGTTTACAAAGCTCTTCTGCTATGGGCATGAAGATATGAATACCTATCATTTCATTTTCTATAAAGAAGCAAAAAAATTGGAATTGAAAATAAGCAAAATTAATCTAGAAGATCTTTTGTTTTACCTAAATGAAAAATCATGGTTGACTGAACATAAAGCACCTTCTGCAACCACAGCAGATAAATCCTCATTCTCAGAGGGCAGGCATTGTGGCGTAGCAGGTAAAGCCACCGCCCGTGATGCGGGCATCCCACATGGGCGCTGGTTTGAGACTCAGCTGCTCCACTTCCAATCCAGCTCCCTGCTAATGCACCTGGAAAAGCAGTGGGGGATGGTCCAAGTGCTTGGGTCCCTGAACCCATGTGGGAGACCCAGAGGAGGCTCCTGGTTCCTTACTTTGGTCTGGCCCAGCACCAGTAGCCATTGGGGAATGAACCAATGGATGGAAGATGTGTGTGTGTGTGTGTGTGTGTGTGTGTATCTCCCTCTCTCTGTAACTCTGCCTTTCAAATAAATAAAATAAATCTTTAAGAAAAATTATCATCTTGGAGCCGCATTGTGGCATAGCAGGTAAAGATGCCACCTGGGATACCAGCGTCCCATACGCTGGTTCAAGTCCCAGCTGCTCCACTTCCAATCCAGTTCCCTGCTAATGTGCCTGGGAAAGTGGCAGAAGATGTCACAAGTACTTTGGCCCCCTGCAACCACATGGGAGACCTGGAAGAAGCTCCTAGCACCTGACTACACCACTATCGCCATCTAGAGCGTGAACCAGCAGATGGAAGATCTCTCTGTGTGTGACTCTGCCTTTCAAATAAATCTAAAAAAATGACCATCCTTGGGCACAGACTCCTTAAAATAACTAAATTTTGAGGTAGATATCGATGCCTCTTCATGAGTTGTGTGTCTTCTGGTTTTCATGTAGTGAAGAATATCACTAGAGGCCCCGTGGTAGATGGCAGATGTTAATACAAATTTGGGGCAAGTTATACCTTTAATATCATCAACTTTCTTATGAAATTTATCACTTAATTTCTCATTAAGCCTAGACTGTAGTTTTTGCTACAAAAGAGCTTATCAAAAACAAGGGTTGGTGGTGTTGCATAGCCCATTAAGCTGCCACCTTCAATGCTGTATCGCATATCAGTGTGCTGGTTCAAGTCCTAGCTGCTTCATTTCTGATCCAGCTCTCTCTCTCTCTCTCTCTTTATTTCTCTCTCTCTGTCTCTTCCTCTCTATATATAAAACTCTGCCTTTCAAATAAATAAATAAATAAATCTTTTTTAAAAAATATATGAGGCAAGGGGAACTCTGCTTCAGTAAAAGAGACTTCAAAGACATAAGAGCAAAATATGATCTGAGGACTTTGTGTAAATTCTAGTTTGAAAAACCAACAATCAGAAGCCCTTTTTGACACAAGCAAAATGTTACAAAGTACAAGGAATTCTTGCTACTTTTGGTGTAACAGTTGTATTCTGTTATAAAGGAAAATGTTGTATTTTCAGAAATTCCCACTGAATTAAACAGTGATGAAATAGCATGATTTATTTATTTACATACTTACTTATTTATAAGAGGAAGAGACAAAGAGACTGAGGGTGAAGTGAACAGGCAGCGAGAACTCCCATCCATTGGCTAACGCCCCTGATGCCCATAATGGCCAGGACTGGGCCAGGCGAAAGCTGGGAGCTGGGCAATAAATCAGGTCTCCCACGTGACTGGCAAGAATCCAACTACCTGATCCATCACTGCTACCCCCAGGATGTGCATTATCAAGAAACTAGAGTCAGGAGCTGGAGCCAGAGCTGCGGTGGAATCCATGTGCTCCCATGTGGGGTGCAGGTTTCAACCCCTAGGCAAGACACCCACCCCAAGTAACATGCTTTCTGAGATTGGCTCTATACCTTAGCAGAGAAAACAGAACGGACAGATGATGTCAATGTGGCACAATCACAACACATCTGAAATCTGAGTGTCGGGCACATGGGGCATCATTACACCCTCTATTTCCTCTTTTATGCATATTTTAAAATTAAATTTTTAACTGTTGGACAAGGAAGGACCAAGAATGGATCCATGAAGGATGTGTTTCAAGCCATCCCTCTATTTTTTGACCAATCCATCAATCAATGCTTCTTGAGTATGGTTAACCAAACAGCAAGATTCTGTTTCTGATCAGCCCTAAAGGCATTCCGATCTGGCTGAAAAGCCCATGAGAGTATTTCAGGCATGGAAAGCCAAGACACTCTGGCAAAAAAAAAAAAAACTAAATGAAAGATCTCTGTGAGTGAGATCCCAGTGGAAAGAACAGGTCTTCAAAGAAGGAGGTACCTTTCTCTGAAGGGAGGAGAGAACCTCCACTTTGACTATGACCTTGTCTAAACAAGATAAGAGTCGGAGAACTCAAGGGGCTTCCAAAGCCTTGGAAACTCATGACTGGAGCATGGGGAGATTACTGATGCCATAAACAGGAGTGTCAATTTGTAAAGTCAACAACAGGAGTCACTGTGCACTTACTCCTCATGTAGGATCTCTGTCCTTAATGTGCTGTACATTGAGACTTAATGCTATAACAAGTACTCAAACAGTATATTTCACTTTGTGTTTCTATGGGGGTGCAAACTGTTGAAAGCTTTACTTAATGTATACTAAACTGATCTTCTGTAAAAAAAAAAAAAAAAGAAAAAAGAAGAAGAAGAAGAAATCATCAATTCCCAACTTGACTCTCACTGGGATTAAACATGACAATAGGTCTGATCTGATTTCATCATCATTTAAAAAATCATCTATTATTTTTCACTTTATGTTTCTGTGTGGGAGCAAACTGTTGAAATCTTTACTTAATGTATGCTAAGCTGATCTTCTGTATATAAAGAGAATCGAAAATGAATCTTGATGTGAATGGAAGGGGAAAGGGAGTGGGAGAGGGGAGGGTTGCGGGTGGGAGGGACGTTATGGGGGGGGGAGCCATTGTAATCCATAAGCCATACTTTGGAAATTTATATTCATTAAATAAAAGTTAAAAAAAAAAGATTCTGTTTCTGTTTTATCACCTACTGGAAGGGGTAGAAACCACACTTCCTTCCTTTTCTTCTTCCTACTGTTGTAGTTAAAATGTATTTTTTGCTATCTATTTTCATTCAGATAACTGGTTTTTAGCTGTCAGGTGTTCAGAGTAATTTATAACATCCACTTTGTCATTTATAAAGCCCAAGATCACTGGGACTATACCAAGTTCTCAGTGGTAGCTAGTTCTTTCTCTGTCTATTGATGTTTATGTATTTATGAGCCAGAAAGACAGACACAGAGAGCTCTCATCCCTATTTCATTCCCCCAAATACCTGGAACAGGTGGGACTGGGCCAGGCCTAAAGCCAGGAGATCAAAACTCAATCCAGTCTCCCACGTGGATGCCAGGGACCCAAGAACGAGTCATCACCTGCTGCCTCCCAGGGTGCACATTAGAAAGAGGCTGAAATCTGGAGCAAAGCCAGGACTTGAACCTGAGTACTCTGCTGTGGGATATGGGCATCCCAACCCAGGGTTTAACTACCACACGAAATGCCTGCTCGTGCTGCTCTTTCATGGGTTATTGGGGACTGACTGTTCAAGTTTAATTTTTAGAGGCTTCCTTCCATAGTCAACTCTTCCCTTTGACATCTCCAGACATAAGCTCCCATTACCTATTTCGTGACCTTTTCTTGTATGTTGAAAGGTGACTTACTTACAGGGAGGACCATAGATACCAGGTCAGCTGTCTTCCTTTTCCTGCATGGCCATTCCCCTTGATATTCTAGTAAATGTCACTTACTCCCTACCAGAGCTGTTTCTTTGGAATCTACTATTCCATGTGTCATTTGTGGCCCATGCCAGCATGATCATTTAGATATGATATTTGTCTAGGCACTTCTAAATCTTCAAATTTTACTATTTCTCATATTCTATGCATTTGTATAAAATCATCTGACGCCAGAAATATTTTTATACTTGGATTTTTTTTGACAGGCAGAGTGGACAGTGAGAGAGAGAGACAGAGAGAAAGGTCTTCCTTTTTTCTGTTGGTTCATCCCCCAGTGGCTGCTGCAGTCAGCGCACCGCACTGATCTGAAGCCAGGAGCCAGGTGCTTCTCCTGGTCTCCCATGCGGGTACAGGACCCAAGCACTTGGGCCATGCCCCACTGCACTCCCGGGCTACAGCAGAGAGCTGGACTGGAAGAGGAGCAACCTGGACAGAATCCGGTACCCTGACCAGGACTAGAACCTGGGGTGCCGGTGCCACAGGCGGAGGATTAGCCTATTGAGCCGCAGCGCCAGCCTATCCTTGTTTTTTTTTTTTTTTATCTCTGAAGGCACAGCCATCTTCTCTGATTTCAGTCTTCTTTCTTCTGAAAGCACCCAGCAGGGGCAAGTGTTTGGTAGTGATTAAGTATCCACTTGGGAAGCCATGACACACATGTCAGTGTGTCTGGGTTCCAGTCCCAGCTCCATTCTCCATTCCAGTTCCCTGCTAATACACCCCCTGGGAGGCAGCAGATTATGGTTCAAGTATTTGAGTCCCTGCCACACACATAAGAGACCCAGACAGAGTTCTAGACTTTTGGCTTCAGCATATCCAGCTCTGGTTGTTGCACACATTGGGAGAATGAACCAGTGGATGGGAGATCACTCTCTGTCTCTCCACCTTTCAATTAAGATGAAAATAAGTAAGTTAATTAAAGGAAAAAAATAAAGCCCCCAACAGACTTCTGGATCCATAACAGATACTGCATGCATATTTTTTAACAAATGAATGAATGAAAGTGTCATAAATTCCCACTATTCTGAAGCATCCTAGATTAGAAGAATTTTCCATCCCTCTGCAGGAAATGCTGATTTAAAGCAAGTAGAATCCAGTTGCCAACCTCCCATCAAATAGTCTTCCCAATCTAGAGAGATGCATTTGATTCTTTAGCAGGATCTTGCCCACTTCACCCCTCATTTTAAAAGTCAAAATTCAGAAAACTAGAGTACTATTGGCTGTGTAACCTGGTCAAGCAGCTGAGCTTCTCTGTATCCCAGTTGAGGAGCCATAGAAACATAAACACTATCTACCTCCTAGAAAATAAAATGAGAATGTATATAAAGCAATTTAAAACAATGCCTGACAAATAGTGATTTTTCAATAGATGTTAGCACATATTATTTATTACTCAAGTCACTGCTTTGACACTTGGTCGTTTTAGACTCCAACTGACATTGAATTTTTTCCTTTTATTGGCAAAGAGGTGTTAAGATAATGGGAACAAAAGATCCAAATACAGAATACGAATGCTGCATTAGCAGAATTCCGGGACATGTGCCAATAGACCAGCAGGCATTTTATCCCTATTAAAAAACCTGCTAATCTACAGAGTGATTTGTGCAAGCTGTCTCAGGCCACAGCTGCAGGTCGGTCCTCCACATTTAAAGGTTATGGGAGAACCAGGACACCCTGCCCACTCAGTAGTCAGGAGAACAAGTAAAGAGCAAATGAGTTGGAAGCCCAGAAGAAAGCATTTAATTGTGTCAGATGAAGAATTCAATCACCCCTTTCCTGGATGTTATTTTCTAGGATAGTAAGGACTGTTAGAAGATGTTGCATGAAAAATTCAACTGCCAACAATGAAAATTTTTGCTATGCATATAAACAAAATGTGTAGAAAGGTTTCCCTCCAGAAATGGGGCTAAAAGTCCTCAGAATCATTGAGCACTGGAACTGAAACAGGCCTTAGATGTCATCTCGTTCATCTCCTTCACTTTCAAGAAGAGGAAACTGAGTCCCAGAGACAAGCGTGCTTGACCAGGCCCAAGTCTTTCCTTTTCCCACTCTAAGCAGCCACTGCTGGGTCAGTCAGATGCATACTCAAATCACAGGACAGGCAGATACCTTATCAATTTTTTGTCTGTCCTAATAGACAAAAAAAAAAATCCTTCACAATATTTGGGGGAATGAAATGTAAAAATATGGAAAAAATGGGAAGCTGCATCTGAACATCACCCAACACGAATGCTGCAATACAAAACGACTCCTATAATTTTCATACGTATCCTGAAGTATATAGTTTCCAGTGGGCTTGTCTCTTGATTCGCCAAGATAATCTCAGTGGACTCCAAATTACCATAATCATTCCCAGTGTTCTTTATTGCTTTAAAAATCCTAGCCAGAGCATTTTTTCACTGTGCATGACCCCTACCAAGTCTGGCAGCTAAGAAGGGGGCTATGAAGAGGGGTGAAACAGAAGATATAATGGATTTCTTAAAGACACAGTCATTATATATAAGCCACGTCTTTCAAAGGGGTTTAAATGTCTGATGGACGGGTGGGTGGGTGCATCAGTGTGTTCAAGAATTTTTGAGAGGTTCTATAGTACACTGACCAAGAGCGCAATCTCTGGAGCTAGAACGTCTTAGCTTATATCTGAGCGCCCCCTATTCGCCAACTGTGTGGTCTTGGGCAAGGGAATTAATCTCTAAGCACCTCAGTCTCATCTGTAAAATAGACACATAAGAATCTGGCTCAAATAATTGTTGCAAGGATGAAATAACTGGGTTAATACACACAACTTGAGGAATATTTTCTGGCACACAGCAAACAGGGACTTAAACCTTAAATACCACCATCAAGAGATCACTCATCTGGCAATGACAGCTCTCTGGAAAAAGGCCAAAGTAAGCTTCCCAGAAAACCTGGGCACTAAAGCTTGGATTTTAAATCATAGACAAGTCTCATTTGATTGCACACTAAATTCTAATCTGTCTATGTGGTCTCCCTGTAGAGCAACTTAGAAGTAACAAGTCTTCCTCCAGATGCCAGCCTCAGGAACAGCGCCACAGACGTCCCTGCAAGCTATTTTTGTGGAACACCTACTGTTTCCATGACAAAGCACGCAAGATAGTTGTGGTACCTCAGGAAGCACATTCTGTAGAGAAAATGCTTAGGTGACTACACAAGAGTTAAAGAAGTAAGGGTGCCAGCGCTGTAGCACAGTGGATTAAAGCCCTGCCATGAAGCGCCGGCATTCCATTTGGGTGCCAGTTCTAGTCCCAGCTGCTCCTCTTCCGATCCAGCTCTCTGCTAATGGTCTGGGAAAGCAGTGGAAGATGGCCCATGTCACTGGGCCGCTGCACCCACATGGGAAACTCAGAAGAAGCTCCTGGCTCCTGGCTTCGGATCAGTGCAGCTCCGGCCACTGCAGCCATCTGGGGAGTGAACCAGTGGATGGAAGACCTTTCTCTCTCTGTCTCTACCTCTCTCGGTAACTCTGTCTTTTAAATAAAAATAAAATAAATCTTTAAAAAAAAAAAAAGAAGTAAATGCAAGAAAAGCAGTAGGTTGGGTGTGATCATGGTTAACAAGGCAATACAGAGAAGCAATTGTCATTTTAGGGTGCAGGGAAGTAGAGAGGTTGCAGGCCATGGCAGACAAGAAGCTACAGCTGTCAATACACAGTTAAGGGGACTGGCGCTATGGCATAGCACGGAAGGCTGCCGCCTGCAGTGCCAGCCTCCCATACGGGTGCCCATTCAAGTGCAGCTGCTCCACTTCTGATCCAGCTCTCTGCTATGGCCTGGGAAAACAATAGAAGATGGCCCAAGTCCTTGGGCCCCTGCACCCGCATGGGAGACCTGGAAGAAGCAGCCATTTGGGGAGTGAATCGGTGGCTGGAAGACCTCTCTCTCTCTCTCTGCCTCTGCCTCTCTGTAACTTTGACTTTGTAATAAATAAATTTTTAAATACACAGTTAGGAGGGACTCTCCCCACACACACTCCTAGATTAATTACCACTATGCTGCCAAAAAATAAAAATTCTTTGTAGAGGCAGACATACTTAGACAAATTTCCATAGAAATCAAGCATAAACCCACAACCATTAAACTCAGCATCACAGACAGGGCTGCACTGAGTCACCACTGGGCTCCTTTAGGGCTCAGTCTCCTTGAGAGGAGCAGCTGGGCCTCTGTGAGCAGCAGGATTTCTTCCAACTCTCAGAGCTGTGAGGCCCTGTCTGTAACTTAGGCCATCAGCCTGCCCTGCTGAGGCCTGTGAGTATGCGCATTTTCCAAACTGTTGACTCATTCCTTTAATAACTTGTAATGCCGATGTACCCAGCACAGTCTGCACAGTAATTTATGACTGAGTGGGAAGCAGAGATAGGTAGGATGAGTCAACTGTCCCAAGGCCCACTTCTATTGGCTGAGTCTGGATCGCCGAGGGATTCTGTGAAGATTTAAACCTCGTACTGAACATGAATACTTTTACCTACTTGTCCTCCCACGATTCAGCCACTTCATAAAGATCAGCCAATCTGCCGAGCCTGCAGAGAGCAGACAATGAGAGAGATGACAATAGTCATTTCCCTACTGAGTGGTTGACAAGAACTAACCAGAATCAGCCCCTAGAGGGGCACTCTTAGGACTGGCCCTGCCATCTTCGTGATCCCAGTCTCCTTTCTTTTATATATATTCAGGAGGCAGAGTTACAGAGAGAGGGACAGACAGAGAAAGAGAGAGAAAGATCAGGTCTCTCACATGGGTGGCAGGGGCCCAAGCACTGGAGCCATCTTCTGCTGCTTCCCCAGGGGCATTAGCAGGGAGCTGGATAGGAAGTGGAGCAGCCAGGACTTGAATCTGCACTCATATGGGATGCCAGCACTGCAGGTGGAGGCTTAATCCATTGGAACAAAAGGGTCTTCTAGAGGTGCAGCCAAGACTGATCTCTCCCCACCCTAAATTACTCAGGAAGAGCAGTTCATCTCCTCCAGTTCCCTCCACCCCACACAGGTTGATTCCATTTCTAACTGACCTCAAGGCCAAGTTTCAAGGCACCAGCGGTATCTGCAGGGGGATGTTTCCCAGGCCAGTGGTCTCAAAGGAGAACATCTGCCCAGCAGGGAGGACCTTCCTGGATAGACTAGCCTTGGACTCTGATCACCCAGAGCCATGGGCCATGGCTGATCTTCATCACATTCCTACCAGCTCATGGTCAGTTTTACACTTGGCCTCATGTCAGACTGTAGACCCAAGCTAACGAGTAGTCTTTCTGGTCCAAGGGCTAGATGGCTCCCTCGTGCCTTATAGAAGGAGGCTGGGGGGGCTGGCATTGTGGCTCGGTGAGCCATTTGAGTATGTAAATATCAAGCCAAGATCAGAACTGGAGAAGTTGTTGAGATTTTGCTGTGATTCTTAGGACTGAAACACATCGTGTACGTGCAAAGCACACCTATTACTCTACACATATAGTTGCCATTGGAGAAACTGTATGAGTATTTCATTTTATGATTTAAATGAATTGAGTTTCCTTGGTGTAAGGAAACTGCTGTTTATTCTTGAGGTGAGGTGTGTGCTTTTGCTTGATAAGAGGTTGTTAGCCGAACTGCAGATGGGGCTGGGAAAATAGATGAGATGCTCTTAAGAGAGATCATGAAAGCCCAAGCAGCAATTATATAGCTTGAAAAATCCAGAAGGGGGTCTTAACTCTGCAGTTCGGATTGGACTGCTCCTGCAACCAGAAGCCGCAGCTCCGAGAGCCTTGGATAACCTCGAAGGTGCGTGTTCTCACCAGGGACATCACCACAATGGCTGACAGCTTCCTAGGTTGTGTGCATTAATCAAGGGAGCAAGAGTCTTGAAAGACAAAGAGACAATCCCTTGGCAAAGACCCTAGAACACCCTGTTTGGTTCCAGGGCTATGGACAGTGACTGAGGGAGAAAAAGAACTTGAGAGAGGGTTTCTGAGCGAACTCTGGAATTTCAGCTTGGAATCACTGAGAAGTAAGTGGCACACTCTTTGAGGGATATTGAGTTCCAGCTAGCTGGATGAAGGTTATAGCAAAACTTATACCAACTCTGTTGACTTTGAAAAGACACATGTTGGGGCTGGTGCTGTGGCGTAGCGGGTAAAGCCACCACCTGCAGTGCCAGCATCCCATATGGGCACCTGTTTGAGTCCCAGCTGCTCCACTTCCGATCTAGCTCTCTGCTATGGCCTTGGAAAGCAGTAGAAGATGGCCCACGTCGTTGGGCCTCTGCACCTGCGTGGGAGACCTGGAGAAAGCTCCAGGCTCCTGGCTTCAGATCAGCTCAGCTCCAGCCATTGCAGCCATCTGGGGAGTGAACCAGTGGATGATGGAAGACTCTCTCTCTCTCTCTCTCTCTCTCTCTCTCTCTCTCTCTCTCTCCACCACCCCCGCTTCTGGCTCTCTGTAACTCTGCCTTTCAAATAAATAAATAAATCTTAAAAAAATGCATGTCTTCAGAGAACTATTCTATTCCCAGCTCGATTACTAATAGATATTGTTTTAGTTACTTGAGTTTGATTTTTAGTTATTCCCTGTTGGGATCTGTCCACTTGTCCTGGAGACATTGGTGAAAGAGAAGGAACAATAGGAGTCTGTCACCCTGGAAATATTGTTCAAAAGGAAACAATAGAATGGGGAGTATGAATACAAGAGCCGTGCAACAGGAAAATCAAGGTAGAAACACTAGAGGGAACTGTCTCAGCTTGGATTCTCCTAGAGACAGACCCTGAGGCAAGTACTGGAGCACAAGCAGTTTATTAGGAAGTCAGAAACAATTGCAAGAAGCAGGAAGTGATACAGGGAAAGCAAGCAGCTAATAAAGGGTGGATCTGAAACAGTACACAGCGAGAGCTCAACCCCACGGGGAAACTCAGAGAAACGGTGCCGATTACATGCCTCAAAGCTGTTCTACCCAGCAAACAAGGGAGCTGGAGTGGGTAGATACTACACCGCTTCTGTCTGTCATTGGCTGAGGGCTGAGCCTACTTAATTCCCCAGTGCTTCCAGCTTGCTGAGCAAGCAAGCCGAGCAGCCTTTGGCACTTGCAGACGGAGCTCTCTAGTGCAGAGAAGTAGATACATGGGGTTCAAAGTCACCCAAAACACACTGAAATGATTGGGTCCCAGATACGTGAGCAGGGCACAAACAGAATCCCTTGAACTACCCATAGCTGTACTTTTAAAATTCACTCTCTGGCTAATGTAATTACAAGGAGGTCACTGGTCACAGCTTTCTAAAGAAAAGGCTTACAACAGGAAGCTGTAGCCCTTCTGCAGCAGTTGCCCACAGGCTGTAACATATTTTTTTACCTCTAAAATCCATCCTATATCCTCCTCACCCTCAGGCAACACTTCTGATCTAGGTTGTTTGCCCAGCTTGCCCAGGTAGGTGGTTTAACTAATGAGGTAACCCAGACCTTCATCCCTAGTACGTCAAGGTCATTGGTCATCATACCATTGTCAGGCTATGGCCATTTCATCTGACCATTGTGGGTTATTTTTAATAATGCAATCACCATGAGGCAACTCAGTGAATTTCAGATATACTTACCTTTGCCCCCATTATGGATCACTATTCTCTCTCACAATAATTAGGATTGGTTGCTCTTGTCAATCAGGAAATCTCTTCGTTTTGCCTGCTGATATACTTTCATGGAGAATCCAAGGTGACCAGGTAGCACCCATAACTTTAGGTTTAGTAGAACCTCTATTGCATCCCGTGGTAGAACATCTCTAACCTGGGACCAGGACCTGTAATCCTGCTGATCCCAGGAGCTGGATTTCCCAAATTCCTCAGATGAACCCCTGGAAGTAATGATGAATTCCACCTTTTAGAAAAATTGCACTGTAGCACAGTCATTGGTTTAAAGTATTTACTCCTTCTGGAAGGAGAAAATACTTTTACGCCAACCTCTTTGGGTGTCATCTCAAATGTTCCATTAGGTTGGTTGCTTCCATCAATATGGACTACGGTAAAACCAGTGAATCTCAAAGTCATGTGTTCATTATTATCCTCCTTCACTCTAGAGTGGGCCTCTTGGTCCGAGCTACATCAGCTTTGCAATGAGTTTCATATTGTTAGGCCCATGTAGAGTCTCTATCTCCTCTCCATGACTACTATGTACATAAACCCATTAAGAAAGAATGCAATTGAAGCTACCACTTGACTAAATTTACACTAGCCCACAGTCAGATGAATTAAATGGGTCTACAGTCTAATTTCTACCATCCCATCAAGATGAAAGCCTTTTTAGGGATGTATTTATTTATTTGAAATGCAGAGTTACAGAAAGAGAGAGAGTGAGATCTTCCATCTGGTAGTTCCACTCCCCAAATGACCACAGTGTCTAGGGCTGGACCAGGCTAAAGCCTGGAACTATATCCAAGTCTCCCATGTTAGTGGTGGTGGCTAAAGTATTCAGGCCTTTCTCCACTGCTTTCCCAAGCATATTAGTAGGGAGCTGGATCAAAAGTGGAAGAGTCAGGACTGACACGCATATGGGATGCTGGTGTTACAGGTCCTGGTTTAACTCCCTGTGCCTCAATGCCAGTCCCCATCAGGATGAAATTTTGATTTTGACTTAATATCTGAGCTGGAGATACTGGAATTTGGAAACAGTGTAGCCTCAGAATACCCCTCTTAGCCTTCTTTTTGGGTCAGAGGTAAGAAAACCTATCTAAGTGTTATTCTGCCAATGTATTTATTTATATCACACTAAGGAACCAGGGAGATGACCACTGGTGAGACAGTGGACTCTGGGCTAACTGATATGGACATAGATTCTATCACCTGATTTCCAAATGTCTCAAATCTAACAGGGCAGCTATGATGACATACTGGATTTTCTGGTATTATGGTTCATATTACCTAGGAAACGGGCTTTAAGAAAGTCACCTGGGTATAAGAAACATATCAGGGACTGATCTTGAAAACAATAGTATGATGGAATGAGGACACAGAGCTGGGCAGGAGAAGAAGTTGAACTATAAGGAGCTGTAAAGCTGGGATAGCTTTCATAGATGTTACAGATCAAGTATAGTTGGCCTGAGCTTTGTACCACCACCGTGACCAACAATTAAACGTGGGCCTCTTCTAGGGCTTCTGCCTTCATAGGCTAACGCTCCCAGCAGCTAGGAAATTGTGTCTTTCAATCCTCGAGGGGAAGGCACATAGGGGTGAGAAGATGGTATCCACTCTTGACCAGCCTTTGTATTGCTTGTACAAACATGATTTGTATAATAAGTTTACCCACCTCTGGGAATAGCTCCTTCAGGATTCTGAATGCTGGTAGGACAAACTGCAGCCCCAACTCCTGCAGGTGAACTCAAGTCACAACTGCTCTTCATCATCTTCCTCTAGTAGCCATCCCACATTTCCCTCACCCTAGGTCAGCACACCTGCTCTTCTAGTGATTTACCTGGTACAGTGAGTCAGAAGTCCACCCCCAGCTGGTCTGTGTCCCTGGCCATGACGACTTTGACTTCTCAGGCCACGGCAGCTGCCTTATCCACTTACTATGGAAATCAGGCCAGCTCTGCCAGGTGTAGAGCCCATCCTGGAAGTGCTGCAGGAGCCCTTTCTGCTCTGGATGTCACTCAAGGCTGGAAGCTTCCCCTATCCCTCAGCAAACTGGTCAGAGTATCATGCTCCAGTGTGAAACATTCCGTCTTCATAAACTCAAAGGCCACCAAAGCTTTGTGCTTCCCTTCTACTAAGGATACAAGAAGAAATAATCTGTCCTTTATTTTGGCGGTATATCCCAGCCTGCCTCTGATCACCGGAAGTGATCAACTTCATTGACAAACCGGCCCTTGGAAACTTTAATGGGTTTCTTCCCCACCCCCACCCCGAAATGCATTCATCTTACCAAAGCCTCCAACAATTTGCCATTTCCTGCTCATCAGTTCAATTAGCATAATCCCATTACTAAAGTAAACCAATAGAATCTTTTTCAGAATTTCCAGATGGTCTGGGTCCCTTGGTATTATAATGTGACAAGCAGCATGAGTTAACGTGAACCCAGAAAAAGGTTGCTTGTCTCATATGAATGCAAACTGCTTCTGGTCCTCTTTCCTGGAAAGGAGAGGGATGGACAACACATTTGCCAGATGAATGGCCTTATCCATGAGCCAGGGGCCACATTAACTTACTCAAGTAATGATACAACTAATAGCAGCTGCAATTAGGGCTTAGAAGGAGTCCATTCCTAGAATCCATCTGGCTTCGTAGAAGGTGAACTAGTTAACCACATGGACATGTGAAAGGTGTGAGCACCCATGTATCCCTTAGATCTTTTTTGTTTTAAATATTTATTGATTTATTTGAAAGGCAGAGTTACAGAGGCATATATACAGAGAGAGGGAGGTCTTCCATCCACTGGTTCACTCCCTAAATAGCCACAGCACCGGAGCTGGGTCCATCCGAAGCCAAGAGCCTGCAGCTTCTTCCAGGTCTCCCACATGGGCAAGGGTTCAAGGATTTGTGGTATCTTCTACTGCTGTCCCAGGCCATAGCAGAGGACTGGATCAGAAATGGAGCAGCCAGGACTTGAACCAGTGCCCATATGGGATGCCAGCACTACAGGCAGTGTCTTTACCTGCTACAACTCAGCTCTGGCCCCTCCCTTAGATCTTTAAGAGTGTTACTGATCTCTACCATTCACCCCAAGACACAGTATGTTTTTTTTTTATTTTACTGTCTTTGGGAGGAGGATGAAAATTGAGAAGGCTTCCTCATCATACAAGTTCTCGTAGCATGGTTCTAGGCTCAAATGTGGGAATTCTTTCAACTATCAAGGATAACCATCAGATAAGAGGTTGGGTCTTATGGAAAAACTGTGAAATGAATCTGAACCAAGACTATTTATTATCTAATCTTCGTATGTCCCCCAGCATCACAGGGCAAGCATGGTGACTCCTCAGCCACAGGTACTAGTCATACAAACCAAATGTCCAACAATCCTTAAAATGCCTGGGCATTCCCCTTTCTCCAGCGTACAATTACCCATGTTCATAATCATATGTCCCTTTGGGGAAGGACTGTGCATTAGCTTTTTGTCACTACAGTGAATGCTTGAGGCAACTACCTTTATAAAGAGAAAAGTTTCATCTAATTCACGGTTTTGGAGGGTCAAGCCCAAGATCAGCAGTCCCATCGGTTGAACGTCTGTAGAGGGCGGTGGATGCCAATGGCAAAGCACACACACAGGAAGGGCCCCATGGTAAGCCATGAAGCAGAGAGCTGCTGGGCCTAAACTAGGCTTTTATAACAACTCCTTCATGAGAATCCCCTTCCAAGGACGTGCCCCAGTGATCTAAGGATTTCCCATTAGATCTACCTCTTCATGGTTCCACTATCTCTTAATATTGCCACAGTAGGGATGAAATCTGTAACACTCAGGCCAAGGAGTGACACCCAAACTATGTCTAAACCATAGCTGACTGGGAGACTAATTACCATTTGCTGTTACATTGCAGGGTTGTTCCTCCTGGAGACAGGCTTTCCTTCAGTGGATGGAATCTGGGCCTGAAAATGGGTTCAAGTGAGGAAAAGGCACAGAATTACAATAGCTTATTAAGAAGATGCCTTCAGCCTCATGGTAATCTACCCCTGATGGATTTTGCTTTCTGGCAGCTTATCTCTCTTGCCCTAGGACACCATGTGCCATTACTCCTCTCCATCGCTTTCTGCATATCATGCCTGCAAGGCAGCCACCCCAACTGTGTTGCTCATTAAGAACATTGTGCCATCTGGCTGCTATTACGTAGGATTTGATCTTCCCCATTGCAGTCAGGGAGCCCGGTGCTGGAACAGAGCCACCTACCACCACGGCTGGTGCTCCTCAGCAGTGCGTTCCTTAGCTCTTCCGTAAGCTTAATGTCCTCTGAGCCCTCCTGGGAAGCAGAGCAGGCTGGTGGGTTTTCTACCAACATGTAGCATAGCAGCTTTTTCACATCTGCTTCTCTAAGTCTTTCAGTCTTAGAAAATGGAAGAAGTCTGCTGTCTTCCATGAAAATTTTGTCATTTCTACTTCACTTTGTGAGCCATCACTTTTTCCAAGTATCATCCTAGCAGTATGTTAAAGTATTACACGCTGTAATCTGAGACAACACTACCAGATCAGTATATTCTCCTTCTTCAAGCTTGTTTTCTAGGCACACACAGGCTCTCTTGACCCCTGTCAATAAATGTTGCCAGGGCCGGTGCTGTGGCACGGTTGGTTAATCCTCCGCCTGTGGTGCCAGCATCCCATATGGGCACCGGTTCTAGTCCCAGCTGCTCCTCTTCCAATCCAGCTCTACTGCCTGGGATAACAATAGAAGATGGCCCAAGTGCTTGGACCCCTGCACCCACATGGGAGACCAGGAAGAAGCACCTGGTTCCTAACTTCAGATCGGCACAGCTCTGGCCGTTGCAGCCACTTGGGGAGTGAACCAGGAGACGGAAGACCTTTCTCTCTGTCTCTTTCTCTCACTGTCTGTAACTCTACCTCCCAAATAAATAAATAAATAAATAAAATCTTAAAAAAATAAATAAATGTTGCCTAGACCTGCAGCTCCTTTGGGAAGTACCTTTCCTCCTTAAACTGATCTGACAGTTTTGCAGTCGGATTCTCATGTAACTTGAATGATTATTTGTCTGATGACCTGGAGGGAGGTGGTAATGCATCCTGAGAGAGGTATACGAGAGTCTTCAAAATGTTCATGGGACATGGGATTGAAATACAATGCCCATGTTCCATGAACATCGTGAAGACTCCTCGTATGTTGTACGTTTAAGCAAGGGAAGTGCTAGCCTTTAACACAGAGTAGTGGGGCCAGAGGTTCAGGGAGATGTGCAGATTCAATATTCTCAAGGGCACCAATCTAGATGTTCCCATCTCAAGCCTGAGGGTCTTTTTTTTCCCCACAGGCAGAGATAGTCAGTGAGAGAGAGAGACAGAGAGAAAGGTCTTCCTTCCATTGGTTCATCCCCCCAAACGGCCGCCACGGCTGGCGCGCTGCGCCGATCCGAAGCCAGAAGCTAGGTGCTTCCTCCTGGTCTCCCATGCGGGTGCAGGGCCCAAGCACTTGGGCCATCCTCCACTGCCTTCCCAGGCCACAGCAGAGAGCTGGACTGGAAGAGGGGCAACCAGGACAGAACCTGCGCCCCAACCGAGACTAGAACCTGGAGTGCCGGCACCACAGGCAGAGGATTAGCCTAGTGAGCCATGGCACCGGCCAGGCCTGAGGGTCTTAACTTGGATCCTGGCGTTGGTGCACCAGAGGTGTTGCTCCCACTAATGCATCTCTGGCATATGTCCCATCTCATCTTGTCACAAGTAGAAGTTTTGACAATTACACCATTAAAGCCTGACGTGAGCTCTCCACTCCTAATCCACCAGTGATGGGCTTCTCATTGCCAACTAACCAAAGCACAATCCAGATCCAAAATCATAGTTAGTACTCCCTGTCTTAAGCTGAGTGCCTTAAGAAACAGACTGAGATGAACTTTTTCCTGTAGGAGGTTTATTGGGAAATGCTGTGGGAACACCTGGAATACAGCAAAGAAAGTAAAAGTAGGCCAATGAAGAAATTGACCTGTGGGCTCAGCCAGGAGCCCTGCAGCTGGAATGTCCTTTCAGAGTTGCCTCAAAGAGGCTAAGATTTTAAAACCCCCACCTCAACAAGATGAGGCATACAGGATGCCCACAGAGAGGTCTAACTTTGGTGAGAAGACAATTCTCATAGCGTTATCAGTCACTGATACTCCTGAGAGCTGGGGAAGTAAGTGTTGTAGCCAGGAAGGGGGTGCTGGGCAGTGTCCAACAGTCTCCTCCACAGTCTCCCTCCACAGTCCAGGACATGCATTGGAGTAAAGTAGTTTGCAAGCTTAAGGGCCAACTAGATCAGAAGTGATATTAAACAACTCTTATGGATGAAGTCCTCAGGAGTTTCACCTACTTTTGCAAGCAGTTTCAAACTCAATATGAAAGGTTACTTGCATCCAACCAGAAAGGTCTATAATGTTCAAACTTGTCTTCTTTGGACTATAGAACAGAGATGAAATATACCTGCCAGCTACTATTACAGACTGGGCTACAAAAACTTGCTCCACAGATTCATGTCTCAATAGATATTTTAAAAAACTACATAAGGGGGCCGGTGCTGTGGCGCAGTAGGCTAAGCCTCCGCCTGCGGCACTGACATCCCATGTGAGCGTCACTTCAAGTCCCAGCTGCTCATCTTCCAATCCAGCTCTCTGCTATGACCTGCAGAAGCAGTAGAAGATGGCCCAAGTGCTTGGGCCCCTGCACCTGTGTGGGAGGCCCAAAAGAAGCTCCCGACTCCTGGTTTTGGGTTGGCCCACCTCTGGCCATTGCAGCCATCTGGGGAGTGAACAAGCAGATGGAAGACCCTTCTCTCTATCTCTCCCTCTCTCTCTCTGTAACTCTACCTCTCAAATAAATAAATAAAATCTTTAAAAAAAAACCACATAAATAATAAAGCATGCAGAAGGAGATAAGTACTGTGAAAAAGAAATAAAAGTAGAATAGGGTTGTGGCATTTAGGATCTAGGAGAAAGGTGTACGGGGAACTGTGTAGGATTAAATAGAATGCTCACAGTGGACCTCATTAGAAAATCATTTTGAAAAAAGACTGGATGGATGTGAGGAAGTGAGCTATTATATCTAAGGGAAAGAATTCCAGACAAAACAAGTACTGAGTACAAAGGCCCCGAGGCGGGAGCGTGCCGAGGTGTTTGAGGAGGAACAAGAAGGCCGGCGTGGCTGGAGGCGAGTGAGCAGAGGAGGAGAGCACTGAGGGACGAAGGATGAAGGGCCTGGTTGTGTCTGGTCGTGTCTGGCACTGGACCTGAGGGGAGAGCATCGCAGTCCATTTCTGCAGATTCTGGTAATATAGGGAATTGGGGAAGAATTCACCATTCCACATTCACTGATTACACATGACTAGAGTTTTGACAGCTTTTTAATACATTCCCCATTTGGATAAACAGAATCTCAGGCATCCTTCAATATATATTTTAAACTCACAAAATATCAAATATCATCAATAAAAACCAAATCAAGGCAGTGGACAAAACATACTTTTGTTTCCAAACTACGCACAGATCCTTGGATGCTTGACACGGCATCCCTCTCACCTGCTCCATCTCTTTCCACAAAGGATTATTTGCTCCACTGTGTTCTCTTATGCACCACCTCAGAGGCCTTAACCTGACTCAAATACGGTAGAGTCCTAGCTTTCATGGTGGTAGGCTGTCAATCATACTTCCACTTAAGCACAGCTTAGAGCTCCATCAGTAGTAACCTACTAAATGAGTTATAGATAGAAAGCAAAACCGGAATTCATAAACCAAAATTAACATGTGGCTGGAATATCCTGAGGCTACCCATTCAGTATTCTAGGAATGCTGGCAGCTACACAATGCTTGGCATCAAAAACACACATGGGTAGAGAAGTGTAATTTCCACAACTTTCTGGAAGGACTGAATGCTATTAGAGCTTGACGAGGGCTGTCTTCAGTTGGTTGGGTTTCCCAGTTGCTGCTATTCTTGATTTGCAATTATAAATTACAGTTAGTCTGGCTTCATCATTTTCAATTTAGTCTATCATGAATTATTTGGCATACCTGTATAAAAAGTTGACCTATACCTTTTTAAAAACTGTATTTAAAAATTATACGTACATTGTAGTTTAAGTGGAAATTATCTATAACCCTCTGCTTAAAACAGTGTAATGGGCCAGCGCCGCGGCTCACTAAGCTAATCCTCCGCCTGCGGCACTGGCACACCAGGTTCTAGTCCCGGTCAGGGCGCTGGATTCTGTCCCGGTTGCTCCTCTTCCAGTCCAGTTCTCTGCTGTGTCCTGGGAAGGCAGTGGAGGATGGCCCAAGTGCTTGGCCCCTGTACCCACATGGGAGACCAGAAGCACCTGGCTCCTGGCTTCAGATCAGCGTGGTGCGCCGGCCACAGCGCACTGGCCATAGTGGCCATTGAGGGGTGAACCAATGGCAAAAGGAAGACCTTTCTCTCTGTCTCTCTCTCTCTCACTGTCCACTCTGCCTGTCAAAAAAAAAAAAAAAAAAAAAAAAACAGTATAATGTAACCCATCCAAAATTTGGTAGGCAGACATAATGTCTCATAGAACTAGTGAAAGGGATCTTTGCCTTGTTCATGATTCTAGGGAAAGGTGTTCAGTTTTTCACCACTAAGTATGATGTTAGTTTTCTATTCTGTACATATGAGCTTTAACAGATTGAAAAAAGTATCTTCTCCCAGTTATCTAATAGCATTTATCACGAACGAGTGTAGAATTTTGTCAACTGCCTTTTCTGTGTTTATGGAGATGGTAATGCGGTAGATTCTTTTATCTATAAATGCTTGATCAATGTGCAAATGTTAAGCCAATTTTGCATCCCTTTGATTTTACTTGGTCATGATCTATGACTTTTTGTTGGGTTTGATCTGCCAGTATTTTGTTGAGGAGTTTTGCTTCTCTGTTCATAAGGGATTTGGTTTATAAGTTTCTTTTCTTGAGATTCTTGGTCAGGTCCTGGTAACAGCATTATGCTGGCCTCATCAGAAAGTTGGAGAATGTTCCCTCTTCCTCCACTTTCTGGAAGAGTTTGTGGAGATTGAGTCTAGTTCTTCCTCAAGTGTTTGCCAACATTCAGAAATGAAAAGCTGTGTTATACACCCTATAATTTATTATCATATCTTGTTTGTAATTCTCAGATATTTTTAAAGCAATAAAAAGAAGAAAAATAGTATTTCATATTTTTAAAAAAAGGTACAGGGGCCAACGCCGTGGCTCACTTGGTTAATCCTCCACCTGTGGTGCCGGCATCCCATATGAGCACTAGGTTCTAGTCCCGGTTGCTCCTCTTCCAGTCCAGCTCTCTGCTGTGGCCCAGGAGGGCAGTGGAGGATGGCCCAAGTGCTTGGGCCCCTATACCCACACGGGAGACCAGGAAGAATCACCTGGCTCCTGGCTTCGGATCAGCACAGCACCGGCCATAGCGGCCATTTGGGGAGTGAACCAAAAGAAGGAAGACTTTTCTCTCTGTCTCTCTCTCGCACTATCACTCTACCTGTCAAATAAATATTAAAAAAAAAAAAAGGTACAGTCTGCCTTTAGCTCTGCCCAATGCCCAAAGGTGATTGCCTTGTATAGTTTATTCGGATTTATGATTGTTTATAGTATAGAAAGATAAATCTAATTACTTTGTTGTAGCTAGAAAATAAAGGCACACATTTAATATTTTAATGTTACAATCACATGAACTAGATATTATCATGCTCACTTTAAAGATGAAGAAAGTGACTTTCATAATTCACAAATATTTTGTCCTTATTCATACAAGTAACAAGTAGTATAGTCACAATTTGAACCTAGATCTTTCTGATGGCCAAAGCTCTGATTCTGCCATTGTAGAAAATTTCTATAAATAGGATATTGGTTTTAAAAATGGTGTTTGTAGGGGCCAGTGCTGTGGGGCAATAGGTTAATCCTCTGCCTATGGCACTGGCATCTCATATGGGCACTGGTTCAAGTCCTGGCTGCTCCACTTCCAATCCAGACCTCTGCTGTGGCCTGCGAAGGCAGTGGAAGATGGCCTAAGTGCTTGGTCCCCTGAACCCATGTGGGAGACTCGGTAAAGGCTCCTGGATCCTGGCTTCAGATAGACCCAGCTCTGGCCATTGTGGTGATTTGGGAACCAGCAGAAGGAAGATCTATTTCTCTCTCTCTCTCTCTCTCTCTCTTTCTCTCTCTCTCACTGTCTGTAACTCTACTTCTCAAATAAATGAATAAAACCTTTTTTTAAAATGGTGCTTATAGTTTCCTTTAGAAAATGTGAAAATCTGTCTAGTCTTCATGCTCAGGTCTTCATGAATTTTTATTTATATAATTAGTATTTTTTTTAGGAGGAACAGTTTACTTTGCATGGTCAAAAATACATAAGCTACTTCAAAGAAGGAACAATTCCCATGCGTCAGGCAGAAGTATCAGAGGGTTTCCACGAGGAGCAAACTCCAGAGCATTTTGGCTGGTAGTCAGAGCTGGTGCCCAGAAGACCCAGAGGTGAGAGATGACAAGCAAGAAGTATGTGAAAGTGAGGACCCTAAAAATACACAGAGAAAGACAAACAAACTAAAACTGGAAGGCCAGAGGAGGAACAGCAAGCACTAAATGGTTCTGTAGATTTTCCACCATTTCCTTGAAGTCTTCATATAGTGCTAAGATTTTCTCTGTAAATAGAAGAAAGAATGGCCTTTATTCTTAGAAAATAGTAGCATGCTGAAAAAAAATTTGCAGGAAAATCACAATTTCTGGGTACTGAAATTATCCTTCTTTCCACTTAGGCTTGATGTGTTCTCACCAAAGAAACTAGTGTGGAGGCAGAAAAGACTGTCTCCACAACATTTTCTGAGAATCTGAAAAAAGAAAAGCGATGTCTCAATCAGAAAACCAAAAGGATTTCAGGGGAGAGATGATATCTCACTTCAGCCTTGGAGAATAGGCACAAACCATTCACTGAAGTTAAGTAGAAGGGCTTCCCTAAAGAGAAGACAGCAGTGAGCCTGAAAACAGAGGCCAGACAGAGAAAGATATGGGCAGCATGTGCAGGTGTGGACTTCATTGTATGCAAAAGGATTTTCAGGCATGGAGTGACATGACCAGAACAGCAAGTAGAACTGGCCAGAGAGGAAATAGGGAAGAGAAGTGGAAGATTTCCAGAAGGCATTACAAAGTGTTTCAATAGAGGCCTACTTAGGCAAGGCTCAAGCTGCCAAGTCTCATACCTTTACTTCACCAAATTTTCAGTGGAATTCAAGCCATTTGTTCATGAACTTGAACTTGACGCAGAGTTCACTTAGTCTCTTACTACCTAGAAATAACAGACAGGGGTCTGACGTAGGAAATCCACTTTCTCAGTAACAGTCTAGGGATTAAGTGCTGCTTCACACAGTCTGCATAATGCCCTACATGACCAGTCCTGAGCCTCCACCATAGAGTATGTTCTGGAATCCAAGAGTAGCTAAGAGCAGCAAAGCACTTTGCCAGGGGTCCGCTCGTCCCTTCACTCTTCCAGGGATGGTGGGCAAGGACAGGGGTTGCTAAATCCTTCCCTGCATAGTTAGGCACCACCTACTTCTAACCTTATTGTCACATTTTACCAGTTCTAGAAGGCAACCTCTCAGAAGCATTATCCAGTGACATAGGTCAAAGGAGCTTCATTCAGCAAGTATTTGGCACCTAACTTCCAGGATCTACCTTGAATATAAATGCTGAAAATAATTTAGTATTATTACCCTTGAGAAGTCCACAGCCTAGTGGGGAAACAAACCCACAGATGCATAATTACCACCCAATATTACTCACAATACCATCCAGATGCATGCTAAGAGCTCACAAGAATAAAATGTCTAATCTTCATGAAAGATGAGGAAGACTGAAGTTCACAGGGTTGAAATTGTCCTGAAATCTGAAGAGTAGAAATCCTGCTAAGGGTTCAAAGTGGTTGCTCTTCCAAAACTCACGTTGAGGCTAAATTTCTCAATGTAACAGTATTGAGAGACGAAGCCTTTATAAGAAGCATATGGGATCATGAGAGCCCCATCCTCATGAATGGATTAATATTTTTCACAAGAGACTATTAGATTTCCTGAGACTGGATTAGGTCTCACAGGACTGGATGTGTTGCTGCCACAGCAAGTTGCTATAAAGCAAGTTTGGTATTATCTCCCCTTAATTCAATTATATCTGCAAAGATTCTATTTCAAAGACTTATTTGTTTGTTTATTTGAAAGGCAGAGTGATAAAGAGAGATGGAGAGACAGAGAAAGATCTTTCATCTACTGGTTCATTCCCCAAACGTCTGCAACAGGCAGGTCTGAGCCAGGCCAAAGCTGTGCGCCATCTTCTGCTTCCCTCCCAGGCACATCAGCAGGGAGCGAGATCAGAAGTGAAGCAGCCAGGACTCAAACTTGCACTCCAAAATGGAATGCCTGTGTTGCAAGCAGTGGCTTAACCCACTGTTCCACAATGCCAACTCCTCAAACCTATCTTTTTGGGAACACAGTTTAACCCACCACCCCATGCTAAGAAGTTTAGGCTTGGGGCCAGCACTGTGGCATAGGCATAGCAGGTAAAGCCACCACCTGTGGTGCTGGCATGCCATAGGGACACCAGGTCAAGTACCAGCTGCTCCTCTTCTGACCCAGCTCTCTGCTATGGCCTGGGAAAGCAGTAGAAGATACCACAAGTCCTTGGGCCCCTGCACCCATGTGGGAGACCTGGAAGAAGCTCCTGGCTCCTGGCTTTGGATCGGCTCAGCTCCAGCCATTGAGGCCATTTGGGGAATGAACCAGCAAATGGAAGACCTTTCTCTCTGTCTCTCACTCTCTCTCTGTCTGTAACTCTACATCTCAAATAAATAAATCTTAAAAAAAAAAAAAAGAAGAAGAAGTTTAGGTTTGAGCAGTCATTTAGCCTAGCGGTTAAGACATTGATTAGGACACCCACATCCCATAGGGGAGTGCCTGGGTTCGAGTCCTAGTTCCACTCTTGATTCCAACTTCCTACCAGTGCAGACCCCGAGAGACAGCAGTGATGGCTCAAGTGGTTGGGTTTCCATCACCCACATGAGCATCCTAGATTGAGCTAAGAGCTCCTGGCTTCAGCCTGGCCCAATCCCATAACTGTTGCAGGCATTTGCAGAGTGAACCACTGCGTGGGAGCTCTCTGTGTCTTTGTGTCTCTTTCTTTCAAATAAAAAAAAAAGTAAGTTTCTATGTCATTCCACAATCAGAGAAAAAGTAAAGGTTTTACTCAGGAGCTGAATCTGCATCTTTAGATTTTCAAACTATAAAATCACAAAGATGATAACGAGCAAGGTAGATGGGGGATGGACTTGAGGCGAAAGGACCACCTAGAAGAAGGCCAGGCAGCATTTCAGAGGAAACTTTCTCGCGAGGTTCTGTCAATCATTCAGGAGAGAAAGGAAAGTGCCTGTCCTGGAACAGTGATGACGGAGCTAGAGAGGGAGTAGAGGATGTGAAAGGAGCAGAAGTGGAAACGACTGACTTGGTGACTGATTCGGAAAGGAGTAATAAAAGAGGAACCATGGTTGACACCAGGCTTCTCATCTGGGTGAACAGGCAGATGCTGTTAAGCAAGGGAAGAAATAAAAGAAAGACATAAGACTTGGAGAAGCTTCTGAGTTTGGCTCTGAACATGTGGCACTTGCCGTGTCTGTGGAATTGCCGTGTGGATGTGTTCAACAGACTGTTCGGTGTGCAAGACGGGAGTCCAGAAGAAGTTGTTCTAACGTCCCTATGTGGAGCCATGTGGCCTTCTCTGAGCAGAACCTACAGATGGGCAGTGACAGAGCAGCAGGTGGGTCTCAGGACTCTCGCTCTCCCCTGGGAAGAAGCCACAGGCTGTGTCTGGAGCAGAGGCAACAAAGGGCATTTCTGTTCCACTCCCAGGGGCCAGGGCCCCTCCCAGGGGCCTTGGGGCTGGCTCCGTTGCAGAGCTGCTCCTTTAAAGAGCCAGCAAGCAGAAGAAGTGGGCAGCAAAGACTGTGCCCTGGTGCAGGGATGCCTCTGGGGACAAAAGGGGGATCCTGGGATGAGGGGCATGAGAAGGCCCAGCCTTCCACTTGCCATCTGACACAGCCCCTTGCCATCTGAAGGAACAAGCACATGGCAAATGTCACAAGTGTGTGTCCTTTCAATGAAAAGAAATAAAGAAAAACTCAGTTGGCTCAACAACCCCTACCAGTGATTTCTTACATATATCCCAGCTTCCAGAGCAGATGTTGCGGTGTAGCAGATTAGCTGCCACTTGCAGCACGTGCACCCCATGTCGACGTGCCTGTTTGAGTTCCAGCTGCTCTACTTCTGACCCAGCTTCCTGCAAACGTGCCTGGATGGAAGCAGATGATGGCTCAAGAACTTGGGCCTGCCATCCTCATGGGAGACCAGGATGGAGTTCCTGGCTCCTGGCTTCAGCCTGGCCCAGCTCTCACTATTGCAGCCATTCGGAAAGTGAACAAATGGATCCAGTGGATGGAAGATCTCTGTCTCTGTCTCTCTCTCTCCCTCTGCTTTTCAAACAAATAAATAAACATTTTGTAAAAAGAAAGAAATCCCAGTTTCCACCCAAAGCACCTTGTGCAGAGACCCCTGTCTGCAGGATCTGCAGCAGGCCACCCTCCCTGGCCTGGCCTGCACCCTCCAAGCCCAGCACCTTACAGATCAGATGGAGCCCATTCTCATCCTTCTCAAGCAGACTAAGCCTCTTGGATTTTCTTTGTATTTGTCTTGCTTTTTTAAAAAAAATTATTTATTTATTTGAAAGGCAGTCACAGAGAGACAGTTGGAGAGATCTTTCATCTGCAGAGTCACTCCCCGAATGGCCACAACAGCTACGACTGGGCCAGACCAAAGCCAGGGACCAGGAGCTTCTTCCTAGTCTCCCACCTGGGTATAGGGGCTCAAGTACCTGGGCCATCTTCCACTGCTTTCCCAGGAGCATTAGCAGGGAGCTGGATTGGAAGTGGAGCAGCCAGTGTTACAGGTGAACTGGTGGCGGAGAAAATATTACCTCAGTTCTTTGTCTCATATGGGAGAATTTCCAAACGGATAAGCAGAGAGACTTAAATGCAAGATTTATTAGACAGATACCTCCAGCCAGGGCTGCACGGAGGGGAGCTCCAAGAGAAGAAAAAACTGATTTGCAATCTTTTACCCTATCTGGCTTGCTTATAATAAAAGAAAGAGCCATTACAAGGGTGGGATACCTAATTTGCTTTAAGGTAAACAGGGAGCTCCGTTGCTAATCTCATGATAACATTGGAAGCTTCCAAGGAGTGGGCAGGCAGGTACTTTTGACCCTGCTAAAGACAAGAATTTTGAAACATAAACCTCCACCCCTCCACCGGGACTACCCTAACTGCCTATTAACAGATCTGACTCCTCATGCCAGGACTCTAACTGGCACCCACATAGGTTGTGGGCGGGCGGTACATGCAGCAGATTAAATCCACTAAGCCACAGTGCTGGCCCCCTCTTGGATATTTTTAATGTTATTTATAGGTAATTAATACTAATAAGTATTCCTCCATTTTGTAATTTTCAACAACACCTCATACCTAATCTCCATCACAAATCGTCTTCCTGGAGGTTTTGAAAATGAGCCATGTGGAACAGGAGAGGGAGGAGAAAGAAGGGTTGGAGTGTGGGCAAGAGGAGGGGTAGGGTGGGAAGGGTCATTATGTTCCTAGATTTGTATTATGAAATACATGAAATTTGTATACCTTAAATAAAATTTTTTTTAAAAAAAGAAAGAAAATGAGCCACATGAAGAATAGGTTATTTATTTATGTGAACACTAGCAACTGTACTTGTGGAGTCTTGATCGCTTCAGCAGAGAGAAGGTATATTAAAACGACACTGGGGGCACACTTGACTTTGACCCCTGATGATCAGCCAGGTGTCTGCATGACAAGGCGTGGGAGGAGAATGATGCCACTGCAGAAGAAGCCTGACCCAGGGGCAGGAAAAAGAAAGAGAATCTTATTGAGAATTACCAAGGTCACTGACATCAACAAATAACTCCCAGCTGCCTCCCACTCTTTTCAAAAACTAATCTAGTTTTTCTTTAGCTTTGATGAAAAAGTTGTCTTCCTACCGGGTCTGCATGACTGATGTGTAAACCTCACTGTTATACCTTCAGTGGAATAAAATTGGTTCTTCCCAGACAACCAGAGGCCTGGGGTTTAGACAGGCTGGTGTTCTGCATCCCCTCCCCGGTCCTGGAGGAGCCATTGCCAGTTGGGCCCAGCAGGGGGCTGCTCCACAGGTTCACACAGGGTCTCCGATCTGGTCAGTAGGTGTTCAAAGTAGTTGCTGAACTGAACTTAAACGAGGTCTCCACATGTCTAAGTCCATTTTCTATTGCTAAATAACAAAATACCTCAGCCAGGTAATTTATAAAGAATACGTATTTATTTGGCCTGTAGTTCCACAGGCTGGAAAGTCAAGGATCTTCATGGCGAGACAGAGCAAATGAACCAAAGACATTCACTTTTTTTTTTTTTTTTAAGATTTATTTTATTTATTTGAAAGACAGAGTTACAGAGAGAAGTAGAGACAGAGCGAGAGGTCTTCCCATCCGCTTTAGACAGAAATTTCTTCCAGGGCTTCCATATGGGTACAGGGGTCCAAGCACTTGGGCCATCCTCTGCTGCTTTCCCAAGCACATTAGCAGGGAGCTGGATCAGAAGTGGAGCAGCTGGGACATGAACCCACAGGGACTTGAACCCATGGGGACTTGAATGAGTGTCTAAATGGGATGCCAGTGCTGCAGGCCAGGACTTTAACCCACTACGCCACAGCACTGGCCCCAACAGCCACTTTTCTTTTTTTAAGATTTATTTATTTATTTGAATGTCAGAGTTAAACAGAGAGAGGAGAGGCAGAGAGAGAGAGAGGTCTTCCATCCACTGGTTCACTCCCCAATTGGCCACAGTGACTGGAGCTGGGCCGATCCAAAACCAGGAGCCAGGAGCTTCTTCCAGGTCTCCCATGTGGGCGTAGGGGCCCAAGGACTTAGGCCATCTTCTACTGCCATAGCAGAGAGCTGGATCAGAAGTGGAGCAGATGTCATTGCTTTGAGACCCTCTCCAGTTACAGAGCAAGGAGATACATGTGTATATGTTAGTCCCTGAATATACACACATCTATAAATATTTCTGTATGTGTCCATTAGTTGCTATATTAAGGTACATATGAATTCATAATGGTGTCTCCTACTCTTATCTAGCACCACAATAATCCTTCTAACCTTACTATTTTCCCCAATTTTTTATTTTAAAAGTTTTCAAATCTACAGAGAAGTTGAAAAAAATAACACAATGAAGATGGATGACTATGCAATATACTGTTCACTCACATTCAGTAATTATTTTGCTGTGGTTGGCAAGTTGAAACAGAGGGAGAAGGAATGAGGGGGCCAGCGCCATGGCTCACTTGGTTAATCCTCCGCCTGCAGCACCGGCATCCCATATGGGCCCCGGGTTCTAGTCCCGGTTGCTTCTCTTCTAGTCCAGCTCTCTGCTGTAGCCCGGGAGGGCAGTGGAGGATGGCCCAGGTCCTTGGGCCCCTGCACTCACATAGGAGCCCGGGAAGAGGCGCCTGGCTCCTGGCTTCAGATTGGCGCAGCACCAGCCATAGCGGCCATTTGGGAAGTGAACCAACGGAGGGAAGACCTTTCTCTCTGTCTCTCTCACTGTCTATAACTCTACCTGTCAAATTAAAAAAAAAAAAAAGAAACAGAGAGAGAAGGAGTGAGAATTTTTTATTTGGCTAAAAATTTAAAAGTTGGATATATCTTGATAATTTACCCTTACCATTTCAGCATGTATCTCAATACCATTAATAATCTTGAGACAATTAACAATAATTCTATAATACTAATACTTAATTTATTTTCAAATTTACCAAATTGTCCAGAATATTTTATATCTGCTAGGGTTTTGTTTGTTTGCTTTTACAATCCAGTGAAAATTCATATTTGCATTTGGTTAAATCAATTTAGTCTCTTTAATCATTTTTTTCTCCCATCTTTTTTGTTGTTATTGTTTCAGTTCTCATGACATTAACTCTTTTTTTTTTTTTTTTTTTTTTTTTTTTTTTTTTTTTTTTTTTTGACAGGCAGAGTGGACAGTGAGAGAGAGAGACAGAGAGAGAAAGGTCTTCCTTTGCCGCTGGTTCACCCTCCAATGGCCGCCGCTGCAGCCGGCGCACCGCGCTGATCCTGGCAGGAGCCAGGAGCCAGGTGCTTTTCCTGGTCTCCCATGGGGTGCAGGGCCCAAGCACCTGGGCCATCCTCCACTGCACTCCCTGGCCATAGCAGAGAGCTGGCCTGGAAGAGGGGCAACCGGGACAGAATCCGGCGCCCCAACCGGGACTAGAACCCGGTGTGCCGGCGCCGCAAGGTGGAGGATTAGCCTATTGAGCCACGGCGCCGGCCATGACATTAACTCTTTAAAGAGTTGAACCAGCTATCTTATAAAAATGTCACATTCTATATTATCTATATTTCTTTTCTTTTTTTAAAGATTTATTTTATTTATTTGAAAGACAGAGTTATAGAGTGAGGTAGAGACAGAGAGGTCGGTCTTCCATCCACTGGTTCACTCCCCAGTTGGCTGCAATGGCCAAAGCTGTGCTGATCTGAAGCCAGGATCCAGGAGCTTCTTCCAGGTCTCCCATGTGGGTGCGGGGGCCCAAGGACTTGGGCCATCTTCTACTGATTTCCCAGGCCATAGCAGAGAGCTAGATTGGAAGAGCAGCTGGGACTAGAACCAGTGCCCATATGGGATGCTGGTGCTTCAGGCCAGGGCTTTAACCCGCTGCCCCACAGCACCGGCCCCTAGATTATCTACTATTTCATCATTAGTAGACCCTGGTTAAGCACTTTTGGCTAGAGGACTTGATTGGTGAAGTTGTGTGTCTTACTCATTTCTTCGGGAAGCATACCACATGAAGCTGTGAAGGAGACCACTTTTCTAAGTTAGTACTTGCCAAACCTGTGCATGGAAGAGCATCTCTTCCCTTGGTAATAGGTGGTCCATGGGAGATACCACAAAATAATGTATCTAATCCTATTCCTTAACCACTTTTCCCCCAATGGCTTTAGCATCCACTTATAATCCAATACTGGAATCAATTATTATATTGCCAGTTGCAGGATGGGCTTTTACTATCTCTAGCCTTCTGTAGCATTAATTCTAACATTCACATATGAGGATACTTCAAAACATTCATGGAAAACAAATTAAAAGGTAGTTTATTTTGGTGCAAAAAAAGTTTGAAAACCATGCATAGTTTTCTCATCATACACATTTCCATGAATTTTTGAAGGTTCCTTACACACATTTTTGAAGCAAAATAAATTTCTCTTTTAACTTGTGTTTCTAGAAACTTTCTGAAGTACTCTCATGTCATTAGCTGCCATTATTTTAGGAAGTACATTTTAGAGTAAGAAATAAACGATGAGTAGGGCTTGACCAAGCAAATGGTCAAGAAGTAATGCACATATAAGAGCTAGTGCAGTCATAGAGGGGAAACAGTGACTTTGAGAGACTGAATAAAAAGACCAATATGCTACTCCTCTGCCCCAGAAAGCAAAGGGTTGTGTATAAAATTCAGTGTGGCAAGACGGGAAGGAGGCAGAGCATGTGGGACCTCCAAAGTCATATTATTCTATTTCATCTTTATCTGAGAATAAGAGGGAACCATTAAGTCATTTTGAGCATTGGAGTAATGTGATCAGATTTTACTTTTTCAGATGTTTTGTCTGGTAGGTGGAGAACTAATTGGAGTGGGACTAGAGTGAATGGGGAAAGAGAAGAAACCAATTAAGAAGCTACTAGAGTAGTTCGTGCAAGAGGTGATATAGCGTGCAGTGCAGGAAAAGAATCATGAGACAGCCCAGAAAGTGGCAACAGAGCTGGATGATGGATTAGACACAAGGGAAGAGAGACAATGATTTCATGGAAGCCCAGGGAAGAGACTGTTGAAGGGAGGGGTCGACTGTTGAATGCAATTGAAAGCCAGTAAAATGAGGATGAAGATGCTCTCTTGGAATGAAGGACATGATGGTCTTAATAGGAGCTCCTCAGGTTGACTGAAGAAGGTTGAGTCACAAGGGAGAGGTAATAAAATAGAGATATGCATGTACATCATTCTTTGAAAAAGATTGGCTTTTAAGGGGATTGGAAAGAAAACTCTGCAGCGGAGAGGTGAGTGCGGAATCAGGCATATTGCGGAAGTGTACCGTATACTTTCAACATCGGAAAGACAGGGCAGAGTGATCTGTTCCTACAGGGAGAAAAGTGTTACTGCTAGCCAGTCAGTCGCACCCACAGAGGTAAGGAGCACCCACGCAGCCGCTCTTTCCTGCACGCCAAGGAACCTGTGCCAGTCTGGACACTTGGAACCTTTTCCGCTGTTCCTCTCCTGTACCCACCCCCATAGCAAACCACAGGTGAGTTTTGTTCTTGACTATGCACACCATCTGCTGCCCAGTGAGAGTCCCTCTTCTTCCCTTCCCTACAGAAGCCTCTGTGAAGCTGGACAAGGAACTACAGTTGGAGTGCATCTTCTCATCTGAGTACAGTGACATTCTCCGTCTGTACGGAAAGGAGCAGACATCATCTTGCTAAAGGCAAAGGATGACTTTAGCTCAGTCCAGCCACGGAGAGCCCAGAACACGTGTTTGTCTTAAACTGAATAATGCCACACATCTTCTGACCTGGGAGTACAACTTAGGAAGTGGTGAGGGCGGTATTTTCTACAGATTTCTGAAGGAATGTGCTGTGGAGGAGGAAGTAGAATTTCCTTCCCTTGCTCCACCCAACAGCTTTTTGGCTGGAGTCACTCATCCACCTCTGCCTCTGTTCAGCCACACTGCCTGAAGACCTTGACCTCTCAAAATCTCCTCTTCACCACTGCTTCCACCTTCCTGGCTGACTGCCATGTTTGCACAAGCAAACTACGAAATACCCCAACCAAGGATTTCCAAAGGAGTAATCAGAATTAACAACAGGGCTTTCATATCACACATATTCTTGGTCTCACCCCAGAACCGTACTTGACAGACATCTCGGGAGAGTATGAGGTTGTCTGATTTATGAGCATGGCTTAGCCCGCAAACTCTGTGACTTTCCCATCCCTTGGGACTTCCGGTATTCCTCCAGCCATAGCTACCTTTTTTTTAACCATCATCTACAATTCTCTATTTCTTGAATTTTTACATATAAAGCATTTGACAAATTTTTAAAAATATATAATCCACAAAGAATATTAATTTACATCTTGTGACTCCTTTCAAAACAAAAAATAAAATATGGGGTGGGAATTTGGTGTACCATAGGAAAACGCGCAGAGGTTGGAAACTGCAGCGCATTGGCTTGGACTGAAACATGGTTTGTCTGCAGAGGGAAACCACACAGGAAGAATGACAGCCAACAGCGTCTCTCTCCAGCATCTCCGGCATTTGCTCAGCTTTGCAGATCCAGTACAGGCCTTGCGTGTAGGACTTGATATACACAAGAGTATTTCAAAAATTTTATGGAAAAATGGAATTAAGTTTATGATGAGGTAGGCATTCGGAACAGCAGTTAAGATGCCACTGGGAGCACCCAACCCTGGCTCTGCTTCCAACCCCAGCTTTCTGCTAGTGCGCACCCTGGGAGGCTGCAGGAGGGGGCTCAAGTGCTTGGTTCCCTGCCACCCACACGGGAACCTGGATTAGGTTTCCAGCTCCTGGTTTTGACCTGACCCAGTTCAGGTTGCTGCAGGCATTTGCAGAGTAAACCAATGTTTAGAAGATCTCTCGGAGCTGGCACGGTGGCGCAGCAGGTAAAGCTGCTGCCTGCAGTGCCAGCATCCCATATGGGCACCGGTTCTAGTCCCAGCTGTTCCACTTCCAATCCAGCTCTCTGCTGTGGCCTGGGAGAGCAGTAGAAGATGGCCCAAGTCCTTGGGCCCCTGCACCCACGTGGGAGACCCAGAAGAAGCTGCTGGCTCCTGGCTCCTGGCTTCGGATCAGCTCAACTCCAGCAGTTGCAGCCATCTGGGGAGTGAACCAGCAGATGGAAGACCTCTCTCTCTCTGCCTCTGTCTCTCTGTAACTCTGCCTTTCAAATAAATAAATAAATCTTTAAAAAAAAAAAAAAAACATCTTTTTCTGTGTATCTCTGTCTGTCTTTTTTTGTTTGTTTGTTTTCTTAAGATTTATTTATTTATTTGAAAGTCAGAGTCACACAGAGAGAGAAGGAGAGGCAGAGAGAGAGACAGAGAGGTACCCCATCCGCTGGTTCACTCCCCAGATGGCCGCAATGGCCGGAGCTGCGCCAATCTGAAGCCAGGAGACAGGATCTTCTTCTGGGTCTCCCACGCGGGTGCAGGGGCCCAAGGACTTGGGCCGTCTTCCATTGCTTTCTCAGGCCACAGCAGAGAGCTGGATTGGAAGTGGAGCAGCCATATGGGATGCCAGCACCGCAGGCAATGGCCCCTCTTTGTCTTTCAAATAAATAAATGAGAATAAAGAGGACACCAAGTGGGTTTTTCAGACACAGCAAAATCCCCACACCCTTCCCATTGTCCCCAGGCCATCCTAAAGCCACTGTGTATAACACACACACACACACACACACACAGATACTTCGAAAAGTTCATGGAATATGCATATTATTAAAATATTGTTTCTCTTCTCTGTAAATCTAAAATTATTTTAAAATATAAAGAAAGAAGTGTTTGGTAGAAATTCAGTTTCTTAGGGTAGAATGCTAAACTGTTATAACAGAGAGCTCAAAGAATATAGTGGCTTAAAGAATAAAGAAATTTTTCTCTCACACACAGCAGTCCTGAGAAACTGGGCCCAACTGCCAGACAGCTCTCCTCTGCACCACCATTTAGGTCCCTCAGTTCCCTCCAACACGCACATAACCAACCACTGGGGCTTTTTTGTCTTCAGAATGGTTGAAGCTGAGTTGCCATGGGTTCTCTAAAACTGGGTGCAGAGTTCTACATGTGTATATTAGCTATACACATGTAGCTAACTGGTGCATTCTGCTATTAAAATATCTGTAAAGCCAGCAATACCTTGATTCCAAAACCAGACAAAGACACAACAGAAAAGGAACCTATAGAACAATACTTCTGATAGACATTGATGTAAAACTTCTCAGTAAGCTACTGGTAAATAGAATCCAACCGTATCTCAAAAATCATCCAATCCCACCAAGTGGGCCTTATCCCAGGGATGCAAGGATGGTTCTACAAATGCAAATAAGTAAACATAATACATCACATCACATCAATAGAATGAAGAACAAAAATCATATGATCATCTCAATAGATAAACAGAAAGCTTTTGATAAAAAACAACATCCATTCATAATTTTTTAAACTGTTATATCATTTGGAATATAGTTATAGATATTGTCTCATTGACTCCTATCATGTACATGATAATATGCCCTTCTTTCCCTAACATTATGATCATTATCATGAATCTCTCACTTTGTGATATTAATATCCCCATTTTCAGGAAAAAATAGTGTATGCATGTATTCAATAAAGTCTATATATCATGACTAGGGAAAAATGTTAAACTTTAAAACTAAAAAAAAAAAACATAAAAAATGAACAAACTAGGCATAGCAGGAACATATCTCAACACAATAAAGGTTATATAAGACAAACTCACAGCCAATATCATATTGAATGGGGAAAAGCTAAAAGCATTTCCAGTAAGATCTAGAACCAGCCAAGGATGTCCACTCTCATGGATCTTATTTAATATAATTCTGGAGGTTATAGCCAGAGCCATTAAGCAAGAGAAATAAATAAAAGGCATACAGATAGTAAAGCAACAAGTCTAATTATCCCTGTTTTCAGGTGACATGATTCCATATAGAGAGAAATCACCAGACTCCACCAAGAGACTGTTGAAACTGATTAGTGATCAACAAGGTTTCAGAATATAAAATCAGCACACAAGAGTCAATAGCATTTTTTACAGCCAAAAACTATCTCACCAAGAAAGACCTTATGAGAGCAGTTCCATTCATATTAGTTAGAAAAAAAATGAAAAGCCTTGGCATAAATTTAACATGTGAAAGCCCCTATGTAAAAATTAGAAAACACTAATACAAGAAATTGAAGAAGACATACATACACAAAATGGAAAGACCTCCCAGATTCATGGATTGGAATAATTAATATTATCAAAATGTTTATACTTCCTAATGTAATTTATAGATTCAATGAAAACTCCTTTAAAATAACAATGAAACTTTTCACAGAATTACAAAAAAATCCTTAAATTCATATGGAAACACAAAAGACACTGGATAGCCAAAGCAATCTTGAACAATACACTTCCTGGAGACATCACAATACCAGATTTTAAGAGAGAAATTATAGAGCTATTGTAGAGCATAGTACAGAAATAAAAATAGGCTCATAGAGAAATGGAACATGGAGCCGGCACTGTGGCATAGTGGGTAAAACCACCACCTACAGTGCAGGCATCCTACATGGGCACCAAGTCAAGTCTTGACTGCTCCTCTTCCGATCCAGCTCTGTGCTATGGCCTGGGAACGCAGTAGAAGATGGCCCAAGTGCTTGGGCCCCTGCAGCTGCATGGGAGACCTAGAAGAAGCTCCCAGCTCCTGGCTTCAGATCAGTGCAGCTCCCGCTGTTGCAGCCAATTGGGGAGTGAACCAGTGGATGGAAGACCTCTATTTCTCTCTCTCTCTCTCTCTCTCTCTCTCTCTCTCCCTTTTCTTCTCTCTCTGTGTAACTCTGACTGACTTTCAAATAAATAAGTAAATCTTTAAAAAAAAAAAAAAAGAAATGGAACAGAATAGAAACCCCAGAAATAAATTCATGCATCTTTGAAGAAAGTGCCAAAAACACTTCCTGAAGAAATGATGGTCTTCTCGATAAATGGTGCTGGCAACACTGGATTTCCATGTGCAAAAGTTTGAAACCTGACCCCTCCCTTTCAACATCTTCCGAAATCAACTCAAACTGTATCGGAACCATAAACGTAAGACATTAACTATGAAACTACTAGAGGAAAATATAAGGGAAGCAATTCAAGACATTGGCGTAGGTAATAATTTTTTGCACAAGACTATAAAAATCACAGACAACAAAGCAAAAACAGACAAATGGGATTTTATCAAACCAAAATGCCTCTGAGCAGAAAAGCAATCTATCAGTAAAGAGCAATTGACAGAACAGGAGAAAATGTTTGCAAACTACACATCAGATAAAGAACTAATATCCGGAACAGATAAAAAGCTCAAGAAATTCAGTAACAACAAAACAAAAAAGATAATAAACAGGAAAAATAATCTAAATAGACATTTTCCAAAAGGCTAAATACAAATGGCCAAGAAACACATGAAGAAATGTTCAGGATCACTAGTCACCAGATACAAGCCAATAAAAACCGCCAACAAGGTATCATCTCACTCCAGTTAGACAAAAAAAATAACAAATTCTGGCAAGGCACCATCAGTAGGAATACAAATTGGCATAGCCATTATGGAAAACAAAAAGGAGATTTATCAAAAACTAAACATGGGGCCGGCGTTGTGGTGCAGGAGGTTAAGCAACTATTCGTGAAATCAGCATCCTATTATTGGCAGGCCAGTTCAAGTCCCGGCTGCTCAGCTTCCAGTCCAGCTCCCTGTTTAGAATCCTAGAAAGGCAGTGGAAGATGGCCCAAGCACTTGGGCCCTGCTACCCATATCAGAGACCCAGATGGAGGTCTGGGAGGTCTGGGCTCCTGGCTTCGACCTGGACCAGTTTCAGCCATTGCAGCCATTTGGAAAGTGAACCAACAGATGGAAGCTATCACGTTCATGGTCTCTCTCTCTCTCTCTCTCTCTCTCTTTGTTCTTTTTCTGTTACTCTGCCTTTCAAATAAAGAATTTAAAAAAAAAAACTAAAAATAGACCTACAATATGACCCAGCATTCCCACTTCTGGGAATATATTCAAAAGAAATGAAGAGATACTCTACAGCACAGTTCATAATAACAAAGATAAGGACTCAATCTAGATGTCCATCAGTGTGATGAATGAATGAAGAAGACTTGGTATATGCACACAAAGGACTGTTATTCAGCCATAAAGAATGAAATCAGGGTCGCTGCTGTGTTGTAGCCAGTAAAGCCATTACCTGCGACACACATTCCATATGGGTGCTGGTTTGTGTCCCAGCTGCTCCACTTCCAATCCAGTTCCCTGCTAATGGCCTGAGAAAAGCAGTGGAAGATGGCCCAAGTGCTTGGGCCCCTGACTCCCACTTGGGAGACCCAGCTGAAGCTCCAGGCTTCTGGCCTTGCCTTGTCCAGCCCTGGCCATTGCAGCCATCTGGGGAGTGAATAGGTAGATGAAAGATTCTTTCTCTCTCTCTCTCTCTCTCTCTCTCTAACTATTTCTTTCTTTTTTTTTTTTTTAATGAGCAAGGGTGTTTCTTTTTATTATTATTATTTATTTATTTATTTATTTGACAGGTAGAGTTATAGACAATGAGAGAGAGACAGAGAGAAAGGTCTTCCTTCCATTGGTTCACTCCCCAAATGGCCGTGACAGCTGGCGCCATGCCGATCCAAAGCCAGGAGTCAGGTGCTTCCTCCTGGTCTCCCATGTGGGTGCAGGGACCCAAGCACTTGGGCCTCCACTGCCCTCCTGGGACACAACAGAGAACTGGACTGGAAGAGGAGCAACCAGGACTAGAATCCAGAGCCCATATGGGATGCTGGCGCTGCAGGCAGAGGATTAACCAAGTAAGCCATGTCACTGGCCCAATCTGACTTTCAACTAATAAATAAATCTCTTTAAAAAAAATAGAGTGAAATCGAGACATTTGCAACAAAATAGCTGGAATTGGAGATCATTGTGCTAAGTGAAATAAGTCAGAAAAAAAGACAACACCTGCTTTCTCTCTTATGTGGTTGATGTGATTCTAACACAGTGATAATTAGAGGCTGGGAAAGGGGTGGGGAGTGGGGGAAGACCTGACCATGGGTACCACAATGTAGCAGGGTAAAGGTAACGGGTTCTGGTGTTCCACGTAGCAGTAGGGTAACTAAAGTCTGGAACAAAGAAACTGGAAGTGCTAATTTGTGGTGTGATTGGTTTGTGCCTCACACTTTGGTTAAAATATTGCACCTCAACCCCACAAAATGTACAGGTACTTCATGTTAATCCAAAATAAAATTTTTAAAGGATTTTTAAAGGATTGTATAATCCTTTAAAGTTACCTAATGAACACAGTACACTATAATATTTCACTATGACTACAGATTTCCCTTTATAATTCTGTCAGTTTCTGTTTTCTATACTTTGAGACCATATTACTGAATCTGATATAAATGTATACTTTGGTACCGTTTTTCTACCAACATCACAATTTCTATACCTTTTCAGTGAATTTTTCTTTTGCATTATAACATATTTGTTCTTTTATTTATTTATTTATTTATTTTTGACAGGCAGAGTTAGACAGTGAGAGAGAGAGAGACAGAGAGAAAGGTCTTCCTTCCGTTGGTTCATCCCCAAGTGGCCGCTATGGTTGGAGCTACGCCGATCCGTAGCCAGGAGCCAGGTGCTTCCTCCTGATCTTCCATGGGGTGCAGGGCCCAAGCACTGCTGTCCACTGCTGTCACAGGCCACAGCAAAGAGCTGGACTGGAAGAGGAGCAACCGGGCAGAATCCAGCATCCCAACTGGGACTAGAACCCGGGGTGCCGGCGCCGCAGGCGGAGGATTAGCCACGTGAACCGCGGCGCCGGCCACATACTTTTTTCCCTTCAAGTTTGCTTCATATGATGTTAATATGGCTCCATATTCTTTTCTCCTTGTAGTTTGCCTTTGCTGGACATACAGTTACCATCCCTTTATTCTTTTTATTAGGTCTCATTGATCTATTTATTTACCTGAAAGGTGGAGAATCAAAGGGAGAGGGAAAAGACTGAGAAAGAGAAATCTTCCAGTTTCTGACTTATTTTCCACAACAGTGAAGGTTGGGCCAAGCTGAAGCTAGAAGGCAGTAACTTCATCCGGGTCTCCCACATGGGTGGCAAGGGCCCAAAGGATGAGGACCACCTTCCCACACCTTCCCAGGTGCATTAGTAAGGAGCTGGATAGGGAGCAGAGCATCTGGGCTTCAAACCTGCACTCACATACGGGATGCCAGTGTAGCAGTGGCAGCTTAACCCCTGTGCCACAATGCCGTTCCCATCTCTTTATTCTTGATCTGTTTGTATAATTGTTTTAGGTGTGTATCAAGAAAATAGGCTATAACTGAATTTACCCACTCACTTCCCCATTTACTAACCTATGTTTGTCAGTATTAATTACCAACACACATACCTGACTGACCTAACAAAGCTTAAAATAACAGGGGTGGGTATCTAGTATAGTGGTTAGGATGCTACTCAGACACCTGCTTCTCATACCATTCTAGCTTCCTACTGATGTGCACTCTGGGAGACAGCAGGTGATGACTCAAGGACTTGAGTCTCTGCCACCAACATAAGAGACCTGCACTGAGTTTTTGGCTCCTGGCTCAAGCCTTCCCCAGCCCTGGTCATTGCAGGCATTTGGGGGAGTGAATCAGCAGTTGGGCGATCTCTCTCTGCTTCATTTTCTCTGTCTCTGTCTCTGTCTCTGTCTCTGTCTCTCTCTCTTTTTCTCTCTCCTCTCCCACCTTAAAGTAAATAGTATACATTTTACAAATTTTAAACTAGAAATTATAAGTTTCTCTTCCTTTCTCCCCAAATCATGAAAATCTTAAAATACTTTAACTTCAATTTTTGGATTCTCATTTTCTATAATAGCATTATTGGCCAGTTTAAACACCTGAATTGGTCACTGTTAGTAAGCTGCACTTGTTTAGATTCACCCACAAGTTTACTAATTTCACTGCTCGCCATAAATCTCCTTCCTTCTAGGTTGCATTTCCTTCTTTAAAGCACAATCCTCAGTATTTCATTCACTCAAAGAAGTAAATCCTCCAAATTTTGGACTAACAATGTGTTATTTCCCCCTCTTCAATGGAAATTACTTAGATACAGAATGCTGGGTCAACACTGATTCTGAAGATGTGATTCTATTATTTCATCCATGCAAAGCCGGGCAAGCTTCCCGACAGCTTTCTGTGCCAGTGCACAGAATTTTCTCATCCACCCTTTCACTTAGCATCTAGATTAAAGCAGGGCTTGGCTCACTTTCTGCTCTTTCTCCTCAGCTCATGGTCTCATAACCTATTGCCAAATTAGCACCAAAGTCCAAGTTACTGGGCTAGAGACCATGACCTCCTTTGTACTGACCTCAAACCCAGAAAATAAACAAGAACTTCGCATTCTGATGTTTAGTGCTCCGTGTTTCCAAAGCCAGGGGATTTCCTCTTTCCCGCAGAGCTAGCTGGTTCTCCCAAGGAACCTTGGCGCTCTCTCTCTCTCTCTCTATATATATATATATATACACACACACACACACACACATATTATATACTTTATCTAGAGTTTCTGGGTGTTTTCAGACAGATGTGAGATTATCTGGTTCTTCATATTTCTAGAACCAGCCTGCCTATTGAAACGGGTGTGTTTACTTCCAGCCTCCCTTCCCCTTACTCCTTTCAATTGCAGCCATCTGGCTTTTGCTCCCCTCTCTCAAAAAGTCTCTCTCCATTGTAACAACACCAACAGCACGCCCCAAACATCCCTCTGCCTAACATGCGCTGGCACTCTTTTGACCCACTTACTCAATTCGGAGCTATCTTTAACCTGCAGAATATATTCCATCTTCTCTAAGCAGCCTTTCTGTTAAACTCCTACCGTCCCCCAGGCCCTGGTGCTTACTTCTACCTCTCTAACTATAATCTAATGAATGAACTTTTTACTCTCTCTCTCCACAGTAAGATCCTTGAGGTCTGGTGCCACGGTTTACTTCTTGTATCCCCAGAACCTAGCAGGGTGTTTTGTAGACTAGTTAACCAAATCAACACAGAATAATCCTGTATTTATTGTCTTTAAGAATCAGCAATCCCTCCCAATGAAGGAAAAATTTTAGTTCCCTGGAAAACACTTACACAAGACCACCACGTGGGGAATAAGAGTTGGGAACACTGCATCCTAGGAAGAGATGAGATACTGAGCTCCCTCCTTTAAAGAGTGGGCAGCCTGACATAAGACAGGCCTGATGTCCAATGAAATCCAATGACTTACCTTAAAATGTAGGACAAAGCCTCACCCTGACATTCAAGGTCATCCAAAATCTAGCACCTATGGTGCCTCTCCAGAAGTATCTTTTTGCTTTACAACTCCCCCATTCATTTGCCCAGAATTACTGTACATCTCAGGTTAGCATATTACCACCCCTGTCCTCAAGGCCCTAGTCATATCACGCCCAGGGCACACATGCAGATGATTTGGTTGCAAGCACACAGTTTATTTTGGGTTTTTACTACTGACTTAGTTTATGCTTTTTGGGTACATAGAAAAGAAAAAAGAATGCATTTAATTTTGTTGCTCTTGGCTGAAAAAAAAAAAAACAACCTTGTACTCCTCTTGCATTGGCAACCATGAACTTTATATAGAAGCTGGTTCTCAGTGCGAGCCAGTCTCCCATGCCCCACTCCCACCACTTCCACAGCTCAGCTCCAAAGGAGAGAAGATCAGGGAGGGAGAGGGGGTGGGTATTTCAGGTCTTGTGTGGCTCCGAATGGCACTCATCTCCGCCTATCTCCCACAAACTCCCAAAGTCCAGGGCAACAAACAACGAGGGGTATCTGTGATCTTCAAATGTCACTTTTCCCATCCTGTTGAAAACGTTCTGGATGAACTTCTGACCTCAGAATAAATATGTAATGGTTTCCATGGTCAACAGAGATAACTTCCCATGGGAGATGGGAGCAGATGTTGCCCAGGAAGAATTCCAGCTGGCAGAGCAGGAGCACAGTGAGGAGAGACTGTATCTTGCTGGCTGAGGGACTGCAGACAGCTGCTGGTCTGCCGCAAGCTCCAGCTAAGAGAGTGGCCCAGCAGGGAGGAACAGCTGTGCTCTGCTGGCACTATCTCTTCCTGGTAAAGTGAGGAAGCTGAGTAGGGAACAGGCAGGGCTAGACCCTCCAGCTGCTTCTTCACCACTTCTCTGAAAGAAGCGGAAGGTGCTAACAGCTCAAATTGCTTTCTTGGGCTTATATTTACACAAAGAGGACAAGTCCTAATAAAGCTTGGCTAATATGTTGAAAGCTATCAATAGGCCCAAGGTCTCCATGAATTGACTGGCAGCCCAGAGAAGCTTCTGTCCTCAGCACCGACAGCTGTGTAAATGCCGTCCTGAGCATCGCACTCGGAACGCTAGGCAGAGCGCTGAGCACCAAGGCCTAAGGACTGAGCGCCACGCCAGCCCACCCAGGCTCCAGGCATAGACTAAGTCAAAAGTCAAGACCAAAAATAAACTGTGGGCAGGCAACAAAGTTACCCATGTTTGGGCCCTTGGTGTAACAAGGCTAGGGGTTTAGGGGGGAGAGGTGCTAATATGATGACCTGAGCCGTGGAATAATGGGGAAATGAGTAGGGAGTTGTATAGCAGAACTCATTGGCCCCATTAAGCTCACTGGAAGGAAAGCGATCAGTCAGCAGATCCCGCTCACTGCCTCGGCTCTACAGAAACACATCTCGATGCTGGGCAAGGTGAGGGAGCTCCTCCAGGTTCAGAAGATACTCTGGAAGTATTTTCCACCCTCTAATTGCAGTTCACAGCCATCTCCACAGGCCGATAGTGTCCTGAACTTATCTGAAGTCTCTAGAGTATTCCAAAAAGGATTCTGTCCCTCTTGGTGTCCCTCGCCTTGCCCTCCCATGGGAGAGAGGAGGCTTGGGTAACAGCCTCCGGCACAAGGTGCTCTTTCTTCCTCCTCCTTCCCTCTGGCCCCATTTGCAGTTTCTCCCTCCTCCCTCCGTTTCCCGGGGCACTTCGGAATCCTCTATTCTAACACAGCATTCCATGCATTCAACAAGTTGGTCCCAGCCAGACTCTGGGATCCACATGGGAGAAACTGAGTCACGGCACTTCATATCCCATGGGAGGCCCTGTACATCGCCTGGGACACTCAGGACCTCCATCAGGAAAGCCGTGAACACGCAGATGGAGGCGAGTACCCAAGCCACAGTCTCTCCTCTGCCTCCTTCTCCTGCTTCTGCTCTCCAAGCTCCCCGCCCAGGACCCATGCTCCCTCCACAGCCCCACTCCTTCCTCCTTGGTCTGTGGCTGCAAGAGGTTGATGAGCATAGTGCTTGTACCCAGGATCTAGCCTGAGTTTCAGGTCTCAGCTCCCTCGCAAGCTTAGCTAGGACGCCAGCCCACTGATTGGAGAACTTATTTGCACTGATGAGAAAAATAATTGGCCTCAGTTTCAGTCTCCTCCTGAGTGTAGGCTCCCAGATACAGCTCTGAACCTTCCAGACAGCTCTTTGAAATTTGCATCTAGGGGCTGTAGGAAGTTCTTAGAAAGAAAATTCTGGGGTGAGCAGGTTGTCACCACAGATAGGAGCAGCTGTTTTGCATGAAGACCAAAGAGAGAAAGAGAAAAATATTTACAGATGCTTGCTTTGTTTTTCCTTCTAAGGGAAAGGTGTATTCATGCAACTTTGTCTGCTTTGTTACATGAATAATGTCCAGGAAGAAACCACACACGTACCCCAGAATTCCCATCTGGGCATACTTGAGGCATGCTGACTTTGCTTTCTAACTTCCTTTCTTACCTGCGAATATGGTCTGTGGGCTGCCCTGACTTGAGGTTGCTCAGTCCTGCCCTGGAGAGGCTTTGAAACCCCAGCCGGCCTCAGCTTGCACCTGAGGCTGGCCTCCCCTGAGCTCTCCTCTATTTCAGCAACAGCTTGTCCTTTGGATTCTAGGAGCTGGGGGTTCTAGAATTCCGCTGAAAGCAAAATCCTGTAATCATCTTGGTAGGTATTAAGAAACACAATGCTTTAGAAACAACCTGTTGGAGAAAGATGGTCACAGATGGAAAGAAAAGCTGGAGTGCCCATTGCACTTGAGGTTCTAATCCTGCACCCCCAAATTATCTCAGACCAAGGTGTCCTCATATTCAAAGCATGCCTCCAGGCCTATCTCTTCTAGATGTAGAGACTTCAGAAATGTTTGTGGAAGATGGAACTTAAAGATAAGTTTATTTCTGTGCCCAAAGTTTTGAAATCTTTGCAGTTTTCTTCATAGTATGCATTTCCCATGAACTTCAGCCTGGATTTTAAAAAACGTTACATCAAAATAAGCTTATCTTTCTATTCTATTTTCCATGAACCTTTTGAAGTATCATCATAAATAGCCTCCTCTATGGTTGGGTAAGAGAGAGACAGAATTCAAGCCCTGCTCATATTTTAGTTGGCAAAAAATAGGGCCCTTTTAAGGAGATTTAACTTGACTATTAGTTCTGGTGATAATCAAGTAAAAAATTGAAAAAGACCAATTCGGCTTTAGTTCAGCGTTAGTCACTCTGTTTCCTTCCTCCTCCTCCTCCTCCTCCTCCTCCTCCTCCTCCTCCTCCTCCTTCTCTCTCTCTCTCTCTCTCTCTTTCTCTCTCTCTCACACACACACACACACACACAGAGTTTCTCAACCAGGAGACAGTTCCTGCAAGGAGACTTCCAAGAGGTTTCTGCTCTTATTTGCATTTCCAGGAGCTTTTTTATACATAGAAAAGGAGGAAATAGGTATAAGAGGCACAAATGATTTGGGAGAAAATCATTCATACAAAGCACACATCACAGAGCAAGGACACACTTTCTGGTAAGCCCTGTGCTATTGTCCAAGACCTGGGGAGCACTGGCATTGAGAACAGCTTTTTGGTGTAGGGAAGAGGCCAAGGAAGAAGGTGTATTTATTCTAAAGGCTTTATGATTTTACTTAATTATTTTTATTTTCTTTGAAAAGCAGAGAGAGACAGAGTGATCTTCAGTTTCTGATTTACTCCCCAAAATGCCCACAATAGCAAGGCTGAGCTATGCCCAAACCAGCAGCTTCAAAGTCCATCCAGGTCTCCACATGGGAAGCAGGGACCCAAGTACTTGAGCCATCACCTGCTGCCTCCCAGACTGCATTAGCAGGAAGTTGGAATCTGCAAAGAAGCCAGGACTAGGACCTAGGCACTCTGATATGGGATGTCCCAAGTAGTGTCTCAAGCACCACACCAAACTCTCACCCAGAGTACAGACTTTAATTAAACTCCCATCTGGCTGTTGAGTAGGGATCGTGAGAGCCTGTGTATTTCCCATTAGTGCCTGCACTCCTCCCTAAGCAACACAGCAGCTTGAATAGTGGGCCTATCCCTTGCTATTGCATTCACCTATTTGCACACACTAAACACAATGCCATGAAATGTTATTCTCCCCTCTCCCTGCTGCCTTCATTACTCTAGAATCTTCCACCACTCATGGGCCCAGTAGAGACCAGGAATCCACTATTATGTCCAAAGGCTACTGAGTTGAGCAGAATCTAACAGAGTCTCCAAGGAATGTACAAGGTAGGGAGGTCAGAAACATTCATAAATAACTTTTCAGATGAAAAGCAACAGTGGCATGAGAATGGTATACACACAAATTGACACTAGTCTGATACCTACATAAGCCTAATTTTCCCAGGAAAGCAGCCGCTCCCACTATGAAATTCTATGACTCCTCGCTCTGCTGTGTGTCCTCGATATTGTCAATCTCAAGAAGTCACGCTTATTTTGTAACATTTCAATAAAAATGGGCTTTCCAAGATTTGCCCCATACCTCCCTCCATGCTTCTGTTTTGCCTACTCGACTTTAGTTCTAAGTTTCTACATTCTTATTTATTTCTCTATTTATTTTTCATTTATTTGAAAAGCAGAGATAGACAGAGGTGATCTTCCATCTGCTGGCTCATTCTTCCAATTGCTCACAATAGTCAAGACTGAGCCAGGCCAAAGCCAGGTACTTGGTGCTCAAGCCAGGCTTCTCACTTGGGTGACAGGTGCCCAAGCTCTTCAGCCATAGTCTCCTGCCTCCTAGCATGTACTGCGGCTCTAAGTGTCTGCACCTGCTATCTTTCCCCATGATTGCTGCCCCTGGCCCTGTCTCCTTTATGAGCTGGTCCTTGCTTGCATTCTCAGCCCCACTCTGAATGCCATGCTGCTGGCTCACTCCCCAAAGTTCTCGTGGCTGTTGCCAGTTTCTAGTCTTTCTCCAGCAGGAAAACTTGACTCCCTCCCACTTTACCCTGCCTTGCCTCTCCCTAGATTTTCCCTGTATATGTGAAGCTCATGTGTTTGACTGTTGAGAGCCATCCAATAGCAGACTCCAGGTTTGGGAGAAAAATTAGTCTTCCAACAGGACCAAATTCTTAGGCAGCTTCCTCTCATCTGACACAGCTTCCCTAAACAGAAGGCTAGAATAGGGGGTTATCCACATTTTGACTTTAGCACACACACTGTCACACACTCATTCACATGCACTTACAGACACACACACGCACTCATACCCCCACCCACCCACCCACACACACACACTAACACAGGTACAGCCAGGCACACACATATCCTCTAGAGGGAGAAGAAACTGAGATAGCTTTGCTTCTTGCCTTTCCAGCTACAATTATAAGAAGACCCTAAAGGAAAGAGTGAAGCTTATGAAGCTTAAGCATGCAGCTCCTTACTGGACCCGTTTCAGGGATCCTGGGATGCTCCAAATTGGAAGCAGAAGTCAGATAGCAGGTTGGAAGCATTTCTGGCAATGTACCTAAAAATATCTCTGAAGAATGAGAAGTGAATCTCATCATTTGTTATTATTTCCACTTGCTTGTTTTATTTGAGAGCAAGAGAGCTCCCATCTGCAGGTTCACTCCCCTAAACATCTGCAACGGTACTGGCTGGGCCAGGCCAAAGCTCAGAGCTGGGAACTCAACCCACATCTCCTTTGCAAGAGGCAGGAACAAAACTACTTCAGCTGTCACTGCTGCCTCTCAGGGTTTGCACTGGCTAGAAGCTGGAGTCGGGAGCCAGAGCTGAGTATTGTAGTAAACCCAGGTATTCCAATACGGGACACAGACACCTTAACCAGTGTCTTAACTACTAGGTAAGCACCAGTCCGCTACTTCTTTTCTTTTCCCAAGTATATATTTGCATCCTGGGGCTATGTCTGGAGTTGTGTCACTTGACTGCACAGTCATGCATTGAGTCCTAATCGTCAGCATGATGGTAGTTGGAGATAGGGCCTCTGGGAGACGATGAGATGGTGAGAGCAGAGTCCTCATAAATGGGACTGGTGTTTTCCAAAGAGGATCCAGAGCTCCTCTCACCCTCCCACCCCCTGAGCACACAGCAAACAGATGGCCATCCACGAACCAGAAGTCACGTCCTGACCAGACACTGTCTCTGCTGGCACATTGATCTTGGAAGGCCCAGCCTCCAGATCTGTAAGAAACACATTTCCGTTGTTGATCAGTCACCCAGTCCATGGTAGTTTGCTATAGCAGCCCAAATAGACTAAGACTTTAGCTGATTTTTGTGATTTATATTTTTTTCTTAAAGAGGTTCCCTGCAAAAGCTGAAGCTAATGCTACAAAACCTGGACTTGCTCCTGCTTGCACAGCTCTGGCTTCTTCGCCTCCTTTCTCTTCTCCCTCCTTCCATTCCTCCCTCCCTCCATTCCTCCCTCCCTTCCTCCTTTCTTTCTTTTCTTCCCCTCCTTTTCCCCTTCCTTCTCCTCCTCCTTCCTCCCCACCTCATCACTCTGCCTTTCAAATACGTAAGTTAATAAATATTTAAAAAGAGAAACAAGGCTTCTCAATATTGGCACTGTTGACCTTGTGGCTGGATAATTCCTCGTTGTGGGGGCTGTCCCACAGCTGGAGGCTCTTGGAAGCATCCTTTACTGAAGCCCGCGAATGCCAGCAGTGCTTCCCCGCCTCCACAGGTACACAACCAAAATTGCCAGACATTGCTCAGCATCCCCAGTTGAGAACCACCGTGTCTAAGATTACACAATAGCTATAAAACACCCAAGGAAAAGAACCAGGTTGGAGAGATAGGTGTTTTAGAAGACAGACACACACATTAAATATATATTTATAAATATAATAAATATAAATATATTTATATATTATAATATATAATTATATTATATAATGTATATTATATATACTATATTAAATATAATATTATATATTATATATTATATTATATAATATATATAATATAATAAACATAGATTATATTTATAATATATCATATAATTATAATATAACAATAATATAATTATATATAACACAATACAATATAATTATAATATAATATAATTTATATTATATTATATATTACATTATATAAGCCATATTACTATATTATAATATAATATATTATAGTATATACTATATATTATATTATATAGAATATGATATATTATACTATATAATATTATATTATATAATATATGCCATATATTTAATATTATATAATATTCGATATATGATATATATGTTATATCTTGCATGATATGATATAATATATTATGTAATATATTATATATGTATGATATGTGCTATATTTTATATTATATGAATATTGTATATTATATAAATTATATCATATATAATATACATATTGTATGATGTGTAATATATTAAATTATATTGCATATATTATATTATATGTAATATTATATATTATAACATAATATACAATGTAAATATTATATAAATTATATCATATATAAAATGTATTTATTATATAATACATATTATATATTATGTGTAATATTATATGTAATATATATTGTATGATACAATGTATATTATATTAATAATTATATGATATATAATTATTTGATATATTATATATTAAATATATAAATATATTTGTATATAAAATATATTTATTATTTATATACATTATATATAATAATTTGTAGTATATAGGGATGTCATTAGCAGAAACTTTAAAATTAGGGGCGTAATGAATTTGGTTTGACATTTTGAGTGGTGGCCCACTGGTGCGTATAAGAGGAGATGCATAGTAAGAGTAAGTTGAGGGTGATGGGCATCAAAACAGAAATCAGAACTATAGATAAGCACACAGATTTGGTCCCTGTCAACTGTGTGGGAATTGAAGCCTAACAAAACGAAGTTTTACTCAAAAGCAGTAAAGAAGACCAAGAACTAAGTCCTAGGGAGCATGAACGCTGGGTGGGCAGAGGAAAAGAAACCAGTGCATGCAAAACACTGGAAAACAGTGGATAGAGCAAGCTGAAAGCAAGTGACCCCAGAAAGTAATTCAAATCTGTAAGAAAAAACAAAGAGTAACAATAAAGATAATAATGTGACTATAAAAGACAACATGAATACAAATTTTTAGCTTTTCTTCTCTTAACTGATTCTAAGAGCAATTATACTAAAGTATATATAATGTATTGTTGAGTCCTTGGAAAATAGAAATATAATATCTGTACAATATATATGCATATATATACACATATATTTGTCAAAATTAGCACAAAGAAGGCAGATGGAAGCAAGGGGTCATCTAAGAAAATGGCTAGAGATGGTAAATAATAAGTAGAGCAATGCATTATCATTAGGGATATAATGCTAAAAGATGCAATATGTATAGTGCCACAAAATGAAGATAAAGAGAACAGAACTACACAGGAGCAATATTTCCATATTTCACTGGGATTGAGTGAGCACTAACCTGAAACTGATTTTGATAAATGAAGATGTATGTGGCACATAAGCCTTAGACCAGCCACTGAAAAGAAAGTTTTAAAATATAGTAAAAATATCATTAAATTAATTTAAATGCTTCATTTGGAAATATTCACATAACGCAAATAAAAGCAGGAAAGGAGGAACAGAAGAACAAAAAATACATGAGATGGATAGGAAAAACATCAAATGGCAAATGTAAATCCAACTACATCAATAATAAAGCTGTCAATGGACTATCCAATGCAAGTAAAAGAGATTGTCAGACTGGATTTTTAAAATCCAATATTTGCTGTCTACTTGAGACATACTTTAGGTTAAAATAAACAAACATATTGAAAACAGAAAGATGGAGGAACTAGAGCTGTGGTGTAGTAGGCTAAGCCTCTGCCTGCAGCGCCGGTATTCCATATGGCCACTGGTTCGTGTCCCAGCTGCTCCTCTTCCAATCCAGCTCTCTGCTTATGGCTGGTAAAGCAGTGGATGATGGCCCAAGTGCTTGAGCCCCTGAACCAATGTGGGAGACCCAGAAGAAGCTCCTGGCTCCTGGCTTCGGATCAGCTCAGCTCTGCCCTTTGTGTTCATTTGGGGAGCGAACCAGCAGATGGAGAATCTTTCTCTCTGTCTATCCCTTTTTCTGTCTGTAGCTCTGCTCTCAAATAAATAAATAAAAATATTAAAGAAAAGAAAATAGAGAGATCAAAAAAGATGTATTGGGTCTGGCGCTGGGGCACTGCGGCACTGCAGGTTGAAGCCCTGGTCTACAGTGCCAGCGTCCCATATGGGCGCTGGTTTGAGAGTCCCGACTGCTCCACTTCCAAATCAGCTCTCTGCTGTGGCCTGGGAAAGCAGTAGAAGATGGCCCAAATCCTTGGGCCCCTGCACCCATGTGGGAGATCTAGAGGAAGCTCCTGGCTCCTGGCTTTTGCAGTCATGTGGGGAGCGAACCAGCAATGACCTCTCTCTCTCTCTCTCTCTCTCTCTCTCTCTCTCTGGCTCTACCACTCTCTGTGTCTTTCAAATAAATAAGATAATTCTTAAAAAAAGAAAGAAAGAAAAAGATGGCCGGCGCCACGGCTCAATAGGCTAATCCTCCACCTGTGGCACCAGCACACCGAGTTCTAGTCCCGGTCAGGGTGCCAAATTCTGTCCCGGTTGCCCCTCTTCCAGGCCAGCTCTCTGCTGTGGCCCGGGAGGGCAGTGGAGGATGGCCCAAGTGCTCGGGCCCTGCACCCCATGGGAAACCAGGAGAAGCACCTGGTTCCTGCCATCGGATCAGCGCAGTGCGCCGGCCACAGCACAACGGCCGCAGCAGCCATTGGAGGGTGAACCAACAGCAAAAGGAAGATCTTTCTCTCTGTCTCTCTCTCTCACTGTCCACTCTGCCTGTCAAAAAAAAAAAAAAAAAAAAGAAAAGAAAAGAAAAAGAAAAAGAAAAATACGTACCAAGCAAATAGAAACCACAAGAAAGTTGGAGTGACTATCCTAATCTTAAGCAAAATATATTAAGACACAGTATGTTACTATATTTAGAGAGAGAGATTTTCAATGATAAAAGGCTCAATACGTCAAGTAAATATAACAATTATAAATACATATGTTTCTTAATATGAGAGCAACAAAATACATGAAGCAAAAGTTGTTAGAAATAACAGGGGGAAATAGACAATTCAATAATAGTGGTTTGAGAATTCAACACCTCACTTTTGATATTAGAACAACTAGGCAGAAAATCAATTCATGGAAATTTGAACACCACTCTAAACCTACTATATCTAACAGATATCTATAGAGTGTTCCACTCAGCAACAACAGGATATATATTCTTCTCAAGTGAACATGAAATATTCTCCAGTATAGATTATCTGCTAGGCCACACAACAAAATATCAATGAATTTATTTTTTAAATTTATGTATGTATTTGAAAGGCAGAGTTATAGAGAGAGAAGGGGGGAGGGAGGGAGGGAGGGAGAGAGAGAGAGAGAGAGAGAGGGAGGGAGAGAGAGAGAGAGAGAGAAAGAAAGAAAGGGAAGAAAATAAATCTTCCAGCTATTGGTTCACTCCCCAAATGGCCGCAACGACCAGGGCTGGACCAGGAGCTCAGAGCCCCCTCCAGGTCTCCTACATGGACACAGGGATCCAAGCACTTGGGTCATCTGCCTCTGCTCTCCCAGGTGCATCAGCAAGAAGCTGGATGGGAAGTGGAGCAGCCAGTACCCGAACCGGCGCCCATACGAGAATCTGACACTGCAGGCCATGGCCTTAAGCAGCTGTACCACAGTGCCAGCCCAAAATATCAATAAATTTAAAATAATAAAAACAATGCAAAATGCACTCTCTAACCTGATGAAATTAAATCAGAAATCAATGACACAGGGGTCAGCTCTGTGGTGTAGCAGGTAAAGCCTCTTCCTGCAGTGCTAGCATCCTGTGTGGGCAACAGTTCGAGCCCCGGTTGCTCCACTTCCAATCCAGCTCCCTTTTGATGTGGCTGGGAAGGCCACAGAGGATGGCTCGAAGTTCTGGCACTGCAGGCTGCAGGCAGCAGGTGGCAGCTTTACCTGCTACTCCACAGCGCCGGCCCCAAGAGCAAACAGTTCTAAGATTCAACAACACAGAAGAACCTCACAAATATATTGCTGAATGAGTGAAACCAGTTATCAATCTATGGTATCAGAAGTCAGATAATGGGGGCTGGTGCTGTGGCATAGTAGGTTAAACATCTGCCTGTAGTGCTGGTATCCCATATGGGTGCCAGTTCGAGTCCCAGCTGCTCCACTTCCAATCCAGCTCCCTGTTGATGGCCTGGGAAAGCAGTGGAAGATGGCTCAAGTGCTTGGGCCCCTGTACCACGTAAGAGACCTTGAAGAAGCTCCTGGTTCCTGGCTTCAGATCCCTCCAGCTCTGGCTGTTCCAGCCATTTGGGGAGTGAACCAGTGGATGGAAGACCTCTCTCTCTCTCTCTCTCTATTTATCTATCTATCTACCCCCCCTCTGTAACTCTGCCTCTCAAGTACATAAATAAATTTTTAAAAGAAAAAAAAAGCCAGATAATGGTTCTCCGTGAGGAGAGGGAGGAGAGTGACTAGACAGGGCATGTAGTTGCTGTGCTGATAAAGTCCCATTCCTCCATCTAAGTACTGGTTTCACAGGCGTGTTTGTTATGCTTCAGTAAAAGTTTTACTTTTTAAAATCCCAATGCTAAAAAAAGCCTGAATGCAAAATTAAAATGAAATCCAAGTTCATCAGTGGCTCCGCAGCCCCGCATGATCTAAGAGCCTGGCTCTCTGCCCTGCATCTCCTGCAACTCCCCCCTTGCTCACCAACCCTGACCACACTGCGTCTTTACTGTTGCTCAGACACAACACACAGGCTCCATCCCAGGGCCTCTGTGCTCACTCAGCTGTACCTCGCCTCCAGGTAACCCCACACTCTCCCTCCATTCATTCAAAATTCAACCTCTTTACAGAGATGTTTCTGATCATCCCACTTCCGAAGTCACCACCTGCTATTATATTACTTCCTGCCTTGACACTAATACAACTCCGTGAGGGAGAAAAGCTTTCTGTTTTATTCACTGTGGTACCACCATGGGTTTGCTGAAGACAAGAATGAATGAGAGGGCTGCTGCTGTGGTTTAGCAGGTAAAGCTGCTGCCTGCAGTGCCGGCATCCCAAATGAGCGCCGGTTCGAGTCCCAGCTGCTCCACTTCTGATCCAGCTCTCTGCTATGGCCTGGGAAAGCAGTGGGAGATGGCCCAAGTCCTTGGGCCCCTGTACCCGCGTGGGAGATCCAGAAGAAGCTCCTGGCTCTAGGCTTTGGATCGGTGCAGCTCTAGCCATTGTGGCCAATTGGGGAGTGAACCAGTGGATGGAAACCCCCACCTCCTCCTTCTCTCTGTGTAACTCTGAATTTCAAGTAAAATAAAATAAATCTTTAAAAAAAAAGAATGAATGAAATCCAGCAGTGGGGATGATTTCTTATTCATCCTGTATCCCGAGTCTAGCTCAAAGTTTGATCCATAACAACTGCTCAATAAACACTTAACTGCTTCTGGAGTTGAAATAAGAAACATTACGTTGCCAATAGACCTTTCTGCCGGAAGACCACAGGCCTTTGCTGCAGTCTGTGTGTGCTCCCTTCTCCGTGCCATGCTCTGAAAAATACGGCAAGGCTCTTAACATTTGCTCTTGGGCCACATAGCCCATTCTCACCTGGAAGACTCAAAATCAATCCCAAGAAGGCGGATCAGTGCAATGATTCAACATTGCTATCATCTAAGGGAATTTAAAAAAACGACCCTTTTGTTTGGTTGGCAGTTTCCTGCGGAGATGAATGAGTGGCGGGGAGTGAGAACACGCTGCAGCCCTTATTCATCCGATGACAAAGGCTCCTTGCCGTCAGTGCAGTATGAACTCCCCGTGTCTCCAGGACAAATGTCAGGAAGCCAGTTTCTCCCCACGACACCTCAGTGACTTCTCCTGGGCTTCTTTTCTGGACTGGGCATCATGAGTGTCAATAAGACTTTGTGTGGCTCGATGAAAGATGGCTACAACCGCGACAAAACCAAACCGAGCACTAGCAAGTTCTGCGGCTGCCAGAGGCAGGTTATTTATGGTGTTCAAACCCACCAGGGTAGTTAGCATCGAGAGCAGGTGCAGGAGTTGGAGCGCGGCCTCTCAGGCTCCTCTCAGCCCCACTGTGCACACAGCCCTTGCCGCAGGAAAGCCAGAACAACCTCGGGATCAACACGATCGTCCTCCATCGTGAGCGTGGTGAAGGAGCCCCTGCCCCGTTCCCCTTGCCCTACCCCCGCACTACTGCTGCTCCCCATCTTCAGCCTCTGTGAATCTTGCTGTGTGCAAATCCTCCAAGGCCTCTTCTCACCAAGGTGGACGTACCGGTAAGAGCGCGAAGAGTTCTCTCAGCTAGGCTAAGACAGTGCAGATTTCTTAGGGAGGCCTAATTGAACTCATCATTTAGTTGCTTAAAATCATCTCTCTGCCTCATTTATCTGTTTTTATCATGGTCCTATTCCTCTGCTCATTCAGCCTCAAACCTCTGACACGTCCCTACCTTTAACTTAGGGCATGGCAAGTGCCTTACTCATCCTTGTACGCATATGGAAACCTGAGCACTGGGCATATGCATGTTTCCATGAACATTTGTTTTCCTCCTCTTTCCTGATGCCCAAAGCCAAATTGCAAGCTCAGGAGCTGGCGCTGTGGCATAGAAGGTTAAGCCTCTGCCTGCAGTGCTGGCATCCCATATGGGCGCCAGTTCGAGTCCTGGCTGCTCCACTTCTGATCTAACTCCCTGCTAATGTGCCTGGGAAAGTAGCAGAAGATGACCCAAGTCCTTGGGCACCTGCTCCCATGTGGGAGACCCTGAAGAAGCTCCTGGCTCCTGGCTTCAGCCTGGCCCAGCCCTGGTCATTGCAGGCATTTGAGGACTGAACAAGGAGATGGAAGATTTCTCTCTCTCTCCCTCTCCCCACCACCTCTCTTTTTCTCCTTCTCTTTGTATATCTACCTTTCAAATAAATAAATCTTATCTTTTTTAAGATTTATTTATTTATTTGAAGGTAGAGTTACAGAGAGGCAGAGAGAGAGGTCTTCCATCTGCTGGTTCACTCCCCAGATGGCTGCAAGGGCCGGAGCTGTGCCTGTGCCAATACGAAGCCAGGAGCCAGGAGCTTCTTCCAGGTCTCCCATGTGGGTGCAAGGGCCCAAGGACTTGGGCCACCTCCTACTGCTTTCCCAGGCGATAGCAGAGAGCTGGATCAGAGTGGCACCAATCAGGACTAGAACGGGCACCCATGTGGGATGCCGGCACTGCAGGCGGTGGCTTCACCCACTACACCACAGCGCCAGCCCCATAAATAAATCTTTAAACAACAAAAATAAAAACAAATTATGAGCTATGAGCTTAGTAGGAACCAGGAGGTCTCCAAGTCTAGGCTCTCATGCATTCATGACAGGAACAAGGAAATCCTCACCCAAATGATATTTCTTTCTTAACCACACCACTAGCTTCAAAATTTCCCATGGCTTCTCATAGCTCAATAGAGCCGAATCCCTATATTCCCCTTGGCATTTAAGAGAAATTCCCTATAATATGGGCTGTTTCTTAATGTGATTTATATGTGAACCAAAGGGACTTTTTCCTACCTTTGTCCTTATAATTCAAAAAAAATAGAACCTTAGAATTCTAGCTTTGAGACCCAGAGAAACCTATTGAGTGAATTTTTTCATCAGTAGATAGAAATGAGAAGTTGTGGGCTTCTGGGGAATCAGAAAGCACCCCTTCTGTGCCATCGCTGACCCCAAAACACATGCACACACACACACACAGTAAAATAGTGAGACATTTTTGAAAAAATAGCTATTTTTTTATTCTAAGATGTTGGCTGTCATGAAATTTTCAGACATAATCTAGAAATGGGTGATTTTCAATTTACTTTTTGCAAGTATGCTGCTACACATTTGTCTACGGTGACATCAGAAGCAGCAAACCAAGGATTTGCATGCATATTTCATTAGTAGATAATTATGTTCCTTATAATTGGTTTCTAAACCAGACCATTTCACACAATTATGGTGTTTTCGTTGCCTATTCAGTCAATCGAAAAGATAGTAAGAAAGTTCTTTGTTATCAAAGGGCATATTCTTAACCTCTATTATGGTGTGAAGGAGATAAACTAAAATAAAAATACACCTATTTTGCATACTTAGAATACTCCCCATTAAAATTCAAGCTAGATTCAAAAGAATGAAGGAAATGACAGAGATGACTCTAAATATATCCCAAGTAACAAAACACCAGGAGGAGAATGTGAGGTGGAGCAGATTTTTTTTAAATCAATAATGGAGTCATGCTGTTTAAAAGCTAAAATCATTTTTCACACAAATGAAAAGAGGAAAGTGGGCCATAATGAAGGCCACTAAATAACTACTAATAAAGGAATTATACAGCTCCGTTCTTAGAAAATTGTAAGTATAATCCTTTATTGATTCAACAAACATTTTCTGAGCACTGTGCTGGGTGGGGAGGACAAACGAGCGAACAAAATGAAATAAAAGGCTCAGCGCTGTTGGGGCTTAGCACTGATCCCTGGACTCTCTGTCTCTCTCACACACCCCATCACATGACTTAATGAGGGCACACACTGGTGGGAGCAGGGAGGCTTTCCGCAAGAGTGGGCTGCGCAGTTGTTCAAAGCACAGACTCTATATCAATACCACCTTTACTAACTAATCCTCATGCAACCGACTGTCTAGGTTTTCCCATCTGTGAAATGGAGATAATACAGGACACCAACCTTCTGGGGATGATGCAGGGACTCCACAAATTAGCACATGTAACACACTTGGAACAGCACTGGGTGTAACGTGAGCAACACTGTAAGTGTTAGCTATTATTATCCCTTCTGACTTCTTTACAGCTCCAGGGCAAAAATGATGTGGGAGCGTCCTGGGGCCCCCAGGCCATTTTCTCACTCTCTGGAGCCCTTTAATCACACTTGGATTTAACTCCAGCCTTTGGTGAACAGCAGGTCTTCAACCCACATTATTCCCACCTCCTAACGCCCTCTTTAAAATGCTGTCTCCTCTCAACTGCAGAGAAGAGGGGCATGGTCCCTCTGTCCTCGTTTGTGGGAAGGGTGGCTATGTTCATGGATAGAATTTTCTTAAATTTCCATTCACACATTTTTCTTAAATTGCTTTTTCCTTCTACCTCTAGTGTATGCACTAGAAAATAATGTGAGATTTTGTCTGCATTAGCCCAAAATTTAGTATTTAGCTCTGTTAAACAAAAATCATAGGAGGCCCTTGTTTTGAACTAAGCTCTTGCGTTGGGTCCCAACATATCAGAACTAAAAATCAAAATGGAGCCACCAATGCTAGAATTCCTCATCACCAAACTGTTTAACCTTCTAAGAAATTAGAGAAATAACAGCCAATTTTCCCAAATAGGCCAGTTTTGATCAGCATCATAATAAATTTCCCTTTGCTTTATCCTGACACAAAAGTGACCTGGAGTAAACCTGATGCTACCCATCCACTACTTTCCTATTGTTCATGTCGCCATCCCTGCCTTGCAGGGAAAGTAAATGATCAAACAACTTTCCTGTGTTTCCACTTTTCTCAGCCCTCCTCTGCCTATAAAACCAACTACCTGTGTTCAGTCCATTGGAACTCTATCTCATGGGATGAAGTGTTGCCTGATTCAGAAGCCCAAAATAAAACCAATGGAGATCTTTGAATTAAATTTGTTGTGGGGCCAGCCCTGTGGAGTGGTGGGTTAAAGCCCCAGCGTGCAGTGCTGGTCAAGTTCCGGCTGCTCCCCTTCTGATCCAGCTCCTTGCTAATCCACCTGGGAAGGCAGCAGAGGATGCCCCAAGTTCTTGGGCCCCGGCACCCACGTGGCAGACCTGGAAGAAGCACCTGACTCCTGGCTTCAGACCGGCTCAGCTCCAGCCGTTATGGCCATTTAGGGACTGAACCAGCAGGTGGAAGATCTCTCTCTGTAACTCTTTCAAATAAATAAAATAAAAACTTAAGAAAAAATAAATTTGTTGTAATTTTGGTTTTTGACAGACCTTATAACTGATATAAATAAAGTTACTGTTTTCCAAACGCCATTTCAAGGCGTGGTGATGGATATGAGGGGTGCGATTCCTGCGCACAGGAAGAGAGAGGGTGGACTTAGAGATGAAAAGCAGAACATGCGCAGGTTCAAAGAAGACGGGGCGGGGGGAGCAGTTAGCAGTTCAGTAATCAATGGGACAAACATTTTGAGTGAGCAGGGTTAGTTTAACCGAGGACATAAAGAGAAACGTCTGTGGGTGGGAATTTCAGAGCTGGGGGAAGGAGCCTGCCAGGGTGCCTAATTCCACCTTTCCCAGCAGCCAGCTCTCTCCAGGCCAACGGGACAGCGGAGACCACTAACCTGTGATCCAGGAGACGGGCGGGCTGGGGAGGAGCAGTGATGCTGGGCAGGGACCGGCAGACCCAGAAGCTCTGACACTGATCTCTGCAATGCCTTTGCCATCAGAGCAGCCGCTGCAGAGGGTGGGGTGAATGGCTGGCGCGGGAGGGGCGCTAGGCTGGCTCTGCGTAGATCTCTCCAGGGGCCTTGGAGAGCATCCATGTTGGTGCTCGCTCACCAGCACCCAGCATCCAGCGAGGACACACGGAACACAGCAGGCATAACTTATCCAAGGGATGAACCAAATGAAGACTCTGCAATTTCTTAGCATTTTCCACTCAGACTCCAACTCAGCTAGTGGTTCAGCTCATTCAGACAAAGTCTCGAGTACTCGGCAAACACACAAACCAAGCAGCAAAGGCTCACTGTACGCGGCTCCCAGAGCAGGGTGCTGCTATGGATTTTGACATTCGGTGTTGGCATACTGGCTCCAAGGGCCTGACTCGGACATTCACTTTCTCCTCCACCTTTGACACAAAACACTCTGGCCATCACCACCCACCATCACTCTGCCTCCACCAACTACTCGTTGCCCCCTGAACTGCCACATAGCCCCCACCATTCTAACACGGCTGTGGGTCACATCCTTGCTGCCTTCACTTGACCCACCATGGCCCTCCTCGCCCTACTTCAGCCTGCCCCAAACACACACACACACACACACACACACACAACACACACACCCCTTCATTTGTTTCTCAGCTCCTGAAAACAAATGTACACTCAGATGGGTCCTCTCTGTCATGGCCCTTTTGAGATTACACTCTTCCTCCAGCAATGCTGCGCTTGCTCAAAGCAGTGTCAGCTCTCCTTTGCAGATTTGCCTTCAGCTATTTGTCATCCACAGAAGGATGCACACCTCGCTGCGCCGGAGCAGGGACGCTAACCCCAGTTCAATACAAAAGCACTGTGCTGGGAATCCAATGGCCTGGCTTTCTGACCTGCTCGCTTCATCCATGCAGGCTTCTACTCGCAAGGCCTCTTCTGTGAAAGGAAACAGGAATACCTGCCACACTTTGTAAGATTTTCTCTGAATCAAATGAGTAGTTATGTAAGAAAGCACATTTAATGCCCCAGAACACGATATTAAACTTAAGGAAATTACCCATAAAGACTTACCACTGCCCTGTTGTTTGTGCCAAGAGGAATCCCCTGGGCCACAACTTCCCCTGCAAGCTTTGCCGGCCTTGACCTCAGCTGACAGGACTGCCTGGAGGCAGCGGGCCTCAGGGCTGCAGCTGTGTGTGTCCGCGACGGCAGCCAGGGCGGCTGGAGTGGCGAAGGCTGCTGGGGACCCCGTGACCTCTTTTTCTCCCACAGGGGAAGTCGTGGCTAAGGGAATCCCTCGTGGAGCCAGGTCCGGCTTACAGGTGCACTCGTGTCTGTGTGTCTGGTGTGCAGCACCAGTGTCTGGTGTGCGGCACCCATGGGGGCGCCCGCACGCCGGCACCAGCACCACTGCTGCCCTAGATCCAGACGCCGAGGTTCCTCCATTCCAGATACTGACTCCTAAACACAAAGTCACAACAAACACACTGTTACCGATACACAAGAGCTCGAGAAACGCTCCTCCCATGAGCCCACGGAATCTGCTAGAGAAGGAGCCTCAGATAATCAAAATGACTGCAGAGACACAAAATGGATGGTGACCAATAAATGTGTGGTTAGCCATTTGTAGAGCTCAGAGGCTTCCCAAGGACACAGCACCTTCTGGGAAAAGCTGGCTGTAAGCTCAGACAAGGGATTCACCATTATTTTTTTTTTTAATGAAAGGAGCACATGAAAATTTTTTTCTGCCATTTTCAGTGTCCTATTGATTTTCGCATTATTTTTCTAAGAATGTAGTATGTGTGTGATTGTGGGGTTCAAAAAAGTAATTATGGTTTATTCTAATTCCACCATCCCTTTGACCCTTAAAATCAGGATTCTCAGCACAGAATAAAGGAGATGGTGACCAAGAATGGGTGAAGTAAAAGCGTAGAGTCTCAAGTTTGAGCTGGAAGTATCAACATAAAATCACGAGGTATTTTGTCATCTATGGATATACATGATGTATATAACGCTTGGTTTATTAACCGAAGAGGACTAGACACAAAGCGACCATTGCTGCTGTGGCCCTGAAATTACCCTTTCTCTCTGCAAGAAGCCAGGGCTTCTCGATGAAACAGCTGATTGCAGGTCTGGGAGCAAGAATGTTATCAAAGACTACTAGGGTCACGTCAGAAAACCTAGGACATTAGCCAGCTGAGAAATGCATTAAAGAATATTTGTGAGGTTCAAGTCCATATGCTTTTGGTCATGCACTCATTGAGGTGGGAGTCACCTGGCAGCGGCTGGGTGCTCCATGCCAGTGACCTAGAGGAGCTGTAACGTTGCTCCCACGAGGAACCCCTGCAACGAGCCCCCAGGTCACACCGCGGTGCTGCAAATGAAGTGCCCAACTCAGTCATGAGAACCTCTCAACCCAGCAGTCATCCAACAGGAGAGATTTAAGTAGGCACGCGCTGTAAGGGCAGCCTGAGTCTGCCTGGGTATGCACGTCTCTCTTGTTCCCATACATTCATTCTTTTATTCCTATTTATTATATAGTACCCTCAAAGCCCTAGCCATGGCATCTGTGCTGTGGGAAACATGAAACTCTGAAGCCATGCACGGTCGCCCCCGGAGGAGACTTATGAGAGATGGAGAGAGAGGACACAGAAACCAGACTGAAAGAGTTTCCACTTACACAGCTACGGCACAGCTCCACAGGACCAACAGCAGCGTGAAATCTTCTTGGTAAAGCTGAGTCTTACGCCAGGTCTCAAAGACGTGGATTTGCAGAACACGAGGTGAGAGGGGCTCCCAGAAACTGCAGGAGATATGTGAGCGAAGGACTGAGGCAGGTAGGAGCAGGCTGGGTCCTCAGACAGGCTGGAGAGAAGGTAGGGGTAGGGACAAGAGAAAGGAGTCAGTGCATAAGAAGTGCCCAGTAGGTGCTAAGTGCTAGAAACCCTCCATATCTCACTTAATCTTCCTAGTATTATTCTGATAAAAACTATGTGCTCTCTCTCTCTCTCTCTCTCTCTCTCTCTCAGGATGATTTCATATTCCAGAAGTCACCTATTCACTACAATTTATCTGTACTCCCAAATCAATACTTGTAGTGCCCTCACAGCCACTTGTGCACATATGAAAAGCATTTTAAAAACGTGAGTTGCTCAACATGGCCATTCCCAGCTGAGGCTGAACAAGGCAATGACCTGCCTCCTCATTTTAGGCCTAATGATGCAAACAACCACCTTTTTAAAAAAGCTTACTCAGGCGCCAGTCTCTTGCACCAAGCTCTGTGCTGCGGTGCTCACCAGCGTGCCTAAGTATAAGCAGGTGGGATGCGCCTAGTGGAGAAAATGCGCGTGTTGGTCAGCTTCACACAGCATGTGTGAGAATGCTATGGGCCGTGAATGCAACGTTAATGAACCAACAACACATACTAAGTAAAGTGTCACTGCACAGAAACACACACCAAACAAGGTTATGCACGCATCCGTTTACAAAAGCATGAAGGGACTCAGGAACCTACTCTTGAATTGCTTCTCTGAGCAATGCCTCACTATCCTGTAACTCAGTACTAGAAGCAAACTTTATAGACAAACTGTCGTAAATATTGAGAATCAACTGTCATTTGTTCAAGATCACGGAGCTGGATTAAAATCCCTGCTCTTTCCAATTCCAAAGCCAATGTGCTTTCTACCTGTTCCGGAAGAAGGAGCTCCTTTTGGACCATCCCAAAGTGACCATGTTACCATCCCTATAAATGTTTGCTGGAGAACATTCTCTAAATAGGATCATTTTCAAACTTCTGGGCAAATAGCTCTCCTTTTTAAAACCAAAAATATGGATCTGCTGTGTGGGCAGGAACTAGCCCTTTCTTGCCTCTGTCACCATCATCAATGGAACACGCTCCTAAATCTGCAGGTCTCAGAGGTGCTTCCTAGGGAGTTCAGAGATGACTCACTCTGCTTCACCACGTGGTGCTGCCTGGCATGTGCAGTGCTGGTTCGTCCTTTGTGAGCGCACTGACCTACCAGTCGAGTTTAAGTGTCAGTGACACCAGTGTCGGCGCGAGGCTGGGTCACCTAACATGACCCTGATCATCCGGATGTCAGAATGTGGGTTTCACATCAGAGATCAAGACAGTCAAGCCCCACTCACTCCCGAGGGGCCATCAGCCGACAAGAAATGGCTCAGCTCCCATTCCGGGCAGAGCCCAGGAGTCAGAATCCAGGCAAAAGGCAATCTAAAGTATCCTCAACTCCCGGCTTGGCCCTAATTACCTGGGGGATTTCTTTTCTTTTTTCAACAGAGGATACACTTTTGCAAGGCAGCCAGCCCTTACTGGTCCAAAAGCCTAACTGTGAGTGTTGAACCTGAATGGTATACACGGAAAAACCACCAGTAGGAAGAAGATGTTACTACTCCATACACACCCTATGCTGCAATTTCATGCTTTTATAATTTTAATGTTCTTACAATTAGGTCCAACTTTTGCTGTAATTATTTTCTCAGAAGGGGCATTATAATGTGCTAGCTAGGAATGCATATTTTCCCTTTAGCCATCACAAACTAATTTAACTGCATTAAGGTCCTGCTGGGAATGTATCTAGAAGTATAAAAGAAAATCAAGACCAACACTGTCTGCTCTGGAGACTGGAAGTACTATTAAATACACTGCCATGTTCCTCAGCAAACAAAGAGAACTTGAATTTCATAAATAAGATGAATAAGGAATTTCATATTTTCAATAAATTCAAAAGGTGAGTTATAGCAAAATTGTTATGTCTCCCAAAAGGTTTGTGAGCACTCAGAACAGGCAACGTAGGGGATCCCCGACTACCAAAGGGAGGTACCCCATTTTTGACCATGTCAATTTCCATCATGAGCTTGTATTCATTATCAGCATCTCTGAGGACCTACGATGCCACTGTTTGGCCCTGTGGGGTCCCTGTTCAACGTGGACCATGGTGGATACGCGGTGATGCGTGAGTCTGCCTGGGCTGCAGGACAGGTAGAGGTGCTCACTGGGATGTCCCCTGGGAAGTGACAGAGCTCTTGGTTCCCTACAATGCAAGATCCAATGAGGAAGTTGTTTTGTCTTTTTTAAAAAATTGTTAATAGGAAAAATTAAAAAAATATGAATATAAAGCACCATTCCTGCGGCTGAAGCAAGGGTGGAACAGAGGCAGAAGGGAGCTGCGGAACCCAGGAAAGGGGGAAATTGCTGTTAAAAAGCCATCCAGCCGGCGCCGCGGCTCAATAGGCTAATCCTCCGCCTTGCAGCACCAGCACACCGGGTTCTAGTCCCTGTCAGGGCCCCAAATTCTGTCCCGGTTGCCCCTCTTCCAGGCCAGCTCTCTGCTGTGGCCAGGGAGTGCAGTGGAGGATGGCCCAAGTGCTTGGGCCCTGCACCCGCATGGGAGACCAGGAGAAGCACCCGGCTCCTGCCTTCGGATCAGCGAGGTGCGCCGGCCGCAGCGCGCTGGCTGCGGCGGCCATTGGAGGGTGAACCAACGGCAAAGGAAGACCTTTCTCTGTCTCTCTCTCTCACTGTCCACTCTGCCTGTCAAAAAAAAAAAAAAAAAAAGCCATCCAAGGTCATATGATACTAGCAGTCACCCTGCGCAGTTAATTCATGTTAACACAGACTTGGGGGGTGGGTGCAGGAGTGGAGGCTGAGAAGTCACTGCGCACAAGAGCTCCCAACAAGGGCTCCCAAGGAGGACATAGCACTCTGGGACAGACGGGTGCGGGACAAAACAGCTCCCAAATCTGGGAGCCCACCAAAGAGCAGGCTAGACCAGAGCAAACCAGAAATGGCTCCTTTGTCCACTGGCTCAGCTGCCCACCCTCCTGCTTAGTGAGCAAGACTGGGAGTTACCCTGAGAACCTCATTGTGTTTCCTTGCTATTTTGTTGTGTTAGGCTTGTGTGTGTGCATGTGCAAAATCAACTGAACAGAGTTCTTATCTCATACTGTGTGTTGTCATACTCAAAAGTAATCCTTTGCATTTCTTGAGGGAGTTTTGAGGTGCAAATGCACCCAGGCACTGCTTTAGGGACTTGCCTGACCTGGGAGAATGGTTTAGAGCTGCTGGGGACTGCTGATCTCCTCCACACACCCACATGTGTCAAAAGAGATGGTTCCCAATTGGTCAGAACCAATCATGATATTTTGCTATGATGCCCAAAGCAGACACTGGAAAATAAAAAGAAGATAAACTTCATCATCCTTGAACGGACACCATTAAAGTAAAAAGACAACTCACAGGAAAAAAAAAATATTTGCAAATAACATGCCTAGCAAGAATTCGTACCTAGAATACAGAAAGAACTCTCTCCACAACAGAATAACCTACTTTTAAAATATGCAAAAGGGGCTGGCATTGCGGCACAGCAGTTTAAGTGGCCAGTTGCGGGAGTAACTGTCTTGCGGGAGTAACTGTTTCAAGTCCTGGCTGCTCCACTTCCAATTCTGCTTCCTGCTAATGTACCTCGGAAGGTAGCAGAAAATGGCCCAAGTTATTGGAGACTTACCACCTGTTTGGGAGACCAGGATGGAGTTCCAGACTCCTAGCTTCAGCCTGGCCTAGCCTTGGCTGTTGCAGTCACTGGAGGAGTGAACTAGCAGATAGAAGATCTCTCTATCTCTCCTTCTTTCTCTGTCTCTCCTTTGGTCTCTCATTCTCTCCTGGTCACTCTGCCATTTGAATAAATAAATAAAATAAATCTTTAAAAAAATAAATTATGCAGGGGCCGGCGCCACGGCTCACTAGGCTAATCCTCCACCTTGCGGCGCCGGCACACCGGGTTCTAGTCCCGGTCAGGGCGCCGGATTCTGTCCCGGTTGCCCCTCTTCCAGGCCAGCTCTCTGCTGTGGCCAGGGAGTGCAGTGGAGGATGGCCCAAGTGCTTGGGCCCTGCACCCCATGGGAGACCAGGAAAAGCACCTGGCTCCTGGCTCCTGCCATCGGATCAGCGCGGTGCACCGACTGCAGCACGCCGGCCGCGGCGGCCATTGGAGGGTGAACCAACGGCAAAAGGAAGACCTTTCTCTCTCTTTCTCTCACTGTCCACTCTGCCTGTCAAAAAATAAAAAAAGAAAGCTAAAAATAAATTATGCAATGGATTGGAATAAACTTTTCTGCAAAGATACATAAATGACCAATATGTCCCTGAAAAAGACAACTCTTATCAGGGAAATGTAAATCAAAACCACACAAGGGGACCAGCACCACATAGGAAGCAGCAGCAGCATCCCATATGAATGCCGGTTCAAGTCTCAGTTGCTCCACTTTCAATCCAGCTCCCTGCTAACGTGCCTAAGAAAGCAGTGGAAAATGGCCCAAGTCTTTGGTCCTCTGCACCCATATGGGAGACCCAGAAGAAGATCCTGGTTCCTGGCTTTTGATCGGTCCAGCTCCGACCATTGTAGCCATTTGGGGAGTGAACCAGCAGATGGAAGATCTCTTCCTCCTTCTGTCTCTCTCTCTCTCTCTCTCTCTCTTTGTAACTCTGCTTTTCAAATGAATAAATCTTAAAAAAAAAAAAAAAAAAAAAAAAAAAAAAAAAAAAAAAAAAACATGAGACACATGAGATACTGCTTCACAGCCATTAGTTTGGCTATAATCAAAAAGCAAAAAGACAGACAATAACAAATGTTGACAAGGATGTAGAAAAATTGAAACTCATATATTGGTGGTAGAAATTGAAATGGTTCAGTTTAGCAGTTCCTCAAAAGGACGAACAGATACAGGGTGGGCATTTGGCCTAGTGGTCACATGTCGGTTAAGACAGCTGTGTCCCGGCCGGCGCCGCGGCTCACTAGGCTAATCCTCCGCCTAGCGGCGCCGGCACACCAGGTTCTAGTCCCGGTCGGGGCGCCAGATTCTGTCCCTGTTGCCCCTCTTCCAGGCCAGCCCTCTGCTGTGGCCAGGGAGTGCAGTGGAGGATGGCCCAGGTGCTTGGGCCCTGCACCCCATGGGAGACCAGGAAAAGCACCTGGCTCCTGGCTCCTGCCATCGGATCAGCGCGGTGCGCCGGCCGCGGCGGCCATTGGAGGGTGAACCAACGGCAAAGGAAGACCTTTCTCTCTGTCTCTCTCTCTCACTGTCCACTCTGCCTGTCAAAAAAAAAAAAAAAAAAAAGACAGCTGTGTCCCATAACGGGGTTCCAGTCCTGGCTCTGCTCCTGATTCCAACTTCCTGCTACTGTGCTCCCTGTGAGACAGCAGGTGATGGTTCAGGTAGCTGAGTCCCAGATTACATTCCCAGCTCCCAGCTTCAGCCTCGTCCACCTCAGCCTTTGCAGACATTTGGGGAAAGAACCATGGGATGGAGTGATTCTCTGTCTCTACTTCTCTCTCTTTCAAAAAAAATACACAAAATAAGCATATTATTTCTTAAGTGACATAGCATTTGCACTCCTAGGTATATACTCAATAGAACTGAAGACATATGTTTTCCCAAAACATTGTACATAAATGTTTAGAGTGACATTATTAACAGCTAAAATGTAGAAACAAGTTAAATGTGCCTTAAGTAATGATACAGAAATAAAGTGCCTTGTGACAGACTGAAAAATGGCCTCCAAAACACATCCTAAACCCTGGAACCTGTAGCTGTTTCCTTCATTGACAAAAAGGCTCTGAGGGTGTGACGGAGCTGCAGATCTTGAAATGGGTAGAGTATCCTGAATCAGCTGGCACCTTGACTCCAGCCTGTGACACTGACTTCAGACTTCCTTCTTCCAGAACTGTTAGCAGAACAAATGGATGTGCTGGTGGCTACCAGTGCTGTTGTCATTTGTTAAAGCAGCCAGAGAAGACTAATACAGTACATCCAAACAGTTATTATTCAACCATGACAAGAGAGGAAATACTGATGCATGAAACAACATGCACGATTATTGAAAACGTGTTAAGTGAGAGAAGCCAGACACAGAAGGCCAAATATTGTGTGGTTCTATTTAGGTGTTACATGCAGAAGAGGCAAATTACGGAGACAAAGTAAATTAATGGTGGCCAGGGGCTCGGAGGAAGGGGAAGTGAGAATGAGGTTTATTCTGGGAGATGAAAATATTGTGAGAAAACTGGGGTGATCAGTGCAGCACTTTGGGAATATACTGAAGTCCACTGAGCTATCTGCCATTACTGGAGATTTATTTAATTTATTTCTTTGAAAAGTAGAGAGAAAGAGAGAGAGAGAGAGATCTTTCTTCTGATGCTTCACATCCCACATGGCTGCAACAGCCAGGGCTGGGCCCAGGCCAATACTAGGGGCCAGGAACTCCTTCCTGATCTCCAATATAAATGGCAGGAGCCCATTTGGGCCATCGTCTTCTGCCTTCCCAGGCACATTGCAGGAAGCTGATGGGAAGCAGAGCACCCGGGACTTGAACCAGGCACTTTGAGATGGGATGCTGGTGTTGCAAGTGGCAGATTAACCCACAGAGCCACAACACCGACCCCAAGCCTTTAAAGATGTGTCCTTCGTGATAGTAACTGTTTTTTTTGTTTTTTTTTTTTAATTAAAAGATGGGGCCGGCACCACAACGTAGTGGTAAAGCCACTGCCTGCAGTGTCTGTATCTCATATGGGCACTGGTTGGAGTCACAGCTGCTCCACTACCAATCCACTCCCTGTTAAAGTGCCTGGGAGAGCAGCAGAGGATGGTCCAAGTGCTTTGGTCCCTGCACCCACATGGGAGACCTGAAGGAGGCCCTTACAGGCTTTGGATCAGTCTATCTCTGGCTGTTGAGACCATTTGGGGAGTGGAACAGCGAATGGAAGGTCTCTCTCTCTCTCTCTCTCCCCTTCCCTCTCTCTCTCTCTCTCTTTGCCTCTGCCTCTCCTTCTGTGTATCTCTTTCAAATAGTAAGTAAATTTTTTAAAAAAATAAAAAGGTACAGATTATCTACCTCAATATCAACAAAACAAAAATTAACTATCTAGTGCTAAACAGTCTAAATGAGCTGCTTTCATTACAGGAAATATTTTGTTTAAATCTATACTAGAATAAAAGTTCTTTTTAATGTACCTTTCACCCTCAATTTGATAGGTTACACCTACTCATACACTGGAATAAAGCAAGCACATTTTACATGGCATTTGTCCCAACTGGAATGTGCAGGTGCCAAAAATCCCATTTAATTAGATGTGATAAGCCCATTACTAAAGAATAAAGTCTACATTTACATGTAGAATGACACCCACAAAGTCGTCCTAGGAAACTTGTCTGCTCTATGACTTCTGATATTTCAACCTCAACCTCAACCTCACACACAGTAAAGAATTTCATTTCCTGGGAGTCTCAGAGAAAACAGTGCTGATAATAATGTTAATACTCCTTCTCACACATAAAAGTCATTTACAACACTAAGGGCTTTGCAAGATCTCCAGACAGAAGTCATTTCTAAAAGCTTTAATAGCACATAGCCCAGGAATTAGCTAAACCTGGAGCCACACCGCATGTTAGATGTAATTCATTTTCTATTTTAGTTAAGACCCATTGAACTGGGGATTTTCTTTTACTTGCAGTCAATGCCAGACTTATTATTCAAGACTCCAATTAACCATTCTATGATCATCAAGATTCTGCTGCCCAGAGTAATCAAGTCAGATGAATGGCACCAACAACATAAAGAGGGCTGGATGTTATACTTGCTTTTGGAGATTTTGCTAAAGGAAATACATAAGGGGCTTTCAAAAAGTTCATGGAAAACGGATTAAGAAACAACTATGCATGGATTTCAAAATTATTGTGCATCAAGATAAATTTGTTTTTTAACTCCACCTTTCATGACCTTTTTGAAGTGCTCTTATACATGTAAATAAAATGAGAGACTACTGCAGGTCATGGTCCGTGGTGTGGCCAACAGATAGATCGCAACTTCCCCAAGGAAGGATCTAGAGGTGAGCTGAGCTAACAAACGATCCCAAGGGTTATGGTTACCTAAGGGAAGGGCTCTTCGGAGGAGACACTCAGAATTCACAGAAGCAGCCCCAGAGACGGGAGAGCTTTCACCTGTGCCAAGATCCGAGCGCTGAAACTGCATCTCTAATGCACGGCAGCATAGTAACGTCTGAAGCCTTAGGCTTCTGAGTAAGAAAATAAACAGTTGTGTCTCTCAAGGTGGCCCTCTGCACACTGGTGCCCAAGGGCAGGAACATAAATTCTAGAAGCGCACAACAACAGCTGGAGATACATATCCACATAGTTTGTTATAGTGAGTTGAAATATAGAAGCACGTAGAGGGACAAGAGTAAGCACAATTAATTTTTTTCTAAGATTTCTTTATTTATTGGAAAGTCAGAGTTACAGAGAGGCAGAGGCAGAAGCAGAGAGAGAGAGAGAGAAAGAGAGAGAGAGAGAGAGATCTCCCAAATGGCCTCAACAGCCAGAGCTGAGCCCATCCAAAGCCAGGAGCCAGGAGCTTCTTCTGGGTCTGCCACGTGGCTGCAGGGGTCCAAGGACGTGGGCCATCTTCTACTGCTTTCCAGGCCATAGCAGAGAGCTGGATTGGAAGTGGAGCAGCTGGGACTTGAACCGGCACCCATATAGGATGACAGCATTGTAGGTGGAGGCTTTACCCGCTATGCCACAGCACCAGCCCCATCACAATTAATTTAAAGAACTTGGAGCAGGTGTTCGGCCTAGCAGTTAATACACTAGTTAAGACACCCACATACCACATTGAATTATCTGGTTCCCAATTCGAGCTTCCTGCCAGTGTAGACCCTGGTGGGGCAGTGGTGATGGCTCAAGTAACTAGCTACTTGCCACTTACATGGGAGATCTGGATTGAGTTCATGGCTGCCAACTTCACCCGAGTCTAGCCCCAGCTGTTGGGGGCATTTGGATGGAAGATCTGTCTGTCTCTCAAAGAATGATGATGATAAAAGAGCTTACCTAGGGCTACACTTCAACACAAAAATGATCTTGTTTTATATCATATAGCCATTGTGAGGATCACTAAGAATCCTAGCAATTCTTTCCTATTTGTATATAATGAATCTGTTCTCATTTTTGTTCCTGAGAAATTATTTTTTCCTACTAGGAAGATACAGTAGAGATTATCATGCTGTCATCCATTGCACATGTACAAAAACTGAGGCCATGAAATATCGTGTGACTTTTTCAGACCTCGGGGCACCGATAGAACCCAGATCTTCCCACTCCTAATCCGATTACCTTAAACTTTCCACCCAAAATATACTCTTGTTCCCAATAAGCATAATTTAACTTGTTCATCTGTGGATGTTATCCTGAACTTGAATTTTATATTCTAGTATATTAATAATTCCACTTCTAAGCTGCTGGGAATTGATTTGGTTTCCAGATCGCCCACCCTCCCTGCCTTTTTTTCTGGGCTCAATGGTGGAACTAAGAATAAACACAAATAACCAGACAAGTAACCACAAAGGAGCTAAACCTAACAAAATGTATAATTATAATGAAATGTGTATTCTGTATTCTATCTTCTCATAATGCCAGGGTCTTAAAAACAAATTTTAGAGAGCTCAAAAGCAGTTTTAATATTAAAAATATTCATAGCAATTATTCCAATTAACATCAGAGTCATCCTTACCACACATGTATTATTTATGATCAGAACATTAATTCTCTAGCTCCACAGAGATTAGACAGCAATCAATGTTTATGCAATGTAGACACACACTTAATCATATTCTAATATGTAACCCAACAGAGCTCCTGTAATTAATGAAGCTGTTGCTTTCTGCTCAAATCTAAGGACATCTACAGACTTCCCATGGGAAAACCTGACCTTACAAAAAGCAAGCTTTATACACGCGGGTATATGTTTGAGAGATGAGACTGCCATTTCAACATTTCAAGTATTTATCTAGCAACCTCAATTATCTAAGAACTTAAATCTGAGAACTCAGCCATGTTGCCTTTGGAGATAGAATGAATCCTTAAATTATGGGAAAACTCATTGCAACAGTCTCTAAGAAATGTTCCCCGAGCCTCACACTTAGACTATGGCTTAACATGGGTGACTATTGCAAGGGCTTGGCAACCCTCGACAACACAGAAAGTCTGTACACTTGAATTAGATTGAATCTGCATAATTTGAATGGAACGAGACCCTTAAACTTTTACCATTAGAATCAATTAATATACGCTGCGTATCTCTTGAGTTCTGGCATCATATTATGTTCTTTTTATGTGTAAATACATTTAGAGCAAATAAAATGCCACTTCTCAATTTTCAAATCAGCTTATTCAGTTTTTAATTAAATTTCTAAGAGTACTTTGTCAACCTTGGCATTTCCACATAAAACATTGATAATTATGTAAAGATTCTTAAGAGATTTGTTTAGGATGTGTCAAGTTAAGCAGCACAATACCCCAGAAAGGGCAAAATGAGAAGATAATGTAGTCTTATTCACATAGCAGCCCCGGGAACAAAAGCTCTTCAGCAGAGCATAGCCCCTAAGAAGTGATTCGTGCTCAGGCAGAACAAGGGAGAATGAGGGAGCCACCGAAGAGAGTATGTTGAAACCAAGGCCAGCACAATATTCCTATTAGAAAGACGCTCGGAGATGGCACTGGAGGGAAGCAGAGTTAGAAAGACAGAGAGAGATGACTAATGCTGACACTGTGTGATCCAATAAACAAAAACACAGCATTTTATACACCTCACTTTCTAAAGTAGAAATAGATGGCTTTCATTGAGTTGTAACAGCTCTTTATATATTCCAGATACAAGACCTTATCAAATAAATGATTTACAAGAATTTTCTTCCATTCTGAGAGCTATTTATTTACTTTCTTGATAGTGTATATTCATTTTTATGATTGTATTTCCTAACCACTTGCTGCTGATGTACAAAAACGTAGTACTTTCCACACATTGATTTTCTAAATAAGATTTAGTTATTTATTTGAAAGGCAGAGCAACAGAGATAGAGGGAGCCGCCTTCCATTTGCTAGTTCACTCCCAAAATGCCAGCCCCATTACATTGATCTTTAACGAGTCACCTAACTAATCTAACTATATTCTTTCAGGTTTTCTATGTAAACAATCATGCCACCAACAATTAATGATTTTCTCCCTACATTTCATATCATATATATGTGAGTGTATGTGTGTGTGTGTGTTGATACACACAAAGACATAGCTACACACACACAAAGAAACCAACAGAGATCTTCCATCTGCTGGTTCACTCCCCCCAGTGCCTCCAGGAATTGGCCAAGCCGAGGCCAGGAACTCAGAACCCAGTTCGGGGTCTCCAACCTGGATGGCAGAGACAACTGCTTTAGCCAGGGTCCTGCTGCTTCCCAGGGTGCACATTAGGGGGAGCTGGAGTCAGAAGCGGAGCCGGGACTCAAACCTAGGCACTGGGATATGGGATGCTAGCATCCAAAGTGGCATCTCAACCACGACGTCGCATGCTTGCCCCCTCAAATTTTATATTCCATTTTCATCTTATCATCTTAGCTCACTAGCTTGGATCATCAAAACAATGTCAAATAAAGCGGTATTAGTCAGTATCTGTATTCTTCCTAATCTTAAAGGATACACTTTTAGAAATTCTCTATAGAAAATCATGCTTGCTATAGGTAGAGATACTTTATCAGTTTAAAGTGATTTTCTTCTATTTCTATTTCACCATAATTTTAAATTTAGATTGCATAATGAACTTTACCAGGCTGGTGCTATGGCACAGTGGGTAAAAAAGCTGGCTGAGGTGCCAGCATCTCAAATATATTCCCTGGTTCAAGTCCCAGCTGCTCCACTTCCTAGCCAGCTCCCTGCTAATATGCCTAGGAAAGCAGCAGAAGATGGCCCAAGTCCCTGGAAGCCTGAACCCAAGTGGGAGACCTGGAAGAAGCTCCTGGCTTCTGATCAGCCCAGCTCTAGCCATTGCAGCCATTTGGGGAGTGAACCAGTAGATAGAAAATCTCTTTCTCTCTCTCTCTCTCTCTCTCTCTGCCTCTCTGCAACTCTGTCTTTCAAATAAACAAATCTTTAAGGAAATGAACTTTACCAAAGGCATCTTCTACAACTATTGAGATTAGCATGGCTTCCTTGTTTTGTTTTAATTAATAGAAGTGGTAGCATTTACCCAACTTGTATTTCTCAAATAAATTCAATATAGTCATAACTCATTTTTCTTATTTTTACAAAATAAATTATAGATTTACTTAATATTTCTTTAGAGTTGTCCATCCATGTTCATAAATATAAATGGCTTAAAATATTTTCATGCTACATATCATTTGATTCCAAAATTATAGTGGTATCATAGACTTGTCATGATTCAGAGAAGTATTCTCTTTTTCTATACTTTACAAAATCTTCTAAAAGTTTGCTAGAATTTGCCATAACATAATTTAGGCCTGGTTGCTTCTTTCTAAGAATATCTTAAATATGATATTGAGTTAAGACAATCCAAACTTTATTTTTTCCCCTCAGTTTTTTTTTTAAGACTTATTTATTTATTTGAAAGTCAAGGTTACACAGAGAGAAGGAGAGGCAGAGAGAGAGAGAGAGGTCTTCCATCCGCTAGTTCACACCAGATGGCCACAACGGCCGGAGCTGCGCTGGTCCGAAGCCAGGAGCTAGAAGCTTCTTCTGGGTCTCCCATGCGGGTACAGAGACTCAATGATTTGGGCCCTCATCTAGTGCGTTCCCAGGCCATAGCAGAGAGCTGCATTGGAAGTGAAGCAGCCAGGACTCGAACCGGTGCCCATACAGGATGCCTGCACTGCCGGTGGCGGCTTTACCCACTAAACCACAGTGCTGGCCCCTCCCCTCAGTTTTGATAAGTATTTTTAAGGCAATTTATCAACTAAATTTTCCAATCAAATGGCACAAAGCTTTTCATAGTATTTTCTTATTATCCTCTTAATGTCTTCTGTACATTATTTTTTTAATTGAAATTTTTTTTTTTTTTTTTTGGACAGGCAAAGTTAGACAGAGAGAGAGATGGAGAGAAAGGTCTTCCTTCCATTGGTTCACCCCCCAAATGGTTGCTATGGCCAGTGCGCTGGTCAATCCAAAGCCAGGAGCCAGGTGCTTCCTCCTGGTCTCCCATGCAGGTGCAGGGCCCAAGTACTTGGGCCATCCTCCACGGCATTCCCAGGCCACAGCAGAGAGCTAGACTGGAAGAGGAGCAACAGGGACAGAATCCGGCACCCCAACCGGGACTAGAACCCGGGGTGCTGGCGCTGCAGGTGGAGGATCAGCCTAGTGAGCTGCGGCGCCGGCCTCTGTACACTATCTTTGTAATGTACTTCTATACATATGTCTTCTGTACATGCCCCCTTATTATTCCTAACAGTATCTGCGCCTTCTCTTCACTTTATTCTCCTGTATTCTTTCTATGGCTGTTCTAATAAAGCCAACAGATTCTGTTTAAGGAACAGATTGTGGTCTTACAAGTGTCTTATCTTTGTTTTCTATTTGCCTTCTTTCTACTTCCTAAAAAATTATTCTATTATTTTCTAGCATGTTAGGTTATGTGCTCAGCCCATTTTCAGCCTTGTTTCTTTTCCCATATAAAGATTTAATGCTATGAATCTCCCTCCAAGGACCATTTTTGCTCCATTCAGTAACAGCTGATAAGTATTTTTGTCACATCTCAATTCCTGTATTCAAAAATGTCCCTTATGGAATGAAAACATTATGCAGTTTCCTCCAAAAACTAAAAATCAGACTACCATATGATTCAGCAATCTCACTTCTGGACAGGTCCCCACGAGAAATGGGACCCATCTGTCCAAGAGACATCTGCACCAATGTGTCTACTGCAGCACTGTTCACAAGAGCCAAGCAATGGAAGCAACCGGATCCCCTGGTGAGTGCAGAAGGAAAATGTGGCATGTACTCTGGCCTCAGAATCAGCCCTAAAGGCATTCGGAGCTGGCTGAAAAGCTCATGAGAGTATTTCAGGCATGGAAAGCCAAGACACTCTGGCAAAAGATCTCTGCGAGTGAGATCCCAGTGGAAAGAACAGGTCATCAAAGAAGGAGGTACCTTTCTCTGAAGGGAGGAGAGAACCTCCACTTTGACTATGACCTTGTCTAAACAAGATAAGAGTCGGAGAACTCAGAGGGCTTCCATAGCCTTGGAAACTCATGACTGGAGCATAGGGAGATTACTGATGCCATAGACAGGAGTGTCAATTGGTAAAGTCAACAACAGGAGTCACTGTGCACTTACTCCTCATGTAGGATCTCTATCCTTAATGTGCTGTACATTGAGATTTAATGCTATAACGAGTACTCAAACAATATATTTCACTTTGTGTTTCTATGGGGGTGCAAACTGTTGAAATCCTTACTTAATGCATAATAAACTGATCCTCTGTAAAAAAAAAAAAAAAAGAAATTATCAATTCCCAACTTGACTCTCACTGGGATTAAACATGACAATAGGTCTGCTCTGATTTCATCATCATTTAAAAAAATCATCTATTATTTTTCACTTTATGTTTCTGTGTGGGAGCAAACTGTTGAAATCCATACTTAATGTATACTAAGCTGATCTTCTGTATATTAAGATAATCGAAAATGAATCTTGATGTGAATGGAAGGGGAGAGGGAGTGGGAAAGGGGAGGGTTGTGGGTGGGAGGGACGGTATGGGGGGGAAGCCATTGTAATCCATAAGTCGTACTTTGGAAATTTATATGCATTAAATAAAAGTTTAAAAAAAAAAATGTGGCATGTATCCACAATATAACCCCGGGTTCAAGTCCCAGCTGCTCCACTTCCGATCCAGCTCCCTACTCAGCCATAGAAAATGACAAGGCCACATCATTCACAGAACTAGAGGTCACTAACCAAAAGAAGCCAACAGAAAGAGTATCATGCGATCTTACTCACGTGCAGAGTCTAAAAAACAAAGCACTGGTGAGCTCACAGAAGCTAACGATAGAACTATGGTTACCAGAGGCTGGGGGAAGGGTGGAAATATGGAGGGAGGGATTGGGTAAGTCTGATTAACAGGTACTAGGCAAAAGCTAGATAGTAGTAAGAGGTTCTGGGGTTCTATTGCACAGTAGGGTGAAGACAGGTGGTATTAATTTATTTTATATTTCTCTAAAAACTACAAGATGAGATTTTTGGATGTTTTCACTGCATAGAAATATGAAAAGCTTGAACAGATAAATAGATTTATGCTGATCAGACATCACACAATATATACATATGACATCACATAGCACACCATAAATATACACAAAAACTTCCGCCTGTGATACATTCTCTTACTCTTCAAACGTTCGAAAATGTTTAACTTACCTTCTTAGGGTATTGCTGTCAGAAAACAAAACGTTCATTGTACTTTGTTTAAAATTCTGTTGCAGGGGGGCTGGCACTGTGGTGTAGCAGGTAAAGCTGCCACCTGCAGTGCCAGCATCCCATATGGGCGCTGGTTTGAATCCCAGCTGCTCCACTTCTGATCCAGCTCTCTGCTAAGGCCTGGGAAAGCAGTGGAAGATGGTCCAAGTGCTTGGGCCTCTTCACCCACATGGGGGACTTAGAAGAAGCTCCTGACTCCTGGCTTTGGATTGGCATAGCTCCGGCCATTGTGGCCATCTGAGGAGTGAGCCTCTCCCCTACTCTATAACTCTGCCTTTCAAATAAATAAATAAAATTGTTTAAAAATAAATAAAATAAAATTCTTTTGTGAGGCCATATATGTCCATTTTTGTACAGGTTCCATAGACATATTATCTGTTTGTTGCCAATCATTTTTTTAAAGATGTATTTATTTATTTGAAAGGCAGAGTTACACAGAGAGAGGAAAGGCAGAGAGAGAGAGAGGTCTTCCACCTGCTGGTTCACTTCCCAATTGGCCACAACAGCCAAAGCTGCGCCAATCCGAAGCCAGGAGCCAGGAGCTTCTTCCGGGTCTCCCATGTGGCTGCAGGGTCCCAAGGACTTGGGCCATCTTCTACTGCTTTCCCAGGGCATAGCAGAGAGCTGGATCGGAAGTGGAGCAGCCAGGACTAGAACCGTCGCCCATATGGGATGCCGGCACCACTTCAGGCCAGGGTGTTAACCCACTGCGCCACAGCGCCAGCCCTGTTGCCAGTCATATTAATTGTTAAGTGTTTTGTTCAAGTATGCTGTATCTTTACCAGTTTAACTTGATAACTGACAGAGGGAATGAACTCACACATTAGGAATTTGTCTATTACTCTTAGTCTACACATTTTTTCATACAGTTTGAAGATATCTCGCTCATGCACAAATTTAGTGATTATATATTTCTGGTGGAATGAGTCTTTCATCTTTATCTAGTGATAAAGCTTTCTGTCCTAAAGCACCTGCTTCTCACATCCCATTCTCAGCTTTAATTGTGCTATTATTTGTCGGGAACAGATTGTATCCTTTAATTTTCAACCTATCCTTGAACACAACTGTTCAGGAAACAGAATTTCTTTTCCTATTTAGAAACTCATTCTATTTCATCCAAAAGCTTTGTATAGTTTAAGATAAAAAAAAAAAAAAAAAAAAGAACAGTGAAAACAAGACAAAGTAGAATGGAGCTGTGACATTTCATAAAACAAAAGTTTATATAACTGAAGGATCTTTCCTGGGACTAGGAACTATCTTTACAAAAGAAAAAAAAAGCAGAATAGAATGCAATTCCAGCATTTCAAATCAACGTGTTAGATGCCAAAATAAACCCGCAGTGTTCTGGCAAACAACACCTCTGTCTCCTTTTACAGCTCCAATCCTGATTCATTCCGGGAGCTTCTGCATGTGGCCTTAAAAACTTAACTTATGCTTTTGTGGGAGTGCGGCAGTGGTCTTATTTCTGGGCAAGCTTACAAACCCATTCAAGGTGAGAAGCATCCTAACTTAAAAGGGTGCTGAGACTGAAGTGAAAAATAGTGAAGAAGAAACAAATACAAAGAAAACTTCTGGAGGTGGAGCCAGGCATGAGCGCCAATAATACTTAAATACTCTTTTCATTAAAAAAGAACTTTTCTAGCCTTAAAATATTTTTTAAATATTCATGTATGAATTGATGTTCTGAATTTATATCAAATGTAAACCCATGCTCTCCCCTTCTTTATCATGGTCAACTTCACTTACACAACTAATGTTGGAATCCAAAGCTCACATTTTAGCAATTTTGAAACCGAGTGGCATCCAAATCAAGTAACACACCATCACCAATATGTCCGCCTCAGGGCAGGGACACTAGAGCCCCCCCCCCCCCATCTCAGGGCCTCTTCACAGAGCAGCTTCTCCGAGCCCGCTGTCCCAGCTCCCACGTGTGGCTGTGGAGCAGCAGCAGCTACAGAGCCTCCCTAAGCCACAGCCGTTCCCATCTTGTCTTTTTTGTGTTTCTTGCCACCTTTTTTCTTTTCTCCTCCTTGGCCCAAATCCCTTGCAGTGATGGGCTTAGTGTGACCAGTTTGTTGGGGGGAGCTGGACAGTGCAAGAGGGGTGAGGGTCGCTCCGCCTCAGATCTCGGCGACAGATGGGGCGGATGAGGCCGTCCTTACGCACGGAGGGCTTGATGAGGCAGCCTGTTTTGGGTTCTTAGAGTCTTGGAGATTATCTTCCTGGGCCTGGATGGGAGGTGGGAACTGCCTCTCTTGGCAGGATGTCACTGCTCTTCTTCAAATGGGTTGTGGGCTTGAGGAAATCTGAGAAACCCAAGGTTTCCATTTTTTTTTTTTTCCATTCTCGGGAGTGCCTCCTGAGAGACCTGCTTAAGAAACCGCGCTTCCTAAGGTTGGACAATACAGAAGGTGACATCCTTTCAGTGAAGGGGAGCGAACCGGAGGCCCCGTGTTTTGCTGGTGGACGTGGGGCAGCCCCTCGCTTCGGAGAAGCAAGGCGAGAAGCCTCCTGTGCCGATGGAGGAGGGGAGTATCTCTCCTCTGCAGAACCCTCTGGTGGCAGGGACTTCACAACGGGGAGCAGGGCGGGGTGTGCTTTTTCTTTTTTTTAATTTTGACAGAGTTAGAAAGTGAGAGAGAGAGAGAGAGAGAGAGAGAGAAAGACCTTCCTTCTGTTGGTTCACCCCCCAAATGGCTGCTACACCGATCCGAAGCCAGGAGCCAGATGCCTCCTCCTGGTCTCCCATGGGGTGCAGGGCCCAAGCACCTGGGCCATCCTCCACTGCACTCCCGGGCCGCAGCAGAGAGCTGGCCTGGAAGAGGAGCAACCGGGACTAGAACCCGGTGCCCACATGGGATGCCGGTGCTGCAGGTGGAGGATTAACAAAGTGAGCCACGGCGCCGGCCCCCGGAGAAGGTGCTTGAGGCTCTGACACAGGCTTGGGCTTGAGCACTTTCAGAAGGTGGCCAGCACACTTCGTGCACTGCAGGTTCTTTCACTTTCACTGGGAGATCGTGGAGTTCTGGAGCTTTGCCGTCATTTCAGGAGAAGGGAAAGGACCCCAACTCTTGGTTCTGGTGGGGAGCTGGGGAATGAAGGAGGCTGCTCGCACCCCTGGCAGGGGCAGAGTGCATTTGCAACTTCCTGGGCTTTGAGACCACTCCCTTGTCCTTCCTGGTTGCGCTTGTCTTCATCTCCATCTTTCTTATTCACAGATGCCCACTGTTCTTGTCTAATCTGTCTCTGATTTATTTCTTCTTTCTTTAGTTCAAGAAAGCAGAAGCGCTCTCAGCAGTGTGTTCACATTAATTTGCTAGTATTTTTTTTTTTCCATTCAAAAACCCAGTCAGGTTGGATGCATCATTTGGAAGTTGAAGTTCTCTTCTTCCAACTGGTTGACCACAAAAATCACATCATCTTTATCCAAGGATTTCCAAAGAGCAAAGGTTTATTTGGGCTCGCAGTTCTGGAGGCTGGAAGTGCAACTTGGAGGGGATTCACCTGCTCAGCTTCTGGTGGGGGCACTGTGCTGCTCCTCACGTGGCAGAGAAGCAGGAGGGCAGACAGGCACGTGCAAAGAGAAAAAGCGAGGCCGAGCTCCTGTGACAGCTAACCACTTCCTTATCCCACTGGGAAAAAGCATCAACACACTCATTAGGGCAACCCCTGGCATGCAGGCCCTACCTCTAACACTGCAGTGGCGAGGCCCTGCAGCAGCTCGTATTCAGGCTAGCAGCTGCCTACGGTTTGATAACCTCCGATTTCACTTTGCTCCAGTCCACCTTAGTTCCTAAGCACTCTGCACCTTCCAGTTGCCTCAGTATCTTCTTCCATGTGTTGCTGAACCGATGGCCCCATTCTGCACATGCTCCCTCTGGGCTTCCTTCTGGCCTTCCCCTAAGGACTTCCTCTCCATAGTCCCACTAGTGCACCGCCAGGCCAGCAGCCCTTGCCTGTCACCATTTCCTGGAAGCCATTCTCTGCACAGGGAGGAGTGAGAGAGAACAGTAATGTAATGAGCACACAGAAAACTCCCCTAAGTGTTGTTTCTTTGCCCCCAGATTTGGATATTGTATAAATAATTTATATCCTATTTTAATGGTTTTCTTCCATTGATTATTGGATTAAACCATATGAAACAGCTGATGTTCAACTATTTTGTCATCTAAGAAACAGTAATTTCTTGTTTCCACATATCAGGTGCATTGTTCATGTATTTTTAAAAAGTTTTATTTATCTGAAAGGCAGAGTTAAAGAAAAAGGGGGGGAGGGAGAATCTTCCATTTGCTAGTTCACGCCCCAAATGGTCACAACAGCCAGGGCTGGGTCAGACCAAAGCCAGGAACCAGGAGTTTCTTCTGGGTCTCCCACGTGGGTGCAGGGGCCCAGGGAGTTAGGCCATCTTCCACTGCTTTCCTAGGCCATTAATAGGGAGCTGAATAGGAAGTGGGGCAGCCGGGACTCAAACCGGTGCCCCCTAGGAGATGCTGGCATCACAGGCAGACGCTTTACCTGCCACACCACAACACTGGCCCCACAGTTTTCATATTATCAAGTATTTTTGGATAACAGTTTTTGGGGCCAGCATTGTGGCACAGGCAGCTAAGCCATCAACTGCGGTGCTGTCATCCCATTTGGGTACCAGTTTGTGTCCTGGCTGCTCTACTCCCAGTCCAGCTCCCTGATAAAAGTCTGGGAAAAGCAACAGAAGATAGCCCAAGTGTTTGGGTCCCTGCCACCCATGTGGGAGACCCAGAAGAAGCTCCTGGCTTCAGCCTGGCCCAGCGCTGGCTGAATGATTTTAATGACTGAAAATTATTCCATCACATGAAAAACTGATTTATTCAGTTCCAATCCCTATTCTAATATATTCAGGCTGTTTCTAAATTTTTTTTGTTTCATATTGGCTTCTAACTAGAATGTCTTTTAAAAATTTATTGGTGAGGTTTAAAATAATGTATTGTGATAATGCTTTGTGCATCATAACATTTCTCACAGATACCAATACTTTCTTTTTTTAAAGATTATTTATTTATTTAAAAGGCAGATTTACAGAGAGGCAGAGAGAGAGAGGTCTTCCAACCGTTGGTTCACTAGATGGCCGCAAAATCCAGAGACTGCGCCGATCTGAAGCCAGGAGCCAGGAGCTTTTTCCAGGTCTCCCATGTGGGTACAGGGGCCCAAGGACTTGGGCCATCTTCCACTGTTTTCCCAGGCCATAGCAGAGAGCTGTGTCAGAAGTGGAGCAGCCAGACTCGAACTGGCAACCTTATGGGAGGCAGGCACTGCAGGCGACAGCTTTACCTGCTACACCACAATGCTGGCCCCAATACTTTCTTTTTAACTCACACAGCCTCTGATTAATCTACTGTCACCCAAGTCTCTCTCCCCTTTTTTGCCCCAGTGCACCGCTAAACAGATCAATGGATTGGTTCTTCCCTCTGCCTTCTTGCAGCTTCATTTTTAGGTCTTTATTAAGAACTGTGGACAGCAGAGGTGGAGGAATCTGGTACCCTGGATATAAACAAGGAGTAATGTTGATCCTGTGTGCTTTGGGAGGTGCTTTGCAGTCAAAATGCAACATTAGTGTGATTCTCCCTCCCACTGTTCCTCATAGCTCACACAGTAGGGGCCTAATCACCTTTGCCCTAGGATGAAAATTAGGGTAAACCCACAGCCTTTCTGATCACTGTTAGACACCTTGTACAAATCCTATGGTGTTCTAAGTCACATACCTTAAATTCACACTTGACCAATGCATTCCTTTCAAAAAAAATTTATTTATTTGAAAGGCAGAGTTAGAGAGAGGCAGAAGGAGAGTGGGGAGAGGGACTCTTCTAGGTGGCTGCAACTGCCTGAGCAGGGTAGTTCTGAAGCCAGGAGCCAGAAGCCTCTTCCAGGTCTCCCATGTGGGTACGGGGGCCCAAGGACTTGGGCCATCTTCCCCTGCCTTCCCAGGCCATAGCAGAGAGCTGGACCGGAAGTGGAGCAGCTGGGACTTGAACTGGCGCCCATATGGGATGGCAGTGCAGCAAGCACCAGCTTTACCTGCTACACCACGGTGCCAGAGTGCAATGCGTTACTTTTATGCACACATCCCCTTCTCTCCGTCCTTCTCTGCCACACTAAGGCTGGTGACACCCTGCTTTGAGAAGGGGATGCACACAGTTTGCTCTCCTGTCCTGCCATGTCTACTGCCTGCTGACTGCCATTTCTGACGGTTCTGAGTCCAGTCCCCAGGAGTGCGGTAAGCAAGGAAAGACCAGAGACAAGCAGCCCCGACCCGTGACAAGGTGGTAGGTAAGCTCCCTGTTCTTGGCCAAAGCTTCTAGGAGATTGTTTTCTCATGGGGGCTTCATTCCATCTGCTGAGCACCCCTTCAGGATACCTGCCCTACATCCAGCCCCTGCAGGGGTCCCCCTAAATCTTACTGCTCGGCAGTGTTCACCCTGGCAGGCCACCCTCTCACACGAAACCTCCTTTCAATCACCCCAAGTCTTCCTCTCTGCCAGGTTCCACATGTGGTGCCCAGGAACACACAGAAGAGGGAATCGCTTCCTTGGTGCTACCTGGGTGCCATCTGTCCCTAGCTGCCTAGGGACACCTCAGCTCTCTAGCCTAGGCCAGACACCAGGCCAGGATGCTGAGCAAGCCCCTGACCGTGTCAGGGTGGGGAGGGGGGATTCCCAGCACAGCTTTTCTAAGAAATACTCTCTGCCTTGCCTTACTAACCATGCTTTCCCCTCGCAGGAATCCCAATTTGAGTGCTCTTTCATTTAGTCTTCTAGCGGCTGTGAGCTCTAAGTGGCCCTGCATCCATTCACTGATCTCCAAGGTCTACAAAGGAAGTTTGGTATTTGAAGTAATCTTTTGGCTCAGTAAACAAAACATCTGCAAACGCAAACCATTCCCTCTCAATTATTCACTGAGTTTGAATTCTCCAGCTTTAGGTTTTCTTGAAGCAGGAGTAGGGGGAAGGGGAAAGCGAAAACTTGACAGGTGAAGGGACTGGTTACATATATGGTACTTGCCTTGTTGATTGAATCGCTATAATCTCACGCAATGCTTCCTAAGATTTGCAGACAGATTAAAGTGCCAATGACACATGAACTGAGGGTAGCGGTGGAGAGGGAGAAAAAAGGCAGGGGAAGAAAGCAGACAATGAGATGGGCCAGAGGTCAGGGGTCAGGGGTCAGAAAGGCCAACATTTCCAAAAGCGATGGAGGAATCCTGGAGTTAGGGATCAGAGGCCAGGCAAGGAAGGAGTCAGTAAGGGAAGAAGTCAGGGGGAAGTCAGGGAGACCTGTGCACCTACTGCTCACTCGCTGTGGCCCACCGCAACACCAGACTCCTTCATCCAAGGGCCAGGCCCGCATCCCTGGCTGAATAACAGTCAAGTGTGAATCCAGAATAAAATACGTTTTCAAACATTCAGTACTCACAGAATTTTCTTCCCATAACCCTCGCCTAAGAAAGAGAAGGACATGGGGTCTAGGAAATGGTAGACCCTAGCCAACAGGACGAAGGAGAGAGCTGTGCCTGGGGCCTGGAGGTCTTGTTAACAGCAGGTACTTGCTATACAGGTCTGGGTTAGACTAATTAAACTGACAATGCAATGATCCAAATTGGCTATTAAGATAGAAATAACCTTACCAAACAGAAACTAGGCTCTAAAATGAAAATTAAAATCTGTATTTTAAGATATAATTAACATAAATATTGATGTCAGTGTAACAAAGAACAGATTTATGGTCTGCTTACAACACAAAGAGCTTTGAACTAGGAGGCCCCCCGGCTCCTATCTAAACTGTCACTAACTCAACTGTGTAACCCAGAAAAAAGCCCGTCTCTTCTGCAGTTTTAACACGTATAAAATGTTTGTGGTTTTTTTTTCTTTTTTCTTTTTTCTTTTTTTTTTTTTTTTTGAGAGAGAGAGGTATAGAGACAGAAACTGATAGAGCTCCCCTCTGGGGGTTCACTTTCCAAATGCCTGCATTGGTTGGGGGGGTGGGGCGGGGTGGAGCAGAAGCTGGAAGCTGGAAACTCAATCCCGCTCTCCTCCACTAGGGGACCTAAGTACTTGAGCGGTCACCACTGCTTCCTAGGGTACACATGGCCAGGAAGCCGGAGTCCGGAGAGAACCCAGACGAATCCAGGCACTCCAACAAGAGATGCAGGCGTCCTAGAGAGCATTTTAACCACCAGGCCAGACGCCTGCCCTCGGAAGTCTTTTATTCGGTGTTCTAGACCCTGGGGACACAACGGACAGCAAATCTCACTCGGTCACATTCTAATAAGGAGGAACAGACAAAAAGCAAAATGTGTATCATATAGGATACCAGAGGGGGTGAGTCTTGGTGGGGGTGGGGGGTGCAGAAAAGGGCAGTGAGGAGTGCTGGAGCCGCAGATGCAGCTCCAAATAAGGACGTGGCGGAGGCGCACTGAGTCGGAGACACCTGGCGCATCTTGAAGGAGGTGAAAACAAGACTGCCGACAGCTGGGAGAAGAATGATTCAGGTGGGAGGAATACAAATACTCTGCTACTGGAAACTTGTTTGGTATGTGGGAGAAACAGCGGAAAAGGCCCCTGGACTGAAGCAGTGTGCCTGAGGGTGAGGCCAGATCACAGAGCCTAGCAGGCCATGCTAAGGGTTTTGGTTTTACTGCAGTGGTAATGATCTGGGAGATTTTAAGAAGAGATAGGCTCTGACCTCTGTTTTAAAAGCAAACTGAGGCCGGCGCCCTGGCTCACTAGGCTAATCCTCCGCCTTGCGGCACCAGCACACCGGGTTCTAGTCCCGGTCGGGGCGCCAGATTCTGTCCCGGTTGCCCCTCTTCCAGGCCAGCTCTCTGCTGTGGCCAGGGAGTGCAGTGGAGGATGGCCCAAGTGCTTGGGCCCTGCACCCCATGGGAGACCAGAAGCACCTGGCTCCTGCCATCGGATCAGCGCGGTGCGCCGGCCGCAGCGCGCAGGACGTGGCAGCCATTGGAGGGTGAACCAACGGCAAAGGAAGACCTTTCTCTCTGTCTCTCTCTCTCACTGTCCACTCTGCCTGTCAAAAAAAAAAAAAAAGTGAAAAAAAATTCTTAAAAAAAAAAAGCAAACTGAGACGAAGAAAGAAACTTCTTCAATAATCCAGGTGTCAAAGATTGGATCCTGCTCCCCCCCCCCCCCATTTCTCCATTAAAAGGCCTAACCCCTGGTACCTTCTTTTTCAAAAAAGATTTATTCATTTTATTTGGAAGTCAGAGTTACACAGAGAATGAAGAGACGGGGTTGGGAAGGAGTCTGCCATCCGCTGGTTCACCCCCAAGTTGGCTGCAACGGCCAGAGCTGCGCTGATCTGAAGCCAGGAGCCAGGAGCTTCTTCCAGGTCTTCCACGTGGGTGCAGGGGCCCAAGCACTTGGGCCATCTTCTACTGCTTTTCCAGGCCATAGCAGAGAGCTGGATCGGAAGTGGAGCAGCCGAGTCTTGAGCCAGTGCCCATATGGGATGCCAGCGCTTTAGGCCAGGGCGTTAACCCACTGCGCCACAGCACCAGCCCCTCCCTGGTACTTTCAAATGTGACATTTTTGGGGTGATAAAGTCTTTACAGAGGTAATTGTTTTTTAAAAAGATTTATTTACTTGAAAAGAAAGTAATAAACTACAAATTGCACCCCAAAAATGTTCAACTTCAAAATGGTGAAAGTATAAAAATTAAGAAGTGGAATAGGCTATGCACAGTTTATCTGTGAAGTAATTAGAGCTTCATTACTAGATTGTTAATTTCCTCTATAATTTCATAGTTGTAATTTGTAAAATGGTAATGACAAGTCATTATAGTTAATACTCTAAAATATTCATTTGGATTCATGCAGTCTAGTGTGCCTGGCTGTAGTCAGTTTTATTACCATAAAGATATACCAGGACATATGTAAATGCTTTGTGAGCTAACAGATCTGAAAGATCTACGTGGGACCCCTCATCCCATATCTAAGTGCCAGTTGGTCCCAGTTACTCCGCTTCCCATCCAGCTTCTTACTAATGCACCTGGGAAAGCAACAAATGATGGTCTACGTTCTCGGGTCCCTGCCACCCATGTGGGACACTCATATGCAGTTCTGAACTTCTGGGTTTGGACTGGCGCAGACCTGGACTTTGTGGGCATTTTGAAGAGAGACCCGGCAGATGGGAGATCTCTATCATTCTGCCTTTAAAATAAATGAATCCTAACAACAACAAAAATTTACAAATTCTGCCTCGACACTAGCTGTGGCAAATAACTGAATCTTGGCCCCCTTATAAAGTGGTAATAAGAATACCTCATGTGAGGAATAATTAGATGCTGTATGGAGTGCCTACTCCAGAGATCAGTCTCCAGCAAGTACGCTACTGGCTATTGCTATTAGTTTCTAATAGTGCTATAGAGATTCTGGCTGAGGTGAGCCACCAGCAGGTGGTCAGGGAACACCCAGCGAGGCAGACAACTGCTCGGCTGGGACTTCAAGCAGGAGACCCAGCCCACAGGCAGCACAGATCAATGCTTACCAAACCTTAATTGGAGTCTCCTAGCCAGGGAATCTATTCAAATGCAAATTCTGGGCGAATTTCCTGGGAGGGGGCAGAGACTGCATCTCTAACTGGAGTTCCCAGGTGACGTCCAAGCTGCTTGGCCCACACTCTGAATAGAAAGGACTCAGAGCCCAGGCAAGTAGAATGATGTGAAGTAGGCATGAGACTGCAGACGAATATTGGGATGATAAGCAGTCAGAAGGACTGGGAAGAAGTTACCCTACAAAATAATACAGGAAAGTTGGGTGAGGCTTTCTTCTGGGAGACTGGGTTCTTGTTTTTCTACTGCACTGAATATGGCCTGCTGGGTCTGTGGAAGCTGTGAAGTGAACAATCACACGCTGCTTTCTCACATTCACTCTGGTTACCTGTACGTGCATCTGAGCCAAGGCAGGCCAAAGATGAAACCCAAGGAAGATTGCTCCAGTCAGAGTCCTTTCATCTGAGGGAAACTAAAATTCTTCAACCCAATTTGGTAACTGAGTTATTGCAAGGCCACAGAGCTCAAAAGTGCAGAGGCTAATTCAGTCCCAGACACCAGGCTCCCTCTCATCCGAGTCCTGCCTTAAGGGTCTCTGCTTCCACCTTTCTCTCACCAGTGGCTTCCCCACATGGCCCACAGAGGCCCATGGGTTTGGTATGTACTGTCCACTATGCAATGGAAACTGCTTTCTACATCGTTTAATTCAGATTCCTAGAGGAGCATTCAAATGGGCTTGGCTCATCTTTCCAGACATCAGACAGCACACAGGTCACTGGTAAACAAGTCACCTTTTCTATCAGGAAGAGTCAGAGGGAGAGCAAGGTCAGGAGACTCGGTAGGGTCTAGGGACAGGCACCTCATAATACGTATGCTTACTGCTTAAAAGAAAGTCCAAGGAAAGTACCTATCAGTTAAATAGTTTAAGGATCAACTATTACCCTCTTGACCAAAAGTGGGCAATGACAAATAAATTTATGAGACAGGCTCTGATAAAGGCTAACAATTGTAACTATCATTTGCAGTCCACTCTACCATTTACAAGAATTTTTGTTTACATATTTTATTTGATTGACTATACTTTGAGTTTAAAGTTATTTATTCTCATTTTACACATGAGAAAATCAGAGAGCAGCTAAATGACTTACCTAAGGTCACACATGTATTACATTTGCAGACCCTTTAGAATGGTTTCATTAGCAACTTCCCTGTTTTTTAAAGATTTATTTATTTATTTGAAAGGCAGAGTTACAGAGAGGCAGAGGCAGAGGCAGAGGCAGAGGCAGAGAGATTAGTCTTCCATCCACTGGTTCACTCCCTAGATGGCCGCAATGGCTAGAGCTGCGCTGATTGGAAGCCAGAAGCTAGGAGCTTCTTCTGGGTCTTCCATGCAGGTGCAGGGGCCCAAGGACTTGGGCCATCTTCCACTGCTTTCTCAGGCCACAGCAGAGAGCGGGATCAGAAGTGGAGCAGCTGGGACTCAAACCAGTGCCCGTATGGGATGCCACCACTGAGGGCAGCAGCTTTACCCACTATGTCACAGCACAGGCCCCCAAAGAGAATTTTTAAAATCAGTGTATATTAATGGTGTGGTTGTGGTGAAGTTTTACATTTATATGCAAAGATACAAATTTTTAAGAAACACTAAAAGTACAAGTCAGTAAAACTGGCTTTGGCCTTTAGAAGAAGGACAAGTTGGTAATCCTTACATTAAATTATAGTGCCAATTAAGGGGCGGGTGAAGAAAAATCACCACTGAAAAGAATACATTCAGAAAAGCAGGGAAAAACCTATTAGAATAGTGTAATAGGGGCCAGTAAAAAAAGCAAGGGATGGGGCTGGAGTTGTGGCATAGCAGGTTAAGCCGCTGCCTGCTATGTCAGCAGCCCAAATGTCCACTGGTGTGGGTTCCACTACTCCACTTTCAATCCAGGTCCCTGCTAATGGGCCTGGAAAAGCAGCAGAAGATGGCCCAAGTTCCTGCACCCACGTGGGAGACCTGGATGAAGCTCAGGCTCCTGGCTCCAGCCCGGCCCAGCTGTGGCCACTGCAGCCATTTGGGCAGGGACCCAGCAGATGGACGATACTGCACATGCTCTATAACTATCTCTTTCAAATAAGTAAATAAATCTTTATTTTTTTAAGCCAGCAAGTGATACATGTAAGTCAAGAAGTAGACTCAGAGGAAAAGAAAGGATTTAGTTGTTGAGGAATCTCTATACAGTTCCAGCCCAACACAGAACTCCTTTAATGGAACTGGTATTGGAGACTGTTAATGACTAAATCCAATTCTTCCTTTAGTATAGATTTACACAACTTTTCTCCCCCCAACAAAATGGGTAAGAAAACAATGTAAGTGCTGGAACCAGGAAGGGTTGATCCAGACAGAAGGCTTCCTCATAACAGAAGAAATATAATGTAAATACATACATACACACACAGAGAAAAACACACTCAAGTCCACACTGATAAGGAATAAAAAAGGTAGAAACCTTGACAAATTCTGTAGAGAAAAGCGTATCTTTAGAGAGAGTCATTGCCCAAAACACATGCTGGAGAAGAGGTTGCTGAGGCGCAGCTGAGATGTGGAAGACAGCGGCGCTACAAGCTGTACAGATCTGAGCGTTCTGGAAGCAGAACAGAGAACATGGAGGACAAGACAGACAGTAAGAGAGAAATGTTAAAAAGAGATGAGGAATGACACAGGAAATACGGGGAAGGGGGACATCGAACACCAGTAGTGTCATAAGATGAAGATCAAACACACAGCAAAAAACACTCAATGGAAAAAAGCTGAAATATTTTACACTGCTGAAATGGCACAATCCATCGAAAATACGTATCAGTCACAGAACAAAATCACAATTCTGAAATACAGAAAGCAAACACTGATCAAAATAGAAATATCTTTACGGGAGATATTAACAGAACTATCACCAATACATTTGACACACAACAGATAAAAATTTGAACATTTCAACAAACAAGTTCAATCTGAAACAGACACATACATAGAAATCATTACTCAAGATGCTGTAACTAAACCTTTTCAGCCACATGTGGAAACAGAATCATCTCTCAAAATAAACCAAGCAAAAACCAAAATACACAAATGACATTTTTAGTCCACAATTTGGTTACATTAGAAGTTAATCACAAAAGGACACCAAAAATAGCTCCCCCCTTTTACCTGTGAACCTATGGAAGGAAAATGCAAAGTCCTTTCAGAGGAAGAAACCCCCCAAGCACGAGCAGTTAGCCTGGCATTTCCAATCCCGCTTCCCATACTTGAGGACTGACTCCAGTCTCCTGGAGGACGTACATAAATGAGCAGACCAGAAAAGGGAACCAGGAAATAGATCTCAGTACAGCAAGACACTTGGTTTGTGACAGGGCATTATAAACCAAAGTTGAAAGAACAAACGATCCAGTAAGTAATAAAACTGGGGCAAGATTTTGGTCTAAGAATGTAAGATGCTGGCTGAGATGCCTGCCTCCCCATACTGGATACAGGTTCAAGGCCTGGCTCCACTCCTGATTCCAGCTCCCAGCTAATGCATACCAGGAAGTAACAACTAACAGGCTCAAGTGGTTGGTTCCTGCCAGCCACATAGGAGACGTGGACTGAGTTACTGGATCCTAGCTTTGGACTGGTCCAGACCTGGCCACGGGGGCACTGGAGCCAACCAGCAGTGGGGTTTCTGTCTCTGCTCTCTCACTCAAATAAACAGACTCTTTAAAACTCTATATAATTTTAAGTAAGCAATAGCACAGAGGTAAATTTGCTATATATTTGAAAAAGATAAAATAAGATCCTTAGCTAACAACACACAATTTCAAATAGGTGGCAGTATGAAGTAATGCTACTTGGGAAAACAACTTGGCAATACCTAGAAAGCATACCCATATCTACTAACTTCAGTAATTCCATTCAGAGTAAATAAAAGACATGAAGGATGTTGTTCAGCACTTTGCTTTTGTTTGAATTTACATGCAATTGGATTATCCACCAATAAGAAACACAATTAACTGTGGTATAGAAATGGGTTAACTGTGGAATATTGAAACTATAAAATACCTTACAGCAATTAAGAGGAAATAAGTACAGGATTTAATCAACTCTAAGATGGCATCAATTACAAAGTACACCACTGTTTTGTCATTAACAAAGGAAATGCTGTTCAAAACCAATGATTTGAGCATCCCAACTACAGAAATGCTAGATTGTGTGTGTGTGTGTGGCGCGGGGATGGCGATCAAGATACATCAATATATGGCCAGCCCCGTGGCTCACTAGGCTAATCCTCCACCTGCAGCGCCGGCACCCCAGGTTCTAGTCCCGGTTGCTCCTCTTCCTGTCCAGCTCTCTGCTGTGGCCGGGAGGGCAGCAGAGGATGGCCAAAGTGCTTGGGCCCCACGCCCGCATAGTAGACCAGGAGGAATTACCTGGCTCCTGGCTTCAGATCGGTGCAGCGCACCAGCCGTGGCGGCCATTTGGTGGGTGAACCAGCGGAAAAAGAAAGACCTTTCTCTCTGTCTCTAACTTTGCCTGTCAAAAAAAAAAAAAAAAATCAATATAGATATATCTCAAAAATACAGTGCTCATTGAAAACCAGGTTTGAGGCTGGCACTGTGGTGTTGTGGGTAAAGCCGCCACTTGCAATGACAGCATTCTGTTTGGGTGCTGGTTCCAGTTTCAGCTGCTCTACCTCCGATCCAGCTCCCCACTAATGGCCTGGAAAAGCAGCCTAAGATGGCCCAAGTGCTTGGGCTCCTGCTGCCCATGTGGGAGACACAAATGAAGCTTCTGGTTTCCACCTGGCACGGCCATGAGCATTATGGCCATCTGAGTGAACCAGGAGATGACAGATCCCTCTGTCTCTCCTTCTCCCTAACTCTACCTTTCAAATAAATAAATAAATCTTAAAACATACACAAGTTTAAGAATGATAGATGTGGCCAGCGCTGCGGCTCACTAGGCTAATCCTCCGCCTGCGGCGCTGGCACACCAGGTTCTAGTCCTGGTCAGGGTGCCGGATCCTGTCCCGGTTGCCCTTCTTCCAGGCCAGCTCTCTGCTGTGGCCCGGGAAGGCAGTGGAGGATGGCCGAAGTCCTTGGGCCCTGCACCCCATGGGAGACCAGAAGCACCTGGCTCCTGGCTTTGGATCAGCGTGGTGCACCGGCCACAGCGCGCCGGCTGCGGTGGCCATTGGAGGGTGAACCAACAGCAAAGGAAGACCTTTCTCTCTGTGTCTCTCACTGTCCACTGTCAAAAAAAAAAAAAAAAAAAAGTGCAATGTCTTTTTTCATAAAAATGTAAAGCACACACAATAGTCTGAAGTATTAAAATATATACAGCTAAAATGATGAAAAATGCATATAAATATCAGGTTATCTCAGTAAAAAAAAAAGAGGAAGACTGGAAAGAGGCTATTGTTATTTTAAATTAATTTCACTTTTTATTTTGTAAAAACAAATACTGAACTTATTCAAAAAGGCAGAGAGAGACTGATCAATCTATCTTCCACCTGCTGGTTCACTACCCAGATGGTTGCCACAGTGCAGCTATACCTCTTAACATTTATTTCTCATTAAAAACAAAAGAGGGACCTCAGGTTTTGCAAATCTTTGTTACATGCCGAAAGTGAGTTTATCCTCCCTCCTAAGGGACAATGCCAAATCAATCTTCCCACATCCTCTGTGACACACACAATTATGAAATGTTTATTTTTCAGTTTTTTAAAAATCATCCATTAAACATTCCTGAAGGATTGTAGTGTTTACTCCCAGGGACTGGAGAGGGAGAACTGTGTGTGTTGGGGTTGAGCTGGAAGAATGAATCCCTGTGAACTCAAAGCAAACATGGCCTAGTGTTAACACTTTTCTAACGTGGGGAATGATATCATAAATATTATATTATTTCCCATGAGTCTGAAATATTCCTTCACAGAAAAATTTAAAAACAAAATGCTTAAAAGCACGAAGTATAATTTTAAGGATGAATTCTACCAAAGTTTCAGGAAGTAACTCCAACACTATATGACCTGTTACACAGAAAAACATGGACAGCTTTCCAATTAATTTTAGAAGGCTGGCAAAACCCCTTAGACCAACTCTGGAATAAGGGTAGCATAGCAAAGAAAATTATAAAGCAACTTCTCTACCCAAAATGAAGAATACTAAGTAAAATATTAGCACATTCAATAGTAGCATGACCAAGCTGGGATGATTCTCTATATGAAATCTATTAATTTAATTCATTACATTTTTTAAAAAGATATTATTTTATTTGAAAGGTAGAGTTACAGACAGTGAGAGGGAGAGACAAAGAGAAAGGTCTTCCTTCCGTTGGTTCACTCCCCAAATGGCTGCAACAGCCAGAACTGCACCGATCCAAAGCCAGGAGCCAGGCGCTTCTTCCAGGTCTTCCACACAGGTGCTGGGGCCCAAGGACTTGGGCCATCTTCTACTGCTCTCCCAGGCCATAGCAGAGAGCTGGATTGGAAGTTGAGCAACCGGGACTAGAACTGGCGCATATATGGGATGCCGGCACCGCAGGCGGAAGATTAACCTACTGTGCCATGGCGCTGGCCCCATCATTACATGTTTTTAAAAACACAGGCTGCCCTGCAAACATGGAATATACACTTCAGATTTTTTTTTAATAACTGATTAGAAATGGAAACTTTCTTAGATTGGAATAGAATGCTTATTATTACTCAGCAATGTTCTGGAATATCCAACCTATGTAATTAGGCAAAAAAAAAGCTGTGTAAATGTCAGAACAACTCCAATAGTGAAGTAACTCTCTCTAGATACTATGACCCAATAAATCCAAGAGAGTTAACTATAAAGCTATTAGAATAAAAGTTAATGCAGCCAAAACAAGACAGCCTAGCAGCCATTAGAAAATAGGAGAAAAAAAAGATAGCAATAACATTAGCAAGAATAATGAAACCCCTATTTTTAAAATTTATTTGAAAGGTATGAGAGGGGTGAGCTTCTCCTCCCCAAATGCATGACAATGCCAGCACCCATAAGCTATTTTTAAAATGTACATATTTTTTATGATTTTTTTCATAAATATAACTTTAGGAATACAGTGATTCTTCCTATCAAACCTACCCTCCAACCCCTCTTCCTCCTCCCTCTCCTATTTCCATTCTTACTATTTTACTGAGATCTATTTTCAATTAATTTTATATATATATGATTAACTCCATACTAACTAAAGACCTCCATAAATTGTATTAAAAAAAAAAAACTGTCCAACAGTTGAGACAAAGGCTGTTCAAAGTCATTGCATCTGGAAGTGTTAATTAATTTCACTTCTATAGATTACCTTATAGGTGCTCTATTAGTTATCACAGATCAGGGAGGGAGAACATATGGTGTTTGTCCTTTGGGGACCAAAGTCTATTCTTAAGAACAGAAATGTACTGAAAGTTAAGCCTTCAAAAATCTTCATAAAATCTCAATATCGTGAAAATGTTGACTCTGTAAATTAGTCTATAAATTCAGTGGCATTTACTATCAAGCTACTAATGGGGGTATTTAAAATGGATTTAAGTAAGCAGATTTCTCTAGGAGAAAATAGCAAGGATAGCCAAGAATAACCAAAATATTTTAGAGACTAAGAATAAGGGAAAATTTTTGGAACAAATATAAAAACACATATACAAGTATAGTAAATTAGATATTGTACAGGCACAAAGGCAGCAATACAGTAAAAGTCCCAAAACCAGATCCAGGTGTATACTAATGGTTAGTTTGTGATTGTGGCTTTCAAACTGCAACCACACAGAATAAACAAAAAATAGACTGCAGAAGGACTGAAGAATTTAGTGTAATAAAAGAGTTAAAGTATTAAAAAAACAGGAAAATGTTTTCAATATCTTGTTGTAAGCACAAAACCCAAAAACTGTAATGAAAAATACTGACAGGTTCAAGCTCATCTGTATTATACAACAGAAGATACTATTTTAAAAAAGCTTAATAGGAGCAGGTGCTGTGGTATAGTAAGTTAAGCCTCTGCCTGCGGTGCCAGCATCCCATACAGGCATCAGATTGAGTCCCAGCTGCTCCACTTCCAATCCAGCTCCCTGCTGATGGCCTGCGAAAGCAGTGGAGGATGGCCTAAGTGCTTGGGCCCTTGCACCAGCATAAGAGACCAGGGGAAGCTCCTGGTTCCTGGCTTCAGTCTGGCCCAGCTATGGCCATTATGGCCATTTTGGGTAGTGAACTAGCGGATGAAAGACCTGTCTGTCAACTCTACCTCTCAAATAAATTTTTTTCTTTTTTTAAAGCTTAATAATAGTAACAAACTCACTGGAAGGATAGTATTTTCCACATATCCACAAACAACAGATTAATACATGAATATGTAGAGTCTGCAGAAAGATATTAAGCTCAGTTTTAGCATATACACTGGCCAAAAAGTATACTATCTTAAGAAATTAAATGTTACAAGTGTAGCTAAAGTCTAGAACCCATCTCTTTCTCTTCCATCAAGATAACAATGATTAAAAGCAATTACAGGGCCAGTGCTGTGGCACAGCGGGTAAAGCTGTCACCAGCAGTGCCAGCATCCCATATGGGCACTGGTTCAAGTCCCAGCTGCTCCACTTCCAATCCAGCTCTCTACTATGGCTTGGGAAAGCAGTGAAGATGACTCAAGTCCTTGGGCTCCTGCAACCCCCGTGGGAGACCCGGAAGAAGCTCCGTCTCCTGGCTTTGGATCCGTGCAGCTCCGGCCATGGCGGCCATCTGGGGGAGTGAACCAGCGCATGGAAGACTTTTGTCTCTGCCTCTGCCTCTCTATAACTCCTTTCAAATAAACAATTAAGTCTTTAAAAAATTTTTAAAAAATAAATTACACAGAAAAATGGGCAAAAAACATGAACAATTCATAAAGAGCAATCAAAATAAAAACAGATGCAACAATGCTGCTTCATTTGTAACTGTAGACATGCAAATAAAAACAAAATAATTTTTAAACCACTGAACTAACAAAAATTAAAACAAAAAAATAGGAGTATTAATTGATGGACTTTCTGGAAAGCACTGCAGCAAAAAACGTAACAATTTAAACACTCCACACCTTCTATTTCTTGCAGGACAACTAGCACTTGAACACAAAAAAAAGTATACGGTGATGATGATCTGCTTCATTGTTCTAAGAGTGAAAAACATACATATTCAAATGTCTATCAACAGAACAGTGATTAAACAGATCACTATAGGGTGAGATAAACCATATGTGCTGATAGAGACAATTTTTTTAAACATTAGGTATAGTAAAACGTTGCAGAAAAAAAAGAATGATCACACTTAAAAACATGACACAGTTATAAGGACACTTCAAAAAGTTAATGGAAAATGGAACTTAAAAATGCAAGTTTGAGTACTGAAAAATGTAAACCTATGTACAACTTTTTCATAATATACATTTCTGTTTGAAAACCCCTCGTATTCATGGATTTCAGGACTGTAATTTCATTTTCTGAGAACTTTTTCAAGTACCCTTGTACATAAGAAAGTGAAATAGATTGAAAAGGATGATTTGCATATTTTAATCTGAAATGTCTGTTGTTAGTATATCCTTTCATATGAGAAAGTATTTGAAATGCACCTGTGTGATTTTTTTTTTTATCTGAAAGGCACAGAGTTTGAGAGGAGATAAGGAGAAAGAGGTGGGAGAGAAAGAGAATGAATGTTCCATCTGCTGTTTCTGTCCCCAAGTGGCTGCAAAGGCCAGGGCTGAGTCAGGCTGAAACCAGGAGTCTGGCGCTTCCTCTGGGTCTCCCACGTGGGTGTAGGGCCCAAGCACTTTGGCCATCTTCTGCTGCTTTCCCAGGCACATTAGTAGGAAGCTGGATCAGAAGTGGAGCAGCTGGGTCTAAAACCGGCACCTATATGGGATGGGCATCGCAGACGGAGGCTTAACCTACTATACCACAAGGCCAGCCACACCTGTGTACATTTTTAAGCAAAAATAATACAAGTTTGACTGGTACCTAATGTGACTGAGTAACAGAACTACAGAACTCATTTCTAACAATTTCTAGTTAAAAAGTTTGAGTCTTGAACTCAAGTAACCGCTTACTTCAGAGCAATCTACCAAGTCAAGCTGATATGTTTATATTACAGTCACCTAACTACTTCCTACTTATGGTTCCTTAATGGTATCACATATCCTTCCAAACCTATCGTAAGAGTTTCATATATTCATTCTTTTATTCTAAAAAAGGTTTCAGCAGCTTCTCTATCTGGCTTCAAAAGTCAAGGCCCAATGCTCAAAACTTCTTTTGCAAGGAAACTGTCCCACAACAACTAAAAAGTTCTTTGCTTCAGCCAAGCTGCTCTTTTCAGTTCCCAAAACATATCCGGTAAGCAAACAATGCCTAAACATTCAGATATCATCTATAAGGTGCTAACACTATTTCTAACACTCCAATGATCTTTATATATAACAACTATGGGCATCCAGGGGGCCCAATGCAGAAAGTAAGTTCAAGAATGTAAATCATGCTAAACGAGATTTGTATTCTTATCATTCACTAAGACCTCAGTTGTGAAGCATCTTGTATGTTGTCAACAAAGAGACTTAAGCAAACTGTTTGACTTCTAACCCAAATTAAGTATTGGTTAAAATCAAGAACTTAGAATGGTTTCCACTGTATGATCTTTGGGCAAGTTATCTGAAGTGCCAGTTTATTTGTAAAATGTTAACAAAAGATGTTTGTCTCAAGTGGTTAAAAGATTACGGGCGAGAACACAGGAACACAGGTAGCAGAGTATCCCTAAGATGTGATCAACATTCCATTCATTCTCTTGTATTCAATCAGTGTTGATGAGGATGAATACTGCAGCAGTACAGAAAGAACATGGCTTTGGAATAAAACGTATGATCACACCAGTCTTCACTACTTGTAAAATCAGGAATCTTGGGTAAACCACAATGTGTGATCCTCAGTTTCCTCCTCAGTTAAACGGTGTTTCAACTTCCACACAGTCAGTTGAGGAGTCTGTGATGTGATAACCTAAGTAAAGCATCTTTAAAATTTTTATCAAGACAAAGACAGTGAAGCCAGAACTCGAACTTAGGCACTTCCATGTAAGATATGGGCATCCCAAGTAGCATCTTACACGCTAGAAAAAATGCCCACCCCTATGCAAAGCTTTTAATATACTTTAAATAAACATCAGGTTCCTTCATCTGGCTACATTCCAGTGATTTAAAGTTGTATTTAGGAGGCCGGCACTAGGAAGTACCAGGTAAAGCTACTGCCTGCAGTGCTGGCATCCCATATGGGTGCTGGTTCAAGTCTTGCTGCTCCACCTCTGATCCAGCTCTCTGCTATTGCCTGGGAAAGCAGAAGATGGTCCAAGTCCTTGGGCCCTCACTCACACCCGCATGGGAGACCTGGAAGAAGCTCCTGGCTCCTGGCTTTGGATCCGTGTAGCTCCAGCCGTTATAGCCATCTGGGAGTGAATCAGAGGATGGAGACCTCTCTCTCTCTCTGCCTCTGCCTCTCTGTAACTCTGCCTTTCAAGTAAATAAATATTTTAAAAAATAAAGTTATATTCATTCAATAAACTTCTTGAGTACTTATGGGCACAAGGCACTGTGCTGAGTGCAAAAGATAACTAGTAAGTAACCCTTTGTCTTCATGCAGTTTACCATAATGGAGGCAGTAAGATAGGCATAAAAGTATCAAGTGTGCCAAATGCTTTGGAGAAAAGCTTTGAGGAAAAAGAGCAGTAAAACTTGTCCAATCGCAGAAAACGAGATAGGTTTCCTCAGGGAGAATTCTTACAGACTGGAGCAGGAAATAACTAGGCATAGTGTAAGAAAGAAGAGTGCTTCAGGCAGAGAGAATAGAAATGTGTTTAGCTTCTGAATTTCTGTATATTTTTAACTCCATCCTAACAGCATGCACTCTGGTAACTAGACATAAGGGACTGAAAGAATTGTGTAGCTGGCACCAAATATGAAGGAAACACCGGGTGGATAGGAGTAATCAATGATGCAGAACTTTATAAGTACAGTATCCTAATAGTGTCTTATACTGTTTATTGTTGTTGCTGCTACTGCCAATAGATGGAATTACGGTATTTCACAACACTCTTACACCATGAAAACAAACGAGGTGTAGCAGAGTAAGAGCAGATGTTTGGTGCAACAGTTGACCCCGGCTGGAATGCCTGCGTCTCATGAGAGTGCCTGGTTAGAGTCCCAGATTCTCCACTTGGATTCAGCTGTCTGCAAGTGTGCAGCCTGGGAGTCAGCAGATGACGGCTCAATTATCTGAGTTCCTGCTATCCATGTAGGAAGATGTGGATAGTTTCAGGCTCCCAGCTTTGTCCTGGTTGAGCTTTGGCTGTTCCAAGCATTTGGAAGTGAGCTAATAGATGAAAAGACCTCTCTCTCTCTCTGCCTTTCAAATACAATGAAAATAAAATTTGCTTAAAATTTTAAATAAAAAGTCTTGTGAGAACAATCTGAAGGCAAAAAAATGATGAGAACTTAAAATAAGGGTGACTAGATTGGTGAATCAAGTAGAAAAACTCAAAAGGATAATCAGGAGGCAAATTCAACAGAACTTGATGAAAGACTGGATATGGGGGGAGGGAGAGGACGCAAAGGCAATTTCTAGATATCTGATTTTCATTACCAGCCAGACACTCATTCCATTTTCAGATACAGGAGATGATCAAATTTTGGGAAAGATCGTTCCATTTTGAACACAAAACATGTGAGGTATTTTTGAATTATCTAATATAAGACAGCACACAGGCAGCCAGAATTTTGGGTCTAGAATATGCAAGGAGACTGGGTATAGACACATATTTACCCATTTAGGAGCTAGAGGTTTGCCCCAACTAACCTACTTATAGCTAAAGTCATCACAGATAAGCAATGACTAATTAACTAGTTATAAAGTCTCTTCTTGAATTTACCAGTGAGTATAATCAAGCTTACTGTTATGATGCTTATCAAGTTTAATTAGTGAACTGTTATACTATATAATTATTCTCTACTGCAATATACCTGAAAGAGTATGAGAGGCATAACCCTGAATCTTATGTAGATGTCCTTATCCCAAGAGAATTTAAATGGAAAAGTTGAATGTAATCATTTAATTCTCCTGAAAAACCCACCACTCCATATCCACAAATTACTAAGTTTGAGTTTCTCTAAAAACAAATTCTTAAATAGTCTCATGTTTTCAGATTTTAGAAATGCTAGGCCGGCGCTGTGGCTTACTAGGCTAATCCTCCGCCTTGCGGCGCCGGCACACAGGGTTCTAGTCCTGGTCGGGGCGCCGGATTCTGTCCCAGTTGCCCCTCTTCCAAGCCAGCTCTCTGCTGTGGCCCGGGAGTGCAGTGGAGGATGGCCCAGGTGCTTGGGCCCTGCACCCCACGGGAGACCAGGAGAAGCACCTGGCTCCTGCCATCAGATCAGCACGGTGCGCCGGCTGCAGCACACTGGCCGCGGCGGCCATTGGAGGGTGAACCAACGGCAAAGGAAGACCTTTCTCTCTGTCTCTCTCTCAATGTCCACTCTGCCTGTGAAAAAAATAAAAATTAAAAAAAAAAAAAAAAGAAATGCTAGATAATGTGAGCTGTGTGAATTTGTATTTTGGAAGCTGTCTCGATCTTCATATAGAAAGATAAAGAACTGTAATTTACATAGCCAACGTTTCCTAAGGATTATGAAAACACTATTGAATAAGTCACATCCTGAGATTGGTAACAACTGACATCAAGTGCTTTATCCTGAAGACTATATCCCACTCATTAAATGGCACCGCTACTCAGTTTCTCAGGCTCAAAACTGAGGGGTCATCTCTGATTCTTCTTCCTCACACTTCCATATCCAATTCACCAACAAGTGCTGTTGGCTATCACTTCAAAATATATAGTTTATCCAACTACATCTCATACTTCCACTGCAAACTGACCAAATTGTCTAGACAAATGCCATCCACTTCTTACATTTTGAGCTTCTATTTTCATACTCTGCCATCCATTCTCAATACAACAGCCAGAGTAATATTTAAAATCAAAACAAAACTAATAAAAGACTATGCCATTCTCCTATGCAAAGCCTTACAATGGATTACCATCAACTTATGAACAAAGTTCTCAAAAGACATTGAGTACCAGTGTGATCTGCTTGTTATCTCCTGAACTTCCTTCCTTCTTGCCTAAGGGTGTCTATTTGCTGTTCCCTCTGCCCAGCTGATTTTTCCCCCTCAAGTATTCATATTGCTTGGTCCGTACTTGAGGCCCATGTTCATGTCACCTTCTCAAATAAGTCTTCTCTTAGTGTCCTAAATAGAATAGCCTTCCTGGGGCCGGTGCCCTGGCTCACTTGGTTAATCCTCTGCCTGCAGTGCTGGCATCCCACATGGATAGCGGTTCTAGTCCCGATTGCTCCTCTTCCAGTCCAGCTCTCTGCTGTGGCCTGGGAAGGCAGCGGAGGATGGCCCAGGTGCTTGGGCCCTGCACCCGCATGGGAGACCAGGAGAAGCACCTGGCTCCTGGCTTCGGATCAGTGCAGCGCCAGCCGTTGCGGCCATTTGGGGAGTGAACCAGCGGAAGGAAGACCTTTCTCTGTCTATAACTCTGTCAAATAAAAAAGTAAAAATAAAATAAAATAGCCTTGCATCAGAAATGCTAGGCTGGAAAGTTTCAATGAAATCCCTAGAAACCTTGTTGTGCTAATGGGGGTGGCCTGCCATATAACGCACACCTTACCCTCATGACAACTGAAGTAAGTAGATGAGTCTGACTGCTACTACAACCCATGCCCAATTCCACGATTCACTATAATACCTAACCAAAAAAAGGGTAAATCTTCTCTTAATGAAAAAACCACATCAACCTCGATCCTTTAATTCCATTTCTACACAATGTCCTACATTGAGGAAAGAAGTTTTAAGACTTTGAAAGAGGAAGGAAAAAAAAAAAGTGACCAGGAAAACTGTGGCTAATATATTCAAGAGAAATTAGAAGAATCAGAAACACAGGGGAGTCAGATGGTAGTCAGCTGATAAAGAACTGTGTACCTACATTATAAAAAAGAGAGACAAGGATGAATGAAGAGATACAAAAGGTACTTCAAAACATTAATCAAAAATAAAATTAAAGGATGTTTATTTTGATGCAAAAATTTGAAAAACATACTTAACTCCTAAGAGACTTTCAACAAATAATGGAAATAAAACCATGTTTGGAATTAATAACTTGGATGGACTCAATAGAAGACATGTCAAAAGAAAAGAATTGGTAAATCTATAGAGAAATAACAGAAAATTTTCAGGGGCAGGCCTTGTGGTGCACTGGGTTAAGCCGCCACTTGGGATAATCTATAATGGAGTGCCTGGTGTCTGTCAAGTCCTACCTCCACTTCCAATCTAGCTTCCTGCAAATGCACGTGCAGGGAAACAGCAGAAAGATGGCTCAAGTACTTGGGTCACTGCCACCCACCTAAGAGACACAGGTGGAGTTTCTGGCCCAGCCCTGGCTATTGTAGGTATCCAGGGAGTGAATCCACAAATGGAAGATCAACATCTATCTCTCCCTTTCAAATAAATAAAGCTTTTTTTAAAAAAAAAGAAAACATCCAAAATTAAGCACAGAGAGAAAGAGTAGAAGGAAAAGATATTAAATGACATGTGACACATGCTTATAATTGGAAACAGATATCAAATAGAGATAATATAACAGAAGTAAAATGTGATGGCTAAGTACTTGCAACCCATGAGAGAGACCCGAAGAAGCTCCTGGCTCCCGGCTTTGGATCGGCCCAGCTCCAAGCTGTTGTGGTCACTTAGGGATTGAACCAGCAGATGGGAGATCGATATCTCTCTCTCTGTAATTCCACCTTTCAAATTAATAAATCTTGGGGCTGGCGCCGTGGCTTACTTTGTTAATCCTCTGCCTGCGGCGCCGGCATCCCATATGGGCACCGGGTTCTAGTCCTGGTTGTTCCTTTTCCAGTCCAGCTCTATGCTGTGGCCCGGGAGGGCAGTGGAGGATGGCCCAAGTGCTTGGGCCCTTGCACCCACATGGGAGACCAGGAAAGAAGCACCTGGCTCCTGGCTTCGGATCAGCGCAGTGCCGGCCATGGTGGCCATTTGGGGAGTGACCCAGCGGAAGGAAGACCTTTCTCTCTGTCTATAACTCTACCTGTCAAATAAAAATTAAAAAAATAAATAAAAATAAAAATAAATAAATCTTAGGCCGGCACCACGGCTCACTTAGCTAATCCTCTGCCTTGCGGCGCTGGCACACCGGGTTCTAGTCCCGGTCGGGGTGCCAGATTCTGTCCCGGTTGCTCCTCTTCCAGTCCAGCTCTCTGCTGTGGCCTGGGAAGGCAGTGGAGGATGGCCCAAGTGCTTGGGCCCTGCACCTGCATGGGAGACCAGGAGGAAGCACCTGGCTCCTGCCTTCGGATCGGCACAGCGCGCCAGCCATAGCAGCCATTAGGGTAGTTGAACCAACAGAAGGAAGACCTTTCACTCTGTCTCTAACTCTGCCTGTCAAAAAAAAAAAAAAAAAAAAAAAAAAAAAAAAAACCATAATAAAAATTAAAAAAAAAACTGACAATCTAGAATTCTGTATCCAATGGTAATATCCTTCAAAATGAATGTGACTTTAGACCTCTCAAAACACACACACCCCACCAAGTTAAGTGCCAGCAGATCAATATGACAGATTAAATGATATTTTTCAGAAGCAAGCATCATGGTAGAGTGAACTGGCCAACACTTGGGATATCTGCATCCTATACCAGTCCTGACTCCTCCACTTCCAATCAAGTTTCCCGTTAATGCATCTGAAAAGGCAGGAGACAATGTCCCACACCCGTGGGGCTCTGCCACCCACATGGTACACCCAGATGCAGCTCTAGGATCTTGGGTTCTCAGCCTGGCCCAGCCCCAGCTGTTGCAGGAATTCGGAGGGACAGAATAAGCAGACAAAATTATATCTCCCTCCCCATTCTCTGTGGCTCTGCCTTTCAAAGAAAAAAGAGAAAAGAGAAAAAGAGAAAAGGAAGGAAGGAAGGACAGACAGACTACTATAGCATTTGTAACTACAAAACACACACAAAATAGCACAACCTATAGAGAGCAAATACAGCTGAATTGTTTTAAACTTCTTGTATTCTCTGAAGGTAGTAAAAGTATTAACACAAGATAGCATGATAAGTCAAACACAGATACTGCAATCTTCAGGCAACTACTAAAAGAGTAATATGATTGGGTATAACTAAAAAGCTAATGGAAGAGATAGAGTAAGAAATACTTTACTAAGCCAAAAATAATGGAAGAAAGGACAGATTGGGGAAAAAAACAGGATAGCACATTTATAACCAACTATCTCAGTAAGTACACTAAAAATAAATAATATAAACATTATTAAAGGACAAAGATCCTCAGATTTAGATAAAGGAAAAAGACCCAAGTGTAATGTTTTCATGATATATACTTCAAACCTAAGGACACAAATAGATCGAAGCTAAAAAGATAAAACAAATTTTTATCACACTGTTAGTTAAAATAAAACTGGTATACTATATTAATCTCAAGCAAAGAAGACATAAGTACTTACACATATACCAAAGGACCATTTGGTAATTATTAGACGTATCACTTCATCATGAAGATATAACATTCCTAAATAACACAGTTTCAAAGTATATAAAATAGCTTTCTCCTCCAGGCACTTCTACTCTCTACAGCTTTTACTTTTTTATTCATAACATTTCTCACTATCTGATATTTCCGATGTTTTGTTTGTTTGTTCATCCCACAAGAGCAGGGAGACTTATTCTGTAAAAATGAATGAAACTTTTGAGTAGTAGGCACACAACAATTGTTAGCTGAATACTAAAACTGCCACTATCAACATATCTTCTTGGTACTTATTTTAAAAATTTATATTATACATTTATTTTCTTCAATTATACAATTGTTCAACTTAAACAAGTACTCAGAAAATGTCAGGCAAAATTTTGCATGAGAAATTTAAGCAGCAAGTTTGAAAAATGTTTTTGGGAAATGTTTTCTTCATGAAACCAAGACTCCAAAATTAAAAGTTATTACAATGTATCTTTATCCATCACTATTTAAACATAAATTGACTCACATAAATAATATAGTACAATTATATTAGTTTTCATATTTATTCGGCTTCACAGAAAATCCAAAAATGTATCTGAAAACTGGTTATCTACCTAAATACCAACTGTTTATTATGGTGACGTAATACTATGTGGTAGCAGAGATATGCCTAAATTAAACAGATTATTAAATTCCTGACATTCTTCCAAGTGGGCAAAAGGAAATCTTAAAAATCAAACTTACAAATTGTAAGAAGATATAGAAAGCAATTTAACCTTTAATACCTGGAACAAGTTTTACAGCCACATTGGTAATTTACATATACAGTGGAGATCACTGAAAAAGCTTCCTGTTGCACCGCAGCAAGAAATTTTATTACAATGTAGATTACACGGATGTGCTACTGAGTGCAGCAAGATAACCTCACTGAGGAATCGTAAGATTTTCATAATGGAGCTTGTTACAGTGAGTTAAATATTTTCTTAATGTTATACAATACATATTTTCTAAATGAACATTTTCACTGAAGAGTTTGCTAACAACTGTTAGCAATTAATGTTTTATACATACTTAATTTTACTGTAGTTAAAGTATGTGGCTCCCCAAATGTTAGTACATGAAATGTTAGGTTTAAACATAAGATAATCTCCTAAGATGGAGACTCAGAACATCAAAACTTTGATCATTATTGCACCTATATTTCTACAGAAAAATGAAAACTTTACATCATAATCCTCCCAAAACTGGACAGGCTGTAAAATTACAGACTTATTGGCATTGAACATAAAATCTACAATGAACATTTTTTGTGAACTGATATACATTATTAATGTGCAATGAAATTTGGTTAACTGTGATCATGCAAACAAAAATCCTTCACAATTATTTTTTCATGTTTTATAAAATGGCTTTAAAGATATATTTCCATAAATATTTCTGGTGCAATTTAGTCAACAACAAAAATACAAAGCTATCCCTTTACTCTTTGTTAGATTTTAAAACATGCCTTCATACTGCTGAAATAGAATAGTGTTTCACAGAATCCAGCCAATGAAACATTTAAAACCCAATATATCTTGAACCAACATTAGTTGCCTTGATAGACAGCAGCCACCCATAATCACTGGTGTCAGTATGGTTGTAAATGAAGAATAGTATTTAAATATTGAGAGATTAAGACACAATTCAAAACATGTTTTAAAAAACAAAAGGATGTTTCATCAATATGAAGAAATTTTGAAAAGAAAAACAATCACATCAGTTGTGATATACACTGGAAAATATTAAAATGTCATTTTCCAAAATAGTAGCTTCTTTATTATATTCCCCATCTATTATAACCAATCTTGGAAATATACCTTAAACATAATGGTGCACTATATGAAAATGTTCCATTACTCAGTGTGATAAATTTAATAAGTTATAATATGATTTTCTTTTCTGGTGTTAACAATCATGAGAAAAAAAAAAAAAAAAAGAACAGCACCTGAAATACTAAAATGAATTTAGATATCCATTAAGTAGTAATCTATATGTTTTGGTTCAAAACAGTTTATACAACTGTATAAAGGATACTGTCTTAAGTATTAAGTTTCTATATTTTGCAGATTACAATGAAGAAAAAAAATTTTGCTCTAAACCCAAATTTCCGCTTCTCCCAATATGCATAAAAGAGAATTTCATTCAAAGTTTATATAAGACTGTAATACACACAGTAGTTGATATAGTTGGATATATAACTTCCACCCTGTCCCTCCCCCCTAAAATAACTTTTTGGCTCCAAAATAAAGTACAATAAACTCTTGATGAAAAACTATGTTATGGGGCAATCTATCATATACTATGGCTAAATATGAATTTACAGAAAAGAGCACATCCCATTTTCAGCACTTTTTTTTTTCATAAACATGCAACTCACTATAAAATACAAAACACTTGGCTTTCAAGAACAGCTTTATAAAGACACACTGCATCAATAAAATTTTTTCTTTCTGATTAACTTTACACTGATACGGAGAACTGGAACTTTTCTAATGTGTATATATCAGATTTTATATTATAGTGTAATAATTTGATTTTCTGAACATAATGTTCAAAAGGAAATAGCTATACACAATAACATTCTAGACTATTAAAAACTTATTCAAATTACAGAATTTTATTGATACAGCAGATTAATAAAAACTGAAAAGGGATGATAAAATGGAATAAAGAATTCAGTACATTATTTTATAACACACTCTTTAAAATTAAAATATTTTAAATCTCTTTCTTAAAATTTTCATTGCCATGAAAAGCCAGAAAATTCTGGGACCAATACTGAGGTGTGAAGTAATCAAAGAACTTTAGGACTATTCCACAATTTGCATGGTGTCCTCTCAAGAGAGACATGGTTCTGGCATAATGGCAGACAATTTAGCACCTCTGAAGATTAAGGGTGCTCAGGAGTAAACACTAGGTAAGATACAACAAGGGAAAGAGACTATTTAATTCTCCAACAAATAGTGACATCAAGAAAATGACACCAATTGTTGAAAAAAAGTTATTCACAGTAAAATTGCAGAGAATACAAATACAAACACTGACAGATTGCTGCTTAAGATCTATCCTAACAAACTCTTTCCAAATCAATAGATCCAATAAACAGTTGGGTACTGTCAGTTTAAAGCCGCAGATAAAAGCTATACAAGCACTTTAGAAGTCAGAAACATTAAAAAAAAATAGAAAGAAAAAAGATATTTACAAGTTTCTTCTTTAGTTGATTCATTCTACATAAGCCATCGCACATTACACCTTCACAAGACTCCATAGTCAATGTCATCACCATGCGTATGGCTAATACATGTGACCACAGATGCACGAGGTCACCAAAGTTAGGTCCAACTGTCCATTCTTCAGCAGTCCCATTTTGTGCATCAAAGGCTTTATTCAACCTCAAGCTTGACAAAAAACGATTTTTCCAAAGCTCTCACACAGAAAGTTATTTAATTACATTTGTTCATCGTCTTTCTCTTTTAGAACTTCGTCGCCGTACCTTAAGGGAAAAGTCATCAGATGCTTAATTAAAATGAGTACACATATTTACAGGATATTACAATAATTATACTTTTTTTTAACCTAGCTTTATTCACACTTATTACTGATTTGCTTTGATTTCCTTTCCCTGAAAGCTTTCTCCTTCAATCTTTTTACCTTGTCATCACATATTTAAGTCCATGTGTTTTTGGAATCCTTACTTGCCCACAAATAGCCTTTCCCAGAACAGCAAGACAGAAAATTATTTTACTTTTCTATTCAGCAAATTTAAAGAAAAATGAACAAAAGGCAACATCAAAAAGTGACTGCACACAGATTTCCTTTCTACTTAGTTGTTGAGGTAAAAGAAAACATTTGATACTTATAACCGTACATTACAGCTGTCTTTCTTGGCAAAGTAGTTACTGAATTTGGATCCTAACACCTAATCAACTACCTATAAATAAACTGAAATTCAAGCACATTACCATTTCCTCTCAAGTACTGTGAAAGTTTAAAATTTCAGTTTAAAGTTGGTCAGTATTAACAGGAATAGGAAAAGAACAGGGTTTTGTTTAATTTACTAGACACTTTTTCTCTAATGATTTTAATCACTACAGACTCTACAGCCTTACTTTTATATCTCAAAAAAACTCTAAGGAATAAGCCAGGCTAAGTTTGAGACCACAATTCATCTTTTTTTTTTTTTTTTTTTTTTTTTTAAATGGCCTTCACTTCACTCAGGGTGGGAAACTCTTTCCTGTTAAGGACCGTCTGAATATCCGTAACACCATTTGCAGGCCACACAAAATTATCAACCTAAAAACTAGCCTGCTATAGATTTATTGAATTTTGAGTCCTGCCTCTGGTTGCCTTAGCAGGCATTTCAAAGGCCTTAGATGGCACATGGTCTGGATGCACCACCCCTCTGCGCCCCATAAGGAGTCCTGGTGCAAACAGAAATCTAATGCTGATTAAAGCAGATGGGACAAAGCAGCAGAAACTAATCCCAAGACCCAATCACAACTAAGGTTTGTCTAAGAGATGGCTGGCTGAGCTGATCCAAAACTCAGCATTAGTGTATTAGAAGAATAACTCTTATTTAAATATGTTAAATTTTATTTTTCCAAACAGAAATATCTGGGATGTGTTACCTAGCGAAGCCACTCCTTACTTTTAAAATACAAAAAGAGGGCCAGTGTTGTGGTATAGCAGGTGAAATCACGACCTGCAACGCCAGTAGCCTATATGGGCATAAGTTCGAGTCATGGCTGCTCCATTTTGAAATCAGCTCCCTGCTAATGGCTCGGGAAAAGCCCAGTGGATGATAGTCCAACTACTTGGGGCCCTGCACCCACACTGGAGACCTGGAAGAAGCTCCTGACTCTGGCCTGGCCCAGCCCTGGCTATTGCGGCCAACTGGGAAGTGAACCAGTGGGTGGAAGATTCTCTCAGTATCTCTGCCTTTCAAATAAATAAATCTTTGATCAATAAGCAAATAGAAAAAAATGTCTCCAGAAGGCTTACATCCCTACTTTTGAAAAAAAACCAAAAAACATCTATTACAAATTTTTAAGAACTCCATTCAGTTTCTACTTCAATTTCAACAGCTGAAAAACACTTAACTTTTCATTTCTACTGTGAAAGCCAAAAAAGAAGTGTCAAAGGGAGTTATGAACTATAAATCACAATATGCTTAATGACTACCAGTGCCCTAAAATCCAGAAACACTGAAAGGCTCGAAGCATCCATGTGAGACTGCTTACTTCACAAGCTCTCTACGTTCATTCCAGCCTGACACTGACACTCTCACTAGGGTGCGCTTGGTTGGATACTTCTCTCAGCTTCAGGTTCCTATAAAAGGTGTCTTCTCCATTATTTATTTTGGCAGATGAAATGACATTATAAACTAATGAAAATGTTTAATTACTTAGAATTGTAGGAAACAACAAAAGCTAAATGGACTACCCAAATCTTTAAACTCTACATTCTATACCACCACCACCACCACCACCACCACCACAGTTGGATAAACACATACATTGACTGTAGACACTTCCTCTTCCTCTGTTTCTTCCTGTGGAACATCATCATTGACAGGAGAGTTACCCTGAAACACCTCTACTTCTTCACTTGAATCATTTTCTTTAGTAGCTGCTTGTTTGGAGCGTCCTACACGGCTAGAGTAAAACACATGTAAAATAAAATAAACACTCTAATCTTGAAGCAGAATACCTTGTTAGAGGAAATTTATTAAATTTTTTATGAATTTTCATTTTTACCCTCCACTACTTCAAGAAACAACATGCCTACATTGGTGTTGAATGACAACCATACATAAAAAAATCTACCAAACAGTGTGACTGAGACAATACCATAAAGGACCTCAAAACATAAACCCCAAGTCTAACCTTTCTTTCATCTTTTCCAATTCGATAAAAGACATCTATATGTACTATATGCTCAAACAGAAATACTCAGAGCAGAACACAGTATACTAATCTTTAACTTACCTTTTAGGTTTTCCTTAGAGACCCTAAACCCATTTATTTCTCAACATCTCTGTTACTACCATCTAATTCAAACTATTCTCACTTCTTTTCTCTTTACAAACTAATCTTTGAAAAGTTTAAGAATGGCTCATGTCACTCCCCACTATGCAAAGGTCCACACTCACCTGAGAATGATTTTGTAAATCTCTTTAACACAATAAAGAGGGCTCTGCAAATCCTGCCTGACTATACCTGTTCTCATCCCTTTCTATTCCCCAACCCCCAACAACTACACTGCCAGCAAACCCTTGCCTTCCTTTGGCTCCGTAAATTTGCCAAGCTTTTTCTCACTTTGGAACTTCAAATACAGTGTTCTTACCATGTGGAATAGTCCTTGCCCTATTATTTGCCTAACTTCTATTCTCAAGTAATCAATCTTCCCATTACATTCTTTACAGCAGCCTAGATTTTTCCTGCAGGGCATATAACCCAAGTGATACTCCCATATTTATGTTGATTACTTAAGGACTGCATCCTCACAGGTTCCATGAAGTTAAGACCTATGTCTGTTATAAGCTACTATACCCCTCAGCACCTAGTACTAACACAAAGGGGGCAATAAATAATATGGTATGGTGTGGGGAACAACTGGGAGCAACTGGGAGCAACTCGGACTAGACTAAGTTACTGGAATTAAGACTTATTCTATGCATCTGCTCTCCCACAATATGGTGCTGGGAGAGGAGAAAACAGCTTCTACACAGCTGCCTCCAGTTCAACCAATAAACTGTAGGACCTGCTCCTGATTGGAGGAGAGCAGCGTACTCGGCGTGTGGGTAGCAGAGTTGGGATTGGTGGAAGAGGACTATAAAGGAGGAGAGAGACAACATGCACCAGGAACATCTATCTGAAGGAACACCTGTGCAGCCCCCGAGAGAGCCAGCCGGCGGTGTGCCGCTCCCCCGCGGAAGTGGGGAAAGTGGCCAGGGGGAACCGCCCTTCCACGGAGGTGGAAGGGTCAGTAGCCAACCCGGGAAGAACCAGCAGCAAACCCGGGGAGGGCCGAGCAGACAAAAGAACAGCGCAGGGTCCTGTGTCGTTCCTCCACGAAGACGGGGAGCGACAGTATGGCATCATTTAATCAAATAGATTTCTCTTGATAAACATTTTTTTTAAGTACAGTACATAGCTTATCACTTCTCTGAACAATCTACAACATATATTCATGCTCAAATAGAGTAACTTTTTACTTGGTTCAGTTTTGTAACATAGGAGAATACTGGAATTCCATGAAAAAATAGCAACGATCTTTTTCAATTCTATGAAAGTCAGAACCCCAATAACAGACACATCATAACATATGTTATTATTCTGACTCTAAACAAGGTGCTTGAAGGCAGTGTTTGGCCCAATGTTTAAAATGCCCCATCTCACACTGGAGTACTGGATTTGATTCCCAGCTTCCTGCTAATAGACTGGGAGGCAGTGGTGATGGCCCAGGTGACTATGTTCCTACCACTCACATGGAAGATATGACTACAATTCTAGTCTCCTGGTTTCAGTCCCAGCAGGACTCACAGCTGCAGGCATCTGAGGAGTCAACCAACAGATGGGAGCTTGCTCTCTTGCAAACAGATGTTATTTAAAAAATTTTTAAAGTTCCTTCCAGAGAAAGGAAGATACACAGCCAAGACAGGACATAAATTCTCCTGTACTGCCTTTTTTTTTTTTTTTAAAGAAAACTTACTTGTTGGGTTTAGAACATTCATGGGAGGACTTGTATGATTCGAGGAGATAATGATTAATCATTTAAGTCTTTATTTTTATGACCAAATACAAACAAACTCAAGTAATAAGGCTGAAAGATATTTACTCCATTATTTCCTTGTTACAGAATTAATCATAGGTGTTTAAGATTCTTCAATAATCCTCTGCTTAGAAATAGTGATTTTCCTTGATAGAATCCAAACACAATTACGAAGCTTCCACAAAAATATACTTACCTTCACTTTTAACCTGAGAGAAAAATTACATGGAAGAAAGTATGAAGTACCAGCTCCACACCCAGGCATCTTTAACTCTTTCTGTGAAATACTCATAAATAGGAATAGGAAAGACCATACAATATCCCAAGTATTCAGCCAAGAGGTGTTGGCAACTTTGAAAAGTCAAGCTACTGATGTAATTATATGATGAATTTCTCTCAGAAAAAGTGTGCACAATTTCTAATAGAAAACATGCTATTCTATTTCTACTTTAAACTGAGAAGAATACTGCCACCCCTATAAATTACTGTGTCGATGATACTGTCACATTAATAATCTTGGGTAAAGACTTGTTACCACACTTTTGTAAATGTGCTTTGGTGAATGTCCAAAACTGTATGCAGATATATTAGATCAGAAAAAAAAAAGATACCAAAAGACAGCACATTTGAATGAATGGAATAGAAAAAATTATGCCTGTTAATTGCTACTACAAGTTCAGAGAATAAAAGCAGAAGTGTAAGACCTACTTTACTTTATTTCAAAGAAAACGGCTGAGGGGAAACATGAAGAAAAACTGTAGCTTGCAGTGATGAGGCAAATGGGTCAATGTGTGGTGTTTATTAAAAGTAAACTATTTTTACTTTTAAGTAAATAATACTTTTGGATAAAAAATAGTTTTAAAGTAAAAGTACCTTATTATTTCTTTAGATACCATAAAATTGTTTAGAAAATACAAAATTATCTGCTATCAGTTAACAAAGATTTATCTTGACCTGTAAGAATGTATAAATGCTACCAGAGGGCTAACTGGAATGTCAATCACCTAGGTAAGTTTATATAAATGTTATCTTACCTAGCATAACAGGGCAAAAGATATGGAATTAAAATACAGGAATATGTGTGTTTATAAATTTACGAACCTTTGCAAAATAATTTGAAATTGGTTTCAAATGGAATATTTACAACTTACACATTTTTTTTGGGTTGTGATGGTGATGGCGTTTTTGATGGTCTTCCTCGTCCTTTCTGTGGTGTGGACTGTGTGGATTCAACTGCACTAGTTTCAGGAGATTCTGCTCTGCTTTGGGGAAGACCCAAATGTGAACAGCATCAAATTATGATTGATAACACTGCAACTAAACAGATACAGTCTAGAGTTGCAAATATTTACCTTTGCTGTGCTCTCCTTGATGCTCGGTGCTGTTTGCTTTTCGACTTCTGTTCAGCATTAACACTCTGTCTTTCTTCTTCTTCTTCTTCCTCTGCTGTTGGAGGTCCTGATTTTTTTTTGCTTCCTTTTTTAGAAGTTTTCATTGTTGGCTCTTCTTTTGGTGTACCTCCACCAAGAGGTTTCGGAGGGCGGCCTCTTTTCCCTTTTTTTGGTGGACTGTTCTGTTCATCTTCATTTTCTAACATATCTTCTTTGAGTCTCTTGTCCTCAGGCCACTGCTGTTCATCTGATTCTGAAGCTGTATGGCCTCTTTTCCGACCCCGCTGAGGTCCTTTGGGTTTCTGTTCCTGTACCAACTTGGTTAGGTCATCCATACCTAATTTCTCCTCTGTTTCTGTGACAGGTGTTTTTTTCCGACTTCTAGGTTTTTCCAATTCAGACTGAGAAGGGGGAATCAAAATTTTGAATATAAAATTGTTAGTATGCATATTTTGAAGAATGAAGCAAAAAAAAAAAAAGTTAGCTATTTCTGTCACAAACATGCACCCAGCCATACAGTTCCTACAGACATTAGGAACCACAGCTAACTGCTGTACCACTTATTGCTTTTACTGAGTTTCTCATTTTAAAAATAGGTTCTCTGGGTTAAAAGAATATAATTGCATTCATACTTTTTAAGTTAGAAGAGTTGCAAAAGGAAGCCTCTAAGATCAGCATTTTATTACATTATTTTCACTGAGGAGCTGTTTACCGAAAATGAACATTCTAAATTCAATGCTTGGATAAATATACTCAAGTATCTGTTTTGATAAATGATTTAGGGAATTCTAATGCTACTACTACATAGGACACAATCAGACATACCATCATGATTAAAAAGGAACTATTATTTTATAAATGGAGGCTATAAAATGTAATATATTCATCATCTATTAAAATTCTGGAAATATTTCTGAATCAAGAGACATTGCTTCTCTGTACATACAACAATTAACAACAAAAACAATTTAAAAAACCCCACTATCTTCCAAACTGAAAATAAAATTCTCATCTATTTAGTAAATTTATGCATGATTTAGCAGAAGACTGAAAAATTTTCCCAAGGACCCAGGAATGAAAGTATATGCATGAAGACCTATAATACAAACTTAATTTCCAAAAGTGCCTACCAGTTTACTCTTGAAATTCAATGAAAACAAAACCAATGAGAGTATCCGTTAACTCTGCATTTTTAACTAGTCATTGTATTTCCTGTCTGTGAACTGCGAAATCATGTGTACTTTTCCTACTCTGATTATTAAAGGCTTATTAGTGTTTTTACTTATATTTTTCTATATTTTTTATATGTCTACATTTTATTTCCTATTCACTATGGACTCAACTGTGCAATCTCCCAATTCTTATTCTGAAATCCTAATCCCAAATAATGTGATACTGAGAAATGGGCCCTTGGGAAGTAATTTGGATAAGTAATTTGGATGAGAGGTAGTGCCCTCAGAATGTCTGGTGCTTTTGAAAGAAGAAACATCACAGAGCTGGTCCATGTTCTATTTTTTTCTGTCTCCAGACATGGGAGATCCAAGATGGCTGACTAGGGTCCAGCCATGCTAATTTCAGCAACAAAGGAAACTGCAGTCCCAGGGGCCTGGAGAATTGAGAAAACACCTGAGAGTCCATGGGACAAGAGGAAAGAAGACAAGAGACACTGCTGCAACCTACCACACAGTGCTGCTGGCTATGAGCTGCCATCTTTCCTAAGAAAGGTAGGAAGAAATTGCCCCACCACTCACTGAGTTCTGCCTCAGTGTGGGGAGCTGACTGGGGTCTCAGCAACTGCTGGGCTTGCAGAGGGGAAGCCGCAATGCTTCCCTCTCCTCTCCTACCCCCACAGAACTCCAGACTCTACAGCAAAAAGCCATAGAGCAGGTCTCTGCTCTTTCCTACAAAAGTCACACTCTGAGTCAGGGCAACTTGTGGGGCAAAACACAGATTCCCTGTATTCTGCAACTGTGGGCGTTTTGGGCATTAGCCCCAGAGCTATGTTCACACACTCTGCATGAGCCAGCGGGTTTCCCTATAGCTTCCTGAGACTTGCACTAGCAGCAGCCCCTAAATAATCCACCTCACCATGGGAGCTCTGGGTAAGGACCCCAGTGTGCACTCTAACACCAGAACTGTAGCAATTAGTCCTAAATCACTCAATCCTACTGCAATCTACCCAGTGGACCTACAGAAGAACCTCCCTTCACTCTACCTATCTGGACTCATACCCTTCAGAGCAAAACCCCCTGTATACCCTGTAGTCACCCTGTAGCACTGGAACAGGGTGCAGTTCACATCCTCTAGCCCCAGGACTAGGGCTGCTAGTAATATAAGCCAACACCAGTTGGACTCTCTTAGTAAGACCTACGGAACAGCTCATCCACATCGCACAGTCCTAGAGCCACAGCAATTGATGTACTTGTACTTGCCAACAGGACAAGGGGTATAGCCACTTTTCTCTTCCTCAGCACCAAGAACAAGGCCCTGGCTATCAGTCCCTAGGGAGACTGACACCAAACTCACTGTGGACCAAAGATACACACGCTAGGAAACCCATATTCATCTCAAAGCCATACTTCTATACCTACAAACTGCAGCAAACTAGAACACTGTGTGACTTATAAACACAACTGAATTAAGACAAAAGAAATCACTCAAAGACTATACTACTGAGCTTACCTAGAAATAAAGTGAAAGCAAGAAGCCAAGTGATACCCTGAATTCCAGCTAAATTATCAACTCCTTCCCAATAAAACCTATAAACAGATATCACTGTAAGGACACAGGAGACACAAAGAAGCAAGAAGCACAACATTTCTAAAAAGACCAGTAAAGTCCTCCAGAATTAGATCCTGAACTGAAGGAAATATATGAAATGACAGATACAAAATTCAAACAATGATTGTACGGCAACTCTATGAGATTCAAGAGAATATAGAGACAGATGAAAGAAATGAGAAAATCAGTGAGTGACATGAATGAAAATATAACTAAGGAAATATAAATCACTGAGAAGAAATTTTAGAGATCAAACCTTCAATCAGTGAAATAAAAAATATGATTTAGAGCTTTAACAGCAGAGTACCAGTGGAGGAAAGAATTTCTGACCTAAAGGACAAGACTTTTAAAATAACCCAATCAGGGGCTGCTGCTGTGGAGTAACAGGCTAAGCCTCAGCCTATTGTGCTGCCATTCCATATGGGCATCCGTTCAAGTCCTGGCTGCTCATCTTGTGATCCAGCTCTCTGCTATGGCCTGGGAAAGCATTAAAAGATGCCTCTGGGGCTGGGGCTGTGGTGCAGTGGGTTAAAGCCTTGGCCTGAAGTGCCAGCATCCCGTATGGGTGCCGGTTCTAGTCTCAGCTGCTCCTCTTCTGATCCAGCTCTCTGCTATGGCCTGAAAAAGCAGTAGAAGATGGCCCAAGTCCTTGGGCCCTTGCACCAACGTGGGAAACCTGGAGGAAGCTCCTGGCTCTGGATCGGCGCAGCTCTGGCCATTGCGGCCATCTGGGGAGTGAACCAGAGGATGGAAGACCTCTCTGTCTCTACCTCTCTCTGTAACTCTTTCAAATAAATAAAATAAATCTTAAAAAAAAAAAAAAAAAAAAAAAAAGAAGAAGAAGAAGAAGAAGAAGAAGAAGATGATGATACCCCTCAAACTGATGGCTTTACTACTGATTTCTATAAAACATCCAAAGAGGAAATAACTCAAATACTTTTCGAACGATTCCAAAATATTGAACAGGATGGAACTCTCATCACTTTGATACCAAAACCAAAGACATGACATGCAAACTAAAAACCTACATCCTTAAGGAACACACATGTGAAGATTCTCAACAAAATACTAACGAACCAAACCAAAATCAAAACCACATCAAAAAGATCATATACCATGACCAAGTGGGCCCTGTCAGAAAGGCTAAAATCCAAAGACAGCAAATAACAAATGCTGATGAGGATGTGGACAAGGGGGAACACTTAGACACTGTTGGTGGGAATGTAAATTAGTGCAGCCACTGTGGAAAACAGTACGCAATTTCTTATAAAACTAGAAATAGACCTGCCATGTAATCCAGCAATCCCACTCTTGGGTATATACAAACACATTATATCACCATGTTTATAGCAGCACTGTTCACATTCACCAAAGTATGGAAACAACCAAGGTATCCATCATCAGATGAATGGATAAAGAAAATGTACTCAGCTATAAAAAATAAATTCTACCAAATGCCTCAAAATGGTTGCAACTGGAGGTCATGATGCTGAGTGAAATAGTCAGACACAAGAAGACAAATACTGCATGTTCTCTATGTGAGAGCTAAAACTTAAAAAAAAAAAGGGGGGGGGGGTGTCGCTGTGGCACAGCAGGTTAACGCCCTGGCCTGAAGAGCCAGCATCCCATATGGGTGCCGGTTCAAGACCTGGCTGCTCCAATTCTGATCTAGCTCTCTGCCATGGCCTGGGAAAGCAGTAGAAGATGGCCCAAGTCCTTGGGTCCCTGCACCCATATGGGAGACCTGGAAGAAGCTCCTGGCTCCTGGCTTCAGATCGCACAGCTCCAGCCATTGTGGCCAATTGGGGAGTGAACCAGCGCATGGAAGACCTCTCTCTCCGTGTAACTCTGACTTTCAAATAAATCTTTAAAAAAAAAAAAAAAAAAAAGGCCTTGTGTATCAGTATCGTGCAAATGTGGTTTTGTAAAACTTTGTTTTATACCTTTGTGAAACCAATGGTTAAGAATGCTATAATACTATAGTTTTAATGATCTGTGATTAGCTTAAAATTTACCCTATAGAGGTGAAATGATTATTTTTCCATTCAATTATTATTAACAGCCATTTTCTATATCCCCACTATGCTAGGGTCTTTTTGCTTTTACTTGTGAAACTTATTAGGTAAAGCATTAAGACTTTTTAATGTAATGCAAATTTAAAATGTTATCTCAAAAACTTAGAAAAGGAGAGGAAGGAAGGGTGGGGAGGAGAGAGGGAAAATCATATTCTTAGAATTGTATTCATGAACTATATTGAATGTGTTAAAAATTTTAAGGAAAAAAAAAAGACTTCTAAGTATTTCAGTTTCAAGATTTTTCTCCACCTAAGTCTCACCTATTTTTGTTTGTTTGTTTACCCGAGAAGTAGAGAAACTGAGAAAGATGACATATATGTCATCCATCAATCCATTCCTCAAATGCCCGCAACAGCCAGGGCTGGGCCACAATAGAACTGGAAACTCGAGCAAGGTCTCCCACACAGATGACAAGAACCAATTACTTGAGTCAGCATTACTTATGCCTCCCAGATTATGCATTAGCAGGAAGCTAGTTTGCCTTTTTAAGCTTATGTATAGAAAGATCTCTTTTATTGTTGCAGTGATTACTACGATGAAGAAAATCCCCTTTTCCCCAAGTTCATATCTGTATAGTAAAATTATCACAATTGGTTAGATGTGTGTGTATATATGTATATATATAGATGGATAGCATGTAGTATTATTAGTTTTCCAATTGCTTTTCTTATTTTTCTAAGACTGCAAAAGCAATGGTTTAGTGTCTTCTTTTTCACTGTTATACCTCTGACAAATTCTCTCTTTTCAATTGATCAAATATTTTAAAATAATATTAAATAGACAGCAGGTTGCTCATTTTGATCCTCAAATATTTATCATCTCCTTTTTGGTAAAAACATTAAAAATCCTTTTCAGTTTTAAAAAAATTATATATACAGTGCATTAGGATCATCTATAGTTACCTTACTGTGTAAGAGAACACCAGAACTTCTTTCTCCTACTTAAGTTTAACTTAATACCAGTTAATCAACCTTTCCCATTTCCTACCTTTACCCAGCCTCTGGTAACCACCACTCCACTCTCAAGTTCTACAAAATCAATTTTTTTAGGTTCCACATATGAGTGAGACCATGCAGTACTTGTCTTTCATTGCCTGGTTGATTCCACTTAACATAATGACAAGATTTCATCTTTTTGTGGATGAGTAGTATTCCATTATTTGTTATGTATCACATTTTCTTTATCCATTCATCATTTGATGAATGTTTAAGCTGTTTCCACTTCTTGGCTGTTGTAAATAGTGTTGCAATGAACGTGGGAGTGCAGATGTCTCTTCAACAGACTGAGTCCATTTTCTTTGGTTATATACCTAGTAATGAGATTGTTGTATCATACAGTGGTTCTTTTTTAATACTATTTTTAAAAACTGCCATACTGCTTTCTGTAACAGCCGTACTATTTACATTTCCAGATACAGTGTTCAAACATTCCCTTTTCTTAATACACTAACCAGCTCTTGTTCTTTTTGAAACAGCCAATCTAACTGGAATGAGGTGGTATCACATTGTGGTTTTGATTTGCATTTCCTTTATAATTAGCGATATTAAGCATTTTTGCATATACCTGACCATCTGCATGTTTTCCTTTGCAAAATGCCCATTCATGTCTATTGTCCTTTATATAACTAGATTATCTGTTCCTGTCCTATTCAGCTGAGTTCTTTATACACACTAGTTATTAACCCCTTGCCATATATTTGGTTTGCAACTATTTTCTCCTATTCCATAAGCTGTCTCTCGATTCTGTTAATGTTTCCTTTGCTGGGCAGTTGTTTAGTTTGATGAAATCCCCTAACCCTAATTTTGTTTTGTTTCCTGTGCTTTTGGGATCTTGTCCATGAAACTTTTGTCCAGTCCAATATGCAGAAATGTTTTCCCCTACATTTTCTTTGAATAGTTTAAGCCTTACATTTAGGTCTTTAATCCATTTTGTATTTGGTGAAAGATAGGGGTCTACTTAAATTCTTCTGCATATGAATATCCAACTTCCCCAAGACTCTTTAGTAAGAGAAGACTGTCCTTTCTCCAATGCATGCTCTTGGAGTCTTTGCTGAAAATCAGTAGGTTGTAAATATGTGGAATTATATCTAGGCTCTTTTTTAATGAATGGTCCATCTTCTGATATTATTTTTACTTATTAGTAAGTACTTTTAGTTCAAAAAACTGTTTGATACATCTTGTAGAACAGGTCTGATGACAAGAAATTCCAACTTCTGTTTGTCTGAAAATGTGTTTATTCCTTCTTCACACTGAAGGGATAGCGTTAATGGGTACAGTGTACGTGGCTGGCAATTCTCTCCTTCAGTACTACAAAAGTCTCATCCCACTCACTCTCTCATGATCTGTAATGTTTCTGCCAAGAGGTCTGCTGTCAGGCAAACTGAGACACTCTTATGTTATGTGTTACTTGTTTCTTTATTCTTGCAAGCTTGGAGAATATTCTCCTTGTCTTTTTTTTTTTTTTTAAGAAGTTTATTTCCTTTTCAAAATTTTTTTTTTTACTTATTTATTTTATTTGGAAGGCAGAAAGAGAGAGAGAGAAAGTGGTATTTCCAGTCTTCTGGTTTACTCCTCAAATGTCCCCAGTAGCCAAGCCAGGGTTGAGCCAGGCCAGAACCAGGCCAAAGCCAGGAGTCAGAAACTCAAACCAGGTCTCTAACATTGGTGGCCAAGGACCAGAAGGCACACTGGGATGAAGTCAGAATTTGAAGCAGAGCTGGGACTGAAACAAGCATTCAGATATGAGATGCAAGTGTCAGCGTCATTACCATGGTGCCAAATGCCCACCTCTCTCTTTACCTTCTATCTTTAACCTTGGAGAGCTTGATCATAGTATGTCTTGAGATAAACCTGGTTGAACTGAATCTCATTGGTGACTTCCAACCTTCCTGTATCTGGATAGTTGTGCTTTCCTTTCAGTTTGGGAAGTTTTCTCTTACTGTGTCTCTGAATATGCTTTGTACTCCATTGAACTTCTCAAGTCCCTCTTGAGCTCCAGTAACTCAGTTATTTGTTCTTTAAATGCTGTCCCCAAAACTTTCTTCATTCCTTCTATTTTTTTTTCTCCTGTGTATTTTCAAGTAGCCTGTCTTCAAATTAATTCTTTCCTTTGTTGGATCCATTTTGCTACTGATGCCTTCTATCATGTTAATTTTGCTTAATGTACTTCTCATCTCAAGGATTTGTGTACTTTTTATTTATTTTTTACTTGAGAAGCAAAGAGAGCGAGGGCTCTCATCCACTCTTTCACTCGGAATGTTCACAATGGCCAACTAGGGCCAGCCCAAGACCAGGAAGCAGGAGCTCAATCTGGGTCTCCCACACAGCTTGCAAGGACTAAACTACTTGTGTCATTATTTGCTGTATCCCAGGATGCACAATAGGCAAAAAATTGGAATCAGGAGCAGAGGTAAGACATAAATCCAGGTACAATGATATGGGATGCAGGCACCTTAACGGCTAGGCCAAATGTCTACCCCTGATTGTTAAAAATTACTTTGACTTCTCTGTCAGCATATTAATCATTTCTCTGTGTTTTCCTGAAACTCAACGAATTTCTTTCAAATAGCTCTGATACTCAGTCCTTTAGAATAAATCTTTTTTTTCATCTGCTGGTTTACTCCCCAGAAGGCCTCAAGAGCCCAGGGCTGGGCCAGGCCAAAGCCAGGAGCTTCTTCCAGGTCTTTCATGTAGGTGCATGGGCCCAAGGACTTAGGCCACTCTCTGCTGCTTTCCCAGGCACATTAGCAGGGAGTTAGATTGGAAGTGGAGCAGCAGGGACTCAAAATGATGTTGATGGGATGCTGAAGCTGCAGGCCCTGGCTTTAACCTATTGTGTCACAGCACCAGTTCTAATAAATAAATCTTAAAATCATACATTAAGGGAGCCAGCATTGTGGTACAGTAGGTGAAGCCACCACTTGCGATGTCAGCATCACATATTGGTGCCAGTTCAGAGTCCGAGCTGCTCCACTTCTGATCCAGTTCCTTGTTAATACACCTGGGAAAGCAGTTTCATGGTCCAAGTGCTTGGGCCACTGCACTCATGCAGGAGACCTGGAAGATGCTCCTAGCTCCTGGCTCTGGTCTGGATCATCCCTGGCTATTGTGCCATTTGGGGAAGAAACCAGGGAATGAAATCTCTCTTTCTCTCTTCTGTAACCCTTGACTTTCAAATAAATCAAAATGAATATTTTAAAAAAATACCTTAATCATAATAACAATAAAACAGCAGCAACAATTCATTTGGGCAAGATCATTTACTCTATCAAAGCTAATGAAATAAGTGTCCACAGAGATCCTAATCTGTTATTTAGAAAATATTTAGAGCTAACTGGAAAGTCAAAACAAGTCAAATTATTAAGTCCATCGAGAAGTTATTGACAAAGATACCTCTATCTGTACTAAAATTCTAACAAATTTGTCTTCAAATGACAAACTGTAACTATCATACAAGTTATCATTTCTATTAAGAATTAAAAACTGGGGCCAATGGGACCAGTGTTACAGCATAACAGGTAAAGCTGCCACCTGTAATGGTGGCATTCTACGAGGGCGCCAGTTCATCTCCTGGCTACTCCACTTCCAATCCAGCTCTCTGCTAATGGCCTGAAAAAGGCATCAGAGGATGATCCAAGTGCTTGGACACCTGCAACCCATGTGAGAGACCTGGAAGAAGCTCTTGGCTCCTGGCTTCGGTCTGGCCCAGCCCCAGCGGCCATCTGGGGAGTTAATCAGCAAATGAAACATCTCTCTCTGTCTCTTTCTCTAACTCTTTCAAATAAGTAAATAGGTCTTTAAAAACAAAACAACTGAAGCAAGTGTGGTGGTACAGCATGTTAAGCATCCCATATGAGCTCTGGTTTGAGTCCAGGCTGTTCACTTCAAATTCAGCCCCCTGCAAATGTATCTGGGACAGCTGTGGAGGACTGACCAAGTACTTGGGGCCCTACCACCTACATGGGAGACCTGGACAGAGTTCAAGTCCTCCTGGCTTTGGTCTGACCCAGCCCATAGCTGTTGCAGTCATTTGGGGAGTGATCTAGCACTCCCTTATTCTCTGTAATCCTGCCTTTCAAATAAAAAAAAATTTGTAAACTGAAAAAAAGACTATGAAAATTGTTAGATTTCCTACCTTTTACTAGAAGCTATGGTAAAAATGTCCAAGAAATCAATTAAATGGAGGAGACTTTAAGGACCTTCATTTCATTCCCCTTTTCCAAGGCTAAGTCTAAACACACTAAAAAAGCAAAACAAGCAAACAATGACAAAAACAAATTCCCAAAACAATCAAATGGGGGGGAGGGGAGAACAGTAGTTCTAAGAATGGAATTGGCATGTTTGATTCTAGAGACCTGAGGAAATAGGGTTATTTATCAGAATAACAAGAAACACATAAATCCATACAGTTCCATTACACAGTAGAAAATAATTATAAAGCCAAATTTGTAACCAAGGCCATAAAAAAAGTTAAATATGATGTCAACTGGTTTCAGTGTAAAAATTATTACTTATATGGTGATATTATTTATTTTAATTATTATAAAATTAAACCAAATATCTCACCCTTACAAGGTCAGAGTCGTCCCTTTTGTCACTTTTTTTTCCTGGCAAAGGTGAAGACATTGTGTAATCTTCATTTTCACTGTGATCCATTTCAGAACTATCAAGCCTTTTAATATAAACATTTGTAATTGTTATTATAATCAAATAAGTTTAAAAGCTTTTTCTGTTCCCTAGGGATTCAGTTATACTCTATCATATGTAGCACCAAATCCACAAGCAATGAAGTTCATTTAATACAGTAGGGAAATGAAAAACTTACAAATTTAATATTTTTCCTAATTTTTTAAAACCTACATTCTATTTTAGGGTAGGAATATAAACCAAATTAAAACTTTAGTTGGTTGGACTGGCCAATTGAAACCTGCCCTGTCTCCTGCTCCTCCCTATTTCCATTCCACTTTTCTCTCCATGGCATTTAACACTCTCTAAAAACACTTTCACTTGAAGCAGTACCTGGCATAGAATAGGCCTTCCATAAATACTTGTCAAATGAAATTCACACGCACAATCTCAAGAATTGGTATAAAGGTCTAAGCCTTTTGTCTTGAGAGGTATCATCTTTATCTGGCTTTTAACCATTTATACATTGTTGAATCCTAAACCTCAAACTCTAATCCAGCTACCCTGAATTCTCAAGTCACATATTCTATTGTTCACTCAAAACATGAACTTCTAACAGGTACCTGAACTTTAACACAGCCTAAAAAGTTATTTAGACATTCCTCACTTCCCCAACACACAAACATACACACACACCCTGTTCTTCTTCCAGGCTTCTGTATCTCAGGGAATGGTACTTATTCAAGCAAAAAGCCCAGAATGCATCTGTACATCCTTCCTTTCCATAACTGTTCACATATAATCAATACATCACCAAGACCATCTGGGTCTAACATCAAAATAAATCCCAAATTTGACTATTTATCAATTCCTCTCTCTTTATCTCTTCCCTAGATATTACTGTTAGTTGACTCCAAACTGGTTTTTCTATCTCAATTCTAGCTCCTTTATGTATAATTTCCACAAATCACCAGGGAAATATTTTTAAAAGCAAAAATTAGACCTCAAGACTCCACCAACATTTCTAATCGCAATTTTAAAAAAAATCCACATTACAAACCACAGTTCACAGGGTTCAAACATATTTTGGCTACCGATAAACTTCATCTCTAATCATTTTCCCCTCATTTCTACTCTCTAGCCCAATTGGTCTCTCATACACAACAAGATCACTCCCTTGGAAAGAGTGACAGGATATGGAGGGAAAAAAGTAACAAGATAGATTTGCCAAAGGATGAAAGAAAGTTTAAAGAAAAGTACATAAAAAAGGTACATTAGGAAAATTAGTATACATTTGTACCAAGTAACAACAGGCAAAGAGGACAGGGTGAAACTCTGTCTTGAACACAAACAAAGGGAGCCAATTAAGATTTCTGGGCAATGGAATAACACGAAAACAGCAGCATTTAAAATAAATGATTTAGTGGTGATATAACATACATAGTGAGAGAGTAAGAGGACTAAGGAAGGGAAATAGTGAAACACTACAACACTTTTAAAAAGGGAATTAACTAAATGATAACAGAAAAGTAGAAAATTTTGTAAAAAAATTTTGACAAAATAACTGAACAAATTATAAGTACAGGAAGGGGTCAAAAATAATTTTAAGGCTCTCAACCTATATAACTGGGCAAATAACATCATCTGACTACAATCAGGAAGTCTAGGAGAAAAATCACTAATTTAGGAAATATGCTGATGGAAAGTTTTTGGTGAGGTTATGTATGAAACTATCCACTGGAAAATTTTGAAAGAGTATAGCTGAAGGGTTATTTAAATATTAGCCACTAATATCTAGACATTAATACAAGGATCTAAAATAAATAAAAGCTACAGGCACAATTTTTCTTCTGTACTAAATACCATTCAACAACATATTCATTACAAGAAATTGGTAAGACATAACACAGTGACTTCACCCTTTATCAAATGGTTATGTACAACACAAAAGATAGTGTAGTTTAAATAAATTTTAGTACTGTACAATGTTATGTTGCTAACGGATAGTGTCCTGAATCCTTATACTAAAATCAATAAAACAGTGAGTTACTATTACTTTTTCTTAAAATGAAAAGTCACTTTAAAATTGTATTTTTAAGCAAAACTCAAAATATACCAGAGTATAACATGCTTTCCTTCCTGTTAGCTTATCATGAACACTGTTAGATTTGTGTGTATTCTTCAACAACTTTCTAAGCACACTTCAAGAAATGTGAATATAAACCTTTTTATTTCATACTGTCTTTTTCACTCAATACAAATATATTGTAGAAACTCTCCTACACTAGTTCAAACTTCATCATTTTTAATGACTGCATATTCCACTGTATAGATGTACCATACTGTAACAGTTTTACAAGTGCTAGATACTGAGTTTAACCATATTAACACAGATTACCTCAACATGCTAAAACATAAAAACACTAAAATGGCATACCTATTGAAAATGAGCAAGCAAATAAATATGAACTTGTGACTACCAATATTAAATAGAAAAGTTATAATTTTAATTTACTGATACTGAAAATTTGGGTTCCATCATTTTAGCTCTGATAGCCTTGCTGGGATCCTTCAATGTAAAGTATGATATTTTTTATGCACTTACCTCCCTTTTATTCTTCCAGGAGAGCTTGGATTTGAGCTACTGCTTGCATTGCTTACAGTTTCCATTCGTGACGATTTGGTCTGAGATTGTTTGCCTGCTGATGAAAGCGGCTTATTAACAGCTCCTAGAACATTGGTTGTTTTAGGCTGAAATGAGAAAAACAGGTCTCTATTTGGGTAAAAATTTTTAAAAAGTACATGTAAAAAAACTGTAAATATCTCTGCCAAAATATTTACATGCAATCATTAAAAATATGCATATTTTTAAGCAAAAATCAGGATTATGCTTTGTCCCTTGAATGAGAGCCTAACAGTTGAGATTCTTGGTTACTTGCAGGAAAAGGCCTGCAACAAAGAAACTAATAATTAGACTCTTGCTACAGAAGGACAGAGAATTTTATTTATTTTTATCCTGATACAAACGTAACAAGTCTAAGGATGAAGTCTCTTAGGCTTTATGACAAGCTAAAATGTAAGTGAATGCATACTAGCTTGCATCTACATAGTAAACTGAAGATAATTAAGGATTATATTTTCTTCCTTTAGACACAAATTTTTAAAGAAATACAAGGTAACACAATTATGCTAATAAGCATAATAAAATAAACCACACAAAAATAAAATGATTTTCAAAACATACTTTTCCAGGAGTAAAAAACGATTTCATTTCTGGAGGCAGGTAATTTTTGGTGTTACTGAAATTCTAGAAGCAAGAGAAAAAAAGAAGCAGTAAGTGAATACAAGAATGTCATATCTAATGAAGTGGTTCAAAAACCAAAAAGCATAAATCAGTTTTTTTGTTATACTTAAATCAATTAAAACAAAATTTCAGCCATTCATTTTACTATTATAGTAAGTTTAACCTGGGCTTTTAGCAACTAAAATATTAACAAAACATAGTTGAACTCACTACAGACCCCGAAGTTCATTGGAAAGCCCCTGTTTCTTGCATAACTTTCCAGTGAAGACACCATGGATACTCTAGTACCTTGCTCAGACCAAAATAAATACCTGAAGTAGATAGCTCTTTGACCCACTGGACAATTTACATGGCTGTTCTACATTTCTATATATTGTTGAGACCTTAATTCATATTTCGCTTTAAAAACAAAAAAAATGAGCATGGTGGTTGCCAGACTCAAAGTTTTTCAATATGCTTAAAGAAAAATTTTAGAAAACCTTTCACATCTCATACAACACTTGAATTTTTTAGAGAGGTTTGGGAAACTCTCTTATACTCCCAAGTTTTGGTCCTATTCCAGTGTCTCTTCTCTGTCTGTTCCTCATCCAGTTATAAATCCCAGTCAAGGATTTGTCACTTCAGACCACATCTCTATCAGCAGTCTCTTCTCCATTTTTTAATCAATGGACATTAACTCAAAAATCCATTTTGATCACATCTTCTTAGACTGGCTTAAAACTCTGAACACAAATTTTACATCATCGTGAATAATCTCTGAACTTTATCTGTATCCTTCTGTTTGGCCCATATTCATATCTTAAACCATATTTTTAAAACTCATGGCAACATTTCTACACCATTAGTATTGGGCCAACTCTTGATACTAATTTTTCCTGGTCTTTCCATAATGTAATACTGACAATACATTGCATTTCAACCTATACAAACAAAATCAAAAATAACTACCTTGTCAGGTTGGGTGAAAAAACGAGCTGGTAGTACCGGGTCTTTAGGAGACTCCAAACTGTACGTGGTACTCTTTGACATAATGATATTCATAGCAACATCACACACAGTGTACAGTTTCTGCAACAGTATGAAGACAAAAATTAGGTACTTGAGTTGACATCGTAGACTCTGAATTAAGATTAATTCTAGAGCATGCATCAGTATAAACAGTAAACTAAACCAATGGTCAGTGTAAGCACTTTGGCTTATATCATTGTTTCTACTAATAACAGAATAACGGGGCTAGTGTTGTGGCCTAGCAGTTAAAGCTGCCTCCTACAGTGCCAGAATCCCTTATGGGCACTGGTTCAAGTCCCAATGCTTCACTTCCCATCCAGCTCACTGCTAATGAGCCTGGAAGAACAGTGGAGGAAGGTCCAAGAGTTTGGGCCCCTATACCCATGTGGGAAACCCAGATCAAGCTCCTGGCTCCTGGCAGCTGTGGCCGTTTGAGGAGGGAGCCAGCAGATGGAAGATTTCCTGTCTGTCCCACTCTCTTTCTGTAACTCTGCCTTTCAAATAAATAAAATAAGTATTTTTTTTTAAATAACTCCTTTTAGATTTTCATTTCTAAATCTAATTACTACTAAAACAGAAAAACCAAAAACTATCCACAACAGAAGTTTCAAGCCTGACAACCACATATTTAAATTAATATGGAACCACAATTATTTATAAAGAACTACAAACCTCATTCATTTTTGCATCATCTGGTCCTTGGGCATCTTTTGTTTGCTTAATATTTTCTACCATCTTTCTGATAAATGCATGACTGTTGTTTTCATTTTTAGCCATTAATATCTCCAAAACAAACCAAAGACATCTAAGAACAATAAAAAAGAAATATAAAAGAAGAAATTATTGGATAACTACAATAATTTTATATTGGAACTAGATGATAACACAGGCAGGTAAAAAAAAAAAAGTTAAAAAAGAAACACCTACAAATTAGTCATGAGGGAAAAGGATTTCACTATACAAACATATCCTAGCCAGTCTGTAATGTAGATCTGAGCTCATAAGACCCCCTCTCAAGGTCTCACTAGATTTCCCAGAATAGTAGATCTAAGAAAACATAAATGATGGAAAAATGAAGTGATCTTAACCCTCAGCAATGACAGGGAGGGAAGGCTGCCTAAAGAAACAGTTGGACCAGCCGGCGCCGTGGCTCACTTGGCTAATTCTCCGCCTGCGGCGCCAGCACCCCGGGTTCTAGTCCCGGTTGGGGCGCCAGATTCTGTCCCGGTTGCTCCTCGTCCAGTCCAGCTCTCTGCTGTGGCCCCGGAGGGCAGCGGAGGATAGCCCAAGTGCTTGGGTCCCTGCACCCACATGGGAGACCAGGAGGAAGCACCTGGCTCCTGGCTTCGGATTGGTGCAGTACCAGCCATGGTGGCCATTAGGGGAGTGAACCAACGGAAGGAAGACCTTTCTCTCTGTCCCTCTCACTCTCTATAACTCTCTGTCTTTCTCTCTCACTGTCTAACTCTGCCTGGCAAAAAAAAAAAAAAAAAAAAAAAAAGAGAGAGAAGAAAAAGAAAAAGAAATAGTTGGGCCATCAATTAAGTGAAACCTCTGATACCCAAGACTAACTGTAGTTAGTCCTGATGGGAAGTCTTCAACTGAATGCTTGTATAACTACTTTATTAAACAGTAACAATCTTCAATAAATTAAACAGGAAAAACTCATGACTGACAAATACATATATAATATCTGCTTTAATGAGAGAAAAGTTAAGTTTCAGCAGTCCAACTTAAAAAGAAGTTAATGACTTAAATGAGAGGGTGTTCAGCCTAGGGCTAAGATACCAGCAGCGCATATGGACGTGCCTGGGTTCAACTGTTGGCTTGGGCTCTTGACTCCAGCTGGGAATTAATGGTGATGGCTCAAGTCATCAGGATTCTGCCACCCACATGCCAGACCTGGATTGAATTCCAAGCTCCTGGCTCAGGCCCAGCCTAGCCCTGGTCTTTGTAGGCACTGGAATATGAACAAGCTTATCAGGGAACACTCTTGCACATGTGGGCTCTCTCTAACTCTCTTCCTCTCAAAAAGAAAAAAAATTTTAAAAAGTGAATTACATAAAAAGTGTTTTGCCTCTATATTATACAGACAGAAAGAGACAGAGTTATAGTTAACACAAAGGAGAAAAGTAATGGAAGATGACAGAGACAGAAATGTGAGGCAAGATATTATTCTAGAAGAGAAAAAATACCCTGATCTCAGTATGTATATATGTTCCTCTGAAGTGGCTCTTCAATGGAATGCAGACTATTCACAGCTATCCTGTGGCAATTTAAAAAAACAGCCAAAAGGTAATTTACGTTTTTAAAAAAGCAATGTTTGTGATAAAGACAGATGGCTAACGTTTTCATTAGTTATAATCACCCTAAAACAGAATTCTTTTTGAGAGAACTATTTATTTTCTTAAAAATGAAAATTGTGGCCAAAAAGAAAAAGATAGTGAATTTCTTCCCTTGCCATAAAAAGTTATCAATAATTTTATTTTACTCTCCTGAGGTATTTCAAATATTTAACTATAAAATATTTCCATGAATTAAGAAACCCAGACTTATTCTTCTTTAATAGAAAGCTAAAGGCATAACACAATAATTCATTTAAAAGTATAAGCCATGAGAGGGATGGGAGAAATAAAAGGAGTTTGAATAAAAAAATATATTGGGAGCTGGGTATGGTTCATTAGTTGTGACAAAAATACTACCATGAGATATTAGTAGAGGAAATGAGGGGAGGGGCATTTGGGAACTCTTGAGATTACTACTTTACAAGTTTTGTTTTGTAAATTTAAAAGTATTCTAAATAAACTCTTAAAAAGAAAAAATAGTAAGTCATCTTACTATTATAATAGAAAGAGGATCAGGATTTCCAGCTTATTTAGAGAACCAGGCTGGCCTTAAGAGGAGTGGACTTTTCTATATACCACTATATTCCCCTATAATCTCTGAAAGAATTACAAATGTCATAAACTACACGGAATCCATAATAAAGAATTAAGTTGGAGCAGTTCCTTGGTTACAAACTTGGCCATTATTATAATGAGGCCATTATTCCTATGGAAGAAAATGATTACTGTAAAGACATGTTAACTATAAGAGTGAGGGAGTTAATAATTCACCTCACATGAAAATCTAACACAAACTTTCAGAAGAAAATAGGGAAATAAAAGACCTGAAATTTTTAATAGAAAAGAAAAATGCCTGACTCAGAGAAACACACTAAAGTATAATAATTATGCAAAATTAAGTTTTGGGAAATTGCATAACAAATATAACATGAAGAGTTGGCATGAAAAAAGAAATGAAATACTTCAATAAGCAAATCAAATTTAAGATACCATTATCATCATTAAAGAAAAAAAATCAACTTTCAGAAAGTAAGAGAAGGGGATGGAAAAAGTCTTACTCTTTAACATCTTTAAGTTGTTCAATATCTTGGACTTTGACATAATCTGGGTCATGTGCCAAAAGGTGAATTGTATACGGAACAACATACTCTGGTAGAAGAGACAACAGTTTTTCTGGTTGGAGCAGAGAGGATTGTGGAAAGAAAGAGAAAAAAACAACAAAAACATCCAAGTTAGAAAATCAAATCTTAACATATCTTCTCTCATACAATATATCCTGTATCCCAAGAGTTTATCACAATATGGCCAGGGGAAATAAGAAACCACATTGAAATACTCCATAGTGAGGTCCGTGATGAATTAAACAGTTTATTCATTCATCCATCACATGCCTATTAAATCTACTATGTGCTTAAGTTACAGAAAAATATTTCAGTTTTAAAATGCATGTGGAAGAAAACCTAAACAAACCACATTCAAGATCAACAGACATTTATTCATTCTTTCTGATACTATAAGCAATCCTATGTTTAACATTCTTTTGAGCTACTGAGCAAAATTAAAACTTCTCGTAAATCTAGTTATTATGGTATAAAAGCAGGAAGTAGTAACTGATACTATTTGTTAAGAACAGATACAAAGCTCCAAATTTTCTTTCTATTGCTGATTTTGAAATTAGTGTTTAATACTAATTATTTGGAGGCAGATACAGAAGGAAAAAAAGTAACGAATTTCAAAACTCAGATTATATCCCATGAAATATTTATGGAGTTCTTCCTATGTTTCAGGTCTATTTTAGATTCTAAAATTATAAGTAAGACTAGGTAAAGAGTTCATAGTACAGCAGAAACAGAAATTATACTTTCATGTGGAAGGGACCCCAAAATAAGAGTAAGTATCACATACTGTCTTTGGGCCATGCATTATGCCAGGAACTTTTTATACATAATTTTTTTAACCTTCACAACAACCATAAGAAATGAGCATAATTATACCAATTTTATCAACAGGAAACTAAAGCACAGATTAAGTCATCTAGGCAAACACAACCTGTAAATGGCAGAAGTGGGATGTAACTGCTGAGCCCTCACTTTTTTTAAGATTAGGAAGGAAAATAAAGAGGATCACAGTAATGTGCTTATACCAAAACTATATTTTAAAGCATTTGAAAAGCACACGCCACACTCCTTGGTTTTGTTTATCTATTTATAAGACTGAAAGGGAGAGGCAATTTCCAGAAAGAACTAACAGAGAGAAAGAGGGAAAAAAAAAAACACCTACAAACTACAAAGTTCACAGCAAAAAACTGACACCAAGAAGGTGTCACTCAGGCTGAGCGTAACCGAAAAGGGCCATGCTGAGGCATTTCAACTTTATCCTATGAGGAATGGAGACTCAACATGGATTTTCACAAGGCAGTCCTGTGACCTCCTTTAGAAGGTTCATTTCGATAGCAACTTGGCACATTATAGGGTGGTGGGCCAGAGGCAGGGGAACTTTTACAACAAGGAGGCAGTCAGGAGTATTACAGACTAATCCAGACTAATCCAAGTGAAACAGCAATGTAGGAAAGTAGAGGATAGAGATTCAAGACATCTGGAGGAAGAATTAACAGAATTTGGTAACTGATCGGGTGAGGAGGGAGCAGATAAAGAATGCCTCTGATTTCTGACTTGGATAACTATATACATCTTAATAAGATTTGTTAAATAATCTACAGAAGTCAAGAGGCAGACCAACTAACCATGATGTGGTAACATAAACAGATGAAAAGTAGGCATGGGAGTTGGTGCTGTGGCATAGTGGTTAAAGCCGCTGCCTGTGGCACTGGCATTCCATTTGGGCACCGGTTTGAGTCCCAGCTGCTCTGATCCAGCTCCCCACTAATGAACCTGGGAAAGCACCAGAAGATGGCTCAAGTACTTGGGCCCCTGCACCCATGAGGGAGACCAGGATGAAGTTCCTGGCTTCAGTCTGGCTCAGCCTTGGCCATTGCAACCAACTGGGATGTGAACCAGTAGATGGAACATCTCTCTCTCTCTGCCTCTCCTCAATCTCTCTCACTCTGTAACTCTTTCAAATACATAAATCTTAAAAAAAAAGTATGCATATAAGCACCTGATGTTAATGTCAACTAAAGATGAGAACAAACAAAGTATAAAAGACTTGTACTTTTTCCCACAAAAGAAAGTGCTTAGACAATCTATATAAATGAACACATTTTATCCTTCCAATAAAAGTACCTCCAATGTCACTGATGATTTTCTCTGGCTACTTATTCATTTATATAAAGAGATATACTCATTCAGTTCTATTTTTAAATTTTTCTATTTTATGAAAAGCACTTATTGAAAAATGGTTACATTTTTGTTTAGTGAATGCCAACCAGAATAATAAATAACAGTAAGAATCATTTTGTAGTCTAACAAACTAAAATTTATTGGCTGGGAAAGTGATTTTGCTATATGCTTACCACTAACAGCTGCATGCTGTTTCAGATATTCTCGTCTTACATTTATATTTTTTACCAAACACTGTCTAGCATGAGCTCGTCTCTCTTTCACAGGATCTTTTGCACAAAGGGCACAGATTGCCATATACTCAAGTGGAAGCCGTAATCGGGAAAGGCCTTTGTGAAGTTTCTGCGCAAAAACTTGTCTTACTTGATAGCATTCGTCCTGTAAAGACACAATCATATCAATATTATACATATGGCAGCAAAGAGTAATAGCTTCAAACATGAACTATGGTATAGCAAGTAAAGAAAAGAGTAAAATGCAGCAAATTTATATATATAACCATTGCTTCATAGCTCACAAGACTGATATATTAAGACTTGAGTAAATTTCAAGGCTAGGCTAGTCATCTAGACTCTAATAACTATCTGTTACATGTGTTAGAAAATTTCAAAGATATTTCTAAAACAGATAAAACTACCAAGTCCATCCTGAGATTTTTTAAAAAAAATAAGTTTAAACACTATCTCATATATTGCTCTTTCACTTATTGATCAAGATAAAACTCTACCCAATTCATACTTTTTTAGTTCAGAGTTGTCAATCTATGTCAGAAATATTGAATTACTTTTACTTATATAAATAATTGGTTTATTGCCCTTGTGTCTGCTTACCTCATACCACTCGCCTCCCCTAAACTACTCAACCCTAGTCTCCTAGCTAACTCCTTTACTCCTTGCAAATAGCTCATGTAACTGCAAGAAAACAGCATATAATCTGCATCTTGAAGCTATCTCAGTGCTCTCTAAGCACTCTGTGCACAGCTCCAGCAAAGTATGAAGTATATATTTAAGTAATTGGTGTGTGTGTGTGTGTGTATACACACACATACCCATTAACCCATCAGTCTTAGTTCCTTGAAGATGAGAACTGGGTCTTTATTCATTTTTGTGTCTCTAAGTCCAGCACAATACCTAGCACACAGATGATTAAAATTTTTCCTAAACAATGGGAAAAACTTAACCTCTTCTATATGACATATAAAATCTTCATGATTGTATCTTATCCTTCGCCAATTAACAGAAAGTATGGTATTGCATAGCATTGCAATTTTATGCATATTCTTCTATCTATAATGATCATTTAGTTTTTCTTCAAAACCTCAGTCATAACATCTCGATTTTATTTACTTTGTGTATCTTCTTTAATTTGATCCTCAGTTTATTACACTGCCAACTATTTACTTTTTAAAAAGTAGTGTATCACAGAAATATCCCTCTATCTACCCTCACATGCAATAAAATGAACTTAACATACTCTTTCTTCAGTATTATTGCCATGGGAGAGGAGTCTTCGTTTTCCAGTTTTCAATATCCAATGGAAAATACTCAATTAAAAACTGCATAATTTTTGGGCCGGTGCTATGGAACAGCAGGTTAATGCCCTGGCCTGAAGCGCCAGCATCCCATATGGGCGCCGATTCAAGACCTGGCTGTTCCACTTCCGATCCAGCTCTTTGCTATGAACTGGGATAGCAGTAGAAGATGGTCCAAGTCTTTGGGCCCCTGCACCCGTGTGGGAGACCCGGAAGAAGCTCCTGACTCCAGAATGGTGCAGGTTCCAGCCATTGCAGCCATCTGGGGAGTGAACCATCGGATGGAAGACCTCTCTCTGTCTCTCTCTCTCTGCCTCTCCTCTCTCTGTGTAACTCTGACTTTCAAATAAATAAATAAATCTTTAAAACAAAAACTGCGTTAAGGTCAAATTAACAAGTCACAAATGAATAGACTAATAATCAATAAATTAATTTCTATTCAAACATACCTCACTGCTACTTAAGATACATCCCCAGCAAAACTTCACTTTTGTCCCTTTCTAAAGCATCATTCATGATCCAACAAAATAAGACAAATTTATTACAAAGTCAATTTGTGAATCATCACAAAATAAATTCCCAAAAAGGTGTTAGTGATGTTAGAGAACTATCAAATCACAGGAAAGGCAACACAAAAAATTAACAACTGAAGATGGGAAAACTGACAAGAATGATGACACCAAGATACTTGAAGATTATTGTCTGCATAAAGAAATCAAAACAGATGTTACTGGAAAGTGAGGAAAGTGTTTAGATTTTTCTTGCAAACGTAAATATAATTTGGATTAAGTTATAAAAGTCAAATGCAAAGTGAACCATCATGTAATATAATTTTGTCAGAAACATGTACTCTCCAAAAAAGCAAACACTTGATATGTACATGGCTATGGTAATAACAAATAATTGGAAATAAAAGAAAATGAGACAGTGTCTAATACTACAAAGTTATTCCCTCTTCCCTCCGACAGATAAAATTCTTCTTAAAGCTTGCATTCACTACTATGAAATTAATTTTGGTCTACATCTTAAGTAAATTCCTTTATGTAGTCTGTTCTAGTACCAATTCTCCTCAGAACTTCTTTTATTACCTTATAAATAGTTCAATTACTTTGTGTCTCTCATCATATTATCAACGTGTGGGTGTGTGTACGTGTGCATGTGTATGTTTCTATTCTCCTAAGAGGCTGTCACTATCTTGAGAGGTATAGCAATGATTTTCTCATCCTTGTATTTCCAGAACATACAAGAAATGTGCACTACAGGGTCAACTTTTTATGAAATACCAAATTCTAAAATATCTAATTATTAAATCATATCAAGATTCATATTATTAAGTCTCTATTCCTTTAGAGTCACTTTCTGTTTAACTACATGACACAAGCCTTTCAGAAACAATACTGACTTTTAAAGAACTCCAACTCAAGTAACAGAAATAAACGACACAGACATAAATAAAGGCAAACCTTTATATGTATCAAAGGATTGCAGACAAAAATCTGTACAGAATTAAAAGAAGAAAAGAGATTGATTAGCAGTTTAAAGAGAACAGGTTTGGGGAATAGCAGGTAAAGCTGCTGCCTGCGATGGGAGAATTTCCTGGTTCCTTGCTTCAGTCTGGCCCAGCCCTGGCCATTTTAGGGAGCAAACCAGAGGATGGAAGATCAATCTCTCTCTCTCTTTGTGTGTGTGTGTGTGAGTGTGTGTGTTTGTCTGTCTGTCCCTCTCTAGAAATCTGCCTTTCAAATAAAACACATCTTAAAACAAAATAAAAGGTCACATTTTATTAAAAGGTTGTATCTGAACCTTGGTTTGCAGAAAGGGCTGGATTAATGTGTGGACTTGGGAGGATGAAAAGAAATTTAGAAGCAGCACAGTGCAAAGCACAAAAAAGAAAAAGAAAAAGAAAAAAATTGTTCAGCTTCATGGAAACAAGGGTAAATAGAGAGTCTTAAGTACATAAGATCTTCAAATGCATATCTGAGTCTATTCACAGAAAATAAAAGTTTGGGCTCCCAGCTTCAGCCCTGCCACAGTCACGACCATTGCAGGCATTTGGGGAGTGAACCAGTGAGTGGAAATGCCTCAAACTGCATCACATGCAAGCTTGCTGTCTTTATGTCTCTCAGATTTAAAAAGTAACAATAACGAAAGAACACTGAGCTGTGTCAAATGACACAAATGAAGAAAATGCGAACTAAGATCATTAGATTTAAGGAAAACAATGAAGGCAAACATCAAAATATGAGTAGGGAGGCAGTAGAGAAAAAACACGGATTACACTTTCTTTAAGTTCGGAGATTTTAAAAAGAGGAGACAGGCATATGGTTAAAGGAGTAACAGAACTAAATTTTAAAATTTTGTTTATGATGGAGTAACCCGACAAATTTGCGAGTTGGAAGAAGATTCTACTAATTAACTTTTATCGATTATCACATGATCAACAGTAAACAGATTTCCAAAGCAATCAGAAAACTTAAGCAATCTGAATCCTCACTGTGGGAATTTGGTAGTTGAGGCAGAAATGTGTAACAAGCACTATGTTAGAAAAGGGAATCTCTAAAAGTTAGTGTGAATGTTTTTGTAAATGGTATATAATTAACAGTTCATACAAGCTTAGTTTGCCTGGTAAGTTTCAAACAAAGCCCAGTATATTTCCAGACTTTTTTCTTTTAATTTTCCACTTCAATGAGAGAACCCATCCCCTAGAGAAATACCAGACCAAAAATCTGATAAATCAACAGACTGCATGGCTTACCAAGTGAAAAAAATTACCTTTTTTCCTTAGAAATAGTATATACTTTTAAAACAATTTTCAGTTTCTTACAAAGCAACATTATCTCCAAAATTAAACTGGGAACTGAATCAGGAAGCTATTAGCTCCCTGAAATCTTATTTCTAGAATGGCTTTGTTTAATATCTGAACAATAGCAACTAAACTAAAACAAAATTTTAAAAAGGGTTTAGGATAACTTCTTTTTTTTTTTTTTTTTTTAAGATTTATTTGAAAGTCAGAGTTACACAGAGAGAGGAGAGGCAGAGAGAGAGAGAGGGGTCTTTTCATCCATCCGCTGGTTCACTACCTAATTGGCTGCTACGGCCAGAGCTGCAGCCATCCGAAGCCAAGAGCCAGGAGCCTCTTCCAGGTCTCCCATTTCCCATATGGGCCATCTTCTACTGTTTTCCCAGGCCATAGCAGAGAGCTGAATTGGAAGAGGAGCAGCCAGGACTCAAACCAGCACCTATATGAGATGCTGGCACTGCAGGTGGTGATTTTACCCACTACGCCACAGCACCGGCTAGAGTAACTTTAAAAAATGAAGCATAAGTAATTAGTAAAATGGTAACTTAAAACAGATGACTATTGTCTAGGGGTTATACACAAGCAGCAGTTTTTTTTGACATTTGGTACAGAAGTTAAGACTTTGCTTGGGATGCCTGCATCCTCTATTAGTGCCTGCTTTGATCTCCAGCAATTCCACTTTCCAATTCAGCTACCTGCTAATATGTGCCCTGAGAGGCAGTAAATGAAGGATCAAGTACTTGGGTCCCTTCGACCCCGTGGGAGAGTTGGACTGAGTTCCACGCTCTGGCCCAGCCCTGACTATTGTGGGCATTTGGGGATTAAACAGCAGATGAAGATCTCTCTATTTCTGTGTCTTTACAATAAAGATGAAAATAAACAACTTTTTAATAAAGTGTTCTCATTATAAAAATAAAACAAGCAGCCGGTGCCGCGGCTCACTAGGCTAATCCTCCGCCTATGGTGCCAGCACCCCGGGTTCTAGCCCCGGTCAGGGCGCTGGATTCTGTCTCAGTTGCTCCTCTTCCAGTCTAGCTCTCTGCTGTGGCCGGGAAGGCAGTAGAGGATAGCCCAAGTGCTTGGGCCCTGCACCCTCATGGGAGACCAGGAGGAAGCACCTGGCTCCTGGCTTCCGATCAGCGCAACGCGCAGGCCACAGTGGCCATTTGGTGGGTGAACCAATGGAAAAGGAAGACCTTTCTCTCTCTCTAACTCTGTCAAAAAAATAAAATAAAAAAATAAAACAAGCAATACAAAGACCTAGGAGGAGGTGGAGAGAAAAAAACATAATGACCCGAGTTAAATGTCAAAAAAAAGTATAAAACAACCAAATTTTGATGGAAAACCTCATATTGGTCCCATATGCACTATTATGAAAGTATGTTTTATTTTCAAAAAAAATTTTTTTAAAGCAGATGGCTCATTTCTTTTTTTTAAAGATTTATTTATTTATTTGAAAGGCAGAGTTACAGAGAGGCAGAGGCAGAGGCAGAGGCAGAGGCAGAGGCAGAGGCAGAAAGAGAGAGAGAGAGAGAGAGAGAGAGAGAGAGAGAGAGAGAGAGAAGTCTTCCATCCACTGGTTCATTCCCTAGATGGCTATAATAGCCAGAGCTGTGTCAACCCGAAGGCAGGAGCCAGGAGATTCTTCTGGGTCTCCCATATGGGTGCAGGGACCCAAGGACTTGGGCCATCTTCTACTGCTCTCCCAGGCCATAGCAGAGAGCTGGATCAGAAGAGGAGCAGCCGGGACTAGAACCAGCGCCCATATGGGATGCCGACACTGCAGGTGGTGGCTTTACCAGCTATGCCACGGCACTGGCCTCCAAAATTTTTTTTAAGTTTTATTTATTGTCTTGAATGTAACTATAGTTCTAAAATGAACTGTAGTCTCCTGGGACAACAGGATGATGGCCCAAGTGCTACAGTCTTTGTTACTCTCATGGACAGTTTCTGGATCCTAGGGTTTTTGTTTTGTTTTGTTTTTGCAGGCAGAGTTAGTGAGAGGGAAACAGACAGAAAGAAAGGTCTTCCTTCCGTTGGTTCACTCCCCAAATGGTTGCTACGGCCGGCATGTTGCGCCGATCCAAAGCCAGGAACCAGGTGCTTCTTTCCTGGTCTCCCATGTGGGTGCAAGGCCCAAACACTTGGGCCATCCTCCACTGCCTTCCTGGGCCACAGCAGAGAGCTGGATCAGAAGAGGAGCAACTGGGACAGAATCCGGTGCCACAACTGGGACAAGCACCTGGGGTGCCGGCGCCACAGATGGAGGATTAGCCTAGTGGTGCCAGCCCTTTGGGGAGCGAATCACTGGATAGAGGATCTCACTTCCTCTCTGTCTTTCTTATTTTCTCTCCCTCTCTCTTCCACTCTGCCTTTCAAATAACTAAGCTTTTTTTTTAAAAAAACGAATTGTGGGGGCAGGCATTTAGCCTTGCAGTTAAGACATCTGCATTTTACACAAGAACGCCTGCGTTCAACTCCTGGCTCAGTCTCCTGATTCTGGCTTCTTGCTGGTGAAGACCCCAGGAGACACACAGTAAAGCTCAATTAGGTTCCTGTCACCCACATGGGAGACCTGGATTAAGCCACTGGCTCCCTCTGGAGCTGATGCTGGCATTTAGGTACAGTACTAGCAGATGGATGCATTTAAGCATGCTTGCTGTTTCTCTCTACCTCCTCAAATAAATACATTTTAAAAAATAAACAAGTCAATTGTTGTCTTCAATTGAGCCAGTGGAAACACGGTTCTTGACAGCAGAGCATCAGCCTTTTTCTTTAATTCTCTCAAGATGCTAGAAATTTCTAAAGTAATATAGTTAAAGGATAAAACCACTCTCAGAAATCCATAAACTAGGAATATGAATGTATAACTATCATGGTTCACAATTTGAAGCTTTTACAATCTTAAGTTTTAACTAAGTAATAAAGAAAACTTCTAGTCTAAAACTAAGTCTTTACTGTTATCTTTATAGAACTACAAATTGCTGTTTTTTCTTCATTTTAGGAACTAAATAAAATCAATCCTCATTATTTACATATTCTGTTATTTAGGAATTTGCCTAGTCAATAAAGGTTATTGGTAAGCCCAAAACCAATACTCCCAAGTAATGTTATGGTTACTTATGCGTGAATGTCCAGAGCAACAGAAAACAGGAGGAGCTTCATGTTTACATCACCATCCAAAGTCAACAAGGAGGTACTCTGCCCTGTTTCCACTCTCATACTGTAAATGGTGGTCCCTTCTGCAGTGTATTTAGTACTGTATTTTTCACATATTTTGTCCTTAGTGATTTTGCTTAAAATGATTCTCAGACATAATGCTGAAGAGCTATCTAGTGTTCCTAAGCACAAGAACAAGGTGTGATGTGCCTTACAGAAAAAGCATATGTGCTAGATAAATTTTAGGCATGAGTTATAATGCTGTTAGCTTTGAGTTCAGTGTTAATAAAACAATAAAATAAATGTCTTTAAACAGAACTATACATACAACATATGTATATTGATTGATTGATGAAAATCTGATTAGAGGCTTGAAGGAATATAACCTTGTATTTCTTCTAGCAGAAATGGTTTAATATGGGCTAATTCAGTGTGTGTGATAACTTTAGAGAACAAACAGCCCACTTTACTATGTTAACAATCCAAAACTCAAATGACCGTTTTAGAACTCTAAAACCTTTTTCATGTATAATTTTTGAAAAGATTCATTCAAGATTTTAACTTATGTATGACACGGGGTTTTTTTTCTTCCAGAAAGTTTTTTCACCATTTTCCTTACATTAATAGCTAATGCACATAGTTGATATTGCTCCAATGTGATGATTTCATGGTAACAGGGTTCTTGTGCCAGCTTCACAATAGCACTCCCAGCAGCAAGTCTCAGGCGTGACATATCTGGTTTACTGAAAAATATGCAAGAAACAATGTAAATTATTTCATTCTTTACAAAAGCATTCTTATGTTATATATCTACTTCTGTGAAAATTCTTCTAGCCAATAAAAAAAGTACAAAATGCTTTGTCTAAATGTTTGTGCCCTACCCCCCTGCCCAGTTCAAAAAATCTGTGTTGGAATCCCAAATGCCAAGGTGATGGTATTAGCATAGGGGGCTTTCAGGCTGATTACGTCACGAGGACAGTATACTTATGGATAAGATTAGTGCCCACTTAAGAGGTCTGATAAAATTAGTCTCTCCCTTTGGCATGTGAGAATACAGCACAACGTTCAGCAGTCTGCAGCTCTTGACACAATCCTCACCAGAACCCAAACACAGTGGCACCCTGAACTTTTAACTTCTCACAATGTAAGAAATGAATTTCTCTTACTTATAAGAAACTCAGCCTACAGTACTTTGTTATAGCAACCTGATCCAATTAAGAGAGATAATAATTTCATAATACTGAGCACTAGTTATGTTCACTTGGGAAGTTGATGTTTAGTACCACCAAATGCCAGTGTCATGAAAGTCATATAATTTTCTCATGCTACATACAGTATCTTAGTCAAGCCTAGAAGAAAAAACTGTATAGTTGCTAAGTTGTAGATATGCCACTAAGGATTTTAGTGTTATGTTAACCTATAGGTACTGTTTATTTTTTTTTTATTTTTTATTTAGTAAATATAAATTTTCAAAGTACAGTTAATGGATTACAATGGCTTCCCCCCCCCATAATTTCCCTCCCACTCACACCCCTCCCATCCCATTCACATCAAGATTCACTTTCAATTATCTTTATATATAGAAGATCAATTCAGTATATATTAAGTAAAGATTTCATCAGTTTGCACCCACACAGAAACACAAAGTGTAAAATACTGTTTCAGTACTAGTTATAGCATTACTTCACATTGGACAACACACTAAGGACAGATCCCACATGAGAAGTAAGTACACAGTGACTCCTGTTGTTGACTTAACAATTTGACACTCTCGTTTATGGCATCAGTAATCTCCCTAGGCTCTAGTCATGAATTGCCAAGGCTATGGAATGGAAGCCTTTTGAGTTCACCGACTTCGATCTTATTCCAACAGGGTCATAGTCAAAGTGGAAGTTCTCTCCTCCCTTCAGAGAAAGGTACCTCCTTCTTTGATGGCCCCATTCTTTCCACTGGGATCTCACTTGCAGAGATCTTCCATTTAGGTCTTCTTTTTTTTTTTCCAGGGTGTCTTGGCTTTCCATGCCTAAAGTACTCTCATGGGCTCTTTAGCCATATCCAAATGCCTTAAGGGCTGATTCTGAGGCCAGAGTGCTATTTAGGACATCTGCCATTCTATGAGTCTGCTGTGTATCCCGCTTCCCATGATGGATCATTCTCTCCCTTTTTGATTCTATCAGCTAGTATTAGCAGACACTAGACTTGTTTGTGTGATCCCTTTGCCTCTTAGACCTATCAGTGTGATCAATTGTGAACTGAAATTGATCACTTGGACTAGTGAGATGGCATTGGTACATGCCACCTTGATGGGATTGTACTGGGATCCCCTGGCATGATTCTAACTCCACCATTTGGGGCAAGTCCGATTGAGCATGTCCCAAATTGTACATCTCCTCCCTCTCTTATTCCCACTCTTATATTTAACAGGGATCACTTCTCAGTTAAATTTAAACACCTAAGAATAATTGTTTAAATAAAAATGTCCTAACTTCAGCCAGAACTGCGGCGTGGGCCTCTGCCTGAAGTGCTGGCATCCCATATGGGCACAGGGTCCCCAGCTGCTCCACTTCCAATTCAGTTTCCTGCTAATGTGTCTGGGAAAGCAGGGGAAGATGGCCCAAGTCCTTGGGCTCCTGCACCCACAGGGGAGACCCAGAAAAAGATCCTGGCTCTTGGCTCCTTGTTTTGGCTTGGCCCAGTCCTGGCCATTGCAGCCATTTGTGGAGTAAACCAGCAGATGGAAGCTATCTCTCTCTCCTTCTCTGGCTTTCAAATAAATAAATAAATAAATCTTTAAAAAAAGTCTTAACTTGCTAATATGTCTACCACAAGTACTAAGCTAAGCACAAACAAGAAGAATGAAAGCAATTATGGTAGATAAAACATCAAAATTCTTAGCTGGAAATCAACTTTTCAAATGTTAATGAAAGGGTCCTTTAAAGTTTAATGAATGAAAAGTGCTAAAACGGGGCATACTTCATAGAATTATAACCAGCAGGGGCTGGTGCAGCAGGTTAACGCCCTTGCCTGAAGCGCTGGCATCTCATATGGGCACCAGTTCAAGACCCGGCTGCTCTACTTTCGATCCAGCTCTCTGCTATGGCCCAGGAAAGCAGTAGAAGATGGCCCAAATCCTTGGGCCCCTGCACCCATGTGGGAGCCCCGGAAGAAGCTCCTGGCTCCTGGCTTCGGATCGGCTCCAGCCATTGGGGCCAGTTGGGAAGTGAACCATCGGATGGGAAAGACTTCTCTCTCTGCCTCTCCTCTCTCTATGTAACTCTGACTTTCAAATAAATAACTAAATGTTTAAAAAAAAAAAAAAAAGAATTCTAACCAGCAAACATCTAAATAATCCCTAATGTAGTAATAATGGACTAGTGTTAGGAAAAAAACTAACTTCTTAATTAGGATCTATTTGTAGTTCTATAGTAAAAATTATTCTACATTCATACAACAAATGTCATCTATCATATTTACAGTACTGAGAAAGATTTAACAGAAAAGATAGTCTTAGCTTTCTAAGATCTAATGATCAAGATGGCTTAAGATCCTTCCCTATCTTTCCAAGGAGTATGCAAAACAATTGACTGAATGCATATAACAGTTAATAAGGTTCTGAAGTTGCAGGAAGTGTCCCAAAGGTGCTCTTTGCTCAGCAATAGCAATATTCCAAGTAGCTATTAATAGGTAAATCGTAGTTTAGAGAGTATCAGCCAGCAATTATGCTTTCTCCACAGGGAGAGATAACACATGCTCCTTACATATGCGTCCTTAAAATTTTCTATCAAGACCAGTGTTTTCTATTTAAGGTTTTACTTTTTTAGCTTTAATAAGCAGAGAAAATGTCCCTTCAAATGAAATCTTATATGGATATTTAAAGTATAAACCCAAAAAGTAAGTTTCCTATTAAAGCAAGAGACAAAACCTCCCATTCCTTACCCAGAGCTCTACATGCTTTGTTTTCTACCAGAAATTCTTTCTCCTACTTCAGGCAGCCCCTAAGATGTTACCCAATGTTATATGGGCTCCTTGGAACTGAGCTTATGACACATTTTATTTTTAAATACATCTTTAATACATATAATCCTTACATAAACACTTAAGATACTCTTATATTCTTCATTTTAAAGAGAAACCTGAGACATGCATAAATCAAATAAACTGATAAATAATGGCAGCTGATAAATGGTGGAACCTGAACTTGAATGGGTGGAGTCTGCCTTCACCATGCCTCATATAACCTGATCACCTATGTGTAATGTCCCTCTAAAAGAAGTTAATGTAGCTGAGTATAATTATAATTGGGAATACAAGTAGTATACAGTAATATACTTATTAATATAAAATTAATTTAGAAAACAAAGCATATCAGTCCTGGGGAAAACTTTTCCTTTACCAGGCTGAGCCAACCCATGTGAAAGTATCTCAAAGTCAATATAAATTTTAAATTAAAATATACTTAAACACTGACACACACAGAGTACTTCCAAAAGTTCATGTAAAATGGAATTAAATAAGTTTAGCTGGTGCAAAAACTCCAAAATTCATGTACAGTTTTTCATAATATACATTTTCCATGAACTTTTTAAAGAGAATTTATTGTATGTTTGCACACATAGTATGTTTCATTTATTCGAAACACAGAATGGAAGAGATCTTTCATCCACTGATACTCCCCAAGATGCTATAATTCATTCAGTCATTTATCTGAAATACTCAGCGAGAGATTTGCCATCCATTGGTTCACTCCCCAGATGGGTGTAACAGTCAGGGCTGGACCAGGTCAAACCTAGGAGTAATATCTCCAGATCTCTTATGTGGGTGGTAGGGGCCCAAGCACTATCATCATCTTCTGCTGCCTTCCTAGGCACATTGGCAGGAAGGTGGATCACAAGCAGAGCAGCTGAGACTTGAATGGCTGCTCTGATATGGGACGCCAGATGCAAGTGGCAATTTAACCTACTGTGCCAGAACACCAACCCCATCCCATGAAAATTTTAAAGACTCTTCATATAATTTCAAAAATGAATACACAATATAAAAATTATCTTTTAATTTTATTTTCCATGATTTTTAAGTATTCTCATGTAAATTATGGGAGAAGTATACACAACTAATTAGATTGCAAAAAAGCATAATGAGTAATATAAACAGAGTAAATATTAAGTTTTTTTTGAGAAGTATAGTTTTGTTAACATTTAATTCAAGGAGTACATCATGAATAAAACACACAAGAAGAACAGAAACGACGACAGCAATGTAGAAAGCACCTGGGAGGCACATTTTTATGTTTCCTCATTAAAGTCTTTGAGATATATTAACGGGAAGAGAATTACTTTCCTATTTTACAGTAGAATGGGCACTAAAAAGCACTGTATTTCCATAAAGGAAAACCTCTAAATTTCAACACTGACATAATAATCACTACCCTCCATCAGTGTTTAAAATACTTTACCAGGGGCAGGTGTATGGTGCAGTAGGATAGTTACACTGCTGTTGAGATGTCTGTATCCCATACTGGAGTACTGGTTCAAGTCCCAGCTCCTCAGCTTCTGATCCTGTTCTCTCCTAATGTGCCAGGAAGGCAGCAAATGATAGCCCAAATGCTTGGGTCTTGTCACATACATGGGAAACCCAGGTGGAGTTCCTAGCTCCTGGCTTCAGCCTGGCCCAACTTCAGCTCATCCAGACATTTGGAGAGTGAACCAGCAGATGGACCATCTTTTTCTTTGTCTCTCCCTCTCTTTATGTCACTCAGTCCTTCAAGTAAATTAAAACATGCTTATAAAAGTAAAATTTCTTAGATGAGCTAACTTCATTATAAAATAATAGATAAATAACATAGGTAAAATAATTATTTCTATTTCATAGGTGAGGAAACTAAAGAGAATGAAGTAACTTGCTGAAGGCCATTTAATTGCTCAGTAGAGCCAAGATTTGAATTGTGATTCCAGAGTCCAAGTTTTCAATCATTATACTATATACATCTTTCAAATAAAACAAAACTGAAACAAAAAGTCTGTGTATTTTAAATCACTTACATCAAGTACATTTTTTAAAATTTGCAGTTTACTCATACTTCTGGAAACAGATTCATTAAGATGCCCTCTCATCAGTCTAGGCTTTTCCCTTCAGACATTAAGGTAAATGTAGAATGCCTGTTACTTAATGGTATATTAACACTTTCATATAGATAGCCCAAAAAGTAAGCATCTACATACTAAAATATGTATAATGTATAGTTATGCCCACAAAGCTGTGTTAATTTCTTTAAAGTTACCTTTCAATAGTTTCACCAGGAGTTGAAATATTGTGCAATTCAAAGAACTCTGAAACAGTAATTGCATACCTAATTTTCCCTTGTTCTGTCAAGTCTCCATCACTATGCAATATTGTTGTTAACAATCTCAAGGTAGAAGTTCCTGATTTACTGTGATTGTTTTTCATTCCAAGTAGCCATCGAACCATCATTTTAATAGCCTGAATCTATTTAAAAGTTAACAAATAAAACATTGAGACGTTCTCAATCTCCACATCTACATCAAAAAAACAAATTATTTTAATAAATGCCTTAAGAAAAAATAATTATTCTCTTCTATATATGAAGACAATGTTGAATGTTTTATATTAAAGCAGTTTCAGCCCCCAAAGGAGTGACAAATTATTTGACTAAAGATTTATTTTTGTTGCTTTTTTTTAATATTCTACCCTTTAGAACCTAGAATAAAATTATGCTATCCTCCCTATCAAAATAACTCCAAACTGCAATCCATGTTTAATTTATTCTACCCAGAAACATTCCACATTTGTTCTACATTGTATACCTAATGTTACAACAGCCTGTTTTGAAAAGATATAGAGTGCCTCTTTAAAAAATAATGTACGTAAGCATTTGGCCTATCCATTAAAATGCTAGTAAGGACGTGCACCCCATACTGAAATGCCTGGGGTTCAATTCCTGGCTCCAGCTCCTGATTGTAGCTTCATGCTAATGTGGGCCAGAGGAGGCAGCAGTGATGGCTCAAATAGTTGGATTCCTGCCACCCACATAGGAGACCTGGATTGAATTCCTAGCAGATGATGGGAGCATGCTCTCTTCTCTCTCTGCCTCATAAGTAAATAATTTTTTAAAAAATTAGAATGAAAAATCTTTTCCACATAAGGCTTAGGAGCTAAATGAGTCTTGATTAGTATCTGGTGGGTGGCAGAAACTCAAAAAAATGCTTTTTTGGGGGACTGGTATTTGTTAAGCATGAATATAAGGGCAGGTGGCCTGCCTTCTCATCTAGTGCTGCTCTCAGCTACACAAAATCAGTATTTGAGATCAATACTGAGAATGCAGATTTACCCTAAGACTCAAAAGTATTAAGCAACATTCAATGATGTTTAAAGGAAGGGCTGCTCCTGAGATCTGCAAAAACAGTATTAGAATTTAAAGCTGGAATAACATGAAAAAGTAGTTCTTACTATGAAAAATAAACACGCACACAGTCCAAAATGGCTTATGAGAAATTACAACTAGAAAAAGATTACAATATTTATATTTGTTCCCGGCCTTCACATTTGTCTGAGATGAAGTCTACACTACAGACAGTAGATGGCTTTAAAAAATCAAAACTGTCCATGAGTAAAATTTTGTTTAATTCCTAATTCAAGCAATTACAGTCTATATTTTTAAATTTTATTTTTATTTATTTGAGAGGTAGAGAAAGGACAGAGGGACAGACAGAGCTGCCATCCACTGGTTCACTTCCCAAATGCCCCACGCTGAAGCAAGAAACCTGGAAATCAATCAAGGTCTGCCATGTGAGTAGCAGGAACCAATTATTTGAGTCGTCATTGCTGCCTCCCAGGACCTGCATTAGCAGGAAGCTGGAGTCAGAATTCAAAGGTAAGCATTTAAATTAGGAACTTCAATATTGTACAGAGGTGTCTTACCCAACATCTTAACCTCTAGGCCAAATACCTGCCCCTGAATTTTTTAAAAAAAATTTTTAAATAGCTATATTAAATGTCATGCAAAAGATGAGTAGTCTTAAAATCTGATTACCAAATTTACTCAATAGTTGAAGGTCCATAAGAAAAGTAGCAATGCCTTTGCCAATAAAAGGCTGACACCTAAGAAGCAGCTTTAAAATCTTTTTATCAGGGTGGTACTGTGGCATAAAAGGAATAGTGCCCGCCTGCAGTGCCAGCAACCCATATGGGTGCCAATTCAAGTCCCAGCTTCTCTACTTCCTATCCAGCTTCCTGCTAATGTGCCTGAGAAAGCAGCAGCAAACGACCCAAGCACTTGGGCCCCTGCACCCATGTGGGACACCAGGAAGAAGCTCCTGGCTCCTGGCTTCGGCCTGGTCCAGCCCCGGCCCCAGCCCCAGCTGTTGCAACCATTTGGGGAGTGAACCAGTGGATGGAAGATCTCTCTCTCCCCAACCACCCTCTCTGTACCTTTGCCTTTCAAATAAATAAATTTTAAAAACAATTTTTTAATCACTCAAATTACATATAGCTGCCCAAAGCCCATTTCTCGTTATTGCCCTATAGTCCCACAATACATGAGATAAGTATAAATATAATAGTTGTGTGATTTTTATAATTCCACCTTTGTGACAAAAATAGAAACTTTTATGCTTTTCATAATATTAAATATATTAAAATCAATAGATCCATAAATATTACTCACTTTGACCATTGTCTCAGGAGAAACTTCTTCATCTGGAACCCAAAGTTTAGTTGTCTTTTTTCCAGGAAGCTAAACAAGAATTAAGAATATAAAACATGAATGAATGAAATCTTTACCTTCCACAGTGAATGTCATTACATATGACAGAAATACCCCATTTAACTCTATTTATTAACAAAGGATGAACCATTTGTCCTCAGTAGCACCAAAACACAGTACTCACAAATCTATCATATAAAAGAAGGGGGACACCACTAATTGGTTCTATCTAGGTGTGCTGTAAAACTAACTTTAACCTCTTAATTTCTTATTTAAGGCAGTCAGATAGACTAGGATAAAACTCAAAGGAGCCAAGAAGAGTAGCTTTTTAAATAAGAGGAAAGATAGTTTTAAAAATCTTGAGTAGGTGAAATACTAGAAAGGTTTCCAGTTCAACATAATTAACAGAAAACATGTATTAATATCTTCAAGCCAAATTCACCAAACCACAAAATATACACACATATGCATAAGCCAGTTAGCAGGGCTAGAGTCGTAAGAAAAAAAAGCACAGTAAAAAAATTAACAGAACTAGAGGGCTTCCATTGCCACAGATGCACAGAAGGGAATACTCTGGGGGAAAAAAAAAAGAGTGCCTTTAGCACAACCACAAGACAATCCAGAGATAAACTGCAGGCACTGGGAGGTGTGAATTTATACAACGACAGCAAGATGGCAAAAGAGCTGAACCCAATGAAGGAACAGCCAAGTTCCTATTTTTACCTCCAAGTTAGGAAACAGGGAAATAGTAAACACCTCAGGTAATCCTCTGGCAGCACAACAGGTAGCCTCAGCATAGAAAGGCAAAGTTCCCAAATTCATAGGCTAAACAGTCACACAAATTAACACTTAGTTCTTCAACTGAGACATGCCTTCAAAGTATGAAGTGGAAATAATGAGAAAATAATCAGAAGAGGCACATCCAGGTGAAATTTCTGATCTAAGAATGTTAAGAAGATGTGAAAATTTCCCAAGTGGGAAGCTACAAAAAAAAAAAAAAAAAAGAGCAAGAATCACATCAACTTCAGATTTCTCAATCATAAACCTGAAGATAAAAAAAATCTTCTGAATCTTCAGCAGCCAATAAAAACAAAAGCTTTTCAAATTACATTTCATTTTAAACAATCACTCAAACATTTACTGCATTAAAACACCAAATTCAAAAGAAAAATTCAATTTGTATAAATTATTACAACCAGGTAAAAAGAAAACAGTTTTAAGAAAGACCAATAGGGACTGTCAGATAAACTGAGAAAGCCCAAAACTGGATGAGCACTATGGTGCAGTACATTTGGACATTTGCATCACATATGGCAGTGCTGATCTGAGTCCTGGCTTCTCTGACTCCAATCCAGCTTCCTGCTCATGCACACCCATGAAAGGTAACAGATGAAAGCTCAAACATTTGGGCCCCTCCCACCCATGTAGGAGACCAGGATTGAGTTCTGGGCTGCCAACTTTTGCCTGGCCCTGCCCTGGTTATCATGGGCACTGGCATAGTGAGTTATAGTGGAAGATACCCACTCTCTCACTTTGCCTTTCAAGTAAATAAACATTTAAAATCATAAAAAATAAGATATCTGAGTGTTAGCACTGCAAAGGATTAGAAGAAGGTAAGATAATTCACCAAATTGTGCTGGGAAATAAAAAGAAATAGAATCCTTATGTCATAGCATACAAAAAAACTCAAGGAATTGATTCCTAATGTATTAAATTTCCATATTTATAAAAGGAAAACCTAAATCTTTGTTTCCTGTTATTAAATGAGAGACTATTTATGACACTGGAGTATGGAAAAATTTCTTAAACAAGACGTGAAAAGCATTAACTACAAAGGAATGGTAAATACAGCTATATTAAAATTATCAACTTTTGCTCAAAGCACATTATAAAGGAAGTGAAAAGACACACCATAAGTGAGGTTTTAGTATAAAGATACTTCGGTAGGGTAGAGGATTAATATATATAAAGATTAACTATAGGAAAAATGACCAACAACACAGAAAAAAATAGGGTAAAAGACATCAAAAGTGATTTCAGAAAGGATGTACACTAATTATCACTATGAAATTAATTAGTAACCAAGGAAATGAAAATTAATATTATAAAGAGATATTATATCTATTATATGAGTAAAAATTAAGGAAAAAGACAATAAGGTGTGCAATATAAACAATGCTAGTAGAAAATAAGTTTTAGGGGCCACTGTTGTGGCAAAGCGGGTTAAACCACTTCCTGCAATGCTGGCATCCCGTTATGAGAACCAGTTCCCACTTTCTTTTTTTTTTTTGGACAGGCAGAATTAGTGAGAGAGAGAAAGGTCTTCCTTTTTCAGCTGGTTCACCCCCCAAATGGCAGCCACAGCTGGGTGCAGGGCCCAAGCCCTTGGGCCATCCTCCACTGCCTTCCCAGCCACAGCAGAGAGCTGGACTGGAAGAGGAACAACCGGGACAGAATCCGGTGCCCCAACCAGAACTAGAACCCAGGGTGCCGGCACCACCGGCCACAGTTCCCATTTCTGATCCAGCTCCATTACTACTAATGTGCCTGGGAAGACAGTGGAAGATGGTCCAAAAGCTTCGGCCCTAGCCACCCATATAGAAGACCCAGATAGAGTTCCAGGCTCCTGGCTTCAGTCTAGCACAGGCCTAGGTGTTGTGTCATTTCTGCAGTGAACTATTAGATGGAAGATGGATTGATTGATCAATTGATCCATCTTTCCCTTTCTTTCCCCATCACTGCCTTTCAAATAAACAAATCGCTAAAAAAGTTTTTTAACCACCATTTTGAAAAATAGTTTGCAAATAAACTCAGAAGTTACATATGTGTATATAGTGTGATTCACCAATTTCACTAGGAATATAACTGAAAGAAATTCTTGCTAATTTGCATCAGGAGGCCGCTATAACAACTGTTCCGAAAGAAATGGAAATATTTCAAAATGCACTATGAATAAATACATGTATATTTCCCACAGTGGAATAATAAAGAGTAATGAAAGAAAGAAACACAACTAGGTTTAATAAAAAAGATATATTAGAAGCAAATGTGAAGTGATAAAAGCCAGTCATTCAAGATTACAGATAGTGAAATGTAATTTTGTAAGCCTCAAAAACAAGCAAAACTAAGTATGTTGTTTAGAGATACATATATGTGGTAAAATGTGAATGTGTGTTTTTAAGTTAGGGAAAACTGAACTCAAAATTTAGGAGAGTGCATACCAGGAGCAGGAAGGAAATATGTAGAAAGATAAAACTGAAGAGTAATAAAGTCAGGAGCTATTAGTTCAAAGATGTTGACTATATTACGTAAGTTATACAAATATTGCATATGTTCTTTTATATATATCAAATGTAACACAAGAAACACAAATTAATCAGTTCAAAGTGGTGAAAAAGAGTTCTATTTCTACAAAAGCTGTTATGAATCAATCTTCCTATTGGAACAAGTGGAAAGGCTGGACAAATATTTTTATTAATATCAGTAAGAAGGCAACAGAGCACTATCAAAGCAGTGAGAATTGCAGGGCAATGTTTTAAAAGAGGAGGGAAATGGAGACATTTGGATCTGGCACTGAGCTTAGTTTTCTCGTACAGATTTTAGACTGTTGGTTCTTAAAGTGAAAGGCAGGGCTAAGAATCTGAGCAAAACTTTCCTAACTATCACAGAGGCAAGAAGACAACATTTGGAATTCTAGGCCCAGCAAGGAGTAGAGGCCTTGGTAACACCATAGGTTTGGGGGTAGATCCCCAACAAATACACCCTAGGCATAAAGATGACTAGAGAAAGAACCAGATAGTTAAAAATTGAAGTCCAGCTTCCAACTGGAACAGAGGCACTTTGATAACCGCCCAACTGCCTTCCAGAAGAAAAACATACAGGAGGTAATCCAAAAGGCCAAAAGACACATGAAAAAATGTTCAGGATCATTAGCCATCAGGGAAATGCAAATCAAAACCACAGTGAGGTTTTACCTCACCCCGGTTAGAATGGCTTACATATAGAAATCAAACAACAACAGATGCTGGAGAGGATGTGGGGAAAAAGGGACACTAATCCACTGTTGGTGGGAATGCAAACAGGTAAAGCCACTATGGAAGTCAGTTTGGAGAATATAGCCCTACCATACAACCCAGCCATCCCACTCCTTGGAATTTACCCAAAGGAAATTAAATTGGCAAATAAAGAGTTGTCTGCACCTCAATGTTTATTGCAGCTCAATTCACAATAGCTAAGACACAGAATCAACCTAAATGTCCATCAACAGAAGACAGGATAAAGAAATTACGGGATATGTACTCTATAGAAGACTATACAGCAGTTTAAAAAAAAAAAAAGTAAAATCCGGATATTTGCAACAAAATGGAGAAATCTGGAAAACATCATGCTGAGTGAAATAAGCCAGTAAATATCATATGTTCTCCCTGATTGGTGACAACTAACTGAGCATCTAAAAGGAAACCTGTTGAAGTGAAATGGACACTATGAGAAACAATGACTTGCTCAGCCCTTGTCCTGACTGTCGAGGAACAACTTACTATTTTATTCCTTTAGTATTTTTTTGTTCTACTTAATACCATTGGTTGAACTCTTTAATTAACACACAATTATTCTTAGGCGTTTAGATTTAACTGAAAAGTGATCCCTGTTAAATATAAGAGTGAGAATAAGAGAGGGAGATGCACAGTTCAGCAAATGCTCACTCGGACCTACCCCAAGGGTAGAGTTAGAAACGCACCAGGGGATTCCAATTCAATCCCATCAAGGTGGCATGTACCTATGCCATCTCACTGGTCAAAGTGGATCAGTTTCAGTTCATAATTAATCATAGTGATAGGATTAAGTGTCAAAGGGATCACACAAACAAGACTAGTGTCTGCTAATACTAACTGAAAGAATTAAAAAGGAGAGAATGATCCAACATGGGAAGCGGGATACACAGCAGGCTCATAGAATGGCAGAAGCCCTAAACAGCACTCTGGCTTCAGAATCAGCCCTTAAGGAATTCAGATCCAGCTAAAAAGCCCATGAGAGTATTTCAAAAATGGAAAGCCAAGACATTCTGGCCCAAAAAAAAAAAAAAAAAAGCTTAAATGAAAGATCTCTGTGAGTGTGATCCCAGCAGAAAGAACGGGCCATAAAAGGAGGTACCTTTTTCTGAAGGGAGGACAGAACTTCCACTTTGACTATGGCCTTATCTAAATAAGATCGGAGTTGGCAAACTCAAAAAATCTTTAAAAAAAAAAAAAGTTACTCAAAATTTATGAAAGATACCAAACCATAGATTTTAGAGCCGTAAGTATCAATTATAACTATGAAGAAAAGCACACTCAGAAACATCACTGCAAAACTAGAAATTAATACAAAACCGAAATGATCAAAAGCATTCAGTGCAAAATGACACAAATGCTTAAAGGGGAACAAGACTGTCAGTAGATGTCAAGAAAAAAGATAGTAAAATTGAAAACAATTTTGGAAACACAGATGGAGAAAAAACATATCAAGCTAGAATTCTAAACCCACAAAAAATATCCTGGGGCCAGCTCTGTGGCACAGTGGGTTAATGCCCTGGCCTGAAGCGCTGGCATCATAGATGTGCGCCGGTTCTAGTCCCAGCTGCTCCTCTTCTGATGCAGTTCTCTGCTATGGCCTGGGAAAGCAGTAGAAGATGGCCCAAGTCCTTCGGCCCCTGCACCTGTGTGGGAGGCCTGGAACAAACTCCTGGCTCCTGGCTTCAGATCAGCACAGCTCTGGCCACTGTGGCCATCTGGGGAATGAACCAGTGGATGAAGACCTCCTCTCCCTCTCCCTCTCCCTCTCTCTCTCTTACTCAGCCTCTCTGTAACTCTGCCTTTCAAATAAATAAATAAATAAATCTTTTTTTAAAAAAGTAACAATAGGAAAGGTGCCTGAGAACAAAAGTACCAAAAATATCAGGTAAAAAAGAAAATTAGAATATTCTAAGGTTCCCTGTCTTATACTCAAGAGTTCAAAACAGACTAATTGACACTGGCCTTTATAATAACTCAAAAGTGCATGTTTTATTATCTAGGCAACTACTAAAATAATAGAGAAATATAAAACAGGCCATAAAGAGAAAAACGAAACAAAATTATTTCATCAAAAATAAGAAACCATGATTTATAACAAAACAGTAAAAATAGGTGGGACATCTTCATGGCTGGAGCTGTTAGTAAAAGCACAAGGAGGAGTTGATGTTGTGGTACATCTGGTTAGGCTGCTACTTGCAATGCCAGCATCCCAAATAGGAGCGCTGGTTTGAGCCACAGCTCTGTGCTTCTGATTCAGTGCCCTGCCAAAGTGCCTGGAGAAGCATCAGAAAATGGCCTGAGTAACTGCACCCTTGCACACGGGAGTCACAGATGAACTTGCAGGCTCCCAGCTTCAGTCTAACCTAGACCGAGCTGTTGCGGCCATTTGGAGAGTCAGTGGGTGGAAGGCCTCTTTCTGTCTCTCCTTCTCTCTCTCTGGTTTCAAATAAACAAAGAAAAACTTAAAAAAAAAATAAAGCACAAACCACAAAGAACCATCAGATAAACTAGACTTCAACAAATTAAATTGTAAATTGGAACACTATATGAAAGGACATTATCAAGAAAGTGAAAACAGCCAACAGGTGGGAGAAATATTCTGCAAATATCTGATAAAAGGCGAATAAGCTAATTTCTAAAATGGGTGAACAATATAAATACTTGCTCCAAGGAAGTTGCGAAAATGGTTAATTAGGCACATGAAAAGATGTCCAACATCATTAGGCAAGACAAACCTGCAAGGAAACAGCTTACATTCAGATAGCTATAACAAAGAGAGAGAGAGGAAAACAAGAAATAATAAATGGAAAGTAAGTTGGCAAGGATGTAGAGAAACTCAAATTCCCACACACTGTGGTTTTTCTTTTTTAAAAGATTTTATTTATTTATTTGATAGGTAAAGTTACAAAGAGGGAGAGACAGAGAAAAGGTCTTCCATCTGCTGGTTCACTCCTCAAATGGCCGCAAGGGCAGGAGCTGGGCCCATCCAAAGCCAGGAGCCAGAAGCTTTTCTGGGTCTCCCACATGGGTGCAGGGGCCCAAGCATGTGGGCCATCTTCTGCTTCTTTCCCATGACATAGCAGAGAGCCAAATTGGAATATGCCAGAGCACTGGCCCCTCCCATACAACTGTTGATTAGAAGGTTTAAAAAAAAAAAAAAAAGTCCCTATTTAAAAAAAACAGCCAGGCTTGCCTTTTTAAAAGCATTCCATGGGCATCTACTAATGATCCATCAAGAAGGGGCAGAGGGAAAAAAACATTTTGGTGAAGTGGCAGCATGTTGTGTTGTTGTGCTTCAATTAGTGCTGTTACAAGATGTTCCCGAAAGAAAGCTCGAGTGATGGGGGCTGGCACTGCAGCATAGGATAAGCCTCCACCTGTGTCACCAGCATCTCATATGGGTACCAGTTCATATCATGGCTGCTCCTCTTGGCTCTCTGCTAATGGTCTGGGATGCAGTGGAAGATGGCCCAAGAGGTTGGGCCCTGCACCCACATGGGAGACCCAAAGAAGCCCCTGGCTCCTGGCTTCCAATTGGCCCAACTCTGGTTGTTGTGGACATCTGGGGAGTGAACAGCGGATGGAAGACCTTTCTCTCCGTCTCTCCCTCTCACTGTCTGTAACTCTACCTCTCAAATAAATAAATGAAATCTTTTTTAAAAAATAGCTGAGCAACTCTTCAGAAAGTGAATCAGAGAATTATTTCATCCAGTGTATGTACTCCTAGGATCATACCCAAAAGAACGAGTACTCAAATACTCAAGACTTAAATATTCATACTATTCATATACTGCAAAGGGGGACACAACCCAAATGTTTATCAATGGATGATAGAAAATCAACTCCAAGGAGACTACAGAGCTAAATTTAAAGTTAAAACAATAAAACTAGTTCTATGTGGTTACTGGGCATTTGGAATGTCTGACTACAGAACTGGATCTTTGATAATATTCAAGTTAAATTTAAATAGACACATATGACTGTTAAGTACTATATCAGAGCATGACTAGAAAATAATATAAAGAATATGTTCACAACTTTGGGGTAAGCAAAAATAGTTTGAACCAGGTAAATACAATAATGAAAAAATGATTACTAAGAAATTCTGTTAAACAAAAGAAATCATTAAGAAAGTGAAAAGCCAAGTTACAAAGTAGGAAAAATTTATAAAACATGCACAGTTTCTGAAATGCTCATGGAAAATGCATATTATGAAAGCTGTGCATGAATTTCAAAGACCTTTTGGACCAAAATAAGCTTTTCATTTCACTTTCCATGAACTTTTTGAAGTTCTCTTGAAAGAGACGGACAGACAACAGAAAAATATGGAAAAAGACTTGAGCAGGCACTTCACAAAGAAGGCATCCAAAACGTCAAAAAATACATGAAAAAGAACTTAACACCATGCCATCATAAATGTTACAACTAGAAATCTCATTCAGTAAGGATAGAAATGTTGCTGTGTACAATCACTTGAAAAATAATTTGGCAAAGTTCACTAAAACTGAACCTATTTACACTCCATAACATAGTAATTACAGAAATACATGTATAAGTGTACAAGAGGATATGTAAAAAATTTATAACAGTATTCATTTAACAATAGAAATAACACCTAAATGCCTATAATTAGAACAGACATATTGTGGTATATTAAAAAAATGTAGTACTACACAGCAATGAAAATAAATAAGTCACTACATGCAAGCATTGCTATAAAATTGAGTAGAAGAGGTCAGACATAAATAACTTACTCTGAATGATTCTATTTACAAAATTTCAAAAAACAGGCAAAACGGCATGTGAGGGTCAAAATAATGGGATCTTCAAGGGGTAAGGATACATAGGAGCTTTGAAGATACTGGTAATATTCTATTTCTTTACCTAAATGACTGATTACTTGAAAATGCTAACATTGTGATAACTTAATGAGCTGTACTGTTAAATGGTATGTACTTTACAGGTATGTTGTCACAATAAAATGTTTTCATTAAAGACAAACAGTAAAAACATAGAAAATTTTAAATATATGAATAGTGAAATACAACCTAAAGGACATATGAAAAATACTACAGTTAGGGGAAGAAAAACTGAGACATGGATGAGCACAGATAAAACAACTGGCAAACAATGGAAATTAACATAGGTCCCTGTTCTCCAAAGACAAAAATCTTTAGAGATCCAATTATATACAATCATTTTGACTATGAAATTGCCACAGCTAATTTTCCATAATCTCATAGCTTAAAAGTATTAAAGTATTAAACCTTACTAATGGCATGGAAAGAATGATGGAGATGACACATTTGTCAATACAGTTGTACAACCTAAGAATTTTAACTATGTTGTTAGAGAATTTTGTATTATAGTTCTTTAAATTCTCCAAAGAACCTAGAACAGTGCCAAAGACACAACAGACACAAAACTGATTATTATAAATGGATCTATATTTAGGTACATAAATATGCACATTCATAAAACTCCAAATTGACTGTATGTGGGTCAAGTCTTCCAGACCCAAACACACTTGGCTCCACTTACACACAAGCAGGAGAACAAAAATCATTCCCCCTCAATGTTTTCACACATGGCTCTTTGCATTCTCCAATGTATGTAGGGAAAGGAACAACTATAGTCATAACTATATTTAAAAATAGCTGTCCTTGGGGCTAGCACTGTGGCTTAGCATGTAAAGCCACAGCCTACAGTGCTGGCAGCCCATATAGGCGCCAGTTCGAGTCCCAGCTGCTCCACTTTCGATCCAGCTCTCTGCTGTGGCCTGGGAAAGCAGTTGAAAATGGCCCAAGTGCTTGCGCCCCTGCATCCATGTGGGAGACTAGGAGGAGACTGCTGGTTCCTGGCTTTGGATCGGCACAGCTCCGGCCGTTGCAGCAAACTGAGAAGTGAACCAGCGGATGAAAACCTCTCTGTCTCTACCTCTCTCTGTAACTCTTTCAAATAAATAAAATAAATATTTTAAAAAAATAGCTGTCCTTATAAAAATTAAGTACCTGTAAAGATGATAGAATCAGATGAAATTTTTTATTTAACAACGGATGTATTTAAGGTCATGTCAGTGTTTAAAGAGATGTCTCAAAGTTATTCTACTTTAAATGGAGAACAGCACATTTCTAAAAATTGGAAAATATAAAATAGCCAAATGGAAGAGTTATTAACATCATTTAACTTGTGTTATACAACATTTTAGAAGATAGCATTATGAAGTTCAAATATCTAAAAAGCATAAATTACCCGATCATTCATGAGAAGATCTTTCACAATGAAAGTAGCTACCAAAGACTTCAAAGGAGCAGCAAACTGATCAGGTGCAAGGAGGGCGATATGACCAATAGTAACCAATGGTGTAATAAGATGTTCTAGGTTGCTTGGATCTAGGCTCTTATGCAGAGGCTGAAAATGAGGTGAAAATAAATATTTAACTCCATACACTTACAAATAAACAGTTCACATATATCATTATAAATTACAAAAACTACAAAAGTTATAATACATATACAAGGTCCACATAGTAACTGAAGTTTACATTTAGACCTGTATAGGTTATAAATATTTAACTCCATACACTTACAAATAAACGGTTCACATATATCATTATAAATGACAAAAACTACAAAAGTTATAGTATGTATACAAGGTCCACATAGTAACTGAAGTTTACATTTAGACCTGTATAGGTTATCAATGTTTAGAAGACAATAGGTTTGAATATTTTTCAATTTTTCCCATATCACATTTTAGAACTAGATGAAATATTTCAGCATGGCTTATGTAGCATGCATTTTACAACCATATGAGTTATAAGTGAATATGTTAGAGACTGCTAGGGCTCACCAATAACCACTTCTCTTCTACTTGCAGCTTTCTTTGCAGTTTGGTGAGAATATGTCAATCAGCTTTGGTCAAGTAGTAGGACTGAAAGTTAGGTACACCATGCCTGCACTGAGGCAGGTGTGAGACAGTAGAGCTTCTCCACAGGATCTGTTTATTCACTGGCCGTATTAACACCAAGAATACAGTGCAAATAACAGAGCTGTCATCACTCAGAAAAGTCTGTGCCTAAAGCCACTGATTAGGATGTCATTCCAACATCCAAGTGGACTTTTCTGGAGCAAGAAATAAGCTTGTACTGTCTGTCACGTGAATTTTTGAGGTCTTTGTTATAGTGAATATTAAATATCATACCCAGTGATTTTTGTTATTCTGATAGGAAATTCAATTGTTAATATGCACTCTGTCATGACAAAAGAATGAAGAAGTATTTCATACACTCACAAAATTGCATCTTATGATTTTGAAGTGAGTATTTCGGAAATGTTAATTCTGTATTTTAATGAAAAATTGGTATTCCATTCTCCCACATTAAACATTAAGGTTTCTAGGCTTGAAAAGCAATACAAAATTATTCTTTTCTAACAAATTAGGACAATATGAAATTCCATTTAGTCACAAATATATTTAAGTTTATATAGTGATACTCTTGACAATTTCCCTTAATACTTCCATTATGCACCTAGTTAAGTGTAAGCTTGTTGTTCACACTAAACAAATAGTGCAGACTGTTTAAAATCAGTTTGGGGGTCAGCACTGTGGCATAGTAGGTAAAGCTGCTAACGGCAGTGCCGGCATCCCATATGCGAGCAGGTTGGAGTCCTGGCTACTCCACTTCCGATCCAGCTCTCTACTATAGCCTGGGAGAGCAGTAGAAGATGGCCCAAGTCCTTGGGCCCCTAAACCCGCTGTGTGGGAGACCAGGAAGAAGCTCCTGGCTCCGGATCAGCTCGGCTCCAGCCATTGCAGCCATCTGGGGAGTGAACCAGCAGATGAAAGATATCTCTCTCTCTCTCTCTCTCTGTGTAACCCTGCCTTTCAAATAAAAAAAAAATCTTTAAAATAAATAAAATAAAATCAGTTTGTTATTAGTTTGGTAACTCTCCACAATAATAAAATCATTTATGAAAAAATCAAAATTAGTGGCAAGATCCTGGATTGGTGACAAAATCAGAAAGGCCGGATATTTCTGAGAAATCATTCTCAGAAAGTCAATAAAACAAGTATGTTATGGGAGTAGGACTATAGGTTAGGTTCTTGTAAAGATGAAATAAAATAGCAGACATAATATCAAAATGAAAATAAAAATGCATTACAAATGTAAGTTATATCAGTATTATTCTTATCACTGTCACCTCTCAAGGGGAAAAAAGGATATTATGAAGAAAACTATAAGTTTCCTATAAACATGAATTTATTGAAGCCATTCTCATACACAGAAACAGATTCTTGAAAATTAAAATAAATTATTTGCTACCTATAGTAAAGAATGTGTGGAAGATAAAAACATGTTTCTTGCTTCTTTAGGTCTTCAACATAATACATGAGAATATTACAAAAAATTATCATTTCTTGGCCTTTTGGCCAAGATCAAGTATATTACAAATTAGCCTTAGCTTCTAAAATAGTGATAAGAAGTCAAAGTATTAATGATAAGTAGCTTCAGCATAACTGCCAAATTGTTTTGCTTTAAGGCTCCTGAACTAAAACTATAAATTAGGATTTTATAGACTTTTTGTTTATTTTTATGTGCAGTAATAAAGCTTGATATAGTCCCTAATTTTATTAGGTTGCAATAAAATTCTAGTGCTTGGTTAAGTTATATCCAAGACTACAGAAAATAATATAAAATTTATAACGAAAAGACACACTTCATATCTGACACATAATTAGTTCAGTTACAAAAAGTTACTGCCAGCGCTGTGGCAGTAGGTTAAGCCTCTACCTGCGGCATCACATCCCATATGGGTGCCAGTTCATGTCCCAGATGCTCCTCTTCTGATCAGACTCTCTGCTAATGGCAGTGGAAGATGGCCCACATCCTTGGGCCCCTGCACCCACGTGGGAGACCCAGAAGAAGCTCCTGCCTCCTGGCTTTGGATCAGCCTCACTCTGACTGTTGGGCCATTTGGGAAGTGAACCAGCAAATGGAAGCTCTCTCTGTCTCTCCTTCTCTCTGCAACTCTGCCTCTCAAATAAATATATAAATCTTAGATAAAAAAGCATAAACTTGTTTAAATTACTAGTACTGACTTAGTAAAATCAAACAGTATTTCAGTCAGGTTTTAAATTTTTTGAACCTATCAAAAACTATGATTTTTATATGTAATTACCTATTAATTAAAAATAGTCTCCAAACATGCAAATATACATAAATGAAGCTGTGTCAAAAAATAAGTTTTAATTTCTGAATTTGAGTTAACATTAAATGTCTTAATAATCAGATATTTTTATATTATAACCACTTATCAGTGTTAAATTTACTGATCCAAACTCTAAAAATACACAAATTGATGCAACACCAAATGTGAACATTCTGTAAAATCAACAGTATTTGTTTTTAAACTATAACATATGAAACAAATTATTTTTTCTTTTTACCTCAAATATCTGTGCAAACTGGGTCTCCTTACTAGAAAATATTGCATGGATACAATGAATGGCATATTTGGCTTGACGGGGGGGTCCTTTTTTAGATTTATGATGCAAAACAGGAAGCAAGGCTCTAAAAAAATACAGAATTAAAAATTAATAAGCCAGAAAAACCAACATTTCTACTAGATAACTTGTTGACCCCATTTTTAAAGTAATGTTTTAGAAAACCCAAAAGTCATCAGTATCTACTGATTTTCAAGTTTTTAATTTTGCTTCATTAATATCTGCATTAAAAATACAATCCAAACATACTTTTTATTCAATTACAAACACAATCAAAGCAGGTGACCCACTACCTCTCCTCAATAACATTTCTATAAGGCCTCACTGCTATCATTCCAGTTAAGCTTCTGACACTTTACACATAGACCCCTGTGAGGGCACCCAAACAGTTCTTATTTTTCAAGTTTCTACCTCTTGCTATTCATCTTTCACTCAGTGACAAAATAAATTACATTAAGGGAAATCCTTAACTAATACGTATGAAGCATTCTTATATTAAAGGCCCTAAATCCCTGCTCTTTATCATATCAGCATTTTAAGGACAAGACAAATGATAACAGTTGATTAACAAAAATATCTGTGATATCAAGTTGCAGTAACTGCTGGAAAGTAGAAATGGATATGTAGAGTGGTACTATTTTAAACTGAAAACCTCTCTGATAAAGTAAGATGAGCGGATCCCTGAGAGCGCTGGAGAGCGAGTCCTGACAGCCTGAAGAACAGACATGCTTATCACTACATTGCTCAAAAACTGAAAATCAGTATGGAATAAAGCAACAGGTGTTAGTTCAACTATTATTCAAACATCTCATAACAAAAGCAGTCTTTTTCATCACTCAATTCCAATCCAGTGTTCCAGTACTAAGAATTTAGAGACGTAATAACTCATCATCACAATGAGAATTCTGCATTTTTTAAAACATTCATAATAAGATTATGTATGTATTTAAAAATAGACTCTCAGAAGATACCAACAGCAAAGTATAATAAAGACAAATGACAAACTGATGGGAAACTTTTACATTACATAATGTAGACAAAAGGTTAATATCTCTAACATATAACAAATCTTCTAAAAATTGAATGAATAAAAAGAACAATAAAAAATGGTTGTATGCAAAAAGGCAGAAAGCACCGAGAAGACAAACTGCCCTGAAATATGTGAAAAAATGTTTACTCACTGAATAAACAAAAACTACAAGACAACGTCTGCTTCCGACTGCAAACTGGATTTAATCAATCAGAAAATGAGATGAAGACACTAAAGGTTTCAGATACTAGGCAACAGGCAGCACAATACTATGACTCCTGAACTATGAGGAACAGATTCGGTGAGACATATACTTCCCTGGCTTACAGCACAAAGGCAGTTTCCAAACGTAATACAAAAAGTACACTCTAATTGAGCCCAAGTTGAAGGAGACAGGGATAGGAGTGCCCAACACCAAGGCAACTCTGATTTCTAGGGAAGAATACAAAAGAGGGTAGAGCTATAAAGAGAGGAAGAGAACACAAATCTGGTGATCCATAAAGAGATTATACCCAAATTTGGATAGAAAATGATCTGTGAGGCTGGTGCTGTGGCATAGCAGGTGAAATCACTGCCTCCAGTGCCAGCATCCCAAATGGTTGCAGGTTTGAGTCCCAGCTGCTCCACTTTCCATCAAGCTCCCTGATAGTGTGCCTGAGAAAGTGGCAGAAGATAGTCCAGGTCATGGGGTCCCCACCTACATGGGAGACCAGGAGGAAACTCCTGGCTTCAGATCCACCCAGCTCTGGCCACTGCAGCCATTTGGGGAGTGAACCAGCAGATGGAAAATCTCTCTCTCTCTCTCTCTCTCTCTCTCTCTCTCTCTCTGCCTATGCAACTCCTGAATTTCTAATAAATAAATAAATGTTAAAAATATAAAAAGCAAGAAAAGAAAATGATCTGTGCCATTCCCAAGGGGGAAAAAAATACCTCAAACCAGGGAGAGGCCATTGGAAAGCAGTCAGAAAATTCCAAGACACAGGCTAGTAATAATTCATATTTCTATCACACACAGAGTAGAAACACCTTATAATAAAACCAGGAGAAAAACTAATAAAACAGATTCAGAAATGGCACAGGTGATAAGCTTTGCAAAGACAGTAAAACAGTTGTTACAAATATTCTACAAAGAAAAAAAAATCACATGCCTGAGAAGGTGTAAAGGAAAACATGAACACGGGAGAGAGAAATGAAACATATAAACAAAAATTCCTACATGGAATTATTAAAGGTGAAAACATCTATAATGAACACCAGTGATTGCAGACAGCAATAACAACTATAAAAATAAAGTGACAGGGCACAGTAGAGCCAGGCTACCCAATGTGCTGAAGGCCCCTTGTACTCCTCAAGCACTAAGCATGCGCCTTCCCTTCCCCACAGGTGAAGGAAGATCCCAAGAGGAGATAGCTAAGACTGTCAGCTAAAACTGCTCCAGCAAAAGTAAAAATCATGCCAAAAAAGGCAGCAGGGAACAATAAGTCATTACCCAAAATTAAGTGCAAACGAAAGGTAAATCAAGAGAAAACAGGCCAAAGTGGTTAACCAAAAACTAAAGACTTTTCCTGGAAGAAACAGAGAACTAAAAATGAAATCCCTGGCCAGCATCGCGGCTAACTAGGCTAATCCTCCACCTGTGGCGCCAGCACACAGGGTTCTAGTCCTCGTCGGGGCATCAGATTCTGTCCCGGTTGCCCCTCTTCCAGGCCAGCTCTCTGCTGTGGCCCAGGAGTGCAGTGGAGGATGGCCCAAGTCTTTGGGCCCTGCACCCGCATGGGAGACCAGGAGAAGCACCTGACTCCTGGCTTCAGTTCAGCACGATGCGCCATTGGAGGGTGAACCAAAGACAAAAGGAAGACCTTTCTCTCTGTCTCTCTCTCACTGTCCACTCTGTTAAAAAAAAAAAAAAAAAAAAAAAAAAAAGCCCAACTGTAATGAGGCAGCAAAGCAGACAAATCTAATTACTATCCTGCACCACGTCTTATTAGTGGTCCCTATCTCCTAAATTGTATAATCCAGAGAATTATTTTTATCAAGCATTTTGTAAATTCAAGTTTTTCAGTAGCTTCAGAAAAAAAATTTAAGGAAAGAATTCCATCTCATCCTAATTTTTAAATGCAAATGATTTTTAAGAAAGTGAAATCATTTGCTAATGGTTATTTTTGGGTTCAACCAGAAAAAAATAGTGGGTAATTAAATTATGGAAGGATTTAACTGTCTTAGGGTAAGCTCAACATTTCATATTTCATATGGCAATTTGGAGCCACATTTGTGCATTTAATATATCTTGGACCTCACTGCTGTTTAGTAGAACTGCTTCCTAATGAAATGACTCCACATCTCTATCCTGTAGCAGCTATGTACACTTTGTAACATCTCTGGTTGTGGCTGCCCAGTTTTCCTAATAATTTTGTTAATATGCTGTGAAAGATGGAAAATTGGAGTATTTAGTGAATATGATACTAAACTGTGAGTGAGTTAGATTTATGTAACAAGTTTCAACATCTGAAGATGCTGGTACTTGATATCCTCTTAAGGAAAATATGTCTCCAAATTTGAAGTTGGAAAGTCAATAGAATAACTTTGAAAATAATCAACACATGACTTTTAAAATTTTTAGTACTTATGTTAAGAATTATGTACAAATTGAAATGTGTGCTGGTTCTCAACACCAATAAAAATCTCACTTATGAAAAAAATATAAAGAGTCAAAAGTACAGGAGAAAAGAAAGTCTTTAAGACATTACTGGGGCCAGTGCTGTGGCGTAGCAGGTTAACACCCTGGCCTGAAGTACTGGCATCCCATATGGGCACTGGTTTGAGACCCGGCTGCTCCACTTCCTGTCCAGCTCTCTGCTATGGCTTGGGAAAGCAGTGGAAGATGGCCCAAGCGCTTGGGCCCCTGCATCCACGTGGGAGACCCGGAAGAAACACCTGGCTCCTGGCTTCAGATCGGCACAGCTCCGGACACTGCGGCCATTTGGGGAGTGAACCATGGGATGGAAGACCTCTCTCTCTCTCTCCGCTTCTCTCTCTCTGTAACTCTGACTTTCAAATAAAATAAATAAATATTAAAAAAAAAAAAGACATTACCAAGTAGTCAAAACTACAGGTAACTAGAGACCCTGAAAACAAAGAGGCAAGGAGGGGGAGAACAGAAAAAGATGTCTAAAGAAATATTAGCCAACAACAAACACAACTCGGATAGATACATGCAGACTGAAAGTGCCAGGATGGAAAAAGATAACCCAAGCGAAAAAGAGTCAATGTAACCATCCTAGTATCAGACAAAATAACTTTACAACAAAAACTGTTAAAAAAAAAAAAGGGGGGGGGGGGGGGACAGTGCTGTGGCGTAGCTGGTAAGGCCACCACCTGCAGTGCCTGTATCTTAAGTGGATGCTGGTTTGAGTCCCAGCTGCTCCACTTCCGATCCAGCTCTCTGCTATGGCCTGGGAAAGCAGTAGAAGATGACCCAGACACTTGGGCCCCTGCACCCACATGGAAGACCTGGAAGAAGCTCCTGGCTCCTGGCTTCAGATCAGCCCAGCTCAAGTCGCTACCGCCTCTCTCTCCCTGCACCCAAGTGGGAGTCCCGGAAGAAGCTACTGGCTCCAGATCAGCGCAGCACCAGCCACTGTGGCCATCTGGGGAGTGAATGAGCTGATGGAAGACACCTCTCTTTCTCTCTCTCTCTCTCTCTGCAACTTTTTCAAAAGGAAGGAAGGGAAGGAGAGGAGGAGAGGAGGAAGGGAGGAAGAGAGGGAGAGAGGAAAGAAGGGAGAGCAGCCCTCTCACTAAATGCAGCTGTCTTTTAAAACTATTAAAAGACATAGATCGGCATGATTAAGGAATCAATTCAATGGGAAGATGTGACAATAGTAAATGTATACATACCTAATCACAGGATGCATGATTATTTAAAAGAAATGCTAATAGATCTAAAGGGAGATACAGACTCCAATACAATAGTAATGGGGGACTTCAACACTCCCCTTTCAGCAATGGACTGATTAACCAGACAGAAAATCATCAAAAAAGCAACAAAGCCAATCAACACTATGGATCAAAAGGACCTGATATCTGCAAAACTTTTCCTCCTACAGCCACAGAATACACATTCTTCCTATCAATGCCATGGAACTTTCTCTAGACTGGACCACAGGCTAGGCCATAAAGCAGTCTCAGCAAATTCAAAACAAACAAACAAAAAAATCAAAATCATACCATGCGTTTTCTCTGAGCATAGTGGAATGAAGCTGGCAATCAACAATTCAAGAATCTCTACAACATGTGAGACTGAACAACACGCTCGTGGATGAACAGTAGGTCTTTAGAAGAAATCAAAAGAGAAATCAAAACATTTCTGGAAACGAATGAAGATGACAATATAACACATTAAAACTTATGGGATACAGAAAAAGCAGAGTAAGAGGACAATTTACAGCAATTGGTGCCTATATCAACAAATTGAAAAGGCACCCAATAAATGAGCTAGCAATGCTTCTCAAGGACCTAAAAAAACCCAACAAACCAAACAAAATTAGCAGGAGGAAAGAAATTATTAAAATTAGGCAATAAACAAAATTGAAATAAAAAAATCAGTAAAGAAGAGCTTTAAAAAAAAATAAAACTGACACACTATTGGCCCAAAACAAAGAGGGAGAAGACCTACATCAGTAAAATCTGAGATGAAAAAGGAAATGTAACAATAGATAACAGAGAAATGAAAAGAATCATCAGAAATTACTTCAAACAGCTGTATGCCAATAAATTGGGAAACTTGTGGACAGATTCCTAGACACATATAATCTACCAACACTGAGTCATGAAGACATAGAAATCAGAACCATAACCAAGACGGAAATTGAATCAGTAATAAAGACCCTCCCAACAAAGAAAAATCAGGATGGGAGAGCCTCACTGCTATATTATACTAGACATTTAAAAAACTAATTCCAATTCTTCTCAAGTCAATCAAATCAACTGAAAAGAGGGAATCCTCCCAAGCTCCTTCTATGAAGCTAGCATCAGCTTAATTCCTAAACCTGAAAAAGATACAACAAAGAGAACTATAGAACAATATACCTGATGAATATAGATCTAAAAATCCTCCACAAAGTACTAGCTAATTGAATCCAAATATCATCCACCCAGAACAAATGGGAATTACTTCTGCTATGCAGGGATGCTTCAACACTTACAAATCAATAAATGTGATACATGACATTAACAAACTGAAGAACAAAAACCATATGATTATTTTGATAGATGCAGAGAAAGCATTTGATAAAGCAACATCCTATCATGATGAAAACCTTAAGCAAATTGGGTATAGAAGAAACATTCCTCAACACAATCAAAGCAATTTATGACAAACATACAACCAGCATCTTACTGAGTAGGGGAAAAACTGGAAGCATTCTAAGATCTGGAACCAGACAAGGATGCCCACTCTCACCACTGCTGTTCAATACAGGGACTGATGCTGTGGCGCAGTGGGTAAAGCTGCTGCCTGCAGTGCCAACATCCCACATGGGTGCCGGTTGAAGTCTCAGCTGCATCTCTTCAGATCCAGCTCTCTGCTACGGCAGTTAGAATGACTCACATAAAGAAATAAACACACACAAACACACACACACACACACACACACACACACACTAAATGCTGGCAAGAATGTGGGAAAAAAGGTACTCTAATCTATTGTTAGTGTGAATGCAAACTGGTCCGGCCACTATGGAGGACAGTATGGAAATACTTCCGAAATCCAACCATCCCACTCCTGGGAATTTACCCAAAGGTAAAGAAATCAGCATATGAAAGAGTGATTTCTACAGCCATGTGTACTGCACCTCAATTCAGAATAGCTAAGTTATGGAATCAACCCAGATGTCTGTCAACTAAAGACTGGAAAAAGAAACTATAGTGTACGTACACTATGGAAAACTACACAGTAGTAAAAAATAATGAAGTCTTGTCATTGCAACAAAATGGACCCTACAGGAAACCATTATACTTTAGTGAAATAAGCTAGTCAACAAAAGACGAACACCATACATTATCACTGATCTATGGTACCTACAAGATAATCTATAGAAGTGAAATTGACACTTTGAGATGCGATGATTTTCAACAGTCCTTGACTTGACTGTTGAGGAACAGTGTTTTGCTCTTCTTTTTTTTAATCTTCATACTATTTGCTGAACTCTTAGTGTAGGATTAATCTTATGAATTTAAAGTTAACTGAAAATAGATCCTTGGAAAAAATAAGAATGGGAATAGGAGAAGGAGGAAGAAGAGTGGTAATGTGGTTGGGAGGGACAGGAGAGTGGGAAGAATCACTATGTTTCTAAATTTGTAATGAAATACATGAAGTTTGCATTCCTTAAATAAAATTTAAAAAATAAAAAATAACTAACAGCTGGAAATTTTCTAAATTTGATGGTATTAAATTCACAGATCAAAAATACCAATAAATCTCAAGCTGAATAAAACAGGCAGAAAATCATTCAATGGCACATCATTATCCTCATGGTAAAAGGCAGTGCTAAATAGAAAATATTAAAAACAGAGGATCAAAGATTACATGTGGGCCAGCCCTATGGTGTAGCAGGTAAACCTACTATCTGCAGTGGTGGCAACACATATGGGCACCGGTTCAAGTCCCAGCTGCTCCACTTCTGACCCAGCTCTCTGCTATGGCCTGGGAATGTAGTAGAAGATGGCCCAAGTCCTTGGGCCCCTGCACCCACATGGGAGACCTGGAAGAGGCTACTGGCTCCTGGCTTCAGATCGGCACAGCTCCAACCGTTGCGGCCATATGGGGAGTGAACCAGCAGATGAAGAGTTCTCTCTCTCTCTCTCTCTGCCTCTCCTCTCTCTGTGTAACTCTGACTTTCAAATAAATAAATCTTTTTTTAAAAGACTGCATGCAAAGTAACAACGTTTTGACAAAATACTTTTCATCTGAAACTGCAAGATGGAAGATAACAGAGTGACATCTTTTAGGTACTAAGTGAAAACAACTGTCAACCTGGAATTCTACTCCACGCATTAATGCCTTTTAAGAATGAGGAGGAAAATTAAAACTTTTTCACACCAAAAGAAAGCTGAAATTTCATGTAAGCAAACTACACTTCAGAAAATACTAAAAATAGTTCTTCACGAAGAAAGTGATACCAGATGAAAATATAAACATCCAAAAAATGAAGACTGACAGAAACAGAAATTATATGTGTAGAAGAAATTTATCATTATTAATCTGTTACACTATACTGTCTAGAAAAAAATCAAAAACATATTGTACAGATTACAAGATAAACACAAATAGAATATAGTCCCTGAATTCAGTCAGTACCTATGAGAAATTACTTCCAGGACCCCCATGGTTACCAAAATCCAAGGATGTTCAAATCCTTACATAAAATGTTGTACCATCTGCATATAAGCTACGCAATTCTTTTTTTTTCCCCCACTTATTTATTTGAAAGGCAGAGAGACACAGAGACACTGGTCCATTCCTCAAATGCATACAACAGCCAGGGAGGGTTGTACCAGACCGAAGTCAAAAGTGCCAAATTCAATCTGGGTCTCCTACATGGGTAGCAAGGACCCAATCACTTGAGTCGTAAATTGTTGCCTCACTCGCAGGGTATGCATTAGCAGGAAGCTGAAACCCAAAGCACAGCTAGAATGTGAATCCAGACACTTCCCAGATATGGAATCTGATTATCCCAAGCAGCTTCAGAATCCTTATGACAAATGCTACTCCACTCTCCTATACTTTACATAATATCTACTTACTTAAAATACTTAATGCAACATAAATACTATGTAAATGACTATTTTACTGTAAAATCTGAGGAATAATTTTAAGAAAAAAGTCCACATGTTTAGTGAAATAAAATTTTTCTCAATATTTTCAATCCAAGATTGGCTGAATCCATGAATGCAAAAATGATGATATGATACACAAAGCCATCTGTATATGATAGCAAAGGCATAACAGCCTAGAGGAGGAACACACGAAGTATCCTGTTACAAGGATTTTACAATACAATTAAATAGTATAATTTCATTTGATTGCAGATAAGCCAGTAGTGGAGATAATAAAATAAAATCGTACAAATTAATCCCGAGATGCAGAAATAGAGGGAAAGAGGAGTACAGAAAAGGTGAAAATATCAAGATGGTAAATTTAAGTCCAAACATATCAATAATTACTTTAAGCATAAATAAGTTAAACCCTCCAAGACACAGTTTATCTACCTGGATTAAAAATAATCAAATCTATGCCATTCTCAGAAAAAGACGACCTCAGAATAAAGATTATCAAGGTTAAAAAGAGAGACATTTCAAAGCAACAGGGTCTGTGAACAAGGCTGTGGAAAATCAGGCACTCTTGTAAACCACCAGTGAGAATGTAAAATGAGGGCCCAGCCTTCTGGTATAGTGGATTAAGCTACCACTTGCAATGCCAGCTTCCTATATCAGCATGCCTGTTAAAGTCCTGACTGCTCCACTTCTGATAACCTTCTGGCTAATATACCCAGGAAAACAACAGAGGATGGCCCAAGTACTTGGGTCTCTGCCACCTAGTAGGAGACCATGGAGTTCTCAGGCCCTGGCTTAGCCTGGCCCAGCCCTGGCTGTATGATCATCTGGGAATAGACCAGCAGATATGAGATCTTTATCTCAATCTTGATTCTCTAACTCTCACTTGGTTGCTCTGCCTTTAGAATAAGTAAGTAAATTTTTTTTAAGAAAGGAATGTAAAATGTTACAACCATTATAAATGGGAATGTATTAACACCTAGTAAAGTCATATATGCATTTAGTCTTCTAGTAATCACTTCTAAAAGTAACTGTCGAAACCTCAAAAGATGCATATCCAAGGATACAGCACTATTTGTAACAGCAGAAACAACTCAAATGTCCACACATAAGAAAATGAGTAATGATGATGATTGCACAAACATCTCTATATACTTAAATATATAATAAATATAATATAAATATATAATAACTGCCAGTAGAATAAATATAAATATATAATAACAGCTGGTAGAATTAAGATGGGAAAAATATATGTAGTACATTTTATAATTTTTCAAAGTGGACACATGAAAACAGACATGTGCAAAAAAAATTATCTGTGGGGAAGAAGGAAACAGGGTAGAGGATTTAGGGTTATAAGTTAGAATTCTGGAATACATCATGCTTCTTTTAGCTATTTCTATAACCACTGAATATTTCATAAGCATTTTAAAAGATAAATTTTAAAAGAACATTTTCCTGAAAGATAAAGCAAGTGAACAAATCTACGTATTCACTTGTTAGCATAACTATTCAAAAAATTTAAGATTTCAAGTAACTTCAAACACTGAAATTTGATTGTAGTTCTAAAAGCAAAAGAGAAATACCAAAAAAAGCAAGCAAACACTGTTTTTAGGAATCCCATTGGTGGTATTCTTGCTGTTCTCAAACTGTTATGGATGTATTTGGGACAAAGTAAATGTGTTCTTATTGTAAAGTTAAAGTGTTGCCATTTATGTCATCTCAGCATAGAGAGAAGAGTGATACAAATGTAGAACTGAAGAAGTACAATCAGAATCCTCTAGTCCAGAATCTGAAATAGAAAAATGTGTATAGGGGTCGGCGCCATGGCTCACTTGGTTAATCCTCCGCCTGCGGCGCCAGCATCCCGGGTTCTAGTCCCTGTTGCTCCTCTTCCGGTCCAGCTCTCTGCTGTGGCCCTGGAGGGCAGTGGAAGATGGCCCCTGTACCCACATGGGAGACCAGGAAAAAGCACCTGGCTCCTGGCTTCAGATTGGCGCAGCGCCGGCCAGAGCGGCCATTTGGGGGGTGAACCAGTGGAAAGAAGACCTTTCTCTCTGTCTCTCTCTCACTGTCTATAACTCTACCTGTCCAAAAAACAAACAAAAAAAAGTGTATAAACACATAAAATTTTATTTCCATTTTTTAAAGATATTCACTTGAAAGGCAGACAGAGAGAGATAGAGAGAGAGCATGTTCTTCTATCTAATGGTTCACACCACAACAGAAAAAAACTAGGCTAGGCCAAAGCCAGGAGCCAAAAACTCCATCCGAGTCCCCTACATGGGTGACAGAGGCCCTAGCACTTGAGCCATCTTCCACTACTTTTCCAGATACATTAGCAGAAAGCTGGATTGGAAGCAGAGCAGCCAGGACACACACTGGCCCTCAAAGCAGAAGCTTCACCCACTCCGCCACAATGCCTATCTTCTCATTTTATCTTTCAAAAAACAATTTTTTACCTGTGTCTACTGAACTGTTCTCGAATTCTAACTCACATATTAGCAATCAAAATGCACAGAATTCACATTCCAATTTCTTTATTACTTTGAGAGTCAGAAAGAAACAGAGATCCATACACTGGTTTACTCTTCCAAGCCCCCTCACAGCTGAGGCTGCAACAAGAAGCCAGAACATCACAATCTGTCAATAGCAGGAACCCAGTTACTTGAGCCATCACTGCTGCTTCTCGGAGTCCAGACTGGTGGGAAGTAAAAGCCAGGAGCTGGAGCCAGGGACACCAATGTGAGAAGTAGGTGTCTTAATGTCTAGGCCAAAAACTCCTTTCACTTTCTAGTTTCTTAATGACACGCCTAATAACAGAGTTCCTTGGAGAAAGCCAATTCCAGGTTTGAGGCAGGTCACAAACAAGATAGGCCTGGAACACACTGTCATATCATACAGCAAAAAAATCACAAAGGTAGAAACCCAAAAGGGGTGTTCAAAGGATGCAGATGCCTGAACAGTCTCCTAAGGTCTATAAATGAGTCTATCTGCCCATCAGTAAGTGTGATCACTGCAACTGCTATACCACAATACATAAAAAGCTATCAGTTTACAATAGTACTATTAAGAAACCACCTTTGGAGGAATGAGCAAAGCTACTATTCATCTGAAACACTGTTTTGTGGTTTTTTTGGTGTTTTTTTTTTTGTTTTTTTTTTGTTTGTTTGTTTGTTTTTTGACAGGCAGAATGGACAATGAGAGAGAGAGAGACAGAGAGAAAGGTCTTCCTTTGCCATTGGTTCACCCTCCAATGGCCGCCGCGGCTGGCGCACCGCGCTGATCCGAAGGCAGGAGCCAGGTGCTTCTCCTGGTCTCCCATGGGGTGCAGGGCCCAAGCACTTGGGCCATCCTCCACTGCACTCCCTGGCCACAGCAGAGAGCTGGCCTGGAAGAGGGGCAACCGGGACAGAATCTGGCGCCCCGACCAGGACTAGAACCCGGTGTGCCGGCGCCGCAAGGTGGAGGATTAGCCTAGTGAGCCGCGGCGCCGGCCCTGAAACACTGTTAAACAACATAAAAGCATCAAACATTTATCCTCCCTTTCCTAAAGAAATGCAGTAGACTGGAGAACCAAAAAATGGATGACAAGTCCCTCTTTATAGAAGTATTCAACTAACAAGAGAAAAACGAATAGAGAAATCACTATTATCTTTCTCAGTATCAGCAGCTCCAAACATCATAAAAAATGAGACAGCCACCAGACAGGAGAGCACACAAATCCTAATGTGGGTCTGTAACAAAAACATTGAACCAGAATGCAATCAGGCTTTTGAATTCAAACACCACTTTCTAGAAAGTCAAAGAACCCATTAAATTATGCCTAAGGGATACAATTAGCAAAAAATCAGTCTGGAAACTTGTCAAGAGAAACAACATGGTTTCTTTATTAAGCACACTGCAAGCAAAGAGTGTCTAGGTTGGAGAGAAGTCTACTAGGTCACCATGCGTAAATCTTAATTTCAAGTCTGACTCAAAGAAATAAACAGTTAAAAAAAGATTACTTCATTTTTTTAGAAAAACAACTGGATACTATTAAGGAATTTGCATGGATGCAGGGACCCAAGCATGTGGGCCATCCTCCACTGCTTTCCCAGACCCATTAGAAGGGAGCTGGATCAGAAGCGAAGCTGCTGGGACTCAAGGTGACACTTCAGTATGGGATGCCGGTGTCATAAACAATGGTTTAATCTGTTCTGCTTCTGAGTTTTAAACATATCCTTTTATAATCTGCTCTGAGATGCTTGAACTGTAAATCTGCAAATCGTATTTCCCAGACTTTGTTGAGGGCTGGCTTCTGATCAGTTTCCTCCAGTTAGAGACACTGAAGTTTCCTTAGGCATTCTAACCCAGCTTCCCTGACCTCCAGCCACAACCGGTTCACATTATACTGTAGCAGCCAGTCTGGTGATCCTGAACTCCCACTTTCAACACCACTTCTTCCCAGCTGTCCCACTAGCTCTGGGGTGGGCGGCTGCTGCACCTGGGATGATAGCTGCCGGTTGGCAATGTGACATTTCTGCTTTCCATTCTTTAAGTATCTGCATTAATTTACTTCAGTTCAAAATAATCTAGTATAGTTTGTCTGACTGGACCCTGATCTACATAATTAGATGTATTTTCTAATTGTCTCAGATAAATTCTAAAAAGTAAAACAGCAGAGTTAAAGACTATACAAACTTTAAGCTTGTATGTATTACCACATTCACTAGTCAGAAAGGCTGCATCAAGACATACTCCCCCAAAGAGAACATCATAAAAATGCTAACACTACTTATAAATGCACATGTGTCTATTTGTAGTTCCTTGATTACATAAACATCTTTTCATGACTGGGTAGCTGAAAGGATTTCCAGTTTCTGAATTTCCTGTTCATTTGTGATGCTAGCATGCTATCATAACACTTGTGTTCGTTGTTCCTTTATGAAGTCTTTATACATTTTGGATATTAATATTTCATAAGTCATATTTTGAAAATAGTTTCCTAGCACATAATTTGTGTTTACAATTTATTTCATGATTTGGGCTTTTGTCTAAACTGTTGTTCATTTCCACTTTAAAATAAGGAGAGAAAGTTAGCCTATCTTGACCATTATAACATACTTTTTCTACAACAGCACATATACACAATGGGGATTTAATTTTTTTCTAACAAAAGGATTTTTAAACATAATACAATTCATCATTATTTCACTTATGAATTGGTATTTGTTTCCCTCCACAAAGGAGGGAAAACACAGTGGCCATTAATAGTTTTATTGATCTTTTATACATATTTAAAATCTTAGATCAAGAATTTATCTTTTGATTCACCTGAACAATGTATAAAACCAAGGTAAGCAGTATATTTTCTTTTTTCTTTGCAAAACAGCTTGCTACTTATTTATCAGGTAACCTAGCTTTTCCTGACAACTTGTTAATATACTGTACTCTACTTACAAGACTATAAATTTCTTGTGTACCTTACTTCTAGGTCTTCTGATTTTTCTTCCCATAGTATTTGCTAAGTGGTTGTTAGTGGTACACAAGTTGGACTTTTGCATACCTATTTTGCCTACCCTGCTTCTAGTAGTTTTTCAGTTGATGCTTCTGAATTTTCCCAGAAAAATATATACTTGAACCTTTCACTTTATATGCAATTACATTGGCTAATGCTTCCAAAACAGTGTTAAATAATAGTAGAAAATGTGTGTTTTCTCATCTTGTCCCTGATTTTATGAGAAATGCTTCTAGTCTTTTATTACATGACATTGCCTTTTGATTGGAAACATAGTTACTACGTTATGGGTACATTTTTTTCTATTTTATTGGACTTAATTAGAAATAGAATGATTTTTTTAAACCAGAAGTCCTTTCATAGCATCTATCAAAATAATCTACTGTGTGCCCGTTCCCTTTCAGCGACTTGTATAATAAATTATAAACTTGAGTTATTGTGGTCAGCACTGTGGCATAGTAGGTTAAGCCTCCACCTGCAGTGCCAGCATTCCATATGGGTGCCAGTTTGCATCCCAGCTGCTCCTCTTCTGATCCAGCTCTCTGCTTATGGCCTGGGAAAGAGGTGGAAGATGGCCCAAGTGCTTAGGCCCCTGCACCCACCCACAGGGAAGACCCAGAAGGAGCTCCTGGCTCCTGGCTTCAGATTGGCCCAGCCCCAGCCATCGCAGCCAATTGGGAAGTGAACCAGTGGATGGAATACCTTTCTCTCTATCTGCCTCTCAAATATAAGTACATACATACATCTTTAAAAAAGACGAGTTATTGTGCATACTAACATTCTTTGCATTAACCATAGCCGGACATGATACAGTTTTATTGTACTGAATTAAACTTTTTGTTAATATTTTATGAGAACTACGTATTAGTAAAATTTAGGATATTTATTTCAGAGGCAGAACAGCGGGGTGGAAAGGGGGTGGATATCCCTTCTATCTGCTGATTCACTACCCAAAAGGCCTTAGCAGCCTTAATGGGCCAGGATCTCCATCTAGATTTCCAACATGGATGGCAGGGGCCCAGTACTTGGGTTATCCTTTGGCATCTTCTCAGGTGCATTAGCAGGAAGCTAGATTGCAAATGGAGAAGCCAGACTTGAAATGGCACTCTGATATGGAATGTCTGCATTGGAAATAGCAATTTAACCTGCTATGCTACAACTCTGGCCAATGTATTCATATTTTAGTGCTCTGATATTAAAGAGTATCTGTGTTTTCTACCTCATATTTTGAACAGTTAAAAAAAAAGCCTAGAATTTCTGATTTCTCAAGGATCTGAAATATCTCCCTCAAGATATAAATTTTACTGCTTTTTAATAGAGGGTAACTTTCACAATTTCTTTTAGAATTAGAATCTACTAAGTTCTTTTTTCCCCTCTTCTTGAGCCAAATTGATGTATTTATTTACATCATGCTTGAAAAAATTCAGGAATCAAATATATTTGGTATTTTTATATCTAATAAATGTTAAATACTAGGAGTAAAATAATAAAGATAAATCAGGGACATGCAATCAAGAAGACAATAAAAAGATTTAGGGGCATAAGGAAGACTAAATCAAAGGGGAAAGATTACCATGGAGAAGACAGAGTAACCTAACAATATAAAAAGGATCATCCAGTTCCTGAGTCCTTTTATATTTAAGAATACCCTTCAATTACCCTTACTTAAAACACAACTTTGTGGCCACTGCTGTGGTGCAGCGGGTTAAAGCCCTGGCCTATAGTGCCAGCATCCCATATGGGCGCCCATTCAAGTCTCAGCTGCTTCACTTCTGATCCAGTTCCCTGCTAATGTGCCTGGGAAAGCAGCGGAGGAAGGCCCAATTTGGGCCCCTGCACCTACATGGGAGACCCAGGAGAAGCTCCTAGCTTTGGATTGGCTCAGTTGTGGCCATTTGGGGATTGAACCACCAGATAGAAGATCTCTCTATGTCTCTAGCTCTCTAACTTTTTCAAATAAATAAAATAAATATTAAAACACACACACACACACACAACTTCTTCTGGCTTGGGAATTTTATTTTCCATCGAAACTCTCCAGCTGTAAAATCATTAACTTTAGAAATCTTATTTGGTTGAAAGAATAAAGTTATAGCTTCATTATTTTCAATTATATATGAACTACTGTTCTTGATACTTAAGAAATTATTTCTATTATCTCTGAAAATTTCAGCAAATTACACCTGGATAGTTCCAAAATATCAATCTTCTTCATCTCCAAATTCATGTTTTCATTTATTTTATTTATTTATTTATTTATTTTTGACAGGCAGAGTGCACAGTGAGAGAGACAGACAGAGAGAAAGGTCTTCCTTTGCCGTTGGTTCACCCTCCAATGGCCGCCGTGCTGCTGCCGGCGCACCGCGCTGATCCGATGGCAGGAGCCAGGTACTTATCCTGGTCTCCCATGGGGTGCAGGGCCCAAGCACTTGGGCCATCCTCCACTGCACTCCCGGGCCATAGCAGAGAGCTGGCCTGGAAGAGGGGCAACTGGGACAGAATCCGGCGCCCTGACCAGGACTAGAACCCGTTGTGCCGGCGCCGTAAGGCGGAGGATAAGCCTAGTGAGCCACAGTGCCGGCTTTTCATTTATTCTTAAAAAACTTAACATTTTCTTGAATACATCCCAATTACCATTATTCTCTAGGCTTCTCCAAAGAAACCAACTGTGGTTGTTAACTATATGCAATTCATCCTCTTTAAGTGCCTTCAACTTTTGCCAATTCTCTCCATTCTATCCAATTTCTTCAAGCCCAATCTCTAGCATACTGATTTCTTCTTCAATAGTTTATTCTGCCCCTTACTACTAACAAAAATGTATATACATATATATTTCTGCTCTTCTTTATCCTTAGTTCCTTTTGATAAGTGACCTTATTCCTGGGTTCTTATCTCCTCTCCTCATTTTTTTGGTCCAGATGTCAATTGCTATTTAACTTTTGTGGCAGTTTAGAGCTACTGTCTAAGACCTCCTTTTTTTGTTTCCTAGAAAATTCAATTCTTCTATAATGCTTATCAGCTACCTTGTAAATACTAAAATATTCACATAGTTTAGTTGTTACTTTGCATATCTGTATTAATTCATCTGTGAATACAAAAAACTGTCTCTGCCATTTAAGCCAAAGTATGGGTAGTATACTAGATGACTAGACACTGAACATTTATCTTTAAATATTAATAGTGAAGCTCCAAAATCAGGCTACAATTGCTTTGTCATTTGGACTAAGTAGCATAAAGGAGGACAATAGGACTAAAGTTAATGAGTCCTTTATATCCGTGTAATTTCTCTCTCAAGTTTGTAAAAAATCCTTACAAGGATAAGACCCAGGTCCACCTAGCTATGGGTAGGTGATATGCTATAAGAGGCTGAGTCAAAACAGAACTCCATTAACTCACCATCATTTTTAGTTAGTAAGGTCTTTCTTTGATGATTCTCTTTAGCCCTACCTCACCTGTAAGCATTGCTCTGCTTGGTAAAGAAAATAGGCTGGCCTAAAGAAAACTCCTATGAGGTCAGCCTCTCGTTTAGTCCTCTTATAGATGAAATCAGGTTTTCCTTCCTTCTCTCAAAATCTGTTCATACCTCCATTTCTTCTAAATTAGCAAAGGACAGCACACTTAATATATATAGCCTTGTACACCTGAGTTGTTTCAACTGTCGACATTCTCCCATTTCACTCAGTCTAAATGGTGTATCTGCTGCCAATTCTATCCAGTATGTCGTAGCTTCTTTTTAGATACATATCTCATTGGCTCTTTTTATTCTGATGAATTCAAGGCAAGGTAATTCAATAAAATTCAAACGAGTCATCATTTATGCTTTAAAACTAACTCATGCAATTTAGTAATTTTATAGCACAAAATCTACATGCATATTTTATCTCCTGAAAGACGTACACAACGAGTTAATTCATGGAGGGAAGAGGCAGCACAATTGGCACGGTGGTTAAGACTTCACTTGGGATGCCTACATCCCATAACAGAGAGCCCGGGTTCAAGTTGCAGCTCTGCTCCCAATTCCAACTTCCTGCTAATGTGTATCCTGGAAGGCAGCAAGTACTGCAGCCAGTATTTGGGTCTCCATCACCCATGTGGGAGACTTGGATTAAGCTCCCAGCCCTTCGCTATGAAGGGCTTTACTGCAGGCATTTGAGGAGGAAACAAGCAGATGGAAGATGTCTCTTTTCCTATCTCTGTCTACCTTTCAAATAAAGATAAAGCAAACTAAAAAATTTAACTTCAAAAAATGAGAGTGTATGCACAAATCAGATATTCAGTATCAATTAAGGTAACTCCCTCAAGAGACAGCTGAAACATACTCAACATAATGCAAATAATTTTAAGTTTTCATTTCCATATTAAAGCATTGCATGTGTTAAAATGCCCTTATATAATCTAAAATATCCACTTTTCAACCTTGTTCTACAAAAGTATCAAACAATTCTTCTTTAAAGTATTAAAGAATACTAGAAAAGGCAATCTAATAATGAAAATAATATAAACCTGTAGTGAAAAAGTCATACTAAAACTTGTTCATAACTATAATTAAGGAGCCAGCATTGTGGCACACGGGTTAAGCCACCTCCTGCAATGCCAGCATCCCATAGGAACATCAGTTGAGTCCTGGTAGCTCCACTTCCCAGCCAGCTCCCTATTAATGCACCTAGGAAAGCAATGAAAGATGGCCCTAGTGCTTATACCACTGCTAAGAACACTGGAGTTCTCAGTGAGCACCAGTTTCTGGGTTCTTGGCTTCAGCCTGACCCAGCTCTGGACCAAGGCAGTTGTAGCCATTTGGAAAGTAAACCAAGGATGGAGAGCGCCCTCTCTCTCTCTCTCTCTTTGCCTTTCAAATAAATAAAAGAAATCTTAAAAAATGAAGAGGGGCCAGCGCTGTGGCACAGTGGGTTAATCCCCTGCCTGTGGCACCGGCATCCCATATAGGCGCTAGTTCTAGTCCTGGCTGCTCCTCTTCCAATCTAGCTCTCTGCTGTGGCCTGGGAAAGCAGATGGCCCAAGTGCTTGGGCCCCTGCAACTACATGGGAAACCAGGAGGAAGCACCTGGCTCCTGGCTTCAGATCCATGTTTATCTCCCATTTTCACTGACCTTCTAAAATACCGATCAGTGCTTTCACCTAGGAAAGATGAATCTAAATTGAACAGGATACACTTAAGATAATACAGGCAGTTTTTCCACAAAACTTCAAAGATTCAAACTATTACATAAATCAAGAAACAGAAAAATATTTTTTTGTTAGGATAAACTCAACTCACGATCTGATGTGTGGGAAATCTTCTTCAATTTTGCTTCCTGTATTTTTGAAAATTTGAAGTGCAGCTTCTGCTACTTTCTCATCATCCATTTTCAGGCAAGCCAGGAGTGATTCAAATGTTTCAGCAGAATGAAATGAGATGGGATGTGTGAATGAGAGTACCTACAAAATGAGTCAAAAAAATGATCTGCAAAACCTATTCATCATTATAATACAAACTCTGAAAACATTACAAATTGGAAAATCAGTCAACATAAAAATAATTATGCTAAAAAGCTGAAAGCACTATAAATAAAACCTATTCAAATATATCTCATATATGTTACTGTGTAGGAGATCACGATATACAGAATCAATCTATTTCAAAATTAACTTCCATTTTAACATAATTCTAATGAAAATAATTTGGGTTTTGATTACTGTTTGGGCTTTTTTGGGGGTGTCAGGGGGTAAGGGTAGGAGAAAGGGACATGAAAAGAGAATTTAACAAAAATCTCTATTCTTCTAAGAAAGGTCATTAGAAGAGACTAGCCAAGACATAAGCTAGGATGTGGAGAAACACTTAGTACACAATAAAAATTACAAGAATCATGAAACAGAGTAAGTAAAGCAATAAACAGATTCTCGCATGTATGAAAAGTTAGATTATATATACTGATGAGAACATGTTTTATATTAATACGAGTACAAAATTGTATATTCTGTTTGACCCCAACTATACAAAACTACTTTTTGGAAAGAAATAAAAACAAACATAAAACTTTATGTTTATATACGATGAGTTCACAAATGCTTACTTTATAATTTTTTTATTTACTAGGTTGTTAATGCAGAACTGGTAAGTTTTATAATCAGCAAAAGGCAGTAGTATACTTTACTTAACAAAAAAAATAGATTTAAGAATTTGGCTTATTATGTGTAGGGTTAGTACCTTCATTTCACAAATGACACCTTAAGTTAAACTCCAAAACTTTTAATTAATATTAAGCTAGCTTACAGACTTTAATCCTGAAGACAGCTTACATGTCTGAATAAACAGACAATTCCCAAATGATCTAAAACAATATAGAAAACTTTAGATTATAAAAATGGAAAAACCTCAGGAGCAAACTAAACTGTCTGCTTAACAGTCCAAACAGGCACTTAATTTCATAGAGATTTACCTTAAGCAGTTCAAGACCTGCTCTGATGGCTTGATCAGTTGGAACACCCTCATCTTCATCATCAGCTGTGCCATCTATTGATTTGTTCACTTGCTTAATAAGAGCACTAAAGTATGACAGAAAGTAAACATGTCATTTTGTTCAACTGTCATTTGGTAGCAGTAATACAAAATATTTCATATATATTATGTATCACATCCAAACCACATCCAAATTTTATATAGCTGTTCCCCAAACATTAATACAAAACAACTATAACAAAATAATTTGAGATGCTTCTTTTCAAAAACAGTTATTTTTCCTTGATCATGATTTGCTTGTTAGTGCCATCTAGATGTTCATTATTCTCTTTTACACAAAAGGCCTAAGTCTAAAGATGCGAATAATAAATTATCTGAAAGTCATTGTTATTAGTCCAGTAAGTACAACAATATATTCTGAAATAAAGGATAATGGGCAATATTAAGTGCTGTAAAACCATTTAACACGTCTGAGTGTATTTCAAAAATTTATAGTAGGAGCCGGTATTGTGGTACAGCATGTTAAGCTACCACCTCCAACACCAGCATCCCATATGAGTGCTGGTTCCAGTCCCAGCTGCTCCACTTCTGATCCTGCTGCCTGCTTATGAGCCTGGAAAAGCAGTAGTGGATGAGCTCCTGGCTTCTGGCTTCAGCTTGGCCCCAACCCCGGACATTGTGGCCATCTGGGAGTGAACCAGCAGATGGAAGATCTTTATCTCTTTCTCCTCCTCTCCCTGTTACTGCTTTTCAACTAAATCTTTAAAAAAAAAAAAAAAAGTCACAGAAAATAGAAAAATGGAATTAAACAAAAAGCTTATTTTGCTGTCCAAAATACTGAAATCACTGCTTGCTTATAAATGATTTTTGAAGAGTTCATGTCAAATGTGTATTATGAAAAAATTGTATATGCTTTCAGAAAAAGTTTTGCACCCAAATCAAGAAAGTTCAATTATTCAATGCTCCTTAAAATGTCTCATATGTTTCTACAAAAATATTATGTGCTCAATATACCACAAGAATAAAAAATTCCACATTTCAAAAGCAAACTCATTATTTTCTTCCATGACACAGTATGAAGCTCTTGGTCTCCCAAAGAAAGGCCAGAAACAAGTTAACAAATACATTAAAAAGGCAAAAATAAAAAAAAAGTAAAACTACCAGGTCATGACAAAAAGTGAAGTTCTTTAGCCAGGGTAATTAAAACAGGAATTTATGAACAAGTAGAATTGAGTAATAACCAAAGAACAAGAGTCATTCACATTATTAAAAAAAAAAAAAAAAAAAAAAAAAAAAAAACACCACTGTGGGGAAAAAGAATCAACCTGAAAAAACAAACTCAACTGAAATATTATGAAAAATGCTAAAACTTGATTCTGTCCCAGTTGCTCCTCTTCCAGTCCAGCTCTCTGCTATGGCCCGGGAAGGCAGTGGAGGATGGCCCTAGTGGTTGAGCCCTGCACCTGCATGGAAGACCAGGAGAAGCACCTGGCTCCTGGCTTTGGATCAGCACAGCATGCCGGACGTAGGGGCCTTTTTGGGGGGTGAACCAACAGAAAGGAAGACCTTTCTCTCTGTCTCCCTGTCTACTCTGCCTGTCCAAAAAAAAAAAAAAAAAAAAAAGCTAAAACTTAAGGTGGGCTTTGGCCTAGCAGGTAAGTAGAATCTGGGACATCCACATCCCATATCAGAATGCTTGGGTTCAAGTTTCAGCTCTGTTCCTGATTCTAGCTTCACGCTGATGTGCACCCTGGAAGACAACAAATGATGGCTCAAGTAGAAAAGTCCTTGCCATTCATGTTGGAGAACTGGATGGAACTCCTGGCCTCCTGCTTAAACCTGCCCCAGACCTGCACTGCAGACATCTAAGGAGGGTAATCAGTGAACGGGAGGTATCTCTCTAATAAATTTTTTTTTTAAATACTAAGAATTCAGTGAAGGTAAGTAACACCAACAAAATAGTAAAAAGATCAATGGTGATTTTCATATCAGCAAAAGCCACCTAAGAAAAAGAATAGAGAAATCTATTCACAACGAACATAGAAAATAACAAATAACAAAAAGTAGCAAAAAACTCGTATGTAATTTGGTGTAGGACATTTAACAAACCTATGTGGTTATACATGTATATATGCTTTAACAGATGTATCCTGAGATTCAACTGAAAGAATTAATTGTTTGGGAACAGCCAATAAATTTTAAGAGAGGAAGGATGAAAGTACCAGTTTTGAGATAAAAATTTACATAAAAACATCAGAAAACCAAGAAATCAGAAAGAAACCCAGTAAGGGGTCAAATCATGTAAGAACCTATACCATAATCGGGGAACAGTTCAAACCAAATGGGAAGGAATCAAGTTTTTCAATAAATTGATACAACTAGTTATAGTACAACTTATAAAAGGGTGGATCTTTATGTCTATTTTACAATAAAAAAAAATTCCAGGCCAATTGCAGATTTTAACGTAAAAAGACAACTACCTAACATGATACCAAAGGGCAGAAAGAAACCATAAAGAAAATAAATGACATACTTAATTATGTAACAATATTTGTTTGTCAAGTACAGCCATAAAAGGCAAGTAAACTGGGTTGACAGCCTTACATTATGAAACATTCTTAGAATCAGTAAGAAAAAGATAGGGGCGGGTGCTGTGGCACAAGAGGTTATTCCTTCGCCTGCGGCTCCAGCATCCCATATGGGCGCCAGTTCGAGTCCCAGCTGCTCCTCTTCCAATCCAGCTCTCTGCTGTGGCCTGGGAAACAGTAGAAGATGGCCCAAGTCCTTGTGCCCCTGCACCCACATGGGAGACAGGAAGAAGCTCCTGGCTCCTGGCTTTGGATCGACCCAGCCTCGGCTGTTGCAGCCATTTGTGGAGCGAACCAGCGGATGGAAGACCTCTCTCTCTGTCTCTCCCTCTCATTGTCTGGAACTCTACTGCTCAAATAAATAACATCTTAAAAAAAAAAAAAAGAAAGAAAAAGACAATTTTTCTAAGTCCTTCACAGGAAAATAATAGGTATTCCCCCAAAGAGATGTAATTAAACAAGAGATGCAATTAGCCAAGAAATAGTTTTTTTTAAATTTCAACCTTATTCATAAATATTCAACTTTATTTATAACACAAAAATCATACTTAAGCAGTACTATCACTTATTAACCTATCAAATGGCAGAAACTGAAAAAAATGATAGTCATTCTCCAGAACAGTAAGATGTAATGGACAACCAATGATTACTAAAGAAGACTTAAAATGGAATCTTCCTGGAGGCTTACTGAAAAGTGTGGTGGTTAACCAAGTGGGCTCTGGAGCCAGACTTCCTGTGCTTAAATAAGAGAGTTATTTAACATCTGTTTAACTCACTGCTCCTTTTCTGTGAAATGGGAAAAATGATACACAGCTGAGCATCTAATTTGAAAATTCAAAATCTGAACTGACATGGTGTCATAATAAAATAATTCCATGCATCATGTGACAGGTAACAATCAAAACAGGCACTTAATATCTCATTATGCATATGTAAATATTTCAAAATTGAAAAAATTCTGACACCTAAACACATCTGATTCCAAGCATTTTAGATAAGGGATACTCAACCTTTCTGATGAAATCAATGAGTCACTTTTAGAGTCATCCCAGACACATTATAAACATGAACTGCTACCCATTATTTCTTTTTCCCCATTATTCTTATACTTTGATATATCTTCTAGATCACCATGACCTCCTGGCTTCTTCTCAGTCCCTTTGTCTATCTACACATACCTTCTTCTGAAATCATTTCCATCCTAACTTCCAAAATATTGCAATAATCTATTCTTATGCTATATTTTTATAATTTCTCTAACAAAAATAATTTATAAGGTTCTGACCATGATCTTTTTACTTATTTCTAAAAATTCTTAATAGATGGCTCCATTCTCACATTAAACTCAGTATTTCTTTACTTGAAACAATCATTTCTCATATTCAGTCAAGCACCTTCTTTCTCACTTCAAAAACAGTCCCCCTTCATTCTTTTCAAGATATTACTATTATTTTCATCATGTGGGCTTAAAACCTTGTATTTCATGAGGGCCAGCATTGTGGCATAGCCAGTAAAGCTGCCACCTGAGACACCAGCATCCCATGTAAGAGCCAGTTCACGTCCCAGCTAACAGATCCAACTCCTTGCTAACGCACCTGGGAAAGCAGCAAAGGAAGGCCCAAGTGCTTGGGCCCCAGCACCCACATGAGAGACCTGGAAGAAGCTCCTAGTTCCTGGTTTCAGCTTGGCCCCACTCCAGCCATTGCAGCCATTTGGGGGAGTGAACGAGCAGATGGAAGATCTCTGTCTGTCCCTTGGTCTCTCCGTAAGTCTGATTTTCAAGTAAATAAATAAATCTTTAAAAAAAAACTTACATTTCTCACTCTTTCTCACCTTTATTTTCCCTATACCTTTTTTTCAATGTATTACTATTATCTTCATCATTTAATCTTTATATTTCTGACTTTTCCCCATATCCCTCCCATCCTACTACCTTCAATTACAGTAACACCAAAGCATTTTCTTCCACATTCCTCCTCCAATCCATTGTATCTCAAACATCTGTGTTCTCAATGATCAAAGAGAAAGTAAAAAGCTTGATCTTAAAGGCCTTCCACAATCTGATCCAAATCTACTTTTTAAGTGTCATCACCTAACACTTTCATACCGCTTAATAGTTTAAATACATTGTAATCATTTTCCGAATATCCCACAATTTCCTACCCAGTTACCTAGACTAATATTAATCTCAGTACCCAGAATACTTTCTCCTATCTCTGTAGAGACAAAATCCAACCTATTCTTCTCTCTTGGGTAAAACATCACCCATCAGAGAGTTCTTTGAGTTCTCTGAAGTCTATTTGCACCAATCTTACAGAACTATAATAAAATCTCCAGAGTAAAAATTTTCATTTCCTTATAGGCAGGAGGTAGATGAACAGTACAGAGTATGCTTCACCAGTAACTGACTAGCATTAACTCTGAATACAAAGGGAATAAGATTATTTATTGAATTTTGGAATGCCTATCTGATTCAGATTCTTATTATAGGATTCTAGTTTTTGTTTTTTAAACCTCAGAACTAATTCTTTAAATGAAAACTGATGCATGAAGAGTTCAAAGTGACTAATGGGTAACTAAAGTAAGATCTATCTTTGGAGGCTCAAGAATTTAGTTATATTCAATACCTTCTCCAACAAAAATCCCCAAAGAGGCTGCACTAAATGCAGAAAAAATTATTACTATGTTTATTCATTTCAAATTCTAATATACTCCATAAAGGACATTACTGCTGATTAGTAAATCAGTATGCTATATGTATTTTTTATTTTGTAAGTACTTTATCTCTTACATCTTGTTCAATACATTTTAGGGAAAAAGTTGTTTTTTGTTTTTTTTTTAAAGCAAGATCTTTCCATATTTCACAAGGGAATGCAGACAAAAAAGGAAATATTTTTCCAAGATGACACATTCAGGTGATATCAAAACTGAATTTAAATGAGGGTTCTTTTAAAAAACAACATTTTCAGTTCTGAAATAACTGACAATACATATGTTACTTTGCAGCAGATTTGCTTCACTTTCTTTTCCTGAAGATGTCACTAAAATCATTTATATTACATAACCTATGCACAACAACAAGGGGCTAAAAAAAAAAAAAAAGGAGTTCCTGGTACTTTGTTAATTTATAAAACATAGACTGAAAATTTCTCACACAATTTAAACCAACATTTAAATTTTAAGTAATTAACAAGAAAAATTAAATTTATACAAATATAAACAGATGGGATATATTTATAAATACAAATATACAGACAAGTAGCTAGTTTGTGCTTTGTATACAGAAGGTACTCATTACTGAGGAGAGTACTGACCTCCTGAATGTATAAATAAATGAACAGAAATAAGAATTTAATATTATATGCAAATACCTGATAGATTCAGTATCTATGTGTACAGGTGCTATCCTCTCCAAGAGAAACTTTATCATTTCCAAGAAAGGATTTGTAGGCTGTTTGGGATTGCCCAACTTCTTAGTTATTTCACGCTGCAATGCAGAGTTTTAAAATATTACAAAGTACATTTAAACAAATCATTACATTAAAATGTTAAGAACCTACAATAATTGAAACTGTAGTATTAGTAATAGAATAAACAAAACAATAGGAATTGACCAAGTTGACAAAGAGTAGATGAAGAATTTGATATAAGAGAAAGGTAGTATTTCAAGTAAATAAGGAAAAGGTATATTATTCAATATATTCTGTTGAAATAATTAGACACATATTTGAAATTTTAAGTCCTTATTTCATAATTCATACCAAAAATATTCCAGAAGGGTAAAACACAAAATAAGAATACGGGGGCGGGGGGGAGGGGAGTAGCACTCTAGTGCAGCAGATTAAGCCCAGCCCTGCAGCACTGGCATCCCATATGAGCACCAGTTCGAGTCCTGGTAGCCCCACTCCAGATTCAGCTCCCTGCTAATGTGCTTGGGAAAGCATTGGGGGATGGCGCACGTGCTTGCGCCCCTGCACCCATGTGGGAGACCTGGAAAAAGCCCCTGGCTCCTGACTTTGGATCAGCCCAGCTCTGGCTATTGTGGCTATTTTGGGGGTAAACCAGCAGATGGAAGCTCTTTCTCTCTCTCTCCCCCTCTCTCATTCTCTACCTCTTAAATAAACAAAATCTTAAAAAAAAAAAAAAAAGAAAGAAAGAATACAAGGAACAGGGAATACACAAACTATAGCAAACAAAATTCAGAGGAACTTGTTAAAACTACACATTCCAGAGTACAGGTAAGAAGAGAAACTAAGAATGAATCCCAGGTTTTCTGCCTTGGGCTTTGGATGATTCTATTCATTCAGATAAGAAGCAAACTATAAAGATAGGTCCTATTTAAAACTAAAACATCTGTTATCTGTATTACAAGTCTGAATTACATTATTGCTTAACATTGAAGTTATTTTTGTTTTTGTATTATGAATAAGGTTATAGATGAACATAAAGACAACAGCAAATTACAGGTTCCTGGAACTCACTATGAAGATTCTCATTTCGTCTATCTCTGGTGGAGTCAAGAATCATCTAACTCTAAAAAGCATCTCAGGAGATCCCGATGGTAAATGAGAAATACTGACATTAGTAAATACTGTGACTGACTTAATAACAGATTAAGATTTTGAAAGTAGGAAACCAAAGGCAAAAACAAGAACTAGAATAATGATAGATTCATCTAGATTAAAAACAGACACTATGATATATAAAGAACATCACAAACGATGAAAGGGTAAATTACAACTGACAGAAAATTACTTGCAACTTAACAAATACCACAATAATACAAACTAATAAATCATAATATAAAGACAAATAGCATTATATAAAAATAGGCAAAGATTATAAATATAAAATTTACAAAAAAATATGAATAGCTAATATACCCAAAAATGTAAGATCTGATAACTAGCAGCTAACAAATACAAATCCTGTCACAAAAACTATGATTCTTGCCCCTGCTATTTGGGTTTGGTTTCCAGCATTTACACAGGCCAGTGTTATGTGTGAGAAAATGGTCACTGCCATCACCAGTATCAGTATAAAATCATTCAGTTTTAGAGAACAATTTGCCATTACATATCAGAGGGTTTAAAAAACCAATCTTCAAGCAATAAAATAGTAGTTCTATAAATTCATCCTAAAACTTCAAGACTATCTAATACCTATCTAGTTATAAGGACATTAATTATATCATTTTTACACTAATTAAAAACAGAAAAATTTAAATATGTAAATCCATGGATTATTCAATAAATTATGCTACACAGTCAATGCTATGCTATATAGCTATTAAATATAATACTATAGAATCTTAATGAAGAATGGGATGGGAGAGGGAGTAGGAGATGGGATGGTTTGTGGGTGGGAGGGTGGTTATGGGGGGAAAACGGCTATAATCCAAAAGCTATACTTTTGCAATTTATATTTATTAAATAAAAGTTTAAAAAATATATAATACTATAAATGACTAGGTAATAAAACTGGTAAAAATGGATCTCCTTTGGAAGGACAAACACAATAGTACAAGCAATTGTCTCTATAAAGGGATTATAATAGTTTACATTGTTATTTCTGTGACATTTTCTAAATATTACATAGTGAATATAAACTCATAAAAAGGAGATTGACAAGAAAAGATATGGGGTCTTTTTCAAACAGTAGCTCTTTTAATTTCTGTCCTTACCACACAACCTTCAGCCTGCTTGCAGGAGCATGTTGGACTAACAAGTACTTCTAACTGTTTTCTTATTTTCTCATCATCTTCTAACACCTGTGTGAATTTCTTCATGAAATCCTGAGCCTTACCAGGATCTGGCAAATTTCCTTAAAATAAATTAAAATTTAATTAAAATACAATTTGAAACTTTTCTAAAAAAAAAAAATCAATATTTTTCACTACTTTTATTACTTTGGTTAATAATCGCCTACAAATTTACCTTAGTTTAATAAAATAAGTTTAGAAGCACTTTCAGTCATTAATTTTCACAAATAAAATGTGTTTTCTATAAAACAATCACTATAAAGAGATATCTACTAAGGGAAAAAAATTAAAGTACTTCTAAATAACTCAGTATTTAAAGGCAGTAAATGTTGATCTCAATAATACCAATTTTGCCCCCGCAAAACTTGTGCCATATATTGTTTGTTTATAATTAAAGTAAGAGCTCAAACAGTAAGTTTTACCTTTAGGAAATTATTTTCCTCTATTTTCTCAATTATTGTTAAAACAATCCAGAAATAATTCACATGTACATACAGGCTATCTGGCTCTGACATATAGTGATCAACCTGTTACAGATGTTATTGCTGGGTATGTCATTATTGGATAAGATTATATGGAATCAAAAATGACTTTTATATTACTCTCCTAATGTGTCTTTGCATCCACTTATAGGAGCTAATAAAAGGTAGATCCTAGTATCTTTTTTTTCTGGCTATTCAACTATTACAGAGAACCAGATGAGTGTAACTAATAATTTTAGAATCTATAAAACGGTAGTAGAAAATCAATTCAATCTGTAAATACAAATACATAAATTAGTCTTCAAGATCATTTACAACTCTAGTTTCACTGAAAGTTCTAGTGAGAATGATTAAACCACTGAATGTAGTAAGAATGTATGGGCCTTCCTAAATACTTTCTGTATGACCTTTTCCTGTTTCTACAATAAAAAAAAAATGCAAAAAAAGATACACATTACCAGTTAAACTAAACCTTTACAAGACACATTTACACAGTAAGCATCAGAGGAAAAGATGGAAAACTGCTGGTGCAGCACTTTTGACAATTACAATCCAAAGATCACTGGCAGTTCACTACAGTTTAGTCATGTTCAGGGAAAGCTACTCTTTTCAAATTTATTGGGAAAACGTCATTTTATAGCCCTTTCATAATGAACAGACATAATATTAAAAGCTACAATGAAGCCTATTATTTAAGAAAATAAAGCAAAGGGAGATTGGGAGAAAAAAGAAAGAAAAATCCTTTAATTCAGCTTCCACAAACATATATGTATGTGGAACCCCCTTTTTTTTTTAATAATACTTTTTGTATTTGTAAGATTTTGTATTTGTAAGATACTAGCATTCAGAAGAAAACAGATATACTGTATTACTGAAACAAAATTAATAGAGGAGGAAAAAAATGGAATACAGGGGATGATCTCCCATATCCACAACCAAAATACTAAGGAGCTGGTTATTAAAACACACACACACACACACACACACAAAACCACTTCCTGCAGCAAGTTATTCAACTGCACTGAAACACTCAGGACTGAAATATATTCTGGTCTTAAAACTCTGTCCAAGGCTAAAACTCTTATGACTTAATTAAAAACCCAGAGACCAAGGCTTCTGATCTCTTCCATGCCTAAGCACTACTTCTACAAACATCTTAGATTATTTAGCATCTCAGAGTCAGCTTAATATCTCATTACTGGGAGGGGTTTGTACTGTGGTGTAGCGGGTAAAGCTGCTGCCTGCGATGCGGGCATCTCATAGGGTCGCCAGTTCCAGTCTGGCTGCTCCACTTCTGATCCAGCTCTCTGCTATGGCCTGGGAAAGCAGTAGAAGATGGCCCAAGTCCTTGGGTCCCTGCACCCACTCCTGGCTCCTGATCGGCCCAGCTCCAGCTGTTGCGGCCATTTGGGGAGTGAACTAGCAGATGGAAGACCTCTCTCTCTCTGCCTCTCCTTCTCTGTATAACTCTTTCAAATAAATACATCTTTAAAAAAAAAAATCTCATTACTAGGGCCTGCATTGTGCTGTAGTGGGTAAAGCCACAGCCTGCAATGCTGGCATTCCATATGGGCATTGGTTCATGTCCTGGCTACTCTAATTCCATTCCAGGCCGGCGCCGCGGCTCACTAGGCTAATCCTCTGCCTTGCGGCACCGGCACACCAGGTTCTAGTCCCGGTTGGGGCGTCGGATTCTGTCCCGGTTGCCCCTCTTCCAGGCCAGCTCTCTGCTGTGGCCAGGGAGTGCAGTGGAGGATGGCCCAGGTGCTTGGGCCCTGCACCCCATGGGAGACCAGGAAAAGCACCTGGCTCCTGGCTCCTGCCATCGGATCAGCGCGGTGCGCTGGCCGCAGCGCGCCGGCCGCGGCGGCCATTGGAGGATGAACCAACGGCAAAAGGAAGACCTTTCTCTCTGTCTCTCTCTCTCACTGTCCACTCTGCCTGTCAAAAAAATAAAATAAAAATAAATAAAATAAAAATAAAAATAAAATAATTCCATTCCAGATCCCTTCTAATGCTCCTTGGAAAGCAGTGGAAGAAGCCCATATGGGACATGCAGAAAAAGTTATTGGTTCCTGGCTTCAGCCTGGTCCAGTCCTGGCTGTTGTGGTCACTTGAGAGGTGAACCAGTGGAAGGAAGATCTCCCTCTCCCTCTTTCTGTGTAACTCTGTTTATTTATTCAAATAAATAAATCTTTAAAAAAAAACCTCATTATCCTTAAGTCCAGTAAATTTTTTCCAGGTATTCCTAGAAAAGAAAAAGACCTGCAAAAAACAGCTTCTGTTTCTTATTCTTGCATTGTACAAAGATGTCCACACAATCCTCTTGTATTTACTGTTAAGTGCAAGTAAATAACCTTTTATATGAACATCATTTAAGGCAAAAAGCTAATTAATATTTTTCAAAGAAGCTATTAGGTACTTAATTGGTATTTTTTTCACTAAATTTTGGCTTGGAGTGCAATTAGTTTCAGACAAATTTCACACCACAACAAGCAACATCAAAGCATAGATTAAGCTTTCACAGGTAAGCTTACATAATAATGATTTAAGTGAATTACAAAAAATACATTCATGTAATAAATTATTTTTCCAGATCTTGCTTATATAAGATATTAAAGAATTTTTAAAGTTCTGTATAGTATGCAAATGAACTGAAAATAGAGGAAGAAAAGCTAGCAGATGAAAAATAAAATACTTTATAATCTTTTGCTATATTACCATAATCTAAAATGAAACTACATTAAACACTGTAAATTGTAAGAGATGTTTCAATTAAGTCTCAAAATTTGCATAGATATAAAGTTACTTACTTGTAATAACCATCACTTTTGAAAATATGGCCTTGACACTGGCATCTGTCTGTGAATCACACAAAAAATGAAAAATTAAAATTCCCTGACAAAAATCTTACACTCTCCAAAAAATCAGGTAAGTATAACCTATAAATGTTCCAGACTGATGTCTTTGTTGCTACTGTATCGTTCTTTAGCCAGTTTGAAAACCTAAATGACCTGGACAGAGGTGGAAATGAACTCATCCTTCACTGCCATTCTTACCTCACTTTCATCAGCCCCAAAACAAACAAAAAAAAACTGCTTCACCACATCTTGGGACAACTAGATATTTTCAGTTGTTTTGAGCACTAACAGAACAAGGTAACTAAGTTTAGGAAAGGAATAAAATACCCAGAAAAATGCCCCTGACATGTAAAAGATGATTCTGAAAGTGTTAATTTTTTTAGATGATTCTAAAAATCAGCAGTTTTTTCAGTGAGTAAATGTGCTCACCACATTGTACTGTATGTAATACATTCATATACTACTGCACAAAAAGTCACAGGTATAGAAAATGTCTCAGGGCTGGCACTGTGGCACAGTGAGTTAAAGCCCCAGCTTGTAGCACCAAGTATCCCATATAGGAACCAGTTTGAGTCCTGGCTGCTCAACTTCTGATCCAGTTCCCTGCTAATGCGCCTGGGAAAGAAACTGAGGATGGCCCGAGTGCTTGGGCCCTGCACCCGCATGGGAGACCAGGAAGAAGTTCCTGGTTCCTGGCTTCAGACTGCCTCAGCTCCAGCTGTTGCACATTTGGGGAATGAACCAGTGGAAGGAAGACCTTTCTCTCTCTCTCTCTCTCTCTCTCTCTTTCAAATAAAAACAAAAATAAATATTTTTTAAAAAATAAAATAAATTGTCTCTTAGAGTACTATTTGCTGTTTCAGGATAGTGTTAACTTAAAAAAACATAAATGTCACTGAGCAACTATTTAAAATACTGAGCTAAATAAACATTGATAGGGAAACAACAAATCACATATAAACGATAAACATACCATCTCGAGTAAGAAACCATTTGCTCATACATATGAAATGATCCCTAAGTATTTAAGATTTAAAGGATGAAACAGCTCTGTCTAGAAACATGTAATATTTCTGTTGTGGTTTTATTTGGAAGGACAGGCGTACTGCTGTCAACTTTCAAGAGTTGATCCACGTTAAAAAAAAAAAGCACTAACAAAAGTAATACAGCAAATTACAAAAACACTTCTAAATGATACTGCACAATTCAATTTAGTTTAATAAAAGAATAAGGCTTATATTGTTAAAAATTAAAAACTATACAATGAAGAAAGCAGTAAAGGCCGGTGCCGCGGCTTACTAGGCTAATCCTCTGCCTGCGGCGCCGGCACACCGGGTTCTAGTCCCGGTCGGGGCGCCGGATTCTGTCCTGGTTGCCCCTCTTCCAAGCCAGCTCTCTGCTGTGGCCCAGGAGTGCAGTGGAGGATGGCCCAAGTGCTTGGGCCCTGCACCCCATGGGAGACCAGGAGAAGTACCTGGCTCCTGCCATCGGATCAGTGCAGTGCGCCAGCCGCGGCAGCCATTGGAGGGTGAACCAATGGAAAAAAGGAAGACCTTTCTCTCTGTCTCTCTAACTATCCACTCTGCCTGTCCAAAAAAAAAAGGGGGGGGGGGGCAGTAAAACAATACTGATTATTAAGTATCTAAGTCTTTCTGGTAAAAAAAAAAAAATAGGAAATATAAATATCCTTTATAAGAGAACACTTAAGTTCAGGGTCAGCACTGTGGTACAGTGTTGGCTAAGTTGCTGCTTGGAAAGATGGCATCCCACATCAGAGTATTTGAGTCTCAGCTGCTCTACTTCCAACCCAGAGGATGGCCCAAGCACCTGGGCTCCTACCACTCAAATGCAAGACCAGGATGCAGTTTCTGGCTCCTGGCTTTGGACTGGCCCAGACCTGGCTATTGCTATTATTGAATCAGGAGACTTACGATCAGCAGATGAAAGAGCTCAATCATTCAATATAAATATCTCTCTCTTTGCTTTTCAAATAACTCAATTTTGGTTTAAAAAAATGGTACAAAAAATTCTGAAATCAATGAGTAGTTTGCTTCATAATACACACATTTCATATGAACTTTTTATGACTTCTCATTTTTTTCTACTTTATCATGTCTATTAAAATTCTCTGTATAAAGTGAACAGTAAATAATCACAGGGAAACTATTAAATCTTCTCACTAGAATTCCAATTTGGGATACTATCTTCCTCCATTCTGCTTTCTCTTCCACCTTACCACGCATGATTAGATTTTCCTCTTTAATGTGGTTAGTTCAATAATTATCTTAAACAAGCAAAAAGAAGATTCCATGAAGAAAAAGGAAACTAGATAGTCTAACTAAATTGAGAGTGTATTTTGTGATTCCATGAATGACTGAACGAGACAGTCATGAGCTTCTCTCAAGTTTCTATCAACAGGCAAGAGAAAGCAGCTTCTGCTAAATAAATTCATTCTCAACAGTGAGAGTAAAAACCAGTTATATTCAATTACAAGTTCACAAATCATGCTTGCTCAACATATAATCTATACATTTAACATACTGGCTGCTATTTTGACATTAGTAAGATCTAAAATATAAAAATAATCTTATAAAATACATAGGAAAAAGTCTCACATTTTTAATTAACACTTGATCTTGGCTAGATTGATGTCAATTAATATAGGTTTAGGTAGGAAAAAGAGGCACTTTATCCAGAGATTACTGATAAAACACACTAACTACATTCTAACATGACTGAAACACATTTATTGACTGAAACACACTGACAACAGAAACAATAGAATCTCTATATCAGTTTCAAGTCATTTTTAAAAAGTGAAAACATTCTAACAGGTTCAATATAAATATATTCAATAATTCTAGGGAAAAAGGTGAAATTATGTTCAATAAAATAGAGAGGTTACTGTTAGCCTATAAAACAAAACTACTACTCAGAGACATAAGCATCAACTAGGCAAACAAGTGTTATAACTTTTTTTTCTTAACCTTCAAATGTAATTTGAAGTCACAAGGACTGGCACTATGGCACAGCAGGTTAAGCCACTTACACCAGCATCCCATATCAGAGGGCCGCTTCAAGTCTCAGCTGTTTTGCTTCTGATCCAGCACCCTGCTAATGCACCCAAGAAGGCAGCAAAAATGGTCCAAGTGCTTGGGCCTCTTCCATCCACATGGGAGACTGGGATGGATTTCCAGGCTGCTGGTTTCAGCCTAGCCCAGTCCTGGCTGTTGTGGCCAACTGGGTAATAAACCAGTGGATGGAAGATATTCCTCACCCCCCCCACCTCAACCCACACCAAAACCCTACAGCTTTTCTTTTTAAATCAGCCTTTCAAATAAATAAATCTTAAAAAAAGATAAGTCACTATAAACTATTTAAGCAATTAGTGTTACTTTACTGATTTTAGGGCAACTGGCCAATTTACACTCAGGAAACTAGAAATTTTTTCCCCTAGAAAAACACAAACACTGCTATTGTTTTCTGTCCCATGAACATACATATATTAGAGAGACATAATACCATTATTAAAACTTTCTGAAATCACAAGAATATACATCTTGAGACCATCTTACTGTGGCAAGATAAACTGCAGCTTTCTTGTATTTTCTATGCCTTCAATATTGCTGAGTTATGGTTTATGTATTTTAAAGCTACAAAAAACCTGAATTTTGACTACAGTGAAGTACATTCTCTTTCCTACTGGGTATCAGCAGATAACAGCAAATATTTAAAATCTTTCTATATAATAACATTCTTAAAAATTACTTTTCTAGATAGTCTTATAGTCAGAAATTTTCCATATATAAAAAGTTAACACACAATAGCAATGGTAAACAGTAACTAAGACACATGTGCTTTACGAATCTGAACATCAAAGGAAACATTTTCTTTAAAATTCAACTTACTTTAGGTTGCTTAATTAAGTCAAGTAAATCCTTTACTTGATGTCGAAGCAGATTTTGACACTTCCACATTTCATTCAATGCTCTGAAAAACACAGACAAACTTAAATAACAAAACACAATGAAAATCCTCTCAGAACATTAACTATGTACATTTTAAAGAAATAAAACTCACAAAATGACAGACATAAGGTCAAATTCACAAAACCAAGTAATTGATACATGAAAGTAAAGAAAGGAACTAAATATGACAGATATTACCATTTAAGGAGACACTAAGAGCAAAAGAAAAGATGAATGGTAGTTGTGTTTTGCTTTATATAAAAACAGGGACTATCTAATCATTAATTGGAAAAGATGATAAACTTGAGGAATAAAAGAGTATCTGATCAGTCAGGTCCCATAGTATAGAACCAATGACACAAAGAGACAAGAGTTAGCCAGAAGAGAATGGGGACACTTCTTACTGAAACAAAAATTTTATCATACTTAAATTTTAACCTGTCTAGAATTATTCACGCTATAAGTGAATATTATTTTTATGTGGCAAAAATGCTGATATACTTCTACTATTATTCTCAGGCAAAAATTTTAATCTAATTATATATTTAACATGTATACAGGTACTCGAGAAAATATTTATAAATCAGAGAATAGTATTAAGTTACAGAATATCAGAATTACAGCTTAAAATTTTAAAAGGATTTTTTACAAAAACAAATATTCTCTATCAGTTTATTTCAGTTATCTACAATTTATATTAGATTCTATTAAAATACATTATGTGGCACTGTCAGAAAACAGTAATACAATACAGAAGCACATATAAACCCCATTTTTCCTTGCCAAGCAAGACAATTGTCTAATATTTTAATTCTTCCATTTAATATGTTTTTTAAATGTCTTTGGGTTTAAAAAAGGTAAAACAGTTTAAATCTGGAAATTTCAGTTCTTCTGTAGTAATCACTCCAAAATGGTAGCAGAAAAGCAAGAGTATTAAATAGAAGCTGAATTTTAAATAGCTGTACTTTATTACTTGCAAGTTACTTGAATGCCATGAAGTTTCACTGGCATAGTTGAAGACTGTAAACACTGAAAGCAAAATGACCTCTCTAGAAGGCTGTAAAAAATCTAAAATTTAAATGAATTACATAATTAATTTTCAAAGAAAGAATTAATCATGAAATCACATTTCAATATAAAAAGTCAATGTATTTTCTCTCCTATACATTTAATTCTTAAAACTTCTGAAAGGCCTGGACTTTGAAATTTGCCTTCACTTAAAGCAGAAATTATTCTACCTACTGTATTACTTATTTAAAGATAAAATCTCAAGAAATTTTAAAGGCCATTATAAACTATTATGGCTATAGCTTAAGCCAAAAAGTGGTCATTATTAAGAATGTATATTATAACATATTTAAGGGCACTGTCCTCAAATGTTTTAATATTTTAGTATTAAACAACAATATAATCTGTCTTAGATGTCCCAAGTACTTGGAGCCTGGCTATCCACAGTGGAAGACCTGGATGGAGTTCTCGGCTTCTGGCTTCAGCCTGGTGCAGTCCTGGCTTTTATAACCTTTTGGGGTGTGAACTAGCGGACAGACTGATATCTTACCCCTCACCATCACTCTGACTTTCAAATAAAATAAACCTCTTAAAAGATATAATCTGTCCTTATTCGTTGCCTTTCTAAATAGTCCTTCTTAAAAAAGTTATACCAGCAGAAGCAGTATTACCAGAGCAATACAAACAGCCACTTCTATAATTTAGTTTAAATTCCAGTTCTGTCACCAATAAATGTGAGAACTCTGGTTGAAAGACTGAATATTTGTTAGCTGACATTTTGCAGACAACCAATTCTTTCCAAGAGCACTGAAAGTTACCACACCAACTCAAAGAGAAAGACATCTACCAGGGTTTCAGTCAGGGACCTGTCCAAATGCTGAAGGAACCTCTCTTCCAATCTGCTCCCAGTTGGGCAAATCACCCATAAGCCTCTGAAGTACAGAACTGTCTAAATAACAATTTGCTCAAAGAAAGAGAAAGGCACAACTAAGACATCTGACATACCTTCTACTCTCGACCTAAAAAGGAACTCTAGAGAAATTGAAGGAAATAGATACCAGCAGCACAAGGACGCAGACTTACTCCTATTCTTTTTTCAACAACCAAGACATTTAATTAGTTAACTCATCTACAGACTGGTCCATATCAGAACATTTAAAATAGGGGAAATGGCTCAGTCAACAAAAAGAAAGAATTCTCACCAAACAACTTATCACCAAGAACCTTCCTACCAAGCAGCTATTTTTCAGTTCTCAGGCCCCTTTTAAACTAAGTAGAGGTCACACATTCTAACAACTTATGCGCTAGAATGGTAATTTAAATGAATAAAGTAGGACAGGTGTTACAATACAAGAGTGGTGAAGGCTACAGTGAAAGGACATTAATAGGTCATAAAGCTATGAAAATATCAGTATCATCAGTATTCAGGAAAATGAATGATAAATTGTAATACTCAAAGGATTAGCAAAAATTAAGATGTCTGATAAAATGAGTGTATCTTAATAAGTTCATGGGAAAATTAGGGGATCTGCTGAAATAGTTAAGATGCTGCTTGGGATGCCTGCATCCCATATTAGAATGCCTGGTTTGAGTTCTGGCTCCACTTTCAATTTCAGATTCCAGCTAATACACACCACAGGAAGATGCAGATGGTATTTGGGACTGTCAGCCTTATAGGAGCACTGGATTGAATTCCAAGCACATGGCTTCAGCCTAGCATAGTCAGTTTTTTTGGGCACTCTGGGAAGTGAACTACATAACAGAGCATCTGTCTTTGTCCCTCTTGTCTCTCTGCCGTTCAAATAAAATGAAGATTTAATTCAGTAATCAAAAATATAAACTGTTTCTCAACATAAGCACCATCACGTGCACGACACTTTTGTAAGCAGTGATGCCAGCCATTTAGTCCATCCCAAAGAAGCCAGGATTATTAACCGAAGAAAATAAGTAACCTTTAAAGATCTTTTTAGGATCAGAAAGCAAAAACACATTACAGGGACAGGCATTTGGCAAAGCAGTTAAGATGATGCTTGGGACACTACACATCCAAGTGCCAGGGTTTGAGGACTAGTTTTGATTCCTTCTAATGACTCAAACTTGGGTTCCTACCACCCACATGAGAGATCCAGACTGAGTTCTGGCCCACTGGCTTTGACCTAGCCCAGCCCTGGTTGTTGTGGGCATTTGAGAAGTCACAACCAGCAGATGGCAGATACCTCTCCCTCTCTCTGCCATGAAAATATACAATTTTTTTATAAAAAAGATTTTAGAAGGAACCTTGTCAGCAGCTCTAAGGTAAATGCCTCATGATTTTCCATCGAAATTCTCCCTGAAAACAACCCTTGCATGGTGAGAAGAATGAGTAAGAACACAGTCATGGTAGAGAAGGGCTCACTGGTAAAATTTTTCTGGGCATTTTTATGCTAAAGCCTTGGCTAATTTCTCAAAAAACAGTCTAATAAGAGACATTATCATTCCTTGGCCCGACAGAAAGTCAATAATCGAAATGCATCACAATAAAAACTATTCTCATGACGCGTGATGTTGAAACGGTCTGCTTTTGCTTTGACTGAACCCTTCCGCCTCTTGGTAGCCATTCTGCAATTGTGTTTCGTCTTTAGGATCATACAGGTAAAGCCAAGTTTCATCACCTGTAACGATGCCTGATAAAACGCTTCAAGATCTTGCTCTCCCTTGTGTTAAAACTTCCATTGAACATTTGGCTTTTGTCTGCAGCTGATCAGGCCACACACGTTTTGGCACCCAGACAGTAGAAAGTTGGTTCAACTTCTATTTTTCAGTCAAAATCCTGTCAGCTGAACCAAATGAGATGTCTATGATGCCATTATTTCTGTATTATCAGTCCTCTTCAACTAGAGCATCAACAAGATTAATTCTTTCCTCATAAACTGACGCTGATGGTGTGACACTGGGTTTCGTCTTCAAGATATTATCTCAGCCCTTTTTAAAATGAACCATTTGTAAACTGCTAATTTCTTTGGGGACATTTTCCTCATATAACTTTTGTGAAGCCTCCATGGTTTCACCTTTCTACCACACAAGCTTCACCATAAACTTGAAATTCGATCTTGCTTTAATTTTATCAGAATTCATAGTGTTCTGATAGGGGCCTTTATAATAAACAGTCTTATCCTTTTTAATACCTCACATAGGATCCTGTCCAATCCTGACGTAACAAGTTAGTACAAGTTTATTTTACAGCAAAATATTTTTGAAACCCATTCAATTTTTCCCTAATACACATTTTCTACAAACCTTTTGAAGACTCCTTATATACAGGCTAAATCAACTCATAAACCACTGGGAGGAATATAAACTAGTATAATTATGTTAAAGAAAATTTGAAGGTAGTTTGTAATAATAAAAATGCACATGGCCGGCGCCACAGCTCACTAGGCTAATCTTCCACCTTGCGGCGCCGGCACACCAGGTTCTAGTCCCGGTTGCCCCTCTTCCAGGCCAGCTCTCTGCTGTGGCCAGGGAGTGCAGTGGAGGATGGCCCAAGTCCTTGGGCCCTGCACCTGCATGGGAGACCAGGAGAAGCACCTGGCTCCTGGCTTCAGACCAGTGCAATGCGCCGGCCATTGGAGGGTGAACCAATGGCAAAAGGAAGACCTTTCTGTCTCTCTCTCTCACTGTCCACTCTGCCTGTCAAAAAAAAAAAAAAAAAAAAAAAAAAAGGCACATGTTCAGCGATTCCACTCCCACCTATATACCAGTGATTTCAAACCTTGGTTGTTGTCTATTAGAATCTCCTGAAATACAGGCCGGCAGCATGGCTCAATAGGCTAATCCTCCACCTGCGGCGCTGGCACCCGGGTTCTAGTCCCGGTCAGGGCGCCGGATTCTATCCCGGTTGCTCCTCTTCCAGGCCAGCTCTCTGCCTGTGGCCCGGGAAGGCAGTGGAGGATGGCCCAAGTGCTTGGGCCCTGCACCCCATGGGAGACCAGGAGAAGTACCTGGCTCCTGCCATCGGATCAGTGTGGTGCGCCAGCCACAGCGTGCCAGCCGCAGTGGCCACTGGAGGGTGAACCAACGGCAAAGGAAGACCTTTCTCTCTGTCTCTCTCTCTCTCACTGTCCACTCTGCCTGTCAAAAAAAAAAATCTCCTGAAATGTTCTAAAAATCCCAAAGCTCAGACTACACACTAGACAAATTAAATGAGAAGAATCTGAAGGAATGACTTAGGTGTTGGCATTGTTTAAGCCTCCCATGGTGATTATGGTAAGTAGTCAAATTCAAGAACCACTCATAATCCTGCCTCAAGAAATCTTTCCACCATGTGTAAACTAAATAGAAAATGCCCATAGTAGCACTATTTGAAATAGTGAACAGAAACAATTCAAATGTCCATTCTCTCCACTGACTCAAAGTTCTGATTTCAAGTTTCATTAAATTCTTTTTTTTTTTTTTTTTTTTTGCTCCCCTGGGTTTTGGAAGGAGCAAAATGTGCTGTACATTGAGATTTAATGCTATAACGAGTACTCAAACAGTATTTTTCACTTTGTGTTTCTATGTGGGTGCAAACTGTTGAAATCTTTACTTAATGTATACTAAACTGATCTTCTGTATATATAGAAAATTGAAAATGAATCTTGATATGAATGGAAGGGGAGAGAGAGCGGGAAAGGGGAGGGTTGCGGGTGGGAGGGAAGTCATGGGGGGTTGGGAGGAGCCAATGTAGTCCATAAGCTGTACTTTGGAAATCTATATTCATTAAATAAAAGTTAAAAAAAAAAAAACCTGACTCATAGTCTAATTAATCAATATGTCTTCTCTCTTATAAGAGCCTTATAATATATTAATATTCATTACGTCCCTGTTATCTTACATGCTATCTGATAGGATCAACCTAATATTTATCACAAAGTAGGGTCCAACCAATCAGAATAGTGGCCAGTGGAAGAAGGTCACGGAAACTCTCCTGATATACCCAGGCCTGGTGGGATACGTGGTGGAGGACCAGTAGAGGAAGGGATCCACAAGTCCTCAAGGGAGTTCACTACTATTGTAGTGAGTATGCTGGTCAAATACCAGCCTAAATGCTACCTACTTTTTAATCCACATTCCCTATCCCTTGCAATGAAAACTTTATTTTTCTTGTTACTTTTACAGTCCTTGATTATTTAGTTTTGCCAAAGAGTCTGAATTTCTATTGCTTCTTATTCCTATTCCTTTTTTTTTTTTTTTTGGATTTAATTTCCTCTCTCTCAAAAAACAAAAAAACACCTTTAGTAACTTTATCAAACAGAATTTTTGCTTGAAAGTATTTTACTTCATTTTTACTCCAGAAGGACAACTGAACTGAGTCATCTGTGATTTTCCAGTAGCAGTAGTTCAATTCAAATAGGGTATAAGTATATAATATATCATTTCATACAAGAGGCCATCAACAGTACCATGAGGGAAAAAAAAAATCAACAAACTCTGGCAAATCAACAATTTCAGGATACAATTCAGAGAAAAATGTATAATACAAGTAATAATGTTAAATACGATAGTAAACATTTTACTCTACATAGAAGGAAAGCAATGAGCTTTTGAACGAAGCAGAATTGGGTTCAGATTCTAGTGTTCTCGCTTATTACCTGTGTGGCTCTGTGCAAGTTAATTAACCTCTATGTGATCTGATTCATCACGTGCACAAGCAAAAGTGATATTTAAGTAAGTTGGCAAGCTTTTTCTGTAAAAGGCCAGATAGTATTTTAAGTTTTGTGGACTACTGGATATCTTTTGCAATTAATTTTCTTTTTAGCATAAAAGCAGCCATGATTAACAGCTATTCTAGCAGCTGAAATATAAAGGTATTAAGAAATATACATTGCTCCCCTCTGTTACCTTTTCCTCATTAATTCTAAGTAATACATAAACAGCAAATTTAATTATTTAAGTGGAGGGAGCTAACTGTCCCATTAAGCAGCAGTTTAACAAAAATTATACACAACTCCTTAGATCTCCAATTTCTGAACATTTAATCTTCAATAGTTGTAAACTAAGAGCCTACATTTTCCCCAATATCTGCAGCAAATCTCTAGGCCTCAATTTCCTAAACCTTAATACGATTCCATTAAATTAGTAACATCTCTCCCATGTCTAAAATGCCAATTCCCTAACCCATACACCCAAAAGCACTTTTTGAATGAAGCATGGTAATAAAAATATATTTGTGCTTACCCTTATGCCAAATGATAACACTGTATTCAGGCTATGCAACACAAAAATCTGTGCCCTACATCATAGTTTAAATCAGTACCAGGTGAGAATAAGAAGGTAGTATTTTCATAATATGGACCTTTCTAACACCTTAAGGAAAACAAAAACAGAAAGAATAGGTACATCAACATTTCTTGAGACACCAACAATATGAAAAGTGGAGAGAAAAATATCATATTCTAAAAGATTCCAGGTCAAGCAACTCTATCTATTGTTTTAACTGCTTACAATTGCTTCATCTCATGTTAACAAGTAGTACTTTCTGAAAAAATAGCCAAGTATTTTATAACGTCTTCATCGGTTAAACAACGTACACATGACGTAGTTTACATTTCAAAATACAATTTTTGTTGGTTCTTCTCCATAAAATCCAATATACTGCAAAAGATGTAAACAACACAACTTGACATTTGAAACGTACTTCACAGCATTTAAATCCAGTGTGGCATACAAGTAATATAAGCACTTCATCCGTTCTGTGGTTTCCAAATTGTGGGGAACCATATATTGAGCAAAGATCCGTTCGACAAGTAATCTACAAAAGAACAGAGAAAGCTCTATTTTAGTTTTTAATGTGCTGAAGTTGCATATAAAATACCAGAACACATAAGGAACACATATTAAAGAAGTTCCTGTTTTCATGAATGGAAATGAGATTTCCACATCAAAGCTTTCTTTCTATAGAAAGAGGGTCCAAAAAAGGTTTTAGCTGGTTGTACCAGAAACAGCCCCATACCCAGCTAAGATAAATTCTGCTTCATGTCCTTGGGCAAGTAAGCTATCAGGGACTTCATTAATTTATCTGTCAAAAAAAGGATATATGAAACTATACCAGGTCCTCCACAGTGCTTAATTCTAAACTTAAGTAAAGGCTACAAATTAATTTTTAAGATTCTTTTGAGTTTTTGAAGTGATCATCATGAAAAACACTTAGTTAAAACACACACCAAAAGAAGTCCTAACTATAATACCAATGTTTGTGTGCTGATATTACATACTCAAATCTGAACATTTCAATTTTACAAAAATTACTATCAATTTTTTTATATAATAGTAACTTAAGGCACTCAGTTTTCTAGGTTCTATACCTCTTAAAATGTTAATATGACCCATTGCTTCTTACTCTTTTCATTTTTTTTTTTTTTGCTTCAAGAACCCTAAGCTGAACCCCCCCTAATAATCCATCAATAAATTCAGACTGTAAAAAGGATTTACAATACTTTTACGTGGCTGAAATCCACCCAAGATTTAACCTTAGCCTGCAGTGGAAACACGTTAAGATGATATTCAGACAATATGTTTTTGTGTAAATGTATAAACTAGTCTTAGCTTTAAATAGGAATTGTTTTTATTTAAAATATCTAAGATAAATCCAAATGGCTTTTTAATTCTATTAAAAAATAAAGAAAAATTAAAATAACTATATGCATTCAAACTTTTAGATATTACTCTGTTCAAAACTAGTGAATGAAAATGAATGCAAAAGCTGTACCCACCCCTGAAGTTATTTGTGCAGTATGTTTCACTTGTGGCTTTGGTGGGAAGGAAACTAGTCATTTACTACCTTTACTATGAAAAACTGAGGAGGGAGCTTAAAGTCATAAAGAAAATAGTTTACAAAAATACCAACAAGTTATGTACTACCCCAAATCACCAAATATATAGTGTCCCTAACTTACCGGTCATCAATACTGTTTTGATAATATATATGCAGCAATTTGTCCTTGATCCATGAGATTTGTTTTGCAGCATCTTTGCCTGCTGCTGACTGTAAAGCATATTTCTTATAAATTTGGGCAAGTCCCATCATGGCTTCTTTGCGTACTCTCCACTTAAAATTAGAACAAAAAAAGTTCTCTTTATAGTATAAAAATGTTTCCATTATATAAATTCAGCAAAGTCTAGTTTTCTAGGTTTTCATTTTCTTTCACTTAATGCAACATATTTTCTTCAAGTTTCAAATCCTGGTAATTGATTTGTAATTACTTATGGAAAAAGCTATTATGTTAATATACCTACTACATAAAGTATAAGAGATATAGAAACATGTATATACAGCTTTAATATCTTCAACCCATCAACTACCCCCAAAACAAAAATAAATCAGAACCTACATATCATCACTTAGAAATAAGAAGGAAAAGCAAGGTATCAAATTTTAAAAAGACAAAACAATAACTGAGTAAACTGTAATTTATCTCTAGGAATCAAGTTCAAGTATATTTTGGACCTTTTTACTGATTAATACTCCCATGAAATATTCAATAAGGAACTTGCATCCCACATCAGAACACTGGTTCAAGTCCTGCCTACACCACACATAACCCAGTTTTCTACTAATGTACCTGGGAAGACAGTGGAAGATACACTATGTACTTGGGTCACTTTACCCCATAAAGGGCACAAGGATGGAGCTGCTGACTTCAACTTGACCCAGCCCTGGCTGGGCACATGAGGATTGAACCAACAGATGGAAACTACCTCTCACTCTTTCCTCTCTCTGCCTGCCCCTGCCCACCTTCAAATAAGCAAATCTTCTTAAAAAGTAAATAAATTCTTCAGGATCATACAGATTTAAGGAAGAAATTCCTGTCCCATTATCTTCTAACCACAATCAGTATTATACTTGGGGAAGAAATTCCTGTCCAGTTATCCTCTTTCCACAATCAGAATTATCAAAGAGGGGCTGGCGTTATGACATAGCAGGTTAAGCCTCCGCCTGCAAAGCCAACATCTAATATACGAAGTCGTTTTTTGAGTTCCGGCGACTCCACTTTTGATCCAGCTCCTCACCTGTGCACCTGGGAAGGCAGCAGAGGATGGCCCAAGTTCTTGGGCACCTATACCCCCATGGGAGACCCGGAAGAAACTCCTGGCTCCTGGCTTTGGCCAGGCCAAGACCCAGCCATTGTAACCACCTGGGAAATAAACCAGCAGATGGAAGAGATTTCTGTGTGTGTGTGTGTGTGTATGTGTACATATATATATATATATATGTGTGTACATATATATATGTGTGTGTGTATATATACAAACATATACATGCACACACATACACACGTCTGTCTCTCTCTATATATATAGACACACATCTGTCCCTCTCTCTAATTGTGCCTTCTAAATAAGTAAAATAAAAATTTTAAATTATTAAAGAGAAAAATTAAATAGAATGGCACAATCAACTTTAAAAGATTGTTAAAATGTTTTAATGTTTAACTAATCAAAGCTATTCACACAGCTACCAACAGCACCCCTTCCAAGTTTCTTGGCTAACCCCTAAATACATCAAAGAATGCCATACTTTCACCAAAAGTACTGTTAAATCTTAGTCAACAGGGCCAATGCCATGATGGAAGGACAATGTGGGGGTGGGGGGTGAATATTCACTTAGGCATTTACTGAGTGCTTAATGTATTCCAGACAACATGGAACATAAGCATAACAAGACACAGTTCTCTCTTCAGCAGCTCACTGATTAATGAGTGGAGCTGCTAATGGGTGTTTATTCACGGTTGGTTTGGAGTTCACAGAACATAGACCAGAAGCAGGCTGCTGCAGCTTAGCTTTACCAAGTTGAAAACATCTTTCACTTTCTATTCTATGTCAATTATATAATACAATTAGCTAAAGGACTACCACATCACACCTACAGAACACCAGCCTGAATGAGAAAAGAACCAACAATATGAGAAGCTGTGACTAAGGCCTTTGCAAAAACAGTTGTACAAGCTAGACATGTGATTACTATGAAGAACTGTTACGTTTAGAATGAGAACAAAAGGAAAAACTAACAAAATTTAATACAACAAAAAAAGTAAAACCTCCTCAAAATGTAACTTTAAATATTAAACTGTCTTCCCTGAAATGGACTTGGAATTTCAGAATTTTTAAATGAAATATTATTAAACATCAGGGGTTAAAAAAGAAAACCCACTCATTATTTAGTCTTACTTACCCGTTTGTCTAATGTCCTCTCTCTCACAAAATTAAGTAAGTGATCATTGACCAGAAGAATGTCCTTTTTCGCAGCTGTAACTATGGACACAATAACATCATGTCTAATAGCTTCCTCAGGGTCATGCGACCGAACTTTAAGATACTCTGAAAGATAAGATTTTCCTTAATCAAAACTGAAACCTTAACAATGTTTTTTAAAAAGTGCATAAGATCTTTTTAAATAAACAATAGCAAAAACAAAACCTAAGTATAAGGTTTAACATTTCAAGAAAATTAAAAGCCAAGAAAAGGAGATATGAAATGAATGAGGAAAAATTCAAAATACCATAGTTACATTTAAGTGCTGACTAGTAAAATCCTCCTCCCCATTTGGTAGGCAGGCAAGTTGATTAAATAGTTCTTAACTTCAGCAGTTAAAAACATAAATGAACTAATTTAAGTATATATCAAATTAAACATTTCATTCTTTGTTTTTCATTTCCATGGATAAAATATTCAAGTCACGCACCACTTTGGGGGAAAAACCTAGAGTACTCCATTTCCTGTTCCTTAACTAGGAAAGCCCTGAATAAAGTTACTGAAAGAATAAACTATTAGCTGCCAACAAACAGGACAAGGACTATCATAAGGCAATCCCTCTTAACTGAGAAAGGCCAAAGGAAAGAAGGAAGAAATGAAATGGACTTTTACTGGAAGAGTTTCTTAAAGTCAAAAACATAGAGTTCACACTTGGCAGTGAGAAAGCTAAAGGAAAACAATTTTTAACAAACTTCAGCAGCAACTAATACATCTTAAATTAAAAGAAGAAAACAGAGAATTGAACAAATAAAATATTATTCATCTTTTTTACAAGCCCATTAAGATAAAATTTGGTTGTTTAGATCTGGATTACTAAAAATATCTGTGCCTGTAAACAAACAATAATTAAAATTTTTTATTTCCTAATCCTCCGCCTAGCGGCGCCGGCACACCGGGTTCTAGTCCCGGTCGGGGCACCAGATTCTGTCCCGGTTGCCCCTCTTCCAGGCCAGCTCTTTGCTGTGGCCAGGGAGTGCAGTGGAGGATGGCCCAGGTGCTTGGGCCCTGCACCCCATGGGAGACCAGGAAAAAAGCACCTGGCTCCTGGCTCCTGCCACCGGCCGCAGCGCGCCTCTGAGGCGGCCATTGGAGGGTGAACCAACGGCAAAGGAAGACCTTTCTCTCTGTCTCTCTCTCTCACTGTCCACTCTGCCTGTCAAAAAAAAAAAAAAATTTTTTTTATTTCCTTCAATATAAACTAACAGTTTAATGAATAATTATAATGCGAACACTGATAAAACAACTGCAAGCCCCACCACTTTGAGCATTCTCTACTAATAAGAACCATTCTAAAAATCAGAAAGATTACATACTGCTAAAACAATTTCTTTTTAAAAAGCACCTATTATCTTAACCTATGCTGATAAATAACATTTTTAGTATTATGATTAAAAATGGAATGTTCTCAAGCTCATTTCTTCACCACGATAAATACAGCTTTATACAATTACTTGTTACAAATGCAGTAATATGTTATTTTATGTGTCACTATGAAATAAAAAAACGGTAACACACCATCAAGTTTAAGATGCATCCTAATTTCCCTAAAACCAGTCATTCATGTTAAAAGGTATATAAATACATACATATATTATATTAAATATATATATATAAAAGAACTATTAACTCAGATACTGCCTGTGAGGAGCACAAGGTAAAGGGAAAGAAAGAAATTCTCAACAGCATGACAAAGCATCTACTAATACTCTTCACCATACTGCTATGTCTCTTACAACTGGACTAAAGACACAAGATAACATCTGTTTATATAACATATATTTATCTCTGATCACTCCTGTACTCTTTAAGAATTTTTTGTAAGGGACAGACAATAAGAAATCATAGCAGAAGAGATTTACCATAATTTTGGAAGGAAGATGACAGGTAAATGCCCTACAAAATGAAAAAGGATGAAACCCAGACAAGAAAGCAAGCAATAAACAAGTTCAGTTTTAGAGTAGAATTCTCAAAATGTTTAGAACTTCCAAACAACAGGAGAAGGGATGATGTCTACAGCTGGAGACATCAGCAGTGGCCAAAAATTTGCATAAGGAGTAGTAAGATCTGTAGATTTTACATAGCCACCTCTTAGCCAATAACAAAGAGGCTGAAAATGAAGACGAGGAAATCTTACAACACAGCAAGTGTTCCATAAAAAAATGAAACCATATACTATCACTATGTAAAGTTAAACATTCAAAGCAATAGTAAAGATTAACATGTTACTGGTAAAAGAATCACATCTAAAGTAATTTCAGATGGCTATGATCAGAAAAATCAAAACACTGATCTATTATTTACATTTTATTTAATATTAATAGTAAATGCTACATTAACGCCTCACTAAAGAGGAAAATACTTAAATTTTTTATACTTTGAAAGAGAAAAGATCTAGAATAATATTGAATTACCACACATCAATTTTTAAAAACAAGACTAATATTAAAAATGGGTATAATTGGGGCCAGCGCGGTGGTGCAGCGGGTTCAAGCCCTGGTCAACAGTGTCAGCATCCCATATCGGTGCCGATTGGAGGCCCAGCTTCTCCACTTCCAATCCAGCTCTCTATTATGGCCTGGGAAAGAAGTAGAAGATGGCCCAACTCCTTGGGCCCCTGTCCCCATGTGGGAGACCCAGAAGTTGTTCTTGGCTTTGGATTGGCACAGCTTGGCTTTTGCGGCCATTTGGGGAGTGAACAGTGGATGGAAGACCTCTCCCCCACCCCTCCATGTAACTCTGCCTTTGAAATAAATAAATAAATCTTTTTTTAAAAAAAAAGTATAAGATTTAAATAGACATTTCATAAATGAAAGAAAGCAGGCAGGCAGGCAGGCAAGCAAGAAGAAGAGAGAATTTTTTACAGAATAACATAAGCAGGAAAGTTCATCTGTAGTAACAAGGGGAGCAGTTAAAGAATAAGAAGAGACTGTTTATGAACAGTGGGGAAAGAAAAGCCAACAAGAGCCTAGAATGAAAGGTATACACCAGCAGGAAATCCTTTATGACCGGTGACCTAACATGAAAGCCAGTTCAAAGAGCGAGCTCTATTTAAACCATATAGGAATTAACTTGCTACAAACTACTACATGTTTTAAAAAAAGATATATATAAAATATATAATAATGGGGCTGGTGCTGTGGCGCAGCGGGTTAAAGACCAGGCCCAAGGCGCCGGCATCCCATATGGGCGCAGGTCTGAGTCCCAGCTGCTCCACTCCTGATCCAGCTCTCTACTATGGCCTGGAAAAGCAGTGGAAGATGGCCCAAGTCCCTGGGCCCCTGCACCCACATGGGAGACCCAAAAGAAGCTCCTGGCTTTGGATCAGCCCAGCTCCAGCAGTTGCAGCCATTTGGGGAGTGAACCAGCAGGTGGAAGACCTCTCTCTCTATCCCTCTCTCTCCTTCTCCCTCTGTGTAACACGTTCAAATAAGTAAGTAAATCTTTAAAAAATAAAAAAATTTCAAATTTTTTAAGTTCCTCAGAGACAAGTTAGACTAAAAATATCTTTCAGATACACCACGCTTAAATACCTTCAAGAACAAACCTAAGAATGATACACACAAGTGAGAAACAGAGAGGGAAAGACAGACAGACCCTGGAAAGCAGATCAACAAGTATAACTGACCAGATCCCAAGTAAAAAAAAAATCCCAAAACCAACAGCAAAGAAATTGGAGAACCAATCCAACATATACCACATATTCTTCAAAATGCACAGGATTGGTACCAAGTCCTTCTTGATCTTAAGGCAAGGGAGATGAAAGATGACTGTGTGAAGACTGAAAAAACACAACCACCCATCTAGATTACCCTCTTCTACCCTGAAAGAAATCTGGAAGTTAACTCTATGAAACATGTACAACAGAGAACCTTTAAACTAAAGGACACGGAACACACAGTGGACAGTATGGGTCATACTCCGAAAGGGGATCCCATGGTAACAACTGAAGTGTGAATGTAGAAATCCACTGTCCTTTCCCCACAGACACAGCAACTAAAACTTTTAACTTCCACACAGAATACTCTTCTCTGGGGAATTTTATTCGTTGAAGAATAAGTGTAAAAAAAAAAAATAAGGGGCTGGCATTGTGGTGTAGCAGGTAAAGCAGCTACCTATGACACCAGCATCCATATGGGTGCCTGTTTGTGTCCTGGCTCCTCCACTTCCAGTCCAGAACATGCCTAGAAAAAGCAGCAGAGGATGGCCCAAGTAATAAGGTCTCTGTCACCCATGTGGGTGCGGTCCTGGCGGTAACAGGCATTTGGGGAGTAAATCAGCAGATGAAAATCTCTCCTCTCTGTCATGGTGTCTTTCCCTTTCTCTCTGTTAACTCTTTCAATAAATAAAAAAATAAATTTTTTAAAGATCTATTTATTTGAAAGGCAGATTTACAGAGAGAAAAGGAGAGACACAGATCTTCCATCTGCTGATTCACTCCCAAAATGGCCACAATGACTGGGCTGGGCAAGGCCAGAGCCAGTAGCCAAGAGCTTCTTCCGAGTCTCCCACATGGGTGAAGGGGCCCAGGACTTGGCTATCCATCCTCTTCTGAATTCCCAGGTGCATTAGCAGGGAGCTGGATTAGAAGCGGAGCAGCTGGGACTCCAACTGACACCCATACGGGATTCAGCACTGCAGGCTGTAGTTTTAATCCACTGTGCCACAGCGCCAGCCCCAAAAATAAATGTTTAAAAAATAAATTGAAAAAAATAAAAATTAAGGGTCCTCCCCACAAATAACCCACCCTGATCATTCTAAAATACAGTTCAGAAACAACAGATCCATCCAAATACTCAGGGCTTTCTAAATAGCTTTTTGTTTAGTCCTCTACGTTAATCATAAACAGCTATAGACTGCCACACATTCGTGGAAAGCTTCTAACACAGAAAATAGACACAAGAGCAAAGAAAAGGTGAGAAAAATCACAGAAGGACATTTTGTGGAGAAAACAATCTCCTCCTTCCCTCACCACAAAAAACAAACAAAAAAAACTGTTAACAGTCTCAGTGAAAATGTTATTTACACAGGAAAAGGATGCTACAGAAAAAAAAAAAAAACCTACAAAGGAAAAGGAAAGGAGGGAACAGGACAAACACACCCACACATAGAGAAGATGGAAAACTGGGAAGGAAAGAGGGGAGACAAAAGAGGAAGAAGAATGGATGGGCCTAGCACCAATACTATACAAAAGCAGCTTACAGAATAAGCAGTGTGGGTGGTTCAGATTTAAGTTAACAGAGGGCTCCCAGTGGGATGTTTCCCCCCAAAAATTCTGAACTAGTGAAAGTACCTGCTGTTTTAGATCAGTTAATAGGAACTCAACATACCTGAAAGTATCACTTGACAAATTACCATTAAAAACTTTACAAAAGAATTAACTTAGGTGACTTTATCAGAACTAACTCAGTAGTATAAAGATTAAGAAGCAATGGTAAGCTTAAGAGTAGATTTCGTGTTAAAAGCAGCTAAAATGGTACTATAAATGGGGAAGGTTTAAAAAAAAGTAAATGAGGGCCGGCGCCGCGGCTCACTAGGCTAATCCTCTGCCTAGCGGCGCCGGCACACCAGGTTCTAGTCCTGGTCGGGGCGCCGGATTCTGTCCCGGTTGCCCCTCTTCCAGGCCAGCCCTCTGCTGTGGCCAGGGAGTGCAGTGGAGGATGGCCCAGGTGCTTGGGCCCTGCACCCCATGGGAGACCAGGAAAAGCACCTGGCTCCTGGCTCCTGCCATCGGATCAGCGCGGTGCGCCGGCCGCAGCGCACCGGCCGCAGCACCCATTGGAGGGTGAACCAACGGCAAAAGGAAGACCTTTCTCTCTGTCTCTCTCTCTCACTGTCCACTCTGCCTGTCAAAAAAAAAAGTAAATGATTGGCCAGCACCGTGGCTCACTAGGCTAATCCTCCACCTGCGGCACCAGCACTCCGGGTTCTAGTCCCGGTTGGGGCATCGGTTCTGTCCCAGTTACTCCTCTTCCAGTCCAGCTCTCTGCTGTGGCCCAGGAAGGCAGTGGAGGATGGCCCAAGTGCTTGGGTCCTGCACCCGCATGGGAGACCAGGAGGAAGCACCTGGCTCCTGGCTTAGGATTGGCGACCGGCCACAGCGGCCATTTGGGGGGTGAACCAACGGAAGAAAGACCTTTCTCTCTGTCTCTCTCTTTCTCTCACTGTCTAACTCTGCCTGTCAAAAAAAAAAAAAAAAAAAAAAAGTAAATGATTAAGTATTAAACAAAAATGTGAGATGTGAGATGGGAGAGTAGTAAGTTAAAGCCATCAAGGGTCCTTCATTGCTCTGCCCAAAAAGCTAAAGTATGATTAACTCAGACTTCATTCAGAGTGGTTGCCCTCTGTAAAAGTAGGAAGTAAATAGTAGTCTGTGAGGGAACCTTTTTTTAATCTTTTAAAAACAGCAAATGCTAACACTTGTGACAAACACATAAGTGGCTTTCAGTCTAAATTTTCTGAACTATTTAAAATCTTTTAAAAGTTAAACAGAATACTATGATACATGATACTCTTTTACTACAAAAATGCAAAGTTCTGTTCTCTTATGCTTATACAGATTTTTTGCTACCTTCATTTAGCATGGTTACATTAATTAACAAATCGATGACTTTCACTTAATTTCTTAAAATACGAAAGAGCATTAGTCTTATAACCTATTCAGGGTCAAGATCCTTAAAATCAAAATGACCGAAATATTTTTAGAATTGTTGTTAAACAAAGAAACTACTCCTGAAGACACCAGCATTTTATGGATGCTTTCAGCTTAAATAGGAACCAGGCTGTAAAAATTCTAACATCAGAGAGTAACTTCACCTATCTCACCAACAAAAAGATTTCCCCCATAAAACTAACTTATTTTCTCCACTGAAGAGCATCTTCAGGAATATTTGCTGTTACAAGCATATAGTACCTGTCAAATCCTTTGCTAAATCAGGATGATTCATGAGACAATGGCTAGCAAATTTCACACATTCCAGGCGGATTGGTACATGGATATCATTAAACCTGACAAAATACAAAGGCACAGAGTGATCTTTAAAATAAGAAAAAAAGACAATTTTTAACATACAATTTATAATAACTTCTCAAATTAAAAAAAATAAACTTTACATAGGAAAATCCAAAATGTTGTCCATTTTAACAAAGCTTTATCACATACCATGTATTTCTATAAATGATCCAGAACCTCCATATTAAGCTAGGGCAATATCCTATGAGAACTATGTAACTTTAAGGAGTCTGTTTAAACAAACAATAGGCTCAAATATAAGAGTGAGAATAACAAAAAAATTCCTGTAGAATTATGCTTCAAATAATATTCATTTATGTAAGTCTGTCCATATATAGCTCAAGAAATAATATATCAATTCTATACCAGCGCTGCGGCCGGCGCACCACGCTGATCCGAAGGCAGGAGCCAGGAGCCAGGTGCTTTTCCTGGTCTCCCATGGGGTGCAGGGCCCAAGCACTTGAGCCATCCTCCACTGCACTCCCGGGCCACAGCAGAGAGCTGGCCTGGAAGAGGGGCAACCGGGACAGAATCTGGCGCCCCGACCAGGACTAGAACCCGGTGTGCCGGCGCCGCTAGGCAGAGGATTAGCCTAGTGAGCCGCGGCGCCGGCCTTCCATCTCTTTTTCTGAATCCTACAAATTGGTAAACAGATCTAGAGATGTGATCATTTTGGGATTCAATTTTCTTTAGCAAGACAATTTTGTAGATGGTATTATATTCCTTCATCAGGAAACAATGATAGAGTCCTGCATTGTAGTGCTATGGGTTAGGCGGCCTATTCCAGTATTTGCAGACATTTGGGAAATATACCAATAGCTAAAACAACTCTTTATCTCTTCGCCTCTTTCCCTGCCTTTCAAATAAATAAAATAAAATAATAAGTTTATATCAGCAAAAGAAAGCACATGATATCCAGTTGTCTCTCAAACACTGATGTTCAAAGTCTACATACATGAGTTTATCAAGTAATACAACAGAGTAGGATTATTATCTTTAAGTATCAACAATATTAAGCCAAGATTTTCCATCTAATATTTCCATATCTTAATTCTATGAATTCAAAAAGGCTCCCAAATCTCATATTACTCAACTCAGAAAAAAACAAAATTGAGCTAATTATAAAGGAGAAAAAAAGCTCAAAATCAGTACCAAATTACTAAAAAAGATTCTTAGAATAAATATTCTATGATTAGAACACCCTCCCACACTGAGAGCTATAAAACCTGGCCAATGTTCCTATATGAAGTTTCCAGAGTGTTTTGAATCCAGGCACTGAATCTTCTGCACTCACCATTTCTCAACTAAAGAAGTATAATCATAAACAGATATAGTAATATGTTATAAAATATGTAGTTCTTAGAACTGGAGACATTAATACCACATGAGTTTATCATTAATATTAAAAGGAAAAAGTACAATGGAAATTTTTCAATGTTGAAATTAGGATTCCTTTTTCCTCCTAAAAAAAAAAAAAAAACTATAAAATTCTGTTTAAACCAAGATGTAATTTTTATATATATTAATGTCTATCTGTACAGTCATGTGCCACATAACATTTTGGTCAATGTAGGACCACCCAATAGTGGGCCCAGAGATTATAATATAGGCTGAAAAATTCCTATCATCTAGTGATGTCATAACTGTTTTAGTTTGTATTAATATACTCAATGATGATCACATAAAAAAACAGTTATCTAATGGGGCGGTGCTGTGGCTCACTTGGTTAATCCTCTGCCTGCGGCACCAGCATCCCATGTGGGCACCAGGTTCTAGTCCCAGTTACTCCTCTTCCAGTCCAGCTCTCTGTTGTGGCCCGGGAAGGCAGTGGAGGATGGCCCAAGTGCTTGGGCCCCTGCACCCACGTGGGAGACCAGGAAGAAGCACCTGGCTCCTGGCTTTGGATTGGCGCAGTTCCGGCCACAGCAGCCATTTGGGGGGTGAACCAATGGAAGGAAGACCTTTCTCTCTGTCTCTCTCTCTCTCTCACTGTCTACATCTTTACCTGTCAAATAAAAAAACTAAATAAAAACGTAAAAAAAATTATATTTCTCAGAACATAAGCCCATTGTTAAGCAATACATGAAAATAAGTTAAATATGTATTTTTCTTTCAAAACATTAAGTAAAAAAAAATAGACTTAAAATTAGAGTGAACAATTGATTTAAACTGATAGAATATTTTGTTCTACTACCCAGGAATTTTCCATTGTATTTAAAGGAAAATATCTAGAAATCAAACTCAAAATGACAATGGACTAATATTAACTTGCCTCATTAAATATTATTGCTGAATTTCAGGCATGGAAAGCCAAGACACTGTGGGAAAAAATGACCTAAATGAAAGATCTCTGTGAGTGAGATCCAAGTGGAAAGAAAGGGCCATCAAACAAAGAGGTATCTTTCTCTGAAGAGAGGAGAGAACTTCCACTTTGATTATGGCCCTGTCTAAACACTGATGGAGTTTGTGGACTTAAAAGGCTTCCACAGCCTTGGCAGCTCATCACAAGAGCCTCGGGTGATCACTGACATCATAAATAAGAGTGTCAGTTGTTAAATCAACAACAGGAGTCACTGTGCACTTGCTCCCCATGCAGGACCTCTGTCCTTAATGAATTGTACTATGAGAGTTAATGGTAAAACTAGTCTTCAAACAGCACTTTATACTTTATGTGTCTGCGTGGGTGCAAGCTGCTGAAATCTTTACTTAGTATAGAGTTGATCTTCTGTATATAGATAATTAAAAATGAATCTTAATGAAGAATGAGATGGGAGAGGGAGTAGGTGGTGGGACAGTTTGGGGGTGGGAGGGCAGATATAGAGGGAAGAACCACTATAATCCAAAAGTTGTACTTATGAAATTTATATTAAATAAAAGCTTTCTATAAAAAACATTATTGCTAAGCTAAATAAGAACTAAAAAAATACTAAGAATCTAGCTTATATTTAACAAGCATTTAACAAAGGATTAGACCCTCACTTAACAGATTAGAAAAACAAGCCAGAAAACTCAAAAATTTATTAATCTCTGGCAATTTTATTATAAAAAATGGGAAGAAAAGTAGTGAAACTGAAATGAATATTTCAACACAAAGAAAACACAATCACAAGCCCAGTTTATGGCACAATGGGTTAAGGTGTCACTTCCAGGATGGCATCCCTTATCAGTGTGCTGGTTCAAGTACTGGTTGCTCTGCTTCCAATACAGCTTTTTGCCAATGAACCTGGGAAGGCCACAGAAGATGGCCCATATACTTCAGACCCTGCCCTCCATGTAGGAGACCAGGACATAGCTCCTGACTCCTTGCTTCTACCTGGTCCAGCACTGCCTGTTGCAGCCATTCAGAGCGTGAACCAGAGGACAGAGAAGATTCTCTCCACACCCCACACCCCCGTTTTGCCTTTCAAAGAAGTAAGTAAATAATAAAATAAAACTTACATCCAGTGGACAAAAGATGCTATTAAAAAGGGGTTGGGGGGCCTGACACTGTGGCATAGTAGACCAAGCCTCCGTCTGGCACCAGCATCCCATATGGGTGCTGGTTCATGTCCCAGCTGCTCCTCTGCCAATCCAGCTCTCTGCTATGGTCTGGGAAGGAAGTAGAAAATGGCCCAAATACTTGCACCTGCATGTGAGACCTGGAGGAAGCTCCTGACAACTGGCTTCAGATCAGCCAAGTTCTGGTAGCTGCGGCCATTTGGGGAGCAAATCAGAGGATGGAAGACCTTTCTCTCTGTCTCTCCCTCTCTCTGTCTATAACTCTATCTTTCAAATAAATAAATAAAATCTTTAAAAGAAAAAAAGGGAATGGAGCCAGTGTTGCAGCACAGGGGGTAAAGCTACTGCCTACAATGCCCAGCATACCATATGGGCACCAGGTAGCTTCCTGGCTGCTCCACTTCTGATCCAGCTCCCTACTAAAGGCCAAAACAGAATATGCCCTAAGTTCTTGGGCCCCTGCCACCCACGTAGGAAACCTGGATGAAGCTCCTGGTTCCTGCCTTGTGGCTTTAGCATGACCCAGCACTAGCTGTTGTGGCTATGTGAGGCATGAACCAGAGGACGGAAGAAGATGTTTCTGCCCCTACCTCTAACTCTGACTTTCTAAGAAATAAATTTCAAAAGGAACGGAAATAGAGGGGCCAACGCTGTGGCGCAGTGGCGCAGTGGGTTGACGCCCTGGCCTGGGGCACCAGCATCCCATGTGGGCGGTGGTGCCAGACCCAGCTGTTCCGCTTCTGATCCAGCTCTCTGCTATGGCCTGGGAAAGCAGTATAAGATGACCCAAGTCCCACATGGGAGACCCAGAAGAAGCTCCTGGCTTCGAATCAGCACAGCTCCGGCCGTTGCAGCCAGTTGGGGAGTGGGCCACTTGATGGAAGACATCTCTCTCTCTCTCTCTCTCTCTCTGCCTCTGCGTCTCTGTAACTGTGCCTTTCAAATAAATAAATAAATCTTTAAAAAAAAAAAAAGGAAAGTTTTTAAATGCTAATTATTTATGGTTCAACTACATTATTTTTTTATGAGGATAATTTGAAGGGGGAAAAATCCTCCCTGTCTCAGAGTAGGTTTCAGACAAAGCACCTACAGTGCTTTAAATATTTTCAAAATCAGGGATCTTTGTAGAAAAGGTAATAAAATAAACTCTTCTCACATAAAAGTAATATATAAACAACCACACTAAAAGTTCTGCAATCATATTCAGAACTTTTGTGTATTATTTAAAAGTATATATGGAACCCAGGATATCATTTCTTTTAACTGAAAAATATAGAAAAAGTCTTTTATTCATACATTCTGTAAATAACCTTTCCTTTCAGTATCTCTAAATAATTTAAATACAACTTTTTTGTACAGGAACTTTATCTCCCAAAAGGATATTTTCAATTGGAATTAATCACTGTTTTGAAATTTTAAATTTTAATTTCACAGTTATAAAAACATGTGAGATAGCATTTACAAAGTATCACCTTTAAAAAATAACTGATAAGGGAGCTGGTGCTGTGGCATAGCAGGTGAAGCTGCTGCCTGTGGTGCAGCATCACAAATGATTACCAGTTCAAGTCCCAGTTGATCCACTTCCAATCCAACTCCCTACTGGTGGCCTGGGAAAGCAGTGGAATATGGCCCAAGTCCTTAGGCTCCTGTGCCCATGTGGTAGACCCGGAGGAAGCTCCAGGCTCCTGGCTTCATATCTGCCTAGCTTTGGCCATTGCTGCCATGTGGGGAGTGAACCAGTGAATGGAGGACCTCCTTCTCTCTCTCTCTCTCTCTCTCTCTCTCTGCCTCTCTGTAACTCCGCCTTTCATTCATTCATTCATTCATTCATTCATTTATTTGACAGACAGAGTTAGACAGTGAGAGAGAGAGACAGTGAGAAAGGTCTTCCTTTCATTGGTTCACCCCCCAAATGGCCGCTACCGCCGGAACCGTGCCAATCCAAAGCCAGGAGCCAGGTGCTTCTTCTGGGTCTCCCACGTGGGTGCAGGGGCCCAAGCACTTGGGCTATCCTCCACTGCCTTCCCGGGCCACAACAGAGAGCTGGGCTAGAAGAAGAGCAACCGGGACTAGAACCGGCAACCATATGGGATGCTGGCGCCACAGGTGAGGATTAACCAAGTGAGCCACAACGCCAGCCCCAACTCCGCCTTTCAAATGAAGAAATAAATCTTTAAAAAAAAAATTACTGACAAGGGCCAGTGTTGTGGCAAAGCACGTAAAGCCACAGCCTGTGAATCTAGTACCCCATACAGGCACCAGCAGTTCATGTCTGGCTGCTCCAATTCTGATCCAGCTCCCAGATAATGGCCTGGAGAAAGCAGCAGAAGATGGTCAAAGTCTTTGGGCCTCTACCACCCATATGGGAGACCCAGATGAAGCTTCTGGCTCCTTGGCTTTGGACTGGCTCAGCCCTGTCCAATGTGATCACTTGGAGATGACCAACAGACAGAAGATTTCTTTCTCTCTCTCTCTCTCACTCCATCCCCCTGTAACTCTCTCAAATAATTAAATCTTCAAAGAAACAAAAAATAAAAATTACTGAGGACAAAATAAGATGGGGAAAAAAAATCATAAATATAGCTGATAATCATCAGAACAGAAAATTTTCAATATATAAAATCCTTCATTTTTATTATTTCAGAGGTCATAGCTTAAATATGGATAGTGTTTTAAAAAGCAACATAGGTAGATATAAACATATAATAGTTTCAAACAGTAAAGCAAAATCATGTACCTGCCCAAGTAGCACTGCCAAAGGGGTTTGTTTTGAGAAGCCAATTCTGAATCCTTTGCCCCAAACATTTTTGCCAGTAGTTTAACAACTTGTAGGCGTTCCTCATTATCATTACTCTAAAACAAAACATAACCATAGTTTTAAATGACGTAGATATTCACAGTATGATTACATATTTTTCCTATGATTTCTTTTATCCTCCACTTCCACAGAAAACATTTCATGAACTTCAGACAAAAAATTACCTAAAAATGCTCAATATACTGTTCAAAAAATTAAGTATCACCATAAATGCTCTCATCATCTCAAATTACATTAAGTAGTACCCCCTAAGTGAAAATATATATCTCAAAGTTTGATTAAATGTTAGAATTCTCTTCTACAATTAAGGTTTATTTCCATTCAGTATCAAATTCAGTAACAAATTCTTATAAAACTTATTCAGGAACTTTAAAAAACTGGTTTTTAAGATGAGACACTGATAGAGGTTAAGACAACAGTAAACAGGGAATTCTTTTTTTTTTTTTTTTAGCTCTTTTTAGAAATACATAAAAGTTAAAGTTTCCCAATAGAAAGGTTAGTTCATCTATACACACCACATTCCTAAAGGAAGTTTAACAACCTAACAATGAATGAAGCCTTCTTCACTCTGCGAAAACTAAATTTATTTTATATACTATATTGCGGGCACCCTGGGGATGAAAACTCAATTACACTGTTGTTTCTGGTACTACTAGTAAATGACATAATGGTTAACTGAATGAGCCAGCCACAAAACTAAACTGAAGTAATGGCAATCAAGTCTATCAAACAGCACTAATATTCAAGGTGCTATTTAAAGCACTATACAAAACTTTTTTTTAAATTTTAAGCCAATGCCTCGACCTACCATTGAAAAGCCCCTACAATATAATTTAATTCATCTCTATTATTCCTTTCTTTATTCCTCTAAAAGATCCTTCTCAGGCCACACTGTACATAGATTCATTCCTAAAACTCAGAAAAAAACAAAAAAATGAAACAAGACTCCTACACTCTGCTTTCAGAAATTCTGATTCATGTGGTCTAGTTTACTGTCTAGACATCTACTTGTTAATAAAGGCTCTACAAAGATTCTAATATGCAGCCAGGAGTGATATAAACTTACTTACTACTACCTCCTAATTCTTTGTGTTCAACAAATTCACCCAGCACCTTCCTACCTCCATATGCTTCTGCATGCTGTTTCCTTTGCTTCAAGTGTATGCTGTTTGTATCTCTTATGACAATTATAATATCTGGCCTCTTATTAGATCTGGATTTTTTTTTCCTCTTCCTCTCATACTAGATGTTAAGTTTGCTGAAAGCAGGGATGATAATTTCCTTATTTTTATATTTCTCAGAGTATATAGGAAAATGCACATAGCATTTATTCAACATTTTTACTAGAGAAAAGCAAATAAGTCAACAAATAATTAGAGGTGTAACTACTTCCTGCCTCATCAAAATCACTAACCACATTTAAAAGGGGACAGGGAGGCCAGTTAAATGAATGATTCACTTGAGAGACACCAAAAATATACTCCAGGATAAAATAATTATCTACTGGTTATTTGGGATATTCACATTGCAAGTGTGATTTGCTTTGTTTTTGAAAGAGATAAATCAAACTTTTTAGCAATAATAAATACTGGATGAAAATCATAAAAATTTTTCTGCAGGTGATATTCTGAGATCTGCCCAAGATTAGTAATTGTAAACCAGCTTTACTTAATCTTCCTGTAATGCTATGAAAGAGAAAATGTATTATTACCCCATGTTGTAGATGAAGCTCAATTTTACAGCATAATTTAATGTCAAGGAAACAAGGGACATGTTACCAACAGACTCCACAGAACTACGCAAAAGCAAACTTTCAACACAGATAACTTAAAAAAAAGCATTTTATACTATGCAAATGATGAACCCTTTTATGGCCCAGTCAAAAGGTCAAGGAAACTGCTCTGAACTGTACCCTGAAAACATAAATTTGATGTATCTCTAGGACCTCAAAACTTAATTAAATACTAGAATTTATCTGGGAAATACCATCTTCCCAACACTTATTATGCAGGTACTATCTGAACAAGGCACCATGCTAGGCACTGGAGAAACAGAAACAGGTAAGGCACAAACATGAACATAACTAATGGTAACACAATCCCTCATCTGTTACATTCAGGTAAAATTACTGTAAGAATTTAAAAGCCAGCTCCTTGCTAACCCAGTTGACAAAATCATGTTATCTTTACAATAGTTACCTTTAATTTAAATTCAAGTTGGGGTAAAACAGATAGCAGCAAATGACTATCAATATTGTAGAGCTCCAAAATTAAGTCAAACACATGCTCTGACAAATCGCTGATAGATGTCTTCCCAAGCATGAGAACCTGATTAAAAAACTTTTGACAAGAAAAGAAATGTACGGTTAGTAGAAATATCATGTATAAAATGCATTTCCAAAAATCTTAAGTCAAACATGGCATAGCAAAAAATTTCCAACAGCAGGTAGGAAACCACTACATTCCATTAAAAAAAGATAAAAGGAGGCACACATAATATACACAATAAAAGAGGTAACTTTCACTGATTCATCAATTAACGTATCAATAAACAACTTCCAAATACACTTTGCTCCCCATTAATGTTATTTCCTATATTTTATCCTGTATTATATTATCTGTGTATGTCTGTGATAGTTAATTTTAATGTCAAATTTACTGAATGAAGGGATATCTATAGACCTGCTAAAGCCATTATTTCCAGGTGTGTCTTCAAAAGAGCTTCTGAAGGAGATTTACTCAACAGACTGAGCGGGGAAGACCTACCCTCAATGTGGACCGCCACCCTCAATGTCGACTATGACTAATACAGCACCTTAATCTCCTCACTCAATAAAATCCTTAAGGGCAAGGGACCACACCTTGTACACCTTAGCATATATGGAAGATAACACCAAATAAAACAAAGCCTACTTACACTTAATAGTGGGAACCCATCCTGTTTTTTTAAATACATAGCTTTAAATTTTAATGCAAATTTTATTGTTTTTAACATTATAACAATATGTAAACATCTATAAGGTTTATGACAGTAAGCTACATCTTTTCTGCATAATTTTAGTTCCTGTGTTATTTAAGTGAAGTGTTCTAGGTCTGTACACTAGTATAAACAATCTAGCCACAAAGGAGAGCAAAGAACAAATTCTATTTTGCTTTTCTTTCTCTATTAGTTGTAAAAATAACTTGCTATTCTTTTTTAAGACAGGTAGAGTTAGACAGTGAGAGAGAGAGAGACAGAGAGAGGTCTTCCTTTTTCCGTTGGTTCACCCCCCAAGTGGCCGTAGTAGCGTGTAGCAGCTGGCGCACTGCGCCCGCCCATCCGAAGCCAGGAGCCAGGTGCTTCTCCTGGTCTCCCATGTGGGTGCAGGGCCCAAGCACCTGGGCCATCCTCCACTGCACTCCCGGGGCACAGCAGAGGGCTGGACTGGAAGAGGAACAACCAGGACAGAACCGACACCCTGACAGGGACTAGAACCTGGGCTGCCAGCGCCGCAGGCAGATGATCAGCCTAGTGAGCCACAGTGCCGGCCTGCTATTTCTTTTTATTTACCCATTTTTTGAGAAAAGAATTTCATGACATCAAAAGTTAAATCGCTATTCTGGTTGAAAATAAAGTGACGTATTTGTTTCTATTCACAAATTCTCTCCTATCTAAAAATCAGTAAAGTAAAATACCCCCAATTTACCTTTTCATAATAAAGAACAATAAACCTTTTCAATCTGGCCACCATGGTGGTTAAACTACCATCATCAGTTGGAGAAAAACTTACTTGAAAATTTTAAAGGGAAAAAAGTAAAAGGAAAGGCAAGCGTTTGGTGCTGTGGTTACCATACAGCTTAGGAGAGCAGCACACACCCCACAGTGGACAGGGTGCCTGGTTCCATTTCTGGCTCCTCCACTCTATTCCAATTTCTTGCTAATGCATACCCTGGGAGGCAGCAGATGATGGGCTCAAGTACTTGGGCTCCTGCCACCCACATGAAAGACATGCACTGAGTGCTGGGCTGCTAGCTTCAGCATGGCCCAGCCATGGCTGTTGTAGGGCTTTGGGGAAGTGAACCAGATGACAGAATATATCTTTCAAATAAAATGATAATAAATAATTTTTAAATCATTCCAATTTAACTTCTTACAAATTCCATTAAAACATTTACTGGGGGTGGGCATTTGATCCAGTGGTTCAGACACTGCTTAAGACATCCATATTCTATACAGAAGTGCCTGGATTAGAGTCCCAGCTCCAATGGCTCTTTGCCACATTCCAGTTTTCTGTTAATGCACACCCTTGGAGGCAGTGGGAGATGACTCACGTATCTGGGTCCCAGCCACCCACATTGGAGACATGGTCTGAGTTCCCAGCTACTGGCTTCAAGCCCCTGGAAAGTGAATCAGCATATGGGAAATCTCCGTCTCTCTCTCTCTCTCTCTGCTTTTCAAAAAATTTTAAAAAACAAAATATACTGTACACTTATAATCTCCAAAAACGCAACAACCAAGTTGGTCTTCTGCACTGTATAAAACAAGACCTAGCACGGCTTCTGACACAGAGTAGGCAACAAATACATATTTGGTAAATGAGTGAATAATATACAATAGAAATTACATTTAACATGAATAATATAATCTAAGGCCTTGTTCAAAAGGTCTTAAAATTTAGTAGCAACATTTACATTTGATTAAAACATTTTCTTTCAAAAATCACTACTTCAATTTATAAGCAGATAACAAATGCATTCACTACAAACTATTTTTATAACATCGTCTCTAATAAAAGTCTCAATTCAATAATGTTACTTTAGATTTATACAAAAGTGCATTCACAAAAATAACACTCTCTACTACCACCCCAACTATTAAGAATCCCAATTTACCTATTTGAACAAGGGTTTAATAACACTGTTTCAGTCCAACAAAATAATTTTGTGCCATAATGTCAAAACTTGTGATTCAAAAGACTTAGCAAAATATAGTATCACTAAGGAAACCTTTTGAACTGTCACTATGTACTTTTCAGTTTTGATACTGCTTTACTTTTCTTAAAAAGCACATGTACTTTTTAGTCTCCTGGGTTGCCAACTTACAACGAATTCTATTTTAAAAACAATCTACAACAACACAGTGATTCTGAGTTTCTGCATTTGAGTTTTCACATATAAAAGAATCACTACCTATAAAGACAAACCTGAATATGTGTGTATATATAGGACTGAAAAAGAAACAAGGAAAAAAGAAAAGGTGGTGGGGTTATTATTATCAGGTATTTTACTCCTTGTTTGCTAATTGTCTACTGGGAAGATAAATGAGCAAAGGCTATTTCATCTACAAGTCCAAAACGGCTGAGAATATTTTTAATAACACTAATCTTACCCAGAAAGTGACTTTTACATGTAACTACACAGGTTTAATGAGAAAAAGAATTAAGAGAATTATAATTTTTTTCTTGAACTTTTAATACAAATACTTTGAAAACACACACAAAAGTTGACAGAATAGAAATAATAAACCTAATGACCAAGCTCTAACAAATATCATTCTATGGAAATTTTTCCCTTTAATTGCCCCCAAACATTCATTTTCCTTAGTATCAGAAGAAATAGCAACATGTTATGCCGAAAAAGGTGTTTTCTTGGTGTTATGCCGAAAAAGGCATCAAAATAAGGTAAGTATGCCCCTAAAAAATACCTGGGTTGGCGATATCTGTTTAAATAAATGACCACCAGGAGGAGCTCACCTGTGTGCCATGAAAAATCATTCAGAGGCATTTGAAGCAAGGGAAAGGGAAAGTGTAATTAATCACAAAATCACAAGAAAATCCAAATACTAGTGTCTACAGTTTTGTGACTCTTGGGTATTGGAGGAGATTTTAAAAACCTATCAATTTATCTCATCTAATACACAAGACTCACAAAACTGTGGAAACTAGTACTTGGAGTTTCTTGCCAATCTTGGAGCTATTAAAATAAGCTGTATTCTACAGCTTCTGAAAGTTCAGCCTTCAAAACAATTTCCTTACAAATAAAATTTATTTTTCCAAATCATCATATGCTTAGGATTCTTTAAGGTCATAAGCTAGCAACAAAAGCTGGGATCTACCAAGAGACTGTTTTATGACATACCTAACTCCTCAAAGTATACATCTTTTCATGACCTATTTCACAGACTGACTTCTAATTTTGATGTATATAAAAATATTTGTGGGGGGCGCAGTAGGTTAAGGCCCTGGCCTGAAGTGCCGGCATTCCATATGGGTGCCAGTTCTGGTCCCTGCTGCTCCACGTCCTGTCCAGCTCTCTGCTATGGCCCAGGAAAGCAATGGAGGATGGCCCAAGTCCTTAGGCCCCTGCACCACGTGGGAGACCCGGAAGAGGCTCCTGGCTTCAGATCAGCACAGTTCCAGCCATTGCAGCCATCTGGGGAGTGAACCAGCGGATGGAAGACCTCTCTCTGTGTGTCTCTACCTCTCTAACTTTCAAAAAAATAAAATAAATCTTTAAAAAAAAAATTGGGGGGGGGGGGGGCGTTGTGGCATAGCAGGTAAAGCTGCTTCCTGAAGTGCTAGCATTCCATGTGGTCACCAGTTCAAGTCCCGGATGCTCCACTTCTGATCCAGCACTCTGTTGTGGTTGTGACCTGGGAAAACAGTGGAAGATGGTCCCAAGTATTGGGCCCCTGCACCCATGTGGGAAACCTGGAAGAAGCTCCTGGCTTCAGATCGGCTCAGCTCCAGCCCTTGTGGCCATCTGGGGAGTGAACCAGCAGATAGGAGACCTATCTCTCTCTCTCTCTCTCTCTCTCTCTCTCTCTCTCTCTCTGTAATTCTGCCTTTCAAATAAATAAGTCTTAAATACCTTTTTGAAAACTTTAGGAAAAGTTAAATACATAAGTAATTATAAAAGGCTTTTTTCCTCATTTTTTCCAAAAATTTATATATCTTTTTGGAACTGGATCAAAGAGAAAAACAGGTGGAGACAGAACTGTTACACAATTCCAAGAGCTACCAATAACACTGTACTCTAGATCTGCATTCTAGGGGGCACTATTCACATAGTAAATGAATGGAGCCAGCCAGAGTGGTGACAATTCAATGGAAATGTGGAGAGAAAATACAACTTACTATAAGCTTCCATTAGTGAACCTGACAGGTGAAAAAGACCTCTGTAAATAAATTAGTAGATCTTGCGTGACACTGAAAGGGTTCAATTCTTCTTAGAAAAGGAAGATTTATAGGGAAATCTATTCAGGGTATGGCAATTGATAAGCAACCTTCACCAAGTAACTAGTGTTGGTCACACTTTCCCCCAACTTTTAGCTTTTGATATTAGTTCATATCCTCTCAAACAAATCAATTTAATCTCCAAAAAGCTGTAAACTGTACACAAATTCTCTGATAATGGGAAGTTCCGTGTTTTACCTAATTTTTTTTCTGACATTACAAGCAAAACGTCTAACTTGCTAATCGAAACAAAAGGTGTTTTTGTTCCTAGACCATTTGAAAGAAGCAAATGGATGAAGAAACAGATGAGAACTAACTGTACAGAAAATACTGACCAAGAACAATTTTAAGTCAGAAAGAGAAAGAAAATTATTTACTCGATAAAACAAGACAAAATAAAAAAGTATATAAAACTTGCCAAAATGTTCCTACTTAGTAGTCATTAAAATGTTGGCTTAAACCTTCTGCTAACCAACCACAGGAAAGACTTACATTGGTAATATAGGGTTCAATAGCTTGAGCAGTTCTCTTCAGTAAAGCCTTTGCCAAATCATACGCTTGCTTGTTTAAATTCTGAAAAAACAAACAATATATTTATATTACATATATCTTAACTATGAAAAGTAAAGCATTATCTGTAATCAAAAGGCTTCAGTTAAGTAAATGAACGAGACTTCTCTTTCCTTATGACTAAAAGGAACATGTGACCCCTTCCCCTTCAAAGCAAAGATAATTAACTCTCTTCATGTCTCATTCATAACATTACATAAATCACATGGAAATGGTTAATGTTTATTAGATAAAAGGAGGAGGAGCTGGTGCCATGGTACAGTAGGTTAATCTTCCACCTGCAATGCCGGCATCTCATATGGGTGCTGGTTCTACTCCCAGTTGCTCCTCTTCCAATCCAGCTCTCTACTGTGGCCTGGGAAAGCAGTGGAAGATGGCTCAAGTCCTTGGGCCCCTACACCCACATGGGAGACCAGGAAGAAGCACCTTGCTCCTGGCTTAGGATCGGCGCAGCTCTGACCATTGCAGCCATTGGGGAGGGAACCATTGGAAGGAAGACCTTTCTCTCTGTCGCTTCCTCTCTGTCTGTAACTCTACCTCTCAAACAAATAAATAAAATCTTTGGGACATGCTCAATCTGACTTGCCCCAAACGGTAGAGTTAGAAATGCACCAGGGGATTCCAATTCAATCCCATCAAGGTGGCATGTACCTATGCCATCTCACTGGTCAAAGTGATCAATTTCAGTTCACAATCACACTGATAGGTCTAAGAGTCAAAGAGATCACATGAACAAATTAGTGTCTGCTAATACTATCTGATAGAATTAAGAAGGAGAGAACGATCCAACATGGGAAGCCAGATACACAGCAGACTCATAGAATGGCAGATGTCCTAAACAGCACTCTGGCCTCCGAATTAGCCCTTAAGGCATTCGGATCTGGCTGAAGAGCCCATGAGAGTATTTTAGGCATGGAAAGCCAAGACACTCTGGAAAAAAAAAAAAAACACCACCTAAGTGAAAGATCTCTGCGAGTGAGATCCCAGTGGAAAGAACGGGCCATCAAAGGAGGAGGTACCTTTCTCTGAAGGGAGGAAAGAACTTCCACTTTGACTATGACCTCGTTTAAATAAGATCAGAGTCAGCGAACTCAAAATGCTTCCATAGCCTTGGCAACTCATGACAAGAGCCTAGGGGGATTACTGACACCATAAACAAGAATGTCAATTTGTTAATTCAACAACAGGAGTCACTGTGCACTTACTCCTCATGTAGGATCTCTGTCCTTAATGTATTGTTGTACAATGTAAATTAATGCTATAACTAGTACTCAAACAGTATTTTACACTTTGTGTTTCGGTGTGGGTGCAAACTGTTGAAATCTTTACTTAATTTATACTAAATTGATCTTCTGTATATAAAGATAATTGAAAATGAATCTTGATGCGAATGGAATGGGAGAGGGAGTGGGAGATGGGAGGGTTGCAGGTGGGAGGGAGTTTATGGGGGGAATAAAACCATTGTAATCCATAATCTGTACTTTGAAAATTTATATTTATTAAATAAACAAACAAGAATGTGGATGTTGTTTGTAATGATATCCCCATTTAAGAAAAAAGGGGGGGAGCTACTTAAGTCATTCTAAATCTCATTAAAAAGTCAAATCAGTTCAGCTGAGTAGAAATACAAGCTATTCTATTTCATGTCCAGAAATATCAAATCATCATAGGAAGATGAACTGGATTCCAGTGTGGTTAGCAACAGGAGACCCTTGGAGACCCCCCCAAGAAAGACAAAGAATTTGAGGACGCCTATGGGAAAGCAGATTTACTCAAGGACATCTCAGAACAATGGCTTAGGTCAAAGAACAAAAAGAGACACAAGAAAAAGGTGTCTTTTTTTTTTTTTTTTTAAAGATTTATTTTGTTTATCTGAAAGGCAGAGTTACAGAGAGAGATCTTCCATCTGCTGGTTCACTCCCTAAATGGCCGCAACAGTCAGGGATGGGCCAGACTGAAGCCAGGAGCCAGGAGCTTCTTCCAGGTCTCCCACATGAGTATAGAGACCCAAGTAGTTGGGACATCTTCCGCTGCTTTCCCAGGCACATTAGAAGAGAGCTAGATTGTAAGGGGAGCACCTGGGACTGATCCAGTGCCCATATGGGATGCCACCATTGCAGTGGGGGCTTTATCCACTATGCCACAATGCTGCCCCCCCCCCAAAATCTTAAGAAAGTATATTTCTAAGTGACTCTGATGATCATGGATGGAACCCGAAATCTAAAATGGAATCACTACTCTGGTTTAACCATATTCCAGGGAACAAGAAAACTATATATTCTTTTATTTTTAAGAGTTATATACATATCCTGGCCGGCACCGCAGCACACTTGGCTAATCGTCCACCTGTGGCGCCGGCACCCCGAGTTCTAGTCCCAGTTGATCCTTTTCCAGTCCAGCTCTCTGCTGTGGCCCGGGAAGGCAGTAGAGGATGGCCCAAGTGCTTGGGCCCTGCACCCGGCATGGGAGACCAGGAGGACGCACGTGGCTCCTGGCTTCGGATAGGCGCAGCCCAACAGCCGTAGCGGCCATTTGGGGGGTGAACCAACATAAAAGGAAGACCTTTCTCTCTCTCTCTCTCTCTGTCTAGCTCTGCCTGTCAAAAAAAAAAAAAAAAAAGAGGTATATACATATCCTTAAACTCACATTCTTAATATTTTTAGATTCACTAGCCTTGAAGCTTATGTATTATTTCACTCATTTGTAACTGCTGTTTGACACTTTACTATACAAAATGCTACAATTACTTTACTCATTCTCCTCTTAATAGACATTAAATTATATATTTCTTGAACAAGACCCTTGGGGTTGGGGGGAGGCAAGAATTGTGGCACAATAGGTTAAGCCAATGCCTGCAATGCCTGCATCCCATATGAGCACCAGGTAGAGTCCCAGCTGCTCCACTTCTGATCCAGCTCTCTGCTAATTCACCTGGGAAACCAGGGGAAGTTGGTACAAGTGCTTGTGGCCATGCTTTCTACACAGGAGACCCAAATGGAGGTACTGGCTCTTGGCTTTGGCCTGCCCCAGTCCTGGCAGTTGCAGCCATTTGGGAAATGGATTACCAATCTCTCTCTCTCTCTGGAACTTCTGGAACACTGCTTTTAAAATAAATCTTCTCTCCCCCCCCCCCCACAGGTAGAGTTATAGACAGTGAGAGAGAGAGACAGAGAGAAAGGTCTTCCCTCCGTTGGTTCACTCCCCAAATGGCTGCTACGGCTGGCGCTGCGCCAATCCGAAGTCAGGAGCCAGGTGCTTCTTCCTGGTCTCTCATGTGGGTGCAGGGGCCCAAGCACTTGAGCAATCCTCCACTGCCCTCCCAGGCCACAGCAGAGAGCTGGACTGGAAGAGGAGCAACCGGGACTAGAACCTGGCGCCCATATGGGATGCCGGCACCACAGGCGGAGGATTAGCCAAGTGAGCCATGGCACCAGCCCCCAAAATAAATCTCTAAAACAAAACAAAACAAAACAAAAAAAAACTCCAAATTACACATGAGGAATAATTTGTTTGTAAATTCTACTCTGCCATTCTTTTTCAAGGTTTAATTATTTATTTATTTGCTTGAAAGGCAGAGTTACAGAGAGGGAGAGACAAGAGATAGAAAGAGATCACCCATCCACTGATTAACTCCCAAAAGGCTGCAACAAATTGGACTTGGCCAGGAGCCTGGAACTCCATCTAGGTCTGCTACACGGGTGGCAGGGGTCCAAGTACTTGTGCCATGATTTGCTGCCTTCCCATGCACTTTAGCAGGAAGCTGGATGGGAAACAGGATGCTGACACTGCAGGCAGCAGTGTAATCGGCTATGCCGCAATGCTAGCCATATATCTCGGTCATTTTTCAAGGAGTTATTTTGTCTTGCTCTTATTTGTAGAATTTCTGTATAAATTCTATGGACTTAACCTCTGTCAGTTACACATGTAACACATCTTAGTCTATATTTATCTTTTCACAATGTTTACGGTATCTTAAAGCATACAAAAGTCTCAATTTAAATGTAGTCAAATATACTAATCTTTTCTATTATGGCTATACTATACTCTATCTTTCTTAAGAAAATCATTTCAATACTGAGGCTGTAAGGATTTTTTTCTATTTTCAAATAAAATGTTACAGATTTGCCTTTCATACTTAGATCTTTATTTCACCTGTAATTTGCTTTTATATGTTATGAAATAAGAACTTATTTTGCATATGGGTAGTCTACTGCCCCCAAACAATCCATTATCCCCTCTAATGACCCACACTCTCACCTGCTATATAACCATGCAACATTTATAAATTCTCCATTACTTCCCCATGTCCCTTTCTACATTAGTGCTGATTACAGACATATAAAGAAACAGATGAAAATAAATTTTTAGCACCAGTTCCCCACTTATTCTTCGAAACTGCTTGCTATTATTAGCCATTTAATCCTCCATGTGACAGTTTACTACACAATTTGCTACATTCTGATAAGATTATCAATTAAAGTGCAGAAAATTGACACCATTATGATACCAAGTCTCTCATTTCATAAACAATTCTCTCAACATATTAAGTCTTCTATTATGCTTTTCAGACAACAATGATTTTTCACATAATGGTCACCCACACTTCAGTTAAATTTCTAAATATTTTATATCTCTAGTAAAGATAATAATGAAAATTATTTGAAATTGTGCTAACAAATTTACTTTGTTTTGTATTCTCTGTATATCTACAATTTTAGCTTTGTTTCCTCCTTCTAATCCTTTTATATTTTTTGTCTTGTTTTATTCTACTAACATCTTTAGTATACTGCTAACTAGAAATACTGAACTTGTCTTTTTCCTGAGTAGAAGCAACAATATTACAATTTACCTAACTGCAAAGGAATGCTTCAACATTACATCACTAAGTGTTATATCATACATTATCCTGGTTTAAGTTTCTTTCCCTTTCAAACTTAATGAGGCAGGCATTTGGCACACTGGTAAAGATGTTGCTTAGGACGACTGCATCCTATATACAGAGTACCTGGGTTCAACTCCTAGCTCCCATCCTGATTCCAGCCTCCTACTACTTCATGTCACCCTCAGTTGCAACAAATGATGTCATTTGTAATTAGGTCTCTAATTACAAGAAGAGAACAGATCTTCCCCTGGCTCCTGGCTTTGGCCTGGCCCAGCACAAAGCCCCAAATGTGTCAGGCACTTGCGAAGTGAAGCAATGGATGGGAGATCTCTGAACTTGTCTGGCTGTCTGTCTCCTCCTCTCTCTGCCTTTCAATAAATAAAAGAAAAAATTGAGGAAGAATCAAACAATTTGCTAACAGCTTCCCATCATGACTTATGCTAAAATGTAATCTAAGTATTTCTGTTAAAAGATTTTGTGCCCTGTTCATCAAATGTCTTATCCTATCAATGACATTTTATAATATTAATCCATCCTTTATATTCCTAAAACAAAACCAATTTAGTCATTATCAAAATTACTTTTATACCATTCTGGAAGTAGTCAATGATTATTTCTTATTGGTATTATTTAACTATATTCATAAATTAAATTAACCTAGACTCTCTTTTCTTACTTAGTTCATGTTTTTTCTAGAAATATAATAATTGGGAGCCGGCACTGTGGCCTACTGGGTAAAGCTGCTGCCTGCATTGCCTGCATCCTATATGGGCATCGATTAATACCCCAGCTGCCCCATTTCTGATCCAGCTCTCTGCTATGGCACAGGAAAACAGCAGAAGATGGCCCAAGTCCTGGGGCCCCTGCACCCACATGGGAGACCAGGAAGAAGCTCCTGGCTCCAGATTGGCACAACTTTTGCCATTATGGCCAAATGGGGAGTGAACCAGCAGAGAAAGATCGATTGATCGATCGATCTCTCTCTCTGTCCCTATAACTCGGCCTTTCAAATAAATAAATAAATCTTTTTAAAAAATACCATAATCTGTTCATAAAATGAATTGTAGAGTACCTCTCCTTCTAAAATCTGAAAGCCTGCTGAAGATTAGGACTATCTGCCACTTCAGTAATTTAAAAAAAAAAAAAAAAAAAAGCCCACTTTTGATGTCTTTAGATCTTTTTTCGTTGTTGTGCTGATTTCTGATGCTGGTGTCACGTTCTGTTTTCTTTTCTTTTTTAATTAATTTATTTATTTGAAAGGCAGAGTTACAGAGAGGCAGAGGCAGAGGCAGAGAGAGAGAGAGAGAGAGGTCTTCCATCTGCTGGTTCACTCCCCAAATGGCCACAACTAATGGAGCTGGGCTGATCCAAAGCCTGGAGCCAGGAGCCTCTTCCAGGTCTCTCACGTGGGCACAGGGGCCCAAGAACTTGTGCCATCTTCCACTGCTTTCCCAGGCCACAGCAGAAAGTTGGATCAGAAGTAGAGTATCCAGGACTTGAACCAGCACCCATATGGGATGCCGGCACTGCAAGGCAGTGGCTTTACCTGCTACGCCACAGCGCTGGCCCTGGGTTCTACTTTCTATGCAGAGTCATAAAACCCAATGAACTTTACTAGCCACAGAATATTTTAATTTTTCACTTTTGAGACAAATCTGGCAAGCTATTTCACCTAATTTCAAATATGTGAACAGAAAATATTGTTCATGGAATTGTCTTTATTTTTTTCATGTCTGTTGTTCCTCTTTCATTCTAAGCTTACTGAAACCAACTCCTCCCTCCCCCTTTTTTAAGATTTATTTATTTAATGGCCGGCGCTGCGGCTCACTAGGCTAATCCTCTGCCTTGCGGCACCAGCACACCGGGTTCTAGTCCCGGTTGGGGCACCGGATTCTGTCCCAGTTGCCCCTCTTCCAGGCCAGCCCTCTGCTGTGGCCAGGGAGTGCAATGGAGGATGGCCCAAGTGCTTGGGCCCTGCACCCCATGGGAGACCAGGAGAAGTACCTGGCTCCTGCCATCGGATCAGCACGGTGCGCCGGCCGCGGCGGCCATTGGAGGGTGAACCAACGGCAAAGGAAGACCTTTCTCTCTGTCTGTCTCTCTCACTGTCCACTCTGCCTGTCAAAAAATAAAAATAAAAAAATAAAAAATAAAAAAAAGATTTATTTATTTGAAGTTTCAGAGCCACAGAGAGAAGTATCTTCTATCCGCTAGTTCATTCCCCAAGATGATCTCAAACAGCCAGTGCAGAGCCAAGCCAAAGTCAAGAGCCACTCCAACTCCCTTTTTTGATTCAATATGCCAACCGTTTACTTCTTAAATACACTTTTCAAATGATCAACTTTGGGTTTTGAGGGAATGTCACTATATATTATAGTTCATTAATTCTGATCTTCAATTTTTTTATATTTTGTTTATACTAATACTGTATAAAACATATATACTGTATAAAAACATTCTTGAATCAGGCAATTATATTTAGAAACATAATTTAAACTCAGAAATTTTAATATGTATCATTTTAACTATTATTAAATAATTGCCATTATGATTTACTGCTTTATCATTTGATGATTTACTCTTTGGCTTATAGTTTTCTATTCTAAGTCCTCAATATTCCTAACTCTTAGCTTAAAAATCTCTGGAAAACATGTTAACTTTCCCCAATAATTGGTAATTTGTTTCCTCTCCTTCATAATTTTTTTCAATTTAGCTTTATACATTATTTATTTTGAGTTTATCTGCATACAAGTTTAAATACCTTCCTGAGAAGTTAACTTTTTATTAATTTGTAAAGGCCTCCTTTATTCAGTAAAAACTAATATGTCTGATAATATAAACTACCTCAGTTTTCTTCTGGTTTATATTTGACTAGAAAGATTTTTTCATCCTTTTACATTCAATCATCTTGAGGTCATATTTTAGTTCTATTTCTTATTAGTGAGAACCTGCTGGATCACTGCTGGATCAATCTGACAACACATCTATTCTGGTAAAGTTAGGCTATTTATATTTATTGTAATTCTCCCTTTCCTTAAAAATTCTTAAAATTTTAACATGAATAAGTCAGTTAAAGTTCAGAGTTGATCAACAGATCTACATAATCAATCATGATCATCACCAGAATCCTATCACTCATTTTTAAATCCATTACACTACTCAATCTTACACAGTATTTCTTGAATAGGATAAATTTTAATACTTTTTAAATTAATCTGTTATTGCTGTTTTTGTTTCATATCTCAGTCTTTATTTATAGAGCATGTTTTGCTCACCATAATTCCTGTATCTCACCTCTTCCAAATTTAATTTTGTTCAGCCTAATGTACCCACACAGTAATTCTTTCAGGAACAACTTATTAATGTGTAAATATGTAACAACTTCATTTAACTCAAAATGGATATACAACCATTGACAGACAATTATTCCTCAGATCTATCTCCTAACGCGCCAAATAATTCTTATATATAATTCAACCAAGGTTTAAATTTCAGGGCCAGTGTCATGGCACAGCGGGTAAAGCTACGACCTGAAAAACCACCATCCCTTAAGGGTGCCAGTTCAAGTCCCAGCTATGAGCTGCTCCTCTTTCAACCAGTTCCCTGCTAATGGCTTGGGAAAAGCAGTGGACATGGCCCAAGTTCTTGGACTCTTGCCACCCATGTGGGAGATCCAGATGAGGCTCCTGGCTTCAGCCAGGCTCAGCACTGACAGCTGCATCCACCTGGGGAGCTAACTAAGGGATTTAAGACTTCTTTCTCTCAGCTTCTCCTCTCTCTCTCTCAAATTCTGACTTTCAAATAAATAACTCTTTAAGAAATACATATTTACATTTCAATGATCTTTTCTCACTTCCAGCAAGTTTTTCCATAACATTTCTTAAAGATTTATTTACTTACTTATTTGAAAGCAGAACAACAGAGAGAGGAAGACAGAGAATAAGATCTTCCATCTGGTGGTTTACTCCCCAAATTGCTGCAACAGCCTAGACACAGCCAACCTGAAAGCCAGGAGGCCATTTAGGATCTTCCACATGGGTGGCAGGGGCCCAAGAACTTGGGTTCACATCTGCTGCTTTCCCAGGCACACTAGCAGGAGGCTAGATCAGAAGTAGACTGGGGGGGGGGGGGGGGGGGGACACTCACCACCTCACTATGGGATGCTAACTAGTATCATAAGTAGTTTAAGCCATTGCACACAATGGCCCCCATCTTCTTTCTTATGTGAAACTATTGTTTTTAACTCTAATTTTTACAAACTTAATCCCTGTAAGCATATTTTATCATTAATCCTATTAAAGTTTTAATCATTTCTTTAACTTAGAATGTGTTATTCACTACCATAAAGATTCACAAAGCCACACAGAGCTAAAATTATGCAAAATAAAAAAAACAGCCTTGGGAAATTTCCAGGCTAAGCTAAATAGAATAAGCTCAGAAACAAAGTATAAGTAGCTGGTAGAAGATTCCCACTCCTGTAACTAAGACAAGGAATTAAGATCCTAGGATTCTAGTGTTCAGAGTGCTTATAGACCCTCTGCTCTGCTATAGCATGACCAAGGAGAAAATGTACATCCAGGAAGCACTTATTTATTTTCCCCAACAAAGCCTTTTTTTCTTTACAAGAGACTGGACAAGTCAGGCCTGTAGTTAGTTATTGGCAGTTTACATCTCTGGTAGTTAACTGCTGAGTGCACAGACAAGCTGAGTATCTTTTTTAGAATATGTGCGTCCAGGAGAGCTTGTCTCACAGTGAGAGCTAAGCCAGGATACAAGTCAGGTACAGCCTCTTCAGGGGCATAGGACTTCCTCTTGGAATCTCATCCTTCCTCCCTAGAATACTTTGTGGTTTATTTCCTGACCCCACTGAGCACATAGGCCAGGTACCCTTGCTAACTGGTCCTAAAGAAGCTTTTAGCTGGGCCCCAGGCCAGTTTTTACAGTTTAATAAAAGGGCAACAAGAATCTTAACTAGATGGAATAACCAAGGGACCAGCACTGTGGCACAGTGGGAGAGGGAAGGGTTGTGGGTGGGAGGGAAGTTATGGGGGGAAAAAAGCCATTGTAATCCATAAGCTGTACTTTGGAAATTTTTTATTTATTAAATAAAAGTTAAAAAAACAAAACTAGAAATAGACTTGCCATATGATCCAGCAATCCCACTACTGGGTATATAACCAAAACACTAGAACACAATGTATAAACGATATACCTGAACCATGTTTATAACAGCACTGTTCTCAATAGCCAAAATTTGGAATCAATCAAGGTATCCGTCATCAGATGAATGGATAAAGAAATGTGGCCTATATACCCAATGGAATATTATTCAACTATTAAAAAAAAATAATGAAAGTCTACCATTTGTAGCAAAATGGACACAACTGGAGGACATTATGTTGAGTAAAATAAGCCAGACTTAGACGAATACTGCATGTTCTCTTTTATATGTGGGAGCTGAACTTTAAAAAAAAGAAATGTCTGTGTGAATCAACAATACTGCAAATGTAGTTTTGTAACACTTTTATAATTTTGTCAAACCAATGGTTAAAAATGTTGTACTACTATACTTTTAATTATCTGTGATTACTTTAAAATTCACTGTATATGAATGAAGAGATCATTTATTCAATTATTATTTATAGCTGTTTTCTGTATTCCCACTAAACTAGAGTCTTTATGCTTTTTTACTTATTAAACTTTCTATTCAGTAAAGTAAAAAAAAATCAGTATTCTCCAAAATTAAAGTTAAAACAGGGTAAATTATATTTAGAACTTAAGCATTAATTCTGGACTTTGATATTAATGGGCTTCAAAAGCGTTATATATTGCTCTTACCTTATGGGCAGGTACCAAATTTACTAAAACTGTATCCAAAAGCTCCTGAGATACTGTATCACCTTCACAAATTATAGAGCTCATGAGATCTACCATGTGCATATGAACTTTTTGATTATGGCCATTGCTGAAATTCAAACAGATGTATAAAGCATAAAACAGATATATGTACAGATTTTAATCATAATATAATTATGATACCAACACATTTTATAAAAATGATACTAAAATATTAAATAAAACACTATTCATTTAAACCTTCCCTCTCTCAAATTCTACATTATCCAAAATATATTTTTAAATTACATTTCTTAGATTTCTTCCCCCAATCTTGACCAGCCTTGCAATCAAAATGATTAAATCAAACAGTTTCAGTTTTGCCTTGGATTCAGAAAGTCAATTTGCTTTTAAGTTAATTCTAGTCTTTACAGTGTAAAACTGCTTACACTTGATTTATTTTAAAAACATCTATAAAAGTAAACTTAAATGAACTCTTACATTACAACTCTTAGCCCTCTAATATTCTTCATAACATAGTTCATGCAGATTCACCTCTCAGAAATTCTTTACTTTTACAGTTCAAAAACATTATGTACATGGTAAAATAAACTTACTTTATCACTGAAAATAACGTTCTATATAGCTGGGTGAAAATCTCATTGCTATCTTCTAATTCAAAGCATATGTTATATGACTTGACCCAAGCAATGTTCTAAAATAGGAAATAAAAAAAGGTGAAAAGTAAATGCTTCAATTGACAAAAATATACAAGAACACACAATTTTAAAATGTCACTTTAAGATATACTGCTTACCTCAAGTAAATAAAAATACCTATTGAACTGTGGGCTCTTTGTATCCTCTAGCCCCTTCAACTGCCTTGTTATAAACATGAATATATCCTTTAAAAAAACAAAAAAGTATGGTTTAGATTATGAATGCTACAAGAAAATATCCACTAAAATAAAACTAGTTCAGATCTTTTGTGTGCCTACACACAAACACACACACACAGCATGATAAATTATAAATAACCAAGAAATATTGTAGTTGGCTGAAATTTTTTAATTTTTTATTATCCTTTATAGAGAAATAGTGTATCATTCACCATGATCTCAATGTAGAGAAAGAAAAACTTCAACTCACAGGAAGTAAGACAAATAGACCATGAAAATTTAGTTAACTATTATTAATGCCATTATTAGAATTAAAAATACTGTAATACTGAAAGATGATCAGGTTTGTTAGAAAGGCATAATATGTAAAAATCAGATAGCAAGAATACAGTTTAGGAAGCTTCAATTTCCAAACTAAAATTGCCAAATGACAAGAAAATAGATTCCACACACAAAGAAGCTGAGAAATTTAGAACGTAATTAGAAGTCACCTAGTCAAGCACTCTAATTAATCATTGTATCACCTGCTTTTCGTTTACTATTTGTCAGTCTATTTTTACCATCCCTTAAACCAATTAAGTATCTCAAAATCAGAGGCCTACAATTAGAAATCAAACTATACACCTGGAAACAAAACTACCTGGATCAGCTCACATTATCTACTTTAAATCTCTAATCTTACAATTCAATCCCACTTTTAATGAAAAATATTCCTTCTTCAATCAAAATATAAAACACAAGCATACCTAAACCAGTTCAGACACTCTGTACTTCAATTTTGACAGACTTAATCAACTATACTGATTTCCTCACCCCAATTATCAAGAAGCAACTTTTCCCCTACTACTGTAATCCCACTGATACACAATTAATATCAATATTTGTTGAATGAAATAAATTGCCATTTTTTCACTGTTGAGTAACCTTCTTTCTACACACACACAAAATAATCCAGTTTCTACAACTATCTTTTACAGTTTTTTTAATTTCTGACTGACTTGCCTTACCATCATTCCAAAACATTTGAAGAGTTCATGCCTTCTACTAGCAATTTTCTAAACAGATTAATCATGCTATTCCCTTTTATTTCCAATCTTCTAGAGACGATGCTTTCATGGGGCCCAAGAGGCACAGTTAGGGTTAGGGTTAGGGTTACACCAGCATCGCATACAGGAGTGCTGTATCAAGTCCCAGCTACTCCACTTCTGATCTAGCATCCTCCTAATGTGCCTGGGCAAACAGCAAGATGGCCTAAGTACTTCACTTCAGTCCCTGCCACCCAAGAGTGAGACTGCGGTGCAGTTCCTACATCCTGGAATCAGTCTGGCCCAGACACACCCAGCTGTTGCAGTCATTTGGGTGGCTGATCCAATATGGAAGAACGATTGATTCTCTCTCTCTCTCTCTCTGCCTGTCAAATAAATAAACCTTTGCAAAAATGGTAATAATGACCATGGTGTTCAGTATGGATTTTTCAAAGGGAAAAGGAACGGGGGCAGTGTGGTGCAGCAGGTTAAGCTGCCACTTGTGACACCAGGATTCCATATTAGAAAGCCAGTTTGATTCCCAGCTGCTCCTCTTCCCATCCAGCTTTCTGCTAATGCACTTGGGAAGGACACTGGACAATGGCCTAGGTACATAAGTTCCAGGCCCATGGCTTCAGCCTGGTGGAAACCCAGGTGTAGCCATTTGGGGAGTGAGCCAGTGGATACTAGATCTCTTTATCTATCTCCCTGTCACTCTGCCTTTCAAATAAAAAATAAATCTAAAACGTGGGAAGAGGAAGAATTGCTCCCAAATGACATTAAAAGAAACAGAGTTAGCTGGCACCGCAGCTCACTAGGCTAATCCTCCGCCTTGCGGTGCCGGCACACCGGGTTCTAGTACTGGTCGGGGCGCCGGATTCTGTCCCAGTTGCCCCTCTTCCAGGCCAGCTCTCTGCTGTGGCCAGGGAGTGCAGTGGAGGATGACCCAAGCACTTGGGCCCTGCACCCCATGGGAGACCAGGAAAAGCACCTGGCTCCTGCCATCAGATCAGCGCGGTGCTCCGGCCACAGCGCGCCAGCCGCGGCGGCCATTGGAGGGTGAACCAACGGCAAAAGGAAGACCTTTCTCTCTCTCACTGTACACTCTGCCTGTCAAAAAAATTTTTAAAAACTTTTAAAAAATTAAAAAAAAAAAAACAGTTAATGATGACATAATATAAATAGTATATGCTATATTAAGTTATTATCCTAAAAATCAGAAATTGTTCTCAAAACTTCTAAAAAAAACTGATTCACAAAAGATTGCTAAAGCTAACAAAGAATCCAAAGAAATTATCTAAATAAGTTAACTCTCATTTTAGATAGACACATAAATCAACTTCAGTCAACCTTGGCAGTTCTTTAAGTCAATACTTGCCTTTAGTTTATCAGGGGATGTGTAAGGAGCTTCTGGAGCATAAATTCTGAAAATATCTGCAAGGCAGCAGGCTACCAGTAAACGAACATCTTTATCAGGGTGCTTGAGGAAAAAATCTGAAGCAAGATGTAAAGCTAGGTTTAGATAAAGCTCCTTTTCTTCTTCAGAGTCCTGGTCCATATCCATGAAAGTTTTCACAACCATCTATACAAAAAATAAAATAAAATAATTAAATAGTGAAATTTTTCACATAAAGACACAGTCACTTAGAGAAGATGTTTAGCCTAGCAATTAAAAGGCCCACATTCCACACTGGAGTTCCTGGGCTGAATTCCCAGGCCAGCTCATGACTCTAGCTTCCTACTAATGCAGATTCTGGGAGCAGAGGTGATGGCTCAAGTAACAGGTTCCCTCATGGGAGACATGAATTGCATTCCCAGCTTTTAGCAACAACCCTCTCCCAGGCCTGCACATCATGGGCATTTGGGGAATGAATCAATAGATGAGATGGGACTCACGATCTTCTTCTCTTCTCATATAGATTTTTTAAAAATTTCAAGTACAGGCATTTGAAATATAGGCCATATTTTTTTTAAAGATTTATTTATTTATTTGAAAGGCAGACCTACAGAGAGGCAGAGGCAGAGAGAGACAGAAAGGTCTTCCATCCACTGGTTCACTCCCTAGATGGCCACAATGGCAGGAGCTGAGCCGACCCAAAGCCAAGAACCAGGAGCTTCTTCTGAGTCTCCCATGTGGGTGCAGGGACCTAAGGACTCTGGCCATCTTCAACTGCTTTCCCATGCCAATAGAGAGAATTGGAGCAGCCAGGATTCAAACTGCACCCATATGGGACACCAGCACAGCAGGCAGTGCTATGTCACAGCACCAGCCCCAAATACAGGCCATATTAATTGCAAAGGTTAACTTCAAATAAATATATTTTCATTTTTTCCACACAAGATCCTGCTAAAACCACCATATAAACTTTTCTATAAAAGACTAAAACATATGGGGCCAGTGCCTTGGCATAGTAGGTTAATCCTCCATCTGGGGCACCAGCATCCCATATGGGCCCAGGTTCTAGTCCCGGCTGCTCCTCTTCCAATCCAGCTCTCTGCTATAGCTTGGGAAAGCAGTGGAAGATGGCCAAAGTCCTTGGGCCCCTGCACCCACATGGGAGACCAGGAAGAAGCTCCTGGCTTTGGACTGGCTAGCTCCAGCTGTTGTGGCCATTTGGGGAGTGAACCAAGAGAAGGAAGACCTTTCTCTCTGTTTCTCTCTCTCTCACTGTCTATAACTCTACCTCTCCTATAAATAAATTTAAAAACTTTAAAAAAGACTAAAATGTTTTTCATTTACTTGTATGTGCTAACCATAAGTTTAAAATTAGCCTTACACAGTGTTCATTAATGGAAGAATTCTAAGAAGTATTTTGTTGAAACTTCTGGTCTCGGTTGTACAACTGAAATAAAAGGAGTACATCCTTCTTTAAAAAAAGCATCAGCTTTTTAATAAATTCCTAATCTTTTTATTAGGAGATTTTGCATATTTAGCTAATAGAGAATATATACACAGATCCAAGAAAGATGTACCTTTCTCTCTGTCTCTCCCTCTCACTGTCTATAATTCTACTTGTTAAATTAAAAAATTTTTTTAAAAAGATTTATTTTATTTACTTTAAAAGGCAGAGTTATAAGAGGCAGGAGCAGAGGCATAGAGGGAGATCTTCCATCCACTGGCTCACTCCCTAAATGGCCACAACAGCCAAAGCTGAGCCAATTCTAAGCTAGGAGCCAGGACCTTCTTCCAGGTGTTCCACATGGGTGCAGGGGCCCAGGGACTTGGATCATCTTCTACTGCTTTCCCGTGTACATTAGCAGGGAGCTGAATTGGAAGTGGAGCAGCCAGGACTGGAACCCGCACCCACATGGGATGCCAGCACTGCAGGCAGCATCTTTAACCACTAGGCCACAGAGCTGGCCCCGAAAAGGTATAATTTCAAACTGTGAGGATCTTGCTCTAATTTTAGTATTAGTAGTTACAATGATGATCTCAGCATCCACTATTCCTACATAAAATGAGATTTAAAATTGCCTCACTTTATAGGAAAACAAACACAACTCTACTGGAAAAGTGACCATATAGCAACCACTAGGTGGTGCTGCAAATACTAAGCAGCAAGTAAGGCTGGTTATCAAGTACCAATGTCTATGCCTTGGTCTCATATTGCAAGGATTTTCACTTGCTGTGGAGTTAGATCTCTAAGTAATGAATGATTCCATTTTGTACTAAATTATAGTAACAACCGAGGAAAACATCCTCACAGAGCAACCCTCAAGTTTTATTATATCAAAGATGATCTCAGAACCAACAGTAGGCTAATCCCTCCAATTTGGCACTACCATTAGTGCCATTAGTGCCAAATTTGGGTATGATATCCAGAGCTATTCTGCTAATTCTTTAGTATTATTACTTTTTAAGATTTATGTTTTGGCCGGCGCCGCGGCTCAGTAGGCTAATCCTCCGCCTAGTGGCGCTGGTCCCCCAGGTTCTAGTCCCGGTCGGGGCGCTGGATTCTGTCCTGGATGCCCCTCTTCCAGTTCAGCTCTCTGCTGTGGCCCGGGAAGGCAGTGGAGGATGGCCCAACTGCTTGGGCCCTGCACCCGCATGGGAGACCAGGAGAAGCACCTGGCTCCTGGCTTCGAATCAGCGCGGTGCGCTGACAGCAGCGCGCTGGCAACAGCGGCCATTGGGGGTGAACCAACGGCAAAAGAAGACCTTTCTCTCTCTCTCTCTCTCTGTCCACTCTGCCTGTCAAAAAAAAAAAAAAAAAAAAAAGATTTATGTTTTGGAGCAGGTTGTCTGGCCTGGCAGGTAAGATGTCACTTTGAATGCCTATATCCCATGTTGAAGTGCCTGAGTTTGAATACCAGCTCTGCTGGCAATTTCAGGCTCCTGCTAGTGGATTCCATGAAGCAGCAGGGAATGGTTCAAGTACTTAGTTCCCTGTTCCCTGTCACCCACATGGGAATCCTGGACTGAGTTTTCTGTGCCCAGCTTTAGCCTAACCCAGCCCCAGCTATTTTTGAGTATTTGAGGAATGAACCAGTAGATTGGAGATCTTGTCTTTCTTTGCCTTTCAAATAAATAAAATAAATAATAAAATATATGTTTTGATGGCTCACATGTTTACGAAAAGACTTTACAAAGGGGAAAAAGCTAGTTGTACAAACTATTTCTTTCTCTAGAATCTCTTCACAAGAGTTGGAGATTAAATGTAGCTCTAATAAAATGGTACAAAAACATAAAAATTATATAAAGTTACCTTATACATCTTATACATTTAATTGTTAGTTTTTAAATTTTACACTGATACTTGCACATATCAAAAATTACTATCATCCCATAAAATCTTTTTCATATTTCTCTGGGAAGGAGTGCATAAAAAATAGCAGATGTGTAAATCAGGAAAACAAATCAGGAAAAAAATATATAAATTTACAGATTATTGCCAGGCGTAAATGTCTACAAAATAATGCAGCACACTTCAAATAATAAATGTGGGTATAGTAGATGCTGTTCCACCAAGACTAACAGTAAAGTTTCTCAGGGTCCAGGTAATTGGAATTCCCCATTACTGTCAGCAGCACAAATGGTATTTTAAACTCACTAATAATCCTTAGGAGTCCTCTGAAGATGTCTGAGAAACTACTATCTCTAAAAGACACAAAATGTTAATCATCTTATAAGTGTAGATTGTTTCTGCATTCAAGATCTATTTCCTAGCATACAGTAGAGATGTCATGTCATTCCTGCAATATAAATAAATCTAAGGAAATAAATGTATTAGCTTCTCTAATAACATTTCAATAGGCCAAAGAAATGTAAATACACAGAAAAGGAAGCATGTCATCAGGCAAGTTTGTGTCCCAGCTGTTCTATGTCAAATCCAGCTCCACGCTAATGGCCTAGGATAAGCAGTGGAGGATGACGTGGGTGCCTAGGTTCCTGCCACCCCTGTAGGAGACCCAGAAGGAGCTCCTGGTTTCAGCCTGGCCCATCATTGGCCATTGTGGCCATCTGGGGAGTGAAGCAGTGGATGGAAAACATCTCTCTCCCTCCCTCCAACTCTGACTTTCAAAATACATAAATCTTTAAAATACATATATATGCATATACATACCCTATATATACACATACCCTTTTTATCTTAACCAGATAAAACACACACACATAATGGTAAATTTAATCAAGTCTTATCCTTTGACTAAACATCTGATATCTAACATTTTAATACCTTATAAAGTACAAATGTATAATATTAACACTTTAAGAGGAATTATAGGGTATTTAACATCCTTTTCTCCTTATAAAAATAGACAATGTAGCAATATAAAATAGTTCATTTTAAGGATCCTGTGCCTTCAGTGATTAATTAAGGAAAATACTTCAGCCCCAGCATGCAGGAAAGTAATGATACGAAATAACATAAATGTCTAAGTAGATACAACCTGAAAGAGAAAAAAATGTTCAAAACTAAAGACCATCTAAACTTACTGATAAATCAGTTTAACATTCTCCTTGGCCACTATGCTTCTTCTATCATTTTAACTATCACATGGACTATCACTGTCCTGAGGAAAAGGTAAAACATTATTCAAATACAGAGACTTAAGCCATACAGTGACTGCTGCCATCTACAGGTGTTCACCATCAATCTCATTCATTGCTGCATGCTGTCAGAAGCAAAAGGAGAAGCTAACAGTCAAGCTCTTTAACCTACTATCAAAAAACTTACAAGTAAAATATAGCTTGAGTACTCAGTATGAGACCTAAAACTTACTTTCTCAGATTAAAACTATTATTTTTAGAAGATATAGGAGAAAAGAGACCAACGCTGTATAAACAAAAAGGAATGTAGAGTATATATGGTGGACTTTTCTTTATACCCAAGTATAAAAGGCCCTAGAAAAATCCAAGCTTCACCTTTCTAACTGCAAGAGCCAAGGAATCCCTACAGTTCTTTATCCATTCTAGCCTCTTCAATCCTTTATCTGCTGTTTTCTGCTTTGATTTGCTTTTCAACTTGCCCTAACAAGATACAGTCCTATGCGGTTTCCACAGGAGACTCATACTCTAAGCAGATATATATATATATATATATATATATATATATAAAAATACTCAATTATACTCACTTTTAACCGTCTCACCATCTCCTCTTTAGATATTTTGTCTGAGATTTCCTTGACACCAGGAGGATAAGTGATTTTTCCATCATTAGTCCTTGTCTTTGAATGAGCCATGGTGGAAATGTTTTTACCCCTAAAACAAGAAAACTATTAGATGTTTAAAAAACAAAAAAGGTATAAATAACATTCCTAAAACTTAACCTGTCCCACCCCCTAAAATTTATAACTACTTTCTAATTTATTGTAACTCATCACTTTAACTAATGAAAATCACTCTGTTGAATATTTTCCAAAATTGTTTTCTCAAAAAACGAAGCTTTTTCTTTTTACTTTCATTTGTATTAGTGGCAAGAAATGCTATTTAACACTCCAACAACAACAAAACTATAAATACTAGGGGAAAATTCCAAAATAAGCATGTTTTTCAAAGCACTACAAATTACTGACACCAAAATCCAGAAAAAACAGGGATGCATTGTATCTATTTATACTCTAGGGGCAATTCTCAATATTAACAATATAAGATTAAGTTTTGATTATTTCGCAGGGCAAAACAGTCAGAGATAAAGTTGTATCTGTCCAGCCAGAAAGACAAACTCCCTGCCATTAACGTAAAACAGTATCTCAACCCAAACAGATACACCTGCAAAGGAGAGGGGTACACCAGAAATTAACATGTGTCCTTTTCTTCACTTCTACCCTTACCAGATCAGCAGAGAAGGCTGCTCTGGTGTAAAACAGAGCAAGGTAATAACAGATTCAGGGCACAAAAAGCAAATTAGATTTTGGATATGAGACTATATATTTACTGAGTTTCACATAACCTAAGTGGTTGAAAGAATCTCAAAACATGTACTCAGTGGAATGCCTAAGTGGAAGTTTTCCCAAGCACCTAACGTAATAAAATCCTAGTCCTACCCAGAGAAGGGCGAATTCTATCCAAAGCACTCAGAATTCCTACTCCGATGTTTCTAGGACAATGAGCAGTATCAAGTCAAGAAAAAATAATCATGCACCTAAGGAACTGAGACATGACCAAGAACCTGCAAATATGCAAGACACCAAAAACAGACATAAGAATTAAACAGAACATAAAACTACCATACATATAACCTTAAACAAATTAAAAAGAAAATCTGAAATTTAAGGAAGTAAAAAAATGTTAGAGTAAGCTAGAAAAATTGTAAAACTAAAAATAGAAAAAAAATACAGTAACTTAAATTTAAAACTCAACGGATTAGTGCATTGGCAGATAGTGAAAACTATTTTAATTGGTGAACTGGAAAAAGAGGTCAGAAGAAATTATCCAGAGTGCAACAGACAGAATCATAAAGCTGGAATGAATACACACACAAAAAAAAAAGCTTAGAAAGGTCTAACTGTAACCTATGATTTGTGGAAATATAAAGAAGAATGAGGCAGAGGCCAAATACCTATAGAGAATATCGTAGAACATCATTCCTTGAATTCAAGAAGTCAAACAGGATCAAATTCAAAATAATAATGTTATTCCAGAAATCAAACAAAATCTTAAAGCAAACATATTACCATAAAAGGAACAAAATTTAAACTAACAGGAGATGACTTCTCAAAGTAACAATGTAAGTCAGAACATCAAATAATGCATTTTTTTTTTTTTTTCACGAACTTTCAGAAGTAACCTCATATACATGAACAGGTCAAAAGTGTTAAGATTTCAAAATTTAGTAGAGAGAGCTTAAAAAACATAATTTTAAAATGTAGGAAGTGTTTGAAGTAAAAATGTAAGAAAATATACCATGCAAACACTAACAATAAATACCAAGTTTTGTAAAAGTAAATGACCTTAGGACCCACTCCTTGTTATTAACAGAAATACATTAGTACAGAGTTCTTTGATAAAACATACAAAAAATATTCACAGCAATGCTATTCATAGTAGTCAAAATAGAATACACAAATGCCCATCAACAGTAAAATGAATAAACTAGCATACTCACATAATGAAAAGCAATACAGCTATGCAAGTGAATTAACTATGGTTTTACACAATAATATGTGTTTGGAAACAAAAGCAATTATTGGGTGCACAACAATTTTGATATGGGTGCACAACAATTTTGATATGTATACATGGGTCTACAAAAAATTCATGGAAAATTTACTGGGATCAAATCTTGCACAGGTTGTAAATTTTTCTACACCAAAATAAACTTAGTTTTTAACTCAAATATGGATTCATATTACAAAAAGATTAAAGAAGTCAAACAGAAAACACTAAGTATATGACTACATTTATATCAAAATGTGTTTGTGATTACTTTCATAAAGAGTTTAAAAACAGAGATCCTTTCTATGATGCTAAAAGCCAGGACAGTGAGTTATCTTTTGCGGGAGATGGCAGGTGTCCCCAGGTGGTATCTTAACCACTAGGTCAAACTCGTCAACTAACTTTATCCAACAGGTAGCATAACTATGACACCAAAATCCAATGATAACTTAAAAAAATACACAAGCAAAACTCTTAAACACAAAATTAGAAAACCAAATGCAGCAATATTTCTTTCTGAAAAGGTCAAGGGCATTTGGCACAGTTGTGAAGATACTACTGGCGATGCCAGCATCCCATTATTTTGAAGTACCTGGCTTTAAGTCGCAGCTCTGTGCTCCTGATTCCAGTTTCTTGCTACTGTGTACCTTGGGAAGCAGCAGGTAATGACAAGATCTCTGCCACCCCCATGTGAGACCTAGATTGCGTTCCAGGCTTCTGCCTGGGCCATTACAGGCACATAGGGAATCAATCAGTGGATGGGGGGAATTAATATCTCTATATCTATTTATCTATCTATTTCTCCATCTCCCTCTCTTTGTGTTTCTATCTACTAGCAAAGAACAAACAGAAACCTAAGCTTTAAAATACAATACTACTTAAAATTTCTTCTCCATCTCTACTAATTATTATAAAGCTAGAAAAATACATAAAGGACACACATGTTGAAAATTACAAAACACTGAAGGAAATCACAGACAGTCCTCAATGATCAAGATACATATCACATTCATCAACAGGAAGACTCTATATAGTGAAGATGTCAATGCTCCCCAAATTGATTTTAAGTTTCAGGATTCTACCAAAACCCAGCAAAACATTTCGTGAATAAAAATGTTTATTTTTAAATGTAAACATAAAGGCAAAGGAAATAGGATAGCTGAAACAACTATGGAAAAGAATAAAGAAAATATTTTACAAATTTCTATATATAGTAGCCACAATAAGATAATGGGATATTTGCAGAGGGATACATACATAGATAAACAGAACAGTCAATACAGAAAATGACCTCAAATATACCAAAAACAATTTTTTTAAACGGTGCAAAAGCAATGTAATACAGCAGCAAGTCTTTTCCACAAATAGTACTAAAGCAACTGGATCGTCCATAGGCAAAGAGAAAATAAAACCCGAACTCAACACTTCATACTTTATTCTAAAATGCAAAACTACCAAACTTTTAGAACATTAGGAATAGAAAAAATTTTTGGAAATGAAACCAAAAGTATGATCAATAAAAAGAAAAATCGATAAACTGGATTTCAAAATAAAACTTTTCTGTGAGAAACTGTTAAGATGATGACAAGACAAACTAAAAATTGAGAAAAAAAATCTACAAAGACATATATCTGACAAAGGACTTACACCTGTAATCTAAAAAGAACTCTGAAAAAGACATCACTTTTAAAAATCCAATGATGGGTGCAAAACTTCAAGAGACATTTGACTGAAGAGGATATACAGGTGGCAAAGAAGCGCACCAAGAGATGTTCAACATCATTAGCTATTAAAACACAAAGAAATACAATTAAATACTATTTAAATGGCTGAAATAAAAAATACTGATAATCAAATGCAGGAAAGAATATAAGGAAACTGGATTTATCAAATACTGCTGGTAAAAAAAAATGTAAAATGGTATATCCTAGTGAAACAGACTGGTAGTTTCTTACAAATATGCATTTACCATACAGATCAGCAACCACATTCATAGGTATTTATCCCAAAGGAATGAAAACATTTTCATATAAAAATCTGGACACAAGTGTTTACAATAGCTTTATTCACATTACCAAAAAACAGAAAGCTATCCAAGTGTTTTTCAACAAGTGAATGGTTAAAATGTGATATATCCATACAACAGAACACTACCTGGATATCAAATAATTTACTGATGTATGTAATAACTTTAAAAATTTTATTTATGTATTTATTTGAAAGTCAGAGTTATAGAGAGAAGAGGCAGACAGACAGATCTCCCATCTGCTGGTTCACTCCCCAAATGCTGCAAGAGCCAGGGCTAGGCCAGGCTGAAGCCAGGAGCTTCACCCAAGTCTCTTATGTGGGTGCAGGGGCCCAAGAACTTGGGCTATCTTCCACTGCTTTCTAAGGCACATGAACAGGGAACTGGATCAGAAGTGGAGCTGCTGGGACTCAAACCATCATCTATATGGGATGCTGGAGTCACAGGCAGTGGCTTAACCCAGTAAACCACAATGCCGGCCCCTGTAATAACTTCTAGTCATTATGCTTGGTGAAAACAGCCAATTTCAAAAAGTCATAAACTATATGGTTTCATTTAAGAATTTCTAAATGATTTTTTAAAAACACCTAGCACTGGAAAACAGATTAGCAGCTGCAAATGAACAGAGATGGGAATGAGAAGTAGGATGACGTAATTCCTGCTGGACTGTAATGATAGATATACCTACCTATATATGGCATCAAGCTACACAGAACTACATACACCCAGAGACACACACACATAAAATGTCATGTAAAAACTAAAGAAAACTGAATAAAGCATGTAATCCAGTTAACAGTAATGTACCAATATCAAATTTTTGGTTTTGGTATTATACTGCAAGCACATAAGGTGTCATCAGTTGGGGAAGGGTTCAAAAACTCTGTACTATTTTTTGCAATTTTCTATCTGTATTTCAAAAGAAAAAAGTTTTAAAATCAAAGTCAATTTTGTTCATATAAACATCACAGTTTAAAAATCCAATTCAGGTTAAAAACATAATCAACCTAGGAATTCATCTAACAATAAGATGCAGTTTTACAAAGAAAACCATATTGTCTCTGGATTCTGTACAATCCCAATCACACCTTTATCTTTTAAGAAATCTGACAAATTTAAAAATCTGTAAGTAAATAAAAAAGACCCAAAAAAAGGAAGACACTTAAAGAAAAAAAAAACACAATGAATAAACTTAATTCTATCAGATATTAAAAACCCAATATAGAGACCAGCATTGTGGCATAGCAGGTAAAGCCATGGCATGGGACCAGTATCCCATATGAGCAACAGTTCAAGTCCAGGCTGCTCCACTTCTAATTCAGATCTGGATGGAGCTCCTAGCTCCTGACATGGGCCTGGCCAAGCACTAGCACGCTGGCTGTTGTAGCCATCTGGAGAGTGAACCAGCAAACGGAAGTTTTCTCTCTCCCAACTCTGACTTCCAAAATAAATAAATCTTAAAAAGAAACACACACACACACACAATATAAAACTGATGAAATTCAGACAGTGTGATACTGGTGCACAAAAAGCTCAAACACCAAAGACAGCCTAAAAATAACAGACCCACATAAACAAGAGACTTACTTAAGGAAAACAGTGGCAGAGGAGATCAGTAAGGAAAGGATGGGGTAAAACTGACAGTGTACCCATGCCTCACACCATAAACAAAAAGAGTTCCTTGTTAAGAGTTATAACCTAGGGGCTGGCGCTGTGGCACAGTGGGTGCCTGAAGCACCGGCATCCCATATGGGCGCCCGTTCGAGTCCTGGCTGCTCCACTTGCCATCCAGCTCTCTGCTATGGCCTGGGAAAGCAGTAGAAGATGGCCCAGGTCCTTGAGCCCCTGCACCCATGTGGGAGACCCAGGGGAAGCTCCTGACTCATGGCTTCAGATCGGCACAGCTCCAGCCATTGTGGCCATCTGGGTTGTGAACCAGTGGATAAAGGACCTCTCTCTCTCTCTCTCTCTCTCTCTCTCTCTCTCTCTGCCTCTCCTTCTCTCTCTTTGTAACTCCGACTTTCAAATAAATAAATAAATCTTTAAAGAGTTATAATTTTAAAAAATATAGTCAAAAATCAATAGCTTTTTTTAAATTTATTTTCATTTATTTGAAAGTCAGAATTACATAGAGAGGCAGAGACAGAGAGAGGTCTTCCATCCGATGGTTCACTCCCCAGATGCTGCAACGGCCAGAGCTGTGCTAATCCGAAGCCAGGAGCCAGGAGCCTCCTCGGAGTCTCCCATGCTGGTGCAGGGGCCCAAGGGCCTGGGGCATCCTCCACTGCCAACCCAGGCCACAGCAGAGAGCTGGATCGGAAGAAGAGCAGCTGGGACTCAAACAGGAGCCCATATGGGATGCCGGCACTTCAGGCCAGGGCTTCAACCCGCTGCGCCATAGCGCTGGCCCCCGCAACAGCTTTTTGAAAATGATATAGAGGAATAATTTCATGAACTCAGATTAACACACACACTACTGAGCAAGAACCAAGGTCATAGCTGTATTCTTTCAACCAAACAATACATTCAGCAAAGATCTAGGACAAATCATTACAGAGAAAGGTGGATAAATGTAACAGGCTTCCAACTTTTCCACAAACCCTGATGTGGAACAATGTCTCTCTGCTTGCCTCAGCAGAATAAAAAAGCTGTGCATCATGAAAATCAATAAATAAGAGGATACTAGAATTAAACAATTATTTTGGTGAAAATTATGGTTTCAATAGGCAGTACAGACCACACAGGTTAGAAATCAAATACAACAAAAATAGTTAAGAAACTGCAGGGGGCCAACACTGTGGTAAAGGTAAAGCCAGAGGGTAAAGCCAGTGCCTGCAGTGCAGGCGTCCCATATGGGTGCTGGTTAGAGTCCACTTCCTATCAAACTCTCTGCTGTGGCCTGGGAAAGCAGTAGAAGATGGCCCAAATCCTTAGGCCCCTGCACCCATGTAAAAGACCCAGAAGCTCATGGCTCCTGGGTTCGGATCAGCTCAGCTCCAGCCACTGCAGTCATTTGGAGAGTGAACCAGCAGATGAAAGGTCTCTCTCTGCCTCTTCCTCTCTGTAACTCTTTCAAATAAATCTTAGAAAAAAAAAAAAAAACTGCTGGAAAATTCTAGATAAAAAAGTGATAAGGAGTTGACAGCAGACAATGACTACAAAACCAGAAAGCTGATTCAATGATTAACAATCAAAGTAAAAAAATTTTAGGTCAAATTCTTTGTTCCTGGAAATTTTTATATTTAAATATTTATTGAGAATATTACACTATGCCAGGTGCTAGAGATGCAATAAGCAAATATACACAATCTCTGCCCTCATAACAACAGAGAAGAAGGGGAAAAAAATCTGAGAAAGCTCAAATCTTGGGAAAGCAACTATAGATTACAGATCTAAAGTTCTAGAGAAAAGTCAAAGAAAATACTCAAATACTGTCTAGTGCTCATTCTTTGTGGATTTACAAGATCAACAAAGAAAATGTGTAGGGTGAGCTGAGATAGCAAGACTGAACCTTGAGGAAATACCTAAAATTGATGGACAACAGGAGAGTAGGAAGGAAAATAGAACTAAAGGCTGGCGCCACGGCTCAATAGGCTAATCCTCCGCCTGCAGCACCAGCACACCGGGTTCTAGTCCCGGTCGGGGCACCGAATTCTGTCCTGTTGCCCCTCTTCCAGGCCAGCTCTCTGCTGTGGCCAGGAAGTGCAGTGGAGGATGGGATGCACCCCATGGGAGACCAGGAGAAGCACCTGGCTCCTGCCTTTGGATCAGCGCGGTGCGCCGGCCATGGCGGCCATTGGAGGGTGAACCAACGGCAAAGGAAGACCTTTCTCTCACTATCCACTCTGCCTGTCCAAAAAAAAAAAAAATAGAACTAAGTTCAGAAAAGTATGAAATAAGGATAGTTGTCAGAAAAGCTAAAGAAAAACTGAGATAATGAAAGGGCAGTATAGACTGATAATTATTTCAGTGAAAATATTTAAAAGTGACCTCAGCAAATATTACCTTGAACTTGGTAGGCTGATCTTCAAGAAAAGTTTACAGGGGAATGAAATTGGGGATGAACATAAAATTTTACAAGGTAAGGGAGGCAGGTATTCTGCCTGGTGGTTGAGACACAGCCAGGACAGCAGCATCCCATATCAGTGACTGGGACTGCAGCCCATTCCCAACTCCTGATTCCAGCTTTCTGCTAATGTGAACCAAGGAAAGGTAGCAGTGATGGTTCAAGTAGCTGGGTCTCTACCATCTGCCTGAGCAGCCTGGACAGAATCCCCTGCTTCCAGCTTCAGCCCTTTCCAGCATTTGAGGAGTGAACAGGTAGACAGGAACACCTGCTCCCACTCCGCATGCTCACTCGCTCACTCTTTCTCTCTCAAATAGACACTAGTTTTTTAGTTACAAGGTAAGGGGGAAAAGGAAGCAGAAAAGAAGTATTGCTGAGAAACAAAGGAGATAGAAAAATAAATAGAATCTTCACTTGTAGAAAATGTATTGATAAAGAGCAGCTCCTCTGAGATGAAACAGAATGTCAAAGAAATGACCCAACAAAACTCCTTTTGACTTGGGGGAGCCTCAGTTATTCACATTTTAGGTAGAAGAGAGAAATGAAAAATAGTACCTACACTTAAAAATAGTTTTATATAGGCCAGCGCCGCGACTCACTAGGCTAATCCTCCGCCTTGCGGTGCCGGCACACCGGGTTCTAGTCCCGGTTGGGGCGCTGGATACTATCCCGGTTGCCCCTCTTCCAGGCCAGCTCTCTGCTGTGGCCAAGGAGTGCAGTGGAGGATGGCCGAAGTGCTTGGGCCCTGCACCCCATGGGAGACCAGGAGAAGTACCTGGCTCCTGCCATTAGATCAGCGCGGTGCGCCGGCCGTAGCGCGCCGGCCGCGGCGGCCATTGGAGGGTGAACCAACGGCAAAGGAAGACCTTTCTCTCTGTCTCTCTCTCTGTCCACTCTGCCTGTCAAAAAAAAAAAAAATAGTTTTATATAAAACTTCTTTGCATGAGAATCTATATTATATACTATCTTTACTAAACAAGGTGCTGATTTATTAATTTCTTTCTCCACCTAAAGATTACAAACTTTTAAGTTACCAATTTATAGTAAAATTATAACTTAAATTTACTCTACTTTAAAAGAATAAACTGAAACATTTTCAGAAAATGGTTAAATTCAAAAATAATATTTTAATATCCAGTATGAAAAAAGTAATACACAAGAAAATATTCTAATGTTAATGAGCTCTAAATAAGTTCAAATAAAATGGTTGTGACAAGAAATATCACTATTTTAAAATCACACTAAACAGTCCTAAGAAAAAAATTCAATGAAATCCTCGTTCTTCAATCTGATATTAACATATATAAATAACTATTCAGAAATAAAACTAAATAAGACTGCAGAAAACATGCATGAACTCATCACTGAGCAGAAAAGAAAAATAAAGCACTGATTATACTGAAGAGCAAGGACAAGTGCAATAACAGCAATAGCAAGCAAATTTTTCATTGGTTTAGGAAGAAATAGATTGGCAACTGCCATTTTCATTATCATTTTTCTTGAAAATTAACAATATGACATTAAGTTCATAGTGACAAAAATCAAAACAAACCACTACTAGCATCCCTAACTTCACTGTTTATTAAAAGCTATTCCTCCTAAGACTCATTCCAGGTTTGAGATGGAATTAGAAGGAAAACATTAAGATTTTGTGAAGAGTCTGATAAACTGCAGAAGGTAATCTTCCCCACAACTGGTACCTCTTACAACCAGCAGATGGTGCCCTCTATAAAGACAATCCTTCTAGTACATAGTAATTAAGCAGTGCAAGAAGTGAGGCTTATTCTTGCCAAGGGACAACTAAAAATCTAATGAAAAATTTTCCCAAGAGATGAAAGATAAAATAAATTATATTATTTTCCCCTGAATGAATACCTTAGGGCTGCACTGACATATCTTCTAAGTATTTAAACAAAGATGTTTTATTCCATATACAATGTTACCCTAACCCAACACACAGTTTGAATTAATCTTTATTAACTCAAATAAGTGTATCTAATAGTTATTCCTTACATGTGTTCTGATAAAGTAGTACAGTGCGCCCTCTGTATACATGGATTCTGCATTAGCAAATTCAACCTACCTCAGATGGAAAATATTCACACACAAAAAATTAGCTATACAGATTTTTTTCATTCCATTATTCCCTAAAGGATATAGCATAACAATTATTGACATAACATTCACATTGTACTGGGCATTATAAGAATCCAGAAAGTATTTAAATTTAGGTTATATGTAAATTCTATGATATTTTATATAAAGTCTTGAACATCAGAGATTTTTATATCCGAGGGGATACCTGGAACAAATATCCTTCAAAAATCAAGGGACAACTATAATTTTAAATGCTTTAGGAAGTTCTTTTCAAGAGTGAATTTACTGAGTTCATATTTTTGTTACTGTTTTTACAAAAGAGCAAACATGGTCACTCTTGCATATGTCCTTTTTTAGGACCACCAATGTCCTAAGAGTAAAAGTTTAACTGGTTCAAACAGGAAAAAATGTCTGGGGTCCTGGAATATCTCAACTAGCACAGTTCTAACAGCACTGAAAATGTTTTTTTAAATCTACTTAAATTTTTTATATTAATAGTAATACTATCAGGGCTGGTGCTGTGGCATAGCGGGTAAAGCCACCACCTGCAGTGCTAGCATCCTATGTGGGCGCCAGTTCAAATCCCAGCTGCTCCACTTCTGATCCAGCTCTCTGCTATGGACTGGGAAAGTAGAAGATGGCCCCCGTCACTGGGTCCCTCCACCCACATGAGAGACCCAGAAAAAGCTCCTGGCTCCTGGCTTCAGATTGGCACAGCTCCAGCCATTGAGGCCAACTGGAGAGTGAACCAGGGGATGGAAGACCTCTCTCTGTCTCTCTGCCTCTTCTTCTCTCTCTGTGTTACTCTTTCATAAATAAATAAATAAATTTTTAAAAAATTTACTGTCTCTATTCATTGAGTGATTTGAATTCTTTTTTAAGATTTTTTTATTTATTTGAAAGTCAGATTACAGAGAGGGCAAGACAGAGATCTTTCATCCACTGGTTCACTCACCCAGATGGCCGCAATGGGCCAGGGCTGTGCCAGGCTAAAAAGCCAGAAAACAGGAGTTTCTTCCAGGTCTCCCACATAGGTACAAACAGGGGCCCAATCACTCAGGCCACATTCCACTGCTTTTCCCAGGCCATTAGCAGGGAGCTGGTTCAGAGCAGAATAGCCAACTCTGGAACTGGTGTCCATATGGGATGCCAGCCTGCAGTTGAGAGCTTTACCCAGTAGGCAACAACATCAGACCCCCTAATGATTTGTATTTCTATAGTCAGTTATTTCAATGTCCCACCTTGTGGAGGATAAAATTAAGTACGTTCAGGAGCCAGCATTGTGGTACAGCTGGTAAAGCCACTGCTTATGACACTGGCATCCCATTAGGCAGCAGTTTGTGTCCCAGTTGCTCCACCTCCAATCCAGCTACCTGCTAATGCCTGGAAAACACAGGAGACAACGACCCGAGTATTTGGGCCCCTGCCACCAAGGTGGGAGACACGGCTGGGGCTTCTGGCTCAGCCCCAGCAGTTATGGCCTTCTGGGGAGTGAACCAGAGGATGGAAGATCTTTCTGTGTCTCTCCTTAGCTCTGACTTTCAAACAAATAAATAAATATTTTTTAAAAAGTAAATTAAGGGGCTGGTGCTGTGGTGTAGCGGGTAAAGCCGCTGCCTGCAGTGCCAACATCCCATATGGGCGCCGGTTCAAGACTCGGCTGTTCCACTTCCAATCCAGCTCTCTGCTGTGGCCTGGGAAAGCAGAGGAAGATAGCCCAAGTTCTTGGGCCCCTGCACCCACGTGGGAGACCCGGAAGAAACTCCTGGCTCTTGGCCTCAGATCGGCACAGCTCTGGCCCGTTGTGGCCAACTGGGGAGTGAACCATCGGATGGAAGACCCGCGCCCCCCCCCCCACCCCGCCTCTCCTCCTCTCTCTAACTTGGACTTTCAAATAAATAAATAAATTTTTTTAAAAAAAATCAAATTAAGTACTTTCTCTATTTAAATCAAATATCAAGTACCCATTCTCCCATACTCGTCGACTCTACTTCACTGAGAAAATCAAAGTTCTGTCAAACAGGATCTTCCTATGACAATAAAGGAAAAAGTACTTCTCAAATCAAAAACAGCCCTCCAACAGGCTCACAAAATCCCACCCTGTAGGGGTCTCTCAGATTTTCACTCCACTAGTAATCGCTCATTTTGTTTGCATCAACATCCTCTATGTCCACTAACTCCTTGCTCTGGGCATTCAAATACATTCTGTTCTTGGACAGAAAGCAGGCAGTCAGGCAGGAGGGGAAAGAAAATACAACACATCTGCTTAGACTACAAATACCTTCCCCATCTGATGTCTTCTCTCTCAAATTACCTTTCACCATAAAGCTTCTCAAAAAATAATCTATATTTCTCATCTTCAATTTTCATTCACCTTTTATAATACAATCTGGCTTTGAAACAATTCCTCACTTTCACCCCTCCTCCCCCATCATCATTAGTAATAATGCTTTTGTCATGGTCACTGTGACAGACTACAGAAAATACCAATAAAACCTTTCTTTCCTATATACCCCTTTGTAATTTGGCTATGTTACATCAACCATGAACAAGAAAGTGAGGGCAGGCATTTGGCCTAGCTGTTAAGACTCCAGTTAGGATGCCCTTACACAGGTTTGATCCTTGTCTCAGGCTCCCAGTTCCAGCCTTCTGCTAATACACACGGTGGGATTCAGATGGCTGTTATTTGGGTCCCTGCCACCCATATGAGAGACCTGCATAGAGTTCCCAGCTTAGCTGGGGGCATCTGGAAGTAAACCAGCACATGGGAATGCTCCAGTGCTCACCTGTGTGTATGCCTGCTCACTTGCTCACTTACATGTGCTCTCTCTAATACACACATACACAGAGACATTCTTTGAAAAAGAAAGAAGTACATGTTTGCTAGTCCTTGAATCTGAGATGGTCTACATTTTTATTAAAGATTTTATTTATTTATTTATTTGAAAGGTAGATTTACAGACAGTGAGAGGGAGAGAGAAAGGCCTTCCTTCCATTGGTTCACTCCCCAAATGGCCACAATGGCCAGAGCAGCGCCAATCTGAAGCCAGGAGCCAGGAGCTTCCTCCCAGTCTCCCAAGCGGATGCAGGAGCCCAAGTACCTGGGCCATCTTCCACTGCTTTCCCAGGCCATAGCAGAGATCTGGACTGGAAGAGAGGCAGCTGGGACTAGAACCAGTGCCCACAAGGGGTGCCGGTGCTGCACGAGGAGGATTAACCTACTGCACCACAGCGCCGGCCCTGAGATGGTCTACATTTTTCTCCTAAGCTTTCTGCCCCAGATTTTCTTTCAAAGACCTTAAAATAATAAATACGTACCCCACCTGATGTCTCCTTTGAACTCCAAGACACACATACAACTTTCAGCTTAACATTTCCACTCTGATATTCTCAAAGACAGCATGAACTTAAGACAAACAAAGCTATATAACAGTCTCTCAACTTCTTCCCCCTCCAAAAAGAAAAAAATTCTCATTCTTCAGTCTACTCTATTTTAGTATGTGATACCTTCATGCTTCTACTTCTTCCTCACAAACGTAGGAATTATTCTCAGAAATTTCCTTTCAACATTAAAAAAAAAAATCAAGCAAGTCTTGTAAAAGCTATCTGTAAAATCTAAATGAAATCCACTTGTATTTTTGTTAGCACTCTACTACAATCTAAATTATCTCCAATTCATCTGTCAAATAGCAGCCAGAATCTTCACATGCTTATCTTTTCTTATCACTGCCTTGCTTAATATTCCTAAATAGGTTCCCAAAGCCATGAAAGTAACTTCTGGGCTTGCGCCGCGGCTCACTTGGTAATGCTCCGCCTGCAGTGCTTGCACCCCGGGTTCTAGTCCCAGTTGGGGCACTGGATTCTGTCCCGGTTGCTCCTCTTCCAGTCCAGCTCTCTGCTGTGGCCCGGGAATCAGTGGAGGATGGCCCAGGTGCTTGGGCCCTGCACCCACATGGGAGACCAGGAGGAGGCACCTGGCTCCAGATCGGAACAGCACGCCAGCTGAAGCAGCCATTTGGGGGTGAACCAATGGAAGGAAGACCTTTCTCTGTGTCTCTGTCTATAACTCTACCTGTCGAATTAAAAAAAAAAAAAAAAAAGAAAGAAAGAAAGAAAGAAAAACCTTTTTTTTTTGATAGGCAGAGATAGAGAGAAGGGTCTTCCTTTTCCATTGGTTCACCCCGGAAAAGGCAGCTACAGCCGGCGCACTGCGCTGATCCGAAGCCAAGAGCCAAGTGCTTCTCCTGGTCTCCCATGCGGGTGCAGGGCCCAAGCACTTGGGCCATCCTCCACTGCACTCCCAGGCCACAGCAGAGAGCTGGACTGGAAGAGGAGCAACCAGGACAGAATCCGGCACCCCCACCGGGACTAGAACCCAGTGTGCCGGCACCGCAGGCGGAGGAGTAGCCAAGTGAGCTTCTAAATACACCAATCTGACCACTTTCTCATTATACTCCAATCGCATCTCTGTTCCTTAAGAACATCATACCAAAATCCCTGTCTCACAAGCATGTTATTTCTTACGCTTCAAAAATTTTTCTCACCCTATAGTCTGCATACTCAACTAATACTGATTTTTCAAGTGTCATCTGTCAATCAGGGAAGCTGTCCAAAATTTACTCAATCTAAATGAAATGTCTAATACATGCTCTCATGCCACCCTGTACTTTTCCTTCAAAGAACTTATAATGTATATATTAATTTTGTATATATTAATTCTCTAATACCTACTCCTCTCTCTGAACATTAAACTACAAGAATAGTGATACTGATTTGTTCACAACTGCATGACTAATGTATAAAACAGTGCTATTTAAAAAGCAAGAACTCCATAAATTTTCTTAAGGAATTATATAATTATGCCCATTGTATAAATGAAGAAACTGAGATTCACAGAGCCTAAACAACTATGTTAAAATTATTCACCAACTAAACTGAAATTGATCTGTATCTGAATTCCAAAGCCTATGCTCTTAACCTAAGAGTTTCCAAGCTCTGAAGCATACTTGAATCTCCTAAGACCCAGATCCCAAACAGCTTTGGAAAAACTTCCATGAGGATTTTACTTGCCAAGTAGATAGAGTAAAACCACCATAACATAAAGATATACTGCCAATTCTGCCCATCATCCATGTAAGCATTTCTTATTTATATGCAAGCACAGCAGCTATAATAGAAATATTTCACAGTGATTTTCAAAGCTCTTTCATACACATAATATGTTCCTCACAATTCTATAAACTAAAAGCAGGAATTACCCCTATATTTTACAGATAAAGTAAATGAAGTTCAGCGAGTTTACAAACCTGCCTACAGTCATAGGTCACATGGCACAGCCAGGACAAGAGGTCAAGTTGTCTGGTTTCTACTGCAAGCTCTTTAAGGATTAGAAATTAAGAATCAGAACAGGGCAAAATCTGGGGCCAGCATTTGGCACAGTGACTAAGATGCCACCTGAGACAACCACATCAGATATTGGAGTGCCTGGTTTGAGTCCCAGTTCCTCGACTTCTGATCCAGTTTCCATAAATTTCACTCACGGTGGCAGTGAGTAGGCCTCAACAACTTGGGCCCCTGCCAACCACATGGGAGACCCAGACTGAGTACTGGGATCCTGGCTGTGGCCTGGTCCAGCCCTGGCTGTTGCAGGTATTTCTCCAGTGAACTAGAAGGAACATCTGTGTGTATGTGTGTCTGTCTCTCTGCCTTTCAAATAAAGTGAAAATAACTAAAAAGTGAGAAAAAATAAAGAATATTGGAAAATCAGAGAAAACTGAACAGAAATAAAAATGTATCACCCATGGGCTCAAGACACAAATATCTTCTTAAATACCACTAGACTATTAAGATGACTAACTAAAAGGACTATACAGTAAGTGCTAGTGAAGTTGTAGAGAAACAAATCCTCTCTGCCTTTCAAATAAATAAAATCTTAAAAAAAAAAAAAAAAGTTAAGACATAAACTTACTTTATGACCCAGTAATTCCACTTCTAGGTATCTACCCAAGAAAAATGAAAACTTATATCCACACAGAGACTTTCTACAATAATGTTCATAGCAGTATTGTTAATACAAAAAGTATAAACAATCCAAATTTCTATTAGCTGATGAATGTATAATATGGTGTGTCCATACAATGGATACCAATCAGCAATTAAAAAGATAAAAAAATGATATCTGATACATCATAAATGGGCCCTGAAAACATTACCTAAGTAAAATACTAAAGACAACAAATTATATGATTAAATCCTTCCAAACATCCAAAAACCTTTGTCTATGGACACAAAATAATTACATAGTTTCACTATACATAGTTTCACTATACATGGTCTCATTGACCTGAGATCCAAAAATATTAAACAAACTTCAGAAATAATCCATCAGCTTTCAGCTGTACACCATAATACATGGTGTGATGAAATCTTGCATTGCCCTATTCCACAAGTACATCTTCCCTTCAGAGTATCCATACTGTAGTATACTATCAGTCTGTTAGTCCCTTAGCAATCATCTCAGTTATCAGATCAACTGTCATGGTATGGCAGTCATTGCATTCAAGTAACCTCTATTTTACTTAACAATGGCCACAAAGTACAAGAGTAGTGATAATGGCAATTCATTTACCCACACCCACCCACACCCCCCAAAAAGGCATAAGGAGCTTCCTTTAAGGAGAAAGATAAAAGCACATGATATTTTGAGGAGCCAGCACTGTGGCACAGTAGGTTAAGCCTCCACCTGCAGTACAGGCATCCCATATGAGCACCGGTTCAGGTTCCAGCTGCTCCATTTTTGATCCAGCTCTGCTAATTACCTGGAAAAGCAGCGCCAAGTCCTTGGGCCCCTGCACCCAAGACCTGGGAGAGGCTCCTAGCTTCAGATCAACTTAGCTACAGCTGTTGGGAGTGAACCAGCAGGTCTGGGGAGTGACCCAGCAGGTGGAAGACCTCTGTCTCTGTCTCTACCTCTCTCTGTAACTCTTTCAAATAAATGAATCTTAAAAAAAAATTTCTAAATCTAGCAACAGAGTTCTCCAATTCTTTTGTTAAATATCTGGAAACTATCTCACAGATATTTATTTCATGGCTACACGGAGCTTTACCAAACAACTTACTTAGAAAGACTAGGTATTTTTATTTTTACACTATTAAACCCTCTGCCTCTAAAAAAAGGCAGTTTAGCAAAAGTATTTTCAGCTATTTCTGTATATCATCATACACTGTGGAAATGTTCTTTAGAAGACAGAGTTGGCCGGCGCCGCGACTCAATAGGCTAATCCTCCACCTAGCGGAGCCAGCACACCGGGTTCTAGTCCCAGTCGGGGCGCCCAGATTCTGTCCCGGTTGCCCCTCTTCCAGGCCAGCTCTCTGCTGTGGCCCGGGAGTGCAGTGGAGGACGGCCCAAGTGCTTGGGTCCTGCACCGCATGGGAAACCAGGAGAAGCACCTGGCTCCTGCCTTCGGATCAGAGCGGTGCGCCAGCCGCAGCGCGCCTGCCGTGGCGGCCATTGGAGGGTGAACCAACGGCAAAAGGAAGACCTTTCTCTCTGTCTCTCTCTCTCACTATCCACTCTGCCTGTCAAAAAAAAAATAAGAGTGTCCCTGCATGCTCTCAAATGTTAACGTATTGGGGGACACTCATTACCAGTGAGACTTTTGCATTATACAAATATACATAATACAAATTTCATTCCCTACTTAGTAATCACAAGTGTTAACTGATATTACAAAAATACACACCATAGCAATAATGAGTGATTTAGCTAGATTCTGTGTACATGTATGTGTGTATACACATGCACAAATCAGTGAGAGTGAATGTAAAAGAAATTGGACCAGTTGATTTAATGCTCTAGGATCTAGAATCTAGAAAGGAGTTCAGTCTTGCTAACACTACTAGAACGGACACTCAATCCATCTCAGACCAAAACCAGTACACGCTCAGGTGCCCTATTACTTTCCCTAACTCTTCTGCCACCTGGGGAATCCAGAATGAAAACAGTTTTCAAAGTGGGGCTAGCCCCAGACAGTGGAGGTAGTTAGGGAGACAATCAGGAAATAGGAGCTTGCTCTCAATCTCACTCACTCTGAAACAATGCTTTAAATTAACAGAGTAGCCATAATGATAAACATTTAATTAGTTAATTTGCTTTAAAGGTTTTACAAGTATACTTCGTAGATTCAGGGAAGGTTAAAAAAAAAAAAAACTTTTAGATGTCAAGTTCACCAAAAAGTTTATTTTGATAAACTTCTCAATGAATTTCTCTATAATGGGAGAGATATACCAAAATCATAACAGATATAAAAATCTGAATATATTCCTGAAGATTTTAATTCTAAGGGAATACACAAACATTTTAACCAAGACCCATTAATATTACTTTTTTCAGTTTTTTAACTTTTCATTTTATTTGTCAAGCAGAGAAACAGACAGAGACCTCATATCTGCTGCTCTCCAAACGCCTACAACAGTTAAGGCTACGCCAAGTCAAAGCCAGGAACCAGGAACTCAATTCTGACGTCCCTGATGGTTGGTAGGGTCCATCTATTTGAGCCATCATATGCTGCCTCCCAAAATGCACATTCCCAGGAAGCTAAAATCAGAAGTTGAACCAACAATTGAACTCAGATACTCCAATGTGGGATTCAGATGTCCTAAGAATCTACTTTACCACCGCACAAAACATTCCCAACACCCTCCACCCATTATTCTTAATTGGATTACATCCAATAATTGCAAACCTAAGGAATTTAGGGATTTTTTTTTTCACCAACTTAGGGATATTTTACAACTATATCATCCTGACTGGGAAACTGACCAGTCCATATATAACCATATATGATTATAAAAGGTAACTGCCTACATTTATCTTTTATTCTTCCGGATTAAAATCAACAACTTTGTTCTATGGTAGTGTTACCCAAACATGGATACCTGTTTTCTGAATTTATTTGGATTGCTGTTTTCAAAGGCTGGCAGAGACAGACAGACAATAAGAGAAAGCGTGGGAGGGAGGGAGGGCGGAATAAATCCAGGTTCTCTTTCCACAAGTCCAGCAAAGCCAGGGCTGGGCCACGCCAAACCAACAGCCTGGAACTCAATCCAGTTCTCCTATGTGGATGGCAGGGACCTAGCTATTTGAACCACTGCCTGCTGCCTCCCAGATGCACATAAGCAGGAAGCTGGAATTGGATGGAAGTGGAGTCAAGGCTCCAACCCAGGCATTCCAATACTGGATGCAGGCATCCAAGGAGTACCCTAAGTGCTGTACCAACATACAATCCATATGTTTATTTGCTTCTTACACACTTTCACTGAGCTATAGTTCACATACAAAACAATTATTTAAAATGCACAATTCAATAACTTTTGGTGTAACACATTGTCAACTTTTATTATGTAAAATATACAAATATGTAACAAAAGTTTGCCATTTTAATCATTTTTAAAGACTTATTTATTTATTTATTTAAAGTTACTAAGAGAGAGACAGAGAAAAGAGATTGCCCATCCACTGGTTCACTACCCAGATGGCCCCAATGGCCAGGGCTGAAACAGGCTAATGCCACCAGTTGCTTCATCTGGGTCTCCCACATGAGTGCAGGGGCCCAAGCACTGGTCCATTTTCCACTGCTTTTCCCAGGCCATTAGCAGGAAACCAGACTGGAAGCGGAATAGCTGGGACTCTAAACAGCATCCCTATGGGATGCTGGCATTGTAGGGGACAGCATTCCCTGTTATACAACAATGCCAGCTCCATTTTAATCATTTTTAAATAAACAATTCAGTAGCATTAATTATATTTACAATGTTATGCAACCATCATCACCATGTATTTCCCAAAAGTTTTCATCATCCAAAACAGAAAGACATTTGCTAAATATTAAGGAATATATTCCCATCCCTCTTCTTCCTAGGCCTAAAAATCTCTAATCTATTTTCAATCTCTCTGAATTTGCCTAATCTAACTGCCTCATATAAGCAGAATCATAAAGGATTTGTCATTTTATATATTAATTTTATTTAGCATAATGTTTTAATGTTCATCCAAGTTATAACATGTTTCAGAACTGCATGCCTTTTTATGACTACATATGTGTTATACCTCATTTTGTTTATATCTATCTGTTGATGAACATGTGTGTTGTTTGCACTTTGGCTATTGTGAAAAATGCTGCAATGAACACCGTTGAACAAATACCTGTTCAAGTCTGTGTTCAATTTTGTTCAATATATAATTAGAATTGTTAAGTCTCATGAAAATTTTTTGTTCAGCTTTTTAAAGAACTACCAAACTCTTTGCGAGAGTAGCAGTTGGCTACACCAGCAAATCAAAGTTCAGATATTCCTATATATCTTCAGATACTGTTACTTTCTGGGTTTTCTTTATCACAGCCACCCCAGGAGATGTTAAGTATAATCTCACTGCGGTTTTCATTTGCACTTTCCTAACAACTAATGGAACTGAGCATTTATCATATGCTTATGGATCATCTGTCTATTGAAAATCTTTGGTCATTTTCTAGCTATCTTTTTGTTATTGGGTTATAGGAGTGCTTTCTCTATTCTATATATTAAATCCTTATTAGACACACAATTTACAATTCCCCTCCCCCCCACTGATAGGCTGGATTCTTTTTTTGATAATGTCTATTGATAACGCAAGTTTTTAATTTTTATGAAGTCTTTTTTTATTTTTTCTTTTATTGCTCATGCTGCTTGTATCGTATCTAGGAATCCACCGCTAAATCCAAGGTCATGAAGTTCTAATATTTTCTTCTGAGAATTTACAAAGTTATTATATTCAGGCACCTAATCTACCCTGAGCTAATTTTTAATCTGCAGTGTGAGATAGGGATACAATTTCATTTTTGCTTGTGAAAATCCAAGTGTCCCAGTATCATCTGATGAAAACTAATTTTTTTGTTTATATACTTTTCATAAAGATGGACTGGTCTCTCCTCTAAAAATTTTGATTCACTAGGTTTGAGGAAGCTCTTCAGATTCTGAATTTCAAAGGAATGTATCAGACAATTCTCATAGTCAAACAAATTTAGAAAAAAGTAAGTAACACAACTTCAGGTATACAATTTCATATTCTAGAGCAGCCAAAGCGTTTTTGTTTTTGTTTTCTCCAAGCCTTGCTTAACTCTCAGGACTACTCATAGCCTATGTTACACCCAGTTGAGAACTTGGATAAAAGCCCTTAATCTTCACAAAAGAGGGCTGAATTTTCTATCTATGTATTTGATCTCTAAAACATAAAGCTCTGCCAAAGTAAAGAGAATCAAACTTGCCACAATACAGATTCACACCATTCATTCTTTCATTGACAAATATTTATTTAGCATCTATTATACCCAAATGCTTTTGACTGCGGATACAATAAAAGAACACACAACTTCTTGGTTTTATTTTTTTTTTTAAAGTAAAGCACTGAATTACAGTACATAAGTAATAAATCATTGTCTTCAAAAGACAAAGTGAGTAAGATAAACAAAAATATACCATAAGATTAATATCAACTAAATTAAAAACAAGAGTTGCCAGGGAGCATAAAGTTTTTTTCTGATAACTGAGTCTTCATTGAACCATCATGCATCAGTAAGTGATACAAAGGAAGTTATGGAGGGGGGAGCCATTGTAATCCATAAGCTGTACTTTGGAAATTTATATTTGCTAAATAAAAGTTAAAAAAAAAAAAAAAGGAAAATAACCTTGCAACAAACCTAGAATAAGCATAAAGTTTTCACTACCCTTTTTTACCCTCAATGCAAGCCAAAGTATGAAGTACTTATGTGTGATTAGTAAAAACAATTCTATTGGAATGCAGAACCAATACAAGCCATTGACAAAGCTAGAGATCACAAGTCTGCTTTGACATAAAAGGAAAATCTACACACAGCAGTGATTCTTCAAACTCATTTTAAACATGAAACGTACTCTTTTATCTGGAATGTTAAAACAATATCCAATATATTGAACATATTAAAAGAGAACTGCTCTGGCTGAACTTAGTGATGGCTACTCCAATACTTTCGCCCCTCTTGTCAAGAAAAGTCTCAATGGAAAAATTTGAAAATCATTGACTTGTCAGATGAAATCAATGTGAATTATTATAGCTTTTCTGAAAAGAAGCAGGCTAATAATATCCATAAACTTTTACTACACTTCATCTTCAACCCTGTAATTCTCTTCCAACTTTCTCTCAAATAAAACTGTCAATATAAATGTACAATATTTATCTCAGCAGTTTATATTGAAAAGACACGAAAAAAATCGGACATCAACAAGGAACAGTTACATGAAGAGTGATAAATCTTTAGTATAGAATATTACACAGTCATTCTAAAGAACAAGTCTTATCAGTACCAACCAACCTAAACTAATGTACTAAGAGTGAGAAAAGCATTACTGTTCAAGTGAGTATGTGTACACACATGTGGTTATACATAGAATGGTGACTTTTTTGTAAAAACAAGCACTGTAACACAAACCCAAAAAACACAAAGCACCTCTAGGAGATGGAAACACATATACAGACTCCATGAGAAATAAAGAATATACAATTATTTATATTACTGTAAATATGTAAAAATAGAATACAAGACATGACTCAAGCTTAAGATGATAGTTTTCTTATAGATGTTTCAATTCTAAGTGTTTCTAGTAATGTATTTTTAAAAAGCATCCCTAAAACTAATAAACTTCCAGACTTTTCTCTAACATTTTTTCTTAAAACTGAACTGTAGGGGGTGGTGCTGTAAGTGGGTTAAGCACCATCTGCAATGGTTTGAGTTCCAGCTGCTCCACTTCCAATCCAGCTCTCTGCTAATGCACCTGGGAAAGCAGCGGAGAATGACCCAAGACCCCGGGCCCCTGTATCCACATGGGAGGCGTTCAAGAGGCTCCTGGCTTCAACCTGGCCCAACCCTAGATATTTTGGCCATTTGGGAAGTGAGCCAATGGATGGAAGATCTGTCTGTCCTTCTCAGTAATTCTACCTTTAAATAAATAAACCTAAAAAAAATTGAAACTGAACTAAACTGAGAACAGGCCAACAGGTATGCTCTATGTTACATGCTCTAGCCAGAGACAAAAGTGCAAATTTTCGCAACTTAAAAACACCTCTGCCTTTACAAAACCGCAATTACACAATATGGTCTTTACTCCCTCCCTCTTATTTATTGTACCCCCTCTTCCCTCTTTTTCTCTCCCTCTATCCTTCCCCCTCCATTTCCCACTTTAAAATACTAAACGGCACAAATAACTCGGTTAAATGCCCAGTCCTAATTTCCATCCTCATCTCACCTTCCAGCTCTAAAACTACAATTCTATTATCTTACTTTATCTGGTACTTCCTGTTAGCCACAATTTTCACCATTTACCTATCTAACAGTATCAGTTAAATATGATATGTTCTTTACAGATCAATTAATGCAATCACTCATTTAGTATAATTACTCTTTTGCAATTGAATTTTTAATTTTTTACCTACAGCGTTCCATGAATACAAACTAGCAACAGAAAGAACTGCAACACAGAAAATGGCACTGCTATCTTCCACATTGAAGATTTCAACTCCCTCACAAATCTTTTAAAAAAATGGTTTTCTTCCCTTAAAAATCCACAGGAAACAATCTATAATTTTAAAAGCTGTGCCAATCAGAAACCAAGTTTAAGATACAAAGATTGTCTTCTGGAAAGGAAATATTTCAGCACAGGGATAAATCCCACTTGGTCTGGGTGGATGATTTTTCTGATGTGTTGTTTCATTCTATTGGCCAGAATTTTATTGAGGATTTTTGTGTCTATGTTCATAAGGGAAATTGGTCTGTAGTTCTCTTTCTCTGCTGCATCTTTTTCAGGGAAAAACCACTTTCAACAGCATATAGGCTGCATATGAAGGACTCAAGAGAACCTGCCGTGAGCTAGCACTGAGGCATAGGTAAAGCTGACACCTGTGGTGCTGGCATACCATATGGATGCCAGTTCTAGAAGTGGCTACTCCACTCCAGATTCAGCCCCTGCCAATGTGCAGCAGAAGACAGCCCAAGTGCTTGGACCCCTGCATCCATGTGGGAGACCCAGAAGAAGCTCCTGGCTTTGGATCAGCCCAGCCTGGGAGGCTGTGGCCATTTGTGGAGTGAACCAACAAAAGTTCAATCAAAATGGAACTAAAGGTTAAGTTTATTTTGGTGCAAAAAAACCCTGAAATACATGCATACAAAGGGGTCTTCAAAAAGTCCGTATAAAATGCCTATAACAAACTATGCATGCATTCCAAAAATTTCTGCACCAATATAAGCACCTTTTGATTCTACTTTCCCTGAACTTTTTTTTTTTTTTTAAAGATGAATTTTTGGCCGGCGCCGCGGCTCACTGGGCTAATCCTCCGCCTAGCGGCGCCGGCACACCGGGTTCTAGTCCCGGTCAGGGTGCCGGATTCTGTCCCGGTTGCCCCTCTTCCAGGCCAGCTCTCTGCTGTGGCCCGGGAGTGCAGTGGAGGATGGCCCAGGTGCTTGGGCCCTGCACCCCATGGGAGACCAGGAAAAGCACCTGGCTCCTGGCTCCTGCCATTGGATCAGCACGGTGCGCCGGCCGCAGCGCGCTGGCCGCGGCGGCCACTGGAGAGTGAACCAACGGCAAAGGAAGACCTTTCTCTCTGTCTCTCTCTCTCACTGTCCACTCTGACTGTCCAAAAAAAAAAAAAAGATGAATTTTTATACTTAAGAGGCAGAGTCACAGAGAGAGGAAGAGACACAGAGAGAGGTCTTCCTTCCACTGGTTCTCTGCCCAAATGGCTGCGACAGCTGCAACTGGGCCTATCTGAAGCCAGAAGCCAGGAGCCTCCTCTGGGTCTCCCACACAGGTGCATGGCCCAAGCACTTGGGCCATCTTCTACTGCTTTACCAGACAATCAGGAGGGAGGCTGGATCAGAAGTAGAGGAACTGGGACTCGAAGTGGCACCCATATGGGATGCCTGTGCCCTAGGTAGATGCTAAAGCTACTACACCACAGCTAGGCCTCTCTATGAACTCTCACACATACATAGTTGCTTGTATACAAAAAAAAAAATCTTCAAATTAAAAGAGAAGGAAAAAGTAATTACTGCTTCTAGCTTGGCATCTTGACATATTTGTAGAATTCAAGTCACAACTATATTTCTATTAAACACATACACATCTATATAAAGATTTTTTTTTTGAAAGGCAAAGTAACAGAAAGAAAGGGAGAGACAGGGGGAGAGCTATCTTCCATCTGCTGGTTCATTCTCCTGAATGGCCACATCAGCCAGGCTGAGCCAAACAAAAACCAGGAACTTCATCCAGGTCTTCCATATGTGTGGCAAGAGCCCAAGCATTTGGGCCATCTTCCCCCACCTTCCCAAGCAAATCAGCTTGGAGCTGGATCACAAGTGGAGCAGCTGACAGGGGATGCCAGCATCACAGAGGATGGTCTAACTCACTATGCCACAATGCTGGACCCAGATACAACTACAGTTCATAGTATCAAAAAATTTGGGGGATTTAGGCAAGTACATTATAAAAAATTTATAATATTTTGAAAACAAAATACTTTTATACTGACAAATTACTGCAATAACCACATAATAAGGAATAAAACTATTATTCACTGAACACCTACTTTCAGGAACTACCTAAGTTAATTTTATGTACTCAGTATTATTCATCTTTCCAGTAACCTTAAAATATAATATATGCATGCTTATAGATTAGGAGAAGCAACTAACCAGAACTTACAGGGTCACACACTTAAAATGAAAAGGCAGGAGTTAATTCCAAAGCCCATGCTCTCTTCATCACTACAGTGATTATATATTTTTCTCATCACACCTCACAAAAACATGTCTCAAAGACTGAAACTTATAGAAAGGGCATAAAAAATAAAGTGCAATCAGTCCTGACAGTGGTTGTCTACTGATAGAACACACAGACTTTCAAGGTATCCATTTCACCTTGTAAACCTGGAATCTCCCTAACTCTACCAAAATTTTAATTCACACAGATAAGCTTATTCTTGCTTTGGACAATATCATTTGACAATTAACTCAAGATTATCTGATGAATAAATGAAAACAACCTATAATATTTAATTAATATTAACTCAGTTTTTTAAAAGTACTAGCAGTGGGGCTGGCACTGCAACATTAGCAGGTTAAGCCTCTCCCTGCCATGCCAGCATCCCATATGTGTTCCCAGCTGCCCTATTTCGAATCCAGCTCCCTGCTAATGCACCTGGGAAAGCAGTAGAAGATGGCCCAAGTCCTTGGTCCCCTACACCCATGTGGAAGACCAGGAAAAAGCTCTTGGCTCCTGGCTTCAGATCAGCCCAGCCCCGGCCTTTGCAGCCATTTGGAGAGTGAACCAGTGGATGGAAGATTGACTCATTCTCTCTCTCTCTCTCTCTCTCTCTCTCTCTGCCTCTGGCTCTCCTTCTCTGTCACTCTTTCAAATAAATCTGTTTAAAATAAAAAATGAATGTGCATGCCTACTTCAAATCATATACAAATATTTATTCAAAATGGATCAATTATAAAAACGAAAACTATAAAACTCTTGAAGAAAAACAGATTTCAATTTTATGACCTTGGATCAGGCAGTGCTTTCTTAGATATGACACCAAAAACAAACGGCAAAAGTAGATAAAATGGACATGGTTAAAATTTTAAAATTTTTGTGTTCCAAAGGTTATCATCAAGAAAATACAAAGACAATCCACAAAATAGGAGAAAATTTGTGCAAATTATTTATCTGATAAGGGACTTATATAAAGTATGGTTCCAGAGCTGGCACTGTGGCACAGCAGGTTAAAGCCCCAGTCTGCAGCACCAGCATCCCATATGGGCACCGGTTCAATTCTTGGCTGCTCCACTTCTGATCCAGCTCTCTGCTATGGCCTGAGAAAGCAGTAGAGAATGGCCCAAGTCCTTGAGCCCCTCCACCTGTGTGGGAGACCCAGAAGAAGCTCCTGGCTCCTAGCTTCACATCAGCACAGCTCCTGCCATGTGGCCAACTGGGGAGTGAACCAGCAGATGAAGGACCTCTCTTCCTCTCTCTTTCTTTCTCTCTCTCCCTCTCCCTCCCTCCCTCCCTCACCCTCTGCCTCTCTGTAACTCTACCTTTCAAATAAATAAATAAACCTTAAAAAAAAAAAAAAAAGTAAAGTTAATACAGACGTGAAGAAACCAAAACAATCATGTATTGCTGGCAGGAATTTAAGATGATACAGGAGGCTTGTAAATCAGTCTGGCATTTCCTCAAATGGTTAACCATGAAGTTGCCATTTGATTCAGTAATTTCATTCCAAAGTACATATGCAAGAGAAATAAAGCATATTCACACATAAACTTTTACACAAATATTCATAATAGCATCATTCACAAAAACTAAAAAGTAGAAATAATTCAAATGCCCACCAACTGATGTACAGCTCAACAAAATGTGGAGTATCGGGCCGGTGCCGTGGCTCACTAGGCTAATCCTCCGCCTTGCGGCACCGGCACACCGGGTTCTAGTCCCGGTCGGGGCGCCGGATTCTGTCCCGGTTGCCCCTCTTCCAGGCCAGCTCTCTGCTGTGGCCCGGGAGTGCAGTGGAGGATGGCCCAGGTGCTTGGGCCCTGCACCCCCATGGGAGACCAGGAGAAGCACCTGGCTCCTGGCTTAGGATCAGCGTGATGCGCCAGCTGCAGCGCGCCGGCCGCGGCGGCCATTGGAGGGCGAACCAACGGCAAAGGAAGACCTTTCTCTCTGTCTCTCTCACTGTCCACTCTGTCAAAAAATAATAAAAAATAAAAAAAAAATAATAAACAAAATGTGGAGTATCAATTCAATAGAATGTTATTTGGTAATAAAATGAAATGAAGTATGGATATATGCTAAATAAAGGATGACTTCTGCAATATTATGCTAAATGAAAGACACTAAGGCCAAATGCTGTAAGACTCATTAATAGGAAATTTTCAGAATAAGCAAAACCTATAGACAGAAAGTAGATTAATGGTTGCTTGGGGTTGGCAGTGGGAAAGTAGGGGGTAAGGCTGTATCTTTGCTTTGTTCTGCTGTAACAGAATACCACAAGCTGGATAATTTCATATCAACAGAAATATATTTGGTTTACAATTACTAAAGAGGCTAGGAAGGCAAAGAATGAGGAGCCAGGATCTAATGAGGGCCTTCTTGCTGCTTCATAACCTGGCAAAAGGCAACACATGGACAAGAAAGAAGAAAAGGGGCACTGGAGAGGGGAGGACTGGGAGCCATTTGGTCTAGCCATCAAGACACCACTTGGGACGCTTGTATCCCATATCAGAGGCCCTGGGTTAGAATCCTGGCTCCACTTCTTATTCAGCTTCCTGCTAATGTGCACCCTGGGGAGGAAAGGGATAAGGAAAACATCCAAGGAAATCATAGGAGTGAAATCTTTAAAAAGATGCACTCTGAAAACGTGCCACCAAAACCTAGGCAGGTGATTTCACATGAAATTTGAAGGATATGCAAATATACAGAAATGCAAGAGAATGGGTGCCGGTGCTGTGGAACAGCTGGTTAAAGCTCTGGCCTGAAGTGCCAGCATCCCACATGGGCGCCGGTTCTAGTCCCGGCTGCTCCTCTTCCGATCCAGTTCTCTGCTATGGCCTGGGAAAGCAGTAAAGATGGCCCAAATCCTTGGGCCCCTGCACACATGTGGAAGATCCAGAAGAAGCTCCTGGCTTCCTATCAGTACAGCTCTGGCCATTGCGGCCAACTGGGGAGTCAACTAGTAGATGGAAGACCTCGCTCTGTCTCTACCTCTATCTATAACTCCATCTTTCAAATAAATTTAAAATAAATAAATAAATAAATAAATAAGGAAATGCAAGAGAATATAACAGTCTTCAAAAATTTCATATAGCCACAATTGAGAAATTTATTGAGAACTGAAAATTCTGAGAGGGGAGGAGAGACAAATTGCCAAGGACCTTGAAAGTTATTTTTTCTTAAAGGCAATATGACGTTTAAAAAAAAAAAAAAGAGTGGGGTGGGGGGTTTTGACTGTTTTGACAGTTGTTGGAGAAAGGAGAAGAACATAAGATTGGAGTCAGGAGGCTTTAAATTAATTTAAGGAGGGGGGTGGGAATCTAAAGGCACTGATTAGATCAAAAGTTTGCAAGAACCAAGAGAAGGGCTTGAGTTAACAGAAAAAGTACTTTGGAGGCAAGCACTGTGGTGTAGTCGGTAAAGCTGTCACCTGCAGTGCCGGTATCCCATAGGGGTGCCAGTTCAAGACCCAGCTGCTCCATTTCCGATCCAACTCTCTGCTTTGGCCTGGGAAAGCAGTGGAAGATGGCCCAACTCCTTGGGCCCCTGCACCCACATGAAAGACCTGGAAGAAGCTCCTGGCTCCTGGCTCCTGACCCACCCAGCACTGGCTGCTGTGGCCAGCTGTAGAGTAACAAGCAGATGGAAGACCTTTCTCTCTGTCTCTCCCTCTCTCTGTGTAACTCTGCCTTTCAAATAAATAAACAAATCCTTAAAAAAAAAAAAAAAAAAGTAATGTGATGACTAATTGAAGATAAATCCATTAATGAATAAAAATCAAGAATGAGGTCAAACTTGACACAAGGATTTGAGAGTAACCAACTGAGAATGGAAACCAGGAAAAATGAGGCTATCATGCAGTGAAAGTATAGAAAGGAAGGGAGAATAGACAAAGCACTGTGAAATAATTTTTCTCCAAATTGAAATGACCCTATTTAATCAACTCACATTAGTAAAATCCACAATTATTGTATTAGCTTACCCATAAACTTTAATACTTTTTTTTTTTTTTTTTTTTTTGACAGGCAGTGTGGACAACAGTGAGAGAGAGAGACAAAGAGAAAGGTCTTCCTTTGCCGTTGGTTCACCCTCCAATGGCTGCTGCGGCCGGCGCACCGTGCTGATCTGAAGGCAGGAGCCAGGTGCTTCTCCTGGTCTCCCATGGGGTGCAGGGCCCAAGCACTTGGGCCATCCTCCACTGCACTCCCGGGCCATAGCAGAGAGCTGGCCTGGAAGAGGGGCAACCGGGACAGAATCTGGCGCCCCGACCGGGACTAGAACCCGGTGTGCCGGTGCCGCAAGGCGGAGGATTAGCCTAGTAAGCCGCATCACCGGCCTAACACTATTTTTTAAAGACTTATTTATTTACTTGAAAGGCAAAGTTACTGAGAGAAAGAGAGAGCGAGCGAGGTCTTCCATCTGCTGGTATACTTCCCAAAAGGCTACAATAGCCAGGCTGGACCAGGCCAAAGCCAGGAGCCAAAAGCATCTTCCAGGTCTCCAGCTTGTGTGCAGGGTCCCAAGTACTTGCACCATCCTCCACTGCTTTCCCAGGCACATTAGCAGGGAGCTGGGTTAGAAGTGGAGCAGCTGTTCCTCAAACCAGTGCACATATGAGATATCACTGTTACAGGCAGTGGCTTTTCCCACTATGCCTCAATGTCAGCCCCCAAAACGATTTAATGATAAAAATTAGTTGGTTCTAAAAAAGGATGTTAATTTCAGGCTCATTTAACTTCACCAAGAAAGGTTTTTAAAGGTCTGGATTGAAGATAGCATGGTAGGAGCCAGCGTGGTGGCACAGTGAGGTAAGTAGTCACCTGAGACAACAGCATCCAACGTGAACACCAGTTCGTGTCCAGGCTATTCCATTCCCAATTGAGCTTTCTGCTAATATACCTGGGACAGCAGTGGATGACATCCAGGTACTTGGGTCCTTGCCACCCACATGGGAAACCCAGATGAGGCTCCTGGCTTCAGTCCATCCCAGCTCTGGCCATTACAAAAATTTGGGGGGTGAACAAACAGATGACGATCTCTGCTTCTCCCTCTCTCTAAACATACCTTTCAAATAAAGAAATAAATCATTTAAAAAAAGAGAGGAATAAAAAGGATAGCATGGTATACTAATTTAAAGAAAAATAACGTAATGAGCACCTAGCCCATGCTCACAGTTCTAAACACTTACTATGTATTAATTCATTTCATTCTCAACAACTCTGTGAGATAAGCAATATCAATTCTAGAGAGAAACACAAAGCTAAGTAATTATAAATAATAATAAGGGTTAGGGCCAGGACTCAAACACATTAATATTCGATAGTCCACATTTTTATTAAATATCATATAGGCTTTCAAAGGAAAGAATTATATTTGTAAAGGAAAAAATTATATAAAAAACTTGATTCAAATGTTGGGTATACTACCAACCTTGACAACTCTATCTCTCTCCTCAACTATAGGGAGATAATGATAGCACTACAGGATTAGCATGGGGATTTAGTCAGGAACATAAAACATCTGAGTAATTATGACTGAATAATAATCATATTTAACATTTATTGAGCACTTACTGGCAACATCAACACCTTACATTTATCCCTCTTATCCACAGGGAATACATTCCAAGACTACCAGAGGATGAAACCACAGACATTATCAAACCCTATACATACCACATTACCTCCTAAACATAACACCTGTGATAGTTTAATTTATAAATTAGAAACAGTAAGGGAGTAACATCTCAGAATCTCAAAATGCACATTTTTCTTTCTGATTAAGTTGAAAACTTTCACCTTTCCACTTAACAGAAACACCTTATAGCTTTTCTTTGGTATATTCAAATTGCTAGGATCACTATTGTACTTTGAGGCCATTCTTAAGTGAAATAAGGGTTACCTGAACACACATAGTTGATCTGACAACCAAGACGTCTGCTCAGTGACTCAAGAGCAGGTAAGGTACACAGTGTACATGCTCTGTATAAAGGGATGGTTCATCTCCCAGTTAGGATGAAGCAGGATAGTGCCAGATTTCATCACTACGCAGAATAGCACACAATATAAAACTTAGGAACTGGCTATTTCTGAGACTTCCCCTTAATATATCTGGATGGCAGCTAACCACAGGTAACTGAAATCTCAGAAGGCAAAACCACAGATGTGGAAACTACTGTATCCCATCAGCACTTTTCATAGGCTATTTTATCTAATTTTCACAATCACCCTTCAGAAGTCTCATTATTCTCCCAACCATTTTTAACACTTAGGAAACAAGATTATGAGAGATGAAAAAATTTGTGCCTGGTGGAATGATCATAAAAATGGCCCCAACTTTATACCTTTCCTTTTTTTTTTTTTTTCTTTTTGACAGGCAGAGTGGACAGTGAGAGAGAGAGACAGAGAAAAAGGTCTTCCTTTGCCGTTGGTTCACCCTCCAATGGCCACCCTCCTGCGGCCGGCACATCACACTGATCCGAAGCCAGGAGCCAGGTGCTTTTCCTGGTCTCCCATGCAGGTGTAGGGCCCAAGGACTTGGCCCATCCTCCACTGCACTCCCGGGCCATAGCAGAGAGCTGGCCTGGAAGAGGGGCAACCGGGACAGAATCCGACGCCCTGACCGGGACTAGAACCTGGTGTGCTGGCGCCGCAAGGCGGAGGATTAGCCTATTGAGCCACGGCGCCGGCCTATACCTTTCCTTTTATTTACTTTCACCCCTTACTATGTGACAATGCAGTCCCTCCTTTTACATGCAGAGTCATTTTCTCCACAGCCTGAATTCTGTTTGGTGCAAAGACTAGCCCTGGCCAAGCAGAAGTGACACCACACATTTCCATTCCCTTCCTTGGAATCCTGACACCACCATGTGAAATGTACCCAAGCTAGCCTGATGGATGAGATATGAGTACATGTGACTCAGTCATTCTCCATCTTCCAGAATAGAGCCAGCCAACTACCATAAATGTGAAAAGTCTACCCTAGACCAGCCAGCTCCCAGCCAACCTACCAGGTAACCACACATATACAAGCAGTCCTAGGTGAAAAAAGCTCAGATGAGATCTAGCTCAGACTTTAGAACCACTCATTGTTTTCAGTCACTGAAATCTTGTTGGGAGAATGTTTTTCAGGGCAATAACTAACTAAACACACAATGAAAGAGCTAGGATGTAAAGGCAGTCTGACTCCAAGCTCACCGTGTCAATCACTACTTTATGTAATGTCCAAATTCAGATAGACATGACTTGTAATGTTGCTGTAGTATTTTCCTTTTGGAAACTGAGTGTTTATCTTCATTCTTTTGTACTATTTAAAATTATTTTTTAGAAGCTGGATGTAGTATAATTGTTTCCTCCTTTGGGCAAACAAAAAAAAAACTCTTAAATGGGTATCAAATCTAGAATTTAACTCAGTTGCAGGACTGGCGCTAAGATAGTAGGCTAAGCCTCTGCCTGTGGCGCGAGGCTTCAGTACAAAATGCAATCATCTGTTTCAGAGATCTATATCTCTACAGCAAGTGGAAATCCTTATAGTATGAAAGACCAAGGCACAGACATTGGTACTTGATAACCAGCCTTACTGCTTGTTGCTATATGGTCACTTTTCCAGTAGAGTTGTGTTTGTTTTCCTGTCAAGTGTGGCAATTTGAAATTTCATTTTAATTAGGAATAATGGATACTGAGATCATCATTGTAACTGCTAATACTAAAACTAGAGCAAGATTCTCACAGACTGAAATTATAACTTTTCGGGACTGGTGGTATGGCCTAGTGGGTAAAGGCGCCACCTACAGTGCCAGCATGTGGGTGTGGGTTCCAGACCCTGCTGCTCCACTTCCAATCCAGCTCCCTACTAATCCACCTGGGAAAGCAGCAAAACAAGGCCTAAGTCCTTGGGCCCTTCTATCCATGTTGAAGACCTGGAAGAAGCTCATGACTCCTGGCTTCAGACTGGTCCAGCTCTGGCCATTTGGGGAGTGAACCAGCAGATAGAAGACCTTTCTCTGTCTGTACTTCTACTTCTAAAAAAATAAATAAATCCAAAAAAATAAATCAGTCGCTAACAGCCACCCAGCAATTTTCTAAATATATTTAACTTCTTTTAAGTAAATATTGTCTACTGAATATCCTTATTAACTTACCAAATATTATGGAATATATCTGTGTTAAACTATACTATTCACATTCCTGACTGATGACTGCTTTTTAATTCACTTTTATTTTCCTATAACACACGTACATCTTTGCCAATATACTCTGCTGTCTTCCCATTACAAGAAATTGTCGCTGTCTCTAGTCACCCTGGCACTAGTTAAAGTCAGTTCTTCCCAACAAAGAAATGACACACATTTTGGGCAATAGATATGCTAATTACCCTGATGTGATCATTACACACTGAATACATACATGCTTTGAAATGTCATTCTGTATCCCATAAATATGTACAATTACTGCCAAGTAAAAATATGTACTAACAAATAAAAATGAAAAAGGAATAAGCAAAACAGGAGAATGATGTTTTAATGGCTTCTAGTCAGGATGTTGATCTGTGCTTTGAAACTACAAAACTAAACTTTTCAGCTTCTTAAGCAGCTTAGCAAGCTTCTTTTTTTTTTTTTTTAGGATTTATTTATTTGAAAGGCAGTTACAGAGAGAGGGAGAGACAAAGAGACACAAAGAGAGAGAGAGAGACAGACAAAGAGAATCTTCCATCCACTGGTTTACTCCCCAAGTGGACACAACAGGGTCCTGCTGAAGCCAGGAGCGTCTTCCAGGTCTCTCACACAAGTGGCAGGGGCCCACGTACGCTCTGCTTTCCCAGGTGCATTAGTATGGAGCTGGATCAGAAGTGGAGCAGCCAGGACATGAACCAGTGCCCATGTGGGTGGCTACAATGCTGGACCCTGTATCCCCATTTTAGAGAGGTTTTATATATGTTTGAACAAAGGACAGTTACATTATGCATAGCAAAAGTATATTTATAAGTTAAATATGATTAAAAGATGTAAAGATGCCCTATGACAAAAGGTGGACTCTGATGGTCTTGAAATATATCAATTTAGCTGTGTTGCAATTATACTTCTCCAAATTCTTGTGCCTGTATAGTTGTAGGTTAGGGTTGGCCTCAAAAGTAATTTCCACAAAATTCAGAAGACAAAAGCGAAGTAGCAGCCACAGTTATGTACAGAAAGTCAACATAAAGTCAGACATTGTCAGAGTTCTCACACCTTCTCACAGCTCTTTTCCTCACCTTCACTGCATCATGGGTCAGCAACTGAGCCTACAGTTCCTCCCATTCCTGTTAGTTCTCCTTCTTTAGCTCACAATATCCTGGGACAGGTTTGTTTTCAGCTCCACAGTAAAGTATGCCATGTCCACTGTAGGTTACCCACATCATCAAACTTGCAGGCCTTGGGATGCAGTGAGAGAGCAATGCAGGTACAAGTTTGGGAACACAAGTCAGCTCTTTATCTTAACTTTAGATCTTCACAGGTTCCCATTTGATTACTTTCTCTCCTACTGTTACGTCCATCTCCCCTTCCTGACATCCAGCCCTACAACTTTAAGCCTAGGACCAGACTCAGAAGCACATACCCAATTCCTACATTTGGTAAAAAAAAATCAATCACAACAATAAAGTCCTCACACACTCATTAAAGTCACTTCTCTAATCAAATCCTAATTGACACAGATGGGAATATAATTTAGGGTTGGTTCTACCACCTAAGAACTGAAATACATCTACCTGTCTATTCTCTAGCTCATATAACCCCAATGAAAAAGTAAAATATCATATATTATCGTCATCATGGACCTCACTTTCCTTCCATCAGCAAAGATATTTCAGGACTCAACAACAACAACAACAAAAAGTGAAGTTCAAATGCAATTACTTCCTAAAAGAGTAAGTTCAAATTTTAAAGTCTACTTTGTTACATATACATTAAAAGAATAAAGTGAGCATTGTCCAAATTCAAGGGAACCATTAAAAATCAACAAATCTTAATAAATGCACATATTAATCTTAACCTTGGACTTCTGCTAGTAGCCTAAAACAATAAACCTAGCATCTAAGTTCCTTCTTGAATATACATTTTTTAATCTACTTTGCTAAAGTCAAAGCCATAAAAAAATTTTTGAAAAGATCCCACAGTCCTCTAGACTCAGCTGGTCATAGCTAATCATTTAAAGACAGATGTCCAACAGCCCTCATCTATTTTGAGACAGAAACAGTTCTACAGTATACTTTTTTCTCTGAATAAAACTAGCCAAAGCAGTAACAGACAGTTGAAAAGTGATGTTTTGTTCCAAAATCATATCATAACATGTGTCCCACTGCTGTCTATCAGGCTGCTGCTACTTACTCTCCACCAGCCTTATTAAACACTTTTCAGCCCCTAGCTTTCTACTAAATAATTACCTATTTATATCAGGTAAATGTAAATGAAGCAACTGTGAATTTCTATCCTATTCTAAAAACAGGTAAAGTAAAACAAAGTATGTGTGAAGTGAGCAACTGTGTTTAAGGTGTCTACTTTAAAATGAATGAAAATATATGACAGTTCTGGTGACAGTGGAACAGCATTCATCCAACTCATTAACCCCTCTACAAATAACAATTTTGGGGAAAAATATTTTTAAGAATAATCCGAAGGCAAATGAAAGCAATAAAGAGCAGCTAGAAATTGGAAACTTGACTAGTTAAAGAAGAGAGGTACAGTGGGGGAAATTCAAATGTATACAGGTTTTTCAGAGGGAAAAACTCCCAGTGTGCAGCAACATAGGACAGCTACAACTCAAGCACAAAGCTCCATTTTATTAGAGCTCACGGCTACAAAGCGGCTGCAAATTCAGAGGGAAATTTAGGAAGGGCCACAGCAAGGAAAACCTCAAAAACTAACATACAGCCCTCCAAATTCTTCACTAATCACTAAACTTCATATGACTAAGGAAGATTACAAGGAGCCAACAGAAAACAAGTGAAAAGCTGAAAGCACTCAGCAGCAGTTTCAGCTGCTGCCCACTGCAGAGAAGACAGAAGCATGGAGCTTGAATCCGGTCAAGTGCGAAAGGCTTAGGAAATGACTCAGGCTTTCTGTCGATCCAACTTGAAGAGAGACCAAGTTTCCATAAATTCAAGATGATCAACCAGTAATTTAAATATAGAAGGGATTTCAAAAATTGTGGGAAAATGGAATTAAAATGTTCATTCTAGTATAAAAAAATTTGAAGTTCACACATAGGTTTTTCTTAAAATGCATTTAAAATTCCTCATATTCTCAAAGCTGGCACTGTGGCATAGCAGGTGAAACAGCCATCTGCAAAGCTGGCCTCCCATACAGGCACAGGTTCATGTTACAGCTGCTCCACTTCTGATCTAAATCACTGTTAATGCACAAGTAAAGCAGTGGAGAATGTCCCAAGTGTTTGGGCCCCTGCCACCAATGTGGGAGACCTGGAAAAATTTCTGCCTTCAGCCTGGACCAGCCCTGGCTATTGCAGGCATTTGGGAAGTGACTCATCAGGTGAGAGATCTCAATATCTCCCTTTTGATCTTATTTATTACTTTCCTTGTATTTCTTTATCTCTCTCTGCCTTTCAATTAAATATTTCATAAGTAGATTATTCCCCCCCCCCAAAAAAAAAGACTGCCAATCCAGAATTCTGTATCCAGTAAAAATATCTTGAAAAGACAGACATATTCAAATATATTAAAGCTGAAAAACCATCAGGAGAGACCTAAGCATTAAACAACATTAAAAGTTCTTCAAGGGGGGCCGGCGCCGCGGCTCACTAGGCTAATCCTCCGCCTAGCGGCGCCGGCACACCGGGTTCTAGTCCCGGTCGGGGCGCCGGATTCTGTCCCGGTTGCCCCTCTTCCAGGCCAGCCCTCTGCTGTGGCCAGGGAGTGCAGTGGAGGATGGCCCAGGTGCTTGGGCCCTGTACCCCATGGGAGACCAGGAGAAGCACCTGGCTCCTGGCTCCTGCCATCGGATCAGCGCGGTGCGCCGGCCGCAGCGCGCCAACCGCGGTGGCCATTGGAGGGTGAACCAACGGCAAAGGAAGACCTTTCTCTCTGTCTCTCTCTCTCACTGTCCACTCTGCCTGTCAAAAAAAAAAAAAAAAAAAAAAAAAAAAAAAAAAAGTTCTTCAAGGGGACGGCGCTGTAGCGCACGAGGTTAATCCTCCGCCTGCGGTGCCAGCATCCCATATGGGCGCCGGTTTTAATCCCGGCTGCTCCTCTTCCAGTCCAGCTCTCTGCTGTGGCATGGGAAAGCAGTAGAAGATGGCCAAATGCTTGGACCCCTGCACCCACTCCTGGCTCCTGGCTTCGGATCAGCACAGCTCCAGCCGTTGCGGCCATTTGGGGAGTGAACCAACAGAAGGAAGACCCCCCCCCCCTCTCTCTCTCACTGTCTGTAACTCTACCTGTCAAATAAATAAATAAAAATCTTTAAAATAAAAAAAAGTTCTTCAAGGGTCCAGTGCGGTGGCATAATGGGTTAAGCCGCCAACCACAGTGCCAGCATCCCATATGGGCACCAGTTAGGGTCCCGGCTGCTCCACTTCCAGTCCAGCTCTCTGCTATGGCCTGGGAAAGCAGTAGAGGATGGCCCAAGTCCTTGGACCACCTGTACCCATGAGGGAGACCCGGAAGAGGCTCCTGGCTCCGGATTGGCACAGCTCCTGCCGTTGCGACCATCTGGGGAGTGAACCACCAGATGGAAGACCTACCGGGCCCCCCACCACGCCCGTGTAACTCTGACTTTCAAATAAATAAATAAATCTTTAAAAAAAAAAAAAAAAGATACCCACATTCCACATTAGTGTACTTGCTAGCTCTAGCTCCCAATTCCACCTTTCTGCTAATGCAGATCCTAAAACACAACAGGAGGGGTCCATGCCATGGCTCACTAGGTTAATCCTCCGCCTTGCAGTGCTGGGTTCTAGTCCCAGTTGCTCCTCTTCCAGTCCAGCTCTCTGCTGTGGCCCGGGAAGGCAGTGGAGGATGGCTCAACTGCTTGGGCCCTGCACCCGCATGGGAGACCAGGAGGAAGCACCTGGCTCCTGGCTTCGGATCAACACAGCACGCCGGCCGTAACGGCCATTAGGGGAGTAAACCAAGGGAAGGAAGACCTTTCTCTCTGTCTCTCTCACTGTCTATAACTCTACCTGTCAAATAAAAAAAAATTAAAAAAAAAAAAAAGACAACAGGAAACATTAGCTCAAGAAATTAGTTCCCTGCCACTCATGTGGGAGACCTGGATTGATTTCCTGGCTCTTGGCCTTAGCCCAGGCCTAGCCCCTTCAACTGCAGGCATCTGGTGAATGAACCAGCCCATGTTTCTCTCTCCTCTCCCTCCCTCTCTCTCCCTTCTCCTCCTCCAATTCCTCCTCATCTTCCATCTCTCAAATAATTTAAATGAAAAAGCAAAATCTTAAACAAATTTAACAGGATTTCTACAAAGAAAACAAGTTTTATACTACATGTATATATCTACATTGCTATCTTAATACATTATCACATTATACATTACAAGTATATTTATATCCATATATATTTATGTTACACATTGTTAAAGTCTAAATAAAAGAAGTTTACAACTGTATTTGTAATCTGTTGACGTACAATAATAAACTCCAAAGCAGCATATATTGTATCACAGTTTCTACAGGTTCAAGAATCTAGGAGTAGCTTAGCTGGTGGGTCTGGCTAAGAGTCTCTCGTGAGGCTACAAACTGTAGCTGGGTCTGCAGTCAACTGAAGATTAGAGGACCTGCTTCCAAGTTCAGAGGGCTCTGCGGTGTGGATGTTAAGAGGCAACATTCCACAAGTCTTTTGCACTTCTTACAAGCGAGGCTCTAACTGCCCTTTGTTCTAGAGTACTTTTTCAAGGATGACTAAAAAGGGAACAGATCTGGAAGATAAAGTCTCTTTCACAGCAAAGTGTACTTACTGACCCTTAAAAATATTCAGGTTCTCTATGTTCAGGGTTCCTGTCTTGTAACATAACCTGCTGCATGCAGAGGTGTCCTGAGAGCCTCTGCACAGTATCCAGTGTGAACTGGAAAATAAGGCATTGGCACAAAAATGCTGATAATCAGGCTACTACTACTGCTTGACAATAAACTGTCCTTCTACTGTGACCCATGTCTTCTACTAGGGTACTTCAAAAATTCAAAGAAAATCAAATTAAAAGTTTATTTTGGTACAAAAGATCATAAACAGGTAATGAAAAATTTCATGGAAGGTGTATATTATGAAAATACTGTGAATGGATCTTAAAGTTTCTCTGTACCAAAAGAAACCTATCATTTAATTCAATTTTTTCCAAGTTTTCTGAAATACACTCATATCTAACTGTAGCAGTTCAGCTTGCTGGTCTGCAAGCAAGGTAACATCTCAGATGCTTCAACACTTTGAAAGCAGGTCTCACCACAAAATGGCATCTGGTTTTCCCCAGAGGGAGGGATGAGAGAAAGAAAGAGACCAACACTTAAGCCACAGTGTTTTTTATAACCTATTCTCAAATGCAGCATACCATCACTTTGCCAAACCAACCAACCCTGAAACAATGTGCAAGGTGACCACAAAAGGGTGATATACAAGGAGCAACCATGTTAAATCACTGGGGACCACATTAGAGGTTAAACATTGTTATGTAGTCAGTTCTCCTTAAATCTGCTATATAGATCAATGCAATGCCAAAAGGTTTTTGATAGAAATTACTAAATTGACAAAAATGTCTACAGTGAGGCAGGCATGATGACACAGCAGACTAAACCACTGCTTAGGGTGCCTGCATCCCACAATGGAGTGTTGGTTCAAGTTCTGACTACTTCCAACCCAGCTTCCTACTAATGCATCCTTGAGAGCAGTATATGATACCTCAAGCACTTGGTTCCCAGGCACCCACATGAGAAGTCTGTATACAGTTATGGGCTCCTGGTTGTTGTGGGGCATTTAGGAAGTGAACCAGCACATGAAAGATATTCTTCTGTCTTTCAAGAATATGAAAACAAACTGATAGGTTAAAAAGAAAAAGTATACAGAAAATAGACTGACCAAAAAATATTACAGGAATCACATTTTCTAATTTTAAGACTCAATATACTGCCACAGCAATAGAAACATATGGACACTTGCATAGAAACAAGTAGATCAAGGAAACAATACTGAGTTCAGAAATAGATCTACAGATACAAGATTAAAACAGCTCTGGAGGCCAGCGCCATGGCTCACTTGGCTAATCCTCCGCCTGCGGCACCAGCACCCTGGGTTCTAGTCCCAGTTGGGGTGCCGGGTACTAGTCCCAGTTGCTCCTCTTCCAGGCCAGCTCTCTGCTGTGGCCTGTGAGGGTAGTGGAGGATGGCCCAGGTCCTTGGGCCCTGCACCCGCATGGGAAACAGGGAGGAAGCACCTGGCTCCTGGCTTCGGATTGGCGCAGAGCCGGCCGTGGAGGCCATTAGGGGAGTGAACCAGCAAAAGGAAGATCTTTCTCTCTGTTTCCCTTACACTGTCTATAACTCTACCTGTCAAATTAAAAAAAAAAAATTTTTTTCTGGAGAAAAGCACAAAGGCAATTCAAGGCAGGACAGGTACTTTATGTTTTTGCCGTTGTCAAAAACAATGTTCCTGAAACTTGGTATGTTTTGTAAAATGAGTGTCAACTCTTACCTCACACCATGCACAAAAATTCTAGATCACAGCACTCTACATAGAAGTTAAGATATAAATCTCTAGGGAAAGTGTTTGGTGCAGGAGTTAAGACACTGGCAGGGATGCCCACATCCCACACTGGTGCCTTGGTTCAAATTCCAGCTCCATTTCTAATTACATCTTCCTGTCAATGTGCTCCTGAGAGGCAATAAACAGTGGCCACTGGAGGGTAAACCAACAGCAAAGGAAGACCTTTCTCTCTGTCTCCCTCTCTCACTGTCCACTCTGCCTGTCAAAAAAAAGAAAGAAAGAAATATCTGTTGCCAATGTGGGAGAGACTGGAAAAGAAAAAAAGTGGAGACAGAAAGACAAGAATACAACTGCAGGAACACAAGTAATATTTTACTTTTAGCAAACTCAACTTATGTCACAGAGATTGAAGAGAAATTTAAGAATACCCCAAAAGGAGGAGGAAAATGGAAAAAAGATTAAGGACAGTTAAAGAAAAATGACTCAAACACACCAAAGTAATGCTCAGCTTCACACACAAGAGAAATGCAAATTAAAACTACACTGAGGGGTCGGCACCACGGCTCAGTAGGCTAATCCTCTGCCTGCGGCGCCGGCACACCAGGTTCTAGTCCCGGTCGGGGCGCCGGATTCTGTCCCAGTTGCCCCTCTTCCAGGCCAGCTCTCTGCTGTGGCCAGGGAGTGCAGTGGAGGATGACCCAAGTGCTTGGGCCCTGCACCCCATGGGAGACCAGGAGAAGTACCTGGCTCCTGCCATTGGATCAGCGCGGTGTGCTTGCTGCAGCGCGCCGGGCGCAGCGGCCACTGGAGGGTGAACCAACGGCAAAGGAAGACCTTTCTCTCTGTCTCTCTCTCTCTCACTGTCCACTCTGCCTGTCAAAAAAAAAAAAAAAAAACCTACACTGAGGGACTAGTATCATGGCTTGCTGGGTAAAGCCAATGCCTGCTATGCTGCCATCCCATATGGGCACCAGTCTGTGTCCCAGCTGCTCCACTTCCAATCCAACTCCCTGCTAACAGCCTGGGAAAAGCAGCAGCAGATGGCCCTAGTGTTTGGGCCCCTGCCACCCACATGGAAGACCTGGATGAAATCTGGTTTCAGCCAGCAAAGCCTTGACCATCATGTCCATTTGGGCAGTTAACCAGTTGATGCAAATTCTCTAACTCTCACTTTCAAATAAACAAATGAATCTTAGAAAAACAAAAAATTTGGGGCCGGCGCCATGGTGCAGTAGGTTCTCTTCTGCCTACGGCACCGGCATCCCATATGGGCACCAGTTCGAGTACCGGCTGCGCCTCTTTCAATCCAGCTCTCTGCTATGGCCTAGGGAAGCAGTGGAAGATGGCCCAAGTCCTTGGGTCCCTGCACCCATGTGGGAGACCGGGAGGAAGCACCTGGTTCCTGGCTTTGGATCGGCGGAGCTCCAGCCATTGTGGCTATTTGGGGAGTGAACCAACAGACAGAATACCTTTCTATCTCTCCCTCTCACAAACTCTACCTCTCAAGTGAATAAATAAAATCTTTAAAAAAATTTTTAAAAACTACACTTTCACCCATCAGATTGGCAAAACTCAAGAAAGTCTGATCATACACCGTGTTGGCAAGGCTATTGGGAAACAAGTATTCTCACATATACATTACTGTTACAAACTCCATAAACAGCAATTTAACATCTATTCAAAATTGTACCTGCTACATTCTTTAGCCTAGCAATACTTCTAGGAATTTAAAAACTACTGCAGAAGTCTGGAAAAGAAGCAAACAGGAAAGGGTATGGATGAGAGTCTACTGCACATTTTATTCTCATTTTGGACTCTTACTTTTAAAGTATGGATGTGTAGCTAGAAAAAAATTGTACAAAAACTGCATCGAAATCAACAGGATTTGGTAACATTTCATATGAGAGGCTGAGGAGGTAAAGGCGTTAAGAAGACTCCCACGTTTCTGAAAAAATGATAAATCTACCATCCTTTACAACCAGGAGGGAAGGGAGAGAGGAAGGAACTGGCGCTATTAACCATGGCAAAGTTGGAAAAATGTTAAAGGGTAGGAGAAAACAATTGAATTCTGGACATGTACTTGAGGTGCTGTGTTCAATGGTGCACTACAAAAGACGACAGGAAATGGAAGCAATCAAGGAATATCATTGTTAAGAGCAGTAGGAAAGAAAACCAAAGGAGGGCACAGTGGGTAAAGCTGCCACCTGCAGTGCCAGCATCCCATATAGGTGCCAGTTTGAGACACAGCTGCTCAATGCAGCTCTACTATGGCCTGGGGAAACTAGAAAATGGCTCAAGTCCTTGGGCCCCTGCACCTGCATGGCAGACCCGGACAAAGCTCCTGGCTTTGAATCGGCCCAGTTCCAGCTATTGCGGCTGTTTGGGGAATGAACTGACGAATGGAAGACTTCTCTGTCTCTCTGCCTCTGCCTCTCTGTAACTCTGCCTTTCAAATTAATAAATATTAAAAAAAAAAAGAATCCTAGGCCAGCGACATGGCTCATTAGGCTAAACCTGTGCCTGCAGCACCGGCATCCCGGGTTCTAGTGCCAGTTGAGGTGCTGGATTCTGTCCCAGTTGCTCCTCTTCCAGTCCAGCTCACTGCTGTGGCCCGGGAAGGCAGTGGAGGATGGCCCAAGTGCTTGGGCCCTGCACCCGCATGGGAGACCAGGAGGAAGCACCTGGCTCCTGGCTTTGGATCAACAGAGCGTGCCGGCCATAGCAGCCATTAGGGGAGTGAACCAAGGGAAGGAAGACCTTTCTCTCTGTCTCTCTCTCACTGTCTATAACACTGCCTGTAAAAAAAAAAAAAAAAAAAAAAAGAAAAAAGAAAAAGAATCCTACCTTAAAAAGGGGGGGGGGGGGGGGGGAGACATGGAGACATGTATATAAGCTAAATTTATGTAGGAATTACTTAGTCTACAAAGCCAATTAACTGGAATAAAACCAAGACCCAGAGAATAAAATAAAAAGGTAACTAATTCAAAGTGACACATAAGGCCACATTTTAATAGCCTTTTCTTACAGACATCAAACTCTCACTAAAAGCTTATTTAGTACATTTAGTTCCCCCAAGTCCACTACAGATTAGAAACATAAAAAAGAAAAGTGGGTGTAGCTACCAGAGAAATCAAGTGGCAGCAGCATGTGGAAACAAACAAAAATATAAGACCACAGAATAGTCTTCAAGCACTCTTCATTGGAGCCAAAGCCTCATCTTTCCATCATCTAAGATTTGGCCAAATCGGTCCCTCCTTCAGCAAGTTTTCAGGGACTGGCACTGTGGCATAACAGGTTAAGCCACAGCCTGCAGTACTGGAATCCCACATGGGTGACAGTTCAAGTCCTGGTTTTTTCACTTCCAATCCTGCTCCCTGCTAATGTTCCTGAGAAAGCAGAAGAGGATGGTCCAACTACTTCGGGCACCTGCCACCCACTCGGGAGACTCAGATAAGTTCCTGGTTCCGGTTCAGCCCAGCGGTAGCTGCTGCAGCTATTTGGGGAGAGAACCAGCAGATGGAAGACCTCTCTTTCAAATAAATAAATTGGTCTTAAAAAATAAAGTTTTTAGGCCAGCGCTGCGGCTCAACAGACTAATCCTCCGCCTGCAGCGCCGGCACCCCAGGTTCTAGTCCCGGTCGGGGCGCCGGATTCTGTCCCGGTTGCTCCTCTTCCAGGCCAGCTCTCTGCTATGGCCTGGGAAGGCAGTGGAGGATGGCCCAAGTGCTTGGGCCCTGCACCGGTATGGGAGACCAGGAGAGGCACCTGGCTCCTGGCTTCGGATCAGCGCGATGCGCCGGCGGCCAATGGAGGGTGAACCAACGGCAAAGGAAGACCTTTCTCTCTGTCTCTCTCTCACTGTCCACTCTGCCTGTCAAAAAATAAATAAATAAATAAATAAATAAATAAATAAAAATAAAAAATAAAGTTTTTCATGGTCTCTACTCTGAGTAACATAATTAATCTTTTATCAAATTTGATTTCAAATATTTTGTTTATGCCTTCCTGAAAGCATTAATTATATACTGCCTTATTTAATAATTATTATGTCATCCTTTTTCTACTTGAATCATCTCTTGAGTGAAGGAATATCCTTCATCTTTGTTATCTCTAGCAAGTACTGAGCACAATTTCTTTACACAGTATAGCATGCAAAACACCCATTCCAAAATTATCCTATTTTTGCCTTCTCTAAAGTGATATAAGTGGGGCCAGCACTATGGCATAGTAGGCTAACCCTCTGTCTGCAGCACCGGCATCCAATATGGAGGCTGGTTTGAGTCCCGGCTGTTCTACTTCTGATCCAGCTCTCTGCTTATGGTCTGGGAAAACAGAAGTTGGCCCAAATGCCTGAGCCCCTGCACCCATATAGGAGACCCAGGAGAAGCTCCTGGCTCCTGGCTCCTGGCTTCAGATCTGCCCAGGTCCAGCCATTGCAGCCATTTGGGGAATGAACCAGTGGATGGAAGATCTTTCTGTCTCTCCCTCTCTGTTACTCTACCTCACAAATAAATAAATAAAAATCTTAAAAAAAAAAAAAAGTGTTATAAGTGGCCTTTGCAGAGAGTATCCCTGAAAAAGATTACAATCATTTTAACTTACATATTTGGCACCATGCTAAACATCTGGCTAGCTTACCCCAAAAACTAATGTGATACAAGTGACTAAGAAGTTACCACTAATGGATTTGGAGTTTCTTCTATAGGCGAGAAAAATGTTCCAAGACCTGACTGTGGTGATGGTTACACAAATCTATTAATATGCTGTAAAACAACTGTACATTTTCAAGAGATTAACTATATGGTACGTGAATTATGTCAATAAAGTTATTTTTAAAAGTCTGTATTTTACAGATGAAGAAATTGAGTCTTGCCAAGATTAGGTAATTTGCTTATCATGACAGAACAAGCTGATGACGGAGACAGTATAAAAACCCAAGCAGGGGCTGGCGCTGTGGCGCAGCAGGTTATCACCCTGGCCTTAAGCACTGGCATCCCATACGGAGGCATGTTCGAGACCCAGCTGCTCCACTTCCAATCCAGCTCTCTGCTGTGGCCTGGGAAAGCAGTGGATGATGACCCAAGTCCCTGGGCCCCTGCACCGGCATGGGAGACCAGGAAGAAGCTCCTGGGTCTTGGCTTCAGATCGGCACAGCTCCAACCATTGTGGCCAATTGGAGAGTGAACCATCGGATGGAAGACCTCTCTCTCTCTGCCTCTCCTCTCTGTGTAACTCTTTCAAATAAATATATAAATCTTTAAAAAAAAAAAAGCAGTCTCAACTCTTACTTCCAAGTCCCTAAACTTAACTGCCATGTTCTTCTGCCTTCCTTAGAAAAGAATTTCACGAGGGCTGGCATTGTGACATTATGGTGTAGCAAGTAAAGCTGCTACCTGAGATGCCAAATTCCCACACTGGTGCCAGTTCGAGTCCTAGATGCTCCAATTCCAATCTAGCTCCTGGCTAACGTGCTTGGGAAAGCAGTGAAAGATGACTCAAATGCTTGGGACCCTGCACCTAAATGGGAGACCCGGATGGAGTTCCAGGCTCCTGGCCTCAGCCTGGTGGAGCCTTGACCATTGCAGCCATTTTGAGAGTGAACTAGCAGATGGACAATCACTTTCTAAGATTGTCTTTCAAATAAATAAATATTTTTTTAAAAAGAAGGATGGAATTAGTGTCACCACATCAGATGCCTGGGTTCCCACCAAAAAGCAGCCCCCAGGAAGAAGCAGGTGACCCCTCAAGTATTGGGTCCCTGCCAGGCACATGGGAGACCTGTACCGAGTTCCCAACTCCCAGCTTCAGCCCGGCCCAGTTTTGGCCATTTTGTGCACTGAGGACATGAGCCAGCAGATGGAATCAATCAATCTCTTTCTGCTCTAAAACGGGAAAAAAGTTAGATAAAGGAATTCCACTCATCAAGCATCAAATCAAAAGCCTAGATATGCTCCATCAATGTTCAAGTCTTAAATGCCAAACTCCAACTAAGACTATAAAAATCTGCCCTAATTATATCATAATGCTAAAGGAGAAGGAAAGTCAAGGCTGAAAAGAAAGGTACTAAGAGCCAGAGCTGTGGCATATTGGGTTAAGCCACCACCTGCAGTGCTGACTTCCCTTATGGGTGCTGGTTCAAGACCCAGCTGCTCCACTTCCAATCCAGCTCTCTGCTATGGCCTGGGAAAGCAGTAGAAGATGGCCAAAGTCCTTGGGCCCCTGCACCCACATGGGAGACCTGGAAGAAGCTCCAGGCTCCTGGCTTCAGATCAGCCCAGCTCTAGGTGCTACCGCCTCTCTCTCTCTCTGCACTTCTGCCTCTGTAACTCCACCTTTCAAATAAATAAATATTAAAGAGAAAGAAAGAAAGAAAGAAAGAAAGAAAGAAAGAAAGAAAGAAAGAAAGAAAGAAAGAAAGAAAGAAAGAAAGAAAGAAAGGGAGAGAGAGAGAGAGAGAGAGAGGGAGGGAGGGAGGGAGAAAGAGAAAGAGAAAGAGAAAGAGAAAGAGAAAGAGAAAGAGAAAGAGAAAGAGAAAGAGAAAGAGAAAGAGAAAGAGAAAGAGAAAGAGAAAGAGAAAGGTAACAATGGGGGGTGGAAGGTTGGGGGAAATGCTTAAGAGATATACCTTAAGACCACATGAAACATTACTATTACTTGATTGCTGTAATCAAAGGCAGTGGGTAGGATTAATTCAGCTGAGATAGAGGTAAATGGAGGCTTCTTGAACCAGTTCTTCCTGTGTCTGATAATTTTTTGTTATGGAAGGCTGTGCCATACAGGAATCTTCAAAAAGTTCATGGAAAATCAAATTTATGAAAAAGCTATGCATGCATTTTCTAACATTTTTTGCACCAAAATAAACTTAAATTTCAAACCCAGTTCTCCATGAACTTTCTGAGGTACCCTCAAACACATGTAGGATGTTTTAACAGCCCCCATTCCTGAGCTCCACCTGCTAGATGCCAGTGGCAGCCCACTTTCCCTGTTTGTGACCACTGAAAAGTCTGGACATTGCCAGATTTCCTAGCAATAGAAGGGGTAGGACAGGAGGCCGGCGCCATGGCTCAATAGGCTAATCCTCCACCTTGCGGCGCCGGCACACCGGGTTCTAGTCCCGGTCGGGGCGCCGGATTCTGTCCCGGTTGCCCCTCTTCCAGGCCAGCCCTCTGCTATGGCCAGGGAGTGCAGTGGAGGATGGCCCAGGTGCTTGGGCCCTGCACCCCATGGGAGACCAGGAAAAGCACCTGGATCCTGGCTCCTGCCATCGGATCAGCGCGGTGCGCTGGCTGCAGCGGCGGCCATTGGAGGGTGAACCAACGGCAAAGGAAGACCTTTCTCTCTCTGTCTCTCTCTCACTGTCCACTCTGCCTGTCAAAAAAAAAAAAAAAAAAAAAAAAAAAAAAAAAAAAGAAGGGGTAGGACAGGGTGGAGGGATTAAAAATCACCTCAGTTTAAGAACCCATGGCGCCGGCACCACAGCTAAATAGGCTAATCCTCCGCCTGTGGCGCCGCCACACTGGGTTCTAGTCCCAATTGGGGCACCGGATTCTGTCTCGGTTGCCCCTCTTCCAGTCCAGCTCTCTGCTGTGGCCTGGGAAGGCAGTGGAGGATGGCCCAAGTGCTTGGGCCCTGCACCCGCATGGGAGACCAGGAGGAAGCACCTGGCTCCTGGCTTCAGATTTGGATCAGCGCGGTGCGCCGGCCGCAGAGGCCACTGGGGGGTGAACCAACGGTAAAGGAAGACCTTTCTCTTTCTCTCTCTCACTGTCCACTCTGCCTGTCCAAAAAAAAAAAAAAAAAAAAAGAACCCATGGCTATACTAGGAGTAAAGATGACCAAAGGGCCAGGCATTTACTAACAAGTATACATTATAACTGAAGACATGTAAGTCTTTCAAATCACCCAAACCTACCAAGAAAAACCTCAATGCATAAAAAACGTGAAGATGGATGTATTGAGAGAACAGTACACAAGGATTACATGGGACCAAACTTCATGTAGTCTTACCAGCATAAGATTTCTGTACAGTTCAGTATGTAAGACCGCAGACACTCTAGCACAGGGGAGATGAACACTGGGCCTGTGGTCAGTCATTGGACTGACCCTTCAAGGCAACCACAAGTGAACTTGAAACTCAGTAAATCTATTGCAGGCTACTTTTTCAGTTGTTAATATGTAATGGCCACAAATTAAGGTATATATAAGCAATGGCTCTTGGCAGAAAAAAGGTTCTCCACATCTGCTCTAGCAGCATATCAGCTACAGAGAGACACTACTAAAGATGAGGAAATAGATCTAAAGGATTCTAGAAATAAACTGCTTCCTTTGACTGGTTCAAGGGAAAAATCAGTTTCCCTTCTAAGAAAAACTAAGCCCTCATCTCTGGAGGAACTGAAATCCCAAGATCCAGGTTGCAACCCCTTCCAGGGAAGAAGAACACATCAAATGACAGTATGAGTAGAAATAAAATGACACCGGGTAGGCATTTGGCAGAGCAGGTAAGCCAATGCTGGAGTGCCCACATCCCATATTGAAGTGCCTGGTTTGAGTCCCCACTCCATTTTGGATCCAGCTTCCTGCTAATACATACCTGAGAGCCAGCAGGTGATTGTTCAAGTACTCAAGTTCCAGTAACCCACACCAGTTGGAGTGCCAGGCACCTGGCTTTGCCTGGCCCAGCCCTGAGCTATTGTGGGCATTTGAGGAGTGAAATCAGAGGATGAGGGTCTCTCTCTCATAAAAATAAAATTTAAACATGAAATGACAATTGAAGGGGATGGGAAGTGACAAGATGTGACAAGCAGACAGCACCAAGGCTGAGCTGACTATACATATAGCTTATTTATCCAGACTCTAAAATCTCCCTTCAGGTTGCTTCTGTCTCTCTTCTATGACAAGCCAAGGGCTTTCAATACTCTGGTACTGACACCTAGTTACTCAAGGCCTAACACCACAGCCACTCCATTCAGAGCACCACTACCTCCCAAAGTGCTGTAGGTTCCAAAATCTTATTCCTCCATGACCTCTCTCAGCACACTGTAGCTCTCAGAAAAGGACTGGTGCTGGAAAGAGTGGGAGGGTGTTGCATCAAGTAAATTAAAGTACTTGAACTACAGTATATGCTGCAAGTAACCTCCCCCCAAAACAAGATATAAATGTTCATCCTCACTCATAATCAAAGAAATGTAAACTCAAAAAACAAAAACATACTTTGCATACCAATTTGGCAAAAGCCATAAAGTTTCAGCAAGTTCAATACTGGTGAGCATGTAACAGGCATACTCATATGTTGCTGGTTAGCATAAACTTCTACAACCTACTGTCATTCAACAGGAGTAAGAAAAAATAAATTATGGAATATACTTATAATAAAGCGCCCTAATTATTTTTAGTTACATTGATCATGCCAATATTAAGAGTTCTGTGACATTAACCAAGGAGAAAAAAGCCACAGTTCAAAAAAAGTAAACAGCAGTACAACATAATAGTATAACACACTGCTATTTATACAAATATTTTTATGAATTAAACTTTCTGGAACTGTAAACAGTGGTTTACCTTCTGGGAGGAAGAGGAAAAAAGTAATTTTTTATGTTCCTGTACCATTAGGCTTTTTTTAAAAAACATATACAACTTTTCAACTTAAAATACACGACTTACCACCAATTCACTCAACAACCACATTAGCCCACATCTGAAAGCTAACTGAAACTGCCCAGTAGTATTTCAGTTAGTAAGGGATACATTTTGGGATATGGAATTTTCCTTCAAAATCGTTTCTTCCTTCCCCAAGATCACTTCCAACAGGAAAAAAGAGTAAGGAAATCCCTTCACTGCCTAAGGAGCCATTGATTTTCATTCCTTTCAGGTCCCTAACCATTCTCTCCTAGGGAGAGACACCCCCTCCATCTCCCTATCAACTGTATTTCTAGTCTTGGCTAACCTCACTCTTACACACACAGAAGCACAACTGTCATGGTCACTGAAGAGGGACCACGTGCTCCTTTCAGAATGAAGCATCAGCTGGGAACCACTCCCTTGGTCTGAGCTCTCCTCACCTGGGAGTGGAGGCCAGTGACTCCTTCCACAGGGCAGAATGCCTCAGTCCTCATCTCCTGCTTGTCCAGAAGCTCAATATTTGTCCCACTGTAACTGAACCGATTCAGAGCATTCTCTTTCAAAGAGAGCACCAGGCTAGTGAAGTCCTTCTAGAGCCCAAAGATGCCTCAGAAGAGTTCCCTGCTTTAATCAGTCTTTCCTCCACAGCCTTTAACTACCAAGTTTTACAGTAACAAACCAAAAATTTCTAATTACTGCTTACTACTAATGTTTCATCATTAGAGTATAATAATTATGGATATTTTAATGTCTCAGATTAATGGCTTTACGATTTAAACAACTAAATTTTATTCACTTGAGTTTTATCATGATTTTCTTCTCATTACATAATCACTTGTGGCTGCTAAAACAATTACAGTCTCAATGCGCAAACTTATTTTTAATTCTGAACTAATTAGTAAGAAAGGATCATAAAACTTTTTTCAAGCACTGGGAGAAATGATTATGATCAGGTGGTACACAACAGTGTGCGTAAAGAGCTGAACTCTACTCTCCAAGAAGTCAGAACTGCAAACCATTTGGTTCCTTCTTGAGTAAGCTTAAAAGTAAATACCTTCTCAGAGAAATTACTGAGCTCACTTTTAAACTACACATTTATAGAATTTTTAACATTTCTAAACAGGAATACTCAACCCAAATAAAATGCCTATTGTAACTGGAGGGAACAAATGACCTGTGTAACAATCTGATTTTGAAAGTTAGGGAAAAAAAAGAACACATACAGTCAGTCAGTCTCTCCCTCCCCATACATACACACACACACACACACACACACACTCTTAATAACACAGTTCAGTACTAACTTCCAAATTACTCTGGCTTACAAGTTTCACAAGGAATAAATGCTATGTCAAGTAATGTTACAGCCTGAAAGAGCAAGCAGCACCAGGAGACAGACATGCAAGCAGTTATCTTTTGAGACAACAGAAGTGGACTGATTCCTGGATAGAAATGATTAAAAGCCGCATCTGAAACCATTATCCCTGAAATTTTAGTTTCTGGTTGAAGAAAAGTGAGAAGGAAATGGAAAATAATACTGCTAATTCTTGAAATTAAACATACAGACCACGGGAAGTTTCTAAGCTTCAGGGAGACCTACGGGCTACCCCAATTCCACTACATGAATATGACTGTGACCTTGGATAAGTTAATCAAATTATAATCTGAAACTATTTTCTCACATCTAAAATAGCTTAAGTGGAGATCCTGAGTTTCCTATTAGCTCTCTAACATTAATGAAAGGAACACAAAATCACTCTTTTCTAACATAAGCTGTATACAATACTTGTCACCCAAGAGTTCCCAAACCAAATCAGAGTAAGCTCAACTGTCTGTTCTAAACAAACATGATCAAAGGAGTAGCACTCAGAAGTCAAAGGACAGCTTCTGTGTTTCCCAAGAGGAATAAGCAAAAAGAACATGACCACCCAAAATATTCCCTTCCTCGCAAAGCTTTGGGTATATGCTACCCAAGGACAGCCCTCTTACAGGGCATCACTTTATTTTAGGCTTAGCAAGTTACTGATAAAGACTAGTCCTCAAAATATTACCCTCTGTAACTGTTAAACAGAACTACAGAACAATTTTAACTTAAACATTAGGACAGCCAACCCGTAGACTCTTAGTACAAATAACCTGAGCACAAAACTACCTATGACAAGAATGACTATCACCACCTAACTCCGTGAATTCTCTAGGAAGTGGGGAGAGGAACCAAGGAAGAGTAAGGTGACAGGAAGAGTAACAAAAACCACTGCAAAAGCAAACTTAACACAGGAAGAATCAGCTTAAATCAAAAGAGAAATAACAAAGTTCTTACAAACCGAGGAGGGGGAAGAAGCACTACTGTCCCATTTAAAAGACACCTTCAAAAAACACCCTAGCTGAGAAAAAATTTTTCAAACCATCAGAAAAAGGGGAAAAAGCTATTTCCGTTCTGTCTGAAGTGCATCTTTTCTATGTATTTGTAAGCAGAATGTTCTGGTTCAAGATGTATTTTTATAGTTAAGGTTTTGAGAACAGATCAATCAATACAAGAGGTCCCACGCTGTAAGTTTCACCCACACAGCCATCACCATAAATTTTAATTGAGTTTTTTGCTATCAACATGAGAAGCAAGATTAACTGTTCCACAAACTGAACTGTACACACCACAGGAATAACTCGATTCATTGTCCCTAAAAATGCTAACAGCTGATTATGCGCACTGCATAGGTAAGTGTTCTTTCAAGCCCACACTTGCGTTCCTATTTCACTTGACCACCACCAGTTAACAGAGAAAACTGTTTTGTCTTGAAGCCTTATCCACGGGCAACCCAGAACAATGATTTCACTGCCATTCAGGTTTTAAATACTTAGGACTGACTGAACAGCTCGCCCCCTGCACATAAACACACGCGTTTCTAGTGCTTATTGGGAAGGCAGTACGGGACTCCCCACCTCTCTCAAGACCCCAGACCAACCTCCCGAATCCCAGGCTACAAGCAAAAGTTTCCGAAAACTGTTCAACCAACGGGGACACTAGCGCCCATCCATCCCTTCCTAAGAAGGGCGTGAGCCCAGCGGTCCTGGCAGAGTGGGGCGCCGGAGGCCCCCGGAGCCCGAGCCCACAGCGCCCGCGGCCAGCGGCAGCCCGAGGGGCCGCGGACCAGGGCAGGGGCCGCGCTTCGGCGTGCAAACTCGCTCCCGCGGGTTAACAGTCGAGCCGCCGAGAGCAGCCTGGAAACCCACAGCAGCGGCTTTCTCTCCGGACCCAAAACTTTTCAAGTGTCGACAAAATAACAGTGCAAAAAAAAAAACGGGGGGGGGGGGTAGCTGTTCACGACCGCACACCCACTGGGCGGCCGGTCCTGCCGAAGCCAAAGCCGCCGCCGGGGAGGAGTCACTTCACGCCCGCGCTCCGCTCTTCCTCAATTGGGTCCTCGGGCTGCCCAGCACCAGCTCCGAGCGGCGCGGGGAAGCGCGCTTTCTCCGCCGGCGGCGGCCGGGTCCCACCGTGCGAAAATGTCACTCTCCCGAGCCCGCCGCCCCGGCCCCGCGGCCAGGCCGGGCGGCGCGCGGGGACCCGCCGAGAGCTCCGAGGGCGCCCCCCGGGGCCCCGCGCCGCCCGGAAGGGGGAAAAACCCGCCCGCGGGAGGATTCAACAGGAGCACCGCGCCGCCCGCCTGCCGCCCGGGAAACAGCCGCGGGCCGCCGGGGCGCGGGGGGAGGGGCGGCGGGCGCGCCGCGGGGGCTGCCCCGGGACCCCCGCCCCGCGCGCAAGGTCACTGCCCGCCGCCACCGCGGGCGCCCCGGCTCGGACCACGGCGGCAAGTTTAATTTCCAGCGGCTGCGGCTAGAGCCCGCGGCGTGCAGGAGCGCGCGCCGACCGCCGGCCCTCCCCGCCCCCACCCGCAGCCGGGCCCGCGCCCCCCAGACCCCCGGCCGCCGCCAGGCAGCCGGCCGCTGCAGCCCCCGACGCCCCGGAGGCTCGGCTCGGCTGGCAGGCGGGCGGGCGCCGCTCCAGCCCCGCCGCACACCACCCCACACACACAGCCGTGGTGGCGGCCGCTGAAAAATGGAGCGCGGCGAGCACAGAGGAGGGACATTTTTCTTTCCGTTAACTGAATTGTTGCCTACCTCCGGGTGCCCGACTCGCTACTCCTCTCACTCCGCTGCTCTCCGGGATCCGCCGCCGCCGCCGCATCCAATCGCCTCCTCCCCCCCCTCCCCTTCCGCAGCCAGCCCGGCCGTTCCTCCTCCTCTCCGCTTCAAAATGGCGCCAAGCGCTCTTCGGAGGCTGCTCCAATCGAACCGCCGCGGACAGCACCCGGGGGCAGGCAGAGCGCGGCGTGGGTGCGCAGCGCCCCCTGCCGACCGCATGGCCCTGCGCGCGCTCGTCCGCCCGCTGGGATCCCCGGGGCCCCGCCCCGTCCGCGCGCACGCGCAGGCCCCTCCTCCGCCCCGCCCGATGAGCGCGCGCGCAGCCGCAGAAGCACGTCGCCGCGGGGGCCGAGTGTGTGATGGGCCGCTGTCGGTACCCAGTCAGCCTCTGCGGAGAACGGTGGTCGCGGTTCTGTATCCCTAACTTTTTGGGTAAAGGTTGGGCGGTTTTTAAAACGCTGACGTCCCGCCCCGATGTTGTGCTATGTTAGCAAAATTGGTGTTATTAACTACTTCGCTCCTTCCCAGATAACGCTGGCCCGGATACTCTGAGTGAGCCACAGGTCTTTTTTTTTTTTTTTTTTCTGGCATTCCCTGTTGGGTCTTTGCTAAATTCCACCGCTTTGAGATTTGGAGACGCTGTTTAAGGGGCAGCAGAAGCTGGGGGGGGGGGGGGGGGGACGCACATAGTAATCCAACCTGTGACTGAGCATCCCGTTGCTTCGCGTTGTCGAACCTGAACTTTTGGAAGGAAACGGGGTCGCAGGGCCGCGAGGGGGACAGCAACAGGTGGACGTCTGCCGCCTGCACCTCCCGCGGGGGCGGCGCTGGGTCGGCCGCCGCGGGATGCGCGGGCTGTGCCGCTCACCGCGCCGATCGCCGGCGTGCGGGCCCCTCCAGGAGCTGGAGAACGGGCTTCTTCGCTTTTCTGCTTTGGCTTCTGGTATCACCATCCCTGCTGCGGGCCCGTCTCCCCTGGCATGGTGTATTTCGTTACTCCAGATTTGTTCCAGAGAAAATCTTTTTTCAGTGATGAAGACACGTGAAGTGCGCTATGGATTGCAATAGGGTATTTATCAATGGAAGCAAAAGTAATGCTGACACACAAACTACTATCATGGAGGTGGGAAAGATGGTATAAGATGCCGTCATCTGCAGCCAGGGAGCCTGTGGGTGCTGAGCCCGATTCGTTGGGCTTTCAGGAGGTTTCCCCAGACGATGCTGCTAAAGTCCCCTCCATGATCACTAGACCTGAGTTACTGTAATCCACTGAGATGCTGCCATTGAATAGACACAAGGCTTCTACCCATCTTACACATTTGACTTAAATCTGCTGTGAGTTCTTTCCGACCTCTTTTTAAAACCATCTCAGGAATTTCCCTACTTTATATCACTGTTAACAGCAACAAAAATCTTGCCCGGCCAGAGAGATCTAGAAAAAAATTATAACTCTTTGATGGTTGCTATCTTTCTTTCTTTGCCCTCTTCAATTCTCAAACCTCCAAACACAGAACACAGGAAAGTTTAAGGGGTTGACACTGTGGCACAGTGGGGTTACCTGCCATCTGCAGTGCCTGTATCCCATATGGGCACTGGTTGGGGTCCCTGCTGCTCCATTTCCAATCCAGTTCGATACTAATGCAGTTGGGAAAGCAGGGAAAGATGTCCCAAGTCCCTGGGCCCCTGCCACACATATGGAAGACATAGAAGAAGTGCCTAGCCTAGCTCCTGGCTTAGGCCTGCTGCAGCCCAGGCTATTGGGGCCATTTGGGAAGTGAATCAGTAGATGGAAGATCTCTTTCTATGTCTCCTCTCTCTCTCTCTCTCTCTCTCTCTCTCTCTCTCTGTAACTCCGTCTTTGAAATAAATAAATCGTTTTTTTTTTTTAAAGAAAAGTTCAAAAGAAAAGCAGAAGGAGGGCCAGACTTCTTGCATGAGTTTTTCACTGTTCTTATCCCAGCAGGCACCCAGCAGATATTTTCATTGAGTGTGTGAATTGTTTAAGAATGATGTGCTCTATCTCGTGTGTGGCAGTGAGTCCTGAGATGGCTAAAGGTGTTACATCAGCTCTGTGAGCAGTTTTGCCCGTTTCAGCATGAACCCTGTTAGACAATGGTGTGTCATGAGTGACAGTGGTGAAACCCAGAATACATATTTTTTTTAAGATTTATTTATTTATTAGAAAGTCAGAGTTACACAGAGAGAGGAGAGGCGGGGGCGAGGTGGGGGGTCTTCCATCTGCTGGTTCACTCCCCAGCTGGCCGCAACAGTCAGAGCTGCACCAATCTGAAGCCAGGAGTAGGAGCTTCTTCTGGGTCTCCCATGTGGGTGCAGGGGCCCAAGGACTTGGGCCGTCTTCTACTGCTTCCCAGGCCACAGCAGAGAGCTGGATCAGAAGTGAAGCAGCCTGGACTTGAACCGGCACCCATATAGGATGCTGGCACTGCAGGTGGTAGCTTTACCCACTATGCCACAGCACCGGCCCCAGAATACATAGTGTTCATTCAGTCCGCCAACACTACAGAATTGAACCCAAGGAAAGCTTGGGCCAGAAAGGAGACGGCATTCAAAAGAGATTTACAGTGGAGGATAGTAGGGAATTACCATTAGGCCAGATAGAAAAAAAAAAAAATTTAAAGCATCAATGAGACATTGCTTCTCATAAAAGGGTTTGCTTTTATACAATGGCAAGTGGATTTACAGAAAATAGTGACAGCCAGCGCCACGGCTCACTTGGCTAATCCTCACCCTGCGGCGCCAGCATCCCAGGTTCTAGTCTCGATCGGGGTGCTGGATTCTGTCCTGGTTGCTCCGTTCCAGTCCGCTCTCTGCTCACAGAGCTGATGCAACACCTTTAGCCATCTCAGGACTCACTGCCACACACGAGATAGAGCACATCATTCTTAAACAATTCACACACTCAATGAAAGTATCTGCTTGGGCCCTGCACCCACATGGGAGACTGGAGGGAAGGAAGCACCTGGCTCCTGGCTTTGGATCAGTGCATCGTGCTAGCCGTGGCGGCCATTTGGGGGGTGAAGCAATGGAAAAGGAAGGCCTTTCTCTCTGTCTCTCTCTCTCTCTCTCTCTCTCACACAGTCTAACTCTGCCTGTCAAAAAAAAAGAAAAAATAATAATAGTGACACAAACCTTCATTTAAAGCACTATTGTCTAACACTGATATTTAAACAAAACTACTAGGTTTCTGGATTTAAAAACAATCCCATTGTAGTTTGTCAGGAGCAATGTGATTGAATGTAGTATATATGGACCTGACCATCCAAAGCTCAGTTGTGAATGCTTTACACTCTGAGAAACAGAGCTTATGTGGGAACATATAAAAATGCTCATCTTAGAAAGACTTGATTAGAAGAATTATCTGTGATTATGAAGAATCACAAATCCAGCCCTCACATGTATTATTTCTACTGCTGCTAGAACAAATGACCACAAAGTGAGTGGTGTGACACAGCACAAATTGTCCTACAGTTCAGTAATTCAGAAGTCTGACACACATCTCCCTGAGCTGAAATCAAGGTCTCTGCAGGGCTGTGGTCCTTTCTGGAGACCCTGTGGGAGGACCCATTTGCTTGCCATTTCTAGTTTCTAGAGGCTGCCCACATTCCTTGGCTCATGTCTCCATCCAGCTTCAAAGCCAGCACCATAGCACCTCTCTGACCCTGCTTCGAGCATCGTATCGCTTTCTCTCGTTCTCCTTTCCCTCCCTTATCCACTTTTAAGACTTTTGTAATAATACTGGGCCCACCTGGATAATCCACGCTAATATCTCTCATGTAAGATCAGACAATTATCAGCCTTATTTCTTAAAAAAAAAAAGATTTGTTTATTTATGCATTATTTGAAAAGCAGAGTTATAGAGAGAAAGGGAGATAGTGAGCCATCTGCTGGTTCACTCCCCAAAAGGCCATATGGCAAGTGCTGGACCAGGCAAAAACTGGGAGCCTGGAACTCCATCTGGGTTCCCTACATGGTTAACAGGAGCCCAAGGATTCAGACCATTTTCCACTGATCTCCCAGGCACATTAGCAGGGAGCTGAATTGGAAGTGGAACAGCTGAAACTTAGACCAGTGTTCCCATGGGATGCTGGTGTTGCAAGCAGCAGCTTAATGGGGTGTGCCACAACACCAATTGCAGCAACCTTATTTCACTCTGCAACCTTAATGCACTTTACCATGGAAACTATCATATTCAAAAGTTCTGAGGATGAGGACACAAATTTTTTATGTGGGGGATAACCATTATTCATCATTCATTTTTGGGTTATCTGGGTTTTTTGCTTCTATTTTTCTCTTTCTTTCTTTTTCTTTTTTTTTTCTTTCTTTCTTGCCTTTTTTTTTTTTTTTTTTTTTTTTGTAGGATCTAAACCTGAGGTTAGAGGAGTTTTAGGAAGTTGGAAGGCATCAGGAATGCATGCAGTTTTTTTTTAATAATCTAAATCTAGTTTCATTTTTTAGGCTTTTCTTCTCCTTACACTTCTTTTTTTTTTTTTTGAAAGCTTTTATTTAATAAATATAAATTTCATAGGGACAGCTTTTGAAATATAGCAATTCTTCCTATACCCACCTTCCCACCCCCAAACCATCCCGCCTCCTACTCCCTCTCCCATCACATTCTTTATTAAGATTCATTTTTAATTATCTTTATATACGGAAGATCAACTCTATATTAAGTAATAATTTCAACAGTTTGCACCCACACAGACAAAAGTATAAAGTACTGTTTGAAGACTAGTTTTACTGTTAATTCTCATAGTATAACTCATTAAGGACAGAGATCCTACATGGGGAGTAAGTACACAGTGATTCCTGTTGTTGATTTAACAATTGTCACTCTTATTTATGACGTCAGTGATCACCCGAGGCTCTTGTCATGAGCTGCCAAGGCTATGGGAGCCTTTTGAGTCCACAAACTCCGTCAGTGTTTAGACAGGGCCATAAGCAAACTAGAGGGTCTCTCCTCCCTTCAGAGAAAGGTACCTCCTTCTTTGATGGCCCCTTCTAGGAATGCATATAGTTAGTATGAACAGCCCTAATCACACCTCCATTGCCCCTTCCACATTTTTAATATAGCCTGACTACACTGCATCATGATTTCCCAAAAGCAGTAAAACCTTTATCACACATAGCAAGGCACACTGGGCAGCTAGTTAGTAAATGGAGACCCGTCCTTACCTAGACAAACACTATGACCTATTTTGTTACAACTCAAAGTACATGCCAAAGGATGATCAAGCCAAAAATATGACTCCTGTCAGTCTACAACACTGTTGAAACTCCCACTAGACTTATTCTCTGGATTAAGGCATCAGATCTTCAGCAAGTATGTAGGAATGTAGTTGTACTCCTTGAAAAAGATAACACAACAGCCCAAAGGTATGCATCAGCAGACCAGGCCCAATAGAAATTAGCTGTGGTATTTCAGGCACTAGACAATCAGCTAAAGCTCTGGGATAGTCTTCTCCGTACCCCTAGAGCTGGCCCCATTCATAACCCCACTGCCACTGCAAGGAAGGATGAGGGCTCTTCCTTCCTCTCCATTCCAATCTCAGCACATGATGCCTAGAATTTCCATGATTAACCCTCCATTAGGCTCTGTGCCCTCTTATGACCCTGGTTTACAATGCAAATATTCCTGAATATTTGCCACAGTCATCTGTAGACTCCAGGCAAGTCCTGGAGTGCAACAATACCAAATCACCTGGGAAATCTCCACTAATTGCATGTTCTTGTCAGTCCACGCTTCCACTCCACCCTGCATTGTCAGATTACTTTCCTTGTGTAGAGACAGGTAAGAAAAAGGGCTAAGCAAAGCACTGAGATTTCCAACAGGGGGAGACCTGCAAGGGAAGGGTGCCACAAGGAAAATTAGGGGAGGGGACTTGAAGGTGAACTTTGCCCACTTTGTAATTAAACCTAATGCTACAGCTGGTAAACAGAAGCCAAGGCAGTTTCCCTACGACTTTCTTTATAAACATTGTCCTATAGGTCTCATGTTGAGTACATTTAATTCCTTAAAAAGTCTTGGCCAGTCTTGACACTGTGTCGCAGTGGATTAAGCCACTGCCGTGTTGCCGATTGGAGTCCCAGCTGCTCCGCCTACAATCCTTACTTACAATGCTCCTGCTAATGTGCCTGGGATAGTAGTGGAAGATGGCCCAAGTGCTGGGGTATGGCCTGACCCAGCCCCAGTCATTGAAGCTATTTGGGGAGTGAACAAGCAGATAGAATATACCAACCTCTCTCTCTCTCTCTCTCTCTCTCTCTCTCTCTCTCTCTGTCTCTCTCTCTATCTCTCTCTGCCCTTCAAATAATTACACGTGTGTTACCGTGTACAATCCTGCAAAAGCTGTGCTGTCAACAGAAACATGATGTGAACCATGTATGCTATTTAAAGTTTTCTCATTTTTTAAAGATTTATTTATTCATTTAAGAGGCAGAGTTACAGACAGAGAGAAAGAGAGACAGAAAGAGGTCTTTTGTCCACTGGTTCACTCCCCAAATGGCTACAACAGCCAGAGCTGAGCTGATCCAAAGTCAGGAGCCTGCAGTTTCTTCTGGATCTCCCACGTAAGTGCATGGGTGTCCAACCACTTGGGCCATCTTCTACTGCTTTCCCAGGCCATAGCAGAGAGCTGCATTGGAAGTGGAGCAGCCAGGACTCAAACCCATGCCAATATGGGACGCTGATGTCACAGGCAACGGCTTTACCCACTATGCCACAATGCCAGCCCCTAGTTTTCTCATTTTAAAAATAAAACCGGCCAGCGCCGTGACTCACTAGGCTAATCCTTCGCCTGTGGCCCCGGCACCCTGGGTTCTAGTCCCAGTCGGGGCGCCAGATTCTGTCCTGGTTGCTCCTCTTCCAGTACAGCTCTCTGCTGTGGCCTGGGAGTGCAGTGAAGGATGGCCCAAGTGCTTGTGCCCTGCACCCCATGGGGGACCAGGAGAAGCACCTGGCTCCTGGTTTCGGATCAGCGCAGTGCACCAGCCACAGCGCGCTGGCTGTAGAGGCCATTGGGGGGTGAACCAATGGAAAAGGAAGACCTTTCTCTCTGTCTCTCTCTCTCACTGTCCACTCTGCCTGTCAAAAAAATAAAATAAAATAAATTTGAAAAATAAAATAAAAGCCAGCCAATGAAATTAATTGTACTAATATTTTTATGTAGCATAACATTCAACTATTGTCATTTTCACAATAAATATATAATTTATTGAGCTATTTTACATTCTTTTGTTCCTACTGTGAATTTTACACTTATAGCACATATCAATTTGCAATAGTTGTATTTCAAGAAGTGCTCAATAAGCCTACATGGTTAGTGGCTTCCTACCAGAAAACAAAGCTGTAGACTCTGCAATCCTTAGCCAAAGTGTTATTTTTTAACAACTTATAATAAATAATCAACACTGGGGCCGGCACTGAGGCACAGCTGGTTAACACTCTGGCCTGAAGCGCTGGCATCCCATTTGGGCACCGTTTTGAGACCCGGCTGCTCCTCTTCCAATCCAGCTCTCTGCTATGGCCTGGGAAAGCAGTAGAAGACGGCCCAAGTCCTTGGGCCCCTGCACCCATGTGGGAGACCCAGAAGAAGCTCCTGGCTCCTGGCTCCTGGCTCCTGGCTTTGGATTGGCACAGCTCCAGCCGTTGTAGCCATCTGGGAGTGAACCAGTAGATGGAAGACCTCTCTCTCTCTCTCTGCCTCTCCTCTCTCTGTGTAACTCTGACTTTCAAATGAATAAATAAATCTTTTAAAAAAATCAACACTGTTTCATCATGTATTCTTTGTAACAGTTAAAGTCTATTAAGGATTATGCTAACACAGTTGAGTTACACACATTTAATAGTTGGGCATTTGGTGCAGCAAAGACACAGCTTGGGGCGCCCATATCCCATATTGGAGTGCCTGGATTCAAGTCTCAGCTCCACTTCCAACTTCAGCTTCCTGCTAATGCAAACCTTGGGAGGCAGCAGATAATGAGTCCATACTTGGGTTCCTGCCACCCACCTGGAAAACCTAGACTGAGTGCCATAGTACTAGCCCTGGATGTTGCAGGGGTTTGAAGAGTGAAACTGTGGATAGAAAACTTTCTCTCTCTCTCTCTCTCTCTCTCTCTCTGCCTTTCAAATAAATGAAAAATAAATGCATGTGCATAAAAAGACAAAAAATAAAAAATGCTGGTGAGGTTGCAGAGAAAGGGGAACTTTCATACATACACTGCTGGTAGGAATGTAAATTAGTGAGTCATTATAGAACATGGTATAGAGTTTCCTTGAAAAAACTAGAAATAGAACTACCTTATGATCCCAAAACTCTGGATACGCATCCTAAGGAATTGAAATCGGTATGTGAGACATCTGCACTCCCATGGTGATTGCAGTATTATTCATAACAGCCAAGATAGGGAATCAACCTAGATGTCCATCAAAAGTGTGATGTATTTACATAACAAAGACCAAATTTATGTCATCTGCATCAACACAGATGAAACTGGAGGACATTTTGATAAATGAAGTAGTGCCCTTGGGAAGGCGCAAGCCTAGGTGAGTTTCGGGGCGTGGGGCCCCATGAGGACAGCCCCTGACCTCCTGGCTCTCCCCCATCCCATCCCACAGATCTACTCCCCAGATCACAGAAGCAATAACTTCTCCAGCCCCTCCATGCCTGTGGGTTCCCCGCAGGGCCTGGCAGGTCTGTGATGGGGGCAGGGTGGGGAGGGACCCTTGACTTCTGTGCTATCCAGGAGGGCTCCCTGGTAGAGGTGGCTCCCAGGCTAGGTCCCTGTGTAACCAAAGGCTGACAGAGAATAAAAACGTATGTTCTTACTTCTATATGGAAGCTAAAAAGTTGATCTCATGGAAGTAGACCATACAATAGTAGTTACCGAAGCCAAGGGTGAATGTGAGGAAGAAGGGTGGGAAGAAGGTTAATGGGCACAGGAGTGCAGGTGGATAGGTAGAGTAAACTCTTTCATATTCAATAGCACAGTAGAATAACTATGGTTGGTAACAATTGCGTATTTCAATTGCCTTTGAATGTTCCCAACACAAAGAAATGATAAATGTTTGAGGTGATACATATGCCAATTGGCCTGACCTGATCATTACATTTCATGCATGCACTGAAATGTCACTGGTACCCCATAAATATGAACTTTGTGTCAACTAAAAATAAAAAGCTATCTCTGACATCAATGGATTTCAGGTGATCTGTATAACACAGATGATGTAATTACACAGGGATAAGCAAGCAAAAATAACAGAAAACACGTAAATACCAAGGCAAACCATCTTATGACCAAGGGTGCTGCATATCAATCATGGTTTTTTTGTTCCTTAAAGCACCATTACTTGGCTGGCGCCTCGGCTCATGAGGTTAATCCTCCACCTGCGGCACCGGCACCCCGGGTTCTAGTCCCAGTTGGGGCACCGGATTCTGTCTCAGTTGCCCCTCTTCCAGGCCAGCTCTCTGCTGTGCCCCGGGAGTGCAGTGGAGGATGGCCCAGGTGCTTGGGCCCTGCACCTGCATGGGAGACCAGGATAAGTACCTGGCTCCTGCCATCGGATCAGCGTGGTGCGCCGGCCGCAGCGGCCATTTGGGGGGTGAACCATCAGAAGGAAGACCTTTCTCTCTGTCTCTCTCTCTCTCACTGTCTAACTCTGCCTGTCAAAAAAATAAAAGCACCATTTTTTTAAACTAATTACTATGAGTACAATAATATTTCCTATTAAAAATATCTTGAGGGGCAGGCATGAAGGCACCATGGGTTACGCTGCTGCTTGGGATGTCCACATCTCATATTGGAGTACAGGCTTCAGTCCTGTCTCCTCCACTTCCAACCCAGCTTTCTAATAATGCATCTGAGAAGGCAGAAGATGATGGGCCAAGTACTTGGATCCCTTCCACCCATATGGTGAACTCCTGGATAGAGTTCTGGGCTCCTAGCTTCAAACTGCCCAGCCACAGCTATTGCAGGCATTTGGAGAGTGAACTAGCAAAAGGAAGATCTATCTGTTTCTTCCCCCCCTCTCTCACTCTGCCTCTCAAACAAATAAATAAAACTAATAAAAGTTTTTTTAAAACATTTTATTTACATATTTGAGAGGTAGAGCTACAGAGACAGGGAGAAATGGAGAGAAACGTCTTTCATCTACTGGGTCAATCCCCAAATGCTCACAATGGCTGGAGCTGGGCCAACTGGAAGCCAGGGACCAGGAGCTTCTTCTGGATCTCCCATGCAGGTGCAGGGGCCCAAGCACTTGTGTCTTCTTCTACTGCCTTCCCAGGACATAGCAGAGCTAGATTGGAAGAGGAGCAGCCAAGACACAAACTGGAGCCCTTATGGGATGCTGGCGCCACAGTGAGAGGCTCAGCCCACTACACCACAGCACCAGCCCCAAGAAATGTTTTGAAAAGACAAAAATAATATATTTTTATAGAACAATGACGTACTCCAAACTTCTCATTTTATCAATAATATCCTTGGTTCAGAAATAAAAGAAAGAAACTGATCATTAACTTCAGGATTATTGCTGTAATTCTCAGCAAGCAGTTAAACTTATTGCCAGAAGCATACTTACTATAGTTATACTCGGCTCCTTTAAACACATTTGTGTTTAGAATAAAATGTCTTCATGTAGCCGGCGCTGCGGCTCAATAGTCTAATCCTCCGCCTAGCAGCACCGGCACACCGGGTTCTAGTCCCGGTCGGGGCGCCGGATTCTGTCCGGTTGCCCCTCTTCCAGACCAGCTCTCTGCTGTGGCCTGGGAGTGCAGTGCTTGGGCCCTGCACCCCATGGGAGACCAGGAGAAGCACCTGGCTCCTGCCATCGGATCAGCACAGTGCGCCGACCGCGGTGCACCAGCCGCGCCGGCCATTGGAGGGTGAACCAAAGGGAAAGGACGACCTTTCTCTCTGTCTCTCTCTCTCTCATTGTCCACTCTGCCTGTAAAAAAAAAAAAAAAATGTCTTCATGTGTTGTTGGAAACAAGTAACAGAGCAATAAGACTGGGTGACTGAATAGATGAAAATGAAGACTCTCTCCTAAACTGTGTATTCATGCTTTGATTCTGGTGAGTTGTCTGGCATTCCAGGAGAGCTCCTGCTATTGTGGAGAAGAGCTGAAGCCATGTGAGGACCGAGACTGACCTATTCAGCCAGACTCATCTACATGACATACCTACACTTTTTTACTTCTCATTACTTCTTGCTTCTTCCCTTTTCCCCAAACCCAAACTTCTTTGGCCTATGACTTTCCCTGTGAGTTCACCTACCATTTAATCTTGAATTTTTCACCCTTTCCCTAGTCCTATTTCCTGTGCCATTTACAATTACAGAAGAATTTTGCCCCACTTATTTTTAAAAGGGATAAAAAAGGAAATTTTCCCATTCTTTTCTAGGATCTCAATCTCCTCCCCAAATACGATGTGAATTCTATGTTAATTCTATATATGTACTCAAGCAAGTCTGTCTTTTTAAATTCATGTCACTTCTTCCCATTGTAGAAGGGAGACTTCCTTTTTTATAGGATCAAGCTTGCATAAAATACACGCAATAGTGATAGCGGCTTTTGAATTTTATTATCAGTTTGTTTATATTTTATATTACATTAGAGAGGTTTAGGGAAAAGTGTCAGAAAAAAAATCTATAAAAAGACTTTGACACGCTGGTGCTAGGGCATAGTAGGCTAAGCCTCCATCTGCAGCGCCAGCAGCCCATATGGGTGCCAGTTCATGTCCCAGCTGCTCCTCTTCCAATCCAGCTCCCTGCTATGGCCTGGAAAAACAGTGGAAGATGGCCCAAGGACTTGGGCTCCTAGGCCCACGTGGGAGGCCTGGAAGAAGCTCCTGGCTTCTGGCTTTGGATGGGCCCAGTTTTGGCCATTGTAACCATTTTGGGAGTGAAGGAACAGATGGAAGACCTTTCTCTCCCCACCCTCTCTCTGTCTAACTCTACCTCTCAAATAAATAAATGAAAACTTAAAAAAAAAAAAGACTTTAACAATCTTGCAAAGAGAATTGAAATGATTGCCGCTTTCAATTATTCCACTTTACATCATGAAACTGAGATTCAGAAAACGGAATAATTTGTCCTGAGACACACAATGAAGAAATTTTTTTTTATTCTCACGTCTTCCAATTAGTTTAGAAAGTAATTCTAAAATCCCATTCCAAATCACAGATATGTTTGAAATCCTTTTAGCTTAAGGCCCAAGTAAGCCACAAGTAACACTGTGAATTTGTGGACATATTGATTGACTTATGAGAACATAGGAACAATTGAACCTGAAGAGTAGAACTGTTGGGCATTGACTAAAATCTCCATTACAGTATGGTGCCTGGCATGTCTGCGGCTGCCGCAGTTAAGCTACATAAGATCAGACCACCAGCAGGGATAGCTCCGCTTTAGTTCCGGACACATGGACAGTGCATGATCCCTATACTTTGCTTAAGATGCCCCTGTGCGTGGTCCACCCATGGCTGCATGACCTTTTTGCTGATTGGCTCCCCTACTGCACATGTCCTTCGTAAGCTTTATAAGCCTGTACGCTTCCTCGATAAAGTAGTTCCTGCTTTGACAGAACTCGCGGGTGCTTGTGGTGTGCTTATCACCCATCGACCTTACCTCTCCTGTCCACCTTGTTGGGGAGTGCCTGTACTGCCCCTGCTGGTCAGGGGCCAGCCTCGGGCTTGAGACCCTGACATAGAACATTATTGCTTCAAAGTGTTCTTTCAAACTGATAATGTGTATTTTCTTTTTGGTAGTGATTTCTTTAAAAATAAGCTCCAAAGATAGATGACTGAGAAATTTTTACACAAAATATGATATCTCACCTTACCATCCAAAGAGTATATTTGTGTTTAGGAAAACATGCATCATCAGTTCAACTAGCTAAGAGCAATTTCACTTGAAAAGCTATGAAAATAATAACAAAGAAATTAGACCCTATCTCAGAATATTTTTACAATCTCAGAATATTTTTGCAAAAGCATAGGAACTCCTGCAATGTGACATGTTTCACATATATTCACATGCAATAATTCATTAATATTATTTTTCAAAGATTTATTTATTTGAAAGGCAGAGTTACAGAGAGAGAGAGAGAGATCTTCCATATGCTGATTCACACCCCAAATGGCCACAACGGCTGGGGCTGGGCTAGGATAAAGAAGCCAGGAGCCAAGAGGTGCTTCCAGGTCTCCCACATGGGTGCAGGGGCCCAAGGACTTGGATCATCTGCTGCTGCTTTTCCAGGATGCATTAGCAGAAAGCTGGATCAGAATTGGAATATCTGGGTCTCAAACCAGTGCTCATATGGGATGCCAGCAATGCAGAGGGAGGTTTAACCCGCAATGCCACAGCACCAGCCCCAGTATTAATTATTTTTGCGCTAGTAACAAAATCAGCATTCTATAGTACAGTAGTCAAAATAACAAAACAGCTTTATAGTCTCACAATTCTGTTATAGGCAAATAATTTATTTTTTAAAAGATTTATTTATTTATTTAACAGGCAGAGTTAGAGAGAGACAGAGAGAGATTTTCCATCAGCTAGTTCACCCCTCAACTGGCTACAACCACCATGACTAGGCCAGGCTGAAGTCAGGAGCCAGGAATTCCATCCGGATTTCCCACATGGGTGGTAGGGACCCAAGCACTTGGGCCATCTTCTGCTGCTTTTGCAGGCACATTAGCAGGGATCCAAATCGGAGCAGAGCAGCTGGGATTATAACCAGAACTGGTATGGAATGTTCGCATCACAGGCAGCTGCTTAACTCACTGTTCCATAACACCAGCCCAAACAATTTATTTTTGTGCACAGAGTAGCAGCTTACACCACAAAGGTACTTCAAAGAGGTCTTGGGAAATGGGATTAAGTTTATTTTGATGCAAAAAATTGAAATCTATCCATAGTTTTTTTATAATAATCATGTTACATAAATATTTTGTAGATCTCTAGTATATTGAACCAAATTTCTATCATTTTGAAAAATTTATTGATTTGAAATTCAGAGTCATAGAGAGGGAAAGAGAGAGAGATCTTCTATCCACTGGTTCACCTGGAAAATGTCTTCAACAGCCAGGGCTGGGATGGGCTGAAGCCACAGCCAGGAATTCCAATGGGGTTTCACACATGGGTGGCAGGGACCCAAGTATTTGGCCATCAACTGCTGCCTTCTCAGGCACATTTGCAGAAAGCTGAATCAGAAGCAGGAGTAGAGGCTTGAATGGGTGGCACTGCAATATGGGATACAGGTGTCCCAAGTGGCAGCTTAACCTGCTACATCACAATGCCCACTCCTGTATCATTTATTATTCCAGTAAATTAACTGGAGTCTTCTTTTTTTTTTTTTTTTTTTTTTTTTTTTTTTTTTTTTGACAGGCAGAGTTAGACAGTCAGAGAGAGAGAGAGAGAAAGAGAGAAAGGTCCTCCCTTCTGTTGGTTCACCCCCCAAAATGGCCGCTACAGCAGGCGTGCTCCAATCCGAAGCCAGGAGCCAGGTACTTCCTGCTGGTCTCCCATGCGGGTGTAGGGCCCAAGCACCTGGGCCATCCTCCACTGCCTTCCCAGGCCACAGCAGAGAGCTGGACTGGAAGAGAAGCAACCAGGACAGAATCGGGCGCCCCGACCAGGACTAGAATCTGGGGTGCCAGTGCCACAGGTGGAGGATTAGCCAAGTGAGCCGTGGCGCTGGCCAGAACTGGAGTCTTTTTAAAAAAACTTTATTTATTTATTTGAAAGAGTTACAGACAGAGAGAAGAGACAGAGACAAAGGTCTTCTATCTGCTGGTTCACTCCCCAAATGGCTACAATGGCAGGAGCTGTGCGGATCTGAAGCCAGGAGCCAGAGCTTCTTCTGGGTCCTCCACAAAGTATAGGGGCCCAAGTACTTGGGTCATCTTCCACAGCTCCTTAATCACTTATTACTCCAGTAAATTAACTGGAGTCTTTTTTTTTTTTTTTTTAAGATTTTACTTATTTGAGAAGGAGAGTTACAGACAGACAGGGAGGGACAGAAAGGTCTTCCATCCACTGGTTCACTCCTCAAATGGCCACAATAGCAGGATCTGGACCAACCTGAAGCTTCTTCCGGGTATCCCACATGGGTGTAGGGGCCCAAGCCACTTGTGCCATCTTCCACTGCTTTCCCAGGCCATAGCAGAGAGTTGCATCAGAAGGGGAGCAGCTAGAACACAAACTGGTGCCCATAGGGGATGCCAGTGCCACAGGCAGAGGCTTAGCCTACTATGCCCCAATGCCAGCCTCTTAACTGGAGTCTTGATACTTACTCTTCAGGGATGTGTAAGAAGTGTTCTTTTTTCTTTTTTTAAGATTTTATTTATTTATTTGAGAGGTACAGTTATAGACACAGAGAGGGAGAAACAAGAAGATCTATCCATTGGTTCACCCCCAGATTGCCTCAACAGCAGGAGCTGGGCCAACCCCAAGCTTCCTGTGGGTCCCTGACATGGGTGCAGGGGCCTAAGCATTTGGCCTATCTTCCACTGCTTTCCCAGGCCACAGCAGAGAGTTGGATCAAAAGATGAGCAGCCGGGACTAGAATTGGCACCTATATGGGACACAGGCACCACAGGCAGAGGCCTAGCCCACTTGTCCACAGTGCTGGCCTACAACCTTTGTTTTAACACCGGAATTCAGTTTCTTCTCGTGCTATACCATTAGTGAAAACAAAATCTGGTAATCTTTATAAATTAGCTTTACTCAGCAGCCAGCAGATGGAGCTGTTGAAAAACATTGACTTTTTTTTTTCTGCTACAAACCAGTTTAGATATATATTTTCATTTTTGCTGTGCAAAGACTGTGCTTATTATAGAGAAATGTGGAAATATTAGTAAGATTTAAAAGGGAAAAGAGTCCTAACTATGCCACCAGAGAAAATTACTTTTAATGCACTGGTATATATCAGTTTAGAATATATTCTATTCATACAATTATACACATTTTGCTTTATAATATAAATTATATATTTCTAAAATAATGTATGTATATTATATAAATGTATATGTCCTCTTAAAATCTGCTTATATAGGTACAGAAATACCCACAGATAATGTTTAAGATATTTGCAACTGTACAGGACAAGCAAGGACCAATCAGAACAGATTTGGGCTGTAGCTTCAACAGGATATTGTATGTTCTCTGCTTGCCTTCACACTTTAGTTGATGATGTGCAAATTCTAGGGGCCCACAGGAGAGAGCTGGAAACACAAGGAAGGAGGGGTTTTAGGGAACTGACTATGGAACAGCCTTACAGAAGTGTTCCGTTGCTTTAACTGACCACAGGATGTACAGCAGGCGAAATATCAGCTCCAGAAATCTCTGAAAGACTATGTAAGGACATAAAAAGTTTGGGTGACTTGGGAACAAAAGCAGAAGGGAAATTTGTCACCATATTAACCTGTGCTACCCTGACTATATTAATATTTTAAAACTGAGGTTTAAGCAGACAGGCGCCGCGGCTCAATCGGCAGCACTGCACACCAGGTTCTAGTCCCGGTCGGGGTGCCAGGTTCTGTCCCGGTCGCCCCTCTTCCAGACCAGCTCTCTGCTGTGGCCCAGGAGTGAAGTGGAGGATGGCACAAGTGCTTGGGCCCTGCACCCCATGGGAGACCAGGAGAAGCACCTGGCTCCTGGCTTCGGATCAGCGCAATGTGCCGGCCGCAGCGTACAGGCTGCGGTGGCCACTGACGCTGCGGCCACTGGAGTGTGAACCAGCGGTACGAGGAAGACCTTTCTCTCTGTCTCTTTCTCTCTGTCCACTCTGCCTGTCAAAAAAAATAAAAAATAAACTGAGGTTTAAGTAAACTATCATGAATAGCTTTCAAGTTAATAAATACACATCTATGTCATTATTTTTAGCATTTACTTATTGTGTAGAGATATGCCGTAGTTTATTTAATGAACCACATTGTTGAACACAGTTCAATAATGAATTTTTAAGACATAAAATATACTTAAATGCAGAAGTTACTATTATGCTTTATTTACTTATTTATTTATTTGAAAGACAGAGTTACAGAGAGAGATAGAGACAGAGAGAGAGAGAGAGGTCTTCCATCCAATGGTTCACTCCCCAGATGGCCGCAACGGCTGGAGCTGCACTGATCTGAAGCCAGGAGCCAGGAGCTTCTTCCGGGTCTCCCATGTGGTGCAGGGGCCCATGGACTTGGGCCATCTTCCACTCCTTTCCCAGGCCATAGCAGAGAGCTGGATGGGAAGAGGAGTAGCTGAGATTAGAACCGGCGCCCATATGGGATGCTGGCACTTCAGGCCCGGGCTTTAACGCGCTGTGCCACAGCGCTGGGCCCTATTATGCTTTTAAAACAAAAACATTTAGTTACTATTGGAGTTTCTTTTCTTTTCTTTCTTTTTTTTTTTTTTTTTTTGGCAGACAGAGTTAAACAGGTCTTCCTTCCTTTAAAAGGTCTTCCTTCTGTTGGTTCACCCTGCAAATGGCCTCTATGGCCGGTGCGTTGCGCTGCGGCGCCATTGGAGGGTGAACCAACGGCAAAGGAAGACCTTTCTCTCTGTCTCTCTCACTGTCCACTCTGCCTGAGAAGAAGGGAGAAGGGAGGAAGAGAAGGGAGGAGGAGGAGAGGAGAAGGAGAAGGAGAAGGAGAAGGAGAAGGAGAAGGAGAAGGAGAAGGAGAAGGAGAAGGAGAAGGAGAAGAAATAGGGGGCCAGGTTGGGATATAGCAAGTGAAGCCACCATCTGTGATGCCAGCATCCCATATGGGTGCCGGTTTGATTCCTGGCTGCTCCACTTCCAATCCAGCTCCCTGGTAATGTGCCTGGGAAAGCTGCAGAGGATGGCCCAAATGCTTGGGCCCCTGTACCCATGTGGGAGACCCAGAACAAACTCCTGGCTCCTGACTTCAGACCCAGCTCCAGCCATTGCAGACATTTGTGTAATGAACCAGCAGGTGGAAGAGTCTCTCTGTTTTTCCCTCTCTCTCTCTCTCTCTCTGTAACTCTGCCTTTCAAATAAATAAATCTTAAAAAAAGAAAGAAAAGAAAGAAAAAGAAATGATATGATATCTGGGATTTACTTCAGCACTTGCACAGATGAAGGTAGAAAGCAGATGGGGTATATGGAACAAAATCAACTGTAAGTTGATAATTGCAGAAACTGAGCAAAAAATATCTGGATTCATTGTATTCTGTCTACTTTTGTATGTATTTAAGTTAATATAGAGTAACAAAGCTTTTCCTATGTACAGATTTTAAAGTTTGGGTACATATTGACAAAGCGTTCTCTAGAAAATTTGTCCCAATTTTTACTTCTCGAGCAGTGTAATCCAGCATCCATATACAACCAGCATTAATGTGATTTTATAGAAATATATTTTGAGATAATGACTTCAAAGCATATTTTAACTTATAAACCAGTGAATTTGAGGTTTTGCATTGTACAATGTTGCATGGTAAAATTCAAAGATTAAAAATCTCATATCATTCTTCCACTAATGAATGATTTGTGAGATAAACCCAATGTTTAGAGATGACCTGAGATAAATTAGAAAAGAACCTAATTAAAAACATGCGTTACCAGGGCTGGTGCTGTGGTTTAGCGGGTAAAGCCATCCCCTGCAACCTCACATCTGATATGGGCACCAGTTGGTGCCCCAGCTGCTCCACTTCTGATTCAGCTCCCTGCTGATGGCCTGGGAAAAGCAGCAGAGGATGGCCCAAGTGTTTGGTCCCTACCACCCATGTGGGAGACCTGGAATAAGTGCCTGGCTCCTGGCTTCGGTTTGGCTAAGCCCTCGCCATTGCAGCCATTTGGGAAGTGAACCTGCAGATGGAAGATTTCTCTCTATATATATATCTCCCTTTCTCTCTGTAACTCTGACTTTCAAATAAATACATAGAAGAAAGATGAGACCCTTGCAGGAGAAATTTTAGGGTTCCCTCTCCATGGTATTAGTTGCTTTGCCTCATTTGAACCATCACCCAAAAAGGCACAACCTGCTCTACAAATAATAAATGTAATCATTTGGCTCATTTTCAAAGTAAAGCTGTGAGTAGGTAACCAACTAGCATGACAGCTTGCAGATATGTGAAAAGTTATAAGTAGCTAGCTATCAAAATAACTAGAATAACATGAACCTAGAAAGTTCTTACGCAAACAGGATAGTAGGTGTGGCCAAAACAGCTGAAGCAAACGCCAGGAAGATTGTAACCCCTCAGTACTCAGCCAGTGAAGAACTGCGGGGAGAAACTACAAGCTTGGAAATAAGGAGCTTGCTGTAAACCACCCGAGTGTGCTGGCCCCATAGGCTCCTGATCTTGCAAGATCACTAAGGAAGTTTCACTTTCCTGTACTTCCTGAGTCTGAGCCCATCCTTTGAGTGGATGGGTGAGGCTGTTTCTCATAATTGCTTTTATCGTTGCTTAGATGATAGTCAAACTCTGATTTGTTCCTCCATGGATGACATCAAGAGTTAAAAACTGATCATGGGGGCTGGCGCTGCTCCTTAGCGGCTAAAGCCACCGCATGCAGTGCCGGCATCCCATATGGGCACCGGTTCAAGTCCCGGCTGCTCCACTTCCAATCCAGCTCTCTGCTGGGGCCTGGGAAAGCAGTAGAAGATGGCCTAGATACTTGGGCCCCTACAGCCGCGTGGGAGACCTGGAAGAAGCTCCTGGCTCCTGGCTTCAGATGGGCCCAGCTCAGGCCAGGCCACTGTGGCCATTAGGGGAGTGAACCAGCGGATGAAAGACCTCTTTCTCTCTTTCTCTCTGCCTCTCCTCTCTCTGTGTAACTCTGACTTTCAAACGAATAAATAAATCTTAAAAAATTGATCATGACAGTTGTGTCATGTACTTATAAATGAGAAAATGATAAATATTATGTTTATTCATTATAATAAAAATTGTGATACAGCAAAGATCTAAAATTATAAGACTTAATAAGAGCATTTATGGGTAAAACTTTATACATCAGTTTTTAACAATAATTTTATGTCTATAAAACTGAAAGCACAGACAACAAAAGAATACTGACACCTATGTGGGATCCTGGATTGAGTTCCTGGCTGCCAGTTTTAGTCCGCCCCACCATTGCAGGCATTTGAGGAGTGAATCAGATGAGAGTGCTCTCTCTCTTTTGCTGTCTGTCTGTCTGCCTCTCTCTCTCTCTCTCTGCTTCTAGGATACATTTTTAAAAAGTAGATGTTTCACTACATCAAAATTAAAAATCCTTTTAAAGAAGATTTATTATTTTTTTTTGAAGGAGAAAGAGAGAGAGAGAGATCTTCCATTCACTGGCTCATTTCCCCAAATGGCTGTAATAGTTGGAGCTGGGCCAGGCTGAAGCCTGGATCCAGGAACTTCATCTGTGTCTCCTTTGTGGGTAGCAGAGGCCCAAGTCAGGCAGGAAGGACAAATAACCTGGGGCTTGATATATGACGTGTTGTGAGGTGACTGTAGCTTTTTTTCCCAAGATACTTCAGCATAAACAATATATATATTATGTGTATATTAGTTTATAACTACTCCCCTAAGGATGGGCTGTATCCTATTTCAGAATATGTGTTTCAGAGATGGTTGGCTGATATTTAACAAAATGGACACATTTCAGAGGTGACAATTAAATCAACTTTAGGGGCCAGCACTGTTGCATAGCAGGTAAAGCTGCTGCCTGCAGTGCTGGCTTCCCATATGGATGCCAGTTCAAATTCCAGTTGCTCCACTTCCAACCCAGCTCTCAGCTATGGCCCAGGAAAGCAGTAGAAGATGGCCCAAGTCCTTGGGCCCCTGCACCCATATGGGAGACCAGCTCCTTTGGTTCCATTCTTAACACCTATTGAGGCCAGCACGGTGGCTTAGCGGGTAAAGCTGCCGCCTACAGTGCCGGCATCCCACATGGGTGCCGGTTTGAGACTTGGCGGCTCCACTTCCGATCCAGCTTTCTGGTATGGCTTGGGAAAGCAGTGGAAGATGGCCCAAGTCCTTGGGCCCCTGCACACATGTGGGAGACCCAGGGGAAGCTCCTGGCTCCTGGCTTCAGATTGGCGCAGCAGTTGCGGCTAACTGGGGAGTGAACCAGCAGATGGAAGACCTCTCTCTCTCTCTTTCTGCCTCTCCTTCTCTCTCTGTGTAACTTTGACTTTCAAATAAATAAATAAATCTTAAAAAAAAAAAACCACCTATGTACCAAGATATAAAAGGGGTTGTGAGAAATGACATGAACTTCAGTCATGGGCCCAACTCCAAAGCTAAGACCTATTCATCGACCAGTGCAAATATCATCAGAAAGTGATGAGAATCTAGGAGAAAATGATCATATCAATTTGAATTGTATGACAGAGACAGAAGGGTTGGAGATAATAAGAAAATATATATGTAGTATAAAGAAAATGTGGTTCCAGAATATTGCTACTCTAAAAAGCCTAATTTTAATTATGCAAACATGAATAACTGCTAGGGGGAGGAGGGCCCTAAAGAAACCATAACTATTTTTTAAGAAACCAGATGTATGTCATAGGAACAATTCTAATGTGCTAAGATGTTTTTATTGCCACATATAAAGATGGTATATAGGGCCGGCGCCGTGGCTCACTTGGTTAATCCTCCACCTTGTGGTGCCGGCATCCCATATGGGCGCTGGGTTCTAGTCCCCTTTGCTCCTCTTCCAGGCCAGCTCTCTGCTGTGGCCCAGGAGGGCAGTGGAGGATGGCCCAAGTGCTTGAGCCTCAGCACCGCATTGGAGACCAGGAAGAAGCACTTGGCTCCTGGCATCAGATAGGCGCAGGGCCGGCCATAGCAGCCATTTGGGAGGTGAACCAATGGAAGGAAGACCTTTCTCTCTGTCTTTCTCTCTCACTGTCTATAACTCTACCTGTCAAAAAAAAAAAAAAAAAAAAAAAGATGGTATATAACCCAGAGCAATCCTGCCCATAAGAAACTTAATGGGGACACCATTGTAGCGCAGTGGATTAAGCTAACACTTCTGATGCCTGGCCTCCCCCATCAGAGTGATGGTTCAAGTCCTGGCCCTCTGCTAATGTACATGAGAAGACCTCAAATAATGCCCCATTAGTAGTTAGTCCTCTGCTACCCATGGAGGAGACCTGAATGGAGTTCTGGATTCTGGCTTCAGCTTGGACCATGGCCAGCCCATTGTGGCCATTTGAGGAGAGAACCAGCAGATGCAAGATCTCTTTCTCTTTCTCTCCTCCTCTCTGTCACTCTGCCTTTCAAATAAGTGAATAAATATCTTTTTTCAAAAAATAATCCTGGGCCAGCATTGTGGCATAGCAGATAAAGCCAATATGGGTGCTGTTGGAATCCCAACTGCTCCACTTCCAATCCAGCTCCCTTGTAATATGCCTGGAAAAGCAGCTGAGAATGGCCCAAGTGCTTAGGCCCGGACCACCCATATGGGAGATCCGGAAGAAGCTCCTGGCTCCTGGCTTTGACCAGCCCAGTTCCAAACATTGCAACCATTTGGGGAGTGAGCCATCAGATGGGAGATCTCTCTCTCTCCATCTCTCCCCACCCCTTCTCTGTAACTCTGCCTTTCAAATAAATAAAGTTTTAACAATGAAGATAAAAGAATCTTAATGTAAAATTAAACTCCCTTATGAGCAATAAAAAAGCAAGGAAAATAAACTATGACTTTTTAAAAAAAGATTTATTGATTTATTGGAAAGGCAGAGTTACAGAGAGGGTGGGGAAAGAGACAGAGAGAGAGAGAGAGAGAGAGAGAGAGATTCTATTAGCTGGTTCACTCCCCAAATGGCTGCAATGGCCTGATCTGGGCTGGTGTGAAGCCAGGAGCCAGGAGCTTCTTCCAGATCTCCCATGTGGATACATCGGCCCAAGCGTCTGGGCCATCCTCTGCTTCTTTCCCAGACACACCAGCGGAGAGCTGGACTGGAAGTAGAGCTGCCAGGATGCAAACCAGTGCCCACATGAGATGCTGGCATCACAGGTGGTGGCTTTATCTGTTATGCCACAACACTGACCCTGCTAAACTATTGTTATGGGTGAAATGTCAGCAGAGAGAATATTATTATCTCAGTTCTTCATCTCACATGTAAGAATTTCCAAGCAGGCAAGCAGAGAGATTTTTTAATTTTTATTTATTTATTTTTAAGGGAAAGGGTTTATTGGAGAAAACCCAGCAGACCAGAGAGAAGGGGCGAAGAAGGACAAAGAGGCAGAAGGAGAACATAAGAGAGATCAAGAGACAGAGAGATCAGGAGACGGAGAGAAGGAGAAAGAGAGGAGAGAGAGGAGGAAGACACGTGTTCAGGAGCAGGTCATTTTTAAAACTTTGCCAGGGGGTGGGCAGGGATGTAAGAGCAGCCAATCCCATTAGGATGGGGGTGGAGCTTGACACTGGTGGTTGGGCCATGTGGCCACCTGGTTTCCAGCAATGGCGGCGGGGGCTACAGCCTAGGATGGTGTCAGAGTGTAGATCGCACCATAGATAAGACTGTGCCAGTTTTCTAACATTCCCCCTTTTGTTTTTTATAAAGCAGGAGTTGTACAGGATTACATTAGTCCCAAAAGTCCAGGAGGGGTAGAAGGACGATGATCTGTGTTTAGAGCTACTTCCTGCTGACATGGGGTGATGAGGTACTCTTCGCTGGCATGGGGCGATGTCTCAAGCCCGCTGTCTCCCAGGTGAGGAGCCAAGTATATCCCTGTAGCAGCATTTGGTTGACCACCAGGTTGGTGAAGGCCTTGGTTCCATTATCATCTCCTGTAAACACTTACACAGACACTGTAGTATAAAAGACAGCGTGAGAATAGCGACCAATGATGCTAAGAGTGACATTAACAAGGTAATGAGAGGATTTCATAGAGGAGAGGAAATGGGGGGTCTCTGGACCCTTGTGATGACTGATGGATGTGGTTTAAAGCTGATACCAGCCAAGACTGGGAGAATGGGCACTCATCTCTTGCAGGTAGGGGGTTTGTCTGTAGAGAAATTCTGAACAATCATACAACATTAGGAGGGGGAGAGGACCATCAGTACACACATGTTGGGAGCAGAGCCATTGATGTTAGAGTAGAGGCTATGATTACAAAGGAATGAGGCCTCAAGTGGGCTAGACAGGGTGTAGAACAAAGGACAGGGTCATTATTAAAGGACCTAAGAAAAGTGCTATCTAAGCCACAACTAAGTTTTCTGATTGAGAGGCAAAGAGAAACTGAGAGAAATGACTTGATAATAATCTGGTGGGTGGGGTACAGCGTAAGGGAGATGTGAAACTCCTTGGGAAGGCACCCTGTTGACTTCCATTACCTAGCTGGCCTGGGAGGAGAGCTGGCTAGACAAAGGCAGGTGGCAACTCTAACAGGAAATTTACAGTTCTGCCTGCGATGTTGCTGACCCTACTTGGCCATCTCCTCAGCAGCGGTGGTCACTTTGGAAGCTGGGCTGAGTGAAAGGCCTTTCAGCTTGGAGCCAGCAAGATCTGTGGCTCTGACCTGGGTGTCCTTTGACTCCAGGGCAGTTCCATTTCCGGTGATCCAACTCTTGGCTGGCAGAGCAAGCAGAGGGTTTTAAAAGAATGACTTATTAGAATCAAAGACCTCCAGCCAGAGCAGCATGGAGGGGAGCTCCAAAAGAGGAAAAACCCAAAGTGGTTGCTGGCAGTGGAGCACAATTTTGAAAAAAAAACTTGACAATCAGATTGACATTCATTTACAAGGAGGGCACAAAACCTATCAAAAGATCTGATTGCCAACAGGAAAATGTGACTATTATAAATGTATATGCACCTAATTACAGGGCACCTAGCTATTTAAAATAAATGCTAAGGGATTTAAAGAGAGATATAGACTCAAATACAAGAGTAATGAGGGGGGGCAGCACTGTGCTGGCATCCCATGTGCATGGCGGTTCGAGTCCCGGCTGCTGCACTTCCGATCCAGCTCTCTGCTATGGCCTGGGAAAGCAGCAGAAGATGGTGCAAGTCCTTGGGCCATTGCACTCATGTGGGAGACCTGGAAGAAGCTCCTGGCTCCTGGCTCTTGGCTTCCTATTGGCACAGCTCCGGCCATTGCAGCCAACTGGGGAGTGAAACAACAGATGGAAGACCTCGCTCTCTCTCTCTCTGCCTCTCCTTCTCTCTCTGTTTAACTCTGGCTTTCAAATAGATGAATAAATCTTAAAAAATATATACAATAGTAATGGGAGACTATGGGCTGTTCAAAGCCATTCCTTCTCAAAGTGTCAATTTCACTTCTATAGATTGCCTTTTAGATGCTGTGTTAGTTATCACAGGTCAGGAAAAACATATGGTGTTTGTCCTTTGGGACTGGCTTGTTTCACTAAGTATGATGTTTTCCAGTTTCATCCATTTTGTTGCAAACTACACATTTTTTTTTTACCGCTATGTAGCACATATCCCGCAGGTGGTGGCTTTACCTGCTACGCCACAGCACTGGCCCCGTTAATGGTTTCTTAAAAACTGTCTAAAGTAAGATAAAACCCATAGATTAAACTCAAGCAACAGAGACACATTTTGAAAGCTACATACCAGCACATCTGAGAATCTCAAATAAAACTCAGTGGATTATAAAAAGAATTGCTTTTGAAGACCTGAAAATAGTGATTTAGACAATTTGTCTTCACTAAGAACTAGACGAATGCTTTCCTTTGGGTACCTAGACTGATTAATTAAGGAACTGCTGTCAGCATAGGGTATCTGGGCTTCATGTCACCATCCATCTGCTAGGGTGTGACAGTGTGCTGGTTGTAGAGAGTATAGAAATATGTAGGTCAAATCTGCCTTTGAGATGCATACGGCCTTGTAAGAGGGAGACACAAAAGCATACACACTGTGATAAAGGCTATAAAAATAAATCTCTTTGGATATTGAAGAACAAAGGGTCTTCTTGGCCTAGAGATGTAAGGAAAGGTTAGAAAAATCTTCCTAAAAAGTAACATTTTGGCCAAGTCTAATAGTTTAAAAGCCATATATCAACTATCAAACTATCAAAGGTTTTATTTGTGCTAGCCTCACCCCTACAGATACTTTGACAGTATTTAAAAACCGAGAAACTTCACATACAATGCCATTTCAAAAAGTTCATAGAAAATGAAATTAAAAGATAGGTTTATTTTGATGCGAACATTTTGAAATCCACATGTAGTTTCTTCATAATCTGTTTGAAGATTCCTTTTTAAAGGATTTTATTAATACATTAGTTTATCAGATTTACAGCAAATGGGTGATAATTACTACAACAGAATTCTCATGTTAATGTTATGTTTTGTTTTAATTCTTTTTTTTTTTTTTTTTTTTTTTGACAGACAGAGCGGATAGTGAGAGAGAGAGAGAGACAGAGAAAAAGGTCTTCCTTTGCCGTTGGTTCACCCTCCAATGGCCGTCACGGCTGGTGTGCTGTGGCCGGCGCACCACGCTGATCCGAAGGCAGGAGCCAGGTGCTTCTCCTGGTCTCCCATGGGGTGCAGGGCCCAAGCACTTGGGCCATCCTCCACTGCCTTACTGGGCCACAGCAGAGAGCTGGCCTGGAAGAGGGGCAACCGGGACAGAATCCGGTGCCCCAACCGGGACTAGAACCCGGTGTGCCGGCGCCACAGGTGGAAGATTAGCCTATTGAGCCGCGGCGCAGGCCCATGTTAATATTATGTTAATACAAGAGAAAGATTCAGTGTAGTTTCATAGATAAAATTCTGAGAATATAATACTACTTCTGGTGCTTGAATTTCCAAACACCTTTTAATTCCATTTTTACACAACTCTCCGAAATATTCCCTGTATATATGAACCTCTGCCTTCTGAAAAATGAAGGATTTGGTCACTGAGTTGAATTAAATTCAGTAAGGACTGCATCCTTTAAATGAGCCCATATTTCCCAGTGCCCTTGACATTCTCTGTCACACCAAGGCTGCTTCGCTTGTTTATGTTCCCTTTGCTGGCATTTGCACACTTTTGAGTATGCATTCTTTGAAGTCATCAAGTGTCCAATATGGTTATTAAGTGACATGGAAAACATATCAATCTACTGAGAGCCAATTCATTGAAATTCAGTTCACTGCATAGCAAATTCCACAAGTGCTTAATTTGCTTACTGATTGTCAAGCACTCGCATAAGACAAGGTAAATCCAACACCAACATTTGAGTGATTTGTCCTGTAAAAATACAAGCCACTTTGACGGGGATGTGGGGGGGTAGGGGGTACTCCTTTTTTTCCCTTAGTTTTCTTCAGGGTGACAAAATATACTAATCTAAGTTTACCATATTAAGTATTTAAAAACTTTTTAGTTATATGTTTGAAAGGCAGATACAGGCAGAGGTAAACAGAGGAAAATACCTCACCCATTGGTTTAATCCCAAATTAACAGCCAGCGCTGCACCAGGCCAAAGCCACGAGCCCAGAATTCAATCCGGGTCTGCCATGTGTCAGGGACACAGTCACTTGAGCCCTGCTTCCTTCCAGAGTGCATATTAGCAGGCACCTAGAATTAGGAGTGGATCCAAGACTTGGATCAAGACACTCCAATGTGGAATGCAGACATCTCAAGTAGCTTCTTAACTGCTCCACCAGTGGCTGGCTCCATAGGAACTATTTTTTGAATGCTAAATACATTCACAATACTGTATAGCCAATATCTAGAACTCCATATACATTTAACAAAAACTTCCCATCCCCTATCCCCATTTCCTTAGCCTTTGCTAACCACCATTTTACTTTATATCTCTATGAATTTCACTCCTCTTGATACCTCATACAAGTGAACGCATATATTAATTCTTTTTCTGACTGATGCATTTCTCTTAGCATAACATGTGTAAGACTCATCCATAGGGCTGGCGCTGTGGCATAGCAGGTAAAGCCACCACCTGCAGCACCAGCATCCCTTATGGTCACCGGTTTGAGTCCCAGCTGCTCCACTTCTGATCCAGCTCTCTGCCTCTCATTCTCTCTCTGTGTGACTCTGACTTTCAAATAAATAAATAAATCTTAAAAAAAAAAAAAAAGACTCATCCAGTGAACACATGACAAGATTTCCTTTCTTTTTAAGCCTGAATAATCTTACATTGTATATATACATAGTTTTTTTTTTGACAGGCAGAGTGGACAGAGAGAGAGAGAGAGACAGAGAGAAAGGTCTTCCTTTACTCTTGGTTCACCCTCCAATAGCCGCTGCGACTGGCGCACTACGGCCAGCGCACCGCACTCATCCAAAGCCAGGAGCCAGGTGCTTCTCTTGGTCTCCCATGCGGGTACAGGGCCCAAGCACTTGGGCCATCCTCCACTGCACTCCCGGGCCACAGCAGAGAGCTGGCCTGGAAGAGGGGCAACTGGGACAGAATCCGGTGGCCCAACCGGGACTAGAACCCAGTGTGCCGGCGCCGCAGGCAGAGGATTAGCCTATTGAGCCGCGGTGCCAGTTATATACATAATTTTTTTAGTCTTTCCTCTGGTGATTACCATCTGAGTTGCTTCAACTGCTAGGCTATTGGGCATAATCCTACAAACATAAACATACAAATGTCTATGAACATGAAATATTCCTTCTTGGTCTTATTTAAGTCTTTTTTTTTTTTTTTTTTTTTTTTTGACAGACAGAGTGGATAGTGAGAGAGAGAGAGACAGAGAGAAAGGTCTTCCTTTGCCATTGGTTCACCCTCCAATGGCTGCCACAGCTGGCGCGCTGCGGCCGGCACACCACGCTGATCCGAAGGCAGGAGCCAGGTGCTTCTCCTGGTCTCCCATGGGGTGCAGGGCCCAAGCACTTGGGCCATCCTCCACTGCCTTCCCTGGCCATAGCAGAGAGCTGGCCTGGAAGAGGGGCAACCGGGAAAGAATCCGGCACCCCGACCGGGACTAGAACCTGGTGTGCCGGCGCTGCTAGGTGGAGGATTAGCCTATTGAGCCCCGGCGCTGGCCCTTATTTAAATCTTTTGAGTATATACTCAGAAATGAGATTGCTGGATCATATGGTAATTAAGTTTTTGATTTTTTGAGGAAGCACCATACTGTTTTTCATAGCTGCTGTATCATTTTACATTTTTACCAGCAGTGTGCATGGGTTCCAATTTCTCCACATCCTCATCAACACTTGTTATTTTCTGTGCATTTGTTTTATTTTGTATTGTTTTATAGTAGACATCCTAATGGGCTTGAGACCACAGCCAACTTCAGGTTCAGACAGTTTAGTGCTTGGACAGTGAGTGAAGGGAAGAGTTGCTGAAGTGCCAGTAGCCCTTGTTGCACACCCCCCAAAATAGACACACATACACATAAAAAGAACTAAAGAGCCCACTCAAATACCTGCAACAACAACAACAAAAATACCTGCAACACAGGTTGTGGATATCCTACTACTAAGGAACCAATTTCATATCCCATGGCTCTTTTCCAAGGGGGCTCAAAGCCTCAGATCTCACCCAAACCGCAGGGACCATGAGAAATTGTCTCATGACAGCATTCCAGAGAAGAAGGTGAGCAAGAGATGGACCAGGAGCTACTTCTCTAGGCCTCCCCTCCTCTGTGTCTGGGAGGATCGCATGGCATCAAGAATTTTATAGGTTGTAGTTTAAGTTTTTGCCTATGTCACCTATGTGAATATGTGCAAGGTCACCAGGGAGCCAGGGTGGAGTTGTTCCCTCACACTGGTCAGTTCATAGGATTTATCAAATATACAATGGATGCTTTTAGCACCTTAAAAAGTTTAACAGACTCAACAAAAAAGTTTTTTTTAATTTATTATTTGAAAGGCAGAGCATGGAGGGAAGTAGAAAGCAAGAAACAGAGATCTTCCATCTGCTGGGATATTCCCCAAATGGCCACAACAAACTGGGCTTGGCTAGGCTGAAGCTAGGAGCCAGCTACTCCTTTAGGGTCTCCCATATTGGTGGCAAGGGCCCAAGTACTTGGACTATCATCTCTTGCCTCCCAGGAACATTAGACAGAAGCAGGATCAGAAACAGAGCAGAGGGGACTCGAACTACCATTCTGATATTGGATGCTGGAGTGGCAAGTGGCAGCATAACCTGCTGTGCCACAACCTCAGCCCCCAAATTTTTTAAAAATTTAATTATTTTATATTTCATTTTATTTGAAAGGCAGAGAGAGGGAGAGAGAGACAGAGAGACAGAGACAAAGAGATCTTCCATCTGCTGGCTCATTCCCGAAATGCCAACACCAGCCAGCCACGGGCCAGGCTAAAGCCTAGAAACTCTGAGTTTCCCACATGGGTGACAGGGACCCAAGTATTTGAGCCATCACATGCTTCCTCCTAGTAGTAAGTTAGATCTGAAGTGGAGTAGCCACGACTTGAATCTAGGACTCCATTATGGAATGTAGCCATCTAAAGCAGTGAGTTAACAGCTGTGCAACATATCTGCCCCATAAGTGCTTTTTTTTTTTTTTTAAGATTTTAGTTATTTATTTGAGAGGTAGAGTTACAGACAGAGAGGGAGAGACAGAGAGAGGTCTTCCATCTGCTGTTTCACTACTCAAATGGTCGCAAAAGCCACAGCTGAAGTCAGGAGCCAGGAGCTTCTTTGAGGCCTCCCATGCAGGTGCCCCAGCACTTGGGGTGTCTTCCACTGCTTTCCCAGGCCATTAGGCAGAGAGTGGGATTGGAAGAGGAGCAGCCAGGACATGAACCGGCGCCCATATGGGCCCCATAAATGTTTTAATAGATGCTAAATATTGTTTATTGAAGAACTAGGTATCTCTTAATATTATTGAAGCTAAAATGAATGTTCTATGGAGAAATTGGTGAATCAATCCTTAAAATTCTAAGATTGATTGAAAACAAGCAGCTAAGATGAGCTAAGATGAGCTCAGGGAGGACAGTAACTTCCTGTGGGGAAGAAGGGCAAACGCACTCTTAATCTCAATTTTCAGCATGAATACAGACTGTGAAAGCAGGGCCTTTCCATCCTCCTGACCTTTTGGTTTGAAGCAGGATGTGCAGGAAAATTGTCACAGGGATTACTGGTTTGTGGCACTAAGTATTCACAGCCACACAGCTATTGTGATCCTTCAGTGTCGGCTCTTCCTAGTACTTTGAAGCAGAATTCACAGAGGCTTGAGTTTTTCACCCTTAAAAAAGTAAACAACAACAAAAAAGATTACTAAATAGGAATCATTATAAATAGAAATATTTTTGTGTGAAATGCCAAGTTTCCAACAAAAATACAATATTTCCATATTTTGGCTGCTTCTTAAGTGTTTCAGGTATTTTGAAAAAAGTTCATATTATAGGTAATATAAAAAATTCTCTCATTTCAAACTCAAGGTATTATATTACTTTTTATCCAATGGCATATTAGCTTTCCTTTTGTTTTTCTCATGTTTGTAATTTAAATTAAAATATGATTTAATATATTTAAAGTTACACTTATGAGGAATAAGTTCTGGTGAACAGCTACATAGTACAGTGATTGTCAATAATCATGTACTGTATTATATATTTCAAAATTACAAAAAAGTAGATCTTAAATGTTCTCAGCACAAAGTATGTGAGCTGATGGATTTATTTATTTGCCTGATTTGATCATCCCACAAGCATGCATCTACAGAAACATCACATTGTACCGATAAATGACTACATACAATTATAATTTGTCAATCTGAAATACATATAAATTAAAATATAATATAAAATGAAAGTCAAATTAATTTCATTGATGTTCTACAATTTAAATTCAAAAGCAACTAAAATCAAGATTATTCAAAGGGCCAGTGCTGTGGCTTAGCAGGTCAAGCTGCCACCTGTAGTGCTGGCATCCCATATGGACCCCAGCTGGGTCCTGGCTGCTGCACTTCCGATCCAGCTCTCTGCTATGGCCTGGGAAAGCAGTAGAAGATGGCCCAAGTGCTTGGGCCCCTGTACTCACATGGGAGACCTGGAAGAAGCTCCTGGCTCCTGGCTTCAGATAGGTGCAGCTCTGGCCGTTGCAGCCATCTGGGGAGTGGACCAGTAGATGGAAGACCTCTCTCTGCCTCTGCCTCTCTGTAACTTTGCCTTTCAAATAATAAATAATATTTTTAAAAAGATTACTCATTACAATTCAATGACATTTAAATGTGACCTTTGCATTTCTAACAAAGGGAAATTGAGAGCACTTTGCAGAAAAATTAGATACTGAGCAACAAACAGTCAAAGCAGCAGAAAGAGAGTGAAGAGTACTAAACAGAACCATTAACATGGATATTAGGTTTAAAAGAGTAAATAGGATATACAGTAACAAAAATCATTAAATTGTGAAGGAAGATGTCTTTTAAAATGTATTTTTCTAAAGCTGTTAAAGATGAAACCAAAGTGGGTAAGACTGCCATCTGGGATGCCGACATCCCATATGGGCACCAGTTCCAGTCCCAGTTAATCCACTTTCCATCCAGCTCCCTGCTAATTTTCCTCTGGGAAAGCAGAGGAAGACGGCCCTAGTGCTTGGGCTCCTGCACCCACGTGGGAGAACTGGAAAAGCTCCTGGCACCTGGCTTCAATCTGGCCCACCACTGGCTGTTGCAGTCATTTAGGGAGTGAACCAGCATGGAAGGTCTCTCTGTCTCTCCTTCTCTCTCTTTCTATAACTCTGCTTTTCAAATAAACAAAATAAATGAATAAAAAAAATCCCAGGACTTTCAAATAATACTTTTTTAAAAAAATGATGGAAGCTAAAAAGTTGCAAAATATATCTTACTATTGGTATACTTTGGATAGTAATTTGAGTGTTCCCACAAAGGGTCTTGTGTTAAAGACTTGGTCACAGAAGTCTTTTTGTCCCCAGAGGCCTATGTTCATAGTATTAACAAGGTAGACACTTAATGCAATTATTGTGTATGGAGGAAAGGCCTTTGAAAAGTGATTGGATTGGATTAGGTTGTTAGGGTAGAGGTCACATTATTCAATCTGGTGGTTTTTTTTTTTTTTTTTTTATTTGACAGGTAGAGTCATACAGTGAGAGAGAGAGAGAGAGAGAGAGAGAGCAAGAGAAAGGTCTTCCTTCCATTGGTTCACTCCCCAAATGGCTGCTACAGCTGGCGCTGCACTGATCTGAAGCCAAGAGCCAGGTGCTTCTTCCTGGTCTCCCATGCCAGTGCAGGGGCCCAAGCACTTGGGCTGACCTCCATTGCTTTCCAAGGCACATTAGCAGAGACCTGGATCAGAAGTGGAGCAGCTGGAAAATTATCTGGTGCCCATAGTGGTTGCTGGTGTTGTAAGCAGAGCTACACCACAGCGCTAGTCCCTTCTTTGTGTCTTAACTTTTTTATGGTTGGCTTATAGCTTTCAGTGTTGAGATCTTTTGCCTCCTTGGTTAAATTTATTCCTACAAATTTTATTTGATTTTTGATTTTTGTGGCTATTGTGAATGAGACTGTTTTCTTGGTTTCTTTTCTGGATAGTTCATTGTTAGTGTTACTGGGGCTGGCGTTGTGGTGTAGCAGGTAGAGCCAACACCATATGGGGGTGCTGGTTCAAGTCCTGGCTGTTCCACTTCTGATCCAGCTCCCCACTATGGCTTGGGAAATCAGTAAAAGGTAGCCCAAGTCCTTGGGCCTCTGCACCCACCTGGGAAGACCTGAAGGAAACTCCTGGCTCCTGGCTTTGGATGCACACAACTCTGGCTATTGCAGCCATTTGGGGAGTGAACCAGTGTATGGAAGACCTCTCTCTCTCTGCCTCTCCTTCTCTCTCTGTGTAAATCTGACTTTCAAATAAATAAATAAAAATCTTTGAAAAATACTACTGATTCTCTGTATGTTGCTTCTGTATCTTGCAACTTTACTGAATCACTTTATTATTATATGGTTCCATCTTAGTACGCTGAATATTTTCAGCCTAAGCAATTTCAGAAACAGCAGGTGCAGGCAGGGTTCTGTGACCTTTCTGTGAAGCAGGTCAGAAGACTCTGTGTGAGAACTGCCTTTCTGATACCTGGGGGAAAGGAACATTCTTATCTCTGACAACAAAGGACTGCCAAGAGGAATCTGATTAAACAGCCTTTGCTGTTTTCAGTTTACTATGTTTTAGTATATTTAATATATTGTTTCCAGGGCCTGGCACTCTTCATTAACTATTTTTTTAGGTTCTTATATCCTTATGAAGGGTACTGATTCACATAAAATTTATTTTAGATAATTTTAAAAAGATTTATTTATTGGGGCTGGCACTGTGCCGTAGCGGGTTAAGCCACTTTCTGCAGTGCTGGTAACTCATATGGGCAGCAGTTCAAGTCCTGGCTGCTCCGCTTCCTGATCCAGCTCCCTGCTAATATGCCTGAGAATGCAGCAGAAGATGGCCCAAGTCCTTGGGCCCTTGCACCCACATGGGAAACCTGAAAGAAACTCCGGGCTCCTGACTTCAGCCTGGCCCAGCTCCAGCCACTGTGGCCAATTAGGGAGTGAACCAGTTCTCTCTTTCTCTCTCTCTGACTGTGTGTGTGTGTGTGTGTGTGTGTCTGTCTGTCTGTCTCTCCTCCTTTCTGTCATTCTGCCTTTCAAATAAATAAAGAATAAATCTTAATACAGAAAAAATTATTTATTTATTTGAAAGGCAGAGTGAAAGAGAGAGTGAGAGAGACAGAGAGAAAAAGATTATCTTCCATTTGTTGGTTCACCCCACCTCCCACTGAAATGCCACAACAGCTGGGGCTGAGCCAGGGCAAAGCCAAGAGCCACAAACTCTATCTGAGTCTCCTACATGAGTGACAAGTATTTGGGCCATCTGAGCAGCTAGAAATTGATGCCAGTGTCATAAGCGGCACCTTAGCCTCCTGAGTCACAAAGCCAGTTCCTTTAGATAAATGTATACACTTTTTTTTTTTCCAAAGACTTTTTTCCTTTTTAAAGTACCCCTCCTGAAAGGAGAAGAGTACAACTTCCTGTCTTACTCTGTTTTGGGTACTACAACAAAGTACTAGAGATTGTTTAATTTATAAAGAATAAACATTTATTTCTTATGGTTCCGGAGGCTGAGTTAGGGATCAAGGGACCAGCACTGGTGTTTGCTCTGTTTACAAGATGGCACTTTTTTGCTTGTCCTTACAAGGTAGAAGGGAAAGTAAGATGGCTGAGCAATGGATGAAACCTCCTCTATAAATGCTTAACTGTATTCACAAGTGCTTCATCCTCATGATTTAATTATTTCCTACAGGTCTTTGTTTTGTTTGTTTGTTTGTTTTTTGTTTTTTTTTGACAGGCAGTTAGACAGTGAGAGAGAGAGACAGAGAGAAAGGTCTTCCTTCCTTTGGTTCACTCCCCAAATGGCTGCTATGGCCAGCGTGCTGTGCCAATCCGAAGCCAGGAGCCAGGTGCTTCCTCCTGGTCTCCCACGTGGGTGCAGGGCCCAAGCACTTGGGCCATCCTCCACTGCCTTCCCGGGCCACAGCAGAGAGCTGGCCTGGAAGAGGGGCAACTGGGACAGAATCCCTCACCCCAACCGGAACTAGAACCTGGTGTGCCGGCGCCGCAGGCGGAGGATTAGCCTAGTAAGCCATGGCGCTGGCCACAGGTCTTTGTTTTTAAGATTATGTCCTACAGGTCTTTATATTTAAGATTTATTTATTTGAAAGAGTTACAGAGAAGGGGAGAGAGAGAGAGAGAGTGAGCGTTTCCATCCACTGGTTCACCCCCCCCCCCCCTGATGCCCACAGCAGTCAGGGCTGGGTCAGGCCAAAACCAGGAGCCAGGAACTTCTTCCAGTTCTCTCGCATGGAAGGCAGGGGCCAAAGCACCTGGGCCATCTTCTGCTGCCTTTTCCAGGCCATTAGCAGGGAGCTGGATCAGAATTGGAGCAGCTGAGACACGAATCAGTGTCCATATGGGATACCGACATCACATGTGGTGGCTTTTCCGGCTACATCACAATACCAGCCCAAAGTGCCTACCACCTAATCCTACCACATTGGTGATTAAATTTCAACACATGATGTGTGTGTGTCATTATCATAGCACTCCCCACTCCTGATATGTGTGCTGTGCACAGTCACTTTGTTCAGAAGTGTTGCATGCAAAGGGGTATCAAGGGATATATTTATTGTGGAGAAACCTATTACTTCATCCAAGCGATAAAGTGCAATGCCAACAGTCATAAATCATATTGGTAATATGTACTCTAGATATGATATGATAAAAATGACACCTTCCCTCTGTGACCCTTCTTCTTCCACAAACCCAGTAACTCCAACCTAATTATGGGAGAAAAGATCAGATACAATCCCAATAGAAGGACATCCTAATGATACTTGACCAGTTTTCCTGAAAATAGTCAAGGTCATTAAAAAGTAAAGTCCAAGAAACTGTCACAGCCAAAAGGAGCCTAACTATCATAAGTTTGAGATTGTGCCTTAAAAAAAAAAAAAAAGAAATGACATTAGGTATAAACCAAGGAAATGTAACTAAGGACTTTGCAGTTACTACTACTGTGTCACTGGTCATTCATTAAGTGTAACAATGTAACATAATGTTGAGGTTAGTAATAAGAAAAGCTGTGTATGTGTGTGTGTGTGTTTAGTGGGGAGTACATGGAAATTGTAGCATCTGCTCAATTTTTCAGTTTATCTAAAACTGCTCTAAACAGTCTATTGATAACAAATTAATAAGGACAGCAATGGACTATAATTTCTTAACAAAAAGGAATCCATACATTCATGCCAATAGTGAGTAAGGACTCTTCTTTATAGCAGCATTTGAATTGACAAATGTGGAAGGTTTGAAGGAGTCTGTGTGGTGGGGAAAATCAACATTTCATAACCAACGTCACAGAAACATTATTCCAGAAACATTATCAATGGGATCTAAAGTATAATGTAAAATTTCATTAGGAGCAGGATATTTGCTTAGCCTCAAACTATTATCTCACACATTTCTATTAATTACAAAGGAAGAAATCACGGTGAAGGAACTGGACAACACTTTGATGAGAGATCAAGATTAATAACTTCTACTGACACTCTGTGACTCTGGATATATAATACCCTGAGAAGGTCACAACCTCATTTGTGTATTTGTTTCAAAGGAGGATGGATAACTTGAATTAAATCAAGGGAAACAATGGTGATATAATTAGTATTTGAGGAAGATTTTTTTTTTTTTTTTTTGACAGGCAGAGTGGACAGTGAGAGAGAGAGAGACAGAGAGAAAGGTCTTCCTTTGCCGTTGGTTCACCCCCCAATGGCCGCCGCGGCCAGCGCGCTGCGGCCGGCGCACCGCGCTGATCCGATGGCAGGAGCCAGGAGCCAGGTGCTTCTCCTGGTCTCCCATGGGGTGCAGGGCCCAAGCACCTGGGCCATCCTCCACTGCACTCCCTGGCCACAGCAGAGGGCTGGCCTGGAAGAGGAGCAACCGGGACAGAATCCGGCGCCCCGACCGGGACTAGAACCCGGTGTGCCGGCGTCGCTAGGCAGAGGATTAGCCTAGTGAGCCGCGGCGCCGGCCGGAAGATTCTTTGTAAGGGAAGGGATTGCTTTGGTGAGCCCTCTTGGTCATAGGCCTACTGGTTATATAATCAAATGTGGACTCCAGACTGTGATTTTAACTATTATCTTTTAAAATCAAAACGTTATATGATGTTGTTGGTGGGGTGGGAGGGTACAAACCTACAGAAAGAATGACATAAAAACCAAGAGATTAGCAGCTTTCTTTGTAGTGACTTGAAAGAATGGGGACTGCCAGTTGTTTGGTTCGTATACATTTTTAATTTAATAAACACATAGCGCTTATTCTTACCAGACACTCGGTATTCCAAGCGATATGCACATGACTGTCCATGAAAAAGCTCAGTAATCGGTGTTCGTTACCAGAAGTGTAACACTAACTGGTTTTTCTCAGTAGGTATTTTTATCTAGTATACGGGTACTCGCACTGCAATGATTCTTTTGACAGAACGTAAAATTACGCCTGGTCTCTCCGCTCAACGTCCGCGACCCAACCCTGCTACTGCTACAAATGTTGAGCTCCTTTTTGAGAAGTCGGCTGAGTCTTTGTCTCCTGGAAAGCCGGAAAAGCATTCACCGAGAGCAGTTTATACACCTGCTTGGGGACGCCAGGCCCTGTCCTTTCTTTTCCGGGGTGACTGCCAGAGAGGGTCGCTCCTGGTTTCTCGGGTTTCTGTGCTTCGGTGTTTGTAAATAACTTCCCCGCTCCAGAGGAAGGAACTAGTTCCGGTTTACGTTTTTGTCAAATTAGTGCGCACGGCACGCAATGGATTCTGGGAGACCAGCTCTCGGCGCAGTGGTGTACAGCCGCGGTGTGAAAGACGGCCTGCAGTTCCCACAATGCCTGGCGCGAGCCCGTAGTTCCTGCCTGGGTGGCCGTGAGGCGGCCGCCATCTTGCGTACGGAGGTGCGGCTTGTTGCCCGTAGCCTCCCGGCTGGGGCTCAGTCCTTCCAGCTCTCTGCTCCTGTGCGTCTTCTACGCGTTTTCTTTCCCCTTCACAGAGGTTTGCGTCTGTCTAAGGGAGGGCTCGTTGGAAAGTCCAGTTCCATGCAGAGCTGTAGAGTAAGGTGAGTGGATACCCCGTTTTTAGGGGTGTGGGGTGGTGTGTGGTGTTTTTCGGTTGCTTCCTTCTTTGGTCAGCGGCTCGGATCTGGCCGGACGCCTGGGATTACGGCACCGTAAAAGCCCAGAGTGGATCTGTGAGGCTCGGAGACCGCCGGAATTCCGAGGCAGGGCATGGAGCGTGTCTCCTTTGGGACAGAGAAGGTCGGGGACGCACTCGTCCCGAGCGGCTCTCGGAGGACGGCGCACCGAAGGGCCGAGGTTGGGTATGGGCCACACTGCGTGCCATGCCTTAGGACTTTGCGCTCACGTTTCCAGGGAGGAAGTGACCAGCGGAGAGTCCGCCGAGGAGGGGGCTGTTTCCGGTGGGATGGCCGGTGTCACGGTCCTGTCTTCCTCCAGGCCTTCTCTGTCCCACCTCCGTCATGCGCTAGTTTGTCTTTTTTCCTTTCTCTCGCCAAAGAGCGAGCAGACTAAAGGGCTGAACAAAACAGCCCTTTTTTGAATTGTATTCTTAACCATCTCTAAGACATTTCCAGAGAAACAGTTTTATTTCCCACATAGATCGACCACTTGAAAAAAAAAAAATGAACGCTTTTGATTTTTTTTTTTAAGGATTTATGTGCTTGTCCATTCCCTAAATGGCCACAACGGTTGAGGCTGTGCCAGTCCAATGCCAGGAGCTTCTTCCTATCTCGGGTCTTCCACGCAGGTGCAGGGGCCCAAGCACTTGGACCATCCTCTGCTGCTTTCCCAGGCCATAGCAGAGAGCTGGATGGGACGTTCCGGAGCATCTGGGTCTTGAACCGGCGCCCGTATGGGATGTCGGCTCTGCGGGGGGGTTGTTACCCATTATGCCACAGCCTGACCCCAATGCTTTTTTTTTTTTTAATTATTTCTTTATTTTTTTATTTTTTGACCTGCAGAGTGGACAGTGAGAGAGAGAGACAGAAAGGTCTTCCTCCTAATGCTTTTGATTTGAGGCAGCTGTCAGATTTTTTTCTGTAAAGCATGATGTACTGATGTCATTCTCAGTGCAACTTGAGTAATATTTTTCCTTTTAAATTATCATACTGCATTCATTTGATAATCACCTTTACACTAACTACTCACAGGAAAAGGGCCCACAAAAACTGACATTTCAGCTAACCTAACATTTGAATGCTAAAGGCATTTGGTTGTCTGAGTTTGGGAGCTGGAGTTACATCTAATAGCTTTAACTAGGAAGACCATTAGGATTCAAAGTTAGATCCAGATGTCAGTTTGGGTGGAAGCACAGTTGTGTATGTCAAAAAGTGTATACTGTTGATTTGATTCCCCAAACTTATCTAAATGATTTCACTTCTCTAAAGTCAGAAATGGATCATTTAGATTAAAGATGCTTTTTTTTTTAATTTGACATAAAGTTAGAGAGAGACAGAAAAAAAAGTCTTCCTTCCGTTGGTTCACTCCCAAATGGCCGCTATGGCCGGCGCTGCGCTGATCTGAAGCCAGGAGCCAGGTGCTTCCTTCTGGTCTCCCACATGGGTGCAGGGCCCAAGGACTTGAGCCATCTTCCACTGCCTTCCCCGGCCACAGCAAAGAGCTGGACTGGAAGAGGAGCAACTGGGACTAGAGCCTGGTGCCCATAGGGGATGCTGGCGCCGCAGGCAAAGGATTAACCAAGTGAGCCATGGTGCCGTTGTCAAAGATGCTGCTTTTTTTGTTTTGTTTTTTGTTTTTTGTTTTTGACAGGGAGAGTTAGAGAGAGAGACAGAGAAAGGTCTTCCTTCTGTTGGTTCACCCCCCAAATGACCACTACAGCTGGTGCACTGCACCGATCCAAAGCTAGCAGCCAGGTGCTTCCTCCTGGTCTCCCATGTGGGTGTAGGGCCCAAGCACTTGGGCCATCCTCCACTGCCTTCCCGGGCCACAGCAGAGAGCTGAACTGGAAGAGGAGTAACCGGGACAGAACCCGGCGCCCCAACCAGGATTAGAACCCGGGGTGCCAGCGCCGCAGGCAGAGGATTAGCCTGGTGAGCCGCGATGCGGGCCCAAAGATGCTGTTTTAAAAATAGCATATTTTTAATAGCCACTCCTGTAAATTATGCTGTGACAATACTTACATAATAAGTGGTTATAAAATTAGAATTTGACTGTAGTTGTCGTGAAGATGTTACCATCATAAATTTGTATCACAAATTTAAATGTTTTTCTAATTACTTGTTTATGAAGAAACTTGTTTAACTTCATTTTATTTATTTGAAAGGCAGAGTTATAGACCAGGACAGTGAGGGAGGGAGATCGTCCATCTGCTGGTTCACCCCCACGCTGGCCTCAACAGCCGGGGCTGGGCTAGGCCAAAACTGGAAGCCTGGAATTCCATCCGAGTCTCCCTTGTGAGTGACAGAGACCCAAGTACTTGGGCCATCTTGTGCTGCTTTTCTGGGTGCATTCGCAGGGAGCTAGATTGGAAGCTGAGCAGCTCGGGACTTGAACCAATTCTCGTGTGGGATGCTAGCATGGCAGGATGTGGCTTAAACCACTGCACTACAATGCTGGGCCTTAGTTTAATGTTTTAAAATGTTAACAAGAGGTGGGCACTTGGGGTAGTGGTTCAGGTGTTGCTTGGGACATCCAGTTCCCATATTGAGTGCCTAGGTTCAAGTCCTGGCTCACTTCCTATTCCAGCTTCCTACAAATGTGCACTTGGAGACAGCAGGTGGTGGCTCAAGTAGTTGAGCTCCTGCCACATATATGGGAGACACCATTTGAGTTCCAGGCTCCTGATTTTGGCCTAGCCTAGCATCAGCTTTTGCAGGCATTTGGGAAAGAAACCAGTGGTTGGCACATGTCTCCATATCTTTCTGTCTTTTAAATAAAGAAAATAAATACATTTTAAAATAGACTAATAATTGTGTATTTACTCCTCAGATGTCTCATGGTGAAATTGAAACTAAATTTTTGGGACCTGGAGAACTGGCAAATGGACCGTGCCATAAAAGATTGAAAGCAACTGCAGAGCCTTTTGTTTTCCCCCATCACAGTAGTACTGATTTTCACAAAATCCGAGAGAAAACTGGAAATGATTGGGTCCCTTTGACCGTTGATGGCGGAAGACATGGTTATCCTCAAGTGGACAAAACCAGAACTACAGATTTGCCGAAACCTTTGCATAATGAGATGCCTGAAAATAAATCAGATGCTATTAAATCCACTAATTCACAAGTTTTACAGGATGCAAGTCCTTCGTTGATAACTAGAGATGATGAAATATATAGTACAAGTAAAGCATTTATAGGCCCTATTTACAAACCCCCTGAGATAAAGAAATGCAATGGAAAGACAGATACTTTGAGTGGAATAAATGGCAAAAGAAGGCGAGAAGAAAAACAGAAATTTAACTCCAAAAAACTAGAGATTGACAGTGAATTGTCTCAGTTTTACAAAGAAATTGAAGAGCTTGAAAATGAGAAAGATGATTCAGAAAGCAGTTGTGAGGAACCTGAACCTTCTCAGGAACAACTTACTCCATATTACCAGGATCATAGTAAGGATTTTTTAAAATCTGATGAAGAAAAGGAAGATTTTAGTAATGCTCTTCAGTCGCATTGTGATTATCAGCAGTGCTTGGGGGATGAGCCAGGCAACTATTTCCGTAATGGACAAGAAATAGCTGCATTTTGTGATGCTGCTTTTACTTCATTCAGGCCTGAATGGCAGTCAGTGCATCCTTTTGTAGTACCTCATGGTCCTCCCCTTCCCAATTTTGACTATCATTTAAATATTCAGCAATTCAGTGCTCCACCAAATCCACCGCCATATATTTTCCATGCCCAAGATGAATCTCTGACACAAAATGGATATTACGATAATAGTTGTCATGTTAAGTGGAATTCTTTGACTTTTGGTGAGAACAGTGATTCTGGCTATGGAGAGAACATTAGTGTTCATCCCTCTAGAAATGTCTGTGGTACACAAGATGGATATGTGAATGGTTTCTGTGAAATCATAGATGGATGCTGGAAAGATCCTTCTGTGGACAAGCATAATGGGATAGATAGGTTTGTGAACCAGCAGTTTCAAGAGGAAAAGTTCAATAAATTGCAAAAGTTGCTTATTCTTCTAAGAGGTCTGCCTGGTTCTGGGAAAACAACGTTGTCTCGGTAAGTAAAATTTACCAAGTGAATACTTGGTAGTTCATTATTTAATAATCGTGATACTTATCAATAACAATGCTCTCATGTTTCTGGTAGAAAGTATCTGTAATGTTTGATAATAACATCTGGCAGTACAAATATTTAAATCTGATAAGGGAGAAATGGCATTTATATTTAGATTTTGCTAAAGACTTTAAAAATAAGTACATTGTATAGACATGACAATGATGAAATCAAATGGGACTTGAAAACTTTGCTGGCTGGCCTTCCCTTTTAAATTCAGCTCTTCAAGAAGAGTTGGATGCAATGCTAGAATATTTGGGCTTTGACTCAGTTATTTCAGTTTTTGACCTTGAGCAAATTTTATTGTATGTTAATGTAATGAATGATGTTTATTTTCTTGGCATTATTTTGAGAGCCAAATGAGATGAGGAAAGGAATTTTGAGGGTGTTTAAGCACTGTGCCATGTTAGTACCATTGACTTGCAGGGCATACCTTTTTTTGGTTTCTTAAAATTAAAGGAGGTTGGGCCTGGCACTGTGACATTGCGGCTTAAAGCTTCCGCCTGCTGTGCTGGCATCCCAAATGGGATGCTGCTTTGAGTCCCAGCTGCTCCACTTCCGATCTAGCTCTCTGCTGTGGCCTGGGAAAGCAGTAGAAGATGGCCCAAGTCCTTGGGCTCCTGCACACACGTGGGAGACCAGGAGGAAGCTCCTGGCTCCTGGCTTTGGATTGGAACAGCTCCTGCTGTTGTGGCCAAATTTGGGGAGTGAACCAGTGGGTAGAAGACCTCTCTGTCTCTTTTTCTCTGCCTTTGCCTCTCTGTAACTCTTTTAAATAAATAAATAAATAAATCCTTAAAAAAGATTATAGGAGGTTAAGGTGAGCAATATCTGAATTAATGGAGTTAGAAATGGTGATGTTTAATTGTATTGCAGAATATTTTAGATTCCTGTTTTTACATTTTTAATCAATATTGATGGGTTTTAATACATTTGTGCAGTTGTGGAAAATGGTGCAGAGGAAGCCATTCACAATCTTTTCTATTTTTTTTTTTTTTTTAGATATATTTTATTTATTTTGACAGGCAGAATTAGAGAGGGAGAAACAGAGGTCTTGCATCTTCTGGTTCACTCCCCAAAGGCTGCAACTGCCACGGCTGGGCCAGGCTGAAGCCAGGATCCAGGAATTTCTTCCCGGTCTCTCACGGATGTAGGGGTCCAAGCACTTGGGCCATGTTCTGCTGCTTTCCCAGGCACTTTATCAGGGAGTTGAATTGGAAGTGGAGTAGCCAGGACTAGAACCAGTGCCCATATGGGATGCCATCGTCAAAGGCTTTACCTGCTATGCCACAATGCCAACCCCAATTTTTTGCTTTTTTTGTAGGATGATGCAAAGTTTATGCCAGATAAGGAGAAAAGAAAATATATTTGATATCTTTAAGTGATGATTAAAAAAATATCCCAGGAAACTCTTTCACAAATGTTTTATCTTTACTTACAAGGCAGTATAATCAGAAATAAAGTAAAGATTCAATTTATGATATGGATATTTCAGTGTAGATTACAAACTTTTCTTGATGAGTAAGCTTAAATTTTGGTCTTTGCATTTTTTTTTTTTTTTTTTTTAAACAGGCAGAGTGGACAGTGAGAGAGACAGAGAGAAAGGTCTTCCTTTGCCGTTGGTTCACCCTCCAATGGCCGCCGCGGCCAGCGCGCTGCAGCCGGCGCACCGCGCTGATCCGATGGCAGGAGCCAGATGCTTCTGGTCTCCCATGGGGTGCAGGGCCCAAGCACTTGGGCCATCCTCCGCTGCACTCCTGGGCCACAACAGAGAGCTGGCCTGGAAGAGGGGCAACCGGGACAGAATCCGGCGCCCCGACCCGGGCTAGAACCCGGTGTGCCGGCGCCGCAAGGCGGAGGATTAGCCTAGTGAGCCGTGGCGCCAGCATTTTTATTCCTCTTCAGTGAATATTCTCTTGAGATTTCAACTCAGTATAAAAAGCCTAAGGTCTCACAAGCATATACAGTCTTCTAGACTTAGGATCTAATACCAGAAAAAAAGAAATAAAGAAATAGTTGAAATTTGGAAGTTGGATAAAGGATAAAGCTAGATAGGATCATTTGACTAAGTGGATGTAGAAAAAAACAGTAAAATAGGAAGGTAGGTTTAGGGCAGCATACTGGAATATGTTGAAATGGGAGGTAAATAAAGTAGTGGTAATTCAGTAGAATTTCAAGGAGAATCCCTAGAGTGGGAGATAATAGAGATGATATATATATATAAAATAGATGTATTTACTTGAAGAATAGGTATATACTATAAGAATAGCAATTAAAATGGCAGCAGGTGCCATTTATGTGTGATTTAGAATTTACAGAATACTTTATATATAAAAATCTTTGAGATGGGTCGTATTTTGAAATTTTTAAAATTTATTTTATTTGAGAAAAAAGATAGGGAAAGAGCTCCTATCTGCTGGTTCACTCCCCAAATGCCCATAGTGGCTAAGGGGCTGAAGTTGGGAGCCTGGAACTCAGTGTGGGTGTTTTGTGTGGGTGGCAGGAACCCAATTACTGATGCTATCACCTGATGCCTCCCGGGATACTCCTTAGTAGGAATCAGGAATCATGAGCAGAACTGAGATTTGAACCCAGGCACTTGAATATGGGATGTGTCCATTCTTTTTTTTTTTTTTTTTTTTGACAGGCAGAGTGGACAGTGAGAGAGAGAGACAGAGAGAGAAAGGTCTTCCTTTTGCCGTTGCTTCACCCTCCAATGGCCGCCGCTGCAGCCGGCGCACCACGCTGATCCTGGCAGGAGCCAGGAGCCAGGTGCTTTTCCTGGTCTCCCCTGGGGTGCAGGGCCCAAGCACCTGGGCCATCCTCCACTGCACTCCCTGGCCATAGCAGAGAGCTGGCCTGGAAGAGGGGCAACCGGGACAGAATCCGGCGCCCCAACCGGGACTAGAACCCGGTGTGCCGGCGCCGCAAGGTGGAGGATTAGCCTATTGAGCCACGGCGCCGGCGGGATGTGTCCATTCTAACTGGTGTCTTACTGCTAAGCCAAATATCTGCTCCTCGCCTCCAGCCCCCTGCCCCAGCCACATTTTTATTTTATAGGAGCCAAAGACTAAAGAATGAAATTCTTTGGAGAAAGTACAAAGGCTAGTGAGAGACCAAACTAGGGATAAAATGACAGTGTATTTTTCCTTTTATTTTAATATCTACTGGATGAGTAGCTCTATACCTGAATGTCAGTCCTTTTTTTTTTTTTTTTTTTTCATTACTATAACAAAACACTTGTGGCTGGATACTTAAAAATAAAAGAGATTTATTTAACTCCCAGTTCTGGAGGTTCAAGGGTCCACATATGTTGGTCACCTTTTTTGTATATATATGTTATATATATATATATATATATATATACACATATATATATATTATTTATTTGAAAGGCAGAGAGCGAGTGAGCGAGAGACAGAAACAGGTTCTATCTGTTAGTTTGTTCCCCAAATGCTTTCAATAGCCAGGGCTGCATGATCCAAAATCCAGGAGCCTGGAACTCAGTCCAGGTCTCATGTGGATGACAGGGACCCAGTTACTTGAGCCATCACCTGCTTGCTCTTCCCAGGGTGTGCATTAGCAGGAAGCTAGAATCAGAAGTGGAGTAGGAATTTGAACCTAGGCAGTTGGGATGTAGCCATCCCAAGCAGTGTCTTAACCATTGTGCCAAATGCCTGCCCCTTTGTGATAGTCTTCTTCCTGGCAGACTCCTGAGGTAACATAGGGCATCACATGGCAAGAGACAGGGTGTTAGTGTCCTGTTCTTTCTCTGTCGTAAAGCACCACTGTTCAATCCGGGGGGCTCCACTTGATGATTTTCTCTTATTGTAATCACTTCCCAGAATCACTACCTCTTATAAACATCATGGTTGGATAAAGTTTCCACCCTCTTAATACCTCACAGTGTTGATTAATTTTCAACACATGACCCCTTTGGGGGCACTCAAACCATAGCATTGTTTCTGTTTCTTGACTTTTAAGGAATGTGGTTAAAGAGGCAGGAGTACCTTTAGGTAAACACTCTTTGAATGAAGTAGAATGGGATTGGCTATAAAGCCACATATGCTCTGGTGAGGAATGGTTTCATACAGGAATTAGCTTTCAAAACAAGATTTGAAGAAAGAAGAGCAAAGAATTCATAGATCACAGTTGAACTGATTTGGAGCATTAAATTAAAAGACAGCAGTGTTTAGTGTTTGCATGTGATGATGAGTATAGGCAGTTTGGTAAGATTGAAATTCTCTTGGAGTAGTGTTGAAGTCCCCTTCATCTTTAATTTAGTTCTTAACTACTTCTCCATCTTAATAACTTTCATGTCATATCTTGAATATGTACCTACACTCCACTACAGGAGACTTAATGTCATGTTCATCCATTGTTCTCAGGACTCTGCTTATATAACAGTTTTCTTAAAAGCTTCTACTTTTTGAAGTTTTGATTTGTTATCTCAGTCCTCTATAAACTTCTTTCTATATTTCATATTTACTTTTATGACTCTTTGCATTTAACATAAGCTACCCAAAACAGCAGTATCTCTTCACTGATAATTGACTTAGGCCAACTTGGTTACAAGTGAGTAGGGTTAATTCTTTCCTCACAACTTCACTAAAAAGTATTAATGAAAGTCTTAAACTAAATCCTAATGCCAAGTGCAGACTCAATGTTTGTGATTGAGCCAGTACAGAACAGTTCATACACTTTTGTAGGTATGATAAAGTGACAGCTTTCTGTCCTTTTAGATTACCTGATAGCACTTTGATGAGATGTTCACTTGAGGCAGAATTCAGCAATATTCTGGCGATAGAGTTTTGTGACCATTGTAGCTGGCATCAGGCATATAGTCCTTTAATCCAGCCTTGAACACAGGCCCATTTAGGGGTCAGACTTTGGGTATTGTTACCAGGGAGTGAACTACAGATTTTATTAGATTCTTACACCTTGTTCAGGGAGGTGGGATTTAAAATATTTTAGCTGGAATGGGCATTTGGCACAGTGTTTAGGGTGCTGCTTGGGATGCTTGTATTCTGTGCTTTCAATTCCAGTTTCCTGCTGCTGTGTCCTCTGGGAGGCAGCAGGTATTTGGGTGCCACCCACATGGAGACCTGGATTGAGTTCCAGGCTCATGACTTAAGCTTGGGGAGAGAACCTGTAGATGGATGTCCAGTATCTTTCCCTGTGCTTTTTGTATAAGTATAAATAAGTAAATAAAAATTATTTTAAAAAGAATTGCTACTGCAGACACATAAAAAGAGTTAATTGTCAAAGGCTAGTTGGTATAAAAACTGAAGACTTTTTAAAAAAAATCAATAAATGATTTCTTGTACTCTATTGATTTTATCAGTGAGTGTATTTTCAGAAACAAGCCACTGATTTAATAATTAGCAAAAATGTCTGGAATTGCTCAGACATTGATAGTTGAAGCACTCGTAATAACCTCTTGTAGCCACCTTTGTAGAATAGCTTTAGTTAGAAAACCACCCTGGGTATTAGTTTCTTGATTAGGGTAACTGCTTATGATGTAGCTTAAATTTTCTACGTGACCACGCACTATCTGTGCTGCAGTATTTTAAGGTAAATTATAGTCATCATTTCACTGAATATACTTCAAATCTGGTCATTTAGATTGTAAGCAGGGACCCAAACTTAGCAACTTTGGAATTTTTAGCAGCTTTTCCTGTGTGCCTCTTGTAGCAATAAGTACCTGTAATTTGTTGGATGTGTGATGCAGAGGTACTGTCCTCAGAACAGGTAGATCTTAATTTCTCATTTTATAGATAAGGATACCAAGTGTTTCAGTAACTTCATCCCAGATTGCATGCATTGTATATTTTAGAATTAGAATTTGAGAGTCCAGGGCTAACTCCAACAACTCCTCCCCCCACCATTCTTTCCAAAACCACACTGCCTCCAACATGGAAAGCATCTAAGACATTTTTGTTGGTGATGTTGAGAGAGACAATAGTAGACAATACGGTTAGTTGTCTCTTGGTATCAAGAGGGATTGATTCCAGGACTGTCCCCCACAATCCCCCTCAACACAGGTACCAAATTCTATAGATGCCCAAGTCTCTTATAAAATGTTACAGTATTCATATATAATTTGTTCTAGTGAATATCCTCTGTATATGCAATGTAAATCATCTCTGGGTTACTTGTAATACCTAACAGTGTAAATGCTGTGTAAATAGTTGTTATCTTGTATTGTTTAGGGAATAATTACAAGGAAAAAAGTTTGTACATGTTCAGCAGAGAACTGTATAGTACATGTCAGCAACAACATAACATATTCTTGTGATTCTCACCCTCCCCCTCACACTTTCAATTCATGGTTGGTTGAAAATTCAGTGAAACTTGCAAAATCCCAAAGGGATTTTTGTATGAATTTTCATAAGCTAATTCTAAAGATTGTTTTTTTTATATAAATATAAGATCAATTTGAAAAAAAGAAAAAGGCATCCCACTAGCTATCAAAATGTATTTTAAAACTACTGTAGTTTAAATTGTATGGGGTAGGGTGTTAGGCTTAGTGGTTCAGATGCCTGTGTCCTATGTCTGAGTACCTGGGTTCAAGTCCTAGCTCAACCCCTGATACCACCTTCCTGCTAATGCAGATACTGGGAGGCAGCTGTGATGGCTCAAGTAATTGGATTCCTGCCCCTATGTGGGAGACTTGGATTGAGTTTCCTGCTTTTGGCTTCAATCTGGTTCAGCCCTAGGCGTTTAAAGAAATCTCTTCCTGTCCCTCTTCTCTGTTTCCTTCTTGCTCTCTTTCAGTCTCTCTCCCTCTCTCTGGTTTTCCCTCTCTAGCTCTCCCTCTCTATGTGCCTCTCAAATAAAATTAAAATAATTAATTTGTTAAAAGCATTTATTGCCTCACAGCTTGTGTTTGTTAGCCGATATCTGCTGGTCAAGATTTCTAACAATGCTGTTATCAAGGTGTTGGCGTGGCTGTGTTCTGGTCTGATCCTTGACTCGAGGGAGGATCTGCTTCTAAGAGCTCTCACAAAGTTGTTGACAGGACTCAGTTCCTGTGTGCTATCTTGGATTGGGGGTCTCAGTTCCTTGCTTGCTGGAGATCTCCTATTGTTTGCTAGATGGGCCTTTCTCTGTTCACATGACATTTGGTTTCTTTCTATGCTTTCATGAGCCATAGTCTGTGCCTTTGAAACTAGTAACTAAATCCAGCCACATTGCAGGGGAGGGAAATATGCAAGCGTGTGAATATCAGGAGGCAAGAATACTTATAGGCCTATGATTTTGGAGTTAGCTTTCTCTTAGTTCTCATAGTGGAACTCTCTGTGGAACTCTAGTGGCCTAACTTTGGAGATTATTTTTCTTCCCTAAATTTGTTTAATTTCAAATTTACAGGATTGTTGTAGGGATTAAATGAGGCTGTAGAAGAATATAAAATGTTTGGTACTTAATAGGTTCTCAAACAGAGCTGTTGTTGTTTTGAAAAAAAAAAAAAAAAAAACAGATCAAATGTCCACTGGTTCGGATCTGATTTTTTTCTTTAGTTACGTATTTGTCTCATTCAGAGGTAAAAATTTTTAACATTCTAAGATATGGATTTGATATAGATTTGAGAGAATTCTGGTATAATTTGGGTATAAGCACTTTGAAAATACTAATATTCTTAAAGTTATTTTTGATTCAGATGCTTTATATGATGTCAGATGTTTCCAGATTCAAATAGGCGTTTTTGGTGTCCCCAAAACAGTTTCCATGGTTGGAGATAATTCAGGGAGCTTGAAAAAGATGCATTACAGTCTATGCATATCTGGGAGTAAAAAGTATCTCCAAGCTAAATTTATTTATCATGGTTATGATTTATGTATTTAAGATATATATATTTCTTAAAAAGGTCTGTTTATCTTTGATGTTTACAAGATTTATTGATATAAATTGCTTTACTGTCTCTTCCTTACTACTTTTTTTTTTGTGTGTGTGACTTGGAAGACTTTTGAACTATTCCTTGGATACAAAGCTACTAGAGTCCTATAGTAGGATATTATTAGCACCTATCAGGCTAATTGAACTTTGGTTTAGAATGCTAGTATTATAGCATTTTTTCTATCCTAGGTGTTTTCTGTGTAAGCACGTAAGATGCCAGGTGTGTTAAATGGGTTGTGTTTTAGAAAAATTGTTGCTGGTTAAAGCAAATTCAGCTCCAGTCTCCCAAAAAAGCAAACAAATAATTTAAACAATTGACTTTTATTTGGAATTGTATAAGTAGAAACACATCTTTAAAATTGCTTTCTTTTATACATGTGCTTTTATATTATAAATTTCAGGGAACTTCAAAAGTTTAATGGAAATTGGATTGAAATGTTTGTTTTGGTGAAAAAAATTGAATTTCTTGCAGACATGAATCTTCAGAAAGTTTATGAAAATGTGTATCATGAAAAACTATGCATTTCAAAAAAATTTTTTTTAAAGATTTATTTATTTATTTGAAAGGCAGAGTTACAGAGAGGCAGAGGCAAAGAGAGAGGGAGAGAGGTCTTCCATCCGCTGGTTCACTCCCCAGATGGCTGCAATGGCTGGAGCTGCGCCAATCGAGCCAGGAGCTTCCTCCAGGTCTTCCCAAGTGGGTGCAGGGGCGCAAGGGCTTGGGCCATCTTCTACTGCCTTCCCTGGCCATACAGAGAGCGGGATCGAAGTAGAGCAGCTGGAACTTAAACTGGTACCCATAAGGGATGCTGGCACTGTAGGCAATGACTTTACCCGCTACGCCACAGCACCAGGCCCTCAAAAATTTTTTACACCAAAATAAATCTTTCTTTTAAAAAATTTTATTTATTTGAAAGGCAGAGTTACAGACAGAGGGAGAAACAGAAAGAGATCTATCCACTGGTCTACTCCCCAAATGGCTGCAACGGCTGGATGTGGTCTGATCCGAAGCCAGGAGCCAGGAGCTTCTTCCAGGTCTCCCACATAGGTGGCAGGGACTCAAGCACCCAGGCTGTCTTTTGCTGCTTTCCCAGGCTCATTATCAGGGAGCTGAATGAGAAGTGGAGCAGCTGGGGACTCAAATGGGATGCCAGTGCAGGTGGTGGCTTTACCGGCTACACCATAGCATCAGCCCCTAAACCTTTCCTTTAATTGTGTTTTCCACAGATATTTTTGAGGTACTTTAGTATACGGTGTTATAAGCCGAAGGAGAGATAACATGTTTGTCATTTTAGCAGTTGAAGTCCTAGGACTTTTAATAGGAAGTATTCTTTCCTTCTGTCACCTTCTATACCACTTCCCACCCCTTAGAGATTATAGGATGATATCCAGTTGCCCAGTGGTTTAAAGAGAACAGAGAAGCAAAGTACTTTGTGTTGTTAAATCCAAATTAATATCTTACTGTGTTTTTGGTTTCTGAGCACACTTCCAATCTCTTGAGTCATTGGTTATGAGAATTCTCTGGCATTTGTTAATTTTAGCTCGTGTGGAAATTCCAGGTAGTAACATTTCAAAACAAAACTTGATCTGAAAATTTGTTGACCTACTCTGAGTTTATTTTTTTATTTCATGCTTAATAATTGACTTCATTTAGGGATTTCATCTCTTTAAAAATTTAAAGTTTGATTATACTTTGCAGGATCACAGGTTATTTCACAGTCTTAAGTCTAAAGCTATTTCTGATGCTCACTTACAAGTCCTGTGTATTTGTGCCTTATGGAAATAAGTTTATTGAAGCTGTCTTGGGTCAAATAGGGTCTTCCCAGATGAATTCCTTGCTTAATTTTTTTGTTGGACTAAATTGAGGGAATTTTAGATACCAAATACAAAGTCACTAAAGGTAAGACATGAGTAACAGTTGTTGTAATTTTAGGATTGGGTGAAAATTGCTTTAAAAAGTTGTATTACAAGTGCTGCTTTAAAAAGTTTTTGATGCGGACTACAATATGTAGATTTAAGTGTGAAGTGGCGTTTGAAATCTGAAAGCTTTTTAAGATTGTTCAGCTTCTGTGTTATTGTATTTGCAATATACTTGCAAGTAAGTGCCAGGAATTCATTTAATGATCTTTCCTCTGGTTTATTTCTGGTGGTTATAAATTTTAAAAATGGCACCTTTATGATTTTTTCTGTTAACAGAATTCTGCTTGGTCAGAGTCGTGATGGCATTGTGTTCAGCACTGATGACTATTTTCACCATCAAGATGGGTACAGGTATAATGTTAATCAACTTGGTGATGCCCATGACTGGAACCAGAGCAGAGGTTTGTTTTGGACCAAGTCTCCTGGGATAGAATATTTGACTAGGAATCAAAAGATCTACTTTTTAGGATTATTCTCAACTTAGATTTTTACCAGCTAGATGACTTTGGCAGAGCATTTATATAACTTTGAAATCTAAATTCTTCATTTATTAGAGTTGTTGTTAATTATGCTTAACCTACTTGATCAAGGTTGTTGTGAAAGTCAGAATTTAGATAAAAACATTTTATAAATTATGAACAGTATATTAGTATATAAGCTGTTAAAATTGAGGTATGGGTTATTTTGATCAGTGTTCTTTTATACCTTAATAATTCAGAGAGTACTGATGCTATTACATAATTCCAAAAGTTATTTCCCTGAGAATAATGCTTATGTTCTCCAAGGCTTACTTAGTATATGACCATGAATATTTTTTCTCCTTGATATTGCTCTGCAAGAAACAACTCAATACATTTTTTTAAAGGACATGAGTTTATTACAAACAATGGTTCTTAACCTGGCTGCACATTTGAATAATTTGGGGATCTTTAAATAAGACTTATTCCTGGCTGGCGCCGTGGCTCACTTGGCTAATCTTCCTCCTGCGGCGCTGGCACTCCGGATTCTAGTTCCGGTTGGGATGCCAATTCTGTCCCAGTTGCTCCTCTTCCAGGCCAGCTCTCTGCTATGGCCTGGGAAGGCAGTGGAGGATGGCCCAAGTGCTTGGGCCCTATACCCGCACGGGAGTCCAGGAGGAAGCATCTGGCTCCTGGCTTCAGATCGGCGCAGCACACTGGCCGTAACGGCCATTTGGGGGGTGAACCAGCGGAAGGAAGACCTTTCTCTGTCTCTCTCTCTCACTGTCTAACTCTGCCTGTCTTAAAAAAAAAATTAAAAAATTAAATAAGACTTATTCCTGGCTCTTGGCCCTGTATATTTTTATTTTAATTGTTTTGGAGTGGGGCCAAAACATGGTATCTCTGTGTGTGTGTGTGTGTGTGTACATTCTCTAGATGAGTTTTTTTTTTTTTTTTTTTTTTTTTATTTATTTAATTTGAAAGGCAGAGTTAAAGAGAGAGCTCAGTCTTCTATCTGCTGGTTTACTCCTCAGATGGCTACAATGGCCATGACTGGGCCAGACTGAAGCCAGGAGCCAGGAACTTCATGTGGGTCTCCCACATAGGTGCAGGGACCCAGGGACTTGTGCCATCTTTCATTGCTTTCTCCTGTGCATTAACAAGGCACTGGATCTGAAGTGGAGCAGCCAAGATTTGAACCGGTGCCCATGTGGGATGCCAGTGTCACAGGCTGTGGCTTCACCTGTTACGCCACATTGCCTTCCCCTCTCTAGATGATTCTAATGTGCAATCATATAAAAACTATTGGTTTAGAACTGTGTAAGTAAATGCATATAAGTTAAATTTTTATTGATCTGGTAGAGACACACAAACACGTGGAGATAAGGGAGCCTTCCCTTTTGCAAACACGGTGAGGTAAGAGAGAGTTCCCTTCTGCAGATTCACTCCCCAAATGCCTGCAGCAGCCCAGGCAAGGACATTTGAGCCAGGAGTATAGTCTGTGTCTTCCATGTGGGTGGTGGCAAGAATCCAATTACTTTGAGCCATCACCACTGCCCCTCCTAGAGTCTTTTTTTTTTTTAATTTACTTATTTATTTGAAAGTCAGAGATATACACAGAGAGAGGAGGAGAGGCAGAGAGGGAGAGAGGCCTTCCACTTGCTGCTTCACTCACCAGTTGGCCGCAGTGGCTGGAGCTGTGCTGATCTGAAGCCAGGAGCAAGGGGCTTCTTCCGGGTCTCCCACATGTGTGCAGGGGCCCAAGGACTTGGGCCATCTTCTACTGCTTTCCCAGGCCATAGCAGAGAGCTGGGTTGGAAGTGGAGCAGCTGGGACTCGAACTGGCGCCTGTATGGGATGCTAGCAACTGCAGGCGGCAGCTTTACTGGCTACGCCACAGCACCAGCCTCTAAAAGTGTTTTAAAACAAATTCTAGACATTATACTTTATGCATTTCAAATTAACCTTACTTTATCATATCTAGTACAATGCCATTATCATACATAAAAATGATAATTTCTAAACATCATCTAATTGAATTTCCCCTATTGTTTTAAAATTTGTTTTACAGTTGTTTCATCTGAATCAGGATCCAAAGAAGTCCTCAATATATAGAGTTTATGTTTTATTGTGTTACTCTACAGAAGTTTTCCTTTAACCCTTATGCCATTGCTGCAGAACCTAGATCATTTGTACTGTGGTGTTTCATATCCTGTGATTATCTGTTTGCTCCTAGTGGTAGCTGGTTTTGTTTTTGTTTTTGTTTTTGTTTTTTTTTTTTTTGTTTTGACAGGCAGAGAGGACAGTGAGAGAGAGAGAGAGAGAGAGAGAGAGAGGTCTTCCTTTTGCTGTTGGTTCACCCTCCAATGGCTGCCGTGGCTGCGGCCGGCGCACCGCGCTGATCCGATGGCAGGAGCCAGGTGCTTCTCCTGGTCTTCCATGGGGTGCAGGGCCCAAGCATTTGGGCCATCCTCCACTGCACTCCCAGGCCATAGCAGAGAGCTGGCTTGGAAGAGGAGCAACCGGGACAGAATCTGGCGCCCCAACAAGGACTAGAACCTGGTGTGCCGGCGCCGCAAGGTGGAGGATTAGCCTATTGAGCCATGGTGCCATCAAGTAGCTGTTTTTCTTGTTCCCTTTTCTCTTACATTTTTCATAAATGGAAATTAGCTGTAGACTGGGAGGCTTGATTAGGTTCAGCTTTATTTTTTGGCAAGCAGATGTTTGGTTGTTCCACTCTTAGTGATGGTAAGATTGATCAGTAGCTGTTGTTTCCATTATCAAGTTCCCTATAAAGCTTTATAGCTGCTGGTTTTATCCAACACTGAATTATCTCCTGGATCTGTTATTTCATTAAGAGATGCAAAATAGTGATTTTCTAGATCTGTCATTCTTTCCATGTTTAATAGCAAAAATTCTTCTATAATTAAGAACTTTGTCTCATTTGTAGCTACCAGCTAAGGTTTCTGTATAGTATAGTATGTATGTATGGGATCTTTTTAAAAGATTGATTATTTATTTATTGGAAAAGCACAGTTAGAGGAAGAGAGGAAAAGAGAGAAAGAGAGATCTTTCATCTGCTTGTTCACTTTCCAAATGGCTGTAACAGTTGGGACAGAGGAGGTCTAAAGCCAGGAGCCAAGAACTCCATTGGGTTCTCCCATGTGGGTGGCAGAGTGAAGTGAGCCATTATATCCTGCTTCCTAGGTGCTTTAGCGGGGTTCTGGGTCAGAAGTAAAGTAGCCAGGACTAGAATCACAACCCAGTATGGGATGTGGGTGTCTCAAACAGTGGCTGAACCCATGGTGCCACAAAGCGTGCCCCCACTGCTTTTCCTTTTTTAATTGTCCATTTTTTTAGAGCAAGGAATTTCAGTGAAGATATTTTGGATTAAAAACTTTTTACTTTGTTTTAGTTTATGGTTTCACAGGAATATTTAAGTGTCAAGTAAGTTTGATTCTGAGACTGTTATACTACAGGTTGAGCATCTCTGCTCCAAAAACTCCAAATCTAAATGCTCCAAAATCTGAAATTTTTTTTTTTTTTTTTTTTTTTTTTTTGACAGGCAGAGTGGACAGTGAGAGAGAGAGACAGAGAGAGAAAGGTCTTCCTTTTGCCGCTGGTTCACCCTCCAATGGCCGCCGCTGCAGCCGGCGCACCGCGCTGATCCTGGCAGGAGCCAGGAGCCAGGTGCTTTTCCTGGTCTCCCATGGGGTGCAGGGCCCAAGCACCTGGGCCATCCTCCACTGCACTCCCTGGCCATAGCAGAGAGCTGGCCTGGAAGAGGGGCAACCGGGACAGAATCCGGCGCCCCAACCGGGACTAGAACCCGGTGTGCCGGCGCCGCAAGGTGGAGGATTAGCCTATTGAGCCACGGCGCCGGCTCTCAAAATCTGAAATTTTTTGAGCCTCCACATGTTTGCTCAAAAAGTTTCAGGTTTTATATTTTTTGTTTAAAAATGCTGAACCTATAAGTAAGGTCTATGTAAATACTCTAAAATTTGAAAAAATATGAAACCCAAAACGCTGGTCCTCATCATTTTGGGTAAAAGATATTTAACCTATGATTTTGTAGCACTCTAAGATTTCTCCAAATATGTTAGAGGGTGACGTAAGAAACTAAAATTTTTTAAATCATTTAATGCCGAAGAACATTATTGTCTAAATCAAACTGATGGTGTTGCAATTCCAAAAATGTTTGGAATTATTTATTGGTCTAAAGTTAATGGGAGCAAGATCAGGTGGTAAATAGAATAAGAGTGGGCAAAGCCAGTATACTTTTGGTAAACTAGGAAGTTTGTGTGGGATTTATTTTTCTCTTTGCAGCGCATATATAGAATACTTCAAAATGTTTATGCCATGTGGGCCGGATGTTTTTGTAGTGATTAAGTTCCAGTCTGGGCTCTGCCCTTGTTTCAGCTTCCTGCTAATGTGTATTCTAGAAAGCAGTAGGTCATGACTCAAGTTGTTGGGTCCCTGCCTCTCATGTGAAGACCAGGGCTGAGATCTGGGCTTTTGGCTTCAGCATGACCTTGTCTGGCTGTTCTGGGTATTTGGGGAGTGAACCATGAGATAGATGGTCTCTGTATTTGTCTGTCTTTCAAATAAAATAAATACAATTTTTATGGCATGTGAATTATGCTAATTACACTTGCTGGACAAAATAATGGTGTCTTAATAAACTGCTGGTTTTCTTATCAGTGTAACAAAAAGGGTTTTTTTTTTTCAGGATTATTGTTACCCTTTGAAGTAATGATACCTAGCAACCATTAAACATTTTGAAAATTATAAGCATGATATATATAATTTAGAACAGAATCTTTTCAACAGATATTTATTTGAATGCCTTTAAATGTCAGGTACTATTGTGGGAAAACTTGCTTTATGTTTGTTATTAGAAGAATCTAAAGTAATTTTAGAGTATTTACAAATAGAAAACTTCTCCAATTCTTCTTTTTCGTAGAGTAAGGCGAGTAATTTGTTTAAAAAGCTACTCTGTTTTTTTGGATAGTCAGAATTTTCTTAGGAGGTCTGTTTTCTTGCAGTGCATTGGGTTGTGCTGATAGATGATGGTTATACATACAAAGAAGTTAATCCAGGCAAGTGTTGTGGCCTAGCAGGTTAATTCGCCTCCTGTATGCCAGTTCAAGTCATGACTGCTCCACTTCCAGTCCAGCTCCCTGCTAATGAACCTGGGAAAACAGTGGAGGATAGCCCAAGTCGTTGGCTCCCTGCACCCATGAGGGAGACCTGGAAAAAGCTCCTGGATTCTTTCTGGCCCAGCCCTAGACATTGCGGACATTTGAGGAGTGAACCAGCAAACAGACACTCACTCTGCCTTTGCTTTTCTCCATCTGTGTAACTCTGCCTTTCAAATAAATAAAATCTTGAAAAAATTTAATCTTACTCTTACAAATCAGAAGTTTATTAGGTAAACAAGCTCTTCATGTAGAGCACAACTTCTTAGCTGTGTTTCTAATTGTCAAACACTAGGATAGTTATTTATATAAGAATTTTTTTAATGGATGGACATTTGATCACTGTTTATGATTAGAAATGGAGTGATAGAGGATGATAGCATCACACTGATAGGTTTAATAGAACCTATTGTGACCCAATTTGTAAATTTCTTTAGGTATTTAGAGACATTTCCCAAATATGTTTTGTACCATAGTTATTACTGAACAACCTTAGAATTCTGTCTGCCTTAGCTATATGTACATTTTCTGTATGTTGAATTTAGTATTTTGAATTGTAAGTCCCAAGTAAATACCCATAGCCTTGCATTTTGTCTTTTAAATTTTTTCTCTCTCTCTCTCTTTTTTTTTTTTTTTTGACAGGCAGAATGGATACTGAGAGAGAGAGAGAAAGGTCTTCCTTTTGCTGTTGGTTCACCCTCCAATGGCCATCACAGCTGGCGTGCTGTAGCCGGTGCACCACGCTGATCCGAAGGCAGGAGCCAGGTGCTTCTCCTGGTCTCCCATGGGGTGCAGGGCCCAAGCACCTAGGCCATCCTCCACTGCTTTCCGGGCCACAGCAGAAAGCTGGCCTGGAAGAGGGACAACCGGGACGGAATCTGGCGCCCCTACCGGGACTAGAACCCGGTGTGCTGGCGTTGCTAGGTGGAGGATTAGCCTAGTGAGCCGCGGCGCAGGCCCTCTTTCTTTTTTGAATATTTGTTTTATTTGTTGAAAGGCAGGGTTACAGAGAGAGAAAGAGAGACCTTCCATCTGCTGGTTCACTCCTCAAATGGCTGCAATGGCCAGGGCTGGGCCAGGCTAAAGCTGGGAGCCAGGGGCTTCTTCTGGGTTTCCCATGTGAGTGCAGGGGCCCAAGGAGCTGTCTGCTGCTTTCCCAGGTGCATTAGCAGGGAGCCAGATCAGAAGTGAAGCAGCTGTGACTTGAACTGACTGAACAACATCCATAAGGGATGCTAGCACTTCAAGTAGTGGCTTAACCTGCTATGCCACAACACTAGGCCTTGTCTTAAATTTTATCAGGAAATCTTCTTTATTATTATTATTATGATTTAAAAGATTTATTTATTTATTTGAAAGTCAGAGTTACACAGAGAGAGGAGGAGAGGCAGAGAGAGAGGTCTTCCATCCACTGGTTCACTCCCCAGTTGGCTGCAAAAGCTGGAGCTGTGCCAATCTGAAGCCAGGAGCCAGAAGCTTCTTCCAGGTCTCTCACATGGGTGGAGGGGCCCAAGGACTTGGGCCATCTTCTACTGCTTTCCCAGGCCATAGCAGAGAGCTGGATTGGAAGTGGAGTAGCTGGGACTTGAACTGGCGTCCATGTGGGATACTGGCATTGCAGGCAGCAGCTTTACGTGCTATGCCACAGTGCTGGCCCCTAATTATTTTTCTTGTCTGGTACATCTAAGTGGTGTATACGTTCCTGTCATTAACAGTAGCTCAAGACCATAATTTTTGCCTCATGATGAAGTTGTGGTATTTGGATAGGGGGATATAGCGTAGAAAAGTTGTTTTCTATGTCATTTTTACTTTAGAGAATCACTGTCCTAAGACATCCACAAAGGCAATTGAACTGTGGTATTTACCTATTTAGTATATTAAGCTTTACTGGTAAGTTGTGATAAATCCATACTTGTTTTTAACATAAGCCTGTTTTGGCCGGCGCCGTGGCTCAATAGGCTAATCCTCCGCCTTGTGGCGCCGGCACACTGGGTTCTAGTGCTGGTCGGGGTGCCGGATTCTGTCCCAGTTGCCCCTCTTCCAGGCCAGCTCTCTGCTGTGGCCCGGGAGTGCAGTGGAGGATGGCCCAAGTGCTTGGGCCCTGCACCCGTATGGGAGACCAGGAGAAGCACCTGGCTCCTGGCTTCGGATCAGCGCAATGCACCGGTTGCAGCGTATCAGCCGCAGCGGCCATTGGAGGGTGAACCAACGGCAAAAGGAAGACCCTTCTCTCTGTCTCTCTCTCTCTCTCTCACTGTCCACTCTGCCTGTCAAAAAAACAAACAAAGAAACAAACAAACAAAAAAACATAAGCCTGTCTTATTTCAAAAGTATTGTTTGTACATTTTAGAAAATTAGAAAATACAGATAAAGTTAAAATGCAGATATTTTCACTACCTATAGATGACCACTTTTAATATCTTATTGTAGCTTCCCAGCACTCTATTTTTTTAGTATGTGTTTATTTGAAAGGCTGAGTGACAGGGAGAGGGAAAAACTGAGATGGAAAGAGAGATACTTCATCCTTTGGTCCACTTCCCAGGTAGCCATAACAACCAGGTGTGGTCAGGCAAATCCAGGGGTTTTCATCCTGGTGTCTCACATAGGCCCAGCTCTCTTTTTGAAATAATTATTTTCTTTTTATTTGAATGGCAGAGAGAGGGATACAGAGCACATCTTCTATCAAGATTCATTCCCCAAATAGCTGCAACAAGTGTCTGGATTTGTGCCAAGCTGAAGCCAGAAACCCTGAATTCCATCCCAGTCTCCCTTGTGGGCGGCAGGGAGCTAAATGCTTGCACAGTCGTTTGCCTTCCACAGTGTGCATTAGTAGGAAGCTGAATTGGCATTGGAGCAGTCCAGACTAACCAGAAACTCTGATATGGGATGCATGTGTTCCATGTGGTTACTTTAACCCACTGCACCATAATGCCCACCACCTTCACCTCTATTCCCCAAAATGCCTTTGACAACCAGTTTGTCAAAGCCAGCATCCAGTCCAGAAAAATATACTTGACATGTAGTATGTGTGTTAATTCTCTTTTGATGTAATGGAGTCCTTTTTATTTTTTCATGGTACTGACTCAAGAAGTTGTACAGCGAAAGAAAAAAAATGTTCTGTTTTTAAGGTTTATTTATTTGAAAGGCAGAGTCACAGAGAGGGAGAGGGAAAGGGAGAAAGAGAAAGTAAGTCTTCCATCTGCTGGTTCACTCCCCATTTGGCTGCAATGGCTGGAGCTGTGCCAATCCGAAGCCAGGAGCCAGAAGCTTCTTCTAGGACTCCCATGTGGGTGCAGGGGCCCAAACACTTGGACCATCTTCCACTGCTTTCTCAGGCCATAGCAGAGAGCTGGATGGGAATTGAAGCAGCCAGGACATGAACCGGTGCCTGTATGGGATGCTGGCACCGCAAGTGGCTGCTTTGCCCGCTATGCCATAGTGCTGGCCCCTGCCCAGTGTTTTTTTTTTAAGATTTATTCATTTGAAAGCCAGAATGGTGAGAGTGGGTGGGAGAGACAGAGAAAGAAAGAGAGAGATACCTTGCATTCCTGATTCAGTCCTCAAGTGGGTACAACTGCTGGAGCTGGGCCAGGCCAAAGCAGGAAGCCAGGAACTCCATCCAGGTCTCTCATGTGAATGGCAGGGGCCTAAGCACTTGGGCCGTCATACACTGTTTTCCCAGATGCATTAGTAGGATTTGAAGTGTACCAGCCAGGACTTGAACCTAATGCTGGCCCCCAATTTTGGTTTTTATACAGAGATGCAATAAATTTCTAAATGAACATCTAAATTAGATTTCTATATTTAAGTTAATCATTCTGGTTTTAGTTTTTTTGTTTTTTAAATTTATTTCTTATTTCAGCAAAACAAGCTATCGATCAGGGGAGATCTCCAGTTATAATAGACAACACTAATACACAGGCTTGGGAAATGAAGCCATATGTGGAAATGGTAAATATGAAATACAAATTTTTTTCTAATTAATAAACTTTTTCATATTCTGAACTTCTGGTTACTTTCACCTTTATTATTAAAACATTTGTCCTTGTTTTCTAAAGAGGTTTGTTGGCTTACTTAGTTTTTTTAAAAAAATTGGGGATGGTTCTTAAGGGATATGCTCATATTGTTATTTCTGCCTGAACTTGAGGAGAGTAACTGGAATTGTCCAGGGAAATAGTCTTAATATTTCTAGACCAAATATTTAATAAAATAACATTTTCCTTGGTTGTGCAAGTTTAGAAATTTATTAAAATGAATTTTATATCTGTCTGCCTTCTTTTTACTTTAAGAAGCATTCTCTGGGTTTTTGTTTTCTTTCCTTTCCTTTGTGTAGGCCATAGGAAAAGGATACAGAGTAGAGTTTCATGAACCTGAAACTTGGTGGAAATTTGATCCTGAAGAATTAGAAAAGTAAGGCACATTTTTATTGAACTCTTGTTTTTATTTCTTTCACTTCTCATTCACATTAGCAGTTTCTTTGCTAGCTTTTTGCTTGTTGTATCTTTGCTACTTATGAGTAGGGACTACTCTTTATTTTGTTTAGAGGAACATATTGACCTAAAGATTTTTGAGTAGCTTTGCCGTGTTAAATTTTATTAAATTTATTAAATTTTCCTTGTTAATGTGAATTCCTACATCATTTACAGTTTATTTGAATAATGGTGTAGGTACAGGAAACTTTGTAAAGTAAAATTGGAACTTTTCCTTCTGTTTTTAGCTATGCCACTTCTCAGAGTGTGTTTCTGCATTCATCATCTCATTTTAGGTTTCAGATTTCACTACCTTCTTACCTGTGCTTTTGCCTTGCTCTCTCTTCAGTCTTTACTACTTCAAGGTCATAATCCCATTCCCATATCCTTGGAACCAGTGTGTTTCGTAATTCAGACTTTTTGGGATGTTTTGAAAGTGCGTATACATAACTGTAACATTACTAACAGAGTTTGGGGCAGCATGTGATAATCAAACACCTTGATATATTTGTAACAAATTACAACTTGTCAGTCTAAGTAAGTAAGAAAGTCTACATTCCGTTAACATCAGTTCTGAGTAGGTTGTGCTGCCAATGAATAGAGGTTTTGCTACATGTGAATTATTAGAAAACTCAGTTTTCGGAGCTAACTAGATTTCAGAACTTGGGAAGAGAGATTGTGGTTTTGCATTACTTTCACTCCAGCTTTTCCATTATCCTTTTCCTCTTACATCACTGCTGTTCCTGACGAAGGCTCTTTGTCCACTTGCACTACCTCCTCCTTTAGGTCACCACTTCATTGTAGACTTATAAGTCATATACTTTACAGTTCACCCATGTAAGTATACAGTTGTGTGCCTTTACCCCCATTTTTTAAATAAGGTTTTGCCTTATTTTAAATAAGGTTAACCCTCTTCTAGCTTCAAGCTGTTACTCTGTGTTTGGGGCCCAATTAATTTAATTCTTTCTCCCCTGCCTTCATTCCTTTGGCTACTTCTTTCTGTTTGATTTTGTGCTATGTGCTCATATATAGATAATAGATTTATTAATATTAATGTCTAATATTGTTTGCCTCAGTGTGTTTGTGTCACACCTGAGTTGGAAGAGACAGAAATTTGAAAACTGAAGATATTTGAGTTATGCTGAATAAATGAGTAATGAAATTGTTGTGTAGTTAGGACATCATTTATAATTGAGGGACTATTGACATTTATAAATTTCTTAATATGAGTTAATACTTTATGTAAAAAGCTAGTTTAATTGACACCTGGCAAAGCTCCATCTTTGAAAGAATTGATTGAGTCAATTTTACATCTTGGGGTTTCATCCCTCTCAGTTTTTTAGCCTCAAATCTTTATTTTTTTTCTTTTTTCCTCTTCTTCTTTCTTTATTTTTCTCTTACCTTGAATATGTAAACCTTATACTTGAAAGTAAACATTTCTTTTGTGCCTTTTTTTCTGGAAAAAATAAATTATCAGGAGTAACTTTCAACCCACTTTTTTTCCCCATATAAACTCACAAACAGAAAAGTGCATAAAATATAAATATAGAGCTCAACAAGGATACACAACAGATATGCAAATAGCAATCACACATGCCATGAGACCTCAGAAGCTATTCATGTTCCTCTTCCCAGTCATGGTTACCCTTTATCTCCTCTTGGTAATCACAGTTAGTTTCTACTTTTCTTTGAAGTTTCACTTTAACATCTTTTACTCTTTTTTTTTTTTTTTTTTTTTTTTAGATTTATTTATTTGAAAGGCAGAGTTAGAGAGAGAGGTCTTCCATCTGCTAGTTCACTCCCAAATGGCCACAATGGCCAGGGATGGGCCAGGCTGAAGCTAAGAGCTAGGAGCTTTTTCTGGGTCTCATATGGGTGCAGGAGCCCAAGGACTTGGGCCATCTTCAGCTGCTCTCCCAGGCACATTAGCAGGGACTTGAACGGGCTGCCATATGGGATGCCAGCATCGAAGGCCTCAGCTTAACCTGCCACAGCGGGCCCTGACATCTTTTACGTTAATACTGTACTTTAATCTTGCCTTTCTTTCAAAGGTAGATAGTCTTTCCCTCACCATTATAAGGAAGCTTCAAAAAAGTTCATGAAAATGTATATTATGATAAAATTAAGGATTTAAAATTCTCTTGCATCAACAGAAAGTTTAATTTTTTTCTTTTTTCCTTTTATTTATTTTTAAAGATAAATTCAGTTTTACATGAACTTTTTGAAGTATCCTCATGTTTGTGTGAGATGTCCTAATTGTTGTCTCTAATAATAATTTGGTATTGATGACAATTATTTTTTCAAGATTATATTTATCTTAAAGGCAGAGTGACAGAGAGGGAGAGAGATACTTTTCTGTCCACTGGTTCACTCATGCTCAAAACAGCCAAGGCTTGGCCAGGCCCAACGCAGGTGTCCAGAACTCCATCTGGGGCCATTATCTGATGCCTTCTCACTGGTAGGAAGCTGGATTGCAACTGGAGCAGCTGGGACTTAACTGGCCCTCTGATATGAGGTGTGGATGTTCCAAGCAATGCCTTAATCTACTTTGCCTCAATACCGGTGCTGATGACAATGATTTTTTTTTTTTTTTTTTTTTTTAGAGATTTATTTTATTTATTTGAAAGGCAGAGTTACAGAGAGAGGTCGAGACACAGAGAGAGGGCTTCCATCTGCCAGTTCACTCCCCAGATGGCCGCAATGGCTGGAACTGTGTTGATCCGGAGCCAGGAGCCTCCTCTGGGTCTCCCACATGGGTGCAGGGGCCCAAGGACTTGGGCCATCTTCTGCTTTCCGGGGCCAAAGCAGAGAGCTGGATTGGAGGTTTTAAAAATTCATGGATGCATTATTTTTTGTACATCCTATAAACCTTCAATGCTTCTGTAACTCTAAAGGAATATATCGTAATCTTTGATTATGTTACTAGAAGAGTTCTTTAGAGCATTGGTTTACTCACGGTTTAAGACTCCTGCATCCCATATCAAGAGTGTTTGGGTTCAAGTCCCAGCACCTTTTCCCCATTCTAACTGCTTGCTAATGTGCACTTTGGCAGACATCAGGTGATGGCCCAAGTAATTGGGTCTGTGCCACCCACATGGGAAATCTCTGTTGAGTTCCTGGCTCTTGTTTCCTACCTAGTCCATCCCTAGCTGTTGGGTACAGTGAGTGGGAGACCTTTGTGTTTTGTCTGTCTGTCTCTCATCTCCCTGCCTTTCATATAAAAAAAAATGTTTAAAAATTTTTTGAGACAAAAATTTTTGTGTACAGTACAAGTAAATGAAATATATTTTCTGATGTTTATTTGCAAAAATATTTAGAATCTATTTTGTGACTCTAAAAATGCTTAATTTCTAAGTCTATACATTCTAAAAAAAGTTTTAAAATCCTTTTCTTTTTTTGGTAGGAGGAATAAACATGGTGTATCTCGGAAGAAGATTGCTCAGATGTTGGATCGTTATGAATATGAAATGTCCATCTCTATTGTAATGAATTCAGTGGAACCACCACAGAAAAGCACACAAAGACCTCCTCCTCCACAGGGGAGACAGAGGTGGGGAGGCTCTCTAGGCTCACATAATCAAGTCTTTGTCCCAGATAGTCACTAAGTTGGCTATTTTCAGCTAACACATTTGTTGCTTGCCCTTGAAAAGCATTATTGAGCCTGTCTTGAAGTTTAAATAGTTTTAAATAAAAACAGGCTACATTGCCTCACAGAGGATGTTCCCAGTGAGTTGTTTAAATTCCAAATTGCAAATAAAAATTATAAAGTTGTATTTTAAATGTTTTTATAATCTTCTGTTATAATACTTTTGGTTATTTTAAAAACACTTGAGTAGAATGGATAGGAACTAGGATGTTTTTCTACAGTTGAATTTTAAGCAAGTTTATTATCTATTTTGTAGATAATGCCAAACAATTTTTTAATAGTTCATACTTAAATCTAACTTTTCATAAAACTAGGATTTTTTTCTTCACTGCTTTTAATATGCAAAAAAATACTAACTTGTTATAAGGCTTCTTAGCTGATTGCCCTATATATTTTAAAAGTAAAATTATATTTCAGCTAATTAATCTGTGTGACAAAATTATTTGTAAGTCATAATCAGCATATCACTTAGTTCGAACAAAATTCTCCAGCCAGTTTTGCAGGACAGTAGATATATTTATCAATCACCTGAGGAATTAATTTTCTCTGTATTGTACATATTCATTACATAATCCATACATATTCATTGCCCCACTTAGCAGGATATCTGCCTAAAACATGGAAGGGCTATAGAGGCAAATCACTATATAGTTAGAAATAGCTCCTCAAGCAGTTATGATATTCTACTTCTCTATTCAGTTTGGAATAGTGGCTTTGCATTGATCATAATGTTTATCCTATAGAATAGGATTTCTGTTCTGATTTTGCTATAGAACAAAAAATATTTCTCTTACTGAATAGTTTATTAGATTGTGCTTCTTTGTTTTAAAATTGAAAACTAAGATGGAATTCATTTCAGAGGTCTTGTATTGTAATGCATCCCCTGCCTTCAAACAGCTTTCTGTACACTACCCTAGATAATTATTCATTTCTTTTTGCAACATGAAGAAAGAAACACTACCTTTGTTTTATAAGAAGTATTTCTTTAATCTCCGCTTCAGTTCACTCCGTTTTGTGAGAAATCCCAGCTAGTTATAATCCTTATCATACAAAGCAGTCGTGATCCTTGTCCTAACCCCGCCCATTCTGAATCCCATAATTCTTTTTGGTGTCTTTGTTTTAAAATTTTTTGCTGTTTCATTTCAATTTTACTTTAAATATTTTTCCATATCCTTATATTATTTTTTTAAGTTTTGAGACTGAAATCTAGTTACAATATTATCAGTAAGGTTGTTATTTCATTGCCTTTAGTGAAATAATACAATTTATATTTATGTGTACTATTCCTTGCTGTTCACATGTGAATGGATATTAACCTTGCTTTATCTTGTTTAACACTGGTGTATGTTTGTACATATTTGTTCATCTTAACTAAGTATGTGGTAGAAATATGCTAACTCATTTTTTGTGTGTAAATATATATATATTTATATATACACACACCTCATCCATGTTTTCATTCTTTTCTTTTAGAGTAAAATTTCTTGTTACTTAGATTTGTAGTTCCCAGGGTTTCATTATGGAATTAGGACAGTTTCAAAATTGTACAAGAGGGTTTAATTTGGGAACAAATCAAAGAACTGTTATATTGTATGTCTCCCTTTTTTCTATCTATATAAAACTCATTTAGAATTAATACTATTGTAAATCAGTAGCTTGTTTTTTGAATTGCAGTTAAACTAATTTATATTGAGGAAGTAGAGGCTTTTCTGTGGGAGAACAGAGTATGAAGAAACATGTTTATATTAGATATGAAGTCAACAAATTTCCACATTTTGTTACATATCGAACTTCATCTGCTAGTACTTTTGAGTACTATTTAATAATTATTTCAGAGATCATTAATCATTACCAACTAATATTTTATAATTTACACTTATGAGATAAGCAGGGAAATTAACATTCTGAAAGACTTTCAATTTTTTTGCAGCAGAAAAATAGTTCATAGTTTCTCTAAACATTGTAACTAATTCATTTTTTCAAAAGAGAAACAAGTGAAGAATGGATATGAAGTGAAAGATACTGAAATCACTATTATAAGTCATTACTTTGTGTTAAAAATATAAACATTTGAAATTTACCATTTAATAATTTTTATAAAAATTTTTCTTCTATTCAGTTATTACTCTTTTTTTAAATGTATAATTCTGTCCTTTTTTCCCCCATCTTTCTTTTTATGGGATCTTCCAGGGCCAAAGTTGTGGTGTAATGGTTAAGCTGCCACCTGCTAAAGCGACATCCCATTTGGGCCCTACTTCAAGTCCCAGCTGCTCCACTTCGAATCCAGCTTCCTGCTAATGCACCTGGGAAAGCAGTGGAAGATGGCCCAGTGATTGGACCCCTGCCAATCAGGGGAGACCCAGATGAAGCTTTTGGCTTCTGGCTTCAGCCTGGCCCAGCCCCAGCTGTTGTGGCCATTTGGGGATTGAACCAGCAGATGAAGATCTCACTCACTCACTCACTCCTCCCCCCCCCCTTCCCATAACTCTGCCTTTCAAATAAATAAATAAATACTATTAAAAATAAAAAAATACAGGGAGATCTTCCAACTGCTGATTCACTCTCCCCAATGGCCAGGGCTGATCAAGGCCAAAGCCAGGAACCTGGAACAACTTCTGAGTCTCCCATATGGGTGACAGGGTCCCAAGGACTTGGGCCATCTTCATCTACTTTCCCAGGCACATTAGTAGGGAGCTGGATCAGACATGGAGCAACCAGGACTTGAACTAGTGCTCATGGGATGCCAGCATGGAAGGCATTGGCTTAACCCACTATGCCACTGTGCCATAGTGCCAGCCTCCAGTTATAGTCCCACTATTCCATTATATATATATATATATAATGTAAGTTTATATATTTTATATATATGGTTATATATTATATAATATATGTTTATATATTATATATATAAAATAGATCCCATTTTAACTTGGTCTCCAATAAAAATAAAGTTATAATCAGTCACCATCTTTGTTAAATAGAACATAGTTTATTGTTTGGATCAGTAAGCTTAAGTTATATTTATTTTTTTTCATAACCTTTGTATAAAATTACTTTTCCTTTTGTGAAATTCATGCTTTTGTACATGTCATAATTCTGTTGATAAGATACTTGTGTGGTCATTAAGTTTAGTTTCTGGTACTGCTTTTTAAATAGGTAGTCTTTATTTTTATTTTCATTTTTCTAAAAGAAATGTTGGCTTTTTTAGTTTTGTCTGTTTTAGAGTAAGATTACTTACAGATTTGGTTCTTTGTTGTTGGAGTGATAGGACTGATTTAAATATTTGAAGTTATCTCTTATCTAATATAGATTATGGAATTGTTCAGATTTTTATATAAGTAAGTTTTGAAAGAGATCATGATTTCAAAAGATAGGAAATATTTGTTCTGGCCTTTAAAAATTGTAGAAATGTCTGATTTTATGAGACTGATTTTCTAAGTACTTAAAAAATAAAATTGGTAGTGTTATCTTTGGAAATGTTGAAGCAATGTAGTTGTTAATGTATTTTGCTTTGACCAAATAAGCTTGTCGTCTTCACTGAAATTTAATGTAGTAATAAGGGCTAAAGGTGTGTTGTTTTTGTTTTTACACTTGCAACTCACATAGAGTGATGCCTTAGTCTGGAATCACACAAATATTAGCTTAGTTTTGGTACACTGGGTAGTCAGAGTAAATAAGTAACAGCAGAAGGAATAGATTGAATTAATGTTTTTTTGAGTTTTAGGGGTTATAATTTATAGATAGAAATTTTCTCATTATAATCAATAGCTGTATGTTTGTAAATTTGCTTGTGAGGGGAGATTATGTTAAGGACTTAATGAGTATCCTATTAAGTGGTGGTTTTCTTTCTCTTGACAAATTAAATAATTCGGTATACCAAATTTTTATTTTTAAAATTAAAATACAGTTAAAACAGTTGGCCTCCTTGCACATATACTAGATTTTCTCCTTAAAATTTCTTTAGGGTGGTAAGAAGTAGTGATGTTTGTTGAAATAGCCTGAAAAAGGAAGAATTGGTGATACCTTGTGTCTTTTAAAAAATTTTTTTTTTTACTTTACAAAGCTACATTTAGGTTGATTGTTTAGTTGATTGAATTGCCAAATGTTTGAAGCCTACAAAATTTTCACTGTTGTATAGTTTGTAAATTTCAGAGCGAAGTGTGGAAATTTTTTTGATTATCTACCCCTAAAGCCATAAAAGAATGGTTATAATTCATACCCAGCATCTTAGACTACAGTCAATGGCATAATTTTAAAAATAGAGTATACATGTGTGATCAGTAATTTTGAATATATGTTCTATAGAAACCATCAATGCATTGTAACTCAATGCGTAGGAACAAGAGGAAGGAGTAGTACACATAACTCTGGAAAGAGAACTTCAATGGTAAATAGTTAATCTCAGATTTTTTATACACTTAATAGAAGTTTCAGTCATTTATATTAATGTTTTTAATTCCTTAAGAAAATGTTCTGTTTGGGTGATCATATTGTCGTATTTGAAGCGTGAAAATTCTAATAAATATATATGGTAATACACTTCTCAGTACAGAATTTGTTAAGGTCAATAAGCTATCTTAAATTTCAGCTTGACTGAGGCATAGACTCAACACAGTCTCACCTCTGGTCCTAGTACTAGCCACAGTTGTGTTGACAAGCATTTTACTTGCCTTGGTGAATACCTGAAGACTTCGTGTGGGAACATTTGTCCAGTTAAAATTTTCATATTTTTATTTTTCATTGGACTGCTTTTCCTAAATTAATGGGAAGATTTAAAGATTTTGAGAGGAGCTATTAGACTACTTAGCCTTTAACTTTATTAGTAACTAAGGAAACAACATCTGTTCATTTCTGGTTAAAAGTGTGTTCAAGTTTAGTAGAGTCGATTGAAATACACTCATTTGGTTTATGTTTTTATTTGGCAGTTTTATCTGTTTTCAGATTGGGTTTCTAAAATGAAAGTTTTACCCTTGGAGTTAGTTCTTCTACAACTAATGTAATAATTATATAGCTTTCTTACATTTTCTTTGTTGTAATTCTGAATTCTTCGTAATGGGGTTTTAAATTTTTTTTGGTAGTATAACAAAATGAAAGAAAATTTATTTGGGTAGAAAATGTGAGTTCTTTCTCTTCCTTTATTATTTTCTTTTCTGTTTTTACTAATAGTCTTAGAAGCCATGTTTCATTGGTTTTATGGTCTTTTCCTGTATGCAGGTTTTCTTTTTTCTTATTTGTCATTCAACTATTTTACTGCAATTTAATTTCATAGCATTTTTAATGAAGATAATGAGATGGTAAGTGACTGGAGATAATCTTTCTTTCCTTCCTAATTTCCACTGACTTCATTGCTCCTTATAAACATTATTTAGCTAGTTTAACTTACAGACCACAGGTTAGTTTCCTGACCTTGTGCAAAAGTAGAATTTTGGTAAGAAAATTCTTGGAAATAATATGTAAAATTCTCTTGCTATGTTACTTATTTATTTAGAATCCTCTAGAAATAATATGGTAGTTAGATATATGTTTTTGTTTTTACCAATTTACAGTAACAATTTTTTTTTTAAAGATTTATCTTATTTGGGGCCCACGCCGTGGCTCACTTGGTTAATCCTCTGCCTGCGGTGCCAGCATCCCATATGGGTGCAAGGTTCTAGTCCTGGTTGCTCCTCTTCCAGTCCAGCTCTCTGCTGTGGCCCGGGAGTGCAGTGGAGGATGGCCCAAGTGCTTGGGCCCTGAACCTGCATAGGAGAACAGGAAGAAGCACCTGGCTCATAGCTTCGGATCATAGTAGCTCCAGCCGTAGCGGCCACTTGGGGGATGAACCAATGGAAGGAAGGCCTTTCTCTCTGTCTGTCTCTCTCTCACTGTCTTAACTCTGTCAAATAAAACAAAACAAAAAAGATTTATTTTATTTATTATTTGAAAGTCAGAGTTGCACAGAGAAAGGAGAGGCAGAGAGAGAGAGAGAGAGAGAGAGAGGTCTTCCATCCGATGGTTCACTCCCCAGTTGGCTGCAACGGCCAGAGCTGCACTGATCTGAGCCAGGAGCCAGGAGTTTCTTCCAGGTCTCCCACATGGGTGCAGGGGCCCAAGGACTTGGGCCATTTTCCACTGCTTTCCCAGGCTGTAGCAGAGAGCTGGATAGGAAGTGGAGCAGCTCGGTCTTAAACCGGTGCCCATATGGGATGCCGGCGCTTCAGGCCAGGGCATTAACCCACTGCGCCATAGCACCAGCCTATACAGTAACTTAATTGTTACAAGAATAGCCTTTAGTTGATAAATAGTGTTGCAAATTCACTATTTTGTCATGATTGTTGCCTTTAAAAAACTGATTTTGAGGGGAAGCTAATACTGTTTTGAGCTACACTTTTGCAGGTGGTTCTTCATATTCTGCAATGCTGCTGCAATAAACAATAGGAACTTTATAGCAACAGGCCTTAATTTAATAATACAGCTGCTGTTTATAGGCCGGCGCCATGGCTCACTAGGCTAATCCTCTACCTTGCGGCGCCGGCATACCGGGTTCTAGTCCCGGTTGGGGTGCCGGATTCTGTCCTGGTTGCCCCTCTTCCAGGCCAGCTCTGCTGTGGCCAGGGAGTGCAGTGGAGGATGGCCCAAGTGCTTGGGCCCTGCACCCCATGGGAGACCAGGATAAGTACCTGGCTCCTGCCACTGGATCAGCGCGGTGCGCTGGCCGCAGCGTGCCGGCCGTGGCGGCCATTGGAGGGTGAACCAACAGTAAAGGAAGATCTTTCTCTCTGTCTCTGTCTCTGTCTCTGTCTCTCTCTCTCTCTCTCTCTCACTGTCCACTCTGCCTGTCAAAAAAAACAAAAAACAAAAAACAAAAAAAAAACACCTGCTGTTTATTTAATACCTTCCAGTGATAGGCCCTTGTGTGAATGAGATTATTTCATTTCTAAATTTTCTTAACAGTTCTACAAGGATTTTATAAAGGTGAAGCAAAATTTAGCTTAAGCAACTTATCCAACATTGTTTCTCTAGTCAGAGATAGAACTGGGATTCATGTCTAGATCAGACATACTATTCCCACTGTATCCCACATTATCTTTAAACTACATAGTTGCCTATTCTTTTTATATTTATTTTATATTTTATATTTAGGTTTCTTTCAAGATAGGCAAGGAATTGTAATGAAGCATTGAATGCATCTTTATGATTGCTTTAATTTATAAGGTTAGAAAGTATTGATTTTTCAATGAAGCTGTTAGTGGCCATTATTTAGAATTCTATTCATAAAATTCAAGATTTGAAAGAAGAAATTTATACCATTTAATCTTTAAATAGTTTCTACAGATTATACGTTGCTATAATGGATAATCATGTTTTAAGATCTTTTAAATTGTTTATGTACGCTACTGTAATTAATGTTTATAATTTATTTTAATATTTTCTTATTTTAACTCACATTTGAAATATGTAGCATTCAATAAATGGATTGTTAAATTATGTAAGTCGGGCTCTTATTTCCTGATAAATTTTCAGGTAGCAGTTTCTAAAGTTGGTCAGCATTATTTATAAGTAGTTTTATTTTTGTTTGTGTTTGCTTTTTACTTAGCTGTGTTATTAGTAGATGTTAGAAGATATTACATCAATTTTATGAATTTCTGGAGAACTGAGGGGATTTTTGTATTTGTAATAATTAGAAGAATGCTTTTTATGATATTTTACATTAAAATTAAAGAATAATAAACATTTGCTTTGTAAACAATATATTGAGTTAAATAAATTCTGTTAACAAAGATCTTTAACAACTGAATGAAGAATTGTCACTGTTGGGTATTTGCCGTAGTTTGTTTTAGTTAACCTAAAAAATTGATGAAGTAGATCTTACTTGATTTTCCTTAGTTCCTTAAGACTAGTTTTGGGTTGATTCTTATTTTGGTTCCAAATGTCAAACCAGAGGTAGAAATTTGGTTTAGAATAGAAAAGGCTTCACGAAAAAGGAAATGGCATTGATTTCATGACTAGATCAAGAGAGTTTTCACTCTAGGAAATTGAAAGTCAGTACATGGATGGTGTTAATGCTGTAGGAATATAGTGTATTGTACCACTGGGCATTGATGGAGTTAAAGATTTTTTTTTTTTTTTAAAGAATATAAGCAAATTTATGTATTTGCAGGAAATGTGATGGGAGTCTTGGGCTAGACATCTTGAATAAATTAAAAATAGAAAAAATGTTTAATTGTGAGAAATGATAAAGCAATTGTTAAGGCTAAAAGTATAGTGGCTAACGGTAGTATTTCTCCCTTTGCAGTGTAAAGACTGCTAAAAGAGTATTAAGATTATCATGTCTTAAGAATTTAAGTGCCATGAGAGTGGGCATCTTCAATGGTCACTGCTGTTTTTGGAGCTTGGTGATTTAACAATAGTCAGTTAATATTAGTTGACTAATAAACCTAGTCTTCTGTCCAACATGTTAACCTTTTGATATTAAGGAAACATTGATCAAAGTAGAGTAACTGCATTTATAGGGCAGTTTATAATATAAAAAACATGATGCTGTCACATGAGTTAGTCATGCCTGATACTTACAGTGGAAAGGGTGTTTAGGCCAGCACGGAGAAGCCTCACCCAGTGTATAGAATTCCATCATAGAAGCCTTTTGTTCTGAATTTTAACCTTACCAGCTGTCTTTAGATTTGTGGTTTTATGACCAAGAAATTAAGTCCTCACAGTACAGGTAAGTAAATAGAGTGATGTTGGCTTTTGATTATCTATTCCTTTTAGGGTCATTTCAAGATTATTTTCTAGTTTCTTTAATACTTTAGAGATGAATTCTCAGTCTGAGATAAATACTTTAAAATATTTATCCTGATCTTAAAGTGGTCCAATAAAAAGTTTATAGTCAGTTTCCACAACCCTTCTTTCAAAGAACTGATCCAAAGTATAACTTTTTTAAAAAAGTGCTTGAATCTCTTTTCAGTTGAATGTGTTTTGCTAATTAAAAAAAAAAATGTTTTTAAAGGCTTATTTAATTGAAAGGTAGAGTGACAGGGACAGAGAAAGATTTTCCATCATCTAGTTCATTTCCCAAATGACTGCAACAGTTGGGACTGGGCAAGGCCAAAGCCAGGAGGGGGTCTGTCTGGGCCAGGCGGTCCATTTGGGTCTCCCACCTGGTGTCAGGAGCACAAGTACTTGGCTGTCTTCTGTTCTTCCAGGCACATTAGCTAGGAAATGGATTGTAAGCGGAGCAGCCGGGACGGCAACCTACATCCCATTTGGATGACAGCATTGCAAGCAGTGGCTTAACATACTGTGTTACAACACATGCCCTTCTAATTTATTTATTTCTGTTCTTTAATAAAAAATAGCTGGCATTGATGCATATTGTAACATAATTATTCTTTATTTATTTGAAAAATATATATTGAATCATTATTTGCCTTCAAGCTAAGTAATCCTAGTTTAACTTCCCTTTACTTGTATTGTTGTCTGACATAGGATACTTTTCAAAATACCCTCAATGATTTTAATGGAAAGAACATATGATTCTGAGTGACAACTCGAGTTCCAAGAACTTTTGTATATATCTACTACTCTCCTTTCTGTTCAGTGGAGAGGGTTGCCCTCTGCTGCTGCTGCTTTTATTTTTTTACTGGCAGAGTTAGAGAGAGACAGAGAGAAAGGTCTTCCTTCTGTTGATTCACCCCCCAAATAGCTGCTATAGCCGGTGGATCCGAAGCCAGGAGCCAGGTGCTTTTCTTGGTCTCCCATGTGGGTGCAGGGCCCAAGCACTTGGGCAATCTTCTACTGCCTTCCCGGGCCACAGCAGAGAGCTGGACTGGAAGAGGAGCAAGTGGGACTAGAACCCAGCGCCCATATGGGAAGATTAGCCAAGTGAGCCATGGCGCCAGCCCAATTGTCAGTTATTCTTTATCTTTAGAATTTCAAGCTTGCCAGACTCTTTTCCATCAACATTTAAACAATCTCTAGAAGTCTTTTAACACAACTCATTTACAGCCAAGTTTCTCTAAAGAACTGTCTTATCCATTTCCTTTTCCCCACCTTGCATCTCACAGTTAGTATTTAACCCAATCCATTTTAGGCTCTGTCACTATCCTGCAAAATAAGTTTTTAAGGTCTCCAGAATGTTCTGTATTGATAAGCCTTACTCACTGCTCATCCTTTCTAATTACACAGCAAGCATTTGACTCTTTATCATTTTTTCTTTAGAGTACTTTTTTTTTTCTCTCCTGCTACTTCTTTGTCATCTTTGCTGACTTCTCTAGTTCTTTGACCTGCAGAAATCCTTAAGTTTTAATTCTAGGTCATTTATTTTGCCCTTAGCTTCCCCCAATGTGATCTAATTTCTCACTTAGGTATGTTAATCTCCTCACTTTTGTTTTGCCACTCTACAATTTTATCCAAAGAGCAACTAGAGTAGTCTTTAAAATATTTTATATATATATTTATACATGATATCACTGTCTGCTTAAACTATGGTCTTTGACTTCTTCCCCAACCACATCCTGCATCAGTGTTCCTTTGCTGCACTCCATCTATACTATTTATACTAGTTTTTCTGTTCTTCAGGCACACCAAGTTTTTTCTTGCTTGAAGCACTGTTCTTTCATTGCTGTGCTGTTCTCTTCCTGTGCCTGGTGTTTTCTCAGCATTTCAGGTCTCACCTGATATTTCACCTCCATAGAGAGGCCTTTCCTGACTCTTCAAATTTAAAGTAAAGTAGCTCCACTCGTGTCACTATTAACATTTCCCTGTTTGTTTTCACCATGGTACTTAATAATAGTTGAAGTTATTACTGATTTGTTGACTATAAGATCCATGATAAGTTGTTGATTATGATGCCTACATTGTTCTACTCAGTATCATTGTGTCCGAGAGCTCATTAAACATTGCTTGAGTGATTTTATACCCACTGCTTCTATTAACAATGTTGATCTCAAATACATTTCTTTTTGGACATGTCTTCTGAACTCCAGTGTAGTTACCTGCCTACCTGATAGTTTTACTATATATATATATATTTGAGAGGTAGAGTTACAGACAGGGAGAGACAGAAAGGTCTTCCATCTGCTGGTTCACTCCCCAAATGGCCACAACAGCTGGAGCTGAGCCGATCCGAAGCCAGGAGCCAGGAACTTGTTCTGGGTTTCCCACGTGGGTGCAAGGACCCAAGCACTTGGACCATCTTCTGCTTTCCCAGGTCATAGCAGAGAGCTGGACTGGAAATGGAACAAATAGGTCTCCGAACAGCACCCCATATGGGATGCTGACACTGCAGGTGGTGGTTTTACCCAATATGCCACAGCACCCCCCCCCCCAACTATCATGATTTGATGGAGTTTTCAGAAAGTGAAAGCGGTTACCTAGGTCAAGGAATAGAATCAGCACCTTTGAAGCCCTTTGTATCCCGTTTCTGCCAAAGTGAGCTTTTGAAAGTGAAAATAGGATCATGCTTAAAACCTTTTAGGGAGCAGGCATTTAGCCTAGCAGTTAAGATGCTCATGTTCCACATCAGAATACCTGGATTTATTTCCCAGCCATGGCTCCTGACTCCAGCTTCCTGTTAATGCAGACCTGAGAGGAGCAGAGCAGACTCTCTCTCTCTTTTTTTTTTTTTTTTTTTTTTTTACAGGCAGAGTGGATAGTGAGAGAGACAAAGGTCTTCCTTTGCCGTTGGTTCACCCTCCAATGGCCGCCACGGCCTGCGCGCTGCGGCCGGCGCATCGCACTGATCGGAAGGCAGGAGCCAGGTACTTCTCCTGGTCTCCCATGGGGTGCAGGGCCCAAGCACTTGGGCCATCCTCCACTGCACTTCCCAGGCCACAGCAGAGAGCTGGCCTGGAAGAGGGGCAACTGGGACAGAATCCGGCGCCCCGACCGGGACTAGAACCGGGGTGCCGGCGCCGCAGGCAGAGGATTAGCCTAGTGAGCCACGGCGCCGGCCCAGACTCACTTTTAAGTTCCTGCCACCCAAGTGGAAGACCTGAATGGGCCTTTCTGGCTTTCAGGTATGGCATCCCATCAGCTCTCACAAATATGGGCCTTTGAGGAGTCCATCAGCAGCTGGGAGCTCTCACTGTCTTTGTCTCTCTGCCTTTCAAATAAACTCTCATAGTAACAATAAGGAAGTCTTTCAAGTTGCTTTCCATTGCTTTTAGAATAAAGACCAGATACTGTAAGGTAATGAAGACCTTGAATCATGTTGTTTGGTCTTCCTATCCACTGTCATATTTTACTACTCTTTTCTGCTTCTGTGTTCTTGTCTATTGGCCACCTCTCACTTCCTTGACTATACTTTGATGGTCCATTGTTCTGAAAAGTTCTGTGTGCATATAGTCCTTTCATACTCATCCTTTTTTTTTTTTTTTTTTTTGATTTATTTATTTGAAAGAGTTACAGAGGTATTCCATCCGTTGGTTCACTCCCCAGTTGGCCACAACAGCCAGAGCTGTGCTGATCTGAAGCCAGGAGCCAGGATCTTCTTCCAGGTCTCCCACGCAGGTGCAGAGGCCCAAGAAGTTGGGCCATCTTCCACTGCTTTCCCAGGCCATAGCAGAGAGCTAGATCAGAAGTGGAGCAGCTGGGACTTGAACCAGCACCCATATGGGATGCCAGCACTGCAGGCTGCAGCTTTAAAGGCAGAAAGAGCTTTAATTCACTATACTCCCCAAATGCTCATAACAGCTGTGACTGGGCTAGGCCCAAGCCAGAAGGCCAGAACTCAATCTGAGTATCCCATGTAGGTGGTAGAGTCTCCAGTACTTGATGTATCACCTGCTGCCTCCCAGGGTTAACAGGAAGCTGGATCTGAAGTGGAGTAGCCAAGACTCAAGCCAGGCACTCTGCTGTGGGGTGTGGCATCCTAAGTGGCAACTTAACTGTTACCCCTAATGCTGCCCTCAGAATTTTTTCTCAGAGTGAATCATACCTTGAGTCCTCTCATACCTGATTTAATGACACTTAGATAGGATTTTATATTTAGAGTTGGTACTAGAACAGGTTAAGACTTTGGAGGCTGTTGAGACAGAGTATATATATTTTGTATGTCAAAGTATATGAGGGAAAACTGGTGCTGTGGTGTAGCAGGTAAAGCCGCTGCCTACAGTGCCGGCATCCCATATGGGCGCTGGTTCGAGTCCCAGCTGCTCTACTTTGAATCTAGTGCTCTGCAATGGCTTGAGAAAACACTGGAAGATAGCTCAAGTCTTTGGGTCCCTGTGCCCACATTTGGGACCTGGAGGAAGCTCCAGGCTTCTAGCTTCAGATAGGTCCAGCTCTGGCCGTTGCGGCCATTTGGGGGTGAACCAGCAGATGAAAGACCTCTCTCTCTGCCTCTGTCTCTTAACTCTGCCTTTCAAATACATAAATAAATCTTTAAAAAAGTATATGAGTTTGAGGAGATCAGAGGACAGAGTGTTGTGGGTTGAATTGTGCCCTTATAACTCCCTCCCTCCCTGAGTCATATAAGGCAATTAATGTAAAAAGAGATTGCATGGATGGGCCTTAGTTCAGTATGTTTGGTGTCCTTTGAAGAAAAGATCAGGACACAGACGCAAAGGGAAGACCTTGTGAAGATCCTGGATGAAGATGACCATCTATAAGTGAGGAGGAGCCTGAGGAAAGCCCATCCCTGCTGACATCATGCTGCCGGACTCTTGTCTCCAGAAGTGTGAGAAATAAATTTCTGTTGTTTTAAGCCACGTGGTCCATGGTACTTTGTCACGGGAGCCCTGGCAGATTAGTGCATACTCTTTAACACTATCCATTTGAGGGACACTTGAGAAACATTTCCGTCTCTTCTGCAATTCCTTCATTATGTGTAAAAGGAAGGTATTTGAATCAAAGGTTTGTTTTCATTATAGATATATTTAAAAAACAATTTTTTTTTTTTTTTTTAATTTAAAAGGCAGAATGACAGAAAGGCAGGGACAGAATCTTTCAACTGCTGGTTCACTCCCTGAATGGCCATAATAGGGCTGCGCCTGGCTGAAACCAGGAGCCAAAAGTTTCATCTGGGTCTCCTACATGGGTGGCAGGGCCAAAGGACTTTCAGACTTAGAATTTGGACCAGATTATGTCCAAGAGAATGATTCACCTTGGTTTTGTGACTTAAGATACATAACTTAGCTACTATGAGTGGGTAGAATTGATTATCTGGAACTGGTAATAGAATAAACATACTTCCTTTATAAAATTGTCTAAAAATTTAGATTTTAAATTTCAATTATTTTTCCTGGTTTTTTAGACTTACTGGATATTTATTACATCCTTTCTCCATGCTTGTGGGAAGAATATAAAAGTGAGTAAGACTACTTTTTTAGTGTGTAGCTTACTGAAGCAGAGATGGTTGTATAGAACATGGATTAGTATTTTGGTTTTGTGTTTCTGTATGCAGAGACTATTGTCTTTATACCCTTGGGGTCTAATTCAGTGATAAGTACATAATAAACACTTGATACATGTTCCATGTATGAATGATATCCCACAAAATTGATGCCAAGAAGCAATAGTGATAAAGACCTATACAACTTCAAGTAAATCTTGGCTTTTTCCTCAGATATTTTGAGGCAGATCAATGCAGTATACTTTCAGTGACTTCCAGTATTCAAAGCTTTCTGAAAATGAAATGTGCTTTATTAAGAATTATATAGTAGCTTGCTTGGCATTGGAGATATACACAGTGCAGTTGCATTGTGGTTTTAGACTGTTTCTTGGCGGTATCTCAGGAATTGTAAAGGGCAGGTGGAGACAAATCTTATTTAGTGCAACCCAGGATTTGAACTTGCAGAATTTGAAGTTGTAATTTTGACTGAAACTTGAATGAGTCACATTACCTGTCGTAAGGGTTTTACTAGTGTCCGCCTGTCTGCCGCCTTTCCCCTGAACAGAGATTTTATCTTGGAGGATGGGAAGATTGATCATAGTGGGCGATAAAATAGGAGGACATTGGCTTGGGAAATTTTTATCTCAGATGGTCAGAGCTTAGCCAAGGTATAGAGTAGAGATTGGAGTCTGTATGTTAATAATATGTAGAGCATGATAGCTATAAATCGGAGCTGAAACTTGCTGAGATTCATTGAATAGGCCCAGAAGAAAGCTACTGGCATTTGACACGGGGAGTATGAAAAACAAGGCTTCCTTGTATTGTCATGTTTAGTGTACCTCTAAATGCTTTATTTCCCCCCTTAGGTATATTTTACACTTGATCTTAGCCAAAAGGCTGAGAAGTGATGTACCCCCTTAAGTATATTTTAACTCCTAGGACAGTCTATGTAGTTGTGTAATAGAAATGCTTAATACAGTAGGGAAGTAACAGGTGGAAGTCATAGTTGCTGGGGATGAAGTAATGTGTTTTGGCTGTAGGAGGAATAATGTTGAGAAACATGAACCAGTAGTGAGAAGAGGTAGTAAAATGTTGCTGAATGAATGTGTGAAAGAAGTTATTTTTCCTCTGCTCAGGTAATGAATTAGTGGTCTATTAGTTCAGGTTTTGGGAAGTCTTCCTATAAGGGGGTGATCTATAAGCCAAGTTTAAAAGTAGGATTTAGCAACTAGGGAAAGGTAAAGGGCCTGTAGGCCATGGCAGCTGACTATCAAAGGCTGAGAGGCAGGGGAGGAAATAGTAATGCATTTATTCAACTTATTTCTGACTACTTGTGACATGCATTGTTCTAGGTGATACAGACAACAGCAGTGACAGAATAGAGAAAGCCTTTGTGTTTCTCCAGTTTAGGGAAGCAGACCCTAAACTGATAGATAAGTATATAGTAGATTATGTAATGCTATATGTTATGGGGGAAAATAAAACAGCCTAAATGGCTTAGCCAGGGTGAGGCTTAGGGGAATGGGTATCACTTTAGCAGGGATTATCAGTAAGGACCCAACTGATAAGATAACTGAATAAAGTAAGAGTGTGAATTAACTAAGGGCAATAAAGGAAGAGGATTCTGCAAGCCCAGATGCTGATGACCTGGCCTGTTTGTTACAGATAGCAAGGAGTTAAGTTTAGCTGGAGTCAGGTGAGCAAAGGGGAAAGTACTAGGAGCTGGGAATCAAAGATGAACTAGATAACATCGGACCTTCTAAAGTACCAGAAGAACCTAGGCTTTTCCCTGCTTGAGATGGGAAGCCATTCAGAAGTTTTGAGCAAGGGATGATGTGATCTGACTTAATGATTTTAATTACCCTAAAGTCAACTCTGGCTGCTGTCTTACAGATCAGTTTTAGTTAAGAGTAGCAGCAGGGGTTAGGTAGCTCTTGTGAATTCAAGTAGGAGGTGAGGGTAGTGAGAAGTCGTTGACTCAGAGCTGGCAGAATTTGTTGAATGAATCAGATAATCTGTATGAGAAAAATGTTGCAGATTACTGAGATATATATTTCAGGAAGAGCACATCTGAAAAACAAGGTATTTGGTTTTGGACATGTTAATTTGGAAATGCCTTCTAGACTTCTAAATGACAATGCTGAATATATAGTGTGCTTAGAGTTAAGGTAAAGGTCTTAGCTGAACCTCCCAACAAGTTTGGATATTAAAGGAATAGTATGCTTTTCGTTGTTGTTAGAGCATAATATTTGGTGTATAATGTAGTGGAAGATGACTCCTGGTTTCATTACTTGTCACCTTTTTCTACTTGATGACACCTACAGAAAACAAAACTTGTAGAATGTGCTGGAATAAGTGGAATAAGCTAATCTTGTCAAGATTACTGAACCTAGAGACCAAAGTGGGGAACGTTTCTCTGCAAAGGGCCATTTAGATATTTATAACATCATTTGCAGGCCAGACAAAAATTAACCTGCTGTAGATTGATTGAATTTTGAGTCCCAGCTGTGGTTGCCTTGCAGGGCCAGATGAACTATTTTGCTGTCTTTGTATGGCCCACAGGTCCAGCTGCCATAGAGTCCCCTTGGTAGTCTTACCTGTAACCCACTCAAGGCACTGTGAAGCACACTGGGAAGCTCTGCTCTCAAGAAGTTGTGAGGACCAGATCAAGGATGTGGGAACATAGGTTATTAAACTTGGACTTTGTCATGTAGATAATGGGAATTACCCAAGAGATTTCAGCAAAAGTATGACGCAGTCACAGTCATCTTTAGATAAGTACTTCTCAGACTGTGATAAAAATACACATTCTTAAAAATTTCCAATCCATCGCAGTAAAGTACAATAAAATGAATTTCTAGGAAAAAATATTAGAAGTCAAGTATCTTACTACACTCACAATAAGATTTTTTTTTGACAGAGTGGACAGTGAGAGAGAGAGACAGAGAGAAAGGTCTTCCTTTGCCGTTGGTTCACCCTCCAATGGCCGCCGTGGCTGGCGCACTGCGGCCGGCGCACCGCGCTGATCCGAAGGCAGGAGCCAGGTGCTTCTCCTGGTCTCCCATGCGGGTGCAGGGCCCAAGCACTTGGGCCATCCTCCACTGCACTCCCTGGCCACAGCAGAGAGCTGGCCTGGAAGAGGGGCAACCGGGACAGAATCCGGCACCCCGACCTGGACTAGAACCCGGTGTGCCGGCGCCGCAAGGCGGAGGATTAGCCTAGTGAGCTGCGGCGCCGGCCACAATAAGTTTTTCAAAATGCTATAAAAGTTTTTAATTTTTGAAGTAAAAACTCATTCTCAGTTTCCGTGTTTTATTTTTACAGGCAGAGTGGACAGGCCCATATTTTTCTTATTGTGGATCACTAGTAAAATACTTATGAACTAGCATTGGTATGAATATATTTTGAGTAGCACTGCCTAGATGAAGCATATTGACAGATTAATAATAAAAAGAAACATTTGTTGACATTTTGTCAAATTGGGAGGCTGTCTGTTAGTAAGTTTTGAAGTTTTGAGCAAGGGATGACATGATCTGACCTGTTTTCAGTTACATTAAATCAGCTCTGGCTGCTGTCTTGCAGATAAATTTTTTTTAAAGATTTATTTTTTATTTATTTGAAATAAAGAGTTACAGAGAGAGGTAGAGACAGAGAGAGAGGTCTTCCATCCGATGGTTCACTCTCCAGATGGCCGCAACGGCTGGAGCTGAGCCAATACAAAGCCAGGAGCCAGGTGCTTCTTCCAGGTCTCCCATGCGGGTGCAGGGGCCCAAGGACTTGGGCCATCTTCTACTGCTTTCCCAGGCCACAGCAGGGAACTGGATTGGAAGAGGAGCAGCTGGGACTAGAACCGGCATCCATATGGGATGCTGGCGTTTCAGGCCAGGGCTTTAACCCTGTGCCTTTAACCCTTTAACGCTGTGCCACAGCGCCGGCCCCACAGATCAATTTTAGACGAGTAGAGCAGGGGTTAGTTAGATACACATTTTTTATGTTTATTCAATAACTTGAGTGCCCTGAGGTAATGATTTAGCAAAGATATAAAATTTGTGTGTGGCTTATTCTGCTAGGTACATAAGGCTGTTAGGACAGTGCTGTGTCCATTTTCCTGCCAGCATTCCACACTATTCTATTGACACTATTCCAGCGTGGCATTGGCCTTGTTCAGATTTAGCTCATGTTTGGCCATCTGTTAGTTGATCAAATTGATTATTTGTCTTAGTTTCAGTGCTGACAGGGTTGCAACTAATTTGTGGTGAATCATCTCTCCATGTGGAATGACCTCTCCTTTTGCCCTGGTTTACCAGATCATGTGAGAAGAAATCGTAAGCAGTGCAGCTGTTCAGTATGAATGGCCTTCAAAAAGTTTATGGAAAAACTATGGAAAAAAAAAAAACATGGATTTCAAGGGGTTTTTTTGTTTGTTTTTTTGTTTTTGCAGCAACATAGAATTGTACTAGCTTGTTATTTCTGAATAGATTCTAATTTGCAGCACTAGGAAGGATAAGATAAGTATTTGGAAAAGCTGTCAGCAGCATGAATTCTACTTAAATTGAAGCAAGAGTAAGCATCAAAAATTTTTTTTAAAGATTCATTTTTATTTATTTGAAAGGCAGAGATAAGATCTTCCATCTGCTGATTCCAAATGGCTGCAGCGGGCTGGGGCTGGGCAAGTCCAGACCCAGGAGCCAGGAGTTTCTTCTGGATCTCCCACAAGGGCACAGTAATCTAAGTACTTAGGTCATCTTCAGCTGCTTTCCCAGGTGCATTAGCAGGGAGTTGGATTGGAAGTGGAGCAACCAGAACTTGTACCAGTGCCCATATGGGATGTTGTCACTGCAGGCAAATGCTTAACATTTTGCACAACAGCATCAGCCCTTAAGTGTCAAATTTATGGTGAAAGTTGAGTGGAAGGATGCTGAAATTATTGATGCTTGGCCAGCGCCGCGGCTCACTAGGCTAATCCTCTGCCTTGCGGCGCCGGCACACCGGGTTCTAGTCCCGGTCGGGGTGCCGGATTCTGTCCCGGCTGCCCCTCTTCCAGGCCAACTCTCTGTTGTGGCCTGGAAGTGCCCAAGTGCTTGGCCCCTGCACCTCATGGGAGACCAGGATAAGTACCTGGCTCCTGCCATTGGATCAGCGCGGTGCGCCGGCAGCAGCTCGGCGGCCATTGGAGGATGAACCAACGGCAAAGGAAGACCTTTCTCTCTGTCTCTCTCTGTCACTGTCCACTCTGCCTGTCAAAAAAAAAAAAAATTATTGATGCTTTATGAGAAGTTTATGGGGACAGCATCTCAAGGAAATCAATGGATAACTCATTTTAAAAAGGGTTGAGACTGCTGAGAGTGAATTCCTCAGGAGAAGATCATATCCATCAATTTGTAAAGAAGAAGTCTTGCTTGTGCCTGAATACAAAACACAACAGAGCAATGGCTTCCAAAAAGAGAGAGTGGTTTAGTCAAAGGAAAAGCAGACTAGTCAAGAGCAAAGTTCATGGCAATACTTTTCTGTGAGGCTGGAAGCATTAATGTTGACTTTCTGGAGGGCCAGAAAACATTGATATCTGTTTATTAGGAGAATGTTTTGAGAAAGTCGGGCAAAACTTTAGCAGAAAAATTTTTTGCCCAGGAAAGGTCCTTTGGAGAGTCAGTGTGTACTATGGCAGTGCTCCTTCTCATTCGTGTCAGCAAATCAGGGCAATTTGGTTATGGGAGGAAATAATAGTCCAGATTTTGTTCCTCTGCCTTCTTTTTTTTCCCAATCTTTACAAAAATCTCTAAAAGATACCCACTTTTCTTCAGCTAATAATTTTTTAAAAAAGTCTACCTAGACATGGTTAAATTTCTAGAACCCTTAATTCTTTAGGGATAGACTAAATGGCTGGTATCATCACAAAAAGTGTTTCGAACTTGAGCAAGCTTGTGTTGAGAAAGAAAATTTGTATTTACTTTTATCTTTTATTTTACACACATTTTTTGAAGTCCTTTTATAAATAGGTTAGAAGAAACTAAAATCTTTGCAACAGATGAGATTCTCTGTATTGGCTACACAAAGGTAAGTAGGATGGTGAGCACTTTCTAAATAATTAATGTATGAGGCTATCCTGGCAGAGTTCCTTTTTTGTTGGCTTTTTTTTTTTAAATTTTATTTTCTGCTATTTAAAAGTACTAACATTTATCAGGGGAAAATGGAGTACTCCTGAACTAATTTTCTCTCATTATTTTGGAAGATCTGAAAAGGTGTATTCACCCATTTAACACATGTCAGTTACTAAGTGTCACTTAGTCAAGCTTCTGTTTTCTTGATTTAAAAGTCCTTCTTTGTCTGCAAGAACCTTAAGTTGGCTTCGGTTTGTCTGGACTCCTCACCCTAACTCTTCCTAACCCTGCCTACCCAGCATGAACTGGCCTGACAAATCTTTGGTAAGAATAGTGAGATGGTGCTATTAGGTAGCTGACAGATTCAGGAGCTCTTAATTGAGCTCTCAGGGGAAGAGTCATTATACAGGTCTTGAATATGCAGTCACAATTTGGAATTTGAGGCATATCAACTGACTCACTTCTTCACGGGGCTAAGTCATTGTCTATGTCAGAAGAAAACAACAAACAGGTAACTTGATTGCATAAGCCTTTTTTCAGAGGTAATGTTCAAAGTATATAATAGTTGGTATGGTGTGCTTATCTCTCTGCTAGCACATTTGGACTTTTCCTGGCTGCCTCATTCATAATTGTTGGGAGGTTAAAGTTCCCACAGACAAGTCCATGAAGGTGACTATGCAGAGTAGTGAACAGTTGCAGCCTCAGGGACCAAAAGGGCACTGCCCTTTTGACATTTGCCTGCTGAGGTGTCAGTCGCATTGCCACTGATCTCTTATCTCTTGCTTGGTGCCAGCCAGCTGTGGCAGAGGTGACAGGAAAGAATAGAAACTTGTTGGCTGATTGCTGGATTGGGTAGTGCTAGATCTGTTCTGTCAAGACTCACTTTGAATTTCCCCAGGTGTGGATAGGGAAGGCAGAAAAGGCATAAGCTAGTCCTAAAGGGAGTCACAGGCAGTGCCCAGGAGTCATGATGGGTGGGGGCAGGTGTTAGTGTATGGTTACTAGCCAGTCAAAACATAGGCTAGTACTATGCAAGAGAAGCAGCCTGTGGACCCTCTGGTGCGCCATCCATTAACCTGTTAGCTCATGGGTCAGTGGGGATACTGGAGAAGGAGCTGCGGGATTAGGAGAGAGCTAAGACACTATTCCCCAAAGAGTAACATTCCTATTTGTTAGCAAATTATGAGGCCACAAAAATACACTGGCTGAATATAGTCTTTTGAGGTCTGAGACTGTGGATTCTCGAGTATCCATGGCACTTTGTATGTGCCTAAGAAAACTGCAATTTCTTCAGTTTTTTTTTCAAATTCTTTTCTGAGGTGCGTGAAGTCCCAGAGAACCTGTGAGATAGATACTCACCTTCCTCACTTCCGATATTGGTTGGAACCAATTGAGGATTAGAATTTTTATCCTCAATCTTTCTGTCTTGGGTACAGACAGTAGAGTGTGGCCTCTCACTTGTACATGTTGAATTCACAGTAAACGTGTCTGCTGGGTTTAGTTACAAGTCTGAGAACTTGTGCAGAGATGGTGGAAGGAAGGGGACTTGGTTAGTGATAGGTCTTAAGTCAGAGACTGTGACTAGCTCAGGTATTCTATTCAGGGAGGTCAGAAATGGAAGCATACAGAGTGCGATTCGAGCCACCATTCTTAGCAAACTTGGGAAATCATTTTTTTTTAAGTTATTTTTTGAAAGAACTACAGTGAGTAAGCAGGGGAGTTGAGAGAATGCTACCATTCGTTCACTCCCCAAATGGCTACAACGGCTGGAGTTGGGCTGGTCCGAAGGCAGTAGCTAGGAGTCTCTTCCAGGTCTCCTGTGTGGGTGCAGGAGCCCAAATTTGAGCCATCTTCCACTTCTTTCCCAGACAGATTAGCAGGGAGCTGGATTAGAAGTAGAGCATTCGGGACTTGAACTGGTGCTCATATGGGACACTGGTGCCACAGGCAGCAGCTTTACCTGCTATTCCACAGCGCTGGCTCTGGGAAATCAATTTAAATTCATTGATTTCAAGGACCAGGAACTTTGGGGTCCTAAAAGGGAATTAAAGGGCCAGCACCGCAGCTCACTAGGCTAATCCTACACCTGCAGTGCTGGCACCCTGAGTTCTAGTCCCGGTTGGGGCACCGGATTCTGTCCCGGTTGCTCCTCTTCCAGTCCAGCCCTCTGCTGTGGCCCAGGAGTGCAGTGGAGGATGGCCCAAGTGCTTGGGCCCTGCACCTGCATGGGAGACCAGGAGGAGGCACCTGGCTCCTGACTTTGGATCAGTGCGGCATGCTGGCCATAGCAGCCATTTGGGGGGTGAACCAACGGAAGGAAGACCTCTGTCTCTCTGTCTCTCTTTCTCTAACTCTGCCTGTAAAAAACAAAACAAAAAAAAAAAAAAAAACAAAAAAAACCAACAACAACAACAAAAAAAAACAGAGGGAGCAAAACCATTGTAGCAAATAGTTCAAAGAATTCCTGGTGTCTTAATTTGTACTTGATCTGTTTAAAACTACAAGCTTCATGCTGATAACTGATGAATATAGAGATGGTCTTTGTGCGGTAAAAATGAATGTAGAGAATTAAGAGAATTTAAATAGGAAATCAAATACTGCACCTGAAACTCTAAAGTGTGTCCTTAGGAGACATAAGGAAGTATCACTGGGAATTATTATAATGTTAGAACTAAAGGGATGAGAAGGTGGTGAAGAATTAAAGCAGTTTAAAAAAATAAGCATGCTAAATTTGAGTTAATGCAAGTTGACTAATGTACTCAAATTTGGTGTATAAAAAAGGTTAAAATGCATCACTTTCTAAGTACAGCAAAACAGCAACAAAGATAATATAATGAATAGCAGACTAATCACAATCAAGAAATTAGGATCATTGTTCTCATACAACAATTTTGTGTTCTTTACAAGTTGCTGTCCCAGTTTATGGCACATATTGCATATAAAGATAATACCTTATAATTTACTCCTGTGAATACTGTGAATGTTAATGGATACTCTGGATTCTATTAAAAATACTAAACATGTCAATGACATGTATTTTACATGCTTTAAAAAGATGGCTGTTAGGGCTAAAAAGGATTCGTGAGATATCTTGTTCAAATCTGTATTATAGATGAAGAAAGTTAAGTCCAAAGAGGTGAAAAGACCTATCGCCTAAAGCCAGTAGAAGGACAAGGACTAGTATTCAGGATTCTTGCCTTTCAGTAGCTTCTTTCCTATACCAAAAATCTTCCCACTAAGTATTATGGTAAGTACCATTAGCTTTTAGTGTTTTAATAGTTCATCAATAAATCTGCATCTTTGTCAGTTACTCAGTTGGCTACCCAGAGAAATTCATGAGGATTCTAAGGCAGTTTCATGAAGCTTAATTTTGCTTTTCAATTTGTATATTTCAAATAACATGAAGTATGATTGAAAATAAACTTTTAGCTATTTGTACCCACATTCAACATTTTAATAAGAAGTCTTGACAAACGACATTGCTGTAGTTTGGATCTTGAAGGGCTGGGGGATGTATCCAATTCAGCAACACTCAGATCCTGAATTCTTCACTAGTAGTCATGAAGAAAGTAGAAGTTACATAATACAGACTACTTGTTGAATGAATAGGTGATATTGGCTATTGATAAGAAGCCAAGGAAGACTGTGTACTAATTTAAACCATGATGTACTGTTCATTGGTACGATTTTCATCACTTTTAGAACTTCAAGCCAATATTTAATTCTGCACGTACAATGATGCATGGACAGAGGAGTGAACACTGAGTCAAGTCAAGCTTGGAAGACATCCAGAAAATGGGTGTGAGCTGTCCCTTGGTAGAAAAAAGAAAGTCAAGGTCTGCAGAACAATGGCATTGTCTTGACCACTATGGCTATTGATTTTGACCCTCCAGCAACTCAACATTTTAGAGAGCTTCTCCTTTAGAACTTAAGGAAAAACTTAAATTTCTGGTAGGGTCCAGGAATGCAGTCCATCATCACAAAAAGTTTATGGTTTCTGGATCATATTATCACTGGCAACGTGTATGTCAAGGTCTTAAAAGGGAACATACATGAGTCAAAAAGTGAACAACTGCAGGAAAGAAAGAAAAAAAAAATACAGGTTCACTTTGAAGCATAACAAAACCAGCAGAGAAAAAGAAGCGGTAGTTAGTATTCTGATTAGCTTTCACAAGTGGGAGTTGTTCTGCGTTTCTAGTGGCAGAATAATCAAGTGATTGATGCAGTGTGGACAAGTATCCCAAGTGCACAATGTTGACATGATCTGCTGCGCCAATTGTACGTCTTTTTGGACACAACACAAATCTGGATGGAAATGATATATACAAATAAGCCCTGATCTTAAAAAGTTAATACAGGAGTTGGAACAAAAGTCAAAGCCCTTTTTGTCTTTGTTGAATCTTGTCTTCTTCACATCCTACCTCCTAGATAGGATTAACAGTTTGGTGTTCTTCAGTCCCTTTTTGTGTCTGTGGCAAAACACACACACGCAAGTACTTGAAAATTTTCACAGGAAAATGGAATTAAAAGGTAACCTATGTTCTTTATGAACTTAAGACCTCTTGTGTATTTGTATAAATATGTGAATATGAGTGTCGGTACACACACATACACATTGAGGGTCTGTTCTTTCCCAGATCTAGTGCAGGATTGTTTCATGCCAAACTCCAAAAGAGGAACACTCTTTTCAGTAGTCACTTCCTTATGAAGTTTGTTTGGAACATGACTAAAATCTCTAAAGTAAGAAGGAAGTTCCTGATTTCCTCAAGTAGACATCACATGCTCTCCCCACAGAAATCCATACCTTTCAAAGACCCCTAAGACAATTTTTTTTTTTGTACAGAATTCTAATTGGGTTAGTTAATTTAAGAACTCAAAAAGCTTAACACAGGAGCTATTTCAAATTGAGCCTGGAAGTAGCTCCCATACATTTGACATTGTTTAAGGCGTACTATAACTCAGTATTGTGGTAACCTATTTACAGTGACAGAAGAATGGAGGGCAGAAATTGGCATACACATTTCTTTTCTTAAAGAACCTAGGAGTATCAGCTATTTTTCAGTGAATGCAATTATGTTATATATCAAATGGCCAGGTTGTGCAGAATTTTTTTAATTTTGGAAAATAAGGGTTACAAAACAGGCATACATTTTGTTGCTGTTTGTTATTGCTTTCTATTTGCATAAACTACACACTGACAAGCAAATTTATGAAATTTCGGAAATTTTAAAATTTGTACTTTTGAGGCCATTCAGTTTTAGAAGTGTTTTATTCTCTGAGGATTTCTTATTAATCTCATGTTTTAAAAGGTTTAGAATGTAGTTGCTTAATTTATTGTAAAATAATAGGTGAGACTTTTTAAATGTGTGAAACATGTTGAGAATTTGAAAAGTTGTGGCAAATCAGACTTTCTTAATAATGCTTGGTGCTAATAGGATTTACCCAGAAGTTTGCAATATTAAATACTAATATCTTTTCAATTCACATTATATAAATAATTTTTTACTTTAAGTCATATCAAGTTATAACAAGAAAACATTGGGCCCGAAGTTACTTACTATGTACGGAAAAAATATATTTTTTAACTTGTATTGTTGTTTGAGATTTTTAAATGACCATGCTTTGAAAGTGCTAAATCCTAAGGCAGTGGGGTGATACACATATGAGATAATGACGATATACATATGTGTACAGATGCCACATTTATTTCAGGCTTATGAAAAGAAGTAAAATTAAGCTAGTTATAAAAAACAACTTTTTTTCCTATTGTCAGAAAGTCATTTAGTACTTAATTTATTGCTTTTCAAGTTGTTAGAGTTAGACATTTTATGGGAAGATATAAAAAGATTTTTCTTTTGAAGTGATATGTCTTTTATATATGCAAATTCCATAGTAAATGACCAGTCCAATTAGGAAAAATTTCTAGTAAGAAAATAATTCTTCTTGAAGTAACTTTTACTGTTGTCATGTAAACTCCAAGGTTTTTTTTTTTTTTAATAATTTTTTTCCTATTGATCATTGACGACTTCCTTGTAGCCTAAAATTTCCTTAGTATGACTTATCCATCAAAATACATTGTTAATAATTTCAAATTACCGAGACTTATTCTACATTACAGAAATTTTTTCCCCTTTTTGTGTTTGGTCTCTGCTTAGTATCAAAGGAAGAAGATGAGTCAAATATTAATAGCACCACTGGAATTTGTGACTCCTCATAATTCTTTGTGACTATGGGGGAGATGAATGGCAATAGTATTTAGGAATGCAAACTTTTTTTTTTTTTGACAGGCAGAGTTAGTGAGAGAGAGAAACAGAGAGAAAGGTCTTCCTTTTCCGTTGGTTCATCCCCCAAATGGCTGCTACGGCTGGCGCACTGCGCTGATCTGAAGCCAGGAGCCAGGTGCTTCCTCCTGATCTCCCATGTGGGTACAGGGGCCAAGCACTTGGGCCATCCTCCACTGCCTTCCCGGGCCACAGCAGAGAGCTGGACTGGAAGAGGAGCAACTGGGACAGAATCCAGCATCCCAACCGGGACTAGAACCCAGGGTACGAGCGCTGCAGGCGGAGGATTAGCCTAGTGAGCTGCGGCACTGGCCGCAAACTTTTTTTTTTTTTTTAATTTTATTAATTTATTTGAAAGGCAGAGTTAGAGAGGCAGAGAGAGATCTTCCATCTGTTGGTTCACTCTCCTAATGGCCGCAACAGCTGGAGCTGTGCCTATCTGAAGCCAGGAGCCAGGAGCTTCTTCTGGGTCTCCCACGCATGTGCAGGGACCCAAGGACTTGGGGCCATCTCTGTTTTCCAGGCCATAGCAGAGAGCTGGATTGGGAGTGGAGCATCCAGGACTTAAACCAGTACGCATATAGGATGTTGGCACTGCGGCCAGCAGCTTTATCTGCTACACCACCAGTAATGCAAACTTTAAAAGCCTGATTTTTGCACACACTAGGTGTTTCGGGACATTGTCCTCAATGTCTTTTATCTTGTAAAGTAGAAATTGTTAGTAATACCTACCTCTTAGGATTGTTGTGAAGATTAAAATTAGAATATATGTAAAGCATTCTTTGTAACCATGATAAAGAACTTTGATATCATTAATAACTGGGTAAGCAGAGTCATTTGAGACCCAACAGATAGTAAGAAGAAAAAGCACCACCCCATTCCTTATCTCTGAATTATCTCTGTTAATCCCCAGGCCTCTGCATTTGCTCACTCTGGGTACTGTCTTGTTCTTTCTGATTCTGGGCCACTGTCCTAGGGGTTTAAACCTCTCCACAATCTTGGAGGTATTTGTAGGTTTCAATTGAGGCTGCAAGAGAAAGTATTTTTCTATTTTAAGCAAGGAGAGAAAGGATTTACTGTAATTACAAAGCTACACATTACATTTCTACCAATTTGTGTACATTACCAAAAAACACAAATAAAAGCAACAGCTTCCATTGCTCATCTAGTAAAATTATCATGGATTTGATGCTAGCTTCTAACACAGGTGCTGTCTTTTGGGGTGCAGATGGGCAGGGTAACCAGGAGCACAACAGAATTTCTCAAGTGGAAGAAGTAAATCATACAGTATGTTAAAAGATGATAGGCATCAAGGAGAAAAATAATCAAGAGAATAAGGTGTGCCTGGCCCAAAATAGGAATGTGTGTAGCTAGAGGGGAGAGGAATTGAGGAGAGTGGTGGTTGCAGTTTAAACAAGGGGATCAGGGTGAGTCTTATCTGAGGTGACTTTCAGCAATTAATTGTGCTCCAACATTGAGGAGAGGTTTACACCCCTAGGACAGTGGCACAGAAACTGAAACAACAAAACAGAACCCAGACAGAAAATTCAGGGATCTGGGATTTTCAGGGTACTTTTTCATGCTATCTTTTGAGTCTGAAATTACTTTTCTTAGCCAGTTGTTAATGATAATTAATTTTAATTCATCATGCAACCATTATGTATGGTTTACATATTTTATCTTTTTAATCTTTACAACAAAATTAGCACAACTTGTCCCAATTTTGGTTTAAACACTTATTAAGGGGATTATTTGGTAATTAAAACCCAAGCCTAATTTATATGGTGGCTATCTCATGATCACATAACAAAATTAAAATGTATTTAACTGTACATTTTTCTTAGTGAAAAGTGGGCATCTGTGAAGATGTATTGTCAGTGGATTATGTTGTTTCTTAGTGAAAATGAACCACAAGTTTTTTTTATAAAAAGAATCTGAAGGGAATTTGTCAGATATTGGCATAAACTAGATTTGTATTAGAGAAGGGAAAATGTAATTGATAGAATTGGAGTTAATATGTTAGAATATTAAATTAATTTGCCTTGTTGATTATGGTTTCCATGCACACAGGCAGTGTGACCTTGTCAAGAGGAATAAAAAGTGTTTACAAATTTGAAGGAGTCATGTTGAAGTAATGAGAATTTACTTGAGAAGGTAGTAGATGACTTTGAAATATTTCCCTCAAGGAATTTAACTTTCACAAAATTTGTGTTTTTAAAATTTAGTGTATTTTTAAGATATACTCTGCCTTATCTTTTCATGCATTTTTAAAAATTTGCCTAAGGATAGATAAAGTGAAGTCGGTATATTTAATAAACTAGATGTTAACTTTGTACTTGGCAATTGTTATCGTTATTTGGAAATAAATGTAAATTAGTATCATTTCAAAATAAAATCATGAATACTTAGGTGACAAATATAAAAAGTCAATTGGAATTATTTCTTAATAACTGGTGAGAATGTAAAGAAATTACCAAATAATAGTCACCAAATAAACTTTTTTAGAAGGTGAGAGTTAGTTATTGTTGAATCTTAATTTGTGGAACTAAATGTTCTTTAGGGCTATTTTTATTACAGAACAAGTTGGTATTTATTAATCAAATTTATTTCATTCAGAAGTTCTTAAGTGGATTTATTATTCTAGAGTAGATCTTAGGTATTTATGTATTTTTTAAAATATGGAACAAGGATATTTTATTTATTTATTTTTATTTATTTGACAGAGTTATAGACAGAGAGAGAGAGAAAGGTCTTCCTTCTGTTGGTTCACCCCCTAAATGGCCGCTATGGCCGGAGCTGTGCCAATCCAAAGCCAGGAGCCGGGTGCTTCTTCCTGGTCTCCCATGTTGGTGCAGGGGCCCAAGTACCTGGGCTATCCTCCACTGCCCTCCTGGGCCATAGCAGAGAGCTGGCCTTATTTACTGAACAAAATCTTTGGGATGTATTTATTCTGTTGCAAAAGTAGTACATATTCAAAATTTTGGACACACATGTAATTACAAAATTAGTCCTTATAATTCACCGTCACTAACATTTTACACTTTCTTGTATTTCCAAATATATATACGTAGCCACATATGTTTAAATATGTAAATATACAAATACATATACATACCCCTTTTGGAATTTTGTGACTGTATAATCCCATAATATACAGTTGTGAGATTTTACAGTTTCAGTAGCTGTAATAGCATAGCTAAAATCAAGAGACTTGAGTCTCCACATTTATTAACTATACAAATGGGGCAAGTTTCTGAGCCTCGGTATCTTTATCTGTTAAACAGGGATGATGATGATGATGATGATGATGATGATGATGATAGTAATCTTTTCTTTGGTCATTGTAGGATTAAATGAGATCCTGTATATAACGAATATCTGCTCCACAGCAGCTATAAATGAAATATGAGCCATTATTACTGTTTTAGGTCTTAAGGTTTTTTCTTTTCTTTTTTTTTTTTTTGTAATTTTTGCAAATTCAGTCTTTTTTCTTGTGATGTCTTTGGTTTTGGTATCAGAGTGATACCTGGCTTCATAGAATGAAATGGGAAATATTACTCACTTTTCTACTTTTTGGAAGTTTGTGAGGAATTGGTATTAATTCTTTAAATGTTTGATGGAATTCACCAGTGAAGTCATTTGGGCCTGGGCCTTTCTTGTGGAAAGTTTCTAAACATCTTAAAATCTAGTTTGCTTTCTTTTCCAATTTCTTCTCTGTAGGGAAAAAAAGTGACCTTTATCTTATTTAACAAGAATAATAAACATGTTATACCACTTTCAAAAACAATCAAAAGGAAAACTAAAAAAGAATTTCTCTCCCTCTGCTTTCCTCCCTCCCTCCCTCTCTTTCTCTGCCCTTCAAATAATTAACTAACTAAATTAATTTAAAAAGAAAAAGCAGAAACACACTTTTTTCAAGAAAGACATATTATTTAAAAGTCTGAGTTAGAGAGAGAAGGAAAAAGTCAGAGAAAAGGTTTTCCATCTGCTGGTTCACTCCCCAAATAGCCGCAAAGGCTGGAGCTGGGCCAATCCCAACCCAGGAGCCAGGAGCTTCTTCTGGGTCTCCCATGTGGGTGCAGGTGCCCAAGGATTTGGGCCATGTTTTACTGCTTTCCCAGGCTATAGCCGAAAGCTGGATTGGAAGTAGAGCAGCCAGGACTCGAACCAAAGCCCATATAGTATGTTAGCACTGCAGGCAGTGGCTTTACCTGCTACACCACAGTGCCAGCCCCCTAAAGGTAATCATTTTAATTCCTTTATAATCACACTAGGTATGTAAAGCCCCACTTTAACACAATTACATTGTATACATTCAGCTAAGATAAATGCATTCTTTGTCATCTAAATATAATGACAATTTGATACAATAACTAAACCCATCATGAATAAGAGTTGGCTTATTCAACAACACGTATTGTTCACCTATTATATATTTTTTAAAGATTTATTTATTTACTTGAAAGTCAGTGTTAAACAGAGAGAGAAAGAGAGGCAGAGAGAGAGAGAGAGGGGTCTTCCATCCACTGGTTCACTCCCCAGAAGGCTGCAATGGCTGGAGCTGCGCCAATCTGAAGCCAGGAGCCAGGGTCTCCCACGTGGGTGCAGGGGCCTAAGGACTTGGGCCATCTTCCACTGCTTTCTCAGGCCATAGCAGAGAGCTGGATTGGAAATGGAGCAGCTGGGACTCGAACTGGCAGCCATATGGGATGCCGACACTGCAGGCGGCAGCTTTACCAGCTATGCCACAGTGCCGGCCCCTGTTCACCTATTATTAATCGGGCATGGCTAGGGTACTGCAAAGTATTGCTTAGCTTATGTATGTCTTTTATGGGCATTTAAATACACTATTTCAGATATACAAAAAAGATAAGAGTAAGTCATTGGGGTCCATTATTCACAGCCAGTCACAAATAGGCCCCTGTGTACCCTTTTTTTTTTTTTTTTTTTGACAGGCAGAGTGGACAGTGAGAGAGAGACAGAGAGAAAGGTCTTCCTTTGCTGTTGGTTCACTCTCCAATGGCCGCCATGGCTGGCGCACGGCGGCCAGCGCACTGCGATGATCCGAAGGCAGGAGCCAGGTGCTTCTCCTGGTCTCCCATGCAGGTGCAGGGCCCAAGCACTTGGGCCATCCTCCATTGCCTTCCCGGGCCACAGCACAGAGAGCTGGCCTGGAAGAGCGGCAACCGGGACAGAATCCAGCACTCCGACTGGGACTAGAACCCGGTGTGCCGGCGTTGCAAAGCGGAGGATTAGCCTATTGAGCCACGGCGCCAGCCCCCCGTGTACCCTATACCTTGGAAAATACAGGCAACAGTTCTGAAGGCTTAAGTTGTTCTTTTATGTAGATACACACACAAATATTCCTTTAATTGTTGTCTAGAAAATTCATCATACAAAACAAAGACAATGTGGGCCACATTTGGGTCCAACTTCCATCTACATTAATATGTAAAGTTCCAGAGTCTGGAGATTAAGTGAGGTATTTATAGTAGAAGAATTTGAGGCTGGCGCCGCGGCTCAATAGGCTAATCCTCCACCTGCGGCGCCGGCACACCGGGTTCTAGTCCCGGTCGGGGCGCCGGATTCTGTCCCAGTTGCCCCTCTTCCAATCCAGCTCTCTGCTATGGCCCGGGAGTGCAGTGGAGGATGGCCCAAGTGCTTGGGCCCTGCACCTGCATGGGAGACCAGGAGAAGCACCTGGCTCCTGCCTTCGGATCAGCGTGGTGCACCAGCCACAGTGGCCATTGGAGGGTGAACCAACGGCAAAGGAAGACCTTTCTCTCTGTCTCTCTCTCTCTCATTGTCCACTCTGCCTGTTAAAAAAAAAAAAAAAGAATTTGAATAATGGTCAAGATGAAAGGGAACATAAGAGAGGAAGAGAGGACAGAGGCAGGGTAGGAAGGTAGGGTGGAAATTATCATGTTCTTAAAACTGTATATATGAAATACATGAAATTTGTTCATTTTATATAAATAAAATAAGGAAAACTGACCCTGAATGTAACATTTGAGGAGTGAATTAAATCCATGAGATACTTCTGTGGCTTTGCCCCTTTTTGGATCCTGTGCCACTTAATCCAGTGAAATAGTCCCTCTCACTATAAAAACTACCCACATGCATATATATTTTAGGAAGTTCACAGATCTTCTGAAGTCTTAGATATCTGTACATATGTATTAGCAATAAGTTCAGAGAAGATGGAAAGTAAAATGGATCAGAGAAAGTGATCTGAGCGACTAAGAGATGTGAGTCTGAGATCTCGTCAAAGGTGAGAGTGGGATGATGGCCTCACGCAGTGCACTAGAGCTGAGGATCTACCGCAGGCACATACAGGGAGCGTGAGTGAGTGGGCCTTCAGCCATACCCTCTCTTCAGTTAGAACAGTTCCCTCTACTTTTACCTATTTCTGTATTTGAATTACACGTAAATTTTTTATTGATAGATGGGTTCTACCCTATAAATATATTCAAAGGAATTCTAAACACAGAAGGCAACGAAAAAGTGCAGTGTTTAGGGTCAGAAAACTCATTTGAGTTCTGTTAGCTAGTGAACTTGAAGAACTCACCCTCTGTAAGTTTCTTAGGTCTGTAAATGAAAATAACAGTACCACGTTGTGAATAACAGACAAAGTGATATAGATGAAAGCCCTTTAAAAGCATGATCTAAGTGTTACCTTCATTTTCAGGTGTGACTGAAGAGATGTCCAAAGTAAGTCCAAAGATGACCTAGTAAGGCAGCAGTTCAGGTGAGATGGGAACTCCAAGTAATGATCTAGAGTTTAACCCTCAAAGATTTAAAACAATACATTCACATACACATACGTGTATATATATTTCTCTTTGTTGTTAAAAACCTTAAACATGATGCTGTTTAATTACCTAATAAGTGATTAAATTCTCAATAACATTTCCTGTTAAGTGGCCTTTTTTCTGGAGTGTATTTTATATCCCGTTCAAGTGATTAAATTCTCAATAACATTTCCTGTTAAGTGGCCTTTTTTCTGGAGTGTATTTTATATCGCGTTCCTTCTGCATGAATTTCACTCTATAATTTTAATGAGGTTCTCCAGGTCAAATCTCTCTTTTTTTATAAATGTGAAAAGAAATGTATTTAATTTTGCTCCCACTCATGAGCAGTATTTTCAGTAGATATCGAATCCTAGGATGACAGTTAATTTCTCTCAGTACACTGTGCCCTGTGGCTCAGTTGTTAGTGATGAGAAGTCACCCATCAGTCTAATTACTGTTCCTGTGAAGCTAGCATATCATTTTCCTTTGTCTTTCATGAAAGTCTCACTATAATCTGTCCAGATATTTATCCTGTTTACTAGATTTCTTGAATCTGTGGGATGATGTACATCAGTTTGAGAAATTTGTCAGCCATAAACTTCTTCAAACATTGATTCTGTCCTGTATTTCTTTCTCTCTCTTTTTAAGCTCTAATTCTATCTTAGGTCTCATTTTCTTTTTTCTTTTATTCCATATTTTTCATCATTTTATTTCTTATTACTTTCTGGCTATTTTTTTTTTCAGATTCTCTTTTCATTTGCCAAGTCTCTCCTCAGCTATCTCTACTGATAACCTTACCCATTCAGCTTTAAATTTCATAAATAGATATTTAATATTTACTGTTGTTTTTGAGATTTTTTTTTCAGATTTAGCCATTCTTTAGAGTTTCTTGTCTTTGAAAATCAGGGTTTTTTTTTTTTTTAAGTTTTTTTGTTTATTTGAAGGCTGAGTTGTAGAGAACCAGAGGCAGAGAGAGAGAGAGAGAGAGAGAGAGAGAGAGAGGGAGAGAGAGAAGTCTTCTATCTACTGGTTCACTTCCCAGGTAGCTGCAATGGCCAGAGATGCGCCGATCCAAAGCCAGGAACCAGAAGCCTCCTCCAGGTCTCCCACATGAGTGCAAGGGCTGAAGGACCTGGGCCATCCTCTACTGCTTTCCCAGGCCATAGCAGAGAGCTGGATAAGAAGTGGAACAGCCGGGACATGAACTGGCGCCCTTATTGGATCCCAACACTGTGGGGGGCTATGCCACAGCACTAGCCGCAAAAGTCAGGTTTATTTTTTAAAGAATTATTTATTTAGTTGAAAGGCAGAGATAGAGAGAGAGGGAGAGACAGAGAGAGATCTTCCATCTGCCAGTTTACTCCCCAAATGCCCACAACAACCAGAGCTGATACGAAGCCAGGAACTTCTTCTGAGTCTCCCACAGGATATAGGAGCCCAAGCAATTGGGCTATCCTCTGCTGCTTTCCCAGGTGCATTAGCATGGAGCTGGATCAGAAGTGGAGCAGCAGGGACTCAAACTGGCACCCACATGGGATTTCAGCCCTGGAGACAGCAGTTTTACCTGCTATACCACAGTGCTGGCCCCTTAAACAGCTTCGACACATCTTTACAGGTAGCAAATGTGGTTATTTTACATGCTGTATATCTAAATTCCTTCTGGCCTCTTTCTGTTGTATTTTGTTCATGGTAACTTGTTTCATGTGTACTGGGTTGTTTTTTTTACTATGAGCTCCCTTTTCTTGGAATTCTATTTGTTATTAGTATTTTGAGCCCTTGGAAAAAAACTTCTCTACCAAGGATTACATTTACTTCTCCCATACAAAGAGCATTAATTTGGAGTGAAATTACTTGTGAGGGACAGGTTGTACTTCCATATCCTCAAAGATGGTTCTTCCTAGTTTGAACCACTCAGCACCAGAACTCCATATAATATAATTTTTATACAGTTTGTGTTGGAGGGTAGGGATGATGACTTGATTTTTCTTAAACTTAAAAGAAAGCCCTTTAGGGTCCCAGATTTACAGGAGACTGAATTTCAATTGGCCTGTGCCAAGCCCTGATCCTGTTACCTGCACCTCCAAAAACCTTCAGTTTAGAAAAAATGAAGTTCATTTAGTTTACCAAGGGGATCCCTGCACAGCTGAGGCCAGCTGACCTTTCTAGTTTCCTGCCTTCACAGTTCTCTCACCTGGGAGTTTCCTAACCTGGCAGCAGCTCATCAGAACATTAAGAATGAGTCAGAGAAATTTTTATCTAGGATTTAGTTTTTTGGATCCTGTTACCTGCTTTCTCTATTACAAGAAATCAGTTCTTCTCAATACCATCTTAGAGTATCCAGATATACTTGTAGAGAATCAGACAAAACATTTTATCTCTAGCATTGTATGTCATGCATTTTGTGTTAGAAACATACTCCTGGTTTTACCTTTCTTGCCTATCTCCTTTTGCCTTATTTTTCTCATCTGCCTTCAATTTATTTTAGTTTGTTTCAGTTTGTAACCCTTCATAATCTACCATAAATCATCTGTTGATTAAACAAGTGTGCATATAAAGAAAAATTTACATTTAGAGGTAGTAAATGATGGCTCAAATGCTTGGATCCCTGTCAGATGGAGTTCTGGGCTGCTGGTTTGGGCCTATCCCAAACCCAGTTGTTGCAAGCATTTTTAGAACCAGTGGATGATTCTCTCTCTCTGTCTCTCTCTCTCTGTTTATCCTTCCCTCCCTCTCTTCTGCCCTTCCTTCCTGCCTGCCTGGAAAAAAAAAAAAAGAGATCTGTGATCTGACCTGTACAAGAACAGAGTGAGGAAATCTATTACTCTTATTCCAGATATACTTTCACTTTTACTTGAAAGAGAGAAGAGATAGCGATATCTATCCTTCTGCTGTTTCACTCTCCAAATGCCCACAACAGCCAGGGATAGGCCAGAACAAAGACAGGAGCTCAGAACCCACTTTGGGTCTCCCACATGGGTGGCAGGGACTCAAGTACTTGAGCTGGAGCTGAGCTGATCTGAAGCTAGGAGTCTCTTCTGGGTCTTCCTTGTGGGTGCAGGGGCCCAAGCACTTGGGCTGTCCTCTGCTGCTTTCCCAGGCACATTAGGAGGGAGCGGATTGGAAGTGGAGGAGCCGGGACTCAAACCAGTGCTCTTATGGGATGCTGGTACTGCAGGCCAGGACTTTAACCTGCTGAGCTACAACACTGGCCTCCTTAAAGAGGGTCTTCACTGCTGAGCCACTCATTCACTCCAAGTAACACTTTTAAATGAGTTATTTTTTATTAACTATAACATCATCTATGTAGATGTGAGAAATATTAGACCAGGAACACATGACAGATATACATTCAATCTTTATACATTTTTGGTATACATTTGAATGCAGAAATCACATACCTTACTCAGTAGTCAGGGATCCTTAGGTAGAAAACAGTCTTCCAAATACCCTAATTCTTTGAATGCTTTCTAAGATCATTTTAACTTTTTATTCATGTGACTTTTACTTTTCCTTACCAAAGTAAATGATACCCATAGCTCTTTTACCACATGACCTATAGCTATATCATACTTCTACCATTATGTATTTGTGTACTTGACTCTGATTTTTTTTTTTTTACAGGCAGAGTTAGACAGTGAGAGAGAGAGAGAGACAGAGAGAAAGGACTTCCTTCCGTTGGTTCACCCCCAAATGGCCGCCATAGCCGGCGCGCTATGCCAATCGGAAGCCAGGAGCCAGGAGCTTCCTCTTGGTCTCCCATGTGGGTGCAGGGCCCAAGCACTTGGGCCATCCTCCACTGCCTTCCCGGGCCACAGCAGAGAGCTGGACTGGAAGAGGAGCAACCGAGACAGAATCCAGTGCCCCAACCGGGACTAGAACCCAGAGTGCTGGTGCCGCTGGCGGAGGATTAGCCAAGTGAGCCACGGCGCCAGCTGACTCTGATTTTTAATGGATTTGTTTTGAATTTTCCAACTTTGTGTTATAAAAAATTTTGAATGTAAAGAAAAGATAGTAAAATATTAAGGACTGCATACCTCTGCCTACATTCAAAATTAATTAATGTTTTGTTATATTTATTTTATAGATATGCATATAAGAATATATGTGCAAATGTCTACATTTATTTGTTTTTACTTACTTTCTTACCTTCAGAATGAATTGGAAATAAGTTACAGGTGTCACGGCTTCTTTCTTAGGCATCTCCTAGCCATGAAGGAAGGCCTTTTCTTCCATAACCATCATCATACCTAACAAGTTAACAAGAAACTCTAAATAATTCAAATTTCAACTGTTATAAAATTCTCTGTGATAGGCAGAATAATGCTTCCTCTTCGCCTAAAGATGTCCACATTTTAATCTCTGGAAACTGTTAACAGTTTGGCATACAGGAATTAAGGTTGCTTCACCGTTTTCCTGAAATTGAGTATCACAGTGGGTCTAGTATAGTCACAGGGCCCTTTACAAGTGGATGCTGGAGGCAGAGGGAAATGTGACCATGGAGGAAAGGCACAGAAAGATGCAGTGTTGCTGGATTTGAAGGTGGGAGAAAGAGGGCCACCAGCCAAGGAATGTCAGTGGCTTCTACAGTTTGGCAGACAAAGAAATGGATTCTCCCCTAGAGCTGCCACCCTGCTGAAACCTTGATTCTAACCCAGTGAGTCCCAATTTGAACTTCTGACCTACAGAACTGTAAGATGATAAGTGTGGGTTTAAGCTACCAAATTGTAACTTATTGTAGCAGCAATAGAAAATGAATATATTCTTTTTATAGCTTTCCCCCCCCCAAACTAGGATCCAGTCAAGGTTCATACATTGCATTTAGTTGTCTATTTCTTTGATCTTGAGAAAACAAGCATGTAAAATATTACATTTCAATATGTAGTAAGTATTGTTAAACTATTTGTGAGGTATTTTATAATTTTATTGATTATACTCTTTGAAATCCAGTGTGTATTACACTTATAGCTTATCTCAATTCAGACCAGCCACATTTTTTCACATTTAATTGCCATACATTAATGGCCAACTTATATTGGACAGTACAGATCTGCAAAGGAAATAACTGTTTCATTCTCTGAAAGGTGGTTTTAGCATCGACGAATGTCTGCCAGGCTGACTGTTTTCACTGAAAATGCTGGGGGAGTCTCCGTCATCCTTTTCTCCCCCGAGTGACCTTTCTGGGTCTTGGTTTCTCTGTCTGCAGCATGAAAATGTTAGATTAGGTCATCTCTGAGGGAGAGTTCCAGGCCAGGTGGCACCTCTGCTAACACTGTTGAGAAGTGTCTCATGTGTTTTGGGTGCCTTTGCTCTGGGCAGTGCTAGTCCATGGTGACCATGCCTCCTCTGGGGGTTGTAGACGCCTCAGTTGTTTAGATTTTCTCTGGGAGTGAGGAAATAAAAAGAACTGAAACTTTTTTATGCTTACAGTGGCTTTATAGATGAAGAAAGATAACCAGCACAGCAAAATGGAAATGTTTTGCTTTTAACCACTGAGTCTGCAGTACCAAATAAGTAAGGACCAAAAAGCAGAAGTCATCTTACTATTATGCCTTTTCTCTCTGAGTGGACTAACTCAGCATCTTTCTGTATTTTATTAGACATTATTTCTTACTATGGTTTTAGGCCTACAGAAAAGTTGAGCAGATAGTATAGAGTTCCCATATAACCTCTCTAGGTCTCTTTTAATCTAAACAATCCTCTACCATTTCATTTTAATCCTCCCATGATATAATACTATCCTTGCTAAGAGTTTAAGCCAGTTGTCTTGTAAATAATCCCATTTACTAGATTTATCTGATTATTTTTCTTCATGGTGTCATTTAACATCTCTTAGTATCTGTGTTTCTTTTAAAGTGGAAGTTAGGTGTGGAGGCTTAATTGAATTCAAGTTAAATTCTTTTTTTTTTTTTTTTTTTTTTTTGACAGGCTGAGTGGACAATGAGAGAGAGAGAGGCAAAGGTCTTCCTTTTTCTGTTGGTTCACTCTCCAGTGGCCGCTGTGGCCGGCATGCTGTGGCCGGCACACTGCACTGATCCGAAGCCAGGAGCCAGGTACTTCCTCCTGGTCTCCCATGGGGTGCAGGGCCCAAGCACTTGGGCCATCCTCCACTGCACTCCTGGGCCACAGCAGAGAGCTGGACTGGAAGAGGAGCAACCGGGACAGAATCTGGCGCCCCGACCGGGACTAGAACCCGGTGTGCCGGTGCCACAGGCGGAGGATTAGCCTGTTGAGCTGCGGCACTGGCCCATTAAATTCTTTTTTAAAGATTTCTTTTATTTATTTGAAAGACAGAGTTAGAGAGGTAGAGACACAGAGAGAGGTCTTCCATCTGCTGGTTCACTCCTCAGATGGCCACAACAGTCAGAGCTGTGCTGATCTGAAGCCAGGAGCTTCTTCTGGGTCTCCCACATGGGTGCAGGTGCCCAAGGACTTGGGCCATCTTCTACTGCTTTCCCAGGCCATAGCAGAGAGCTGGATTAGAAGAGGAGCAGCCGGGAATAGAACCGGCGCCCATATGGGATGCCGGTGCTTCAGGCCACGGCTTTTACCTGCTGCGCCACAGCGCTGGCCCCCAAGTTAAATATTTTTGGCAAGCCTTCTTCATAGGTGTTACATTTTTATTCCTCCTAGCATCCTTTTGTGAGGCTGTGCCCATCACTCCAGTATATTGGAATGCTTTTGATTCCTAATTCTGTATCTTATATTAGCTATCGTTCCTTCCTGTCTCTTATTTCAAAATGCGACAAAGCATATCTTTCTTTTTGTTGCTCATCTTACTGATAAATATATTCACAGAGAGTACAAAGAACAGAGTATCATTTCTTTGGCTGCCTTATCTTACACTGACTAGGACACAGTAGCACTCAAAAGATATTTGTCAAAATAAGTTTTCACTGCTGCCCTGTCCTCTTAAAATTACCTCTTCTGTCAGCTTATAAAATATTCCTCTTTTCATGTTCACTTCTTATTTTAGTTTCTCATTGTTTCTTTTGTCTGTTTCGGCACCAGTGACCTCTTCAGTGTTGTTTCCACTGTTCTGTTCCACACTTGCATCATCATCTTCCTTTCTTTCTCAGCTTTTCGGCCCTTTCAAACATCGCTTCAATCCTACTTCTTTGTTGATGTCTCCCATAATTTTCTCTAGTCCTTACTTCCTACCAGGGATATGAATTCATATTTCTCAATGCCCTTGTGAGTTTAAAGGCCTTCTCAAACTGAGCATGTTTGAAAGTAAATGCATTATTTTTCAACTCCCTTTTTATCACCTTCAAGCAAGTCTTTTTCCTGTATTACCTGTCTTAATTAATGTCATGACTCACCTACAGGTTGTCTGATCCTTTTTTCTCTAAAATGTCCTCTCCCATAACAATGAGTAATCAGGAAGCCTGTAGTCTATTTCCTGTACATTTCACATTCACTACCATCTTTTTCATCCCCCACAATATCTACTATGTGTATTTGGCTGAATCATGTAAAATTGTTAATCCTTAACTAGTAGTTTTCTTTATAAATTTATAATTTTTTTAAGATTCATTTATTTATTTGAAACACAGAGTTACAGAAAGAGGCAGAGGCAGGGAGAGAGAGAGAGAGAGAGTCTTCTATCTGCTAGTTCACTCCCCAAATGGCCACAACAGCCAGAACTGAGCAGATCTGAAGCCAAGAGCCAGGAGCCTCCTCTGGGTCTCCCACACAGGTGCAGCGGCCCAAGCATCTGGGCCATTCTCTGCTGCTTTCCCAGGCCATAGCAGAGAGCTGATGGGAAGAGGACTAGCCGGGACCCATATGACATGCCAGCACTGCAGGCAGTGGCCTCACCTGCTATGCCACAGCACTGGCCCTTATAATTTTGTAATTTATCTAATTTTTAATTATAAATTTATAATTTATCTAATTTTATTATGGCATGTCTGTGTTATATCATTTTATCCATTGTTAGAGATTATTAATAATGCCTTAGTAAAATCTCTTATCTGGGAGCTGGCACTGTGGTGTAATGGGTAAAGCCAATACCTGCAGTGCCAGCATCCCATGTAGGTGCTGGTTCAAGTCCTGGCTGCTCCACTTCCAATCCAGCTCTCTGCTATGATCTGGAAAAGCAGTGGAAGATGGCCCATGGCCCATGTCTCCCACATGGGAGACCCAGAAGAAGCTCCAGGCGTCCGGCTTTGGATTGGCCTAGCTCCTGCTGTTGTGGCCATTTGGGGAGTGAACTATTCAATGGAAGATCTCCCTTTCCCCCAGTAACTCTGTTTCTCAAATAAATAAATACTTCCTAAGAAATAAAAAAAAGGAATATGTTATACAAGAGAACATAGAAGATATCTGTGTTAACACTCATTGGTGAAAAAACAGATTGTTATCAGTATCTCAGGAAAACCCCGCTGGTCACAAATCCTTCCTTCTTCCTAGAGAAAATCTATTTGTGTGTTTGTTACTCCTTTCTTTTTCTTTGTAGAATATTCTCAAGCAATGTGATATTAGGTTTGTCTGATTTTGAACTTAGTGTAAACAGATCGTGGGGTGGGTATTTTGAGACTAGTTTCTTTTTCATATTATTTTAAAGCCATATTAATGCAGATGGTAGTTGTTCATTTTAACTGCAATATAATATTCCATTTTATAAATATATGACAATTTGTTTATCCATTCTGTTGATGGATAGATGGGTTGTTTCTAGGATTTTGTTCTGTAGACACGTTGAAATTTATCTAGGGCAATAGTTTTTAATTTGCAGGATGCATTAGAAGATCATAAAAGCAGTTTGGTAGATTGCAGCCAGCATAATCCAAAGTGAAATAGAAAGTTTGCATTTTGTGTTTTATGTATATATATATATACACACACACATATATACATATATGTTATAGTTTTATATACTTGCAATGTGCCTTACAAATATAGTAAGGGTAAATACAATTTTATGAAATGTTTTCTGGCCATGTGTATTCTGTGTGTGTTGAGAAGGGCTATAAAATGTATTTCTTTTTTATTTTTTATTTTATTTCTTATTTTTTGACAGGCAGAGTGGACAGTGAGAGAGAGAGACAGAGAGAAAAGTCTTCCTTTGCCGTTGGTTCACCCTCCAATGGCCGCCGCGGCCGGCGTGCTGCGGCTGGCGCACCATGCTGATCCGCAGGAGCCAGGTGCTTCTCCTGGTCTCCCATGGGGTGCAGGGCCCAAGTACTCCACTGCACTCCCTGGTCACAGCAGAGAGCTGGCCTGGAAGAGGGGCAACTGGGACAGAATCCGGCGCCCCGACTGGGACTAGAACCCGACGTGCTGGTGCCTCAAGGTGGAGGATTAGCCTAGTGAGCCGTGGCGCCGGCTATAAAATGTATTTCTTACTATGGGTAGCAAATGCTTTTTTTTTTAAGGTTGAACGATTTTTTTTAAAGGTTTTTTTATTTGAAACAGCTGCAGATAAAGAGAGGCAGAGTACAGAGAGAGAGAGAGAGAGAGAGAGCTTCCATCCTGTGGTTCACTCCCCAAAATGGCTCCGTGGTTAGGAATGGGCCAGGCCAGAGGCAGGAGTCAGGAGCTTCACCTGAGTCTCCTATGTGGATGCCAGGGCCCAAACACTTGGGCCATCTTTTACTGCCTTTCCCAGACCATTAGCAGGGAGCTGGATTGGAAGTGGAGCAACTGGGACTCAAACCAGCACCCACAGGGGATATTGGCAATGCAGGTGGCAGCTTTTTCTGCTATGCCACAAGGTCGGCCCCTCAAATAAGTTTTGAAGTTGTTGCTTTAGATCCTACACCTAGGAGTAGGATTGTTGGATTTTAGGGTAGGGATGTATTTGGTTTTCTTAGATAATGTTGTAGTTTTCCACAGTGATTATGACTTTTTGTAGTTATACCAGCTGCAAATAAGAATTTTTATTACTCTATATTCTTGCTAATACTTGATATTGGATGATTTAAAAGTTTTGTTAATCTGGCGGATATGAAACTTCATCTTACTGTGATCTTAATTTCTATTAGTTTTACCTATGGTGAGCTTTTTTAAAATGTATTTTAGGTCATTTCTTTCATCTGTAAAAATGCCTTCTTATGATTTTTACATTTTTCTATTGTTTATCTTTCTTGTTGATTTGTAGAATTTCTTTATGTATTCTGAATACATAATCTTCTGTCAGTTATATGTGTTTTAGCAGGAAACTAGAAAGCACTTTAGGTATTTCAAATAGAATTTAATACAAGAAATTGATTAGAAAGGCTTTGAAAGGGCAGAAGAAGCAAAAGTGTGTAAGTTACCCAAAGATTAATATTCACAGTTACAACTGTTCCTTGGTCTAGAAGAGTGCAACAGAAAATACTGTTTACCCAGAATGAGTATTGTACTGCTGAGGGTCCTGATGTTGGAATTGAGCTTCTTCAACAGCAGCTCATGAACCTTTGCTTGTTGTTGCCATCAGAAGCTAGAAAGGAGAATTTTTCCCCTCTCATTTCCAGTTTCCTGCCTGTACTTACTATTGCAGAACCCAGGGAATGAACTGGCAAAGGAATGTGGGGAGTGTAATTTGCATACCTCCTTTCTGGATGTAGAGAGGGGTTAAGAGTGCAGCTGAAAGACCACGTGTAGCCATCCTTCCCTGCTTTTCCCAGGCCATTAGCAGGGAGCTGGGTTAGAAGTAGAGCAATTGGGACAAGAACCAGTGCCCATATGGGATGCTGGTGTTGCAAATGGTGGCTTTACCCATTATACAGGCCTCTACTATGTTTTTTATAGAAAGCTTTTATTTAATAAATATAAATTTCATAAATACAACTTTGGGATTATAATGGTTCTTCCCCCCATACCCGCCCTCCCACCTCCTTAGCATCTCACCTTCTACTCCCTCTCCCATCACATTCTTCATTAAGATTCATTTTTAATTATCTTTATATACAGAAGGTCAACTCTATACTAAGTAAAGATTTTAACAGTTTGCACCTACACAGACCCACAAAGTATAAAGTACTGTTTGAGTGCTAGTTTTACCGTTAATTCTCAGTACAACATGTTAAGGACCGAGGTCCTACATGGGGAGTAAGTGCACAGTGACTCCTGTTGTTGATTTAACAATTGACACTCTTATGTATGACATCAGTGATCTCCCGAAGCTCTTGTCATGAGATGCCAAGGCTATGGAAGCCTCCTGAGTCCACAAACTCTGACCTTATTTAGATAAGGCCATAATCAAAGTGAAGATCTCCTCCCTTCAGAGAAAGGTACTTCCTTCTTTGATGACCCCTTTCCACTGGGATCTCACAGAGATCTTTCATATAGGTCGTTTTTTGCCACAGTGTCTTAGCTTTCCATGTCTGAAATGCTCCCATGGACTTTTTAGCCAGATGCCTTAAGGGCTGATTTTGATGGCGTCTACTTTAAAAACAAAACAAAAAACCTTACTTTTTAATTTCATTTTCACATAAACATTTAAAAATTTTTTGTATTTGAGAGAGAGGGAGAAGGAGAGAGAGAGAGAGAAGAGAGAGAGAGAAAATGAGCTCTTGTCTGCTCTTTTGCTCCCTGAAATGCCCACAGCAGCTGGGGCTGGGCCAGGCTGAAGTCAGGAGCCAAAAACTCAACCTGGGTCTCCCATGTGAGTGGCAGAGACTCGACTCCTTCAGCAATGATCTTCTGCTGCTTCCCAGAGTGCATATTAGCAGGAAGTTAGAACTGGGTGCAGAGCTGGGACTTGAACCCATGCAAAGGAGTATCTTAACTGTCATGCCAAACATCTATCCCCTTATTTGAGATATCCTTCCTTATCTGAGGAAAGGAATAAAATATTTTCTTTTATGTTTTCTTCTGAAGCTTTATAGTTTTTATTTTTACATATAAGACTTTAATCCTTTTGCAGTTTTATTTTTACATATAGTATAATATAGGTAATCAATTTTAATACTTTCCAAATGTGTTATTTGTTGTTCCTGCACCATTTATTAGTCCCCCCTTACCTGCATTTTCCTCTTCATAAATCAAATTTCTGTATATATAAACATATAAATATCTATATATAGAGAGAGAGGATCTACTTCTAGATCCTCTATCCCATTGCATTTATTTCTTATCTATGTTCTATTGCCACATTATCCTGATGACTTAAGCTGAATAAGTCTTGGACTCAAGATGAGTTCTCTCAATCTTATTCTCTTTTCTGTCCTATGTGTCCAATTTTCTGTTCCTGACTCAGTTCTGTCCACATTGCTACGAATGACAAGATTTAATTTTTCTTTATGACTCAATATTATTCCATTGAGTATATGAAACACATTTTCTTTTTCCATATCTTGGCTTTTATGAATAGTGTTGCAATAAACTTGGGAGTGCAGTATCTCTGATATGCTGATTTCACTTCCTGTGTGTGTGTGTGTGTGTGTTTATGTGTGTGTGTATATATATGTGTGTGTGTGTGTATGATATATATATATACATATATATACACATCCAGAAATGGAATAGCTGGATCATATGATACGTGTTTCCTCCTTGCTGTTTTCTGTAATGGCTGTATTAATTTACATGTTTGCCAATAATGTATAAGAGTTCCCTTTTCTTCTCATCCTCAGCAGCATTTTTTAAAATCTTTTAAATCCTAGCCGTTCTAACTGTGGTGAGGTTGTATCTCAATGGGATTCTGATTTGCCTATCCCTGATGGCTAGGATTTTGAGAATTTTTTCTTATGTTTTTTAATCATTTGTATTTCTTTTGGGAAATGTCTGTTCAGATAATTTTTTCCCCAAGATTTATTTTATTTATTTGAAAGAGTTACAGAGAGAGAGAGAGGAAGTTAGAGACAGTCACTGGTTCATTCCCCAAATGGCTGCAGCAGCTGGGGCTTGGCCAGACCAAAGCCAGGAGCCTGGAAGTCCATCTGCATCTTTCATGTGGGTGCAGGGGCCCAAGCACTTGGTATGTCTTCTGCTTTCCCAGGCACATTAGCAGGGAGCTGGATTGGAAGTGGAGCGGCTGGACTCAAATTGGTGCCCATATGGGATGCTGGCATCATAGGTGGTGTCTTAACCCGTTTCACCCCAATGCCAGTTTCTAGATCATTTTTAAATTGGATTATTTGGGATTTTTTGTTTTATAAGTTCCATATATATTCTGGGTAACAATCCTTTGTCAGATGAATAGTTTGCAAGTATTCTCTTCCGCTCTGTAGGTTGTCATTCTTTCCTTTGCTGTGCAGAAGCTTTTTGGTTTGACATAATCCCACTTGTTTTTTTCCCCTGTGGTTTTGGAAAGAATCATTGCCTATACTGATATCTTGGATTGTTTCCCCTATGTTTTCTTCCAGTAGTTTCATAGTCTTATGGTTAGTATTTTCTCCTGTTGGGAGGAGGTGTCTAGTTCTCCTGGAAGCGTTTATTAAATAGGCTATAGGTGACGTTTTAAAAATTTTTTATAAGTAGTTTTTTTTACTTAAAGGGAACAAATTTTATAGTTGACTTCTGAATGTTAATTTTGTATCCTGTAACATTTCTTTCTTATTAATGCTACTGATTTATCTGTAGATTTAAAAAATTGTCTACTTTTATGTGATTTCCATGAATAATAATTTTTTCTTCCTTTACACTTTTATATCATTAATTTTTTTCTTTAACTATTGTTTTCCGGAATATTTTGTGCAAGGTTGGCTAGAAATAGTAATAATAGTTTTTTTTGTCTTGTTCTTGATTTAAAGAAATGATTCTGATATTTCTCCATTAGAAATGATGTTTGTGATGGATCATATTGTCCATTGTTAATTAAGGAAGTTCTCATCTGTTCCTCATTTGCTAAAAGTTATGTGTGCTTTTAAAAATAATGTTTGGAGTTTTTTACAGCTGAAGATAGGAAAATGAATAAAATAATTTCTGCAACAATTAAAATGCTTTTCATATATGTATTGTTCTTTAACCTGTTAATGTGGTGAATTGTATCAATTGACCTTTGTAGCAAACGTGAGATTAAGCCAGTTACATAATAATGTATTATCTATTTAATAGATTACTGGGAGTAGTTTGCTAATATTTGTTTAGGAGTTTTGCATTTAGACAGATTGACCTAAAAGTTTTCATTTTGGTTACTTCCTGACTCTGTGAAGCCATGTTAACCTCATGGAAAGAGCTGAGGATAGTTTTTTCTTTTACTTTTCTTGGAAAACTTTGCATAAGATTGCAATGAAGTTTCTTGACTGGTAGAACTTTTATGAAAAGCTACTTGGTCTTAGAGTTTCTTGTTGCGAAAAATTTAAGTTTTTAATTAATTTTAATACGTATTTTCTAGCTATACATTTACAGTTTTCAAATTTACTGATATAAAGCTGGTCATTGAATTATCCTTTTATCTTTTAAATTTTCTCTGGTTCTACAGCTTTTTTTGCCTTCTTTCTCATTTCTGATACTGATTTACTAACTTTTTCTTCCCTAACTGATCTTACCAGAGGTTTGTGGTTTTTAGTAATTTTTTTAAATAATGAACTTCTGAATTCCTTGATCCTGCTTATATTCATAGATATGTTTATTATGTTTATTTTCTTCCAAGTTCTGGATTTGTTGATCCTGCCTCATGCATGTTTATTTTTCTGTTTCTTTATTTTCTTTTTCTTTTTTTATTATTTTCTTCCTCCTACTTTTTCATGTTTACTCCTCTGTTCTAACTTCTTCAAGTGTGGGTAACTCATTAATTTAATGCCCTTCTTTTTTTGTGGCAAATATCATTTTAATATATAATTGTTTTACTGTCATTCAGTTTATGACTATTTCCATTATAATGTTTCTACCTATCAATTTTTCAGTGTTTTAAATTTTTCCCAAATATTTTTTGTTGCTAATTTTTTTTTTTTTTTTTTTTGACAGGCAGAGTGGACAGTGAGAGAGAGAGACAGAGAGAAAGGTCTTCCTTTGCCGTTGGTTCACTCTCCAATGGCCGCCGCAGCCGGCGTGCTGCAGCCAGCGCACCGCACTGATCCAATGGCAGGAGCCAGGTGCTTCTCCTGGTCTCCCATGGGGTGCAGGGCCCAAGCACTTGGGCCATCCTCCACTGCACTCCCGGGCCACAGCAGAGAGCTGGCCTGGAAGAGGGGCAACCAGGACAGAATCCGGCGCCCCAACCGGGACTAGAACCCGGTGTGCCGGTGCCGCAAGGCGGAGGATTAGCCTAGTGAGCCGCGGCGCCGGCCTTGTTGCTAATTTTAAAATCTACATTATGATCAGAAAAACTGGACTGTACTTAGTACTTCTTGAGCATTTATAGAAGTTAGCCTGGGCCGGCGCCACCGCTCATTAGGCTAATCCTCCGCCTGCAGCGCTGGCACTCTGGGTTCTAGTCCCAGTTGGGGCACCGGATTCTGTCCCGGTTGCTCCTCTTCCAGTCCAGCTCTTTGCTGTGGCCCTAGAGGGCAGTGGAGGATGGCCCAGGTCCTTGGGCCCTGCACCCACATGGGAGACCAGGAGGAAGCGCCTGGCTCCTGGTTTCAGATTGGTGTAGCGCGCTGGCCGTAGTGGCCATTTTCGGGGTGAACCAATGGAAAAGGAAGACCTTTCACTATCTCTCTCTCTCTCTCACTGTCTAACTCTGCCTGTCCAAAAAAAAAAGAAGCCTGATGGACTATTTAATTTCTATAAATACTTTATGTGGGCTTGAAAAAATGTTATTTCTTCATTACTGGATGTTCCGTGTTTATCCATTATTCAGTTATTAATTTTGCTCTTTATAACTTCTCTATTCATTGTTTATTATTTTTTTCTATCATTTATCAATAAAGTGATTTTAAATATGTTGGATTTATCAGTTTATCTGTATTTGGCCAGTTTTTTTTTTTTTTTTTTCATTTCTCCACTTCTAACCATTTGCAATTATGTTGAATCACATTTTTGGAGAATTTTCAGGCTCTCTAACTCAAGTATTCATTTCAAACAAATTATGACTATCCTGTTGCCACAGTCTATTCTTGAGTTATGTCTTGGCGTTCTCAATGTTATTTACAAGATTTTTGATGAGAGCCTTCATTTATGAAATACCCATTATCTGTGAAGCATTGTGGTAGGTGTTTTACTTATAATAAAAGTCTTCTTATTTAATATAATTGGGATGGGTAGCTGGTTAGTTTTTTGAAAAGGTCGATTAAAGTAAGGAATCATGAATTGACACCTACTTTAAATGTTTAATTTGAACTTAAAATACATGATTTTTATGTATATTCATTCACTAATTTTTATGGTTCTGTTCACTGTAGTTTATCCTTTGTCATGCAGAAGTCAGATTATCATGCATTACAACATTTCTGTTCTCTATTGCCGTAAATTGGAGAGCCCACAGAAATTTTCAAAGCATTGCGATTGCAGAATACAGATTTTTATGATATTTATCTTACCCAGCCTAATTCAGAGATTGTTTTGATTCTTGTCTTTGTTGAGACAAACCACATAATTATAGTAACAATTATGATTAGTAAAAACAGGCTTGAGAATAAACTCCTCTGACTCCTTGTAAATACATAGTCCTAAGTATCGAGAGCAAAAGTGTACTAGAGAGCAGCCATTTAGCTGGGAGTATTTTGTGCTCCATTGATATCAGTCATTATTTTACAGAGGCAATGGAGAGAGGCTGTTGATCTGTCATGTCTGTTAGGTAGGGGTCATTGAAGAGCATTTGCAGTAAACCTCACAGCAGTCCTGCAAGGAGGATTTGCACAAGATCCCAACTACTAGCTTACTTCACTGAGCAGGACCAGGTGCTAAACCACAATCATTCCACAAACCTGTAAGACTTTTTTTTTTTTACTATATACATATGTTTTAATCTCAGATTATTTCATGTATTACATATGATTATGAATTGGTTTACAGGATTTTGCAATGGAAAATACTATTTCTAGCCCTCTTAATTGTTTTCATGAAGATAATTTTTTTTCTTAAGATTTACTTATTGATTTGAAAATCAGAGTAATAGAGATAGGGGGAGAGACAGAGATCTTCCATATACTGATTCTCTTCCCAGGTAGCTGCAATGGTTAGGGCTGGGCCAGGCCAAAGCCAGGAGCCAGGAGATTCATCTGGGTCTCCAATATGGGTGCCAGGGGCCCAAATACTTGGGGCATCTTCTGCAGCTTTCTCAGGCCATAGCAGGTAGCTGGATCAGAAGTGGATCAGGGAGCTGGTGCTGTAGCATAGCGGGTAAAGCTGCCACCTATGGTGCTGGCATCCCATATGGGTGTCAGTTCGAGTCCATGCTGCTCCACTTCCTGGCTCCTGGCTTCAGATTGTCCCAGCTCCAACCATTGCAACCATTTGGGGAATGAATCAGCAGGTGGAAGATCTCACTCTCCTTTCAGTCTCTCTCTGTAACTGCCTTTCAAATTAATAAATCTTTAAAAAAAAAAAAAAGTGGAGCAGCTGGGACACAGACCGGCACCCATGTGGGTAGCTGGTGTTGCAGGTGGCCGATTTACCCACTGTGTCACAACGCCAGCCCCTGAAGATGATTTCTTATAGTGCTTTGTTGTTCTTTCCATATAGTCAGTTTTGCCTTTATCTGAATGTTCTCTCATGTTTGTTTTCAGATCACAATTCACTTGGTTAGGGTTAGCTTATCTCTGAGTAAATGCTTTGTTTCTAAATCTGTTTTCCTCTCTCTCTGTGTTTTTTTGTTTGTTTTGTTTTAGTTTGTTTGTTGAGAGGTACACTGGCTTCCCTCTTAGGAACTTGCATTCTGAGCCATCATCCAGAAAACAAAATAGTATTCATCATAGATGTGTTACCATCTGTTCATTTCTTATTTTCTCCTTTCTCTCCTATATTTACAGCCTATATCTCTAATTCTCCTGATTTCTTTTCCACAACTAACTTTTATTCACTGAAGCTTCTTTTTTTCTAATGGCACCAGTGATTCCTAAATGAATGAGTACAAGTCAGTTCAGGTTTAATAAGCTTTGACACAACTTTGATAAGCCACTAACACTATAGATGTTGCCAAGGAAAGTCCATCTCATGATTAGCCACATCAGAGGCATAAACATTCCAAAATAATTTTTATCACCACCACCAAGTCTCTTTCCAGAATTTTCCAGGTCACTGTTCAGTAACAGTGTTTTGTTTCTAGAAGTCCTGGTCGGTTGTTTCTTGAACATGTTTAGTAGCTATAGACAACTTCAGTGGTGCAACACTGGCACATGTCTTTGGCACACTTCCCTTCAGATTCAGTCTTCTGATTTTCATCTCTCTTGGTATTGTGTTATATTATTCATTGCAATTCTAATCCTTAGAGACTTCTTTGATTAACTCTTCGAAAAAGTCTTCATAAATTACTTGGTCTTCCAGACTCTGATCATTTATTTTCTGAGTCATCTCATCCTTTCTTCATCTGGTATATTCACTTCTCTGTGGGCCCAGTGGGTTATTATCATTCACAGTTCCCTATTATCATTTCTTTAAGTAGGCATTAGGTTATGTTCCTTTTAAAGCTAAAGTATTATTGAGGAATAGTAGAGAAGCCCTCATCTTTTTTACTTTCTAACCTCTTCTTTAGGGATAATTAAGCCTGTTTGTTCAGCCTGTGAGCTGAACTTAAGACAATTGATTTACCAGCCTTACCTCACATAGACTTCTGGGTCTCAGTAAATGGCCACTTTATCTTCTAGTTATTCGGTTCTAAATCCTTATAGTCATATTTGATTCTTTTTTCTCATATCCCATATCTATTTTTTTCTCCCAAAGTCTTGCTTTTGTTGCCTTCAAGAAATATCCAGATTGTGATTCCTTTTTTTTTTTTACTTCTGCCCCATGATGAGTGAATTAAATCCAGGAGGAGCCATCTGTGACCATCTACCTATCTAAGTTGTGAACCATCTACTTTGGCCTTCTCATTGCTCATGTGAAGCCCTGTCATGAGGGTGAGTCATGGAAAGGGATTCTTGTCCCACAGTATCTCCTCTTGTGTCCTCTTGTTACTTCTTATTTGAGAAAAAGAGGATAAGAGAAAAATCTCAAGATATTACATATTAAGTTAGTGATAACAAGAGTCAAGGCTCAAGCTTTCCTTGCATGAAAGGCTTCAACTTGGGTGGACATCCTATCAAATCAGGTTGAGCCCTCCCTGGGGACACATTCACCTCATATCTGGAGTGTGGTTTGAGTCCCGGCTACTCTGTTTCTGATCCAGCCTCTGCTGATGCACTTAGGAAAGCAGAGTGATAGCCCAAGTACTTGGGTTCCTGCCACCCATGTGGGAGACCAAGTTGTTGGCTTTGGCCTGGTTCAGTCTTGCTGTTGCAGGCATTTGAGAGAAGTGAATTAGCAAATGGAAGATCTCTCTCTTGGTCTCTTACTCTCTGTCACTCTATCTTTCAAAATAAATAAATCTTGGAAAAAAATAATGATAGCCTTAACTGTCACCAGCCAAGTATCTCTCTGTTTATTTACATGTAAGAACTTGAAGATGAAATGAGGAAGAGAAAGAGGAAGTGTTTGGTACAATTCTTTCTTTAAATTAAGAGGTAGTTTCACATCCTAGTAAAAGAGTGTGGGCTCTAGAGCCAGTCAGCCTTGGTCTGAGTCCTGTCAGTAGCCGTGTGACTGTGAGCAAATTCTTTAACTTCTCTGTGTTTTAGTTGTGTTTGTGAGACGGAGATGAAACTAGCATTTGTTCTTACTTTATACTGTTGTGAGGATGAGTTGGTAAATGTAAAGCAATTAAACAGGCTTTTTAAAAAAGAACTTATTTATTTATTGATAGATTTATTTATTTGCAAGAGTTACACAGAGAGAGGAGAGATAGAGGAGATCTTCCATCCGCTGGTTCACTCCCCAAATGGCTGCAACACAGCCAGGAGCTTTCCAGGTCTCCCACATGGGTGCAGGGGCCCAGCACTTAGACCATCTTCTGCTACTTTCCTAAGCACATTAGTAGGGAGCTGGATCAGAAGTGGAGCATCTGGGATTCGAACTGGTGCCCATATGGGATGCTGGCACAGTAGATGGTGGCTTAACCCACTGTGCCACAGTGTTGGCCCCAAAGATTTTATTTATTTATTTGAGAAGTAGAGCCATGGACAGAGATAGAGGGAGAGACAGAGAGAGAGGTTTTCCATCCACTACTCCACTCCCCAAATTGGCTGTAACAGCTGGAGCTAGGCTGGTCCAAAGCCAGGAGCCAGGAGCTTCTTCAGGGTCTCCCATGTGGGTACAGGGGCCCAAGAACTTGTGCAGTCTTCTACTGCTTTCCCAGGCCATAAGCAGAGAGCTGGATTGGAAGAGGAGCAGCTGGGACATGAACCAATGCCCTTATCAGATACCAGCGCCATAGGTGGAGGCTTAGCCTACAACACCACAGTGCTGACCCCTAAACAGTCTTAACATATAGTTCAGTATACAACAAACAGTTCTCTCTTTAAAAGTTTATTTATTTATTTATTTAAAGCAAGTGACAGAAAGGGTGAGAAACAGAGGAAGATATTGAGAATCTTCCATCTGCTGGTTTATTCCCCAAATGCTCACAATAGCCTGGGGTGGACCATGTTGAAGTCTGGAGCCAGGAACATCATTTGGGTCTCCCACATGGGTGATAGAAATTCAAATACTTGGGCCATCACCCGGTATCTCCCGGGTGCATTAGCAGGAAGCTTCTTGGGAAGTGAAGGTGAGACTCGATTCCAGGCCCTTGTACTTGGGATATAGGTGTCCCAAGCAGCAGTTTATCCCACTGTGTCACAACTGTATACCCTAATAGTTCCTTTTTTTTTTAAAACAAGTTTTCAAAGTAGAATATTGTACCATGGTCCTTCTGATGGTAGAAGGGGTTATAATTATTTCAGTGATGAACCATATTTTGTAATTTCACTTCCCTACGTTAGGGCTCCCTTTCTCTGTTGAGAGCTGTTCAGAGGGACAGTGGCTACACATTAAGTGTGCTCAGTGAGCAAGAGCAGTGCTGGAATGAGTCTCAAGCTCTTAGAATGTTAACACTTTATCCAATAAATGAAGTGACAGCAAATGTTATCTGTTCTTTTGTTCCTTTCTCTGCAAGCAGGGTGGTTTATATGTGGGCTAAGACCAGGGGCGTTTATTTTCAGAATAATACACTAGTCTTCAGTATAAATTTCATAAATGATGTTACCTTAAAGCTCTCATGGGAATCAGACTGAATTGGCCATGTAGAAGAGTTATTACCAAAGGTGACTTTTTAAAAATTCAGTATCATTTTTATAGAGGCTACATCACAAATACTTGTAGGTACATTAGTGTTCCTTAATGCTCTTTCTAATACTCAGGAATGTGTAAACAAGGGCAGCAACAGTTAGGTGATAAAAAACAAGGTATTCATGTGTCATGCCTACTAAAAATTGCCAGCAGCATGAACGCTGTAGACCAGGCCAGAAGCTAGGGATAAGTTTAATAGGTTCATTTGTCGGATATCCAGTCTGAGAACAATCAATTGCTCTGTTTTCTTCATCATCTCTTTCTTTAATGTTTGTTTGCTAGTTTGGTTCTTTGTTTTTCTGTTACTCTACACTGGATTATTTTCCCCTCACCAGAACCCCCACCAACTGCATTTTACTATGTCTCCATCAGTACTTTGTCCTTCACTGTGATTACTGAATGTGGAAGAGAAGATAACTAGATCTTTATATTCAAAATTAGAACATTTTCTAGATCTCCCTTTTTCTATTAGGATCAAATATTGTTGTAAATTATCGGGAGCTATGAACTTTTAGTATATCCAGTGGGAATGCTCTGTTGCTCTTTTGCTGGGTAATTTTCCACTGGGCATCGCAGGATAATTAGCATTTCTGGCCCAGTACTACAATACCAGTCATTGTGACCTCCCCTCTGGTTCTGAGCCACTGCCAGCTGCACAAATAGAAGCATATCACCCAAATACTTGACTCAGCTCTGATTATTATTTTTTAAAAAGATTTTATTTATTTATTTGACAGGTAGAGTTACAGACAGTGTGAGAGGGAGAGACAGAGAGAAAGGTCTTGCATCTACTTGTTCACTCCCCAAATGGCTGCAGCGGCTAGAGCTGAGCCTATCCAAAATCAGAAGCCAGGAGCTTCTTCCAGGTCTCCCATGTGAGTGCAGGGGCCCAAGCACTTGGGCTGTCTTCCACAGCTTTCCCAGGCCACAGCAGGGAGCTGGATCAGAAGAGGAACAGACCGGACTAGAACAGGTGCCCATATGTGATGCCAGCACCACAGGTGGAAGCTTAGCCCACCACGCCACAACACCAGCCCCAACAGCTCATTATTAACCATTGTTTATAATTTCATGGAACAACTAAATTGCCAGAGTCTTTACATTTAGAGGAAAGCTAGCTATTAAAACCATTGAAGTTGTGCCCTTCTGAGACTATCCTAGCAACTTTTTATGTATTTATTTTTAATTTATATATTTGAAAAAGTTAGAGAGAGAGGGAGAGAAAGAGTGGTCTTCCATTTGGTAGTTCACTCCCCCAGGTGACTGCAACACCAAGGGCTGAGCTAGACCAAAGCCAAGAGCTTCATCCAGGTCTCCCTTATAGGTAGCAGGTGCCCAAGCACTTGGGCCGTATTTTGCTGCTTTCTCAGCTCATTATCAAGGAGCTGGATTGGAAGTGGAACAGCTAGGATACAAACTGGTCCCCATATGGGATGCTGACATCACAGACAGCAGTTTTACCTGCTATACCACAAAGCCAGCACCGTTTCATTTTTAAAAATATGAAATGTTTGGAAATCTAAGATACCTATTGGTGGATTTTATATATATAAAATATTTTCTTATAAAGATATTAGGTTCTCACATTGTTATTGGTTTATGAAATGAGTATGTGCAAGTAAGCTTTAACTTTTTCAAAGTACTCTTTTTGTTTTTTAAGCTTTGTTTATTTATTTGAAATTAAGAGTTACAGAGAGACAGAGATCTTCTCATTGGCTGGTTCTCTCCTTACATGGCAGCAATGGACAGGGTTAGGTCAGGTCAAAGCCAGGAGCCAAGAGCCCCATCTGGGTCTCCCACATGGGTGACAGGGACCCAAGTACTTATGCCATCTCAGGCCATTAGCAGAGACCTGGGTTGGAAGTGTAGCAGCTGGGACACAGACTGATGCTCATATGGGTGGTGACTTTATCTGCTATGCCACAATGCTGCCCCCCAACCCCCGCCGTGTACTCATCTTTAATTTACAAGATTAAAGTATCTCTTTTTTTAAAATTTAAAAAAAAATTTTTTTTGACAGGCAGAATGGACAGTGAGAAAGAGAGAGACAGAGAGAAAGGTCTTCCTTTTGCCATTGGTTCACCCTCCAATGGCCGCCGTGGCCGGTGTGCCGCGGCCGGCGCATCGCACTGATCCAAAGCCAGGAGCCAGTTGCTTCTCCTGGTCTCCCATGCGGGTGCAGGGCCCAAGGACATGGGCCATCCTCCCGGGCCATGGCAGAGAGCCGGCCTGGAAGAGGGGCAACCGGGATAGAATCCGGCGCCCTGACTGGGACTAGAACCTGGGGTGCCGGCGCCTCAGGCGGAGGATTAGCCTATTGAGCAGCGGCGCCGGCCAAAGTATCTCTTTTTAAAAATTATTTTAAAATATAGTAAATGCATATAGAACCCCTTTTACAATGATTTTTGAGTCTGCACATTAATATTGTGATGCTATAGTTTGCTAGTATTATACAAATACTTACATTATGCTTTTTCATAATTCTTTTTTTATTCCAGAGAAAGAGTTATGAAGAAAACAGGGTACACATTCTGTAAAACCAAACAGAAGAGAAGCAGAAAAAGAAAGAAAAAGCAGAACAATGATAGTAAAATCGTAGAAGAAAACTCACTTGAAACTTTAAATTATGTTACACCAGGAGATCAAGACCCATCTCAAAGCGAAGAGGAAGACTTGGGAGAATCAGGATGTCCCTTGACTGGTGATCTAGGAAATGAACTACAAGATTCTGTGAGTGGCTATAAAGAAAAAAGTTGGAAATACACAGATCCTGAAGACAGCTTTCCAAATGTTACATCTGTAATTGAGTTGGACAACACACCAGAAAATCACCTTCCTAAGGAAGGTGATGACTTATTTCCAACTTTTTTATCAATGCCAAATCAAAGTTCTGCTACTTGTCCAACAGGGACTCAAAATCTTTCCTGTGTAACAAGGGATGACTGCTCTGACATGAAGGTGGAAGAGCCTATTGAGAATAGGCACACCCTGGCATCAAAGATCCAGGACCTATTTGCTGAAACCCCAAGCTCATTTATGCAGAAGAGAGAGAGGATAGATAAAAGTCTCCCAAATGAACCAATTCTGTGCCATCAACATGGATCTAGAGCTTTGGATGAAGCTTCAGTAGAGGAACAAAGAGTACATGCAACTCAAACCAATTATTGGGCTTTTTTCACAACTAACTTATCTGATGAATTACAGCAGGGCTCTGATAGACAACCCAATTTTGGTAGCTGGCCTGAGGGACCTCATAAGTTTGTATGTGAGCAGAGAGCAAAGAAACAAAGATCGCGTAAACAGGCCTGCCCTGACAGCAGAGAGCAATTGATTAAATTGATTTCCACTTCTGACGGAGCTTCAGAAACATTGACAGGGGACAATCTACCAGTAGGAAATGAAGATTTGCCACCTCCAACTGAAAGTGTAGGTTCATTCATAGAAACAGAAACCAATGTCTTTATAAGTTGCTCACCTCACCTGGATATCCCAAGGAGTGCCTTAGGATCAACAAAGAATAAGAAAGAGAGACAGAAAAGAATTTTCAGTTTGGCACCAAACTTTCACATACTAGAACAGTGTCATATAGATGAAAAACAAAGAGAGGAATGTGACCTGTTCACCAAAAACCACGGACTAAAAATAATATTGGGAGGAGAAAAAGATAGAATTTCAGAAATGAATAACAAAGAGGAAGATAAACAAAAAATTATAACCTTTGATCATCAACCCTCATGTTTTCACCTTGATGTAATCAAAGATTCCCCTATAAATATTGGTGGACAATTTTATTCTCATTGTCTGTCATTTAGCAGACTAAGAGACTCTGTGTATTTTTACAAAAACCCTGTTCCTTCTCTTGTGCTATACTACATGGTTAGCTCTTGGAAGACACCTTTTACAAACAAGAGACCATTTGTGACTTTCAAATCTCAGACAAGAGTAGGTGATAAACTAAAGGATGTAGGGTTTATTTCTTCCGAAATGTTAAGTAACCAGCCTGAAAGTTTGCACTCTCTGTGGGTCACTTCTGATCTTTACTTTTTAAATGAAAGATTTGGTGAAAAGCTGAAGATATGGGAAGAGTCTAAGCCATTACAGTGCCTACCAGCTGAAGAGATTCAGGATGTAGCAAACCCTGGCTTTCATTCCCTTGGGCTACCATTATCACAAGGATTTGCCTTTCAACTAGTAAAGCTTTTTGGATCTCCTGGAGTTCCAATGGGTAAATTGTTTTTTCATTTTTATGAAAATAAAAAGTCCAGTATAATATATGCATGTAAATTTCTGAGGTGTTTCTAATTGGTCTTAGTGGTTTCATGTGGTTTATTGATCTCATGATGCTTTTCAGCAATGCAAGTAAGGACTCATAGGAAGCAGTACTTAATATTTTTTATTTTTGAAGATTTATTTATTTACTTGAAAGAGTTACAGAGAGACAGAGGAGAGACAGAAAAAGAGAGATATCCTCCATCTTCCTTCTGCCAGTCTAATCCCCAAATGGCCACAATGACCAGGGCTGGGCCAACCTGAAGGCAGGAACCAGGAGCTTCATCTGAGCCTCCCACATGGGCGACAGGGACCCAAGCACTTGGGCCTCCTTCTGCTGCATTTCTCAGGACATTATCAGGGAACTATCTCAGAAGTGGAGCAGCCAGGATACAAATCATATGGCATTGCAGGTGGTGGCTTTAACCAAGATCCATATCCTAGAATTGCAAGGAGAATGTATTGTGTCATTTTGTGCCACTTTTCTGGAAGAAAAGCTCACAGATTTAGTTAGCATCCTATATGGGTCCATACCCCCAAAAGAATAACAATCATGGCCTTAGATTGGCACCAGGAAGCATGAAAGCACTGGTGTGAAAAGATTATAAATTTCCTCCTCTCACTTCCTCCTTTACAGAATTATCTTAATCAACAATGATCAAGCATCTGTTAATTAAGCTTCAGAATGCTTTTAAAAGGAAATAGACCTCATGCATCAAATAATTTATCTTCTAAATGGAGAGACAAGACAAACACAAGACAAAATACAGCAAATAGTAAATATAAATGACGATCTTATGAATATTTTATGAGTAAGATTAGCAGTACTACAGGAGTTGTTGAAAAAAATATAGGGTTATGATTTTTTTGGGATGCTTTCAATACGGAAGTGAATTATAAGCAGTGTTTATACAAGGGATATGTATGAATGTGGCTTGAGGGACTGGCACTGTGTCATAGCAGCCTATATGGGTGCCAATATGACTCCCAGTTGTTCCACTTCCCTGCTAACGTGCGTGGACAAGAAGTGGAAGATGGCCCAAGTCCTTGGGCCTCTGCACCCAAAGTCAGAGACCCAGATGAAGCTCCCAGGCTCCTGGCTTCAGATTGGCCCAACTCTGGCCATTGTGGCCATCTATAGAGTGAACCTGTAGATGGTAGATCTTGTTCTCTCTGTCTCTCCCTTTATCTTTGTGACTCTGCCTTTCAAATAAATAAATAAATCTTTTTAAAAAATGTGTCTTGAAATAAAAGCAAAGGAAAAGGTTTTGCACTTGGAAATAGCATGTTCTTGAAATGGAAAAGGAGGAAGCTGTAAGTGGGGGTGGAAGCCAGTTTAGCTGGATGGCACAAAGCAAGCTCTGGTGTGTGGTTGGCAGTGATCTCAAATGAATTCTAGTGTTAGGTGCTGTGTAGACACAGAGGGATTTTAGGTAGGGCCATATATATGCCTTAAGAAACTACTCATGATGAGAAGAATACATGAGTATAGGAAATATATTTCTTGAGATTTGGTATAGCTGTGTGTGTATGTTAATGTTTGGACTAGTATATATTTAGATATTATATAAATGCATATATATATGCTTATACTTACATGACAATATAAATTATGATGCATGTAATAGAGTTTTCTTTTCATCTAGATCCCCTTTACTAACAGAGATCTCAAATTCCTACTTTAACATATCTTTAAGACCAAACTTTTTAAAATAATTAATTAATTAATTTTTAAGGAATACAAATTTCATAAATACAACTTTAGGAATATAGTTATTCTTCCCACCATGCCTGCTCCCATACTCACACTCTCACCCCTCCTACTCCTCTCTCTCCCCTTCCCAGTCCCATTCTCCATTAAGATTTTCTTTCTTTTTTTTTAATTTGACAGGTAGAGATAAAGATAGTGAGAGAGAGAAACAGAGAGAAAGGTTTTCCTTCCATTGGTTCACTCCCCAAATGGCAGCTATGGCCAGTACTGCGCTAATCCGAAGCCAGGAGCCAGGTGCTTCTTCCTGGTCTCCCATGCGAGTGCAGGGGCCCAAGCACCTGAGCCATCCTCCATTGCCCTCCCGGGCCACAGCAGAGAGCTGGACTGGAAGAGGAGCAACTGGGACTTGAACCCAGTGCCCATATGGGATGCTGGCGCTGCAAGCAGAGGATTAACCAAGTGAGCCACAGCACTGGCTCCAAGATTCATTTTCAATTAACTTTGTACACAGAAGACCAACTCTATACTGAGTAAAGGTTTCAACAATTCGCACACACCTGCCTACAAACAAAAAAAACTGTTGGAGAACTACTTTTACAGTTAATTCTCATAATACAACTCACTGAGGACAGAATTCCTGCATGGGGAGTTAGTGCACAGTGACTCCTGTTGTTAATTCAAAAATTAATACACTTATGTATGACATCAGTGACCACCTGAGGCTCTTGGCATGAGCTGCCTAGGCTGTGGATTCCTTTTGAGTCCACAAACTCTGTCAGTATTTAGATAAGGCCATAAACAAAGTAGAAGTTCTCTCTCCCATCAGAGAAAAGTACATCCTTCTTTGATGGCCACTTCTTTCTACTGGGGTCTCACTCAAAGAGATCAGAGATCCTTCATGAGGAACATTTTTTGCCACAGTGTCTTGGCTTTCCATGTCTGAAATGCTCTCATGGGCTTTTCAGCAAGACCAGGAAGCTTTAAGTGCTGATTCTGAGGGCAGAGTGATACTTAAAGTGATTGTCATTCTATGAGTGTTCTATGTGGACTGCTCCCCATGTCAGAACATTCTTTCCTTTTTAATTCTATTATTATTACCTGACACTTGATCCTATTTATATGATCATTTTAACACTTAATTCTACCTATATGTTCACTTTAATACTTAATATAATCACTTTAACAATTAAGATGGCATTTCTACCACGCGTCTTAATGGGATTGGGGTCCTATGACAAGTTTTTAAACTGTACCTTGGAAGTAAATCCATAGGAATGTATACAGAACTATACAGCTTTATGGTTACAAACTTCCTCCTCCTTTTATTCCCACTCTTCTTTTTTACTGAGATCCATCCTCAATTGACTTTATACACATATGCTTAACTCTGTTAAGTAAAAAGTTCACCAAATATTATTTAAAAAACAAACATAAAAACCTGTTCTTCAACAGCCAGACAAGGGCAGCTCAAATCATCCCTTCTCAAAGTGTCAATTTAACTTCTGCAGATGTTGTTTTAGGTGCTCTCTTAGTTCTCACAGATCAGGGAGAATATATGGTATTTGTCCCTTTGGAAATGACTTATTTCACTAAGACCAAACTTTTAACATTACAGTGGTTTAGATATCATGTTTGCATATTTTCAAATTTAGGGTGAAATTCTGTGTGCTGTTATAGATAAGATTTTTTCCCAATATTTTTCACAGAATCACTGCTGCCTGATGACTATGTGATCCCCCTTGACTGGAAGACACTCAAGATGATTTATTTGCAGTGGAAGGCATCAATAGAGGTACATTTTTATTGATTAAGAAGAATGCCTTTATTATTTTTTTTTTTTTAAAGATTTACTCATTTATTTATTTGAAAGGCAGAGTTACAGAGAGGCAGAGGCAGAGAGAGAAAGAGAGAGAGAGAGGTCTTCCATCTGCTGGCCCACTCTCCAAGTGGCCACATCGGCTGGAGCTGTGCCTATCTGAAGCCAGGAGCCAGGAGCTTCCTCCAGGTTTCCCAGTGCAGATGCAGGGGCACAAGAACTTGGGTCATCCTCCATTGCTTTCCCAGGCCACAGCAGAGAGCTGGATCAGAAGTGGGCAGCCAGGAAGTGAACCAGTGCCCACATGGGAGGTCAGCACTGCAGGCGGCAGCTTTATCCACCATGCCACAGCACTGGCCCTACCTTTATTATTTTTTAAAAATTTATTTTTATTTATTTGAAATGCATAATGACAGCGGAGGGAGAGGCAGGTAAAGAGATCATCCAAGGGGCAGCACTGTGGCACAGGAGGTTAGAGCCCCTGCCAAAAGTGCTGGCATCCAATATGGGCGCTGGTTCGAGTCCTGGCTGCTGTACTTCCAATCCAGTTTTCTGCTATCACCTGGGAAAAGTAGTAGAAAATGGCCCAAGTCCTTGGGTCCTTTCACCTACGTGAGAGACCTGGAAGAAGCTCCCGGCTCCTGACTTTGGATTGTCTTAGCTCGAGCTGTTGTACCTATTTGGGGAGTGAACCAGAGGATGGAAGACCTCTCTCTCTCTCTCTCTCTCTCTCTCTCTCTCTCTCTAACTCTGTCTTTCACATAAATAAAAATAACTTTTTTTTAAAAAATGTTGATTTATAAAAGAAATAAAAAAGATTATCCATCTATCGTTTCACTCCCCAAATGGCCATAACTGCTGAGACTGGGGCTGGGCCAAGCTGAAGCCTAGAGCCAAGAACTCCATCCGTGTTTCCCCTGTGGGTGGCAGGGGCCCAAGCACTTGAGCCATCCTCCACTGCTTTCCCAGGCACATAAGCAGGGAGCTGGATCAGTAGCAGAGGAGCTAGGTCTCGAATTGGCATTCCCATATTGGATGCTGGTATTGCTGTGCCACAACACCAGCCCCTAACTGTTACTTTAAAAGTAAGGTTGGAGAAAATTTGTTCATCAAATTAACAGGGTGGTGCTATAACACTGACATTAAATTAGAAAAGGGATGTACATGGATGGATGCATAATAGATGTGAGTTTTCTTTCAATTAGTCCCAAAAAGAAAGTTTCATTTAATTCTCTACTTTTGTTGCAGTTTATGCAAGTCTAGGGGCCCACTGTGGGTGACTGAGGTGACCATTTTAGGAAGATCATTTATTTAATATCATCTTTTGTCTAGCCCTCAGTCTTATCCTGTTATGAGAGAATAACAGCTACAAATTAGGTTCATATTTACTTGGCTAGGAATACCTCATTATAGATGCAATATGTTGATTCATAGTGAAAGATATGACTGCTTGAAGGACTATTCATTTTCCCAGTAGCTGGAATACTGACTTGGATAGTTAGAAAGATGATAGCTAGGAGGCTGGTGCTGTAGTGTAGTGGCTAATGCTGCCACTTGCAGTGCTGGCATCCCATATGGGCACTGGTTCAAGTCCTAGATGCTCCACTTCTGATCTGCTATGGCCTGAGAAAGCAATAAAAGATGGTCCAAGTCCTTGGGCCCCTGCACACCCACATGGGAGACCCAGAAGAAGCTCTGGCTCCTGGCTTCCAATAGGCCCAGCTCCAGCCGATACTGCCATCTGGGGAGTGAACCATCGAATGGAAGACTTCTTCCTCTCTGCCTCTCCTTCTCTCTCTGTGTAACTCTGACTTTCAAATAAATTAATAAATCTTAAAAAAAGAAAGAAAGAAAGAAAGATGATAGCTAGAACTCTGGAAAGCCTACCCAAAACATAATGGGAGGGAGTGGCTGGGGTTTTGTTCATGTTAATTGATAGTGATTTAAATGAGACCAGGGAGAATGCTAGGGGTACATCTCGAGAAAATAATAATGAGTTTAGTGAAATGTTCTGGTCTTGTATTTTAGAACAGTAGTTATTTCTTAATTGTTCATATAAGTAGAGCTGTGGGAAGAGTAGACTGGTTGGTGTGTCCACAGAGTAAAACCCAGTACACATTTTCTAACTTATTTCTCCTCTTTCCCATGGAGACCTTATTCCTACACACATGCATACACACACATAATCAGTTTACACTTAGGCACACAATCAGCAATACCTTAAATGTTCCGATTGACATTTAATTCCCTAACTTTGTTGTGGTTGTAATATTTCTTTTGTTGTTTTAGGAGTGTTCCTATATGAACAGTGCAAGCTTAATCCTACTGCCAAACAGTAATCATTGTTTTATGTATTTTCATTATAATTTCTAGAAAAGACAGAAGAAGATTGATTAAAAAATGAGAATTCTTTGAAATGTAAGTACAACTTATTCTCAAGATCTCTGTATGATAAGGAGGAACTGAATGTTGACAGTATTTGGTTGTTATAGCTCATAGGTACCACAACTGAAAAATAAAATATAAAAAAAATGTAGCTTGTTCCCATGGCAACCCTATGTACTATTGCACATGTGATTTTTTAAAATTTCCTTAAAACGTAGATAATTTTGTGAGCAATAAAGCCTAGATTGTAGATCCCAAATCTATGTTACCACTTGATTGTTTAGAACGTATTTTAGAGCTTTCTGCCAAAACACAATATAGGGGAGATTTTCCCCTTAATATATGATGAGGGCTGGGAAATAGAGATGTAGGCTCTGTTTAAATACTCTGTTAAAAGATTATCCAGGAAAAGAGGTAAAACATATCAACAAATTCATGTTATATTATCACTTGACATTAAGCTGACATTAAAATAAACACATTAGACTTTTCCACCAAATGCCTAAATTTTGAAAATAAACACAGCTGCTACAATTTCAGGGTATATGTTTCTGCATTTGATAAGAATTGAATGCACTCTGCTTTTACCATATGTTTTCTCTCTTCATTTGAACTCTTATTTCTAAGAATACCCTGTTTCCATTTCCCAATTAGAAATACATGTATACTTAGTAAAAAATATTTTTGTTTTAAATCTGCTTCTGCTGAAAGGAGGGGAGATGAACAGATCTGGGAGAAGGGTTTCGAGATTTGGAAGGATCATTAGAAAATACAGAATGAATATGGTCTAGGAAGAGCTAAGAGGCCATGAGGAGTCCTGGAGAAAGGAGGTGAAGACACTTATTCATTTGTCCAGCTAAATTTATTGAATATCTCATGGCAGCCATCGCTCTGCACACGGAGGATACGAGCAGTGAAAACCTGGCTGCCCTTGTGGCGTCTGTGTTCTAGGAACTGAAGTTGGGAAGAGAGTGCATTTCCTTTCTCCCATGTAGTAGGATGCCAATATAAATAGCATGCCACTAGCATGGATGCATGTAGCTGTGGCCCACTCAGGAGTCTCTGTCTGCTAAATTTGGGTGTTTTGTGTCAAGGACACTTTTGGGGCCATAATATTGGTCTTTTCACAAAGCAGTTTGTCCCTAATTATTACTCTCATCTTGTCAGGCATTTCATGATTGTTGAAGTTATATGCAGACTTTTTTTTTTCTTTAGAATTATATTAAAAAAGGGCCTTCTTGTAGCGTATTTGCCATAAGGTACTGACCCATGTGGCCCAAGAAGTAAACAGACATTTTTAAAAAGAAGAAACTGGCAGGAGAATCTCTTTGGCTCTGGGAACCACATGGCCCTGCCTGTTTTAAAAGTTGCCAGGCATTTAATATTGCTGTTCTCATTTGTGGAGGTGGAGTAGAGTTTGAGAAACAGGACCAGTTCTGGTCTTAAATTTTTACTGCCTGGCTTTGTGACCTTAAAGCAATTACCTTCTCTGAGCCTTAGTTTCTTTACCTATAAAAAACAAATTTATAATACCAACCTGTCGTGGGGATATTAAATAAAGATTAAATGAAATAACCTATGCAGAGTACTTAGCATAGTGCTTGAACAATAATAGACTCTAATTAAGACTTAATTCTCTTCTCTTAAATCCCTCCTTGGGCTAAAGCATTGCCTTTGAGATAACCCCTGGCAAAGCAGAAATTGTATTTCTAGAAGAGGAACATATTGTTAACACATTGCATTAATTAGTATATTTGTTATTAACTTTTGTGATGTAAATAGCTGGATCCTTAGGGAATGAGATAGAACAAGTTTTAATTAGGGACAGGAAGTTGGGAAATGTTTGGGGAATGGGCTCTTGCATGAGGTAGGACAGGCAGAATGTGGACTGAGGGAATAATGCTAAGAGGAGTGACAAAACTAGGGCAAAAAAGACTGGAAACCTGGGAAGACTGTTTCATCCGGATTTGCCTGGGCTTGTGTTTGCTTGTAGTTGAGTTCTGCGGTCTTTCAGAGCTGCTGAAGATCCAGATCATCGTGAAAATTTGTCAGATGCTCAGTGCCCACCAAGGGAGCCTCTCAGGATATACTTATTGGACACCAAAATTAGTTTGGATAATCTGTTAACCATTGTTGATAAGTTACCTGAATAATAAAAAAACTCAACGGAAGAGGTAACAATTTGTATGTTTTATTGTCTAATTTTGAAGATGTTTGCCATAACTTTAATTTATTTCATAGAAGAAAATCAGGTACCAGTAAATCTGAGTGGCCAGTTTTTAAAATTGCATCAGCATCAGAAGGGTAGGCCTGTTGTGGGTGTGGAGGACAGGTTCTTGGAACCTCCAACAATGAGTTGAATGGAACTCCCACAGATAGCAAGTACAGGCAGCAAAGGTTATTATAATAAACAAAGCATACTCCACAAGGCAAGTGGGAACTGGCCTGTAAAAAGAACTCAGCTTGCGATCTAAGAAAGACTCAGGTCAGAATCTCCTCCCAGGGCCACAAAGCAAAAGTACATGTACTCCATAAGACCATAGGAGCGAGCCTCCGAGAAGAGTTCAGGGCAGTTTGTTTGGACTGTTAGTTTATAGCCGGATTTTTAAAGAGGGGAGGTGGAGTCATTGCCAGGGAGATTTTTGCCAGATATCCTGGGTGTAGGTACGCAGATGTCTTGGGCAGTGAGATATCAATGGGGACTTTGGCTGGTGGTCCTGGGTGGGAGGTGCTGGCATCCTAGGCTGGCCTTTATCTCATCTAAGCAGACAGGCAGTCTTTAAGCTAGCTGCTTTTCAGACCAGTAGAACACTTTTCAAAACCAGCAGAACAAGCAGTTTTAGTTTTTATAGCCTTTCGAGTTTTCCTTCTTTCTCGTTTTCCTGGGACCTTTGCTACCTCCTGCTTCATGCCCTTGCATTCCATGTATTGGTCCATGATCCCATTTTTAGAATTGTGAAATCCAAAAAGCTCTGAAAATCAAATTTTTCCCATTAAATTGTTTTATTTTGGTAAAATACAAGGATACTTCAAAAAGTTTGTGAAAAATCGGATTAAAAGAAATTTATTTTGGTGCTGCAAAAATATTTTTAAACCCATGTATACAAGGAGTCTTCAAAAAGTTAATGAAAAATACATATTAATACATATTATGAAAAAACTATGCGTGGATTTCAGAATTTTTGGCACCAAAATAAGCTTTCAAATAAATAAATATTTAAAAATTATTTATTTGTGAGCTTTTTCAAGTACCCTGGATACAAATATAAAACTTGCCATCTTAACTAATTTTAATTTATTAGTAGTACAGTCATAATATGCTACCGTCACCACAATCCACCTACAGAACTTTTTTCATTTTGTAAAATTGCAACTCTGTATCCTGTAAGCAGTAACTCTCCCTTCCCTCTTCCCTCTTCCCTCTTGCCCCTGGAAACCAGTTTACTTTTCAAATAATTATGTCATTGAAACTCAGCTGGGAGCCAGAAAGAAGAGAGTTTCATTTTACTCTGTATTTGTTTCACTTGGTGTGCATTCCCATGTTAACTGTAGAATATGTGTTGGATTACCAGGGCCTGCCCCAGATCCCACTTGGAATAAGTGGTGACACATGTGTTCATGTCATGTAGTCCCTTGAACAAATGAGCCAAGAAGCACTTTCCAAGTTGTGAAGCATATCTGCCTTTCAGGATTTTGGCTAGAGACTGTGGGACCTGTACTATATTGGAAGTTACTTTTATTATTTAGTTTTAGTTTAGTTGTACTTAACATATAAAAATTCATATTTGAAAAATTTAAATTAAGGTGTGAATGCCTACTTCCTATTCAACATGTAGACATTTACTTAGCACCCTATTTTCAGAAAGGGAACCCACCTGGGCTATCTTTCCCTGCTCCTGGCAGATACTATCTCACTCTTAAGGAAACAACCTGCAGGCTTGGAGAAAGGGCAGGCAGCTGCTGGCTGCATGGATGTGTGTTCCTTAAACAGACTTTCAGCTCAGCTTCCAGTTTAGAGTACTACCTCCTGACCCAGATCTTATAGTTGTTGAGGTTTAGGGTTGTGCTAGGTAAATTCTGCTAATTCCTGACTTTCGATAAGGCAGAGTTTTTCTTTTTGCTTTTCAGTTTCCAAATTGTATTGCTGTGATATTTCTCTTCTAATTTTGGCTGAAAACAAAAATTGTGACAGAAAACCACCACCTCCCAGTAAAGCCCAAACTTATGCCCTTTACATTTTAGTGGGGTTTCAAGGAGGGAGCAGAAGTTAAATACTTTTGTTCACTCTGCCATCCTAATTGGGAAATTAGTGTTTTACTTTAAAAAGCTCAATGTTTTCCTTGTGTTAATTTCTTACAGTGTTCAGGTTTGTTTTTTTTTTTTAAGATTTATTTATTTTTATTTGAAAGGCAGTGCTTACAGAAACAGAGAGGGAGAGACAGAGAGACAGAGGGAGAGAGAAATCTTCATCTGCTGGTTCACACCCCAAATGGCTGCAACAGCTGGAGCTGGGCCGGTCCAAAGCCAGGAGCCAAGAGTTTCTTCTAGATCTCCTATGTGGGTGCAGGGACCCAAGCACTTGGGCCATCTTTTACTGCTTTCCCAGGAGCATTAGCAGTGAGCTAGGTAAGAAGCTGAGCAGTGACTTGAACCAGCGCCCATATGGGATGCCAGTGTTGCTGGTGGGGTGGCCTTACCCACTCCGCCAGAAGGCTGGCCTCTCCGTTTATTTTTCTACTAGACTGTAGGTCTCCTTTGACAGAGACCATGACCTCCAGTGTTTGGTTGAACTTAGGCTGCTTTGAAACTGGACTTGCCTTTGGCCCAGGATGGGATGGTTTCAGCTCAGATCTGACCAGTATTTGGGTTTTAAGCAGACAGCTTGGGCAGGGACTCGAGTATCTGGCAAATTCTTGCTTTCTTGAGGGCCTTCAACAACAAACATTTATGGCATTTTAGGTAATACATTAGAACCTGTACCACTACGGGTATCCTAAGGGTAATAATAGAAATATTTAACAGTTGGTGTAGCATGGGCAGAGACAAGTTCTGAAGCACATTTATGGTGTACTGATGCATATCAGCTTACTAGCCACTCACACTCCTACTTGGTTTCTAGAATGCTCCAACTTTCTTCAGTGCCCCGTCCCCCTTTCTACACCTCCTACTTATTGCCCTGCACTAAGTCCCAGACTGGATCTTTAGAGAAATGAGTTTGAGCTACATTCCCTCCTTCTCTAGTCCCCTCCTTAAGGCTTGTACCAAATTCCCTGTGCACAGTGGCAAATAATAGGTGCTGTGGAAATAGAAAGTCTTTGCTGTCGCTCCCCCTCTTCGTGGAGGAACGACACAGGACCCTGCGCTGTTCTTTCGTCTGCTCGGCCCTCCCCGGGTTTGCTGCTGGTTCTTCCCGGGTTGGCTACTATCCCTTCCACCTCCGTGGAAGGGCAGTTCCCCCTGGCCGCATTCCCCACTTCCGCAGGGGAGCGGCACACCGCCGGCTGGCTCTCTCGGGGGCTGCACGGGTTCCCTTAGATGTTCCCCATAGATGTTCCCGGTGCATGCCGTTTCTCTCCTCCTTTATAGTCCTCCTCCGCCAATCCCAACTCGGCTGAGTACGCTGCTCTCCAATCAGGAGCAAGTCCTACAGTTTATTAGCTGAACTGGAGGCAGCTGTGCAGAAGCTGTTTACTTCTCTCCCAGCGCCATATTGTGGGAGAGCAGATGCATAGAATAAGTCTTAATTCGAGTAACTCAGTCTAGTCCGGATTGCTCCCCACAGATCCCCCTTTCTTTTTATTTTTTAGCGTTGATACGCGCCTGTCTTCGGTGTCCCGCGGCTAGAGTTGCCACAGGCTCTTACAAGTCCTATCAGGCAAACCGAATCCGGGTCCTCTCTTCGCCATGTTGTGAGGAGGTTTTTAGGCGCTGATGCGTGCCTGTGTTCGGTGCCCTGCAGCGCATGCTCTGCTCTGCTAGAACTGCCTGCAGGTGTTTACAAAACCTATCAGGCAAACCGAATCCAAGCCTTCTCATTGCCTTATTGTGGGGGAGACTTATTAGTGTTAGTTTGTGCCTATCTTCGGTGACCTGCAGCTCATACTCTGGTCGAGCTTTGCTGGCGCTTACCGCCTTAAATCAGGCAGACCGAATCCAAGCCTTCTAATTGGCATGTTGAGGGGAGGCCTTATTTTTCTCTATTTCTCTATCTCCGGGCATTCCTACCTCTCCCATTTCACTTCTATCTTCCAGCATTCCCATTTCTCTTTTACTTCTAAACTTCTGTTTCTCTTATCCCCGCAGCTTTCCGGCACCTCGCCCCGCCGGCGGGTTCCCGGCTCTGCGCCGCTTCAGCCCGCGCGCCTCTCTGCGCGGCTTCCCGGCTTTGCGCGGTCCGCGGTCTCCACGCTTAACCCTTTCGCGTCTGAACCACGGCCTACGCCAGCGTTCCCTATCTATTCACGCCCCGTGCTCTCTCTGCACGCGGCGGCTTCCGCGAGTAACACAGCGTAGCTTGCGTCTCCGCCACTAGGATTCAATCTAAGTTCCCCGGGCTAGCCTGGCGAATTCAACCCAGCGTACGTCTCCGCCCCACGATCTGGCTTCCCGTCCTTTGCTCCCCGGGCTAATCAGACGGATCCCAATCTGGCTTGCGTCTCAGCTTCTGGTTTTAACTTTTCGCCCCCTATTCCCGGGCTAACTTGAGAACCCCAAAGTGGCTTTCGTTTCCGCCTTGGCCTGCCCCCCGCGGCTTCAATTTCCCTAACATTTTTCTCTACCCGGTATGTTTCCCCAAGCTTTCCTCCAACGATATTCCTCCCTCATTTCTCCTGGCCTCTCCCCACAGTCCGCGTCCGAGTCTGTTTGTTCTAGCTTTCACTTTCGCTTTCGACCTTAGAGATTTCTCCCAGCTTCCCCCCGTAGTCCGTATCCGAATCTATGCCTAGGCTTTCAATAGCTTCTTCCGGCTCCTTTTTCGTCCGGCTTTTCCCTAGGCTGTTTGCTAGTCTCTCTCTCCGGTATTTTCCCAGTTCTTCCCGTTTCTTCCCTCCTAAGTTTTTTATCCGTCCTAGGTTTCCTATCCGAGTCACGTTTCTTCCCTCCTAAGTTTTCTATCCGTCCTAGGTTTCCTATCCGAGCTAGGTTTCCTATCCGAGTCACGGCACCATTATGTCGCTCCCCCTCTTCGTGGAGGAACGACACAGGACCCTGCGCTGTTCTTTCGTCTGCTCGGCCCTCCCCGGGTTTGCTGCTGGTTCTTCCCGGGTTGGCTACTATCCCTTCCACCTCCGTGGAAGGGCAGTTCCCCCTGGCCGCATTCCCCACTTCCGCAGGGGAGCGGCACACCGCCGGCTGGCTCTCTCGGGGGCTGCACGGGTTCCCTTAGATGTTCCCCATAGATGTTCCCGGTGCATGCCGTTTCTCTCCTCCTTTATAGTCCTCCTCCGCCAATCCCAACTCGGCTGAGTACGCTGCTCTCCAATCAGGAGCAAGTCCTACAGTTTATTAGCTGAACTGGAGGCAGCTGTGCAGAAGCTGTTTACTTCTCTCCCAGCGCCATATTGTGGGAGAGCAGATGCATAGAATAAGTCTTAATTCGAGTAACTCAGTCTAGTCCGGATTGCTCCCCACACTTTGCCTTGGTTTTTGATACCCAAAGAGTGAGGGTAGAATGCAAGAGTCTTAGTGTGGGATGGAATTATCAAAGGCAGACTGTCCAGAGGGTATTTCAGGGTTGGCAGCCTTAGCCTGGGCCACCAGAGTCCTGAGCACTTTTCCTGTCAATTTGGCTAAGCTGATGTACTCTGCATTACTTTTCTCACCTTAGCCTCCTTCTCCAAACTTCTTCTGGCCTGCAGATTCCATCAGGCATACACTGGGAGGATGAGGGAAGGGCTAAGGGGGAGGCAGTGTTAGGCTGGGGGTGAGTGGGTAGGATGGACAAGGTCCCACCTCTGACTGGCTACATTATGCAAGTCCACCTGGAACACAGGAGAGACCTGATGCGACAGAAAGTACAGGGCCAATCAGGGGTGCATCATAGAAATGGCTATACAGGCGAAGCAGATTTTTTCCCCCTTGATCTCTCAACTTACATATTTATGTAGCAAGATGAATAAGTATGCCTATAAGACTAATTTATGTTTTAAAGTTTAAAAAGTCGGAAAAAATTTTTGGAAGGGGAAGATAGGACTTGGAATTAGAATTGAGACAGCGATTACCTATCTAATTTTGAAAATGGGTCTATTATGTTAAAGAGTCTTTCCTTAGACTGCTTGGAAACTTTCACCTTGGTTTCAGACTTTCTGCAATCTTTGGCATTCCTGGTAGAGGAACCTGGGGCTGAATTATTATGAAGCATTCTAAACCCTAGGCTATTTGAAGCTGCTGATTTAAGGGCTAAATTCATAGTTTCCATTAGCTCTTCTTTTATAACTTCTTATTTTCCACATTTTGTTGAAGAATACTAGCTAGAGAAACATTTGAATGCTAACTCATTTGCTAAAATTGTAAGATTATTTTCTTGATGTCTGTCATAGTAATGCTTTCTAGAGCAGCAAAGTAAGATTGTGCTATTCATCATGTCATAGAGAAATGGAACAGAACCTAGAACTAAGAAGGTTGCTGTATGAACTGAGTGCAGTGATGGGTGTCTACTATAGGATGCTCTGACTGCTGTGCAGGCTGCCACACTGCGGGACTGCTGAGATCTTTGTTGGACGATCTGATCACAGCCAGTTCTGCAAGCTTGCTTCAGATCTGTCCATGAGACCACTCATTCTATTTACATTACTTCTTAGCTGACATTATCACTGTCTTGTTTAATCTCTAGTAAATCCCAAGCTCAGGCTCATCTAAGAAAGTAGTTCAGGTCCACATACATTATTGAGCACCTCCTGAAGGTCAGGCACTGTTAGATCCTGAGTCGACAAAAAGAAGACACTGTCCCTGCCCTACAATGTACAGTCTAGTGGGAGAAAACAGATACACAGTTAACTTTCAACAGAGTCCTTTTGAGGAACAAGTCAAGGAAAACAGAACTTGTTGCCTAGTTAAATACAGGGGTTTAGTGAAAGAAAAATATCTGGGGTCACTTCTATGCTGATCATGCTCTCCTCTCTGAAACCCTCTTCCCTGGGCTTCTGAACATCTGTTTCTGAACACTGGGTACATTTAAGGTGGTATGACTGTAGACCAAACATATACTTAATATTTTTTTAATTTGAGAGGCAGAGATGAAGATAGGAGGTGGGGGAGAGGTGTGTAGCCAGAGCCAGGAACTCAGTCCAGGTCTCCTATTGGGTAGCAGGAACCTAACTACTTGAGCCATCGCCTGATGCCTCCCGAGATGTGCTTTAATAGTTTAATAGGAAGCTGGAAGCTGGAGCTGGAGCTAGGAATTGAATCAGACACACTGATGTGAGATGCAGGCATCTAAACTGGGTATCTTAAGTACTAGGCAAAATGGCTGGTCCCCCTCCCCCCATACACCTATTTTTAGTCTTCTTTCCCCTTTGCTGATCATTCAGTCATTCTCTTTTCTAGATGCACTTGAGGGCACAGTCCTTAAATTCTGGCATCTTCAGGGCCCTGTCCTCAGCTCTATGCTCTCTTCACCTCCTTCTCCTGGGGCAGGGACCCCCATAGCTCTCCCTGCAGCTCCGCTCCTATTTCTCAGCATCAGTTAGATAACTCCACCTGCCACAGACAACTGCCATGGACACTCCCTGCCAAACCTTTAGATCCCAAAGCTGCATGTAGTCCTGCTTCCCTGTCTCATGCTGCCTGGGACGCCCTCCATGGAAGGAAATGGAAGTGGACAGAGGTCTCATGCAGCACAATCCAATAGAAACATGTTAGCCACCTGTGTAACTTACTTGTCACAGTTAAAAAGTAAAAGAAACATGTGGAGTTAACTTTGACAATGTATATTAACCCATAATACCCAACATATTATCATTTCAACATGAAACCAATATAAGAATTATTAATTACATACATGTATGTCACACTGAACCTTCAAAATTCAGAATGTATTTCAATGTCAATTTGCACGACCCACATTTCAAGAGCTCTATATCCACCTATGTCTAGTGGCTCCAGAATTGCACAGTGCTGGTCTAGAATGAAAACAGTAGAATTTGAGGCTTGGTAAAAACACTGTTGTAAGAAGTATCACAAGATAGATTATAAATGTCACTATTTATATTATTCATGTTTATTTCTGTCCCTTGTGGGTTTTTCCTAATATGTAGAGAAGACTTTGGAATTTCATTGTTCCTTAGCAGTGCTAAGAAAAATCAAGAAATCCTGTGTGTGTGTGTGTGTGTGCACGCGTGGTGGTGGTGGTGGGGATTTTAAGATTCCCCAGCCCCTGGGGAATCCCAAGGGGAAGATGAAATTCTCAGCATAGAGCCTTTCCCTACTTAGTCATTCCTAAAGCTTAGTGTGAAATCTTTGCATTTTGTTTTACAAGACATTTGCTTTCCACTCTCACAATTTCTTTTTATAATTTTCATACCTTAGGTGATAGGAACAAAATTTATTTACTTTACAATAATTATTTTAGCAAAACTACCTGGATTTTCTAGGAAGGTGTGGAATTTGAATACTCTCTTTTTCATTCCACACATTTGAATTCTGGTTTTGAAAACAGGATCGCTGTATCACACTCTTGGGTGTGAAATATTGGAGACTCACTATGGTGATCAACCAATGGGTGCTTACCAGTTTTTGGAGCTTAGCCCTGCATCATTCCGGATCCTTCTTTAAATGCTTTCAGGAATCTACCACTTTGTTATCTTTTCTTTTTTTCTTTTCTTTTCTTTTCTTTTTCTTTTTCTTTTTCTTTTTTTTTTTTTTTTTTTTTTTTTTTTTTTTTTTTTTTTTTTTTGACAGGCAGAGTGGATAGTGAGAGAGACAGAGAGAAAGGTCTTCCTTTTCTGTTGGTTCACCCCACAATGGCCGCTGCAGCTGGCGCCCGCGCACCACGCTGATCCGATGGCAGGAGCCAGGTGCTTCTCCTGGTCTCCCATGGGGTGCAGGGCCCAAGCACTTGGGCCATCCTCCACTGCACTCCCGGGCCACAGCAGAGAGCTGGCCTGGAAGAGGGGCAACTGGGACAGAATCCGGCGCCCCGACCGGGACTAGAACTCCGCCGCAGGCGGAGGATTAGCCTAGTGAGCCGCAGCGCCGGCCAGAGACTACCACTTTCACTGGAGAAGCTGTAGTTTCTAGGGAAGCTACTCTTTTCAAGAGATGACAGAGCAGGTACCTGGGCAGCAGCCCTTCTGCCACTGTTCCTAAATCAATCTGACTTTTTTTTTTTGACAGGCAGAGTGGACAGTGAGAGAGAGAGACAGAGAGAGAAAGGTCTTCCTTTGCCGTTGGATCACCCTCCAATGGCCGCCGCTGCAGCCGGCGCACCGCGCTGATCCGATGGCAGGAGCCAGGATCCAGGTGCTTTTCCTGGTCTCCCATGGGGTGCAGGGCCCAAGCACCTGGGCCATCCTCCACTGCACTCCCTGGCCATAGCAGAGAGCTGGCCTGGAAGAGGGGCAACCGGGACAGAATCCGGCGCCCCAACCGGGACTAGAACCCGGTGTGCCGGCGCCGCAAGGTGGAGGATTAGCCTATTGAGCCACGGCGCCGGCTCCAATCTGGCTTTTAAGGAATGTCTTTTTCCGAGGAAGAAGAGATTTTAAAGTTATATAGTGACAAGGGAGCTTTCTAAGAACTCTTCTGGCAGGCTGATAAAGAAAGATGCGGAAAGAAATTATACAGGCCATGGAAGAGTGGTGTAGTCTTGGGGACACCAGCCAGATATTGGTGCCCACAAATCAGGGGAGACAGTGGCTTCTTCTAGTACTGTTGAAAATGCTCTTCCCGTGTTTAGCTGTCAACGAAAATTCTCTCACTTTCTTGGTCTAGGCTGGGGGGATGCTATGGAGGAAGGTGGTGGCAGAGGGCCCAGCTTCCTAGTGTCCCATCGGTCAGGTCCGCTCCCCTCAGGGCAAAGGGCGCCTGGAGGCACTGGGAGTGGGGAGGACACAGTGGGTAGGTAGAGAAGAGCGAGGTGCGTCACCCTTGTTTCCTGGGCTGTCAGTCTCCCAGAGTCCCCATTTTCCAGGTAGGGACGCCCCCTCCCATGCAGCGCGGTTCCGGAGGGTGGGAAGGAGGGGCTGGGCTCCGAGCGCCCGCCCCTCCATCTATCACATGGCCGGAGAGTCACAAAAACAACAGCTTTGGCCAAGACCGTGACTTCTGGACAGGGAACCCAGCTCCGGCAGCCAGCCCCCTCCCCATGGAGGACAGTTTGCTTGAATCCTTTGGGAGGCTGAGCCTCCAGCAGCAGCAGCAGCAGCAGCAGCCGCCGCCGCCGTCTCGGCTGCCGCCCCCGCGGGGGACGCCTCCGCGCCGCCACAGCTTTAAGAAACACCTCTACCTCCTGCGAGGCCTCCCGGGCTCCGGGAAAACCACACTGGCCAGGTAATGACAGCGGCCTGGGCGCCGGCGCGCGGGCCCGGGGCCACCGAGCACCCCGGCCGAGCGCGCCCCTGCCCGGAGCCGCTCCCGGGCGCCGCTCGCGCCTCCGCTGCGGGCGCCTGTCCTGGCCCGGCCCCGGCCCCGGCCCCGGCCCCGGCCCCGGCCCCGGCCCCGGCCTGCGCCTGGCCGCGCGGGGAGCCCCGGCCGCCGCCGCCCCCGGGGGCCGCTGCCGTCCCTGGCGCCTGCGGCCGCGGGCGCGGACAGGAGGGCGCTCGCTCGTCTTGTTTGTTTCCCGCTGCGCTTTCCCGGGAGGACGGATTTCGGCACTGCGCCTTGCGCAAGCCCCAGATGGCACCGGCCCCTTCCCCGCGGCTGTGGCCGGCCTAGTGGCAGCCCCGCCGAGGCAGCCTTCTCCGCCCCCAGCTCCCCAGTCCGGGGTCTGGGAGGCCGGCAGGGACACTTCTTCGGGAAAACCTGGTGGCGACTGCAGAGAAACCCGCGGCGCGGCCGGCTAGCGCGCAGGCAGCCGCCACAGTGCGTCAACAGGCGTTTTAACCGAAGCGGATACCGCAGGGGGCTGGGGCAAGGGCTGGGGCTGGGGGCACGGCGGGGCCGCAGCCAGGCACTTGCGACCCGCTGTAAGCATCTGGTGGGTTCAGGCAGCCTGCGTTTGCTTTGGCAGCTGCGAAGGCGCACAGGTGCACTGGGGATTTTGGGGTGGGGGGGGGTCGTTGGCGCCGCCACCACAGACTGGCGTTGACAGAGCCTCGTCTTGGGGCTCAAATTCGGTTACTTGCGAATTGCGTAAGCCGCCCACCCAGTACCAGGTCAGCGGGAATCGCTCGGGCTCCTTGCCTGCTGCCACCTTGCTAGGCCCACAGCTCCAGCCTGAACTCCCAGCACTCTCTGCCTTGCACCTGATGTTCCAGCAACGTTGAACTGTTTGTCTCCTTGCCGGGCTGATGCAAGCCCACCTGCCTGGTTTGGCCTCCTGCCTCCCTTTGCTCCACAGATTACCTGGCAGCCGCCCACCCCGCCAGTAGATGCATCTCGGCTTCCTGTTTACACCTCTGTGACTGCGCTTAGATTTGCACATGGTTTTGTTTTTCCTTCTGTAAGTTTCTTGAAGGTAGGGGCCATATGCTATTCTGCCAAGTGCGTAGCCTGGCAGGTGGTTGGTGTTCAATAGGGGAGCTGGTCTCTGGCCCTCTCTGCTTGCTCCCTCCTCCCCACCCCCAATTCCTCAGAGCCTTCCCTCTCTCTGGAGAGATAATAAGACTGGCCATGGGGCCACAGAACGTAGGCAGCAGGCAGTCATATGCTGATTTTGATGGCACTCAGTGACCTTAGGAAGGAGTCTGAGCCTTTGTGTTTGATGGAAATGTGGCAGTCTGGCAAGGTGCTGCCAGTTTTGATTAAGATTCCTGGTTGATTTGTGGAGTAGAAGCCTTCAGCCAGAGAATATTGCTGCATTTTCTGATTAAAGGAATGATTGACTTCTGGAGGGCCATTGGTGTCCTTTCCTAAAACACAAACACACATCAGTAGTTCCTCTCGGGCTTTCTGAGGAGGCAGAGGAGGATGGTGGAGTGGGGAGCTTCCTGGAAACCCAGCAGAATTTGGTTATTTTGTGATGCAATCATGGTGGATACATCTGTTACCAAGTATCTTCTGAAAGTCAAACCCACTGTAATTTCACTTTCACTTCCCTGATCTGTGGCCAGCCACACAACAGGCATTAAAGAAGGAGGTAAACATTTTTTGCCAAATTCTTTGCAACTGTATTCTGAAGGGAAGTACTATGATGGAAGATGCATAGAACTGAACATCGGGGTTCCTCATCCTAAAGCAAATGGGTTGGTTGGGGTGGTCTTTCAGGTCCCTCTGGCTCTTACCTTCTACACTCTCAGGATTTTTAAATTCCCGATTGACATTTGGATAAGTAGAAGTCACCAGGTGAGAGACCAACTTATTAAAGAGCGGCTCTCTAGAGTGGACTGGAGCGAACACTGGCCTGGGATCTGAAGATGTGCTTTTCTGTCTGTTTGGTCACCAAATAGCGACTGCAGTCAATCACCTAGCTAGCTGCTCTGGGCCTGATGTTCCTGACACCTGAGTAACAAGAGGTTAGAGGATTTACTAAAGAGCCCCAGACTCTTCCAGCTGTCAGACTTGAACATGCGTAGGTGATGAAGGCTAGATGGAGAGCTCCAGTTATGGCTTCCTATCCAAAACTCAGCCCCTCACTCAGCCTGTACCTTGTTCCCTTTCCTGCTAAATGAGGCTGTCTGCTCTGTCTGCCTCAGAGCACTGTTGTGAAGAGTAAGCTTCGAAGTGCTATGGAAGTTTGAAGAGGTAGTAGTTGTTGATGAGCTGATAACTGTTTAGAGTTACTAGGGGGAAGCCTGGCTTGAAGTGCAGAAGGCAGCTAGCTGCAGGCGGGCTTTGAGCTCTCTCGTTAGGCTGGGCATCGGCACTTCTGGGTGCAGATGAGCCTTAGCATGCCTTGGTGTGGACTGTGCCTCCATACAGACACATATGTCTGCAAGGAAGTGGGCCACTGCTTAGCAAGGAGGGGGACCTGCAAGTGGATGAGTGATGCTGAGGAAGTCACACGTATGGCCTTAAAGGAGCTGCCTTCTTCAGTGTTTTAGGCGGGGTGGGTTTGGGAAGAGAATGGCAAGTTGTTTGAAATGTATAGAAAACAGTCAAATTGTAAGGTTATCTTATGTATTGTTGGGTTCTGGGAAATTCACATATTCTATATTCCATGTATTTTCCAAAATTTTTATAACAAACATGTATTTATTAAACCAGTATAATAAAATATTTTCTTTAAAAATTGGAAGAAATTGGTTTTTACAATGTGGGTTCATCTTTTTCTGCTTAATCTTTATTTTTCATTTCATTAAAGAACTAATAAACTTTTTTTGAAATTAGGATATGTCTTGTCTTCCAAATCAATGTTAGATTTACATACTTTTCACCTACTTGTTTTTGTAGCTTGAGGTGGCTGAAGTGTGGAAATGATCTATTTAAATTCTTTGGTTTTGTTAAAAAAATTGGGCTTTTATTTGGGTTAACATTTTTAAGCACATCAGATTACTTAAAAACTTGTGTGCTTCCTAAATTTGTTTTATCACCTTTATTTAATCTAAAAAACATCTTTTAAACAAGGTTTCCTCATTGACCTGAAAATTCTGTTGCCAGAAATGTATCCTAGTTATTGGTCAAGCACATGAAGATGGAGAAATGTTCACCACCAAGTTTTTTTTTTTTTTTTGTATAATAGAAAACAGTGTGAAACAAGTATTAAAAAATAGAACATTGACTGATAAGTCATGTAGTCATCAATGGGAACATAGATGTATATTTGATACGCAAATATAGCCACCCCTTCATTAAGTTAAAAAGCCTATTCCAAAGATACACACACTCTATCTTCTGTTCAAAGAAAGGTGTCTACACATACTCTAGAAAAATGTGTGAAAAGAGATATCTATTGGAAGTTGTTGACTGTAGATGGGATTATGGACTTTTCTTCTGTGACTTATTTTCTAGTTTTTCTACAGCAAATAGGTACTCCTTGGTAACTTTGAACTAGGATAGGTCGCTTAATTCTTCAACACTCCTGGGCCTTTTTTGATGGAGCTGATATTCCATTGTTACAAATATGGTGAGGTTTCAGATACCATGGTTAGCAGCAACTTTAGGATTATGTCTGTGGATTAAGTACTGTGGAATGTGTGTGCTACATAAAAACCAACTATTTCTTAATTATTAGACAACTATTGTTAATTATTAGTTGCTAATCAAAAATGACAATGTTCACTTAAAAGACCAAACATAGCTCCTGCTTACTGAGGTATATAAGTCAAGTAAGGTTAAGAGAGGACCGGGCATAAGACTAATACATGGAAAGCAAAAATCAGTACACTGCTGTGGGTAAGTAAGGGGCTGCTTCTATGGTCCTGGTGGTCAAAGCCCCAGGAGTCAGTGAGAATTAGGCTAACTAGGGAGAGTCTCCTCTCCATGAGGATGGTTCTTGAGTTAGTCTGGAAGACAGGGAAGATGTAGTTGAGCAAAGGGGAAGGAATGGTGACATGAATAAGGAGATGGGGTGGGAGAGCACTGGGTGTTCCCTGGACTTGGCTGGGCTGGAAGGGTCATAGGAGTAAATGAACTGGCTCCCAGGGCCGGATCATGGAGAACATTAGAAGCTGGACAAAGGAGTACAGAGCTTGATTCAGAGGAAATAAGATTCCGGTCCCACGACCCTTTCACTCTCGGCAGATGATACACAGCTCTTTCCACAGCTGAAGTGACAAACTCACCTGGGTCTACACCTGTCCTTTCCTCCTATCTCAGTGAAAACATTTGTGCGTGAACTTCTGCTTTCCTGTGTGTGCGTGTGTGTGTGTGTGTGTGTGTGTGTGGTAAATGTGCTCCTGTGCTGGCCATTTTAACCAATTTTTTTTTCATTTTAACCATTTTAAGAAGGTTATTTATTTTATTCAAAAAGCAGAGAGAGAAGGAATGTGCTCCTATCTTTTGGTTCACTTCCTAAATACCTACAACAACTGAGGCTGATCTAGACTGAACCAGGAGCCCAACTCACTCGACTTAGTCACTCACATTGGGTGGCAGCAACCCAAGAACTTGAGTCTTCACCTGCTGCCTGCCAGGGTACACTTGGCAGGAAGCTGGAATCAGGAGTGGAGCTAGGACTCTAACCCAGTCACTCAGGTATTTTAAGCAGTATCTTAACTGCTGCACCAAATGCCAACCTCTCCCACATTCCCCGCATTTTAACTATAAAATTCAGTGGCATTTATTACACTTACAGTGCTCTACAACACTATTTTAAAGTGTTTTTTTTTTTATTACTCCAAGCGAACTTTGTGCTCATTAAGCAATAACTCCCTATTCCACCCCTCCCAGTAACCTCTCAGCTACTTCCTGTCTATTTGATTAAGTATCACACAATATTCAATTGTGTGTGCGTGTCTGTCTTATTTCAATTAGCTTAATGCTTTCAGGGTTCATCCATGTAGCCTGTATTTGTGGCTGGAGAAAGTATTAAATTTTATGGTTACACCACTAAAACATCCTGTGAAATGGTAATAGTAGATGGTAGTCCTTGTACTTTTCAGTGTCCTTATTTGAAATTAAAAGTTATGAACCTCATGTTAGTTACTCAGAATTTTATTTATTTATTTATGTATTTATTTCAAAGATTATTTTATTTGAAAGGCAGAGTTACAGATGGGGAGTCGGGGAGAGGTCCTCAATCTGCTGGTTCACTACCAATATGGTCACAACTGCTGGAGCTGAGCTGATCTGAAGCCAGGAGCCAGGAGCTTCTTCCAGGTCTCCCACATGAGTGCAGGAGCCCAAGGACTTAAGCCATCTTCTACTGCTTTTCCAGGCCACAGCAGAGAGCTGGATTAGAAGTGGAACAGCCAAGACTTGAACCGGCGCCCAGATGGGATGCTGGCTGTGCAGGTGGTGGCTTTACCCGCTATGCCACAGCGCCAGCCCCTATTTATTTATTTATTTTTAATCTTTACATCTCAAAGCAAAGACTGGGACCTGTACTCTAGTACACATTGCCTCCTTTGGAGTGTTCTAGCTCTTTCTGGCACCATCACAAATGATCTGTAACATGGGTTTAGTTGGACTCAGGGATGCTTGTTGACAGCTGTCTCATCTTCTTATTCCTATGTCTGGATAACACAGAATTTTCCATTGACAGAAATACCATCTCATTATTTCTTGGTACAAGAGCTTTCCAAGAAAGTGAAAGGATGCTTTTCTAATGTGATGTAATGATAAGACAGAGTGGGGAGATATTCATGCTTTTTACAACCACACAGTGGAATATGGGAAACAATGAGAGCAGGGGATTAGCTAAATACAGTTCTGAGTAGTAAGACCCCAAGCATACTCTGCTCCGCAGATCTTGTCTGCAAGCCTAGACTATGGCAATGTTATTAGCGAGGCTGAGGCTCTTGCTTTTTATTAAAGGCAAGAGCAAAATAGGAAGTTTGCAGCATTCCAAGTGTATGTGTATCAAAACAGAGTATCAGGTAGATGGTATTTCAAATCTTAGTCACTTTACTTGGAGAAGGACTAATTAAGCTTTTTATATTTTCCATGATTTTCCTAAGGTGGGTCTTATGTATACTCACTGCTGAGTGTAAATGCTTTGCATATTGAACAGAGTAGGAGTATAATCTACTCACGTACGGATGCACAGGGCATGATGTGTCTGTAGTCACTCTCTGGAAAGGTGGCGTCTGGATAGGTCGCCCAGCTCTTGTGGGGATTCATCATCTCCATAGTCTGCAGCGGTTGGAACAATGCAGGAAGACTGTGGAAATGGGGCGATCTGATACTGCAGGTGCAGGGGCGGCTATGATTTGAGAGCAGGTGGAAACGGATGGAGAAAGGAAAGAGGGATTTTCCTAGGAAAAGCTCAGGAGATGTAGAGGAAGCCCCAGTCGAGCTTACCTAGTCCAAGCTGAAGATGTGAAGCTCTGAGAAGATACACATCTTAATCAAGGTCAGAGCAATTAATTCTCCTTCTTTCCAATCCAGAGCTTTTTCTTTTACATCCAAGGAAGAGGTTAGTGGGAGTGACTTGATAAAAGGATGATAAGGTTGGTTTTGAACTGTGTACGATGAGAAAAAAAACACTTAAAAGTTCTACTAAGAGGGCTAAGCTAACCTGGATTTCAACCGTCAGGGTAAGGAAACTATATTTATTGTTAATTGCCAATATTGATCTTTTCCTGCTAATATAAAATATTATTTACCAGGGAATTTGTTTTCTTTATTGCATGTTGCCATTGAGGCAATGGGAAGAGATAAGATTTAAACTTCTATTATCTTTAAAATTTTCATTTTATCTGAAAGGCATAGAGAGAGAGAGAGAGAGAGAGGGAGTGAGATATCTTCTACATATTGGTTCACTCCCAAAATGCCTGTAACAGCTAGGCCAAAGCTAGGGTGGCAGGGACCCAAGTACTTGACCCATTACCTGCTGCCTCCCAGGGTGCACTTTAGGAAGAAGCTGGGCAGCCGGGACTCGAACCAGCACCTATATGGGGTGCTGGCCCTGTAGACTGCGGCTTTACTGGCCACGCCACAGCACTGGCCCCAGGGAAGAAGCTGGAGTCTAGAGTCGACACTGGTATGGGATGTGGGCACACAAATCTGTGACTTAACCACTGTGCCCAAACACCCTGAGATGTAGACTTCTAAATCAGTTTTCATATTTATCCTGATTGTGATACTTTTGGGAGAGAATTTTCAAACTAAAGTCCCTTTCTTACCTGCTTATGTGATGGGATATTTACTTACTTAAAATTTTTAATGTTGGGGAGCAAGAGATACAGCGCAAGCTTCCATTTGCTGGTCATTCCCCAACTGTCTACAATGGCTACTGGTGAGCTAGGGCTGGGACTGAGGCTGGATCCGGGAATTGGGAATTTAATCTAGTTCTCCTCTATGGGGGCAGCAACCCCGTCATTTGAGCTTCCCAGGCTCCACATTGGTGGGAAGCTGGAGTAAGGAGCCACAGCTGGGAATCGAACCCAGGCACTCTAGTGTGCACCTGGGTGTCTTAACCACCAGGCTAAACGCTCACTCTCTAATAGGGTGTTTATAACTCAACTCAATGGCTTAGTATGATCTTGGCCTGTCAGTGAGCTCTTATCTATATAATGGCACCTTTCTAAGGCCAGATGTTCCCACTAAGAAACTTTTGTTATTTTTTTATTACTTTCTGTAAAGCTATCTGGACTATAGGATTGAAGAAACAGCATGATAAAGAAAAACTAGTCTAATATCTAATCGTTCCTTCATAAGGCTCTCTATCGGATGATGTAAATGGCCTGGGGAGAAGGCTATCTGTTGTGTCAAGGTAAGATCCTGGGGACGGGGAAGGGAGATGTGGAGGACGCAAAGCAAGTGCACAGCCACTGCGTGCTGAGCGTATGCCTGGCACTCACAGACACGGTTTGTTGGGTCTTCACAATAACCCTGTGATCTCCAGTAGCTGCTTTTATTTATAGGTGAGGACATAAACATCAGAGAAGACCTATGGGGTTTCCCAGCACTTCGAGTAGTCTTACTCTCCTGGGGATATTCACAGACAAATGTACCTCCGTCCACTTCTCACACTTATTGGGGATCCTGTACAATTGACTAGCTGGGACCTTTCAGTGTTCTTTTTCTATAATTCTAAGGCTCTGATGAAAAATTCTGAGAGCAGCTTTCTCAAGCAGTGCCTTCCAGCATTATTTGCCTTATATCTTGTTGGTTAAATAGATATTTCTTTTATGAATTTGAGAGAGAGAGAGGGAGGGATATATATATATATATATATAGAGAGAGAGAGAGAGAGAGAGAGAGAGATCTTCCATTTGCTGCTTTACTCTCCAGTTGCCTGCAACAGCCACGGCTGGGCCACGCCAAAGCCAGAAGTTGGAATTCCATATGGGTGGCAGGAATGAACCCGAGTACTTGAGCTGTTGTTCCCTGCCGGCCTCCCAGGGTGTGTGTCAGCAGGAAGCTGATGCCAGAGCAGAGCTGGGACTTGAACCAGGTATTCTAATATTGGATGCAGACGTCCCACGTGGCATCTTAAGTGATGTGCCGAATTCCCTGCCTTATCTATTTCTTTTACTGGAATGTAAACTTTATGAGCTATAATCAAAGTTCCATGACAACAGGAAGTTTATTCTAAAAGAAGGCCTGGTACATAATAAGCATTCACTAAATACCTGATGAATGGGTTTGCTAATGAAAGGCATTGCCAGAAGCCTCCTAAGAGGTGGGAGCTTGGATGTTGGCATGGCTCTTGAGTAAAGAATAAAATAAAAATGAGATTACGTGCATAAAGAGAACTTTACAAGAATGAAGGGGATATGGAGCATCGAGAAGGGGAGGAACAAAATGAGGGAATAGCTACCCCCAAATTCTCTTCAACTCAGTGTACAAGGCAGCTATTCCTATCTTTTTTTTTTTTTACTGCTATATAGTATTCTTTTTTTATTTTTTTTTAACTTTTATTTAATGAATATAAATTTCCAAAGTACGACTTATGGATTACAATGGCTTCCCCCCCATAACGTCCCTCCCACCCGCAACCCTCCCCTTTCCCATTCCCTCCCCCCTTCCATTCACATGAGGATTCATTTTCAATTCTCTTTATATACAGAAGATCAGTTTAGCATACATTAAGTAAAGATTTCAACAGTTTGCTCCCACACAGAAACATAAAGTGAAAAATAATAGATGATTTTTTAAATGATGATGAAATCAGATCAGACCTGTTGTCATGTTTAATCCCAGCGAGAGTCAAGTTGGGAATTGATAATTTCTTCTTCTTCTTCTTTTTTTTTTTTTTTAACAGAAGATCAGTTTAGTATACATTAAGTAAAGATTTCAACAGTTTGCACCCCCATAGAAACACAAAGTGAAATATACTTTTTGAGTACTCATTATAGCATTAAGCCTCAATGTACAGCACATTAAGGACAGAGATCCTACATGAGGAGTAAGTGCACAGTGACTCCTATTGTTGACTTTACAAATTGACACTCCTGTTTATGGCATCAGTAATCTCCCTATGCACCAGTCATGAGTTTCCAAGGCTATGGAAGCCCCTTGAGTTCTCCGACTCTTATCTTGTTTAGACAAGGTCATAGTCAAAGTGGAGGTTCTCTCCTCCCTTCAGAGAAAGGTACCTCCTTCTTTGAAGACCTGTTCTTTCCACTGGGATCTCACTCACAGAGATCTTTCATTTAGGTTTTTTTTTTGTTTGTTTTGTTTTGTTTTGTTTTGTTTTGCCAGAGTGTCTTGGCTTTCCATGCCTGAAGTACTCTCATGGGCTTTTCAGCCAGATCGGAATGCCTTTATGGCTGATTCTGAGGCCAGAGTGCTGTTTAGGACATCCGCCATTCTATGAGTCTGCTGAGTATCTCGCTTCCCATGTTGACAGGCAGAGTTGGACAGTGAGAGAGAGGGAGACAGAGAGAAAGGTCTTCCTTTTCCATTGGTTCACCCCACAGATGGCTGCTATAGCCGGCGCACTGCACCGATCTGAAGCCAGGAGCCAGGTGCTTCTCCAGGTCTCCCATGCAGGTGCAAGGCCCAAGCACTTGCGTCATCCTCCACTGCCTTCCTGGGCCCCAGCAGAGAGCTGGACTGGAAGAGGAGCAACTGGGACAGAATCTGGCGCCCCAACCAGGCCTAGAACCCGGGGTGCCAGCGCCGCAGGCAGAGGATTAGCCTAGTGAGTCGCGGCACTGGCTGCTATTCCTGTTTTTAACATGTGAAAATGTTCTGATATGCCAGTTTGGATTTAAAAATTAGAATCAAGAACAATCTGTTGTCCCAGGTAAGCAGTAGTCAGAAGACAGCCCAAAATGACTTTTTCCCTTTGTGGCTACTCTTCTGTTATCTGTAACCAATCTGTGACATTCTGGGGAAAGAAAGCTACCATGAAGTTAGTACTGTGGTAGGTGTGCCTGATACCTGGTCATATTAGCATGACTGAGTTGATCAATAGAACACAAATACAGGGGACACCTGTACCAGTGCAGATCCTTTTTTTTTTTTTTAAAGATTTATTTATTTATTTAAGAGGCAGAATTAGAGACAGAGGGAGAAAGAGAGGGAGAGGTCTTCCATCTGCTGGTTCACCCCCCAAATGGCTGAAACAGAGCTGGGTCGATCCGAAGCCAGGAGCCGGGAACTTCTTCCGGGTCTCCCATGTGGGCGCAGGGGCCCAAGCACTTGTGCTATTCTCCAGCACTTTCCTAGCTAGCAGGGAGCTGGGTCGGAAGTGGATCAGCTGGGACTCGAACTGGTACCTATATGGGATACTGGCATTGCAGGTGGAAGCTTAACCTACCACACCACAGCACCAGCACCAGCGTGCAGATTCTACAGAAAGGTGCTGTCTGTGTGCAAGATACTAAAGGTGTCCCTGCCAGACAGACTGAAGTGGGACCACACGGACCAGTGATAGTCAGGGGAGTCTGGCAGTCTGGCTTTCAATCTCATACATATGTCCTACTCTGGAGGTGTGAGGGCTAGAGGTAGAGGGAGCTGTTCACTGGAGTGAGTGCCCTTGGGCCCTGTGGCGTGGTGAGACTCATGGACTGGCAATGGTCTGTCTGTCAGGGAAGAGCTCAGCCCTGGCATGGTGAGTGGAAGCAGCATGGAAGCCTCACCATGACAGGCCTCAGGGAGCTGGCCTACATGGTCTACAGCCTTGGAACTCCCTCCGAGTTCGTGGGCTGCTGGTCTTGGAACCTGTTTCCTGCCTCAAGGTTTAAGGCCCCAAGAGGATTGCAAATGGCATCCAGAGGAATTGTTGTGATCTAAGAGGACTCCTCACCCCCACTGTCTGTTAGCGGGTACATTTGAGGTTGGGATAAAATTCTCATCATAGAAAGATGATTGAATAGGAATTCTTGCACAGTTTGGGGCCCTATAAAAAGACTTTTCGTAATTAGGGCAGGAGGGCATTATATTCAAGAGCCACTCACACATTCACCAGGTAATTACTGAGTGTCTCTTATGTGCATGGCATTCTTCTAGATGCTTAGAATAGAGCAGAGAAGAGTCAAAATCCCTGCCTTCATGCAACAGTTATTCTATCACAGATTTGAAGGACGGCAGGCAGCTTTAGACAGCATCTTCTCTGTGGTGTTTCAGAAACCAGATTCCATAGCTATTCCACTTGAGGCACGTATCCCCAGGGAATGTCCAAATATGTGCAAGAGATAGAAACAATGAGGTTCATTGAACCTGTTCATAATAGGGACAGTTGCAAACAATCTAAATGTTACTAGAGAAAAGAATAGATGGAGGTGGTTTGCTTATTGCACAGTGTTCAAGTCCAGTGGCATAGTGTGGGGACTCTGGTGCCACACCTCAGGCTTTTATCCAACTGTCGCACTAACTGGCCTTAACTTCTTTATGTGTAACATGGGGATTTATAACAGTACTTGTTTCCCAGGTCAGTCTGAGTGTGCGGTACACAATAAGCATGCACCTAATAAATATTAGCTCTCTTTATTTTGTGGATAATAGACTAATAAGTAGCAGTTAGAAGGAATGAACTAAGGCTATTATCAACATGAATCGACCTAAAAATGTAATGTTCCTTCATTTTTTTCATTCAACAAGTATTTATTGAGTGTCTACTATGTTCCAGGCAGTGTTCTAGATACTTGGGATTCATCAGTGAACAAAACAAAGATCCTGCCCATGTGGACCTTGTATGCCAGAGGTAGGGAAATGATGTAAAGTATAAGAAAATTCTATGTGATGGTAGGAGGTGATAAGTGCTGTGGAAAAAGGACGGGGAAGCACCGCTAAAGGTGTTTGGTACTGCTGGGTTAAGTTGGGGTGTAGATTGAATGCTAAGCCAACAAAACAAACAGGAGAAATGTTAACAATTATCAGCCACAGATGGTAGGTAGATAGGAGTTTTTCATGCTAATTCTTGTATCTTTCTCTATTTTCAATTTTTATTTCTCAAAAGTTCCTGATATGAAAGATAAAAGATATAAACAGGAACCTGAAATATGAAGGGAGTTGGTTAAAAAGCAAAAAAAATCAAGAAGGAACAAAATGAGATATAAATATATTTTTAAAAAGGAATCTAAAATGAATGTTGGAATTTTAAGGTCCATTAAGAGATAGAGATGAACTGAATCACAATGCAGAAAATTCAACTGTAATATAGAAGACAAATGTGAGGATAAATACCATCAAATATAACCAAAATAAATGCAGCCAAAGCAGTAATTACAAATTTGAGTGTAACAGAACATTTATTTCTGAGTTGAAGTCTCAGAAGTGATGAAATAGAAATTCAGTGTGCAGATGTACAGACAGAACTGTTACAAAGCTATTAATTACTCTTTCTTGTTTGGCAGCCCCATCCTGTTGGATGGAGCGATGTGCTCAATTGCAAAAGTACAGTGTTCAAGACTGCCTTGCCTCTTACTGTCACGTAGAATACCATTGGAGGCTGGAGCTTCAGTGGCACCCTGTACTCCCTGAGGGCACCCCCCTAAGAATGGGCTGGGGTCCATATTAATTATGGAGTTGTGATTCCAGTTCTGGATTCTACCTCCAGATTTTTTACATGTGAGATAGATGCATTCTAATTTTATTTAAAACATGTACTTCCGGGGTTTCTATTCAGTACAGTCAAACCCTCTTCTAAGTAAAACAGTATTTCTAAAAAACAAAAATTATATATATGCATGCATATATATATACACACATAAAAAATTGAATGGCAAGAAGACAGGGATCTCTCATCTGCTGGATCCTTGCCCAGACGTCTACAATAGCTGAGGCTGGACTAGGCTGAAGCCAAGAGTTTGCAGCTCAATCCAGGTCTTCCACATGAGTGGCAGGGACCCCACTACTTGAGCCATTATCTGCTGCTTTCCAGGGTGTGTATTAGCAGGAATCTGAAATCTGGAATTGGGTGCAGAGTGGGGACTTGAACCCATGCATCCCAGGCAAGGTCTTAACCACTAGGCTAAATGTCTGCCCTTGAAACAAATTTTACACACTGGTGTCCGTGGGAGAAAAAGACGGTAATCCCATAATGCCCCGCCAGCCAGGTGGAGAATATGTGCAGACAAGAGGAAAGGCGGAGCTCCACGAGAGCTCACATCTTCACAACGTGCGCAGCGCCCCTCTGCCTGCCCTCTGTGAGACCTGGCTGCGAGTCTGGCAGCACCATCCCCAGCTGGGCAGAGGTGGGCCAGTCAGTGAAGCTCAACATGCCCTGGTCTCTGTATCTGTAAACTGGAGAAAATATTACGAATTTCATAAAATTGACCAAGTTTAAGGAGAGGTGCTATGTGCCAGTATCTTTACCTGTGCTTAGCACTCTTGAGAGGAAAAGAATGTATTAGAAGACAACTTCAGCCAACCATGAGAACAGTCTAAGACAACCAGGGGATATGCTTTCATTTGATATTGTTCAGAAATGGCTCTCCACCAAAACAAGAAATTAAAAGTACAAATTTTATAAAGGAAAGATTCACAGCTACTGCATATAATCAAGAAAGTAAGATATTGGGAAAGAAGATAATGAAGAAGAATTTACATAGCAAGCTCAGTGAAACAAAATAAAAAATCCAATAACAGGTCTAATTCTAGAGAATCATTTATTGAATAATGAAAAGTATTTGAGAACGATAGGGGATGGATGAATTATTCAGTTTTGGTTTTGGTATAATCAGGTTACCATATGGAAAGAAATCCAGATGAATTCCTAACCAATATCATATACCAACATAAAATGTAGGTGGATCGAGGAGGAAAATGTAATAGAATATACTCATAGATATATTTACATAATTTTGGGGTGAGAAAGACTGTTTGAAATACATCATCAAAGCTATAAATTTGAAAATAAAGCATGAATGCATATGATTAGGTAATGTTTTTTAAAATTTAGACTTTTATGTCTGAGATTATTGCAAACAAAATTAAAAAGAAATTGCTGCAGTCAATAAGAAATTAACAAACCCCAATAAGGGGCTTTATTCATAAAGGATATGAAGTATACTTCATAAAAGAATATTTCTATATGCCCCAAACCCATTAAAAATAATATTTTATTTTGCTGGGGGCAAACTAAATAGTTTAAGTAATAAGTCTACATTGCCATATTATTAAAGATGTCATGGAAGAATACTTTATGAGGTGGGAATCAATTTGTTATGAAAAAATTTGGAGTATGCTCCTTTTTTTATTTTTTTATTTTATTTTATTTTTTTTTATTTTTGACAGGCAGAGTGGACAGTGAGAGAGAGAGACAGAGAGAGAAAGGTCTTCCCTTGCCGTTGGTTCACCCTCCAATGGCCGCCGCTGCAGCCGGCGCACCGCGCTGATCCGATGGCAGGAGCCAGGATCCAGGTGCTTTTCCTGGTCTCCCATGGGGTGCAGGGCCCAAGCACCTGGGCCATCCTCCACTGCACTCCCTGGCCATAGCAGAGAGCTGGCCTGGAAGAGGGGCAACCAGGACAGAATCCGGCGCCCCAACCGGGACTAGAACCCGGTGTGCCGGCGCCGCAAGGTGGAGGATTAGCCTATTGAGCCACGGCGCCGGCCCTGGAGTATGCTCCTTATTATGTTCTTGTTTTTATGTAACAAAATAAGACATAAAAAAAGAAATTGTATATTCTCATATCTATCTCAATTCAGAAAAGAAGGTGACAATACTGTTAATTATTTTGGATGGCGGACTATAGAAAGTTCCCTATTTTGTCCTTTGCTGTTTCAAAAATTTCTGCAGTGAATATGCATTCCTTTACTAATTAGAAAGGAACATCAATATTTAAAAATTATTTATTTATTCATTGATCCATTTATTTACATGAAAGGTAGACAGACCAAAGTGGAGACAGGGAGAGAATCTGGTCTTCCACTGGTTCACTCCAGAAATGCCCCCATCAGCTGGGACTGGGCCAGGCCAAAGCCAGGAGCTGGGAACTCAATCTGAGTTCCTAATATGGCTGGCAGGGACCCAAATACTTGAGCCATCACCTGCTGTTTCCCAGGGTATGCATTAGCAGGAAGCCAGATTTGAGAACAGAGCCCAGGTACTCTGGTACGGGATTTGGGTGCCCTGAGCAGCATCTTAACAACTAGGTCAAATGCCTGCTCTAGAAAACCAACATTTTTAAAGTTTATGTAGATGAAGACACAAGAGTCGGCTTGAAGAAGTGCCTGCTGGACAAATGTGGGAACAGTTTGAGCATCATGAGGAATAATGGTGAAGCTCTTTTTTTTTTTTTTTAAACAAGACAATGCTACCTAGTAAACCTAGAATGAGAAAATAAAAATTCCGTGATTTCTAATAAAATACTTGATTCAGGCAGTTATCAGAGAGCTATGAATATCATTAAGGGAAAGGCTGTTGGACACATTGATTACATGGCCTCAGTTTGGCACCCACACATTACTCATTATTACAAGGGCAGTGATGTCCCTTTGTTAATGGAGAGGTCTGGCTGATACCATCTTGTACCCAAGTGCTCCAACTTGGCATGATGGGACAGACTGTTGTGTGCAAGTAGGAGACAGAAACATCACCTTCGCACTTTCCTTCCAAAGATGTCTACCCTGGATCTAGACATTAGGAAACAACCAAACCAAGAAATTGGGGCAATGCCTAGCCAACTGAGCAGAATTCTTCAAAAAGGGAAATCAAAATGGACTTGACAGTTCTAGGTAAAAATAATCGTAGGCAGTGTTTGAAATATATTAGTGGTATTTTGAGAACCATTGAAGACATTTTAAAAATTTGAATGTAAAAATCCAACACTAGCTATTGTGAATTAATGTTAATTTTTAGATGTAGTAGTGGAATTGTGGTTATGTAAAAAATGTTCTCATTCTCAGTCTATGTTGACAATGAACTTAAGAACAAGGTGTTATGGTATCTACAACTTACTTTCAAATGGTCCATCAAAAATATATATATGAGAGACATAAATGAGGCAAAATGTTACTATCTGGTGGTTACAGATGCAGGGTAGGCAATGTTAATTACACTATTTAAGGGAGGTGGGCAACTTAAGACAATGTTTGGCTTCTTGTTTGGCTCCTAATTCAAACAAATCAACTGTAGGGAAACATTTCTGACCCAGCAAGGGAAATGTGAACAGCGATGGGATACTTGACAAAATGATACATGAAGTAGATGAAACAAGATTGGTCATAGCTGGATCATGAGTACCCAGGGATTGTTTATATGATTGTCCACGTTTACATTTTTGAAAACAATCAAGTTGGCAGTGTAAGTTAAAACTACATAGTACTGTTGGACTTTCCAGGGAATGAATAAGTGACTGAATAGAGACCTAAATCTATCTCTGTGGTTCTCTTTGTATTAACTAAAGAGATATACACATGAAAAGTTGTGAAATCCAGAGTAGTACCTGGATTTCTCTTATATTAGTGATTTTAAGTGAATTTGGGGGTGCGTGTGGGGGAAGTGAAGCTTCTGTGGAAGTAATTGTCTTTCTATTTTTTCCCTTTTCTTTTTATTTTCATTCTCTCAATTTTCCTAATGCATGAGGCTCCTGACCACCATAAAGAAAGATAGAGCTGGGGCATTATCCTCATCACTTCTGAAGCTGATGGAATGGTATTTATTGCTTCCACTTAAGTTTGAGAATCTTGAGATTGTTTATTTAATCCGTTTTTTATTTAGCTGGTAGAGTTTTTATTGTCCTACACAGTCAAGATGCTACTGTGGCTGCCAGTGTTGACATACAAGTGAAAACAGATTTTTGAAGGAATGGTCATTCAGGAAGATCAAACAGACAAAAAAAAATCCACTGGAGTTGCAAAGGTGACAGACACCGCTATCTTTGCTGTCTGAGTATTGGGAGGACTGTGGTACCCACAGTTGGATAAGTCTTAGGAAATTATGAAAAGTGGTCTTACTTGATATTGGTCTTGAACAAATTAACTTGGACTCTAAAGTAAAAGGTAAAATTTTGCAATCAAAAAGAGAAGAGTTTTAGTTTTCTTTTTTTTTTTTTTTTTTTTTTTTTTTTTTTTGACAGGCAGAGTGGACAGTGAGAGAGAGAGACAGAGAGAAAGGTCTTCCTTTGCCGCTGGTTCACCCTCCAATGGCCGCCGCTGCAGCCGGCGCACCGCGCTGATCCTGGCAGGAGCCAGGAGCCAGGTGCTTTTCCTGGTCTCCCATGGGGTGCAGGGCCCAAGCACCTGGGCCATCCTCCACTGCACTCCCTGGCCATAGCAGAGAGCTGGCCTGGAAGAGGGGCAACCGGGACAGAATCCGGCGCCCCGACCGGGACTAGAACCCGGTGTGCCGGCGCCGCAAGGTGGAGGATTAGCCTATTGAGCCACGGCGCCGGCTCGAGTTTTAGTTTTCTAAAAATAAATAGGATTCAAGTGAAACAAAATGTGGATTGGACAATTACACCTTAAAGTCTTTTTAAACAAAACATAATGGTGTATTAACTTCCAATCAACAATCTAACCATAAAGCAGAAAGTGAGTGTAGATAAGGATATGAAAAGAAAAATTTGACTCTGAAGAGGTTGTATAAACAAAGCAAAGCAAAACCAAACATGACAGATTTAACAGGAAGACAAATGAAACCAGATTTAGAAGGGAGACCAAACCTGGAGCCTATAAATAAGCAATTAATAAAAACATTTCAGGACCAGTTTCCACAGCGCTGAACTTAGTGCACACAAGATAAGGGAAATAAGTTTTACACTATTATTTACTCTTTGAACATAACTTTCATTATTTCCAGTAAATAATATTAATGAAGGTAATTTTAAAACTGTACAGTGTTCACATATATAAAATATACTTGAAAATGCATACAGTACTACCCTTAGATTTTTTTTTCCCCAAGGTATCTTTATAATATTTGCATGGAGGGTAATGGTTTGGAATTAAGTTTGGACTTTTCAGTTGGAGTATCTTTGAAGTCAAATAGATACCCGTATGGAAACTATGAGCCTTTGTTTCATCCATTTCTCTATGTAATTCTCCCTTCTCTCATGCCACTTGCAGGAACTGTGAGAGAGTTAAAGTGGCTACATTTTCCTTGACCCTCTTCCATCATGAAGTTGAAACTCTTTTTTTCCCATCCCTTCAATGCAGGCCAGCAGTGACTTTGTTTGGTGCTTTGTTTGGTGAACAGAATGTGGTAAAAGCCCAACAGCTTCCACTCATGCCCTCTTGAAGTGCTGTGGTCTGTGAGGAGGCCTGGTTAGTCTTCCTGAGCAGAAGACGCCATCTGGTGTGACAGCCAGCCGGTGGCCAGCGCCAGCAGGCCCGAGAGCGCTGGCTGTGAGCAGGGTGCGCCTCCAGGCAAGACAGGCAGAGTTGCCCGGCTGAGCCCGGCCCAAACTCCTGACCGACAAAATAAGTTCATTCCCTCTTGTGCCCCAGTGAGTTCCCAACACCTGAGGGAACCCATCCTGTGTCTCTTTCTCCGTCTCGCCTCACCTTACACATCTTGCATTTCTTCGAGGATCTCTGACCCTCTGACACTGTGGTTTTCAGACCTTGTGTTTACCTGGTCACTCTTCTCCAGACAGATTCCAGCCTGCCAAATTCCTCTTTCAATCTGTAGCACTCAGAATTTACCAGTGTTTCAAGTAGGATTTGCCACCTTTTAACACTTAGTGTCTTCATTTTCCCCTTTACTCCCTGGCTCCTAGGAAGCCCCGGAGCCTGAGCTCCCTCTTTCTCCTACCTCCCCAACGCCAACCACCCCCTCCCAAGAGACAACATTTTTTCATTCTTCAAGGTCTAAGTCAAATGTTGTCTATTTTAGGGACTTTGTGTCCTGACCCTGAGTTCGCTCAGAGCTTCCTGTGTTACGCCAGCTGTGGGAGAGGTCTGACTGTTTGGAGAGGTTGTGAATTCTTGAAGGCAGCTACTTTATATGTGTGCTTTAACACTTTACATAGCGCTGGCACAGTGAAGTGGTCGGTGTTTAAAGCATTGGATAATTAACCAGTATTGAAACATATTCTCTTCTGGCCCACAGTTCCCTCCAAAGCTATCAAGAGAGACTATCAGATGCCTGTTTAAATCAACATGCTGTGTTCATTGAATTTTTCTGTGTACCACCACAGCCCATTAAAAAAAATATATTCAGTTTGGAATTACTTTTTCAGCTATCTGTGCTGCCTTAAAAAATACTATTAAGCCTTCTGAAGAATTTTGAGAGCAGTTTTGTTGTCCTCTATTTCCAGAATGTATATTTGCTCATATTTGGAAACTGAGGCATTTGCTTTATCTTTCTCTCATCTCTCATTTTGTGTTTTACCTCAAAGATGACTTTGCAGACACCTTGCAATGTATGTTATTACTAAGGCAGATAAAGAGTGGTTTGGTAAATTTGGTCTCATTATCTAATAAGATAACGGGATTTTATATGTGTTCAGTGCCTTACATCTTATTTCATCTGAGTCATGCCAGCAGTTCTGATTAACAGGTAGAGATTATTATGTGTTTTACAGTTAAGAAAACAAGAAGCGTAGCGAGAAGGCTGCATGCCTGGATAGCGGGAGAGTTCCAGAATTGAAGCCAAGTCTCTCAAAGCCACTTAGGAGCCTGCTCAGTATCTGCTGTTCCACACTGATTGTTTATTCTGTCCTTTCTAGGTTAAGACAATTCTTGATGGAGAACAATAACAAATGAGTTGAATACACGCTTTCTCTTTGCATTTCTTGCCCTGGTTATCATTCTCCAAACTTCTATTCCTCTCAGCTGTTTACTGTCCTATTCTCAGTGTGGCCACGTGGCCATCCTTCCCATGCGCAGGTTCAATTTGGTTAGTTAGTTATGCTGGTGAGTGTGCTAGGGAAAGAGGACCTGCCCCGTGTCGGGCACTGTGCTGGGTGCTCTCCGTGGTGTTGGATCATCAGCATCACCTGGCAAGACAGGCAGATTTTCCTCCACTATTACAGGCGGCAGAGGAAGCTCAGAGACTTCCCCAGCCACTCCCTAGCCTGACGTCCTGCTGCCAAATAGTCGTCTGAGTCAGGACGCCAAGTGCAAACGTCTTCCCTTTGCGGTTATCTGCTACAGAGCTTAGGACACTGTTGAGTTCTTGTGTGCTTTAAAAGGGCACTACGTGGTGATTTTCTTCTTTCTGTGACGTTTTCCTGTTTATGCACAGGATGGTAGAGGTGAAGAAGGCATGGGGAATGTTGGGTCCACCTCTTTCCTTCTCCTGTTGTGCTTTTGTTTTTTTTCCCATTTGGTTTAGGTCACTGTTAAAATGTAAATGTTACCTACTAGGGTAGCACACACACATCACCTTTATCCCAATTTCACACCTCAGCAAGAACTAGTTTCTCAGATGGGTCCTTACAGAGAGCAGAGCTCCAAGGAAATGGGACCCAGGACAGGTAAGAGTTTAGGGGGCCTGTGGGAAGGGCTGAGCATGGGGCATGGCACTCAGGGGCAGGTTTTGGGAGGGCACTGGTCAGGGGACTGTGGCCAGAAGGAAAGGTAGTCGCCACACCCTCAGCTTAGCCTCAGGGCTTCGTCTTCAGTCTGCTCTGGTTGCTGCAGAACGCAGGTTGCAAGACTGGCAACGTACAGCAGCCACCTCCACCTTCTTACCGTTACGGAGTGATGCCCCCTATTGATCAAAGCATCTCTCTTTTTAAATTCAACTTAACAACTCAAAACCTGGTGGTCTCAGAATTATAAACTGCTAAATATTAGAGATGGAGGGAAATCATTTCTACTGTGACTATGTAGATAATAAAACAATCTCTTTCATTTCTCCACTTTCCAGACAATTGCAGCATGACTTTCCCAGGGCCCTGATTTTCAGCACGGATGATTTTTTCTTCAGGGAAGATGGTGCCTATGAGTTCAATCCTCACTTCCTGGAGGAAGCTCATGAATGGAACCAGAAAAGAGGTGACGAATTCCTTTCCAAACTCCTGGGAAACCCTCTGTGCACACAGGTTGTGGTTGCTGCAGAATGAATAAGTGTTATGGAAGGAGCTTAATCGACAGTTCTGCCATTTCCTCCCCTCCCTCCCCTCCCTCCCCCCCAGAACAGAATGCAAGAGCGTAAATGCCTTAGATTCCAGGAAAAAGAAAATTACTGGTAACGGGTTCTGAAATAGGTGGCAGTGAAGTTGGTAATGAGGACATCCTGTAATAAACATGACAGACGCTCACCCTTCTCTCTGATTGTTGCGTGTTGTTCACTGTTATATAACATTGTGTTGCAGCAAGAAAAGCAATGAGGAATGGCATATCCCCCATTATAATTGATAATACCAACCTCCACGCCTGGGAAATGAAGCCCTATGCAGTCATGGTAGGAAGACGTATCATTCTGAATTTTCAGTTATGGACATTCTGTGAGAACACTGAAGCCTTTGTTCTTTCCTGCTTTTCTGATCTTTCCAGGATTTCATATTTACTAACAATAGTACCCCAGGGAGCAGGGGAAGAGGTTTAATTTTCATGGTTCTCTGTTGTACAATGGCTGCCATTTGCTGAGATGGGAATCTCACTGCAGGGTACGGTTTTTAAATAGTCCTCGGTAAATATTCTTGGTCTGAATTCTTGAGAGCCTTTTTGTCTTGGTTATTTTCCTGAGATGCAGGCGGTCTTACAGAGAAGCACTCAATGAAACTTGCAAAGAAATACTGGCCTAAATGATGGGACCGGCAGTCACAAGTTGTGACAGGGAAGTTATGCCTCTGGTGAGCTGGGGACTTCAGCACTGCCTGCTGGGGCTGCCTGGAAATTCAGGACAACAGAATTGTTAAAAACAGATTTAGTGTTAACACTGTGATCCTCTTAACACAGAACATACGTATACGTACAACAGCTCAGCTCTCCATGGTGGCCCATTTTCAGACCTACTTTGCCTTATACTAATAAAATAATTTTTTAAAGATTTTATTTATTTGAGAGGTAGAGTTAGAGACAGAGAGCGAGAGAAGGAGGAAGGTCTTCCATCTGCTGGTTCACTCCCCAAATGGCTGCCAATCCCAAGCCAGCAGCCAAGAGCCTCCTCCAGGTCTCCAACGCGGGTGCAGGGGCCCAAGGACTTGGGTCATCTTCCACTGCTTTCTCAGGCCATAGCAGAGAGCTGGACCAGAAGTAGAGCAGCTGGGATGCCGGCACTGCAGGAGGCGGCTTTGCCTGCTATATGCCACAGCACTGGGCCCCTAAATAAGTTTTCATTCCCTATTGAGTACAGAAAAGGAGAAAAGATCCAGAAACACACAAGGCGGGACAGGAAGCAGACACCTGAGAATTCCACTTGTGTCACACATAGTAATCTTCACTTGTAGTTGTGAAGTGAGTGCCTCCCAAACTGGGCTCATGCAGTCGGCTTCGGCTCCTTTTCACGTTCAGTGCAAGACAGCGCACCCACAGTCGTCTTTCCCAGTAGCGTCCCCAGTTCCACCCAGGCCCGGACTGTGGGACCCTGGAATGTAAGCAAGGCCGAGCTTCAGCTGTGTCCGTTACTTCAGTTCACCACTGAGCCTTCACCTGGGGCACACACAGGACCAGGGGCTGAGCAGTCGATGAATTCAGGCACAACCCAAAGCCAAGAGTCAGGAGTGTGAGTGAGAGTGGTTGAAGGGAAATAATTTTACTTTTATATTTTGGATACGTACAATCCTTTTCAGCCACATATAGTTATTAGACTCAGAAATTGTGGCTTCTAGTCGTGACATTTGAAGCATTCTCAATTAGAAATGTTCATGCAGGGGCCAGTGCTGCGGCGTGGTAGGTAAAGCCGCCGCCTGTAGTGCCGGCATCCCAAATGGGCACTGGTTCGAGTCCCAGCTGCTGCACTTCCGATCCAGCTCTCTGCTATGGCCTGGGAAAGCAACAGATAATGGCCCAAGTCCTCGGGCCCCTGCACCCACTTGGGGGAGACCCAGAAGAAGCTCCTGGCTCCTGGCTTTTGGTCAGCCCAGCTCTGGCCGTTGGGATCAATTGGGGAGTGAACCAGCGGATGGAAGCCCTCTCTCTCTCTCTCTCTCTGTCTCTCTGTCTCTCTGCCTTTCCTCTCTCTGTGTAACTCTTTCAAATAAATAAATCTTTACGAAAAATGCTCATCCAGAATGAAATTGTTTTAAATGTACAATAAATAGTGATAATAGAAGGTTCAGTTTGAGACATTCAGTTTAATTTATGAGTGCAAAGAATATTTGGGTGTTCTGTGTTTATATGAAAACTCTAATAGTTTTCTACCCTCAAGAAAATGGCCCAGTGCACTGAGCCAAACTGTACTGCAGCTCTGGGAGGGCTACTTTTGGAGGGAAGATTACACCACATGTAGGAAGAACTTGCATTTCATAGGCGCTGTTCTAATTGTATTCTGGCTGTCTGAACCAAGGCTTGAGGGCCAGGAGAAGGCGTCTGACCCCAGTCAACCTACCAGACTCACATAAGGGACTCTGAGGAGTCAGAGTCGAGCTTACACCTGTGGTCAGGATGTTTTAAACCAGTTATCTAATTTTAAAGAAGTCCAAAATAAAGAACTTTTTACCATCTTCCTACATACTAGATAAAAATGACTAAAATTGGCCATTGGGAACCATAATATATCCTGAGAGTGGCTAAGTAGGGGAATCAATCAATTGCATTTATTAAGAGAAATTAAGGTTGGTGGATTACTGGTAAAACAAAAGGAACATTAGGAAAGATTTGTAGTAGATGTTAAATGGCAGCATAAACATTCCCAAACATACATACCATGTCTTCAATGTTTTATGTACTTTTGAAAAATCAGGCACTTGAGAATAACTATGAAGTTATATTCCGAGAACCTGACACTCGCTGGAAATTCAACGTTCAAGAGTTAGCAAGGTACTTCTTTGCTTTTCTAGTTGCTCATTATGTATCCTGCTATTTTCAGGTATTTCAGACCGAACAAAAGAATCTTTTCAGGCTGGAAACGGACTGGTAGTTTTCAGGCCAGAAATGGTAATTCTTGGAAATTGGTAACTTTGAAATTATTCATGTGAAGACTTTAGTTCTGGGTCAGTTTTCTAATATAATGCTAAATGCTAAATCTTGGCTTGACTTGGTCCTTTACAAAGGACACATGTAACATTCTGCTGAAATGCTTAATTAATGAGCATTTGAAAATACTTTCCTCTGCATGGGACTGCACATGTCGATGGTGGTTTTACAGTTAGGCTAAAGATCTTAGATGCTGAGCAGTCTGTGGTTCATTTATGGTTTAAATGCTGCTTCTAATTTGCAAAGCAGTACATGTCCAAGTATTACTAACTTGTTGATTGAATGCATGGGTTCTGCTACTCACTGCCTGTGTTATTTGTCAGTGGTGGAGTAACTGTGAGATGAGAATTTACTTTTTGGGAGTATGGCTAGTTCACAGTGTTTCCAAAGTGGGGCCCTGGGCCACCCCCATCAGAATCACTCAAGCTGGTTATTAAACCCTGGTTTGTGGACCCCATTCTGCAGGTGGACTCTCCGCTAATCACAGTCTAACTACATCCCCAGGTAGTTGTTTTAATAAGCATCTTGTAGCAGGATCAGGGACTGATTGCTTTCAACTGATGATAGGAGGGAGCCTCAATTCGTGGACAGTGGAATTAAAAGACAGATTTCCCACCGACTCTGAAACTTCCTTGCATGTCACTAACAATCAAATAGATGCTAAAAAAAAAGGTCTCAGGGTTTCCTTTGGGGTCCTGAACCAGTAACTGAGACGACCAGCAGGGAAGCATTTCTGAGGCTTCGGTTCCTCACCAGCTTCGGGGAGTGTGGGGGTGGACATCGCAGTGTGCAAACCAGGGGTGGCCCCTCAGAGATACCTGCCATTGTGTTCTTGTCAGGGCCGAACACTGCGAACTGAGAGTGCAATAATATAGGACTTGTAAAACACAAGTAACTCATTGGGATGCCCTGCCTTGACTGAACGTTTGCATTTTTTCCTCTAGAAGAAACATTCATGGAGTCTCAAGAGAAAAAATACACCGGATGAAAGAACGGTATGAACACAATGTTACCTTTCACAGCGTGCTGCAAGCAGAGAAGCCAGGCAGGATGAGCAGAAACCAGGACAGGAACAGCGCCTCCCCTTCCCCTGGCGCGCGCTACTGGCACTCCTACGCCGAGCTCCCGGCGCGCAGGGCCCCCGGCGCCTTCACGCACCAGACCTCCTATAACAGAAGGGGCCGCTGTCACCACGGATACTGAAGGCCCACCGACAGCCACTCAGAAGTGTCCTCAGTTTGTATCTCCACTTCTGGTACTTCCTCTGCGTTCCGTCTTAGTCAGAGCTCTATTTCCAGTGTAAATAGTCCAGCCCAGGTTCGAGCAGAGGCCGCCTCTTCATCTTCAACACGCACCTGCTGAGGGGTCCTGCTCCCGCGGTCTGATGCTGGGCATCCTGCAGATGGCTTTAAGGGAAGTGGCTTTCTCTAGGGAAAGAACTAATTTTAAACTGGAACTTGAGAACATTCCCAAGGACATAATCAATTAGTTACACAGATTCATAAACAAAGTATTTATATTAAATATAGGCTTCAGTACCAAATTTTCTTTATAATTTATTTTTTCAGAAAACACATCTCCATAGGGAAAGTTGGGAAAGTGAGAGGCAGGAAGTTTTAGTGCCACTGCTACTTTAATAACCTACGTATCCAAAAATGTGAGATGTGTGACTGATGATGACACTGATTTTCCTTTAAAATGAACAGGCTGGCAAGTGTCTGTCTAAGGGAACATGTCCTCGGAAGCAGCAGCTTGGGAAGTGATCCCTTTATTCTAATGACGTATCGTTTCTAGAAATGTTCGTCAACTCCTCAATAGCGCTATCTATATAAACAGCTGATAAAAATCAATGTCATTATTTAAAGTCACCCTTTTGTGTTTTAACTACCACTTTATTAAACCAGATTCAACTTGAATCTTTTGGCTGTTGTGCTAAGTGTAAATAAAACAAGCCTGCCTTCATAAAACACCAGTTTTTAAGAGGAGTAATTGATTTCTAACTTTAGGCCAATGAACATCTGTAATCAGTCTGCAGCTCAAACGTTTGGAGTATAACGATTTAACAAGATATAATTAATACAGGGATATGAAAAAGCCATGCTCACTTTAAGATGAGCAAGTCTTGATGTTTTATGTAGCATTAAGACAGTAAAGTTCCACCAAAGCTCTGGAATGTCCCTGTTACATGACACAGAAATTATATTTCCAAATTCCAACAGATTGGAATTAATTTGATGTGAGACCATGATAGGTAAGACCAGGTGAAGTGTATGCTTTATTTATCGGTGGCCAGCAGCTTCTTTCTAATGTTTTGTGAAGTATGAAGTGTCCTATCAAATGGTGCTTTTATGGTTATTAAAAATTGTATATGGTAAATTGCATTTATATGGATTTGTCAATAGTTTTTTGTTCAACAATAAACAAATTAATTATCTAAATCCCAAGGAATTCAAACATAACATCCAGTGATTCTAAAGCAAGCTTATTTCCTAGTCTACTTTAAAAAAAAATAGGAGGCCTAAGGGTTAAGACACAAACAACCCTTTATTTTATTTACTGTGTCCACTAGACTGTCTTAGCATTCCAGTATCTAACACTAGTGAAATTTACTCAGCATGACTACCAGCAGTGCCTCTGTAATTTTTTATGTCATGAACATTTAAAAAATTAGTGTATCTACTTTGAGTAACAAAGTTAGTAGCCTGAGAAATAAATCTGAATCTAAGGTATTGTCACAGTTAGCTAAATATGTGTCTAAGTACAGCATACAGTAATCTTAATACTCCAATGTTCCAAACCCAGGAAATCCTGGGTATCTTATTTATTGCAGAACCAGCTCAAATCTAGATTAGTTGAGGGGATACATGACAGGGAGCCCAAATTACAAACACTTTCCTTTGATTCCATGAGAGCAGGCTAAGGGCCAGATTCAAGTCCTAATTTGGCTGGCTCTCTGCGTTGGGTTTTTGGTTCATCCAAGCAGAGCAAAGTGACTGAGTTATAAAGTTTTTATACAGCTTTGAAGGCTAGTTTCCACCTGGCCAATTTATGCCTTCTCTTTTCCTGGATGACCCCTGAAATAGATGGTTTGGAAGCATAAAAATATTTTATGGGGTTGGTGCTGTGGCATAGCGGATAAAACCACCGCCTGCAATGCTGGCATCCCATATGGGCGCCGGTTTGAGACCGGCTGCTCTACTTCTGATCCGGCTCTCTGCTATGGCCTGGGAAAGCAGTAGAAGATGGCAAGTCCTTGGGCCCCTGAACCCACGTCGGAGAGCCAGAAGAGGCTCCTGGCTCCTGGCTTCAGATCGGCGCAGCTCCAGTTGTTGCAAACAACTGGGGAGTGAACCAGCGGATGGAAGCCCTCTCTCTCTCTCTCTGCCTGTCCTTCTCTCTCTGTGTAACTCTTTCAAATAAATAAATAAATAAATCTTTTATAAATATTTTATCAAATGCTACCAACATTGATCTTTGTTTCCCGGTCAACACCCATGGTTTCTGACATAATTTCTGAATACTCAGTATTGAGTTATATTGCATTGTTTACATCATTCATCTCCTTGGCAAGTGCTCTTACACAACAGGTTCCCATTAACTGGTGAATAAATAACAGAAACTGCTTTTACCACTTACATTTAGTATACGCTGTTCATGCTCATTACATTATCACTTTCTGTTTGGCTTGGACATTACTTACAGTGTATATATAGTAGTGTGTTTATTTTGATCACTGTGTTGGAACAAGTAGATTTTTAAAAGCATTTCTTAGTTTTGAAACATGCTTATAACTATATTTTAAAACACTATATGAAGACACATGCTTGACCTAGCAGTGAGAAGCCCAGATCCTGTATCAGGGTGCTTGGGTTTAGTATCTGCCTATTTCCTGATTCTAGCTTCCTGCTAATGAGAGACCTGGACTGAGTTCCTAGATTTGGCCCCAATGAAGAGAAATGAGTGGTCTTTAAAAAGTATGTGGAAATAAGTGCTTCTTCATGCGATTAGCTCCTAGTTAGAACTTTTACTTTATTAAACATGAGAAAGTAATAATTGAGAGTATCATCTTGAATTTGTCTTCTACCTTAGTGGTAGTTTAGAAAGGAATAGTTCTGAGTTCTGTCAGTGCTAAAAATAAAGGAGGCAGAATCAGTGCTAATCTGAAAGCAAGAAAACTATATGAAATCTGCCTCTGACCCAAAGTATTTGAATTTTTAATTGAAATAATTTCAGAGATCACACCCTGGAATCATAAAAGGGAGTTACACTGACTTAAGGATGAAGAACACGTCAAGTGAAAACATCACTAACATCACGTTCATCTTGACTTTGGCGCAGGATGAACTATCGCAGAATCAACAAATGCATTAAGGAAAACTATTGCATGGTGAATAAAGCTAAAAAAAATCTCTAAAATGGGAACAGGGATTACCTGAGTCAGAATGACTACTTGGAATCTGCATTTAATCAATGACACAATCTAAAAGAATATGTTTATTTAGCTTGAAAATAATACTTGTAGTGATCAAATCCAATCATAAATATTTAAAGATTTTCCTTCTTGATTAGTTAATAAATATACAGTTAATTTTAAGGTATACAATAGAAATAAAAGTATACCAACATGTAATCAGGCAGAGAGCATCCCTATGATATACAAACACTCAGGTAAATTTGAAACTACTTTATCTTTCCTTGTTATGTGAAGATGTGTGGTTTGAAATTGTATGTCTTACAGCCTGGAAAGGTTAAGAGTCAGCAGGTGATTGTCACTTTTGTTTTTGTCGCCTTTGCAATCTTTTAGATAGACTTTTTACTGTCCTTGTGTCCTTCCTAGTAGTCTCACATTCTTCTGTACCAGCCTGGTGATCTTCCTGTTCTTTGTTGAGAGCTGTAGCAGAAGGCCTTTTGGGCCCGGGATTACCTTTTGAGCCGGTGGGAACAGTCCTAGTTGATTCGCTGACCAGCTGACTTTCTCCTGCTGAGCCAGACCAAAGAGCTTGGGTATTTATTAATGCGAGCTCTTCATCAGCTATTGAGTCACTTTCCAGAAGTGAAGTCTCACTGAATTTCTTCAGTGGAGTCATTTGAGGAGAAGACAATTCTTTTTTCTTTACAGGTGTTTCATATTTGGTGCCACAACTCCGTGGTGGCTGAAATGCCTTCTGTGCAGCCGGTGAAACAAATGTACAAATGGGACTAACATGTGGAGGTAAAGGCAGTCTACCCAGAAAATCCAAGGCTCTTCTTTTTTTGCAGGTTTTTGGGTCATCAGCCTCTTTCTCCCCTTTACAGCAAGATTTTGAAGTCATATGGGCAGACACAGGTGTGGGAATAGACTTCCCTTTTGGTGTACAAAGTGATGAAGGACTGGGATAAATTATGTCACTAACAGGAGAAGACATCTAAAAAACAGGTTGAAAAGCCTATCACAATTATGTACTAATCTCTAAAACAAATAAAAATTAACTTTTCATTAAACACATATATACCATCTACACTCTCATTCCTTTATTTGCTAATAGGTTACATGATTTCAAGAAACATATTATTCCTATCTCAGAAGGAAATAATTGTTTTTAGAAGGAAATAATTTTGCATAGAGGATATAAAAATGACACAAAGGGGTGGGTGTGTGGTACAGCAGGTTAAGCTGCCTCTTGGGACACCCACATTCCATATAGGAGTGCCTGGCTAGAGTCTTGGCTACACCACATTTCCGACCCAGCTTCTTGCCAATGTGCTTGGGAGGCAGCAGATAATGGCCCAAGTATTTGGGTTCTTGCTACCCATGTTGAGACCTGGATGATTCCTGGCTTCTGACTTTGGTCTGCCTAGCCCTAGCTGTTGCAGGCATTTGAGGAGTGAATCAGCAGACTAAAGACCTCTCTCTTACTCTTTCTATGTGTCTCTCTCCCTCTCCCTCTGCCCTTCAAATAAATAAATCTTTCTTTTTAAATTATTTGAAAGGCAGAGCGAGAAGGAGGGACAGCAAGATCTTCCATCTGCTGGTTCACTCCCCAAATGGCTGCAATGGCCAGGGCTGGACCAGGCTGAAGCCAGGAGCCAAGAGTGTCATCCGGGTCTCCCATGTAGGTGCTGCAGCCCAAGGACGTGGGCCATCTTCTGCTGCTTTCCCAGGCACATTAGCAGGGAGCTGGACTGGAAGTGGGGCAGCTGGAACAAGAACTGGTGCCCATATGGGATGTTGGCATTGCAGGCAGTAGTTTAACCTGCTGTGCCACACACCAGCCCCCAAATAAATCTTAAACAAACAAAAAAATCCCAAGATATGAAAAGAAAGGAAAATGAAGAGTAATCATAGTAAAAGACAAAAAAAATCATTAAGCTTTAATGTTTTTCACTACTAATAAGTTAAAAAGAGGTAAGCATTTTAAGAATACACATTGGCTGAGTTCTAATATTTTTTCTAGTATTTTTCTAGGTTTGTGTCATTAGGCGACTGCTTAACTTCTCTCTATGTCATAGTCTTCTTATCCGTGAAATGGGTATAAGAAACTTCATCTCACTGTACTGTTGTGAAGACTGAATGAGTTACTATACTTGTAGATATAGTGTTAGTTATGTAGCCAATATCAGAGGCTTTAAATTTATTTGCATCTATTGTGATGAGTTAAACGGAACTGAGAAAAAACACTAACTGTATGGAATAGTTCTAGCAAAAATTAACAGGCTAAAAGAGCTTTTCAGTCACATGTATTTGGTATGATGAAAATGTAAGTGCCTATTTGTTCAACTGCCTCCAAAGAGTTTTACATTCTTACTGCAGTAATTTCCAAATAAGCTATACCTATAGGAGCTGCGTAACAACCACAGTTCCTAAATAAGTTCAATTACATTTTATCATGTTTATTAGGTATCCACCAGAATATATTTTGTCTCTATACAGAACAGTTCTAATACTCCTTAACTTAACATTACAAACATTAACTTACCAGAAACTTACTTCCGATACCAAGCATGGTTTGAGCAGCATATGGCTCTGAAGTATACTCTTTAGTTGGGGTAGAACACTTGGGAATATTTACATTAAGTATATGCATAAGCTTCTTTTCTGCCTCATTGCAAAACATAACAATATTCTAAGAAAACAAATTGAAAAAGCTGTTCTGTAATTTGCAAATCTACACATTTATATTTTCAGAAAGTATTGCCGTTAAAACCAGAAATTAAAAAATTCAGATCAGAACAAAAGAGAGATATCCAAAACTTGATAGCAGCTGTCTAACATGCCAATGTAAAATCAGCATTAGTGATTTAGGGGAACTAGCTGTTGGGTGGGGGAGAGGAACAGAGTAGGAGGGAGGAGCAGGGGAAGAGGGAGATAGAGAAGGAAAAAGATGAGAGACTCCCAGTCATTTGTCTGAATCAAGTGCACTGCAGATACTGGATTAGGGGTTGGAAGCCTAGAGCTCACCCAAAGGCTGGAACATCTATGAAAGCATTCCTTAGGTCTGTGGGGAGCAACTCGGACTAGACTAAGTTACTGGAATTAAGACTTATTCTATGCATCTGCTCTCCCACAATATGGCGCTGAAAGGGAGCAAACAACTTGTACACAGCTGCCTCCAGTTTGACCAATAACCTGCAGGAGCTGATCCTGCTCCTGATTGGAGGAGAGCAGCGTACTCGGCGTGTGGGTAGCAGAGTTGGGATTGGTGGAAGAGGACTATAAAGGAGGAGAGAGACAACATGCACCAGGAACATCTAAAGGGAACATCCGGATAACATCTGAGCAGCCCCCGAGAGAGCCGGCCGGCGGTGTGCTGCTCCCCCGCGGAAGTGGGGAAAGTGGCAGGGGGAGCCGCCTTTCCACGGAGGTGGAGGGGTTGCCAGCCAACCCGGGAAGGACCAGCAGCAAACCCGGGAAGGGGCGAGCAGACAAAAGAACAGCGCAGGGTCCTGTGTCGTTCCTCCGTGAAGAGGGGGGGCGACATAGGTCAGCAGGATGAAAGAACTGCTTCAGCTACCTCATCTGTCTTCTAAAGAATTAAATGGAAAGATGTACAGTTTAAACTGTATAAAACTCTTATTTGAGAAGTCACAACTGGTCAAATACCAGCAATTTCAAATGGTTTAACATAATTCATGAGAGTGATTTGTAAGACTTCAAAGTGCTTTGTGAATTATAGTTTTCTTTTTACCAGAATTAAAGTACTTCCCTTGAATTGGTCTCAGAGAAAACCTGGGATGTAAACAGTAGGGACCCTGTAGGCAACCCAAATAATGAATGCAATTTCCACTCCTAATTTAGAAACTAGATAAATTACAGTCTTACTGTTCATTATATGTATGGAGTCTTTGGATAAAATATTAAAAACTTTTTAAAGCTACGTATTCTAATGCTTTAGAAACACTGTTTTATTTGAAAGGCAGAATTACAGAGAGAGGGAGACAGAGAGACAGAAAGAGACCTTCCATCTGCTGTTTCACTCCTCAGATGGCTGCAATGGCCAGTTGAAGTCAAGAGTTTCATCCTGGTCTCTGCTACTTTTCCCAGGACATTAGTAGGGAGCTCAATTGAAAGTGGAGCAGCTGGGACTTGAATGGGTGCCCATGAGATGCCAGTGTCGCTTTTACCTGGTACGCCACGACACCAGCCCCAGAATAATGTTTAACAAAATAAACTTATTTACAAATTTTAATTATTAACTTACTTGGGAGACAGCTCTCATCTGCTGGCTCACTCCCAGGGTGAAGCCAGGAGACAGACACTCAGTCTCGGTTTCCAATGCAGGTTCCAGGAACCTAACTACTTGAGCCATCATTGCTGCTTCCCAGGGTCTGCATTAGCAGGAAACTGGAATCAAGCCAGAGGCAGGTATTGGGCCTAGGCATGCCAACTTGGGATTTGGGCATCTTAACTACCAGGCTATACACCTGCCCCTAAAATATTTATATACATTTTGAGAAACACACGGTTCAAATATTAAACTACGGAATGAGAAGACTTATTTTTGTTGATTCATCACTAGCTACCACTGTATGAAATCCAGAATATTACTGGGGGGCAGCACTGCACAATAGGTCCTCACAGAATTGTTGGGAGAATTAAATGGGACAGGCTTACAACAAAGCCCGACACACAGTAGGCATTCAATAAACATCAGTTAATATTACTGGGTATCACTGCTAACAATTTCCAGCTTGCCTACATGGTCTGTACCTCTGAACATCCTTTTCACAATATCTCCTAACTTAATTTCCTTCAAATCATCCTTTTCTCCCTGGTAGCTGTCATTTTCCCATAGCTCCATGGAAAATTAGTAAATTATAAAACTGTGTTGCACACTGCTTCCACTAGCCAATTTTCAGATAAGTCATGTCCTTTATATTTGACTGTCAATATACAAAAACTTGTGGTAATGCTGAAAAGTAGTCATCTTACCGCAACACTATTTTTCATTTTGTTGAATGTCTCTTGAAAATGGCCTTCTTTTGGACTGGCAGAAAACACGGACACATCTCTAGCAAATAAGGTAGGAATTCCTGACTTGGATTCTGGTCGCCACTGGAGATTGCTTGCGGCAATTAACATATGAGGTTTAATAATGTCTTCATTAATGTCTATCCAAAACTTTATTGCCAATAAATTATGATTTTCATCTGATAAATATACCAACGGAGCACCTAGAATTTAAAAAGTCATCATTATATGTTAGATAAACTCAAAACTGCATGGAGCTTCTAATATGCTTCTTCATTTTATTAGATACTAATGATAAAAATAAATGGAAGTTACAACAAAGTTCAGAATTTCCAAAATGACCTGTCACTTATGAAGCTAACATTTCGACACCAACAAATTCTGTTACTGAAGCCACAGGGTGGAAGGTATCCACATACATTGCTGATGGAAGTACAGATTGGCACAGCCCTTCTAGAGAAGAATTTGGCCATGTTTAGCAAAGCTATATAAGTTACCTTTCCACCAGCAATCCTATGTCTAGTACTCCACTCTGATAGACCTCTGATGATAGTAAAACACACATGATCAAGGTTCATCTGCTTATTAATTCCCCAAATGACTGCAATGGCTAGGGCTTGGCCAGCCAAAGTCAGGAGCCTGGAACTCTGTCTGGGTCTCCCATGTAGAGCAAGCTATTTAACCTCTCCTACCTGTAGTTTCCTCATCAGAAAAGTGGGATAATAATAGTAAATGAACACAGCTACTATGAAGACTATATGAGATGCTACCATATGAGGTTTTCAGTACTTAATCTCCCCACCTCCTGTCTATAGTCCTTTCTGATTCCATGAGCTTTTCCTGTGTCTGAAATGTGTACCTGCTACCTTAATTCTAAGACTGTATCTTGGCTAGATATACTGTAGGGTTGTGCTTTTTTCCTTCCCACTGAACATTGTAGAAATAGGACTGCCCTACTTCAGTCATTTGCTCCTACCCCTCCACTGAAAGGACTCCTCCATGTTGCTAAGGCCAATGACAGGTTCTTTTTTCTTTTAAAAATTTTTTTTCATTTTATTTGAAAGAAAAAAAAAGGAAATGCACGTGCACACACACACACCCTACTCACAAAGCTGGTTCATTCTCTAAATGGCCATAAGAGCTAGAACTGGACCAGTCTGAAGCCACAAGCCTGGAACTCAATCTTGGTCTCCCAAGTGGCTGGCAAGGACCCAAGAACTAGAGCTATCACCTGCTACCTCCCAGGACATGCACTCGAAGGAAGCAGAATAGCCAGGACTCGGACAAGGCACTCTGATATGGGATGTGGGCCTTGTACCAAGCAGCAATTCAATTGCTGTGCCACATGACTGTTTCTCAGTCTTACCACTTAGCAGTTCTTTTTACTCCTGGCTTTCTGTACACCCCACTCTTTTTAGTATCCCTCCTACCTCTCTGGGTATTTCTGTTTCTTTCACTGGCTTCTTTATAGCTCTCCTGCTTCTAAACACAAAACCGCTAGAATCAGGCCTTGGATCTCTTCTTATCTTGATGCTACCGCTCCCCGCCAACCCTATAACCCCGTTCAGTCTATGATTTTAAATATATGTTAATGACTTCCACTACCTTGAGCAGATTCCAATATAACCACTTGTCAAACAGACATCTCTGCTAAGATGCCTAATAATGCTGAAAATGTAACTCAGAAACTGAGCTTCTGACCTTTCCCACAGACCTGGTTCCCTTCTGGTCTTCTCCCTTTGGTAATGGCTACTCCATTTTTCCAGATGCTCAGATCATGCTACACTGTCCCTCCACCTTCAGAACACAATCAACCCTATTGCTCCTTGCTATTTCCATTGTTTTTGTCTAGTTCATCATAGTCTTTTGCCTAACTTCTTGCAAAGTGTCTCTACCTGGTTTCCCTGCCTGTACCTTCACGCCCCCTATGGCCTATTTTCAGTCTAACAGCCTGAGTGGTCCCATGAAAACCTAAGCCAAGTAGGCCTCTTTGCACTGGAAACATTCCTGACTTCTCATCATTTTCCGGGTGAAAGTGAAAGCCTATCCAAGGACTCGCACTTCATGTAGTCCTTCTCTGCCCCTCTCCCCAGCTGTTACCGTAACTCTTGAGCTTCTGCTAATGCTAACTGGGACCAGGGTTTGATTCCTGGTATTAGCTCCTGACTACACAGCTTCCTGCAAATGCATGGCCTGGAAGGTAGCAGTGTTGGCTCAAGTATTTGGGTTCCAGCCACCATGTGGGAGACCTGGACTGCATTCCTTGGCCCTGGCTCCAGCCCTAGCCCCATCCAAGCTATTGTGGGCATCTAGGGAGTAAATAAGTGGAAGGGAACTTGCTGACTCTATCTGTACATCTTTCTTTCTCAAAAAAACAAAATAAAACAAAGAAATCTACAGAGCACTAAACCATGAGCAGCCAGACAAAACATGTTGAAGAAAAAAGGAAAGAGCAGCAAAAGACAAATTTAAAGGACAGAAGAGAATTCTTAAATTCTTCAAAACTGATTCATGCTTTGAACTTATTAAGAATACTTACTTATTCAATAAAACATTGAACACGAGATAATAAATAGCCCAGAAATATGAAAAGGAGATTGTAGGCCAAAATACCATTACAATAGGACAGATATACACATTAGAAACAGCAAGGGATAAAACATATATTGCAGAAATTAAAACAAAGGCTAGGTGTAATCATAAAGCATAGAGACAGAAAAGACAAATAAGTATAATGAAAGGAGAGATAAAAGCAAAACTAAAAATGACCTAATATAAGACTAGCTAGTATGTCTGAAGCAGGTATCTCAATAAATGGAACAGCAGATTTTTTAAAGATAAAACACTTCCGGCTGGGGCCACAGCTCACTAGGCTAATCCTCCGCCTGCGGCGCTGGCCACCAGGTTCTAGTCCCAGTTGGGATGCCGGATTCTGTCCTGGTTGCTCCTCTTCTGGTCCAGCTCTCTGCTGTGGCCCGGGAGTGCAGTGGAGGATGGCCCTAGTGCTTGGACCCTGCATCCGTATGGGAGACCAGGAGAAGCACCTGGCTCCTGGCTTCGGATCGGCGCAGCACACGGGCTGTAGCGGCCATTTGGGGGGTGAACCAACAGAAGGAAGACCTTTCTCTCTGTCTCTCTCTCTCTCTCACTGTCTAACTCTGCTTGTCAAAAAAAAAAAAAAAAAATGATAAAACACTTCCTTGAAATAAAGAAAGTACTGAATTTGCAGAATAAAAGACCCTCCTATGTTCTAGAATTATACAGAAAGCTGACACTAAGACATGGCTTAGTTGGGCTTTTGGAATTTCAAATACAATCTTCAGGCATCCAGCTATAAAAAAAAAATCAGCTAAAGAAGAGAAAAAATTAGGGCAGTCCTATTTCTCCAATGTTCAGTGGGAAGGAAAAAAGCACAACCCTACAGTGTATCTAGCCAAGATACAGTCTTAGAATTAAGGTAGCAGGTACACTTTTCAAACACAGGAAAAGCTCATGGAATATGGTAGACCTGAAGCCTTTTCAAAAAGGACTGACAATAAACTTTGTCCAAAGAACTGAGGACAGGAGAAATCATAACAAGGCAGTTGGTAAACAAGAATCTATCAAATACTTGAGACCCTTTCCTTCACCACATAGTGTTTTTTTTTTTTTTTAATTCAACTCTTGTCTCTGGTGAATTGACCATCCAGCAATGAGAAGCCCAGCCCTAACTTTTTTTTTTCTTTTTGACAGGTAGAGTTAGACAGCCAGAGAGAGAGAGAGAGAGAGAGAGAGAGAGAGAGAGAGAGAGAGAGAAAGGTCTTAGCCAAGTGAGCCGCAGCGCCGGCCCACCACATAGTGTTTTAATGGCTGGGGATACAGCAGTAACAAAGTCCCTGCCTGCATAGAGCTTGAATTCTAGAAGAGGGAAACAGAAACATAAATATCTACAGTTAGACACTGAGGAGTGCTAGAGATAACTGAAGTAGGATAAAGGGAGAAAGAGCACTGGGTTGGGAAGCAAAGGGGTAACTGCTCTTCTAGAAAACGTGTTAAGGGCAGGGACTCATACAAGGTTGTATTTGACCAGAGATCTGAGGAAGCCAAGACAGCCAAGTCTGGGGAAGGAACAGTGAGTACAGAGGAGTGTTACACGGTTGAAGTGAAATAGGGGAGAGAGTGTCAGGAGGTGAGGCTGAGGGCCCTCGCACACGAGAGTCAATAAATGGTAGGCTTGGTACTAAGTTGGAATCTCAGCTGGGTCTTGGCACTTCTATAGTACTGAGGTTGATAAGACCTATAAATACTTAATAGATATAATACAAAGACCTATAGATATTTACAGATATGACACAAAGGAAAAGGTATAGAAAGAGGAACATGCTGTGTCCCACTTAACAATGAAAGTGTGGTGAAGATGTCAGGGAGCAGGAAAAGCTGGACAAAGTAGGAAAAGCTCAGCTGACTGCCCCTGAGCACTACTATTATCTTTCTAGTACTTATTAATATATCACAAAAACTCTCTTAGCAATCAACAATGTTTAAGTAGTGCAGAATGAGATTTACGTTGTTACCGCGATATAATGTAGAACTGTTTTTCAGTAAGTATCAAGGATAAAGAACCCTATTTTCAAATCACTTATTAGTAAATTTGCCAACTGGTAGGTAGCTTCAACTAGTCATATAGAAGACAAAGTTTAAAAGAATGGTTTTCAAAACAATCAGTAAAAAGTTACTATTAGACACACTGTGCATTACCTATTTTTTTCACAACAGAAACTACAAATCCCATTAGATCCACCTCAGAATAAGGTGGCTGGAAGTCTGGATCTAGTAGTCTGCTGAAGTGAAGGGGCTCCCTTGGCTGGTAAACCTGGAGTAATATTTCATCAGAAGCCTACAGAGAACAAAAGAAAACAAACATTCAGTAATTGGAGGTTCTATAAACTAATATGCATTTATCAAAATTGAAAAATTATAATGAAAGGTTTGTACCAGGAGTTGTTGATACTGAGTTTTTTTTGTTGATGCTAACTGTATGTTAGCTCTTTCATATTTACTTTTAGATTTTGATGTTGTGAGATGATAGATTCTGTATCTCTTTCCTTCTGTTAACAGTGAATATAAGTCTGATGATGGACGCCAGATACTCAATATAACTGTTTAGAGAAAAATGACCAAGACACAATGGAAAGAACTGACAATCAATGAATTGTCATTAAAATTCTTATTTGAAAATGAATACAGATAACAATAAAGATCCAAGGAGTACATCACTGGTTGAGTATCCCTAATTTGAAAACCCAAAATCCAACAAAATGTTTCAAAACAGTCTCACATTTCAGAGCTTACAGATTTTGAAATTTTGGATCAGAGATGCTCAACAAGTAAAGTCTAAGCAAATACTCCAACATTTCAAACACTGCGGTGTTCAGAGCTGTTCAGAGTTGTTGTATTCAACCTATGTCATCTTTTGTGGGCACTGCTAGTATATTTTGCACCTCTGATATATAGTAACTACATTTTTTACCCAACATTTATAATCATTTTGTTAATAAGATCACTTTTTTTTAACCTAAAACTGATTTAAAACATTTGCATACTGACCTGAATCTTTTTCCTTTTTCTCATAGCTAATAATACGCAACTTCCACACAGCTGTAACATCTCTTGATAAACCTTGATCCCCTTGTCCAGCAGATTCCATGGCTTTTCTGAACTCCAGCTGGATCTGGGCTTGTTTCTTATCATTCAGCATTTGTCTGTGATGATTCAATGCTTTTAATTGTTCTTCACTGAAATAACTCTATGACATTAAAATATTACGATAGAGTGAACACAAGTTCCAGAATAGTATCCCTCGAAATGGAAATAAAATACAATAGAACTGAGTTTATTTTAAGGATGTGGAATAATATATTCTGTTCATTACATAATATTCTCAGGTACCTTGAATTGCTTATTAACCCCATGACAAATTTCCCCAGAGCAAAAATAAAATCCTAATTATAAATGTATTTTAATAATCATAGTCATCACCATCATCATTGTAAATAGCTAACATGGACACTCACTATATTTGAGAATTTGATCTATATGTGATAAATGTAGTAATTTATTTAACTCTCACAATAATCCTATGGGGTAGGTACTTTATTGTTTCTAAGTTATAGATGATGAAACTGAGGCACAGAGAGAATAAATTACCTACAATGCCATATAGATAGAGGTTGGCTCAAGATTCTTAGCCCTGGTAGCATTTACTCTCCTTAGAATAGTAGAAACAATTTAAAACATACATGTAAAATAAGCACTCTTTTAAAAACTTTCTATTTTACAACCCCTCCTACTCTGCCACATACTGCATCTGCTCCTGCATTAATTCTCCAAATGCCAGGAATGGCCAGAGTCTGGCTGGGCTGAAGCTGGCAGCTGAGAACTCAACCTATCTACCCACATGGGTGGCAGGGACCCAACCACTTGAGCCATCATCACTTGCTGCCTGCTAGGGTCTGCATTAGCAGGAAGCTGGACTCAGGAGCAAGGAATGACACCCAGGTACTTTGATAAGGGATATGGGTGTCCTAACTGCTAGATTAAATGCCTGCTCTAGCACTTTTATCTTTGCCCCTACAATTTTCCATTCACTTCAGCAAATTTCTGCCTGTACCTCTTGGGAATCTTATAGAATGTTCAAAAATTTAAAAAATTGAATGTATAGGCAAATACAACAAAATAGGAAATGTTGTCTAGACATAAAACATTGTAGACTTCTCCTGCCCTAAACAACTTAATACCCTAATCTACACTGCAGAGGAGACTATAAAATCTCTATACTCTGTAGAAGTCTTTCTAAACATGCAGAGATTAGTTTAATGAGAGAGAGAGAGAGAGAGAGAGAGAGAGAGAGAGAGAGAGAGAGAATCTTCCATCCACTGATTCACTACCCAAATACATCTAACGGCTAGAGGTAGGCCAGGACAAGGCCTAGAGCCAGGGACTTTAACAAGGTCTCATGGGTGGCATAGAACCAAGTACTTGATCTATTACTGGCTGCCTCCCAGGATGTGCATTAGCAGGAAGCTAGAATGAAAGCAGAGGCAGGGCTTGAAACAAAGCACTCCAATATGGGATGTAGGACTCTTTAGTGGCAGCTTAACCCTCATGTCTGACCTAAACAAGGCTATTTTTTTACCTTGACAATTAAAGTAACTTTATGTAATTCAAAACTCATAGAATCATACATATTAGAGTTTTAAAAATAACCTGTTTTTAGGTTTTTCTCCTTGATAGAAAGTGGGAAGAAGCCCTGAAGAGATAAAGCAAAACACTCTACCTCCTTATTCTAATTATGTTATCAGTACATTCTTTAGAAGAAAACCAGTCTAATAAATATTTTGTTAAATTCTTTGGATGAAATTAAAGTAACTTCATGATGATTAACAGAATGAACAAGTTTCAATAAATACAGTAATATGAGACAGAGGCAAATAATTTTCTAAGAAAGCATAATAAGGCCTTAACTTACATACTTGCAGCAGGTATACTTACAGTTTCTAAAACTGGTCTCACTTCTCACTAGAACTCAAGTTGTGAAATTTGAGAACATAAGAGAATTCCACTCTGAACAGCATTGCTTGCATTATTTAGAGAATATTATTTATTTTGCAGTCCCACTATTTAAGAAAGTTAAGGCTATATTCACAAGATTCGTTAAACTATCAAGTAAATAAAATGAATCAATGAACAGCCAGTAATTTTCCTAAAATATTTTCACTCTCCTCTCTGTCTAGCCAACGAATCCTAGAACTTGTATTAATTATTTTGGAAAATGTAGGTGTTTTTAGTTTAGGAAGTAGCTTATCTTAATATGTGAAATGTTCTAACTGTAGTAAGTAATGATGACATGGAACTTTTATATATCTTATGTAACCTGATCCTAAAAGAGCACATTTTCTAGCTATTTTATTCCCAACTCAGTTTCCCACCTCAAAAGATGAAGATGAAGGCTCATGACATGTCCTCTTACTCTCTCACCTCAAGGCAACCTGGGTCCAGTGCGCTCTTCACAGCTTCATAAAGCTCTGCACCATCCTGCAGGGCACGGATCTGCTGTCTGGTCAGGGCACGTGACGGTGTGCATTGTTTTGCTGTGCTTTCTAGGAAAAAAGAACATCACTAGTTAACTAGTAAGCTAGTTTCTAAGGAAGAAGTAACACCAACTCTTCTCAAACTATTTTTAAAAATTCAAAGGGAGGGAATCTTTCAAAATTCTACAAGGCCCTCTTTACTTTGATTCCAAAAACCAGACAAGGCAGCAACAATAACGAAAAGTATACACCAATATTCCTGATAAACAGATGAAAAAATTCTCAACAAAATACTAGTAAATCAAATTCAACAGCACATTAGAAAGATCATTTATTATGATCAGATGGGATTTATGCAAGGGACAGTACAACATGTGGAAATCAATATATCTCATACATCAAAACAACATAATGAAGGATATCATAGAATCATCTCAACAGATGCAGAAAAAACATCCAATAAATTTCAACATCCGTTCATCACGAAAACATTGAATAAATAATGTACAGAAGGAACATACTTCAACATAATAAAAGTGATATACCACAAAACCATAGCCAACATTACACTGAATTGAAGAGCATTTCTTGTAAGGTCTGAAACCAGACAAGGATTCTCATTTTTATTCAATATAGTACTGGGAGGGTGGGCAGTATGGCACAGCAGGTTAAGCTGCTGCTTGGGATACGACGCCTCCTATCAGAGTGCCTTGTTTAAGTACTGGCTACTGTGTGTAACTAATAGAGTTTCCTACTAATACACCTGGGAGGCAGTGGATGCTGGTCCAAGTACTGGGACTCTGCTACCCATGTGGAAGACATGGATGGAATTCTCGGTTCCTGGCTTCAGTCTGCCCCAGCCCTGGCTGTTGTAAGCATCTGGAAGATCTCTGTCTCTCAGTCATCTAATTTTCAAATCAATCAATCAATCTTAAAATTGGAAGTTTTAGAAAGAGAAATTAGGCAAGAGAAAGAACTAAAAGGTATATAAATAGGAAAAGAGGAAGTACATTATTCCTATTTGCAGACAGCATGTTTCTACATATAGAGAAACCTAATGATCCTGCCAAGAGACTATTAGAACTGATAAACAAATTCAGTAAGTTTCAGGATAAAAAAATCAACACACAATAATCACTAAGTTTTTATACACATAATTAACTCATTGAGAAAAAATATTAAGCGTAACCCCATATACAACTGCTGCAAAATAATATAAATTTAACCAAGCATATGATAAATTTCTATAATGAAGCAGTGATTAAAGAAATTGAACACACACAGACATACACAAGAAGGAACTAAAAAATTTCAACAAAAAATGTAGTCTGAATAGACATTTCTCAGAAGGAATACAAACAGCCAACAATATCGCTAGCCATCAGGGAAATACAAATCAAAACTACAATGAGGTATCATCTCACCAGTTAGAATGGCTATTATCAAAAAGATGGAAAACAAGTGACAATAAGGATGTGGAGAAAGATAACCTTTATTTATTGATGGTGTGAATGTAGAGTAACACAGCCATTACGGAGAAACAGTAAGGAGGTTCCTTAAAACATAAAAATAGATCTCTCATATGTGCATAAAGTCAGCAAATGGAAGAGATTTCTGCAGTTTCATGTTCACTGCAGCACAATTCACAACAGCCAAGATATGGAATCAATGTAGATATCCATGGATGGATGCAGATAAAGAAAATGGTATGCACACACAATGGAGTATTATTCAACCATTAAAAAGAATGAAAGGCCTGACATTGCAGCAAATAGATGGGAATGGAGAACATTATGTGAGGTGAAATAAACCAAAGACAAACAGCATATGTTCTTTCTCATATGTAGAAGATAAATAGATTTGAACTTAGAATAGTAATTACTAGAAGTTGGAAAGGATGAAGGGAGGGAGGATGGATTATACACACCAATACATAGAAATAACAAGTTTGTGTCCCATAGTACAATGGGATTACAGTTCACAATAATGTAATGTATCATACAAAAAACCGACAAGAGGAGATGGTAGGCTCCAAACAGAAAAGATAAGGAAAAGTGCTGAGGTGTGGCAGTTTAAGCCACCACCTCCCATATCAGCCACCCATATTCATGTTGGTTTGAGTCCTGGCAACTCTACTTCTGGTCCAGTTCCCTACTAATATGCCTGGGAAGGCAGCAGAAGATGGCCCAGCTACTTGGGTCCCTGCCACCCATATGGGAAGACATGGATGGAATTCCAGGCTTCTGGATTCAGCCTGGCCAAGCCCTGGTTATTGCAGCCATTTGAGGAGTCAATCAGCAGATGGAAGATTTCTCTCTTCCTCTCTCTCTCTATAACTCTGCCAAGGACGTGGGCCATCTTCTGCTGCTTTCTCAGGGTACATTAGCAGGGACCTGGATGGGAAGTGAAGCAGCCAGGACTTGAACTGGTATCCATATGGGATTCTGGCATTGCAGGTGATGGCCTAACCCCTAATGCCACAACACTGGCTCCACAAAATACACCTTAAAAAAAAAACCAAAACAACTTAAGGGGGTCCCAGCAGCTTGGGCCAAGGAGGAGCAGCAGTGGCCAGGCAGCCTAGCTTTGTGAAGGCTCTTGGTGCACCACGGTCTGCAGGTACCCAGCACGTGCCCTTGCCCCCGCCAGCTGCCAAGATGCCCAAGAGGGTCAGCTCTGCCAAAGGGATGGCGAAGGAGAAGCTGGCCCTTGCTAAAGTGGAAGCAAAGCCCAAGAAGCCCACCAGGAAGCTTAAGTCATCAGACAAAAAAGTGCAAGCAAAGGAGAAGAGAAGGGAAAACAGGCTGAGGTGGCTAACCAAGAAGCCGAAGAAGACTTGCCTGCAGAAAACGGAGAAACTAAACATAAGGAGAGACCAGCCTCTGATGAAGCAGAAGAGAAAGGAGCCAAGTCTGATTAATATCATACACCATGTGTTAGCCGTGGTCCCTGTCTCCCTTCTTGTACAGTCCAGAGGAAAATTTTTATCAACCATTTTGTAGGTGCAAGTTTTTTTTAGTAGCTCTAGAAACAATTTTAAGAAGGAGGGAAGCCCACCTCATCCTATTTTTTAAGTATAAGTGATTTTTTAAGAGGTGAAATCATTTGTGCTTGTTTATTTTTTGGTATAACCAGAGAATAGTGGCTGATTGAATTATGGCACGCTTTGACTGTCTTGGGTATCAGCTTAACATTCTATAGGTAGAAGTGGTTTTTATATCCTACAATACAACTAAACGGCAATTTGGAGTCTCCACTGTGCATTAATCTGTCTTGAGTTATTTTCAATTACTTCTCCCATGTTGTTTAGTAGAATTGTTTCCTACAGAAAACCTCTCCTTGTTCTGTCAGAACCATATGCACTCTGTAACACCTTTGATTGTGGTTGTCCAGTTTTCCTAACGATTTTGTTAATGTGCAGTAAAAGATCAGAAATTTGAGTGTGTCATGTATATTTAGGGCTTTTGCTGTGGACATATGATTTTTTTTTAAAGATTTATATTGTTTATTTAAAAGTCAGAGTTACACCCAGAGAGAGAGAGGTCTTCCATTCACTGGTTCACTCCCCAATTGGCCACAATAGCCAGAGCTGCGCTGATCCAAAGCCAGAGCCAGGAGCCTCCTCCAGGTCTCCCATGTGGGTGCAGGGGCCCAAGGACTTGGGCCATCTTTTACTGCTTTCCCAGGACATAGCAGAGAGCTGGATCGGAAGTGGAGCAGCAGGGACTTGAACTGGCACCCATATCGGATGCAGGCACTGCAGGCAGCGACTTTACCTGCTATGCCACAGTGCCAGCCCCAGCATATTATTTTTTATTGCCTGAGACAATTAAAAATAGTATCTAAAAGCTCAGTGTGTTCAATAAAAATGATAATGTGGAGTCAGTTTGATGTTTATTTGTGTAAAAAGATGTTTTAAAAATCAGAAAAAATTCAGTTTCTGAATTAGAAAAATATTTTAATTTTTATTCAATACAATTTACTCAGTTACAAATGTTAAATTAGAAGCCTCTAAAATTTGTTCATATATTTAAAAAAACATCTTGTAATATATAGCTCATTTTACCTTCATGCTCTTCAAACTCTGCTTGAATTTTAGTGAATAAGGCTTCCAGTTTCTTTTGTTGGACCTCTGCATGTTTAGCTGCTTCCTTTTCTTCCTCTCTTTCATTGCGAAATATGTAGAACCCAGAAGATGTTTTCTCCATCCACTGTAATAATGTGTTACACAAAAAAACTTTCAAATATGCTGTATTCAAGAACAAAAACATAAAAAACCCAATAAACCCAAACTAATTACCTCAAAATAAAGAGATACACAGAGAGTTTCAAAAATAATCATACCTGTATAGGGTATGTTCGTTGAATAATGACATCAGCACAACCAACACTTCCGCCATCACTGAACAGTGATGACAAGGGCAGAGGAAAAGGCCTAGGATCAGGAAAGAATCCAAGCTTTGTATACCAGCAAGCAGGCCGGGTACTGTTAGCAGAAATCTGGACAAATTAATGAACACATTAATTTAGAAGTTAAGCATATATTAAACTCTATTATAGATTTCAAGAGCACTTTTATTTCTTTAGGACTGCTTTTAAAATATTCACTTTTAAATGTCTCATGAAAATTAATGTGAATAAACAGAAACATTGTATGAAAATATTTTCAAAAAATAACTTTTTTTTTTTTTTTTTTTTTACAGGCAGAGTGGACAGTAAGAGAGAGAGACAGAGAGAAAGGTCTTCCTTTTGCTGTTGGTTCACCCTCCAACGGCCGCTGCGGCCGGCGTGCTGCAGCTGGCGCACCGCGCTGATCTGATGGCAGGAGCCAGGTACTTATCCTGGTCTCCCATGGGGTGCAGGGCCCAAGCACCTGGGCCATCCTCCACTGCACTCCCTGGCCACAGCAGAGAGCTGGCCTGGAAGAGGGGCAACCGGGACAGAACCTGGCGCCCTGACCAGGACTAGAACCCGGTGTGCCGGCGCCGCAAGGCGGAGGATTAGCCTATTGAGCTGCGGCGCCAGCAAAACATAACTTTTTAAAAAGCTTTGATGTTAAATATTTATTAGAAAATAGATAAGAGGACTTTAATTTAAACATGATGGATGGAAATACTTATTTATGTAGGCTTCCTCAGAAAGGTCATAAGGACAAGGAAAACTAGAAGGAACAGCAGATGAGATGTCAACACAATTTTGGAAGCTAACAATTTTCCGGACAAGGAAATGAAAGCAGCCTGAAAATGATTACTGCTAATGAGTGGCAAGCATTCACAGTGTTTACAATGGCGCCTGGCATGGTATTAAGTGCTTAAATATATTAACATCTGATCTTCACAATATCCCAATTTTAGAGGTCATCAAACTAAAGTATTGTGTCTGGGAAATGACACTACTTGCCCAAGGCTGCTCAGCTACTACATGTACTCTAAGGAACCAATGTGAAACAAAGTATCAAAAATGCTCAGAAATTAGAGGCAAACAGGTATGTCTGAAGGCAGGCGCATAGGTAAGGACGAAACTAGAAAGTGTTTAAAGAAATTTAACTTACCTTTAACATAAGAGAGTCCGGGGCTTCAAGAGGTGAGCAGGCTTCAGGAGGGCCCACCAGTTCTGCTCCATGAACAATGATCTTCTGACCCACAGTCAGTCTACCACTCTTTAAGAGAGCAAAAAGGGGAGGATCTAACTGGGCCTTAATTGGATACCACCCATCTGTGAGTTCGATAATGGCCACTTTTTTGTTTTCCACACAACTAGTTTTACTGCTGGAATTTTCAGATGTATCTGTGTTTGATGAAGTTATGTCAGAGACACAGAGAACAAGTGTTTTCGCAGCTGTATCATCTCTTTCCATTATCTTTTTAATAGCTGATCTTCTGCATCTATCAATTTCTATATCATATCTAAAAGTGAAAAGAAAACACATATTTTAGGAATTGTGATTTTAGAATTTCATTGAATAATTGTGAATAAAAATTAATTTATCAATGAACTATTGAGAAGAGTGTAAAATCTTATGATGAGCAGTATATTAACTTTTTATTGTTGAATGTATATAAAGCAAAAAAAAGTACAAAATGCTTTATCAGCAATCCCTGATGAGTATCTCCCATTAATAATTCATATTCTTTTCATATTCTGAGAAGTTAAGAAGGGAGTGAGAAGAGAGGGAAGCAAGAGATGCATGAACGAGCAATCTCTCTTACGCAGGGGCTGGAAGATGACAAGAGAACTGTGCGATACAACGTGAACAGCAGTGGAGGATAGAAACTGTCACTATCAACTGGTTCATGCACCAACTTTGATGTGGAACTTGGACTGCACAGAAGCTCGACTCACACTGCACTAAATGATAATTTAATGTAACACTTTAAACTTGCCTGTATTTTAGTTGAAGAAGCACTCTCTCTGGGGTTAGACATCTATTAGCAAATTCCTCAGGAAAAGCAAATTCCATAGCTGCCAGCTTCCATATGATCCACCTATAGTGATTATAGACCCAGACTCCAGAAATAAGCTTTGGATCCACACCGGGGGTATCACACAGAGCTCTGAAGAAATAAAGGTGAAATAATATAATAAAAACTACAGGGGCTGATACATTGTGGAAGATCATTCAATAGGTATCTATGAGTTTAGAAATGATCTGTGATATAATTTTAGAAAATTATTAAGCATGTATTTCAGTAGCATACTAATGAAAACTCTACTTAATGAAACAGTGAATACAATGACTTCAACTCACATATAGTTATTCCTAGAAAATGAGATCCGTAACTTAAAATAATTATATTTTAGATTATTTCACTATCAAAGAGAATGTTTTTGGAAGTCACAACCAAGAACACCCATCCCTAGTCCTGGTGGTCTCTCTAATACTGTCCCATTTTCTCAACTTTCCTCTAACTCATCCTCCTGTCTCACTGTCACTCTTAAGAATTAAGACAGGGGCTGGCACCGTGGCTCACTTGGTTAATCCTCTGCCTGCGGTGCCCGCATCCTATATGGGTGCCGGGTTCTAGTCTTGGTTGCTCCTCTTCCAGTCCAGCTCTCTGCTATGTCCCAGGAGGGCAGTGGAGGATGGCCCAAGTGCTTGGGCCCCTGCACCCGCTTGGGAAACCAGGAAGAAGCACCTGGCTTCTGGCTTCAGATTGGCACAGCGTGCTGGCCGTAGTGGCCATTTGAGGAGTGAACCAATGGAAGGAAGACCTTTCTCTCTGTCTCTCTCTCTCTCTCACTGTCTGTAACTCTACCTGTCCAAAAACAAACAAAACAAAACAAAAACTAAGACAATAAAAGTAAACAAAAAAGAACTTCCACTCTCATACCGACCTTACACTTGTGAATTAGCTCTCCCCTTACTGCCTAGTTAAGGACATGATTTCTCTCTTCTGCTTCATCATTTTCCCCAATATGTTGGCAATTCCCATCAGCAAAAAGTATTTTCCCCTCTACCTTAAAAGAAACGAGCCAAAACAAACACCTGCTTCTTCCTCCAGGTATTGATCCTTTTTCTGTGTCTCTCTTTGGCAATTCATGAAAGATCTGACTGTATTTTCTGTCTTCAACTCTTCTTTCTCAATTGTTCCTTAACGATATTCTAACCAGACTTTTACCTCACTAATTTACTGACCTATTTTTTAAAAAATTATTTATTTACTTATTTGAGAGACAGACACTGAGAACAAGCTCCCATCCACTGATTCACTCCCCAATGGCCTGGAATGGCTGGGCTGTTATCAGGCCAAAGTTGGGGGTCTAGCACTCAATACATGCCTGCTAGGTTGGTGACAAGGACCCAAGTACTTGAGACATTACTTGCTGCCTCCCAATGTGTGCATTAGTAGGAAGCCGGAATTGGGAGTGGAGGCAGGACTCAATGCAGGCATTCTGATAATGAATATGGGCATCCCAAGTGGTATCTTAACTACTATGCCAAATGCCCAACCCTGAGCCATTAAAAAAAAGGTATTTGAGAGGCAAGGAGAGAGGGAGGGACAAAGAAGAGGGGAGAGACCTGGTTGTGGGTAGGGAGGACTGCCATCCATTGATTTAGTCCCAAAATGGTCATTATGGTTCCCAGCCAGGACCAAAGTCAAAGCTGGGAGTTAGGAATGCACTCCAGGTCTTCCACAGGAACCCAACTACCTGAGCCATCACTGCTGCCTCCCAGAGTTGCATTAGTAGGAGCCAGAGCTAGGTATAAAACACAGATACTATAATCATAAAGGTAGAATTTAGGCAAAAAAGAGGACTGGAAGCACTAAAACATGGATAAAAAAATAAAACTCTCTTGAAAGTTTTCCAAAGAATGTTCCAGAGAGCTTATTTTGTAACACTGCACTCAGAGGGAATCCAGACAACAGGTGTGGGAAGTAGATTTCTTAACCATGAGGCTAAATGCCTGTCCCTACTGACCTATTTTTATTAAAAGTAGTAATGACCTCTATCGTACAAAATCCAGTAATCAATACTCAGTCTTCATATGACCTCACCTACCAGTGTCACTGCCCGGATGGCCATTCTCTTTTTCCTGTAACACTATTTTCACTTGGAATGAAACATACCACACTCTTCTGCATTTATTCCTCACTTTCTAATAGCTCTTTCTCAGTATCTTTTTTCACGGCTTTAAATTCTATTTATATATTGATGACTCTCAAATTTATTTCTTTGGCTTATAATTAACCAATGAACTCCAGACTTGCATGTTCAACTGCCTACCTAATCACCTCCATGTGGATACCTTACTCTCATATCTCAAGCTTCTAATGTACAAAATTGAACACTGAATTTTTCCTTCATTTTTGATCACAATTCTAATAGAGTTAGTGCCAAGGCCAAAATCTTGGAAGCCATTCTTATTCTCATCTTCTCTCACACTCCACAGCTAATCCTCGTGCAAATCCTGAGTGCGACCTTCAAAATATACCCAGACTCTAACTGCTTTTCACCAACTCCACTGCCACAGTTCTGGTCCAAGAAGCCATCTCTCACCTGGATTACAGCAATAGTTTCCTAGGGAGGCTCTGCTTCCGTCCTTGCCTTTCTTTTTTTTTTTTTTTTTTTATTTATTTTTTTTTAACTTTTATTTAATGAATATAAATTTCCAAAGTACGAATTATGGATTACTTGCCTTTCTATACATAGCAATCTCAACAACTAGCCAGAATTAGCTTTCCAGCAATAAGTCAGATCATGCCAGTTTTTGTTTTAAACCTTCTAGTGGTTTACTCAGAGTAAAAGCCGTGGTTCTTAGGAAGGTCTATGATCCTACCTTTCTATCTCACCTATTATCCTTTCCTCCTGCTTACTCTATCCAGCGATACTAACTCCTCTCCTGTTCCTCAAATACTTCAAAAGCACTCTCCCTTTTCAGAGTTTGTGATGCCTTTCCTGGGTTGTCCAAGATCACTTCTCCTGTAACTCCTTCAGAACATTCACCAGATCCATGAGAGCAGCTTTCCTGACTACTTACTCTATTTAAAACGGAACTCTTCTTTACCAACCTTTCCACCGCCAGCTATCTTCATAGTACGTAATACCTTCTAACACACTGCACAATTTCCTTACTTAAAAAATTATTTGATGTCCCGGTTGCCCCTCTTCCAGGCCAGCCCTCTGCTGTGGCCAGGGAGTGCAGTGGAGGATAGCCCAGGTGCTTGGGCCCTGCACCCCATGGGAGACCAGGAAAAGCACCTGGCTCCTGGCTCCTGCCATCGGATCAGCGCGGTGCGCCGGCCGCAGCGCGCCGGCCGCGGCGGCCATTGGAGGGTGAACCAACGGCAAAGGAAGACCTTTCTCTCTGTCTCTCTCTCTCACTGTCCACTCTGCCTGTCAAAAAAAAAAAAAAAAAAATTATTTGAAAGACTGGCAGAGAGATGGGGAGGGGAAAGAGAGAGGGAAGGGAAGGTGACAGGAGAGGGGAGGGCAGGGGAGGGGAGAGGTGAGGTGAGGAGGGAAGGGAAGAGAGAGCGCTCTTCTATTTGCTGGTTCACTCCCAAATGCCCACAAAAACTAGGACTGAGCCATGGACTAGAAATTGTATCCAGGTCTCCCACATGGGTGGCAGGAACCCAAGTACTTGGGCCATTAACTTCCTCCCAAGCAAATTAGCAGGAAATGGTTTATATTTTTTATATTTATTAAAATAGAAAACCAAAGAATAGGATGTTAAGTTTAAGGAAAGAGTAAAAACAAAGAAATTGTGAGGAAGACAGGCATGATGGGATACATAACTGTTAACACAAAAATCACCTTTTGCATAAAGTACCTGTAAAACTCTTCTTTTCCAGCCTTTCCATCATTGGAGGGAACAAGCCATCCACCATCAGCCAACTGTATCCCCTTTCTAGCCCATAAATCTTCCTTACCAAAATAATCCTGAGCGTGAAACTGAAAAGACTCTGCATTTTTACTGTTGATTTTTATGCAGTGTTTAGAAACGCCATACATATATAGCTGCACAAAATAAATGACAGAAAAAGTAGATAATGAAAAAAATGTCAAACAAAATGAAGGTTTCTTAGAATAAAAATAATTACAACAAGCCAAAGCAGAATCTGTCATACTTTTCATTTAAATACTAAAATATTTAGTATAAAAAACATCCAACTTACTTACTAGAAGATAAAAAATTTAATGCACTATACAAGGGACTTAAACATTCAAGAATCTACCATACTGTTTCCATTTTCCAGTATATATGCCTTCTGCTAAATCTGTCACAGGAAGGCACTGTGGGGATACATAACAATCCCGTGTTTACTGAAATCTTCCAACTTCAATAACAGAGCAGGGAAAGGATGGAGACAAGTGTATTTCAACGAATATGACCTCAAGTGTTCCAATTTCCAGAGAGGCTTTGCTTGTTTTCAGATGTTTCCTTTCACCCTGGTATGTCTAACCGAGTAGTACCTTCCCTCTGCTCAGCACTTGTCTCAGCAGGCAATTTCCTTGCTTTGAAACTGTGGCTCATCCACTTGCTAGACTAGTTAAATGACTTTGGGGCAGTTACTAAACACTCTATGCTTCAATCTTCTTTTACAAAATGATGTCAATCTTCTTTTACAAAATGATGGACAAGATAAAATGATAGTGCCTTTCTTTTAAGGTGCTTGTGAGGACTAAGCAAGATACAATCAGCACATTTAGAGTGCTAAGAAGAGTGCACAGCACATAGGAAATGGGCAATAAACATTTCCTATTAATAGTATCAGTATCATTTCCACCTCTTCATTGCCTAAAATTCTAGATGGTAGTGGCTTAACTATCATTCTTAATAAGAATCCTCTTTTAAAAATGTAAACAGTCGGGCCGGCGCCGCGGCTCACTAGGCTAATCCTCCGCCTAGCGGCGCCGGCACACCGGGTTCTAGTCCCGGTTGGGGTGCCGGATTCTGTCCCGGTTGCCCCTCTTCCAGGCCAGCTCTCTGCTGTGGCCAGGGAGTGCAGTGGAGGATGGCCCAGGTGCTTGGGCCCTGCACCCCATGGGAGACCAGGAGAAGCACCTGGCTCCTGCCATCGGATCAGCGCGGTGTGCCGGCTGCAGTGCGCCGGCCACAGCGGCCATTGGAGGGTGAACCAACGGCAAAAGGAAGACCTTTCTCTCTGTCTGTCTCTCTCACTGTCCACTCTGCCTGTCAAAAAAAAAAAAAAAAAAAAAAAAGTAAACAGTCTTACAAGGATCAGGGCCATCAGGTATTCATGCTTTATATTTAATGCAATTATGTTCCTCTACTCCTGGGCTGACAGTATTTATAGAAAGCAAACAAATATGACTTGAAGGGAGAAGAGAATCAGTAATTTTGAAGCACATATCACTTTGATAGGTCACACCTAGCAGAGGATAGGGAAGCTGTCATATAGGTGGGTTAGGAAGTATAATTTCATTCATCCATTCTTGCAGTAATTTCATTTTTTAAACAAAATAACTTGCAGATACTATTTAGTAAAACAAAATTATCTTATTAACTTTATTAACTTTGCTGTAAAGTCTGTTAGTTCTGTAGACAAAAGCATACCTGTTTATGAGAACATGCGGAGGGAATCTGGCTCCCTACTGCTGTTTTCAGAGAGATTCTCGGCAGAGTGGATGTTTTTGCAAGATACAGACTGCCTGGCTGTGGAAAGACACGTTGCCTTTGTTTCTTCTTAATTCGCATATCCTGTATATCTCTGGCATTTTGAAGACTTGTAATTAAATCTATTAAAGCATAAATAGAAAACATAAATTTTTAAAATTTTATTTAAAGTGATACAAGTTTCATATATTTCATAAACACAGATTTAGGAACATAGTGCATCCTGGCCCCCCAGGATTCCTACTCTTAATTTTTATAATGATTTATTTTCAGTATACTTAATGATCGTATAGTTAACCCTACTCTAAGTAAGAGTTCAACAAATAGTATGAGAAACAAAAAAACCACTGTTCCTCAACAGAAGAGACAAGGGCTGTAAACAATCATCAATTCTCAAAATGTCTATTTCACTCCAATGCATTATTTTTTTTTTTTTTTTGAAAGGCAGAGTGGACAGTGAGAGAGAGAGAGAGACAGAGAAAAAGGTCTTCCTTTTGCCGTTGGTTCACCCTCCAATGGCCGCTGTGGCCGGCGTGCTGCGGCTGGTGCACTGTGCTGATCTGATGGCAGGAGCCAGGTGCTTCTCCAGGTATCCCATGGGGTGCAGGGCCCAAGCACTTGGGCCATCCTCCACTGCACTCCCTGGCCACAGCAGAGAGCTGGACTGGAAGAGGGGCAACTGGGACAGAATCCGGCGCCCCAACCGGGACTAGAACCTGGGGTGCCGGCGCCACAAGGTGGAGGATTAGCCTACTGAGCTGCGGCACCAGCCCTCCAATGCATTATCTAAATATATTTCATGTACTCTGTTACCTCTTGAGCACAACCCCAAATAAAATTACTTACCAGTCAGTCCTAATTTTGTATGTAGAGAAAAAAGGAGCCCACACCATTTAAAATTTTCAGGAATGAAAAAAGTCTTGTAAAGTTGAATAAAGAACAGAAATATTGCAGAGGTCATTTGGTGCACTGGTGAACAACAGAAATATATGACTTTTATCTTAGTCTCTGAAGAAAATCAGCAGTAGCATGATAAAAAATACATTCTGGTAATAACCATCCTAGACTGTTGTGTCTAATAACTTTTTTTAACAAGAAAGTCTACAGATAGTTTTCTTTAAAATAAAACATTAGAATAATTTAAACATAATCTTTGGATTTAGAGACTCTAAAGAATTAAGAGGTTTTAAAATTATTAATCACCACAAAAGGAGAAAAGCCATTATTATTTAATGAGATATATCTAATTAAAAGGCAAAAACATGTCACATAAATTTCATACAATACCTAGAGGTTCTTCTTCATATTTTGCAAAAATTATAGCTGCTGCCAGTTTGGAGTTGTTTTTGTTAAATTCATGAATTTCACTATCATTAATCTTATTTTCATTATCATCTGAACCATGTTCACCTATGTTTTTTTGGTTTTGTTTATTTTCCTCCGAATTATTATCCATGCTAACACACTGTTCATCTCTGTGAAAATGTGATTTAGTTTTAAAAGGTGGGATGAAGACTTTGGTAGCTTTGTCTGCAGTAACTGAGTGTCTCATCTTTTCATTTGTTGTGGTAGGAACTTTAGAAAATGGTTGCTCTGAAACTGATGAACTGCTTGAAGATTTTTTCAAAGTCAGGTGCTCATAAAAATGAGATTTAGACAGAAATTCTTGTCCAGGCACAGTAATATGTGGATGCTGTATTTCTTGGCGTTCCTTAGTTGTGCTATAATGGGGAGAAAATATATAAGTAAAGGTACACAAATAGGTGTTTGGGAACATGCCTTTTATTTTTTTAACAGACCCTCAACTGGAATGTGGCAATTCTATTTATATCCATCATGGTTTCCATGCCAAAATATCACACTTTCCAAGGCTGTAACTGATTTTTACACACTGATTTCCACTCTTTGACTTTACAACCTACTTCTCTTAATAGAAGAGAGTTTGTTAAACATGAACTTCTCAGTGTGTTTCCCCTTCAGTTCTATCACAGTCTTCCCTACTTAACTCCTTTGTCAAGGAATTATCTATAGGTTCTATTCTCTATGGCTTACCCCCTCACCTGAACTCTGGACCCCATCTAATAACTGTCCCCCTAGAAGTCCAACTGTTTCAATTATTATTCCACCTCTCTCTCTCTCTCTTTTTTTAACTTGTTTACACCCTTTTTAAAGCATTACTTTAATTTAGCCTGAAAGCGTTGCACACCCTTAAAATACCTTTCTCATCTTTATCTTTGCCTCAAGCTTATTGTCACTGTTATCTACTCTCCATGATCAACCTTCTTCAATAGGTAATCAATCTAACCTAGCTATTTTCACTTTTCCAATTTCTAGTAAGTGAACTCTCACTTCTCCCTCTACTATACAGAAACTGTTCTCAATAAAGTTGCTAATGACCTTCTGCTTGCCTATGTAAGAGTATATGGTATAGCTTCTTTTGTAAACTCATTCTGTTCAACCTTCCCAACAACTGTGATGGGTTTTTCCTTCATAAAGTTCTTATCATTATTGTTTATTTCTTGTTTCTTTAGCTAGTGATTATTCTTCCTGATTCTTAAAAATATTCCTATCTTCAAAGTCAGATTTCCTCCCTATACACTTTTCCTGGATGATAGGAGATTCCCAATGCTTACATTAAAATCCATTTAATAAAAAAAAACACTCTATTCTCTTGCCTGACTTCTCCCACTGGGTATTGTTCTTATGTTTTATTAATTTATTTTTATAAACTTATTTATTTGAAAGGTATAGTGTCAGAGAGAAAGGCAGAGAGGGAAAAGAAGGAGAAGGGAGAGGAGAGAGATTTATCATCCAATAATTATTTCATTCCTCAAATGGTTGCAATAGTCAGGAATGGACTAGGCTGAAGCCAGGAGCCAGAACTCCATCTAAGTCTCCCTCAAGGGTTGTAGGGGCCCAATCACTTGGGCCATCCTGCTCTGCCTTCCCAGGGGTATCAGAAGCAAGCTGGATTGGAAATGAACTCAAATTGGAGCTCCAATATGGAATGCTTAACCAGCTGTGCTGGTTACAACAAGAGTAACAATGTAAGTTACTCTTCTAATATTTTAATTGCACATAGTATCAGGCATCCCTACCATGATGTTCCATACTCACTTTCAATTCAACATGTCTAAACTTCAATTCATTGTCTCTCAAGGATACATATTCTTCCTAACACTTGACACATTGATGAAAACTCCAGACTTCCTTTCACTAAACTTTGAATGGCTAAAACTTGAAAGTACCTTAGAATTCATTTAGTTATTATTTATTCATTAAATATTTAATTAGCTCTTATGTTCCAGGTGCTGTTTTTTTCTGGCATATACAATGACAAATGAAACAAAATCATAGCATGTATATTCCAGTGGAAGGAAACAAACATATCAATGGGCCTAGACACAAATTTGTCTAGAGCAGAGAATGGAATGGGAAAGTTTAAAGGTGGGAATGGAAAGGTAGCAAAGTGGTCAGACCATGGAGAATTCATACTTCATGGTAAAGGCTTTAGGGCTAATACTCTGTGATGGGCAGACATGGAAAATTCTGAGAAAAAAAGTAACACCTGTATTATGTTTATTTTTTTTTTATTTTTTTATTTTTTTTTTTACAGGCAGAGTGGACAGTGAGAGAGAGACAGAAAGAAAGGTCTTCCTTTGCCGTTGGTTCACCCTCCAATGGCTGCCGCGGCCGGCGCGCTGCGGCCGGCGCACCGCGCTGATCCGATGGCAGGAGCCAGGAGCCAGGTGCTTTTCCTGGTCTCCCATGGGGTGCAGGGCCCAAGCACCTGGGCCATCCTCCACTGCACTCCCTGGCCACAGCAGAGGGCTGGCCTGGAAGAGGGGCAACCGGGACAGAATCCGGCGCCCCGACCGGGACTAGAACCCGGTGTGCCGGCGCCGCTAGGCGGAGGATTAGCCTAGTGAGCCGCGGCGCCGGCCTGTATTATGTTTAAAAGGACCCCCACCCCTACCCCTACTACCAGCTTCTTTGTGAGAATTTACTAGATAAAGGGGTGGGGCTAAAGTCAGAAGCAGAAGAGCAGTTCTGAAATAATCCTGGTAGTATGTGTGATTAAAACCAAAGTATCAGTGACAAGAAGTGATTATTGGAATTGGATATATTTTGAAGGCAGTGTTAAGACTTTCACTTTATTTATATAAAGACAGATTAGTTTAAAGAACATCAGCTTTGGTGACATCAAGCTGAAATGTTTATTAGTCATCCAAGTAAAACTGTCAAGGTAGTTGGCTGGATGAATGAATATATGGAGTTGGAAAGACATATGGGTCAAAGATTTTAATTTTGTAGCTATTAGTAAATAGACGGTATATAAAGTCACAAGTGAGATCATCAGAGAGGAAGAATAGGAAAAGATACCAGGACTCTAACATTTAAGGTTAGGGGCTAAGCTAGCAAAGGAGACTGAGAAAGAACAGCCAGCCTCACAGGAGGAGAAAGACCTTCTAAAAGACAGAATCAATAAGATGTTAAGAATGCTGGAGTAATCACCATGTCAGTGTTACTCATTGAATATGAGGATGAAGTGTTCACAAGATTTAGCAGTGTGGAAATGACTGGCAATCTTATTTTAAGATTTTATTTGAAAGGCAGAGTGACAGAGAGGGAGAGACAAAGAGAATGAGGTATTCCCATCCACTGATTCATTCTCCGAATGGCCCCATTGGCTGGTCTGGGCTAAGCTAGGCTAAAGTCTGGAGCCCAAAACTCCATCCGGGTCTTCCACATGAATGGCAGGGGCCCAAACACTTGGACCATCTTCTACTGCTTTCTCAAACACATTAGCAGGGAGCAGGATTGGAAGGAGAAGAGACGGGATTAGAGCTGATATTGGTGGTTTAAGTGGCTGGCATTTTGAATGACAGCCTAACCTGCTGTACCACAATGCTAGCCCATTACTGACAATCTTAAGAGCTGGTGGACAGTGATAAAAGACTTACCAGAGTCGTTCAGAAAAGCATGGAAAGAGATTAAGTAGAGATGGTGAGTAGAGACAATTTTGAGTTGTGCTTTAAGATATGCAAGGAGATGGACTGGCAGTGTTGGAATGGTCAACAATGGGGACAATCTAGTACACAGGGAAAAATTAATAGTGCAAGAGAAAGGGTACAACGGTTGGACTGATTTCCTTATAATATAGCTGAAATCCACTGCACAAAAATGAGTAAGTTTTCTGTTCTAAACTGCTGGCTCACTTCCAAATGCCTGCAATAGCCAGTGCTGGGCCAAAGTTAGGAGTCAGGAACTCAAACCAGGTCTACCATGTGGAACTTGGGAGCCTGAGCCATTACTTGCTGCTTCCCAGGGTCTGCATCAGCACAAAGTCAGGAGATGGGAATTGAACCCAGGCATTTTGACATGGGATGCAGGCATCTTACCTACTAACCTCCTGCTCTGTCTTTTTTTTTTTTTTCTTAAGATTTATTTATTTATTTGAAAGTCAGAGTTACATGGAGAGAAGGAGAGGCAGAGAGACAGAGAGACTGAGAGAGAGAGAGAGGTCTTCCATCCACTGGTTCACTCCCCAACTGGCCGCAAAAACCAGAGCTGAACTGATCCGAAGCCAGGAGCCAGGAGCCAGGAGCTTCTTCTGGGTCTCCTATGTGATTGCAGGGGCCCAAGGACTTGGGCCATCTTGTACTGCTTTCCCAGGCATAGCAGAGAGCTGGATCAGAAGTAGAGCAGCCAGGACATGAACCAACACCCTTATGGGATGCTGGCACTGCAGGTAATGGCTTTATCCCCTACGCCACAGCGCTGGCCCCCTGCCATGTTGTTTTTGAATATTAAGATTATAGGGGTTCGTGCCGTGGCACAGCGGGTTAAAGCCTCAGCTTGCAGTACCAGCCTCCCACATGGGCACTGGCTAGAGTCCTGGCTGCTCCACTCCTGATTCAACTAACTGCTAATGTGCCTGGAAAAGCAGCTGAGGATGGCCCAAGCCCTTGGGCCCTTGCACTCATGTGGGAGACCTGCAAGAAGCTCCTGGCTTCTGGCTTCGGATTGGCTTGGCTTTGGCCATTGAGGCCATTTGAGGAGTGAACCAGCAGATGGAAGACCTGTCTCTCTGTAACCCTTACAACAAACAAACAAATAAATAAACACTATAAGTGGGGCCAGCACTGTGGTACAGAGAGTTAAGCTGCTACTTGGGACATCTGCATTCTAGATCAGAGTGCCAGTTTGAGTCCAGGCTCCTCTGCTTTCAATCCAGTACCCTGCTAATAAAAATGTGCCTGTGTAAGGATAGTCTATCACCACCCACTATCTGGGAGTCTATAAAATATGTTTTATCTTAAAGGGCACTCCACTTGCAATCTTTTTGTTCCAGTTTTACTCATGCTGATTGATAAACTTGTATGTTTCAGAACTCAATGACTTAGTTCTAAGAGTTATGATTACCATGCAGGGGATGCAGCCAATGGTGGTGACTGAAAGTTCTCCAGGTCATGAAAAGGAGTCATCAGATGAGATAGGAAGATATTTTCAGACCTGAGATAGGCAGGGCCTGCGTTCCTGATCAGCAGGAAGTACATATAGAAGATATGATGAGTCTATACTCTTCAGCATCCCCTTAAGATTAAGGGTCTAGAATCTTTGAGGGGGGGAATGATATGGGACTAGTCAGGGAGATAGGATTAAGCCCATGAGCTGGAGGCCATACTCCCTTACCCCTATGTGATCTCACCTGTATCTACCCACCAGTCAATCAGGCTATGTAACTCTTCCCCTTTTGGTAGTTAATATGGCCTAGAAAGCATTTAGCGCTACCCACCCCCCCTGCTGTTTTGCCACTGTTTGCTTGCACTCTTGGTTTGCCCACTTGTGCTCCCTCACTGGCTGACAGACTGGTATGGAACGCCTGTTTATTCTTTCTGAACCACTTTCCCTTAATAAAGCCCTTGTGTTCCTGTTTATTTCTCTTATTTTCCAAATAAATCCTGAACTTAAAAAAAAAAAATGTGACTGGGAAAGCAGCGAAGATGACTCAAGTACCTGGGCCCCTGCCACTCCATGGGAGACCTGGGTTGAGGTCCAGGCTCCAGGCTTCAGCCTGGCCCAGCCTTGGATATTGTGGCCATTTGGTGGTAGATCAGCAAATGTAAGACCTCTTTCTCTCTCTCTCAAAAAGAATACCGTGAGATGGTTTTGCTTTACAGGTTATGCTCAAGATGTCTCTTTGAATCTAACAGGAGATAATCTGCTGATGTCAATCACCATCTGGCCAAATCTACTTGACTTTATTTTCCACTTAGTCTCTATCCTTTACTTTGATGAGTTCTGCTGAGTTGAAACCTTCATATCATTACTAACCTCCCTGAAACAGTCTTACCTTGGTCTATTTCTTTTTTTTTTTTTTTTGACAGGCAGAGTGGACAGTGAGAAAGAGAGAGAGACAGAGAGAAAGGTCTTCCTTTGCCGTTGGTTCACCCCTAGTGGCCGCTGCGGCTGGCATACTACGGCCGGCGCACCGTGCTGATCCGAAGCCAGGAGCCAGGTGCTTCTCCTGGTCTCCCATGGGGTACAGGGCCCAAGCACTTGGGCCATCCTCCACTGCACTCCCGGGCCATAGTAGAGAGCTGGACTGGAAGAGGAGCAACCGGGACAAAATCCGGTGCCCCGACCGGGACTAGAATCTGGTGTGCCGGTGCCGCAAGGCGGAGGATTAGACTATTGAGCTATGGCGGCGCCACCTTGGTCTATTTCTAAGATACAAATCTGGTTCTTTCATTACACTTCTTAGATACTTCCAAAAAAGACTTATCACTTATCTAGGTTTTAACTCACCAGAGACAACACACAGTAGGCTTCCTATCTGCTCCTAACCTCCATTTCTTTTTGTTTCCTCCCAGCCTTCCCCCATGCCCCTCCCTAGCAAATCCCAAGAAAGTTACACAACTTCTTACTCTTCCCAGAATTTGGAACGCCCTTCTTAATCAAGCATTTATGTTCTGGCTGAAGAATTTTTCCCGTTAAGCTTTCTATCACATAATTAGCTGCCAATTTTTCTATGCTCTCACATCACTTTGTAATAACAATCTGTATCACATTATAACTCATTTTCATGCTTAGTTCTTAGGAGAGCAGTTTCAATTAGACTTCTCTATCTAGCAGCACATTATATATTAGTTACCTAGAGCCAAGTGCTTAATATGTTTGCTAAATGAATATTTTCCCATTTTATTCGTACATTAAGGTAATGAAGAGACAAATAACAAGGCATTTGTTTTTAAGATTACAACTGGTTTTCGATAAAAAGAAGTAAGACAAAAAAATCATCTGGCTTTTTATGTTTGAAACACATATACCTGTTATATGCTGAAAACTACATTCTAGAAATACAATTCAATTACTTTTTTTCAACAGTGCCATAGATGGTTTAGTTTTATTTGAAAAGGCAACATTAACACAATTTAAACCAAATTTTTGGGCTTAAAAGTTTATTAACTAGAGAAAAGGTTTGTAACAGCTTTCAACAATCTTAGGTGCTTCTATATTTACAGTGATTATATCTAACATATCTATGGTAAATGCCTTTAATTGACTTTTTCACTTGTAGTACCACAATGGCAGACGAAGATTATGTTCTTTGTCAACATCACCTCTGCTTTAATATACACACATTCTCTTACCTCTACCTTTCCTTATTTTTTTTTAAACAATATTCAATAATTATGACTAAATATTTTTACAGCTGAGTTTCTTATATTTGTATAAAATATACATAACATCAGTGTGTAATACACTGTATTTCCTTTCAACATTTGCTTTCCCTTGAGGTAACTATTTTTTAAAGATATACTTGAATTTCTATGCATTCATCATTTATTCACATCCAAATTCTCAATTGTATATATAACTCTTTTCATTTTGTTCATGAATTAAATTCTGTTTTAAATATTTTCCCCTCTTCTTGAATACTGTTCTTTTAAGTTGCTTCTTGAATACTGTTCTTTTCTGGTCACTTTCATTTTTTGCTAATCTTTGGAAATCTGTTCATATTTAAGAGCAGAGGACCAAAAAGCTGTTTGGAAGCTTTGTACAAAGATGGGACCTGTTGATTAAAAGCTGTACTGCACATTCAGTAACTGGAAACTTCCAATAATGAAAATGTAGCTGCTAACATTCTGGAAGCTGAGTGGGGGAAGATGCCATGGAAAGGGAGTATTTCTCACAACTTAATACGCACAGATTAACTTACCTCCTGTGCTTTCAGGACAGTACTCTTGCTTTCAAGCATGCCTAGTGTGTTTGCCAATAAAGAAACCCCTTTAGTACCTTCTGTGGAGGCTAAACCTCTAGTTTTCTGGAGTACACAGAGGTTACTGCCTTGCTTCTTGGAGTGAAGCAAGGCATTCGACTGGTTTTTAAATATACTCTTAACAGTATCCCCTTGTTGTGACGCTTTCATTCTTCACCGCTCAGTTTTGAAGTATATGAAGCCCCAAATTCCTGAAATTTTTGAGATTTCTTCACTGTAAAATGTTTGGTTCTCTCACATGCTCACTACCATGTTCAAATCAGTTTTCCCCTGCATAGTTTGAAAAATTTAGTTACTGTGGTCTTTCTCCCTGTGTGTGTATGTGTGTGTATGTGTGTTGTGTGGGTACAAACTGCATCATTATGTTGGTAAAATTTTGAGAAGCAGTGCAAAAAGATGAGTATGTGCAATTTATTATCTTTATTGAAGCTTCTTAACACATTAAAATACTTAGGTATTATTTAATTTTACCTTCTCAGCAAATTCCTAAGACTTTCTCTGTTCTGCTCCAAAGGGGCTAATTTCTAGGCTTAGCAACTTAGCTATGATTCTGGTATCTCCCTGCAATATCACCCTGAAGGTTCCCTTTGCTTCTCTCCAATGTTGAATTCTCCATTGTTGAAGTCTCACATTTTCCTCTATCTCAAATTATGAATTTGTTTTGGTTAGCTTCCTGGAAAAGGTGCATGGTAATAAATTTTTTGATACAATGCATCTGTAAAATGTCAACTCTTTTAAGTGGTATTTTGGACAGTGATAGGATTTCTAGTTTGGAAATAATTTTCTCAGAAATTTGAAGGCCTTGCTCTGTATTATATGAAATACCATAACCAAATTCTTTTAACATTTGAAGATGAAAGAACTCATATCATTATGACTCTGAAACTTCATTTGAAGGCTGCTTTTTTCCCTTTCTGTAAAATGTAAAACTCTTTTTTGCCCATATTCTGAAATTTCTCAAAGATTCACCTTAATGTGGGTCATTTTTATTTATGTACATATTCAGTGGGCCCTTTTAATCAAAGAAACTCATGTCCTTCAGCATTGGTGAAACATTTTAAATCATTTTTTTAAAAAATTTCTTTTAGAGCAGGCATTTCATCTGGTTGTTGAGATGCCCGCATTCCAAAATAGAGTGCTTGGGTTTAGTCAAATCGTAGCTCCGGCTCCTGACTCCAGCTTGCTGCCAATACAGATCCTGGGGGATACTACTGATGATGGCTCAAATCATTGGGCCTCTGTTCCCAGCTCTAGCCCGGGCACAGATCTGAACATTGCAGACATTTGGGAAAGGAGCCAGTGTTTGGGAACTCTGTCTTTCTCTCAAAAAAAAAAAAAAAAAAAAAAAAAAAAAAAAAAAAGTCTTCATTTCTCTTCTGTTCCTTCTTTTTCAAACTCTAACTCCATCTTTTTAGATGTTAGACCCATTGGACCAACTTTCCTAATAATCTTTTCATTCTTTTTTCCATCTTTTTCTTGTGGGTCTACATTCTGAGAGCACTCATGATTTTAATATTTACTTATTTCTACTGAGTTAATTTGTACATAGAATAATTTTCAATTTAAAAAAAGATTATTATTTATTTATTTTAAAGTCAGAGTTAAAGAGAGAGAGGGAGAGATGGAGAGAAACCCTTCATCTGCCAGTTCCTCCTTAAATGGTCACAACGGTGCAGGGGGAGGCTGGGCTAGACAGAAGGGAGGAGAATAGAACCCCATCCAGGTCTCCCATATGGGTGGCAGGGACACAAGTACTTGGGTCATCCTTTCCGCTTTCCCAGGTGCATTATCGGGGAGCAGCCAGGACTTGAACTGGTGCTTATATGGGATGCTGGCATCACAACAGGCAGTTTAATGGGCAGCACAACAATACTGGCCCCATTTTTTATTTATTTATTTATTAATTATTTTATTTTTATTTTTATTTTTTGACAGGCAGAGTGGACAGTGAGAGAGAGAGAGAGACAGAGAGAAAGGTCTTCCTTTGCCGTTGGTTCACCCTCCAATGGCCGCCGTGGCCAGCGCGCTGCGGCCGGCGCACCGCGCTGATCCGAAGCCAGGAGCCAGGTACTTATCCTGGTCTCCCATGGGGTGCAGGGCCCAATGACTTGGGCCATTCTCCACTGCACTCCCTGGCCACAGCAGAGAGCTAGCCTGGAAGAGGGGCAACTGGGACAGAATCCGGCGCCCCGACCAGGACTAGAACCCGGTGTGCCAGCACCGCAAGGTGGAGGATTAGCCTAGTGAGCCGCGGCGCCGGCCCTGGCCCCATATTTTTAAGAGCTCTTTTTATAGCTACTTTTTTTTTTTTTTTTTCCAACAGGCAGAGTGGACAGTGAGAGAGAGAGAGACAGAGAGAAAGATCTTCCTTTTCCGTTGGTTCACCCATCAATGGCCGCTATGGCCAGCGTGCTGCGGCCAGCGCACCACGCACATCTGAAGCCAGGAGCCAGGTGCTTCTCCTGGTCTCCCATGTGGGTGCAGGGCCCAAGCACTTGGGCCATCCTCCACTGCACTCCTGGGCCACAGCAGAGAGCTGGACTGGAAGAGGGGCAACTGGGACAGAATCCGGCGCTCCGACCGGGACTAGAGCCCGGTGTGCCGGCGCTGTAGGCGGAGGATTAGCCTATTGAGCTGTGGCACCGGCTGCAACTTATTCTAAGGATGCAATATCTTCTTTTTTTTTAAATGTTCTTCTTGCACAACCTATTTCATTTAAGTTCCTTTGCCTTTGTTTTCATCCTTTGGTTGCAATCTTTCACAATAACTTTCTTGCAGTGAACAGTGATTCTTGAATGCCTGTTCTCAAGTGAGACACTAAACAGCTTACTAGAGGTGTTTGTTGACAGGGTTTGTCAATTGTTGGCTTCAATGTTTGATTACTGGCTATGCTATTTTATGTGAGTACTCTCAATTGGGCTGGTCACACTCCCTAGAAAAAAAGAAAATTCCAGTCTCTTGCCTTGTGAACCTATCTGCCAGAATTTGGAGCCTACAGTGAGAAAGAGTCTAGGAATTCTACTGCTTGATATACAGAATTTTACTTAGGATGTTTTTAGTACTCTTCCCTCAACTGTGCCTGAGATCCTCTGGCCTGAGCCCATCCCCATTTCAGAATGATGCCAATTCATCTTCTCTTGAGAATAAACTGGTTACTGGGAAAAGGTGATAACTGCAGTCAGGGAGGGGATAATGTACCCATTTTCAACCTTACTCTCACAAGTATTGTTGCCTATTTGAGTCTTTCAGGTTTGTTAGGGAAAACTGGTTTGTTTATCTGCTTGCTCCATGTCAAGTTTTAGTTTTCTCAGCTTTGCTAAGTCACTCATGTTTTGGCTAACAAACTTTTGTTTCTTCTGATCATTGTCCTTGGGAATTATGCTTAAAAATTACCCTTGCAATTCTAGTAGGATTTAAGACAAGGAAGAGAGACAAAAACTTATATTCAATATCTGCCATATTTTTGGTAACTGACTTTGAATATTTATTTAATCTTTTGTAACCTCAGTACATCATTCATAAAATTGGAATATATTTTGCTTGTCTATTTTACAAGCTGCTATGAAACCAAAAAGTGAAATATTTTATGAACAGCACTATAAAGCACTACCAAGGTACAGAATTATTTAATCCTGATGCAGGCTGTCAAAAAGGGCAGTGTTAACTTTTTAAACACATACTAGTGATATAAGTTTTAGAAATATTAATTAAAAACTGTATTATTATCTATATATTACAATTAAATGAATTTAAACCTGTCTTACCGAAAGGGTCCACAGGTGATTGGCTCTAAAGAGATCTGATGCATAAATAATCTTCTATCTTTCATTGTGCCTAGAAAAAATTTTTACATATTAATGAAAATCTAATGAGACATTTTTCTTTCATTTTCTTACACATGCTGTTGTAAATATTTAAACAGGAGTTTTGAGGCAATTACAGACTTTAAATTTTTCGATGCATAAAAATGATGCTCAGTAAGTGATAACTATCAAAAGCGGCTGACTCACAATTTGATAATGATTATACACAAAATAACTAAGTAAAATCATAAAAGAAATCAGGTATTACTGATCCTTTCATTTGCACCCATTAAATCTTCAATTATTTCATTAATAGGGACTTGATTGAATGAACCAGGATACATTGCTATAGCCAGCCATATAATTAAGTACCATGTAACCATAAAAAAGAATGAAAAAGGTCTATACATTCATTAAGGAGTGATCTCTAGATATCTATAAGTTAACAAGAATCAAAAGGAGGTACAAAACAGTGTATATGCTACACTTTCAAGTAAAAGAGGGTAATAAGAATAAACTGATATATGGACATATTTGCTTATTTTTCAAAAGGAAATTGAGAAAGGATAAACAAAATCATTGAACACGGCTCCCCACAGTGAGCAAGAGGCAGGGGAGGTAGTGAATAGCATGGGGGAATAGGGATGGAATCCAGACTTCTTCCAAGTAAACCTTTACACAGTTTTGAAAAATGAACTACGTAAATGTTTTTTTTTTTTTTTTGACAGGCAGAGTGGACAGTGAGAGAGAGAGACAGAGAGAAAGGTCTTCCTTTTTGCCGTTGGTTCACCATCCAATGGCCGCTGTGGCCGGTGCACTGCGCTGATCCGATGGCAGGAGCCAGGTACTTATCCTGGTCTCCCATGGGGTGCGAGGCCCAAGCACTTGGGCCATCCTCCACTGCACTCCCTGGCCACAGCAGAGAGCTGGCCTGGAAGAGGGGCAACCGGGACAAAAATCTGGCGCCCTGACCGGCACTAGAACCGGTGTGCCGGCACTGCAGGCGGAGGATTAGCCTATTGAGCCACAGCACCAGCCTATGTAAATGATTTATTAAATATAAAACCAAATAAGAAAAGCAAACCCTAAAATTAAAACTAAATGAATCAATCTAATGGTCAAATTGGTAAATACAAACAGCAGAATTATTTTGAGTGACAACGAACACAGAAAGGATATCTACTCTAATCACAAAAACTGCAAAGAACTCTTACATTCCCCTTTGTATGTTTTTAATAGTTGATATTGTGAATTTCAAACTATTATGCAGATACTACAGTACAATAATTCTCAAAGGGAGATGTTTGGAACCCTGAGAAGGGTGATAAAACTCTTTCAGAGGAACTGTCAAAACTGTACTAACAACAGTAAGATGTTCTTTATGTCTTTTTCATTGTGGTGAATCTGCAGTGCTGGCATAGTTTTGCTGCATACTTTAGTACTACCAATGTCTTAAGAAAATACACCTAGGGGCAGGCACTGTGGTGTAGTAGGCTAAGCATCTGCCTGTGGCACCCACATACCACATGGACGACAGTTCGTGTCCTGGGTGCTTCTTTTCCAATCCAACTTTCTGCTTATGGCCTGGAAAAAGTAGTGGAAGATGGCCCAGTGGTTGGGCCCCAGCACCTATGTGGGAGGCGTGGAAGAAGCTTCTGGTTCCTGGCTTTGGATCCACTCAGCTCTAGCCCATTGTGGCCATTTGGGGAGTGAATCAGTAGATAGAAGACCTTTCTCTCTGTCTCTCCCTGTGTTTGTAACTCTACCTCTAAAATAAATTAAAAAACGAAAGAAAGAAAGAAAGAAAGAAAGAAAGAAAGAAAGAAAGAAAGAAAGAAAGAAAGAAAGAAAGAAAGAAGGAGGGAGGGAGGGAGGGAGGGAGGGAGGGAGGGAGGGAGGGAGGGAGGGAGGGAGGGAGGAAGGAAGGAAGGAAGGAAGGAAGGAAGGAAGGAAGGAAAATACACCTAGATGATTTAGCTGTGAGCTGTGCTGGCCATTTTTTTTTTTTAAAGATGGAATTCCATTTTTCATTGAAAGAATAGCCAACAATCGAGTTTTTCAGACTTGGGTACTCAGCAGCATTTTCTCAAAAATAATGAAATACAAGGAAATAAAGTGATAATATTTGTTGCCAGTAGCAACAATCAAGTTTTTTAAATGAGTTAAATGATATCACAAAGAAACAAAAAGCAGAGTGTGGGACAGTCTAGGAAACAACTGACTTGGTCACTTTAAAGTGCTATCATAAAAAATAAATATAAAAACAGGTATGAAGAATACTGTAGGCCGGTGCCATGGTTCAGTAGGCTAATCCTCCGCCTTGCGGCGCTGGCATATGGGGTTCTAGTCCCGGTCGGGGCGCCGGATTCTGTCCCAGTTGCCCCTCTTCTAGGCCAGCTCTCTGCTGTGGCTCGGTAAGGCAGCGGAGGATGGCCCAAGTGCTTGGGCCCTGCACCCACATGGGAGACCAGGAGAAGCACCTGGCTCCTGCCTTCGGATCAGCGCAGCGTGCCGGCCGCAGCGCGCCAGCCGCAGCGGCCATTGGAGGGTGAACCAACAGTAAAGGAAGACCTTTCTCTCTGTCTCTCTCTCTCACTGTCCACTCTGCCTGTCAAAAAAAAAAAAAAAAGAATACTGTGGATGACATGAAATATTGGGCAATTAAAATTTTTTTGTTTGAAAGGCAGAAAGATAGAGACAGAAAGATGTTCCATCACTTGTTCACTTTTCAAATGCCTAAAATGGCTAGGGCTGGGCCAGACCCAATCTAGGAGCTTGGAACACAAGCTGGTCTCCCACATAGGTGGCAGGCACACATATACTTAAACCATCACCTGCTGCTTCCTAGGTGCACGGCAGTAGAAAGCTGGAATCAGAAGTGGAGCTGGGACTTGAACCTAGGAACACCCACATGGAATGTGGACATCCCAAGCAGTGTCTTCAATGCTGTGCCAAATGATGCCTGTAGGCAATTTTTTTTGTGTGTGATGATGGCTCTGAGATACTATTATGAAATGTCATTATGTCTGAAACTAAAACTCAAATGAGTGAGCAAAAAAAACCTATATATGAAATATGTATATATATGCAAACCCATACACATACATATTACCACACACACACACACATAAAAACCCTACATATATACACCCTCCACATGTACAGGTACACACGCACACACACATATTATACATAAATAATTATGAAAAAATAAGTTGATCAGCCGGCGCTGCGGCTCACTAGGCTAATCCTCTGCCTTGTGGCGCCAGCACACTGGGTTCTAGTCCCGGTCGGGGCGCTGGATTCTGTCCTGGTTGCCCCTCTTCCAGGCCAGCTCTCTGCTGTGGCCAGGGAGTGCAGTGGAGGATGGCCCAGGTGCTTGGGCCCTGCACCCCATGGGAGACCAGGAGAAGCACCTGGCTCCTGCCATCGGATCAGCACAGTGTGCCGGCCACAGCGCGCCAGCTGCGGAGGCCATTGGAGGGTGAACCAACGGCAAAGGAAGACCTTTCTCTCTGTCTCTCTCTCTCACTGTCCACTCTGCCTGTCAAAAAAAAAAAAAAAAAAAAAAAAAAAAAAAAAAAAAAAAAAAAGGTTGATCAATTTAGCTGGAGAATATTCATATTATCTTTCAACTTTCCAGTGAAATGTAAATGAAAAACTAGAGGCTGGTGCCGCGGCTCACTTGGCACTTGGCTAATCCTCTATCTGTGGTGCTGGTACCCCAGGTTCTAGTTCCAGTTGGGGATTCTGTCCTGGTTGCTCCTCTTCCAGTCCAGCTCTCTGCTGTGGCCCGGGAGGGCAGTGGAGGATGACCCAAGTGCTTGGGCCCTGTACCCATGTGGGAGACCAGGAGGAAGCACCTAGCACCTGGCTTCGGATCGGCGCAGTGCGCTGGCTGTGGCAGCCATTTGGGGGGTAAACCAATGGAAGGAAGACCTTTCTGTCTTTCTCTCTCTAACTCTGTCAAAAAAAAGAGAAACTAGAAGGAAAAGGATTGTTCACTTTCAAGTATTGAATGAAAATCAAGCTAAAAACATCATTTAAAAAAATAAATAAGATGTGATCATCAAATAAATACTGAGTATCCACTGACTTGTCAAGATAATTCCAAAAGGAGAGTTATGATACTATTTTATGTTAATGGTAGTCCTTTTAGAATGAAATACATGTTCTTCCATTTGCTTCTCCTTGGAACCATGTCTAAATCAAATGTTTTTGGAAATTTATGCTTAATACTATCTAAATCCATTTTTAAAAAAGATTTATTTATATGAAAGGCAGAGTTACAGACAGAGAGAGGGAGGGAGGGAGGGAGGGAGGGAGATATTTTCCATCCACTGTTTCATTCCCCAAATAGCTACAATGGCTGGGGCTTGGCACATCCAAAGCCAGAAGCCAGGAGCTTCTTCTGGGTCTCCAATGTAGGTACAGAGGCCCAAGCACTTGGGCCATCTTCTGCTGCTTTCTCAGGCACATTAGCAGGGAGCTGGATCAGAAGCTAATAGCCAGGAGTCAAACTGGCACCCATATGGGATACCAGCACCAAAGGCAGTGGCTTTACCTGCTACGCCACAGTTCCGGACCTTAAAACCATTCTTTCAATACTTACAAAGTAATCAAACACAGGTTCTAATGACAATTTTTCAAGTAATAGTATAGTATAGTAATAAATATACTAAAAATTACTTTTGCTTCTCATAAACAGTAATCAGGGTTTTAGTTTCCAATTCTATTCAGAATTCTTGTGCATGTTAACATTTGAGAACCAGTAAGTAAGAAGAAAGGAAAGACAGAAGTAAATGAAGTTTCCTGAATCTTTCAACCCTTCTGGCTTTAAGAAACTTTCAAATTTCTATCCCTAAATAGGAGAGTAGTTAGGAAATTAGAAAATTCCCAAGTGTTCTTACTTTGAAGGTTTATTCCATGTGTTACCTTCACTCCCCAGACTATCAAAAGTAAGAAATCAAATATACAGTATACAGTATACGTATTTGTCTTCAAACATCCTATAGTAAAACTTTGGATTTCAGCCTAAAAGAGTGCTATGAAGAGTGTTAAGCAGCCAAGTAACATGATCTGACCACTGTGCTAGAAGGGTGATTCTGGTTGCAGTATTGAGAACAGCTTGGAGAAGGGCCAAAGGCAAAAGTAGAGAGATCAGCTTGGAGCTATGAAGAGTGGCTTGACTGAGGGTGGTAGACAGGAGAAGAAATCATCAAATTGTTTGATTTTTGAAGGTGAGAACTTATATATAACTTATTAATGGTTTGGGTGTGGAATTGAGGAAACAGTCAAAGACGATACAAAACTCTGATGTGATCAACTGGCAGAAAGACACTGTCCCTTATTAATGAAAGGAAAATACAATAGAAAGCAAATCTAGGGCAGAGACAGAATTAGAAGTTCAACATTGACTACAGTAACTTTGAGGTATATATTAGCAATCTGGGTTGAGATGTACCAAGTAGCCAAATGAATGAGTCTGGAGTTAAGAACAGGTTAAGACTGCAGGAGAGTCACTGAAGTCTAAGCAGAGAAGAGACCTAAGGTCATTTCTGCTCAGTATAAGGAAAGAATTCTGATTTTGGTGGAATGGTGGGGTTCAAAAAATTGGACTCTAGAACCTAAGCTTCAAGTTATCATACTTTGGGGCTGGTGCCGTGGCTCACTTAGTTAATCCTCCGCCTGCGGCACCGGCATCCCATATGGGCACCGGGTTCTAGTCCCAGTTGCTCCTCTTCCAGTCCAGCTCTCTGCTGTGGCCCACGAGGGCAGTGGAGGATGGCCCAAGTGTTTGGGCTCCTGCACCCGCATGGGAAACCAGGAAGAAGCACCTGGCTCCTGGCTTCGGATCGGCCCAGCGCTGGCCGTGGTGGCCATTTGGGGAGTGAATCAACAGAAGGTAGACCTTTCTCTCTGTCTGTCTCTCTCACTATATATAACTCTACCTGTCATATAAAAAAAAAAAAGTTATTATACTGAAGTTTTAAACTAAATTCTTACAGATGATTTTCTTTAAAATAAAAAGTCATTATTTTATAATGCTTCTTACTTTACAATTACAAGGAATCTCAGAATCATAAAGTTACTATGAAGGAAAAGTTCAGTTAACAAACAAGACAAGATATAAGTTTAACAAATAAACTACATTGTAAAACCTTTTCTAATACATATATCCCCCAAAACTGAGAAAGATAACTTTAGGAATATCGGGCACAATACTTATAGAGGAAAAAACAATTGAATAAATGCAAACTTTACCATCTGGAGTGCTTTTTGAAGCCTTTAATGATTTGTCTTGGTTTTCTATTATTCTGTCAAATTCATTTAACAAGTTTCTTTTGATTGGTGGTTCTCCTAAAAGAAAATTTCAGTATGTATATTTAAAGCAAACTATATTTTAATTTTTTAGAAATCTGTATTTCATTGAAAATTTCTATATATTGAAAAAACACAGTAATTACAATTTAAATAGCAACCATTCTACTTTGAAAGAGAATATTCTCTTTTTGTCAGTTTTTAAACCATTTAAAAATATCATTTAATGCAGCTAGGTATAAACAAGGCTGACAAATACTCAAGAAGCTACTTCTTAAATAAATGGCACTGAATGCTATTCTATGCTTAATGGCCACAGGACAAACAAAATTCCTTCAAATAAACTTTTGGGAGGGACATGAAATTCAAGAAGGAATTTATTATATAGGTCCCTGAATTAAACTTAATGAGCAGAATAGATTTTTAAAATTACCATTTAAAGTATTAGAAATAGTAACACTTCTTATTTTAGAATTCTACTGAGCTTATAAGGTAAGATTGAAGCATATCAAGTTGTGCATTTTCCAGGTCATGCTGAGATATGTAGTAACAAGTACTTTGCTTTTTGATGCTTTATTATACGAATGTATTTTCAGGATTTAATAAGTAAAAATGTCCATGCATGGCTTTATCAGATATTATATCATTAGAAATAGCTCTCATTGTTTAAAAAGGACATGCGCTGTACATATAACCACAGGTTGATTAGTTATATACTCATATACAAGAGCAGTGAGGATATTAAATAGTAATGCTATTGAGATCATTTAGAAGTCTGAGTTTTTTTCTAGGCAGAAGGCCAACTCACTTCTGTGTACACACGAACAGAAAGAGTTGTTATAAATAAAGGCATTGTTTTTCACAAAAAATGTATTTATTTCAGAATCCCACACTAAAGAACAGCAAATATTTTAAGCATTACAAACTTGTTACTTTGCCAATAAATGTTATATAGAATGTGACTGGGATAACACTAGATTAAATAAATCTATATCTACCAGGATGATTTAAGGGTAACAGGCACCAAATAACCTTCTTAAAAAATAAATTTTTATTTATCTGAAAGGCAGAGACAGAGAGATCTTCCATTTCCTGTTTTTTCCCCCAAATGTCCACAACAGCCAAAGCTGGGCCAGATCAAATCCAGAAGCCTGGAACTCAATTTGGGTCTCCCATGTGGGTGGCAGGGAGCCAAGTACTTGGGCCATACCCTGATGCTTCCCAGGGTGCACATCAGCAGGAAGCTGGAATTGGAAGTGGAGTCTGGACTCAAACACAGGCACTCTGACATGATGTGGGTATCCCATGTGGCATCTTAATTGCTAGGCCAAATGCCTGTCTCAAGACAACGTGTGTTAACTCAAATTTTCTATTAGTCTGTTTTTAAAAAGAGCTAGTAAATTAATTAACAGCTAGTAACTTACTAATTAAAGCTAGTAAATTAGTCTACTCAAAAGCTAGAGAGTTTTGGCATTTACTTTAATCAACAGATTGAATTACGAGATTATTCCTAGTCAGAGACTAACAGAAACAATACACATATCCAATTCACCTAATAGCTGAACTAGGTTGGTAGACAAAAGAGAAGGTAGGATCCAGTCTCAAGGTATTAAGGTCTGAATACTATCTGCCAACAGTAGCAGTTTTTAGAACACTTCTTAGATGAAAAAAAGGAAGCAAGTTATTATGTGTTATTATCTATTGAATTCTCTCTGCCTACTATGTGTCAGAGTCAATGCTAGGTGCCTTTAGATAATTTTATTCTATCTTCATAATTATCCAGTGTGGAAGGTGCTACTTACATTATATGGATAAGAAATAAACAGGCTAGGAGAAGCTAAGTAATATATGCTACCCAGTAAATTATATAATCAGAAACCAACTTTTAAAGTTCAAATGAGCCAGACTCCACACCTCTGCTACAGAACTATTCAAAAACTACTATTCCACTGGCATGGTTATAATACAAAGTTTTAGCTTTTCTAGAAAAAGTCAAACTTTTCATAGAAATTTCTCAATTGTATTAATAATCTTAAAAAAAAATACGAGACCTGGCACTGTGGCGCAGGGGGTTATTGCCCTGGCCTGAAGGACCGGCATCCCATATGGAAACCAGTTCAAGATCCAGCTGCTCCTCTTCTGATCCAGCTCTCTGCTACGGCCTGGGAAAGCAGCAGAAAACGGGCCAAGTCCTTGGGCCCCTGCACCCCTGTGGGAGACCGAGAAGAAGCTCCTGGCTTCCGATTGGTGTAGCTCCTGCTATTGCTGCCAACTGGGGAGTGAACCAGCAGATTGAAGACCTCTCTCTCTCTGTGTGTGACTCTTTCAAATAAACAAACAAATCTTTAAAAAAAATACAAGACCCTCAAAACATAATATCTTGATACACAGACTTAAGAGAGATCATGGGGTCGGCACCACGGCTCAATAGGTTAATCCTCCGCCTTGCGGCACCGGCACACTGGGTTCTAGTGTCGGTCGGGGCACCGGATTCTGTCCCGGTTGCCCCTCTTCCAGGCCAGTTCTCTGCTGTGGCCCAGGAGTGCAGTGGAGGATGGCCCAAGTGCTTGGGCCCTGCACCCCATGGGAGACCAGGAGAAGCACCTGGCTCCTGCCATCGCATCAGCGCGGTGCGCCGGCCGCAGCGCGCAGGCCGTGGCGGCCATTGGAGGGTGAACCAACAGCAAAGGAAGACCTTTCTCTCTGTTTCTCTCTCTCACTATCCACTCTGCCTGTCAAAAGTTAAAAAAAAAAAAAAAAAGAGATCGATCATGGGTCAAATCATACTCCCCCAAAACATACAAAAAAGCCTGAAAAATAAACTTAGCTAATAATATTCTATTTACTAATAAATACATTGGTAAATCAAAAGTTAAATCAGATACTTACCAACTGAGACAAGGGCATCTCCTCTTCTTTTTCCAATTCTTGAATTTAATAAAATCATTCCCTCACTTTTTTGGTATGTAAAACGTGAGCGTTTGTCACGATCTAATGCTTCAGAATCTGTCAGCTCACCATCTTCCATAAAGGCTTTGGCAATCTCTACTGCTTCTGTTTCAAAATACTTTTCTGGATCTTTGGAGTAAGCAAAACAAACTTCTCTATTTGTTCTCACAGGACTAGAAAATATTTCAGTTTTACCAGTTTCCATTTTTACGTTTTTAGGTGAAGCTCGCTTTTTTCTCAAAGGACAAGTGTTTTCAACAAGTGGTACTCTGGTTCCTAATACCAACTGTTGTTCATTTTCCTTAAACTCAGAGATATATGGAGAAACTTTAATACACTGGTTTTCTGAAGAACCACTTTTACTATTAGAGTTACCTGTTAACTCAAATTTTTCACTGCAGGTGTTTCCCCTTTTAAAGTTTACAGAGTGTTCTGGGGTTCTCTTATCAACACAAGGAGGAGGGGTTACTTTTGATACACTTTGTTTACATGTAGGTGAATCCTGAAGAGAACATTCGGTTCTGATTAAGTCAAATTCTTCCAACATTCCCTTGACTTTTTGTAAGGCACTTTCTGAAATTGAAACTTGCTTTCCACTTGCTGTACTAAATCCAGAGAAAGCAAATGAATTTATCACATTATTTGAAAAGTCTTTCTGAGATGACAGTAAATTTTTTGGGATATCTGTCATAGAATTCTCTTCTCTGGTGAATTGGTCTGAACATTCTTTACTTTTAAAAGATACTTTGGAAAAGAGTTGTTCAGCACTATCTTCTGTCTCAGAAAACATCTCTTTCGCCTTTTGTAAGGAAGCATCTGACACATGCACAGATTTTCCACTTGCTGTGCTAAAAACTCCAGAATTTGTAGAAGAGACTGACTGCGGATGTTCCCCTAGATTAAAATTACATACATCTGAAGTTTTCAAGCTAACATGACAGGGTGACATATCAGAAACTTCCTCTAATCCAGACATACTTTGGTTATGTTGTAATATTTGTTCATTTTCAATGTCAGCAAAAACCTTATGGGAATACATATTATATCCACCATTTTCTATAGAGTTAGGAAAAATATCCTTTGAATCCTCCAATAATGTCAAAGTTTTTGTTTGAGAAGTGTCTGACTTACTCTCAGTGTTTGGCTTAATTACTTCACTATAGTCATCTATAAGTATCTCTTTTACTTTTTTTATTGCTTCATGTGAAACACAGACTGTTTTACCACTGGCTGTACTGAATATAGGTGGCCCTACCTTAGAATTATCTGAATGAGATACAGTTAGTCTAATGGCTTTCTCTTTATTTCTGCATGATGAAGAGTCAGTCACACATTTTGGATCACAAGTATCTTCATTTATAGTTTGTGGGCATGTGGCTTCTTCTCTTACACTAGGTATAACTTTGGTGTTTTGGTCAACATTCTTCACTAATGGCTCAAGACCAGAAGCAATTTTATTTTTTGAGGGGTATTCTGAGTGATTATGTATCTCATCAGAATGACATGAATAGCTATTAGATACACTATTACTTAAATAAGGTGAATCTTGTTTTCCAGAGAGAGGATTTTTGCCACTTTGAGTTATGATACTGTTTGAACTATTTTCATATGAAGGATTTCCTACATAATTGTCTGGGTATTTCTTTACACATATAACCTTGGCAGCATTTTTTTCTGATTGATCTTCCAATTCTCCTTCTCTAAGCCATTTTTTTGCTTCAAACAGTGAAGCTTGACTCACAGAAACTTCTTTGCCATGTCCTGTGTAAAATGCCAAATCTGAATTTTCAATGGTTAAAGACTGATTTGGGAAACATCCTGTAGCATTTCCTAGTGCTTCTTTTTCTGTATTTTCATGTATTTTAATTTTCAAAGAGATACTATTTGTTCTCAGACTTTTAGTTTGTCTATGTAAGTTATCACTTAGCCGGGGCAGCAGCCTAGTGTCACTAAAAGCAAAGTTTTTGTCATTACAATCTAGATAATTCTGTATTTCTTCACACTTTGGCACAGTTATCTCAATGGCATCAAGTGCTAATTCAAGTCCTTCTTTACAGTTCTCCATATCCTTTAGGGTGTTTGCTCCTTGATGGATGAAACTGGCAATTTCACTATCTTGCTTTTCATCAAAAAGATTTTTGACTTTGTCAAAAGATTCCTTTGTAATTTTTACTTTTTTCCCACTAGCTGTGTGAAAACCCAACAGAGTAGGTTCTTTGATCTTTTCTATTCCACATTCTGGTTGCTGCTGGACAATCAGTAATTGATTTTCAGTACTAACTGGGATACTTTCTTTAAATATTTTGTTTTTAACAATGTCTGGTTCCTCATGACTTGAAAAATCCACTTTGTTCTTATTCATGTCACAAAGTAACTTAGATTTCAAGCAATTTGAAAAGTTATTCAATTCTTCTTCTGTTTCTTTATCAAAGAAATTTACAACCTTATTTAATGACTCTTTGGAGACTTTGATATTTCTCCCAGCTGCAGTCTGAAAGGATATATCAAAAATCCCAACAGCTTTTACATTTTGCTCTGTTGTATCTGTAGTTAACTCTTCTTCATTTGAAGTATTAATATGACGTATTTCTTCAGCTTTCACAACTTCCAAACAAGTTAAATCTGATAAACCTTCTTTAATCTGAGTGTTTTCCTCCTTCACAAATTGGGCGTGCTGATTAATACATTGCAAGTCATTTTCATTCGTATGAATATCAACTGTATAATTTTTCCTTGAATCACTGACATCAGATTCTCTTAATTTATTTCTATCATTATCTTCATCTTCTGTGTTTCTCTTATAATTTTCAGTATTTTCATTGCCAAAAACATCAGGGGTTACTTCACTATCATTTTGTGATATTAGTTGGCATTTATTATTTTTCTCGCTTAAATTTTGATCATTGTTATGATTTTCTACTTTAATCACTGAAGCAATAGAATCATGACATTTACCTGAAGGGAAACTTCTTGGATATACTTCTGCAGAAGTTTCCTGACTAATACTCTCAATGTCACTGAATAGTTTCACAGCTTTTTGCAGAGCTTCACTGGAAACATTCAGTCTTGTGCCAAGGGCAGAATAAAAGCCTCTAAATACCACTTCATTTTCATCTGTTAAATAAGTAGCACTTTTGTTGCAGTTATTTTTCAATGAGCAAGCAAACTTGTGTTCAGTTCCAACTGCATCTTCAAATTTCTTGCTCCTCTCTACTTGACCAAGAGATGAGACATTAATGCTAAGATGGTGATTGCCATCTTTACATTCCTCAGATGTGGTATTTAAGATGGTCATTTGGTTTTCAGGCACTTCAAAGGTATCACCTTGTGTTATATGGCTAGGTTTTCTGAACTGTGTAAATTCAAACTGACTTCCTGATTCTTCTAATATGGTAGAAAGTTCTGTAATTTCTGCCTTTTGGCTAGGTGTTAAATTATGGTTTGAATTAAGATCTTGCTTTAAAGATAACACCTGAGTGGCTGTATGATTATTTTCACAATCAGAAACAAATGCACTATTTTGCATATATGCAGATATGGCATTATTTGACTGTGAATCAAATATATCAGGTTTCCTTAGTTTTTTCTGATTATCTAATGACACTGTATTTAAAGTTTCAACACAAGCCAAACTAGTAGGATACTGTTCTTCAATATCTTTGAAGAGCATTTTGCTTTTATTAATTTTATGTTCAGAGAGTTTTATTTCTTTATTAGAAGCTGTTCTGAAGCTACCTCCAAAACTGTGATTCGAAATTGGATCTAAAAGACCTGACAACCTGTCCATGTAATCATTATTTCCATTTGATTTCATATGTATATCTAAGGGGATACCTGATTTTAAATCTTGACCTAGAGTCATTTTTAGATGCTGTGTCACAGTATTTCTGTTCTCCTCTATAAGATCATGGACCATATTTGATGAGTCAGAATCTTTTGCAATCAATACCTGAGTTGTCTGTTTGTCATCTATATCTTCATGTACTACCATGGTAGAGTTCTGGAGATTGGATTCTTCCATATAATTGAGGTCAATTTCATTACGTTCCTCAGTATTTCCTGAAACAGGATTATTCCTCTCATTAGTTCTTTGAAAGACAAAACTATTCTCATTGTCTGGGAAAAGTTCTTCGGAGTTTGAATTGACAGTTATTTCTGAAATTAAAGTAGTTTCTTCTTGGTCTTGTTGGGTTACTGTTAGATTTGTAATTTTGTTGAACTGAACTTTCATTGAAGGAGATGTTATTATTACATGTTTTTCAAGTGGTAACAGTTCAGCTTTTTTAAAATTTTCACTTAAACCCCACATTTCTTGATTTTTTTCTATGGGACTATTTTTGGTTAATTCAACATCACTCTCACAATTCCTGTACTTTGTTTCCTCTGACATTTTGTATGATTCTTTTTCTCCAGAAATCACAGCCAAGTTTGATGCAATATCCTTGGAGCTAGGAGTTAAAATACAAGTGTTGGTATTATCATGGTTATCCAAAAAACCATTTTGGGATTGAGAGTAAGTGCTATTACATTCCATCTCTAAATGCTGAATTGCAGGGTGATATGCTGAAGTCACGATCTTTGCTCTTATATTTGAAACTTGTTGGCCTTTTAGATCATCTTCACATTGTCTTTCTTGCAGGCATGACAGATAATCAGTTTCTGGGGTTATAAGTGATGGCAATTTTTCCTTATTAAGTTTTGCTTCCTTATAATTAAGATCTTGAGATGTTACTGCATTATTGGAACTATTCTCATCATTGGAATATTTCCTTAATATTGTTCCAAAAGAATTGGTTTTGGACAAAGTTTGTTCTTCAGAATCAACCTGCAAACAGTTTCTTTTGACAGAAGAATGCAATAAACCTAAATATAAAAAGAGTGACAAATTAAATTACAATCATTAAATAAATATTCTTAACTAAGTTAAAATAGCAGTGTAAAACAAGTATCACATGAAAAGCAATATATGAATACCACATTTAAAACAAAGAATTCTAAATATTCTGTTATTACATTGTATAAAGAAAATAATACTTAAATATTTTTTATAATATTTATCAACTCATCTAAAATTTGTATCCAGTTAAAGGAAGCCGCTAGTCACCACAAACAAAACTCAAAGTAATCTTTATTGGAAAACAAAATTAGAAAAAATTCACTGGCATAGCAGAACACAGAAAAGCAAGTCAGAGGAATTAGAAAAGAGCCAATTCTCTAATTTTTTCACATTAAAAAAACCCAATTTTAAAAAACGGGGTCCATATATGAACAGCCAGAAAGACAACTTACTGTCATTTATAATGGCAAATGAGTGAAATTGCTTGCTTTATTCAGTTAATTTTCTTGACTCTCTGAATTTCCCATTAATAAGGCAAAATGCTATATCACATTTTATTTCATCAGTTATTGGCTTTACAGTCTCAAGGTTTCAATTCTGTGAATATTTCAATGATATTTACTTCAAAGCTATCACAAGTGGTATATTTGCTTTATTTAAAATGTTTATAGGTATCCAATATATAGAATAATGGAACATAATGGCTTAACTTTGATGTATACAGCATCAAACATATTTCTCTAGAAATTCAGCAGAAATCTCAAATAGTTCTCTTGTATTTCAATCCCATCAACCCTACTACTCACTGAGATTATGTAACAAAATCATTTTATTTTAGGACCAGCATACATTAAATTTAGCTAGCAATTAGTTGTCTTTTTCTTTAATTTTTTACATGCTTTAGAGTACATAGTAAATGGATCAAGTATTTAATGTCCAATTTGTATATAACACTTAAAATTAAAGCAGGAACTAAGTAGACAAGTTCTTAAATGTTGATGAAAAAATCTCTCAAGTTATCAGTATACTATGCAAGCTGATCCAACATGTTTGAATAAAATGATTCTGAATATTGGTAATCAATGCACTAAACAATAACATATATAGATACTGCCTATGATTGAATATAAGATATACAGATTTAAAAGAAACAGAAAAGAAACAAACAGGATGACAACAGGAAGTATATTTGTTTTAAAAAAAATTAAAGAAACTCATGTTTTCAAAAAAGACTACCCATTACCATCCAAAGAGCTATATGCAGTATTTGCAAAAGAATTAAAAAAAAAAAAAGACTGAGGTACCTGAATCAGCATTTGTAAATACAAGTGGTACATCTAAAGTATTTGCTTCAAACTGTGCTGAGCAGTTAGTTAGTTCTGAATTTTGGTCTTCCTGTATCTTTTTTCCTTCATCCTTTACAGCATAAATGAATTTTTTGGTTTTCTTCTTCAAAGTGGATATTAAACTTGCATTCTTCAAAGTTACAGAAGAATGTGTGACAGTGGCTGGCCTGCTTCCATCATCGACAAAACTCTCACATAAAGAATTTTCTTTCTGTGAGTAAAAAGCATGTGTTTCCATTTCTCTTTCAGGGATTTCTGCTGTTTCATTCAAGTCTGAATTACTCATGTCACCTAAGAAAACTGTTCCCAGAGTCTCCTCAGCTGATTCTCTTATCTTGAATAAGGACTTTTTGATACCCTGAAATGGAGAAACTACTGGAGAAATCTCAGATGTTGTTGGCTTCGCTCCAAGAATGGAATCATGAGATTCAACATGCTGCCTTTCATCTCTCTTATGTACCACTGTTTCCTCATTTAATATCTTCTCTAATTTTGGTAGACCAGAAATATGAGACAAAGAATTTTCAGGAGTAATAAAGTTGATACATGATTTCTCTGTGTCTATCAGGTCTTTTTCTGAATTACGTTGGTCACAGGAAGAAACATGCACCATGCTTATTTTCTCTATCTGGATTTCATTTAGATCAGACACACTTAGTTGAGACCATTCAGATTGCACCAACTCCTTGGAGATTTTATCATTTCCACTTTCTAAGGGCTTCTGAATTGTTAAATTTGAATCTAATGGATCACTATTCTTTGCTTCAATTTCAAATGCAAATGAATGTTTATTTTCCTTCATTTGTTCTTTAGCTTCATCATATGTGTCAGTTTTTGTTTCATAAATATTTTTTTCTGTAGTCTTCTCACTTTTTAGTTCTTTTAGATTTTCCATTTTATACTCAGAGAAACATAATGAAAAACTATCTTCTTCAGAAATATTTGCAACTGATTCACATACTTCATCTTCTAGAATATTTGGCATAGACTTTCCAAAGTGGTCTTTACAACTATTTACTTTACCAAATGAATTTCCTAATACTTTCCTCAATCCTGTTAAAATTTAAAACAGAAACACATTAATAACATAATACAACCATATAACTGATATTATTTTTACCTTTTTTCAGAAACAGTATATATAACTCAGTATTTAAAGCATAAACTTTTTTAAGTTCGTCACTCTTAGGTTCTTGTGATAAAGCCTGATTCCAATGCATCTAAATCTTTTTATTCATATTCCAATCCCTAGTAATTTTTTCTTTATCATCTCTACACAATTAAAATTTTCCAAACAATGTAATATGCTAAGATCTATCAAACAGATGTGGCAAATCATTTTTCTACCCCTACAACAACTAAGAGTAAAATCTGACTTTATATATGCATATGTATACATTCATGGACCTCACATACACATCTATGATCAGATACCTAATTTTACGTACTTGTACAGACATACACACAAACTAAGAAAAACACAATATTCTAGTGATCTAACTAGGTAATTTGTGGTATATTCATAACCACAGTTACTTTCAGGTTAGAAAAAAAAGCACTTCATCTCTTGTCAATTATGTTTTATTTTTATCAGTTTTTTTAAAAGATTTATTTATTTATCATTTGAAAAGTGGTGTTAGGAGAGACAGACACAGAGAGACATCTTCCATCCACTGGTTCACTCCCCAAATGGCCACAAGGGCCAGGGCTAGGCCAGGCAGAAGCCAGGAGATCAGAGCTTCTTCTGGGTCTCCTACATAGGTAGCAGTGGCCCAAGTAGTTGTGCCATTTTCCACTGCTTTCTCAGGTATATCAGCAAGGAGCTGGATTGGAGGTGGAGCAGTGGGACTTGGACTGGTGCCAAATGGGATCCTGTGCTGCAGGCTGCGGCTTAACCCACTGAGCCACAGCACCAACCCTTTATCTCTGAGTTTTGAGAAATAGGGTTAGATGGTGAGTAGTGTCTTTAGAATGATGGTTAAACATTGTCATTTAAATCAAGTGAGTTTCTAATCTCAATTCCTTGAGATAAAAATACTACTTCAATAATGAAAAAATTAAAGCAATATGCATTCTACTTAAGAAAAGAGAAGCAGTAACTTCTGGAGTATCAATACAAATAGTAGTTCAACTAAACAGAAGAACTTACTTTGGCTTCTAGCTTCTCTCTGATTTTTGTTTTCACTTTCTGTCACAGAAGGGATGAATCTCCCATTTTTATTCATACTTTCATCATTAGAAAAATGGTTTTTCAAAATCTATAAAAGTCATAATTTAGTATCATTAGTATCAACTAACCAGAATCTACAAAGAAATTAAGAAATTCCACAACATCAAAACAAACAACCCACTTAAGAGATGGGCCAAGGACCTCAATAGACATTTTTCAAAAGAGGAAATCCAAATGGCCAACAGACACATGAAAAAATGTTCAAGATCACTAGCAATCAGGGAAATGCAAATCAAAACCACAATGAGGTTTCACCTCACCCCGGTTAGTATGGCTCACATTCAGAAATCTACCAACAATAGATGCTGGTGAGGATGTGGGGAAAAAGGGACACTAACCCACTGTTGGTGGGAATGCAAACTGGTCAAGCCACTATGGAAGTCAGTCTGGAGATTCCTCAGAAACCTGAATATAACCCTACCATACAACCCAGCCATCCCACTCCTTGGAATTTACCCAAAGGAAATTAAATTGGCAAACAAACAAGCTGTCTGCACATTAATGTTTATTGCAGCTCAATTCACAATAGCTAAGACCTGGAACCAACCTAAATGCCCATCAACGGTAGACTGGATAAAGAAATTATGGGACATGTACTCTATAGAATACCATAGAGCAGTCAAAAACAATGAAACCCGGTCATTTGCAACAAGGTGGAGGAATCTGGAAAACATTATGCTGAGTGAATTAAGTCAGTCCCAAAGGGACAAATATCATATGTTCTCCCTGATCGGCAACAACTAACTGAGCACCAAAGGGGAAACCTGTTGAAGTGAAATGGACACTATGAGAAACAGTGACTTGATCAGCTCTTGTCCTGACTGTTGATGTACAGTGTAATACTTTATCCATTTTAGTATTTTTTTTGTTCTAGTACTATTGGTTGAACTCTATAATTAACACACAGTTATTCTAGGGTGTTTAACTGAAAAGTGATCCCTGTTAAATATGAGTGGGAATAAGAGAGGGAGGAGATGTACAATTTGGGACATGCTCAATTGGACTTGCCCCAAATGGTGGAGTTAGAAACGTGCCAGGGGATTCCAATACAATCCCATCAAGGTGGCATGTACCAATGCCATCTCACAGGTCCAAGTGATCAACTGCAGTTCACAACTGATCACACTGATAGGTCTAAGAGTCAAAGGGATCACACAAACAAGACTAGTGTCGGCTAATACTAACTGATAGAATCAAAAAGGGAGAGAATGATCCATCATGGGAAGTGGGATACACAGCAGACTCATAGAATGGCAGATGTCCTAAATAGCACTCTGGCCTCAGAATCAGCCCTTAAGGCATTCGGATATGGCTGAAGAGCCCATGAGAGTATTTTAGGCATGGAAAGCCAAGACACTCTGGCAAAAAACAAAAAACAACAACAACAACAACAACAACAAAACCTAAATGAAAGATCTCTGTGAGTGAGATCCCAGTGGAAAGAACAGGGCCATCAAAGAAGGAGGTACCTTTCTCTGAAGGGAGGAGAGAACTTCCACTTTGACTATGACCCTGTCTGAATAAGATTGAAGTCGGGGAACCCAAAAGGCTTCCATAGCCTTGGCAACTCATGACTAGAGCCTAGGGAGATTACTGACGCCATAAACAGAGTGTCAAATTGTTAAGTCAACAACAGGAGACACTGTGTACTTACTTCTCATGTGGGATCTGTCCTTAATGTGTTGTCCAATGTGAAGTAATGCTATAACTAGTACTGAAACAGTATTTTTACACTTTGTGTTTCTGTGTGGGTGCAAACTGATGAAATCTTTACTTAATATATACTGAATCGATCTTCTGTATATAAAGATAATTGAAAATGAATCTTGATGTGAATGGAATGGGAGAAGGAGCGGGAGATGGGAGGGGTGCGAGTGGGAGGGAAATTATGCGGGGGGAAGCCAATGTAATCTATAAACTGTACTTTTGAAATTTATATTTACTAAATAAAAAAAAAGAAAAAAAATTCTTCCATATTTATTTGAGAGAAACAGATATGCAGAGAGTTCCCATCATTGGCTCACTCCACAAATGCCTACAATTGCTGGGCCAATCACGAGCTGAAACTCGATCCAAGTCTGCCTTGTGGGTGGCATGAACCCAATTTCCTGGACTATACTGCTGCTTCGAAGGGTGTGCATTAACAGGAAGCTGGAGCTGGGTATTGAGTCCAGGTACTCTGAAGTGGTTTATGGTGTCTTAAACCAGCATCTTAGCTGCTAAGCTAAACGCCCACACATACATGCAACTAATTTTTCAAAGGCAGCAGTTTCTCACAGGAAATGAATGAAAATTACCTTATAGGATTAAGTTTAGAGACTTTCTCAAAGGTTTAACAAATTACAAGCTAGTGCATGAAAAATGCAGATAAGTAATTAATTAAGGCATCCTAAAATTACAAGCAGTTAAGTATAATCAAATTGTTATATTTACTTACAGCATTAGTATCAACAGTTTCAGATGCTTCTTCATCTCTTACTGTAAGATAAAAATTCAATTTACCAAAATTATATTATGTATTATATACTAAAATAATGGAAAAACATAAATTTTTTAGTCAGACTTCAAAAAGCACATAACCTATTTGATTAAATGACATATTTGAAACAATATGTTGACCTAGTTGTAGTAATTTTAAAGTTCAAGCAACATAAGTGAGTAAGTATATACTCATTTCCTTATTATCACTGACAATATAGTAAGAAACTTTATGGTTTGATGATTCTGCCTGAATGGTAACATTGTACACAATGACTTTAAAAATCAGATAAAGAAGCATGGTCATGACCTCAAACCTAAAGCCTGTAGACTATAGCAGTTCTTTAGACAATATGGCCTAAAAGCATATTGACACTTCTTACTTTTCAAAATGTTTGTTATTACTTCATATAAGTAACAAAAGAAGAAAGTTAAATTATATCCAACTAAAAAAGCAAAACAGAACATTATTTTTCTAGAATAAACATTGTTTACAAAATCCTGATTTGGGTATAAATTTAAACTCAAGCTTTAAGTACAATTCACAATATATACATGCTTCATAATTCCATTTACATATAGATATGCACATATGTGAGGAAAAGTTTCAAAAACAAAGTTTATTAAATGTAGGACACTTCATTAAATTTGAATTTCAGGTAAATAAAGAACAATGTTGTTGGTGAATACTTACTTTTTTCTCCATTATCATTCCTCTTCTCTAAATTGTGATGTGTTTGTTTACATGAACTTCCAGATACTTGTTCACACTGCATTTACACACATTTACTTACAGATCCCTCTCTAAACTTATACTTATTGTAGTAATTTCATAAAATTAAAAAATAGTCACAGCTTCTCAAATACTAAGTCATGATTAGCCAGCTCTCAGCCATTGAGAGATTTTAAATTGTTTTACAATAGGTGAAATGTTTAAAATATATTTACTTAATGATTTTTTGAATACCACCTATATGGCAAGGAATCATATAGTCCAATGGATGAGCAAAGAAAACATTTCAGATCATCAAATGGATGTATAACTATAATTGTGAAATTTTAAATCTTACTTCAGTACCACTGGCAATACAGATCTGTATAAGAGATTTAAGCAGAAAGCACAAAAATTTACTTAATTCTGCTTTCAATGCTTGAAATACCAGAATTGGTAAAATCTTCAAATTATATCAAATACTGATCCAAAACACTTGGGTATATAGTTAAATCAGTATTTGTAAAGCCATACTAGATTAATGACACAAATAGTAAAACAAAATGCTTGACTCCTATGGAATACCACTGAATGTATGTTATTTATCACAATCTAAAACTAAATAGAATAAAATTATTCAGAACCACCAACACACTTTTCAAATATTGTCTAATATTTCTCATCTTTTCCTTTAACAGATGTGTTTACCAGCCTCATTTATCTTAGCATATTATGTACAATAACACATTTGCTAGTATTACCTATGAGCACAGTGGAACTAAGGGTTGGTGGTGTGGCTAAAGAACTTGACCAAGACATATCAGAATCCATCTCAGCTCCCAGACTTTCAGAAATATGTTTTTGTGTCTGACCCTGGAAAGAAAAACAACAGTTTATTTATTTCATAGAAATGTATTCAATATTTTTTCACTTACTCACTTTTTATCACTTAATGAATGCCTACGTAAGACAGTATCCTAGGGTCTTATCTGTTAATTTCAGGGCAAAGGCATGACACTACTGTCAAAATTTTGATTATACTATAAAACAAGCAGAATATTTACCTTCATAAGCTTTGGTGTATGAAATAAACTCCCACATACCACTAGGAGTAAAAACAAAAAAAAGTATTAAGCTTTATTTCATTAAAATTTCTAATAGTTTAATAATGAAAAAAATCTTGGTTTTTAATCATACCTGACTTTTTTCTTTGTGGTGTTACATTTGTATATTGTAGAACAGGACTAAAATAAAATAGACCCCTCAGATTATTCAAAAAGATTAACACAAATGGCAGAAAGAAACAAAAACACTAATCTTTTTTTAAAAAAAAAAAAAGATTCTCAGTCATAGTACTTGTTAGAATTATACTACAGATTTTAAAAATATTTTTATATTACTTTCTAAAAAATAAATCTCATGAAGAATTAAGAAAACACTAAATAATTACTAAAATGCCCATTGAAAGCAACGTAAAAAGTATTCACAAATTTCAGCTACTAGTAACTACAAAATTTTAATTTAAAATTATATAATCTACCAGAGCAACATATTCTGTTCAAAGAGTCAAAGAACATGAATAATTTATTTGAAATTGATACTTCAAGAACTTACTGTTTTTCATCAATGTTTTTGTTACTACACAGAAAATCAGCCAATTTAACATAAGGAAAACAAAGTAAATGTTTCTAGTGTGAAAGTTATTCTACTCAGGGACTTAACATAAAAGATTATTTAATAGAGCATCCTTCATCAGGCTGTCAGCCGAAATATTAGCATGAAAATCAGTTTAATTTGCACAAGATAAACATCTTTAGGTAAATGTTTCATTTAAATATTTTAATATAATAAGTCATCATACCTTTCACTAAGATATGAATTTATAAGTGGACTGGCAACATCATTTGCTTGATCTATTTTAGACTTCATTGTGCAACAACTTTTACGTTCATTATTGGCAGTATCCTTTCCTGAAACAGTACAATCAATCAGTAAGAATTTATACACTCTGGATTGTAAATTTTCATTCTCTGGAAGTACTTATAAACTAAGGTTCATCTAAACTGAGGAGAATGCAGGAATTTAGTTTGAAAAGGTTTTTCAGTTTGCTGACTCTTCTCAAAAAAGAAATGTCTCAAGGCACATTCCCTCATTTAACAACCAAACTAAGCATGTAAAATGCATTAAGATTCTTTGCATGACACAATCCAAAATAACACTTTATTCTCAAAAGAACTCACAGTCTAGTAGGGAAAATGTTTTTTTGAAATGTATACAAGTAGAATATAAAGTAGAATCATTTGTTCTATTAAATTACACATAATACTATGGCATCATGGAGGATAAGAGTTAAGTGAAAAGACATTTACTGAAAACCTACAAAGGTCCCAAATCTGACTATAACACTTCTGTTGAAAATGTTGCAAGATCTTGCTTTCAGGATAAGTTCAAACTCCATAACAACACTCCTAAGTAACAATGCCTTTCATGATATCAGTTCTTTGTTTTTATGAAGCCAATCTTTCAGTTTCTAGCTAAAGGCAACTACTAGATATCCTGATAAAACACTCTGATCTCTGACTTAGTACAAACTGTTTTTCCTCTTTTTTAATTCTCACCACCTGGAACATCCATTTTTCAGACTTCCATTTAGAAACTAACTCCTCTAAAAAAACCTTTTGTGGTCCTTCAAGTGAGATTAAGTACTTGCCCTTTCTATATGTTCCCAATTTTCTATATGTTTCCCACTTTTCCTTCTGTTTCCCCTATTAGACAACAGTCTAATAAAGTTAACAAACTTCTTGAGGTAGAGATTTTGCTTTATCATTATACCCCTAGCAAGTACAATATTTGATATGTTAGTCACTCCACAAATATTGGCTAAATGAATTAGCCATAATTAGAGAATGAGTTGTAGATGGCAACTTATATTTCTATTCTCATTGAACATGTCTATTTTCTAAGACATAATACTGAAAGATACTAAATCTATAGGTGGTTCTAAAATATCAAATCCAATTGAGATTTTCAACATTCCTTTTTTTTTTTTTTTTAAAGATTTATTTATTTATTTGAAAGGAAGAGTTACAGAGAGGCAGAGGCAGAGAGAGATCTTCCATCCACTGGTTCAATTCCCAAATGGCCACAAAGGCCGGAGCTGGGCAGTTCTGAAGCCAGGAGCCTGGAGTTTCTTCCCAGTCTCCCATGTGGGTGCAGGGGCCCAAGGACTTGGACCAGCTTCTGCTGTTTTCCTAGGCACATTAGTAGGGAGCTGCATGGGATGTGGAGCAGCCAGGACTCGAAACAACGCCTGTACGAGATGCCAACACCACAGGCGGCGGCTTTATCTGCAATGTCACAGCACCTGCCTCAACATTCCTATTTTCTGTATTAGAGTACCTTATATATGACTCTACAGGGTACAAAGTACTCATGAGGTTCTACTGGTCGATGATGATTAAAAATTTGGTGCCTGAGATATTTAACTAAAAATAGTTGCTTTAACTGATCTTATAATCTCTAACTTAGAACCTTTGAGAAGGATAAGGTTTATCAATGTTAAATAAAATGAAGATCAAGCTAATTTAGGAACTCTTTGCAGTAACATAGACAAAAATGACTCATTATATCATTTCTCTTGCAATACAGAATAATCACTAATAAATGAAATGTACATGTAATTTAAAAGTCCTACTTCTGGGCCAGCGCTGTGGTGCAGTGGCATAGCAGGTAAAGTCACTGCCTGTGGTGCCGGCATCCCATATGGGCACCAGTTTGAGTCCCGGCTGCTCTACTTTTGATCCAGCTCTCTGCAATGGCCTAGGAAAGCAGTGAAAGATGGCTCAAGTCCTTGGGCCCCTGCACCTGCATGAGAGACCTGGAGGTGGCGGCCATTCAGGGAGTGAACAGATGGAAAACCTTTCTCTCTCTGCCTCTGTGCAGCTCTGCCTTTCAAATAAATAAGTAAATCTTTAAAAAAAAAAAAATTCCCAAGTCCACAAAACATCCAACTTCCTTCTTTAATGAGACTTCTAGTTAAAGAAACTAAAAAGTAGCTGAATGAATTTTTTGAAAGGACACAAACTTTAAAAATAAACCAAAAATAATCCAAACGACGAGACTACATTATAAGCCTATTAGAATGGCTAAAACCCAGAACACCAACAACATAAAACGCTGTGAGGAAGGAAGGAATTCTTATTCACTGCTGGTGGATGCAAAAATGGTATCAGCTGTTTTGGAAGACAATTTTCAGTTTCTTATAAAACTTGGCTGGCACCGCGGCTCAGTAGGCTAATCCTCCGCCTTGCGGCGCCGGCACACCGGGTTCTAGTCCCAGTCTGGGCGCCGGATTCTGTCCCAGTTGCCCCTATTCCAGGCCAGCTCTCTGCTGTGGCCCGGGAGTGCAGTGGAGGATGGCCCAAGTGCTTGGGCCCTGCACCCCATGGGAGACTAGGAAAAGCACCTGGCTCCTGCCATCGGATCAGCGCGGTGCGCTGGCCGCAGCGCGCTGGCCACTGGAGGGTGAACTAACGGCAAAGGAAGACCTTTCTCTCTGTCTCTCTCTCACTGTCCACTCTGCCTGTCAAAAAAAAAAAAACTAAACATACTGTTTAATATGATTATATTCACTGGTATGAGCCCAAATGAGTTAAAAGCTTAGGTCCATAAAAAACTTTCACATGAATACTGTCACTAAAAGAAATGGAGAAACATTAAATGCATATTGTTGAGTGAAAGAAACAGCCTGGGAAAGTTTACATTTTGTATACATTTTGTATGGCTGTCCCTGTGATACAGGTTAAACCTCTACATGGGGCACTGGCATCCCATATGAGTGCCAATTCGTGTCCTGGCTGCTCCTCTTTCAATTGAGCTCTCTGCTAATCACCTGGGAAAACAGTGGAAGACGGCCCAAGTGCTTGGGCCCCTGCACCTGTGTGGGAGACGCAGAAGAAGCTACTGGCTCCTGGCTTTGGATCGGCCTAGGTCCAGCCATTGCAGCCACTTGGGAAATGAACCAGCAGATGGAAGACCTTTCTCTCTGTCTCTCCCTCTCTTTGTAACTCTCTCTCAAATAAATAAATAAATCTTTTTTTTAAAAAAGGCTACACTTTGTGACATTAGGGAAAATGCAAAACTTACAGAGACAGTAGAAAGATAATTATTTACCACTGGTTCCATGGTGAGGAAGGGTGAACGAGTAGAGCTTAGGGGATTTTTAGGGCAGTTTAACTATTCTGTAATGTAATGAAGGATATGCCATTATAAATTTGTCAAAATTCAGAGAACTATACAGTAGTAAGGGGGAACCCTGATGTAAAACACTCGAGTTATTAATAATACATCAATATTGAATAATGAAAAGAAACCCAACTGTAAAAAATAAAAAATGAAAAAAAGAACCAGATAAAAGCCAGCTCATACTCCAAAAAAGCATTTCCCAAATAACTTTAGACCTTCACAAATAAACTTAAGAATGACCAGAGAACTCATGGTTTTATGGAAAAAGAGCTGCTGAGGAGCAGAAATAACACATTTCCTCATGGAACTTCAAGGATTTTTTTTTTAAATAACAGATATTAGCACTGAACGAAGTAGGTTAAAAATCAAAACTGAAATTTATTATATTTCAAAAATAAATTTTAAAGTGATTTATTTTTTAATTATTTATTTGAATGACAGAGAGAAATAGAGATTTCCCACCTACTGGTTCACCCTGCAACAGCTAGGGCTGGGCCAGGCTAGCAGGGACTTAACGACTTGAGCTATCACCTGCTGCTTCCCAGGGTGCACATTAGCAGGAAGCTGGAATCGGGAACAGAGACAAGCTTTGAACCCAAACATTCTGATATGGGACATGGGTGTCCCAAGTGGTATCTTAACCTCTGTGCCAAACACCTGCCCCTAAAATACACTTAAAAGCAAAAGTCTCAATCAACTATAGTCAACAGAATTATGCAAGCATTATAACTTTAATAAAAACTCCTCTGCAGTGGGTTCAAAGTGGCACTCTTAATTCACTCCTATAGACAAACCAATTCCTACAGACCATTCCAGCAGGTACAATTAGACAATGAATCATGGATCCTAGGTATGTCTTTAAAGATTCAGGAAAAACTGCTTTACGAAGCTTTTCATGAAAACCCTAGAAAGATGGTTCTCCACTTTAGGTAACTTTTCCCTTGCTCTTGTAACATACCACATCAGTGTATATGTTTTTTGTCACTTACAAGACTGAGTACCTAGAAGTCAAAGGACATCCCCTTCCCCCCTTTAAAAACTATTTGAGAGGAAGAGAGGTAGAAAGGCACAGAGAATGAACTAATCTGCTGGTTCACTTTCCACAATGCTAACAGGCAGTCTGCAGGAGCAAGGAACTCAATTCAGGTTTCCCATGTGGGTGGCAGGAAGCTAACCACTTGAGACATTATTTCTGGCTCCCAGGATCTGCATTAGCAGAAAGCTATTATCATGAATTGGAGTTGGGATTCAAACCCAGGTACTCTGATATAGGACCTGGGCATTCCAACTAGAGTTTTAACTGCAAGGTCAAACACCCTGTCCCCAAAGGATATCTCATTCATGTTCGTATCTTTTAATGCCTAGCAACTTGCCTGGCACAAATAAACACGGATAATTGCTGAATGGATGATTTCTTTTCTGTGTTCTCATCTACATTCCATTTAATTAGTCCCTAAATGTCTAAATTAGGTCTTAACCATAATTAATTTTTTTTGCCATCTAGTACTTCATCACTTTCCAAACAGATCACTGATTTCTATAACTTTCTCTCTCTTCTACACTTGCCCTAGGTCTAGCTTTGTTTTCTCAAAAGCCTGTACGATATCTCTACCATATCTCATCATTTCCTTACAGTCCAAAACAACTTTATTCACCCTTTCAACCTTTTCCTTCCCAAATCTACTTTTCCTCCAGTTTCTATGTGCTTCCAATTTCTATGAATGTCACCACTATATTCTTTTTAAAAATATATTTATTTATTTTATTTGAAAGGCAGAGTTACAGAGAGAGAGGGAGAAACAGAGATCACTCTTCCATAGCTGATTCACTCCCCGAATGGATGCACTGGCCAGGGCTGGGCCAGGCCAAAGGCAGGAGCTCAAACTCCATTTGGGTCTCCCACATGGGTGGCAGGGGTCAAGTATTTGGACCACCTTCTGCTCTTTTCCTAGGCACATGAGCAGGGAGCTGGATGGGAACTGGAGCAGCTGGGACTGCAACAAGTTGCTCATTTGGGATGTTGGCTTAATTCACTGCACCACAACATTGGCCTCAATGTCACCATTATAATCTAATTTGGTAACACCTTACCCTGTCACTCATTTTTCTTCTGAATCCTCCATATCCTGGTCACTGCTGGGTCTTTAGTTTCTACCCTCTATGCCTACTTTCACTGCATTAATGCTATTAACCTGCACGTTCTTAACTGATGTGTCTCTGATCCCACCCCCCATTTAAATATTTATTTATTTATTTGAAAGTCAGAGAGTTACGCAGAGAGAGAGAGAGAGAGAGAGAGAGAGAGAGAGAGGTCTTCCAACCACTGGTTCACTCCCCAATTGGCTGCAACAGTTGGAGCTACGCCGATCCGAAGCCAGGAGCCGGGAGCCGGGAGCCTCCTCCGGATCTCCCACGTGCGTGCAGGGACCCAAGGATGTGGGACATCTTCTGCTACTTTCCCAGGCCATACCAGAGAGCTGGATTGGAAGTGGAGCAGCTGGCCTTGAACTAGCATCCATATGGGATGCTGGCACTGCAGGTGGCGGCTTTACCCGCTACGCCACAGCGGCTGGCCCCAATCTTCCCTTTTCTTAAGGAGCACTGTGATAATCTTAAATGCAGATTACTGGATTTCCTTTCAAGAGATCTGAATTCAAGAGATTCAGAGTGAGGAAATTTGTCATTTTGATTAGCATCCCAGAAGATTTTGACTGTCCATCACATATTGAAAAAAATCTATCTCCAAACACTGACAGATTATTGGCTCTCTAAAGCAAAATTAATTCATTCTACAGATACTGAGTACTATATATACCACTTGGTTCCCAATAACATACCAGTATAAGAAAAATCTTTGCCCATTACCTATATTCACTGTTTATATGCATACTCTAGCATCATGAATTTCCTGTTTCAAAGCATGTATCATACTATAACAGTTTATGCATGTCCCTTTTGCTATACGCTCAGTAATGGTAAACAGGGACTATTCCTCAGCAGAGATAAGCCTAGATCTGACAAAAGGCAAGAAAAAGTTGTGGGCAGAGATAGCAATATTCAAAAAGAGCCAGAGTAGATAGTGGCTTCAGTATCTTAAAGCAATTCAGAGCCATTGTTGTGGTGTACTGGGTAACACTGGGTAACACTGCAGCCTGTGACGCTAGCATCCCATATGGGTGCTGGTTTGTGCTTCACTTTGGATCGAGCTTCCCGCTAATGGCCAAGGAAAAGCAGCAGAGGACGGCTCAAGTACTTGGGCCAGTGTTACTCACGTGGGAGACCAGGATGAAGCTCCTGGCTTTGGCCTAGCCCAGTACCGGCTGTTGTGGCCAGCTGGGTAGTGAACCAGCAGATGGAAGATCTCCCTCTCTGTCTCTCCCTTTCTCTCTGTAACTCTTTCAAAATCAATCAATCTTTAAAACAAAAAACAAGGTAATGGGGCTGGTGGCACTGTGGCTGCCACAGCAGGTTAACATCCTGGCCTGAACCACCAGCATCCCATATGGGCACCAGTTCTAGTCCTGGCTGCTCCACTTCCTATCCAGCCCTCTGCTATGGCCTGGAAAAGCAGTAGAAGATGGCCCAAGTCCTTGGGCCGCTGTGCCCATGTGGGAGCCTGGAAGAGGCTCCTGGCTTCGGATCAGCTTAACTCTGGCCCTGTGGCCATTCGGGGAGTGAACCAGCGGATGGTAGACCTCTCTGTCTCTACCTCTCTCTGTAACTCTGTCTTTCAAATAAATAAAATAAATCTTTAAGCCATTGTAATCCATAAATCGTACTTTGGAAATTTATATTCATTAAATAAAAGTTAAAAAAAAATTAAAATACAAAAAAAAAAAGATCTTGAATTTATAATGAGGACAAAGTAGGTCATCATAGCTTTGACAAAGGAAGTAGTACTATTAAATTTGCATGTGAATTCTCCACTCAATAAAAACATTCAATTCCTTTAGCTTCCCATTCAGTGCCTATCTCTCACCTGCATTTTTCAGTCTTATAGATTGTTTACTGGTCCTTTCAGACACAAAACACCTCAAACAAATCTAAATTATTTGTTATTCCTGGAATAAACTAAATGCTCTTCTTGTCATTCCCTCTGCCAAGAACATAATTATTCTATCACATCTTCAAATTCCTTGAATCTGAACTATCCTTCAAGGTTCAGTTTCAATGACTAACAGCCTAACTTCCCTAAATACTATGTCATTGTACTTTTTTTTTTTTTTTTTGGCAAATACTACATTCATCCTTATACTACACTTGATATGTATACCGTTTATTCCCCTTATTAGAGAGTAGCACTTACAAGTGGGTAATAAACTTTTAAAAAAGTGAATATATAATTTTATTAAACAATTACTTGGAAACATGTGACACGTACAACACAGAAACTGCTACCAGATCAAAAGATATTCATAGCAAATTGATAATAATAATCTCTGTTCTTTTGATAGCCTACAGAAACAGTTCAGTTTAACTAAAATAAAAACAAATCCCATTTTTTATAAAAAACATAATTTAGCAAATCTCAGTTGGCAGGATATTTTAATCAAACGGTGGAAGAAAATAAACACTTATTAAGTATCTACACTGTTTCATTTAATCTATCAGGTATTATTTTCAGCATCTCCATTATTCAAGTGAGGAAAGCAAGGCCAGAGAAATTAATTCGCTCAATACAACACAATTAATGACACAGCTGAGATTTTTAACACGGTTTGCCTAAATTCCTCATTCATATTTCTCCCTCCATCCCCATCTCCCACAACACATTACTTACCTGTATCTGGTCTGTATTTATCTAATTCTCTTAAAGGAGATTGGTATAGCTGCAGAGATGGACCTTGATCTTTGAAAATGATTGGAGTTGATGCCAACTGATGATAGGAGAGTTTCCTTTGTGGTGTTTTAAACAAATTTGGTTCACAATTGTTGATCTTACATTCAGATTCTTCTGCAGGTTCAGAATTATAGAGTGGAGCTTCTGAAGATAGTTCTTCAAACCAGTTAAGGCTTATTGGTCCTAAATCTACTTAAAAACAAAACAAAACAAAACAAAAACTCCATCCAAATTCTATTCATTAACAAAAGTTCACGAGCTAGCAATGTAGTTAAAGATCATGATATAATGAAAAGAATGCTTGAGATTCTGTCTGTGGATTACTTTGGTTAAGGCACAGTAGGTCAGCAAGATCATCAATACATTCTCTCATGAATCTGCAGTTATATTTAGAGTTCACCGAAATTGTGATATAGCACTTTGGTATATTACCTTTTTATTTAATTAACTTCTGTTTATTTCCTCTCTCAATATTCAAGATTCTGAATTAAAAACTTCCAATAAAATACATCTTACAAATACAATTCATGTCATATGACTATTCCTTAAGTGTATAAATCACGGGATACAAGGTATACAGATTCTAAACTAAAAGAGAAGATTTCTCATAAAGGGAAATGACAAAATTTCTATTATCTATCCACCCTAAACAGCTGTTTTTATAAGTCAGGAGGTTCAAAGGTTAAAAAGATCTTCATCACACTACTGACATTATGTTCCTCATGTTGCTATTTATATCGATGGTACCAAGATAATGGGGGCTAAAACTGCTGGTGAATTTGCATGAGGTAAGCCAGTGACATCAAACTATAGTTATTATATTTCTAACCACTGCATCTTTGTTAAAATAACAATATCACTTTATCTAAAGACTGTCCTAATTGAAGCAACATTCATTTTATTAATGCTTGATCTTTGAGCACATCTTTTTCATAATTCTCTGACAAAATGGAAATTATGTAAAAAAGCACCTCTGTATAGCTGAAGTACAAGAGTTGCATAGAAAAGCATTCAAGTGATGAGTTACGAGCTGAGTTGGAGTTTTCATGAAGTCCTTTTTACAGGAAAGAATGACAAACTAAGTTATTCCGACTTAGCGGATTTACAACGAAGTTATTACAACTTGGATGATTTAGCAGACATTTGTTCAGCTGAATGAAGTGAGCTTGTTAGAAAAGCAACAGAGTTTGCCGCCAATGATAAAATGTGGCTTTCTAAAAATACGTTTAATAGGGCAACATGTTAAATATCTATAATTTGGAACACCAATATTTTCCAAATAATTGCTACATGATGTTACAACCTGGAAAGCTCTATTGGAACATCTATTAGACCTTTGAAAGATCTAATCAAAGTTCAAGAAAGCCAAATTAAAAAAGAAAATCCACTAGTAATTGAAGACTTAAAATACTCCTTGTTCCACTAACTATGTGAAGTGAATTTTCTTCATATATTTCTACCAGAAGAACATACCACAACAGATTAACTGTGCACCCAGGTATGAGAATACAGCTATTTTCTATTAGGGCAGATGTTAAGGAGAACTGCAAAACAATTCCACTTATTCTTCTGAAAAAATATGCAATAGATTTATTTTCAAGTGAATTAATTTTTTTTTCAGTTCTTAGTTTTAATTTCTAACATGGCAGCCTACATAAACAAATTCTCTTTGCAGGGGTCTTAATCATGAATACTGTAACGAAAATGTTTGACAGTCTCTGTCAAAGTAACATCACCAATGCTTCTAATTTACTAGTCCTACTTTCTAAACAGTTCTTCCAGTTATTGCTCATCAAGAGGCCAGTCTCTTTATACAACTATGGGTTCTGTGTCTGTCGGGTTAACTGGTAAACTATTACTTTCTAAAGTGGACTTATGACTCCATATAGAGTAGCTTGCAGTGTAAAGAAAACCGAGAAGTACTGAATTTTTTTTTCAGCAAGCACGTATGTTACTTTTCTGAAAACAGTTTCTCGTTGAAATGTATCAAGTTTCATAAAACCAGCCAATACCTGTTGTGTTGCACCGCATCTTAAAAATGTCAAATAAAGTTGGCCTCTCTTTGGATCCAATAGGCATTTTTATGTACAATATTACTCCAAAGCTCGATAAGTCAGTCTGCAAGAGAAGACCAAAAGGTCCGTCACAGGGATGCATGTCGGGGTTGTGCTTGTGTCTAAAGCTACATCCTCTACCCGTTCTTCGGGACGCCGAACTCCCTGTGAGGATGGAAACATTCCACAGTTCTGTGCACTCACAGCAGCCACGGAAAACCCCTGGCGTGTGTGTCTACTGCGACTCAAGAACAGAATTGTCAATCTTTTCTTTTTAATTACGTTAACTAGTGGCTCCTGGTACAAACAAACACTGTCCGATAACTCCCAGTCAATGATCCGAGACTAACAATTATCTGGGACTTAAGTAAGGCAGATACAGGGTGCCCAGAAACTGTAAAGCACTTTCCAGGGTGGCAATATTCCGTTAAAGTAACGTTACCGTGTTTTCAATTAAGAACATTTCGCATCCGGACACCCGGAACAGCCAGGAGGCAGACCCAGCCAAGGCGTTGTGCAGCCCGGAGCCGGGAAGCCAGAGTCCCGAGGGAGGGGGCGGGGCTCGCCTTTGCTTTGGAACAAGGTTGTTTCTCTCAGGCAAGAGGCGGAAGTCGATACAGGCCGCGATTCCCACCCGGGAACCTGAGAGACCCTAGCCCGCCACCCCGGACCGCTGGGGCCGCGAAAGACATGCCCGTCTCCATCCCAGCCACACTAACCCGCTCCACAGGTACAGCTGGTATTTGGGCTCAGCAGTCTAAGAGAAAGCGCGCCAGCATTTAGATCACAGATCTGACCCCATCGGCTTTTCCGGCGGCGATCCACTGCCCTAGGCAAGACCCCAGACGCCGAGCTGAAGGAGCTCCGCCTCCATAGCCTTTTTCAGACGCTCGCGCCAAAAGCCCGCTCTGGGCACGTGACGTGAGGACGCTGTGACGAGGCACGCAGCGTACGCACTACCCGGAAGTGAGGCCGCCGTCGGCCGCTGCTGTTTCTCAGTGAGGCGAGAGGGGCTTGCCTGTTAGGCTCAGGAACCGGAAGACGAGGGAGCTGGCGTGTATGTTCGCTTCCTGACTTTTTTAGACCCGCCCGCCTTGTTCTGAAGGGGCGGCCGTTCGGTCTATGCGTAGTTCCCCAGCCTTTCTTCCTGCCCTGGATGACTTTTGGGTGGGCGCCCTCGGAACACGATTAAGGACCTTTAAAAAAACCTTCCCTTTATCCTTAGGGCAGGTGCTTGCTAAGCCTGTGCGCCAAAGTGAGCTGACCTTAGAAAACTCGTATAAAGTGGTCTGTATGTGGGTGCCTCACTTCCGGACTGCGTGGTAGTAAATGGAAGGCTCAGGGACTTGAAGTCAGTTCTAGCAGGTGTGTTTCCCATAGGTAGACTGTTCAGAGCGAGCCCATTTTCCCAGCCTGAAAAATTGTGAATCCCATGTTAACGCTCCTGCAGTGCTAGGTACTCTCCCCTGTAGACTTCTATGGTATCTTTTTAAATTCTTATGGTGTCAATTGCCCTGTTTTGAACTGACCTGGAAGATGGAACTTGATCTCAGTTTTGGAATTCACAGGGTCTGTATCTTGGCTAGAACAGTGTTCAATCTGTGTGTGATGTATGACTTATAAAATATTGAACTGAATAGGAGAGGTAAGAGCGGCTTAGGGCCCCTGCTGCTTCTACAGTGCACTTGAGCAAGGAACAGCAAAGGCAATCTTGGATTAGAGGCTCCACGTGGTTCCTTTGGTGCCATAATCAGTTTGATAATAATCCTCAGCTGTAGCAAGGGGCCTTACTAATGTAGATAGAAACTAAAGCTCCTCCCCCCGCCTTGTTTTTTAAAAGAATGAAAGCCACATTTTTACGTATTTGAAAGCAGAAAAATAGAGATAACCTGCCGGGTCACTCCACAAATGGTAACAAAAGCCAGGGCAGGGCCAGGCTGAAGCTGGGAGCTGGAAACAGCCTGGGTCTCCCATATGAGTGGCAAGGACCCAAGTACTAGGGCCGTTGTTACCTTCCACTGCCGGGGGTTAGCAGGAAGTGAAGCCAGACTCTGATATGCTGGTTTCCCAAGCAGCGTCTTAACCACTGTGCCAAATGCTGGTCCCACTACTGAAGCTTTTCATCTGCTATGTCTAATTAGCAAAGTAACACAGGTCTGCGTATGATCCTTATCTGATGATCACTGCTGCTTATGGAACATTTGGTAAATTAGGCAATCTGCTTTGGGCTTTACAAGTAATATCACAGTCTTAGAATAATCCTATAAGTTGGTTAGTAATGTCCAATGGGGAAACGTAATTAGGCAATTAAATAACTTCACTGGTAGTAGGGCCAAAGTTTGAAGTCCATTTTGACTTAAACCTAACTACCTTGCCATTAAGTCTATCATTACCCTACAAATCAGAATAGTATGTTTTTTCTTCCTTTCTGAAGGGAGAGGCTGGGGTGTCTCGCTAGGAATAGACTAGTGAGAGCTATTGGCACCTCATTACAACCCGCTGAAATTATTCTCTCTCGCTATATACAGCCCCCCCTCAACTTTGTGTTCTTTTGGTACCTGGGCTTAATTATACTCTTCTAATGTGGCTGTTCAAATAATTTATTACTTGTATTTAATTTATTTTATGCTTTATTTTTTACTTTTTTCTTAAAAGTTTACAGTATCTGATGTGTATGACTCGGAGTTTTGATGTACATGTGCCTAGTGGATGCTTACTACAGTTAAGCAGTTAACAAATCCATACCCTCACATGGTTACTCTTTGTACACCTGAAACATCTCAGCAGATTTCTAGTATGCAATACAGTTTACTGACTACAGTGACCATTAGATCTCTAAAATAACATTGTATTATATTAGATTCATTTTGCATTCATTTTACACAGCTGCAACTTTATACCCTCTGACCAACGTGTTCTCATTTCCCCTATGTTCCTGGTAAAACTGTTGTCTGTGCTTCTGTGTATTTGACTTTTTTTGGAGCCCACATTTAAGTGAGTGCTTAAATACTTAAGCAGTACCTTTTCTTCTGTCTGGCTGATTTCACTTAGCATAATATCCTCCAGGTCTCATCCATGTTGTTACAGATGTCAAGATCTACTTTCTAAAAAAGTGTTAAAGGCAGAACAATATTCCATTCCATTTATATTATATAATAATGTATATCACAATTTTTAATCCATTCATCCACTGACACTTAAGTTGTTTGTGTAGATTGTTTATTGTGAATAATGCTGTAATGAACATGAGAGTGCAGTTATCTCTCTAAAACACTGATTTTATTTTCTTTGGATATGTATTCAGTAGTGGAATTGCTGAATTATATGATACTCTAATTTTTTTGAGGAACCTTTATAATGTCTGTACCAATTTATACTCCCACCAACAGTGTATAAGGAAAATCTAAAATGGTTGCTAGAGGAACGAATGAGGAATTGTCAATGAAAACGTGTAAATAATTCAGAAATGAAAAACAGTTTTGAAAAAAGATTCAGGATCACTGAATTGAAGAGGTAGGGAAAAGCAATTAAGAATCGGGTGGCAATTAGTCATCTGTGGATAGATAGGGCTTCCCTTCCTCAATTAGGGTAATGGGCAGCAGCCCCCGCTAAAATCTGAAATAAATGAGGAAGCTAGAGATAAACCTGAGCTGGCTTGATCACGGGCAAGGAGTGGCAGTGAAAGTGGGAAGTAAAAAACACTGTGCCTGAGCAGCTAGTAGAAGGATGGAGCGGTTTGTCCGAGTTCCCTGTGGCTTGTACCAGGGCTATGGGAACACACTACCTTTGGACCAACCTGGACTCTCAGGGCACAAACAGCCTGACTGGAGGCAAAACATTGATCCCCCCACTTTCCTGTCCAGGCCTGGGCTGCTGGTGCCTGCAAATGCTTCTGACTACTGCATGGACCCTTACAAACGAACACAGCTTAAAGCCATTCTTGCCCAGATGAATCCCAGTCTGAGGCTGCAGCTGTGCAAGGCCAACACCAAGGAGGTGGGTGTGCAGGTCAGTCTGCGAGTGGATAAGTCCGTGCAGTGCTCGCTGGGGCCTCGCACCCTGCGCAGCCGCTCCCCTTGGGACAGTGCTGGGCACAGAGTGCCCCTGGCAGGCTGGGGAGTCTATTTGCCAGTGATCAGCAACAGAGGTTTGGTTCGGCTGCAGAAGGGTGGGGACAGTGGGGAGAGTGAGGTGCTGGGCAGCCCTGCAGAGACTGGTCAACAGCCACCACCAGTGCCGAAGTTAGAAGATGGCAGGCAGAAGGAAGTTGGACAGCCTGAGGAGCTGGGGGACTCCGAGGCCACACATCCTCAAGAAGGGAAGAACAAGCTGGTGCAGAGAGATGCAGTCCCCGATCTACTCCAGAAGCCAAACTTCCAGGTGGCCTTTCTCTTCTTAGTCTTCAACCAACCCAGGCGTGCGCGCTCGCTCACCCTTTGTCTCTGTCTTCCCCCCCTCCCTCCCTTTTTCCCTCTCTCTCCTATTTGTAGAACAGTAAGAACAAATATTCTCTTGCTTCTGACACTTATTTGGTGGAGAGAGTGTTTTGCATTAGGTGCAATAATGGTCTGTATGCTCTGTAAGTTTTTGGTAAAGTAGGATGCCAACTTTAAGTCTGTGAAAGAAGTCTGGCAAACAGTGCTACCAGGAATGAGACAAGGGCTGCCATGTCTGTGAAATAGGAAATTGACTTTTGTTTTGGAGAGATTGTTCTGGTGGCATTGTGGAAAATGGTTTGGAAAACTGCGATTGACAGCAGCAAAAAGAATCCCAGAGTAATAGCTGAGATGAGACACTAAGTTAATGTGGCAGCACTGAGAATAGAAATGTGAAATTGAGGCAGCATTTTTTTCCCCGATACAAAATCATAAGTTTTTTTTTTCTCTTTTCCCTAAGATAGTAAAAGACTTCCTCCCCCCACCTCTTATTTTCAGTTTTTGGAACCAAAATATGGCTATTTTCACTGTAAAGATTGTAAAACCAGATGGGAGAGTGCTTATGTGTGGTGCATTTCTGGAACTAATAAGGTAAGTAAAAATGAGTGGGTGGGAGAGGGGAGGGTGGGGTTTACCCAAAGGTTCAGTGGGGGGAGGATTTGCTTCCTGATGGAGCATGACCATTCACAGGCCCGTCTGAATTCATTTTGGCATCCTCAGTGTTGTGCATACAATTGCAGTCTGCAAATGTTTGAGAAGAACTGACTTGTACTGTCCCTCTAAGCTCCTGAGCCATACACTGGGGATGTATTTGGCTTGGTAGTTGCTGAACAAAATCTCAAGTTATGTAGATGAGCTTTGTTCTTGTCTAAATTGGGCCTTTCTGGAACCTTTAAGTTGGTGTATTTTGAACAGGTTTAGGAGTTAGCCCCAGGGAATTTCCACCATTTGTCCACAAGGTGGAGCAGTAAAAGAAATAATTTACCATAAAGGTTAGCTTGTAAGAGACTTAGGCTAAGCCTTCGTTTTATTATACTCCTCCTAATTTGAGTTAATTGTCAAAATATCAACATTGGGAAAAACTTCACATTATATCTTGTACTTCTGGATTTTCGTGAAAAACCATAGGCTCTGGTCTTTGGACCCTTCTTTGAGACTGACAGCGGCACAAGCCTGCAGAGATGATTCTGTCTCCATTCGCTTGGCCAATGCACTTTGTTTGGAACAGCTTGCCACCAGGCCTGTTTCATTAACTTCTAAAAGCCTTTGAGCTCAAATCCTCTGCTGTTGCATGTTTAGATACTGCCTTTCTGGCTAAAGGACTATAGAGGGAGAGGGGAAAGAGACATGCAATTTGACTTTTCAGACTAGCCATTTACTAGACCCAGGAGGTAAAAGATTTTTAAACCAAGTTAAAATTACTTCGCTTCTGTTGCTAAAAGAAAAAAAATAATTCAAACACTAGAATAGAAAGAATAACACATGAATCTCTCTTCAAAAAATTCACTCTGTGGGTCAATATTGTGACATAGCTGGTTAAGCTACTTTGCTGATCCACTTCGGATCCATCTCCCAGCTAATAGCCTGAGAAAGCAATGGAGGATGGCCTAAGTGTTTGGGCCCCTACATCCATAGGGTAGAATGGGAAAGCTCTTGGCTTCAGCCTGGCATAGCCCCAGCCATTGTAGCCATTTGAGGGGTGAATTAGTAGGTGGAAGATTATCTCTCTGTCTTCCTCTCTGCCCCTCTCTTTCTCTATTTTTCCCTCTCTCCCTGTAACTCTACCTTTCAAATAAAATCACTCTGATAGGATCAATGTAGACAAAAATAACAGAGGAGGGTGTTGAACTCCATGTGAGTGGTGGCACAATGATGTCTCTGCAGGGTTTTAGAGGACAAATAGAGGAACAGTTTACCAAGTAGAGAAACACTGAAAAGCTCAAAATATAAGGGATAATGAACTAGGACAAAAGGAGGAAATCAAGGGTTTGGCCCATGCAATAATGTGTACGTTATTGGGTAGTTGTGGTAACTAAGAAAAACTGAAGTAGTAGCAGTCTGATTTTTATAAGTAAGGGAAATGAGATTGGAAGACTAAGAAAAAGTGATTGATAGAACTAGTAGAATTTAAAACCTTCTGAACTCAGGGTGGGCAAGAAAGGAAGTTATAAAATCAAGAAATGGATTGCTTAAGAAATGAGGGGTGGCATTTGCCCTACCAGTTAAGAAAGTTAGGGTGCTCGGCCGGCGCCGTGGCTCAATAGGCTAATCCTCCACCTTGCGGCGCCGGCACACCGGGTTCTAGTCCCGGTCGGGGCGCCGGATTCTGTCCCGGTTGCCCCTCTTCCAGGCCAGCTCTCTGCTATGGCCAGGGAGTGCAGTGGAGGATGGCCCAGGTGCTTGGGCCCTGCACCCCATGGGAGACCAGGAAAAGCACCTGGCTCCTGGCTCCTGCCATTGGATCAGCGCGGTGCGCCGGCTGCAGCGGCGGCCATTGGAGGGTGAACCAACGGCAAAGGAAGACCTTTCTCTCTGTCTCTCTCTCTCACTGTCCACTCTGCCTGTCAAAAATAAAAAAATAATAAAAAAAAAAAAAAAAAGAAAGTTAGGGTGCTCACCTCTCAAATCAGAGTTTGTGGGTCGAACTCAGGGCTATAGCTCCTGATTCCAAATTCCTGCAAATGCAGACCCCTGTGGGAAGCAACAGTGATGGCTCAAGTAATTGATTTTTGCCTATCATACGTGAGACCTGGATTGCGTTTCCAGCAACCTTTCCTCCACCCATCTTCTGGGTGTTAGGGGCATTTGTAAGTAAATCAGCAGACGGGTGTGCTCTCTGTGCTTCTCAAATAAATTAATATATGTTTAAAAAATTGAACTGGGAGCCTAGGATGAGCTTATATTAAAGAGGCAAATTTCTCTTCAGGTTTATTTCAAACAACTCTGTTGCAAATGCCAAAAGAGTTTTAACCCTTACCGAGTAGAAGCAATCCAATGTCAGGTAAGCATGCAGAACTCTTTTGCATTATATCTATAATTATACTTTTGTTTTTAAACATGAGCCCTCGGTGGCAGAATGTCAAGATTTGATTAGAAGCAGATATTGATATCAGAATGTTAGACTTTCTGTGTATTTGAAATTTTCTAATTAAAAACATAAATTCTAGTTTGCCTTTTTGGGGTGTGAAGGAATATACATGATTTAGTTGCTTTATATGGTTTGTTTCTGTGTAGTGTGTATGTGTGTTTATCCTTAGAGATACACTGTATATAATTAGTATGTAATATAATAGGTAACTATTATTAGGCTTTTATCATGTATCAGACTTAAGACTAAATGCTTTACATGCATTATTTCCGTAACTCTAACCTTTATGATAAATAATAATGCCAGGAGCTTCTTGCTGGTCTCTCACGTGGGTGCAGGGGCCCAGACTTGGGCCATCTTGTACTGCTTTCCCAGGCCATAGCAGAGAGCTGGATCAGAAGTAGAGCAGCTGGGACTCGAACCAGGGCCCATATGGGATGCCGGCACTTCAGGCCAGGGCGTTAACCTGCTGCGCCACGGTGCCAGCCCCCTCGTGTTCACTTTATTTTTTTTTCCAAATCCATATTCCTCTCTGTTCTTTAGTATTTTTTTGGTGGTTACCAAGAGATGACATTACGACTCATCGATTTATCAATCTGGATTAATTATTAGTCTTACCTCTCCCTGACAATGTATTTTAGAACATTCTAATTCCATATCACTTTATTCTAACTTCCATGCTGTTCTTATGCATTTTAACTTTACCCATATTTTAAAATTTACAAAATATTATATAGTAAGTATTCATGTAGCTTTTGCTACATATTTATCTTTTCTATTCTTAGGTCTTTATAATTTTTTTTTAACTTTTGTATCTGGAATCATTTTCCTTTTACTTGAAGACACTTTAATATTTTCTGTGATGTAGGTCTGAAGGTGACCAATTCCATTTTGCTTGGATATCTTTTTAAGAGATTTTGCTAGAAATAGAATTAAGTTGTTTGAGGCTCTTTCTGTCCTTTAAGAACTCGCAGTTCCTTTGAAGTAATCTCTCCCCCAACCCCTTGTTAAATCTGCTTGCTTTTAAGATATTTCTCTCTGCTTTGGTTATCAGCAGTTTACTTATGATTCCTTTGTATTTACCCTGCATAGGGATTATAGTATTTCTTGAGTCTGGTAGCTTGAAGATTTTTAACACTTTTCCAAAATTTATCAACCATTGTCTTTACAAATATTCATTGACCATTCTGCCCCTCTCCTAATTACTTGTATCAGACCTTTTCACCATATCCCATTTTGTCTTACATGTTTGTTTCTGTATTTCCCTGCTTTAGTCTCTCCTTGCTTCAGGGTGGGTTTTATGTACTTTTTTTTTTTAAATATTTATTTTACTTGAAAGGCAGAGTTGGAAGATGTCTATCTGTCCTATCTTCTGTTTCACTCCCTAAATGGCCACAGTGGCCAGGGCTGGGCCAAGCTGAAACCAGGAGCCAAGGACCAGGAGATTCATCTGGGTCTCCCACCTGGGTGCAGGTGTCCAAAGACTTGGGCCATCTTCAGCCATTTTCCCAGGTGCATGAGCTGGGAATTGGAAGTGTAGCGGCTACCTGTATGGGATGCTGACATGCGGGAGGCAGCTTAACTCGTTAGACCACAGCACCAGTCACCATCTACTCTAATTATCATTTCAGCTGTTTCCAATCTGAAATTAAACCTATCCACAAATTGAGTTAGCCATTTGAGTTATTGTGTTTTCCTGTTAAAGAATTTTTTACTTTTTGACAAATTCCGGGGGTCAGGGTTGTGGCACAATAGGTTAAGCCACTGCATGCAGTGCCAGTTTGCTACATTTCAAATCCAGCTCCCTGCTAATGCACCTGGGAAAGCAGCAGCAGATGGCCCTGATACTTGGGCCCCTTCCACCCACATGGGAGATCCAAGAAGTTCTGGGCTCCTGTTCCAGTCCCAGCTGTTGGGGCCATTTGATGGAAGATCTCTTTCTGTCTCTCCACTTTCTGTGGCTCTGCCTTTCAAATAAATAAATACATCTTTAAAATTCCACTTTCTTGCTAAAAATAGTTAACTGATCTCCATGGACATAGTAAGCATTGTTATTTAAAAATTTTTCAGGTAATGCCATTAACCATAATTTGTTGCTATCTCCTTCGCTTTCAAGTGTGTCATTCGTTCTTCTCATATACCTGATTATTTTTGATTGAGTGCTAGATGTGATATATGAAACTGCAGTGATAATTATGGTCAAGGATAGTATCTTCCAGAGAGGATTTATGTTTGCTTTTGGAGGCAGATAGTTGCACTAGCAATTTTAGATAACTGTTTGCCAGTAGGAGTTGAACTGTTGCGAAACTGGGCCTCAGTACCTGTGAAGGCAGGTCTGTTTTGGTGCATCCTTATTCTTAGGGTATGGCCCTATGTTCCCAATACAAATCCTGAGTTGCTTACCAGGGCTTTTATACTTTGATATATTTCTTAGCTTCATCAATGTATTAGTCCCCTTTCCAGTTTCCTATGATCTTTTACCAGTCTCAGAATTAGCAGATTGCTTTAGAGGGAAAATAGTCCCAAATGTCAGGTTTACTTACATTTTTGGATTTCTTTGTCTAATTTTTTTTTTTTTTTAAGATTTTATTTATTTGAAAGACAGAGAAGTAAAGACAGAAAGTTCTTCCATCCGCTGGCGAAATTCCCAGATGGCTGCAGTGGCTGGATCTATGCTGATCCAGAGCCAGGAGCCAGGAGCTTTTTCCAGGTCTTCCAAGTGGGTGCAGGGGCCCAAGGACTTGGGCCATCTTCTGCTGCTTTCCCAGGCCACAGCAGAGAGCTGGATTGGAAGAGGAGCAGCTGGGACTAGAACTGGGCCCATATGGGATGCTGGCGCTTCAGGCCAGGACTTTAACCCATTGCACTTCAGTACTGGCCCCAGTTTGTCTAATGCTTTGATAATCCCTGAGTGCCTTTTTTTTCTTAAGATCAGCTTTTCTGGTCATCCAGGAGGATTGGTTAGAATTATCCCATCCACCATGGCTAGAAACAGAAATCTATCTATTTTTTTTAATTTATTTATTTGGAAGGTAGAGTTATATTTTCTATCCATTGGTTCACTCCTCAAATGGCCATAAAAGCCAGGGCTGGTCCAGGCCAGAGCCAGGAGCATCATCTGGATCTCACATGTGGGTGGCAGGAGTTCAAACACTTGGGTCATCTTTCACTGCCTTTCCAAAGTGTATTAACAGGAGCTGGATTGGGAAGTTTAGTTGGGATTCAAAACAGGACCCATATGGGATGCCGGTGTTGCAGGCAGCAGCTTAGCCTGCTGCACCACAATGCTGGCCCCAGAAGTCTACCTTCAGAGTAAATCCTTATTTTGTTGAGCCATTTATTAGTATAAAATAGTGATGGGGCTAGAATTGTGTTGTAGAGGGTAAAAGCTGCCACCTGTTGGGGCTGGCACTGTGGCGTAGCAGGTGAGGCCCCTGCCTGCAGTGTTGGCATTCCATTTAAGTCCTGGCTGCTTCACTTCTGATCCAGCTCTCGGCTGTGGCCTGGGAAGACAGTAGAGAATGGCCCAAGTCTCTGGGCCCCTGCACCCATGTGGAAGACCTGGAAGAAGCTCCTGGCTCCTGGCCTTGGATCAGCACAGCTCCGGCTGTTGTAGCCATTTGGGGAGTGAACCAGCGGATGGAAGACCTCTCTCTGTCTCTGCCTCTCCTCTCTGTGTATAGCTCTGACTTTCAAATAAATAACTTTTTTTTTTTTTGACAGGCAGAGTGGACAGTGAGAGAGAGAGAGACAGAGAGAAAGGTCTTCCTTTTTGCCGTTGGTTCACCCTCCAATGGCTGCCGCGGCCGGCGCACTGCGCTGATCCGAAGGCAGGAGCCAGGTGCTTATCCTGGTCTCCCATGGGGTACAGGGCCCAAGCACTTGGGCCATCCTCCACTGCACTCCCTGGCCACCGCAGAGAGCTGGCCTGGAAGAGGGGCAACCGGGACTAGAACCCGATGTGCCGGCGCCGCAGGCGGAGGATTAGCCTATTGAGCCACGGTGCCGGCCTATAACTTTTTTTTAAAGTTGTCGCCTGTGACACTGACATCCTATAGGGTGGCAGGTTGTATCCTTCCCCACTTCCAATACCGCTCCCTGCTAATGGCTTGGGAAAGGAAGCAGAAGATGGCCCAATTCTTGGGCCCCTACACCCAAGTGGGAGACCTGGAGGAGTTTCCTGGTTCTTGGCTTTGACGTGGCCATTGTGGCCATCTGAGGAGTGAACCAGCAGATGGAAGATCTCACTGTCTCTCCCTCTCTGTAACTCCAACTTCTTTTAAAGATTTATTTATTTGAAAGAGTTATACCAAGATAGAAGGGGAGGCAGAGAGAGGTTGTCCATTTGCTGGTTCATTTCCCAATTGGCTGCAATGGCTGGAGCTGTGCCGATCCGAAGCCAGGAGCTTCCTCGGTCTCCCAAGTGGGTGTAGAGGCCCAAGGACTTGGGTCATCCTCCACTGCTTTCCAAAGCCATAGCAGAGAGCTGGATCAGAAGAGGAGCAGCTGAGACTCGAACCGGCACCCATATGGGATGCCGGCACTGCAGGCAGCAGCTTAACCTCCCACTCCACAGCGCGGGCCCCTCAACTTTCAAATAAATCTTAAAAAGACAGTGATAATAAAATGAATTAATCTATAAAGTGAATGTGAATATAATAGTGTTTTATTTAACATTCATGTTTGGAAAATAAAGTCCTATTTTCATACTATAAAAAGATAAACTTTGACCTACTCCATGTGGCTATGGGACATGAAAATAGAGTGGTAATTATTGATGCAAAAGATTGGCAGAGTTGAGAGTGTGGACCAGGGCAATATGCGAGTCTCCAAAGGATGTAAACTTCCACTGATCAGAAGACAGAATGGGATAATTGTTGGAAGGCCCTATTTTAAGTCATTGTCAAGGGAGTGGCTCTGTAGCTCAGCAGGTTGAGCTATGACCTGCTATGCTGGCATCCCAGGTGAGCACTGGTTCCGTCCTGGCTTTTCTGCTCCTGATCTAGTTCCCTGCTCTAAAAGCAGCAGCAGATGGCCTAAGTGCTTGGGCCCCTGCCACCCATGTGGGAGACTAGGTTGGAGTTCCTGGCTCCAGGCTTTGGCCTGGCCTAGCCCAAGGCAGCCATTGTGGCCCTTTGAAGAGTAACTATTTGAAAGATTTCTGTCTCTGTCCCCCTGTATCTCTCTTTGTAACACTGCCTTTCAAATAAAATAAGTGAATCTTTAAAAGAAAATCTTGTAAATATTAGACATGTCTGGAAACAAGAGAATTTTAGCTTCATATAGAACACCTCTCCTAGTTCTAACAAGCTAAGATATCTCCAAACATTGTAAAATATCCCTGGGCTGGGGGAGGGGGAGATAAAAGTACTCCTGATTGAGAACCACTGCTCTATTTTTAAATGTTTGCATTTATATAATCAAGTCACTTAATACCTGTTCAGTGCACCTCAGCTCCACGTGACTACAATAGAAAAACCTGTACAGTGAGGACACTATACAAAACTCTTTTTAAAAAAACTTTTATTTGACATGCTATCTTAGTTGGCTCAGAAATATTCTCTTGAACATCTTCTGTGATCTTTGATCTTGATGCAAATGTGTGGCATTTAAATGAGGGATGCAAGTGGTTTTGTACAACTTGATCACAGGTTTCTCCTAGGACTCAAAAGAAAATGAAGATATCAGGAATGGGATCTTGGAGAGGAGTGTTTTTTGAATTGAGATTTATATTTGAAATAATAATTGGATCACTTAGTATTGAAATTGTTCCTTGTTTCCTAAAGACATGTTCAAAGTCTCGTTGTTCCTGTCCTCAAAAGAAAAGACACATTGATCTAAGGAGGCCTCATCGACAGGAACTGTGTGGTCGCTGCAAAGACAAGAAATTCTCCTGTGGCAGTATTTACAGCTTTAAATGCATCATGTGACAGACAGTAATTCTTGTATAGGATGCAAACCCTTTCTGTAAGTTACTGTGCTGTCTTCCTTTTTTGTGCAACTTAGCTCTGACCTGGCATTGGAAAATTGACTAGCTTTTGTACTTTTTGTAGGTTACATAACAATTGTACAATATGAGTAGAATAAAATAAAATGCATGTGAACTAGAAAATGAAGACAACTGGTGATTATTTGGTAAAAACATTAAGATAGTACCAACAGTTTCCAAACGTTGGGACTTGCATCAAGAAAACAATGAAGAGGAAAAATGATCTATGATAAGCTTGGTTTTTAAGCATTGGAATATAGAGATGACCAAGCGGTAATATCCTTGCCTTTTAAGTGTACATACTTATAGCAAATGCTGAAACAGCACTTAGCATGTTCCAAACATTGTTACAACTCATCACAGCAGTCATATTCAGTGGAAATTATTATATCTTTTAATAGATGAAATGGAGACACAAAGAGGTGTAAGTCAGAGCCAGGACTTGAACTCAGGTAATAGGCTAATCTTCCACCTTGCGGCACTGGCACACCGGGTTCTAGTCCCAGTCGGGGCTTTGGATTCTGTTCCGGTTGCCCCTCTTCCAGGCCAGCTCTCTGCTATGGCCAGGGAGTGCAGTGGAGGATGGCCCTAGTCCTTGGGCCCTGTACCCCATGGGAGACCAGGATAAGCACCTGGCTCCTGCCTTCAGATCAGCGTGGTGCGCCTGCTGCAGTGCGCCGGCCGCGGTGGCCATTGGAGGCTGAACCAACAGCAAAGGAAGACCTTTCTCTCTGTCTCTCTCTCTCACTGTCCACTCTGCCTGTCAAAAAAAAAAATTAGGACTTGCTCCATGGTTCTAACCAATATATTGGTATTCCCACTCAAATTCAGATTGTGATATGTGAATTAATTCATGAATGAAACAGGTTACTATGACAAAGTAAACCCTTCAGGATGACTGGGGAAAAAACAAGAGAATTAAGGCTTACTATATGAAGGGAATTGAGAAAAGATTATTGTTTTTCAGCTTCAGTACAGTTAATTTTTTTTCCTTCAAATAAACCTTTTATTTAAGGAATACAAACTTCATGCATTTCATAAGTATAACTTTAGGAATATAGTGATTGGGATGGCAGGCACAGTGGGAACACCCACACTCCCACCCCTCTTCTTCCCTCTTATTCCCAGTCTTATACTAAGATCTATTTTCTTTTTTTTTTCTTAATTATTTTTAAAGGAATACAAATTACATATGTATAACTTTAGGACCATAGTGTTTCTTCCCACCATACCTGCCCTTCCACCCACACTCCCACCTCTCTTCCCTCTCCCCTTCCCAGTCGCATTCTCCTATAAGGTTCATTTTCAGTTAACAGATCAGCTGTATACTAAGATTTCAACAATTTGTGTGTGCGTGCACACACATATGTATACACACACAAACTGAGGACAAGTTTTACAGTTAATTCTCATACAACTCATTGAGGACAGAGGTCCTGCATGGGGAGTTAGTGCACAGTGACTCCTGGTAATTTTAAATTAACACTCTTATGTGTGATGTCAGTGACTACCCGAGGCTCTTGACATGAGCTGCCTAGGCTATGGAAGCCTTTTGAATCCACAAACTCTGTCAATATATAGACAAGGCCATAAGCGAAGTGGGAACTCTCTCCTTCCTTAAGAGAAAAGTACATCCTTCTTTGGCCACTTCTTTTCGCTGGGATCTCACTTACAGACATCCTACACATAGAATATTTTTTTTTTGCCACAGTGTCTTGGCTTTCCATGCCTGAAATTCTTTCACTGGCTTTTCAGCCAGACCAGGAAACATTGAGGGCTGATTATGAGGTCAGAGTGTTACTTAAAACAATTGGTAATCTGTGAGTCTGCTGTGTGGACCGCTTCCCATGTTTGAACGTTCTGTTCTTTTTAATTGTCTACTATAATTACCCCATACTTGATCCTATTTATATGGTCATTTTAACACTTAATCCTTTCTATATGTTCATGCTAATACCTAATATAATAATTTGAGATGGCATTTATTTTACAACCCAGCTTAATGGGATTTCGGGTCCTATGACAAATTTTTAAACTGTACCTTTAAAGTTAGCCTGTAGGAATGTATACAGAACTAGACAGCTTTACAGTTATAAACTTCCTCCTCCCTTTCTTATTTCCACTCTTATTTCTTACGGAGATCTATCCTCAGTTGACTTTATACACATACGATTAACTCTATGTTAAGTAAAAAGTTCAACAAATAGCATAAAAAAATAACAAAAAACCCAAAACTGATCCTCAACCATCAAGACAAGGGCAGCTCAAGTTATCCCTTCTCAAAGTGTCAATTTCACTTCTGCAGATTTTGTTTTAGTTGCTCTATTCTCTCAGATAAGGGAGAACATGCGGTATTTGTCCCTTTGGGACTGGCTTATTTTACTAAGTATGATACTTTCCTGGTTCATCCATTTTGTTGCAAATGACTGGATTTCAATTTTTTAAAACTCTGTACTATTCCATAGTGTATATATATATATAATAATTTCTTTTTTTAAAGATTTATTTACTTGAAAGTCAGAGTTACACAGAGAGATAGAGAGGCAGAGAGAGAGAGGACTTCCATCCAGTGGTTCACTCTTCAACTGGCCACAACTGCCGATGCAAAGCCAGGAGCCTTTTCCAGGTTTCCCAAACTTGGGCAGGGGCCCAAGGACTTTGGCCATCTTGTACTGCTTTCCCAGGCCATAGCAGAGAGCTGGATTGGAAGTGGAGCAGCCGGGTCTCAAACCAGCGCCCATATGGGATGCCGGCGCTTCAGGCCAGGGTGTTAACCCGCTGTGCCACAGTTCCGGCCCCCATATCTCATAATTTCTTAATCCAGTCTTTGGTTGATGGGCATTTAGGTTGGCTCTATTTTATTGATTTGTGTCTTCTCTCTCCATTTTTTGGTTAGTTGGGCCAATGGTATGTCAATTTTTTTTTTTTTTTTTACAGGAAGAGTTAGAGACAGAGAGAAAGGTCTTCCTTCCGTTGGTTCACCCCCCAAATGGCAGCTACGACTGGTGCACTGCACCAATCTGAAGCCAGGAGTCAGGCGCTTCCTCCTGGTCTCCCATGCAGGTGCAGGGCCCAAGCACTTGGGCCATCCTCCACTGCCTTCCTGGGCCACAGCAGAGAGCTAGACTGGAAGAGGAGCAACCAGGACAGAATCTGGTGCCCCAACTAGGAATAGAACCTGGGGTGCCGGTGCCGCAGGTAGAGGATTAACCTAGTGAGCCATGGTGCTGGCCAATTTAGTTTATTTTTTCAAAAAACCAGCTGTTCGTTTTGTTAATCTTTTGTATTTTTTGGTTTCAATTTTGTTGATTTCTTCTTTAATTTTAATTATTTCTCTTCTAGTTTTGGGTTTAGTTTGCTCTTGTTTTCTAGATCCTTGAGGTATATTGATAGTTTATTTATTTGGTGCCTTTTATTTTATTTTTTTATTTATTTTATTTTTATTATTATTATTTTTTTGACAGGCAGAGTGGACAGTGAGAGAAAGAGACAGAGAGAAAGGTCTTCCTTTGCCATTGGTTCACCCTCCAATGGCCCCCGCGGTCGGCGCACTGCGGCCGGTGCACCGCGCTGATCCGATGGCAGGAGCCAGGAGCCAGGTGCTTTTCCTGGTCTCCCATGGGGTACAGGGCCCAAGCACCTGGGCCATCCTCCACTGCACTCCCTGGCCACAGCAGAGAGCTGGCCTGGAAGAGAGGCAACCGGGACAGAATCCGGCGCCCCGACCGGGACTAGAACCTGGTGTGCCGGCGCCGCTAGGCGGAGGATTAGCCTAGTGAGCTGCGGCACCGGCTTATTTGGTGCCTTTTGAGTTTCTTCATGTAGGCACCAGTTGTTATAAACTTTCCTCTTAACACTGGTTTTGCTATATCCCACAACTTTTCTTGTTGTATTGCCATCTTCATTTGTTTCCAAAATTTTTTTGATTCTCTTTTGATTTCTCCTATCACCCACTGTTCATTCAGAAATATGTTGTTCATTCTCCATGTTTTTGCATATGATGTAGAGATTCTTGTTGATTTCCAGCTTCACTGCATTGTGGTCTGAGACGATGCATGGTATGATTTTGATTTTTTTTTGAATTTGCTGAGACTCACTTTATGGCTTAGCATATGGTCAATCCTAGAAAAAGTTCCACGCACTGGGGAAAAAAAAAATATGTACTCTGTGGCTGTAGGGTGGAAGGCCTTGTAGATTTCTGCTAGGTCTATTTGGTCTATATTGTCAATTAACTCTGTTGTTTCTTTGTTGATTTTCTGTCTGGTTGATCTGTCCATTGCTGAAAGTTGGGTATTGAAGTCCCCTGTTACTATTGCATTTGAGTCTATATCTCCCTTTAGGTACTTAACAATTCTTCTAAATAGCCAGGTGCCCTATAATTAGGTGCATATACATTTATAATAGTTACATCTTCCTGGGGAGCATGTACCAAACTGTACATCACCTCCCTCTCTTATTCCCACTCTTATTTTTAACAGGGATCAATTTTCAGTTAACTTTAAACACCTAAGAATAATTGTGTTAATTAACGAGTTCAACAAATGGTATTAAGTAGAAAAAGAAAGTACTAAAAAGAATAAAATAGTAAGCTGTTTGTCGACAGCCAGGATAAGGGCTGATCTAGCCATTGTTTCTCATAGTGTCAGTTTTACTTCTACAGGTTTCCTTTTAGGTGCTCAGTTAGTTGTCACAGATCAGGGAGAACATAAGATATTTGTCCTTTTGGGAGTGGTTTATTTCACTCAGCATGGTGTTTTATAGATTCCTCCATTTTGTTGCAAATGGCCAGATTTCATTTTTTTTACAACTGTGTAGTATTCTATAGAGTACATAGTGCATAATTTCCTTATAAAGTCTTCTGTTGATGGGCATTTAGGTTGATTCCATGTCTTAGCTATTGTGAATTGAGCTTCAGTAAGCATTGAGGTGTAGATAGTTCTTTTATTTGCCAATTTAATTTCCCTTGGATAAATTCTGAGGAGTGAGATGGCTAGGTCGTGTGGTAGGGCTATATTCAGGTTTCTGAGGAATCTCCAAAATTTCTTCCATAGTGGCTTTGCCAGTTTGCATTCCCACCAACAGTGGATTAATGTGCCTTTTCCCCCACATCCTCACCATTATCTGTTGTTAGTTGATTTCTATATGTAAGCCATTCTAACTGGGATGAGATGACTATTTAGGTCCTTGGTCCATTTCTTAAGTGGGTTGTTTGTTTTTGTTGTTGTGGAGTTTCTTGATCTCTTTGTAGATTCTGGTTATTAATCCTTTATCAGTTCCGTAATTTGGGAATATTTTCTCCCATTCTGTCAGTTGCCTCTATAGTTTGCTGAGTGTTTATCTTGTAGTACAGAAACTTCTCTGTTTGATGTAATCTCAATTGTTAATTTTGGCTTTGACTGCCTGTACCTCTGGGGTTTTTCCAAGAAGTCTTTGCTGGTGCCTATATCTTGCAGGGTTTCCCCAATGTTCTCTAATAATTTGATAGTTTTGGTCCATAGATTTAGATCTTTAATCCATGTTGAGTGGATTTTTGTGTAATGTGTAAGGTAGGGGTCTTGCTTCATGCTTCTGCACGTGGAAATCCAGTTTTCCCAGCACCATTTGTTGAATATATTGTCCTTGCTCCAGGAATTGGTTTTAGATCCTTGATCAAATATAAGTTGGCTGTAGATGTTTGGGTTGATTTCTGGTGTTTCAATTCTGTTCCATTGGTCTATCCATCTGTTTCTGTACCAGTACCATGCTGTTTTGATTACAACTGCCCTGTAGTATGTCCTGAAATCTGGTATTGTGATGCCTCCGGCTTTGTTTTTGTTGTACAAGATTGCTTTAGCTATTTGAGGTCTCTTTTGCCTCCATATGAATTTCAGCATCATTTTTTCTAGATCTGAGAAGAATGTCTTTGGTATCCTGATTGGAATTGCATTGAATCTATAAATTGTTTTTGGGAGAATGGACTTTTTTTTTTTTTTTTTTTTTTTTTTGACAGGCAGAGTGGACAGTGAGAGAGAGACAGAGAGAAAGGTCTTCCTTTGCCGTTGGTTCACCCTCCAATGGCCGCCGCGGCTGGCGCGCTGCGGCCGGCGCACCGCGCTGATCCGATGGCAGGAGCCAGGAGCCAGGTGCTTTTCCTGGTCTCCCATGGGGTGCAGGGCCCAAGCACCTGGGCCATCCTCCACTGCACTCCCTGGCCACAGCAGAGGGCTGGCCTGGAAGAGGGGCAACCGGGACAGAATCCGGCGCCCCGACCGGGACTAGAACCCGGTGTGCCGGCGCCGCTAGGTGGAGGATTAGCCTAGTGAGCCGCGGCGCCGGCCAGAATGGACATTTTGATGATGTTGATTCTTCCAATCCATGAGCATGAAAGATTTTCCCATTTTTTGGTATCCTCTTCTATTTCTTTCTTTAAGATTTTGTAATTCTCATCTTAGAGATCTTTAACGTCCTTGGTTAAGTTTATTCCAATGTATTTGATTGTTTTTTTTTTTTTAATATTTATTTATTTGAAAGAGTTACGCAGAGAGAGAGGTTGTTTGTTTGTTTGTTTGTTTTGACAGGCAGAGTGGACAGTGAGAGAGAGAGACAGAGAGAAAGGTCTTCCTTTGCCGTTGGTTCACCCTCCAATGGCCGCCGTGGCCGGCGCGCTGCGGCCGGCGCACCGCGCTGATCCAATGGCAGGAGCCAGGAGCCAGGTGCTTTTCCTGGTCTCCCATGGGGTGCAGGGCCCAAGCACTTGGGCCATCCTCCACTGCACTCCCTGGCCACAGCAGAGAGCTGGCCTGGAAGAGAGGCAACCGGGACAGAATCCGGCGCCCCGACCGGGACTAGAACCTGGTGTGCCGGCGCCGCTAGGCGGAGGATTAGCCTAGTGAGCCGCGGCGCCGGCCCTATTTGATTGTTTTTGTAGCTATTGTGAATGGGATTGATCTTAGCAGTTCCTTCTCGGCCGTGGCATTGCTTGTGTATACAAAGGCTGTTGATTTTTGTGCATTGATTTTATATCCTGCTACTTTGCCAAACTCTTCTATGAAGTCCAATAGTCTCTTAGTGGAGATCTTTGGATCCCCTAAATAAAGAATCATATCATCTGCAAAGAGGGATAGTTTGACATCTTCCTTCCTAATTTGTATCCCTTTAATTTCTTTTTCTTGTCTGATGGCTCTGGCTAAAACTTCCAGAACTATATTGAATAGCAGTGGTGAGAGTGGGCATCCCTGTCTGGTACCAGATCTCAGTGGAAATGCTTCCAACTTTTCCCCATTCAATAGGATGCTGGCTGTGGGTTTTTCATAAATTGCTTTGATTGTATTGAGGAATGTTCCTTCTATACCCAATTTGCTTAGAGTTTTCATCATGAAAGGCTGTGTATTTTATCTAATGCTTTCTCTGCATCTATTGAGATAATCATATGGTTTTTCTTCTGCAGTTTGTTGATGTGGTGTATCACATTGATTGTTTTGCAAACATTGAACCATCTCTGCATACTAGGGATAAATCCCACTTCGCCTGGGTAGATGATCTTTCTGATGTGTTGTTGCATTCTATTGGCGAGAATTTTATTGAGGATTTTTGCTTCTATGTTCATCAGAGAAATTGGTCTGTAATTCTATCTCTGCTGCGTCTTTTTCAGATTTAGGAATTAAAGTGATGCTGGCTTCATAGAAAGAATTTGGGAGGATTCCCTCTTTTTCGATTGTTCTGAATAGTTTGAGAAGAAATGGGTTTAGTTCTTCTTTAAATGTCTGGTAGAATTCAGCAGTGAATCCATTTGGTCCTGGGCTTTTCTTTGTTGGTAGGGCCTTTATTACTGATTCATTTTCTGACTTTGGTTACGGGTCTGTTCAGGTTTTCTATGTCTTCATAGTTCAATTTAGGTAGGTTGCATGTGTCCAGGAAGCTGCCCATTTCTGATAGATTTCCCAGTTTGTTAGCATACATCTCTTTGTAGTAATTTCTGATGACTCTTTTTATTTCTGTGATATCTGTTGTTACATTCTCTTTTTCATCTCTAATTTTATTGATTTGGGTCCTTTCCTTGTTTTGGTTAGTTGGGCTAATGGTGTGTCAATTTTTTTCCCCCAAAAAACCAGCTGTTTGTTTATCTGCTCTTTTGCAACTTTTTTTTTTTTTGATTACATTTTTTTTTAATTTCTTCTCTAATTTTAATTATTTCTCTTCTACTAATTTTGGGGTTGGTTTGCTGTAGTGTTTGTAGATCCTTGACATGCATTGATAGCTCATTTATTTGGTGCCTTTCCAATTTCTTGATGTAGGCACCTATTGCTATAAACTTTCCTCTTAACACTGCTTTTGCTGTAGCCCCTAAGTTTTGATATGTTGTGTTGTTATCTTCATTTGCTTCAAGAAAGTTTTTGATTTCTCTTTTGATTTCTTCTATGACCCAGTGTTCACTCAGGATCATGTTGTTTAGTCTCCATGTGTTTGTATGTAATTGAGCATCTTTTCTAGGGCTGGGCGAGTTGTTACGAATTCTTTCAATTTCTGCTTGTTGTGGAAGATTCTTATTTCTCCTTCATTCATAAATGAGAGTTTTGCAGGGTATGGTATTCTGCGTTGACAGTTTTCTTCTCTTAGGACTTGAAATATGTCTTGCATGTAGGATTTGTTATGAAAAGTCTGGGGTGAGTCTAATTGGGTTTCCTCTGAATGTGATGTGTCATTTCTCTCATGTACATTTTAAGATCTGTATGTTGGGGATAGAATCTTGTAAATCTCCAAGCTTGCTTTTTTATTTTCTAATTTCTTCTTCTTGTGTTTGTTCTAATTATATTATTTCCAGAAGTTTGTCTTCTAGTTCTGATTCTTCTGTCTTGTCTATTTTATTGCTAAGACTTTACACTGCATTTTTTATTTGGTCTATTGAATTCTTCATTTCCAGTATTTCATTCTGGCTTCTCTTTAAAATCTTTTATTAGATAGTGAATTTGTTTCTGATTGCTTCTAAGTAATCTGACTATTAATTTTCTAAATTACTGTTCTGACAGATGATGCTTAATCTCTTCTTCAGCTTCCATTATTGAAGATTTATATTGCTTCTTTGGTGAGTTCATAGTCTTCCTTATTCTCATTCAGGACTTTTCCTTTGTTCTTTGGCATTTCTGGTTGATTTTATTTTTAAATTGTGACTTTGTGCCTGTTGTGTGATTTCCCTCTGCTGTGAACTGCTGCGTTTCTCTGTGTTGCAAATTGAAGCACACAGGCCTGCCTCCTAGAGCCCTGTTTACTTCTAGATCATGATGGAGGTGGGTACCAGGGCTTTGGTGTACTAAGCCCCGTTTAAAGTTGCCTGGCTCACTTCTCACTGGTGAGTGAAATGAGCTCAGGTTTTCCCTCTTAAGGACTACTTGTTGCACAGCTTGTGTGGTGGGGAGGAAGTCACTCTGAAATGTTGTGATCCTTGTTCCCGGATGGAGCATGTTGTGAGGTGGCTCCCACAATTGATGGGTGTGTGTGCAGGAGGCAAACATGGAAGCCCCCTGCTTACACTCGAAAATTTAAAAATCAATATGGCTTCTCCCTACTGGCTGTAGGTCTCGTTTGGGAGAGGGGCAGACACAGATGGACTGTGGTGTGCTCAACCTTCCTCCTGTCCCCCTACAATTTATCTTTCTTCCCTCTTGGAGCTTCAAATGCAGCTCATCAAACTTCCCTGCCCGCAGTTCCAAGGACTTGTGACCTCTCACCTGGTTTGCTGTGGGGGAGGGTGGTGCCAGTCTCCTTAGTCCACTGCTCCTTCACTGCACATCCTCCACCTCTCCTTCTCTCTCCATGCTCCCCCAGCATGAACCTGAGCAGTCTTTGGTGGACTCCTGGGCCACTCTGCGCAAACTTCTCAATTCTGCCACCGGCTTGTATCCACTCTGCTCACTAGCTATCCATTTTCCCTGCAAGACTCAGAACATCCTGCTGCTATACCACCATCTTGGTCTTGGGTCATCTTCTACTGCGCCCAGGCCATAGCCGAAAGCTGGGCCAAAAGTGGAGCAGCCTAACTTGAACAGGTGTGCATGTGGGGTGCAGGCACTGCAGGTGGTGGCTTTACTTGCTATGCCACAGTGCTGGCCCCCATATATACAGTTTTAAGAGCATAATTATTCTCTCCTTCTTACCCTCCCTCCATCCTCCTATTGAAATTTTAAAAAATTTTACAAGGACACACTTTCAATTTACTGTACAATCACAAGCTTAACCCTCCAGCAAATAAATAATTCAACAAGTAGTAGGAGTATAGACAAGGGATGTAAATAATCAAATCTCAAAATTTCAGTTTTGCTCTATGTATTAGTTACCACAAATCAGAAAACATTTTTCTCTTTGGACCGACTTGTTTCACTAAGCCAAATGATTTCTAGTTGCATCTAATTTGTTGTGAACAACAAGATTTCATTCATTTTTACAGCTTTGAGTAATCCACTGTTAATGTGCACTACAGTTCCTTCCTTCCTTTTTTTTTTTTTTTTTTTTTTTTTTTTTTATTTGTAAAGAAGGGAAGTTTATCTGGCTCCTGGTTCTGGAGGCTAGGAGGTCCCAGAGCATGGTGCTAGTGTCTGCTTGGTATCTCGTAAGGTCTGCTTGCTGTGTCACAACATGGTGGAGGGTATTGAATCACCAGAGAGAGCAAATGTGCTAGCTTAGGTCTGACTCCCTCTTTTTTTTTTTTGCAGAAACATTTTATTTAAGGAATACAAACTTGGTGCTTCTCAAATACAACTTTAGGGATATAATGATTCTTCCCACTGTACCCACTCTACCACCCCACACTTTTTTTTTTTTTTTTTTTTTTTGACAGAGTAGACAGTAAGAGAGAGAGACAGAGAGAAAGGTATTCCTTTGCCGTTGGTTCACCCTCCAATGGCTGCTGCGGCCAGCGCATCGCGCCGATCTGAAGCCAGGAGCCAGGCTCCTCTCCTGGTCTCCCATGCAGGTGCAGGGCCCAAGTACTTGGGCCATCCTCCACTGCCTTCCCGGGCCACCGCAGAGAGCTGGCCTGGAAGAGGGGCAACTGGGACAGAATCCGGTGCCCCGACCGGGACTAGAACCTGGTGTGCCGCCACCGCAAGGCGGAGGACTAGCCTATTGAGCCACAATGCCGGCCAACCACCCACCGTCTTAACCCTCTCCTATTCCCATTCTTTTTGCTAAGATATATTTTCAGTTAGCTGTATTCACATACGATTAATTCTGTACTAAGTAAAGAGTTCAACAAATTGTTTGAAAAAAAATTTTTCTTCAACAGTCGAGACAAGGGCTGCTCAGTCATTGCATCTTGAAGTATTAATTTCACCTTTTCCTATGCCAGTGTGTTGCAGGGTTTCCCCAATGTTATCTAATAATTTGATGATATCAGGTCATAGATTTAGGTTTTAATCCATTTTGAGTGGATTTTCTTTGTAAGGTATAAGGTATGGGTCTTTCTTCATACTTCTACATGTGGATATCCGGTATTCCCAGCATCGTTTGTTGAAGACTGTCCGTCCTCTGGGGATTTTTAGCTCCTTTGTCAAAGATAAGTTGGTTGTAGATGCTTGGAATGATTTCTGGTGTTTCTATTCTGTTTCATTGGTCTATCCAACTGTTTTTGTACTAGTCCTAGGCTGCCCTGTCATATGTCGTGAAATTTGGTATTGTGATGCCTCCAGCCTTATTTTTGTTGTACAAGATTGCTTTAGGTATTCGAGGTCTCCTTTGTTTCCAAATGAATTTCAGCAGCATTTTTTCTAGATCTGAGAAGAAAATTTTTTGGTATTTTAATTGACATTGCATTGAATTTGTTTATTTTCAGAATGGACATTTTGATGATATTTATTCTTCCAATCCATGAACATGGAAAATTTTTTACTATTTTTTCTTTTTCTATTTCTTTAATGTTTTGTAATTCTCATTGTAAAGATTTTTGACTTCCTTAGTTAAATTTATTCCAAGGTATTTGCTGGTTTTTTTTTTTTTTTTTTTTTTTTTAGCTATTGTGAATGGGATGATCTTAGAAGTTCTTTCCTAGCCTGTACCACGATTTCTTCATCATTAGTTGATGTACATCTGGATTGATTCTGTATCTTTTTTTTCTTTTTTTTTGACAGGCAGAGTTAGAGAGACAGAGAGAAAAGTCTTCCTTCTGCTGGTTCAACCCCCAAATGGCAGCTACGGCTGGCGTGCTGCACTGATCCAAAGCCAGGAGCCAGGTGCTTCTCCTGGTCTCCCATGCGGGTGCAGGGCCAAGCACTTGGGCCATCCTCCACTGCCTTCCCGGGCCACAGCAGAGAGCTGGACTGGAAGAGGAACAACCGGGACAGAATCCGGCAGCCCAACCGGGACTAGAACCCGGAGTACCGGCGCCACAGGTGGAGGATTAGCCTAGTGAGCTGTGGCACTGGTCTGATTCTATATCTTAAATATTGTGAGTTGAGCTGCTATAAATATGGTACAGGTAACTTTGATTTGCTTATTTAATTTACCATGAGTAAGTTCCCAGGGGTGAAATGCTTGGGATGATAGGGTAGATCTGTTTTCAAATTTCTGAGAACTCGATGTATTGTCTTCTGTAATGGTTAGACTAGTTTACATTCCTACCAACAGTGTAGTAGAGTATCTTTTACCCTACATCCTTGCCAGCATTTATTCTTTGATAATAGCCATTCTAATTGAGGTGTGGTAAAACCTCATAGTGGTTTTTATTTGCATTTCCCTGATGGCTTGTGATCCTGAGCATCTTTTCATGTGTACTTTGGTCTTTAGTATTTCATCTTTTGAAAGAAGCCTGTTCATATCCTTAGACCATTTCTGTGATGTCTGTTCTTTTATTTCCTTTTTCATCTAATTTTATTGATTTGGGTCTTCTCCCTCTTTGTTTTTGGTTAGTTGGCCAATGGTGTATCAATTTTGTTTATCTTTCAGAAAACCAGCTCTTTTTTTTGCTGATCTTTTTGTTATTTTTTGGTTTCAATTTTATTTATTTCTTCTATAATTTTAATTATTTTTCTCCTAATTTTGGGCTTAGTTTGCTGTTTTTCTAGCTCCTTGATATGCAATGATAGGTCATTTATTTGGTGACTTTCCAATTTCTTGATATAGGCATCAGTTGCTATAAACTTTCCTCTTAACATTGCTTTTGCTGTATCCCATAAGTTTCCATTTGTTGTCCTGTTATTTTCATTCATTTCCAGAGATTTTTTGATTTATCTTTTGATTTCTCCTATGACCCACTGTTCATTTAGGAACATGTTGTTCAGTCTCCATATATTTCCAAATATTCTAGAGTTGTTTGAGTTGTTGATTTCCATGTTAACTCCATTCTGGTCAGAGAAGATCCATGGTATACTATCTATTTTTGTGAATTTGATGAGACTTGCTTGGCCTAGTATATGGTCTATCCTAGAGAACATTCCACTGGTGAGAAGAATGTGTGTTCTGTAACAATAGGATGAGAAGTTCTGTAGATATGTTAGGTCCATTTGGTTTATAGTGCCAATGGACTCTGTTTTTTGCTGATTTTCTGTCTGGTTGACCTGTCCATTGCTGAAAGTGGGGTGTAGAAGTCCCCTATTACTATTGTATTGGAGTCTATGTGTCCGTTAGAGCCATTAACATTTCTTTTAAATAGCCAGGTGTCCTATAATTGGGGGGACATATACATTTATTATAGTCACTACTTTCTGTTGAATTGATCATAATCATTACATACTGCCCTTCTTAAAATGATTTGGGGTCCCATGGCAGGTTTTTAAACTGAACCCTTAGAAGTATGTCCATCAGAATGTATGCAGAACTATACAGTTTTACAGTTACAAAATCATGTACTTCCTAATTACAACTTTAGGATCATGATGATTCTTCCCAAGGTGTCTGACCTCCCATTAATACTCCCACCACTCTTCCTCCTCCTTTTCTTATTCCTACTCTCATTTTTATTTTTATTATTTATTTATTTATTTCTGACAGGCAGAGTTAGACAGTGAGAGAGACAGAGAGAAAGGTCTTCCTTCCGTTGGTTCACTCCCCAAATGGCCGCTACGGCTGGTGTGCTGCGCCGATCCGAAGCCAGGAGCCAGGTGCTTCCTCCTGGTTTCCCATGTGGGTGTGGCTCACTAGGCTAATCCTCCACCTGTGGCGCTGGTACTCCGGGTTCTAGTCCCGATTGGGCTGCTGGATTCTGTCCCGGTTGTTCCTCTTCCAGTCCAGCTCTCTGCAGGACCCAAGGACTTGGGCCATCCTCCACTGCCTTCCTGGGCCACAGCAGAGAGCTGGACTGGACGAGGAGCAACTGGGACAGAATCCAGTGCTCCGACCGGGACTAGAACTTGGGGTGCCAGTGCCACAGGCGGAGGATTAGCCTAGTGAGCCGCGGTGCCAGCCCTACTCTTATTTTTAAACTAGAATCTATTTTCAATTAACTTTACCCACATGGGATTAACTCTGTTAAGCAAGTACTTCAACAAATAGTAAGAAAAAAAACAACAAAAACCTATTGTTTTTCCAACAGTCAAGACAGGAGCTGTTCAAAGTCATTGCTCTCAAAGTATGAATTTCACTTCTACAGCTTGCCTTTGGGTGCTCTATTAGTTATTAGAGGTCAGGGAGAACGTATGGTATTTGTCCTTTTGGAACTGGCTTATTTCAGTAAGTATGATATTTTCCAGTTTCATACATTTTGTTGCAAATGACTGGATTTCATTTTCTTTTTTCTTTACCATTGTGTAGTATTCCATGGTGTACATATCCCATAATTTCTTTATCCTGTCTTTAGTTTACGAGCGTTTGGGTTGATTCCATGTCTTAGCTATTATGAATTGAGCTGCAATAAACATGGGGGTACAGATAATTCTTTCATATGCTGATTTCATTTCCCTTGGTTAAATTTATTCCAAAATATTTAATTTTTTGTAGCGATTGTGAATGGAATTGATCTTAGAAATTCTTTCTCAGCCATGGAATTTTCTTGTATACAAAGGCTATTGATTTTTGTGTGTTAATTTTATATTCTTCACTTTTATGAGTTGCAGTAGTAAATTGGAACTCATTATGAATAGAATTATGTCATCTGCAAATAGGGATATTTTAACTGCCTCCTTTCCAATTTGTATTCCTTTGATTTCTTATTCTTGCCTAGTGGCTCTGGCTAAAACTTCCAGGGCTAAATTGAATAGTAATGGTGAGAGTGGGCATCCTTGTCTGGTTCCCGATTTTAGTGTGAATGCTTTCAATTTTTATCAATTCAGTATGATGCTGAGTGTGGGTTTGTCATAAATTACCTTGATTGTGTTGAGGAATGTTCCTTCTGTACCCATATGTTTCTTGTTCTTTAGCTTGTCAGTGTGATGTATCACACTGATTGATTTGCAAATGTTGAACTATATGTGCATACCACGGATAAATCCCACTTGATCAATGTGAATGATCTTTGTGATATGTTTTTGGATTGAATTAGCACGTATTTTTTTGACAAATTTTGCATCTATGTTCATCAGTGATATTGGTTGATAGTTCTCTTTCTGTTGTTTCTTTTTCTGGTTTAGGAATTATTCTGATGCTGGCTTCATAGAAAGAGTTTGGGATGATTGTTTCCCTTTCAATTGTTTTGAATATCTTGAGAAGAATAGGAATTAGTTCTTCTTTAATGTCTGGTGGAATTCAGCAGTGAAGCCATCCAGTCCTGGGTTTTTCTTTGTTGGGAGAGTCTTTATACTGATTGGATCTCTGTCTTGGTTATTGTTCTATGTCTTTATGACTCAATTTCATTAGATTGTATGCATCCTGTAATCTATTCATGTCTTCTAGATTTTCTGATTTGATGGCATATAGTTCTTAGTAATTTCTGATGATTCTTGTTATTTTTGTGGTATCAGTTGTTACATTACCTTTTTCATCTCTGATTGTATTGATTTGGGTCTTCTCCCTCTTTTTTTTCATTAGTTTGGCCAGTGGTGTATCAGTTTTAATTATTTTTTTCAAAAACTGGCTCTTCATTTCACTCATCTTTTGTATTTTTTTGGTTTCAAATTTGTTTATTCTCTATTATATTTTGTTGTTTTTATGGGTCCTTAAGATGCATTGATAGCTCACTTATTTGATACTTTACCAATTTCTTGATGTAGGCTTTCCTCTTAACACCACTTTTGCTGTATCCCATAAGCTTTGATATGTTATATTGTCATTTTCATTCATTTCAAGAAATTTTTTGATTCTTTTGATTTCTTCTGTGACCCACTGTTCATTCAGTGTTGGGTCTCCATGTGTTTGCATATGTTCTTGAGATTCTGAATTGTTACTTTTCAGCTTCATTCCATTGTGCTCTGAAAAGGTACATTAGATGATTCCATTTTTTTTAAATTCGATAATTGCTTTATGACATAACACATGGCCTCCTAGAGAAAGTTCCATGCATTGATGAAAAGAATGTGTATTTTGCAACTGTGGGGTGAAATGCTCTGTAGATATCACTTAGGTTCATTTGTTCCATAGTGTAGATTAGCTCTGTTGTTTCTTTGATTTTTTTTGTCTAGTTATTCTGTCCATTGATGAAAGTGGGGTGTTGAAGTCCCCTATTTAGATCCATTAACATTTGTTTTAAATAGCCAAGTGCTTTTTCATTGGGTACATATACATTTATTAGGGTTGCATATTCCTGTTGAATTGATTCCTTCATCATTACATAGGGCCCTTCTTTGTGTCTTTTAATAGTTTTTTTTATTAAAGTCTATTTTGTCTGATATTAGGATGGTGACACCTGATCATTTCCACTTTCCATCAGCATGGAATATTTTTTCATCCTTTCACTTTCAGTCTTCATGTATCTTTGTTGGTGAAGTGTGTTTCCTGTAGGCAGCAAATAGATAGGTGTTGTTTTTTAACCATTCAGCCAGACTGTATCTTTTTTTTTTTTTTAAGATTATTTATTTGAAAGTCAGAGTTAAACAGAGAAGGAGAGGCAGAGAGACAGAGGTCTTCCATCCGATGGTTCACTCCCCACCTGGCCACAGCTGGAGCTGCGCCGATCAGGAGCCAGGAGTTTCCTCCAAGTCTCCCATGCAGATGCAGGGGCCCAAGGACTTGGACCATCTTCCACTGCTTTCCCAGGCCATAGCAAAGAGCTGGGACTCGAACTGGCGCCCATATGGGATGCTAGCACTGCAGGCAGTGGCTTTACCCACTATGCCACAGCACTGGCCCCCAGACTGTCTCTTTTTTTAAAGATCCTATTTATTTTTTTGAGAGGTGGACTTATAGAAAAAGAGGAGAGACAGTGAGAAAGGTTTTCCATCTGCTGGTTCACTCCCCAAATGGCTGCAGCTGGGCCAATCTTAGAGACAGGCTAACCAGGAGACAGGAGCTTCTTCCAGGTCTTCCATGTGGGAACAGGGGTCCTGGCAGTTGGACCGTCTTCCACTGCCGTTAGCAAAGGGCTGGGTTGGAAGAAGAGCAGCCAGAACATGAACCAGCCCCATATGGGTTGCTGGTGCTGCAGGCAGAGGCTTAGCTTACTATGCCACAGTGTCAACTCCAAGGCTGATCTTTTAATTGGAGAGTTTAAACTATTTAACATTCAAGATTACTATTGATGACCAATGACCAATGACTAGACCCTGGCATTTTTACATAAATATTCCTATTGTCTACTTTGGATTTCTTTTGTACTCTTTTTTTATTTTTTTTTTAATTTATTTGAGAGGCAGAGATAGAGAGAGGGAGAGACAGAGAAAAAGGCCTTCCACTTGCTACTTCACTCCCCAAATGGCCACAACAACTGGAGCCAATCAAAATCTAAAGCCAGTCTAAAGCCAGGAGGTAGGCACTTCCTTTGGGTCTCCTACCTGGGTGCAGGGGCCCAAGCACTTGGGCCATCTTCCACTGCTTTCCCAGGTTATAAGCAGAGAGTAGGATCAGAAGAGGAGCAGCTGGAACACGAACTGGTACCCATATGGAATGCCTGTGCTGTAGGTGGAAGCTTAACCTACTATGCCGCAGCACTGACCACTCTGTTGTACTCTTACTGGGAGAATTTCTGCCTTTATATTCTTTCATAATTATGACAGTCTTTCTGTGTTTGTGTGTGTAACATGCCATTAAGCATATTTTTGTAAAGCTTGATGAGTGGTAGCAAATTCTTTAAATTTCTGTTTGTTGGGGGAGGTCTTTATTTCACCTTCATTCAAAAGTGAGAACTTTGCAGGGTACAGTATTCTGGGTTGACTTTTTTTTTTTTAACTTTTATTTAAAGAATATAAATTTCCAAAGTACAGCTTATGGGTTACAATGGCTTCCCCCCCATAACTTCCCTCCCACCCGCAACCCTCCCCTTTTCCCGCTCCCTCTCCTATTCCATTCACATCAAGATTCATTTTCAATTCTCTTTATATACAGAAGATCAGTTTAGCATATGTTAAGTAAAGATTTCAACAGTTTGCACCCACATAGAAACACAAAGTGAAAAATACTGTTTGAGTACTAGTTATAGCATTAAATCACAATGTACAGCACATTAAGGACAGAGATCCTACATGAGGAGTAAGTGCACAAGTGACTCCTGTTGTTGACTTTACAAATTGACACTCTTGTTTATGGCATCAGTAATCACCCTAGGCTCTTGTCATGAGTTTCCAAGGCTATGGAAGCCTTTTGAGTTCACCGACTCTGATCATATTTAGACAAGGTCATAGTCAGAGTGGAAGTTCTTTCCTCCCTTCAGAGAAAGGCACCTCCTTCTTTGAAGACCTGTTCTTTCCACTGGGATCTCACTCGTGGAGATCTTTCATTTAGGTCATTTTTTTTAACTTTTTTTTTCTTAAGACTTGGACTATGTCTTTCCATTCTTTCCTACCTTGTAGGGTTTCTGATGCTTAGTCATCTGTGAGTCTAATTGGAAATCCTCTGAAACTAATCTGATGTTTCTTTCATGCACATTTTAGAATCTTTTAAAATATTTTGTTGTTGAAAGTTTGACTGCAACATGTCATGGTGAAGATCTTTTCTGGTCATTTCTATAAGGAGTTTTATGTGCTTCCTGTACTTGGACATACCGTTTTTTCTCCAGATTGGGGAAATTTATTGCAATTATTTCACCAAATAGCCCTTCTAATCCATTCCCTATTTCCATGGCTTCAGGAACTCCCAAGACTCATATATGTTAGGTCATTTTATAGTATCATGAATATCATTGTTTTTAATTTTTCTAATTTTTGGGGGGTCTGGCTGAAATATTTACAAAGAGTTTTCATCTAGCTCTGATATCCTTTCTTCTGCCTTACCAAGTCTGTTTTTAAGCCTTTCCACTGTAGTTTCTATTTGACATAATGAGTTCTTCATTTCTAATACTTCATTTTGATTTCTCTTCAAAATCTCAATTTCATGGTAAAATTTTTCCTCCATGTCGTGTATGGATTATTTTAACTCATGAATTTGCTTGTCATTTCTTCTGAATGATCCTATGATCATTCTTTTGAATTCAGTTTCCGGCATTTCATCAATCTCTTCATCTTCACATTCTAATACTGGAGTTAGTGTTGTTGTGTTCCTTTTGGTGAGTCATGCTGTCTCCCTTACTCTTGTTTCTTGAATTTCCATATTTATTTTTAGACATTTGTGGAAATTCTTGCTGGTTTTCTCTTCTGACAGCTTTTATCTTTGAACTGTACCTCTGGCTTTTTGGAGTGTGTGCTGGTTCAGTGAATTCCTGGAGGCATGTGCTGGACGTGGCCTGGGAGCTCTGGTCAGTGCTCTTTTCCCTAATCAGCCATCTTAGAATCCCTCCCCTGTTGTCCAAATTTGTAATTAGTTTTTAACAGTTTCAATGTGCTTTATATATATAATTCTAAGAACCTAATGATATCACCTTCCTCTTTCCCTCCTCCCCTGCTTTCCCTACTATTCTTTCCTTCCCACACTCCTTCCTTCCTTCTCCCTCTTTAATTTTTGAGATAATATATTTTAAATTTATATTACAATGAAAAGGCTTAAAACTTCAGTAAATAAGAAGTTTAACAAGTAAAAAAGAAAAAGACCCAAGTTTCATGAGAATGTAGACAACGGCTATCAACACAAGTTGAATGGAAAAATGACCATTTCACCCATATATAGTAAATTTCAAAGTAATCACAGATTATTAAAGTACAGTAGCATAACATTCTTAAGCATTGGTTTGACAAAGGTATAAAACAAAGTTTTACAAAATTGTGCAGTAATACTGATACACAGAGACATTTCTTTTTTCTTTATGCATTTGCTTGTTTTTTAAATTTCGGTTTTCACCTAAAGGGGAGAACATGCAATATTTGTCTTTCTGGGTCCACCTTATTTTATTCAACTTGATGTCCTCCAGTTTCATCCATTTTGCTCCAAACAGTGGAATTTCATTCTTTGTTATCATTGAATAATAGTCTATTGTGCATATATACCACATTTTCTTAACGATTCATGTGATGTTGGACACTTTTAGGTTGGTCCTAAATTTTGGCTCATGTGAACAGTGCTGCTATAAACATGATGGTGGTAGGTATCTGTTTGATACATTGTGTTCAAATCCTTTGTGTATATACCCAGTGGTGGGATTGTTGGATCATATAGCAAGTCTATTTCTAATTTTTAAAGAAATCTCCACAGTGTTTTCCACAATGTCTACTGTAACTTATATTCCTTGAACAGTGTAAAGTGTTCACTTTGTCTACATCCTTACTAGCATTTGTTACTCTGTGTTTTGGATTTTAGTCATTTTGACAGAGGTTAGATGGTATTTCATTTTGGTTTTGATTTGCATTTCCCTGATGGTTAGTGATGTAGAGCATTTTTTCATATATTTGTTGGCCATTTGTATTTCTTCTGAGAACTGTCCATTGAAGATCTTTGCCCATTTCTCAACTGGATTGGTTTTCTTGTTGAGTTTTTAAAGTTGCTAATATTTTTGGGATATTAATCTTTTGTCAGGTGGTTTGGAAATATTTTTCCCTTTCTTTTGAATGTCTACTCTATTGATCATTTATTTTGCTGTGCAAAAGCTTCTGAATTTGATATAGTTTCATTTGTTTAGTTTTGCTTTTGTTACCTGTGCTCTGGGCATCTTGTCCAAGAATTCATACCCTACACCAGTGTCTTAGAGTGTTTCCCTTATGTTTTCTTCCAGAAACTTCATAGTGTCAGGTCTGAAATCTTTGATCATTCTTGCATTTATTTTTTATATGGTGAGAAGTGTGGATCTAATTTCATTCTTCCACATATATACGTCCACTTTTGCCAGCAACATTTGTTGAAGAGACCATCTTTACACCACTGTATGATCTGAACACTTTTGTAAAAAAATCAGTTGTAGGCACATGGATTAACTTCTGGGTGCTGTATTCTGTTCCATTCATCTGTGTGTCAGTTTTTATGCCAATACCATGCTGTTTTAATTACTGTAGCTTTGTATTATGCCTTGAAGTCAGGTATTGTGATGCCTCCAGCTTGATTTTTTCCCTTGTTCATAATTGCTGTGGCTATTCTGTCTTTTGAGATTCCATATGAACTTTAGGATTGTTTTTTCTGATTCTGTAAAGAATGTCCTTACTATTTTGATAGGGATTGCATTAAATCTGTAGATTGCTTTAGGTAGTATTGACATTTTAATGATACTGATTCTTCCAATCCACGAGCAAGGAATATCCATTTTTTGTATCCTTGATTTCTTTCATTAATGTTTGATAATTTTCATTGTAGAGACCCTTTACTGCTTCAGTTAAATTTATTCTTAAATATTTGATTTTTTGTGTGTGTGACTGTTGTGAATGGAATTCCTTTCTTTACTTCTCTTTCTGTGAGTTCATCATTAGCATGATGTTTTTTTGTGTGTGTTTACTTTGTAACCTGAAAGTTTATTGAGTTGATTTATCAATTCTAAAAGCTTTTTCGGTGGAGTGTGTAGATTTTCCCATGTACATCATCCTGTCATCTGTGAACATGGATAATTTGACTTCCTCTTTTCCAATTTTAGTGCCCTTTCTTTCTTCTCCCTAATTGTTCTTGCTAAAACTTCCAGTACTATATTGAATAAAACTGACAGAAATGAATATCCTTGTCTTGTTTCAGATCTGAGAGGAAATGATTTCAGATTTTCCACATTCAGCATGATATTGGCTGTTGGTTAGTCATATATAGCCTTTATAATTTTGAAGACTGTTCCTTCTATACCTAATTTGTAGAGTCTTTTTTAATCATGAAGAGATGTTGAATCATGAAATACTTTCTTTGCATCTTTTGAGAAGTCTGTATGTTTTTTGTTCTTCATTCTGTTCACATGATTTATAATGTTTATTGATTTATAAATGTAGAACCACACTTCCATTTCTGTGTTAGATCCTACTTGATCATGTTGTGTGATCTTTTTGGTGTGGTTTTGGATTCTGTTTACTTGTATTTTGTTGAGAATGTTTGCGTCTATTTCATTAATAATATAGGTCTGTAGTTCTTTGTCATGTCTTTGGTTTTGGTATCAAGGTAATGCTGTCCTCAAAAAGATTTTTGGAATAGTTCCAAGAGTATTGGAGTTAAATCCTCTTTGAATGTTTTTGTAGAATTCAGTAGTAAAGCAATCAGGTCCCAGATTTTTCCTTGATGAAAGACTTGATTGCTGCTTCAATCTCATTGCTCGTTGTGGGTCTGTTTAGGTCATCTATATCTTCTTGATTTAATCTTGGCAGCTTATATGAACCCAGGAACTTAGCCATTTCTCACAGTTTTCCAGTTTATTACTATATACATATTACAAATATATACCATATTATTACCATGTAATATTACAAAGTACTTCATAAGTTTGTTATGATACTTTGTATTTCAGTGGTATTGGTTTTACTGTCTCCTTTTTCATTTCTTATTTCAGTTTTTCTTTCTGTTAGTCTGGCTAGAGATTTATCTATTTTGTTTATCTTTTCAGGAAACCAACTTTTTGTTTTGATCTTTTGTATTTTTTTTTAGGTTCAATTTCATTTATTTCTGCTCTGAGCCTTATTACTTCTTGTTTTTTTTTTCCTTGTTCTTAGTCTTCAAGATGCATCATTAGATCTTTAATTTCAGACATTTCTCTTTTGAAATATAAGCACGTGATGCTATTAATATCCATTTTAATGCTTTTACTGTATCCCACAGATTTTGATATGTTGTGTTTTCATTTTTGTTAATTGCAAGAAAATTTTTTAAATTTTGTTTTTAGCTTCTTCAGTGACCCATTGATCATTCAGTAACATGTTGTTTAATTTCCAAGTATTTGAGTGTTCCATTGTTCTTCTTTATTTCTTAGTTTTATTCCATTGTGATCTGAGAATATACATGGTATGATTTCAATCTTTTTAAATTTTCCAAGACTTGATTTGTGGCCTAATATGTGATCTATCCTAGAAAATGTTCCATGTGTGAATGAGAAGAATGTGTTTTCTGTAGCTGTTGAGTGAAATATCTTATAAATGTCTGTTAGGTCCATTTGTTCAATAATATGTTTCAACTCTAATGTATCTGTACTGATTTTTTGTCTGAGTGACCTGTCCTTTGATGAGGGTCAGGTGTTGAAGTACTAGTTATAGCATTAATTTACATTGTACAACACATTAAGGACAGAGATCCTACATGGGGAGTAGTGCACAGTGACTCCTGTTGTTGACTTAACAATTGACACTCTTGTTCATGGCATTAGTAATCACCCTAGGCTCTTGTCATGAGTTGCCAAGGCTATGGAAGCCTTTTGAGTTTGCCGACTTTGATCTTATTCAGACAGGGTCATAGTCAAAGTGGAAGTTCTCCCTTCAGAGAAAGGTACCTCCTTCTTTGATGACCTGTTCTTTCCACTGGGATCTCACCCACAGAGATCTTTCATTTAGGTTTGTTTGTTTGTTTGTTTGTTTGCTACAGTGTCTTGGGTTTCCATGCCTAAAATACTCTCATGGGCTCTTCAGCCAGATCCGAGTGCCTTAAGGGCTGATTCGGAGGCCAGAGTGCTGTTTAGGACATCTGCCATTCTGTGAGTCTGCTGTGTATCCCGCTTCCCATGTTGGATCGTTCTCTCCCTTTTTGATTCTATCAGCTAGTATTAGCAGACACTAGTCTTGTTTGTGTGATCAATTGTGAACAGAAATTGATCACTTGGCCTAGTGAGATGGCATTGGTACATGCCACCTTGATGGGATTGAATTGGAATCCCCTGGCACATTACTAACTCTACTGTTTGGGGCAAGTCCCACTCTTATTTTTAACAGGGATCATTTTTCAATTGTATTTAAACACCTAAGAATAATTCTGTGTTAAATAAAGAGTTCAACTATTAGCTCCATGCTAATGTGCCTGGATGGCAGCAGATGATGTTCCAAGTGCTTGAGTCCCTGACACCCATGTTTAAGACCTGGAGGGAGTTCTGGGGTAGTGGCTTTGGCCTGGCCTAGCACTGCCTGTTGAAGGCATTTGGAGGAGTGAACTAGTAAGTGAAAGATACCTCTTTCTCTGTCTCTCCCTCTTTCTGTATTTCTGCCTTTCAAATAATAAGCAAATCTTTTAAAAATGATTCATTTATTTGAAAGTGAGAGAATGAGATCAATTTGCGAGTTTAGATCTACTGGTTCCATCTTCTGGTTCACTCCCCAAATGACTCCAATAGCCAGGGCTGGGCCAGGCCTGTGCCAGGGGCCTAGAACTCCATTCATGTCTTCCACATGGGTGGCAAGGACCCACATCCTTGGGCCACTATCAGCTGCCTTCTCAGGTGCATTAGCAGGAAGCTGAATTGGAAGTGGAGTAGCCAGGACTTAAACTGGCACTCTGATGTGGGATGCAGATATTCCAAGTGGTGGCTTAATCCACTGCATCACAATGCCTACCCCTATTTTTAGAATCTTTTATTAATTGCAAAATTCTCCCTTTTTTGGGAAATTTTTTATTTATTTGAGAAATGAGAGACAGAAACAACCCTTCATCTTGTAATTCACTCCCCAGGTACCCATAACTGCAAGTCAAAGCCAGGAGCTCAGGTCATAATCCCAGTCTCCTGTGTAGGTGGCAGGGACCCAAGTACTTGAGCCCTTACCTACTACCTCCAAGGGTTCACAATAGCAGGAAGCTGGATTTGAAATGGAGGAAGGTTTATTTACTTCTTTGAGACATGTGAGAGACAATCTGTTCAATGTTGTTTGCCTAGCTTCTGATGATTTACTGACATTTCTGCCATTCCTTGGTTTAGATGTTTCATTCAAATCATGGCCTTTATCTTCACATGATGTCATCCCAGTATGTGTCTGTGTCCATATTTCTCATTTTCCTGTGATTTTTTTTATTTTATTTGAAAGAGGCAGAGATAGATCTTCCATCCATTGGTTCAATCCCCAGCTGCCTGCAATAGCCAGGGCTGAGCCAGACTGAAGACAGGAGCCAGAATCCCCAGATAAGTCTCCCACATGGATGACAGGGACCTAACCACCTGAGTGAACACCTCCTGCCTCCCAGGGTTCTCATTAGCAGGAATGTCAAATCGGGAGCAGAGCCAGGACTCGAAACACAGTCCTGGGATGCAGGTGTCCCAAGCAACGTCATGACTGCTGCGCTGAAACCCTGGCCCATGGATAAGTCAAAATAAAAGTCATTACTCTTCCCCCAAATATCCTTTGCCTTAGTTGTACCTAGGAAAGACCAAGTCCTCCTTGTGGCCCACAGAGCCCTTTGGGCAGTCATCTGTGAACACTCTGCGCTTCACTCAATTCACTGTGGCCCTTGGCTTCCTTGCTGTCTTTCCCACAAAGTGATCCTTCTCCCATTGCAGGATCTCTGTCTTCTCTTTGTTTTTGCTCAGAGATCACCTTATGAAAGACTTTCTCCACCTCCATTTCTGAAATACAAAGGTACTGAGAATTCATTGAAAAATAGAATTAAAAGATGTGTTTGGATATGAAAAGTTTGAAGTTCATGCATGTTTATAATACTCATTTTCCAAAATCTTTTTGAAGACCTCTTGTAGCAACCCACCCCAGCTATTCTCTACACCTGTTTGTTGATCTTCATCACAATCATTCCCACTTGACATGGAGTTCTATCTCCCACCACTCAGATGTGAGCTCCAGGAGAACAAGGGCCACATCTGGAGAACTGCAGTCTCTAAAACAGTGCCTAGCCCAGAGTAGGCCAGTGTGATCAGCTCATCACATGTATGCCAGTATTAATTGATCCAAAGTAAATGCATTAGAAATTTAAAAAACGAGCTTTATTGAAATAGATATAATCAACATACCATAAAATTCACCTGTGGACACTCATTTTTTTTATGTCGTTCAGGCAAGTGTTTGGAAGCAGGTGGAAGTTACTGATATATGCAGCCTTTGAAGGTACTCTTAGTCTTTCTACAATTCACTGAAAAGATCAATATTAGTTTGGATTTAGAACCTGAGATACCTTAAGACTTGACTCTGCTGTGTGTGGCTGTGCACAACGCTAATAAGCAGTTATTTCACAGTTGTACTAACAGTTTTCTTAACATTCTCACTCATGAGTGGGAGTGAAATATTTACACGCCTCTAAAATTGGGTGGCTTTTTTTTAAAGAATTATTTTATTTATTTGAAAGACAGAATTACAGAGAGAGGTAGAGCTAGAAAGAGAGGTCTTCCATCTGCTGGTTCACTCCTCAGTTGGCTGCAATGGCCAGAGCTGCGCTGATCCGAAGCCAGATGCCAGGAACTTCTTCCAGGTCTCCCACGTGGGTGCAGGGGTAAAAGGACTTGGGCCATCTTCTGCTTTCCCAGGCCATAGCAGAGAGCTGGATTGGAAGTGGAGTAGCCAGAACTAGAACCGGTGCCCATATGGGATGATGGCACTGCAGGCTAACCCACTGCCCTGGCCCCATCTTTTTTTTGGGGGGGGGGCGGGGAGGGTTGACTTTTCTAAAACACTATTTGGAGATTGTAATCGTCATCAAGTTATGTGTAAGTTACAAAGCACCTTTCTGGATCATTTTACCATGCCCGTGAATGAGGAATGTATCATGTCCTGGTGATAGCACTGAGACAGAGTGACGTTTCTCTTTTTTTCTGAAGCCTCTGTTGTGTGTCTGTTCTCTCATTTGGTTCCTTTGCTTTTCTGTATCCATGTGGGGAAGGCAGTGAAAATGAATGCTTCAGTAACAGGCACTGCAAAACAGCCAAGGAGATTGGTGGATCTAAAGTTTGTGCTGGGATCTGCTGGGGTGGGGCTGCTTTCCTATACAATTTTCCCATATAGACTCAAGAGTGATGTGAAGAAAGAGAGGAATACTAGAAGCCTTTCATATTACAAGTGTCCTTTTTAAAAATCTTTATTGGGCTAGTGCTGTGGTGTAGTGGGCTAAGCATCTGCCTACAGTGCTGGCATCCCATATGGGTGCCAGTTGATATCCTGGCTGCTCCACTTCTTCTTTTTTTTTTTTTTTTATTTTTGACAGGCAGAGTAGACAGTGAGAGAGACAGAGAGAAAGGTCTTCCTTTGCCATTGGTTCACCCTCCAATGTCCACCGTGGCCGGCATGCTGTGGCCGACGCACCGCGCTGATCCGATGGCAGGAGCCAGGTGCTTCTCTTGGTCTCCCATGTGGGTGCAGGGCCCAAGCACCTGGGCCATCCTCCACTGCACTCCCTGGCCACAGCAGAGAGCTGGACTGGAAGAGGAGCAACCGGGACAGAATCCGGCACTCCGACCGGGACTAGAACCCGGTGTGCCTGCGCTGCAGGCGGAGGATTAGCCTATTGAGCTGTGGCGCCGGCCTGTTCTGCTTCTGATCCAGCTTTCGGAGATGACTTGGGAAAGCATTGGAAGCTGATCCAACTACTTGGGCCTCTGTACCCGCCTTGGAGTCCTGGAAGAAGCTCCTGGCTTCTAGCTTAAGATTGGCTCAGCTCCAACCATTGTGGCCCTTGGGAAGTGAATCAGCAAAAGGAAGACTTTTCTGTTTCTCCCTCTCTATGTAACGCTGCCTCTTAAATAAATTATCTTTTTTTTAAAAAAAAAGTTTATTATTTGAAAGGCAGAGAGAGGGGCCACACTGTGGCATAGTGGATTAAGCCACAGTTTGCAGCACTGGCATCCCATATGGGTGCCAGTTTGAGTCTCAGCTGCTCCAATTCAATTCAGCTCTCTGCTAATGTGTCTGAGAAAGCAGTGGAGGATGACCCAGTACTCCTGGCTTTGGCCTGATCCAGCCCTGGCCATTGTGGCCATTTGGGGAGTGAACCAGTGGATGGAAGACTTCGCTCTGCCTCTGTCTCTCTCTCTTTGTAACTCTGCTTTTCAAATAAGTAAAAAAAAAATTTTTTTAAAGTAGAGTGAGAAAAGATAGACAGATGGATATCAAGAGATCTATTAACTGATTTACTCTCCAAATGCTGGCAACTGCCAGGGTTGCACCAGGCTGAAGCCAGGAGGAGCTGGGAAATTAGTCTAGGTCTCCCACATGGGTATTAAGGACCCCAGTACTGGAGCCATCACCTACTCCTTCCAGGGTTCACGTTAGTGGAAGCTGGAATAGAAGCAGAGCTGGAATTTGAACCCAGGCGTTCTGAGATGGGATGCAAGTATCCCTAACAGCATCTTAGCCACTGTGCCTAACATCCACTCCACATATCTCCTTTTAAAAATAAAACTAAGGAAAAAGACAAACCCTTCTATTACCTGCCACTACATTTTAATATATCTGATTACAGTGTACCACTGAAACCACCCTCCCTCTTCTTTTTTTAAATACTAAGCTATCACCATGGTTCTTTGCTAGGTAAGAGGGCACAATATAAAAGTTCAGAGTCATGATTGGTTGCTTCATTCTGCTGTGGTTTCCACAAAACTCTTTTGAGAGTTGGGGATAGTGGTTACCCACAGAAACCTAGCTTTGAGGTGTTTTTCAGAGATTGTGATTCAGTTGTCTGCAACATAGTGAAGCATCTTTCTGAAAAGTTGAAAAAAAATCAGAAGGATGTTCACAGCACTCCAGAAAGTTATTAAAATCTATCAGTTGTCTCTATGGCAACATAAATCCCAGATTAGATACTGTACTGCATGATACTCCTGGAAAATTACTAATATTTGATAATTTTATGTTAGTAAAGCAAGAGATATTTGTTAGCCCAAGTAAAACATGAGTAGGAAGACAGTAAAAATTAGGTAATGTATTTGTGGCCCTATTTTTCTAGTGGGGTGGAGAATAGATAGGTGTTAGTAACAGAATTAAAAGTCCTACTTTTACTTGCTCATTATAGAGTCAATGTCAAAATCTTAAGGCTGATAATCTAGTGATAGATTATGAACTATTGGAGCCCTCACTCTTCTGATTTTTCTAATTTGGATGATTACAGAGTGAATTGATTGAAGGTCATGGTTCTTGTTGCCCATGTCCAGAGAGATTAAACTTATTTCAGGCTTCACAGGGCCACATACTGTACAAGTCCAATGGGTACCATTCACAGAATACACATGGAAGTGCCCTTTGGGGTTGCCACTGTGGCAGCCCACATGCAAAAATGTGAATATATGTCAATCAGAAATAAAATCCATGGTCAACATGTATTTTGTCACCTTTTTTTTAGTCTAAAGAAAGTTCTGAACAGAATATCAACCAAGATTACATCACAAAAACTTTAAATGTATTTACAGAGTGAATAAGTTACATAGATAAACTTTGACTATGTTTTGGATGTGTAACAGGTTCACATGCACACATCTAACACTTGACAGCATTAGGTTTAAGGAGAAAACTTAAGAATGGCCCTTTACATAAATTACAAATAAAATATGACATTATTCTTAAGAAACAAAGTGAAAACTTATATTTTATCTTTAGGATTCTAGTTCTGGCTATCCAAGTGGATATTAAAATATGCATGCGTGACAGGTGAAAAGACTTAGAAATTATAATTGATTAATTTTCTCTACAAAATGGTAAAGTTAATTAAAATTAACACTCATCCTTCTGTAGTATAAATATGCTCATAAAAGCAACCTTCTAGTAAAAAGCAGCCAAGATCCTTAAAAAGAGTCTTTCTGGATCATTTTTGGTGCAAAGAGATCCAGGGCCTTCAGAAACAGTAGCCTAGCAACATAAGAAAAGGTACTTCATAGCAGCTCCATTTAGATACAGTAATGTATTCAAATAACAGTGTACATTAAATTGTAGTTCATTTACAGTTCCCTTTTCAAATACACAGGCTGTCAGCTTTAGACCATCTTATATGTTTTCAGTGGCCAGCTTCATTCTGCCTGCCCCTTTCTCAATCCACTAAGAAAAGGAAAAAGAAAAAAAGGAAATTAAAAAAAAGAGGAAAGGGAAAAAACAAACACTGTACAAGTTTCAGAATATAAAATTTTTTTAGTGAAGAAAACATTGCACTTTTGCCAATCTAAAATTTTTTCTAGAAAGGAAGGTATTGTTCAGTGTAGTCGGCTTTGGTATGCAATGGAAGTCACTTCTTCAGTAGTGAGTTGTATTTGCTCAGTAAAATAACACATTTGTGCCACACAGCATGATGGATGGAGTCTGTCCCAGGATATTTTATAGTTACTTGGTTCCTGGAGTATTGCTACACGTTGGAAGTTCTGCCATCCTCTTTAGAAAAAGTCCTACAGGTAACAAGAGGGAGAACAGTCTGTCCAAGCCTTGTGAAGACTGAGAAGACACTGAATGACGTCACCCCAGCATGGCAGCACCGCCAGCTTGGAACCCATGGGGGACGGGAGGCTCCTGTCAGAGACTAGTGCCAGAAACGCTGGAGTCTGGAAGAAAAGTAGTGAGGACTCGGTAACTCTGGGCCCTGCGAATCATGTCCCGGATCTCCATGTTCAGTTCCATCAGCTTGGTGCAGATTTCAGTCAGGCTCTGGTTAGACCCCACCAGTGCATAAGTACCCGTTTGTCCTAGAGTTTGGTGACGGAAATAAATATTCAGTAGTGTCTGGACCTCGTCATCAGAACTGCTTCCAAAGATGTCGTTGGGCCACAGACTTCTGCAGTCAAAAAAGAAGAGCATACATTAGAGACACTGTTGGTCACACAACTGGAAGGTTATGAGTCTTCATTAGCATACGTGTATTCAGGTTTTTTTTGAAAAAAATCAAAGCTTTATTTAGATATTATAGAAGTGTTCAAACATTCTCACAGTAAGTTTTAGAATATTGGATATTATTGATTTTGATTAAAAAATCAGAAGTATAAAAATACCAGCAAGGAATCTAATATTTTCAAAACATTAACCTTATTTTCTTATAGCATTCTGGTTCCAGTGAATGTGAAAACAATATAAAAATGTAGGAGGGAACACTCCAAAAGGATACATTCAAATATTCATTTAAAATTATATAGGGATATGGGAGTCCACACTGTGGTGCAGCAGGTTAAATCCCCAGCGCACAGCACCAGGATCCCATGTGGGTGCTGGTTCAAGTCCTGGCTGCTCCACTTTCAATCCAGCTCCCTGCTGATGCGCCTGGGAAAGCAGCAGAGGATGGCCCAGGTCCTTGGGCCCCTGCACACATGTGGAGAACCTGGAGGAAGTTCCTGCCTCCTGGCTTAGGGTTGGCTCAGCTCTGGCCGTTGTGGCCATTTGGAGGTGAACTAGAGGATGGAAGATATTTCTCTCTCTCTCTCTCTCTCTCTCTTTCTCTTTCAAATAAATAGAGACAATTTATATAGTGATGTACTTTGAAGTGCTTCAACATTTTAGGGATGACAAATGACCAGAACCAACCACAGTATTTTAAACATGAAAATGCTGAATGCCAAGTGTTTTTGGCATGGCAATAGTAAAGACCTGAGAAGAGGAATGTAAAATATATGGACATTCCTTCTCTGGTTAGTCCCCAACCATAGAAAACTCATGATTAGATGTGCATCTCCTGTAACTGTCTCTAAAAGAAACAGTAGAGTGACCTGCATTCCCTGATTTGCCGTAAAGCTTTGCCAAGTTCATTATTCTTCAGGCACTCCAGCATGGACTGGATGGCTGCTTCAGTGGACGTGAAGGTTGGCTCAGACCAGGTTCCCTCTATGTAGAGAGGGTCAGCAGCAATGGCTGCAGTGGCCTCCTTCAGGTTTCTCTTTAGATCACTCAGTTCCCTGGACATGTTCAGCAGCTGTTGAAGAAAAAAATATATTGTTATTACTTTTTATTGTATTTAGACACAGGCTGTATTTTATATCACAAAAGGGAAGAACTTTATTTATAAGGGTCTGGTAAAGCCCAAGGTTAATATCTTGGTAAATTAAAATAGGACAGATGAGACTGTGCTACACGGTATGTTGTATGCATTGAAGAACTTTGTCTTAACAGCTGGGATGCTCTCCTTATATAACATATGAAGTCATCATTTAAATTATTTTCAATTTAAGCAGAAAGGGCATTAATGCAGATATAAAATGCACAGGAGGACAAGCTCAAGAGTTGGGTAGACTTGGGTTCAAATGCCTACTGCAGAACAGTATCTCTTCCACACCATCCTTAGGGGATGTGTCCCAAGATTCTCAGTGAATGCCTGGCAACACAGATGGTAATGTACCCCAAATGATGTTTAATTGATAAATTAGGCACAGTAAGAGATGATCAATAACCTATAATGAAATAGAACAGTTGCAACAATATAATAATGTATCCATAACATATAAATAACCTTATCTCTGGAATTTCCTATTTAATACTGGGCTGTGGTTGACCAGTCACTGAAGCTGGAAAGTAAAACTACAGATAATGGAGGACTATTGTATTCTGGACTGTCATGTGTCTCAGTTTTCTCATTGGTGAGACGGAGATACAACAGCCTTAAAGGGTTAAAGATTAAATAAGTAGTGATTAGTATAATTTGCTAGGTAAGTGCACAATAAATGCAATTGTAATTGAACATGGACCCATTCTAATAATAAATTTCTCTCTGTTCTATAATATGAGAAGATACAATTTCAAGTGATAGGAGGAAAAATCTTAAAGTAATGTTAGTATTAATGCTACAGGGGTGAAAAACATTTTCCCTCAAAATTACTGGAACCAAATGACCTAGAGTGTTAAAAAGGTAAATCAGAAGAGAGAACCAATGTCACTTCTAAGGACCCACAAATTACACTATGGAAGATCACTATTTTGTTGTTTGATTTAAAGAGCACTACAAATTGATAAGAATGTTTTTTTGCTGTTAAATACAGGTGAAAATAACATTCCTTTGGAATGTCCTATATCCAACATTTTCACCTTTCTTCTGCATTCCTAACTTACTCATTGTACACACTATAAAACTGAAGCCCTGAAGGATTTTCTTCACTTTAATGCTTGTTAAATACACCTGCCTGCCTCTAGAACTAGGTTTAAATGTACTGAGATAATCTTGAAAATAAGATATTAGAGTTCCTTGTGAATATAATTTTAAGTTTGGGAGTGAATTTTTCCCTAATTATTTTAAACTTCAGTAAGTTTTAAATATGTGTGTGTTTTATATATATGTGTGTATGTGTGTGTATGTGTTTATATATATAAAATAAACAAGATAACACTGATATATTAAGATGGAATTAAGTTTAATTTTTTTTGAAATCCATGCATATGTTTATGTATATATATATATATACATTATTTTAAAATATATATATTAGAATTCAAATACTGTATATGTACATTTACACACAGTAAGTACTTAAAACTTACCTAGACTTAATTAAGGAGAACTTAAATTTACTAGATTTAAAATGATTACATACATAATACATAAATACACATATAAACACATGGTACACAACACATAGTTTACTACTCTAAGGTGTGGTTATAGAATTGCCTTGCTATTGTATTGCTCTCTATTTCTTTCACGATGTTCATCAATATTTGTTTTACCTATGTGGTTAAGCTAATGCTGGCTACATTATATAATTATCACACCCCTTTGATAAGTTGGCATTTGTAATCAAATAGTGACCTTGTCTCATCTAACAATTTTTGACTTGATGCCTATTTATCTGAGTGTAGCTATCCTTGCTCTTTCTTGTTCCTATTTTCATGGATTATCTTCTTCCATCCCTTCATTTTTAAGCCCATGTGTGTTCTGAAAGACAAAGTCAGCATCTGACTGGCAGCATATAGTTGAATTATTTTTTTTAAGAGTTTAACCTATTTACATTCAAGATTACTATTGATAGGTAAGGACTTACTTCTGCCATTTTGTTAACTCTTTCCTTCCTTCCTCTATTCCTCCTCACCATCTCCTCCATCTTCATGTTGCTTTTTCTTTTTTAAAATTTTTTAATTTTTTTAAATTTTTATTTAATGAATATAAATTTCCAAAGTACAGCTTATCGATTATAATGGCTTCCCCCCCACAATGACTTCCCTTCCACCCGCAACCCTCCCCTTTCCCACTCTCTCTCCCCTTCCATTCATATCAAGATTCATTTTCAATTTTCTATATATACAGAAGATCAGTTTAGTATACATTAAGTAAAGATTTCAACAGTTTGCACCCACATAGAAACACAAAGTGAAATATACTGTTTGAGTACTCATTATAGCATTAAATCACAATGTATAGCACATTAAGGACAGAGATCCTACATGAGGAGTAAGTGCACAGTGACTCCTGTTGTTGACTTTACAAATTGACACTCCTGTTTATGGCATCAGTAATCTCCCTATGCTCCAGTCATGAGTTTCCAAGGCTATGGAAGCCTTTTGAGTTCACTGACTCTTATCTTGTTTAGACAAGGTCATAGTCAAAGTGGAAGTTCTCTCCTCCCTTCAGAGAAAGGCACCTCCTTCTTTGAAGACCTGTTCTTTCCACTGGGATCTCACTCACAGAGATCTTTCATTTAGGTGGTTTTTTTTTTTTTTTTTTTTTTTTTTGCCAGAGTGTCTTGGCTTTCCATGCCTGAAATACTCTCATGGGCTTTTTAGCTGGATCCGAATGCCTTTAGGGCCGATTCTGAGGCCAGAGTGCTGTTTAGGACATCCGCCATTCTATGAGTCTGCTGTGTATCCCGCTTCCCATGTTGGATCACTCCCCTTTATTTATTCTATCGGTTAGTATTAGCGGACACTAGTCTTGTTTATGTGATCCCTTTGACTCTTAGTCCTTTCATTATGATCAATTGTGAACAGAAATTGATCACTTGGACTAGTGAGATGGCATAGGTACATGCCACCTTGATGGGATTGAATTGGAATCCCCTGGTATGTTTCTAACTCTACCGTTTGGGGCAAGTCAGCTTGAGCATGTCCCGAATTGCACATCTCTTCCCTCTCTTATTCCCACTCTTATATTTAACAGTGATCACTTTTCAGTTAAATTTCAACACTTAAGAATAACTGTATTAATTTCATGCTGCTTTTTCAATTGTAATCAACAATAGCAGTGACTATACGTGATCAGTGTTCTAGCCTGCCAGAGTTTGTGGCCATGATGATGGGAAGGTAAATTGTTAGGTTGCTCTGTAAAAAGGGCTTTATGGACCCTTCTGCTATCACCTTCCCCACATTAGGGAGATTTAGCTGAGGGGATGCCTCTTGGTGTTGGGTCTGACATGGGCCACAGGCAGCCACAGAGGTTCTGTGTTCCAGGGCACTGTAGCTTGGGGTGGCTGTGGAGCTGATGTCAAAGACTCAGTGCCCTGTTGAACTACCATGGCACTGGTGAAGTGGGTACAATTTCACTCTCAGGTATGAGTAGACTGAGTTCTGCCACAAAGCTGAGGACTGTGACTCTGAGTCACTTCCTAGTGGCTCAGGCCTAGGGGGCAGGAATGTAGCTATGACTCTACTCTGATCCCGGGAGTTAGGGCACAGCACACCATGGCTTTGAGGAGGAAGGGATATTCCCAGAGGCTCTCATGTCCCAGGGAGCAGGGCACAGTTGCAACTTGGGTTCTAGAGCCAAGAGTGCACAGTGGCAACTTCAGCACCAGGAGAAAAGGTATTACATAGTAGACTATGGACTCTGGAGTGTAAGGACATAGTAATGGTCCAGGTTCAATGAGGCCAGGTGCCAAAAAGACCCAGGAATGGTGGGTGACCAAATGGCTTGGGGTCCAGGCAGCAAGCAACTGCAATGTTGGCTGTACCTTCCAGGGAGGTGGAGTGCTTCAGCAGCTCATATGCTGGAAGGCTGGTCCACATCCCGAGAGGTGGTGTGCTGTGGCTCTTGGACCCAGAGGGCAGGGAGATATCGATCAGTCAAGGCTACATCTTCAGAGCTGGTTCTGCGGTGCAGCAGGTAAAGCTGCCATCTGTAGTGCCAGCATCCCATATGGGCGCTGGTTTGAGTCTTGGCTGCTGCACTTCTGATCCAGCTCTCTGCTATGGCCTGGGAAAGCAGCAGAGGATGGCCCAAGTCATTGGGCCCCTGCACCTATGTGGGAGACCTGGAAGAAGTCCCTGGCTCCTGGCTTTGGATCAGCATAGCTCTGGCCGTTGGGGCCATCTGGGGAGTGAACCTGCAGATGGAAGACCTCTCATTTTTCCTTTGCCTCTCTGTAACTCTAACTTTCAAATAAATAAATAAATCTTTAAAAAAAAGGCTGTATCTTCCTAGGGGCTAGGTGCTGCACTGGCTCAAACATCAGGATTGCAGCTATTCCCAAGTTCAGATTCCCTGGGGTTCAAGTGGCAAGGCTGCTCTGCCAACTTGAGTGCACCTTCTCTGCTGGACCAGGCTACCTGGTCCCTTGAGAAGGCTAAATGTAATGAAGCAAAACCACAAGGCATTTTAAAAATAAGGATGCCCAGTCCCATTTTCAGGATCAATGTGATTCAAGCGAGTGCCTACAGTGTAACATGTTGGAAGACACTCACAGTCACTCTCAGCTTAAATTTGCAGGCCTCTCCCTTTCTTCACCCTAGCCCAGGCCTTGTTCCAAAAAGTAAAATAAGAAGTAAATATAAGGCATATACTTCAGATTTGTTCTTCAGCAAAGTAATTTTGTGGGAATAAAATCATGTGGAAGCTGTAAATGGTGTGTGGAGTGGAGAAGAGCAACAATACAAACAAAAACCAGTAACAGTTTTAGCAGCATGATGCAGAATCGGGACATACACAGACTCACCTCTGGCATGGAGCTAACTTCATGCACCTGGCCGATGAGCTTACAGTAGGATTGAAAAAGCAACAGCAGCTGGAAGTGTAGCTTATATAATCTCTGGCACAGTTCTAGTTGCTAAAGAAAAAATTTGCATGGGAAGAAACAGTTGTTAAGGATTAGAATCATTGTTGTATCATTAGTAACATCTCAGTAGAGGCAAACACACTTTTCTTAAAATTAAGGAAACCTCACTAGCTATAATCATTCCAAGTAAAAAAAATCCAGTCCACAAATACCAGCAAGAAATTCTGTTTAATATAGAATATTATATTCTAAATAATGGAAAATAACTATTTAGAGAAGCAGCAGCTATAAAAAGACTGAGTGAACCTCTTAATTTCCATTCTGTTTGCCACTTAATTATATACAAATCACAGTGACTGAGTGGTTGTCTTTTTTTAAGAAATTATTTTTAACTAAAAATTAAAAGTATATTAAAGTCAAAACACTCGGCAGTTCTAGGTATTCAGTTTATAAATTCAGTCAATGCTTGGGTAATTACTGTGTTATAGCTCTGGCTGCCATGTAGGGTAAAGACAGTTGTACCTATGTAAACACCATAGGCATATAGTTCTCATTTCTACCATTGAAACCCAGCAGTGCATTAAACATTCATCAAATTAAAGAGAAATAAAAAGGGACCAGATATGGTCAAAAAAAGAAATTAAAAAAATGAAATGTATGGAAGAACATTAAAAAATCCTTCAAAATGATCCTTGAGCCAGATATTTTTGCTTTATGGCTTATGTGTATTATAACAAAAAATGATCCTAATACCCAACACCAATGAATACATTACTCTTTGAGCTCTATCCTCTATACTAAGCCCACTTTAATTCCAAGAATGGGTTAGCTCCAAGGCAGCAGATGGGATTCTGTGAGAAGAGCAGGCGGGGCTGGCACTGTGGTGCAGCAGGTTAAAGCCCTGGCCTGCAGCAGTGGCGTCCCATATGAGCACCAGTTGGAGACCCAGTTGCTCTACTTCCAAATCCAGCTCCCTGCTAATGTGCCTGGGAAAGCAGTAGAAGATGGCCCCCCTGCACCCATGTGGGAGACCCGGAAGAAACTCCTGGCTCCTGGCTTTGGATTGGGCCAGCCCTGGCCGTCGCGGCCATTTGGGGAGTGAACCAGTGGATAGAAGACTGTTTCTGTCTCTGTCTCTGTCTCTACCTCTCTCTGTAACTCTTTCAAATAAATAAAATAAATCTCAAAACAAACAAACAAAAGACTTCACTAGATTGACTTTCATGGCTCAACAGTCAGCAGTAAAAGTGGGTTACATATGTTGTTTAAACCCTTCACTGTTCTCATGGGGTTAAGTAGGGATAAACAAAGCCTTTTTTTTTTTTTTTTTTTACAGGCAGACAGTGAGAGAGGGAGAGACAGAAAGGTCTTCCTTTTTCTGTTGGTTCACCCCCCAAATGGCCGCCATGGCCAGCTGGTGCACTGCGGCTGGGAAGCCAGGAGCCAGGTGCTTCCTCCTGGTCTCCCATGTGGGTTCAGGGCCCAGGCACTTGGGCCATCCTCCACTGCCTTCCCGGGCCACAGCAGAGAGCTAGACTGGAAGAGGAGCAACCGGGACAGAATCCGGTGCCCCAACCAGGACTAGAACCTGGAGTGCTGGCGCCGCAGGCGGAGGATTAGCCTAGTGAGCCATGGCGCCGGCCCAACAAGGCCTTTCTTATACTAACAGACTAGAAGGAACTCAGAATTCAGCGCATCCAGGGTGACTTAGATTTTAGGAAGAATATCCTATTGATATTATTAACTGAATTTTGATCCTGATTTTTTAAAGTCACTAAAATTTATTCAAGATTATGCTGAATGAAATTTCTTTCTCCTCCCACCACTTCCTTGTTGCTAGGAGAAAAACATTTCTGCTTGGATTCATTTGATCTCTCAATACTGATAACCAGCTTGAATTTAAAGAATTTGCTACACTCTCTATCCCAATCTGAGTGTTTGGCTGTATTAATGAAACATTTATTTTATTGTTATTTAAACTTCTCTATGGAAAAATCTGGAATAAAAGAAATGTCAGGGACTTGCAAACAAAAATGGAATGTTTAAAAACAATGTTGCCTTCACAATTTAAGGTGAAACCTAGCTATGAAAACTCTGATTTTCCTAAGTGCCAAATAATGGTAGTTAGTACTCAAAATATCCTCTGATAGTATGAGAATTCATAGCAATGTAGGTTTCTACTTTGGGACAAAAACATCCCAGAATGCTACTGAGAAACTGCGATGTCTCAATCTACCAAATAAAATAAAATTAAATGAAAAAGGGGAAACATGCTAAGAGATATAACAGTAACAGTAAAAATAAGGTTTGTTATGGGTCCATGCCTACAAGGACTAAGAGTATGAAAGAAAGTTAACTTACTGCAAGAGATTCCATTTGCTACACAGCAAGCATGGCACAGGAAACAAAGGAAAGGAAAGAAAGTACAGGGTCAGTGTACGCATGCACCAGAAAGCACGGCCCTCCTCCAGTGCAGAACTGGCAGCAGTATTAGTGCTTGACCAGACTTGATCAACGGCTGTGAAATGTTGTGCCCACACATGCACAGCGCTTCTGTTAAAAACAAGCTCTAGTGGGAAACGCATTGTTGAAAAAACATAATTTTTAATCTTTTAGGCTCTCTGATTAGTTCGGATTTTGTCAGTCTTGAAGTCCAGAAGTGAAAAGTTTTATTGATTAAAGATTTTAGTGCAGAGATGTGAACTGTACATGAACATAGTAAAACTGTGAGGAGGATAGCTGGTGATTTAACTATAGCCCCAAATTACACTATTGCTTTACATTAATGAAGGCAGGGTTTTTTTAATTTGTTCAGATTCATAACTACCAAATATGACCACCCAATTGACACTGGATATGATTAACAATCTAAGTGGCATTTTCTTTAGTTGTACTGCCTTCCACATTGAGAATATTTGAAAGAATGCTAGATATTGTAATTTCAAAGACTATACACTGTATACCCTCAAACAAGGTGTGCAATTAGGTCATTTTTTCACACTTAACTTTTATAATAGTTTTTTCCTCCAGTGGATTATTTCTGAAAGTAACCTAGAACTGATGGTTACTATAAAAACATAAATTTGTTACTGGGCCTTGTTCAACTATGAGTACTATGTTTTAAATATCACTGTATTATGACCACAGACTTGGTTTAAGAAAAGTTTGCAAAGATAGGTGAGAACCACAAATGTGATATTTAAACAAAATTGATTTTGTCATTCCTAATTATGGGTCAGTATAACTGGTTCTGAATTGCCAAAACATTTAAGGACCTATCTAACTCAGTTTTCTAATCTTTGACAATAAAAATCCCTTATTTTAAACACCTTTAAAAAATCTAAGTTATCATTAGTTTAATGTATTGTACTTTAACATAAGGATCAGTGAATAGAAACAGAACTGTCAACTTATTTATTAGCACTTACAAACATAATTAAAGGATAACCATCAACCCCCACCCATCATCTAAGGGTCTCTTCTTCCCTCACCCTCTTGCAAATATCATGTGGCACTGGCATATTAATGACTATTGTATGGTGTTGACTGAATATCTTTCAAAGCTTTGGAAGATAAATACCTCTAACCTGTGATTAAATTATACAGTCCATGATTTTTGCTATCTTCAAGAAAGCTTTAGAGGTTTCTGTAACCAAAATGTTTGCACTGAAATATGAAGAAAAATGGAATTAATTTTATTTTAGTGCAAAATTTTTTTGAAATCTATATATAGTTTTTGTATAATAGATGTTTTCTGTGAATGTTTTGAAGATTTTCTGTATGGTATCATATCCAGTGGCCATACAGGACCAGTCTTAAGTCCATATATGCATAAAATTTCCACAGTGAAGATGTTTTATAAAACATCAAGTATGATTGAAATGCTCAGTATGCACTTTAGTGAGTAACTGCTTCTGCCATGGAATTTAGTTTCCAGTAGTATGCAATGAAGCCAATACTGTCTAAGTGACATGGTCTTGTGTAAAGAAAACTGCTTCATCTTTTTACTGTTTTCCCAAACCAAGGCTATGATACAAGGAGGTTATCAAAGTACCTAAAGTAAAATCTTTGGTGTTCAATAAAAGCAATATGAAACTTTTCAATTGCAGATTAGAGCTATGGAATGTCCTTTTCAATGAATTTCTCCCATTTAGTTCTTAGAGCATAAAATTGTGTTTCTTGGGAGATGTCCAACTAGGAGGAATACTTTTCAGTGTGCTTCCTAAACTCTCCTTTTTAGGTAGGCTGGTTCAAGATTCCATATTTATTGTCTTAGAATCCTTTCCTAGGCCACTGGCTGGGCCCTATCTTGTTCGCAGTTAGAGTTCCAGAAAGAGGGCAAAATGCCTTTCTAGGAAACCATTTTATAGAAAATGTTAAAACTTCTTTTCCTCATGAGCTAATGTTTTCCTGTATCCAGGGTTTAAAAATACTCCCTTTAGAATCTTTATAGACTTGTTGATGTTTCAGTGACTTAAGCTTGTTTTGGACATGTCTGAATCATCATTGTTTTCTTTGGTCATAAGGATTCTCTTCAAATATGGTTTTCCTGAAATGCCTTGATGTATACATTGGATTTAGAAACATGTTTTCTCAGAATGAGAGAAAAAAAATACTAGGAAATGAAGATGTTAAGAAGTGCCTACCAACTGAGGAATGAGCTGCTGACCTACATTTATGTTAACTTAAACCACCTAATAGTAGCCATTGCAGAATGAATGCCACAAGAGATGCGAAGGCCAAAGGCAACCAAACTCCTCAATTAGAAATACTGCTTTTTAAGTTATGCAGATACTGGTTTCTCCTTTTGATATGCATGGCTGGGAAAATGGCAGTAAATGGGATCTACAAATGACTGAAAATAACCTCGAGACTTATTCAAATGATACTCCTTGTTTTATATTCCGTTTAGTGTATTCTGTATATTAATCTAGGAGAATTGGCCTATTACCAAGAAGCCGAAATCATTTAAAACCATGTTTATCTTTTAAAAATTTTTTTAAAAGACTTTTCCAAAATATACTTCCTAAAAAACAGAAAGACTTCCCTTAGAAACATGATTTATTTTGAACAGGCACTGAGAATATTCCTCTAATATAAGTGAGCTCAGCGGACAGGTGCTGCACATTATATAACAGATGTTTCTCACATTTGCAAAGAATATTTCCTGTATTGAAGCCCTCTCTAGCTTTCACTCCCTATTTTGCGTACTCAGATACACAGAAATATTTTCCTATTATAAGCAAACAGTTCAAGCACCAGTATGATTGGTACCTGCCTCTTGTTGTCAGTGCTAAGAACTCAATGGGCAGGGAGGTTTGGGGGAAATAGTCCAAATAAGACAGCTACTTAGCACTAGCTAAACAGTCCTAGCTCACTAGTCCTTGCCACTGAGGAAGGCAGGCCCAGTGTTGCTAGATCTTATTTAGAGACACTAGAATTCCTGTTTTGGGATTATTTATGTGTGACAATTTTTAATTTTAAAATTCAGGGTCAATTAAAACACTTAAAATATAAAGCAGGTAAAGCATTGTGCAAGTTTAATATAACATGTCTCTGAATTGGTTATAGGTCACAGGCCACTAGCCTTTCTTCATTTTTTGGATGTCTACAACTTCATGGTGAGAAGAGAAATTGGAAAAAAGTTATCCAGCACCCAGCAAGGAGTTATATTCTCTTCCACAAAAAATTCCACAGCATTCTAAAATCAGGCAACTGGCAGAGACCAGACCAGGTTGGGTATGACAAATGAGAAGACTTTATGTGCCAATCCCATTACCATCTCTGACAGACTGATCTCTGTAATGGTTCAAGAATTTATTTTGCTGGATTTACTCAGGTAAATACTAATGTTTCATAAAGCACACATTTTTTTAAAGAATATAAATGCATAATAATTATTAGTGTGTTCACTTTGCAATTTGCATCCAGGGATTCTTCAAAGATGAGGGAACTTTAAAAAGTTTGTGGAAAAATTAAAAGATGTTTATTTTGGTGCAAAAAAATTTGAAATTTAAATTCACGCATAGTTTTATCATAATGCCATTTTCCATAAGCTTTCTAAAGACCCCTTCCATAAGTTCACTTATCCTCATTTTATTTGTTTCCATATAAAAGGTGCTCAGAATAACTGACAACATCAAATTATTCTGGAAGACAAAGAACCTACCTATAAAGAAGAGTTGGAGAGATTCACTTGAAGGTAAGTAGTACCTTGAGGCCAAGCGTTTCTTAGGTTTGGCTTTGGAATGGAAGCCAAGTAGTAGCTCTAGTCAGCAAAATAATGTCTCCAGCATCTCTGGATTTAATATCTCAGTATTTAAATGGAGTGACACCATCATTTCTTCCTAAAGTTTACCTCCGGTACGTGAGGAATTCCCCTCCATTTGCTCTCATAATCCTTTTTTGGCTTTGTCTGAGTGTTACTTGTGATGGGAACAAGAGTTCCTCATTGTTATATAATGATAGAATGCCCAGCAGTGGTTCAGCAAGGCTGGTGGAGTTAGAGACAGTGTGAGTGGCACTGCATGGCCAGTGGCCAGATTACTTACAGGGTTTACTAACAAATCCTCTTTAGGTGGCATGCATTTCACCTTTGACACTAGCCTCAGACTCTAGAATTGTCACATACATGGTACTGAAGCATCTTCCTTGGGCACTTGGTCATTGCCTGAGTTTTGTGGTTTCCAGGGTGTCCCTGAGCCACCTGGGAAAGTTCTGAAATACTGAGCTAATACCAACAATGGGATCAAAGCCTGGTTGGTTTTGCAATAACACTGAAGACACCACACTCAGAATTTGCCCATCTGTAATTCTTTTCCTAACAAATTCTCTTTAATTTCTTCTAGGTGTTCTATGCATGCTCACTACTTATGCAGGCCCCAGAATCATATTAGACATTGTTCTCTCTACATACACACACACACACACACACACACACTCTCATGATTAGATATATTCTATATGCTAGAAATTATTCTCTAGCTTTTTCCTGTGTGAATGTTTTGCCTCAAACATCAACAGAAAATATGGACAAATGGAGTGAATATGGCCTTTAAAGTTAGTCTCTCCAGTTTTTCTATCTGCAAAATTAGAAAAACCCTAATTTTGAAAGGACTGTTGGGATCAAATGAGCTGTATACATCTGTAGTACTAGCAAAACTTAATTTCTTCTTTCTACTTTTGAATTCTCAAGCCATTATTGTAATGATAACAGAGTTGCAACACATAAGGGTACTTCAAAAACTTTATGGAAATGGAATTAAGAGATAAATTTATTTTGGTGCAAAAATTTGGAAATCCATGCATAATTTTTTCATAATGAGATTTTTTCCATGAGCTGTTTGAAGATCTTCATATATATGAGTGGATAAATACATGAACTCTATATTCTAAACCTTTGGGTTTAACAAAACACAGCAATATGGAAGGGGTAAGTACTACAAATAGAAGCAAAGAAGAGTGGATGCGGAGGGAATGAAAAATAAGCAAATACAAGGGAAATCTTTGTTTGAAGGAGAAGAACCAGGGAATAAAAAAGGGAGCAACTAAAGAAAATAAAATAACTTAACACATAAACACAACAGAAACATGTATTTTAAATTTGAATGCTTGGGAAACAGAATAACTAGATTGCCTGGTTATTCTTAGGGCTAAGTAGGAAGGCATTAACAAAAATAAGTCACAGATTTAGTTTCAATCTTTGTTTCTAAATATCCTAAATATCAGCATTGTATTAATGCAAGTTTTATTATAGAAAATAGGATCTGGTGATTGAAGGAAACTGTTTAGATAACACTGAGTCAAGCTCTGGTTTCTTTAACTATAGATTGGGCCAATGTTACTTTGCTACTTTCCTACCCAGGAAGGATTAAGTGACTTCAAAGATATGAAAATTCTCTGTATACAATAAAGAGAGATGTAAAGGTTTGTCTTCTAGCAGGGCAGTGATGTAGAAATGCAAACCAAACTTCAGTGCCCTTTCTAGATATTTCTCAGCTTTGCAGTTTGCTTGTTCAATCTCTGCTCTCTTCACTAAAATTTAACAGTGGGTGTACACATGAGCAAACTTGTTCAGTAACAATTCCAAAACTGGAACTGAATCATTGGTATTTGGCTTACAATCTTTACCCCAAACTTGATTTCTTTTTACTAAAATACCGTTTCTATCATAGAGATGGTTTCTGATCCTCTGGGAGGTAAGTAATGTAAAATATTTTCCCTGTAGAGATGATGTAGTGCCAAGGTAACACCTTCTCCACCTAGCCTAAGCAACAGCCTCCCATTTTGTCTTCCCTAATCCACACTTGCCCATTTCAGTCTGTTTCCACAGTAGACAGAGCAAGACAGCCTTAATCTATTCTTCTCCGTGGTTAGAACTTTCTAATTGCATACCACTGTTGTTACACAGCCAAGTCCTGCACAGCTCCCAAAGTGCTCCATGTTGCTTCCTGAACTTCCAGCCACCAGCTCTTGCCATGACCAGGTTCCTTTCTACCCCAAGTCTTGACACAGCCACTTCTACTCCTCATCAGCTGGCTAACTTTGGCTCATATTTTATATTTTTCCCTAGATGACAAACTCACAGAGGAACTCTCTCATTTGATCAGGTTGCCTTTGCTTTCATAGTTCACTGTTTTTCACTGTCCTTAATGAAACATTATAATTTATACCTGTATGATTTTTGATTAATTTTGGCTCTCTGATAAGATCAGAAGCTCAACAATGGTATCTGCCATGTGGGCTCTACAGGAAGAATTGAATACCAAACCACAGAATGAGTAATTTTAATTCATTTATATTCTTCTGCCCATTTTCTTTTACAGTATGGCATACATTTACCAACCAGCTGGTTTGAGGTGTGTACATGAAGCTTTTCTAAATGAGCAAATCTGAGTGATTGCTGAAAAGTCAACAGAAATTTCCTTTGTTGAAGGAACTAAGTGGTTCAGTGGAGAACTAATGAAATTTTGTTTCTTTTTTTTGAATTAATAACAGATTTATTGGGAAATGATTAGTATAGTTAGGTAGTATCCAGAAAAAAAGGGTTATTTTTATATCTCAACTTTTCCAAAAAGAATGAAAGCATCCCAGATCCCATCAACACAGTCATGCATGACTTGAAAGTCATTCTGTCTTACTCTGAGTTTCGTGTGAATGCATGAGAGGACTGGTTCCACCTCTTTCATAAGTTCCATGCTTCTTAGGCAGATCAGAACCAACACACAATGTCAGAGCACAGAGAGATACATTCTGATAGACTTAATTACCTTTTCCTCTGAGTCCCCTGGTTGACATGTAATTACTCCATCTCTTGATCCTCCTGCAAATGTTGCCTTACAATTTGCAAGCCACTGTAGTCAGGAAAAAAGAGATTCATAGGTAAATTCAGCAATATCCTGAGGATGTTTTAAAATTGTACATATTTACAGAGAGTATTGAGATGTTTTGATACATGTATACATTGTGCAATGCTCAGATCATTGTAAACACACACATAATACAGCATATTATCATTCTTTATAGTCATCCTATTGTGCAGTAGAATATAAGAACATCTTATTCCTATAAACTATAACTTATTAACTTGGTAATCAATCTTTCACTATCTCTTTTTCCCACCACCACTCTCCCAGGCCCTGGTAACTACTATTATACTCTCAACTTTTATGATTTCCTCCCTCCCTCCCTCCCTCCCTCCCTCCCTCCCTCCCTCCCTTCCTTCCTTCCTTCCTTCCTTTCGACAGGCAGAGTTAGAGAGAGACAGAGGTCTTCCTTTTCTGTTGGTTCACCACCAAATGGCTGCTATGGCCAGCGCACGCTGATCCGAAGCCAGGAGCCAGGTGCTTCCTCCTGGTCTCGCGTGTGGGTGCAGGGCCCAAGCACTTGGGCCATCCTCCACTGCCCTCCTGGGCCACAGCAGAGAGCTGGACTGGAGGAGCAACTGGGACAGAATCCAGTGCCCCGACCGGGACTAGAACCCGGGGTGCTGGCGCTGCAGGTGGAGGGATTAGCCAAGTGAGCCGTGGCGCTGGCCAATGACATCAATTTTTTAAGATTTCATATAAGTGAGATCATGCAATACTAGTCTGACCTCAATTCCATCCATGCTGTTGTTGCAAATCACAAGATTTAAATCTTTTTATGGTTGAATATTATTCCATTCTGTATATACCACATTTTCTTCATCTATTCATCAGTGGGTAGACTGGGTCTTGTCACTTCTTTGCTGATGTGAATAGTTAGTTCTACAGTAAATACAGCAGTTTAGCTGTCTCTTTGACAGACTGATTTCATTTCCCTTGGATATATACCAAATAGTGGGATTGCTGGATCACACAGGTAGTTTTATGCTTCATTTTTAGGAAACTGCATACTGGTTTCCACAATGGCTATACTAACATACATTCCCACCAACAGCATGCAAGAATTCCCTTTTCTCCATGTTGTTGCCAGCATTTATCTTTGTCTTTTAAAAATTATTCAAAATGTTGATAAGCATGTAATATTTGTACTTATTCACGGGATGCAGTTGCAGTATTTCAGCATATACACTCACTGCAAACTGATCAGGCAGGCAGTTAGCCTTTCCATTTCCTTGCCTTTTCTTTCTGTTTGGAGCCTCCCAGCTTCTGCCTTCCAGTTCTTTACACAGCGTATAATACATTATTGTGAACTATAGCCCACTAATATGCTGTGGAACACCAGAACCTATTCTTTCGGTGTTTGGGTACCCGTTTTCCAAAATCCCTTTTTTCTCTCTCTGCCCTCACTTTCCTAGCCTCCAGTAATTATTCTTCGTTCAGATAAACTACATTTTTTTTTTAACTTCCACATACGAGAGACAATATGTGGGATTTGTCTTTCTGTGTCTGGCTTATTTCATTAACATAATCTGTAGTCCCATCCATATTGCTTTATTCTTTATTGCGAAATACCATTCCATTGTATATGTATATCACATTTTTTTTTTTTTTTTTTTGACAGGCAGAGTGGACAGTGAGAGAGAGAGACAGAGAGAAAGGTCTTCCTTTGCCGTTGGTTCACCCTCCAATGGCCGCCGCGGCCGGCGCGCTGCGGCCGGCGCACCGCGCTGATCCGATGGCAGGAGCCAGGAGCCAGGTGTTTTTCCTGGTCTCCCATGGGGTGCAGGGCCCAAGCACCTGGGCCATCCTCCACTGCACTCCCGGGCCACAGCAGAGGGCTGGCCTGGAAGAGGGGCAACCGGGACAGAATCCGGCGCCCCGACCGGGACTAGAACCCGGTGTGCCGGCGCCGCTAGGTGGAGGATTAGCCTAGTGAGCCGCGGCGCCGGCCTATCACATTTTCTTTATCAGTTCATCCATAGATGGACATCTATGTTGGTTCCATCTCTTGGATATTGTGAACAGTGCTGCAATGAACATGGGAGTGCAGGTATACTAATTCTATTTCCATCAGATATGTACCGAGAAGTGGGACAGCTGAGTCTTATAGTAGATCTATTTTTAGTGATGTGAGGAACCTCCATACTGTTCTCCATAATGGCTGTATTAATTTACATTCCCACCAGTAGTATATTAATGTTCTTGTTTTTCTGCATCCTTGTCAGCATTTTTTTTGTCTTCTTGCAATTAGCCACTTTAGCTAGGGTGAGATGATATTATGGATTTGATTTGCATTTGCCTGGTGGTTAGTGATAGAATATCTTCATGTATTCACTGTCCATTTGCATTCCTTCTTTTGAGAAATATCTATTCAAATCCTTTGCCCATTTTCTTAACTGGATTTGTTTTTTTGTTGTTGGATTTTTTTTAGGTCCTAATACAGTCTGGATATTAACCCCTTCTCACATGAGTAGTTTGCAGGTATTTTCTCACATTTTGTTAACTGTCTCTTCATTGTTTACTGTTTCCTTTGCTGTGCAGAAATGCCTTACTTTGATAAAATCCCCTTTGTTTTTGCTTTTATTGCCTGCACTCTTGGAATCTTATCCAAAAAATCATTACCTATACAAACATCTTGAAATGTTTCCCATGTATTTTTTTCTAGTAGTTTCATAGTTTCAGGTGTTATTTCTTTGGATTTTTTTTTGTTGGTTTATTTTAAAGATTTTATTTATTCACTTGAGAGGCAGAATTACAGACAGAGAGACATAGAGAACGATCTTCCATTCATTGGTTTACTCCCCAAATGGCTGCAGTCACCGAAGCTGGGTTGATCTGAAGCCAGGAGCCAGAAACTTCCTCTAGGTCTCCCATGTAGGTGCAGGGGCCCAAGCACTTGAGCCATCTTCCACTGCTTTCCCAGGCTATAAGCAGAGAGCTGGATCAGAAGAGGGGCAGCGGGACATCAACTGGGGCCCATTTGGGATGCCAGGGCTGCAGGCAGAGGCTTAGGCCACTACACCACAGCACTGGCTCTGTTTAAGTTGATTTTTAAAAGTGAAATCCACTCATAATGAGAGGTCGGGGGAGGATGTCAAGTTTCAGTCTTCTGCATGTGGATATACAGTTTTCTCAGCACTATTTTTTGAAGAGAATGTTCTTTCTCCAGTGTGTTTTGCTGCCTTTGTCAAAACGCAGCTGGCTTGGGGCTGGTATTGTGGAGGGGTGGGTTAAGCTGCAGCGTGCAATACTAGCATCCCATATAGGCACAGGTTCAAGTCCTGGCTGTTCCACTTTCTATCCAGTTTCCTGCTAACATGCCTGAGAAAGCAGTGGAGGATGGCCCAAGTGCTTAGCACCCTGGCACCCTTGTGGGAGACTCCTGGTTTCATCCTGGCCCAGCCCCAGCCACAGTGAACATTTGGGGAGTGAACCAGCAGATGGAGGGGCTCTCCTTCTCTCTCTTCTTCTAACTCTGGCTTTCAAATGAAATAAATCTTAAAAAACAAAACAAAAAACCAGCTGGCTGTAGATGAATGGATTAATTTCTGGGAGCTCTATTCTGTTCTATTGGTTTATGTCTTATTTATTTATGTGTTTTCAGGCCAGTAACATATGGTTTGGATAAAATAGCTCTGTAGTATATCCTGACATCTAGAAATGTGATGTGGGCAGCTTTTTGTTTGTTCAAGATAACTTTGGCTATTTGGGGGCTTTTGTGCTTCCATGTGAATTTTAGTATTGTTTACTAGTTTGGTGACAAATGCTATTTATATTTTGATGGAGATCACATTGAATCTGTAAATTGCTTTGGATACTGTGGACATCTTAATAATATTAATTTTTCCAGTTCCAAGCATGGGTTGTCTTTCATTTTTCTGTCTTATAGTTTTCATTGTAGGGTCTTTCACATTCTTGGTTGAATTTATTATATGGTATTTTACTGTTAGTGTGGCTACTGTGAATGGGATTGCTCCTATAATTTCTCAATGAGTTTGTTACTGGAATATAATACTTATTACTGATTTTTTTATCCCACAAGTTTACTGAATGTTTCTTGGTTCTAACAGTCTTTGGTGAAGCCCTTGGGTTTTTCTATCTATAGAATCATGCTATCTGCAAACAGGAATAATTTGATTTCCTTCTTTCCTATATAAATGTTTTTTTTTTCTTGCCTATTGGCTCTGACTAAAACTTCCAGTATGATATTGATTTCATCAATCTTTGATATTGTTGCTTATTTTAGTTTCTATTTTATTTCTGGTTTGATCTTTATTATTTCTTTTTTACGGACTTTGGTTTTTTTTAAAAGGTTTTATTCTAAGTTCTTGAGATGCATTGTTCATTTGCTGTCTGTGTGTTTGATATAGCTTCTTACATGATATTACTTCAATTTTTAAAAATTTTTTTGAGATTTCTTTTGTGGCTTAATATATAGTCTACCTTCAAGAATGCTCCCTATGCTGATCAAAAGAATATGTAATCTAGCTCTTGCATGGAATGTCTTGTAAATGTCAGTTAGGTTTGTTTTGTCTATATTATATAAACTATACATATATAAATATTATATATAAAAATGTAAATATTTTATAAATATTTATATATATGTAGTTGATTTTATTTTTTGGCCAGATGATCTGTTCACTTATGAAAATGGGATGTTACAGTCCCTGACTATTATTGTATTGGAGCACCTTTCTCCTTTTATATCTAATGTTTGTTTTATAAAATCGGGTGCTGCAACATTAGGTGCATTTACAATCATTATATCTTATTGAGCTCTTGATCATTATATAATGATCCTCTTTATTTCTTTTTACAAATTTTGTCTTGAAGTATGTTGGCATGGAATATCTATCTTTTCACTTTTAGTCTATGTGTCTTACTGGTGAGGTGAGTTTCTTGTAGAAATAATATCATTGGGTCTTATAATTTTTAATCATTCAGCCATTCTATATCTTTAATTGTCATTTGGTCTGTTAACACTCAAAGCTATTATTGGTAAGTAATGATTTAGTTAGGTCATTAATAAAATATTTTATATATTCTGAATGTCTTATTCTTTTTTACTGAATTTTATACTTTCACATGTCTTTTCTTGGTTGTTTTTCTTTGCTTCTGGATGTTGGATTCCCTTAAGTATTTTTTATAAGGCTAGTCTGGTGGTGATAGATTCCTTTATATTTTGCTTGTCTTGGAAAAGTCCTTATTTCTCCTTCATTTATCAAAGATAGCCTTCAGTGGGTAAAGTATTCTTTGTTAGTAGCTTTTTTTTTTCTTTCAGAATGTGGAATTTATTATTTCCTCTTGACCTATAAAGTTTCTGTTGAAATCTGTAAATCTAATCAATGCTCCCTTAAAAGTAATTCTTGAAAATGTAAAAATTATTAATAAGATATGTATTTTTCCCAGTCCCATTATCAGAAATCTGAATTGACAGAGGAGCAAAGGATAAATTTATCAGAGTGCTGGTTTGAATTTCGACTGTTCCTCCATCCCCCTGTCACTTTCTAAATGCCCACAACATCTGGGCTGTGCCAGGGTAAAATCAGGAGCCAGGAACTCAATCTAAATGTCCCATATCAGTGACAGGGATTCAAGTACTTGGAGTGGTCATTTGCTGCCTCCAAGGGTACACATTAGCAGAAAGTTGAATTGAAAGCAGAGGTGAGACTTGGATCCAGGCACTCTGATATGGGACACAGTGGCATTATAACCATGTGCCAGTTATATCATCCCCAAACTTCTCTCTTCGGGTTGTACTTTATAAAAAGACTTTATTTATTTATTTGAAAAACAGAGCAGGGGAGAGACAGAACGAGAGTTATATAGATGCTTGCAATAGTGGGGAATGGGCTAAGCTGAAGCCAGGAGCAAGGAATTTGATATGGGTCGCCCACATGTGTGGCAGGAAACTAAGTATTGGGGCTATCATCTGCTGTCTCTCAGGTGTACTAGGAGGAAGCTGGATTAGTAATGCAGAGAGCCAGGACTTGAACCAGTCACTCTGATATGGATGCAGGTTAACCTCCTGTGCTACAATGTCTGTCCATGTTGTATTTTCTTTTAGATTGATTTATTTATTTTAAAGAGTTACAGAGAGAGAACTTGATCCATGATTCTCTGCCTCCCTACAAGAAGCTACATTGGAAGAGGAATAGTTAGGATTCAAACCAGCACTGTTACATGGGATGTTATATGGGTGCTGGCATTGCAAACGGTGGCTTAACCCACTGCTTGCCTTGAGGATCTTTTGTAGTCATGTCTGTTGGGATCCTATGGGCCTCCTTGGACATCTATATATTCCTCCAGTTACTATTTCATTGAATACAATTGGTGCTGCTACTTCTTTCTCCTCCTTCAGGGATTCCCAAAACTTGAATATTGTTCATTTCATGATGTCCTCCAAGTCTCAGAAGCTGTCTATAATTCTTTTTCTTTTTTTTAAAAACTGGGATATTTTAAAAGACTTGTCTTCAAGTACAGATATTCTTTCTTCTGATTGATCTAGTCTCTTATGGAGGCTTGTAACTGTGTTTTTGAAAGCCGACTTACTGAGTTCTTCATTTCTAAAATTTCTGTTTGATTCTTTTTCAACATTCTGCTGAATTTCCCATTCATAGCCCATATTGATTTCTTAATTTCACTTATCTTTTTTAATATCTTTGTAATCATTCTTTGAATTCTTTTACTCATTTTGTCAACCTCTCTTTCTCTGGAGTCTGATATTAGTGTTCCTCCTGAGGTGTCATATTGCCTTGCTTTTTCATAGTTCTTCTATCCCTGTGTTGATATCTGCACATCAGATATATCAGTTGTCTCTAGTACCTTTAGTTTTCATCATTCTTTAATTTTTAATACCCACATAACAATAAAATTATGTCTCTAAATTGTTAATCACTTGTTAAAAACATTTGAATTAACATAGTCATTCTTATTTGAAGTATAATTCAGATGGTATGGTTTAAGAAAAATTCCTGTATAGACTAATTTTTCCTATCAATGACTGCTCAGTCAGTGTTCAATCTTATTCTCTTGGCCTTCAAGTCCTATTGTGTGGATAAAATAAGACACTGCCAGTAGCCTCGGGGCTATTTTTTCTCTTTCCTGTCCTCATCATTGAGCTCCATGAATCACAAATTCTGTGACCTGAATGGGTTTGGTCAGAAATCTGAGATCTTCTTTAAAGCAGGGAAGGATTTGTCTCACAGAAACTTGGGGGTATGGTAGAATCATTTGGCAAGGAACAAAAATGTAGGTAGGCTGTGGAATTGGCTATCAGCAAGTTAAACTGAGAGACAGAACCCTATGTTATACTCAGGCCAGATCTAAGGGTTTACAAAAAGCATAATTTATGTCCTGAAAGATCCAGTTGAACATCTGTGTGACCCAAGCCCACTCATGGGTATGTCCAGGTCTCCATTTTGGTCCAAAGCAGAGGCAGTAGCGTTGTACCTTTGTAAAGCCTTCATTCTCACAGCTTGGAACTGATCATAGGAGTATGTGGTGGAGGCTGGAACAATTATTCCCATAGGTTCCTTTAGAAGACAAGTTGGCTGATGAGAAAAATGAGCAGGCTGTGAATGGCCCTGTGATGGGGTTGCAGAGGGTTCTATTGACCAAGCTTGGGATTGTTGTTGTATTGTTCTTGAAAATCATGGAGGTCAAGGTGAAGGTTGTAGTCATCACCTCTCTTTCCCATTTCAGAGAAGGCGGCTTATAGCTCTACTTCAGTTAAGTTGTCAGAAGCAGGAGCTGTCCACTCTGCGTCAAACAGCATGTCATCCTAGCGTCTCATGTAATACAGGACACTGTGCTCATCTGTGTGTGGCCAGCTGCCCACTGAATTATAGTCCTTGTCCAGGGCTTATAGGACCACAAAGCTGACATTTTCATCCGTAGGGATCTAGACTATGTAGATTGTGTTGCTTTCATAGATATCTGGATTGGCATTGATGCTAGGGCTGGGTCATGTTTCCAGTGTGCTTTATTCGTCTCTTCACACCACTCTCTTTGGTCTCTGTGTCTTATGGGGTTGAGTGGGTTCCAGTGGAGATGAAAGCTGAACATCTCTATTTTTGTCATTTTGATAATAGCCAGTCTAACACTGATAACACTATCAGTAAACAACTCCAGACTAGTAATCTCACAATGAACATCTCCCAAGTAGGCGGTTCTTTGCTGAACAGTTTATAGAAGTTATTTCTCTTTCAGGGTAGTATCATGTTGTGGCTTACTCTTTGAATCCCTCAGATCACAGCTTCAATCCTACTCTCCCTCCCACTTCCTAAGCTGACAAGGGTAATGATAAAATTGCCAGCAATAAATGAGTTAATTTAAGAGCTCTGTCTCTTAGAAAAGACTCAGGAAATATAACTGGTATACCCTTAAAATGATTCTTCAGTTTGGTTATTATTATTACTGGCTTTCAGATGGTGAACCTGAGGTGAGAAGGTAAATCACTTATCTAAAGTCATAACCTTTAAGTAACTGAACTGTGATTTGAGCCCAAGTCCATTTGACTTTGAAATCCAGGCTCTATCTGGCATATCACAGGAAGCTGTAGGTATCACTGGACAGTACACAGTATTATTCAGATCACTGGACCACTGAATTCTGCTTGCAGCAGTCGGAAAACAGGCAGCTTGCATGGATGGTTTCTAGAACATTCTGTGTATAACATTTTACTTTTTTTCTTCCTTCCAGAAATAGATGGTAAAGAGCAGGAGTAAATGCCAAGAGAAACCTTAGGGACAGGGAGAAACAGCTATCAGTAGTGATTGAGAGGAGGAGAGAGACCTACCATGACTGGAAGGAAATGATCAAGAAATGGAAAAAGAAACGTACAACATTATTAAGGTGACGTATCAAGCAAACACACACTTTTCTGTTTCTTGACAAGGATATCCATAGGTCTAAAAGTGAAAGTTGAAAATGGTCCTTTTGTAGATATTCTTTTTTATATACAGTTCTACCACCATTAAATTGGAATTATTGGAAATGATAGATTAGAGGAAAAGATGAAGCCTGTCTTCTACTCTCCAAAGAGTCTAGCTCAGGTTAATCATAACACTTCCCCAAGAACTCACAGTGGTTTGGATTCATTTGGTTTTAACTGAAAGCATTGAACAGAAACAAAAAAGCTTACTGAGAGAGTGGCTTCTTTTCTGTTGTTGTAGGTATCCAAATATTCTTGCAGTTCTAAAACACTAAACTTGAGCTTGTCCAGAAGTCCACAAGAAAGGAGCTAAAGACAGGAAAATAATTTATATTAAAATAACTAGATACCAACACAAAAGCATAGTATATTTAGAAGTAATTTTTATAAGCTATGAAATCTGCCATTTTGCTCCACTATTAGTTATGATTGAACACTAGCTTGCCAATCCATGTCTATGAAATACCTATTTTTTCCTGTATTGCTATAGGTAGACAAGCTTTGCCAGTTGTTCCACAGAGGCCCCTTGGTAAGCTATGATAACTGGTTTCTGCATGAGCTCCACCATCATCATCCAGTAATACTCCAAGGAGTGTGAAGAACACCTCTAAAGAGAATTTGGAAACTGATTTTACATTTAATCAGGATTAAAATAATTTATGATAGAATGATTTCTCTTGTATTCCTTGTTGTGTCACAACTAACCACCTACCAAGTTCTCGAAAAGACTGACTTTTCAGGGACTTTTAAAACTAAAGCACATCCTCCTAGGTTCTAAACTTTGGTCATTATTCAGCCAATGTGATGATTCTGTGCTGTAATGGGGATGCAAAGTCATAAAGTCACAATTCAGCAGTCAGCCAGAGACTGGTATAATCATCCTTAATCGCATTACTTGCATTTTGGCAGGTGGTTCCAGGGGGCCACAAGTCTATGAGACTTGGGGTGGAAAAAGTGAAGGACCCAGGGTCCCTGGCCAGCTCAGCTCTCAGGGGAGGGTGATTATCTGGCCATATGCACAGCTGGTCAAGTCAGAGTCCTGAGAGAGAGGTGGACTTCTCTCCTGACTCTCTGAAGTGGCCTTGCCGTGGCCTGGAATGATGATATAGAGTTATTACTCTGTAGACCCGGAGGCCGCGGGAGTTATCTCACAACAGCAACATGCTAACCCAGAGTTCCACATCTGAGCTGTGCAGGCCTGGCATACTCACAGTCTCAGCGTCCACAAAAAGTGTAGGGCACTCGGAGCAGGAGGTGAGCATCTGGGAAGAGCTGACAAATTTGGACCCGATTCCCCGGAGGTTATCCCCAAGGTAACTGGCTGCATCGCAGGTTAGGAAGCAGAACCTTTTCTGAATATTCTGCAAGGCACAACAGTGACCGTTCGTAAATGCCAAGTTTAACTTGCATAGTAAAACAAAGTTTGCTTGTTGAGAGCATTTAAAAAAATTTTTTTACTTGACAAAATATTTATCATGTACAACATATTTTGAATTCTGTACATATTGTGAAATAGCTAAATTGAACAAATTAATATATTACCTCATATGCTTATTTTTTTCCTCGAGAGAGCACTTAAAATATACTCTTGGCAGTTTTAAGAATACAATACATTCTTATTAACAGAAAAAATTTTGACCTTTATACAAATATGAAATGAGCATGGAACCTCAAGGACGATGGCCACAGGAGAAGGGAGTAAATGTTCACCTCAGTAAGCTACATCATTATCCACTGTGGAAAGTTTCTCCCAAAATGCCATTTCCCGACCTGTGGATGCTCACAGAATCTTTTCAGTAAGCACTGCCTTTCTATCTGCTAGGAGTCCCTGCTGGTTGGTAGGCTGAACTTCTAGCACACAGTGTCTTAACAAACTGAAAACCATTCCATTCCTTGGCACTGGCTTATCCCAAAGAGTCTGTACCCCCTTTGAGTTGTAAAACCTAATCCATATCCACCCTTATATGGGGAAATCAGCATGTCCACCAAATAAGATCAGGCTTTTGGTTCTTTGTAAGTTGTATTAGACAAATGCCATTTTCAATGAATATATTCATGTTTTACTTAACATGTGAGGGTACAAATGGAATTAAAAGATGTTTATTTTGGTGCCAACAACGTCTGAAATCCATGCATAGTTTTTTCATTATATGCACTTCCATGAACTTTTTCAGGGACCCTCATATAATATGGATTATTAAACATTATTTTAAGATGAATTTTAGGGCAGTATAACAAATGGTTTTCCCTCTGAATCTTTTGACATTAAATTCACTTCAAACAGTAGCTTTCTGGTAGTTTGTTTTAAAATTTCAATCTGGTTTACACTGTCTCTGGAATTTTATCTCCTGGAAGACAATCACTCTCTGCCTCTAGCCCAAGGTCCCCTCCAGACATGGCCTTAATTTGTCCATTCAGCTTTCTAACAGGTTTCATTTAAAGTGAAAAGGCTGAGAGAGAGAGCAGCACAAATCAGAGGACTCCAAGACAAAAAAAAAAAAAAAAAAAAAAAAAAACAAAACAAAACAAAACAAAAAAAAGAGCCAGTGGCCAGTTACAAGGTCCTACAGTCCTTCACAAATGGGTTATATGAAGGTCTCCCAGGCTTAAAAATATAATGTACCTTTATATTAACAAAAAGACATCTTCCTCAAAGTAAAATTATTTAAGAGATGATTACGGTTTCATCTGGTTTTTTGAATAAGAGATTCACTGGAGTAAAAGATTAATGAGTAACCTTGGAGGAGCTGTTAGATTGGTCTGATTTTCTTAGGAGCTAAGTAGCGGCATTTTTCCACATCATTAAAGAAAGCTACAGTGCACCCCAATCCTGCTATAGCTCTATTCATCTCAGAACACCCCCAAGTCAAGGGACTCTGGCTACTGAAATGATGTTTTAAAACAACTTAACCTTTCTGGTATCTAAGACTTAACTCATTTAAGAAGGCTGTAGTTTTCATTTCGCACTTTTGATACAGTTCCTTATTTTCCATCTTTTCCTTCTGCAGTGGCTCCTTTAGCAGGTGATTATGGGTCTCACAATACAGTCAACAGAACTCAGCATTAACTAGGATGCTAATGGGTCTGCCCCCTCATTCATCCATCATCCAAGTTGGAACTACAAAGTTGTAGTTTCATTTTTTCCTTGTATGTAGGGATCATCAAAAAGCTCATGGCAAATACATATTCTGAAAATTTTTTGGTACCAAAATGAACTTATCTTTTAATTCAAGTTCTCCATCAGTTTTCTGAAGTACCCTTATAGGGTCATTGACAATTCAGTGAGTTCTAGGATTAAGAAAAATGCTGGAGGGGCAGGTGCTATGGCATCCTAGGTTAAGCCTCCACCTGCAGTGCCGGCATCCCATGTGGACACCAGTTCCAGTCCCGTTGTTGCACTCCCAATCCAGCTCCCAGCTGATGTGCCTGGGAAAAGAGTGGAAGGTGGCCCAAGTCCTTGGGCCCCTGCACCCATGTGGGAGTCCCAGAAGAGGCTCCTGGCTTCGGCCTGGCCCAGCTCTGGCCATTGCAGCCATTTGGGGAGTGAACTGGTGCATGGAACCTCGCTCTCGTCTGCCTCTGGCTCTCCTTCTCTGTAACACTGACTTTCAAATAAATAAATATGTCTTAAACGAAAAATGCTGGAAAACACTTTCATGACAGGAAAACAGGAAACTGAATGAAAGTGAAAGAAGGAAGGTGACAACAATCCAAATCTCATCACTCTGAGAAGACAAAACACAGCCCATCCTGGTTAATAATATTCACTATTTTCTAGGGATTTTTAAAAAAAGATCACTATTATAATTTTCTTATTTTTCTCTTAAATTGTATAGTAACTGTGTTTCCAGGTTAACAGATCTTCACCTACAGCCTCGCCTCCATGGCTGAGTACTCTTTGCAACAATTCCATTTTCATGGTTAATGTGTCTGCTTCAAACTCAACACACATGTCTGCTTAGTGCCAGTGATATTGGAAGACCTTAAGTGTTTCTTCATCCTGTGACATGTTTTTCTCTCCTTTTGCTGCCTCTAAACCCTGCCAATCAGTTGATGAAATTTGGAAAGCAAATGTAGAGAGCGAGCTAAGCTAATTAGAGGAACTAATGGGAATTTTTACAGCCAACAGACAGGCAGGAGTAAAATTCAGCTTTCGGTCACCAACCATGTCGAGTTCCCTCTGTATCTTTAGGTCAGTAGTCATGGTTAATGGGCAACAGGTAAAAAAAAAATTTTTTTTTGATAGGCTGAGTGGACAGTGAGAGAGAGAGAGACAGAAAGGTCTTCCTTTTTGCCGTTGGTTCACCCTCCAGTGGCCGCCGTGGCTGGTGCGCCGTGGCTGGCGCGCTGCGGCCGGCACACCACGCTGATCCCTTTCATCTTGACCATTATTCAAAAATTTTTTTTTTTTTTTTTTGACAGGCAGAGTGGACAACAGTGAGAGAGAGAGAGACAGAGAGAAAGGTCTTCCTTTGCCGTTGGTTCACCCTCCAATGGCCGCCGCGGCCGGCGCACCGCGCTGATCCAAAGCCAGGAGCCAGGTGCTTCTCCTGGTCTCCCATGGGGTGCAGGGCCCAAGTACTTGGGCCATCCTCCACTGCCCTCCCAGGCCACAGCAGAGAACTGGCCTGGAAGAAGGGCAACCGGGACAGAATCCGGCGCCCTGACCAGGACTAGAACCCCGTGTGCCGCAAAGCGGAGGATTAGCCTAGTGAGCTGCGGTGCCGGCCTACAGGTAAAATCTTAAGGTGTCCACAGGAGACACTCCAGCATAGTTGAGGGTACAAATTGCCAATGGTTCCTGGCTGAAGGGTTGGAACGGGAGTTGAAGTACAGCTGCACTCTGCTGGCCAAGTTTGGTACTGCACCCCTTTACAGGTGGGAGTCACGAAATATGCACAATGACCCTATGTGCTGACTGTAGGTAGGGCTGTGGTTCACAGAAGAAAACAAAAGAATGACTTTTCATGTGTTTAAATGCAACTGAAGGGAGAAAAGTGTTCATAGCTGTGGCTGCCACATTAATTAATTGCCTTGGTTGTGGGGGGAAACGAACAAAAGACAAGGTAAGAAACATACAAGTTATGAAGAAAAAAAAGAAAAGAGATGCCTAAGAGGAAAGATGAGATGGAGACTAGGCCGGACAGAGATGCCCCTTCATGGTCCAGGTACAGGGCTGTCTAGGGTCGATGGTGCCAATATAGGTCAGAATGGTAGAAGTGAAAGGTACTTCATGGCACCCTGAAGCATTTAAGGTCAGCATCTTCACAATTCCGGGGGCTGGTATTGTGGCATAGCAGGTAAAGCCATTGCCAACATCCCATGTGGGTGCCGGTTCACATTCTGGTTACTCCACTTTTGATCCAGCTCTCTGCTAATGTGCCTGGGAAAGCAGCAGCAGATGGCCCAGATGCTTGGGCCCTTGCGCCCATGTGGGAGACCTGGAAGTAGCACTTGGCTCCTGGCTTCAGCCTGGCCCAGTCCTGGCCATTATGGCCATATGGGGAGTGAACCAGAAGATAGAATACCCCTCTCTTGCTGACTTCCAAACAAATAAAAATCTAAAACAAAAAAAATAAATCTTCACAATCCCACTCCGACAAAGTTGAGATGAAGGCTGAACCGAAGAAATGTAAAGTCAGAGGAAATCGAGGAGGGTCTGAAGGAGAAAACAGTCCAATCCCAGAGTAAAACAGAAATCACTTCTTAAATGGGAAGCTACTTGTTCTCTAAAAGACTAGGTCCTCAGAGCGTGAGTGCTGTACCTTAAACAAAGAGGAGAACACATGAAATGTGTACACGGCACAAGAGCCGTCCGAGTCGCACATGAGCTGGTTGATGTGGCTGCGCCAGGCCTCCTCGGCATCGTCACAGGCTGTGGGCTGAAAGGCAGCAAGGATGGCTGAGAAGAAGGGTGAAGGAGGGGGAGACACTCCCCGGTCACCTTCTCCGAAGCTGGAAAAAAGGAAAAAGGCCGTGTAAGGGACATATGTCCTCCTCCTCCCCTACCAGGTCACACACATCCCAACCTTGAGGGCTGGCATAACTGGGAGTCCCCATTTGGCCCTGAATTCCCTTGGAGCTTGCTTTGGGGACTTGACTGTGTGTGTGTAATTTTAGGAGAATTTTCACCTATAGATTTTCTGCAATTTCTCCATTTCTCATTTCCTTTCTACAGATCCAGTACAGCTTCTGGCCTGCAGCAAGAGTGTGCTTCTCACTTTCCGGGTTGCTGTGTCCCAGACAAAGTAAACATCCATTCCTAAGCTTTGGCACTTTCACTTCTCCCCAATTTTCAATATGAAAATTGTTATAAAAATTAGAATCTTCTGGTTTCTCCCTTATGGAGTATTTCTGAATGTATGTGCATCAGTGGCCCAAAAACAGGATGAGAGGAAGGAAGAAATAGATGATGAGCACAGAAAGAAGAGTCATATTCCTCTCAAGGTGTTACCCTCGTCCTTCCCCTTCATGGACAGATTTGGCCACCATGGCGGAGGCCTCTGTCGGGTCACGTTAGCAGCTTTCATTCCGCGTTCAGAAGAGCGACCTGATCTTAGTTTTCTTCTCCCACACTCCATCTGCAGTATGGTCATTAGCGACTTATTCTAGATGCTGAGCCCGTGTTATTGTTTTCTTAAAGCCCCTTCCTCTCCATATTTTTTTCTATTTAGACATCTCACTAGTGTCAGAAGTCAGCTGCCAGGAAAAGGAGGTCTTTAGTGTATCAAGAGCCTCTTATTTTGGTCTTTAAGCTCATTTCCGAGGCTTGCCAAATCTTATCCTCAAAACATATGAGGTCTGGGTGCCAGCGTTGTGGCACAGCTGGTTAAGCCACTACCTGCAATGCCAGCAACAAATATGAGTGCCAGTTCGAGGCTTGGCTGCTTCACTTCTGATCCAGCTCCCTGCTAATGCACTTGGGAAAGCAGCAGAAGATGGCCCAAGTGTTGAGCCCCTGGATAGAGTCCAAGGTCCTTGGTTTCCACCTGGCTCAGGCCCAGCCATTGCGGCTTTTTGGGGATTAAACCCAGTGGATGGAAGATTCTCTAAGTCAGCCTTCCAAACAAACATAAACATTTACAAGACCTGTACCATGTCCCCAGCCCTCTCTTTGGCTTTTCATGTTGCTTTATGGCCTTAGGAATTATGACCTGAGCATCCTTTCCTGGTTGCACATAAGACCCTCCACTGGGGTTGGGTGAAGCTAACTCAGTTGAGAGCTTACAAGTTCTATGTCACTTTAGACTGCTTCATTAGGAAGTCCCGGCAATGCAAGTGTGATGCTAAACTTCAGTTTGTCTGATGGAACTACAGTATTTCCACCAAGCACTTCATTACCTTGCAAGAGTAAACTGGTCCAGGGCTCGGTTGCCTTTTTCCTCTGCCTCGGTCATGTCTAGGCTGAAGCTGTCGCTGCATTCAAAAGCTGCTGGCAGTTCGTTGATGGAACTGGAAAGATCATCCTCATGCACGGTGGTGTCCTCCTCCTCCTGGACCGCCTCAGCCTGCAGAAGACAGAGCAGAAGCCCCCATATCTAAGAATATCCATGGGAAAATCCATTCAACGAAGGAAGGAACCGAAATGCTGAGAGTGACAGAAATGGAGATTGTTTTCTAGTCACAGTACAGGCAGTTGTAGAAACGGACTCAGGAATTCTCTGAAACACATACTGTTCATTCTTTATCTTCCGTTCAGTCTCTTCCCCAGTAGTCCCCAAAGGGGCTGCCAGATGAGCATGTCTGACCTATGCTTACGGGATGCAAATGCTAAACGTGGATAAGACCATAACATCTCCCCAGGTCCAACCTCCGCATTTTATAGCTGAGCAAATGAAGTTCTGTATGAGAAAGGGACTTGCCTAAAACCAGGGTGTAATCAGAGTTAGAGCCAGGATGAGAAACACCATCTCTGTGTCAGAACCCCTTCCACTGTACCACCGCAGCCTGCTGCAACAAGCCTATTCAGAATACTGCCCCATACAGAATCCCTTTGCCAAGGGAAACCAGAATTTGGAATCCTCAGTGCCTGCCACAGTGGATACCCAAGCAACATCTGTAGTGTACACAAGTGGTCCAGAGTCCTTCACTGTGCCTGCTGGTTGACAGGTTTTTCCACAGCGAAAGTCTTCTAAGACCCGCTTCCAGCCTTACATATGCATGTATGGACCTACGTGCTTTGCTCCTTAGAACAGGGGGAGCATCTGCGCTCATCTCGCTTCGACATGCAGAATGAGCAGTGAAATACAAGAGCCCCAGGGCAGGCAGAACTGAGATCAGGGAGAGACAGGAAAGAGATTTAGCAAGTCCAGTGGAAAAAGAGGCTGGGCTTGAACTTGGGCCAGGGGGAAATCAGCTGGAGAACTGACTGTTCTCTATGAGAGGAAGGAAGGCAACTGGATCACACACCAGGAGAAGAGAGGAAGAAAAAGATGCAAACATGTCTCAGTGAGTCACTTTCTTGAAAACAAACTAAGGAAAATAGAAATGTATATGAACTAAAGCTTTATCATGAGCCAACAGCTGGCTACCCACTTAGTTTGCAGTATCTTGAATATAGGATTAGAGGGCAAATGAACAAGAATGCTACATTTATATACTAGGAAAACAAGGTGTCTTGTGTCTTTGAAGGGATTGCTTGTAAATACTGAGTTTCAGAGGTCTATCCAGACCTGCTTTGTTCCGCAAAGCAAAACTACAGCATTGGCAGTGAGGCTGACCCTTGGGGAGTGGTCCAGGTTATCAGTGCTCGAAAACATTATCTCAGAGGAGAGCTGCGTTCTTAGCTATTTTCTCTAACATCACAAAATATATCAAATGTCGCAGATACCCAGCTCTTGTGAAAAACAGGATAGCTCTTCAGAAATGAAATTCACTTCTTCCTTGATGTAGGTGTCTACCACATAGATTGTGTTTTCAAAGAGAAATCTTTATAATTTAGCATTCACAATTGAAAAATGGAGAAAATTACTAAACCCACTGAGAAAAACCAAAAGCTAAAAACTTCATGTATTTTTTCCCTCATGAAATTTAATTTCTTAATCTAAGGCTCTGGCATTTTAAACTAGAGAAATTTCTTTCTTTCTTTCTTTCTTTCTTTCTTTCTTTCTTTCTTTCTTTCTTTCTTTCTTTCTTTCTTTTTCTTTCGCTCTCGCTCTCACTCTTGCTCTCGCTCTCTTTTCTTTCTTTCTTTCTTTTCTTTCTTTCTTGTTGTTGATACAGAAGGAGTCTGCTAACTCCAAGAATGCTGATAACAGACCCTTTGCAATATGGCAATCTTAGTCTTATTCAAGTTTTAACTATTTTAGGTCATTGCAATTTGTTGGTTGACTTTAGTTTGAAGAGAGTTTCTCTAGACCTCAGACCTGTTTTCTGTCCACTGTGAAACAACACAGAATGGTCAGTCTTATATTTTCCCATTAGATTTGTCAAGGAATACACTTCCATAAAAGTTTTTTCTATTTTCTCTTTCAAGCTTATACAATCATAATCAGACTCAGGATAAAGAAACTTTTGCTCTGTGATAATAGTAATAGATTATTTTGGTTTTTTTTTTTTTTTTTTTTTTTGGTATTTCTAACATAAGGAAATAAAATTCTACACTGATGGGCATATATATAGCCATAGCATGTGAGTGGATAGTTTTACGGACAGGGTCTTGCTTGGAAATCCTGATAAAGGTTTTTTTTTTTTTTTTTTTTTTTTTGGGCAGGCAGAGTGGACAGTGAGAGAGAGAGACAGAGAGAAAGGTCTTCCTTTGCCGTTGGTTCACCCTCCAATGGCCGCCGCGGCTGGTGCGCTGCGGCCGGCGCACCGCGCTGATCCGATGGCAGGAGCCAGGAGCCAGGTGCTTTTCCTGGTCTCCCATGGGGTGCAGGGCCCAAGCACCTGGGCCATCCTCCACTGCACTTCCTGGCCTGGAAGAGGGGCAACCGGGACAGAATCCGGCGCCCCGACCGGGACTAGAACCCGGTGTGCCGGCGCCGCTAGGCGGAGGATTAGCCTAGTGAGCCGCGGCGCCGGCCCGGAAATCCTGATAAAGTTTTAAAATGAAATAGACACTACTAGTTTATTTTTTCTTTTAAAATTCTATCAGGAAATTATATCCACTGGTTACTTTTCTCCTTGGAGCCTGCTAAGAGCATTATACTATGACTGACATCAGAAATTCCAATAGTATGCCAAAGGCGAGTGTTGAATCAATGCACAAATTGTACAGTTGGTTCCTACACAGGGAAAAATTTTCCCCAGTGCATGCACACACCCACACCTCACTTAGCAGTTCTCCAGTCACAGTGATCTCACACACCAATCAGCAGTTTTCAAGCAAAAGGTTTCCTTTAAAAGAGACCTGAAATCAGGACTGTCAGAGTTTAAAGTAACTTCAGAACGTAGGCTCAGGGGCACAGAATTCACCCATTTTAAAACACCCAGAACAAAAAGCGAACAGTCCTTCCACTTTTCATCCTTCCCTAATATTTCTCAGAAAAGAAGTTTTTTGTTTTTTTTTTTTTTTAAGAAAAGGAGACTATAATCATAATTGCCAAAATCTCTTCACCTTTGAGCCCTCAGAAATCTGCAGATTGTTCATATCAGGCAAAGACGCGTCAAAGCTGGCCATTCTGGTGTTAAAGGAACGAGGGTCAGCGGGGGTCGAGTCACAGGCGGTGCTGAGCAGCTCCATGGGGTTGGTCTCCTCAGAGGGCGAGAGGGTCATGATCTATTTGAAAAGCAAAGGAAATAACACGTAGAACCAAGTTCCCATTCTTCAACAGCTCTAATTATTCTTTGTCTACGAGTGCAAGCCATTGTTCCCTAGCTGTGGGTGGATAGGGATTAATTTTCTAACTCCCATGCTTCCCCGTTATTGGACCTTAAACATAGCAGCTGGCTCTCTGGCTTATGGCACAGCCCCGGAAACCCCAATCCCTGTATTTTTAGACAATCGCATCAAAATATCTGTCCTCTTAAACCTTTAGATAGCTGAGAGATTTCTGAAAAACATTCCAGTATCATAAAAGTTACTTTGGAAAAATCTAGGCCTTCACAGATTTGACGTCTGCCGTGTAAGAGGGCACTGCAAAAACTTAGTGAAAAATGGAATTCCAGGATAAAGTCTGTTTTGGTGTCAGACATTTTAAAATTCACGCACAGAGGCATCCTCAAAAAGTACACAGGAGATGCACATGACTTAAAACTCATCTTGTAATTCCTTTTCTTTCCATGCACTTGGTGAAGTCCTCTGGACCCCGGTGCTTGCATCCAGTTGCAAGCCAGGCAGAATCAGGCTCCACCTGAGAGTTCAGATGTTGAGCCCAGCAGCTGTGGAAAGTTTCTGTAGGGGCAAGTGGACACGGCCCTCCCGCGCTCTTCACGAAAAACAAGTCTCCCATTTCTGACCAGGAGACAAATTCCTACTTACGAGGTCTGAGTGCTCCAGGATCTGGCTGGCCGTGAGGTCCTCCTCCTCGGATGACTCATCGGAATCCTCGTGGTTCATTTTATTCAGGCTAGGGGTACTTCCTGAGAGTTGGCGCTCTTCCAGAATCTGCATATCACACTTGTCCAGGCTGTCCAGAGAACGCCTGCGCACTCCCCAGTTGAAATTGTCCATGCTCTCCCCCTGAAATCACACCATCAGCCCGGGTTTTACACCGCCATCCTCCTGCACGCACACTGCCCGTCACACGCGCACTAAGTCACAGCCTTGAGACAAATAATACAGGCATTAGCAACTCTCTAGTGCTTATCTGCGTTGGTACCAAACCATTTGTTTACCTGATGTGAAAAGTAATGAAAGCATACTATTTTCATATGTGTCATAAAGTCTTAGGAAGAAGTGACTGCACCCCCTTTTTTTTTTTTTTGGCATGGGAGGTAGTGTGTTCCTTGAAAAGCTGATTTTAGTAAACCCTAAAAGTGATGTGTTTCCTTAAATCTGTAAGAAACAACACATCAACAGGAAAACAACTTCAGAAGAGGTGTGCCCTCCCATCCCGCCAGCCCCTTTTTAGTACTGTTTTTGAAAGGAGAAACGAGTAGGAGCTATGCTGTAGCACATTCCAGAATCCTCTGGGCATTAAGTAGAAGAGCATTAGGTGGGCATTCCAGCTTGTTCTGCCACAGCGGTTGTCACGGATAAAATGCAGAGTTAAAGACGATCAGAGCAGCTGGACAAGGCTGGACGGATCATGCACTACAGAGGCCTGAGCAGTAATGGCTGAATTGTGCTTTAGGCTCATCTTTCGATCACTGTCCCAACTTGATAAATACTCCATTTCTTGGATCTGAAACAACTAATGTGGAACCAAAGATTCTTGCTGATATGCTGAGAACTGATTTACTGAAAACCGGTCTTGGTAGCTATGTAAGTGTCGAAGAAAGCTTCTAGTTGTATTTCAGACTTGCTCTACAAACCATGAGGTGTCAAATATGTTTTTTTGACTAACATAAATTTTTTTTCTAGAAATGAATTTGAGTTTTATTTTTTTTCTCTCTGTTAAGGCTGGAATAAAGGAAAAGAAATATTGCTCAGCCCATTTTAACCCAAATAGGTAGTCTGAATAAAACCTAGCATAGAATCCTTTCATTTATTTGTAATCTGGAACATTGCCTAAGGGTTTATTGATACGAAGTAACTATCTTTGAGAGATCAGTGAACAGCGTAATAATACGAGAAGTAGAAATTAGCGTTAAATTTAATTTTCCTCTAGCTTAAGTGTCTTACCATTTCTGGCTCCTAATGAGACAAGTTTGCTATTCTCACAGATCTCTCATATAATAAATGGTTCCCTTTTCCAAAGTCTGTTGTGGCTATTTATGGTAGAAGATGAGAAGTTGGAATCCTAAGCACATACTGGATAAGATACGGAACTTGTTATCATTACTCAGCTCCATTTATGATATTTCTGATTGCTCTTAGGGCCATTTGAGTACCAAAAAAAAAAAAAAAAAAAGCAGCCTCAGAATAGCTGAATCTGCTGTTTTATCTGTCTCTTTTAGCTGCAGTTTCAGCACTGCTAATGTGAAAATACAAAATACTCCAAGAATCACAAGCTTTTTGAATATCAAAATGATACCACAATTGATTTAATGTGAGAAGTCACATTCAAAATGCAGGTGCGCTAAAAAGATTGTATAAAATTACCTTCAAGTTATATGTATGGTACGTATGAAACATAAATGAATATCTGTTTAGACTTGGGTCCCATCCCTAAGATATGTCATTATGTATATGCAAATATTCCAAAATGCAAGACACTTCTGGTCCCAAGCATTTTGGACAAAGGAGAGACTCAGCCTGTGTGTGTTTTAAAAAATGTGCCTGCTGTGACAAATCACCACCAAATAATTAAAGACTAATTCTGGAACTTGGATTTTAAAATAGCTATTGGAGTGAAAAAGTTAACAAAATGAAAAACAATGATAGAGGAGGCAAGAGGTCAGGAAGGAAAGGAAAATGCAATATGTAAAGATGTAAAGAAAGGGGAAAGATAAAAATGATCCCCATGCAGAGGAGAAACTGAAGGGCAGGAAAAATACTGGGAGAGAGGAACATTTATGAAACATATTCCCTTGTAGCAAATGAATAGATTTTATGGATGAAGATCTTGTCACAATTCTAGGGGTCTCCTACATTGAACCTGGCACAGAACCACAAGTTTGCTGAACAATATAAATATCTAGGGAGGAAGAACACTGCGTCAGTCATTGGTGTCTGCTACTGTTGATTTGGTGGCAGCCTTGGTGAAAGCCTATGACAAATAGGGAGGAGACTAGGGAGGCAGAGAAGGCTGATCTTGGGAGAATACAGTCTGGCAAGACCATCTTGCTAAAGGATGCAACAGCTCTGCTAGAGGCAAAGGTGTTGAAATGGTTTCCTTAGTGGTGGCTGAGGGGCTGACACCAGTGTTGTAGTTCAGCCTCAGTTGAAAACCATGATGATCAGATGTCACCCAGCTGTGCTCAGCATGGCCAAAGAATTTCCCCAATAGGGGAGTCACCATCCATCCTGCCCCTCCCCCAAGTATCAGGTTTATGTGTTATGTTACATCCAAAATTAAAAGTCAAAACAGTGTTTTGGATGATACCAGACTTTTTTTGCCTGAGAAAATGTCGAGAGTCACTACCTACTCCAAATGGAGTATGTATGTGTCAGTTATCAAACTTAAAGGAGCCACTGAGGATTTATAAGGAGATGGGAAAATATCAAACAATGTAGAAATGTTTACGGGTAGAACATTCTACAAATGTTGGAAATGATATTCTTTGAAATACATTTTCCATATTGGAACCCTGCCAAATAAGAACTGTTGTTGAAGGAACTTGGGTGCACTATGATCAAATATGTTCCCCCAAATGTAGCTATTTATAGTATGTCTGATAGGACACAGAGTAATCAAAGGCAAGTTTGCCCAGCATGATCCTAGTTTACAGCAGTTGCCTGTTGTTAGCAACCCCTTACACTTGCAAAAGGTTTGAATGAAAATTTATATAGTCACAGAAATAACTTCTAATTCCTGGAAAACAAAAAGATTCAACTGGAAGGGTAAATGTTATATTGTTCAATGCAGATCATTGATTTCACTTCTAATAAAATATTAACAAAACACATCCAATTGTTATAAGCAGAAACTATAAGGTTTCTATGGATCAGACCTAAAAATTCAGTTTCTCTCAAGACATAATCATGCAACTCCTAGACCCAGGAATAGAAATGTTTTTAGAAAAATCTGGTATATTTTGGAAAAATAGTTCCATACTACAACTGCCATGAAAAATAGCTCTTACATCACACACACCTAAATTGAATATACACACAAATAAGCATACATGTGCTGGAAGGGAGGAAAAAGCAATTATGTTGTTATAAATCTGCTATGCTGCAAAACATTGACCAACATATCCAAATGAAAGACAGCATCGTCTTACCTGAAGTTCCTGGGTAGCAGATTGAATGGACAGAAAAACAAATAAAAGGTCTATTTAAAATGGTTATATTAAAGAAAATCAAGCGCATTTGTCTCAACAGTGCTAACAATATATACTTCCACAGGTGCAACTTTAAGAAGGTACCAAAGAGAGAAATCAGTATTCCCCACTTCTTAGTGATGGTGATGTAGCTGGGGTAACAAATCCTAAGTACAATTTCTGAAATAGCTTTGTCCTTCAGTGACAACTTTGGTTTCCTCAACACTTCTCTCAGAGTGCCTAATTACTGGTGAGAAAATTGTTAAATGTCATGGGAAAATGAATAAGAGTCATCAACTGGGAAAAAAAAAAAAAAGGTGGCATCACCTGATCCCGTTCACAAAGCTGAAAGTGCTGCTGATCATGATCTGTTCACTGCAGAGTACAATTAATAGCTAAGATGCGGCACCTTTTTAAAGGATTCTCATAAGTCAGGGGCAAATCCTTATAGATATTATTCAGCAAATATCTGGGGCTATTTAATAAAAAGGAATAGAACAAAACAACTTGTCTTTCTCTTTTGACAACTGTATTTTGATCTGGAAGGCAAACTTTGTCAAGTGAGGAGTTACTACAATTATTCACCAACAACAATACAAGGGATCCTGACAGGCTGCTAGAAGTGGAACATATGTTATGGGGTTGAAGCCTCACGCCACCTCTCCAGGTAGGTATTATTATACTCTGAATAGATGAGGAAGCAGGAACCAAGGAGAACTGAGTATGTGCTTGTGGTCTTACAGTTAGGTCACTGGCAGAGTTGAAATTGCAGTGTGGACCTGCTCGACATCAAAGACCAAGCCTTGTCCTTCTACTGCTCTGCAAGCATGTTAGAATACCTTGTTAGAAATTGATCTAGAAGTAGCAAAAAACTCCTTAATGTTTTACTCCAATAAAATGTCTACTCTCAAACTCTTCTGTTTCTAACAGTATCTTATTCATGACAGATAAAATAATCACTGATTTTTTAGTTGTTGGCTAACAACAGGGAGAAGACTAGAAGGAAGGTATAAAATCCATCAGGTGTTGCCCTTGAAAGACATCTGGTGTAATATTTATTTGTAAGTGACAGGCACCTCAGTTATTTTCTTCATTTTGATAGAAATTAAACTTGCTAGGGGTAGGTATTCTGTCTAGTAGTTGAGACGCCTCTTGGGATGCTTCTATCCCATTATCAGAGTGCCTGGGTTGAGTCCTGGCTTTGCTCATTTCCAGCTTCCCTCTATTGGGCACCCTGGAGACAGCAGGGGATGATGGCTCAGGTAGTTGGGTCCTTGCCATACATATTGGAGACTGAATAGCTACAGGCTCCAGGCCTCAGCCTGGTTCAGCCTTTCCATTGTGGGCATTTTTGGGGTAAGTCAGTGGACTGGAGCTTTCTGTCTCTGCTTCTCAAAATTATACAAAAATAAATTTGTAGGTTGTCCTGAAATTGCATCTGATTCCTCCACTTCACATCATTCCTGCCACACACAGCACTTTTCTCTGGCTAAGACTGAAAAATGATGCCTCTTGGGATTCATCCATTTTGCCCCCTCATTTAACTTCCAGAGTGAAGAAGGTGCCCAAGCTGGAATTCTAGCCTCAGAACAAACACAAGTCAGTTGCTAGATCAGGAAGCTAATCTTGACATTAGCTGAACTCTGATCTCTGCTCAGAGACATTTAAAAAGAATTCACAAAAGCTACATTTTGGGTTAGATTTTTGAAAGCAATCCTGACAGTGTTCAGTGAGATGCTTTCTCTGTAACTCATTATGGTCGACAGAAGACTCTGTACTACTTTCTATTGGCTTTCAAACAATTCTAGGTGACAGTTACACCAGCAATTCATTTAATGGTGCCTTGAGTCAGTAGTTTATACCCTTTAAGCGTTGAGTCTGCTAAATGCCTTTCTTAGGGGAGAGAATCAATGAAGAAAGCATTGTTCATTCTGAAGCCAGCATGCCAGGGAGGACAAACCCAGATAGCTCATGGCCTCAACCAGACCTAAGTGGGTTGGTGAGCAACCACATCCTTTTAGGGAAGCTACAAGGCGCCCACCTGCCACAGGACATGGCACACTTGGAATCCGGGCCCCCACTTCGATTGTAAGATGAGCAGAAAGGCTGCCAGGAAATACAGTGCACTTAGTTCAATGTGAGGCAGGCTCTGTACTAGGCATCTTTACAAAAGCCACTCTCACTTCAGTGGAATGAGTTTTCATTGCAGGAGGCAGGACTGCCTCTCAGCTGGCACGTCCCTTGACTATCAGATGAAGGGGACCGAAAGGGAGATGTTCCACCTTCCAACCCCTGTTATCAAACGTGATTCAGAGCAGAAAGCATCTATTACCATGATTACCTTTCAACATAAATGAACCTGCATTTGCCTGTTGAGACTTGAATTCAGCCGCTCCAGGTGTCTGGAACACTAGCCACAGATCTAAAGCAGAGCCAAGAGCTCTCTCCCGTGTGTTACATTCTGTTTCAAGTTCTATGATTTCATCAAACACCACACACAAATGTTGAGGCCCTCAGGCTCTGGGCTGGTGTTCCAGCTGACTGGCCCTAAAGCTATTAAATTAGAGCAGCTTCACAATTTCACATGGTAAGATGCTTAGCGTATGTCACCCAGGTACCAGTGAACAGGCTCAGAACTGAAATGTTCTTGTAATTTTTTTTTAAGTTCACCTTTTGATTTTGACTACACACACACACACACACACACACAGTCTCTGTATGGTCATTAAAACTCGGGTCTTTGCCATTTAGAAATAACTTGGCAGCTTGTGCCATGGGCTCAGACAGGAAGGGTGTGGTGACTGTTGCCACAGTGAAGTGGCTGTACTTGGAATAAGTTGATTCCAAATAAAGTTTACAGCTTTCCAATTAAAGAAGGCCTTGTTGCAAAACCTCCCTCTTCAGCAAGTCAGAGAGACGCTGCTTTGTTAGAGAGGGCAAAGGCTGAGGGCTGATTTTGATAGAGAACGCACTGTACCTCTCCATCTTCCAGCTCCACATCTAGGAAATCGAAGTCCCTGAAGACGCGGAACTGCTGCTCGCTGTTCGTGTCATCCATGTTCTCCTGCTCCCGGGCGCCGTCCTCGGAGGGCACCAGGCTCGTCTGGTGCTCCAGCAGATCCAGATCCCCACACGAGGAAAAAATCACCTGCAAACCGAGAGTCCACTCCTGAGAACCGGCTTTCGTTCGGCTGTTTGTGCTATGAAAAACGGTAATTGGCCCTTCTTCCTAGCACTGTATTTCCAGTACACACCTAATTCCTTAAGTGGGTATTTTTAGAATGTTCTTTTATTATTTATGTTGGACAGGTGCCTTCAGATTAAACTCACTGCAGTCTCGCAAGTTCCCGCTCAGGAAAATGTTTGAGAATCAAACTGCTGCTGTTTAACGGATGAAGAGTAGATCCTACGTGTGTGTGTGTGTGTGTGTGTGTGTGTGTATAACAACTATGTGTTCACAAACCAGAGCAGTCGACATTTTCCACTGTTTCTGAACTGATTGAGGTTAGAATTGTACACATTCACACATATGCCAAATACTTGTTAATAATAGTTTAAGAACTCTGATATCAAGAGGGGTTATTACAGAATGAATTGTGGAGCAAAGGGTTTAACCTTTTAGAGATAAACCAGGAACTGGTAAAGTGTAAGAAACAGAAGTTAAAAAGTATTGCCTGGCTCATTTGAATTCCAGAAGTGTGGCTAAGAAAACACGTCCCATAATTTATACTTCCACTGCTGTCTTGTTGATTTAAACAAAACACTGCTTTCCATTAAAATTTTTAGTATGTTATTTTAAAATTAACTTCTATGTTTAGGTTCTTTTCTCTGAGCCATTTAATAGAACTTTGTAGAAATAACAAACTGCAAAGGAACCAAAATGTTTTGCCATACAGCCTCTGATGAACATACATTTCATATTAAATAAAACTCAGAACTTTAAAATGTTTGTGGCAAATGTAATTAAAAGAGAATTTGTTTTGCTGCAAAAATTTTTGAAACCAATGCATAGTTTTCCATTATATGCATTTCTATGAACTTTTTGAACTACCTTCATAATGTTTAGTCCTCTTTGATAAGTAGGTACATCATTTGTCTGCAGGTAAGTATGTATAACAGACATCCCTCAAAAGTAAAAAGAAGGCTAGGCATTGCAGCGTAGCAGGAAAAGACACTACTTGGGACATGTATATCCCATTTTGGAGTGCTGGTTTGAGTCCTGGCTACTCAGCTTTGGATCCAGCTTCCTGCTAATGTACCTGGGAAGGTAGTAGATGATGGCCCAAATACTTGGGTCCTTGCTATCCATGTGGGAGACCCAGATGGAGTTCCTGGATCCTGGCTTCAGCCTGGCCCAGTCCTGGCTATTGTGGGCACTTGGGGAGTGAACCAGCAGCAGGTGGAAGATCGCTTTCTCTTTGTCTGTCTCTCTCTGTTTCAAATAAGTAAGTATATAAATCCAAATAAATCCATTTTTTTAAAAAAAAGTGAATGGGTTTCAAATGTCCTTTTTATAACTAGTGTTTATGAATATGACATATGATAGACATTATAGTATCATCCAAGGGTACATGACACACAGTTTTGCACAGAGAACGCAAATGTGTCAGTGAGATGAAGAGCCAGTTGACTAGTTAGTGAGCGATGGCACACAAGACCTCTGATTTCAGGTCTGGCATGGCGCAGTGGGTTAAGATTCTGCTTACAATACCAGTTTGAGTCCCAGCTGCTCCACTTCCCATCCAGAAATGTGGGAAAGTGGCAGAAGATGGCCCTAGTACACACATAGGAGACCTGGATAAAGTTCCTGGATCCTGTCCCGCAGTCCCAGCTCTTGCAACCATTTGGGAGGAATAAACCAGCAGACAGAAGATCTTTCTCTGTCTCTCCCTCTCTGTCATACTTCCTTTTAAATAAATAATAAATCTTAAAAACAAAAACAAAAAATTTTGGGGTGGCACGTGGCATAGCATGCTAAGCCTCCATTTGTGGCACCGGCATCCCATATGGGCACTGGTTCTAGTCCCAGCTGCTCCTCTTCCGATCCAGCTCTCTGCTGTGGCCTGGGAAAGCGGTGGAAGATGCTTGCGCCCCCTGCACCCACGTCAGAGACCCAGAAGAAGCTCCTGGCTTCAGATTGGCGCAGCTCTGGCTGTTGCAGCCATTTGGGTGGATGGAAGACCTCTCTCTCTCTCTCTCTCTGAGACTCTACCTATCAAATAAACAAATAAAATCTTAAAAAAAAAAGGTTTCCTCAGGTAAAGGACCCCTCTCATAGTGCTGCTTTTATTTGTAACATACTCCAGGTAGATATTCCTGGCTGGAAAGGCCCCAGGACAGAGCAGGCAGTAGGAACCTGAAGAGGAAAGTACCAATCCGAAGGACGGTAAGAAACAGCTCCCCTTGGCTGTGTGTGCTGCCCTGCAGAAGCGAAGCACTCTTGGTTCTCTCTGTTGTGACCGGGGAGGCTCAGTATGCCCCACTACTGTTCCCTCTGCCTGAAATAAAGCCTCAAGGACAGCAACACATCCACTGATCAATAACACGAAATGGGAAACTGAACTAGAGGCCACACTCAGGTGATGGCTGACTGGGTACATTCCCAGAGGATAAGAAATACCATTTTGCATTTTTGTAAGTATTTATGAGCTTCTTGAACTATGCTATGGAAACAGTTCAGAATTTTTAAAATAGCTCTACAGAGAAACTTGTTTGTTCATTCTTACTTTATCTGGGGAATTAGTTTGCTATTTGTTTTTTTAATGTTTGTCTAGTCATCTGTATTATTTGAAAGGCAGAGTAACAGACAGAGATCTTCCATCTGCTGGTTCATTCCTCAAATGACTGCAACAGCCAGGGTCTAGGAACTCCATCCAGGTCTCCCTCATGGGTGGCAAGGACTTAGTACTTGAGCCATCATCTGCTGCTTCCCAGGGGCATTAGCAGGAAGCTGGATCAGAAGCAGAGATAAAGGCAAGACTCCATCCCAGGCACTCGGGTTTGTACACGGGTCTCCTGTGTGGTGGCTTAACTTGCTGGGCCATGCTGTGTGGGGAGCAACCCGGACTGGACTGAGTTACTGGAATTAAGACTTATTCTATGCATCTGCTCTCCCACAATATGGCGCTGGGAGAGGAGGAAACAGCTTCTACGCAGCTGCCTCTTGCCAACTTGAGTGATGACCTCCAGGAGCTGATCCTGCTCCTGATTGGAGGAGAGCAGCGTACTCGGCGTGTGGGCAGCCGAGTTGGGATTGGCAGAGGAGGACTATAAAGGAGGAGAGAGACAACATGCACCAGGAACATCTAAGGGGAACATCTAAGGGAACACCTGTGCAGCCCCCGAGAGAGCCGGCCGGCGGTGTGCCGCTCCCCCGCGGAAGTGGGGAATGTGGCAGGGGGAACCGCCCCTCCACGGAGGTGGAAGGGACGGTAGCCAACCCGGGAAGAACCAGCAGCAAACCCGGGGAGGGCCGAGCAGACAAAAGAACAGTGCAGGGTCCTGTGTCGTTCCTCCACGAAGATGGGGAGCGACATAATGGTGCCGTGACTCGGATATGAAGCCTAGGCAGGGTTTAGTGTCGTTCCTCCACGAAGAGGGGGAGCGACAATGCTGCACACATCCCAGTGTGCTATTTCTGGTTTGTAAATGGTATACTGTAATATAGATGAAGTAAAAGTACTTGGTGAGGTACAGGTGTTTGGTGCAGTAGTTGGGACACCCACATCCCAAATCGGAGTCCCCAGGTTCAATTCCTGGCTCCACTTCTGATTCTAGCTGCCTGCTTATGTGTACCCTGGGAGACAACAGATGATAGCTCAAATACTTGGGTCCTTGTCACCCATGTGAAAGACTCAGACTGGGTTCCCAGTTCCTGGCTTCAGCCTGGCTTGGTTGTGGCTGTTGCAGACATTTGTGGAAGAGAACTGGCCAACAGGAGACCTGTGTCTGTCTCTCTGCTCTTCAGATAAAATGAAAATAAACCAAAAAAGAAGCACTTAGTAAAACGACTCCCTGACATTTTTATGGTTTTTGCTATAGTATACTCAGATACAAATCAGTTTTTCTGAAAACTTTAGAAACTACTTATAATTCTTCAGCTGCTTGTTCAATCTAAAATCTAGTAGCATTTTTTACTATAATATCAGTAGACATGTATATGTGAAAAACCATTATATCATTATTTTCATCTTTAAAATATTGTCACTGTAAAATAATGACATCACAGTAAGAAATGTGTGCTGAGTAAAATTACATCCAAAAGGAACTCATATTTATGAGGATAGTCCAGAAAGTTTGTGAGAAGAGTAGTAAGTTCATTTTGCTATAGAAATTTTTTGAAGTCCACATAGTTTTAAATAATGTGAGCTTTTTGAAGACTGCTTCTGTGTTATACGAGGTGGTGTTACAGATATCAATGTATGTTTTGTAAGGAGATCTGGGCATATTTATTTTTAAAAACCTAGGAAATCAACACAATGAAATAATTGTGTATCCTCAACATGGAACTAGCATCCAACAAAATCTTTCATTGTTTCTGAACTCAGTGAGATAAAAAAAGCAGGATATGGGCAGAAAACAAAACAGGAATTTTCTATAGATGTTGGCCATCATACTTGTCAATCGTAGTTGAGTCTTTCAAACTCTGACCAAAGGCAAAAGAGATACGAGACCAAAATAACTGACACACCCAACAGAACTTACGGATGGATTCTTGCTTAATCCCACTTCTTGGCCACACAGAGAAAGGACATGCACCAACTTCTCTTTAGTCCTCTTCTGGAAAAGAAACAGAAAAGCAAGTTTTCGCTTTCAGGTCCTAGAACAAATCTGTAGTGCAGCCCCAGCCACACAGGGCCTTCAATGTGCTGCAATACACAAAGCCATAGTAGGGAAAAAGAATGTAAACTATCTCATTAACCATTGTCAAACAGCGAGAACCCATTGAAATATTTTAGATCTATGAGGTTAAGTAAAATTTGTCACTAAAATGTGTTATGAGGGTGAGCTTTTGGTGCAGCCCATATCTGTGGCCCTTATCTGGGTGCCCATCGTCCACCTCTGATCTGGCTTCCTGCTGATGCACACGCTGGGAGGCAGCCTCTGATGCTCAGGTGCTGCCATCCCCGTGGGAGGCCCAGGCCAAGTTCTGGGCTCCTGGCTTCAGACTGAGCCAGCCCTGACTGTTGAAGACATTTCGGGGAGTGACCCAGTAGGTGGAAGATCTATGTGTTTTTATCTGTCTATCTTTCCACCTTTCAAGTAAAATGAAAATAAATTTAAATGTTGAAATGTAAAAAATGGCCGGCGCCGCGGCTCACTAGGCTAATCCTCCGCCTAGCGGCGCCGGCACACCGGGTTCTAGTCCCGGTTGGGGCGCCCGATTCTGTCCCGGTTGCCCCTCTTCCAGGCCAGCCCTCTGCTGTGGCCCGGGAGTGCAGTGGAGGATGGCCCAGGTGCTTGGGCCCTGCACCCCATGGGAGACCAGGAAAAGCACCTGGCTCCTGGCTCCTGCCATTGGATCAGTGCGGTGCGCCGGCCGCAGCGCGCCGGCCGCGGTGACCATTGGAGGGTGAACCAACGGCAAAGGAAGACCTTTCTCTCTGTCTCTCTCTCTTACTGTCCACTCTGCCTGTCAAAAAAAAAAAAAAAAAAAAAAAAAAGAAATGTAAAAAATGAATTTTGTCTGTTTGCTTTTACTTTTTAAATAGGTGACTATTAGAACATTTAAAATGAGGCCTACATTATGTTTCCACTGGACAATGCTGGTCTAAGTTATCCCAACGGAATGTGTGTATGGTGCAAATGAATCCCTGGGTTCTTCAGCATATACATATTTATCTGTCCAGAGTGGTAATATATATATACATCTGTATGTTGCAACCTTTAATATTAGCAAGGAAGGTTTTCCTTACACTTAAATTAACTCTCTTATGTTGTCAAACAAGTCTAGTTCTCTCAAATCAGAACTTTAAAAAATTCAATTACTTGTAAGCCAAGTTAAATACTTTTCCATTTATTCCTCCTAAAGTTACACAGATTCTACTCCCTCTTTCTACCTAAGCCTTATTTTTCAACCCCTTAAGCACAGGGATTCTTCCTCAAACCATTAGATTTTCCAGTGCAGATAAACTAGGGGTCAGAATGATTGGTGAGTTGAGAATGGAAAGAAATAGTAACCAGAGCCTAAAAAATGTTAATGTTCTTCAGGACTGCTCTCACAGCAATCTTGCTAATCTCTTGAAAATGATTCTTCCCCCCTTTAACTCGGGTTAAGTGTGTTCTGTGGAAACCACGAGGCCAATAGCACTCTTCAGTTTCCCTTCTTAATGGACCTTGGTTCACTGCACGCTTTAGAAATTACAGAAGGGGCATTCACGGCAGTGTCCTTCCAGAGTCAGAGCAGGAGGGCCTTGTTGCTGGGGGATGGCAGGAGATTGTCTAAACGGTTTCCGGAAGTCTTAGCGGTCAAGTGGTCATATTACATGTCTGAGAAGAAATCAATACAGGAGAGCATCGGATCGGATTGTACACTTTTCTTCTCTTTTCTCACAACATTTTTAACAACTCAGCTCAACACTCACTGAGAACTTGCTACATTCCAGCAAGCACGAGGCTCTATGTTCCATTTCCCTAGGCTCTGAGCGAGAAGGTAAATTCTCTGGGTGTGCAAAGTGTCTGTCCTGGCCAGCACTCTTGTCACCTTCTTCTGGTAATGCAATCTCCTCTCCCCATACTCCCCCCCCCCCCCCCCCCCGGCTCCAGCTCATAAGAGTGCTTTATCTAGGACTGGTCTCCATTCTTCTGAAATCATCAAAGACCTGGTATATATGGAACTGCCAGAGGTGGCTGGTACCTCACATGGAAAAAAGCCTGCTTGGTATTGAGGCCAACATGGTGCCAAGATTTTAGGAAAGAAAAGCAGGAACCATGAGAAGGAGAGAGTCTAAGGACTCGGTTCCCAATATTTACATACAGTCGGTGCTCCATATGCATGTGTTCCACATCCACAGGTTCAACCACCATAGATCAATAATATTTGAGGAAAAAAAAACCTCTCTACTGAACATGTAGAGTCTTTTATCCTTATCATTAGTCCCTAAAAACACAGAATAAAAACTATTTACATAGACATTATACTGTATTAGGTAATAAAATTTGTCTACAGTTGATTTAAAGTATATGGGAGGATATGTATAGGTTGTAAGTAAATGTTCTACTGTCCTATCAGGATTTGAACATTCTTGGATTTTGGCATCCTCGAGGGTTTCACCTCCCACACATACTGAATGATAACAGTACCAAGGTCCTTCTGTGTTTGAAGCAAACATAGATGAGTCAAAAAATTCCTTTTCCATAAAGGTAATTTTTCAGCTGACTTCTATCACATGTCACCACAAGCCCCCGGAAAAACGCAGAGGATTCGCTTGACAGCAAGCTTGATGGCTTCAGCACTGACACAGTCACCTGTAAGGTGCACACAGCCCACGCTGTGATGGTGAACTACAGAGAAATCGGCAAGCCCTTCCACTCCGCGTGGCAGATCCCGTGCATGGAGACCGTGGCTGAAGTGCATGCTCCGAGAATGACAGCCAGAGAGGTCGTTGGCTGTGCAGCCCTATGATATCAAATTGGTTCAGAGAACCAAGGCTATGTTTTTTGCAGAAATGAGAACTCATTTGGGTGAGTGGAAGAAGAGCCAGATTTCTTGAAATGTCAGAAGACGATCAGATGAGGAATCGGATTGTGTTTTCAGATTTCACCAAAATGAGTTCCCTTAGACTACACTGGAGATGTTGTGACCTAGATGGGCAACGCTGGGATGGCAAATGGAAAGATCTCGTATGAGGTGGGCAGTTGGGCCCCATAGGTTGCCTACCTCCCTTCTAATGCTGTGAGTCTAGGATTGTGTACCTGGGAATACTGGGGCCTCTTCCAGCTCACAGGAACAAGGACATTGGAGTTGGAGCCTGATGAAGTGGAGGATGCGCTCCGGGTGACAGCCATGGCCCTGGGCTTCCCATCACGCCCAGAAGAATTCTGCAGTTCATCATACCGCCTCCCGATGATCGGTGTCTTGAGAAGAAAGAATACAAAACACACATTTCTTCCATCTCATGAATACGTCTGTTATGGGATTGCTCTACCTAGAACAACCAAGAACTGCTTATTTGATAAAAGTCAGCTTAGAGAAGTTCAGTGTTACAAGAAGACTTAGTTTTCCCAATGTTCAAATACACATTCTGAGTCATTTTGCATCTCCAATATTCTCCCCACCTCTTTAGCAGCCAAAGACAAATCCGGCTGCTTGTTCTTCAACATGCTCTAGAAACAACCAACAAAGATGAGACGCGAGATGTGCAGAAAAGCAAACTCAGTCTTCATAGGTTTAAGCTTGAAATAACCTCTTTTTCTTAAGATTTTTATAGCAATGATTGTAAATATTTGTGGGCTGCAGTGTCACATTTCAGTACATGCACACAGTGTGGACTGACCCAATCCGGATAATCAACCTCTCCCCTTCTTGACATTACTTGATAATAGTAGCCTTTGAGTACTTTGTTTGGCTCATAAAATACATAATTTTTATATAGTTAGAACATGAAGCCAAAATTCCTTCCCTTCTTCCCAACCTTAAGTCACCGATCTTTATATATTCTCAATTATTTATTTAAAATATTCTACCTTCTCAGCTATGCAAATAAATGAACTTGGCAACACTGTAACTTTCCCTTCCTGAGAGCCCCGGGGGCAGGGTAGGTGGCACCTCCCCAACCTCAGGTCCACAGAGGTCTCCTCTGCAGAGGCCAGCTCCTGGGCCTGCCCTGGGAGGCAGCAGAAACCAGCGGGTGACTCCACACCTGGCTCCTGATGCCCATCACCGTGGAGCGCTCCTGGGACTCTAGGGCGCGCAGCTTACTGGCTGCGTATTTTTGGCACCTCTTCTGAACACAGTAAAGTCAAATCTAAAAGTAAACATAGCTTTCCCTCCTAACAATTTAAAAGAAACAAAGTTAAAATGGTCAGGGGTTGAATTGAAACTTTAATATTATTTACAGACTAAATATAGATGTAGGTGTAACAATAGCAGCAAAATAGTATCTTATCCTGAATAGCAAAATGATAAAAGGTCAGTGAGTTCTGTTTTTATCAGGAAACTTAACCTGCATATAACCTATTTAAATAGTGCAAGATATACAGATCTGGCTTTTTTCTTAGTGAATTTACTCATTTAGCAAGGTTGGAAATATTCATCATTATTATTTATTAATGATCTAACATGCCCTAGACACTGTTATTAAGATGAATAGAATGCAGTTTGTGCTTTGGGGAGTTCATGGTCACAGGGTAGGAGAGAGACATGAAATCTAAGTTATTGCTAAGAGTGTAGTAATTAATCACAGACCAGCAGGAACATCAGACCATTTTACGTCCTATGTTTCCTGCCTCTCCTTCATCAAGGCAAGGATTTGGCTCATCTTGTTTAAAAAGCTGTGTGACCCAGGGAAAGCAGCAGCCGGTGAATCCTTTATTCCTGTGACTCTCAGGCATGGGCTGATCTGGTGTAGTGACAGGAGAAAAGCTGTGGCTGAAAAGCTGTGGCATGAGAATTGCCAGATTAAAGACTCAGTTAAAGTCAGGGCTTAACACTCTTAAGTTCATTCCATTTTTAAATATCTTTTAAACGATTATTTTATATAACTGAGGCTAGTTTCTATTTTAAAAGCTGCCATTTAACAGTGCAGTGAATATGACAATATGTTCTTTAAAAAGCAGAAAAGTTAATTTAGGCCTTAAAAATCTTTGACCTAAGTGGTTAAGACACCAATTGGAAAAAAAAAAAAAAGAAAAAAAAGATATCACTTGGGACACCCGTATCCACCCCTATCACAGCGCCTGGGTTTCATATCAGCTCCGCCCTCAATCCCAGCTTCCGGTTGATGCGCACCCTGGTGGCTCACTAGGTTGGGTCTCTGCCACCCACATGGGGGACTCGGATGGAGTTCTTGGCTTCCAGAGGAGGCCTGGCCTAGCCCTGGCTGTTGCAGGCATTTGGGGAGTAAACCAGCAAATGAGAGGGCTCTATCTCTTTCAGTCTCTCTCACACAAAAAAGGTGTAAAAATCAGTATTCCTTTCTACAGGCAATATTTTTGACCTCCGCCACTATAAATTCTTTCTAAAGTTCACAGACACAGTTATCACAGCCAAGTACCTCTGAAATGTCAAAGTGGAAGTCCAGGGTTTTTCCAGGTAATTCTTTAGAAGCGCTGGTCCACACTCGGTGGATTTCTATCTTCGAGAGGTCACTGTGCTGGTAGGAAGGCAACACGAGGCTGGCAGAGCGAGACACCACCAGCTTCAGGATGTTCAGAGCTTCTCGCCAGTGAACGGTCTGCAGGCGACAAAACGTTCCAGGGTGAATCCTACAGCTGACGCACGGCTACAGAAACTTCGTACTCACGGAGTTAACACAGTGCAGGAAATTCCAATATAAGTAAAAGGCAAATGACACAAAAAGACCATTGATGCCTACCATGAGCTGCATTTGGGAGACAAGAAAGAAAGGACCGATTTTGTCCCTATTCCAATAAGTACAAGTTTACAATGATGAGTGCAATGTTTGCTAAGTTTGAAAATAAATAAATAAATGCCTCCAATGAACACTATACAATTGACTGCTCACTGTTTTGCAAAGTTCTCCCTACCTCCAGTTTCCTGGTTTCCCTGACGCTTCTCCTGTGGCCCCGGCTCTTCCTGCTCCATGAGCTGCCTGGGTGTGTGGCTCTCTCTTTTCTTCTCACTTCGTATCTTGCTCATTATCTAGCCCAGGAATCTGAGAGGTGTTCTTAACTCTTCTTTTTACTGCCTTCCCGATAAGTGGTTCCCCGTGCTCCATTCCTGTTGGCCCTGGCTCAGCTGAGGCCTCTGCTGCCTTGCCTGGACTGTTTCATTGGCCTCTCGGGCTTCTATTTTCTGCTGCAGTGGCTCAGACCCAGGAATCTCTCAGAACGCCTCAGGCCATGCCACATTCCTGCCTAACCTGCGTCAAGGGCTCCCTCTGGTGGATGGAGTTGGAGGGGCACCTACACTCACCAAGCTGGCCTGCAGGGGTCATCCTCCCCAGGCGGCCACTGGAGTTCTCCAAACCAAGCAAGCTCTCAGCATCTGCCTCTACTTGTGCTGTGCCTGCATTCTGTACTGCTTTTCCTCAATTCCAACTATTCCTTTGACCGTTTCTTTCTGTCTCCCTGACAACCTCCATTTAGACTGGGGTTCGGGAGAGGTGCTTCTCCTATAAAACCATTGAACACAGATAAACCAACTTGATAAAAGGCATTGCTATTGTTTTTTCTTTGGGTTTTGGAGTAAAAGCACATGAAGTAAAACCCATTTCCTTCAAATTTCGCGAAGGGAGGTCTTGGCGTGGATATGAAATTAGCTACCATGCAAGGTGAGACATTAAGTGCCAGAGATGGCCCACAGAGCCTAAGAAACAGCCCAGTAAAACCATGAAACGATGCACACCATTAGTAGAAAGAAGGGAACTGGCCCTATGTCTCCTGTGAGGGAGATGAGGGGAGAAACTGTTAGTAATGTCTACCACATGGCTTAACTATTACTGGCACAAGGTCACTTGAAAAATAAAATGAGGCTTGGAAACACTTCTAGCATGAAAATAATTTCTGTAAGAAACGTGATTGGTAAAGGTGTAAAGTCTAAGATTTACACTGCATGCGTTTGCCAGGGAGCTTAGAGAAACCCCCACGCTTGCCCTTGAATGCTCCAAGTACACTCTGGAAAGCAAAGAGAGGAACAGACGGGATGCAGAGAAATGGGCGTCTGTGCTGTTGAACTTGTCCTTGCACTGCTCCCAGGGCTGCAGGCTCCCCTTCTCCGGTCTGTGGTCACAGGTTTCAGAATCACCTCCAAGCACTAGAGCTTTGCACATTTCTGATTTATTTCTATTGTACTTTTCCTGGTAGTCTCAAGGCCTGGCTGTGGAGAACCCCTGGGGGTGTCTGTGGCTGCTCACCCAGAGTCCTGCAGCAGGTTGCCTGCTTCAATAAACAAAAGCTCTGGATTTGGATCCCGGGGAGCCTGGGTTCACACACCAGCTCCACCCTTTATTAACTGAGAGCTTGGGGTCCCTCTGTTGTTTTCTCTTGCTTTTAACTTGAGAGATTTCTTTTATTATGAAATATTAAAATACACAAGAGAAATGGAGAAGGTAGTATAATAAACCCTTTGTATCCAGTTCCCACAGGTCTCCCATGTAGGTGTCAGGAACCCAACTACTTGAGCAAACAATGCTGGCTAACCAACGTCCATGAATCTCTCCTTTTGTCACTGTTTTTAATCTCCCCAAAGATTCTGTTTGTTCGCTGGGGTATTTTCAAGCGTATTCATGCAACTTCCCTAACCTTCTTTTTTTCAGCTCTAACGTGGTGATTTTTTAACATCTTCCCAACTCTTCCCATGTTGAGAAACCTGGCCTGGAACCTGGCACACATTTATACAACCCTCCTTTTTCTCCACGTGGGACACTAAAAATACAATCCGGGCTCTGCCCTCCCAGTCAGGTGTGGGTTCAGCCTGGCAGCCCCAGCAGGCAGAACTGCATCCCCTGAAGTTCAGGAATGTGCCAGGGCCTCTCCTTAGACCACTGCTCAGAGTGCGCCATGGCCACGAGGAACGCACGGGGGCCTGGTGCCCCCCACGCTCTGTAGCCAGGGACAGGCTACAGTCTTTCCGGGGTGAAGCTATCCAAATACTCACTTGCACGTATTTCTCAATCGTCTTGAGCACCTCCACGTTGAGCTGCTTGGCAGGAACAACGGACAGGTCCATGTAGCTGAGCAGGCTGTAGATCACCTGCAGGAGGGGCTGCTGCATGCTGGGGAGGCCCTTCTCCAGTAGCTGCGGAAGCCAAGAGCAGCGGGAGTCAGCCTGGCGCACACGGCCACGGGAGCCCTGCCAGCGCCAGCCCCTTTCCCACTGCACATTTCCTCAGTGGGAAAATGGATCCCAACTGCAGGGGAAGCCAAGGTGTTCTCAAGGGCCTGACTGCATGAATCAGTCCACACAATGACGTGTAAGAGAGGAAACCTCACGGAAAGCAGAGAGCACCACTGATTCTCACAAGGAATATGCTGGAATGTGTAATCGGTCAGCTGTACCACTGGCAAAGGTGAGCGATGAGCTCTCCCAACTGCTGGTTCTCTCCCCAGATGCCAGCAACAGCTGGGACTGGGCCGGCTGAAGCTGGGAGCTGCGAACTCAGTTCCCATGGGTCTCCCTGTGGGTGTCAGGAACCCAACTACTTGAGTGAACAATGCTGGCTAACCAGCGCCCACATTAGCAGCGAGCTGGACTCGGGAGCTGAAGCGGGCACCGTGATGTGGTATGCGGATATCTCACTGGTGTCTTAATTGTGCTGGCTAAACGTCCGCCCCCATGGCATTTTTTATAATGCTAAAAAAGGAATCATACACAAAGCAAAGCAAGGAAGCTCCACGGGCAATTTAAATTTTGAACACTAGGGAAATGCATGTAAAAGTTGATGGTAAATTATTTGATGAACTACTATATAGTTAATAGATTAACATTATTAATTATTATTTTTTTTTTTTATTTTTTTTTTATTTTTATTTTTGACAGGCAGAGTGGACAGTGAGAGAGAGAGACAGAGAGAAAGGTCTTCCTTTGCCGTTGGTTCACCCTCCAATGGCCGCCGCGGCCAGCGCGATGTGGCCGGCGCACCGCGCTGATCCGATGGCAGGAGCCAGGAGCCAGGTGCTTTTCCTGGTCTCCCATGGGGTGCAGGGCCCAAGCACCTGGGCCATCCTCCACTGCACTCCCGGGCCACAGCAGAGGGCTGGCCTGGAAGAGGGGCAACCGGGACAGAATCCGGCACCCCAACCGGGACTAGAACCCGGTGTGCCGGCGCCGCTAGGCGGAGGATTAGCCTAGTGAGCCGCGGCGCCGGCCAGATTAACATTATTAATTATTAATATTCATAGTAATACTTGGTGTTAATGTCAGATAATATTACATGGAAGATGATGGATATACAATTGCTTATATAACAGATATAATTGCTTATATAACCATATTGATGTGAATGTATTAGACATAAATGACATTGGAAGGAAATCCAAAAATATGTTGTGTTTCTTTCTAGATAATACAATTTTGGGTGATTTTCTTTCTCCTTTTAACAACTTTTTTGTGTCTTTCAAATTTTGTTATGAACCTATACTGCTTTTATAATCTGGAAAAAACCCGATATTGCCCAAAAGCAAATTAATGAGAAAATACATATAACAGATGACATGATAAAAGTTAACTATGCAAAATAAAAGATTGATAGAAATGATCCAACTAAGCACTGAAGTTCTACATCAAAATGGTCAGAGGAAATAACTGAATGGTTAATTCATGAAGAAATAAGTAATTACATAAATATACTCTATGGAAAAATGAAGATCTCCATTAGAAAGGAAATATTAGGGAAAATAATTTCAAAGTATTAATAAAACATATTAAACTAAAAAAGGAATAAATGGATGATAAAATTTATGGGAATATTTACATGGAAATATTTACATGGTGTAATATTATGTTTAGAAAATCCTTATAAAAATCAATTTCTTGAAAGTATAGAAGAACTAAATAATATATCCACATATGCATGTCCTTTGGATACTTTACCCTGTGAAGTGTAGAATCATTTGATATTGTTTGATATAATAATTTTGACAAAGTTACTTATTTGATAAAATGTCAAATGTGATTTGATAAAAGGTCTATATACCCAAATAATCTGTAATCGAAACATTTTTGACTAAAAGCAAAAGGGAGATGGTTAAGCAAACCACCACCATTAATGTCCATTAACCTGATAGGATTCTCAAGTGATTCAAAACCACACTGTGTGAGCTGTATCAACATGTGGAAGTACATACACCAAGTAAATAGTGAACAGAACAGGTTCCATGGCAGTACTGACACGCTACATAAAATCATCTGTATGTGCAAAGCTAAGACCTGAAAGAACACACGAGTCACTGAAGCTTTATGGTTGCTGATGCAAAGAAATGTCTTCTTGCTATCTCATACTTCAGCTTTTAAAAACAGGCAGCACCAGGGCCGCGCTGTGGCGTAGCAGGTGAAGCTGCTGCCTGCAGTGCTGCCATCCCATATGGGTGCCGGTTCAAGTCCCGGCTGCTCCACTGCTGATCCAGCTCTCTGCTATGGCCTGGGAAAGCAGTAGAAGACAGCCCAAGTCCTTGGGCCCCTGCACCCACGTGGGAGACCCAGAAAAACTCCTGGCTTCTGGCTTTGGATCAAGGCAGCTCCGGCTGTTGCGGCCAATTGGGGAGGGAACCAGTGGATGGAAGACTTTTCTCTCTCTCTCTCTCTGCCTCTTCTCTCTCTGTGTAACTCTGACTTTCAAGTAAAGTAAATAAATTCTTTTTTTTTTTTTTTTTTTTTGACAGACAGAGTTAGGCAGTGAGAGAGAGACAGAGAGAAAGGTCTTCCTTTCCATTGGTTCACCCCCCCAAATGGCCGCTACGGACAGCACGTTGCGCCGATCTGAAGCCAGGAGCCAGGTGCTTCCTTCTGGTCTTCCATGCGGATGCAGGGCCCAAGCACGTGGGCCATCCTCCACTGCACTTGGGCCATCCTCCACTGCACTTCCGGGGCACAGCAGAGAGCTGGACTGGAAGAGGAGCAACCAGGACAGAATCCGGCGCCCCAACTGGGACTAGAACCTGGGGTGCTGGTGCCGCAGGTGGAGGATTAGCCTAGTGAGTCACGGTGCCAGCCAGTAAATAAATCTTAAACACACACACACACACACACACACACACAGAAACAGGCATTGCCTGCCTTTGTAAGCAGGGCATTTGTAAAGGTTCTCTCAGTGCTACTTCTGGGTTGAGGTATCCACGTTCTGACCCAGTAACTCTTGAGGGAATTGGTATGATCAGATGATTGCTAAAAAAAGCACAAGGTGATACTTATGTTCTTTAAAATGCCAGCGATGCAATGTAGAAGGAGCAAATGAATCCTGGGCTGTTTATACTCTGAGTGCAATCACTTTTTGCAAGTCAAAAGCCTGCAGGGTCAATGATAACATTGTTAGAGGGGGTGTCTACTCTCTGTTAGGTAGATGCTTTTATTTTTGTGGAGCCTTTGAGAGAAAAGATGGCTGCTTTTATTAACCTATCTGGAATGTGGATTGGCAATATAACTTAAAAAAAAAAAAAAAAAAAAAAAAAAAAAAAAAAAAAAAAACCAGGATAGGTTGTCTTCATCTCTTTGGAGAAAATCCTAACAAGAGGATGAATGCATACTCCTGAGGAAAAGTTAACACTGAGCGTCTTAAACAAGTTAGCTGTTATCAATCAAAACTGCATGACCTTGTGTACTACTTGGAGACTGGGAATGCTAAATGGAATACATTTTATCGCTTGCCCAATATGCAGTATATTTTTAGCACCAATGGACATGGAAGTCACAGTCATGGTTTTGAACAATTGTGCTAGAATTACATTTGGACGATGACAAAGATTCCACTCTAGTTTAAAAAAGAAACATAAAAGGCAAAGGTTAAAAAGTTGATTTCAGAATGGATGCTGTTAATTAGTTCAGAGCAAGCAACCATGAAACCTGTAAAGTTGCAGTCACTCCTTTAATAAGATTTGGACACAGGGAATAATGAGGGTAAAATATTCTCCTCGCTACCACGCACCAACAGGTATGACTGCACTAATTATAAGTGGAAGCTTTGCAGGCAGCTGTGTCCAAGTTGAAAGGCTTGTTCTGCTGCTTTCAATTTAAGGCAAATTACTTAACCTGGCTAAGTCTTGATTCTTATTACACTGGCCTCTACATTCACAGGGTGCTGTGAGGATTAAGAGGATTCTGTTAGAGGTGGGCATTCCGCTGAGGGGTTTAGACGCCACTCAGGACACCCACATCCCATGCTGGAGTGTCGGGGTTCATGTCCCAGCTTTGCTCCTGAGTCCAGCTTCCTGCTAATGTGCATCGTGGGAGGCAGCTGATGGCTCAGGTCCTTGGGTTCCTGCCACCCATGTAGGAGACCTGGACTCAGATCCTGCCTCTTGACTTTGGCCCTGGCATTTGGGGAGTAGACTCTCTCTGTCTGTGTCTATTAGCTTCTGTGTTATTATATAACAGGCACTCAATAAATGAAACTTAAGAGTATATTATTAGTTCCATATACGTATGTCTTTACTCAAGGAAGCTATAATAGATTTTATCCCTCATTTAAAAGCTTACCTCTGCCAAGTAGGTGACCATATTCAAAGTAATGTCAGCATAGGCTTCATGAAGGTATCGGCAGACGACGCTGACCCATGTGGTACAGTCCCTTGTGTAGCTGTGTGTTTTATAGAGAGTCATAACATGTGCAAGATTTGAAAGTTTGGGGTTCTTTTCTTCTAAACAAACCTTTTAAGGTAAGAAAATCAGTTAGGGAAAAATTAGAGACAAAACAGAAGAAATATTAGCAATTTTGCTGTAAATTCTGGAAGTCTGGAAAGTAGATTGATGAACTTTTTAATGCACCTACAGAAGTGCTTAGCTTTAACATTTTCACAAATTATTTCCACCTATTTTTAAAATAATAAGTGAGCAAGACAGTTTGTATCAACCGCTCAGAGCTGTACAACGCTGGTGATGTCAGGCCTTCTCTGGGCCTGGAAGTGCTTGGCATTTGCCTTCCAGAAAGCCCGGGTGGATTTGTCTGAAAGTGGAACCCAAACGCATACCTGAGCAATCCTTTCGGCTACATCCTTACAGAACTGATTGGGGTTTTCAAAGTGCTGAATCAGCTGGGGCAGCAGACACAAGACATTCAGTGGAAACCCTGGATTAGAGAAGACACGATGAGATGGCTGAATGTAGTAGTTTCACTCGTGAATGGTGAAAAAGCATTTACAGGTTTTACTCTGAGCTGATACCCAAACAGTCTTTTGAATCAGCTTAAAATAATCTAACACAAATGCACAAATAAAAGTACAACCCCAATGACACCAGTTAGCAAGGAGGCACTGGAGTAGATTTAAGTAGATTTGTAGTTTTAAGACAGACTGGCCAGCACAGACTGAACCGAGCTTACCAAAAATATATTTTAAGATAACTTATGTGAGAAGATGTAGAGTTAGTGAACTCTTAGTTATGTAATTGAACTCTTTACAAATGAAGAATGGCTTGGTACCTCTGTGCTAAGTTCTGTACCATGACATAAATTCTAGGTCTTAAACCATGGTGTTAAAAATCTGGTCTGATTTCGCTTAATTCAAAACAGTCAGGAGCTAAGAGAATTTTTCAAGAGGAAAAAGATGACAAAGAAAAAGAAAAGGTTTTGGAGGTAAGAAGAAGAAAAAAGAGAGGTAGGGGAATGTCTGTTGAAGAGCAATGGAATGAGCAAACAGTGCCTGCAATCTGATCTGCAGAGGACAACAAAATCTCTAATCCTTTTCCATAATTTCTGCCTCTTTTATGCTCTTGCTCGGCAAAAACGTAATACAAAGGGTTACATTATGTAGAATAGTCAAAGAAAAAGCCAAACTATTCCCAAACAACCCTTCCTAAGCAGAATTGCTGAAAGCAGTCAGCCCAGATGATCTCATCAAGCTAACGATGATCACAGCAACCGCGAGAACTGCGAGAGAACGAATGACGTCGGCGTTACCAATGGCTTGGGATGAGTCCACCATGGAGACTTTGGACACGGGCGTCAGCAGACTGAAGAGCTGCAGGGTTAGGTCCGTGGTGGTGAGAGACGTGAAGCCTTTGAGCAGCAGCTGCTGCAGCCCTGAGAAGTCAGCCCACTTGAGCTGTGCCTGCAGCTTCTCGAGTTTCTCTCGGTTCTCGGCTTTGTCCAGCGGCATGTGTGCTAGCAGTCTATTCAGCAACCTTAAGGCCATGAGGTATTCAAACTCAAAGTCAGACTCCATCAGGGCTACAGTGACCCAGAAGATGGTGGCCAACAGGTTGGTTGGATGGTTCACGTGGGATGGGTCCGTGAGACTGTCCTTCAAGGAGGACGAGCTCCGGGTTTTTGAGGAGAGGCCTTGCTGGGTACAAGCTTGGATTCTGTCCAGCGTGGCACTTCGAGGTGGGTCGGAGGATCGGTCGACAACACCAAACTTCTTGGGCACAGAGAAGCTTCTCTGGTGTCGGCTGCGTTCTGCGGTTGTGGGGCTGCCACCGGCAGCTCCAGGGTTCACATTTAGTTGTCCTGTGCTCTTTCTGCTTGCTGTCAGTTTAGTGCTGGAGCTTAAATCTGGTGATGAAGAGCTGGGTATAAAAACAAGCAGGTTTAACAGGACAACAGTGTACTTGGGCGAAAAACCAGTATTTTCAAGCCCACTAAGAAACAACAAAGGGAAGCCATTCTTCAGGAATACTAATTTCAATTTCTTTTCCTTATTGGTAAAGCTACAGAAAACACAACAAGGTTAACTCTCACCAACAAAACAGAACCCTGTGTTGATTCTCACTTACTGAACCTCCAGCAGGGGTGGGGAACCTTTTTCTGCTAAGGATCACATGGATATTTACAACGTCATTCATGGCCATACAAAATGATCAACTTAAAAATCAGCCTGCTATGTTACTGAATTTCAAGTCCTGCCTGCAGTCGCCTCGGCAGGGCCAGACCGGATGATTTTGTAACCCTTAAACAGCCTGTGGGCTGGATGTTTCACACTGCTGCAAGAAAACAGGGGTTGGCCTTAAAATTTGATTGATCCTGCATTTAGTGTTTGTTTGAATTTGGGTTAAGAGTAATCATGAAATACAATGTACCTGATAGTTGCAAACTTAAACATTCTGTTGATTGACTGATATGAGGGCAGGAATGAAAATTGTTATCTGGAAAGGAGTTAGTAAAGCAAAGGAATTCTTTTTTTGACCTTATAAAAATGAAAATGATTTCTGTCTGTGATGAAAAGATAAAACTCTATCACTATTTTTGCCATTTTTTTTTACTGATTTAGATAATCTGTAGGTTCTCATAAATACGTATGATATTAGAAATCATACCAAGATTATCCATGAAAAAAATGCTCAACTTAAAAATGAAACAAGGCCCAGTGGGGTATAAAATAACATTACTGACTCAATGTCAAGCAGGATGAGCTCAATCACACAAAGAAAATATGGGATAATGGATGAATTCAAATCTGCTATCAAACTTTAGCAGGAGAAAACAAAAATATTGCAAGGTAGGAGTTCTTAAGTAAAGTCAACCTTTATTCCAACTATTTTTATAATAATGTTTTAGATGAGCATGATATATATTTATTTAAAAATGATATCTGTTTACCAATAAATATGATTATATAACATTTGAAAAATACCCAGACTTAAAAATAGAAAATTCATTAATATTTGTATCAGAGATAACATTTGGTATCTGTTTTTCTGATGTTTTAGAGTACTTATATCCTGTGTCAATCTGTGTGTGTGTGTGTGTGTGTGTGTTTTATTTTTGTTTTGTTCTTTAAGAAAATAGCATATATACTTTTCAGGCCACAAATAAGTTTCAAAAACTAGATTTGTTCTTTAAACTTTGCCCAAAGTCTAGGACAGCCCACATATTCATTTACAGTCTATTTAATTCCAAAATGTCATTAAAATGATTCTCACCGAGATAATACAGTTAAGAGATCACTGTTCTTCAAGCAGTCAGACAAATTGTCCACAGCAGCTTCCAAAGTAAGGAGTGCTTCCATTACATAACCCTGCCAAACATGCAAAGATAACATTTTGTGCAGTTCCTGCCACTGTGAACTTCCTGAAGATAAATTTAACAATGCAAACTTACTCCAATAATTAATATCACTGAAAGCAAGACAACCATTGCTGCTTTAATTTATGAGCCTAAACACAAATATTAAGGGCCACTTAGGAAATTCAGTTGGCTTAGGGATCAGCAGATACTCATAAAGATTTACTTCCCTAGGTCTTCTCAGGGATAGACTTTTTTGTTTGTTTTTATTTAAGATTGATTGTATTTATTTGAAAGGCAGAGTTACAGAGAAGAGAGGGGAAGAGATCTCTCATCACAGGTTCACTCCCCAAATGGCTGGGGCTGGGCCAGGCCAAAGCTAGGAGGCTGGAGCTCCATCTGGGTCTGCCACATGGGAGGCCAGGACTCCAGCACATAGGCCATCATCTATTCTTCTCCCAGGTACATTAGCAGGGAGCTGGATTGGAAGTGAAGCAGCCAGGATTCGAACCAGCACTCATATGGAATGGGATGTGACAGGCGGTGGCTTAACCTACGGTGCCACAACTCTGCCCAGAGGTGGAAATCTTACAGGGAGGAGTTAACTGTGGCCCCTGCTGGGTGAGAAGATGGACGTTTGAGATACAGAACTGCAATGTCTGAAGACCAGAGACTGAGAGGTGGGGTAGGGAGAGCTGTGCCTCCCTGAGGTCTCAGACAGCACTTGTGATGATCAGGAGAAAACGGAGGCAGAGTCTGCAGGCATGCAGGCTTCCCGAGATGCAGGAACTTTTCTGATGGAAAAGAAAGGCTTGACTTGAGCTTCAGGGTTTGTAATGCCCTTGGCTTCCAACCTGCAAGCTGCCCAGGCTTGCTGTGGCACTCACTCTCATTTCCTTTTTTAGATCTTGCCAGCCTAATGAAGGCTAAGCTTAAAGGAGGGCAGTGTTTTGCACTGATAGGATGGAGACCCCTGCTCTTGGGTGGCAAGACTGTTTAACCGCATCCTAGGTTGTGGCAAAAACAATACAAAATTAAACTCTCTTCCCCCATCCCTCAACATATACACCTGTGAAATAAAACCAACAGCAGCTACAAGAAAGGGGCCACCAAGCGATTTCATTATTGGCTGGCATCAGAGAGGTACCACCCCCTGCATTTCTAGAACAATGTTCACCTTGGGGTAGTTTGGTCAATCTAAAAATCAACCTAATTTTTTAAAAAAATGTTCCAAATGGCTGGAATAGTTGGTCAAAGAGGGCTCAGAAGGTGGTAGTCATAACTCCTTCACTGTGATGAGCCAGCTCCCGCTGCACGACCTCAGTGGTCTTCTGTCCTTACCTGAATCTCATCTCCATGCTCTCCAATCACCTCCACCAACCTCGAGAGAACATCGGACAAGGCATGCGCCGACAGAGGCTGCTTCAGGGCCCGGAATATCTGGAAGGATCGGCCAGCATAGTGCCTGGAGGAGCTTGCAAGCGCCGTCTGCAGGGCAACCTCGCTCAGGTGTTGCTCCAGGTGGAAACCTAGGCCAGAAGAACCAGAGTTGGTTGGTCTCCACCCTGCACCTTCAGGCATCACAGTCACCTGTGGGTTTAAACAGCTACTCATTAAAAATAAACACAGGGGCTCGTGTTGTGGGCAGCAGGTTAAGCTCCCACTTGGATGCCTGCATCCCATATTGGGGTGCTGATCTGAGATCCTGCCACTCAGCTTCAGAGACAGCTTCCTGCTGCTGTATCCGGGGAAGCAGCAGATGTTGGCCCAAGTACTTGAGCTCCTGCCACCCAAGTAGGAGACCTGGATGGAGTTCTGGGGTCTGGGTTTTGGCCTGGTCTAGCCCTGTTAGTTGGATGCACTATGGGAATAAACCAACAGATAGAAGATAAGCCTACCTGGGGCTAGCGCTGTGGTGCAGCAGGTTAATGCCCTGGCCTGAAGCACCAGCATCCCATATGGGCACCAGTTCAAGTCCTGGCTGCTCCACTTCCAATCCAGCTCTCTGCTGTGGCCTGGGAAAGCAGCAGAAGATGGCCCAAGTCCTTGGACCCCTGCACCCTTGTGGAAGACCAGGAGGAAGCTTCTGGTTCCTGGCTTTGGATCGGTGCAACTCTGGCCGTTGTGGCCAATTGGGGAGTAAACCAGCGGATGGAAGGCCTCTCTCTCTCTCTCTCTCTGCCTCTCCTCTCTCTGTGTAACTCTTTCAAATGAATAAATAAATATTTATATATAAGAAAGAAAATATGCCTCTCTCTGTCACTCCACCTTTCATGCAGATGGAAATAAATAAACATTAAAAAAATGCTCAAATCTTGAATAAATCTTATGGAGGCATACTGTAGTATAAAAAATAAATAAGCAGAGACCATGGGACAAGAGGGCCTTGGTTTTGAATTGGGGCTTTGTGACTCTGGGAAACAGATGTATTCTCTATAAGCCTATTTTCTAACCTTTCATTTGTAGACAGCAGCATCTGTTGGGGCCGGCATGTGGCACAGCAGGTAAAACCACCCTCTGCAACGCCAGCATCCCATAGGGGGGCCAGTTTGTGTGCCAGTTGCTTCACTTCTGATCCAGCTTCCTGCTAATGGCTTGGGAAAAGTGGTGGAAGATGGCCCAAGTTCTTGGGCCCCTGTCACCCACGTGGAATACCAAGATGAAGCTCTTGGTCCTGGCTTTGGCCTGGACCAACCCTGGAAGTTGCAGCCATTTGGAGAATGAACCAGTGGATGGAAGACCTATCTTCCACTCTCTCTGTAGCTCTAATTTTCAAGTAAATAAATAAATCCTTTTAAAAACAGAAAAATAGCATCTATCTCATAGGCTAATTGTGAAAATTAAACCATTTATAAGTACCTAATATAATGTCTGACACACACTTGTGTAACCAAATGTATTATTATTTATTACTTCTATTTTTCTATATCATTCTGTACTTTCAAAAGTTTGTATTTATTTTCATGTTATTTGATTGGTAGACAGAAATCATCCATTCACTGGTTCACTCTCTAAATGCCTGCAGCAGCTAGGGGCTGGGCTAGTCCAAATCCAGGACCAGGAACTCCATCTGTGTCTTCTGCATGGGTGGCACAGACACAAGTGCTTGAACAATCTGCTGCAGCTTAGAGTGTGTATTAGCAGGAAACTAGTGTGGGGAGCAACCCGGACTGGACTGAGTTACTGGAATTAAGGCTTATTCTATGCATCTGCTCTCCCACAATATGGCGCTGAGAAGGGAGTAACAGCTTCTACGCAGCTGCCTCCAGTTCAACCAAGAAACTATAGGACCTGCTCCTGATTGGAGGAGAGCAGCGTACTCGGCGTGTGGGTAGCAGAGTTGGGATCGGTGGAAGAGGACTATAAAGGAGGAGAGAGACAACATGCACGAGGAACATCTAAGGGGAACACCTGTGCAGCCCCCGAGAGAGCCGGCCGGCGGTGTGCCGCTCCCCCGCGGAAGTGGGGAATGTGGCAGGGGGAACCGCCCTTCCACGGAGGTGGAAGGGACAGTAGCCAACCCGGGAAGAACCAGCAGCAAACCCGGGGAGGGCCGAGCAGACGAAAGAACAGCGCAGGGTCCTGTGTCGTTCCTCCACGAAGACGGGGAGCGACAACTAGATCAGAGGCAGGAGAGCAGGGCCTCAAACCATGTACTCTAATACGGAATACCAACGTCCCAAGTGGTGATTTAACCACTGCACCAAGTGCTGCCCTGTACGACTTTTTACATAGAATACATTCGCTCCTTTTTCCATGGGAGTTTGTTAGAGTTTAGAGGAAAGCTGTTAGTGGATCCAGGCAATTGCTAACACAAGTATGACCTGTGCCAAAGTTGCAGCTCTTTGAAACAGGCTATAAATATGCAGATATTGAGATGTAGACGCTGCAAAGATGGCAGCTGTAATTTAAAACTTTTTTTCACATCATCAGAAAACCATTTGCGAAGGTTGAAATGAAAATCTAAGTTGCTGGTGTTGTGGCATAGCAGGTTGAGCTGCTGTTTCTGACACCAGCAACCCTCACTGGGGTGACGGGTTGAATGCCAGCTGTTCCACTTCTGATCCAGCTCCCTGCCAATGCACTTGGGAAAGCAGTGGAATATGGCCTAAATTCTTGGGCCCTGCCACCCATGTGGGAGACCTGGATAATTTGGCTTGGCCAACCCCTGGCTATTGCAGCGGTTTGGGGAGCGAACCAGAGGATGGAGGATCTCTTTATCTCTCCATTTCTTCCTCTCTTTCATTCTGTCTTTCAAATAAATAACCCAAATCTTAAAAAAAGAAAATGTAAGATAAACCTCATGACTGAATTCTTGGCCATTAAACTGATTACTTGCCATGCCTTTCAGCAAGGAGAAACTCAAACCACAAGGGATAAAGGACCCAGTGAAACCACAACCTGGGGGCCTCTGAGTCACACTTGGATGTCACAGGAAAGCGGACCCCCGGGCTATTGCATGACATTGGCTTCCTGGCCCTCAAGACAGATTACAGTATAAGAAAATTATCCTGGGGCCGGCGCAGTGTCATAGTTGGTAAGGGCGCCACCTACAGTGCCGGCATCCCATGTGGGCCCCAGTTCAAGTCCTGGCTGCTCCACTTCTGATTCAGCTCTCAGCTATGGCCTGGGAAAGCAGTAGAAGATGGCCCAAGTCCTTGGGACTGCACACCCCTGTGGGAGACCCAGAAGAAGGTCATGGCTGCTGGCTTTGGATCAGCCCAGTGGCCACTTTGGGAGTGAACCAGCGGATGGAAGACCTCTCTCTCTCTCTCTCTGCCTCTGCCTTTCAAATCAATCAATCAAATTAAATTGTCCTGCAGAGCACACAGAGGGTCCTGCAAAAGGGCTTTGGACATCTTCAGAGGGTTACATACAGCACTGAACCTATATAAGCAGTTCACAACTTAGGAATGGACCATGTTTCAAAAAGGGTTTCACATCTTTGTTTTTCAAGACATATTTTCGTACTTAACTCTTTTTATATGAGGAGTGAGGCCTCTAGCAATGAGCAAAAGCTGGTTTAAACTGTAATGAACACCAAACCAAGGCAAAAACTCTACAGAACCACACCAGGCACTGTGACAATGTTCTCTGGCAAAAGAAGAAGTTTTCCTTTCCTTCCAGCTACACTGAATCTCTATCTCCCAGACTTCCTTGCATTTAGGTGTGACCATGGACCTCATTTCTGGCCAGCGGATGCAGGGAGAAGCACTGGACAACCCACTGAGCTGGGCGTATGGACTCATCCCCGGTAGCCCCCCACTCATGCTCACCTCCACTTGCTGGCTGGAGGAGGGCTTTTATGGCCTCTGAGCTCAGAGGGTTACATGACGTCAGGCTGGAGGGTCCCTGAAACACTGCATGAAGGTCACCTGCCAATCACCTCGCTCCCCTGTTACACAGTCCAGGAATACCCTGAGCTCTGGGGGCTGTTTGTCACAGCTGCTATGCTACCGTGAGGAACACAGTTTCCAGGAGCACACTGTGGCATGCAGTGGAAACAGGCAGAAAGCGGTTGTACAAGGAGAGCCCATGGTTAAAAATAGCTTGATCAAGGTGCCAAATGCTTAAACCTTAGGCAGCCTGAACTACCTGAGAATTCAGTATAAGACATTCACACATCTTCATACAATTAAGGTTTTAGAGAAATAAATGCTTCACCTACAAACAGTATTTTATCTTTGGGCTATGTTCAATTTGACTTTTGAGGTTCTAACATTTCAAACAAATTCCAAAGGGGAGATTAAACGGCAATCCTATTCCTTATTTCAGTTTGTCAGCATTTTTTGTTTTTAAATAGGTATTCTATGGTACTACAAAGAGATGTGGGCTAATCTGGAACGCTTCAATCTGCAAAATGTGCCGACTGTCAAGAGCGGCCGGGAAAGCCAGCAAACTACATTCAGTATTGCCAACGTGGTGTGAAAAAAATCTGTAGAGAGAGTTTTTACATCATGCTGAGGAACGAAGTTTAAACTTCACACACGAATCAGCCCAGGCCAAGCTGGATCTGAAAGGAATGAGGCTGAGGATAAACAGTTAAAAAATATGATGCTATCTATGATGGTTAAAACAGCACTCATTCTGTGTCAGGATACTGAATGGTCATTTGCACAGGAATTGCTAGCAAACGCTTTTAAAGCTAAGCATGCTTTATCACCAAACTTTTTTTTTAAAAAGAACAGCTTGACCATTTCAACTCCATATTTAACCACGCTGAACATTTAAAAAAAATGTTTGTTTATTTTCATCTATTGGAAAGGCACAGGGAGACAGAGAGAGAGAGAGGGAGTGAGAGAGGGAGAGAGAGAGAGAGAAAGGAAGAGAGAGAGGTTGATTTTCCATACACTGGTTTGCTCCACCACAATGTCTACAACATTCAAGGCTGGACCAGGCCAAAGCCTGGAGCCCAGAATCCATCTGGGTCTCTCACGTGGATGGCATGGACCCAAGCTCTGCACCCTCACCCACTGCCTCCCAGGTGTGTTATCAGGAAGTTGAGTTGAGCTCGGAGTAGCTGTGACTGAATGGCTATTCTGATTAGATGTGGGATTCCCAACTGGCGGCTTGACCCATCGCTCTGCAACACTCACCCTTCGCCGCTTTTTACAGGTAAGTCAGTGAGATTTATTTCTCATGGCCTTATTTAAACAAAATTGGCTCAGGCACAGTTTAACAAGGAGAACAAGCGAGCTTGGGAGGTTATTTGATAAAGCACAATGCAAACACACATGTGCTAATGGTCACTCAGGCAGTATCTGAAATGAGCTTTTCTGCATATAACTTAAAATTTACAATAGCCATTTCTAAGCATACAGTTCAGTAATATTTAAATGTATTCAGCATCATAGTGCAGCTAATTTTCAGAGCTTTTTCATCTTCTCAAGCTTCACACCCGTTAAACAATTCCTCAGTGGCCCCATAATTCAGACCCTGCAGCTACCATTCTAATTTCTGTCTCAGTGAATTTGACTGTTCTTGGTAGCTCCTATACGTGAAATCATCCATTCGTCTGTTTGCTGCTGGTGCATTACTTGGCCTGATAGCCTCAAGATTCATCTGTGCTGTAGCGTGTAGCAGAATTCCCTTCCTTTTTAAGGCTGAGTAGAATCGCACTGTGGGCGTACACCGCATCCCTCCACTGGTGGGTGTGTCGATTGCCTCCACCTTTTTGGCACTTGTGAATGATGCTGCAGAGAACAGGGGTGCACACGTATCTCTTCATGTCTCTGCTTTCCACTTCAGGATATATAACCCAAAGTAGAACTGCTGGATCATATGGTAATTCTATTGTCAGTTTTCTCAGGGAATACCATACTGTTTTCCAAAGCAGCCCCATCTTAATTCCCACCAACGATGCACAAACATTTTCTCCCCATCCTCAGCAACACTTGCAGCTTTTCAATACTTTGTCCATTCGAGGAATCAAGTAAAAGGTAACACACGGGGAAATGGCTGCTGACACACTGGAAGTTCTCATTGAATATCAGTCCTTCTCACTCTTACTATGTATCCCTCCTCCCTGCCTGTCACCCATCCTTTTCTTCCTCATTAGGTCTCTCCCAGCTGTGTGGTTCTGAGGTCACACCCTACTGTGAGTCTTGCTAGTGCAGTGAGGGTCTTGACTCCCAGCCAAACCACACAACCTTGATTTTTTTCACAGGAGACTCTTGGCCTCTTTCTGGATGCCTTTGCCCCTTGCTGTGCCCATCACAATGAATGACATTGAAGTTCTTCACGTTCCCTCCACCTTGCCTCCGCTTGACCCTGGATGGGCCATCCAGACACACTGCTCCTTTAGGGCCTGGTGCCTCCTGGTTTTATGCCTGGCAATGAGCTTTAACATATGAATTTGTGCCAAGAGTTGCCGAGAGCTTTAACCTCCTCTCCACACCCCCTCATATGAATACGTGCCAGGAGATGCCAAGAGTTAGGACCACATATATAACATTTCTAGTCCTAAAGGGAGAGCGAGCTCCATTACAGAGAAATGGTGAACGAGGGATTTGGACCAACAGGATGAGGTACCTGATTTGGAATCTTTAAATACAGACACAACATGACGTAGAAAATTAGTGAGCTGTTCAGCACTCTTTGAATTTTGATTTTTGGGAGTGATGTCTTCATGGCACCAAAGCGGACCAAATGCCCTAAACAAAACATACAAAATGTCATCAAGAAAACTTAATTTCACTTTTAAAAATCATACATGCAGTTCTAATGCAAAAGGTACAATATATTTTTAAAATTTTTTAATAATTAGTTTGGGACTATATTTTTGTCTTATGAAACTTACCAGCATATTCAAAACATATCTGGCTAAATATATGGGTGCATTTTTTTTTAGGTTTTTAAATTACATGTAGTTATAAAATTAAAACCTCCCAATTCACCAGAATAGTGCTTGCCATACTGTAGTTGTTACATACTTGTTAAACAAAATGATATACAATGTTAAATGAAATATAGATTTAGACGCAGATTCAATTTTCACATCTTAGCATTTGTAGAGATAAGGCTTCGGAGCAGGATCAGATCATCAAGTTGCCAGACACTGCGGAAGCACACTGAAGACAGAGCCTCTGCCATCCGCTTGGCTTTCAACAGTAAGAATGAGGTGCAGTCAAGCGAGAGAATTTCAGGGAACTGAATTTCCCGACACATGAAGCAGACAGTGAGTGGTGACAACTGTCTTTCCTCTCCACAAACCATTCAGGTCCCGGAAGCACCCCGCGTGTGCTCACACACCGTGTGGAGGGCCCAGCAGCCTCCTTCCTAAGCTTCCCACATCTTAAATCCCATATTAAGCTGAGAGGTGCATAGCATAACCTGAATCACTAAGTGAGAAAAGGCAAATGCTCTTGCCCCAGTGTTTGCAATAATTGATGCATCCGCTGAAGAAAGAAAAATCTTGTGAGATAAGAGATAAAACATATAAACAGACTACGTTTGCAGACAGTAATTCACTGAGCAAGGAGAGCATGCCCCTGAGCCATAGGAAGCAAGGCCTTTACACAAATACTACATTTTTGGATGCTAGAAACTTTGAAGGCTTCTGAGCTGAATTGTTAATTAGAAGATCTGGAAAAAAACAACAACAACAACAAACAAACAAACAAAAAACAAAAAGAAAGGAAGAAACCAGGACAGCTTGCTAGCATTTTTCCTGGATTTTGATTGATCAGCTTGAGTCCTTTCCTATCATGCTTCCTATTGTTTCTGATTTCTGCCTTCCAGTCACAAAGGACTCTTTGGACCACATGAGCAGACAACAGTCCCCTCAGCAGCTGCTCCTGGGTCGACTGTGGCTAATATCCTTGGTTTCCAGAGCGCCAGTCTTTGCCAAGTCTTGGAACTCCCAGCTCCAGGCAGCTCCTCTAGACAGTTAAAGTCACGCTCACCACGGGGTGCTCCCAGCTCCTGTCTCCATCTGCTGCAGTGTAATTACACCTGCAATCTCCCCATCCATCAACTGCCGTATCAGTGGGAGCCGAGACAACCTTCATGGATGCAATTTAGACAAGGAAACAGGACTTGGGTAGCGTTCCAGGGTCACTTTTCCATCTGGGTGGTTTGGAGTGTTGACACTCTTCCTAAAGACCCACAAGAAAATGGCAGCACGCCTTGGCCCAAGCCCGTGTTACCTGGTTGTCAGAAACTCAATGAGTTTGTTTGCTTTCTCGTCCGTCTCAGCAGCCGCGTCCACGTCTTCCACCTCTTGTGTCATCTGTGGGAGGTTCCCACTGCTGCCTCCCAGGCTGATGCTGGAGGAGGTGGAGCTGGAGCTGAGCCCTGAGTCTGGCACTGGGGAGGACTGATCCTCTCTCAGGAAGTCAAGGCCACCTGGTGGGAGAAAGGCTGTGTGTTAGGCAGGCTGACTGTCCGCATGCTTAACGAAGGTAAAGAGGGGCAAACACAAGTATGCGGTTATGGACATTTGGGGCAGAAAACATCTGATTTGGGCAATGGCTATCATTAAGTGAGATTGGAAAGCTTTTCTTCACAAAACCACTTGTGCTACTGTAGAAACTAGCATGTGTCTGGGAACAAAGGGTGATCTGCTGCTTTCTACTCCGATGTTTTAGTTGATGATTTCTGTGAAAGAAAGCAATATGTGTGTTTGCACGGGTGCATAGGCCATCCCAAGGAACAGTTCAACAACTGATTACTTGTAAATGAACATGATTCATGCTTTTTGAGGCTAACAGTCACTTAATGCCTGATGAATAGGTCATACTTAGTGTTTTTGAGTAAGCTTTCCTAGAAACTTAATACGTTAAGTTATACGTATATTAATATGTTTTAATAAAGCATGTTGCATGATATTAAAAAATATAGTACAAAGGGACTTCAAAAAGTTCAAGGAAAATTTGATTTGAAAGATCAGTATTTTGGTGCAAAAATTGAAATCCATGAACTTTTTGAAGATCTCTTATATATACAAATATTATGTTTTTTCCCCACTCCATTTGTGATTAACATTTCATATCTCTGGCTAGGATGTGGATATGAAAATGTACACATGTGACCACTGCTTTTCCTTTAATTACTAATCATTAAAAGTTACACAGTCCTGTGTTACAGACTCTGAATTAGGATGAGTTCTGGGTTTGAACAGCATCTCTGCCAGTGTCAGCGTAACCTCAGGGGTTCATATAATGCCTTATAGTTTAGTTTCCTATTAGAATACGGTGAGGACAATAATTCCTATCAGACAGGTTTTAGCAAGTATAATTCAAACTCAGTGTTCAATAAATGTGTATAAAGAAGGAAATCTCATGTGTTTGAATATCTGTTCTTTATAGACTATATGGTATTATGCAGTTTTTATTTTTTAAAGTAAATTCTTGCTTTAAGTCATTTTATATCACATCAGCAGTATAATGAATACAAAACTGATACACTCAGAGATACATCACTTCACAGACTACAATTTTCTAAGTCTAAGACCACATACTTTACGGAATACATCCGTATCTCCAGAAATTAGAACTGGAACTCTAAGAACTCCTCAGAATTTTAAAAATATTAAGCATCTATAGTAAAAAGAGCTCTGTGTGTCTGAGAAGCTACTGATGGGTTGTTTGCAGTTAAGTGTGGCTTAGTTCAAATGAAGAGCTTCAGCTCGGTCAGTGGGCCTTCCATCTCAGAGTTAATGAGGACTTCTTGCTTTCCAAAGAAATCTGCTAATATTGGCCAGAGGACAAGACAGTGCTATGCATATGTATTGAGCAAAATCTGCATCCTTTTCATAGTGAAGAAACTATTTGGTTAGCCAGCTCTTGTGGTGCAGCACTTATGACATAAAATGCCATACCATATCCAATGCCCATGCCATGTATAAAATGACCAGTTTAAAAAGTAGCCCTGAGCGCTGTGAGTTGGTAATCTTTGTTATCATTTTAAGATACTCTAAACATTTCATTCTAAATAAGAACCATGGGTTAACTCTTTTGGCCACATTTTCATGAATAGCAACACCAGTGACTTCCAAGGTGAAAATTCAATGGCTTCTTTCCATAGCTCATCATGGCAGAGTCATTTCTTTGGCTCAGTTAATGCCTTCTGTTCTCATTTCTAAGAAGACAATTTTAGTTTCAAAACAGCAATGGTTTTTAATAGGGTCCCACTAAATTGTGCCATCTAGAAAAATTCAATAAAGTGAAGATTCCTTCATGGCAACTGGAAGGTGCACATGCATCACCCCTGGCACCTTGGCCAAGACCTGCTTTCATGAAGAATGAGATGGTCAAGATTGTCTCCATTCTCACCCTCAATATTCTAGACTCCTGCTCTTGGCCAATGAGCACCTGAATTTCCAGTGCATCAACCGGAACATGTTAATGGAAATAGCAATTACAATCACAAGGAAGATATACTTAAAATTATTCCATAATGAAGAAGAGTTCTGAGAGGCTAGTTCACACTGAGTGAACGGATTTGTTGTGCTGGGAAGTTGGAGGCAATCACATGGGAACAGTTCCTTTGGGCTCCCCTGACACCTGCAGTTTCCTTCCTATTTGTGGCAGTCTGCAGGCTCTCTGTGGCATCTCTCATTACCTGTATAGAGATATTCAGGCTGGTAAGCTGGCTGAACAGTTAGAGTCTTAGCTTCACCCATCTCTCGAGTCTGCAGGAGCACAGAAGCAATGGCATGAAAATTGCTGTTGCAAGAGAGGGCAATCAAGAGGTGCAGAAGCAATTTTTTGCTGTGTTCAAAGACCTCAGGCCGGTAATGGTCCAAACCTGGAACAAAAGCGTGGAATCTCTTAGTATAAACAAAAGTTAAGCCCGTTTAGATTCCAGGGATAGTAAAGATTCCCAGATATTCAGGAGGAACACGTTCAAAGAATGTTTAGTTTCCTTTGTTATTGCTTGTGTTACCAACATAAAGAAGTTGGGCTTAGGAAAAATAAAATGCTTTACTCTTTATATCACATGTCCTCATAAAAGGCTGACAGATGGACTTTTCTTGACCTCTGTGTAGCACTGAACATGGTTAGCATTCTTTCATCCTGAGATGTTCTCTTGTTTGGATCTCCCTGTTACTGAAGAATTCTAATTTTAGTTGTCTCTTTCAACCTAAAATTCTGGCACTTTCTAGCTAGTTACTCTACATTTTACTCCACAGCTTGGGTATTTTTGAAGTCCAGTGCCTGGTCCTCTGTGCTCTGCATTCTTTCTCTCTATGCACTATGTCTCATGCCTTTAAGTGTATTACTTCAATCAAAGATCCTCAAAAAGGCTCAACTTGGGTTGGATATCTTTACAGATATCGCATTAGCGAGGTACCACTGGATTTACATTGTAGGAACAGAGCAATTTTAAACAATGATCAAGTGAAATTTTAGAGCAGATGTCACAAAAGGCCAATGAAAAATGGAAAAGACTAAAATATCTCAGAAAAGAGGGAAGCAGGATGTCAATATAAAAGGAAATCTCTGTGGTTTACTCCTATGTTTCTGAGTCAACAGGTTAAAGGTCCTACCGGTCCAGTCTTACCTAAGAAGACAGCATGGAGTAATAATGGTAGATGGAGAGCCCAATCTTCTCTTACACTATGATCCACCACCATCTCAGTCATAAAAATTACAGCAATGTTGCACCTAATCCAAGAAATAATGAAATTAATGCAACTTCTGGAGAAAATGGAAATGCACTGATAGATTTATGAAGTCACCATTAACTACAACCATTATATCTTGCTCAATAATTATTTAAACCTCACATTCAGGGAAAACAGAGGTCAACTTCTTTAAAAAGAAATTTTTGTTGATGGGTAAAGAGATACAGAGAGAGTTCCCATCTACAGATTCACTCCAAATGCCTGCAGTGATCAGAAATGGGCTGGACTGAAGCTGAGAGCCAGGAACCCAATCCAGGTCTCCCTTGTGGGTGGCAGGGGTCCGATTACTTGAGGTACTGCTGCTGCCTCTGAGAGTCTGCATTGGCAGGAAGCTGGAATCAGGAGCCAGAACTGTGGATCAAACTGAGGCATTCTGATATGGGATACAGTCACCTTAAATGCCAGCTAAATGCTCTTTCCAAGGTTAATTTCTGACAGCATGCAGCCCCATAGTAAGAAGAAATACTGGTTGAGTTGACTGCATAATGGAGCATCTGCTGGTTAGCAGGTAATAAAAGCTCTGGGGTAGAGGTAGTGAAGACAAGGTCCTTCTTTTCAAATTGTTTACAGTCTCTAAAGCATCACAGAACAAATACCCATGTCAAGAGGACATCAGGAGAAATTCCAAGGATCACAAGGTGGCTCTGCACATGGGTTCACAGGTGACCAAACTCTGCTGGGAGCTGATAATCTAGTCAGACACGATCCTACTGACTTCAAACGTCCTTTAATCTGATGGGAACTGGAGTGGTTTCTCTGGTTTCATAGGCAGAGAAGCTCAAAGGTAAGTGGCTGTTTCCCTCTCCTGGCCCATGGAGCTTACCTATGGAGTGGCCCCCGGGGAGTGATGGTCTCTGGGAGATAGTCAACCAGGGGTGCCCAGCATCCTCCAGTGCAGGGCATGGGTAAGGGCTGCGGCTGTTTGGTTTCTGTAACAGTTAGTAACCAGCCCGTGTAGGGAGAGACTGGATCATCTGTAGGGTGAGAGAGACACGATTTTTGCCTTCCCTTCTCAGTGTATTTAGAAAGAATTTTCCAGATGCCATGCTTGTAAAAATAACATTCCAACCTTTCAATTTGGTGACTATGAATTACATGATCAAATGAGTTAGAATTCCTTGCTTAGGCAATTACTTGATTGGTTATTACTTGATTACTAATTTATAGCTATTCATTATAGAGAAAAGGAAAATACAGACACACAAAAAGGAAAACACTAAATCACGTGAATTCCCGCCACTGTGAAAACTTGCTCCTCTAGTTTTTCCCATCTAAATAAAACACAATTCCAAATTTCCAGTCTTCTCAGGACAGGAACCTTACAGTCATTCCTGATTTCCCACTCACTTCCCACAGCCAACTCATAATCATGATGATGATATAGTAGTAGAAATAATAATAAAAATAACATTAGGAACTAACACTGAGTACTCACTTTATGCCAGATACTATTCTAGGCATCTTATATATAAGCAGTATAATAATAGGTACATATTACTATTATCCTTATTTTATAGAGGGGGAACCAGGTTAATTAACTTAGTGTTATCATCATATTTGATGATTTCTGCCTTCCAAACCTATTAAGATGGCCACTCATCCTCATCCTGACTCTCATGGTCTAGGCTACCGTGAGATTTCTCACAAGAATTCTTGCAATGGGCTCTTAACCGTCTTCCTACTTTTATCCTTGCCCCTCCCCAAGAAATCCTTTTAAGACAGTTCAGCTGTATCTCTTTCTCTATTCAGCACTCTCCAGTGGCTTCCCTTTACCCTCAAAATGAAATCTGAAATCCACTCCATGGCCTGGAAGCACTTCCAAGACCCCCACGCTGCACCTCTCTGCTGATTTCCTCTGCTCACTCTGTCGCAGTCGCCTGGCTTCCCTGCTGTCTGTGATCAGGCCAGGTTCCGAGCTGCCTCTGTTCCCTGTGGCTGGGATGCTCTTCCACAAGCACCTGCCTGACTTGCCCCTTTGCTTCACCTTATCACAGAGGCTTTCTCTGCCCACTGTATTTAAATCCATCCCCAGCCAATTACTTGCTGGCTCTTAATCTGTCAGGCTGAATCACCAGCCCTGCCTCCCCCATCTCTAATGCAAGCTCCGGGAGTAGGAACTTTCTCTGTTTTGTAATTGTTCCTCCCCAAGTACCACCACAGTGCCTGGCACATGGTAGGGGATCAACAAATATTTTTAAATGAATGAACTTCATCAACATTATCTTTCAAGTAAGCAAAGCAGTGAGGCTTTATCTCTCATAATGCTCTCATGATAGACCTGTGATATTCAAGGTAAGTAATTCTATAGGGGGCCACTTGATAATGACCCAGGTCCAGGTCTTAAGACAAGCTGGCACAAGCTTAAGACAATCTTGGGACAAGCTTAACATAGTAAGAGGAAGGATGTAGCACATCATCTTTAGGCATTTCCCTTTCAAATATTGTTTTTTTTTCAGTGTCACTTCTGAAAGGTATCAAGAGGTACAATCATGCATTGTGTAACCTCAGGGACATACTCAGAGAAATGTGCCTGTGTGATTTTGTTGTCCAAATATCATACAGTAAGCTTACACAAACCTGGATGATATAGCCTATTACACATCTACAGTATGTGGCAGAGCCACAGTTATAGATGTGGTCTGCTGTTGGCCAAAAGGTCATTATGTGGTGCATGGTTGTAGTTGACCAATGCTGCTGGTCTAGTATAGAATATTGATCTTAACAGTTAGCAGAGCTAGTGGAGGGGATCCCTCCTATTATGACAACTCAGGATTCAAACCAGGCCAGGCACTAGAACGAACATTCCACTTCTCCAGAGAAATGAGCTAAGGGAGTTCTAGTGGGTAAGGTCAGGGATCTCCTTAAAAAGTGACTGTCGGCTCATTCTAACGCACTGACAAATGAGTAACTAGAATTTTATGCCTTGCCATGGCAATTTTAGCTCAAACTTAAAGCAAGTACACTAGTAATTCATCTCAGTTCAGACTCTTACCAATTGACCCACAGAATGTCCCACTTTCAGCAAATCAACTTCTTGGATAACTATCTAGGATAAGTCAGTAGAAGTGCTAAGTAATTAGCTGCTCTTTAATAAATCTTGAATGGGGACCCAAAAGAAGAGAATATTGGAAACAAAAAACAAGCACAACTTTTGAGATTTTCAATAAGGAAGGGTGAATTGTTTTTGGTTTTAATGATGTACTTGGATATACATGAAGGGACTTCAAAAAGGGCCATGGAAAAATGGAATATAAAGATAAGTTTATTTTGGAACAAAAGTTTTAAAATCCATGTATAATTTTTTGATAAAAGGCACTTTTCATAAACTTTTTGAAGATCCCACATGTATATCCAATCAGCAAAGATTTGCTGAGAAGAATTAGTGTGACCTAAATCTTAGGTTTAAACCATTATAACTCAGCTACTTTTCTGCTTAACTGGTTGTATCCTTCCTATGGGGTCGGATACATTAGCCCGTGACCTTGGAAAATAATCCAGGTATTTTAAGTAGTTTTTTTTGGCGGGGGGAGAGCTTACATAATATTGGTAGAAAGCTACATTATAGATCTAGGTCTAAATCAATTTGCTTGTCCATTGCACTCAAGGTTTCTTTTTTTTTTTAATATAAAATACACTTCAGAAACTATGCATACTGTTTGCTTTTGAATAAACCCAGATATTGAAGCATGGGACCACTTGATCTCTGCTGACCCCTTCTTAGACCTCCTATCTCTGCTGATCCCCTCAGTAAATTAGGGAGAAAATAATCACTCTTTGCACAGACCAGACATCTGGCCCTAAGGTTTTGGAATTAAGCCTCCTAACCTTCACCTCTCTTGTGGCATATCCATAATTATGTAGCTAGAACAATAACACATCAGAGAGGTCCCAACTCCTAAAGTCTTATGGGTAGTTGTGTCCTGTTAGACATGTTGCTTCCTCTAGGACAAAGTAAAGAGATAGCACTCCTTGAACACTTGGGGAAAAGATCCTCATACATATTTTTGGAACATTCTGTGATGGCTGTTGGGTAGCTTGATTTTATTTTATCTTAACATGAATAAGTTAAAATATATGATCTCAGTGTCTAAACTTGTTGTCATGAACCTCATAAATAGGAATAATCATGTAAAGGATATTTTTGATATACAACTAAATGACAATCTAGATTCAAAATTTTCCCATTAATATGTCATTCATATCTATGTTTCTAGATAAAATAAAGGTCACATGACAATAATGGACTTTTTAAAATGTGTTATCTGAATTCACACTAGTTTTTTTTTTTCTCTTAACAAATACTTCTATTATTTTTTGTCCTTTAAGTCAGCAATTTCAGTTTCTACAATGGCATAATTACCTCACTTTATTAAAATTATCCCCTATAATTCACTGTTTCAATAAATATAAGGGATATGAGGTTTCAGAACAAGAGGACTCTAAGATTCTATTCACTATAATTCTTCTATCAAATTCTATGTCATGTACCCAGAATGTACAGATACTATACATTCTACTGTGTACATTCTATACATTCATAGCTACTGTAAAGTAATCCAGATAGCCAAAGTATAGCAATATTCCTAATGTAACATCCATAGCCATGGACTGTTAGGCTTTGCTGTACCATGCTGGTCATACTCTGAGAAGTCAGGATTAGAGTGCTAATCTATTCACAATTCAACTTTTCTGCTCTCAAATTTTGGGTTTCCAAATATTGCCACAGTAATCAGACTTCTCTTAAATGACAACTCCCCATTTCTCAGATACTACTCTCATCTGCAAAAATTGATTCCTTCTGGAACTAATGGCTCCGTGTTTGGATGGTACAGATCCCTGATGGGGCACAGAAAGAAGGGAGAATATAAACAGCTTAGTTTTGCCTCTTAATGATAGCTCCAGCACAAAGGTTTATAGGGGCATAGTTAACATAACCAAAGCTAGATTAAAACAATTATGTATGGATTATAGACATTCCTCCCACTGCTATTTTGGATGGCAGAGAACTACCTGCCTATGCAATAGGAAGTAGAGTAAGGGAAACTGAAATATGGGGTCATTGGAGTTATTTACCTCTTACTCGACTCTGCACATTTCCTTTAAAAAATATTAAAAACAATAACTACAAAGTGCACTTAACTCTTGAAATACCACTTTACTTGGGATTTTCACCAAAATAAAACAATTAATTCCAGAGCATAGTTTACTGATTTCCCTAGCACACCTAAATGTCCCTGGCAGAGTTTTTTGGTTCTAGACTTCCTGTAACTCATACCAAACAATTCTCTATACCTGCTCTGTATCTACTGAAGTTGTCTGTGGCTAGGACAAATCAATGAATGCATTGACCTTTTTGGTTTTCCCAGCTGCTCAAATCAGAGAAATTGCTGGAACAAAGCCTTCTGCCAGTTTAGCAGTGTTCACTCAGCTACTGAGAGGTTCAATGTGCAATCAGACCCTGTTCTGGGCAAGCAGGCTCACCAAGCTTACATGTTAAATCTACTCCTAAAACAGGTACAAAACCAAACCACAATATTTGTTTTCTAATGGGATAATATTTTACTGGCCTGTCCCCAACTGCATCACCAAGGAAAAATGCCAAGAATACAAAAATATGGGATTGGTTAGTAGTTTGAATTTTTAATTTTGATTTCGATTTGTTCACTGCTTGATTTTTTTTCACATTCAAGATGCTTCTGCATGCTGATTTGCATGGTTGGATTAAATGGTTATTTAATATTTATCGGTCTTTTTAAATAATTGTAACTAGAATAATCTAAATACTAGTTTTCCATTGCCCAACCACTTGCATTCCCTCTGGAAGCCCCCAGCCCCTTGGTACTTACTTTTGTCTTCGTCATATGACCCTCCGGAACTATTGCTGTATCTGGACTCCAGGCGGGTGTGGGCCCTGATGACATTGCTAAATCTTCAAAGACAACAAGAAGCACATGAAATATCAATGTGTATGTGCATGCGCTGTGACTCATAAACATATACTCTTGTTTACTAGTTATTTCTGATGACGCTTTCTTAAAGAAATATTATAATAATTGAGCTCCAAACATCTCTCCTATCAGAGGGACTCGTGATCATGTTTGCTCAAAAGTACAAATTCAAAACTTGATGGCTAACATTTTAATTGAACTAGAGAAAACTATAACATTTGCTTTGGAAAGAAAGAGGGCCTCATTCTGAATCATATGATTCCTTTATTCAGAGATTATGATAGGTGACCAAAAATATTTGCTGAATGCCTAGATAAGTGAAAATAGATAGAATCGGAAATACCCAAAAGTAATTTCATAACAAGCCTTGGGCTACATCTCAGAGTTTTCAGGGAAAGGTATTAGTTGGGCTGTAATATAACCAGAGGGATTCCTGTTCAGTCCTTCTTGAGGCTTGTTAAGAAGCAATCCGAAAAAATAAAAAGAAAGAGGAAGTAACTTCACACACAGCATCTTACAGAATCTGGCTCGGGCATCTACAAGATGAGCATAATTTACCAACGAGGCAACTGAGGCCCAGTGACGGCAAACAGCTTGTCCAGTGTCAACCACAGGTAGGTGGCAGTGCAGGGATACTTGCAGGGCCATGCTGCCTTTTATGGGGCAGAACGTGAGATGTAGACCAAGTTATCACTCACTAGTTCATCAACCATGGCCAGGACCCTCATTTTCTTGGAGACCCTCTCTCCACAACTGGCAGAAGGGAATAATACTTCACCTTTTATTTGATTGATTTTTTTCTTGGAGAATCAAAAGAAATCATGCAAGAGCATTTCCCAAACTGCAAGACAACATCAACTCTAAGTTATTAGTTGTTATGCTTCAACCTAGAATTTCTAGAAGGCCCTGTCTCTTCAGGGCACTTGGAAATCAACAGCATATTTATCATCCAACTACCTAGAAGGCAGAGAAAGAGTATGGCTTAGGGGACATGTGGATGCAATGGTAGGACTATATTTATTTTATATAAGAGATATACAGCAGGTTCTAGCTACTTAATATATGAGAGTACTTCAAAAATTTCATGTAAAACTTGAATTGCTACACTTGATCTTAGCCAAAAGGCAGAGAAGCGATCGAATTGCTAAGTATATTTTGGTGCAAAAAATTTCTAAATCTATGCATAGTTTTTTTCATGATACACATTTAAAAAAAAGATTTGTTATTATTTATTTGAAAGGCAGAGTGACAGAGACAGGGGAAGAGACACAGAAAGAGATCTTCCACCCATTGGTTCACTCCACAAATGGTCGCAACAACCAGCTAGGGCTGGGTCAGGCTGAAATCAGGCATCTAGAGCTCTATCCAGGTTTCCCACATGGGTGCCAGGGGCCCAAGTACTTGGGCCATCTTTTGCATCTTTCCCAAGAGTACCAGCAGGGAGCTGAATCAGAAGTGGAGCATCCAGGACTTGAACCAGCACTCGGATACGGGATGCTGGTGTCACAAGTGGTGGCTTAATTCACTGTACCAAAATGCTGGCCTCCATGATACACATTTTCTCTGAACATTTTGAAGATCCCTCACATTTGCAGACAAAACAAAGAACTAATATTCTCTAGAGATATCTGCAAAACTTAAGCCAGAACGTGCATGTCCCCTTCATTACAGACTGAATGTTCTGACCTAGCTGACAACAGATCACCACTCTGTTTCCCTCTGGACTACTCGAAGAAGCAGGGATGTAGCAGTCCTCATGAGGATGTGGAGAAAGAGCAAGGTTTCAGGAAAAAGTGCTGGACGCACCATTGCACTGCCTGCTGTCTATCGGGTGTAACCTCAGAGCATTGCATCAGTGATTTCAGTTGCTGAATTGTAGAAATGTAATAACTATCCTAACCTTTTTTTTTTTAAAGTATTATTTATTTGAAAGGCAGACAGGAATACAGACAGAGTGAGTTCTCCCAAGTGCCTGTAACAGGTGGGCCTGGGCCAGGCCAAAGCCAGGAACTCAGTCTGAGTCAGGGACCCAATTACCTGAGCCATAATGTGTTTCCTTCAAGGGGGCACAACAGCAGGCAGCTGGCATCAAGCATCAACAGGACTTGAACTCAGGCACTGAACTACGGGACACTGGTATCCCAAGTGGTATCCTGACAGCTGCACCAACATGACCTCCACCCCTCACCACACCAGCAGCTTTGTGCTTCAAACATTCTTCATTATCTTATCTTTGCAGCTATTGCTTTGTGAATCCATAACACAGAATATCTAGGACATCTGGTAGATCTCACATGAACTGGGCCATGTTACAATCTCAATCAGACTGATACTTGTGAAATTAGAAGTGTGTCAAAACTCTTAGCTTCTGAAGAAGCTCTTTAAGCATGTTTATGCTGACAAATGTAAAGCTACAAATGGTGCATGCAGAGCCCAGACATCATTCAGCAAGGATCAAAAACAGGGTCAGGAAGAACTCCGCATCTGGAGCTCTCCTCCTGCCTGGGAGCTCCACGGCACTCCTAGCTACTGAGCAAGCGTGGTGGACGTCAGCACTGAATTGCGCTCTGGAGAGCCGGGCAGGGCAGCAGTCATCCAACGGATGGCAAGCCTCGCCTTTTCCTTTTTGAGAAAGATCTCAAGGGATGTTAGGCAGAGTTTATGAGGCTGGGATGAAAGAGAAGAGCAAACCCCTTCCAGGTGCTTCCCCTGCCTCTGGAGAAGACTGAGACCACAGTGCAGCACAGCAGGTGTTGGAAAGGGAACAGGAAGACACTGACTCCTGAGAATCCAGTCTGTTATTTCTCTTTGCCTTCTTGGATTGGGGAAGCTCATTCTGGGTCTGGGACCTAGGGGAGTTTCAAGGATTAAGTAGACTGAATAGTCTTTCAACATCACAGGGTTATATTTTAAGAAATATATTTATGCTGGCATTTGGTGCAGCAGTTAAGTCGCCATTTGGAATGTCCTCATCCCATATTGGAATGTCTGGTTTGAGTCCTGCCTACTCTACACTTCCAATCAAATTTACTGTTGACGCACTCCCTGGGAGAGAGCAGAATATTGCTCAAGTACTTGGTCCCTGCCACCCATGTGGGAGACCTGGATTGAGTTCTAGGCTCCTGGTTTCAGCCTGGCACAGACCTGACTGTTGTGGGCATTTGGGGAGTGAACCAGTGGATGGAAGATCTCTCTCTATCTGTCACTGTCTCTATGCCTTTCAAAAAAAACAAAAAAAAACAAAAAAAAAAAAAAAAGGAAAATAAATGAATAGACAAAAAAAAATACCATGGAAATATCTCTGACAAGAGAAAAACTAGAGCCATGAAATGTCTAAATTTTGGGGCTAGTGCCATGGCCGAATAGGTAAAGCCACAGACTGCGAGCTGGCCTCCCACATGGACACCAGTTTGAGACCCAGATGCTCTACTTCTGATCCAGCTCCCTGCTAATGACCTGGAGAAACAGGAGCGGATGGCCCAAGTCCTGGGGCCCCTGCACCCACATGGGAGATGCGGAAAAAGCTCAGGCTCCTGGCTTCAGATAGGCCCAGCTCTGGCCATTGCTGCCATTTGGGGAATAAAGCAATGGATGGAAGCTCCCTCTCCCTCCCCCTCTCCCCCTCAGACTTTCTGTTTCTGCCTCTTTGCAACTCTGCCTTTCAAATAAATAAATAAATCTTTAAAAAATAAAAAAAAAAACCAGTATGATAAACCTTTCTTGGAATTTAAGAGTACTTTTTGTTAATAATGCTTAGTGAATAATTAAAAAAACACTCTGAAGGTTCTAAATTTTCTACAGATTTCTTTTTTTTTTATTTTGACTCTTGAGAATCTGAAGGTTAGGCTGATGGTAACTTGTAGTAGTTTTCCTCAGTAAAGACTTTTGATACAATGACCTTATCTTCCTCTTAGCTTGGTTTGTATTCTTTCGCCCCTGTTTTAGCATGCTTTCAGTGTAAGCTATGCTTTCCCCCGGTCAATAGGAACACTGTTACACAGTGTCACTGACTCTCATCAAACGACTATTAATCTAGTGGTGACCATGGTGTCAGGAGGCCGGCTGGGCTCGACTCCGTGGTACGCACTGGAGCCCACCATGGATGCTGGTGGCAAGAGCCCCTTGGAGCTGGTAACACGGCAGCTCTGAAGAGCACGGTCTCTGTGCATTCCTTCTTTACAAGGGTTGTCAAGAACAGGGCAAACGGATGTCCTCCATGATGGTTTAGTGAGAAAGAAGGAGAAATGGGGTGGGTGCATTAGGACAGCTAATCTGCCCCTGCGGTTGTGATATTTCTATTTTAATTTACTGGCTGAATACACAGTTTCAAGTCTACTGTGTTCAGTGCAGTAAGATCGTCGCTGAGGATGAACAGGTGTTCTGCTTCCCAGACGTGGACAGTTAGTGGTTGAGATGAGCATGTGTACAAGTACCTACAGAGCACATGAGGGGACTAACTATAAAGAAGGGAGTGTGGTAAGCAGATTAAAGAGAAGGCAATTTTAGGCTGAGATACAGACAAATAGGATAAAGAAATAGTACAGGTGGAGAATGGAATCAGAGGAATGGTGACGTTCTTCGGGTAGACTGTTCACATAGATAACTATATGTACATGCATTCATATATGCATCTGTATATATACAATCAGTCCACAGATCTATAGGTAAATAAATAGATAGATGGGTAGTTCAAAAAATTGTGGGAAAATGGAATATAAGATAAGTCTATTTTGGTGTCCCCAATCTTGAAACCCATGCATACTGTTTTTTCATAGTATGTTTTTCCAAGAACTTTTTGAAGATCCCCTCATATGCATGGGTTTCAAAAAATTTTTAGCACCAAAATAGACTTTTTTTTTAAAAAAAGATTTACTTGTTTATTTGAAAGACAGAGTTACAGAGAGGCAGAAGCAGAGACAAAGAGGGATGAAGGGATGGAGGAAGGGAGGGAGGGAGGGAGGAAAGGAGCGGGAGAGAGAGAGAGAGAGAGATCAGTGTCTTCCATCCGCTGGTTCACACACCAATTGGCCACAATTGGATTGTGCCAATCAGAAGCCAGGAGCTTCTTCTGGGTCTCCCACGTGGGTGCAGGGGCCCAAGTACTTGGGCCATCTTCTACTGCTTTCCCAGGTGCATTAGCAGGGAGCTGGATCAGAAGTGGAGCAGCCGGACTCGAACTGGTACCCATATGGGATGCTGGCACAGCAGGCAGAGGCTTTACCCACTATGCCACAGCACCAGCCCCAACTAGTGGTTTTTATGAAGCCATGGGATAAGTGGGTTCAGCATCCCTTTTTTCCTGTCTCTGCTCTGTGTGCAGGAGGAAATTGTTATCTTTAGGGATATACAAAGTAGAGCTTGAAAGTCAGTGTGTATTTCATGGAACCAAGAAGGCTTTTAGTGTGTGTGAAAATTTGGAAACCGCACCAACATGTACTAACATTGCACACACACACACAAAAAAAAAACAACCAAAAAAAAAAAACAATCTCCCAACACTGTACAGAAGCTGCTCAAAGTTCTACCAGATACGAAGCGAAACGCGCGCACTGACCTTTCATCGGATTCTTTCAGTATCTTGCTCTCCTCTGCGTCTGGGAAGCTGTCCTGGCCGGCCACCACCGTATTGCTGCTGGACGTGGTTCCTGGAGACGGAATTAGAAGAAGGCTGCTTAGACAGAGACACGTGCAGAGGGCCCAAGCTCGAGTCTCAGGTAGCTTCAGGAAAGGATTTCCTGTAAAGTGCCATGTTTGAAAGCCTCCTTGCGCCTTCTGCAGAATCTCACACATCCTCAACAGCCTTCTAAGCGTGCACCACCGAAATGGGAGAATCCCAGACATCTACGATGGTCAAACCAAATTCCTCAACTCCCTTCCAAAGGGAAGCTACTATGTTCTTGAAACCTTCTCTTCCTGGCTGCTTGGGTTAGGAGCTTATTCAGTGGGTTCTGCCCTGATGTTAGCTGCTTTAGCGCTTCTGAGTTCAGAAGTTATTGAGCTAATGCTGGAGAAGCAAGTTCAAGTTCCAGACTTCTGATTCCTAGGCTAGTGTCTCCCTGCAGGAACACTGCTCAGGCAGCAGGGTGTGGCACTCAGAGGACAGAGAGCCTGGGAGAGAAGAGAAGTCTGAAGGCAGTCACAGTACTGGGTAAATCAAGGGGCGCTGATGCTGGGGTGCCGGTGTATTCAAAGTGATAAATGGATTGAGGATCCCTTATCTAAAATACTTGGGACTTAAGTGTTTTGTTTTTCAGATTTCTTTTTTTGATTTTGGAATATTTACATATACCTAATGAGATATCTTGGGGGAGGGAAAGATATTCTAAGATACCAAGTTCATTTGTGTTTTGCATACATGAGTTATTTAAAAAATTCATGGAAAGTATATATTATAAAAAAAAATCTGTGCATGGATTTCACAGTATTTTTTCACAAAAATAAACATGTTTTAATTTTTCTATGAACCACCTTACATACTGTTTACACTTTATACACATAGCATGAAGTAATTTTACATAATATTTTTAATATTTCCATGCATGAAACAAAGTTTATATACACTAATCCAACAAGTGTATGGTGTCACGTAGGTACTCAAAAAATTTCATATTTTGGAACATTTCAAATTTTAGATGTGTTGGTTAAGGATGTTCAACCTGTGTGGCTGTGGGGTATTTTAGTCAACATTCAGAGAATATCACAGAATCCCATAGATATGGGAAGAGGGGTCTAAAAATGGAGATTCCTACGGGGCAGATCAGGGCAAAGTCAAAACCGTGGCAGAGAAGTACGGAACTACTGATTCTTGGTCACCCATACGAGATGATTTCATTAATACACAAACATGCTGAGGCCAGCACTGTGGTGTAGTAGGTTAAGCCACCGCCTGTGGTGCCAGCATCTCATATGGGCAGATTTATGTCCTGGCTGCTTCTCTTCTGATCCGGCTCTCTGCTTGTGGCCTAGGAAAGCAGTGTTAGTGGCCCAAGCACTTGGGCCCCTGCACCTGTGGAAGACCCAGAGGAAGCTCCTGGCTCTTGGCTTTGGATGGCATCAGCTCCAGCCATTGCGGCCATTTGGGGAGAGAACCAGTGGATGGAAGACCTTTCCATCTCTCCCTCTGTCTGTCTGTAATTCTACCTCTCAAATAAATAAATAAAATCTTAAATGAGGAAAATTTTTATAAAAAATACACAAACATGTTAAGAGTTTAACAGTGATTCTTAAGCCATTTCTGTATTTTTTTTTAAAGATGTATTATTTTATTTGAAAGGCAAAGTTACACAGACGGTGGGGTGGGGGAGGGTGAGAGAGCGATCTTCCATCTACTGGCTTGCTCCCCAAAAGACTGCAACAGTCAGGGCTGGGCCAGGCAGGAGCCAGGAGTCAGGAGCCAGGAACTTCATCCCAGTCTCCCACGTGGGTGCAGGGGCCCAAGGACTTGGGCCATCTTCTACTGCTTTCCCAGGCCACAGCAGAGAGCTGGATAAGAAGTGGAAGAACCAGGAGTCGAACTGGCACCCATACAGGATGCTGATGCTGCAGAGGGAGGCTTAACCTGCTACGCCAGAGCGCCAGCCCTGAGCCCTCTCTTTAAATAAGCGTGCACAAAGGAATAAGAAAAGTAATAGACGGCTTCTCATAGCCCTTTAGCGTCCTCCCTACGGGAGAGCCCAGCGACCTGTGACAGGACGTCCGCCCAGGTGGGCCTGCCTACCCGAGGCTGCGGCCGAGGCCTTGCTGCTGGCCGTGAAGCGGTAGAAGGGCGGGTTGTCGCAGTGCTGCACGATGGGGTTCACCGGCTCGGTCTGCTGCAGCTCGAAGAGGAGCTCTTCCATGGTCTGGATGGTGTTATTACGGCACAAGTAGATGGCCACTTTCTTAATCTGAGACGAGAAAAGGGAAACTAGCGATGTTGTCCCGAGTCCGGCCCCCAGGAACGCGCAGCTGGGGGCCTGGTCATTTACACACATCACCACCAAGAGTGTCTTCCTGATGGCTCCTGTTTGCGCCGGCCTACCAGGACCCAGCAACCGGACCACCACTCCTCTCTCTGCGCGCACCTCTGATAGGAGTGTGCTGTTGAAGGTCCCCTTTTTCTAAGGCTTTCATTTGTAAAAAGTCCCTTTTGGAACTCATTGATTCCACCTAAACTCAAAGTTGCCACCTACGGTCTTATCTGTAGAAAGAATTTTGTTTGCACAAACCTTGGGGAAAACCAGCAAGCTCTTTTTGTTTAAAAAGGCATCTAGCCCCCTACTATTCTCTTCTTCTCTAGAAACAAAGGAGTGTTAGCTGCTTTTATGGTTTTAACTTTTAAAAATACCTCTGGATGAAAGCCCTGTGCTGCTGCACGCCTCCTAGTCCATCCTGAGGTGCGTAAGTTTATGCAGCTCACAACAGCAGGGAGGCACAAAATCTCTCATAAAAATAAGCAGCACAGAAAGGCCCTGTGGGTTTGGGTTTTAACAACGCTGCTGCTGGCGCTGGCACTGTGGCCTAGTGGGCATCCTGTATGGGTTGTTGTTCAGATCCCGGCTGTTCCTCTTCCCATCCAGCTATCTGCTATGGCCTGGGAAAGCAGAGGAAGATGGCCAAAATGCTGGGGACCCTGCACCTGTGTGAGAGACCTGGAAGAATCTCCTGGCTCCTGGCTCCAGATTGGCCCAGCTCTGGCTGTTGCAGCCATTTGCGGAGTGACCAGCAGATGGAAGACCTCTTCCTCTCTCTGTCCGTAACTCTACCTCTCAGATAAATAAATAATCAATCAATCTTTAAAAAAAAAAAAAAAAAACCCTGTTGTGTTGATCTTATACAGACAGCAAACATCAGACACCCCAGAAGGACTTTCTTCTGCTGACTTCTCTCTTCTTCCACCTGAATTTGAAGTGGAAATCCTGAACACTCTGCATTTCTGTTCTGGTCAAGAGTATACAAAGCTTTCCCTCCCGTCTCTGCCATATGGATCTAAGGTTTAGAGAAGGCAGCTTTTGGTAACTGTTAGAAAAATATCTGCTCATTAATTCACAGGTTTCTGAGTCCCAAGGCTTATAGCAAGGGGACGACAAAGGTGTCACCTGCACATGTACCCTGCATCTCAGGCACGAGGGACAGAAGGGAACTGTTATGTAATACCTGGGTGAGCTCAAGGGAGATTAGCCTGACTGCCGAAAATGGCCATCTCTGTTTTCCTTGGAGCAGCAAGCACATGCTGACTTGTGAGTTGCACATGGGGTCCCCCCTTAGCCCCTTCCCGCGCCCCTCCCTCCCCACGGGAACAAGCACAGCTGGAAGCCCGGGAGGCACTTACGTAAGGCAGGAGAACCGTGTCACTGCTGACCCCACACAGGCTGATCAGGAACTGCAGCGCGATCCTCAGGTTGTTGCTCCATTTCTCATTGTTGGCTAGCGCGTTCCAAGCATTTTCCATTTCTGGTCCGGGAACTTCATCTCCATACTGTAGCACAGCACACAGCACAGAAGACCAGAAGACCCCGGTGAAAAACAGAAGGGCAGTTGGAGTGTAAGTAGTTTTGAGTATCACGTCTATCTCAAAATCTTAGGAGGCGGGAAACGTGGGCACTGATCAGGAAGATGCCATTTTTCAGGAGATGCCGAATCAAGCAAGTACAATGCCAATTCATGAGATCTTTTTTTAACATGCTAGGCTTCTTAACTTTAAAATTACAATAAAATACATGTACTATAAAGCTGGCCATCCTAGCCCTTTTTTTTTTTTTTTTTTTAAGATTAATTAATTTATTTGAAAGGCAGAGTAGGCAGGGGCAGAGAGAGAGATCTTCCATCTACTGGTTTGTTCCCGAACCACTCTGGCTGCAACGGTCAGAGATGGGCCGATCAGAAGCTAGGAATTAGGAGCTTCCTCCAGGTCTCCCATGTAGGTACAGGGGCCCAAGGACTTGGGCCATCTTCCACTGCTGTCCCAGGCCATAGCAGAGAGCTGGATAGGAAGTGGGACAGCTAGGACTCGAACCAGCGCCCATATAGGATGCTGGCACTGCAGGCAGTGGCTTTACCCACTATGCCACAGCACTGGCCCCAATGCTAACCATTTTTACACAGCTCAATGGCACTAACGTCATCCACAGCGTTGGGCAGCTGTCTCCACCATCCACCCCCACGTGTGTGATGTTAAAAGATGAGTGCCATGTTCTGCGGGTTTGCAGCGCGGAGTCTGCTATTTGAGGCTCTGAGCTTACCTTGGCCGTCATGTACATGAGGTTATTCAGCACCAGCGACGTGGCTTCTGGAGAGCCCCAGCCATTCCCTTTCAGCCCATGAGAAGCAGTCGCTTCCCCTTCCCGGTCCTTGACTTCATCCTCCGGGCTGCTGGGGCTTGACCCTGGGAGGAGCAGCCTGCTGTCCACCAGCTCGATGTTGTGCAGCCAGGGCAGCAGGTAGGTGAGCATGGTCTGACGCCCATTTGGGTGCGTTGTGGGGAATCGCTGGCTCACCTCTAAAGAGAAGCGCAGTAACAGCGAGCCGTGTGTTGTTATTCCAGCAAATCAAAATACACACAGCAACTTACAGATTGAACGGTGCTTCCCACTGACAGTGTTTTCATAACACTCTCTTAGGCCAAGCAGCTCCCTTAAGCCACCAAAGCATAAGACTGAGGCTCATCCTCAAGTCTGTTGCTCCACACTGGTGCTCTGGGTAGGAAAGTGGCCCAGCACAGTGGGGACGAGCACAAGCTTGGTGAAAGCTGAAGGAGGTGGGCAGCTGCTTGGGTTCAAATCTGTGGTATGTGGAGGCAGTGTGTTACATTGGACAAGACAAGGGACTTGGAGTCAGGACATAGGTATAGATTCCAGGTCTACCGCACACTGCTGCAGGTAACTAGGGGCTGGTTATTTAATAACTCTGCTCCCCAGTTTCCTCATCTATAAAATGGGTCCCAAAGTGGGTTACTGAGAGGATTTAAATAAATAGCAACAGGGGCAGGCAATTGGCACAGTGGCCAAGACGCCTCTTGGGATGCTTGTATCCCAGGGGTTTGAGTCCTGGTTCTGCTTCTGATTCCAACTTCTTGTTGATGCACACCCTGGGAGGCAGCAAGTGATGGCTCAAGTACTTGGGGCCCTGCCACCCATGTGGGAGACTCAGACTGATTTCCAGGATCCTGGCTTCAGTCTGGAGTGAACCAGTAGATGGAATATCTTTGTCTTTTCCTCCTTTTCTGTTATCTCTGCCTTTCAAGTAAAAATAAGTAATATATAAATAATTTATTTATTTATTTATTTGAAAGGCTGAGTTATGGAGAGACAGTGAAGAGAGTGAGATCTTCCATCCACTGGCTCACTCCCCAAATGGCTGCAACAGCCAGAGTTGGGCCAATCCGAAGCCAGGAGCCAGGAGCTTCCTTAGGGCCTCCCACATGGGTGCAGGGGCCCAAGGACTTGGGCAATATTTTACTGCTTTCCCAGGCCATCAGCAGGGAGCTGGATCAGAAGTAGAACAGCCAGGGCTTGAACTGACACCCATGTGGTATGCTGGCACTGCAGGTAGTGGCTTTACCCACCATGGCATGGTGCCAGCCTTAAGAAAATTTTAAAAACACATAGCCATAATGTATGTAGCATTCTCTCAGCAGGTGCTGTGCCACCCAGCAGGCTATTGTCAATGTGATTAGCATGATCACCTTATCACTAACCCAATAATGGAATAGGCCCAGGCCATGGCACCTGCTGGAAAACTGTAGAGCAAGTGGAAGGGGTCTGCAAGGATTGCACACCACTTTGTGGGATGAGTGAATCCCAAGAGTGGGGCCTCCACACGCCGCCCAGCCACTTCACCATCACTTTCACTGACATCATTTCTGCATTATTTCCTTGTGTACGCTGCCTACAGATACAGAAGTACAGCTTTATAATCTTCTAGTCCTCGTGTCTATAGAAGAATCTGTTTTGTCCACAGGGAAATTAGAAAGCGTGGTCTCACGTGTATGTTGCTATACAGCGTGACAGATTACCAATCGAACGCCACAGAGCCCAGGAATTACACTCAGATAACCCGTAGATTCCCAGAACAGTAGCTTTAATGGATTTGGCCCTTTTCTTACAATGAAAAGTAGAATTTTTTTTTGAGAATTAAGAACATTTTTATGTTCTCTGTAATCATCAGACAGCACTAAGGCTGCTTTGTTTTCCACAGGCCAAAATTTCTAAATTTACTTAATTTCTTTTTTAAAGATTTTATTTATTTATTTGACAGGTAGAGTTACAGACAGTGAGAGAGACAGACAGAGAAAGGTCTTCCTTCCGTTGGTTCACTCCCCAAATGGCCGCAACGGTGCTGATCTGAAGCCAGGAGCCAGGCACTTCTTCCTGGTCTCCCATGCGGGTGCAGGGGCCCAAGGACTTGGGCCATCCTCCACTGCCCTCCCGGGCCATAGCAGAGAGCTGGACTGGAAGAGGAGCAACCAGGACTAGAACCAGCACCTATATGGGATGCCGGAGTCACAGGCGGAGGATTAACCCAGTGCACCATGGTGCCGGCTCCAAATTTACTTAATTTCTAAATGTATGGCTGTGAAGACTGATGCTATGGACTGAGATGATGCATACTCAGGTCCTTGTCAAAGCAGAACATTCATTATTCCAAGGTTTTGGTCATTTTCTAGGGAAGACTCATTGTGCGAGGCACGATGGATGCAGCAAAGACTTACTACACTTCTGCCCTTGGGAAGGAGACTTTGAGACAAGTCATGGTGACAAATCTGGGGCAAGCGAACAAGTGACAAATGACACAGGAAAGGCACAGAACGCTTTGGTGGGTTCACTGGAGGAAAATGGCTTCCGGTTGCAAAAATTCAGGATAGTTCTATGGTGGGAGAACTGTTTCAATTCCCCCTAAAAAGGAACTGGACTTTGGAGAGGGAAAGAATTCAGAACAGAAGGACAGCAGCACCACCAATTTTAAAACAATGGTATCAAAATCTGTGGGTTTTCTTTGGCAGCAGTGGTCACCTCCTGAAGCATGACATACTTTGCTTGTTAACTATTGCTCACTTATTCCTACACCTTGTCTCTCAGATGCAAAGCCAGAGAGCATGGGGATGCCTCTTTGAGGGACCCCAAGTACCTACATTAGCACTTGGGTTATAGAGGCATTTTGGAAGGGAAGAGAGAAAAAGAAGATGCCACAGACGTGTGAACAATCCCCCACTCCTCCACGTCTCCAGAAACAAATACAATGCATGTTGCTGTTGGTGGGATGCAAGATGCATTTTCCGCTTCCTCTGGGAGGGGCCTGAACAGCTTGTCTGGCTGCTTAGAGTAATTAGGTCACCTGAAATGACAGGCAATAAAAACCTCACCACAGGGTTTATGAGAGTCAAGGCTGTAAAAACACAAGGTAGGAATCTATCGTAACCTCTTATTTTTTCCATGTTATTTTGAAAAGTTATTGACTCATAAGTCAAAATAGCCAAAAGCTAAATTCATGGAGAGAGTGTAGGCTGAAGGTGTTGCAGCTCATTCCATGAACTTCTTCCCTTGTTAAACTTGCTGGACTATTTATCTCCTCTCCCCCGAACCATCAGCCTCTCCCAATTCATTGGCTTCTCCCTCGCCACGAAGAAACCTGCTCCTATCCTGCTCATCCTTCAAAGCCCCTGCCCTGACTTTGACCCAGCCCCCCCACCCCCAGCCCCCAACCCTGCAGCTGCAGTCTCTCTCTTCCCTCCTTTCTCAGCCAGGACACTGCAATCTGGCTTCTGTTGCCACCTCTCACGGGAATGACCACACTCATCAATAAATGACCACACTCATCAATGGACTGTGAGATCCAGAGGGTCACTTTTAAATCTTATCTTCTGGGATCTCTCTGTTCCATCAGAGGATGTGGACTGCTCACTCTGTCCTAAATCCTCATTTTTCTCTAGGTTTCTATGAAACCCATCTCCTGGGTGGTCTCTGTCCTCTCCAAGCTTGAGTCCTTTCCTTCTCGGGCCCCTAGCTGATCCTTAGAACAGTTGGTAAGAGCTGAGTGTTAGGGCTGGTGTTGTGGCATAGCGGGTCAAGCCACCACCTGCAGCACTGGCATCCCATATGTGCACCGCTTTACATTCTGGCTGCTCCACTTCCAAACCAGCTCCCTGCTAATGCGCCTGGGAAAGCAGTGGAAGATGGCCCAAGTGCTTGGGCCCCTGCACCCACGTGGGAAACTGGGAAAAATGCTCCTGGCTTCAGCCTGACCTAGTCCTGGCCATTGCAGCTATTGGGAGAGTGAACCAGCAGATGGAAGCTCTATCTCTCCCCTTCTCTCTGTAATTCTGACTTTCAAATAAATCTTTTTTTTTTTTTTTAAAGCCCTCACTCTTGTACTCTCTCTGCTCCTAATCTCACCGTGCCCTTGGCCCTAACCCCTCCTATTCTTCTAGGAGCATCAGTGTTGGCTTTCCCTTGAGTCCAGGCCTGTCCACACCTGAGGATTCCTGGCAGAGGTCCCCACTCAACATCCCACGCTGAGCGTGCGATCTGTGCCTCACCCTAACCCTCCCTTGTCACTCTCGCAGCTCGCTCTGTTCTCCACCAGTCCACCAGAGGACGCACCAGGCCCTCTCTCTGGTGTGCCACCCCAGCACCTCGTGACTCCTGTCTCTCCCCTCCACTCTCACAGGGCCTTTAGCATTTCACATTTCCTCCTTGGATCACTGTCATCGTTTCCTAATTGGTATCTTCTCTTTAGGTTGGGTTTTCTCTAATCCGCCCTCCATCCTGAAGCCAGTCTTTCTGTAGAACACAGGCTGACCTTGGCCCCCACCCCCTTCTGGTTTGGAACTCATGAGTGATGTTCAAAACCCCAGCTGTGTGCTTGGTTGCCCTCCATGTTCACAGGGCTCTGAAGGCTCAAGGGACACATTCAGAAGCTGGCCAACCTACACATTCCCTGGCACAGGACACAAGGCCTTCTGAGACTTGTCATCTTCCTCTCCATCTGTCCCTGACCATTTCTGGCTTTGCCCCTTCCCTGTATGCTCAGTTAGCCACACTGACCTCTCTGTGACCTCTGGAGTGCATCGTGGTGCTATTTCCTACCTCTAAGCCAAGGCCTCTGCTCTTCTCTTGGCCTGTAATGTCTATCAATTACTTGTCCACCTCGCAAATCTCTGCTCTGCTTTCAAACTGCAGCTCAGACATCAACTTCTCTGGGAAATCTTACCCCAACCCCAACAACTGATTGTTCCTGAGCTTCCATCCCATGCATGTCATACTCTTTCTAGAACAGCAGTTCTCTTACTGTGTCATAACTGTATAAATGCACATCTATCTTTATGACTACACTATGGCCCTTTGATGGGAGGGACCATTTTATTCACCTCTTTTTTTCCCCAAGACCCACAGCTCGGTTGACATGAATAAAAATAAATCTTAGTTTTCCAAAAAGAATTTATTAAAAAAGCCTTTCTTGGGTGTCCCCACTGTTTCAGGTATACTGCATCATGCAGGGATGTGATGAACTCTGCTTGAGACCGAGAGAGCGATTTGCATGGTAGAGGTAGACGCAAAATTATATTTAAGGAGTCTGGAGAGTTAGGGAGAGGGAGGGAGCCATTCCCAGGATCGAGAACAACATGTGCAGTGCAAAGATTTATGGGAATGCCCAGCACGCTGGTCAGAGATTATGTGATATTGCTTTAGAGGGTTGAAAGGATGAAAGAGTTTTTTTTTTTTTTAAATACATTAAAGAGCTCTAATTCTATAGCAATCACTTTGTAGGAATTTGTAGGAAGACAGTTGTAGATTTAATTCTGGTTTGACTGCTTCCTAGCTATATGGTCTTGAATAAATTTTTTTTTAGATTTACTTATGTTTGAAAGGCAAAGTTAGAGAGAGAGAGAGAGAGAGAGAGAGAGGAAGAGATAGACAGATAAAGATATAGATTGATAGATACATAGAGAGGGAGAGAGAGGGAGAGAAGTATTTTCCATCTGCTGCTTAACTCCCCAGAAGGCTTCAATGGCCAGTGCTGGACCAGGCTGAAGCCAGGAGCCAGAGCTTTACCCTGGTCTTCCACGTGGGTGGCAAGGCCATCTGCTGCTGCTTTTCTTGGGTCATTAGCAGGGACCTGGATCAGAAGTGGAGCAACTGAGACATGAACTGGTGCCTATATGGGATGCTGACATTGCAGGCAGTGGCTTTACCTACTATGCCACAATGCTAGCCCCTTGAGCAAATTATATATCATCTTTAAGCCTTAGTCTCTTGCCTGTAAAATACAAATGGTGGCGGTGGTGCTGCTAGTGATGATTGCACGCTAGTGCTGGGCCAGTTGCATGGTTTTTGTGAGCTCACGCTAGTCCTCCTCCTCTGCGAGGTAGTTCTTATTGAAGATGAGGAAACAAGAGTTTGGACATTCTGTGATTTGTCCAAGGTCAAACAGCCGGTGACTGACTGGGCTGGGGTTTGAACCCAGGCTACCTCACTCCAGAGCCTCTGTCATAACCATTATACTACACGCCTGCTGGGGTGTAAAGATTGTATAATAAAGACAATGCCCATTAAAGTACTTAATGTACAGCCTAAAACAAAAGGACACTCCATAAATGGAAGCTGCTGTTGCAGACATTTATGTTTAGGACAGGTAGGCCGGGAGGTTAGAATTGAGAAGTGTTGTATGGATCTGGCTTTGCCTAGGAATGTGGATCACAACCCAGAGGATGGATTTGGTCAGGGTCGTCAGAGGCAGGGGGGTGGAAGAGGATCTGGACGAGGGCAGTGGTGAGGTAGATGGAAAAAGAGGATGAATTCCAGAGGCCAAAGTATACCCCTTGACACGGTGCTCCAGGAGCTTAGATAAGAAGTTAACCGAGAAATGCGATTCTTTAAAAACAGACTTTCACAAAAGTCATTCATGAAGATTGCTTATAAAGTATGCCAAGAATCAGTCTCCGCAATTCATATATGCAGCAACATGGCAACTGCAGCCTCTCTCCCAACCAAGAACAAACAACTCTCAGAAATTACATAAGCAACTGTGAATACCAAGTTACTCAGCTGTATTTAGTTTCTTGGGAAATTTACATAGAAAATACATATAGAAGTATTATTAGTACTCTAAGCATCTTTGCATTTGTCATATGTATGTTTATGCCTATACTGCTTTAGATTAACTTTTTTTTTTTTTTTTTACATTTTAAAGTTGTTTTAGTCTTTACTTCCATGCGTAACTGGATTTAGCCAATAAACTATTTTGATCTATGGATTTAGCATCAACTATTCTGTTTCTCAAATTATGCTTGGATTTTAGCAGGGAAATTGCTTAGAGCACCAGAAATGCTTGCCTATCTCATTACTGACTACCATGCGGTACCTGAGAAAAGTGGAAGGGTGAGTTCAGGGTACATCCTGGCCAGTTCACACGACAGGAGGGCGAGGGACACACTGTAGAGGGGTGGTAACGGGCCGTGGGTCCCATACAGAATGCTGCCAGGCCTCTGCTCGGCGACTTTCTTCGAGTATACAAAAAGCTTTGCCTCAAGGATCTAAAGAGAGGTAGGACAAGAAGAAAAGTATGAGAAAAATTAGCTGGGTACCTCTGGAGCATTTCTGTTTGAAAAAAGCCAGCAGTTACAGAGCGAATAGAGTATAAGAGGAAAAGCACGAGTCAATTACTCTGTTTACTGAAGATTATATGATTGGTTTTCACTCTTCACACTACCAATGATAAGCACAGATGAATAAATGTGTTTCAATAAACAGCAACTCAGCAATCAAACACCGTTTCTGTTTGTGTGTGTGTGTGTGTGTGTTCAAGGAAGGAAATTTCGCACAACAATAAATGATACTTACCTGCATGAGCTGCATGGAGATTTCATAAATCTCTCTGTTGGTGTCAGAAGCCTTGAATAGAACAAGGTTTAATAGCGTCACTATGTCGAAAGGATAGTTCCTAAAAGAAACATAAACAGCATAGTTTACAAGACAGCCTGGCTAATAATCTTGACAATCGGAGCACAACAAGCTCAGGCACTTACCAATGATCTGCCCAGGCCCAATTTTACTTCTATTGTTTGCATTTTATGAGTAGATGGAATACAGTGATTATTTTTACTTAAAATAGAATATCGTAATGCCAGGATGAAAGACTGCAAAAATCTGATGCCAACAGATTTTAATGAAAACCAAATATGAGTGAAGAGAAGAGGAGAGGACATGTGTGTGAAGTTTCTCAATAGCTCATTCAATTCCTATTTTCATGTGATGCATCTGAACGTACTAAGTGCAAAACAATGATCAGGAAGTAAGTGTGAGGTACTGACACAGCGCTTGTTAGTAGGAGGAACTGCAGGTTAGTGATGGAGGCAGACTATACAGTCCAGGTCTGGGGGCACAACCCACAGCAGGCCCCCAGACCCCTTAGGAGGAACACCTACGTCAGAGCAGGGTACAAGTAAAACGATTCTTGAAGCATCAGGCCACAGGAGGGGCAGAGTGGCGAATGCCACAGGCAGAGAGGAGAGCATTTTGAAAGATTTTAAGCAGCTGGCACCGTGGCTCACTAGGCTAATCCTCCGCCTTGCAGCGCCGGCACACTGGGTTCTAGTCCCAGTCGGGGCGCCGGATTCTGTCCCGGTTGCCCCTCTTCCAGGCCAGCTCTCTGCTGTGGCCCGGGAGTGCAGTGGAGGATGGCCCAAGTGCTTGGGCCCTGCACCCCATGGGAGACCAGGGTAAGTACCTGGCTCCTGCCATTGGATCAGCGCGGTGTGCCGGCCACAGCGCGCCTGCCGTGACAGCCATTGGAGGGTGAACCAACGGCAAAGGAAGACCTTTCTCTCTGTCTCTCTCTCTCACTGTCCACTCTGCCTGTCAAAAAAAAAAAATTAAAAAAAAAAAAAAGAAAGATTTTAAGCAAGAAATGGGAAGATAGCCTCTGTAAAAGAAATGACTCTCTGTGTAGTAGATGGAATGAAGGAAACAGAGAGATGGCAGGAAATGGGGCTATGGTGGTGGTGGGTTTAGATGATGACTGACCAATGGCCTTCATCCTCAGTTTCAGAGAACCAAGTGAAGGATCCACCGTGGGGCAGGGGGCTCGTAGATTCCTATCTGAACAATCGTTCTGGCTGCTGTGTAGAGAACGGACTGCAGGGGCTAAGAGCAGAGGCTGTTACAAGAATCCAAAAGAAGGGGCCAGGACTGCGGTATAGTGAGCAAAGCTATGGTTTACAAAGCCAGCATCCCTTATGGGTGCCAGTTTGAGTCCCAGCTGTCCACTTCTGAGCCAACTCCCTACTAATGTGCCTTGGAAAGCAGCAGATGGTCCAAGTACTTGGGACCCTGTTACTCATGGGAAACAAAGATGAAGCTCCTTCCTGGCTTCAGCCTGGCCTAGTGCTGGCTGTTGTGACCAACTTGGTGGTGAACCAGTGGATGGAAGATCTCTCTCTCTCTCTCTCTCTCTCTCTCTCTCTCTCTTCCCTTCCCTCGCCCCCTGCTGCTGCATAACTCAGACTTTCAAATAAATAAATAAATCTTTAAAAAAAGAGAATCTCAAAAGCAGTTGATGAGGGGTTTGAATTAGGGCAGGGACATTAGAGACAGAAAGGAGGGGATATATTTGCAGACCACTGCGGAGTTAAAATCAGCAGCTTTTGGTCATCATTTGTATATGTGGGATGGGAACTAGGGGACTGGAATGCAGTGAGTACTGCCCTTGGCAGTAGAACCAATCAGAATATGGAGATTAAATAATGTTTTCTTGTTATTTAAGGGTGACATCTTCTCATTGTATTTCTTTATTTTGCTGCACAAAAGCAATGATAAATCAAGAACTTCCAGTGAGATGAACAAGCAGGGAATGGTCTAGATGTAGAAGGTGAGTGCCTTATGTTTATTTCAGGCCACTCTCAAAGAGCAGAAGATAGCTTGGAGGTGAAAAAATGCATTATCTTTTTTTTCTATGATTTCCATCTTTTGATCCTATATAATTCTATAAAACAACATTGCCTAAAAAGTTCTAGTTTAGGACAGTAACCCTTCTAGAAAATCATATTCCTACTATGAAGACATCCCATTTGATTAAGTGAGAGAGAGAGCAAGAATTGGTTAAAGTCAAGAAAAAGGATTTCCACGTAATATTACTCAACTAGCACATTTTTATGATACCAGTAATGCATGAATACATTTTTCTTCTAAAAGATTCAAGCAACATGTTAGGGCTGAAAAATCCAGTAAAGATGCTTCATTCAAATGGCTGGCAAGCTGGTGCTGGCTATGGATAGCTGTATAGAATAAAATGCAGAAGTGACCCAACTATGTTCTCTCTCTCATCTGCTTTGGTTCTAGCTCAGAGGCAACACTTTGATGTGTATTCCAGGACACATGCAAATATGTCCACTTAAATACCCCTTCCCCAAAGCAGAGGATTTTAAACACAAATGTGTGTGCTACTTGATTTCATTTTTCACTGAGCTCTAAGGCTTGCTTCAGTCTTCTTAGCATCTGCATAGTATTCCACAGTACAGATGCATCATAAATAACCATTCTGGTGATGGATGCTGTGATGTGCTACCGGGGGCCTTGTTTTAGGAATGAGGTTCTCAACTCTGCAACTAAAGCATTGCAGCTGATATCGCGGAGCTGAATCCTTCCCTGAAAATGCCTTTAGCCAAGGAGATTTGCCCGAGTGAGAATCAGTCTGCTTCCCAGGACCGGGCCATGTGGGGCGGATTATGGTTTTCTTTTCTCTGCTCAGTCTTGCTTGTTTTACTTCCCTATAGATGTCAGCCTTAAGGACACTCCTTAATACATTTTTATGCACTCAGATCTCCATCTGAGAATCTCTTTGCTAGGGAATCGAACCTCTGATATACACTGATAATGTTTAGGGTACTTTCAATTTCTCAATATTATGGAGCAACAAACACCAAATATATTTTTTTAGAAAAGATTCCTAGAAAATATCATTCAGAGGCAAAGACATTTCAATTTTGGTAGATATTGCTATGTTGTCCCTCCAAAATAGCTCTATTTATTTGCATTCTACAATGATTACTTTTCTGGAACTTTTATTTTTAAATGAACACAGCGTACAGGTGGTGTCTTTGTTGGGAAATTGGGGAGGCCCCCAGATGATGGCGGGGATGATGACAGGGCTCAGAATGATGATGGATGAAGGAGGTTATCATCTGCTTACTTCGTGCCCCGCACTGCACCAACGCCTTTACTGAGATTTGTTATTTAAGCCTTACCACAAGCTCAGAGAGTTGAGGACTCTCCCAAGATCATACAGAAGGGGTGGAACCTAGACCCCAAGATGTGTCTGATTCTAAAGAATTCAAGTGCTAGACCACAGTGTTCTCAGCCTTGTAGACAACCCAAATAGCACAGTGAGTGCGCTGTTAGCCCATCTTACTTGGAACTCTTACAAACTGCAGTATCTAGAGAAAGTAGAAAGAGCTTCTTCCCAGGTTCCCCAGCAGCAGAGATGCCCAGCTGCTGCTCTGTCTCTGGGTTTCATAATATATATTTACACCGAAAAGAACCCCCCAAAATACTGCCATTTGAATAGGGACTTAAAGGCAGGAAAGGGGTAGACGAAGCCTCCTTCTTATGCAAGCCATACACTTGCCCATGTGATTAGGGCACTGAATTAGTCACTTAAGACTGAGCCATGAAATTCATTGACAGGAACAGCACAGAAGCAGAAAATGAAAGAAACCCAGAGAAGGAAAGCAGAAATATTCCACATAAGCAAAAGAGCACACCTAGAAAGCTGCACTTAGATGTTTAAAATAGGCTTAGAACCAAAATGCTACACCTTTCAGTACTTGTTCAACATAGACAGGGTTAAAGAGAAGTAACAGTTGTTTTCATACAGTGCAACCAAACAGTAAACTACATATGGATGGTAAGCAGAATGCAGAAAGGAAACAAGACATAAAACCATTTCTTCCAATGTACAAGAGAGGGGATTTTGGAGAATTTGGGAGATGTCTATTAGCTGTGGACAAAATGACCAAGCTTGGGATGGCTTTGAAATATTCTGAAGAGAAACAGCTTTTATTAGTTGATGGAGAGGATTATGTCATAACCTTGTCCCTCCAACAACTGGAGAATAGTTTACACAGGGGTGCTAACTATGTGCCCGGCCTTAGACCAAGAAATGGGCTTTACTAATCCTTAAGCTTACCCCATCTTATCCACAAGGAAGCATTTATAACTTGCTCAACAGGGCACACCTGATTAGATGCAGTGTGAGGGTTTGAACCCACGACAATCGATTTCCAGACCCCAAATTGCCACACTGTGCTCTCCTGAAATACTCCAGTGGGCGGACAAGGCTGAATGAGGCTATGCATGATCCGGTAGAGTGTGATATGCATTCATGAGTCATTAGCTTCTCTTGTCTTCCCTGTTAATGGATGAGTGTTATTTCCTTAAGAAAATGTGGGGCATTTACTTTTAGGAATTTAAATTTGCTAGGCTTGGTTTAAATTAAGAAAGATTTATAGGATGTTAACTTGGAGCAAAATAAACATGCAAACAATGAGAACACAAACTACCTTCAAAAATAAACCAAATAAAATTCTTTTAAAAATTAAAACTTTGATCTTAAAAATAGTTCTAGAATATCTAATAACATATTTTAAGCTCATGTTGAAGGGTAAAAATAAAAACAATGGTATTTTAACTATTTAATTAAATGTGAGTTAAGGTAGTGATTGGAAATGGCCCACACTTTAAATATACAGCATATGATTTACCATGATTTATATCCTTGGAAAGCCATTTAGTTTCTTTTTTAGTTTCCTTATCTGTTCTGCACTGATCTCATTGGGAGGGAGTTGAGAAGTTAGTAAGAACATGCACAGAAGCCAAATATTTATTTGAACTAAAGCTGCTTGACAGGTAAGCTGTTTTCTTTCATGCTGTATTATAGTACCGACAAGTATTTGATAGTTTTTAATGAAAAGCATAAATATATTTTATGAAAACTTCTTCAAAATTAATATTACATTTTCAAATTTATCCTCACTTTCCCTGGTCCTACTGAAGTTCCATTCTGGTTTCTTGTCTCCCAATTTCATTAGAGTCATAGCATAGCCTCACATAGCTAATCTCCATGTATGAACATACATGTCCACATAAACACACAGCCCTATTTCTGCAAAGGAAATGGAAAAAGAATGTAGAGGATAAATTTTCTTTTAATTATCACATCTAATGAGCAGAAGGATCGATATATTAACTATATAAAAATAATTTATTCTTCTAAAACTAAAGGTAGAAAATTAAAGTTGACAAGAGCACTTACAAGTTTCAGTCTATTAAGCTGACCCAACTGTAAGTGGTTTGTTAATGAAGGAATCTGCTTATAAACAGTCATAGTCCCCTAAAACTGAATCCACATGTGATCAGTTCTGTTTGAAAAGGAGGAGGAAATTATTTATTTTACAAGAAAGATTCTTTGTTGTGGAAAATGGCCTGTGGGAGTTACTATACAGACAACTTGCTTAAGAAATTTAAAATGTGATTCATTTTGCATATGACTCTTTGGGAACTTAGTTCATAAGATAAAGTAGTTAATTGCTTTTCAGGTATAAACTTACAGAGAACAAATCAAGTAAATGCTGAACACATTAGAATTGATTTTCAAAAAAAAAAATCAAATGTCTGGACATTTGTGCAAAATGTCCGACATAGTGCAAAGATTGTGCAAGGCTTTCTGGAACCCTGTCTAGACTACATGGGCTGAGAATTTATGGGGATAAAGAGCAAGTTCAGGCCACAGTTGAAACTTTAAACTCGGAACCTGCCTGTGGTGAGAAATGGCAGAAGTGTTGGCCACTGTGAGGTCCTGGCCATGGGGTCCCCTGGCCCACTGTCCTTCCTTTGGGAGTGGTGGGCATCACAAATGTACATAGATAAGCAATGCTTGTCCAAAAAATCTGAATAGCTCAGTAGGATTCTTTAAATAATCCACTTGGAACACAAAGCATTTTAGGCCTAATATTTTTGTGACTAGAGATATTACTGAAATTGAGACTATATTGCTAAATTCACAGAGCATTCATTTTTTTCCCTAAGGAAAAAAAATACCTAGATTTAGTCACAGGAATGCAGTGTGATATGTTATGAGATGACCATGCAGTGAAATAAATTTGACTACAACAGTTCAAACCAAGTTCACTGGGTGAAGGACAGCAGAGAGGGGAAACTTTTATGACTTTTATTTGTCAAAGAATAGACGTCCAAGTCACAGATTCTAAATACATATTTTGAAATCAAAGGGTTATGTGGACAAAACTTTCATTTTTAAAATGTTGAAATATCTGAAAATAAGAACAAAAACACTCCAGGGAAAGAGGTTTTTGCAACAGTGTTATTTTGCTAGTGCTTTGTAAGTATAAATAATTTTTCAATAATACTTTTATCAGGAAATAAAATAGAATGGAAAATCAGTTTAGGTTGTATCCATCTGCTGCAGCTTTTATGGAGATTAAAGCATACAAAAAAAAAAGAAGTAAAAATTCTGCTAGTGAGATTTAGAATAATGAAAGCTTTATCATGTAATGATATCTTCTATCTTTTTAAAAGAAGGAGAAACATTTTAAAGAAAAACTTATCTTTTTAAATAGCATGCTTATTTTGGGTTTATTGAAAGTAGATGTCTTTTAAAACACTGTTCTTATTAATTTAGACCCATAATAGGTTAGAATTTAAGACAAATTCACTTTTGTTCCCTGCATCCAATAGCTCAAGATAGTTATTTAAATATATTTGATTAAAAAGGAAAAATCTAAAGTCTATGAAGGGTCTTTTTAAAAATAAACTTAAGCTTCATTCTCTCAATTTTCCTGCTACTTAACTTATTTCTTGTGAATACTATGCAACTTGGAGAATCTACATTAAGCCTTTCATCTTTTCTATGAAAAAATTTCACTCAATAAATCTTAGCATTGAAAGACCAATATACATAATCAGGATAGTGATTTTTTTTTTAATATTTGAGAAAGGTGACAAAAGGAGGGAGAAGGTGAGTGGGGAGAGAGGGAGAGAGAGAGGAAGAGAGGGAGAGAGGGAGAGGAGGAGAGCAAGAGAGGGAGAGAGAGAGAGAGAAAGAGACAGACAGATACAGAGAAAGCATGCACAAATGTCCCATCCACTGATCCACTCTTCAAATGCTGGGGATGTCCTGGGCTGGGCCCAGCTAAAGCTGGGAACCAGGAATACAACTGGGGGTCAGGAACTCAATTACTTGAGTCCTCATTGCTGCCTCCTAGGGCCTACACTGGTCATGGAGCCTAGTGACCCTGATACGGGATGCTGGGGTCTTGACTGCTAGGCCAGTTGCCTGCCCTATAGTGTAGTGGTTTTGAAAGTATAATCTATGGAATTTGCAGTGTCACCATTTCTTTTTTTTTTCCCCCAAAGTTTTTGACAAAAGGAGTTTTAAAATTTGTAGGCCACCTTCTGGGTTTGGTTTGAAGATGACTAAAGGATTTATAATTCACACTTGTCACAAATACTTCTAGATATTGTTTAGTTCCTTTAATGTATCTTTTTAAACATGGTTTACAAGTACTTGATCTAATGTTTCACTGTGAATTTTGAGGCACTTGGAAGATTTATGATGCGGGGGCGGTTGACCTGGTGGTGAAGATCCTGCCTGAGATGCCTGCACACCGGATCAGAGTGCCTGGTTCCATTTCCAGCTCTGCTCCTGATTCCGTTTTTCTGCTAATGTAGACCCTGGCAGGTGACTGTGCTAGCTCAAGAAATTGGTCTCTGTCATCAGTGTGGGAGACCTAGATTGAGTTCCTGGGTCCTGGCTTTGGCCCAAGCCTAGCCCCCTCCACTGCAGGCATTTAAGGAGAGAACCAGTGGACGGGAGCTTTCTCTTTTTTTTACCCTGTCTGCCCCTTGGGAAGCAGTGGGGTGGTGGTGGTGGTGGTTGGTGGCATGCTGTAGCAACAATTCACTCTGATAAAATGAGAAAAAAACATAACTGCAAACTTACAGGGAGCGGTTTATCCGCTGGGGACACATAGGCCATTTTGTATTTTCATAGACCTTGCTCAGATAATTGCAAAACAGTCATATTGTGCTTATCTGCTACTTATGACTACTAAGAAAAATTCCTACCTGCTTCCACACACAGTTGCTATGGCTTTGAAGCAGCCAGATGCAAGTTGGTAGGAGCCTGTGTAGCATCGGTCAATTGCCCAATTGAAAAGATTTATTTGGTCAGGATTGAGTTCCAATAGCAAGACAACAACTTCACAGCCGAGTTGGTGAACCTGAATATATGAGGCAAATCAATTATTCACAATTAAGAAAACAATGTGCTAGAGAAAGATACAAGATCAAGCGTAGTCAATATACATTTAGTAAAATCAAAGACTGGTCATCCCTTTTGATTAATTTTAAGGTACATATTCTTCTTCAAGAGGGTGTAATGTTACAATGGAAAACTGAAATATATACACCCCATTTAACCATCTCTAAATCTACAGTCTATATTTTAACTCTGAAAAAGTGGTAAATTTTTGGCAATATTTCTTTTTTTGCATTTAACATTTTTTTTTCCTGAAGAACACAAGTGCTTGGTTTAAAAAATCCAATATACAATAGAATATCCTCTATGTATACAAAATCTTCTAAGGAAAATTTCCAATATGATAAAGAGGCTTGATCAGTAAAATATACCATGTGAAGCTTGACTGCCAATTTTTTACAAAGAAATCCAGTCTCAACAGACTCTTCTTCACTGGAGGCTTCCCCAGGGAAACACACCCCACATAGAATTCAGAGGATTCCTATCTGTTGATTGCTTCATTGCCTGTGGCATCAGGATCACGGCGGCCACGTGCATTTGTCCAGGAGGAGCCCGGGGCCTGGAGGCCGCGTGCCCTACCATGTTCCTGCTTCTCTTCAAGGTGCCTACTCTTTCTGCTACTTGCACCCAGTTAGAGAAGGAACGATCCTGGCTTGTTTGCTTTTTTCCTTACGGGATTTGGCCCAGATGGGAGAGACATGCTAACTGGATAACCAGGCATCTTCAACCTAGTTTCCTCAACAGGCTTAGGTAATCAGCAGTAAATCAACTTAAAAATAACACTTTCTGGGGCCGGTGCTGTGGTGTAGTGGCGTAAAGCCCCTGTCTGCAGCGCTGGCATCTCATATGGGTACCAGTTCGAGTCTCGGCTGCTCCACTTCCAATCCAGCTCAATGCTAATGCACCTGGGAAAGCAGTGGAGGATGGCCCAAGTGCTTGGGCCCCAGTACCCACGTGGGAAATCTGGAAAAGCTCCTGGCTTCAGATAAGCTCAGTTCTGGCCATTGAGGCCATTTGGGGGGTGAAACGACAAGTGGAAGACTCTCTCTGTCTCTACCTCTCTGTAACTCTTTCAAATAAAATGAAATAAGTATTTTTTTTTAATTTCCTTAAAAGGTTAGTTTGACTTGGAAGAAAATCAGCTGGATTTTATTGCACTTTAGAAAGTTTGCATTGAAGAATAAAATTGATATAGTATACAATTTATGAGTATATGATGAATTATCTTAACCGAATATGCTAGTGTGGTCACCACCAGGTCCAAAGTCCAGAACATTGCCAGCCTACTTTGGTACTCTCTCCTGCCAGAAGCAGCCACTATATTGACTTCTGCCTCCATCGGTTACTTTGGACTATATTTGAACTCTACACAAACTGAGTTGTATAGTTTATAATTCTGAATGTCTTTACTTTGCATTTCCCCGATGCTATAGACTGAAAGTTTGTGCCTGTCCCAAAGTGATATGGTAAACCCAAATACCCACTGTGAAAGTACCTTTTATTTTATTAGAAAAAGTGTTTTTTTTTGAGCTAACATATTTTCATTTTACATTATGGTCATAGGCTTATGCTCTACTAAATAAAGAGTTCAACAGACGAAAAGCAAAGAGACTATAGTTCATCAGGGACACAGGCAAGGGCCATAAACAACAATGAAATGAAAAGATGTCAACTTTACCCATATACAGTCAAGACAGTCACACATCATCTAAAGTGCAGTAGTATATAACTCCTAACAATTTACTCAACAAAGACTCAGAACAGAAGTTTGACAAAACAGTGTATCTGCAGCAAAACTGATACACACAGGCCTTTCTTTCTTTTATTGGTTTTGTTTTTTTTTAAAAAAACTTTTAGCTCCATATATAAGGGAGAACATGTGGCGTTTGTCTAAGTATATGTATATACATTTCTTTATCTATTTATCTGATGAATGATATCAGATTGGTTTTGATTCCACAGATTGGCTGTTGTGAACAGCCCTATTATAAACATGGTGGCACAGGTACCTCTTTGATACAATGTGTTCATGTCTTTTGGGTATATAGTCAGTGGTGAGATTGCTGGATCAGGGTCACATGACAATTCTATTTCTACTTTTTTTTTTTTTAAGAAATCTCCGTGCTGGTTTCCACAGTGGCTGCACTAATTTACATTCCCATCAACAGTGTAAAAGAATTCCCCTTTTTCTACATCTTTGCCAGCATTTACTCTGACAGTATTTAGAGGTGAGGTAATTGGATCTTGAGAGAGTGGTCCTCATGACTGGCCGTAGTTACCTTTACCCTTTGGCCATGTGAGGACATAGCCAAGAGATAGCTGTCCATGAACAAGGAATGTAAGAAATACATTTCTGTTGCTAACGCACTCTATGGTATTTCATAGTAGCAGCCTGAATGAACTACTTACAAATGAGCTTGAGAACCTTTTCTTCTATTTATTGACCATTTCAGTATTGTCTTCTGCGAATCACTTACGTTTCTGGCTTACTTTTTACTCAGTTTGCCCTTATTAATTTGTATATAAAGATATATTCTAGGTAAGAACTTTTTCCTGGTTATGTGATACCAAAATCTCAATCTATGGCTGTTTTCACTAATAAAAATGTATTTTAGAGAACAAAAGTCATTACTCATTCCTTCCACATGGCCAATAATTTTTGCATCCTGTTTAGGAAGTTTTACTGTAACCTCCAGGAAGAAGATGTTATTTTGTGTCATTTTCCAGAAATTTTAGTATCTGAGCTTTTACATTAGATGCACAATCCATCTACAATGCATCTCAGTAGACAGAGTAAGAAAGGAATCAAATTTAGGCATATATATTTTAATATCGTTATTTAATTGACCAAAATCATTCATTGAAAAAACCTTCTTTTCCCCACAGCTCTAATGTCACCTGTGATATAAAAGAAGTGTCCTTATATATTTGTGGGCCATTTTCCAGTTGCCTTCTGCATTTTACTCCACTGTATTTATTTATTCTTTGGCCAATGGTACAGTGTTTTAATCACTGTGAGTTTATAAGTCTATTAAAGTAAGTGTTTTCACTTTATGATGTTCAAAATTATTTTAGCTATTCTTGATCCTTTTTAATTCCACATATTTATTTATTTATTTTTTTTACAATCTTTTTTTTTCTTGTATGAAAATTTATTTGATGAATATTTAACAAGTATTTCCAAAGTACAGTTTATGGATTACAATGGCTCCCCACCCCATAACTTCCCTCCCACTCGCACCCCTCCTATCTCCTGCTCCCTCTCCCATTCCATTCACATCAAGATTCATTTTCATTTATAATTATATACAGAAGATTGATTCAGTATATATTAAGTAAAGATTTCATTAGTTTGCACCCACACAGAAAATAACGTGTAAAATACTGTTTGAGTACTAGTTATAGCATTAATTCACATTGGACAACACACTAAGGACAGAGATCCCACGTGAGGAGTAAGTACACAGTGACTCCTGTTGTTGACTTAACAATTTGACACTCTTGTTTATGGCGTCAGAAATCTCCCTAGGCTCTAGTCATGAGTTGCCAAGGCTATGGAAGCCTTTTGAGTTCGCCGACTTTGATCTTATTCAGACAAGGTCATAGTCAAAGTGGAAGTTTTCTCCTCCCTTCAGAGAAAGGTACCTCCTTCTTTGATGACCTGTTCTTTCCACTGGGATCTCACTCGCAGAGATCTTTCATTTACGTCTTTTATTTATTTATTTTTTGCCAGAGTGTCTTGGCTTTCCATGCCTAAAATACTCTCATGGGCTCTTCAGCCAGATCTGAACGCCTTAAGGGCTGATTATGAGGCCAGAGTGCTGTTTAAGAAATCTGCCATTCTAATTCCACATATTTATTTTAAAAGAAACTTGTTAGGACAGGCATTTGGTGCAGCAGTTAAGATGCTGCTTGGCGTGCCTGCATCCCACATCAAAGTGTCCAAGTTCAAGGCCCAGCTCCATTTATGATTCTAGCTTTCTACTGATGCTCATTCTCAAAGGCAGCAGTAATCACGCAAGTAAGTGGTTGTCTGCCACCCACATAAGAGACCTGGATTGAGCTCCTGGCTCCTGGCTTCAGCCCAGTCCTCCCCTGCTTGTTGCAAGAATTTGGGGAGTGAATCAGGATGAAGGATCTCTGTCCATCTGTCTCTGTGTCTCTGCCATTCAAATAAAATTGAATGGATATGCAAATAAATTAAAAATTAAAAGAAATGTGACAGTTGCTACAAAAATCTTTCTAGGACTTTGAGATTGATTACATTATATCTAAAAATCATGTTAATGGGGAATTGACATCTTTATGGCTAGTGCATGAGTATGGTATATTCTTCCATTTATTCTCTCAGTTTTTCCCATTAGTGCTTTATATATTTCTATGTAAGAGGTCCTGCACATTTTTGAGATTTATTCCTAAATAGTTAATATTCATTCCTAGTTAAAAGATGCTACTATACTTTGTATAATTACAAAATTATTTTTCCAATTGTTTACTGCTGCCATACTGAAACACATTTTTTTTACTTTCAACTAGCAACCTTACGAAATTCACTTATTAATTCCAACATTTAACAGATTATTTTTGATTTCCCACGTATACAAACGTGTATCTGTGAATAAGTATTTTTTTCACTCCTTTTATCTTTTCTTTCCTAATGCACTGCCTAGGATCTACAGTATAATGCTGATAGTGGTGTTGAAAGTGGGCTTCCTTGGTCATTCAAATCTCAGAAAGGATACTTCAATATACAGTCATCCCTTGATTGGTTCCATGACCCCGCAACCCTTCATGATATCAAAATCCATGTATGCACAAGTCTCTTATAAAAAATGACATAGTGGAGCCGGTAATGAGGCTCACTTGGTTAATCCTCTGCCTGCAGCGCCGGCACCCCATATGAGCGCCAGTTCTAGTCCCAGTTGCTCCTCTTCCAGACCAGCTCTCTGCTGTGGCCTGGGAGGGCAGTGGAGGATGGCCCAAGGCTTCTGGCTCCTGGCTTTGGATCGGCACAGCGCTGGCCATTGTGGCCATTTGGGGAGTGAGCCAACAGAGGGAAGACCTTTCTCTATGTCTCTCTCTCTCACTGTCTAAAACTCTACCTGTCAAATAATAAAAAAAAATGACATAATGCTTGCATCTAACCTATGTATATCCTCCAATGTAATCTCTAGATTACATAATCTCTACATTATGCAGCTTATTAAAATGTAAATGCAACATAAATAGTTGTTAGACTACATTTTAAGGAGATAATGACAAGAAAGAAGTCTGTACATGTCTATACTTAGACACAATCTTTTTTCTACTTCTGATCCATGATTGGTTGAATTTGTGGATGTGGACACAGAATGCTGACTGTACTTTTGCAATGAACTGAAAGCTGTTTGTATTTGAACATTAAGCCAACCTGCAGTTCTTAAATAAAGTTTGGTTATATGAATCACCATTTATATATACATATATATATATATACACACACACACACACACACACACATATCTATCACTGAATTCAATTTATGAATGCAATTGTCTTTTAATTTTTTTTCTTGTTACATATGTGTCCAATTTTACTGTTAAGGTTATGCTGGTCTCATTAAATGTATTGGGATGTATTTACTCTTGATCTGTTTTCTCTTTTTAATAATTTTTATTTAATCAATGTAACTGTTCCTTAAATGTTTGGCAGGATTTATCTGCAAAGCCATCTGGTATTAGTTTTCTTTATTTCTTATTTTCTTTCCTGATTCTTCTCTAATACTTCTATGAATACTCAGATTTTCCTCTTCTTCCTGTACATTAGTCTTCTAACAAATTAAACTTTTGACTTTAGTGATTATTAAACAGTAAAACTATTTTTCATTAATTTCTGTTCTTATTGCTATTATTTCATTCATTATACTTTTTAAGGAGTCTGATATCCTATTACTGATATGATATTATTAGGATGGATATTAGGGCAATTGATTATGAGCCTTTTTTCTTTCTAATACATGCATTTTTTAAGTCTACACATTTCATTCTAAGCAAGAGTTTATTATAGTCCAGTTTAGTATTTTCATTATTCTTCAGTTAAAATATTTTCCAGTTTCCATCGCTATTATATTAGTTATTTGACTCAGTGGTTAACTGGATTTTTTTTTTAAAGATTTATTTATTTGAAAGAGAGTGAAAGGGAACGGGGCGAAAGGTGGGGGGGGGGGATAGAGAGAGAGAGAATGAATATCTTCCATCAACAAGTTCACTCACCAAATGGTCAAAACAGCCAGGGCTGAGCCAGGCCAAAGACAAGAGCAAAGAACTCGATCTTTGTCTCCCACATGGGTGGCAGGGGCCAAGCAGTTGGGTCATCATCCAGGGACTTCCCACATACAATATGCGCTGCTGGTGTCACAAGTGGTAGCTTAACCTGTTGTGCCACAGCACTGAAATTATCTTTTCATTTTTCACTACTACTTCAATGTTACTGTGAATATAGAACTCATTTGACTTTTGTGAAGACTTGCTTGATAACCCGACTTATGATAAATTTTAGTAAATGTTACCATGTTTTTGATCCTGTATCATAGTTGTAATGTGAATAATTTGAGTAGCTAATACATGAAGAGATTGTGTTGTGAACAATACTTTCAAAAACAATGTACTTTTGCTTATTACTTACTCGTAAATCTTGACAAGCGAGAATGTTGTCAAGCCACTTATAGAGGTAGCCATCTGGAGAGAGGCCCACATTGTCAAAAACAGGGCCGCAACACAACACTGCCGACATCGCCTGAGAATAAAAACACAACAAAACGTGAAAATGAAACCTAGACAAATTTGTTTTTATAAAACAGAACTATTAGATTTACAAATAAAAGACTTCTAAAGGCAGTATTTTTCCTAGATTTCAAAGACTTCATTAGTAGATTTAATAAAAAATAAAAGATTCCAAATTCAGCTCTTTTTATGTGTTAAAAACCATAAATTTAACTTTGTGGATGTATAATTTTATGACTATCACAAATCTTTAGATGAAAGCATGAACAATCAAAGGAAAATGACCATTTCACAACATCTAAAACACATTTTTCTTCAGTGATTTTGAGTGCATTCTGCTTATAAGAGAAATACTGCTTTTTCAAATTTTGCTTTTTTAACACTATTTGAGTAATATACTGGGTTGACAAACTATGAAAAATATAAAAATAATTATGATCCTTTACCAATGGTAAAGAAAATGAAAAATGTGAACTTCAGTTTCTACAGAGGGGAGAAGAATGAAGGGAAGACAGGTCAAAAGGGGATCTTGATTGATGTACACTCACCAGGTCTAATAGACTGTGAGGACCATCGCATAAATTAGCTCCACTGGGGCCAAGGTCAACTGAGAGTCACTAACTTGTAGAGCAAATAACAGAAGTGATATAAAGTTAATTTTCTAAAATAAATGGGGCTGTAAGGAGTCATGCTGTGAAGCCTTTGATCAGTCCTCGTTGCATGGAAATTTTTTTACTGGTGATCGCAGGACTGGGGGAGAGGAGGAGACTGGACAGGGCACTCAGCTCTTGGTAGATTTTGAACTTGAGTGCCACCTTTCTGTTTTGGGTTGCAAGTTTATTTGTAAGACAGCTATTAAGGGGTAAATTAGAAAAATCTCAAGGTTCCCAAATAGTAGAAACAATGGATAAAAGTGGGAATTTGCCAAAGTTTTCCATTTTGAAATTGTGACCAGAACTGGAATACTCATATTTACATGTTTACATGTTTACAAATATCTATGTTTATATGTAAATTCTGAACTCAGTGAATGCGTTTATTTTTTTAAGTATGCCTATTTGATACTTTTGCATTTGCACTTCAATTTTATCACATCAATAATATTATGCTATTTATTTTAGCCTTATATTTAAGGTATGGTTGTTAATTTGAGGAAACACACCATTGATCTGACAAAACTCAGTGAGGAAAATGTCACCTACTTTTAATGCACAATACTGGTATCTTGTAATCTGATGATTTCTGTCACTGTAGCGATCCAGAGGAGTGAACATAATGCTGAAGGGTCCCGCCCACTGGCTGAACAAGATGAAGAGGTGGTGCCGCAGGCTTTGCTGGGGGAAGAGAAACCTTCGGTGGTGAACTAGGGAGAAAAACGCGGAGTTAGAGTCTCCCACACTGAGGTCTGTATCACTGCTCCACAATGGGGCTTCCGAAAGTGTGGGAAAAATGGAATTAGAAAATAAAATTTTGGTGCAAAAAAATTGAAATCTTTCCATATGAGGGAGTCTTTAAAAGTTCATGGAAAATACATATTATGAAAAAAAGTATTCATGGATTTCAAAATTTTCTACAATCAAAATAGTTATGTTTTAATTTCAGTTTTCCTTGAACTTCTTTTTAATTTGAGAGGCAGACATACACACAAATACACACACACACACACACACACAGAAAGAGAGAGAAAGGCTCCCATCCTCTGGTTTAACCCCCAAATGTACACATTGGCCAGGGCTGAGCCTTAGGCCAAAGCTGGGAGCCAGGAGCTCAGTCCAGGTCTCCCACAGAAATGGCAGGAACCCAACCACTTGAGCCATCAACACTGCTTCCCAGGGTCTGTATCAGCATGAAGCTGGAGTCAAGAGGCAGAGCTTGGGATCAAAATCAGTACTCCATGTGGTACACAGGTGTCGGACCCAGTGTCTTCACTGCTAGGCTAAACACCCACCTCTCCATGAACTTTTTGAAGCACTTTTGTACCAGATTCTTAAGTTTTGGGGAAAGGGTCAATTTGATTTCCTAATTCTATTTTTCTTTAGGTAATGAAACATATTTCAAACGTTAAGCTGAATTTTCTAAGTGTGTGCTCTCCTTCTCCTCCCATAGCAGGCAGTAGCACCTAGACTCAGAAGGAAGCAGCAATCAAAAATGGGACCAAAGACACTTTTCTCTAATTAGTATCTCAGAAACTGCAACACTTCCTGTTAGCTTATGTATAAAACGTTTTCTTGACTGCTACTGCCTGTTTTTAGGAAGAGTTGTGATGTTTAGTATAGAGTATGAATTTCAAACAAATGCACTTCAACTGGAAAAGTTAATTTAAATCTCTATTTGGGGTCCTCAAAGATGAAGAGGATCATTAAGATCTTTAACATCCACATCATGAAAAGTAGAAACATTAACTGAGTTGAAGGCTTTTTGGAATTATACTAAAAATCCTTCAATTAATTTTTACACCAATTGACCAGCTATATTATTTTCTGATTCTATCAGAATGAAAATGTTTCACATCCACTTGCTCTGTGAACGATAATTCTCTCAATAATGTAATAATCAAATGTAAAATTTACTTAAAATTTTACTTTAATTATTTTGTTTCATTTTTACTTACAAAAATTTTACTTAAAATTAAAATTACTTTAAAATTCTATTTAGTGGTTGATAACCAGAATCTACAAAGAAATCAAGAATCTCCACAACATCAAAACAAACAACCCACTTAAGAGATGGGCCAAGGACCTCAATAGACATTTTTCAAAAGAGGAAATCCAAATGGCCAACAGGCACATGAAAAAATGTTCAAGATCACTAGCAATTAGGGAAATGCAAATCAAAACCACAATGAGGTTTCACCTCACCCTGGTTAGAATGGCTCACATACAGAAATCTACCAACAACAGATGCTGGCAAGGATGTGGGGAAAAAGGGACACTAACCCACTGTTGGTGGGAATGCAAACTGGTTAAGCCACTATGGAAGTCAGTCTGGAGATTCCTCAGAAACCTGAATATAACCCTACCATACAACCCAGCCATACCACTCCTTGGAATTTACCCAAAGGAAATGAAATTGGTAAACAAAAAAGCTGTCTGCACATTAATGTTTATTGCAGCTCCATTCACAATAGCTAAGACCTGGAACCAACTCAAATGCCCATCAACAGTAGACTGGAAAAAGAAATTATGGGACATGTACTCTATAGAATACTATATAGCAGTCAAAAACAATGAAACCTGGTCATTTGCAACAAGATGGAGGAATCTGGAAAACATTATGCTGAATGAATTAAGCTAGTCCCAAAGGGACAAATATCATATGTTCTCCCTGATCGGTGATAACTAACTGAGCACCAAAGGGGAAACCTGTTGAAGTGAAATGGACACTATGAGAAACAGTGACTTGATCAGCTCTTGTCCTGACTGTTGCTGTACAATGTAATACTTTATCCATTTTAGTATTTTTTTGTTCTAGTACAATTGGTTGAACTCTGTAATTAACACACAATTATTCTTAGGTGTTTAAATTTTAACTGAAAAGTGATCCCTGTTAAATATAAGAGTGGGAATAAGAGAGGGAGGAGATGTACAATTTGGGACATGGTCAATTGGACTTGCCCCAAATGGTGGAGTTAGAAACGTGCCAGGGGATTCCAATACAATCCCATCAAGGTGGCATGTACCAATGCCATCTCACTAGTCCAAGTGATCGATTTCTGTTCACAATTGATCACACTGATAGGTCTAAGAGTCAAAGGGATCACACAAAAAAGACTAGTGTCTGCTGATACTAACTGATAGAATCAAAAAGGGAGAGAACGACCCATCATGGGAAGCTGGATACACAGCAGACTCATAGAATGCCAGATTTCCTAAACAGCACTCTGGCCTGAGAATCAGCCCTTAAAGCATTCAGATCTGGCTGAAGAGCCCATGAGAGTATTTTAGGCATGGAAAGCCAAGACACTCTGGCAAAAAAAAAAAAAATAAATAAATAAAAGTAAATGAAAGATCTCTGCAAGTGAGATCCCAGTGGAAAGAACAGGTCATCAAAGAAGGAGGTACCTTTCTCTGAAGGGAGGAGTGAACTTCCACTTTGACTATGACCCTGTCTGAATAAGATCGAAGTCGGCGAACTCAAAAGGCTTCCATAGCCTTGGCAACTCATGACTAGAGCCTAGGGAGATTTCTGACGCCATAAACAAGAGTGTCAAATTGTTAAGTCAACAACAGGAGTCACTGTGTACTTACTTCTCATGTGGGATCTGTCCTTAATGTGTTGTCCAATGTGAAGTAATGGTATAACTAGTACTGAAACAGTATTTTACACTTTGTGTTTCTGTGTGGGTGCAAATTGATGAAATCTTTACTTGATATATACTGAATCAATCTTCTGTATATAAAGATAATTGAAAATGAATCTTGATGTGAATGGAATGGGAGAGGGAGCGGGAGATGGGAGGGGTGCGAGTGGGAGGGAAATTATGTGGGGGAAAGCCATTGTAATCCATAAACTGTACTTTGGAAATTTATATTTACTAAATAAAAAAATTCTATTTAGTGAGTCAGACAGCAGGGATATTGCTGATATTACATGTGTACAGGTTAGCACAAAGATAGGAAAAAATGAAGTCTCTGTGAATGTGCCTTCTAAATTACTCCTTTCCTATGGAAATCACACAAGTTCATTTTCAATGGAAATTAAATAGAGTAGGAATGACATGCACAAAGTCAAACTAAATTCCCACTGCTCCCTTTCCAACTCTGTGCTGAGTTATAACAATCTGTTCTCACGTGTATTTCCAAATATCTCTAAATAAATCTAAGATCTTGTCCTAGATTTGCACGTAGGCCAGTTGAATCATGGAGCAAGGTACAGTCTAGAGAACATGAATGTTTTTCGAAGGTGAAAAGTGATTTGCAACGATCTAGCACCCTACCTGGGACACACTGGATCAAGTTGGCGACCATAGCACTGAAATGTGCCCGGATATCTTTAAGAATTTCAACTTCTTTGTCATTTTCAGCTTCTAACAGCATGCGGGTCAAGTCCACATATTCTAAGAACAAAGCTCCCAGGGCTAGCGTATCCCGTTCTAAGGCTCCATTTGTGCTGAAATAAAGGAAATGGAAAGTTTAAGATTGTCAGACCATGAGATGCGTGGTCTGAACGCACATACTAAAATCTGTTCCTAAACTAAACTGCAGAGTAACAGCATAACAAAAGGGAAAAGAGGGCATTTTTTGTTTACTTTCCCGAGTTAAGGGTAATATATTTTAAAAAGAAGAGAGAGACCAGTTTGGTAGAGTTATGGCCCACCTGTCACTTATTACACCAGCGTCAGCCAGAAGTTCAAAAATTCGAAGTAGTTGGAGCCTCAGTAAGTCTCGTCGTTCTCGGCGTTTCTTGTTCTGCAGAGAGAGAGGTAAAAGAATATGGAAAAAACAGTATTAACCTTGCTTTAGGAATGTGTATTAAAGCGAGGCATAATCAAGTCAATTTCAATTTGCTAAGCACAAAAGGCAAATTTTCTAAGCACAAAAAGCTGGTGCTATGGCGTAGTAGGTTAAGCTTCCTCCCGCAGTGCTGACATCTCCTATGGGCACTGGCTCATGTCCTGGCAGCTCCTTTTCAGATCCACTTCCCTGCTAATGGCCGGGAAAAGCAGCAGAGGATGGCCCAGGTGCTTGGGACCCTGCAGCCATGTGGGAGACCCGGAAGAGGCTCCTGGCTTCGGATCGGCCCAGCTCCGGCTGTTGCGGCCATTTGGGGAGTGAACCAGTGGATGGAGGACTTCTCTCCCTGTGTTTCTCTCTCTCTCTCTCTGTAACTCTACCTCTCAGATAACGTTTTTTAAAAAGGAACATCATTTAAAAAAAAAAGGCAAAATGCACGTTCTTTCTTCCTAATCCTTTGAGAAAGTGCTTGCTATTATGGACTATAGTAGCAACAGGTCCTTAGCACGGTGGGACAGATGCCATGAGGTTGGAATGTGGAGCACTAAGGAGCCTCCCTTCCCAGGTGCCCCCAGCAACTGTGGAGAGTCCAGGGCATCTGAAACTCGTGGAAGGGGACACCAATAATTCCACCAGCTGTGCTTTCAAGGTAACTCTGTTTTTATTCCATTGGCTCCATTTCTGTTATTTCTTTATCAAATCTACTATAGGGAAAGCTTCTTAGTATCATTTTTATTTATTTCTTATTCTGGTACATTATCCTTTTTTGTTTTTTAATGCTGGTACGTTAGAAGTGGATTCATATCAGAGAAAATAATGTTATATGCCAGAGGAGACAAATAATATTCTTGGGCATCTGATTGCTTATTAACAAAAAACTAAAAACTAAAATTAATTTTAATGCAAACTTTTTGCAAAAGTCTATAACATATACATGACAGCTTAAGTTGTTTTAAATTTATATGTTTAGGACACAAAAATCCTTTAAGGGGCCAGCATTGTGGTGCAGGTTAAGATGCTGCCTGGGACACTGACATCCCATATGGGCCCTGGTTCAAGTTCTGGCTGCTCCACTCAGGATCCAGCTCCCTGCTAATGGTCTGGGAAAAGCAGTGGAAGGCTGCCAATGACATGGGAGACTCAGATAGAGTTCCAGGCTTGTGGATTTGGCTTGGCCCAGCACTATTTGTCGTGACCATTTGGAAAGTGAACCAGAGAACTGGAGTCTCTCTCTTTGTAACTATGCCTTTCAAATAAATAAATAAATAAATATTTATTTAAAATCCTTTAAAATAGGAATCAAATTATATTAAATACTTAAATAATGAAAATGACATTGAAGTATCAAAATTCATTGTTAAATGCATCTTGGGGTGCTTATATTCTTTAGGGGAGCCATTCAATTTGATGTAAATTCACATCATTGTCCAAATAAACCAAGTCTTAATTATTTAAATTCAAAATCTCACCTCTGGTCTTCGTTCCAGAGCTTCTTTCATTAATGGATGAAGTTCTTCCACCAATTCTCTATGAAGGAAAAAGCCCAACATTTGGTATTCATTGTTACTGAAAATTAACTTGTCAACAAATATATTCAGTCCCACATCACTTGATTTTTTTCAGTTTGCTTCTGACAACAAAATCTCCCCTAACTTCTCCATTTCCCTACCAGGTGGTGAACTACAAACATGTATTGGCCCATATTCCAAATTGCTGGTCTTAGTCCCAGTTCTTGAGCTATAATTTTGGTTCAATTCCTATCGGATGACTTGATCTTATTTAAATGATCTGGAAATCTCATGGCAAAAACCCCTACCTGAGCAATTAAATAATATTTTCCAAGTGCTTCTAAATTTCGAAGTACTTTGCTATAAACTATGAAACTAAAAATAAATATAACTGAGTCCCTGCACCCAAGAATTTTTTAGTCCCAGTGGAAGAAAAGAGACAGGTGCAATTACTCTGGCACTGCCTTTGAGATTTGAGCTCAGGAGACTGATTTACAGCTGATTTTTAAAATAGAGTCTTTTTGGATTTCAGAGTTCAATTTCTCTATTTGAGCTATATAATAAATATGTTATGGCAAGTATTAAAATCCTGAGGTTCTCATCAAAACCTTTTTCTCTTAGGTGGTACACATCTAAGTTTAGACCACATTGACAGGCAGCTTATGTTGAATACACGCACTTCACCGGTCCCCATGATCTCCACCTCAAGTGATATTTGCTAATCTAATTAGTTCTTTCTTTAGGAAATAACTTCTAAATTGCTATGTCAAAACAGAGCAAAGTAGGAGATCTGGGCTGATGCCACGCTAGTATCTCTGCATTTTGTCTACAATCTGTGACGTTTCTCGCAGGACACCTTGTTTTATGATATTACATACTCCAAGAAAATCCAAGAACAGGAAGATAAACTCCGTGTATTTTAGAGATACAAATCCTAGCTTTTTTCCCTGATTTCTCCAGTACAGATATAAGCTTCACTTCTGATCCAGCTCTCTGCTCTGGCCTGGGAAAGCAGTGGAAGGTGGTCCAGGTGCTTGGGCCGCTGCACCTGTGTGGGAGACCCGGAAGAAGCTCCTGGCTCCTGGCTCCGGATTGGCACAGCACTGGCTGTTGCGACTATTTATGGAGTGGAACCAGCAGATGGAAGACCTCTCTCTTTCTCTCTCTCTCTCTCTTTCTATCTCTATCCACCTATGCATCTTTGTAACTCTGTCTTTCAAAAAATAAATAAATCTTTTTTAAAAAAAGCTTTGATATTGCTATAGATGGATTTATTGTGCAGATGTAAGACCCAGAAATCCAGGTATGCTGGCTGTATGAGGGGACTTCAGAAGGTTTGCTAGAAAATGGAATTAAAAGAATTTTATTTTGGTGCAAAAATGTTTGAAATTCACATAGAAGAGGTCTTCCAAAAGTTCATGAAAGTGGATATCATAAATAAAACTATGCATGGATTTAAAAAATGTTTGCATGAAAACAAACTTATCTTTTTATTTTTAAAGATTCATTTATCTATTTGAAAGTCAGAGTTGCACACAGAGAGAAGGAGAGAGAGAAGGAGAAAGAGAGAGAGAGAGAGAGGAGAGAGAGAGAGACTGGTCTTCCATCAGATGGTTCACCCCCTAATTGGCCGCAAAGGCTGGAGCTGCACCATTCCAAAGCCATGAGCCAGGAGCTTCTTCTGGGTCTCCCATGTGGGTGCAGGGGCCCAAGCACTTGGGCCATCTTCTACTGCTTTCCCAAGCCATAGCAGTGAACTGGATCGGAAGTGGAGCAGACGGGTCTCGAATGGGTGCCCATATGGGAGGCTGGCACTGCAGGCAGCAGCTTTACCTGCTACTCCACAGCTCCAGCCCCTAACTTATCCCATATTTCACAAACCTTTGGAAGTCTCCTCCTATTAAAGAAGAGAAAGTGCCTTACAGGAATAATTGACTATACCGAAAACAACATAATTTTCAGAATATACTGCAAAGGGTGCTTACACCTTGAGAGTGTTGTGTAAATGCCTGAGGAGCAGAGAAGGTTACTATTATTTTTTTTAGATGTGGTTATTATTTAGATATCATAGCTTCTGAGTAGCCTAACTGGGGACTGACACAAAATTATCTTCACTTATAGCAATCCTAAACAAAGCCCACAGGTTAAATAAAATCTAGGAGGCAGAATTCAAGTTGCAATGACTGAAAGCAAAATGTGAGGTGGTTGCAAGGAATGGCTGATACACGTACGTCAACCAAAGAAGACAAAGGGAACCACACAGTGCATATCAACCGTCCCGGCAAACACCAACACGCAAACTCAACCGGAGTCACAAAAACGAACCACGACAGCGGCACATGCATGAATTTAGAACACTCATGCAGACTACTGTACCTGAAAACAAGGCAATTTGTTCTTCCAAATCCTAAGACTAAGGACTCTGTGATCTCAATGCTCTCTAGTCTCATCAAAGGCACCAGCTGCTTTAGGAGAACTCCCACCGATGGGGTGCCTATGGCCTGAAATGAGTAGATGAAAAGTGAAAAAGAGGTAACAGGGTAACTGGCGGTTCTCTTAGTCACACAAGGATTCTATACGACAGTTCCAAAGTACTGAACCACATCCCAAGGCACTGCCATCATTTCAGGAAAAAAAAAAAGAAGAAAAAAAAAAACCTCATAAATGCAATACAACAAATGTATTTCTCATCTGGGACACAAATTCTAAAGAAAAAATGTTTTATAGTAGTCCTCTCCCTTTTGTAGAAAAACCAGCTCAGTTTACAAAATCACCTTTAACAAAATAACCAGCGCATGGTTTACAGGTGGAATTCTTGGTGAGGAGTGAGAGAAATGACATGTCAGACACGAATGCAACTCAGTGAACTGGTAAACACAAGTCACTCGGTCTTAAGCAAGTTTCTCAACTTCATTTTCTCTTCGGTTCCCACTTGTTGGGGACGAGTCATAAATTATTCACATAAACACCCGATGGAATTTAGGAATGTGTAGGATGAAAATCTGATCCCACAATACTCCAGATGGCAGGCACAGTGCAACGTTGCACTGGGAACTCTAGACAAACAAGCTAAAAAAAAACCTTACAGAAGAATTCTTCGGAAGCATGTCATGTCACCTTGTTATCGTAGCTCACTGTACCATCAGGGGTGGTTGCCATTATTTCCGGAGTGGAAGCCCTTAAGTGTCCTGGGCTCATGATGCTAGGTTTTGCAACTCCAAAACACAGAATCAGGTAATTTCTCCACAGGGTAACATAGTTGTCTCCGCTGCTGGCAGTGCTGGTTTTCTTGGCGTTAATGGGGCTACTAGAAAGCAGGGAGTGAAAAACAAGGGTGAAATGAAGTTCTAGGTTTGCAATATCACTTATTAAATGAAGATCACAGGAGGTGCTCAAGTGGAGACAACTGTCCATCAAAGGCATTGTCTAGGGGCCATCTGCACTGCAAGGGCGGCTGAGTAGGGGACTGGTGAGCTTTAAGATTCCTTTAACCATGAAGAGTTCAAGGAGAGTCCATACTTAGATAATCACATTGATTATTAAGACAAAAAAAGAAAACTCTAGCTCTGGACAAAAACTTGTGGTTCTTCTATTCAATGTTAAGAATGCTATAGTGGGAAGTTCAGAAACTGGGGATGATTATAGCATCCCAATCATTTAGACAGAATGAAAACTTAAGAGGGCAAACCATAAAACAAGCAAAACAGAGGAGGGCACAGTGATCCCTTACTTGGGGTCCACTAGTGGCATCACCGACTGGAGCCGAGTGAAGGCGTAAGGCCACGCGTAGCTGAGGGCCGTGGGGCAATGCTTGGGCAGGTTCTCCTGCCGCAGGAAGCTGAAGAGGCAGAGCACCCATGGGTCTTTGACAGACTGTGCAAAAATCCAGACGTGGGACGGGCTCTTGACATCGTAGTGGCTATTGACCAGGACCGCGTTCCATTCCACCAACCACTGCAGATCCACGTTGTGGGTCAAGGGCAAGGTTGCCTGCAGGAGCAGGAGGGAGACAGTGAATGAAAACTCACCTGAAGTCACCTGTCCTCATCAGGGCTCAGGGAGGGGCCCCTTCTTCTACAGGGTTTCTCCCGGCCACCTCTGCGAAGGGCTGGCTCGGCACCTGAACCACCTCTCCTGCACCTGCCATATGAGCCCTGCTGCATAGTCGTCAGTTTCTTCTGCTAGATGGTAAGCAGTGCGAGTGCAAAGTCTAAGGGCTGCGGTCATATGGTGACAGTTTTAATGTCACACAGTGCTGTGCTTTAGTGCACAGAAGTGGCTCAGCACATGTTTGTTGAAAAAAATACCTGAAATGAGTTCATTTAAAGGTATTCATGGCTTTATCATTAAAAAATTCTGGGAAGTTACTCATCTCTGAAATTCATGGGTGTATTTTAATCCTTGTAATTAACATAAACTTTTACTTGTGATTTTCTCTATCTTTACTCAGATTGAGAAAGCTTCCCCTTCATTTAGAGATGGCTGAACACAATGCCTTTTAGAAATGCAACTGATGATTTCTTAAATAAGATGCCTACTTATATTTGCTCTATGCAGTCAGGCCAAAATATATATATTTCAAAAAATATTGTTCAAAACCTCTTGACAGATAAATATCTGTATCTATGTGCTTTTGTTGTATAGATAGGTAGGATATAGATAAGCTTTTATATTTCATTCTCTTTTAAGTCTAGATAGTAAAGTTTAGGATATACTAATTTTCAAATGGTCCCGCTATTGTATCAGGGGCGGAAATGGCCTTTAAAGTTTGTTGGGCATTTAATGTGACCCTTTTATCTGCTGGGTCAATGAGTTCCCACGGGGAAGAGTGTTACAATAGTGGCTTCCGTGGGCAGCGGGCAGTGAGCATCAGCACAGTCGTGAGATTCCAACACAAGCTCTGTCCAAAGCCTGTGTCCTGGGAAAATGCTGCACTCTGCGGTCTCTACTTAATTTATGGCTTGGGAATTATAATGGTGCTCTCACCTAATCTTTCAGTAAATCATAGGAGATTACAGATGTAAACACACCTGGCACAAGGCAGGCCCTGTTTCCCTCGTTCCTCCGCTCCCCTTTTTGTGCATCTTCCTAATGACAATATTGCTGACCTAGTTACCTCTGGCTTAAGATTTTGATCCTGCTAAACACAGAAAGAAGTCACAGGAACAGCATCTACTAGTGTCTGAAGGACAGTATGATATGCATATAAAACAAATAAAGGTGGACCGTTTTCCAAGCTATTCACTCTCTTAAGGTCTGTTGTGCCTGGTGAATAGTGTAGGCAACTGTTGTTGTGATGACGGCTATAAGGAAGAACAAGGCCACTATAATAGGAATCTGTGTTCAATTTCAGGTAGAAAAGGTCAAGAAAAGCTCACACATGTTGTCAGGTTTCATGTTCATTTAAATTAGGAGGGCACTTCAAGACGTTCACGGAAAAATAGAATTCAAAATTCATTTTGGTTCATATGCTGTTTGAAATCCATGCATTGTTCTTCTCATAGTACATCTTTTCCTGGACTTTTGAAAGCCCCTTGTGTTTGACAAGCCTCTGCATCAGGTATTAGCAGCGTGGATTCTGCAAGGAGTCTCCGGTCTGCCCTGCCTCTCTTCACTTGAAATGAAGCCAGGCTCTGTTACTGTACTTTCATTTGTAAAAAGTCAGATAAGTGAAATCAGTTGCAATGCCCTTCCACCTATTCAGGAAATGAGATTCACAACCCGAAGAAGGTCAAGTCTGGGCACTAACACTTTACTTCTGTGAACTGGGGACTGCCTTGGGGACCCCTCCGCTCACTTAAGGGTCAGATGAGATCAATTCAAAAGCGCCTTGTAAATTGCAAAGCACCACATAAACAGAAGTCACCTATTAGGTACAATACGAAGTGTCTTTAGTTTTAAGTACATGTGAAGTGTTAAATACACCAAAGAAGGCAAATCAATTTTTAAGCATCTTGAGCAATTCTCAAAATTTCAGTTTGAAAAAAACATGTTGTCTATATTCTGAAGGCTCAAATTGTGTCTGAAATTTATCTAAAGGTCTCTGGAGCTAACACTTGTTTTCTTGAGTATATCTGTGCTGGTTTACTCATCTGGCATAAAACCCACATCCTCCCATTTAAAGTTTCTTTGAATCTCTTTTGCAGACAGGTCAAGAGCTTATACATAAGCACTGTTAGCAATCAGGGTCCAATGTGTACTTACTGAATCCGAAACTGCTACGTGAATAAAGCTTTCGAGAATGGAAGAGCTTAGTTGATCCATGACATCAATCATAGGCCTGTCGTCATCCTGTACAAAGGGCAGGCGATTACTCTCCATGGGAAAACGAATCCTTCCCACCCACCCCACTGCCTTCGTGGTGACCACGAAGCAGAACAGCGTGCAGCTCAGTGATAAGGGCTTTCTCACAGAAAAGTGAGTGCCAAGAAGGTGAAAACAGCGGATCAAACTCCCTGTGCTTCTGAGGTTACTCTTTCAACTTTCAGGGGAAGATAATTATGGCTCCAATTTCACACTGTACTGAAAAGACATATTCCAGAAGTTCAAAGGCTCATATGCACATGAAAATCTAAACACCACTATCAAACATTATCCACTGAAGTGTTCATGTTGTCATTAATCTTAAGGAATGAAAACATGCTTTGTCGGACCAATAAATGTCGGTGGTCTGTTAAAATAACGGAGAGATTGTTGACTTGGATCAAAGTTTAGTCTCAAAGAGACTGGCCCAGAGACAGCAGTCACATGCTTTGTGGTATCTACACAGTGCGCAGCTGTTTGATAAAAGAAACAAATTGGAAAGGGCACAAGAGAGAATATCTTCCTGCAAGTTCTCCTATAGGAATGATTACACGAATGAGGGAGCTTCAAAATGCTTGTAGAAAATAGAATAAAAAGGTAAGTTTACTTTGATGCACACACTGTTTTTGAAATCCAGGCATGAGCGTTGTCCAAAAGTTCATGAAAAAAATGTATATTACAAAAAGCTACAGGAATTTCAAATTCATTTATATCAGAATAAACGTCTTTTAAGAGAAGTTAAAACCTATTTATTTGAAAGGCAGAGAGAAAGACGGGGACAGAGAGCCAGAGGGAGATCACACATCTGCTAGTTTACTCCCCAAATGCCTGGCAGCCAGGGCTGAGCCAGGCTGAAGCCAGGAGCCGGGCACTCATCTTGGGCCTCCCATGTGGATGACAGGGATCCCAAGTACTTGAGCCATCACTGCTGCCTCCCTAGGTGTGTGTTAGCAGGAAGCTAGAGTCAGAAGCAGAGCCAGGACTCGAACCCAGGCACGTCAATATGAGATGAAGGCATCTCAAGTGGTGTCTTAACTGGAGCACCAAACGCCCGTCCTTAAACTTATTTTTTAATTCCATTTTCTGCAAACATTTTGAAATTTACTTTTGATATACGGCTATGTTTACATTTGCTGTCCTTTATTATAGATAAACTTGTCAATATAAAATTATTTACTCAGAAGCCTTATAGGAAAACCTTGGAATGTCTGTATTCAGGTATGAATGAGGGTTGTTTATAAAAGTTGGTTGGGCAAAGAAAGGAACGCATGAGCGACATGCTTGACATAGTCTGGTGAACAGCAGTTAAGAACATGGGTCTCGGGCTGGCGCTGTGGCATAGCGGATTAAGACACTGACTGCAATACCAGCATCCCATATGGGTGCTGGTTTGATTCCTGAAGGCTTCACTTCCAATCCAGCTTGCTACTGATGGCCTGGCAGGGCAGCAGAAGATGGCCCAAGTGGTTGGGTCCCTGGACCCAGGTAGGAGACCTGGAAGATACTTCTGGCTACTGGTTTCGGCCTGGCCCAGCCTTGGCCATTACAGCCATCTGGGGAGTGAACCAGTGGGTGGAAGTGCTCTCTCTCTCTCTTTGTCTCTCCCTCTCTCTCTCTAACTCTGCCTTTCAAATAAAATAAATTTTTTTTTTAAAGAACATGGGTCTTTAGAGGCATCTATCATGTCTTCACTGTTGATTTTCGGTAAAGCATTTAGCTTTTCTAAACCTGTCTCAGCATCTGTGCATTGGGATAATAACAACTGATTTTCATGTTACGGTGAAGGTTAAAGGAGGTATAGGCATGCAGCAGTTAGCACAGTGTCTGACACACACAGGTAATTGTTACTATCATTACTATCGTAATTAGAAATGGAATGGAAGTTTCCAACATGTAGCATGTCAGAGACACATTTACCAGGAGTCAGAGACACAGCCCTGAAATACAACAGAGCTATCTGCAGCACCATGAATAGAAACGACTATGACAGGCTTAGAAATATTTTTTATACTGAGGACAATCCTGAGGATGGTAAAACCAAGATTAGTAATTTAAAACACAAAAAACAGAAAGTGCCATTCTTCTGCAGAACTACACGATGTAAAACACTGGCCTGTCTTTCATCAGCTCGTGTATAGAGTTAGCCCACCCATGCCAGCTGGCTGACTCAGAACACCTGAACCAGGCGTGCACCACTTGACTGAGCGCGGGAGTTTAGCCAGGCTTGTTCATGCTTAATAACCGGCTTCCTTCTCTCAGCTTAAGAGGACATGTCCTTGTAAAGCCATTTTTCTCCCGTCACTGAGATAAAACAACTTCTCGTTAGCCAACTGCTACTCTGATTATTTTCCATGGATGCATTATTTTTCCAAGTTTATTCTCTGATATATGTTCTTTCTTAGGTATATGCTAAGAACTATGAAGATAATGATCCAGAACCTAAACTAACCAGGAATGGTATTTTCTGTTGCTCTTGGCATAGGATTTATCTTTAGTAGATCAAGAATGCTACTACATAATTAAAAACTCAAGAACAGGGGCCAGCATTGTGGTGCAACAAGCCTACAGATGCAACAACAGTATCCCATAGAAGTGTGGGTCTGAGTCTCGGCTGCTCCACTTCTGATCCAGCTCTCTGCTATGGCCTGGGAAAGCAGTGGAGGACGGCCCAAGTGCTTGGCCCCTGTACCCATGTGGAAGACCCAGATGCAGTTCTAGACTTCTGGCTTTGGCCTGGCCCAGCTCTGGCAGTTGTGGCCATTTAGGGAGTGAACAAGTGATTGGAAGATCTCTCTCTCTCTCTCTGATACTCTGCCTTTCAAATAAACACATAAATCTTAAAGAAAATAATGAAAACCTAAGAATGAATCAAACATTATGTTTCAATATCATGTATGACATGTAAGCACGGGAAATAATAATGCATTATTTATAGTTTTAGAGCTACATTTCAAAACAGTTTAAAGACAAAGAATTGGAAAATTCAGAAGAACCCATACCTCAGGCTGACCCAGGGCAACAAACAAAGCTCGAATCTCCTTGAGTATTAAGACAGACAGTTTGCGCGTGGCCACCTGGAAGCTGCAGAGCAAAACCAGGGCAAACCCTTCCACGGCGTGGAGGACGCTGCAGTGAGGGCCTCGCTCCGACTGAGTTCTGTGGCTGGAGCCATTGGGGATTAGCTGCCAGGCAACAAGAACAACATCCCACGTTCAGCAAATAACAATGGAAGAAGAAAACATTCTGATAGGCAGATCTTTTGTTATACTTCATCACGTAAAACTTAAGTTTCAATGGCTTAGAAGCAGACGTGATGGTGAATTCATTATTATTCATGAAATATCCTAGCTCCCCCCCCCTTTTTTTTTTTTCAGATCAACTGTGGCTTTGGAATACCATCGACCATCTGTTACCTCTGCTGAGAAAGAACTTTTCAAAGGCTGTTAACAGTAAAAAAATCACAACTGCTTCTGTCCATGTAATTTGGGATTATACTGCACATACAAAACGGACTGATTTGTTTTCACTTAAAGTTCCTGTAGACTTCTGGATACTCTACTTGAACTCTCAAACATTCACTTTCTGGTCAGGCTGGCTTCCTTGTCTGCCTGGTAGGTTCTAATCTAGGTTTTGCACATTTACCAGACGGGTCCTGAAGATTCCCAAACTATAGCCAAATAGATCTAAAGCAAGAGGAAGCAGACACCGAGGGGGCAGATCTCCCCTTTCTTTCCGTTCCCCTTTTACGAGCATGTGCAATCCTTGTTTTTCTGCCTAGCATCTCTTGGCATTTGTAGAACACGAGGAAGGAGAGGGAACTTGACAGCCTCTCTCTGAAGCCGGCCCATCTGGGGTCCTCACCGATCCCTGTGCTGCCCTGAGGCGTCACAGTCCTCGGGCCCTCTGTCACGCTCCCTTCCGGCCAGACCACTTGTCCCCATCTGTTCATCACCACTGCCAAGTCACCACTCGGCGTCCAGGACCCCAGCTCTCCCCTCATAGCACTCCTCTCTCAACCTGCTCTCCAAGATTTTGCCATTATTTTTAGCATTCAGGCCTAAGGCATGAAAGGAACAAGAAACTGCAAGACTGCATTTTCTTCTTGTGGATATTGGACAAAGCAGCCAATATGCTGCTGACCAGGAAAACAGTAGCTGGAGAACAGCTAGCTTTTATATATCCATATTCTGTATCGGTCTCCGCATCTGGCTCTGACTTCCTGGTCTATAGCCATTTTATCTTAAAAATAAATTTGTAATTATGCAAAAAACAATTCCTTGTCTTTAAGTGGCCTTATCAGTATTACCAAGCCTAAGCTTGTTGGTGTATCACTGAGTTATTCCGTCACCACCATTTATGATGGCAGAAGAACCAACAACGGCCGTGACCAGAGGAAGTTCCCCAATAAACTCCAAGGGCTGCTCATTCCCAAAGGTAGGACATAAAGGAATACCAATGGGTAGGGAGAGTGTGAAAATTACCTCTGCATTTCGGATTTTGTTGGCTTGTTCGTAGACCTTCCCTTGAGTTTGTATGACCAGTTTCCATTGGGTGAGGAGCTGCAGCAGTAACTTCAGGGACGAGTCTAGGAGGGTGTGATGCATGTCGCTGACCTCTCGGAGCAGGAAGTTGGTAAAGCCAAACAGTACATCTTCTCTCCAGTCTGAGAAGTCGACCAGTAAACCCTGAAGAGAATTCTGCGCAATATGTCGCAGTTCGTCATCCATATGAATGGAGAGCCTGTAAAATAAACAAAAGACAATAAAGCCATTTACTTCATTCATTTTTTTCTCCTGTATCTAAGAAGGAAGATAGGAGAGGGCTTCAAATAACTCATGGTAAGTGCATATTTTGAAAAAACTACACAAGGATTTCATATTTTTCCTTGCACCAAAATAAACATCTTTTTCCCCCCAGAAACCATTTATTTAAGGTATATAAACGTCACACATCTCATAAATAAAACTTTAGGAGCACCATGAATTTCACTTTTTTCATGAACTTTTTGAAATACCAACATATAGGTCTTGGCTTCTACTTGTGTCTCAAAAATGGATTTTTCCCAGTTCCCTGCTAATGTGCCTAGGAAGGCAGAGGACAAGGCCCCAGATGCTCCTACTTCTGTCAACCAACCATGTGGGAGACCCAGCGGGAGTTCCAGGCACCTGGCTTCAGCCTGGCCATTGCTGCCATTTTGGGAATAAACCAGCATTTAAGATCTAATTCTTGCAAATAAGTAAATTCATCTTTTAAAAATGAATCTCTCTTAATTTTTGATTAGTAAATGACTTAAATGAAGACTTTAAGAAACTGTTTAGATTTACTGAAGAATTGCAAAGATAAAATAGTTTCTATAGCATTCACCCAGCCTCAGCCTGCTAATGTTAACATCTTATATAACAGCACAGGCATCAACACTAAGAAATTAACACTGGTGCCATTCTAGTCACCAAACTATATATTTATTCATATCTCATCAGTTTTCCATTAATTTCTGTTTCTGTTTCAGAATTCAATCCATGATAGCACATTGCATTTAGTAACATATGAATAGTTCTTAGTAATGCACTACAGAACAAGTAATTACTAACTTCTATTTGTAAGCATGACAAACTTGACTACCAGAGAAGGCACAGGAATTTTATCCAGAAATTCAACAAGAATGAACAACCAGAGGTAGGCTGGTGGTCCTCAATCAGGTTCGTTCCTTGGGGGATATCTGACAATGTTTGGTGACATTTTTGGTTGTACAGTGTGTGGTATGCTACTGGCATCTCTCTATTGCACAGAGGACAAGGAGGCTGTTAAACACACTGCAGTGCACAGGACAGCCTCCTATGACAAAGACTTATCTGGTCTAAAATGCTGATGGTGCCAAGGCTGAGAGACTCCCAGCACTATAAAACTATTAAATCCTAACATGGGTCTCAAGCATTGTAGCGAACAAAATGCTTTGATTGATTGATTGATTGATTTAATAAACAAATATTTTTGAAAGCCTCCCGAGATTCAGGCAGACCCTACCCCAGGATACAGCACTGGTGTCTGGGGTGTGCCATGTGCAAGAGCAAGTTGTGAGAGTGCTGGAAGGGGAAGAGGGACAGTTTATGGGAGGGTCTACAGGCTACCCAGGGGCCTGGTAGAGGGGGTTGATGGTGTGTGATCTAGAATTGGAATACTGGGTCAGTGTGTTGCCTCAGTCATTAGCTACTTGGTCATGTGACCTTGCACTAATCAGTCTTTCTAAGCTTCAGCTCCCTCATTTGTCAAAGGGGGCTACCTGCTGTGACTGTATCTGATAACCCTGCTGTGAGGTTTAGAGATGACCCACATACATTTCTTAGCAACACACTGAGTGTGCGGTAAGCACTCAGTAGATGTTAGCTATTATTATCAAAAGAAAATGAGCTTTATATGGAATAGTACGGAGGAAGAAATGGGATTGAACTCAATTGCAAAAAGAGTCAGGCAGGAACAGGGATGACACTTTGGAGAAGGAACAAGGCTGAGGGTAGGGACCAGCTATCAGGTCACTGCCAAGACCCAGGAAGTAGGTGGCGAGGGCCTGAACCCCAGAAAAGACAAAGGAAGGCAGAGATGAAGATCAAAGCCATTGAGAAGGTAGAGTTTCTAGGACTCAGTGGCCCGGAGGTGTTCCGTGACAGAGCCATTTGGAACCACCACAACAGGGCAGATAGTATCCTGCACAAAATGGCTAAGGAATTGGGGGAGAGAGCTAAGGTCCCTTAATCCAAAATCCTTATTTTGAATTAAAGTCTCGTGTAAACTGTACAACTTATGCACTATTGAATGAAGTATTTCAAAAATTTGACAAAATGAGAAGAGTTGTTTCTTATCCTCTAAAGCATAAAGTAACCCTAATTGGTCCAAATCTAACAACACAGTTTGGGTAGCCCTCATCTGAGAATTCAACATTGGAAGTGCTCCAGAACTTACATTTGAGTTGGTCATGACACCATGAGTGGAAAATTCCACTCCTGATCTTATGTAATGAGTTGCAGTCAAAATGCAGGTGCACTAAAAATATTGTATAAAGTTACTTTCAAGCTAGGCGTATTATAAGGTACATATGAAAATCAGTTTTTTATTTAGTTTTGGGTCCCAACCCCCAAGGCATCTCATTTCATATATATGCAAATATTCCAAAATGCACAATTATCCAAAATTTGAAACACTTCTGTTCCCAGACATTTCAGATAGGGGATATTCAAATTGTATAAAGCAGATGTAAAGCTCTTCAGTGGGCCGACTCATCCTGAGCCAGGGGATATATTCCTTGTCTCGAAGTGCATGGTGTCCTACAGAGATGCTAAGGAGGAAGAGCTAAGCTCATTCTCCAGGGAAGTCTTACACAATTGAATCTATAGTTCTTAAACAGTTCAGGTTTCCTGAAAGAAAACGCAGAGGACTTTAACTTGGAGTTGTAATTACAGATTGTCTAAATACAAGTTCTCAAACTTTCTTTATATTTCAATTTCCAGCAGATCTATTTTTTCAACAAGATTTTATACAGATCTCTGTAATGGTTAATTTCATATGTCAACTTGGCTAGGCCAGTGTCCAGATATCTGGCCAAACATTCTGGTTGTTTCTGTGAGAATGTATTGTTTTAATTAAAAATTGTTCTAAAATTTATTTTCATTTTATTTGAAAATCAGAAAGACACATACATACACTGAGGGGCAGAGGGAGAGAAAGCATTGATTTGCTGGTTCACCCCCAACTATCCATAGTAGCCAGGGCTGGGCTCTGCTGAAGCTAGGAACCCTGAATGCACTGTGAGTTCCACAGGTGGGTGACAGTCACCCAGGTACTTTGCCACCACCTGCTGCCTTCCAGAATGTTCAGAAACAGGAAGCTATATCAGCAGTGGAGTAGCTGGGACTTGAACCCAGGCAGTCCAATATGGGATGCAGGTATGTCAAGTGACAGCTTAACTGCTGTACCAAATGATAATTTCTGTTTTGTTTTATTAAAAAATTATTTATTTGTTTGAAAGATAGAGAGATGGGGAGGGAGAGAGAGAGAGAGAGAGCGAGCTCCCACCCCCTGGTTCATTCCCCAAATGCTCGAAACAACCAGGGTGGGGTCAGGCCACCCTGCTTTGACATGACTAATAAAAACTCCAATATACAACACATACAATCCGAGCTGTTCTGCTCAAAGGCCTGAAGCCTACTCATTTGGGAAAGGGACCCTTTCCCAAGCAGCCTTGAGTCATCCTTGTCGTCCATAAGTTGAAAACACTGGCTTATAAAAAGCATCTGAAGCCATTTCCCCATCTGAAATTTACTATTCCTATTTACATTTATACTGTTGAGAAAACAAGCTCCCACCGGCAAGAAACTCCCATTTTAGGGCAGGAAGTGGTGTAATTTTCAGGCTTGGAATGATGTTGGTTACTGCTACATGTTAAGTTGTCTCCCCACATTTGTCCTATTTGGAACCTGGGTCATTGCAGGTGTAACCAGCTGCTCTGGAACGAGGTTATACAGGAGGGAGGACCCCCGGACATGCTACCACCAGCACCTTCAAAAGAAGGGAACCTCGGGAGACACATATGCAAATAACGCCGTGGGAAGACAAGGCGAGACTGGGGCGATGCTGCTCCAAGCCAAGGAGTGCAAGGAGCGCCAGCAGGCTGCTGCGGTGCTGCAGGTCAGGCTGCTGCCTGGAACGCCTGCATCTCACATTGCAGCGCCAGTTCCAGTCCTGACTGCTCAGCGCCTCTGATCCAGTTTCCTGCTAAGGCTCCTGGGAGGCAGCGGATGATGACCCAAGTCTGGGTTCCTGCCATCTACATCAGAGACTCAGATGGAGATTCTGGCTGTTGGCTTTGGGCTGTCTTAGCCTTTGCTGTTGCAGGCATTTGGGGAATGAACAGGTGGATAGAAGATCTCTCTCCCTGTCACTCTCATTCTGTCACTCTGCCTTTCCTACAAAATAAATAAATCTTAAAAAAAAAAAAAAAAAAAAGACTGCCAGCAAGCACCAGATGCTAGGGGAGAGGTCAGGAACAGATTCTCACTCAGGTTCTCAGAAGCAAGCAACCCTACCTACACCTTGATCTTGGACTTCAAGTCCCCACAATTAGTCAGACAGATTCTGCTGTTTAAGTGACCAACTCTGAAGGCAATACAGTCATGAAACTAGGCCTGTGCCAGGAATAAAAGCCATGCTATCGCCTATTTAGATGGGGCCTTTATGTAAGGACCACCACTTTCGAGCTTTCTTCATGAGGTTAATTGCACTCTTCTTGTAACTTTGCTCACATGCACAATTTGCAATCCAGATCTGTTTTGATTTCAAAGCCACAAGGCAGGATCACCATAAGGCCTCGGAGAGCCCCAGGGCTATGTGGTCCTTGCTGTTCTAGGTGGCCACGCCCCCCAGCATGGTAGTGTTCCTGTGCAGGAGCAGTGAGGGGCATGAAGGGGTTCCTGGAGGAGGAAGACTCAGGACCACAGAAGGGGAAGGGACTTCAGAGATCCAAGGCCCAGCTGATCACACAAGTGGGATGTTTGTAGAAGAACAAGGCCCAGATGGTCAGGGAATTGAGATTGAGGGACCATAAGCCGTCAAGACGAGTCTGTGCAGCAGTAGGTGAGAGGAAGGGGAGGAAGCTGAGAAAACAAGGCTGTGGTGGGGGAGCAGCTCCATGTTTGTCCTTGAAGCCTGTGAACAGTCACCTGCCAGTTATGTCCTCCACCCAGATCTTTCTCATTCTTCCTTCTATTAGTAATCAGAGATCATCTTGAGATCTAATATCATAAAACACAAAACAGGAAAAAAGATAGCTAACTAAACAAACTAGAATTAAATGGGAAAGACAGCTGGCTGCTCTGGGTACTCAGGCCCTGCAGCCCAGCGGTCTGGGGCTACCCCACCTCTCACTGGCCCATTTGCACAACTGGCAAGGACAGAGGTAAGGAGAGGCCAGTTCCCCAACTCCCACTTGGGCCATCCCACGGAGAAACTGGGTCAGAAAAGAAAGCCCAGGCAAAATAAACAGGTGCGATGCTAACAGAAGTGGCTCTCAGAGAGTTTGGTGGCAACAAATACAAGAGCACCGAGGCTTTAGGAGAAAACAACCAGCATAGCGGTCTTACTAGCTCGGGGGACTCAGGGTCTGGTTCTCAGGACCTAAGACAGGGTCTCGGGTGCATGATTCCATGTAAATAAAACCACTGAGGGGGCTAACCGGGCTTCTACAAGGACACAGCAGTAAAACATACCAGACGAATCCAGCATTGCCAACATCAACTGCAGCTGTCCCTCCCAGGCAGCTGGCATCAGGAGCACTCAGCAAGCCTGGCATGATCCTCACTGCTCTGCTCTCAAGCTAACGGGCAGCTGCCTTCTGCATGGCCACGTGCGCCACTGCACACGGTCCTGCTGATCTAGAGCAAGCCAGGGCTGGGATCCCAAGGGCACGTGGTGCACGTACAAGGTTGTTACTGAGTAAGTAAAGGACATGTTGTAAAATGGAGGAAAAAATAGAACCTGGGCAAAGCCACCTTTTTGGTCAGTGCGAGCAAATCATTTTTTAATGGAAAACACTTACATAAAGGTGAGCTTCAGATTCTAAGGGAATCAGCTAGTCGCTTTTCATAATCCTGTTGTACGGAGAAGCATGAATGCAGAGGGGGCGAGTTCAAGTTTACAAACCATAGCCAGAAAAAAAGATCAACTAGGAGAAACATGCTCCTCTAAACGACGGCCAGGAGAACAAGAGGTTATTAGGAAGGCACAGAACCTGCAGCCTCATAATGTCCCTGAAGGCAGCAAAGAAAGAAAGGGTTTGGAAGAGAAGCCCAGGAGATGAGGGTTTCCCACAGGAGCGGCTTACAGACGGGGGTGCTGTTCCCTTGTACTGGTTCACCAGAGGTGGCAGCAACTTCTTCTGAGGGTGGGGATTAAAGAACAGACCCCAATTTGTGAATAGCACATTGAGCTGCACACAGTTAAAAGAAATGATTAAGTGAAACTACTGAGGCAACACACACACAGGCACAATTGAGACTAGTCCTCTCTCGGCGGCTTAGCACAACTAGCCACTTCCTCCAACACAGAATATGTTGTAGAGAGAAGCAGAATAAATGTTAACTGTTTTTGCAGAATACTGCAGAAAATCAAGGCACTACAAATGTATCATCTTAGAAATGTCCACAAGTGATAGGAAATATTGCATAGAAAGGTATCTATTAATCTTGCAAAAAAAACCAATGAGATTTGGTTTCAGGAAAATTCTGTAAATTTGGATATCAAGCCTTATTTACCCTCTGAGGTTCAATCTCCTTGTTTGAGAAGAGGGATGACTACGTAACCGGCTCACCTAATAACAATGTATATGATCTGCATGGTACAGCGCGGTCTGTTATGCAAATGTGAAGATGCCCAAAGTAGTAACTAACATTTACTGAGCACTTTCTGGGAATGAGGCACCCTCCAGGGTGTCTGCATGTGTTTAGTTCTCAATACTATGAGGTGGCTGTCACATTAACTCGGTGTTTTGAAAGTGGAGGGACAATACTGATGAGTGAACGCTTGGTGCACATACGGGGCCCCAGGAAGTGAGCAAGAGTAGGAGCCTGTGTGTTCTTGGGGAAAAGGCCCTTCCAGGGATCAGAGCTGGAGCAGGAAACATCTGGGAGAAGAGCTGGAGAGAAGATGGCGACTGCCTGGGAGAGAAGCGGGCGCCCGTTCCTCTTAGAGAACTCCTGCAGCACCCAGACAACAGAGCGGCACGGGCTCTGCTGGGGTGGGATGGAAGTCCCCTCAGGGTTTGTTTTTTTTTAACACATGGGAAGGTTCCTCACACTCAGTCATTACGAGCTGGCTGAGCAATACGGGGACAGACAGCAACTCAGCAGCCCGGGGAGGGAGGGTGGCCTGCTCGGCCCACAGGCCGCTGTCCTGCCTGCCACACCAAAGCCAGCCTGAGCTGGGAGGGCCTGGGGTATTTAGCTATTACTGGAAAAGCTAGGAAGGGAGCGATCACAGGGGACACTTCTAGAAAGCTCTTACAGGGAACTGAGCCCAGAGGACCGGCGAGCCCACGTCAGCATTAGTCTTTTTCTGGCCAATTACGAAGAAAGCCAAGCTTTCAAGCCAAAATGCACCATGGATACGAGCACAAAGGGTCTGAAACCAAAGGTCTCATCCTTCTCGGACTGGACCACATGTTATCTCAGGCAGCTTTATCCAAGTGCAACTGGACCTTAGGGGTGCAAATGACACCTGCGTGGCCCCCAAGGCCCACATTTATTGCTGGTGAATTCCTTCACTTTTGTCTTCTGAACCTCCTGAGGAGATCTGACGGAGCCCATTTCTTACAGGCTAGCGGGAGCCAGTGCACAGGCTGGCTGCAGGCTCTGGTCCCCCTCCCCTCCCCCTCCATCCCTCCACCCCCGCAGCAGAACAGCCTCTGGTTTCTTTGGAAACTCAGGAAAAAGGCCTCTTAATGGGTTACCCATACAGTCCACTCATTTTCTTGAATTCTCAAGGATATTTATTTATTCTTTCCTCTCATAAAAAGCCAGCATTCACCTTCAGGCTTCGAAAGAATGTATACAATAATAAACAGGACGTGCTATAAATAGCATGGACATTCCACCAGGCCTGGCGGAACTCCCTCCCCACACCCCTGCACCGTAGCTGCACCTTCCCGCATCCCTGCTTGAGGCTGTCAAGGCGCTTCCAGAGGTAAGAGTCTCCCGTGTGGATTTCCCACAAAGTGGTATTAGGGATTCATTAGAAAGCTGCACGCCATTTACCTAACTTAGTGCTTCAAAGGCCTTCCTGTGCCTAGGCACCCGATGACACCTGCACTGAGGAAAGTGAACCCTCCTTCCATGTCAGTGCCGTGGTAACTGACTTTTCCCACGATTAACCAAGAGCACGTAGACTCACGTCATCCAGCCCTATCAGCAGTCGTGTGAGATATTCGGCTTTGTCTCGGTTCTCCCAAGGGCAAAGACAGGCTGATGATTTGCCAGATCACCCAGGGAGTGAGAGGGTGTTGGTGGGTGCTTCCTCCACCTCTCAGAGGCTAGTCCCCCGTTCTCTGGTGGGCTGACGGGTCATGCAGAGGGGTCTCAGTCCACTGACCCCTCCAGGCCACACGGCAATCTACCGTCCCTGCATGTCTCGTCATGTCACCCTCCCCGCTGTCGTCTGTGGCTGACGCTTTCCAAGTCTTCTTGGCACCTGACTCAGAGCCTTCTTCATTCTCAGTCTCTGCCCCCATCCTGTGAGCCTGTTAGTGTGGACGACCTGTGCAGGATCTTCGTCTCTCTGCTCTTCTCCCCACACCCCTCATGGCGTCATGTCCTTTGTTCCCTGGAGACCCACCCTTTGCTCCTCTTGGTTCTTTTCCTTCCCTGAGACTGGAAACTCCTCGGTTTCCCTCTTCCCCACATCCATGCATCCAATGTACTCTTTGGTCACCTTCCAGTGACTGGGACTCAAGAGGACCTAACATGTCATTTGTTTTTTAACCTTTTAGTCTTCTTTAAAGTATGTTCTGGCCATGGATTGGAAGCAAGAAGAAAGACCCACAGCTTAATGATAGTAAAAACCACGTCATGGGGAACATAGGTGACAAGCACCAGCTGGACGGGTTAGAAGGGTTGTGGCCAGAGAGCAATGGGGCTTGACATATATTCAGTTTGGGGGTAAAGGTCTTCTGTAAATCATCCTTTCGCTAGTGGAGAGTGGGAGTGGCTGTGATCACTTGTGGGATGAAGAGGAATGAGGATTGACAACAGGCTACCAAAGCTGTTACTTGATAGCAAGCAGTGATCAGCAGAGGAACCCAAACTGTCCACGGAAGACAGCACCACGACCACAACAGCCAGCAGTGTGAGCTCCAGGGAGGCGCTCAGAAGCCGCAGGAGGCCACTGTGTGACGTGCAGAAACACGGGATGGAGGTTGTGTTATTTACGTGGTCTGGATGGGAAGTGTGCTCTCAGATGGAGAAAATGGATAAACTAGGCCACACACAATGCAGCTTTCATTTGGTCAATATTAATACTCAGGGCTCCCTTTATCCACCATTATCAGATTAAGCAGCCTTAAATGGCATTTTCTCATGTTATTACAGTCAAAACTTCATCAAGCCAAATTGTTCTGCTATTACTTAAAATTCACTGAAAACTCACTTTCTCTAGTCTTATTTCATTTTTGCATTTCTAAACTCTTCTCTGAACCAGTCACTTTGCTAAAGCCACTTCCTTTATCTCTCTGAAATCTACCTTCCCTTCAAAGGGCAGTGTTATGGTTTGAACATGCAGACACTTAAACCCCAAAGTCGTAAGTCGACAATACTGGCAGGGTGGAAAGTTAAGCCCGTGGTGTTCAGGAAGGAGGCAGGCTTACTGGGAGGTTCTGGGTAGTTCTTTCGAGAGCGTTGGTTATCAAGCCTGGGTGGGTCCAGGCTCTAACTCTGCTTCCTGGCACACCCTGTGATTCTTCCTCCACAAAAGCCTCCACCCTCACTAGATGCTCAGCCAACGCAGCTACCCAGTCTTGAACTTGAACCCACACAACTCTGAACTAAATAAACCTGCTCTCTTTACAACGCTAGTTGCCTCGGGTATTCTCTGCAGTAAGGAAATGTGGACCAAAACGGGAGGTCAAGTCCCACCTTCTGCAAGACCTCCTCAGGCCACAGTCATCCTTCCACCCATCAAACTCATGGTTCAACCTTTTTGTGCCACTAATTGGCACAACTTCAGATCTTGGGTCATTCGTGACCTCGTGTGCTTATGAATTTGCTCTACATTGGATGTTAAGCCCCTGGAACGTAAGATAAATGTTTTTACAAGTTTCTGTATTCCTGCCCATACACAGTACCTAGTATAATACATCCAGTAAATACTTGTCAATTATAATCATTCTGTTTTTAAAGGAATCACGACAAAAGATTAAAGTCAATTCTTACCGAGTAATGATCACTACAGTTTCCACCTACCTAGCCAGCAAGTCAATAAGTTCAAGTTTTGACATCCCATCAGGGAGCAGTCGAGGAATAGCAGCAACACAGGTCCTGAAAAGATCTATTTTGGGCTTTCTCTCACCCCTAGAATTAAAAGACAAAATTTAAATGTAGGTCAAAAGGTTGTGAAAATTAAAAAAAAAAATCAGATATGGCTGTTTCAATAGGTAACGGATTCTCAATGACTTTATCAATAACCTTTATGGAAAAATTAAACCACCTATCCAATCGTTCAAGTAACGGAAATGACAATAATATTATCTAAATTTTGATGATTCAGTCTTCTGAGAATAAATATAAAATGGGTACTAAGTTAAAGCAATCGTAGGATGCAAACATGATAATTTAAATGCAGGGGCCGACATTGCATTGCAGCGGGTTTAGGCGCTCTTGTCCCTTGAAACCCATTATCAGAGAGCTAGTTTAAGTCCCAGCTGCTTTACTTCAGATCCAGATTCCTGCTAACGCACAAGTGAGAGCAGCAGATAATGGCCGAGACGCTAGTGCGCCTGCCACCGAGATGGGAGACCTGGATGGAGTTTCAGGCTTCTGGCTTTGGCCTGGCCCTGATCAGACTGTTGTGGCCATTTGAGGAGTGAGGCAGCAGATAGAAGACAGCACTCACACTCCATGTTCCGCTGTTTCTGTTGCTCTGCCTTTCAAAGAAATAAATCCATAAATAAATAGTTTTTTTTTTTTTAAAGGAAAATACAAAGTAGCATAGAAACTTAGAGGTGATTTCTCCTGGGCACAGGGACAGGTCAGAATGGAAATACAGCAAGCAGACTCTGTCCTACCCATAATCTGAAGATCATCACTGAATGACCATTTTGCTCAGTGACATTACTTTCCAGTGTGTTTTGTAAGTTTTTTAGAATGAATGTAAGTGGCCGGCGCTGTGACGCAGCGGGTAAAGTCTCCACTTGCAGTGCTGGCATCCAATATGGGCGCCGGTTGGACGCCCTGCTGTTCCACTTCCAACCCAGCTCTCTGCTATGGCCTAAGAAAGCAGTAGAAGATGGTTCAAGTTCTTGGGCCTCTGCATCCGCTTGGGAGACCTGGAAGAAGCTCCAGGCTTCAGATCATCTCAGCTCCTGCCATTGTGGCCAACTGAGGAGTGAACCAGCAGATGGAAGACCTCTCTCTCTCTCCCTCTGCCTCTCCTTCTCTCTGTGTAACTATGACTTTCAAATAAATAAATCTTTAAGAAAAAAAAGAATGAATGTAAAACTTTGCATGAAAAATAAAACAAGTATTGATTTCTAAGACTGCTCTACTTTCGTGGAAATCCTCAGATTATTTTCTCTCTTTTTCTAGGAACTTTCCCCCGGGCTGTACTCTTGAGAATCAGTAGCCGCACAGTGGTTTCTGATCAGCTGAAGGAAAGAGAAGCCTACAGGAGATACCTTGATAGCTGGAACAGTGCAAGAGCCTCACGACCTCTCCCAATTTTCCTTTTGCAACACAGCAAGACGTTTGAGCAGTTCTCCTAGCTCACTCGCCAGATGTTTTAAACAGCTGGAATTATTTTCATATCTGCCAGAAAACAAATGACCCTCTGGCCAGAGGGGCAAAGCAAACTCTGCTAGATTTCCAAGCTGATAATGCAAGCCTAGATTATAAACTAACCGAGGCATGATTTCCTGTTACTACCACAGTCTCTGCTCTCTGGGCTTTTATGGAGAGCATGTGAATCTCCAAAATATCATAAGTAAGACAATTTATTAAGAGATGCTTAAATTAAAAAATTCTTCTATTTTGCTAGCATGAACCACTAATGGATTGAGGAATGGAGATTGAGCAACACAGAATGTTCACTGTTCAAGTTCATATCCTACACAAGGCCTGGGAAAGTGGTCGACCAACCTCAAATATCAACTGAGATGACTGTATCCATTAGTGTTGTGTGGCCTCCACCCTGTTCTCCTAAATACTTCGATGATTCTCTCACATTTCCCTTTATTTTTCAGGAATGAAGCAATGAGTTATTTCCTACTCAGAGATCTGCCTTAAAGTCTGGCATGAAAAATATTCCCACCCTATTTGCGGGGGGTGGGGGTCTTAAGATGATTGAATAGGAAGAAGGAAAGAATTGTAGAAAAAGTGTGAGGTATTTGTTAAAACATTTACATTTAAACATGCTCCTTTTCTGGTTTTGTATAATTGTTTTGGTTTTAATCTATCTTATGATGTATACTGATTATATAGCTTTCCTTTCAAGTTCTTTAATTTCCTTACTGTAATTTATTTTTATTATATTTAATTTTTTACTAATTATTTGCATTCTTCTCTTTATCTTCTCTCAGTCACATAGCCCCTATCACAGAGTACCTCTTCTTTATCAATTTCTTTCTTCTTCTTCTTCTTTTTTATTTTTAAAGATTTCTTTATTTGAAAGGCAGAGGGGGAGAGAGAGAGAGAGAGAGAGAGAGAAAGAGAAAGCTTTTCCGCTGGTTCACTCCCCAAATGGCTACAATAGCCAAGTTGGGCCAGGCTGAAGCCAAGAACCAGAAACTCCATCCAGGTCTCCCATGTGGGAGGCAGGAACCTAAGCACTTGGGCCATCTTCTGCTGCTTTCCCTGGAGCATTAGCAGGGAGCTGGATCAGAAGTGGGGCTGGGACTGGGACTGGAACCAGTGCCCATCAGGGTTGCTGCATCATCACACCTGCTAGGCCACGATGCCGAGGCAGAAAAAGAGAAAGCATGAGAGAGAGAGTGAGAATGAGAGAGAGAGAGTGAGAGAGTGAGAGCTGTCATCTGTTAGTTCAGTCCTCAAAGGCCTGGCCTGCAAAGTTGGGAATGCATTCCAGGTCTCCCACATGCACGACTGCCTCCCAGGCTCTATATGTCAGGAGCCAGAGCCAGGAATCAAACCCAGTATTCCTATAGGGCCATGGTGTCTCAACTGCTGGCTAATTGCCTGATTTGTCTTTACTACTTTTTATTTAGAGGTAATAACTATATGGCAGACATTTTAAAGGCATTTCTTCTATCTTCTACATTACACATAAAAGGGATTTAATATATTCAAAGACTGTGTAATAAATGAGGCTAAAGGGTTACTAATCATGTGGCAATTTATGAGGTAAGAACTGGAGCTGTGGGTAATACGTTTAGTGTTATGAACCTGGGTCAGCTGCAACTCTGCATCAATTTAGTTGAAAGTCTAAAGTGACCTACATGGCCTTCATGTCATTTAAATCAAAGGACCGGTAAGCTGCAGGATAATATGCATTGTATAATCCTATTTTTGTTTAAAAAACTATACATGAGAGCATTTCACAAAGGTCATGGGAAATAAAATTAAACAGTAAGTTTATTCTGGGGCAAACACTTTTTGAAACCCAGGCATGGTTTTCCATATATGCATTTTCTGTGAAATTTTTGAAGGCTCCTGTGGACATGTATCTGTGCTGATTTAGGGAGAAGTTTAGAAGGAATCACATGGAGCCAAAAAATTGGTCAATTTCATGTGAGGCTTTGAGGACAAAACTCTCATTTTGACTTTAGATACTGATTAGCAGGTATTCAAAAACACATCTATATTTTTGACTTTTTAAAAATCATGAACACATGTTAGTATTGCAATAAAGTGAACATTAACAATATGAACTTCTCTCTATATATAACAAACTTCAGATTAATTCTGTATATACTGGTGGCAAAGGAAATCTTCCTAATTCTGTTTTTGGAAATTAATACTACAGTTGCCAGATATAATTTATTTTTTAAAATTTATTTATTTATCTGAGAGGCCGAGTTACAGATAGAGAACTTCTGTATGCCAGTTCACTTCCCAAATGGTTGCAATAGCTGGAGCTGGGCCGATCTGAAGTCAGGAGCTTCCTTTGGGTCTCCCACACACGTGCAAGGGCCCAAGCACTTGGGCCATCTTCCACTGCTTTCCCAGGCCATAACAGAGAGCTGTATCAGAAGAGGAGCAGCTGGGACTGGAACTAGAGCCCATAGGGGATGCCGGAGCTACAGGTGGAGGCCCAAGCTACTATGACACAACGCCAGCCCCCTAGATACAGTTTAATATACAGTGCAACAACAAAGTCCAAACTTTCTTATTCTGTAGAATTGTGGGGCTGGCATTGTTGTGTAGCAGGTGAAGCCACTGCCTGTGCCACCAGTATTCCATATTGGAATACCAGTTTCCAATCCAGCTCTCTGCTAATGCTCCTGGGAAGGCATTTGAAGCTGACCCACATAGTTGGGCCCCTGCCACCCATGTGGCAGACCTGGATGCAGCTCCAGGCCTCTGGCTTCGGGCCTGCCCAGCTCTGACCATTGTGGCTATCTGGGGAGTGAACCGGTGGATGGAAGATCTTTTTCTGTCTCTCTCTCTTTCTCTTTCACTCTTGCAAATAAATGAAATAAATCCTTAAAAATTGTAGAATTATAATGTAATACTAGTTCCTGCCTCAATTAATCAAAAATAGCAAACGTAAGCTGCATGAGCTTATTCTTTTTTTTTTAACTTTTATTTAATGAATGTAAATTTCCAAAGTACGACTTATGGATTACAATGGCTTCCCCCCCATACTGTCCCTCCCAACCACAACCCTCCCCTTTCCCACTCCCTCTCTCCTTCCATTCACATCAAGATTCATTTTCGATTATCTTAATATACAGAAGATCAGCTTAGTATACATTAAGTAAGGATTTCAACAGTTTGCTCCCACACAGAAACATAAAGTGAAAAATAATAGATGATTTTTTTTTAAATGATGATGAAATCAGATGCATGAGCTTATTCTGCATAGCTCTACTTACAAATCACACCCTTTAGATTTTGGCTAAGAAACGTGATTTCTACCTTCAGAATATAAATCCTTTCTTAAATGGATGACACAGTTACACAGAAACTGCTAAGTAGGAACTGTCACTAGAAACAAGCAAGCCTGTGTTTTATGAAGACAGAATGTCAGTAAATTGGGATGTCACTGTGTCACATGGGTTGTGATGGAGCTTGGGAACAAACTGTCACTTCGGAAAAATGTGGACCAGTAAATGACTCACGGGGCCCTTTTCTCACTTACTACCTAATGACACTGGAGATACAGCCAAAAGTAGACCTATCTCAGGGTTGACCTTATTTTTAGAGCTAGTCAAAGATGGTCAAAGCTTTTCTCTTTACTATCTTTAATATGTCTTAGAACTCTGATTCTAATAAGAGGAGAACAAACTTTAGACTAAATTGATAGAATAAGAAAAATCGTTACTTGTGCCTTTTGGCTAACTGACCTCTCATTGATAATAGTTCTCATTGTACTCACGTGATCATGTCTTCGGGCTCCTTGTTTAACATCTGAACATTAGTTAGCATCATACATCTTCCCACTTCTTTATCAAGGTGCCTTAAAATGTTGTCCACAGCTTTTCGTACTTGAGAGTAATATAAAGACATGCCTGGAAAACATGCAGTACAGTCACATCTTCACTAAATTTATTGAAGAGTTGGATCTTGGTTTATTCATCCTTTAACATTACTTAGTAAAGATTTTATGAGTCAATGACTTCTTTAAGTAGAGGGCTCAGTCTGATTTAGTCTCTCTCTCTCATGTGCTTTTTTTTTTTTTTTTTTTTTGGACAGGCAGAGTGGACAGTGAGAGAGAGAGACAGAGAGAGAAAGGTCTTCCTTTTGCCGTTGGTTCATCCTCCAATGGCCGCCGCTGCAGCCGGCGCACCGTGCTGATCCGATGGCAGGAGCCAGGAGCCAGGTGCTTTTCCTGGTCTCCCATGGGGTGCAGGGCCCAAGCACCTGGGCCATCCTCCACTGCACTCCCTGGCCATAGCAGAGAGCTGGCCTGGAAGAGGGGCAACCGGGACAGAATCCGGCACCCCGACCGGGACTAGAACCCGGTGTGCCGGGGCCGCAAGGTGGAGGATTAGCCTATTGAGCCACGGCGCCGGCCTACTCTCATGTGCTTTTCCATGTAAGAATACTTCAGAAAGTTCATGGAGAATAAAAGATAAGCATATATTGGTGCAAAAATTTTTGAGAGCCACACATAGTTTTTCATAGTATGCATTTTTCATGAACATTCTGAAATGCCCTGTACTTTGTGGTTGTTTACTAAATAGTCATTGCAATTCAGTCAACAGGAATTCTAATAATTCAACATGAAATAGTTTAAATAAATGAGACAAAAATTTTTATTAATTATTGACTATTAATAATTTAATTATTAATTATTATTTTTCACACATTAAACCTTTTGAACTCATTTAGGCATTGTATAACTAAAGATTAAATATTTTAAAGCAAAAAGTTTCTGCATATATATCCCTCATGTCTTTGGAATCCAGGATTTATGCTAACAAAATTTGTATTAGTTTTCTAAATTTGGGTACTTAATAAAAAATAAAAACACACACACAAATCACCTTTTTGGAGTAAGTTTGCTAAATAAAAAGAAAGTCTCACCAGATTAAACTCACAATATAATCTGGTATATAATGGGATATAGAGGGGTAAAAGCATACATTAGACTAATTTTACTGAAATAAAATGAAGGAAATGAACTGTAAGAATGAAAAAAAACTGAATGAATTATCAGCAAGATTATCTACCAAAGCACACAGATGTCTTGGAAATTTACTGCAAATGTAGGTAATCAATATTAGAGGTTTGAAAAAAACCCACAGATAAAAGTCTAACATTCAAATGGCAAAATACTTGTATTTAACAGGAAGTTCCAAAAAGTTTAAAGGGTAGTTAAACAAAACACAGCATGAATCAATCAAAAACAATTAATTCTGGAATGTCACTACTTTATAAAGTTTTTTTTTTAAGTGCATCTCACGATTGGTAACTATCTAACGGTCATTTTAAAGGCTTAAGGCCCAGCTTGAACACGTGTTTGAAACCCACCTATCATTTTGGCTTCCTCTTCAGTTAGCGTTTTGCTCAAATATGTTTTCTTTACTCTCAATGTGTTTCCGGAAGGGAGAACAGCTCCAGTCACCGGCATGGGAGGTTCACCATCTTTCTGCTGCAAGCTATCCGCTATTACCAAGAATGCCCGCAAACCAATGTTCATTCTCTGTAAGGGACAACATGTTCATGATGAAAGCAAAGACACAATTACTGCAGTGGAATGAAACCATCAGTCTTCAGAGAAGATCAGCTCGGCTCGTCATCTAGATCAGTATGGGAACCTTACTAAAAGGCACAGGGTGTGGGCCAATCCTATAGTCATGAAATTGGGCTTCTGTCACTGTTGGTTGCTGTGTCGCAAGAAAATAGCTGGGGAGATTTTTTTCCCCTAGATTTGGAGGACACGCTTGAAAATGCTCAGAGACCTTACTGTGTGCAGCGATGCTGCATGAACCTCAGTGGTTTGGTGGGCATCCTCGAGAGCAGCTGCAACCAAGGTAAACTGAGGTAAACAAAAGGCTCTTATGTCTTCCAGGAGAAGACAGATGTCTCATGTGTTGATTCGTAAAGACAAAATGAAAACACTTGGAGTTCCAAATGGGAACCACAAAGTGAACAACATCTACTCCGAACTGTAGGTCTTCCTGTGAAGTGAGGATAACAGTACCCGAGAATCAGATACGGCTGTTATGAGGATTAAAGAAGGTGGCGGAAAAGTTATTGCTGGAAAATACACATTGTAGCCAGAACATCCACTTCATATTTTGAAGTCAGGTTCTTTGAGATCTACTCACACATAGGAAAAGTTGCTCCTTTTAGCTGCACGATTCGTTCGTTGTATTTTGGGAAATCTATACAGTCAGGTAATTGCCATCACAATCAAGATCCAAAAAGTTCCCTCATGCCTCTCTGTAACCAGCTTTGTTTTCCCACGCCAGCACCACGGTCTAACTGCTTCCTAGAGTTTTGCCTTTTCTAGAACATGATATAAATGGAATACCCAGTAGACAGCTTTTGGGTCTTGCTACTGTTGCACAGACCATTAGTTTGTTCCTTTTTATTGCTGAATAGTATTCCACTGCATTGATGATTCATAATATGCTTAGCCATTCACTAGGTTTTAGACATGACTTACTTTCCTAATCGTAGTGATAATGAATAAAGCATCTATAAATATTCATATAAACTTTTGTGGACATATGTTTTCTCTTGTATAAACACTTTGGGGTGGAATTCCTATAAGTGTATGTTTAACTTTGAAAGAAATTTCCAAATTGCTTTCTTAAGTGGTTGTAACTATTGCATTTCATTTATATAATATAAATATATAAATAAAATACATATATTATATAAATAATGTAAAGTTCTAGTTGCTCTTTTTTTTTCTCCCCAGCATATCTCATTTCCCTAATTGTTAATGAAGCTGAGTATATTTTCATGCTTATTAGTGTAAGGATACTTAAAAAACTTATGGAAAAGGGAATTAAAAGATAAATCTTACTTTGGTTTCCTAAAATGCATTCTAATGATGTTTTGAAGATCCCTTGTGTCTCTTCTTTGGTGAAGAGGCTGTTTTTGCCCAGTTTAAAAATTGGGTTGTATATTTTATTACTGAGTTGTGTGAGTCTTATATATTCTGGACAGAAGTACTTTGTCACATGTGTGCAACAGAACATCAGAATATCTGACTCCTATCTAACTATAACTTAGTTTCTGTTAAATAACCTTTCCCCAGTCCTCCCTCCCTCCCCAGCCTCTAGAAGCATTATTTTACTCTCAATTTCTATGAGACCTGCTTTTTTAGATTGGACATATGGGTGAGATCATGCCATGTTTGTCTTTTTGTGCCTGCTTTATTTCATTTAACATAGTATCCTCCAGATCCATCCATGTTGTTGCAAATGACAAGATGTCATCCCTTTTCACAGCTGTGTTTTACAAATATTTTCTCATAGTCTGTGGCTTTCTACTATCTTTTAAAGTGCAGACATTTTTATTTTAATGATGCCCAATTATTCAAGTTTTTCTTTTGTAATTTAAAACTCCTATGTCCTAGAAATTTGTGGCCAACTGAAAAGAACAATTATTTACCTCTGATGTTTTCTTCTGGAAGATTAATAGTATTGGGTTTCACATTTAGGTTTTTCATCCATTTTTAAAGAAGACACTTATTTACTTGAAGTCAGAGAGAGAGAGAGAAACATAGATAGATCTTCCATTCCCCAAATGGCTGCAATGGCCAGGGCTGGGCCAGGCTGAAGCCAGGAGCCTGGAACTCCAGGTAGGTGGCAGGGACCCAGTTACTTCAGCCATCACCTGTTGCTGCCCAGGGCATTAGCATGAAGCTACAATTGGAAGTGGAGGCAGGACTTGAACACAGGTACTCTGATACAGGTTGTGGCATCCCAAGTGCCCCGCCTGCTGTTTAATTTTATAGTACATCTTGAACTTTCTAGTACATTCTGATTTCTTGCAATATTTTGAAGTTTTCAGTACTAAAAATAAATTCTGTAAATACTATGTCAGTGTTATTGCTATTATAAGTTGTTCAATTTCCAATTCTTCATTATATAATACAATGAATATACATATACAATAGCATACATTATATAATACTATATATATATAATTTCTTGCAAACTTCATTTTATTTGTTTTATTAGATTTTCTGTTGATTCTTGGGATTTATAATTGAGATAATCATGTGTGTCCGTGAACAATGCAATTTTATTTCTCCCTTTCCAATCTGCATGTCTTTTATTTTATTTTTTTCCTTCTTGCCTCTAGCACTGAGTAGGGATCTCCAGTTTTGCACTATCTTAGATCAAGATAAACATGACAGAAACTGCTGACCTAGAAACTCGTTTCACAGATGCACAGTTCCTGTGATGACAAGGCTGTAGATAGAAGTCATCTGGGTCCTAACTGAAACAAGACAGTGACCTAGAAAGGACCCGAGTGCTGAGGAGCTGCAAGATAGCCCTTGAGATCTGCAGGCCTTGTCCCACCAGCTACTTGCAACCTACGACTTGAGACTCAGTCTTTATCACTTTCCTAGAAACTGTGCCCTACAGTATATTTCAAGCACAGGACACGTGCTTTTCAGACTATCTTGTCCTTGAGTCTGCTTGTGAGGGGACAAATATGCCTTTGATCTTGTAATTGTCACCTACTGACAAATTCTTCCAGATCTTCCTGAAAGATCAAGAGAAATGGAAGGAGATACCCAAATATTTTCTCCTAGTGGTAGTTTTTATTTTTTAAACCTAATTTCAACTGCTATGCATAGAAAGACTAATCATTGATTGAACAAGGAATCTGAAATAAGAAACAATGATAAATTCTATAGCTGGTGATAATGACAGTAATAACTTTTACTATGCTTTTTTCATCCTAGCAACCTAGTAATTCTGAGAATTGATTGTTCATATAGCACAGGCATTTCTATTGAGAAGTGAAAAATATTTTGAGAACCAGCAAGAAAAGACTCTTGACTGTTCTGACCTGGGTGTCCCTCCAGCCAAAAGGCTCTGGCTTTGCTCCCTCCTGCTGGCCTGCTGGCCGTGGCTGCAGCCCCTCCAGAAACCTGTGAGGTCATCAGGCATCAGACAGAAACTCCCATTTAGGGGCTTCTTGTGCTGCCCCTAGACATGCAGTGACCTCAGCATCGAGAAGAGAATGCAGAGTGCACTGGGCAGGAGCAGAGGGATTTCGTGGACTTGGCTGCCTCTGCTGCTAACAGGTTACCTATTGTGAGTCTCTGAGTTCTGGGCCTTACTCCTCACTATGGAAAGAAGAAGCCAGAAACCACCACAATGATAACTGGAAATACGTATATAAAACAATTTAATGCTGTACAATTTCTTTCTTTGCTTAAGAGTTTTTAATGCACTCTTCCTAACGTCACAACTACTCCAGGGAGTATGCTGGGAAAGTAAAATTAGCAGAGCTGGTTACAGGAGGAAAATCCTGCTCTGCCGACTCCTGGCCTGGAATTCTATCATTTTAACTTTAATTTATTTATTTTCATTATATTTGAATGGGAGTGGGGGAGAGATAGATTGACCTTCCATGTGCTGGATCACTCCCCAAACGCCGGCAACAGCCAGTGCTAGACCAGGGCACAGTCAGGAGCTGGAACTCAGTCTGGGTCCACGGGCCCAGCACTTGAGCCATCACCTGCTGCCTCCCTGAGTAAGCACCAGCAGAAATCACAGGATCTGGGACTCAAACCAGGCGCTCTGATATGGGATGGGAGGGTCCCAAGTGGCTTACCTACTGTGCCCAGTGTCCACCTCACCACCGCTCTTTCTGCAATCCAGCAGAGAATGGGCTACAGAGAGGCAGTCGGCCAGGTTTGACTGACAGGGATTTTAGAGGTTTAAAATGGAATGTGTTCTTCATTTGCATAGCCTTATACATATACATTATACCTTATAAGGTATAGCCTTATACCTTATACATAACACCTGCTACACACTCATGTCCATGACTCACCTGACCCTGAGATAGGAGGCCTCATAGCCACATACATGTGTACATTATTTAATTTCATTGTGCTTTCATATTTTTTATTCCTACATGTATTCATTTTTCTCTGTGTTATCATTTTCCCAATACTAAATTTACTAACCTGCATCAGAAAAGTTCTAAGTAAAAGCACCAAATTTTCTAAAATAGAACAAACTGACCTTTTGTGAGATTATCATTCTGGGCCAGACTTACTCTACTCTACATGAACAGAAATGGCAGCACACCAGCTTTCCGTCAGTCTAAGTCTATTCATCCAAACTGCTACTTCTGAAATTCCATCATCCGAACTTGGACATGGACAGAAACAAAGAGAAGACTTTTTAGAGAAGATGTCCCTCACCTCATCCCCCCAAGTGGCAAAGCAAAGGTAGGGCTCTGTGAATACGGGCTCTGTTAGAAGTGCATAAAAGGATCATTCATACCTCGGGATTGAGACTGAAAGCCTTGGCTGGTTTTCCCACACAAAGAAAATCAAAAATGATTTCTTTCATTGCAAAATCTAAACGTTCCTGGAAGGAAAACAACAAAACATAAAAGTGTTAAAATCCAAATTTAGCAGGAAGTGGCTGTTTTCATTATATGCACCAGATGGGCGGCTGCTGAAAGAAGAGGGATTTGGGGCCCAGGCTCCTGGAGCAGAGAGAATCCATATGGGAAGACCAGGCCCGTCTGAACCCTTGGTGGCACTGCCTGTGAGCGCCCAGTGCTCAGGGATGCCTTCGTAATGTAAGGTCCACAACCAGCCCCTACAGCACAGAGGCTGATCTCACCCACCCCACACATGGTGAGTAAACTGAATCACCCGGGGTATCCGGCTGGACTTATCAACAGTGCAGACTCTTCCTACTTGCGCTACAAATATTGGTAACTTCTTAAAACTGAGTTAAAAAACGTGTTATTAAAGATTATCACGGCAAAATGGCCATTTTCTTCTATTCTCTAAAAACCCTTTGACTCATAGTATAGCAAATAGTTCTTCATGTGAAATTAAAAATCGATAAATAAGACACATTAAGGTATGCAAATGAAAACATTTAAGTCAAATTCTAATAACTGAAGATACTGACTACTAAGACATGGCAGGTTCATTTAGACAACACATTGCAGAACGATCATGGCACATTCTTGGCCACACGACAACTGCAGGAAAAGTTACATTAATTCTTCTACCTGCAAAGTCCGTAATGCCCTTTCCCTAGGCACAAACATTTGAGGTATTTCATGGAAGCAAACAGAGAGATATCATACATTAAATAGTCTGCGAAGTAACAAGTGAAACTTACATGTTTGTATCAATTATCAGTTGTACTCTCATAGTATTTTCCCATGTATTTTTCCCTTTACCCACACAATATTCTGAAACATACTGAGCAAGCACTTTCATCACCATCTTACAGATAAAGGAGCCGAGAAAATATGATGTTCTCTGACTCAAGGTGACAGAGCTGTCTCACGGCTGAGGCTAGACTGCAAATCACACCAAGGTCAAAGCTTGAGTAAAATCACTTACGCGCAGAGTTATTTTCAAAATGGAAAGTCTTGGATGTTAATAGTAAATAACACACTAAAACTATGTTTAACATGCCTGGACCCAGTTTTTCATTTAAAGAAGATTTACTGTTTATTTGAGAGGGAGAGGGAAATGGAGAAGGAGAGGCAGAGGTCTTCCATCTGCTGGTTTTGTCTCCAAATGCCCACAGCAGGCAGGGCTGGGTCAGGCTGAAGCTAGAAGCCAGAGCCTCCACCTGGATCTCTCTAGTGACCGGTAGGAACCCGAGGACTTGAGTCATCATCTGTTGCTCCCTAGTGCCACTAGCAGGACGTGGGTTAGGAAGCGGGGACAGGACTCAATACTGGTGAATCTGATGTGGGATGCAGGTTTCCCAAGTGGCGGCTTAACCCACTGTGCCAATGCCTGCCCTGGACCCAGTTTTCAATGACTACATCCTTAGAATGGTTATTGGTGAAGACTGAATGCTGGATAAATGCTGATATTCCTGTTCAATTCATGAGGTGGGAGGTAGAAGACGTATTCCCCTAAACATCAGAAGCTTGTTCCCTCTTTATGGCAGCATCCAGAGCAGAGGTCAGGCATACACGGGACCAAGAGCCAAGAGACGGCTTTACTGAGAGGCTCTGCAGCCTCGGCTGAGACCCTTACGCCCTGCTGCTCAGTTTCTTCATCTGTCAGGGGTGGAAAATGCTTGCCGTGACCATGTTGCCATTCGTTTTCAAGGGAAAGAAGAGGCTATGGGTGAAAACACTCAGAACCCTTCCACAAAGTCTAGACACCTAAGATAATATTTTAGACTTTCCATCTTTGAAAAGTTCTTCACAAAGAGGAGACTGGCTACTTAAAAGAGACGCGAAGGCTCTGCCTGCCAGCAACGCCGCCATTACCTGGGCTATGAACTGGATGATTTTCACAAAGATGTTCAGAGGCATGTCCCTTGGCACCACACCGCGAGACCCTTTGGGGAAAAGTGTTGTGATGATGGTTATAAGTCGGCTGAAAGATAAGGGGGAAAAAAGAAAACAAGCAAGGTTGGCTGAGCTCCAGTTCTTTAAGGGCAAATGGCAGCTGTTTCATCTTATCTGGGCATCAGGGAGAATTCAGAAAGAAAACAGACCACCTCATCCCTCCTATTAGCATAATTACTCTGTGAAAAGTGTTTCTGGAACACGAAGGGCAGTTGGAAAATTGTAGCCATTTCCTTCGTCAAAGTGGCAAATGCAACTCTGAAAGTGGAACTTGTTGATCCTGGTAGAGCCCGGAGTCCCTGCAGAGGCTAACGAGCTAATGACCAAGGAAAGCCTGCAAAGGTTCCTAGGACTCAGGTCAGCTTTGAACAGCTTCTAGCAATACAAGTAAGCACCCTCTACAAGGAGCTAACCGAGGTGGCTGCCACGAATCCGAGCCAGCTCCTTACCTCTGAGTAGCTGTGTTGCTTTCACATTTGATCCGAATCATGTAAACCCAGAGTAATCTGTAGAGGGATTCCAGGGCTACTCGAGCCATCTTGGGGTCTTTATTCTACAACAGAAACCGAGACGTTAAGACTGCAGAGAAAAGATGACCCTTCTTTGAATGCCTGGAAGAGGCAGGCCCCTGGCGTGTGGCAGAGGGCCTATAAGGCACACTGCATCCTTGGGGACCTGTGGGGTATTTGCTTCTAGATGCCCCTTAGATAAGCAATCCAGGAGGAGGAATCCAAATAGCCACAAAGGTGGGACAAAGAAATTCTGGGGGAAGTCACATCATTCTCTCCTTTGCCAATGTGCATACTCGAGAAATTGCCTTCTTCCTCCAGTCCTAGGAAACTCAAGGCCTACAGCCCAAACAACAGCATCAATCTAGGGCTTCCATGGTTTATTATGCCCCCTTGCAACATTGTTTTTTTTTTTTTTTAATTTTTTTTTTGACAGGCAGAGTGGACAGTGTGAGAGAGAGACAGAGAGAAAGGTCTTCCTTTTCCATTGGTTCACCCCCCAGTGGCCGCTGCGGCCGGCGCACCACGCTGATCCGAAGCCAGAAGCCAGGTGCTTCCTCCTGGTCTCCCATGCAGGTGCAGGGCCCAAGCACTTGGGCCATCCTCCACTGCCCTCCCAGGCCACAGCAGAGAGCTGGACTGGAAGAGGAGCAACCAGGATGAGAACCAGCACCTATATGGGATGCTGGAGCTGCAGGCGGAGGATTAGCCCAGTGAGCCAGGGCGCCAGGCCGCAACATCGTTATTGTTTGGATCCCCCAGCCCTTCCCACACAATCCCATCTGAACATTTTCCACTGTTAATAGAGATCAACGTGTTCTAGGTGCTGTTGGAGAACCCCGGGAGCCACTGAGACCAGACAGACCATGCAGGAGCCCCGTGTCCGCAGGGTGGAGAATGGGACAGAGGTGGCGAGAACAGCTGAGTCACAGCCGTGGTCATCCAGGCCGCAGCAAACAGGCCAGAGCCCAGCATGGATGTCAACACCTGAAGGCCACCACCTTCATTCCTTACTTCGGACTTTCCCTCCATCCTTTCAATCATTTTTATAGATTTTTTAAATCTACAAAATGTTTCCTGAATTTGCTATCTTCTCCATGCCTGCTTCCTCTGCCATACAGCTCAGCTTCCAGCCCTGTCACCCGGGCTGCTGCAGGAAATCTGCTAATCTCAGTCAGTTCAGGTACAATCCTCTGTATTTAGCAAGCACTCACTGGGCGGTTTCCAGGATGCCCACGGGATCACGTGGGCCTGGCACACCTGACTGCTCAGTGTCTGAATTGGACTTACCTTTTCTGCCTCTCCTCCTGTTACTCTTTCACACTCCATCAACTCTGGAGAGGCCATGCTCACGACCCTTCCATGTTAGGAGAACCTCCTACCCACAAATCTGTCTTTTCTTCCAGGTACACAGTCAACCTCTGTGTACAACACAATCCTCTGTGCAGCTTTTCTGTTCCTCTCCTATGTCCTGCCCCCCATTCCATTAAAATCAGTTATTCCCTCCCGAGCGCTCCTGGACCCACGCGCACACCTCAGTCCTAGCCCTCACACTCCTCACGTATGGGGGTCTCTGAAAGCACGGGGCACTACTTACCCCGGCATCCGTTCCACTGGGGCTCCATAAGTGTTAGCTAAACAGCCTTTCAGGGTCAGTCTTCCCCTCCTACAGGACTGCTGCCCTTACTTCTGTTGTCTCTCCATGTTCATTTACTTGTCTCCTCAGAGCGGTTCTACCTGCTTTGTTCCTCTAGGTAATTTGGGTACTGAGTTTTGCAGAATTCACAATAGTTTAGAAATGACTTGGGATGAATGTTGCCTTTGAACTGCTGACTGAAAACCACATGGATAATTTCTATGGGAAAGACTGTCGCCAAGTAGTTTTCAGATTTAAGGAAGACAGGTGTCTTAGGTACATCCACTCTAAACCCAACCTTTTTGTGTAATCAGTATTCTAAAAGCATGAAATTCCATATGCATTGAGGTCTGTTTTTTGGATGTTTTTTCTGTTCTATTCGTCTCTTCAAGTATTAATATCACATTCTTTTAATTGCTGAAGCTTTATTGTGTGTTTTAGTATCTCTTCTGCCCTGCCTTCCACTGTCCATTACTCTTTTAAAAAAAATTTTTATGGTTTTCCCAGATGTTCTTGCATCTATACCCTTCCAAATAAACTTTGTATCTACTTGTCCAGCTCCTGAGGGAAGAGAGGACCGGACTTTTTAGAAACATGCATTTATACAGAAAGGAATTTTGGCTTTTTGCCTGCTAATATAATAGCTATAACTGATTAAATGCTCAAATTTTTGTGTTACTTAAATGAATCTGAAACTAGTAAAATTGTATTTGAAATGTTCTGTTATTTAAAAATTTCACAAATTCTGATCAGTCTTCCACTGCTCCAAAGCAATAAAAAAAAATCTATGGTGATACCTAAAAGGGTTGGGGGGGGGAGTAAAAGTGGCCCATGCACACAGACAGCCTGGGTTTGAATCCATCCTTTGCTCTGCAGCTTATCAGCTCTATGGCTAACCTTGGGGAAGCTCTTTGGATTGGATTTTCCCTGTCTGTGAAATGCAGATAATGCTCTTATCTACCTCCATAGGAGTCTTAGGAGAGTTGCAAGAGTTAACGTAGCCAGGGTATTTAGCCCTGGACCAGTCTATGGAAAATATCATTACAAATGAGGCAGCAGGATTCAGCAGAAAACAAGGAAAATGTTGTCTCTGCCTTTAGGGAGCTTCTGGTCTAGTGGAAATAGTCTCTCTTGCAAATTTCTCTTTATTAATCTCTATAAGAGGGTCTTCAAAATATTCATGGAAAATGTTTATTATGAAAAACCTACTTTTAATATGTTTTGTACCAGCGGCGGGCATTTGGTGCAGTGGTTAAGAGGCCACTTGGTATAGCCACATCTCATACCCAGGTGCCTGGGTTTGAATCCCCACTCTGCTTCTCTTTTCAGCTTCCTGTTAATGTGCACCCCAGAAGGAAAGTAGCATATGATGGCTCAAGTACTGTGTCCCTGTCATTCATGCAGTAACAGTTGATTTCTGGGCTCTTGTCTTTGGCCTGGGCCAGAAGCAGCTGTCGTGGGCATTTGGGAAGTGAACTAGCAGTGGATGAAAGCTCTCGCTCTCCCTCTGCCTGTTAAATAAAATTTAAAAATATCTTAAAAATTTCTTTACAAACAAACTTATCTTTTAATGCCATTTTTCCATGAACTTTAAAAACTGCTCTCATGTCAGGGTCTGAGATTTGCATAAGTGTACCATTTGAGATTCTTTCATATACTCAAATGTTATCTCCCGTAGTAAACCATACTGAGGAAGGGCAAGCGTCATCTCCCTTTCACTGGGGACATCACCCAAGACCTCTAGGTTACATGTTTCATCTTAGTGTCCTCTGTTCTAGTTTCAACTTCTTTCAATCATTTCCCATGTGCCCCTGCCTACCTTGTCTCTGCATCTTACTGTGACTGATGTTCTGCCACTTGTAAGACTATGAGGAACCAGCACTGTGGCACAGTGGGTAAGGCCACCATCTATGGTGCTGGCATCCCATACGGGTATCAGTTTGAGTCCCGGCTGCTGCACTTCCTATCCAGCTCTCAGCTAATGTGCCTGGGAAAGCAACGGAAGATGGCCCTTGCCCCTGGGCCCCTGCAACCACGTAGAAGCCTGGATGAAGCTCCTGGCTTAGGCCTGGCCCAGACCCGACTGTTGCAGCCATTTGGGGAGTGAACTGGCAGATGGAATATCTTGGTCTTCCTCTCTGTAACTTTGCCTTTCAAATAAATAAGTCTTTTAAAAATAAGAATATATGAGTATTTGAGACTATCTATTTTGCTCCTATAGAAGGGCAAAGTAGTTGAAACAGGTATTTGTTTTCTTTTTGCCCATGGATTATGTTCTGGCAATGGATTTAGAGCATTTCAAGATATCCTCACTGATTACTGCAATTGCCTCCTAAATTGATTTCCTGGCCTCTTTCATTCCCTGCAGTCAAATGAGAGTGTAAAAATATCAATATGATTGTCTACCTTTCTACATTTGAAGTCTTCCAGTGGCTTCCAATCTCCTATTGGCTGGAGTCCAGGTTCCACATTGTAGCACGTGAGGAGCCTTTTGTGAACAGGATCCCTCATCTGCCGCCACCTTGCAGCAGGTGCACTTCACCCTGCACCATCCCTCCTGCAATTCCTTGAATGCCTTGTGTACCGGCCAGTCCTTGATCTGCTTGAAAAATTCCTACTCCCCAGCAAGATGCAGTTGGATGTCACTCCCTCTTACTACGTTCCCCTGTGCCTCCAGTCCTTCCCACACTCTCCAGACATCGGCAAATGCCCCTGCTTCTGGTTCCTCAAGTGTTATTCTACTCCCTTTCTTGAGTGACTCCTACCAGACGGGCAACTCCATGCATTCTGATTTATTTTTGTGTCCTTCAGGGCTGACATAGTACAGACTGGATATCAAAAACAAAAACAATCTGAGTAGTAGAAGAAGAACTTGGTGCATCAGCAAGATTTTTTTAATATAGAACCTGTATGAAAGGTAACTTGGTTTGTAGCTGAAGCAAATCTTTATGCTATCATAACAATAGGTAGTAGTTAATGTCTTGCACTTGTACGGCCCTTTGGTATTTCAAAGGTGCTTTCCCATAGCATCATATTGGTTTTATAATTAAGAGGGGCCTAATGAATTGCTCGAAATCATCACATTAGTGAATGACAGCTGGAGCAGGAACTGATTTCTGCTCTAATAAGCATTGTTTTCAAAGAAATCAGCCTGTATGTATTACATGGTGCTTACTGTAGCATGCATTATTATTAATAATGTACAATATTTTAATTCCCATAACATGTGGAGTCAATACTGCTATTGGTCTCATTTTATAGAGGAAGAAACCAAGGCAGAGAGTACTCGTATAAATTAGCCAAGGTCACACAGCTAATAAATAAACAGCAGAGCCAGAATTCGAACCTGAGTAATCTGGCTGCAGAATATTCAAAGCACTGTAATTTCTACTTCTCAATATTAGATGGAGGCTGCTCAAATATGTTATTGGGACCTACAAAGCTGTACTCCCCTTGAAAGGAAGACTTCTTCATTTGTCATTGTGTTAGTTTAGCAGCTAACATAAGAGATACTAGATGTATACTCATTTTCATGATGTAGACATTTTTAGGATATGTCCCAAAACACTGGTCTCTGCTTCAAGATCAAAGACCATTCTTCCACTGGAACCTGTATCTTCATCAATTAATTAACCAACAATTAATTAACAGTGTATTTCTATATTTATTATGGCTCTGAGGTTCATGGATAAAATTGTTCAAGAAAAAGGCAGGCTCCAGAGTGGATCTTCCCAATGTGTCTCTCCTCTGTGCCAGTCACTGATGCCATATGACATGTCAGTCTGCCCAACGTCGACACCTTCTTTACATTTAAATTTAGTTAAAGTATTCTGGAGTCACCAGTAACAAACAGGGATGACTGAATTTACCGATAAGTTCGTTGGCAATGGGGTCATTGGTACAGAGCAGTGCTTCTCAAGGTCCATCAGCTGATCACCTGCCCCACATCACCTGGGGTGTTGTGAGTCAGAACCTCTGCAGGTGGATCTCAGGAAGTTCATTCATAACAGGCTTCCCTAGAGATTCGTATATAAACTAATATAAGGCTTACTGACATGGGTAGGTAACTTATTTTAGTAATCCACTGATCTTGTCATAATCAAATACTTTCTAGCCTGCTCTTCCATCCCAAACAATGCCAATAAAGTCAATCGGTTTTCTTTTCCATTATATATCTTTGCATATCATAGTCAATGCTTTCCTTCTTTTTGACATTTCTTTAGGATACTTAACTCATAATTTACTTTGATTATAACTCATACTTTCTGGGGGCTGTGTATTATCCATATTACACATTGTTGTAGCTTAGGATAATCTCTGAAATTACCACACCAATAGCTTATATAGACTATTCTATTCAGTGGTTAGTTAATTAAGGCATCATGGAAAATACACTTGCCATTTGGTCACTAATTTTTAGGCCTAGTTTATTTGCACCATTAGAATTTATAAATTCTATTTTGAAATGTGTATTTTGACAGAACTGGAACATAGATGATATGACATTTACTCAAAGTTATAGAAATGAGGTTAACATTTAAACAGAGTAATTGCAACATTGAATATTAATATTCCATGCTGGTCTTTTCATAATACTATCAGCTGAGCATCTCTAATCTAAAAATCCAAAATTTCAAATGCTCCAAAATTTGAAACTTTTTGAGAACTGACAGAATATCCAAAGAGTTCTGAAGTTTGGATTTTCGGATTAGGGATGCCCAACAAATAAGTCTATTCAAACATTTCAAAATCCAAAAAATTCTTAAAGCTGAAACTCTTCTGGCTCTGAACATTTTGGATAAGAGATACTCAACTTACATAGTCATTTACAGTATAGCTACTAGCATACTCTTTAAATTTGGGATCTACAAAGAGAACAGGAGTCATTTAAAAAGAAATGATGCCATACATCTCAATACATTCAGAAAATTACTGTGGGATCCTTCATACCTTACTCAGTGTACCCATTTATAAAATAAAGATATCATTAATAATTTTAATTTTATATGGGAAATATGAAAAAGGCACTTCTTAAACCTCACTGTGATTATCACACACAATATGAAGTGCAGAAAGCAAATTTCATCTAGTGTATATACGGCAGGCATACTTGTTTTGAGATTCTTATTGGAAATGCAAGTACCTTGCTTGTAGCCCCCTTCCTTGCCTCCCTGAATTCATCATTCTCTAGCAGAATATCCTATTTGTCTTTATTTAGGGCAGTTATTACTACCTGAAAGCTGTCTTTCTCACATATTTATTTACTTGCTTATGTCTCTCTCCTCCACCAAACTATGTCTAAGAGACCCAGGAGCATTACAGTCTTATTCATCACTTACTAACAGCACTAACAGCACAGACTATTGCATTCCTCAAAAAATAAATCAATAAAAAATCATAAATAAAATCTCTGCAAGCATAGGGAGAACTCAAGATAGCCTGTGGGCCCTACAACTCGCCTGGCTCAGAACAGACCTCCCATCGTGAGCGCTTCTGCCTTCATCATTAATCATTGGGTAAATGCACTTCTTAACCTCTGAAGCTGAGGTTTCCTTTTCATTGCTTTTTTCTTTTTATAATTTGGGCCTCACAGATATACTATATTCATTTTTGTAAAAGAAATTTAAAAATTCTCCCAGGTCTATTTTAAAAGATAAGAAACTAGCACATAGTTTTTATGAACACAATAAATTTTATATTGCAAAAGAACTATTAAATCAAGTACCCAAAACACATTCCTTTTATTTTCTTTCAGAATTAGCTCTCGTATGACAGACATGCAGGGAAGGCATCATTTTTTCTTAGAGCTCAATATATCTGATTTTGACAGAAATACATAGATAGAAAAGTATTGGTTTTCACTGAGCAGGAGTTCTTGAAAGATGAGAATGTCTTGCCACAAATCTCTCTTCACTTTACGATGCATAGTGCTTATGGGAGGGGAGTTCAAAAAGCTCATGGAAAAACACAATTAAAAGATGGGTTTATATGGTGGAAAAAAATTGAAGTCCATGCAGTTTTTTTTCCCTAATACGTGTCTTCCATGAACTTTCTGAAGACTCCTTGTGTGCATGAATTTCAAAGATTTCTGCACCAAAGTAAAGATTGCCCACAATTCCATTTTTATTTCATGATTTTTGAAGTATACTTGGATATGGCTGGATGAGTCAGTTGAGGGTAGGTGTCAAGTCTGTGCTCCCAAAGCAGCCAGCACCTGGCCGCCTGATGCACAAGGTTACAAGGGCCCTGACATTCAGTGATGGTCTGAGAGCCTGGTGACCCTCCTGCACTTCCACCCTGCTGACATCTCACTGCCCCCTGGAAAGCTCACCTCTGCGGAATACATCCAAGACAGCTAGCCAAGTTCAAGTGCAGGACTGACACCAGGCTCACTATTCTAAATACCTGGTGGGAGGGGGAGGCAGGGAGAGAAGGCTGCTGGAAGGTGTATAGGGGGATGGGCTGGTGGGTGGTCCCTTATGAAATGATAGGGTCAGTTCTAAATCCCATAAAGTATCGGCAATACTCCAAACGATAAACATGTCTGAAGCCACGTTCACTATTCCTCAGGTAATTCTTCTCTGTTGACTCTGAGGAGGTTTGGAAAGTTTTCTGTATATTAATGACTTTCATAAAGGGTCCTATTCAAATCCCTACTGGGTTTAGTTCTAAATATATGTGATACGCTTTTGTACCATTGGAACTCATCACAGAGCTTTTAAAATATCTCTTAGCCTTGGGGTAATGAATTCCAACAGTTTATTACCCATAAAGCAAAATATCATTGCCTTCATTTTGCCTAATAACTACCTCTTTCATGCTTCCCAGGATATGAGGCCTCTACAAATTACAGAGGTATCTCCCTGCTCCCAATCCGACATCCCTCGTGGCCTGTACCATGAATTCTAAAGTTCTTTACATATCCCCCAGTGAAATGCCAAGCACTCCCAGGTCAGGACCTAATTCTCGGCCTAGTTTTTATATAGTTGTTTCTCCACCATTCCCACTTCGGTTCCACCTCCAGCACCTCACACAACCAGTGGGCATTTACACAAATGTCTGATAAACCGATCTGAATCCTGGAATGTGGTTCTGTCAAACATTACTGCCTCTCTCCCCCAGAAATTCTAATGTGTAACGTGTTTATAGAGGGAAACATTGTCAGAGGCTTTCACTTCTTTCTGGTGGGCTCTGATAAGAACTCTAGACAACATTCTAACTTTGAAGAAGTTCAACTCCAAAACAGATGCTCTTCCACATCTCAAAAACAACCTCGGACAACACGTTTTGGCCTTTTTAGCTATAGCAATAATTTGTCAGGCCAAATTTCATTTTCAGTCTAACCCTAAATTCAGCACAGACACCTTAAACATATTTTCAAAATAGTGCATTTTTACCCATTTCCCTTTTGTTTCGAACAAAACTATCATTTTCCATCTGCCTAAAATGTAAAAGACAAAGCCATACTTCATTGCAACTAATACCTGCCTAACTTAACAGCAGGCCAGATGACCAAGCAACATTGGCTTCATTGGAGTTTTATGGCAGAAGGACAAACCCGCCAATACAATACCTGAAAGTGGCCATTATATCACCGTTGATAACCCTGAAATGCATTGCATTTTTCAGAGCACTTAAAAGCTTAATTCTCTATCCACTGCTATTACATTTCTCTGCCAATGTGAAGGAAATGAATGATTCTAATCTTAGCTTTCACCATCAGCTTTTCCAGCCAGTACACAGTTGGTGCTTAAAAGAGTGCTAATGCAGATTATTCTGTAATTATGGTAAATGTTGAAATAATACAATAAATCTTACCCACGTCATCAAATTAAAGTGTCTTAGGAAAAAACAAACAAGGTAACATGTATAGGCATATACCAGATTTTATAAGTATATAAAGTATTTTTCAAAAACCTCAAAGCAGCAAATATCAAACCAGTAAACAAAACTGAACCACATTTTAACTAGAAATGAGTGTGAAAAATCCATCCTAGTTGTATTTATATTTAGGGATGATTTTTATTTAGTTGTCTTTTATCAGTAAGTCACTCAAACTTAAGGCATATTTACAACTTCAAAGTCACAAAGCCAATTTCAACCTAATCATTATAATTGGAACTGTGGACTCCTCGGTCTCAGGGGACATGACCTATTCCTCGTGCCACCTGACACTCAGCACCTGTGCTGCCTACCCGGAGACCAGCAAATGCTCCGGACTAATTGGCTGTCATGTGGCTTGAATAGAATACCTTTAAATAATCACAAAGGACAGAGATAGGAGATAAGCATCCTCTGTTAAGTGTGCTAGGTCAATCTTTTGACAGATGGAGGGTTTTTTTTTAAATCTCAAAATATTGTCCTGGACTGGAGGTGATAGGGGAAGGACAGGAGAGGTAGACTGAGCTTCTAAAATCAACTCATGTCCTCTGTCAGCTAAGGATGGTCTTTGTTTTATTTTAGAACTATCTAGATAAAATGTGCCAACAGATGCATGGAATGGGGCTTTAAATTCTACCCCTGAAGTGATCCTTATTAGAACAGATTTATTTTCCCAAATATAAGTCAGTTTCCTTATCCTTAGTCATTTTCTAAAGTTGACTTAGTAAATTTTCATTATTCCTGTGGGATAGGATAATTACCCCTGTAGACATCAAGAATCACTCCCACAAGCACATATCCCGCCTACGATTATGAAAAACAAGTGATACTAACCTTGAGGTTGGATAAGCAGTTGTTGAGGAAAACGTGCCACCTGTTCAGGAAGAGCTGCTTCTGACTGACACAGAGCAGACAGGTCACCAGGGGGTACAAGGCCTGAGGAGAAAGGAGACGAGGTCAGAGGTCACCGGATGATTCATTCAGACTCCACAAGGAGGCAACACAGCTTCCCTGCACCCACCATCCTTCCCTCCCCCCTCCACTCCGGGAACAGGTGGCCCTGAAGAAACAGCAGGGGGCCCGCGGCTCAGGGATGCTTGCTGATACTGCTGTGGGCAGATTCATCCAGCATCATGGATGGTTTAGAACAATATGTTTCATACAGAAATGTGATTCTCTGATGCAGCCTGCATGTACAAATTTTAAAAAGGCAGCATCATAGATCAGTTTCAGTCACCAGAAAAAAATTAAAAGCACAAAGGCACTCTAAACCTGAAAATGTTATTGGCTTTTTCCCTCATAAACATCTACTGGTTTACTAGGTAGGTGTATATATTTTCTTTTGCATGCAACCTTCCTGTAATTAAGGAAGATTCCTGAAAGACATGTTATTGCACTGGTAAACTCCACCAAGACAAATTTAACCGCAGGAGGAATTTGCTTACGACCGAATAAACAGAGGTGCTACTGTGTTTTTCCTGTCTAACTGGGCCAGTTTCCCACTGCAGCTGGAGATGACAGAAAAGCTAATGGGCCATACACCACAGCATACATGCAGTACCCATCACCCTTTTGCTAGACCAGAAAGCATACGTGTTTTACTGATACTTTTCCTCTCCACCAAATTTAAGGCTGGTAAAGATTCAAACAAAAATGTAACTGGCTTATCTACGAACTTGAATTAGGAAGAAACAATTGCCACGGTGAGTTCCAAGGCTTAAAAAATTCATTACCTTAGTTTTAATGGATGTTGCACTACCTCTACCATTGAGTACAACTCTAATGCCAGTCATCAATCTGCATGTGGTTATCAGAATGAGCAGACAGGTAGACAAATGAGGAAATTCAGTTGCCCTATCAAAAAGCGGCTTTAAATACCTGCTCAGATCCGGTGGTGATGTTCATTGGTCGGACCCTAGCTACCCATGCCAGTTGCCAGCCAGCTAAGCTACCTGCTTTCGCCAGACCATCACAATTACAGCTGGTATACCACTTGCTGACCCGCAAACTAGAGCTTATTCACCAGAGAGTATAAAAGTGGTCATCTGGAAGAATTTCCTATGCTGTTCTTTAGCACCAAAGCCTTCCCAAGAATTATTTTCCTAGTCTTTAGAGAACCTATTCACTGGGCAAGTGTCTATTTTCCAACCCCCTTCCCTGCCTGTTTCAATTTTAATTTTGAGCCAGAATAGGCTCTAGAGGATTGAGAAGACAAACTGTTATTACAAACTTTGGCCTTCAGATTGGGAAAAAAAGTTCTCAGAAATTCAAACAAAAATCAAGTTAAGCCAATCTTAAAAATAAACAACAGCACCCTTAGGACCAGAAGGGTCACCTGGAGAGGCCTGGTCTCATCCCCTTATATTATCATGACTCAATCATGGTCAACACCAAATGTGAACTCCAGAGTTTGAAATGCTACCCCTCTGAGGGAGTGGTAGTAAGTCTCCCATCTGTGGACTCCTTACATTTCTCAAGTAGATTTCTGTCTAGGACTTTGAGCCTCTGCAGTTTTGTTTGTGCTTTGGATTTTCTCAGAGTTACTAACCAAGGAATGCTTCTTTCGAGAAGAAAGCTCCAACGTGGTATCATACAGACTTTCCACAAAGTTTCTAAGGCAAGGAACATTTACTTCATTTTTAACAGCCTGAAAGAGAAATGCATGTGAATATTACATTAATGAACTTGTTGATTCTGTAATCCAACTAGAAGAATTTCTTAGCAATGAAAATGTAACTCACAGCAGCAACTGGGACAAGGATCTCAACAAAAAGCCCAGCCAAGGCATGCTTGATGTCTTTGTCTTTGACCTCTAGGAAGTAATGTGCACATTCCTAGGAAGTAAAAAAAAAAAAAAAAAATGGGGAGGGAGAACAGATCAAAATGTGCACATGAAATATATGCAAGCAAACTAAGTAGCTCAGACTCTATAGTCTACAGAAATCAGTGGATTCAAAAGTTAATCTTGGAATCTAACTCTACACAATGGCCTCAATGATATCTAGCAAGGATAGATATAGTGAGTTTTCTCACTCTCCTTCTATTTCTATTTCAGGTAACTATGCTGAAAGGACAGAGCATCTGTAACCAGCAAGCACACAAGCATGCATCCACTGAATTACTGGTTGAGTCACTCATTCATTTCCAACAAATTTCTATTGATTACTTACTGTGTGTGGGGCCCTGGGCTCTTGATTAGCCCACAAACTCAGATCCCCAGGGAAGGTAAACATGGCAGGAGGTAGAAGACATTAAACTTATTTTAGGCCCTATGCCTGACAGTCCTGGGCACACAGCTGTTTACTTGTTCGCCTTGACATTTTAGGTGTGTTTATTATTCAGATAGTTTCATAAGCAAGTCTGGAAGGCGTCCTTTCTCCACCTCAGGCAGGGAAAACTTTGGAATAGTTCCTCAGGCAATGATGCCTTCGTCTGTGGATCCTGTAGGCTACTTTCGGTTTCCTAGGGGCTCATTCTGTGGGTGTGCTGGCTTGCCCAGACTTCTACCGACCCCGACCCCTCCTTCCAGGCCTCACTGGCAGTAACTTACCGTAGTCTATATCAGGTATTGTTTTCATTCAAGAGGCCAAGGCTATGTGTATTTGATGAAGCATTAATATCTGCATTTTGGTTTTTACCCCTCATTTTCAATTACCATTAGGAGAATCACCAAAATTAGTTTCTTTTTTTTTATTTATTTTTTTTATTTTTTGACAGGCAGAGTGGACAGTGAGAGAGAGAGACAGAGAGAAAGGTCTTCCTTTGCCGTTGGTTCACCCTCCAATGGCCGCCGCGGCCGGCACGCTGTGGCCGGCGCACCGCGCTGATCCGATGGCAGGAGCCAGGAGCCAGGTGCTTCTCCTGGTCTCCCATGGGGTGCAGGGCCCAAGCACCTGGGCCATCCTCCACTGCACTCCCGGGCCACAGCAGAGAGCTGGCCTGGAAGAGGGGCAACCAGGACAGTATCCGGCGCCCCAACCGGGACTAGAACCCAGTGTGCCGGCGCCGCTAGGCGGAGGATTAGCCTAGTGAGCCGCGGTGCCTGCCTAAAATTAGTTTCTAAAGTTCTCAGTCCAAGACCTCACCAACACATGGGCAAGACCAGCATGGGAAGTCACCGAAACAGTTTTTTCAAACAGAATGGAATGTGAGAGTTTCCAGGACTGTGGCCCTTTTCTTAATTATTTTGTATATGTTGTTATTCAAGTACATAGAAACATGAATTATCAATACACGGGGTGGGGGTTAAAAAATAATGGAACAGTTACCAGTTACTGAGTGCTTGTCGTGTGCTAAGAATCCCGAGAAGTGCTCTGAGGTTAGTGTCATTACTGCCACCCTCAGACATGGTAGGTGAGGCTTGGAGGGATAAAGTGGGGCTGGCCCAGGTCACAGAGCTCACAGTGAGGCCCAATGAGTCTGATACACAGATTCTCTCCCTCAGCATAACTGAGCTATAATTCATAGACTACACGATTTATCCATTTAGAGGGTACAATTCATTGGCATTTAATATGTTACAGTTGTGCATCCATCACCACAATCAAATTTAGAACATTTCAATGGCCTCAAAAAGAAACTCTGTGCCCCTTAGCAGTCCACCTCCCTATCTCTCCTCTAACCCAGACCTAGGAGTCCGTTGGTCTAATTTCTGTCTCTATGGATTTGCTTATTCTGGACATGTCATGTAAATGAAATCCTATGTGATCTTTTTCATCTGTTTTCTTTTACTTAGCACAGCATTGTCAAAGTTCATGTTCATTGTAGCATGTACTTCATTATTTTTATGTCACATAGTATTCTATTATATGGACATACCACATCTTGTTCACCTGTTCCACTTACAGATAATAATATCAGGTTATAGAGATTTGGGTTATTTCCACTTTTTATCTATTATAAATAATGCTGCAATGAACATCTCTGTGTTAAAGTTTTTATACGGACATATGTATTCATTTCTTTTAGGCATATGATTGGCCCTCCATATCCACACATTCTGGGAATCTATGGATTCAATAGCAGATTGCAAATATTTGCAAAAAAGAAAAAGGTTATGTTGTTGTTAACATGTGCTATGTAGTTAGGCCTATGTGACTGTGTCTGTTGAACATGTACAGAAGTTTTTCTTGTGGTTTTCCCCTAAACAGTATAGGGTAACTATTTATATCTTACTGACATTGTATTGGGCATTATAAATCATCTGGAAATGATGTAAGGTGTAAGGGAGGGTATGTGTAGGTCATATGCAAACAACACACCTTTTAATCTAAGAATTTGGGTATCTGAGGATTTTGCTGTACATAGGGAGGTCCAGGAAACAATTCTTTTGGATTATGAGAGATGATGGCATAATTAGGAGTATTCCTGGATCATACAATAATTCCAGTTGTAACTGCCTGAGAAACTACCAGGCCATTATCCAAAGTGGTTGTGCCATTTTACATTCACACCAGCAGTGTATGCGGGCTCTAATTTTTCCACACCTGTTGTTATCTTTCTGATTGAAGCCATTCTATCGGGTGTGAAATAATATAGCCTATATTTATATTGATAACCTCTATATCTAAGCTCTGCAGTAAGACTGCCACCAAATCAGATTCACAGTAGCATTATGGAATCCCTTTTGATACTAAAGTTTTGAAACCTCTTAAGAGGATTTCATATCCTGCTAAGAATATTCAACAATTATTGTTACACAACATGAGGAAAACCGGGCAATAGACAAAAGACCTGAATGGTTTGGTAGATTTTTTAAATTAAATCTCCTTTTATGGTAATGAATAAAAGAGAGATCTTTCTTCATTGTTCAAAGTTCTCATGCCTGTGAATTTAATGTAGCTGATCCAATACAATCAATCTTTAAAAAAAAAAAAACCAGCTATATTTTATTCATAGAACAATATGTACCAATGAGTGAAGAAGAAAGTCAACAAATAAGAAATTCTTTGCATCCTACTACAAAGATGATATCAAAATTTAAACATGAAATTTTATGGGGCTGGTGTTGCGGTGTGGTGGGCTGAGCCTCCACCTGCAGTGCCAGCATCCCATATGGGCGCCAATTCATGTCCTGGCTGCTCCTCTTCTGATCCAGCTTTCTGCTTGTGGCCCAGGAAAGCAGTGGAGGATCGCCCAAGTGCTTGGGCCCCTGAGCCTGTGTGTGAGACCTGGAGGAAACTCCTGGCTTCGGACAGGCCTGGTTCTGGCCATTGCGGGCATTTGGGGAGTGAACCAGACAATGGAAGACCTTTCTCTGTCTCTCCTTCTCTGTGGCTCTGCCTCTCAAATACATAGATAGGATCCTAAAAAAAAAAAAAAATCAAATTTTATGATATGCAACACGTGCATACATTTGGTTATAAGGCAAGGCACTTCATGAACTACAGAAGAGAGGGGAAGATTTTATTTTGCTATATTGACAAGTGTAGATGCTCTTTGATTTATGATGGGTTTACATGGTACCTTGAAAATGTTGCAAGGGGAAATGCATTTAATCCACCTCATCCAGCAAATTCTCTGGTTTAGCCACACAGTGCACTGCAGGGGATGGCTGTGTCCCCCTGTGACTGCAAGGCTGACTGCAAGCCTCTCTCTGCTCAGCATGGTGAGAGGATTAGACAGCCTCACACTAGCCTGAAGATCTAAACTCAGAATTTGAAGTAGTTTTCTACTGAATGGCTGTTGCTTTTCTTCTACTGTGAAGTCAAACAATTCTAAGTAGAACCTTTCAATGGTTCTATAAGGGGTTTTCACCTTCCAGGTCTGTCATTTGGACTAAGGAAATCGCTCAAGTTGACATTCCCTTAGCTCTGTTGTCCAAGATATTACCTGCATGAACTGGAGAGAGGCCTCAAAGTCCTCCACTGGATACATCTTAATTCGAAAAAATTTCATCCCCATAATCAAGCTGATAATGCTTTGAACCACGTAAGGACTCTGCTCTTTGTGCCGTAATTCTTTTAGTTCTGCCATAAATTTCTTCTTTACAGCCGGGAATCTAAGTAGAGAACAGAAGTGATTTATCAAATACAGGGCAGGATTATGTTAACATTTACTGTACATGAGTGAGATAAATATCTTTTCATTTGATTATTATTTATAGCCCTTGCCTATATTCATGCTGATCTAGGCTCTTTTTACTTTTTTATTTGTTGCACTCTTTATTTAGTGGAGCATTAAGTCTTTCACTGTAATGTAAATTAAGAATGTTGTCTCAATTAAAAGAGAAAGGGAAGGAGAGAGGGAATATAATATTCTTAGCAATGTATCTATGAACTACATTGAAATCTGCTCTCTTTGTCACATTAACATGAACCAAAATTTTAAAAAAACTTGTCAGGAAAGTCACTGCAATGGGAATAGTTCTGGGTCCTTTGAGTCAGTTAAAGTACAAAGGTCATCATTTTGTAAGGATTTGATGTTTGGGATTCGGCCAAGAGTTCAATTTTCTCCTTCTGCTTCTTATTGCAGCACTCAACATCGCCTTCAGGCTAGGGGTGCAAATCCAGGGTTATGTAGACTCTCAAAATGGCCCAGCCCTTAACTTGAGCAGGCTGAAAAGCTTCATGTCCTCAGACTTAGCAATTTCCAGCCAACATGCAGACCCTGGGGCCTCAAGTTTCAAATTGTGAGTACATGAGCAATAACACACTAGGTCAGCTATTTCCGACAAGCACAACTTGGACTTGTACTCCAAATAACACCAAGAAGGATCTCTACATCTGCTCCCAGTGTTTTCTGTTGCTATTTCTTTTACAGTTTTAGGTGAATGATCATGGAAAAATATATTTTTGGGTCAAAGGAAAAATGTAGTAATGAGAACATTCAAATCCTATCTAAAAGATGAAGACGAATGGACCTTCTACTCTATGCATGGGATTTTTAGTTTTGTCTGGTGAATGCTAAAGAAACAAAAAGAAACAGTCCCTAAGCTCAATAAGCTTAACGCATATATATTGCTTGAAAGTAAAAATAGGCCGGCGCCGCGGCTCACTAGGCTAATCCTCCGCCTAGCGGCGCCGGCACACCGGGTTCTAGTCCCGGTCGGGGTGCCGGATTCTGTCCTGGTTGCCCCTCTTCCAGGCCAGCTCTCTGCTGTGGCCAGGGAGTGCAGTGGAGGATGGCCCAAGTCCTTGGCCCTGCACCCCACGGGAGACCAGGATAAGTACCTGGCTCCTGCCTTCGGATCAGCGCGGTGCGCCGGCCGCAGCGCACCGGCTGTGGCGGCCATTGGAGGGTGAACCAATGGCAAAGGAAGACCTTTCTCTCTGTCTCTCTCACTGTCCACTCTGCCTGTCAAAAAAAAAAAAAAAAAAAAAAAAAAGGAAAAAAAAAGAAAGTAAAAATAATAATTACAACTATAATATAATCATAAAGGTTTTAAAAAACAATCAATTTTAGGCTAAGAGGAAAGAAAGTAGTAGCAAATATTTGAAGTACCCAAAGGAAAAGAGATGAGAGATGTACACATAAAGATTATCTAAGATGGGTGGCTATACTATTAAACACACAACACACACACATACACACACAAACACACACATTCTTAGATTCACTGTACTTTGTTGCATCAGGTTATTAGCCCAAGCAAAAGGGTTAATTAAGTGTGAGACACGAGTAGAAGAGGTAATAGTGATTATAAAGTTAGAGGTAAACGAATAGAATCCCAGACATTTGGTGTAACTCTTGGCACCTCAAAGTAGAAATTTTAGGGCAAATAAAATAGGCAGCAAGCACACAGGGATTGTTTCACCAAAACCCAGTGCAAATGGCTTTTGAATGGCAAGTGAGGAATCAGAATTTGCAAGGGCTGGAAATTTTCTAGTTCTTGGTTTAGGTGGGGAGATGACACAGTTCATTTTGTAACAATCAGTGTAATTGTATTTTTTTATTTTTTTCTAATTGCTGCATGTATTTAGTAATAAAATGATATTAAGGAGGCATTAGAACAGAAAATATAAATAGCTTAAAGAAGACTTAAATACATTATGAATGTGGTAATCCCTACAGGATTGTTAACATAATTAGGAATGTTTCAGGGCATATTCCTAATCTGTAGTTGCATTTTGTGGATTTCTACAAAACATCTTCTTTCAAGCATTCTGGACTGGCCCATTCTGATATTTCTTAAATGTTATTGAAATAATGTCAAAAATAATAGTAGCATTTATTTTATAAGTAAAATATCCTGGATATTAACTGAAAAATTAAACACAGCATTTTCAGAGAAGGAAATTAGCAAAAACTGAAAAAAAAACAAATTTCATTTAATAACTTTACAAACTGATGGTATTAGAGGACATCTCCTTGAATGAAAATTTAAAACTATACCCTTAAACATTCTGGAATATAAATTCTAAACTCCAATGTCATCATTTCTTTCCTAGGTTTCATAGAAAAGATTGATGTCTTGGATGATGATGATGACAGCAGTAAGTAGCATTTGCTACACAACAGCCATGGTCAGCACACTCTACATGCAGTCACTCATTGCATCCTCACAATGGGATACTTGGGGTACTGTTATATCTCTGTGACAGACAAGAAAATTGAGGCAGATAGTTCATAACTTGATAAAGTAACACAACTGCTATAAGTTAGACCTGGAATTTGAAGGGAGTGTCTGACTCTAGAATTGCTGTTCTTGATTTCTATGCTACACATTGTACCACCACTGCTCAAAGTGCGGTTCTCAGACCAGCAGTGCCAGCATCACCAGGAATTTGTAGACTTTCACATGCTTTGCCTCTGGGCGCAACCTACACTTAGAGGCTCAACTTTGTTTCCCAGCAAGTTCATATACGGAAGTCCTCACCACAGGTACCTCAGAACATGACTCCATTTAGGGAGGAGGTCTTTAAAGACACAATTAAGTGAAAATATCACTATGGCGGGTCCTAGTCCAATAGGACTGGTGTCCTTGTACAAGGAGGAGATTAGGACACATGCATTCACGGAGGGAAGAACATGTGAAGACAAAGGGAAAAGACAGAATGTGCAAGCCGAGGAAAGAAGTCTGGGGAGAATCCAACCTGCTGACATTGTGACCTTGGACTTCCAGCCTCAAGAACTAGGAGGAAGCACAGGTTTGCTGTTTAAGTGCCCAGTCTTTGTATTTTGCTGCGGCCACCCTAGCAAACACACATATGAGCAACTGCTTAGCTAAGTAGAAGTGCTGAGTTTGAGAATGAGTGCTAAGAGGGGGCAAGGAGCAGTTTCTCCAAACACCTAAGTCACCATTCTACTGAAGAAGAACGGAAAAACTTTCTGACAAATAGAGACTTCTGAACATGTGATGAACTCTATCACATAATTTAGTTACAAGTTGAATGCATTATTTATTATCCGGCTAGATGTGAATGCTACAAGATCAAGCACATAGGAGGCACTCAGAAAATACACCGAGTGGATTAACTTCCCATGGGGATAATGCGTCTCCTGTCACAGGAGGTATCCGGCAGAAGCTGAACACATTTCCCATGCTACAGAGCTGTCCCCTGCAAAGGGCACATGGTTAGGCCACTTCAAGGCCCTTCTTTCAAACTTGAAATCTTATTAATGTGATGTGACTTCTGCTGAGAAGGAAGCATGGGCATTCCTCATAAAAAGGGCCCACATTTAAGCACTGGTTTTCATCTCTAACCAATGAATGCAACAGGAAGAAGAAAAAGGAGAGTTATCCGAATAACACAGTATTTCAATATCCCCGTGAGTTAGTGGCTAAAAGTTTATTTCTATTTTAAAAATACCTTTTACTTTTAAAAGCCCCAAATGACAAAGTCATGTTATTTTTGCACAAAAGCAATCCAAAAATCTGTTTGTACTTAGAATCTGTTCTCCATTAAAATGATTTTAAGGAAAAATAAAATTGTTTATGATCTTTCCTTTAGTATTTATTAGTTAGTGCTGTATTTAATACAATAAAACTAAATGATTATACCTGTTTAGTATTCCATAAAACTCACATAAAATAAACCTGCTTTAAAATTTACAGTACATGAGAGTGCAAGAATATATAAAGCACGTGTAACATAAAGGGAAAGCAATTTTAAAATGAATATTAGAAGAAATCATCACTATTTAAGTTTATATACCAAGTTTTGGCTAAGGTATTCAAAAATCTAATTTTAATGTAACTGACTTCAAAAAAAGTATTACCAGGTATACCACTTAATAACAAAATATCTTCCCTTTAATGACAGGAATGAAGCAGCATTATTACTAGTAAGAAAAAAATTAGTGATGCAGCTAAATTCCAAATACCTGAGTTTTAATCACTAAGGTCATAAAGAGAAAAATATTTCATATGCATCACCACAGGGAATGGGGTGAGCAGTCTAAAATTAGAATTATTCTATTACTCAACTTTATAGAAAGAAAGTTCCCTGCACTGCCCTAAATCAGCGTACATCCTTTTCTTCCCTCCAGAACAAAGGAAGCAGTGTTCTGAGACTGTGATAAAAATAATGGTCCTGGAGTAAAAGAAGTATTGTGACAAGTCATGGTAAGACCCTAGTTTAAGATTATACCAACTGTCAATAAAGGAGTGCACATATCGTCTGTTGAGAACAAATCATGAGTTATTTGAGTCTGCAATTACTACAAGAGCAAATGGACCAAGGTACTCAAAAATATCTAATTTAAACCTCATTAATTTTTGAAGGAGGTAAATACTATGTGTGAACATCACTTAACAGCAACAAATGTCCCCATTAGTGACAGGAATGAAGGGATGTCCCGGTGACTGGAAAGTATTGGAGCATTGTCCAAGCAGAGGCAATTACTTACACCCAAATACTGCAGAACCAGGACAAACGCTGACGTCACGAAAGCCACTGTTGGAAAGAAAACACTGGCTCGGTGGATCATAAATCTGACCTAATATGGAAATTCCTACAACCTTAGAATGTTGCTTAGTTCTGATATTGCTTCTCAGAAAATTCACGGGCAACTCAGAGTCTATGTAGCGAAGGGAGGTCATTTGATGATATTCAATATTATGCATAATTCACAAAAACTAAGAAAAATACAAAATGTCATTTTTGGCACACTAAACTTTCCAAATGATAGCATAAGAGAAATATGCTAGGAAATTTACAAAGGAATTACAGAGGAATATATTGATTTTTCAGGGTTTGAAATATCAGCAAATATGCATATTAATACCTCATTTTTCTAATCCTTTTTAGGAATGAGGTAGACACACATGAATTAATTTGTCAGATAACTGCAGCTTATCCATTCAAAATGTCAGTACCTTCCTTAGTCATTTGCAATGGAAATCTCTCCAAAATGTATTATACCTTTCTGTCTTTAATGACTCATGAACTATAATTATCATAGTAGGCTAGAGTAAAAGTACATATAACTTTATCATTAGCTTTAGCCCATTTGGCCCATATAACTTTATCATTTAGCTTTTTGTAATTAATATGCATATTTTTAAGAAATTTACTCAAAAGGTAGAGAGACAGTTGTCTACTGGTTTACTCCTCAATGCTCTTAATGGCCTGGATGAGGCTAGGCTGAAATCAGAAGCCAGACACTCAGTCCAGATGTCCTGTGTGAATGGTGGGAGCTCAACACGTGAGCCATCACCTGCTGCTTCCCAGAGTCTGCAGTGGCAAGAACTTGAAGTCAGGAGCCCAAGCTGGAAATCAAACCCTGGCACTCCAATATGCAATGAAGGCATCTTTAGTGACTAGGCCGAATGCCTGCCTCTATCATTAAGTTCTTTATATGCTTTGGCTAGTTTATTTCTTTTCTGTTGCTGTCACCCTTTGACTTGGTATTTTTTACTGGCTTCAATGAATCATCCCCTAGAAGTTTCTTTTCTCCATAACACTAACACATTATGTGTTAGAAAAAAAATAGGTGGTTAGGATAAGTAGACAAACTGGGTTAGATTAAATCATGCCAAGGAGTGTTTTGGGTGTATTTCTTGAGCTCTTGTCTATGTTTTGACTACAAAAGGTTGCTGAGTAAGCTCTGAAAAAATTTTTCTAATATAAATTGTGTTTTTGCATCTACTAGGATAAAGATCTTTTTGAGGATTGTATTTCCCAAGAATCGGAGCATCACTACCACCTCTGGATTGAATTCACATCATGCCTGGCTCATTGTACCCAACCTAGGCATTTGGGATTTTGCCCAATTTGCCTCGAGGCTGGGTAAAATGAAGGCAGGTAAGTAGGGTGTGACATCACTTTTGGAAGAAGTGTATTATTGCTAATAGTCTAGCACTACTTTGTTCTAGCCTGCTAAGTAGCATTATGGGGCCAGATAAATTTAGCAATGAGAATTTTCCCTTGACTTGTTTCCATGACAGAGTCTGGGACATTTTTAGCTCTGCTGAATTAAGTGAGGTCTATAGGAAAAGGGCCATGCTAGAATGGAATTTTCCCACTTACAGATGACATGTGGCGACTACCCACTCATGGACTACAGAAAACAGAACTTCTAAAGCTGATAAACTTTGGGCTATCTGGCTAGAAAGAAAAGGCATCTGGTTAGTCCATCTCCTTCTTAGAAGCAGCAGTCTAAAAGCCATGGACTCAGTAGGGTCTGGCCCATTCTCCAGATGAGAAAGGTAACTTGGTTCCTGCCTTGAATGAGCTTCTATTTAGTTTCAGGGACTGGCACACATGGAAAAAAGCATCCAAGGCCCATGTGAGCTCACTCACACCCCATTCATTAAGGACAGAAGAGGCACTCATGTCCCCATGGTAACAGGTTCTGACGTCCACTTACTTTGCTTGTGCCAGCACTCCAATGACTTCTGCATACAGGTCGGCCACGATGTGCATGTTGCCAGTGTTTGGACCAAGGTACCTGAGGAAGGCACAGTTAGACAAGTCAGGGGTCCTTGGTCATCCAAAAAGGGCAAACCACTGATTAAGTTTCAAATTCCCAATGTCAACATCTTACCCTTCTTTGTATTTGAAGTGCTTGAAAGCCAAGTTAATAACATCATGTATTAAACTGTCTATGACGGGATGAAGTGGAATCTGAGGGGGAAAAGATGAACATTAAAAAGCAACAATATCAGTAATTCTAATGACTACGGATGCCCATTAGCAGCCCGAAAACATGATTCCTAGGGCCCAGTACTTAGAAACAATGTAATAAACTCAAACTTTCAAAGCTTAAGTAGCTTTTATATCAGTAAATTTTATTTAAAAATAACAGTAAACTAATTACCCACCTGTTTCAAAACTTCTATTAAAACTAAAGAAAAAATGAAATCAATGGCGAGGTCCCGTCTTTCCATTAAATAATCTCGCTGCTGTTCATCACTGTAAAATGGAAAATATTCACAATAAATGGCACCAAAGATATTCTTAGAGTGACATGACCCATCAAAAATCTATCCCCAGTGGACTGAAAACTCATCCTTTTTACAAGATGACAGTGGAAATACATGCTAACATTCTATTGTCAAAGTGGTACACTAGACAAACAGGATTTGAAGTAAGAATATTTGAATTTAAAATTTTCAACCACATTAACTTGAGAAGCAACTTGTGAGTCTACAATCTCATCCTGTGGACTTCCCTAAAGTATCTTTCATCCCAGGAATTCTATCATCTGTAAAATGTGATACAAACATGACACAGCTGTCATATAAGTGCAGTGGAGAATGGCCCAAGTGCTTGGGCCCTGCACCCGCATAGGAGACCAGGAGAAGGACCTGGCTCCTGGCTTCGGATCCGCGCAGTGCACTGGCTGCGGCGGCCATTGTGGGGTGAGCCAATGGAAAAGGAAGACCTTTCTCTCTGTCTCTCTCTCACTGTCCACTCCGCTTGTCAAAACAAAAACAAAAACAAAAAACAAACAAAAAAAGAAGTGTACAGTGAAAGGAGCTCGTGAAGGTATCTAAACAACGTAAGGAAATACTATGCTTTCCACTCGGAGTGGACGACACAGAGTGGAGAAAGATCAAGAATGGTTTCCCCTTCTTCCTCCCATCCTCTGATCCTGTTCCTCTCACTCTTTGCCACTTGAAATTGAAAGGAGAAAAGAAGACGTGAGGGGGTGTGGGAAGAACAAATAAAGAGCAGCAGGAGGAAAGGCAAAGCAGAGTCATTTGCACTCGTTCCAAAGCAGGGAAGCAGAATCAGCACTATCAGAAGGCCAGACACGTGCCCTCCCCCACCACACTTTCTGCTTACCTAACGTGCTAAGGAGGGCTCATTTGGAACTGAGCAAAGACAAATGCATACATGAAATGACAAGTTCCTTGGTGCAGATAAGATCGTTGACTTTGTTGGTGCCAGTCCTGGTTTAAAATTAAGCTGCTTTTACTTACCAGCAATTTCTCCATCTACAAAATGGGAGTAATAATTGTATAGGGTCTGAGTTTCCCTTATCTGAAGTGCTCAGCACCAGGAGTGTTTTAGATTTCAGAGGAGGGAGAGGGAGAAGAGGGGGAACAGGAGGAAGAGGGGAAGAGGGGGAAGAGGGGGGAGAGGGGGTAGAAGGGGAAGAGGAGGAAGAGGGGGGAGAGGGGAGAGAGAAAGGAGAGGGGGGAGAGAGGGGAGAGGGAGTTCATTCCCATCTGATGGTTCACTCCCAAATGCCTGCAATGGCTGGAGCTGGGCCTGGGGCTGAAGCTATGAGACAGGAACTTAATGCAGATCTCCTACCTCCAACACTGGTGGAGAGACTCAATTACTTGGCTGTCACCTGCTGCCTTCCAGACTCTGCATTGGCAGGAAGCTGTATTTGGGAGTTGAGGCTGGGGCTCTGAACCCAGGCATTCCAATGTGGATTGTTGGCATCTTAACTGCTGGCCTAAAAACTCTGTCCAAGACTATTCTAAATATGTAATGTTTTCCTTTTGAGTCAAAAGGGTATGAGAAAGAATGGGAGGTAGTATGTAAGATATCAAAAAGAACTTCTGGAGTTTCTTTGTGACCTTAAAGGAGTGGGTTAACAAGGGAAGAAGAAGCTTTGCCTTTCAAGAAGAAATGTATTCACAGGGCAGGAACTCATTCATTTGGGATCCTTGATGAATAGCCCTACCAGTAGGAAGACGGGTGGATAAAACCAATCAGTTGAAGTCCCCTAAGACCTATGAGGACTGGAAAGTGCTAGTGGCTAGCTGGGAGAAAGGGAAAGGTGCAGAGCTGCATTACAAAGCAGGACATTTACAACCCATGCCTTACATCCGTGACAGCATGGAATAAGGAAACAGGAAGTTAGAACCACCAAAAGGAAGGAGGACTCTCAAGGGCAGCCAGCAGCAGCAGAGAGACTGGTTTTGTGTTGCATATGGCTGTTAAGGGTCTTTGAAAGTAGCCACAGGACTCTGAGGAGGTGGCAATTCTTGGAATAAAAAAAAGTAAATTCTGATTCTCTTTTATTTGATAAGTCAAGGTATGCTTCAAGTAAAAGTGAGACATATTTTCCCAATAATGAATTAAGTTTTATTGCTGGTTTGAGGTCTAACTGCTAGGAGGCTGGAGGCATTTGACAAATTTATTTGGCAGTCAAAATGTTGATCTTAGACTAATCGTAGAAATCATAGCCCAGTGCATATCTCTCCCATTTGACTATTTTGGTTTCTAATGCTCCTCCCCACAGTTCCTTATTTATTTTTTCTTGTAACACAAAGTCACATTATTAGCTACATCATGCCCTAGAGACTGTCATTCTTTTGGCTTTTTCCCAAGCAGAAATTCTCTCTTGTTCTTTTTTTAACTTTGTTTGTATAAGGGAAACAAATTTCATATATTTCATATATACAGCTTTAAGAGCATAATGATACTTCCTACACTACCCTCCCTCTCCTCTTTCCTTATTTTTCTACTAATTTTTACAATGACATACTCTCAAGTTACTTCATAATCACAAGTTTAAACCTCCACTAAATGAACAATTCAACAAATAGTAAACAGTAAAACTACTGTTTTTCAAGACTATAGACATGAATTATAAACAATAATCAAATCACAAAATGCCAATTTTACTTATAGCTATTGCATCTTTTTTTGTCTATTGAGAACTGGTTTATTTTACTAAGCATAATAGTTTCAAACTGCATCCATTTTGTTGTGAAAGACATAATTTCATTTTTTATAGCTGAGTAGTATTCCATTGTGTATTTATACCACAGTTTCTTCATACAGTCACCAACTGATGGACATCTGTGTTGATTCCATACCTTAGCTATTGTAAGTTGAGATGCCATATCAGGAATCTAAATCTAAGACCTCAAACCATCAAATTACTAGAGGAAACACTGCAAGATACTGGATAGTCAGACTCCAGGAGCACAGGCAATAAAAACAAAAATAGACAAATGGGAGTATATGAAGCTAAGAAGCTTCTGCACAGCAAAGGAAACACTGAATAAAGTAAAGAGGCAACTGACGGAAAGGGAAAATATCTGTAAGCTATACATCTGATAAAGGATTAATATCCAGGATATATAAGGAGCTCAAAAAACTCACCAACAACCAAACAAATAAAACAGGCTGAGGATATGAGCAGGCATTCTTTAAAGGATAAAATACAAATGGCCAATAGACACTTTAAAAAATGCTCAGTCACTAGCCCTAAGCGTAATGCAAATAAAAACCACAGAGAGGTTTCATTTCACCCCAGTTAGAACGGCTATCACCCAAAAATAAATAACAAATGCTGGCAAAGATGTGGGGAAAAAGTTACCCCAATACCCTGCTGGTGGGAATGTAAACTAGTACAATCATTATGGAAGACAGCATGGAGATTCCTCAGAAATCTGAATATAGACCTACCATATGACCCAGCCATGCCACTCCTGGGAATTTACCAAAAGGAAATGAAATCAGCATATAAAGGAGTTATCTGCATCCCCAATGTTTATAACAGTGCTCTCTTGCTCACTCATTTTCAGTGTTCATAAGTATCTAAAATGCTACTGAGTAAAATTTTACTGTCCTGATACTGTATTCGATTTCAGTAATTTCAGCAATTACTCTGATCTACCAGTAATACTCAGTAACACAATTAAAAAGCATTTTCAATCCATAAAATACTCAATTCATGAAAAAAATTCTAGTTTAGTAACCACCTGCTGACAAGAGAAGAGGAACAAAACTGAAACTCATTGCACTCCCCACCCCCAGATAAGTTCTAAGATAGCCAACATGTACGATGGGGATTTTTAAGATGGTTATTTTTCCAAGAATGAGCCATTTTCAGGCAAAGAAGTGAAATTCCATCTTTAGCACCTGATAAATAACAGAATATTTATGAGGAGAGACCACTAATAGGTGCAGAGTTTCTCTTAGAATGATGAAAATGTTCTGGAAGTAGACGGTGGTGATGGTTGTGCAATCCTGCAAATAAATTGCAAACACTGACCACAGACTTTAAAACCGTCAATTTGATGCTATGTGAACTATCTCAATAAAAATCTCCTTACTGAACCATTTTTCAGTTGAAGAAGAACTATTAATCTCTCCCCAAAACAAAATGATAAACAAATGATTGCACTGCTGCATAAACTGGAGTATATTATAAAATTAAATTATAAATTTGGATGAAATTTTATAAAATTGTCCATCTTTGGTGTCAAAAGAACTCTATAATTCTTAAAGTATTAGGACTATCAAGAAAAATGAGAGCTAAATCATAAGAATTAGTTAACACCTGATTTTCTGAGTGATTGATTTTAATTTGCTTTCTTTAAAATTATTGGAAATGCATAATCAATTCATGTAGGGAAGTCTAACAACTGCTTTTAAAATACTCTTGTTTTCAAAGATAAGTGTATCCAGCATTCTTGTGCTCACTGTATTGCTGTCCTAGATTGATTTAAAATATTCTAGGGTGCTTCAATAAGTTCATGGGTGGGAGGGAGGGTAGAATATAAAGTATCCCTATATTGCTGAATCTGTATATAGGAAATACATGAAATTTGTATTCCTTAAAGTTTTTGTTAAAAAGATCATTTGATCAGGGCTGGTGCTGCAGTGTAGCAGGTAAAGCCACCACCTGTGGTGCTGGCATCCCATATGGGCACTGGTTCAAGTCCTGGCTGCTCCACTTCTGATCCAGCTCCCTGCTAATGCTGCTGGGAAAGCAGCAGAAAATGCCTCAAGTACTTGGGCCTCTGAATCCCCGTGGGAAACCCAGCAGAACTTCCTGGTTCCTGGCTTCAGAGCAGCCCAGCTCTGGCTATTGCAGCCATTTGGGGAGTGACCAGAGGATAGGATATCCCTGTCTGACTCTGTAAAACTGCCTTTCAAATAAATCAATTTTTTTTGAAAAAAAAAAATAAAAGATAAGTTTACTTTGATGCAAAAAACTTTAAAACCCATGACTAGGAGGGGTCTTCAAAAGAGTTCATGAAAAATGCATGTTATGAGAAAGTTCTATATATTTACCTAAAATCTAAGAGGAAGTACATTAATCTGAATGTATGAGAATCTTAGCTCTATGCTTGCTCTATGCTTGCTCATGTAGTGGCAAGTTCCACTTTTGAAACCCAGAAGAGAAGGGGCCCACAGAATAAGCCGAATGCTCAGGTGGAAGGAGAAGTCAGCTGTGGGGTAACCAAACTTCCCTGTTTTGTTCCCACACAGGCTTAGGCACACAGAGGCGGTGAGCCGGCCACAGTCACATGGCTAAGCAGCAGTGTCAGGATTCCCCACAACGTGCAGCCCAGCACCCTGCAAGCTACAGCACACTGGGCATTCCAGGTTACTGCAATAAGGTCTAAAATATCCCCGCATACCATGCGAGGCCCTGCAGCCACCCTTCTGCCTTTTCACACAGAGGGCAGAGGAAAGCAGTAGGCAAAATGTGACATGGGTCTCTTTATCCCCTGTCCCCACCAATGTCAAGATAATAGCTTGTGTGAATTTTCAGCCATGGCATCTGGTAGCGGCTGGGTGCTCCAAATGTGTTACTTGCTGTAGACAGTGGGGGGGTGGGGAGGGGAGGGTGCAGCACCTGTTACGTGTCCTACCTTAGGGTCAGGAGTACCTAAGATGCCTCATAACTCCCATAACTCCCATTTTTGTTTATAGTTCTCAAAAAAAAAAAAGAAAAGAAAAGAGAAGAAGCCATAATTCTTACATAGAAAGAAAGGTACCTTTTAGATTTATTGCTTGTTCTTGGTCTGTATTCATGTGATTCATCCTCAATGCCATTCTGCCTTTTATACCAGTCAAATAACGTCCGTAGAATGGAAGGCAGGCAGTACTCGGCCAGGGAGCTCATGGAGCTGATGACCTACAGGGAGAGATGCAGGTGATGAAAAGGTTGGGGTGGCAGTGCCAATGACTGAGAAATACGTATGCCAGAGCTCTAAGCAATATTCACTACAACATGTTCTTATTTATCATAGTCCTTGCTTTCATAACCTTTGTTAGTATATTCCTAAGAGCCCGTGTCTCTCAATGTTGACAGATGTTCCTAATTATAAAAATGAGGTGAAACACATCTGGAAGATAGTTTGGAAATGCACCTTAAGAACCTAATAAAATCATTCCCAAGAAAGTCACTATTAAGACTCATCTCGGGTACATAACTAGAGAGGAGCAAGAACATTCATGAATGTGAGCATTACTCACGATAGCAAATAAATAAATATATATACAACCTAAATGCCCAATTAAATGTAAATGCCTGAATATGATGTGGAAGCATGGGTAGGCTCTTGATTAAAATATTAAAAATCACATTTCAAAAATATTTCATGGGCATAGGTGTTTAGCCTAGTGGCTAAAATGCCCATGTCCCACACAGGAGTACTTGATTTGTTCCCTGGCCCCAGCTCCTGATTCCAGCTCCCTGCTAATGCAGACCCTAGAAGGCAGCAGTGATGACTCTCCAGTAATTTGGTTCCTGCCACTCATATGGGAGATTGGCTTGAGTGCCTGGTTTCAGCCTGGCCCACTCATTGTCATTTAGGGAATGAAACAGCAGATGGGAGTGCTGTGTCTCTGTATCTGTCCATCTACCTCTCAACTGAAAACAATTATGATGCTAAAATTTTCAGAATATGTTAAGTGAATAAAGAATATTTAATTGGTCTGATCTCAATTTGGTGTAGACACTATGTAAATGTGTAGAAATGGAAAATATGACTTCCAATTTTTTTGAAACATGAGGTTACTTTAAAAAGAATGAGGGGGAAATGGAATTAAAAAGATAGCTTTTTGATATTAAAAATATTTTAGATCCATGAATAGTTTTTCACAAAATGAATTTTCCATGAACTTTTTCGAATCCTACATATACATAGATTTAAAACATTTTTGGCATCAAAATAAACTCATCTTTTAATTCCACTTTCTATCAACATGTAAAAAATTAAATTTTATTTGAGAGGCAGAGGTGGGGTGGGGGCAGAAAATGCTCCCGCCCGCTGGTTTATATTCCAAATGTCTGCAACACTGAAGGCTGAGCCAAGTTGGAGCCTGGACCTAAAACCTCAATTCCACGTAAGTGGCAGGGACCCAACTGTCTCCCAGGTGTGCATTTGCAGGAAGCTGGATAGACAGTGGAGTAGCTAGGACTTGAATCAGGCACTGGATCTAGAAGCTGGAGTCAGATACAGAACTCAGGCAAGCACATTTAGGATATGGGCAGCTAAACACCTGCCCCGATTTCCTATGAACTTGAAGTCCCCACATGCACCAACGTATAGAGTGCAGACTGAAACCAGGGGCTTCAGGAGAGGCTAAGTGGGAGCTGGAAATGAAGGAAGGATTTACCTGGAACTTTTCTAGAAAGAGAAGCCAAGATATGCAATCAAACAAGATGATGATTTGTGGATGAGTGGAAAAGAAAATGCGGTTCACATATATGATGGGCTATTACTCAGCTATAAAAAGAATGAGATCTTGACATTTGAAAGAACATAGATGGAACTGTAGATCATGTTAAGTGAAAAAAGGCAGACACAGAAAGACAAACACCACATGTTTTCTCTCATATGTGGAAGGAAGGAGAGTGCATCTGATCTAAAAATAGTGATTATGAGAGGCTAGGAAGGGTGGAGTGTGGAGGGTAGAAAGGTTGGAAACAGTAACAAAACACAGTGGGATAGAAGTAATAGGTCCTACTGTTCACAGCACAGGTGGGGACAATAGTTCACTGCAGTATGTTTTGCATAAAGAAAGGGAATATAGGAGCTGGTAGGATCCAAACACAAAGGAACAAAAAGGGGGCCACCTTTGTGGCACAGCTGGTTAAGTCACTACCTGTGATGCCAGCATCCCATATGGGCTCGGGTTCGAGTCCCTCATGCTCCACTTCTGATCCATCTCCCTGCTAATGGCCTGGGAAAAGCAGCAGAGGATGGTCCCTGCACTCACGCAGGAGACCAGGATGAAACTCTTGGCTCCTGGCTTTGACCTGGCCCAGTCCTGGCCATTGTGACCATCTGGGGAAGTGAACCAGCAGACAGAAGATCTCTGTCTCTCCCTTTCTCTCTGCAACTCTTTCAAATAAATAAAAAAATCTTAAAAAGAAAGGAAATGGAAAAGCTAACTGCCTGATTTGAACAACTGCTGTATTCATTCTGAAATACTATGTTCCATAACAATGTATAAGTAGTATATATTAACCAAGAATTTTTTAAAATTAAGAAAATTGAGATAAGGCTCCAGAAAGAAAGCATGCAAGGATCTAAGGCAGGAAATGGTAACGATGGCATAAAATTGCTCATTGACGATTATGACAATTCACGTGACAGAGGTGACAGAGCTTTGGTAAGCCAGGGTAGAGGAATATATTGTTACAAAGATTCTCCCCTAGAACATGGGAAGCCCCTACAGAGCTCTGGGGAGGGAAATAAGCCCATAAAAATGGTCTTTGGGAGGTTTACTCCAGCAGAGATGTGTGGGAGAACACACAGGCTTGTGCTTGAATTGAATGAGATTCCTGCCACAGTGCCAGGTGTCATGATGATCTCGGCTGGAGCTGGGCAAGTGGCACAAGAAATGGAAATTTTTGGTTACCGTCAAACACTTCTGCAGTTAGCAGGCCAGGCTTAGCCTCCTTTTATAAAACAGGAAACTTCTGTGAAGGGAGGTAACGTGCTTCCAGTCAATAGGATTTTCCACTGTCACCTTTCAAAGAAGCTCTCAGACTGAATCAGACAATTAGGGCTTTCTTCCTCCCATTCTATCTCGTGACAGCCTTATTTCTTGCTGTCTCTCCTATGACAACAGCTCCGAGTGTCCACACAAAATTGTACATTATCCTTAGTAATGGGTAAACCGAAGTTAAAAGAAATCGGCTATTACATTCAATCTGCTCTATGAACCTATCACTCTTCGCTTTTTTAAAAACTGAAAACAATCATCCCTGTGCTCTCTCCTCCACCCCAGTAATATCCACCGCCATAACATTTTCCGGTTGTGGTTGCGGATTTAACAGCAGTAATTTCTTAGAAAACTCAAAGTGTGTCAAGGGAGTAATTTACTAGCTCTCTCTAAATTTATACCAGCACAAGAATGGATATTTCCTCAGTCGCCACTATTGAAAACATTTTGAACCAGAAAATGAAAAGGTTTCTTTCAAAGGGGAAAGAGGGATTAGAATTCGGAGTCTCCATGTAGGGGTTATCTACAGGTATGGGTTACTACGTATATACTAAGACCCCAAAGCATCTACTATTATAACTCAATAATTTAAATCAGCCTAAGGAGATGTGACAACTTAGTGTAAAGGAGAGTCCTAGATGGTATCCTGGAGTAGGATAAAAGGGATGAGGGAAAAGCAAATGACGCGCACATGGAGCGTGGAGTTGATTACACGCTGATGTTGGTTTCTCAGCTGAAACAGATGGACCATCTAACGTAAAATGTTAATCAAGGAAACTGGCAATCGCCTGTGTCATCACAATTACTCCGTAAATCCAAAATTATTTTAAAGTAAAAGGTTAGTTAAAGAATATTTGGATAGGAGATTTACAAGCTCCATTAGTTGCTACAGACCCATAAAGGAGATAGAAACTTAGACAAGACTGCTATACACACAGCACTCAGCCACTTTACTTAGCTGTAACCCACGTTCTCCATGGAGAAAGTCCACGGTATCCTCCACATCTCAGCTATGAAAATTTAAAAAATTATTTTCTTCCACCCATCAAAAAGTCATCCTCAAGCCATTTTTGGTATTAGATCCATTGGGCATCCTTGGCCTGGCAAGCACACTGAGACCGGCTTGGAAGGCATGGGAGGTCAGCACAGGGTGGATGTGTGTGTTTTTTCCATCTTTCTGGTACTGCCCTTTGGAGCCTGGGCTTTCAGGAAGGAAGGGTGGAATCTGCGAAGACCTGGCCCTCAAAGCTCAGGAAGGGAGGAAGGTCTAGTGGCTTCTTGGTTACTCAAGTCCTTCATTTATGGGAAGCAGAGCCAATGGCAAGATGAATTCTAGCTCTGTGCTGCTGCTGGAAGGGGGCAGGGCCACCACAAAGATGTTCTTGTTGCATTTCAATGATCATATTCTTCCACCACCCATGAGCTAGGTACTGGGCAGCATGAAGAGACGAAGTGCTGGGCTTCACCGAGCGACTTCATGCTGGTGTTTTCTTTTCGGGGAGACAGAGGCGAATACTAAACATACTCTGCAAATGTCTTACTGTTTATTTTAGCTTTTTATGTATAAATGGCTAAGAGACTGTCCATTATGCTGGAGTGAAGACATGAGTTTTCATCTGAATTTTATTACACTTGGTAAATGCAAGGAAGAAAAGTTTATACATAAATATTTGAATAATTTCTCAGTGGAGTCATTCTATATTTCTCAGTAATAAGGCTGACTTGTCAAGAGTGGTGAATTTAATGAATAATTCTAAAATAATTCTACTGATGCTTTAATTTTTCAAAGTCAGGGGGTCAAGGAACCTTGTGGGTCAGGTTTCTCATTGTGTCATACCACAGAATGTTCATATAAGGAACTAATTTCCAATTTATTTTTGCTCACTCACATGTCACACTATTGCTAGACTACTGCATTCCTGAGTGACAGACACCGATTTAGTAATTACTAAAACAAAAACAAAAAACTAAATGTTAAATATATTTTCCCACAAACTAACAAAAGATCTTCATTGTTTGATTTTAACAACCTGGTTGGTATTGTTCACTGTCCCACTGATCAAGAAATACTGAATAAAACATTCAACACACGTAAGTCCAATGCCAGGTTGTTTTCACTCTCAGTTGTCTTTTTTCACTTATATATTGTTAAGTAGATTTCCACTGACCTGCAACGTTAGAATCAAACATTAAAATTTAACCTGCTTCCTTTTCAAGAAAATCACTACCACCCAAGATGGTAAAAAGCTATTTTAGATCTATTATAGACGTATGGGTCTTTTTTCCAGGTGTTTCCTGTTACTAGATGGCATTTTAAATACAGTAAGAAAACTGAGGTGTGCATACACGAATTGAAACATTATGCAGCACCCCCTAAACATGTATAATATTTATGAATCAGTTAAAAATAAAAAAAAGACAGGGAGAAATATTTGTAGTATGAAAAAAGAGAAAATCGAAATAAGTGCTCAATAAAGAAATGAGTATATAAAATACTAGAAATACATCTAGAAGAAAACCCCAAGAGAAGCTACTTAGAATGTTCAAGCAAAGTACTAAATGTAGATGATGCCAGTGAAGCACAGTCATTGAATCTCAAATAGCTGTAACTGCAACTAACGTTCTCAGACCCCAACATGTGCCTCACCTGCCAACACACTTTTTCAGGGACAGTCAGGTAGTTTCAGGTTGTAGCTCCGCCCCTTCTCATTTGTCTGAGCCTGGCAGGCCCCCATTTCTCCAAAGCCCTGTGTTCTCAGCTATCCTGGGATTGAGAATACTGCCCTCTCCGGGTTTTTCTGACAAAATGAGGTGCTATCAAATGTGGGGCACATCACAGACCTTCAGAAGGCCTGCTTCCTTCTTCCATTTCTAAATACTGAAATTGACGCATAAATAATAATGTGATGAAATCAGAGGCTGAGTGAATTACAGAATGGCTGACAGGAGTTGATGACTGAATTCTACTCAGTTGAGCTGGATAAATGTTACTTTCTAGGTATATTTTGGGTGGTTAAAACACACACACACACACACAAAACCACCTCACATATTCCTCATCTAAGCACAAGCTATGGGGGCTTTCACTGGAACCTTTGCAGCCGAGTTTGGGTTGCCCTGCTTTTGTGACCCCTGCAGTTGGAAACACAGTGAATGTTGCAGGAAGCCTACCAAATTCTCTCCATGGAGGTTGCTGTGTGCTGTGTGCCCCACCTGAGGCCCATAAGGGAAATGTAGGGAACACCTGGCTCCCCAGTTTGCTGCAGGCAACAGCTAATTCCAAGGCTAATGGAAAAAGGCACTTAGCATAGTAACTTAGTGCCTATTCTGGAATCAGACTCAATCGATTGAATAAAACCAATTGCTGTAATGTATCTGACTCATCCACATGTCAGATTCTCAGGAAGCTCACCGCACTGGAAAAATGTGTTAATTTTATATGGGAAATATGGACATAATGATTGGCAGGAAGGTACAGCATTAAACTCCTATATTTGATTCAATACAGAGGTTTCCTGGTTTGCCATAGGGTTAGTTCCCAATAAACTCATTGTAAGTAGAAGATATTGAAAGATGAAAATGGATTGCCTACACCTAACCTATTGTACGTCATAGCCTAGCGCTCGGCAGGCTGTGCAGTGTTGGTTGTGTCCTCTTGTAATTGTAGGGCTGATTGGGAGCAGCAGCTGCTACCACTCCCCAGCATCACAAAGGAGAATCAGACCACGCAGCCCTAGCCCTGGGGAAAAGAACAAATTCAAAGTTTCAACTTGGAGTCTACTGAAGGTATATTGTTTTCTCACCATTGTAAAGCTAGAAAATCCTAAGTAAAACCATTGTCAGTCAGGGGCCATCCATGGAAGATGGTTCCTTAAGACATACACTGCCTTCCTATGTCTGCTAGCTTGGCTCATCCAAGTCCCAGTTATCTGTCCAACGCATTGTAGTTCTTCCTCTTCCTGCCTCACGGCCAACTGTCCTTGATCCTTGAATTCTGACTTCTTTTCTTGACACACTATGGACACTTTTATCTGAAAGATCATCAGGGACAAACCCAAGGGCCAATCAGTGTTTTTTTTTTTTTTCTTGGTCATTTCCCTTGAAGTCTGCAAGCAAACGGCATGAGTTAGCAGGTTCCTCATGATAGGTTTTCCTGCCCAGGATCCTACAGTGCACCTGTCTTAGCCTCCTGTGCATACTTTGATCTTCTGTGCATAGCACAGCTAAAAAATAAAAAAAATTTTAAAAAGTGCACCTGTGATAACAAGGCTCTGAATTGTAATCCCAACTGTTCTGGCACAAGCTCCTTTGGGGATTAATCATATTTTACTTTGCAAAGAGAAAATAATCTCCATTCACTAGATGAGAATCTTTTAAGACACAAAGTTGGAGAAATACTTCAAACATGAAAATATCATACAGTGTAACAATTGTTTTACAGCTTGAAGAGCCCTAATATGAAAATTTCAGATCCAAAATCTGAATCTCATTGAGATCACATGATACCAGTAGAAAATTCTATTCCATTAAACTTGTTTTATGCACAAAATTACTAAAAATTGTATAAGACGTCCCATCCAAGATGTCTCATTATGTACATGTAAAAATTCCAAAACCGTAAAAAACCTAAAGTCCAAAACACTTCTGATCTCAAGCATTTCAGATAAAGGATTCTTAATGTATATTTAACTCTCTATAATCCTCATTAGATACTACAGAAGCCAAGGTCTGAAAACCAAAGGCACAGAAAACATGCCTGTAGCATGCCTGTGAAAGGTTCAGTTACTACTTCACTCAACAGCCCGACTCTTCCACTGAGCGTGCCGACATGCCCCTCACTAGGGAAGCATTACAAACTCCAGCCCTTAAGGGATACTGTGAAGTGCTGCTTTCCATTTTGAGAACAGGTTAACTTGCTGTTTGCACAGCATTTAATCGCCACCTACCCAAGTCCACAGTCATCAGAGGGAGGCAGCTGCTTCATTGGGAAATCTGTAATACAATGCCTCGAAATTACTGGAAGGAAATGATGGGTACCCCCTGCCTTTCATTCATAGCTTGTGCTCCACAGACCACAGAAAGGGAGCTCCCCCCTTGTCCTGGTGCCATGACTGTGCTCTGGCAGCTGCTCTTCAAACGTGTCAAGCTATTTAACAGTCAGCTATCCACAGCAGAACTGCATTCCACATCTCAGTGAGTACAGAAGGTTTTCTCAGAGCTGGCTTCCCATGAGCTTCTAAGCACCAACCCCAGTCCCTTCTCCAGGGGCGCCAGCATCTTCTTAGGGTTCTCCCACATTTCTGGCCACTCTTCTGTGCATCCCACTTCCTGATCCTGAAGTCTAAGTTTCCCAGTGATATTCTTCATTCATTTGCTCCACTCTCTCCCTCCACTCTGTTGAGTGACCACATAAATGGATGAGCCCCAGCTGCTTTTCCATAGATATTCCAGCCAAATTCAGAACGTGTAAAACTGATTTAGAGCCCTCCCTTGCTTGCCTCCCCTGCAGGCCCAGCATTCCTCTACTAGCTGAGCTCTCAGCCCCTATAGAATTAGTCCAGACTGCGAGGCCGGCTCCCAAACAGCGCAGTGGACCTAGCTCACCTCACCCGCAGCTGTTCCCTGCACTCTGCTCTTCTTCACTTTCAACTTCTGCTGTATCCACCAGGAGTCCTCCTGTCTAGCACAGCCTGGACCATCATGTTCATGTGGATAATAGGTATCTTCTATTATCTGAGCTCCCATCTGCCAATTCATTTCCTAAATGCCCACAATGGCATTTGTGTGGAGATGAAGGCAGGGGAGGAGACAGGAACTCAATCCAGGTCTCCCACATGGGTGGCAGGAACCCAATTACTTGAGCTACCACTGCTGCCTCCCAGGGTGGACATTAGCAGGAAGCAGGAGTCAAGAGCCAGGGCTGAGAATGGAACCAACAGGCTTCCGTGTAGGCTGCAGGCATACTAACTACGTGGCCAAATGTCGGCTCCCAACAAGTATCTTTTATTTTTATTTAATTTTCAATTACTTTATTTGAAAGGCAATATTAGAGTGAGGCAGCAAGAGCCATCTTCCATCTGCTAGTTCAATCTCTGAGCGCCCATAACAGCCAAGGTGGGGTCAAGTTGAAGCCAGAAGCCTGGAACTCCAGCAGGGAATTCCCAAGTGGGTGGCAAAAGTCTCTGTGTGAGCAGTATTTGGTGCCTCCCAGGGGCCATTAGCAGGAAGCTGGATCAGAAGCAGAGCTGGGATTTAAAGCAGGCACATCAATATGGGATGTGCTGGGCCACAAGGCCTGCCCCTAGGTATATTTTAAATGTGACTGATCCTCTGCCTCCTGTGACAAATGCTTGTCCATCTTCCTAGTATTAACTGAGTAACTTTTCTAATGTCCAAGATCACAGACAACATACCTCTACACTACCATTTACAATGCAGTGCTGTGCAGCCATCTCTCTTCCTTCCATAGAGTCTTCCTTATATAGATTCTGAGTCTGCGAGGGCATTCTCTCAAAGCCTGTGAGTTGTTTTAAAACTGGGGAAATGGTAGAAAACTGATAGCCATGTGAAATACAAGGGGCCTTCTAAAAATTCACGGATAATATATATCGTGAAAAGTCCCTATCTGGATTTCAAAATGCTTTGCACCCAAGTAGTTCCATTTTCATGATTTTTTTTGAAGTGCCCCCATAATTCTCGTCTGCGGGCATGGGAGAACTAGTCTACAGAAGTCCACCTGACTTCCTCGCCCCACGTGGAGAAGCCAGTTTTGCTGGCTTCATTTCAGTCTTCCCCATTTGTAAATGTGTCTGGTTCTGGGGTTTCCTTCTGAACAGGTTGCAGCATCCTTCATTAATAATGAAGGCAAGAGGCCGGCGCCGCGGCTCACTAGGCTAATCCTCCGCCTAGCGGCACCGGCACACCGGGTTCTAGTCCCGGTCGGGGCGCCGGATTCTGTTCCGGTTGCCCCTCTTCCAGGCCAGCCCTCTGCTGTGGCCAGGGAGTGCAGTGGAGGATGGCCCAGGTGCTTGGGCCCTGCACCCCATGGGAGACCAGGAAAAGCACCTGGCTCCTGGCTCCTGCCATCGGATCAGCGCTGTGCGCCGGCCGCAGCGCGCCGGCCGCGGCGGCCATTGGAGGGTGAACCAACGGCAAAGGAAGACCTTTCTCTCTGTCTCTCTCTCTCACTGTCCACTCTGCCTGTCAAAAAAAAAAAAAAAAAAAAAGAAGGCAAGAAAAAAATCTTTAACGTGTTCATTCTATATTTGAACCAGAGTCATGATTCTGCTTGTTTTTGAACATTATCCTTTAACAATATGCTACGTGCCCTGTGCCCACAACTAAACTGATCCAGTTATCACTCCCTAAAGATAACTTATGCCATATTCTGTGCAGGGCCTTTGCCTAAAATGCTCCTTTATTCTGGAGTTTCCCATCTTCCTCTCCAGCAATACCCAGCAAAAAAATACCATTGATTCTGTTGTCCGGTGCCCCTGGTAAACTACGCTCGCTCCAGAAAGCTTCTGCTGGGCATCTGGCCCTCCAGGCCTCTCTCCTGGAGTCTCACGATGTCTGCCATCTGCCCCACCACATGGCATTTCTTTCCCATGCTGCACTCAGAGCTCCTGGTGCACTGCCTTCCCATCCTCTGCTCTGCAGCCCCCGGAATGTGCACCTCATCCCTGGGGACCTGGGGTCTCCCGTGACCACAGTCTCACATCCTCTCTATTCCCCACTCTGATTTGTGTTCATGTGCATAGACACACCCAACGACCAAATGTCTACTCAAGTAAAGAACTTGATTACCAAGGTAACTGTTCACAGACCTTTCTCACTAAAACCTGACAGTGAAATCAGCTGTTTAAAGTAATCGAGTGGCAGCATACAGCTCCAAAATGCTGTTGGAAATGTCTTCCGTCTTGTTTGTTCTCATTATTGGGTACTGCTTTCCCACTAGTAGGAACTGGAATCTACAGCCCAAACGGCTCTGAACTTCCACTGCCAGCTCACTGAAGGCCGCCCTGACTCCCCAGGGCAGGGCAAAGCTTGCTGTCCTAGGGCTCACAGCACACTTCCAGTGTTAGCTGACTCACCAGCCCGAGGTTATCAACGATCTAATTACATGTTTCCTAGTCATCTTTCCTACTAGACTGGTGGCCTCCCCAGGGCAGACACCATGTTTTCTTCAACTGGCATCATGCTTGGTACACAACAGGTGCTCTGGAAAAATCGGTCAAAATCATGTTCATGGTATTTGTGTCCTGGGAATGAGAACATGAATTTCTAGCTTTCCAACATGTAAAGCAGTCCCTAGTATGATTCTCCCCACTAATACAGAGTGCACATGATGAATCTTGGTTAGACATCTTGTCATTTATGAAACAGTGAAGGCTTTTCCCACCCAGGGTTATTCTATATAGTATCAGATTATAATTAAGCTAAACTGAGAGATATTAAACCAACAGCTAATTAACAGTAAAAAATAAGCATAAAAGACAACTGATGATTTAGCCTCTAAATATATACATATACCGGAATTCAAACTGGAAAAATTGGCACATTTGAGAATTCCACAGTAGCAAAGGGATACAGAACTACACACTGTTTTAGTTTGGGCATTTTGGCAAAGCATCTAGCATTATAGGTAGTTGCTACCAACGCCCACTCTTCCCTTCTTTCTTTGCTATAAAATACCCCATTTTTAGATGGACATATTGTTCCCCAAAGTAGAATTCCCCAATGTTTCTTACAGCTAGAAGTGGCCATGGGGTTAAACTCTGTCCAACTGGAAATGCACTGAAATGTTGGAGAGTTCTATTTTGCTTTGTATCTTAAACTTCTGTTTCCTTTTTTTTTTTTTTAAACTTTTCTTTCTATAATTCTTTTTCCATCTCTCCTTCCTGCAGTCTGGAATACAGATGCAATGGCTAAGCTCAAGCAACCATTCTGGTTCTTGGGAATGAAAGCCACACCGAAGCAAAACAATTATACAAATGCTGGACTAACTTCCTCTATGCTTTTTGAACATGACAGAAATAAATGTCTATCTCATTCCAGCCAGTGTGGTCATTTTCAGCCAAACCTAATCATAACTGATATGGCATATTAGGTGCTTTACCTGTTGAAATCTGCTCTGAATTCTCATCGATCTAGTTTTTAGAAACAAACAGGTCATAAAGTAAAAAAAAGCCATAAATAATCACACATACGGCTTCCAGTCTTGGCTCCCCTAGCTTTTAGTCATATAATGTTGGGCAGCTTCTGAGACTTGCTTCCATTCAATGTAATACGGAGATAATGATGATATTCTCTCCTTGGAGTTATTGGAAGAACTGAGTCATGTCAGGTGAGATAATACATGAGAAGGGGTTTGGAAAATCATAAAAGCATTACATACTTTTTTTTTGGCTTTTATTTCTAGCAAGAGAAAAGTGATTCAGGGTTGGGTAAGTGGAGGAATGAATCGGGCCATGCAGATAAAGCGGTAAAGGAAAGCCTACTGAATCTCTACCCTATCATCCCTGCCAGCAGCATTTAAAAGAAATTGATACATGTAGCCTCCACACAGGATGCGGCTGTATGCAGTTGAAAGGATGCACTTAGAACAGTGCCTGCTCCTGTGAGTACAGCAGTGGAGTCCACACCAAGGTGGCTTCTCCGGCGTGCTCTTCTCCCTTGGACAGACTCTGTGGCATTCCAAATTAAAATCTTACTGTTTGGAATCAGAACCAAGGAAATCCCCAAATTTGACTAATGACAAGAGACTAACAGAACCATTTGTTGGTTGCAACAGTGGATGGGCTCGGCCACGGTTTGTTTGGTGCTGTTGTCACACATGGGCCGAGATTGGATAATGTGCAAAGAACATCAATTTATATCTCAGTTTTGGAGGCTGGGACGTCGAACCTTGAGCTGACTCAGGTTCAATGTCTACTGAAGGCCTGTTTCCATCCCCATGACGATCTGTCCTCACAAGGCAGGGAGTAAAAAGGGACGCACCTGCTCTGTTAAGCCCTTTTATAAGAGTACCGAGCAATCCCCACGGCCTAATTGCCTCTTAAAGGCCCCATCTCTTAATACCATCACATGAGCAACACCTGCGTTTTGAAGACGCTGCATGCGAATCACAGCAGGCGCTTTTAACAGTTGCTATGCTGACTTCATTTTCACTGACTCTACAGGCGAAGGAGCTTCAAGCTTTCTGATGGCCTGGGGCTCAGGCCTTCTCTCACGGTCCTTTTGTGCCTTTGTGATTTAATAACCAGCGGGCAATCCGATGTGTCTTGTTTGAAAGTTCTCAGTGACCATCTTACTACTGATCCATTGCTAAGGTGTTTTTAACCTGTACAACACGGTAGTGCTCCTCAAGCTTCCTGGTGTATTTCAGGTCACCTGTGGGTCTTGTTAAGATGCAGATTCTGCGGTTCTGGGGCATCACAGAGATCCTGAATCCTACCAAGCCCCCAGCTGATGCTGATAACGCAGGTCTATGGACAACATTGTGAGCTGCAAAGTTAAGGGCAATCTAGCTGATTAGGAATCCAAGTTGGGATTTAGACCCAGGTATGTCTAATTCCAAAGTCTATTTCTCATTGAATTACAGAATTTGAAAGCTGAATAATAAATCTGAAATTGTGTTTAAGCCCAATTATTTGGGATAACTGTTAACTGTTAAATTACAATTTAGAACTATTATCCCAGAGAATAAAAAAGAGGTACATTAAACTGGAAAACGATTAAAAAATTTTTTTTTGAGGAAAGGACAGTGATAATAGGATAAAGAGACAATATAAAAGAGTGAAAACATATAGAAGACAGATGATAAATGTTTACATTTTTAAAGAGAGCAGCAAGAGCCACAACTTGCCACATTTCTAAAACAGCGACCCCAGGCATCACGCGCTGATAAAGGTCTCTGACCACTCCAGCACCTGCCAGGTGACCACAGCACCTGTGACTAGAGAAGACAGCGCCATGACCCAGAGGGATGAGGCCCAATCCCCATTTCAGCAGCATTCTAGACAACAGGCAACTCTTCCAGCAAGAGAGAGCAAGCCCAGGGCCCCAGCAGTGTCGGCCGGCTGGCCCTGAGGGGGAACTTGGGAGGTCTCTCTCAGGGAAAAGAGTAAAAACAAACAAGAGGATTTTCACTCTACCCAAGGCTAGACTTGTACAGCAGATATTTCCCCTGGATTCTTCACTGAAGGCAAGTTCAAAGTCCTACAGAGAGTCTACTCTCTGTGTGTTCTCCAACAGACCATAAAAAATCACCATAGAACAGGCCATGGTGCATCCAATAGCATTATTTTGTCACTGACATTGGCACCACCAGAGATTTTCGCAGAACAAACTTTCCTCTTAGTCATCAGCTAGATAGAGTAAGTACATTGCCAACTTCCTCTGATGTCCTGTTGTCCCTCATGCTTAAAAACAGGCCCAAGGGCCAGCGCTGTAGTGTAGTAGGTTAAACCTCTGTCTGTAGTGCAGGTATCCCATATGGGTGCTGGTTCAAGTCCCAGCTGCTCCACTTCTGATCCAGCTCCCTGCTAATGACCTAAGAAAGCAGTGGAAGATGGTCCAAGTGCTTTGACCCCACACCCACGTGGAAGACCTGGAAGAAGCTCCTGGCATCAGATCAGCCTAGCTCTGGCCATTGCCGCCATTTGGGGAGTGAATCAGCAGATGGAAGACCTCTCTCTCTCTCTCTGTCTCTCCTCCCTCTCTCTGCAACTCTGCCTCTCAAATAAATAAATAAATAATTTTGTTTTAAAAAAAAAAGGACCCAAAACCTTCCTCAAGCTTTTCAGCCGGGATCTATCAGGTCTCGATTTCTTGTGTTTACCGTCTATTGTATTAGGTAGTAGATAAATGTCATTTTGTTAGTCCTGACATATTCTCAAGGGAGTTTTGTTGCATTAATTTGTCTTAAATTCTTCTCTTTATGTGTTAGTTTCTCTTTTGGAATCTCCGGTTTTCACTGTTTTGTAATTATGATTGAGGACGTCTCGCAGGATTGTGAGTTCTTGTAGAGCTAAGGCTTATCCTAGGTTTTGTATCTTCGGTGCCTAGCACTGCATCAAGCAAATAGCAGGCATTCAAAAAAGTGTGCATGAGAACATGGATAAGCTCGAATGCAGAAATCTGATCATCACATTGTATTTACTTACAAGAACCGTTAGTTTTTGAGTGGAATTTCCTTTGAGCTTTTTTTTTTTTTCTGTTTCTTTAATCCTGGTGTACAAAGATTTAGAAAGCATTCAGTTCAGGACTTACTCATATATTCCATCACTCTCCAGCTATTTTTAATTCAAATTGATAGGCATTTACTGACTATCTCCTAGAAAATCCAACTCTAAGTGCCAGAGGCCACAGTTCTTAGACCACACACCCCTTTTCTCTTTGAAGACATTCATCAGTACAACCACAGACCTTGTCTTGTGCATTTCAAAATAAATAAAAACCAGTACATAACATGTATAACACATCACATACTTGATCAAATTGGGGGTCTTCTCCACGTTGTAGAGATTTTGTCAAAGGCTTTTCCTAGAAAGAAAAAAAATATATGTTTAAGAATATTTATTACAGTTTCTGAAACATTATAAAAATATCTTTTTTTTTTCATTTATTTTTCCATTTTATGAGATGAGGAGGTACCAGTTTTAAAATTTGCAAGACACTGTCCCTTTGGTGTTCTGACCTTAACATACAGCATCTGCTCAAGTCACTGTGATTCCTGGTGTTATCCTAACACAAATCAGTTGTACAAACACATTAAGGATAGAATGCTCAGGGAAATGCAAATTAAAAATGCAATGAAATACAGCCTCTTCCCTATCAGAAGGACTTACCAAAAAGAAAACAAGAAACAAAAACAAAAGGATGACAAGTGATGGCAAGGATGTGGAGAAAAGGGTACTCTTATATTGTGGGTGGGAATGTAAATTAGTACAACAATTACGGAAGACAGTACGGAGGTTACTCAAGAAAACTAAAAGTAGGACTACATATGATTCAGCAATGTTACTTCCAAAGGAAATGAAATATAGTAAAAAGATTGCTGCATGCCCATGCTCACTGTGGCTTTATTGGCAATAGCCAAGATAAGGAATTGGCAGAATGGTCTAGTTGAGGATGCATGGGTAAGAAAAATGTGACTTATATGCACAATGGAATACTAGTCAGCTTTTTTTAAAAAAGGAAACACTGGCACTTGTGACAGCATGGACAAACTGGAGGATATGATACAAAATGATAAAAGCCAGCCAAAGAGAGATGTATACTATACAATCTCACATGTGGAATTTAAAACCGTTAAACTCATACAAGCAGAGAGTAGACTGGTGGTTACCACGGGCTGGTTGGGGTAAGGGTGACAGATGGGGGAGATATTGGTCAAAGGGTATAGAGATCTCTGGGGCATCGCAGAGAGCCTGAAGTCCTACCAAGCCCCCAGGTGATGCTGATAATGCAGGTCCCTGGACAACACTGTGAGCTGCAAAGCTGTAGGTAATCTAGCTGATTAGGAATCCACGTTGGGATTCAAACCCAGGTGTGTCCAATTCCAAAGTCTATCTCTTGTTGAAATGCAGAATTAGAAAGCTGAATAATAAATCAGAAATTGTATTTAGGCCTAATTATCTGGAATAACTGTTAACTCTGATGTTAACATTGAGAATGACAGAGTTTGGGTTGGTTAAGAGGAATAAGTTTTGGAGATCTATTGGATCGCATGGTGACTGTTGTTAATAGTAACATATTGTGCTGTGGTCTGAATGCGTCTCTGAAATTCACATATTGAAACTGAGCCCCTAAGGTGATGGTTTTAGAAAGTGGAGTCTGTGGGAGATGATCAGATCCCAAGGGCAGAATTCTCCTGGATGGGATTAGTGCCCTTATAGAACAGGCCCTAGGGCGAGCAGGTGAGGGTGCCGTGACAAGGCTCCAGCTCTGAGGCACAGGCCCTCAGTCCACACTGAACGCACTGCTGCCTTGGTGTGGGATGCCCCCGCCTCCAGAACTGTGAGCAATGCATTTCTGTGCTTTAGAAATTACCCAGGTTATAGCAACTTTTTATTATTATTATTATTATTATTATTAATTTGACAAGTAGAGTTACAGGCAGTGAGAGACAGAGAGAAAGGTATTCCTTCCATTGGTTCACTCCCCAAATGGCCGCCATGGCCGGTGCTGTGCCGATCCGAAGCCAGGAGCCAGGTGCTTCCTCCTGGTCTCCCATGCAGGTGCAGGGCCCAAGCACTTGGGCCATCCTCCACTGCCCTCCCGGGCCACAGCAGAGAGCTAGACTGGAAGAGGAGCAACCGGGACTAGAACCCAGCGCCCATATGGGATGCTGGTGCCGCAGGCAGAGGATTAACCAAGTGAGCCATGGCACCGGCCCCATGGCAGCTGTTTATAGAACCCTAAATGGGTTAACACTTACTGCATGCTTGTAAATTGCTAACAAAGGAGATTTTAAATGATTTTATCATACAAAGATAAATGCATGAGTTGACTGCTATGTTTACCAGTTTGATTTACTCTGCAATGTACACATATACTAAAAAATTATGTTGTATCCCATAATGATATATAATTTTTAATTTGTCAATTGAAAAAAAGTGGCTCTGTGTTTTCAAAGGTAACCACATAATAAAAAATAGGGAGTTTATTTGGAAATTTTTAGTATTTATCTTGGGAGTTGACAGATAATAAGAAACATGGAAGAGAACACACTATATAAAATCCTTAGTTTTAGAAAGAGAATAGGATCTATTTATTACATTGGTGTTAAGGGACAAACTTCCAATCACACATTTATTATGCCTAACTGATGAATTTTTGGCATGTGAGTTGACATGCACCCACATTTAACCCTTTGCACAAATAATATGTGTACTGACAAGGGTCTACAGAAATAATTCTCCCTAATTATTACATCTCTGTTTACATTGGGAAGGCTCAACGGACCTTCCAGGAGAACTTTTATAATTACTCATCCTTACTCATATTTTTCATTTGCTGTGAAAGTTAATTCTGACCCAAAATTTGGTTTAGTATTAGAAACTATATAAAAGCTATATATCAAAAAATCACAAGTTTTACTTTAGCCAATGCAGGTGCACTACAAAGAGCCAAGTTACATTTAACTACTCACAGACCCTTTGGCTGCCTTACTTCTCCAAACTCCTCTACTTACAAAGATCATAAAAGGACATTTCAGGAAGTTTGTGGGGAAATGGAATTGAAAGGTTTCTTTTGGTGCAAAAGTTTTTTGAAATCTATGTAATGATTTTTTAAAAATAATATAGCTTTTCTATGAACTTTTTGAAAATTGGTTGTATACCTAAGGCAGATGCAAGCCCCCATGCCCACACTAAAGAGTCTTGAACTTGAAGAAAAGGTGGGCTCATTCTGAGTATCTGAAGCTTCATTAGGAACCTTATGAATTAACTGCTCTGTCTCATTTGTAGAATATACTGCTTAGAAATGTATAGTCATCTAAAATAAAGTGGACCTTTGCTCTTCAAAATATACTATCTAGGGCCGGCGCCGCGGCTCCATAGGCTATCCTCCACCTGCGGTGCCGGCACCCCGGGTTCTAGTCCCAGTCGGGGCACTGGATTCTGTCCTGGTTGCCCCTCTTCCAGGCCAGCTCTCTGCTATGGCCTGGGAGTGCAGTGGAGTAAGTGGGCAAGTACTTGGGCCCTGCACCCGCATGGGAGACCAGGAAAAGTACCTGGCTCCTGACTTTGGATCAGCGCGGTGCGCCGGCTGTAGCAGCCATTGGAGGGTGAACCAATGGCAAAAGGAAGACCTTTCTCCCTGTCTCTCTCACTGTCCACTCTGCCTGTCAAAAAATAATAAAAAAATACATACTATCTAGGCTACACTAGTGGGAGAGTACATAGAAAAAGTAGACGAGAACCAAGAAGAACAATTAAACTAGCAACAGATGCAGTTGATTGTACGAGAAGACAAACTGAGAAATTAAATTGGAAAGCATTTCTTATATACGTCAAGGATACAATAACATCTGAAAGCCTCTGTAAAACCAACTGATTCACAGCTATGGAGATGAAGGAAGTGAAAATGGGTGCTGCCAGGTCCCACCAACAGCCATGGAACAAATGCAGGACGAGCATTGCTACTCCTCGTTTTGCTTCTTCATCACTCTGCAGTGACTTGGGGTTTCACAGAGTGTCAATGCTGCCTGCTGGGTGGAACGCTGGAGAACAGGTGATTCCACCTCCGGGGAGAAGAGACAGGGCGCAAGTGGCAGGCAGTCAAGGGCAGTTACACGTCTGAAGAGTCTTAGCTATCAAAGGGCGTCTGAGTTGAGGATACATGGCAAGCATCCAGTGAATCACTTTCTACTTCTCACTTTGTAGCGGTCTCTCAAAATCTCCAGCGTGCCCACGTGAGTGAGATTTCACTCACCTACAAAGCTCCAAGATATTTCGCAAAACTGGTTTAAACCCATCAGTGCTAGTGGAGTTAAAGCGGGAATATTGGATTTGTTGAGTCATCACCAACTTTCCTCAAGATGTTTGTCTTTTAATGACGACAGTAGTTGGGTATGGGAATCAAGTGCATGGACTTTGCAGTCTGAGAGATCTGAGTTCGAGTCCTAGGTCCTTTATTTACAACACATGGACCTCACTTCATCTCTCTAAGTTTCAGTTATCATCTGGGTGAAATGAGGATAAAGAATACCAACCTACCTCACAGAACTGAAAGACAAATGGCACAAAGCATTCAGTAGCTGGCTGATGAGACGTTCTCTTCACATAATTATTGGAATCACTTAAGGTGAAATGTGTTACCTCTTCCATAATGGTCAGGAGTGAAAACTAAGTCCCCATGTACCTTCCTGGGGCCATGCACACTCCCACTAACACTAATTAAAGCTTTTACCTCAGCTTTCTGGAAGCTTCAAAGTGTAACCAGGAAGTTGTCTTACAGGAAACAGAAAAACAAATTATAAAGAGTAAATTGCCCTTCTCAAAAAAAAAAAAAAAAAAAAAAAGTACTACACTGACTTTGACTTGTAATATATAATTTAGAGGAAACCTTTTAATTTAATGCTGAAGTGGCTATAAAGACAAGGTAAAAACAACAACCAAACAATCGACCACTAAACTCCTCCAGTCAGGAAACTACACAGTGCCTTTAATTGAAAGAATACGTTGACAGGTAATCCACTGAAGACATTGATAGCTCTGATAGTGAAATTTATATTACACACGTCTGGTCTGAGCAGTTAGTGAGATTTCAGACGCCCCTTCTTCCGAACAGGTGTGGATGCTGCACCGTGAACTTTCCCTTCCCTGCGCGACAGCAGCTTCTGCAAGCTCTGTGGACTTAACTGTTGGAATGACACTGAGGTCATTTCATCTAGCACTGTCAGCACTCAACCGTGGGGGCCCTTGTTCAGCCTGAACCCCTGTTCAGCCTGACTCTTTTATTCTATTTGGTTATTAAGATAAATATCTGTAAGCAGAGCAATACATGTCTATTTTCACCCCCAAACACTGGGGAAAAAACTCAAGATCAAGAGAATAATATAGAGGGGCAAGTGCTGTGGTGTAGTGGGTAAAGCCAATGCCTGCAGTGCCGACATCCCATAGAGGTGCTGGTTCAAGTCCCAGCTGCTCCACTTCTGATCTAGCTCTCTGCTATGGCCTGGGAAAGCAGTTGAAGATGATCCAAGTGCTTGGGCCCCTGCACCCCTGTGGGAGATCCAGAAGAAGTTCCTGGCTCCTGACTTCAGATCAGCCCAGCTCCCGCCATTGTGGCCATCTGGGGAGTGGACCAATGGATGGAATACCTGCCCCCCGCAGCCTCTCTGTAACTCTGCCTGTCAAATAAAATAAACCTTAAAAGAGAGGAAGAGAGAGAGAGAGAGAGAGAGAGAGAGAGAGAGAATAATACAGAAAGTATCTCATCTAAGTTAAAGGTACTAACAGGTAAGATGCTGCTATGATATGAAATGGGAAAATTGCTAGAAATATGGAAAAATAGTTTTAGCATTCAGTTTTAAACTAAAAACTCTGGAGCAAATCTTTCCCATTTGTAGCTGGCTTTGCTCATCTTAGTGGAGCCTATTTCTTGGCCAAATTGAACATTGCCAGGCACAAATCCATTATTTGAACAGTGGAGAGGAAAAATCAATTAAATTTGGCTACAATGTTAATCTTCAATTTAACTGAACAAAAGAGTAGCTCTCATAGGCTTTAAAAACAAAACAAAACAAAAAAACAAACAGAAACAAACTATAGTAGTTACCAAGAAGTGTAAAATAGAACCTTCACTAGTTTGTTACTGGGTGACATTCTATTTGTTGGATTTTTTAAAATAAAGTACTTTTTATTTTTTAAAAGATTTTATTTATGTGAAGGGTGGAGTGACAGAGACAGGGAAAGAGAGAGACAGAGGTATCTTCCAACTGCTGGTTCACTCCCTAAATGGCCTCAACAGCTAGGGCTGGTACCGGCCAAAGTCAGGAGACTGTAACTCCATCTGGGTCTCCCACACAGGTGTCAGGGGCCCAAGGACTTGGGCCATTTTCCCCGGCTTTCCCAGGTGCATTTGCTGGGGGTGAAGTGGAGCGGCTGGGACTAGAACCAGAACCTATATGGGATGCCAGCATCACAGGCAGCAGTTTAACCCACTGCACCGCAGCGTCAGCCCCATGGGATTTTGTATTTGTGTATTTGTGGTGATACACCCCTCCCGCCCCCTATGCCCGCTCTGTGCAGCAAACAGACTGAGCACGAGTCAGAGATCTCTTCCTGCCTACCCTGGGATGGTGCTCCCTCAGCAGCTCCTCCCTCCTGTCTGCCTCTCAGCTGCCAACACACTGCAGCCACTCCACGCGGTGTCCTCCTTGACCACATGCCAACCGGGGGCTGTGGCTTCCCACCTAGTTCTCGTCTCGATTTCAGTCCTCTCACGAAACCGCCACTTGCTGCCTTCCCTTCCTCTCCGTGCTTTCTCTAACCCCTTGCAATGTGGCTTTTCTCTCGCCAGGAGAAAGAGCCTCCCTAAAAACCCTCGTAATTTGCCAAATGATAAATCTGGTGGCCATCTCTCAGCACTTGCCTGTTCTTCCTGGATCCTCAGCTTCAATGTTACTACTGATTGCTCTGTCTTTCCACATGTTTGTTTTTCAAAATTTGAGAGGCACAGAAACAGATGTAGGAGAGAGAGAGAGAGAGAGAGAGGAAGTGTTCCCATCTTCTGGTTTACTCGCCAAATTCACTACACGGCAGGGCTGGGTCAGGCCAAAACATTGGCACAAGTGGTTGAGCCATCACCTGCTGCCCCCCAGAGCCCACATCAGCAGGAGGCTGTGATCGGGAGCCAGAGCCAGGAGTTGAACCCAGGCATTCTGATGTTGGATGCGGGTACCTTAACTGGTGTCTTCCTGCTAGGCCAAACACCCAGCCCTGTGTTATCACCTGCGTCACTGCACCTCCCACCTGTTCCCCCACATTTTTAGGCACCCCTTCTCTGTGGCCTCCATGGGTTAGCCTTTCTCCTTAAATGTGTTCCCCAAGGCTGAGTCATCGTGGAAAAGCCTACTGGAACACTCCAACCCCACCTTCCTTCAATCTATGCGATTACAACTTAGGAGTTATGTAGAAATTTCCAAAGGCATCGGGAAATATCAAAAGTAATTATGTCTTTCTAGAAATATTTGAAGTTGGAATATATGGCTTACATCCATAGGTGACAAGAAAAAATATCCAACAGGGGCCCGTATTCTGATGCAGCAGGTTAAGCTGCTACTTGCAGTGCCAGCATGCCCTCCTGGAGTGCTGGTCCAAGTCCTGGCTACTCCATTTCTGATCAAATTTCGTGGTTATGCACCAAGGACAGCAATGGAAGATGGCCCAAGTGCTTGGGCACCTGCCACCCATGTTGAACACCAGGATGGAACTCCTGGCTCCTGGTTTTGACTTGGCCTACATCTAATTGTTGCAGGGATTTGGGGAATGAACTAGTAGATGGAAGATATCACTCTGTGTCTCTCTCTCTCTGTCACTCTTTCAAACAAAGAAATAAATCTTTTTTAAAAAGTATCTAATGAGTCACAAGTGCTACTATTATTAGAATGACCTGTGTCGCTCCCCCTCTTCGCGGAGGAACGACACAGGACCCTGCGCTGTTCTTTCGTCTGCTCGGCCCTCCCTGGGTTTGCTGCTGGTTCTTCCCGGGTTGGCTACCGTCCCTTCCACCTCCGTGGAAGGGCGGTTCCCCCTGCCACTTTCCCCACTTCCGAGGGGGAGCGGCACACCGCTGGCCGGCTCTCTCGGGGGCTGCACAGGTGTTCCTTCAGATAGATGTTCCTGGTGCATGTTGTCTCTCTCCTCTTCCACCAATCCCAACTCTGCTACCCACACGCCGAGTATGCTGCTCTCCTCGAATCAGGAGCAGGATCAGCTCCTGCAGGTCATCACTCAAGTTGGCGAGAGGCAGCTGCATAGAAGTTGTTACTCCCTTCTCAGCGCCATATTGTGGGAGAGCAGATGCATAGAATAAGTCTTAATTCCAGTAACAGTCTAGTCCGAGTTACTCCCCACACCTGTGGAAATCAAAACTTGTGCTGATTATAATTTAGGCTTCTGTCTAAAGTTGTATTGACTACTTTCAGGAATATTAAAATGCAAAATGTTGTTTGGAAATAGCAAAATTGTGTCACAGTGATCATAAGGAATGAGCCTTCAGTACTATTATTACTATAAAACTATTATTACTGAATGTGGTTAATTCTCATTTCTTGCCAGTATGACATATTTTCAAATGATTTCTTATTTATTTTAAAAATAATACCTCTGTACATTGTTAAATTAAGTGAATAATCAAAAAGAACTGACAATAACTTGAGGACTAACTATCCAATTTTGAATCTTTAAGAGCAAACTTCGATAATCTCCCACAAACAAATCACTGGACATCAAAATTATGGTCTTACCCATGGATGGATTGAATTGGACATCATTATATTGAAGTAAATAGCCCTTTTGATATTTTCTATTACTTCATGAAACTTCTCTCATGGCTTATCTGCTCTATGGCTCAACTGGATTTTCACTATGGTGGTGTATTAAAATCTCATTTCACAGCTGAAAAGTCCCATTTAGGCGCTAAAAGAGAAGTTTTTCAACTATATGATTCCAAGCATATTAATCATAAGGAAAACAAACTCTGAATTGAACCTTGTGCAGAAACAAGCAATTTGTGAGCTTACCTCATCCTGCAGCTAAATGAACCTTTTTTTTTAAAATTTTTTATTTTTATTTATTTATTTATTTATTTATTTTTTGACAGGCAGAGTGGACAGTGAGAGAGAGAGAGAGACAGAGAGAAAGGTCTTCCTTTTGCCGTTGGTTCACCCTCTAATGGCCGCCACGGCCGGTGAGCTGCAGCCGGCGCACCGCGCTGATCTGATGGCAGGAGCCAGGTACTTATCCTGTTCTCCCATGGGGTGCAGGGCCCAAGCACTTGGGCCATACTCCACTGCACTCCCTGGCTATAGCAGAGAGCTGGCCTGGAAGGGGGGCAACTGGGACAGAATCCGGCGCCCCGACCGGGACTAGAACCCGGTGTGCCGGTGCCGCAAGGCGGAGGATTAGCCTAGCGAGCGGCGGCACCGGCCTAAATGAACCTTTTCAACAATTATCTCTGATGTTAGCCACCAACTATGCTTTGTTTCTGGGTTGGGTGAGTTTTCAGGTTTCTGGGGAATGTCTTCATAGAATAAGTAAGGAAGGTGCCAAGCTAAGCTGCTTTGCTAAGAAACAGTGATTTTGAAAGTTATTATTTATCTATTTATAATTTGAAAAGCAGCCAGTACTTTGTCAAGCATGATACAAATATTCCCCAGGTGAACAGCACTGCTTCTTATTCTCCAGTCAGGGCAACATTACTTTGATTCTATCACTGCACTCAACAGGGAGCTAAATCTATAAAGTATTTTTTATTCTTTTTATATTTCCCCTATTAGCTTTATTGAGGCAACAGCAACCTCTATTTAAAGAAGAGTTTGGCTAAAAAGATTAGCTGATTGTCCTCTGGGAAGCTGACTGGAATCCATGGAACACAGAGACATTTAGGCTGGTGTTTCTGGTATTTACACACCCTTAGTCAACAGACACGTACCATGTGCTCAGCACAGGAAGACTGGCGCGTATGACAGTGCAGAAAACCACCACGCTGCAAACGTGGGTTTGATGAAATACAGTCATGCACTATCCAAGGGCTGAAGTTAGTGAGTGGTTATAAGGCTTCCAACTCGATTAATTACGGTAGATTTCACAAAGATCCACACTACAAAGACCCAAACTTGATTAGAGGTAGTCCTTCTGTTCTTGAGGACAGTGGGACTTACCAGTTCCCATATTCCTTGAATATTAAAAAAGGGGAAGCGATCTGATGTTTTCTGATATCTAGATATTTACAAACAAGTCAAGCATGAAACACAAGGCCAGGGATGAATGTTTTATCTCCATATGGTTCCAAAATCAAAATCAAATGTTTCTGCTTATCAGATAGGGTTTAAATACCCAAAGAGGAAGCTGGGCTTAGTGTGTACTTCAATTGCCCAAGACCTTGATGACTTGGAGCCACAAATTCATCAGACAACCAGAGCCATTGTTCCTAACAGTTTGTTGGTGGTGCCAGCAGTGTCACTGGAAAAACACAATGGCCTGTATAACTTCAAGGTGAAATGGAAAGTTGTCCTGAACTCAGCTCTGTAACATCAGCACCCGAGACACAGGGCCAAGGAAAAAAGATTTGTTGACAGACCCTAGTGCCTGAACCTGGAACAGCATTAGCACGCGGTAATGCCCTCATTAGCTAACTGCCTGGCCTTTCTAAGAGTGTGTGCCAGCTGGCCACGTCTGATGTTCATACAGGTTGGTCTTATGGCGTGACGTACTTCATTAGAGTCATACTGGGTGGCTAAGGAGAATTTGGCATCCTGCACTCTTCAATTTGTTACCCAAGAAAAAATGCTGGGTTACTTCTAGTTAACTTATAGTCTTATTTTGAAACAGCTGTTCCCTCCATTGGTCTTTCATGCCAGCAAGCAATTGATCACATTATGTTATTTTTAAGCCTCCATTCTGACACAACACAGCACCTTCGATGTCTGAGAGCCCACACGTGTGACCCAAACTCAGCACAGAGGCAGTGTCTGAAAGGTCCTGCCTACATCTTGTTCATTAACTAATTTTGATGAGTAAGGGTCTATCAGTCTCCAGCAATTCCAACAATGAAACATTCCCATTTTCACACCACCTTGCATCATAAATGTGTGCTTACACTCTGGGATGGTAGAGGAAGATGAGCACCGCCCCTTCCCTGACTGCATCTCTGCTGAGGGAGAAGAGGAAAGTCAGGTGTGCTGTCTTCCCTTGAAGTCATTCAGATCTTGTCCTATTTCCAGGCTTCAAAATGGAACGAGAATAAATGAGTCTCTTTCTGCATGACTCGGGCATTAGAATGTCTTCTTCCTGTTGACAATTGATGCTGATAGCCTAGATCCAGATGGAATCCTTGGCCTGACCCCTGATTTAGCATCCATTGCAGCACCTCGAAGGGACAATGGAAGATTAAGCCAGGGCAGATTCACTAAGCCATGACTGTCGCTCCCCCTCTTTGTGGAGGAATGACACTAAACCCTGCCTAGGCTTCCTATCCGAGTCACGGCACCATTATGTCGCTCCCCCTCTTCACGGAGGAACGACACAGGACCCTGCGCTGTTCTTTTGTCTGCTCGGCCCTTCCCGGGTTTGCTGCTGGTTCTTCCCGGGTTGGCTGCCGTCCCTTCCACCTCCGTGGAAGGGCGGTTCCCCCTGCCACTTTCCCCACTTCCGCAGGGGAGCGGCACACCGCCGGCCGGCTCTCTCGGGGGCTGCACAGGTGTTCCTTCAGATAGATGTTCCCCTTAGATGTTCCCGGTGCATGTTGTCTCTCTCCTCCTTTATAGTCCTCTTGCACCAATCCCAACTCTGCTACCCACACGCCGAGTACGCTGCTCTCCTCCAATCAGGAGCAGGTCCTGCTGTTTATTGGTTGAACTGGAGGCAGCTGTGTAGAAGCTGTTTTCTCCTCTCCCAGCGCCATATTGTGGGAGAGCAGATGCATAGAATAAGTCTTAATTCCAGTAACTTAGTCTAGTCCGAGTTGCTCCCCACAGTGACTACATACCCAAAGATGAGAGAGCAAATGTTTACCTCCTTTGTCAGATATATTAGGGCTAAAATTGGCTCTCTGACTGCTACCATTTTATAGACGAGAAAACAATGATGGATTACATTGAAGTGACCACCAGAAGAACAAGTGAGTGGCAGAGTTATGATGAAAAACCAAGTTTCCTGGGTGTATTGGCTGACTTACAGGAAGGAAGATGGACGAAATAGAATGCTAGAGAAGCGTGGTTGAAAATTCTTGCAATTTTCTGAACTTGTTTTACTTAGTTGGATAAGCTGCCTTGCACATTTTGGCAACCTAGACTCGCAGTGTGACCTGGCACTATGCTCATCCTACTTGTCTCTGAGACCTTTACCCCCCAAACATGTGAAATTTCCCATCTGAAGCCTATTGTAGGTGGACTCACCTCAAATTCCTGGTTTCATTGCCCTGATCTCCACAATTCACACTAGAGGTAAGCATCACTTATTTTGCTGGAAATACAGTGAGGAGGCAGGAGTTCTGAGCTTTGGGTACTTGTATTTGTTTGCCTCTGTCACCTCCTAGAACTCAACCACCTGGAGCGCCCAGGCCGGCCTGCTTCAAGCAGCCTCGGCTGTGCTCTGGTAGGGCCCTGGTTGAGTTCTGACTCAACTATCTGACTGTGCTGATGAATGGCAACAGCACAGGGCTAACTGCCCTACTCAGGTCTCCATTTAGATTGAGTGAACACAAGGAGAGGAAACCCCAGGCTAAATTCCAAAAGGAAACACAGCAGATTTGGTTAGTTGATCCCAGCTCCCCGATGAGGATGGTGATGACTGAGCGCCTGCCAGGGGCTCAGGATCACATCTGGTGCTCCACATACAACTGATCTTCTCAATCACCCTATGAACTAGGTACTGTTTCTCCCATTCTGCAAATGAGACGAGAGGGAGGTTGACTGGTAGCTAAAACGATCTAACATTAAAGAAGTAGAATGAAGATTCAAATTTAGTTCAGCGTGAATGATCTTTATCTCTTCTTGTCCATTCAGTCTACAAAGTCAAAACTGATGGGTGCTCTTGAATTTTGAAATGCCAGAGAGTCTTGTTTTTGGAGAAGAGCTTATTGAGATGGTAAATGCCTCTAACTACAGTGATAGGTGCTACAAAAACAGACTTACAAATAATTAGAGTGAATGTTCTGAGACTGTCTGACCCCTAAGAGTCAACCTGACTTTCTAGCTGTTAGTGAGGTGGAGGTTGGAGGGAGGTGAACATACTGATGAATAATGAGGTATACTTAGATGCTCCAAGGCAAGAGGTTGAGAATCAAAGTCTCTTGTATTCAGAACACTGTAGGGCATTCCTCTGCCAAGAACAAAGGACAGAACGAAACCCATTATTGTTAGTTTAGAGGTTGGCAAGATGACCTTTGGAAAACACACAGATGCCTGCAAGACACACCCTTCAAGCTATTATATTCCTATTTTATTCATTCATTCCTAAATGCATTCATTCATTCAAAATGGCATTTACAAGTAAAAAGACAATTATTATCTATGATATGTAAAGCACTGTTCTAAACACATGGACATGATGTGTGTGTGAGAGACAAGATGCATCAGACACAGATACTGCCTCCAAAGAACTCACAGGCTAAAATGGCATTTCTTTTACTTAAAAACAATCTCTGCCCCATCTTCATAGCAATACATTTCACACTATAATCTAGTAAATACACATAACTGAAAGCTTCAGAGCTCAAAATGTATCCTTGGGGCCGGCGCCGTGGCTCACTTGGTTAATCCTCCGCCTACGGCACCAGCATCCCATATGGGCGCCGGGTTCTAGTCCCAGCTGCTCCTCTTCCAGTCCAGCTCTCTGCTGTGGCCCGGGAGGGCAGTGGAGGATGGCTCAAGTCCTTGGGCACCTACACCCGCATGGGAGACCGGGAAGAAGCTCCTGGCTTCAGATCGGCGCAGCGCTGGCCGTAGCGGCCATTTGGGGAGTGAACCAATGGAAGGAAGACCTTTCTCTCTCTCTCTCTCTCACTGTCTATGACTCTATCTGTCAAATAAAAAAAAAATGTATCCTTAAAACTTACAATACTCTATGATTTTTTATTCTTAATTAATTCAATAACAACAGAACAGTTTTCTTGAGAGACCGGATGGTACTTTACATAAAGTAGAGAGAACGGATGGTACTTTAAACAAAGTAGAGATTTACGGGTTCTGTAAGTGTATGTACCGACGTGAACATGATTGCATAGGGCCCCCAGGGAAGATGTGAGGTATCTGAGTTGGGCCTTGGTAGAGATGAGGATGAGGAGGCAAATGGCACTCCAGGAAGAGAGTCCAATATGCACACATACTGGTGGCAGGCAAGAAACATGAGTTCATAAAGGCTCATGGTGGAAGTGAGACAGGTTGTGGTCAAATCAAGGAGTGCAAGAATGAGCAATGGTTTTGTGCAAGGAATATAAGGGAAAGAGCTGTGTTTAGGGGAAGATTCATCAGACAGGATCAGTGACAAGTCCCTCACTTGTCCTTTAACTCACCTTGGGGCACCCCAACTTGCCCTAGGAATCTCTGCTTGCACATGAGCCTCACTGTGCAAAGGCCCACCCTGGCTTTAGCTTCGTGGGAGGTCATCCAAGAATTCCGCAGAGGACTTGCGCAGTAAGATGGGCTAAGAAAACCCAAAATCTCACATGCAATAACCAGTTGGTAAGGCTGAATGGGATAGTAACATTTTAAAAAAAAAACCATCATTTGGGACAGTGGTTAAGATGTTGCTTGGGATGCCTGAACGCCCTATCAGAGTGCCTGGGTTCGCCCTGCCTCTGGCCTCTTCGGGTCCTGCTCCTGATTCCTGTTTTGGAGTTCCTGGTTCCTAGTTTTGGCCTGGGCCAGTCTTAGCTGTTGTGGGCATTTGGGGTGTGAACCAGTGGAAGGGAGATCTCTGTTTCTCTGCCTTTCTTTCTGTCCCTTTGCCTTTCAAATACATAAATAATAAAAATTTTAAAAATGTAGAAATGAGCTCACAGTGAAAGGAAAAGAAGAAGGGGGAGAGGTGGTGTAGTGGTTGCCCAGAGGAAAGGAATGTTTGTCTCATTATCCTGGAGGCTTTTTTGTTATCTACTGGGAGACAGGAAATAAAGCTGTGGGCCTGGGGAGGTGGGACATTGGAAACAATATGCCCCATCTCAAGTTTGGTTCCAAAGGAATATTGGACAAAGAAAAATCTATCCCCTAGCACAGAAAATGGAAGATATTCCAGAGGCCTCTGCCTAAGTTCTAAGCAAAAACAAGGAAAAAAAATATTCATAAGGAATTTGAAACCACTGGCTAAGGTTTTAGGTGAGCTTGGGGTTTATATTTATTTTACCTGCCAGGTGCAGAGAGCCAAGAAGCAAAAGAATATGAGCTCCAAACAGTGATAACTCTGGGGCAACATAAAGACACACAAGCAGAGCCATGCTGGAGAAGCAACACACACCCATGGCTGCAGGAAGACGCACAGGAAAGTAAGTCCCATTAAAGAATTCACATGAATATTTTCAAAGTACATGGACAACAATTTACCACAGGCAAAAGTTAGCCTACACAAATAGAACTACAGGCCCCCAAATAGATATATAATAGAACAGTAGTCTACAAGAAAACAGAAAAAAATATTTTTAAGGTGATTGAAGCCATGAAACAAAAATCATGAACTTTTTAAAAAAAATATATAAATTTCCAAAGTACAACTTTTGGATTATAGTGGCTTTCCCCTCCCATATCCTCCCTCCCACCTGCAACCATCCCATCTCCCACTCCCTCTCCCATCCCATTCATATCAAGATTCATTTTTAATTATCTTTATATACAGTAGATCAATTTAGTATATAGTAAGTAAAGATTTCAACAGTTAAGAGAGGAACAAAATACAATTAAAAAATAAAAATAAGTTTTAAAAGAGAGCTCTTTTAAAAAAATAATAATCAAATTTACAAAAATTGAGTGTTAAACAACAGATTAGACATAACCCAAGAGAATATTATGAATTAAAAGACAGATATAAGAAAATTTCCCAGAATGCAGTGGCAATAAACAAAGGTGTATAAATCATAAAAGAAGAATAAGAAAGTATTTAACATAGCATGAGAAGGTCAAGTATACATCTGAGAGGGGTTCTAGAAAAAGAGAAGAGGGAAAGTAAAGAAATGACAATATTCACATAGTGAATAGCTAAGAATTTTTCTGAATTGAAGGAAGACATAAATGCCCAATTCAAGAAGCACAAGCACCTGCAACAGGAAAACAAATATAAATCTACTTCCAAACACAGTGTAATAAAACTGCGGGACACCAAAGACAAAAAAAATCATAAAAGCAAAAGGGGAAAAAGTAAGTAATTCACAAAGAAATAAGAAACCAACCAAAGACATTTCAACAATGACAGAGGCAATGCCATGAAATGTTACTTCAAAAGTCTAGAGGAAGAGTGAATGTCAACTCTGAGTCTGATGTGCAGTTAATCCATCACTGACAAATGAGGGAGAAATAAAGACATTTACATACGTAAATTGAAGTGACTTGCCATTCATTGACTCTTAATGAGCTAAAAAAATGATGTACTTTGAGAAGGAGAAAATTTAAACCATAGGCAAGGGATAGGATGCAAGAAAAAAATCATATCCATTATGTCATTTTTTAAAAATAAACAAAAAATACACAGATGGCGCCATTTGGATTATTTAGAACAGTTTGCTTGGGAAAGGGGAAATAATTGGTATGACTGGACAAGAGCAAATGCTATCAAATGTCCTCATGAAGCAATAAAAATAGAATTGAATTACTGAGTTACCCATCAATATTAATGAATATGACCTGAGCCTCTTTTGGGTACAAAGTGCAATACCGCTGCACAAGTGAAAGATGTTTACAAAGATATGCAGAAAGAAAAAAGTCCAAAATTTGTGTTGGCAGAAACTTTTATATTTACTGTCCTTCCCTCCCCCAATAATATAGGGATTTGGATATTGAAAAGTCACAAATAAAACTCTAAACTTTAATTTAATGTTGTACTTGTTGCATACCATCTATCTAACCAGTGTGGAATTCTGAATCTGTCTTCCAAACGTAAAACTGAAAAATACAGATTCCTGAGTAGCACTAAAATCATAAATGTATACATACAAACGTTTGAAAATTATCTTTGCTATCTCAAGCTTTAGTTATACTAATAAGAGATTATACTTTAGTAATTTGATGCAAACCAACATACAATCAGTTTGAACCATTTAATCTTATAAAATGAAGCTACTGGACAAGACAAATGGTAGGGAACATTTATTAGAATTCACCTTAAATTATCTGCACATACATCAAAAAATAACACTTCTTGCTAGCTATAGCAAGAAGTGCCAAATGTATATTTGTACTTTTAGAATTAAGTAACAGGCCATAGAAGTCACTTACATCTATTGTCCTATAAATAAGCCATAAAGGACAAAAAATTTCCAAGCATTTTTCAACAGACAAGAAATGGATGTGGCACCGAAGTTTATATATCTACCAAATTCCAGGGGAGAATGAACAGTCTATCTTAATTAAAAGCAACAAGACTAAGAATTGACTGAATACATTTTGTCAGCTCATACCACCAAGCATGTTTCGTGAATATCTAGCCAAATCTCTCACAGTAGGTAACCAGTAAAGATTTGCTGATGAAGGGGACTTAGACCTATTATCAAGTTTTTTTTTTTTTTTTAAGATTTATTTATTTATTTGAAAGGCAGAATTACAGAGAGAGCAAGAAGGAGAAAGACAGAGAGATCTTCCGTCTGCTGATTCACTACCCAAATGGCTGCAATGGCTGGCACTGGGCCAGGCTGAAGTCAGGAGCCAGGAGCTTCTTCTGGGTCTTCCACCTGGGTGGAGGGGTCCAAATACATGGGCCATCTTCTACTGCTTTCCCAGGCGCATTAGCAGGGAGCTGGATTAGAAGTGGAGCAGACGGGATGTAAAGCGGCATCCATATGGGATGCCTGTACTGCAGATGGCAGCTTAATCCATTGCACCACAGCACCTGCCCCTTCAGTTTTTTTCTTTTTTTTTTTTTTGGAAATGTTTAACTTGTGTCAAAGAAAGGAGCAAAAATATCTACCTCTAATTAAAAGACTGCTACGGTACATGTGAGTATTTCAGATGTAATGTTGACGCCAAGAAGAAATCATGCCACATTAACATAGTTCACGACGAGCAAAGATAAAGTCCCAAACTATGTTACTTTCTGAACTCTTAAATACCAGTATTTACTGTGAAAATATAGATGGCACAACAAGAGTAAGGATGCAGCCTTTTAAACATCTCTTTCAACCTTCGTACAACTTTCTCAGTTCCTCAGGAAAATTCATGAGGATACACAATGTCAGAGACACTTGCCACTCCAGCGCTTCTCCAGTGGCAAGGAATGAAATGAATCATAACTGTGTTGCACCGCTCTCTCCACCCTGCACTCCCCCACAAGCTGTGGACCAGGAGCAGCTTCCTTCCCTGCCTCCACCTGGAGAGGAGTCCTTGCTGCCTCATCAAGCCAGGGTTTCCAAGGATCAGCGCTGTTCTGGGCAATAGGAATTCAGGCACCTGACTTGGCTGACTCGAGTTACAGAAGGGCCCTGTGTAAGTGTCAAAAGGGACCAAAGCTATCTCCACATGACCATAACCATGCAAAGCCTGGCCAGGGAGTGTAGAGTGGTTCATGGATGGGCTGAAGTTACCTAGCTTCAATTCACGTCAGCACCCTGTGACCTTGGGCAATTACTTCCCCCTCTCTGTGCCAACCTCCCCTGTCTGTTAACAGGGTATAAATATTGCCTACCCAGTGTCACTGGGATGATTCAGGGAGATGAGAAGTCAAGCATAGTGCATGAGACACAGGAGGTAGACCATAAATATTAGCCATTGTTGTCAGTAACTGTAGCAGAAGTACGAGAATATGAGTGAATGGAAAAACAGGTACTGTACTAAGAATAAATTTAAATGATTTAAACTGTAAAAATAAGAAAAAATACTCATAGTTACAGAAATTCAATAAATGTATGGAATTTTATAAGTAGAATGCATAGAGATAACTCCCATTGATCTAACAAAAACTTTAAAGAGCAAAGTAGTAACCCTGAGGTAAACATATTTAGCAGAAAAGTTCTTGAATATTGACTTCCAAACCTTAAGTTGTGATTGTTATAAAGGTCATTTAAAAAGTATTTGATTTTAAACTGATATAGAAAAAGTGCATGTATTTATGGGGTACCTTTGGTGTTGTGACACATGTATTAAGTAAAGATAAAACAAATCCATTTCCTCAAACATTAATCATTTCTTTATGATGAAACATTTGAGGGGCCGGTGCTGTGGCATAGTGGGTAAAACCACTGCCTCTAGTGCCAGCATCCCAGGTGATGGGCACCAGTTCAAGTCCCAGGTGCTCCACTTCCAATCCAGCTCTCTGTTATGGCCTGGGAAAGCAGTAGAGGATGGCCCAAGTCTTTGGGGCCCTGCACCCACGTGGGAGATTCGGAGGAGGCTCCTGGCTTCAGATGGGTGCAGCTCCAGCTGCGGGCAATTGGGGAGTGAACCAGCAGTTAGAAGACCTCTCCCTCGTTGCCTCTGCTTCTCTCTCTGTGTAACTCTGACTTTCAAATAAATAAATAAATCTTTTTTAAAAATTTGAAATCCCTTAACTCTTTTGTTTTAGAAAAATATGTAGTAGTACATTATCATTATGTAGAGTTATCCTCCTGTCCAATACAACATCAGGTCTCTTTCTTGTACAACTTAACAACCATTAATCAAGCTTAAAAAGGTCACTTTTAACAGATAATGTGCATTGTGTGTTACATATTTCCACAGACCCGTATTGTGGGCTCACCAATATTGCACTTACTTATTTCAACCTATGATTTTGTAAAGCAATCCTCTCATTATCTCCTCATTGCCTTGGTATATCCCCACAGGAGGTACAAAGCCTGGCTTCCCAGAAACAGCTGTCACTCTAAATTCCTTTCTTTTTTCTTATTGTGTGCGGCTCCCCCAAGGTCAGAAAACAAGTATTGTAATCTGAATCTACCAATTGCATTCTCTTCCTTCCGGATTGTCCTTTGGTGATTCAGCCTCCTTACAGCCCTGCTAGAGCAATTAACATCAGGCTGACACACACCTTACACTCCAGCACAAACATCTGCAAAGAAAGCCCAGATGTCCAAGGGTCTCATCTGTCTAGTAAGAGACTTAGAGGTGAGGCAAAATTCCCCCGTCATCCAGTTTTTAGCAGTCAAAGTGGTGTTTCTGAACCACTCCCCAACACACTTCCTCCGACAACAGGGTACAGAGAGCCCTCTGATCTCAAGTTGAAAAGTCTAGGCAGCTACTTAAGGAATGATGACTCTTCCCCCACCCTCCTTATTTACTTTAAAAATAGGACAAAAGAGTCTGCCTAATGTATATACACATCTTCAGAAAGTTCATGGGAGACCACATTTTATCTTTCAATCCTACTATTCCATGTGTCCTTACATACATCAAGAACTCTGAATACAATTTTTCTATGATTTATATTCATTCTTGTTAAATTATTTAGTTGGAAATGCAGCAGTGAGTTATGCCATTGAATTGTATGTGCTGAAGATTGGTTTAAAGTCATTAATCCTCAATTTTTTTCCTCTTAAATCAGGAACTTATTTTTTTTTTTAAGTTACCAATGATCTTTATTTAAAAAAACAATCTTCGCAAATTAGGAGAAAAGCAATCCACCTTTTGTGACAGTGGTCAAGTCTTGTATTCAGTTATCCTTTGGCATCTCTGGGGCTAGAGTTTGCCCTTGGACCCTCAAATCTTTCTTTTTTTTTTTTTTTTTTTTCTTTTTCTTTTTTTTTTTTATTTATTTATTTTTTTGACAGGCAGAGTGGACAGTGAGAGAGAGAGAGACAGAGAGAAAGGTCTTCCTTTGCCGTTGGTTCACCCTCCAATGGCCGCCGCGGCCAGCGCGATGCGACCGGCGCACCGCGCTGATCCGATGGCAGGAGCCAGGAGCCAGGTGCTTTTCCTGGTCTCCCATGGGGTGCAGGGCCCAAGCACCTGGGCCATCCTCCACTGCACTCCCGGGCCACAGCAGAGAGCTGGCCTGGAAGAGGGGCAACCGGGACAGAATCCGGTGCCCCGACCGGGACTAGAACCCGGTGTGCCGGCGCCGCTAGGCGGAGGATTAGCCTAGTGAGCCGCGGCGCCGGCCGGACCCTCAAATCTTTCAAATACAAGGTCATAGTATTTTCACTGAACCTGTACATATCTTCCCATAAACCTTAAGTCCTCTCTAGATGATTTAAAATACCCAGTGCACGTGAATTCCATGAAAATCATTGTTGTATTGTACTACTCAGGGAATAGGGAATAATGACAAGAAAGAAAGTCTGGAATTCTTTACTATAAATACAATTTTACCCCTAAGATTTCTGGTCTGCAGCTGGATGAATCCACAGATGTGAAACCTATGGACACAGAGAACTGACTGCATTCAGTGCATTGATAGATGGAGAAAGGGGTGGGTTTTGTGGCACACACTCACCAGGGGCTCTGCCATGATGATGCGAATCTTGCGCTCAGCCTGAGTGGTGAAGTTGACGAATAAGCTCTTGAGGACATATTCTCCTGGTTTGCTGTCTGGGTCCACGCTGATGGGTAACATGGTTGGCGGCCCTTTCTCCTTGTGTGTGCCAGAAGCAGGTGGAACTGGCGGCTTGATATAACCGTTGCCAACTGGAGAAGCTGAAAAACAGAATGGATGTTCTTACTGGCTGAAAATAACATCATGAATATTCAGATGGGTTGCATTACACCATAAACATAAGGATATGAATCATATCAAGAATGTCATACTTAATCTCACAACCTAGCTTTATCCTTTAGAAACGGTATCAGAGTTTAGTTATTTTGATTACATTAGATTAGCATTACACCACATTTAATCAAAATCCTTCTGATGACCATGCTGCTTCAGGTAAATTATATTTAAGTTTACTGTGTCGCTGGTAAGTCCAACCATATTTAAGATATTTGGGGCATCATTTTTTTTATGTACCAGGAAAATGGACTAAGATAATTTATATGAGAAGGAAGTCATATCTTGTCCAGGTTTTCTTACTGTCAGGAGCTCGTTGATTACTAATAAAATGGAAAAGACTCTGTTTTTTTTTTTTTCCACAACTCTCCAAAACCCAACTTTCAGAAGCTCTATTGGCTCTTGTTCCAGAAAGGGATCCACGTCTTGAAATACAGAAGCCTCAGGCAGTGCCTTGCCTCTGCCATCCAAGTGTGGGTTTCACTTTTCACCCTCACCACACTTGGTTCACGTTGAGATGCGCTTCTTCATCTTTTATAAAATGTGCAGAATCTCTAGGTTACATCTTGCACAGTGGCAGACACCAGGGCCTCTGGGGAGCGGCTTCCATGTCGAATGCAATGGAGTTAGCCAAATGTTTTAGACAGTTACTACAAAAAAATTTTGTCTATAAAAGCAAATTTCATGTCTCAGTACTTTTTAATTTTTTTTTACAATACTTTGACACATTAAATTCTAGCACACACCACCTGCCTCCACCCAGGTATTTGTAAGATGGCCAGATATCAATGCCCAGTGAAAGAAATCTAACTGCAAGGAGACTTAGGATAGAGGTGTTAAGAGGATGCTGAGGACAGGATCATGATAAAATGGACTTTAAAGAGAGAGAGAAAGTATTTCCAGGTGATTGGATACAGAGATCAAGGAAAAGAATCAAGATAAAAGGGAATTTCCAGTCTGGAAGTTGCTGGTTTGGAAAGTAAGAGGATGGTGATGTCACTGACAACAAACGGGACACCAAGTTCGACAAGAAAGCTGAGCAGCATTCTGGAAACTACAAGCAGTGGTTTCTCTACCCTGTTTCTAGGTCCAGCCCAATGCTGAGAGAGGCACACACACACGTACCTTGTTTCTTTTATTGACTCACACACACATTCCGAAGTGTTATGTGGATGATTCTCCCTTATCATTCCTACCTCCTCCTCCTCTCCAATTCATCTAACCTGACACACAGTGGAAGGATTCCGTCTTTCTGGAGGATCCCTCCAGGTCTCAACTACCACTACAAGGCAATAATATGGGCTGTCAAGTCACAGCCATAGAACGTGCTGTATGCCAAGTTCTTCTTACGCTACCACTTTCATCTGCCACAGCCTAGCCGAGGTCTATGGCAATCTATGAGCAGATTATGAAAGGAGCCTCTTGGCTGACGTTATCCCATCTCATTTACACACAAAACTAATCTGCCTTCTGCATGGCATTCATCGTAACACTATTTTGCTCAAAACTGTCAGGAAGCCTAAATGGTCATCCTCAGGCCTCACACACATAGGCTTGGTTTCGAGGGTGCCTTCAGCAGTTTTCCTGGACCCTATGTCCAAGTCTTGCTGCTGCCCTGAATGGCCCCTGAGCACACTATTCTCATGTAAGCCTTCCTGCTTGTCCCGTTCTGTCCCCACCCTTCCTCTAGCCTCACAGAATCCTCTCCTATCACTGGGAGTTGGCACTCCGAGTCTAACGGAATTACATAGCCTTCTAGCTGGATCCTTTAAGCGTTCTGTGTCACGACTGTACTTCCCAAATGTAACACAGCTGTCCCTCTTTACACATCTCAGGATGACTTAGAGTACTGATGTAAGGTGAATGCCATGTAAATAATTGTTACATTGCTTAGGGAACAATGTCTGTACATGTTCAGCATACTTGGCTTTTTTTTCTTTCTCTGAGTATGTTTGATCTGAGGACGGCTGAATCCACGGACATGGAGCCTGTACAGAGATAAGAAATCTCCTTCTTAGCTAGAAATAGCATCTTACTTTATTTCTGGGGTCTGAGTCATTCACGGGGAGTCAGTACACCAGGGGCTTCAGGAACAGGGACAGGGCTGGTGCTGCGGCATTGCGGGTTAAGCCACCACCTGTGACACCCAGCGTCCCATAGGGGCACAGATTCCAGTCCCAGCTGCTCTACTTTGATCCGGCTGCCTGCGAATGTGGCTGAGAAGGCAACAGAAGATGTTCGCACTCCTGCCACCCACATGGGTGGAGTTCTAGGCTCCTGGTTTTTGCACGGCCTAGTCCTGGCCACTGTGGTCATCTGAGGAGTAAACCAGTGGAGGGAAGATCTCTCTGTCTCTGCTTCTGTCTCCATCTCTCTCTGTAACTCTGCCTTTCAAATAAATAAAACAAAAATCTTTAAAAATAAACCAGGTGCAGTATGTGCAGTGCAAGAGCCATTCATTAGATGGCACTGGGAACAGCTTACTAAAAGCTGCTGTTGATTCTGGAGGCACAAATCAAAAATCAGGTGATGAAAATTAAATCCTGGCCACTCCTCTGCTTTGCCTCGTACTCTCTTGGTGCAGGCACCTTGTGGAAGTGGAAGGCCTCCAGACCCTAACTCTCAGCAAGACACGTCAGTTCCTAACGTATCAAGGGTATCACGCCACAGAGACTAGAATATTGAACCTAAAACGTCCACTAGAAGTACAACTTCGTATCATCTTTGCTGTTCCACAAGACTGAATCCATTTCTAGGAGACAGCAATAATGGGGCTGATGGAATGTACAATTTAAGAATGGATTCATAATCACAGGGCCCCGGGGCCCAAAAGCCACAAGTGTAGTCAGAATTTTCACCAGAATCCTCCCACAGGCTGTGTTTTGAATCTGGTAGCTGAAATTCAGACACCAGGACATTCCCTCAGACGCGTCTTCCATTTCAAAGGTCAAAGAAATTCAGTGCTTTTGTAAAAAAACAAAAAACAAAAAACAAAAAACTTGCGCACCTGTACTTCGAAGCCAGATCTCTTTGGCTGACAAAGGACTGCGTGGACAGCTTGCGTGAGCTGGAACTATTCTATCCTGGCAGAGCCCTGCACCGGATCAGAGCATGACTGAGGCAGACCGTGCCTATCCGTCCTTTGCACACAGATCAACTGGGCAGATGGTGACACAGAGACGGGTAATGGGGCAAGTGTCCTTGAACCTGACCCTCTCTCAAGTTTCAGTAGCTCTTCTTCATCCTACCATCATTCATTCATAACAAATCCTACACTTCTGTCAGGAAAACTTTCAAAACTAAACATCGTGACATGGTGACTTTCAGGAATGCAGTTATCTGCTGACAACAGAGTTGAGAGCCAACAAATTCATGGTCCTTGAGCATCAAAATTGAGTGACAAAGTCTATACGAGTCTACACATTAGAACATTGCCATCTTTAGATCCTGATGGAGCATTTTTTTTTTTTTTTTTTTTGACAGGCAGAGTGGACAGTGAGAGAGACAGAGAGAAAGGTCTTCCTTTTTTCCATTGGTTCACCCTCCAATGGCCGCCGCGGCCGGCGTGCTGCGGCCGGTGCACTACGCTGATCCGATGGCAGGAGCCAGGTGCTTCTTCTGGTCTCCCATGGGGTGCAGGGCCCAAGCACTGGGGCCATCCTCCACTGCACTCCTGGCCACAGCAGAGAGCTGGCCTGGAAGAGGGGCAACCGGGACAGAATCCGGTGCCCCGACCGGGACTAGAACCCGGGGTGCTGGTGCCGCAAGGCGGAGGATTAGCCTACTGAGCTGCGGTGCCGGCCTGCATGTGTTTGCTTTTAACCTGTACCTAACTTAGACAGTGTGTGTAGTTTCCAAGTTTACAACACAGCTGGCCTGTGTATCTGAGGGTTCTACATCCATAGATTCAACCAACTGTGTATCAAAAATATTCTAAAAAACAATGTCTGTACTCAACAGGTACAGAATTTTTCCCTATCTCCTACACAGTGTAGCAACAATTTCCATAGTATTTGCACTGTACTAGCTATAGGTAAACTAGGGATATTTAAAGTATATGGGACAATTGCACAGGTTCTATGCAACTCCTACAGCATTTTGTACAAGGGACTGGATCATCAATGGATTTGGGGATCTTCAGGGCTCTGGAAGCCAGTCCCCAATGGATACAGAGGGACACTGAGGGTCTGAAAACAGAAAGTTCTAAGGAAGAGGTATAACTCCTATGGGAGAAACACCAGCGGCAGCAGAAGAGACAGAGAATGGCATAACCTAGAAAGCTCCCAGAACTTAAAAAACGCAGTTGCCTGAACCTACTGGTCTCACAGGATAGAGGCATTGATCCAGCATTTGGCCACAATTCATGTTTTTGGTGATGACCCTGAGGCTCACAGAAAGGTAAAAATAAGTGGGAAACAGATTGATATAAATTCCCGAAAGTCTTTCATTTTAAAATCATTTAAGTTTTTTTTCCTAGTGTTTAACAGGAATAAATCCATGGCCCCTAAGAAGGCAGCTCTCAAGACTTAAATCTACAGGCAGGCGCTGTAGTACAAGTGGATTAAGTTGCTGCATGTGAAATCTGCATAGCAAACAAGAGTGCTGTTTCTAGTCCTGGCTGTGCTGATACTGTGCACCTGGGAAGGCAGCAGAATATGACCCAGCTCCTTGGGCCTCTGCCCACCCACATGGGAGACTTCGATGGAGTTCCTGACTCCTAGCTTCATCCTTGCCCAGCCTGGGCTATTGTGGCCATTTGGGAGGTAAACCAGTGGACGGATGATCTCTCTCTCTCTCTCTCTCTCTCTGTTGCTCTGCCTTTTGAATAAAACAAACAAAATAAATAAATCTTTTTTAAGAAAAAGAATTAAATCTATTCATGGGTCTGATTTTAAACTGAAATTTGCCTTTGATTGTAAAAAACAAAACAAAACGTGCATTCTGTAACAGTCATACTTAGGCCCCATTTTCAGCTTTGCAAAGGCAGGCAGTAATGGGACTTAGTGCTCTTTCCTTACTCTTTGCCCTGCCTGACAAGCACATGTGCCTACCCTTCAAGGTCAGGGTCAATATCTCCTCACCACCTGGCTGGGTCTGGGCTGGGACCTTTCCTTCCACCTTTCCAGTACCACCCAGCTGCCCCGAGCTAGGGTCAGCTTTCTCTTTATGCTGGGTCTGTGGAAATCTAGATCCCTTGCTGTGAGAGAGTCCTGACAAGTCATTTTAATCTCATCTTCCAGGGGGTCTCCAAAAAGCTCATGGAAAATGCATATTATGTAACAAAAATTTGCTTCTTTTTTAAATTTTTCATTGCACCAAAACAAACTTATTTTTCCAGTTCTGCTTATCTATAAACTTTTATAAGTACCCTCATAGTTGCTGAAGGAATAATTTGCTGTATTAAAAACTGCTATTTAAATTTCTTGGTTATGGGTAGGTGTTGTGGCACAATGGGTTAAGGCACTGTCTGGGATGTCCACTCCTGTATCAGAGTTCCTGGGATTGGGTTCTGCCTCAGCTTCTTGCTAATGTGCATCCCAGAAGGCAGCATTTTATGTCCCCATTGCTTGATTCCCTGCATCCACATTGGTGACCCAGATGGAGTACAGGCCTCTTTGCTTCAGCTCGGCTCATTCTTGGCTGTCGCAGGCATTTAGAGAGGGAACCAGTGGATGGAAGAGCTCTCTCTGTCTCTCCCTTTCTGTCAATCTGCCTTTTACATAAATTTAAAACATCTACAAAAATAATAATTTCTTGCATAGGATATATTATTTTTAAGCAAATATATTCTTATTTACTTTGAATTGTGGTAAAGCACACCTAGATTATACCTCTTTTAGCCACTTCTAGAGGCATCCATGTGATCAAGTTTTTAGCTTCAGCTGTCTTTGTTCTCCTTTTTTCTTCATCCCATCTTTTTTTTTTTTTTTTTTTTTTTTTTTAAGAATTTACTTATTTATTTTAGAGGTAGAGTTACAGACAGAGAGAAAGAGAGAGACAGAGAGAAAGGTCTTCCATCCACTGGTTCACTCCCCAAATGGCTGCAATGGCCAAAGCTGGGCTGATCCAAAGCCAGGAGCCAGGAGCTTCTTCTGGGTCTCCTATGCAGGTGCAGAGGCCCAAGCACTTGGGTCATCTTCCTCTGCTTTCCCAGGCCATTGGCAGAGAGCTGGACTGGAAGAGGAACATCTGGGACTAGAACCGATGCCCATATGGGATGCCGGCGCTGCAGGCGGAGGATTAACCTACTGCGCCACGGTGCCGGCCCCTTATCCCATCTTTCTAGTCTCACATAATGGCTTGGATGCCCTGAAAAGTCATCCAAACAGTGCTCCTGGGGAGGGCACTGAGGTGAGGTACAAGGGAAGGGCATTATTTCATCTACTAATTAGGGTTCTCATCACTGAATCCTTTTGAAATTTGCCTGTTTATACTTTCTCATTGATGTTTTCTCCTTAGATTAAACATGTTCTGCTTTTTCTCCACTTCTTTCTTCTAAATGAATTTTGCTGATGTTTTTTCATTATTTTTATTCCAAATTCTTTTCCTTTTTGATTTTGCTGGGTGGCTTTAGGAGGTATTTTGTGTTCTCTATTATTTATAGTAAGCAGAGTCTAGTCCCTAATATTCAAGGAGTCTGTTTTAGGCTTCTAGGTCCCATTCATTTCCTCTTTAGTAGATCTATTTCTGGCCACACAATGACCTTTTGAACATAATTCTATTTTTTCCCCCAATTTCACTGACACTTTAAGTTGTAGGCTGCCTGCTCTCAGCGGTCTCAGAAGTTCGGTACGATTTCCCTGAGCTACCAACATTTCCAGGAAGGACTAGTTTCCTAACTGCAGCATCATCAATACAAGCAGCAACACTGAAATTGACACTTGAAAAGAAATGAAACACTAACCTGATTTTCTTCACATAAGAGCCCTAGAGGCTAATAGTGGCAGTGAATGTTGCAGGGAAACAATTGGTTTTTCCGTTATATTTTCAGAGAGATAACATCATCTCTCCTTAGAGGCCATCATTCATTACTCATTCATTCATTCATTCATTTCAACCAGAATCTAGCAAACAAGGCACTGTTCTAGCTACTGGGAAGTGAGCACTGAACACAGCTAATGACTCCTGCGTTATAGGAACTTACATTGTACTAAGGTGGGGTAACAGCAACTGTTCTATACACACACACACACACACACACACACAGGTCACACTGCAACCAAGTCTACAAAAATGAAAAGTTAAGTAGAACAAGTGGTTGGAGGAGGAACCTGCTCTCCCCTACTTGCCCAGGGCATTCAGTTGCCACTGTTTGGGGCTGCTTCCGAGAGAAACGAAGGCTGCATATATTCTTGGGGTGTGAGAAAATCCAGACGCACCTGGCAGGGGCAGCAACACTTTTCAGATCCGTCCCTTTGGCCTGTCTCCTATCTGTGTGCCAGCTTGCATCGAGATGGGAATTTTAATAAAAAAAAAAATGCTCAGTAGTCACACAGCCTCTCTGCTTCCCTCCACACCATACTCCTTGGAAGACAGGGCTGTTTTGCCAGCTTTTTTACCAGCTTACAAAGACAGATGTGAACAGAGCCAGTTTTTCAAAACCACTGAACGCCCTTTCTGATGCTCCCACTACTGGAGTTTGACCCCAAGCACAGGAAATTTTAAAAATCATGTTTAAAAGACCCCGAGAGTCTATGTGGTAACTAATGGTCACTTTCTGGAGATTAATGTAACCTCACTTTACAACAAAAAAGGAAATTTATGAGACTTCTTTGTTCACAGTTGGATGTAAGTTACGCACTTTGCCAGTTTTCAGTACCTGATGCATTTTGCTCATTCCGAGGGCCAGATTTAATTACTACAGGCTAGAGGGTCTTGATTTAGGCTCACACTTGCCCCCCAAATCCCTCTTCCTGTAAGACTTATTTTGTTTACTGGTATTACAGGAACATTTCATAAAACATAACACACGAAAGATGACGCAGCTACTGTGGGAACAGGTCACACTGTGTTTAGAGCAATAATAAACTGTCTACTAGTGCATTTATGAGGGCACTTAAGAAATGGTATGTTAAAAGGAGCTGCAAACACTCAAAATGACCAGACACCTTGAAGGCATGCAAAGAAAATTAGAGTAAAAAGAAAAAAAATCCTCCTAACATGACAGAAAGAATTATTTTCCCCTGAGGAACATTATTAAGAAACGGAAAATTCTGGGATAAGAAGAAACAATTAGTTTGAGCAACTAAAAAAAGATTACTTAACAAAGTGATGGACAATCCTTAAGTAATTTTACATTCTTTGAAGTAAACCAAGAAAAGAATATCAGGTCCAAAAAAAGAAAGAAAGAAACTTTTTTTTTTGCCTTGGAAGAAAAACATACCCAATGGTACATTTACTTTTGCTTAATTCATTTCCGTAAAATTCTGGTCATGTGAAATGTTTCTCTTCTTTGTATGGGTTAAATACATTCTTCCTTCCTCTTACTCAATGTAACTCTCCCACAGTCCCCAAATTGTGTTCCTTCAAATTTCAGGGGCTATCTTTAATCCTAGAAGGCCAAACAGTCTCCCATCACACACAAGAGCACGCAGGTTCAGAGGCATTAAGTCATCCACGCAAAGTCACCAAGGAGTCAACCCAAGATCTGAACCCCTATCTGTCTGCTATCTCATAAGCTTCCCAGTCTTTTAAAAATGTATTTAATCTGGCCAGCACTGCGGCTCAATAGGCTAATCCTCCGCCTGTGGCACCGGCATACTGGGTTCTAGTCCCGGTCGGGGTGCCGGATTCTGTCCCGGTTGCCCCTCTTCCAGGCCAGCTCTCTGCTGTGGCCTGGGAAGGCAGTGGAGGATGGCCCAAGTGCTTGGGCCCTGCACCCCATGGGAGACTAGGAGAAGCACCTAGCTCCTGCCATCGGATCAGCGCGATGTGCCGGCCTTAGTGGCCATTGAGGGGTGAACCAACGGAGAAGGAAGACCTTTCTCTCTGTCTCTCTCTCTCACTGTCCACTCTGCCTGTCAAAAAAAAAAAAAATGTATGTAATCGAGGCAAGCACACCTACCATGAAGTAGATTCTCCCGCCGACTCCTAAGTGCACAGCCGTTGCTGCTGGTCGTGGTATTGTGCAGCAGCCCCTGCAGCTCCTTCACCTTGCTCACCTGAAACTTTATGTCCACTTCGCGTCACCCCTCACCTCCGGTCCCTGGCAATGCCCATTCTATTCTTGGATCCTATGAATGTGTCTATTTTAGAGACTTTCTATAAGTGGAATCATGCAATATTGCCCTCCTGTGACTAGTTTATCCACGTAGCATCATGCCTTCAAGGTCAGCCATGTGTTGCATATTGAAGAGCTGCCTTCTTGAAGGCTGCATGATGCTCCGTTGCATGTTTATTCTGTCTTTTACACAGTCACCACTTGTTGTTGCAGTGGTATCACAGAAGATTCCCACCTGTGGTTTTTTTTTTTTTTAATACAGCTGGGGTGGGCATCGTGGCACAGTGGGTTATGCTACCACTTAGGACACCTGCATCCTAGTATCAGCGTGCCTGCATTGAGTCTCAGCTGTTCTGTGCTTCCCATCTAGCGTTCTGCAAGAGCTCCGAGGAGGTAGCAGATGATAGCCCAGGAACATGGCCTCCTGCCATCCATCTGGGAGAGCTGGGTGGAGTTCCTGGTTCCCTGCTTTGGGCAGTTGGGGAATGAACCAGTGGATGGGAGATTTCTATTTTCCTCCCACCTTCCCTCTCTCCTTCTTGCTTTTCAAATCAATAAGTTAATCTTTAAAAAAGAAAGTCTCCTTTAAAAAACAAAACAAAACAAAACCAAGCCAGTTATTTATGATAAAGATTGAATAAGCTGCCTTATCTACAGATTTTGCTTTGGCATAAGCTAATTTTGGGACTTCAGGGGATGGCAAAAATAAAATATAAATGTGCTTTGGAGAATGAGGTGTCCTAGAGATAGAGTTCTTCTAGATCAATGTATCCTCGGGCCAAGGTGCTCCTCGCACCTGACTTCCTGCCCACTTGAACTAAAAAGAGCCTTCTAGCCATTCAAGGGCTTTGGAAAAGGCTGAGAGTGCAAAGATCAAGCACTGAGATCCAGAACAAGTAGACGAAATCTGATTAATGACACATCTTAGGAAGATTCAGACACTATCCTTTTCTGGCTGCATTGATGATATAACCATTACCTGCCCATCATCCTAACAAGGGGCCAGGGCACTTGAAGACCCAGTTTTTGTTTCTTTCCACCTGAGTCCATCTCAAAACCATTTTGTCTTTGTTTTCCCAAAGACTAAATGCCTTGGAGAGAGCGAAGCAGTTTGATGAAGAGAAAGTGAGCAGGGAGTGCTGCCCTGTTATTTTTTTTCTCTTCCTCTGCCTTCCCATATTTTATCTTAGAGAATGACAGTAACGCTTCAGTGGCTTCCTTTATAAATGTCTGTCATCCCCTAAGATGCAACTACACGGGCTTTCCCTGATTTTCAAAGTAGGTACTGTCATCAGCGCCTGCAAGAACAGCTGCCAAGATCTGTGAGCAAAGGAAGATGAGGTTACACTGACATTTCAAGGTCCTTTTTCATCAAAAGGAGATCGAATAACCTGCTAGAGGCAGGATAATCCTGAATTTCAACTTCCTTTCTCTCCCCATAGAACTGACAAACTGCCCTCCGTCACGTGTCCCTCTCTGACCCCTCCCCCTACCCCGCTCTCATTTTCTTCTCCTTTTAATTTTCCTCCACTATTGGCTCATTTTATGCAGCAAAACTGCATACGTTTTAACTCCATGAATTCAACACTTGGGATCAAATGGACAAGACCTCTGATCGTCTGGTGTTTACTTTAAGAAGATTGGCTGACTTACAACGGGAGTCCTTGGTGTTCAGAATCTTTAGCAGCTGGGAGTCACCTGGGAGGCTGGGTCCCTGAGTCTGGGTCAGGGTCTAGGGTGGGGCTGGGTCATGTGCGTTTCTCACCAGTTTCCAGGCAATGCCAGAGCTGCTGGCACAGACCATATCCTGACACCAGCAGTGTAAGTAAATAGGAAAGCAAAGGAGAACAACTAATCCAGTTGAAAAAATTGTTTTCAATTTCATTTGCCTACAGAAAAACTGATAACTTTGTAGCTGCCACAACAAAGTTAGTGCTTTGTAGGCAAAATACAGTGGAAAGAACATTGACCCTGCAGTCAAAGTTCTGAGTGCCAGTGTAGCTCTGTGTGACCTTGGGAACTGATACCACCCGGGCTCCAGAGTCCTTGCCTAGTGTTCTTTTTGGATTTATTTATTCATTTTATTTTAAAGGCTGAGAGAGAGATGTTTCATCCACTGGTTTACTCCCCAAACACCTGTAAAAGTCCAGGCTGGGGTCAGGCAGAAGCCAGGAGCCTGGACTTCCATCCGGGTCTCCCATGTGGTTGGCAGGGGTCCAGGTACTTGGGCCACCTTCTGTTGCAGTCCCATGCACATTAAAAGGGAGCACGATCAGAAGCAGAACAGCCAGGACTAGCACTCCGTACGTTGCTGTCGTAAGCCATGTTGTAATCCCCCACGCCACAGTGCTGGCCCCATGACCTGTTATTCTCAAAGAGGCTAGGCCAGGTTGTCCTTTCAATCTGGGGTAATCGATGACGATACAAAGGTATGCACTGAAAATGTCCCAAAGCATCACTTACTCAAAAGTTCCACACTTCACACACTTCATAATCATGGCTTGCTTTCCCCTGAATTAACATGAATTAGTGAGGTGCCATCATCTGTCATTTAGCAAGGGTGAGGAATGTCCAGCCCATGGGCCATATAAGGTTCCTGAAGTTATTTGGTCTGGCTGTGCCAAGGCAACTGCAGGTGGGGCTTGAAATTCAATAAATCTATAGCCGGCTGACTTTTAAGTTGATCATTTTGTATGGCCCGCGTCTGAGGTTATAAATATCCAAATGGCCCTTGGCAGAAAAAAGGTTCCTCACCCCTAGAGAGGAAAGCTCTACAAATACTCTGACTTGTCCAGCTATACCTCCACTATTTCTCTGCTTTCACGCACCTTTTCAGACGGGAAACTCCTTAAACCCTGGGCAGACACATAAGAAAACTTGTCTTTATCCCTAGCTGAAAACTAAAGAATTGTATTAAATTTTTAAAAACACATCATTTACTGGGAGTCTGGATTTCACTAGCCCTTGCCTAGAACTGATGTATGTTCAGGTACACTGAGTAGGCAGGCCTAGGGCATTGGCTGGCACCTGACATGGTCTTAAGAGACAGGCAGGATTTGGATAGACAGAAATGAGAAAGGGGTAACCTAACCACCTCTTTCTGTCACCCTCCCTCCACACACATCTACCTTAGCAATATATGTTCAAACTCTGACGTCACCAAGGAACTGTACTGTCCTCAGGACAACAAAAGGGGCTGGTGCTGTGGCGTAGTGGATAAAGCCACTGACTGCAGTACCGGCATCCCATATGGGTGCCGGTTCTAGTCCTGGCTGCTCTACTTCTGATCCAGCTGTCTACTATGGCCTGGGAAAGCAGTAGAAGATGGCCCAAGTCCTTGGGCCCCTGCACCCACGTGGGAGACCCGGAAGGAGCTTCTGACGCTTGGTTTCAGATCAGCACAGCTCCGGCCATTGCAGCCATCTGGGGAGTGAACCAGCAGATGGAAGATCTCTCTCTCTCTCTCTGCCTCTTCTGCCTCTGCCACTTTGCCTTTCAAATAAATAAATAAATCTTTTAAAAAAAAGACAACACAAGAGTCTTGTCTTTGTCCCAACGACAGAATAAGATAGTGTTTTGTGTTTAGTACAGTATCTGTAACAATTGGTTAAATAATTATGCTTGCATAACATTTGATGACCTGAACCTATCCAATTCCACAATGCAGTGTCTGTATGGGTGAAATAATTCAATAACAATATACATGAAAACCTTAAACTCTGAATTCCTATAAAAATGTAGGCCTCTAATTCTTGTTATTATTATAAATAAGGTCTTAAATGGCAAGCTGATGGATATGGACTTCAACTGGGGGACAACTGGGAGCCAGGGGGTTTCTAGCAAGAATGTTGACCTGATGTTGCTGTGTAGGATGGGGTTTTAAAAAAGCTTTTTGGAGGAACAGCACAAATTGAAGGATGACTGCACCTACCATGACAATAATAATAATAATAAGGGTATGGACCAGGATGGTGTCTCTCAGAACAGGTAGGAAGATCCTATGGCTAAGTAAACACATCAGAAATCCTATCACCTCACCCTGCCCAATCCAGAAAGCCTGCAGTATGTGTTTCATGATGAGCTATCACAATGAGAAACACTAGAAGCTTTCCTAAAATTCCCTCCCTGTGGCAGGATATTTGTTAGAGATCTTGTACCCAAACACCAAGGACTGGGCTATGCATGCCTGGGAATGACACGGAGGTCCTCAAGCCTCCCAGTAAAGAACACAAATGACTCTGGCTATGTAGCAGAGAGGAAGTCATCCACGACCCTGTGTCCATGCTCACCCAGCATGCAGAACACGGGAGCTGATGTCTGCATTCAGGGACACACGAACAAGTCCAATGTCAACAGACAGAAGCCAAAGAGATCATCCAGAATTAAGTGCATTCTGTTCTTAAAAACTTCCAATTTCTACAAATCAATAGAAGAGATGAAAATGGGGAAATTTAAGAGACATAACTGTCAAATGTAACTTGTGGATCTTTTTGACTCTTGATTCAAACAAGCCAATTTTAAGAGGTCTTATTTATAAAAATAAAAACTTTAAATGTGGATTGAATAGTAGATGATAGCAAAGAATTATGGTTAACTTTGTTGGACATGATAAAGGAATTTTGGGTAGGTAAGAACAGATCTATGTTTTCTAGAATGCAGACTGATTATATGGAATATAATGAAATGATGTCAACATCTGATTCAAAATACTTTAACAAAGAGAAAAAGTACAAATAACCAAGTATGATGAAATATTGATAACTGTCACACCTGAGTAATAACAATGTTATTGTACCATTCTTTCTCCTTTAGTGTTTATTTGAAATATTCATAATAGAAACATTTTTAAAAGATAAATCTCATTTATAAAAAGTTCCCTATATCTCATAATGGCAATAATGAAAGATTACTATCTTAGAATCTCAATTTGAAAAAAAAAATATAAAAAATTTGAACATTCTCTCTACAATTTGAGTTTGATCACACGGGTTTGCAGGTTCAGGAGCATTCAGTAAGGTTTCAAGTCCTACACCATTCTGCGTAACAGTGCTGGAAGGAATAGTGTGGTCTTGGAGCACCTAATAACGCATAGCAAGGACAAATGCAGGTACCATGTCATGTACATGGGCATCCTGTCTCGTGCTGTGTTACAAAATTGTTCAAGTCCTCTCAAAAGTATTTTGTGTCAAAATACTGTAAGTAGGATTAATCACTGCATTAAACACAAATTTGCTTTGAGATCCTAGTACATAGAAGGCACTCTGCGAAGTTCCATGAGGAATACAAAGACAAATTAAAAAGAACAATTTGAAGGATTTTAAAAATGTAATCAGCCACAAGATGCCACCAAGTTGAACAGCCAATGGAAGAGCACAAGAACTTGGAAGAGTGTCCATCCATTTGTTTGGTCATTTATTCAGTCATCAAATATTTTCTGAAGGTCCACTCCACTCCAATAGTTGTGCTATCTGCATGGGCAGCAAAACAGACATGGCTCCAGCCTTCACACTGCCTTAGCACGCAGAGGACACAGGCGTTGTCAAATAACCACACAGAGAAGTAGAATTTCACACAATGGGAAGTGCTAGAAAGGCTGTTGCAAGAGAGAAACGGGGGCGATCTATTTGTGATTGGGTGCAGGCTTCTCTGGGATGGTAACCCTGAAGTGAAGTTGTGACCTAGAACCAACTCCTGATACAGTCAGGGAAGCTTCAAGGTGGAAGAGAACTGGAACACGAAGACTAGAGACATCACACAAGTGGGGAAAAGATGGTCACGGTGGCTCACTTTCTGTTAGTTCTGAGAGGTCATTCTGGCCAGCTAGCCCTTGGTACTTCCCCCTGCTGATTTTCCGTACGACTTTCCCCCTCATCCAGAGTTTTGGCTCCCTATTGACCTATTATGACCTACTACACATATGCTTTCTAACTGCCTCCCCCACCACACTCAAGTTTTATTGTATCCTCTTGTATCCTCACCTTCTAGCATGATGCATATTATCTGTGGCATCAGGAGTAAGGAAGCATTAAGATGTACAAGGTCATAAATGATCTCCAGCTTAGAAACCCTGCGTTCAACCCATGACTCACGCCAGGAGCACTGGGAGAGCTATTTCTGCTACCAAGCAATGCTCTCTCACAAATAAAACACCGACCTGCCTAGGAGCAGAAAATTCTATTAAGGACAACAGCCGTGTCTTCAGCTGAGGACGTGACTAACGGTGTGTTGGGAATACTTGGCTAAAGGGTCTTTAAAACAGAGCGTGTCTCAGTGCAAGCTGTGACCCAGTACTGAATCAGGGAACCAGAACCTGGGCGCTGCCCAGCCCAGTTCTGATGAGCTGGAGAAAACAGCAGAGTGACAGCGTCCTGCCTAGGAAAGTAAGCCCTGACCCCCGAAGCTTGTGTTCTCAGCCTGTCTGTGACTACAAACGTGTGTGTGTGTGTGTGTGTGTGTGTGTTGTGGGTCACGCAGTGCCAAGTGTATTTCTTACTGGAGGTCAAGTCACACAGGCTCTGAGGGGTCAGCAGGCATTGACACACTGTTTCCTAGGCATTAGACTGAGGCCTACCAGAGATAACAAACCCAGCTACTCCTGAGCTAGAACCACATGGGAATCAGGTAGCGAGGACAAGAGAAGAACATGAAGGGTGACGTTTTGGTAGCTGAGCTGGCGGGGACTTTGCACAGGGGCTCAACACACAGGGACACTGAAACTGTGCAGGCCGGGTGTGTGCTTGCCTAGCCTGAGGGCAGCGTCAGAGGCTGCCATATTTGAACAAATAAAGGCTGCAAACCGGACGTTCTAGTTATTCCCTTGAAGATTACGTGCTTGGGGGTGGAGAGGAACTTCAAGGAGAACCTCGTGTTACAGATGTCTTCATTAATATGATATGCATCATACTGTAAGATTATACACATATGCACAGGTACATAGTTTACATTATAACATTCTATTATAAAATATATACACCTATATATGTATAATGATGAGCATATGTGCATGTGAATAGAAATGATGCAAATACATACTGTATAATATTCATGATAATACAATGTACACTTCCAACCTCTATGGCAAGCAAAGGACTTCAAGTGTGATATAAACAATTGCTCAATAAACACTTGTTCAATGAATTAACTGCATAAGGGAAATCTTTTCTTGTTTCATTAGTGTTTGATTTTTATCAGACCAAAACATTTATTAAATTGCTGGTTCCTGTGGGCTTACTTACGTCCATGCTCATTTAATAAAACTGATTTTGGGTTCTATTAATGCATATGTGATGGTGGAAACATGCAGCGAGTATGTAAAAGTCACTGGACCCAAGCCTGCAAGAAATTTACATAATCTAAGATGGTGATAAACCTACCAACACATGGAAAGAGGTTAGCTGTTGCTGATCCCTTAGAAAAGTAAAGCTTGTATATCATGAGCAAGAAAGGCAACGAGTGGAAAAAGAGTCAAGAGAGTTGGCAGGGGGCTGGCTTTGTGGTATAAGGACTTAACCTGCCTGCTGCAATGCCAGCTCCCCATATGGGCACTGGTTTGAGTCCTGGCTGCTCCACTTCTGACCCAGCTCCATGCTAATGTGCCTGGGAAAGCAGTGGAAGATGACCCACGTCTTTGGGCCCCTGAACCCACATGGGAGACCTGGATGAAGCTCCTGGCTTCGGCTTGGCCCAGGCCTGGCTATTGCAGACACTTTGGGAATGAACCAGAGGTTGGAAGATCTCTCTCTCTTTCTCTTTCCCTCCCCTCTGCCTCTCTCTCTGTCTTTGTAACTTGCCCTTCAAATAAATAAAATCATTTTTTTAAAAAAATATAGCAGACCACAGGGGAGGTCTGTTGAGCTAAAACTCAGTAGGGTCAGTAACATTCCCAAGGGATGCACAATAGCAATAGTAAGCATTTCCCCTGAGTTTTGTTATGATGCAGCATTTTTTCCAAACACCTGGCACAATGTTTTTTATTATTTAACGTGTATGCTTGCTACACATTAAAAAAAAATCTCAAGAGAGAAAAAAGTTCCTTAGTGCACATTTCCTCTATACAAACCACAAAATAAGGGATGAAACAATAACTGAGAAGGATTTTCTTCATAGAAGAGGATGCTATCATCAGTAAATACCTAATAGCTTCATTACAGGTGGTGCAGTGAATCATGAACAAACACTCCGTCTCCTAGGTCTGTAGTGAACAGAATGTGTCTCCTCTGTTAGAGCAGTATGTTGTGCTTCTGCCACTTACCAGTGAACTTTCCCTACCGTCATTAAGTAGAAAGTCAAACAGTCAATATCCAAGATGCATGCAGTTAACTCTCTATCATGGATGTCTCCTCTCATTCGTTTTTTGGAATCATTGTAAAATATTGTTTAAAATGTTCTGGGAGAACTAAAGGGATCATGCTAATACTCTGATAAGGGAAAACAGTGGCATGTACTTTGGACCCAGTTAATGTTGGTTAACCCAGGAGGTTCTGTTTATTATCTCATAAACAAAAAAAGAAGAACATCTTATTGTTTACATGTTGGGGAAATTTAGGCCCAAAGGCCAGGAAAAACTGCTTCAGGCCGATCACAATACTTAGAAGAAAACAAGTAAGGGTATTTACCTTAGCCTTTAGAAGAAATCAAGCATACAAGCTACCTCCGCTGTAATATTAAATATGGTAGCATGAATTACTTTCCAAATATAAGCTAGCTGTTGTTACAGATCAGCAATTTTACAGTATGGCCATAGCAAATCTTTTAGTGAAAGCCAAGTGCACAGAAAAATTCCATGACATCACAGCTGATTGTTTCATAGACTCAGATACAAACAGAACCAGATCTCGCTCCCAAAACACTGCAAGTCCCAACTCCAGACGTAAAAGGCATTACTCCTTTCTCTCAACCCCACCGGCATTCTAAGCAAATTCCAGTCTGTACGGACAACTGCTCCCCCACCCCCATTCGCTGAGAACCTGAAGCGAATTCACTGGCCCCTGGTGGGTGCTGACTGCCCCTGAGCCACTGCACACATCACCAGCCTCCCATACCTACCGAGCCCTTTGATGAAGCTGATCACACAGGATCGTCTCCAACAAGCTGTCGTAATCTCCATGGGCCTGAACAGAAACCCAAACTAAGCGTCTGGGACAGCTTACACAGACTAGGTGCCAAAGCAGAAGAACATAATGACGGGCTCCATGGTCCTGCCGCTCACTGCCACCGTAAGTGTCTCGGCCACAAGGTTGGGCTCTTGTATTTTTGGCCCAAGGTGTATTTTTAGTCAGGTGCGAAAGAGCTACAGTAGAAGACACACTAAAGCAGGCCTTCCGCCCAGGGCAGACCGTTCAAACCCAGGCGACAATTTTTAGCTGCACAGTAAGACAGTGACCTACAACTCGCAGAGTGCCCGTATGTCTATATTTATCCACAAGAACATACTATGCTGACGGATTAGTAAAGCTGCTCAAAGCACTCCAGGAACATGAGCCCGACCCTCACGGCTGTTCATAAACAGTCCAAGCATACTGAACCCATGCGCGACCCCACGCGTCTCACTGGCTGGGGCTGCGTTCCCGTGACCGCAGAAATGTAACAGCAAAGATAACACAGGGTGGGAGATAAACTGTGCTCCGGGAACCTCGGGGCTCCTGGCCACGAGCACAGACAGTTTTAACCAGCTTGTATTCTTGCAGACAAAAGCAGCAGCCGAGAATCCCCACTGGAAGCCAATGGGCAGTGAGAAACTGTACACCCGTAAGGCAAATGAAACACTGACCATCTGTTGACATAGCTCGTAACTCGTACAGAAAAAGAGATTGGGTTCAAATCTGCAGTCACCTGATTTTAAATGACACAGACGAAACCAGCTTGTGACAAACTTAACTATGGCACCTTCAGAAGCAAAGAGGAGATTGAGAAGGAAAATGTAAATTGACTTAAAAACAAACTAAAAGTGTAACTAATTGATCTGTCAGTGAGCATTGTCTGCGACAGAGGAACTCTGCGAGGGTCGATGAAAATCCATTTCTTCACTCACACAGCTGTGAAGACTGAGAAACCGAAGTAATTTTGTATTCTGAATTTACTCCGGGTAATTAAAGGCTTTCTTTAGCAATGTAGATTGGAATTACAAAATAGCATGGAAGGGGAATTGACTGATGAACTGAGACACTTCACAGGAAGGAAAAAAAAATGTTCGATTTATCAAAAGGAGGTGCCGGCACTGTGGCATAGTCAGTAAGGCTGCTGCCTGCAGTGCAGGCATCCCATATGGGTGCCGGTTCGAGTCCCAGCTGCTCCACTTCTGATCCAGCTCTCTGCTATGGCCTGGGAAAGCAGAAGATGGTCCAAGTCCTTGGGCCCCTACTCCTGCGTGGGAGACCTGGAAGAAGCTCCTGGCTCCTGGCTTTGGATCAGCGCAGCTCCGGCAGTTTCGGCCAACTGGGGAGTGAACCAGCGGATGGAAGACCTCTCTCTCTCTACCTCTCCTTTTCTCTATATATAACTCTTTCAAGTAAATAAATAAATCTAAAAACAAATGGACACTTTGACTGTGGCACACCAGACCCCAGCAAAGATGTCCCAGGGTACCCTGAATTCCAGGAGTGCCTTTTTTTTTTTTTTTTAAATTTTTGACAGGCAGAGTGGACAGTGAGAGAGAGAGACAGAGAGAGAAAGGTCTTCCTTTGCCATTGGTTCACCCTCCAATGGCCGCCGCTGCAGCCAGCGCACCGTGCTGATCCGATGGCAGGAGCCAGGATCCAGGTGCTTTTCCTGGTCTCCCATGGGGTGCAGGGCCCAAGCACCTGGGCCATCCTCCACTGCACTCCCGGGCCATAGCAGAGAGCTGGCCTGGAAGAGGGGCAACCGGGACAGAATCCGGTGCCCCAACCGGGACTAGAACCCGGTGTGCCGGCGCCGCAAGGTGGAGGATTAGCCTATTGAGCCACGGCGCCGGCTCAGGAGTGCCTTTTTAAAGCGCCAACTGAGATGGATGGGTGGCATTTTGTGGACACTTTGTTAAAAAGCATCAAACCAACTCTAAGATAATAGCATGCCTACGGAGGTGTCTGTGTTTGGAGAAATAAAGACTTAGTCTTCCCCTTTCTAGATCTAAATTGGAGTTCACCTGACTCAAAATTTGTACTCTGCCAGCGTCAAGCTGCTAATGCTATTATTAGACCAACTTCTTAGATGGTGTGACTGTCATTCAATTAATAGAATGTTACAGTCTTGTGGAAATATGAAGAAAGCATTTTGTCTTTTTTACTCTGTTCATAGATGCCAATGAGGAAACAACATTTAAGGGAAGTGCAGAAAAGAGAACTCACACACGTGCGGTCAGTGAACTTGACTCAGACACTACGTTAGGCATTTTCCATAAAATATTTCATGAAGTCCTCATAGTAACCCAGTAAGGTAGGCGCTGCCGTCTCCATTTCAGAGTGGATGAAATGGAGAAAAAAGGCTGCCCAAGGTCATTCAGAGTCCAGTATTACTACGTTTATTAATTCCCATTCTAGCACTTTCCTTAACACGAGACTCCTAAACAATAGCAACCGGGCAGTATTCATCTCTGCATACATTTAATAGTCACTCTCAAATAATGTACTGTCTTGTTCCCAGATAATGTTCTGCTTGTTCCCAGAAATTCTGCACATCCAAAACCTAGACTTTCAGAGAGCTTCCTTTGATGTCCTGCACCTCACTGACGCATCCCCAGATAGAACCCATTTTCTCCTGCATTAGACACAATTCTCAATGTACGTTAGATGGAAAGCAACAAATCACAGATGGGTGAAGGCTCCTAAGGTTGGGCACCCAATGGCTCTTTAACACTCCATGGAAAATGAAATTAGAAAGTACAATAATGTTTGTTGCAAAATTTTGAAATATACGCACTTCATATATTTCAAAAAATAGTTTTTCATAATATCTACTTTCCATGAACTTCTTGACAACTCCTCCTTCTGACAATATGAGTAACAGCTATCAACTGATTTGTCCATATTGTTCAAAAGAATCAGAAAACAAAAACAGAAAGCAGCAATTAAGTTTATGAAGGAGAGCAGGCTTAAGGGTATTTTACTATAAAAAGAGATAGTTCTTTATATTTCTAGAACCCTGGAGGTATCCAGGAATTTTTAATAACTAATTTGCCAATGACCTGAATGATTTAGACTTGGTTAAACTATGATAGCAATCTATATGAGAGAGAGAGAGAGAGAGAGAGAGAGAGAAAGAAAGAAAGAGATTGAGAGAGAGAAAAGTAGAAGAGAAGTAGAATACAGTTTTCATGATTGGGAGAGATTTGCTCAGAGATGGCTGGCTCCTCAATGATTCTGAATACATGTCATGTATTTTAAGCTATGTTACTCTAATTAAATTTAAAAAAAGAAACGGTGTTCTTGGCAAGTTTGAGTGATAGTTCTATAACAACTCTCAAATATTCACTGAGTGAATGACTTTAAAGTCGATGCTTTTTTTTCTTCGACAGTTAGCCTAATATCCATCACAAGTCTCCTTTCTGCTTTGTGGGCCCTGGTGGCAGCATGACTGCAAAACAGAGTCCAGCCCACTGCTTCTCGCAGCACAGGCCCAGAGGTTGCAAGGCTGTAGCACAGAGGACTCAGTTCTTTCGCTGCCTTCGGAAAGGCATGTCCTTGGGCTGACAGCGATGGAGACGCATGAGGGTACTAGCATGACTACCTGCTCTCTTCTCTCGAAGGAGCATACTTCAAACATTTGGTGGGAAATGGAACTAAAAGATAAGCTTATCTGGGTGCAAAAAAGTTTTGAAATCCATCTGTCGTTTTCTCGTAATCTACATTTCCATGAACAATTTAAAGACCCCACATTAAATGTAGCCTAACAGAATTCTGTCCACTTACCTTAATTCAGAGTCTATCTGTCCTATTATATTACGAGAAGCAAGAAATACCATTGAGACAACAACTCAAGAAAACGTTTCCAACTTGAAGCAATAGTCAACACACAAAATGATGATACAGTCTTGACCCCTGTATCATTCAGAACCCCTAAAATGAGAGGGATTGTAAGCTGACGATGATTCTAGTAATTTTTTCATCATCGCTCTTATAAACTCACCATTTCTCTAAACGGAGGTTTTCGAACTAGCTTGTGACATACCAGTATTTAATGAAATATTTCAATAATTTGTATAATCACATATATGTTAGTCTCCCCAGAAATTCAGTAAATACAAGAGTTAAACTATTAGCACAGAGGGTGCCAGCGTTGTGGCCCAGCGGGTTAAGCTGCTGCATGCAACATGAGCATCCCGTGGTGGTGTGCCTGCTGCTAAGCCCAGGAAAGCAGCAGACGATGACTCACTTATTTGGGTCCCTGTCTCTCTCATGGGAGACTGGGCTGGAGTTTGGGGCTGTTGGCATGGGCCTGGCCCAGCTCTCGCCATTGTGGCCATTTGGGAAGGGAACCAGCAGATGGAAATTCTTTCTGTCTCTGTCTCTCCCTCTTTCTTTGTAACTCTGCCTCTCAAATAAATAAATCTCCAGAAAAATATTAGCACAGAAGCATGGCAACTGGTAATACATGCCGGTGCCATAACATGGCATAGTACAGAACACATTCATTGCCACATATTGGCAGATCTTCCAGAGACAAGGAACCCCTGAGGCTGTCTTAACGAAGGAGCCAGGTGGAGCAGAACATAAGCAAACATCACCTGCAGCCTGACCTCTCCCTTGTGGAAACCATAACAAGGGCAGAGGACCCATTAACGACAACGTGTCATTGTGTCCGGAAGTACCGACTTCTTGTCAATAGCATTTGCCAAGCCTGTCATTACTAAAGACACACGCAGCAACACAAATGCAACCTGAAGACGTTTGCCACGAGGGCCTTCAGGAAAATACTGGTTTGTCTTGGCACACGGAGCCTCTGGAACCAAGCCATGGGCAAAGCAGGCAGTGTTCCACCAACCAGGTGTGCCACTACAGCTACAGGCCGAAGCTACATGGTGGCTCATTTTAAACCTCCAAGGATGTCCCATTCTCTGGTAAGTTACCAGGTGCACTCACACCCAACCTCGGAGGGGAAAATCAGAAGGGATGCTATGTTAATGAGAAGTGAAACAACTTAAATATGTTAAAAATACTTGAAATGTTTTTTCTCCGAAAAGTATCCTCTGATGGTTCCATTATCAGTTTACAGACCTGCCCCAGTTCTATCACTATCTATGTAACTGTTACCTTGATCTTTCCCTTGCTCCCAGTCTTTTAAATATACTATTTTGGAAAACGAAGGCATTGACCCATTTTATTTTTGAGAGAAAGATCTGTAAAATGTCCCAAGTTCACCCAAACCTGTGGATCTCCGCAAAAGAATGAATTTCACGGCCTCAGCAAGATCTATAGACTCTCAACCCCTGGTGAGGCTAGAATCTATCTTTTTGGTGATTCTAATGTGCAGTCAGGTTTGTAAGCTTATGATGGAACTTGGGAATATTTGATAATAAATGACAACTGAGTATCCAATAGAAATAGAAGGGTTTGACCCAGTTATCATCATGAACAGAGAGTTATCTGGCTGGTACCCTTACATCTACTTATACTTAAAATGTAATTAAAAATCAAGAAGTAACTAAAACAACTTGGGTCTGGTTTTGTGTGTGTGTGTGTGTGTGTGTGTGTGGTGTCCTTAATGTGTTTCTTAGCTTTAAACAGTCTCATAGGTCCTGTACTTGGCCTCAAATAGATGTCAAAAAATCCATAGAGTTTATATACATATACTATTTCTAGTTCTCACATACAGTTCAAGCAAGTTTTTTTTTTTTTTTAATTTTGGTCTAGTTTTTAAATCCTTGGCAACTTGGATGCAGAACACCAAAAGCCAAGAGGCAAAAAACTTGATAAATGCCATCATTCTAAAAAGCATTTACACAACTTACGACAGCAACAAGAGAGGCAGGTAGTGCCACTGACTTTAGAGTATACCTAGTGGGACCCCCCAGTAGTCCCCTAAGGACATCTCAAATATACATCCAGAACAGCAATGGGCTGTGTTCAACATGACCCCCTGGGGGCAGGCAATTGGCCTAGTGGTCAAGATCAGGGTTGGGATGCCCAAATCCCATAGAGGGAGTGCCTGGGTTGAAGGCCCTGTTCTACTCCCAGACCCTGGGAGGCAGTGGTAACAGCTTGTGTTTGGGTCCCTCCACACCTATGGAAGATCTGAATTGAATTCCTGACTCCCAGGATTTTGGGGAAGTAATCGGTAGATACAAGCTCTCTGTTTTTCTCAAATAAATAACAATTCTAAAAAGATGACACTCTGTCAACAGTGAAAGATTAATAAAAATTTCTCAGAATTTCCATATGTGCCTTCCAAACATCTCACCACTTAATAAAATAAACGACTGGGAGTTCAATTCCGAGCGGTTCCCTGACATTCAGGTGGGCACAGTCAGGAGGAGAGGACACACAACTATGTACTCTTAGAAAACATCTAACCCAGGATGGTGCAAATTTGAAGCACTGGCTGGTCTTTAAAACATGAACCTTTCCTATAAAATGCATAATTTCTAAATGGCTAATGCCAGAGCATAGAGAGCTGGCTCTTATCTTTTCATCTGGTCATGAAGAAGACCTATGGACTCCATCAGTGTCTGGAACTGGATACCATGACTTTCAGGGAACCATCCAGCAAAGGGTCCCCTGCCCATCACCACCCCATGCTTGTGAATCATCTTTAGGAGCAAATCCCCAAGAGGAATTTGTGCATAGAAATGCGGTGTGAGAGCACCACTACTTGGACATTGCTTGCAATCAAGTAAAAATCTGCCCTTACAATACAATAAAGGAGCAGTGAGAAGGCGTGTAGCTACACAGCTTTTTGCTCCTGAGAAAATTTTCCCCCTCAACCTCTCATCCCCACAATCCTCTTTGCCTAGGAAGGATTCTTTCTGATATGCCCAACTACGCCATGTGTTTCTTCAGATTCCACTTTCTATTTTGGGTTGCTGATGTTTTGCAGAGTTAAAAAAAAATGTGGATCAAGAAAGGGTCCTTCAGGTAAGACTCTAAGTGGCCAAAGCAAGGTATTAGGACCATCTCCACCTCAATGAGACAAAATATGGACTCCGTGGAAACATGGACCCCTACAGCCATGTTCAAGGGCTGTTTCCTTTTTTTTTCTTTTAAAGATTTTATTTATTTGAAGGACATAGTTAGAGAGACAGGGAGACAGAGACAGAGATCTTGCAGCCTCTGGTTCACTCTACAAATGGCCTCAATGGCCAGGGCTGGGCCAGGAGGAAGCTAGGAGCAAAGGACTCCATCCAGGCCTCCCAAGTGGGAGGGGAGGGCCCCAGCATTTGGACACCTTCTGCTGCCTTCCCAGGCACTTTACCAAGGAGCTTGAGTAGAAGGAGAGTAGCCAGAACTTGAACCAGTATCATTTGGGATGCTGGTATTGTAGGTGGTGGCTTAGCCCGCTGTGCCACACCAGCGGCCCCCGAGGGCTGTTTCTGATACTGCCTAGAGTGTGGCCCTGGGCAAGTACCCCAGGCTGACACCCAGAGTTCATCTGCAAAGATGATGTCTCCAGAAGGAGCCTGTGAACCAGCAGCAACCGCAGGGCGTCAGGTTAGCAGTCACTACGTTCTGTAGGTTCATCTAGAGACTTGACTCAGAGCAGGCCTCGGAGATCTAACAGGCAGAATGACAAGCCCAGCGTCACGGTCATGACCAAGCCCAGCAAAAGGCAACGCCCAAAGTGAAATCCACATTTACAATGTCTTTATTTTATTTTATGAAGTGATTCAAATGCCTGAAAGTCTGGGGCCTACTGAAAAAGCAATTCAAAATAATTATCCTTACACTGTCCAACTCCGTAGCCACTGGCCACATACAACTCTATGAAACACTTGAAAGTTGACGAGTGTAACTGAGGAATTGACTTCTCTTACTGGTGCAATTAATTAAAGTTAACAATTAAAAATTGGCATTTGACTCAGTCTTGGGGAAATTTTAAGTATGTCTGGAACACTTTTCATATAAGAAACTACTTTTTCAACTGTAAATTTTATGGAATCTAAATACAGATCAGTGTTTTTGATGAATCTGGTGCTCAAATTTAGATGTGCTGAATTATTGATTATTCCAAAAGGGAAGGATGTAAAATATTCATTGAGGTTTATGCCCATTGCATGTGGAAATGATAACATTTTTGTTATATTAGGTTAGGTGAAATTAATTATTAAACTTATTTCAAATGCTTTCAAGCTACTAAAAACCATATAATTGCATATATCTTGTATTATATTTCTACTGGAGACTACTGTTTCAGACTAATTACTGCTTTATAATATTAGACACATCAGAGAGCAACTGTTGCAGATGAACATGGAAAACTGTTCAGGAAAAGCCACAGTTTTGTTAATTATGAATTAATTAGTAAATGAGTATAGTCATGTGTATTGACAAATGATAAAAATACTGATATACTGATTCAGTAACAAAACATCCATGATTACATTTCAAAAAGCATCAGATTCATGAGATTGTAAGGTGTTTCCCTTTCCCTCCACGCTATAGCAGAGAAAACTGAATTGTTTAAGATTGTGCCACCCAATAAAGCCAGGAAAAAGGACTGGAACACAGATTTTCTAGCTCAGGAGGAGCACCAGATTGCTTCCTTGAAGCTGAGAAGGAGAAACACCATGAAATAGATTTCTGATATTAAATGCTTCCACATGGCACCCAAAACTACATAAGGCCAAAAACATAAAACTGACGATGCAACAGATTTTTAAGCAACTTAATCCTCCCTGAGCCGCGTCTAACTTCATCAGCCACACTACGACTGAGCACACGTGAGCTGGTGCCAGGGCCTATGCCTTGTTCACCCTCACTAAATGTCACGTGGCTCTCCACCTCACCTGCTTTCCTATGGAAGGCACCTCGCACTGTACCATTCACTTGGATACTGAAGAATTGTGAATTTCTAATAGGAAGGTACTTCAAAACGTGTGAGTGGGAAATGGAATTAAAAGATTACTCATGGGGCCAGTGTTGGGGCGCAGCAGGTTAAGTTGCCCTTGCAATGCTGGCATCCCATAGGAGCACTGCTTCTAGTCCCAGCTGTTGCAGCCCTTTGAGGAGTGAACTAGCGGATGAAAGAACGGTATCTCTCTTCCTCTCTCTCTGTCATTTTGCCTTTCAAATAAAAACATAGTTCTCTTTAACAAAATATTAATTTGGGGGCTGGCACTGTGGTGTAGTGGGCTAAGCCTCCGCCTGCAGCACTGGCATCCCATATGGGCATCAGTTCTAGTCCCGGCTGCTCCTCTTCCGATCTAGCTCTCTGTTATGGGAAAGCAGGAGACTTGGAAGAAACTCCTGGCTCCTGGCTTCGGACCAGCTCAGCTCTGGCAGATACGTCATTTATGGAGTGAACCAGTGGATGGAAGACCTGTCTCTCTGTCTCTCCCTCTCTCTGCCTGTAATTCTACCTCTCAAACAAATAAAATCTTTAAAAAAAAAAACCAAAAACTCAATTTTGGTAAAAAATTTTGAAATCCATGTATACGTGGTATCTTCAAAATGATCACAGATATTATGTGTTATGAAAAAGCTATGTATTTAGTTTTTTGTGCCACCATAAAACTCATTTTTAAATTTCATTTTCCATGAAATCTTTCAAGTACCCACCTACAAGTCTGCATTATCATGACAGGCATGCCGCTGTTCTGATTTCCACCATCACCACAGCAGAATCATTTACATCATGTACACAGAGGTTAGTGGTCTCATAGAGCTGAGTCCCATCTGACAACTCAGAAGTCACTCAAACACTAGGGAAAACATCCTCAATATATAAGTTAGAGGGCCAGGCATTTGGCTTAGGTTTTAAGATGCTTCTTGGAACACCTGCATCCCATAGCAGAGTGCCTGGGCTTATGTTGTGGCTCACTCCAAATTCCAACTTCCTGTTAATGCACACCCTGGGAGGCAGTAGGTGATGGCTCTAGCACTTGGGTTCCTGCCATGCACATGGCAAACTCACATGGAGTTCCTGGCTCCTGGCTTCTGCCTGGCCCAACCCTAGCTATTGGGGACATTTGGAGAGTGAACCAGCAGATGCAGGGTCTTTCTCTATCTTTCTCCCTGTCTCTCTGCCTTTTAAATAAAATGAAAATAAATAAATAAAAATTTAAAAAGTATTGATGATGAAGCTAAACTGGCAAATGCTTGCTGGTGTTATGTTGGGCTTTCTTTCCTTTCCAGTGGGTGGTTCTTCGATTCCCTTCCATGGCTCTTGCAGCCTCTTTGCCACTCCTTTCCTTGCTTCTTCCACTCCTAGCTACATACGTTTGGTTGGTCTGCCTTATCTCTCAACCCTGTCAACCCATCTTCTTCAAAGACCTTTTAAAAAAATCCCATTTGTTAAGAAACTCTCCCTTAACCAAATAAAAGGAAAACAGTTCTTTCTTCAGTCAACTACATTCTGCAGTGAAAGAATTTTGAGTTCCATAATCAGAAGGGAATGGAAAGAATTAAATATATATCTGCACACATAGGGTCTTACAGATCCATAACCTCTCCAATGGAGTCATTCATTACCTTTATTCTCACCTGCATTGCTAAGGGTTCATCTACTTGAGCAATCCTCATTAAGAAGGTTTCTCAGAGTCTGCTGACATGTTGACATGTCATGTTGCCACATCTTCCTGAAATGCTACCTACGGTGGATATGATCACTACAATTTAATTTTAAGTCTCCTTATTTTGCATTATCCATCCAGAGAACTGAGAGTGCAGAAGACAGAATAGGTATAGTTTACAACCTATTGTTTCATTATGATGACCTAGGTGCACCTACCTCTGCCCTACTTTCACGTGATGACTAACTAAGTGCCATTACTTGTTAATTGTTACTGTAGCCCTCTGGAGCTTTCTGAAGGAGTCACTGTCACACCTTGGCAGCCCATAAAATTCAGGATGGCTTCCAAAATCTTCCTCACGTTAAAGGCAGGAAGCAGGTATTGAGAGAATCTGATTCAACTGGTCTAATGGGATCGAGATTGAATCGACATAAAAATGGAAAAAATATGCTTTCACAAATTCACTTAAGATTAGGAGACATTTTCTGCTAGAGGAACTTATGAAAGGATACATGACCTGAAATACAGGTGCCCTCTCTCTGGAGGGTGGGAAGAAGGGCGAAAACGAATAATGCCTGCATGTCATAGCAGGATCGAGCCATGTACAGGTACGAATGAATACAACAAGAGCAGCTAATAGAGTTCATTCTGAGTTTGTTCTTAACACACACTACCTTTGGGAACCTTCATGATGCCTTGGTTTCCTGTGAAAATTACACCCCAATTTTCTGGAGAGATGGCTACATACAACTTTACAAAGTGACACCCCAGAACTATCCCAAAGTGATCTAGCAGGCTAGGCAACATCCAACAGGTGCCTATTTGACATTTAAAAAAATCTGCCAATCTATACCCTGGAAATAACCAAGAAAACAATGTAATAGAGGCCATATACATCAGCAGCTTCTACTCTATAAAGACCTAATTGAAACAACTCTGTTACTTTGGTACATTAAATCAATCTTGTGTTATCAAGAGATTATCTTTTACCCTCCAAAAAATATTCAAATTAAAAAACACTGTTCCTCAAGTACTTGTTTCCACTTCTGTTTTTCTTAAAAGAAGCTTGTATGAGCTACATGATTACACATTTTTAAAGATTTATTTATTTAACTGAAAAGCAGAGTTACCGACACACACACACACACACACACACACACACACACACAGAGAGAGAGAGAGAAAGAGAGAGAGAGAGAGAGAGAAAGAGAGAGAGAAAGAGAGCATTTCACCTGCAGGTTCACTCCCCAGATGGCTGCAATGGCTGGGCCTGGGCCTGGCTGAGACTGGAACTCCAGCTGAGTCTCGCATGTGGGGAGCAGGGGCTATAATCTGCTGCTTTCCCAGGAACATTAGCAGGGAGCTGGATTGGAAGTGGAGCAGCCAGGACTTGAACCACAGCTCACATGGGATGCTGATGTTAATTATTTGGAAGGCAGACTGACAATGAGAAAGGGGAAGAAAGAAGGACAAAGAGATCTTCTACCTGTTGGCACAATCCCCAAATGCCTGCAACAGCCAAGGCAGGGCCAGAATGAAGCCAGGAGCCAGGAATTCCATCCAAGTCTCCCACACAGGTAGCAGGTGCCCAAGCACTAAGGCCATCCTTTGCTGCCATCCCAGGCCCATCAGCAGGGAGCTGGATGAGAAGCCGAGCAGCTGGGATGTGAACCAACACTCAATCTGCTGCACCACGACACCAGGCGCATTGTATATGTTTGTATCATATATTAAAATGAAACACAGGCTGGATCCAGGATAGATGCTCAACCGTGGCAATCCTACCTTAGACAATTCCACCTTGAATCTGTTCCCTCCTCTAATTCCTGTGCTACTACCTTGAGTCCTTATCCCCTCTCTACTGGGCCATCCTCACAGGGATTCTCCCTACCTCCATTCTCAGCCAAAACTTCTAGAATTGGCTGGGGATGTGATCATGTTGCTTCCTGCTGGAAAACCTATCAACTGTCAAGTAACCTCGGGACAAAGTCAACGCCCGAATCCTTCAGCAGGTCCTTCCATGCTTCTCATCATCTGACCCACCTTGGCTCTGCGGCCATCTGTCCCTTCCCTACAGTTGTCCCTCTCCGAGCTGCTCCCTGTCCTACCTCCCTGCCACTGCTCCTGCTCTTCCCTCTGCCCTTTCCCCTCTTCTCTTGAGCATTCTTCAAGTTCAAATGTCAAAGCCTTTGTGGAAGGATTGCTCCCAGCCTCTTCCCTCCCACTTACAATGACGAATCACTTCCTCCTCTGAATGAGTATGTAGGTCAGCAACCCTGGGTCCCAGCCCAGGACCTAGCAGAAGTCTGGATACAAGGTCTCATCCAATCAGCAATTTGCTTTTCCCTGCGTCTTCCATAGATCCCCTATTTCATCAAAGCAGGCCCTATTTGGGAAACACGTACAAGGCAGGAGCTGGGCCTGCAGAATCACTGTGCGTTCTATCTACCTTCATGCCCTACACGTGTAAGCATTGAAATAACTGATAAGAGGGGAAAGGAGTAGTACTGGGTCACTGAGGCACTTCCTGAAGCCTATTCAGGCATGTCCAGCCTGGGCTCATGCACCTCAGTCACTGTGACAAAATCTTTGGGGTTCAAACATTTTTTTCCTACAAGGCAATCAGTTTTTCTGAGTAGATATCAGACAGCAGCATCCCTCACATGGAAAAAAGACCTTGGTTGGTAAAGAAATACATTAGCTCAGTCGATTTCACGGAGCCTGGTTTTCTTCCAATTTGGCAAAAGTGGCTGCAAGGAGTAGACATGAAGTGAATTAAATCCTTGTAACAAATGACATTCAAGCAAATGTAGGGCTAAGTTAATACTTTTATAGAGAGCAATCCTTGACAGAGTTTATTGATTTAAAAACAACTTAATGTGGCTGGTGCTGTAGCACAGTGGGTTAATCCTTTGCCTGTGGCACCAACATCCCACATGGGCACCAGTTCATGTCCCAACTGCTCCTCTTTCAATTCTGCTCCCTGCTATGGCCTGGGAAAGCAGTAGAAGGTGGTCCAAGCATTTGGGCCCCTGCACCTGCATGGGAGACCTGGAAGAAGCTCCTGGATCCCGGCTTTGGATTAACGCAGCTCTGGCCATTGTGGCCATTCCAACCAGCGGATGGAAGACCTCTCTGTCTCTCCTCCTCACTGTTTGTAACTCTACTTCTCAAGTAAATAAATAAAATCTTAAAAAAAAATCTATCTCAGAAATAGTCCCTCAAGATGACTGGTCACTACATAAATAAAACAGTCTTTCACTTAAGCTCATTTTGTGTTTCATATCAGTCCAGAGTCTACGAGCACACTAGTGAGATTTAGTTTGCTGGATCCAGTCAAAGAAAACAGGTGATGGTTACAGAGGAAAGAGACTTGATAGCTGAGATCAGATGTTGAGTTCCTGCTTGGAATCAAGGATAGAGAAATTCCAAAAAGGAAAAAAAAATATTGCTGTCACTTGCTGTGTGCAAGTGTTTACTGAGGAAGTAAACACTAGTTATGTTTTATGAAAAAACTCCCATGCTGTCCAGGTAATTTTATTCACCCAGGTGACATTTCACAATAATAATTTAGCAGATTATCAGCAAGGGCCACTATGTCCTGAAATGTGCCAGAACTCACGAAAATGAGAAGACGCTGATTCCTAGGAGGGCCTTAGGCAAAGCCCGGTTATACAACACTGCTGTTGCTACAACGGAAGTACAAAGCGACTGTAGGGGAAATGAAGGAGACACCTGAACTCATGGGCAGGACAGAAGCTGGGCCCAGGTCCAAAAGCTCATGCTTCAGGTCTAATTCCTGTGAAACTTGCAGAAAAGGCTGGAAGTCTAGCAAATACTGGTGACTTGCTACATTATCAGCCACTATGCTCAGCAGTGGACTTAGAAGGAAGCTATTCCAGCCGGCGCCGCGGCTCACTAGGCTAATCCTCCGCCTAGCAGCGCCGGCACACCGGGTTCTAGTCCCGGTCAGGGCGCCGGATTCTGTCCCGGTTGCCCCTCTTCCAGGCCAGCCCTCTGCTGTGGCCAGGGAGTGCAGTGGAGGATGGCCCAGGTGCTTGGGCCCTGCACCCCATGGGAGACCAGGAAAAGCACCTGGCTCCTGGCTCCTGCCATCGGATCAGCGCGGTGTGCCGGCCGCAGCGCGCCGGCCGCGGCGGCCATTGGAGGGTGAACCAACGGCAAAGGAAGACCTTTCTCTCTGTCTCTCTCTCTCACTGTCCACTCTGCCTGTCAAAAAAAAAGTATACATGTATTAAGAAGGAAGCTATTCCATCTTGAACACAATCAAATGGTTTTCTCAAGGTTCAGAAACAAACCACTCTATCCAAATGTCCTCTCTAGGGAGTGCAACAGTTTAGGTCACCAAGCCAAGAAAATGTCACAGGGAGACTCTGGTTCCTGGTCACGTGGTCGTGGCAATGAAAAAGCACGACTAAATCATGGAATCATAGAGGCATTCAGACATGCATTTGTTAAGTAAATTACTAATAATGTCTACCAATTATTGAACAATTACAACAGTGAGTTTTTAAAATATTTCATAAACATTAATTTATTTAATTATTATGACCCTATGAATATATATACACAGATATATGTATTATTTGCAGATACAGATATATATCCCTGCAAAGATATATAAATAGGATACATATCATATAGAAGATGTTTATATCATTATCTTTTCTTAGAATCAGAATTTAAGGTGTGGGCATTTTATCTAGTGGTTAAGACATGGGTTAAGATGAGGACGTCTGGGTTTGATAACCACTTCCAGCTCCTGACTCCGATCCTGCCAATGCAGACCCTAGAAGGCAGTGGTGAGGGCTCTGGTGGTTGGGTCCCTGGCACAGCACGCATGTGGGAACCCTGGATTAAGTCCCTGTCTCCCAGCTTCAGCCTGGCCCATCCCCAGCTATCTTGGGCATTTGGTGAATGAACCAATGAATAAGGGCATGCGCGCTCTCTCTCTCAATCTCTCTCTCATATAAATAAATAAAAATTTAAAAGAAAAAAAACAAAGAACCAGAATTCAAATAACTTGCTCCAAATCCATAGCAAGTATATCACTAGGGCAAAGCACACATTTGTAATTGTATCAAATCACACGGAAAAAAATTCTTAAGTCAAAAGTAAATCACACAAGCTTAATTAAATCCTTCTCACATTTAGAATTTGAATTACAATGAATGACTTTAGCAGTCAAACAAGCAGTAGAGTAAAAAATGAGACAAATCCAAAACAAAACGCCACGGCTTCTCCACGTCGAGCAGAATCCAAGATGCAGAGCCATGAATCTGCGGTTGTTGCCCAGTGTGGTACTGAACCTCTCCTTACACTGCAGCACAATGAAGAACCAAGTTTGCATAATGGGTCTTTCTTCTTGGTGCCACGTGACTAGTGTTGCATCATTGCCCTCTGCAGCAGGGCTCAGTGAAGACAGCGATTCACTTCTGTTTTCAGCAAGAAAAAGTAAAAGCAGATAACCAGGACAGCTCAGTACTCCTGGCTGACTCTTCCGGGCTTTGTTAGCTTTCCACTGAAAGTGGAGAAGACACAGCCCTGGACTCAAGGTCTGAGCTCATGTCACTTTGCTAACCCCAGCAAGAACGGACATTAGTAGGTCTTTGGGCAATAAGTTAAAACTGCCCCTAAAGAACCTTCTAACCTTCTCTGCCTTGTGGGGTTAATCAAACAACCTTCATGAAAACACAGTGCAGAATAAATCTCTCTTTCAATATAAAACATGGTCCAAGCAGAGACTGAACTGGGGCGGGACACCCGAGGAACAGTATCAACAATTTGTCTCTATCCTTTTCCCAGGGCCCAAAGAGCATTTTCAATCTCCTGGCCCAAGAAGTGACAGTCTCTTAGTCACTCCCTAAAACAAGGGCCTTGTCTGGCAGAACAATATGATATTTAATGAGCACACTGAGCCAGTTTGATGGCTGTTATACTGTGTACGAGGGACACTTGAGAATTGCTGAGTGGGTCTTCCATCACTGGAGTATGTACTCCTCATGAATACTTAGGTCCTCTGCTTGAACTCACTTAATATGTTAACTGGACCATTCTACTTAGTTTTTGGTCTTGCACTTAACTTTGGGCAAGCTTTTCCTAAATTTCTGCATCATGGCCTGTCAGGCTCTTTAAATCTCAGCAGCATGAAATACAGGACAGTAGATGGTATTTCCTTTTAACTTAAATTGCATTTCTAGCACTACAATAATGCTCCCACCCTCTCTCTTGGCCAGTAACCATGACTATTAACTTGGGCTGTCACTGACATGTAGATTATAGACTATGGATTAGAGCCTGGGTCCACTTCTGCACCTCACAGACCTCTTACAGCTACCAAAGCAAATGGTTTGGATAGATGTTGTCAGTCAATTTAATTCAGACAACGAGTGCCATTTCCTTATGATATTTTAATCATTCTGCATGTCTGCCACCATCAATGCCAACCGCATTGGGCAGGCCGTCCCCGTCTCTGACAGACTGACTCTCAAAGCTGACAGACAGCGTAAGAGTAGAGGTGAAGACCACCACCCAAAAGCCCTGGGACAGAATGAACTGTCCTGGAGAGGCAGCAGTAGCACAAAGCCAGCGAGGAGGAGCCGTGTGTGCTCCAGATGGGAGGTAATGAAGGCCTGGAACCGGGCCTTGGCAGGGGTGATGGTGACGAAGACCCAGATGTGGGAGATGTCAGCAGGGAAGGAAAACATGACAAGCTTTAGTGGTGATCTGGATGAGCAACAGCGAAGGATGGAAAAGAACTCCAGTTTCTGGCTTGGGGCTGACTGATAGTGAAACTGAGCATTTAGAAAAAGAAAGCTGAGCCCAAGAAGTGACTTGGAGAGATGAAGTCCTAGCTTCACCAGGCTTGTGAGAAAACATCCCATTCTGGAGATGCAGATCAGCAACACAGGGAAACAGCAGGGACCAGCTGGCCTCTGGGGCCAACAGGGATAGGACTGTACCAATAAGAGTCATTCCTATTCACATGTACACAGTATCTCACAGAGTTGAAGACTGATCATATTTTATTGTAATTATTGATTTAGCTAGGTATCTTTCACTTGACTGCCTTCTTAAGGGCAGGGACTTGGCTCATGTTCAACTCAAAATATTTGAGTATTAGAATTTTGCTTCACTTTTCTGCTGTCTGTGCAAATGATGTCCAAAGTTTGAAAGCAGCAAGTTAACTAGATGGCAAATGTTTTTTCCTATTTTAGGGAAGAAAACTCCTCTCCAGTTCTCCTAGGAACTGAATCCCTGTTTCCAGCCTGCACTGAACGCAGAAAGTGGGCACCTGACACTTGCAGATGTTTTGGTGGCAAATGAGCAGAGAACAGTGGGGTGCAATGACTCTGGCTGAACTGCAATACCAACAGCAGCTCTGGAGCCAGAATCACACTGGACTCCGGGCACTGTCACTTCACGGACGAATTCCCTTGAGATAGTCTCTTTGATTGATTGATTGATTAGCTTTTGGTATCTCATATATGAAATTTGTTTGCCTCAGTAGGATTTGATGAAGTTCAAATGAGATAATGCTTAGCACAGTGGCTAAAGCAGAGCTGTCCATGAATGCTGGTTGCTCTTCTTACTAAACCATTGCAAGACCTCGCTTAGAGAGGTCATGGGTAGGTAAAGTAGGTGAATGACAAAACCCTTCCAAATTATTAGCTAAATCTGAAAAGTGAGATAAAATATAAAGTTCCTGAGAAAATACTGGTATTTCCATGTGAAATGGAAGTAGGAATACATTTTGTCCTTTTGGTATTTGAGGGGGGATATTAAGGGCATTCACCTACTACTATTAGATTAAATTAAACAAACATGTATGTATTCATCTTAACAGGTTTCAATGAATCTACTACAGTCTTTTTCTTTCTTTTTTAACTGAGAACTGTGTATAATCTTAAAGGGCTCAAGTGTCTGAGCTAATTATATTCACCTATAGAATTTGCTTTTTTCTGTTGTAAGCAATAAAAAGAATCCCTTTTGGGCTGGCATAAGAAAGAAAACAGGAAATGCTCCTCCTTTTTTTCTGAAACTGGAGGCAAAGAGATATGATTTTTATTTTGAGTACTCTACAAATGCTTTGTCTATCCTTTTTGACAAATACCACTTGGTAATTTACGAGGAAGTACTTGTGAATATAATTCTACTCCTAACTGAGGGTCATCACCCTCATGTCCTGTTAATTTTGCAAACAATGACAGGTAGCACAGTTCAGTGTTCACCTAGAGTATGCATTTGGATTTAGAATACAAATAGTTCCTTCATCTTTCTTGATATGTTGACTTGTGTCACGGTGAAGATTCGAGCATATAAAGCAATTTAACACAGCTCTTGACACTGTAAAAGGGCTTATAAATATAAGCTTCTATCATGGCCTTTAATGCAATGTCATATAGCAACAAGTGGTGAGTTATTAACAGTCATCTATCATTACAGTTTTTACTTTACATCAGCCACTGCTGGTTGCCTCCCCTTCTTCCTTCGTTTGGGTAGCAGGTAGAGTCCCCGTCTCACGTTAGGTGGGTCCAGCCTGATGCCAGGCATGAGTCAGGATTCACCTAAACCAACATGGCAACTTCATTCAACTGTGCCAGTGTTGATCTAAGGATAGGCATGCGACCTAGTTCCCATCAGAGAGAGTCAAGGGGCCTACGTTGGAATCTTCCTGTTAGAAGAAAGCCCTTACCTGGGCCTGCCTCCTTCCTGCCTCTTCATCGAGGCAGACACCGGCAACTGAGCACACAGTGACAAGTCCAAAGACAGAATGGTCTCGGTCCACGGGCTTCCAAACCCACCTGGAACTGCCCAGCTTCTGAAGGATGTGGATTGGCCAAGCCGATTAGAAGTCTATTATTTCAACTATGAAGAGGTTATTCTGTTAATTATGGCAAAAGCATCCAAAAATGATACATAGTTCAAAAGAACAAGATGGCAGAAACATATTCTATGTATTATCCTAAACACTGAAATTTTGAACAAGATGCTGTTGTATTGTGATTAGTAACAAGAAGCTTTAGGAATTAAAAATGCTTGATCTGCAGAATCTTACTTTAATCATTTGCAGTTTGTAGCCTCCCAGCCCCCTCCCTGCTCCCTCCCTCTCTTTCTTCCTTCCTCCTTCCCTCCCTTACTTCCTTCCTTTTTGTAAAACAGCTGACTAATTGCAGAAGATATGATTTGAATTTCAACTCCTCTACCCTTCTGAGAAAGTGATACTAAGGACCAAAATGGCTAACAAACTAGACAAGAAGAAAAAGAAAAAGCAGCTAACATAATTAAACAGATTTGGGGGTTGACAAAGATGTGCTTGAATCTTCATGCTCACTGATAATTTTAATCTTTCTAAAGTCCAAGCAATTAAAATGGTTAGGGAGAAAAAGAAGGCGGTTCACCTGTTCACATTAAAATGGCCAAGGCTTTCAAATACCTTCAAAATTGGTATCTCTATTAGCAGAAACTAGGATTAGCTTTCTCATAAACTAAGCACTGGGGAGGTGTAAATGGATGCAAAATAAGCAGTCAAGACACACAAAGGTCTCTGATTTTCCTATTTTCTTGCAGTCATATTCAGTCAAATAAACAGAAAGGAGACACACGTGGTCTTGTACTCCCAACCTGGGAGAGAAGCTGAAAGCAGGCCTCAGAGCCACCACCACAACCTGATGAAAATGAAAAGAGAACATTATGTGTGGCCCCCAATACTCCCTAAGAAAGTGGAAATTCTCATCAGAAATGTGGAAGCTGAACTTCAGGGGCACTACATCGTACAAGTGATACCATAGTTAAGATCAGGTTGTCATTCAATGGCAAGTCCTCATTTTTAGCGGAGATACGTTAAAAACGTAGTATTCAAGGGCAGTCCTCCTTAACTGTGTAGCAGTTAAGACACTATTTGGAATGCCCACTTCCCATATTAGAACCTGGGTTCAAGTCCTGGCTTTGCCCCTGACTCCAGCTTCCTGCTAATGCAGACCCTAGGAGGCGGCAGTGATGGCTCAAGTAGTTGGGTCCCAGCCACAAAGGTGAAAGTACTGGACTGAGTTCCCAGTTCCTGTCTTTGGCCTGCCCAACCCCCACTGTTGTGGACATTTGGGAAGAGAGCCAGGTTGTCTGTCTCTCTATTTCTCTGTTTTGTGATAAAGAAAAATATGATATTTAGGGACCACAAGTTGAAAAGTAGGCTTTTTAAAACAGAAAAACTGTAATTTATCTTCTAATTGGTGCTCTTACTTGTTTTTTAATACTTATTTTATTTTATTTATTTATTTTATTCGACAGGTAGAGTTACAGTGAGAGAGAGAGAGAGACAGAGAGAAAGGTCTTCCTTCCGTTGGTTCACTCCCCAAACGGCCACTATGGCCGGAGCTACAAGGATCCAAAGCCAGGAGCCAGGTGCTTCCTCCTGGTCTCCCATGCGGGTGCAGGGGCCCAAGCACTTGGGTCATTCTCCACTGCCCTCCAGGGCCACAGCAGAGAGCTAGAGTGGAAGAGGAGCAACTGGGACTAGAACCCGGTGTCCATATGGGATGCCAACGTCACAGGTGGAGGATTAACCAAGTGAGCCACAGTGCCGGCCCCTATTTTATTTATTTGAAAGACAAGAGTTACAGAGAGAGAGGTAGAGAAAGAGAGAGAGGTCTTCCATCAGCTGGTTCACTCCCCAGGTGGCTGCAACGGCTGGAGCTGTGCCAATCCGAAGCCAGGGGCTTCCTCTGGATCTCCCACGTGGGTGCAGGGGTCCAAGGACCTGGGCCATCTTCCACTGCTTTCCCAGGCCATAGCAGAGAGCTGGATCGGAAGAGGAGCAGCCGGGACTAGAATCGGCACCCATATGGGATGCCAGCGCTCAGGCCAGGGCTTTAACCCACTGTGCCACAGCACCGGCCCCAGTGCTCTTACATGTAAATACATATTAAACTAACTGCTTACAATTTGCTAACTTCACAGGCAATCTATGCATCTTGAGCAATTTTTTGTACAGTTTTAGAATTCTTTAACACAATCACAGAGCTTTGTACCTCTCTGTAGGCATTACAGTGGATAATATAACAAACCAAACAATGTTTCAAATATTTTTATAGCCTTTTGCATGCTGGTGACCTTCTAAATTTCAGCATGTTTCAACTGAACTGTATCTTCCAAAAGCTAGGGGAATATCCTTTAATTGTATGATCATATATTTTAAAACTTCTAGAATGCCAGCAATTTCCATAAACATTGTAAATCACTTTGAAAGGGGGAAAAAAAAGCCCATCTCCAGACCAAGAATGCAAGAACTTGATTGGAGATAGTCCTGTTCAGACTCACTGGGCTAGAAACACAGTCACTTTACTGCAAAAAATAACAACAGAAAGAATTTGACAGGCTGTGTGGAGTGACAACTTTTTTTATTCAGAATACTGAAAAGCACACTAGTCTAAAAGTTGACCAAACTTAGAAAGTCAGGCTTGAGATCCAGCCTGTACTTATCTGTCAAGTTCAATAACATATGACCCAACCTCCTTCAGTCTGGCATTCATGGTGTAGGAGAAATAACTGACAACTATTATGATGTTTACATAAACCTCATTTTTCAGTGGAGGTATTCAAAACCCTTCCCATTAATCAGTGAGAGACCAAGTGTCACGGTTGCTCCTTTCCTACAAGGAAGTGAGAGGAGACAACCAAGGTCACACATAGAAAAATAACAGAAAAACAGGGAAGAAAAACCCAATCTTGTATTTGCACAGTTGAAGCATTTTATTGATTTGACACTTGCGTAATAAACCATTTTATTGATTGCTCAAATCCCTCCTGCATAAATATAACATTCAAGTGGAATTTTACTAAAGTATTACCCTAGTTAATCTAATACCCTATCCTTTCCCTGGCTGCCAAGATACATATTTACCTGTTTAAGGCTAAACTCAAAGAAGTCAACCAAGTGTCTCTTGGGCTTAGGAAAAAAATGCTCATAGACATTTAATTGTGTATTTCCATAATGCTGTACTTGGGGCACAGTAGAGAAATCCTGGAATTTCAAAGCTGTCTTCCCCGGCACAGCTACTCTGCACTTGGCAATTGATTATGAACAGCAGAAGCAGTCAGAGTTGTATATCAAATTAGGACTGATAAAAGCACTTAACATAGATTTGAATGCCTTCTCGAAAAAGATTTCAACTCCTTTAAATTGATATGACAACAAATTCTTATAGCAGCATAAAAAGTATTAGCTGAAATGTTACGGCTTTGGCTTCAGTTTCCATCTGCAGCTCATCAAGTGACTGAACAGTAGAAAGGAATTAAACCAAATCAGACTCATTACAGAGTCTGATACGCTGGCAGAATATAAACTTTCATTGCTTAGCATCTGGAGTTTGGGGTGACTAACAATTACATGTGTGTGCCTTCTGTAAAAAAAAGAAAATACTTCTAAGATGAAAGGTGAGATATGCGATCATTAACCGTAACTCACGGAAATGCATAGTTCATGTACACACACACACACAGAGTTGTTCACACGCACACACACACACACACCCCTTTTCTTTCATCCCCCAAGTATTCAGAAGAGTGAGAGAACCACTCAAAATGAAGGATAACTGGTTTTATCCTTTATCCATGTGCAAAGTTCTGATAAACACAGTAACTCCTCTTCACATTTTTCTATGTAAAGAATGCCAATCCACCACCTTTGCTGCCCCATACACTGAAGGTTGGCCAAGGATTTGAAGGTAAACAGCCTACATTTCCTCTTCTCCACCAGCCATCTTGCTAGGACGAACACCTGAAAGTGTTCTTACAGAATGCAGCCTGCAAACTCCAGGCTTCCGATTGTCCTCTGATGTTGTGAAAATATAACTCCGTGCAGTGAAAGCCAATGACATCCATCAAACAGTGCCTCCCAAACAAAACTCTCTAGGACCTACACTGCTGCTGACCTCATCAAACAGTACATCCTAGGGTTATTTACCTCCTGGGAACTTCTGTATTAATATTCCTGATTTCTTTCTTTTTTTTTTTTTTTTTGACAGGCAGAGTGGACAGTGAGGTTGGTTCACCCTCCAGTGGTCGCCGCGGCAGGCGCGCTGCGACCGACACACCGCGCTGATCCGAAGCCAGGAGCCAGGTGCTTATCCTGGTCTCCCATGGGGTGCAGAGCCCAAGCACTTGGGCCATCCTCCACTGCACTCCCAGGCCACAGCAGAGAGCTGGCCTGGAAGAGGGGCAACCGGGACAGAATCTGGCGCCCCGACTGGGACTAGAACCCGGTGTGCCGGCGCTGCTAGGCGGAGGATTAGCCTATTGAGCCGCAGCACCGCCCAGTATTCCTGATTTCTGAATCCAACAAGGAAGGCAGGGAGGCTCTGAGAGTCTTGGTGTAGGATATGAGTGTGATGCCTCTGTGAAGCTCCCCAAACAACATGTGAGTCTTGTCCACAGGTGAATCTCAATCAACAAGTATTGCATAGTGTTTGTTTTGCTGACACTGTTGAATAGCAAGGCATGTTGGACCAATAGCCCAGAAAAACTCACGCTCAGATGGTAACATCTTTAGTGTTACTGAAAAGTAACTAGAGATGTGCTTATGGAAAAGATTTTTCCCCATTGCTTCTTTAGGCCTGGAGATACACAACCTTCCAGATGGAAGAAAGGGAGTATTCTCTTACTCGTGTAGCTGACATTTCTAGGATGGAGCAAGATTTAAATGAATATGATGAGTGGGTCCTATCAAATGGGAGATTATTAAAAAAAAATAAGGTTAAGCTGTGTACTATCTCATTCCATGAATGCCATTCACATTTCCAAGAAGTGGTTGCTTACTAAACCTGCACCGTGGTAGTGTGCAAATAATGGGCGGTCCTCAAAAGGTACAACATCGTGCAAAGTTATAAATCTTTAAGTATTCAAAAAAGAGGGTTAAGAGCAATGCCAAGATACACATAAATCCAGAAAATCTTAATGCATATGTATTTCGGATGGACTCACCTCTGTATATTAAGTGATAAATAATCATACTGCATTTTTTAAAAGTCCAATTCAAAGGTAAAGCCTGTGGAATAAGATCATGATTTGCTAATTTAAATCTGTTTTGAAACTTCACCGCATGATGTCATATGAATAGCTCATATCATAGCAACTTGGGGAGAATTAAGACTTATCAGCCTAAACCAGGGACACGTAAGAATTACTTTACTCACAATCAATGCACCTCACTCATCAAATGAGGTAATGCGCCTGAAGGTGCTGAGCAAACTGCTGGATACTAAATAAATGGAAGGTGTAGCCCCAGCAGCAGGACCTACACAAAAAGCTCTTATATGGGGCTGTCAAGCTACAGAATAGCCTCCAGCACAGTAAAATCTCATTTTTCATTTTTCATTGGCCCGAAGTGACATCCATGCCCAGTTCATTCCTCAAAAATACGCAAGTAGAGGTTGCTATCAAGATGAGGGCATATGTTGGGGCCCGAGCTGTGGTGCAGTGGGTTAATGCCCTGGCCTGAAGCACCGGCATCCCATACGCGCGCTGGTTCTAGTCCAGCTGCTCCTCTTCCATCCAGCTCTCTGCTATGGCCTGGGAAAGCAGTGGAAGATGGCCCAAGTCCTTGGGCCCCTGCACCAGCGTGAGAGACCTGGAAGAAGCTCCTGGCTCCTGGCTTCGAATTAGCACAGCTCCGCTGTTGTGGCTATCTGGGGAGTGAACCATTAGACGGAAGACCTCTCCCTCTCTCTGCCTCTCCTCTCTGTGTAACTCTGACTTTCAAATATATAAATAAATCTTTAAAAAAAAAGATGAGGGAATATGTAATCTATTCAATTCCTTGAACTGTACCCAAAAGTAAACTAGTGAGTCATGGGTACCAAAATATTCTAAAACAAGTGTCTTTCAAATAAAATGAACTTTTTTTTTATTCTATCAGTGGAAATATCCAATTATTGGCAACTTTATCCAGTACCCTGGGCTGTTTCGAGATGGTAAAATCATCCAGGTCATCTCTCCTTGCTGACTGCGGTCTGTCTTGCTCACAGTTTCTATTCTCGCTGGCGACTTCAGCAGGCAGCATGCAAAAAGCAGGCAGAGAAGTTGCAATTCAATCATTTTGTGCAACCTATCCTGTAGCTGGTTTTATGGTGGAGCTGGCCAGAGCTATCAGGTGAAATGGGATGCCTGAATTATAGATAGATTTCCATTATCCCTGGAAATACTCTCTCTGCCCTCACTACTAAGTCTAATTGGGAGTTTGCAACCATTTCTTAAACAGAAATACTTGTAGAGCACATCAGAGAAGCTTCAGTAAGTGATCCAAGTGCCATTCTTTTTTTTTTTTTTTTTTTTTTTTTGACAGGCAGAGTGGACAGTGAGAGAGAGAGACAGAGAGAAAAGTCTTCCTTTGCTGTTGGTTCACCCTCCAATGGCCGCCGCGGCCGGCGCGCTGCGGCCGGCGCACCGCGCTGATCCGATGGCAGGAGCCAGGTACTTATCCTGGTCTCCTACGGGGTGCAGGACCCATGTACTTGGGCCATCCTCCACTGCACTCCCTGGCCACAGCAGAGAGCTGGCCTGGAAGAGGGGCAACCGGGACAGAGTCCAGCGCCCCAACCGGGACTAGAACCTGGTATGCCGGCGCCGCAAGGTGGAGGATTAGCCTAGTGAGCCGTGGCGCCGGCCCCAAGTGCCATTCTAAGAGAAGCAAAGAACATGTCACTACTTTATTTACTGGGGTTGTTCTATATATATATATATATATATATATATATATATATACATAAAACATTCCTGACAGAAGAAATGTACCTTTTTACTAAAACCTTATTTTGTGAATGTGTGTGTATTTAATCAAATGGTCAAAGGGCTCTGAATTGTCTTTGTGGCATTTGCAATAATGATGGAGAAGACTTCTGAAAACTTTTTTCAAGCAGGCCTGTGCTAAGGGCATGGTACCCTCTAGTATTGGTTGGTAGGAGAGAAAGAGTGAGTTCAAGATCGGGGGCAGGAGAGGAATTGGCAGAGGCACCAACAAATACAAATGAAAGGAGCCATGAAACACGAAGTTCCCCTTCAAGTGATCACAAATCAACACCAATAACAACAACAATAATACAACGCAAGTATTAGCTGGATTAGGGGAAGAGTATATGGCGCTCATCAGCATCCTGGCTTTGAGCAAATCACTTTCTCAAGTTTCCTTCTTTTTTTTTTAACTGTAAAAGGTGGATAATACATAACCTTGCAGGGTTGTTAGAAAGACTGAAGATAATAACAGAGAGGTCACATGGCCCCCTTTGCTCAGGGCATTCCCAGTTGACACCCAACATCCTGACATTATTATTAACTTTCACTGTCAAAAATGTCCCAGTTTGCACAAATAATTATGTGTGGCTGTCCTCTATCTAAGTCATGAGCGTAATATTAGCCACAGAGTGACAGTGATTGTCATTCTGGGACTGTTGAACATTTAAAAGAAAAACAGAGCTCTGCATCATTTGAATCATGAACCCTGGGATAGGCCCTTTCCATGTAGAGAGCATGGACACTGCTAGGGTTTTGTTTTCCATTACAGAGCTGTAAACTACTTAAGCAGAAGGAACCCGTGGCATTGGAAAGTATGTGCACCAGCAGGGACCTAGGAGTGACCCTCCTGAGTGTATGGAGTAGTGCCAGGCACCCGCTCTATGGAAAGAACTGAAGTACGATGGGCCGCGTGTTTGGCTCTGCAGTTAGGACTTTGCTTAGGATGCCCCCAGCAGATATAGAGGTGCCTGGGTTTCAGTGCATGCTCCACTTCCCATTCCAGCTTCTAGCTATCATGCACCCTGGGAAGCAACAGGTGATGGCTGAAGTGCTTGGGTCCCTGTTACCAATGTGGGAGACTTGGCTCAAGTTCTGGGTTCTTGGCTTCAGCCAGGCCCAGCTCTGGATGTTGTGGGCATCTGAGGTGTGAACCAGCGTATGCAAGATCTCTTTCTCTGTCTCTCTGTCTTGGTATCTATCTCTGTTTCTTTGCCTTTCAAATAAAAAGAAATAACTACAAATAAAATAACCAAAGTACATATACCTGCACTGTGCTGCCCAACTGGATTTAGGAAACTTAACTAACCACCTTAGTTTTCTACTTCCCTAAACCAATTCTATAAAGAGGTTAAAACCAACATGAGTCTTGAGATTTGTCTTAAAAAAACATGAAATTTTGGAGGAGCACTCAAAACCCAACAAAACACCAGTAAGAACTGCCTGCAGGCAGTGGAAGGTGTTTCCCATCCTCACTCACACCTGCTCATTCTTTGGCTCCAGCATGAACCCCATTCCAATGCTGAACACATGTGTTCTGCTTATCACCACAATAACATAGCTGGACAATGCTGAATTAGATTCTCCCCATTGGATGCAAGCTTTTCTAGAGCAACCCTGGGCATTTCACAATAAACACAAGGCCCTGCCTCCTCTTGCAAAGACTTTGGTTCCCCTGGAGCAGTTTACTTGTCAATGGAATTCTAACTACCTGAAAGGGCTAATGGACATCCTTAAGTTTCCCTCAAGGGTGTGGCAAGAGGTTGCCAAATGTTATAGGGAGGATGCATACTCTCCTGGAAACAGCAAGGTGTTGGATGGACTCTGAATGTTCCTTCATGCATTTGGGCCCCATGGTCACCAGGTATCCTGGGGTAGACAGAAACCCAAGGAAGCCATTTAGAGCTTTCTCAATGGAGTAAGAGTTCATATACCTGCAGCCCTGTTCAGCAATACAATGCAAGCTCTCCTTTTCTGGGCAATAGCTCATGACTATCAGATCTATACTTCTTCTCTAGCAAAGCCAAAAGGCCAAGGGGACTTCCTGCCACTAAGGAAATCCCTAGGCCAGCTCCCAGGCTGCTGGAAGGTATGCATTAGGAAGGAAGGGACATTCTGATAGCAGTTCATGTGGAAAAGGAGGTAAAATCAAAAAGTAAATCTGGGAGAGAAATGACCCAAAGAAAGCAATTGATGCTGGTGTCTATTCAGCTCTCTTCTCTAGGGCGTGGCATGTGTTGACTGCTCAGAGAATAACCACTGAGGATACCCCAGCCATGGGAAGCAGTGGTCCAACCCTGATTGAGAGTGGATTGAGAATGGAGGGGAGCACTAGAATTTAGTTCATCTTATTTCAACATTTACTGAGTATTTACAATATGCCAGATATTGTGTACTTCTTATATTTTAATATTTCAACTTCCTCTTTACTGGTGTCCATTGTTTTTGCCTCCATTTCTCAGATGAGGAAACCAAGGCAGAGTGGTTAATTAACTACGCAAGGCAACACAAGTGCAGGAGCTGGAGATCTGAACCCCGTCCACTGAGCCCTGCAATGTGTGCATTCTAGGTTGAGGGTGTGCCATAGGGGAGTGACCTAGGTCCAGGTATGGACTGGGGAGCCAGCTAGTTAATGCACAGGAAGGTGAGCAGATTCAGTGCGGCTGCAGCAGAAACACAACATGGGAGAGGATGCACGGGGAGCTCGGCGGGGCCTAAATGGCGGCTGCTGACACTCCAGACAAGAGGGAGCTGGGGAGCCGCCTTTGATCCTTAGAAGACCACTGGGGTGTTCCAGGCTAAGCGGCATACCATAGCCATGGTCACAAACACCAAAGGGCAGCAGCGACAGCATCACTAAACAACTGGATAAGACTGGCTAAGCATCGTTGAACAGCTGGGGAAGGAGTAACATAACAGGTGCCCATGGTAGGAAGGAAGTCTGTGGGGAGGTCAACACAGCACACCTGCTGTCCACACATCAAGGCCGTGTCAATCTCCTACTGCACTCGGGAAAGAGCAGTCTAACAAAGTAGGCGTGCCGATGAAGGAGGGGATATTACAATGAACCAGATGAAAAGCTAACACCCCTCACCAGGCAGTGACTTTCTTAATGGGCTCTAGTAATTCTTCCGAGGAGACACATACAGAGAAAGTAACATTTCCCGGACAATATGCTCATTGTTAAAAAAGGAAACCTTAACCTGGAAGTACTTAGGGAATCATCTTTCCTCTTAACTACCACCTTGCAAAGCAGGCAGCCACGGTTACAGAGTTTGTTTTATTGCTTTCTAATTGTTGAGCTTCTGTAAATAGGTACCACTGTATAATTAGGGGCTGATTCGCCATTCAGGTATGTGGCAGACACCCTCGCCTCTCCTACCTGTGGTGCTAGGCGTGCGCGTGCAGGCACAATTAGCTGCTTGCCCCGGGTACCTGCTCTCAGCCAAGGTTACACTGGCTAGCTTGAGCCGTAAGGCTTCTGTTTTCTGTGTTCTCTGCCACAGGGACAGATTCCTTTCTCTTTTTGCTACTGAAGATATATAAAACAGCAAGGAGCGCTATGCTAGGTTGTAAGCAGATTAGTGTTGTAACAAGCTTAAAAAAGATACACATAAAGTTTACTTCCTCTTCCCCTTTTGAAAGGGACTGGAAAACACTCTACCCACCAAAAGAATGCTGGAGACTCACCAACTTCACACTTTTGAAATAAAGAAATTAAGACAGAGGAAAAGAATGGCATCTTATTCATCTCTTGGGGCCTCCCAGCCTGGCACATAGTAGGTGTTCAACAAATGTTTGCAGAACGAGTTAGAGGAATTCAAAATTGTGCCACAGGTCTTGTCAAAGCAGAAACGGTCATTTCAAACCACTTCCTGATGTGTGGATGCAGAGGGAGGAGCAGATGCAGAGACTATGTACTTTGTCTGGAGTCATTTGCAAATAGACCAGGGAGAGAGATTTTTAAAAAGAGATCCCGCTGGCCTAGTATTGTCACAACACAATTTGCTATCTCATGAAGCAATGACAAAAATTGATGCAAGAAAATATTCTGGCCTCAGAATAATCAAAGGATGATGAAAAAAACCACATCCCAATGTCAAACTCACAAATGAGTTTTTTTCAGTTGTTGGACAACTGCTCTATAAAGAACCTTGTAGATCAACTTCTTCTCAAAGGTAGACAAAGGATGACTCATCCTTGAGCGTGGAGTATGCAAATCATGATTCCAAGTTCAATGATGTATAGCTATCACTAATAAAGGAACACTGGGCAACAGGATTACTCCCAGTGGCTTCCCACTTGCAGAAAAACAGTTTTAGACAAGCCCCACAATGCACACAATGGTACAGAATGAAGAGGGGGTGGGAATGGGTTAGGTGGATAGCATTTAGAGATGCACATTCCTGAATCCCTTAGGCTGAAAGTACCTTGGCTCTTTTCTCAAAGCAATTATGACACAGGTTCTCGGGCCCAGGTTTTGTTTACATAAGAACAATCTAGGCTACAGGTCATTTGTGCAGGAGGCAACTAAGTGCCAGCTCTTGGAGCACAGGTAGGTTAATTAGCATGCACATAATACAATGTCAATGGTTTTCTTGGGGGAAAAAGCATTTTTTTAAAATAATTGAAAGCCATTAAAGATCTGTGATACCGGATGGTCTTTTATCCAAAGCAAGCACAAAGGCTGTTGGGGAAATGGAGAGGAGTTTGTTTGTGAAGTGTTCAGAAGAGACAGGGCATCACTGATCATCTAAAGGCCCCATTCTAATCTGATTCTGGATCCACGATGGCTCAGAGGATGCCTTTTTGAAACAGCATATGGCTAACATCCTCATGTAGGTCACAAGTGGCACTTCGGAAGCCAGGACGCTCTATGAGCACGTAATCGACGATCAGGGTCAGCACCTCCCTTGTGTACATTACAGAAAAGCACGCATTCGGACCCCAGCACACGTCAGGATTTTGAACACGCAAATATGAAATGCCATTCTGAACAGCATCCCCACCGACAAGGAAGAGAGGAAAGGAGTCCGCAGCTGTCTCGTCCACGACAAGGATGGATCTTGGGCTTTGGACTCTGAAGCACTTTTCTCTCTTCAGACAATGCCCTAATCAAACAATTATGAAGTCCTCGGAAGCCTGCCACACCCCTTTGATTCAACTGTGCTTCACAAAATATTCAGATAAAGCCTCAACAAACCAAATAAACACCGAAGCAGGAAATGCAACCCAGAATGCCTGATTCTGTGCCCTACCAGGGCCTGAAGGGCTGTGTCCCCTGAACATTTAATCAAACAAAAATCTACTGTAATTCCATTGCACCCTTTGCACTTAAGCAACGCTAGTTCAGTCTCTGACATTTTGATTTTTCACAGCAGATGGAAGCCAAAAAAAAAAAAAAAAAAAAACTTGCTCGGGTCACAAACATGTGTGTCCAGTGGAGATTTCAATTCTCCAACCAACCTTACGCAACATCCAGCAAACAAACAAACAAAAAGGTTATATTCTGTTACTCACTATTACTCCAGGATTTCAGTAAATATTTGATACTGATCTCAAAGAAGCCCGAATCCTGCTGGCTGGCCATGTCTGCAGCATACAAAGGAGCTTCTAGGAGTGGAAGCTGCTGGAGGAGCAGGTACCGGGCGTGGAGATGTGCCCGTCACAGGTTAGCGCTGTAAGCCAGGGGTCAGGAGCCGAGTGGCAGGCTCTGCAGATCCAAGTCATTTAAAGGACACCGAGGAGCGCAACAGAGATGCTCGGCCGCTCCTCCTCCTCCTCTGGGGCCAGGACTTGCTTCTTATTTGCTGGGTGCTGAGCTCCCCGCAGCCCTCAGAGGCGGTGGCCACTGCTGCTTTCATTTCTGGGCTGCCATAACCAGAAATGCCTGCCGCCGGCTGCCCGCATGCTCTGCTCAGCCAGGTACAGTGCCACGGAAGTCCCCACCTGAACTGGGATCCGCTTTCTCCTGGGAGGGAGGGTTTCTTGGCTGGCCTCCCGGACGGACGCGGTGCGGGCGGGCGGCCTCGCTGCCCACACAGCCGCCACCGCTGGGGCCCAGGGATGGGCTGGGAGCGCCGCCCCCTGCCCCAGTCTCAACCTGAGCCACTGCTCGCCTGGTCTCCGCCTGGGCTGGAGGAGGAATTTCCCGACTCCTATGTATTCAAAAAAGCTTCTGGGAGCAGCCCGGGGCTGCTCTGGCTGCTACTTCCCCTGGCGTCTGGCCCCGAAACACACACGACTGCAGCGCGCTGCGGTAGGCTAAGCTGCACCCTGCATCTAGCTGCAGCTTCGCTCTGAAAAGCCCCATCCAGCAGCTCCGCTGCAGTGTAGAAACTGGATCACCAGCAGACAGCTGTGTGCCTCCCCCTCCTAGAAATGCAGTCTTTGGAGGGGCACCCCAGAGGAACAGTGAGTGCCCAGTGCTTGGTCTGCTGGGTTACAGAATGGCACGGACTCCACCACCGAGCTGTTTTCTCCAACGTCTCCTTTTTAAGAATCACGGAGCCCAGTGACACTTATTTTATTTGTGAGCGGGAGGATAAGGACCAGGAGCACGGGATTGCATGCTGCACAATAGCTTTTCACTGCCTGAATTCCTGCTACCAGGTGTCCTGATTTCCCTTCGCTTTGTTTCACGTTATCATGTAGCTTGACAAGGGGATTCAAGAAGAGTATTGTATTTTCATCATGACAGGCTGTGTTTGAGCAGGTGGGATCTGACCAACCACCTGCTAAACCACAGGATCCTTCCCCTCTCCATGACATTTATGATGAATGTTTTCTGAAAAAATTAATAAGCCATGTTAATAATTATTTAACATAACAGATGTTGGGCAAACCACCTTCCCCCATCCCCACCCCCGAACCAACATACAAACAGGACTTCCGAGATTCACCGATTGCTTGCAAAAAGGAAGAGAAAGAGTAGAATGTGCTTATTTTAAGACAGAGAATTGAAAAAATTGCAACATGAAATAGAACTTTTGCACTCTTTCCTGAAATGTCCTCAGACACTTTATGGATATAAAGCACTTTTTTTTTTTTTTTTGACAGGCATAGTGGACAGTGAGAGAGAGAGAGAGAGACAGAGAGAAAGGTCTTCCTTTGCCGTTGGTTCACCCTCCAATGGCTGCTGCGGTCGGCGCACCGCACAGATCCAAAGCCCAGAGCCAGGTGCCCCTCCTGGTCTCCCATGGGGTGCAGGGCCCAAGGATTTGGGCCATCCTCCACTGCACTCCTGGGCCACAGCAGAGAGCTGGCCTGGAAGAGGGGCAACCGGGACAGAATCCGGCGCCCCGACCGGGACTAGAACCCGGTGTGCTGGCGCCGCAAGGCAGAGGATTAGCCTAGTGAGCCGCGGCGCCGGCCCGGAATTCTTTTAATAATGTACCCATCCCTGAGTTGGGGGCTCATTTTCTTTCATCACCTGTACTTTGAACGCATGGCTTCTGGGTGAAACAGAACCCAAAGATTTTACATGAGATGAAAGCCGCACAACACCTTGGAATTAACAACCACGTTGGTGCTCAGATTCTACCTGACACCAGCCCTTACAAGCTTTGTGACTTAAGGCAAGCTATCCGCCCTGCTGAACCTTACTTTTCTCATCTGTAGAATGGCAGTAATACAGAGAGAGTTCAAAAAGTTGGTGGAGGGCTGGTGCTGTGTGGTGTTGCAGGTAAAATCCCTACCTGTGATGCCCGCATCCCTAATCCCAGCTGCTCCACTTCCCATCCAGCTCCCTGCTAATGAGCCAGGGACAGCAGCCAAGTGTTTGGGCCCTTGCACCCACATGGCAGACCCAGAGGAAGCTCCTGGCTCCTGGCTTCAGCCTGTCTCAACCCTGGCCATTGTGGCCATCTGGGGAGTGAACCAGTGGATGGAAGATCTCTCACTGTCTCTCCCTCTCTCTCTGTAACTCCAACTTTCACAATAAATAAATAAATATTTAAAAAAAGTTGGTGGAAAATAGAATTTAAAGATAAAGTCATATGGGTGTAAAACATTTCTGAAATCCAGGCAAATTTTTTTCATAATACACATTTCCATGACCTTTCTGAGAGCTGTACCTGTTTCCTCAGTTGTTGGAACCAGTAAATGAATAATGTATGGAAACTGCTCACTGCACATAGTAAACTCTTCATTACATCTTAGCTGTATCAGTCTTTACTATTCTGAACCCTTAGTGACTCCACACAACAGAATGTTAAGTGAAGTGCATTTGTGTACCATTTATGGCACTAAGATGTGTATTTTGAACACAATGCTAACTCCTTAGGAATAGCAAGTTAGAGACATATACAATCAGCTGCAAATAAGCAAGGATGTTATTCAATGTTGCTACTCAAACATACAGAGATTCTCTGCCGACTTCACAAATGAGACTTCGACTGGCTTTAAAGATGTTTAAATACTAGTGTAAACATACTAACTTGCTAGAATGCCCCGTGCATTTCAAAGGAAGCTGTCAGAAAAATGTAAATGCAACATAGAAGGGGATGTCTTTCCTAGCATGGAGTTCTCCCTGTGAAGAGTAAATGGGCGACCAGGAGCCCAGTCTGTCAGAACCTGAAACCTGCCTGGTGTCTGCCTCCTTTCTCATTGGAGCACCTTTAAAGAGAGCACAGATTGTCAAAGAACAGAAAAGGCCTTTTGTTTTGCTGAAAGGCCTGCAAATCAAATAGAATGACACCTGCTGCAAGCTGGGATAAAACACTTATCCTTTTGTCTCCTCTCTCTCTGGGGGGCTTAGGAAAAATTTTAGTCCGAATAGGAACTAGGATTGAGGGACTTTGAAATGCTGGTACAAGAATAAAACCTGAATCTGATTCTGGCTTCAGCTGCCACTTAAAATGACCTAAAGCTTTCACACCTGGAAACATGAGGGATCTTCCCTTAAAGATTTCTAAGGACATACAATGACTCTTCAATATAGGATATTAAATATAGGATATTAAATCTTTAATATAGGATATAGGCGTAGAATTAGGGGCTGAGAAAAAGAACACAGGAATTGCTGCAGAATTTAAGTGGAAGGCCTCAGAAAATGGTACTAAGTGGACAAGACTCAGAAAGTAGTAGCCTAAGACAAGTCATAACAATAACACCTCCATTTATGGAATAATAATAATCTTGTGCTAAGCATGCATTTTAACATATTTAATCTGCTCTTTAAGCCTACAAAGTACTATTAGCCCCATTTTACAGGTAGGAAAATGGAGGTTCTAAGAGGCATAAAATAAGCTCAAAGTCTTTCACCTGGTAAAATTTAAGTATAATAAATTTTAGAACCTGAGTGATTTATCCTAACTCACACGAGTTTTTAAAAATCATAAGCCAGGTGAGAATCACGGGAACCAAGTTCTTTGGAGAAAGTTCAGGAAGAGACACTCAGGCCCTCCTGATCAACAGCAGAGATGCTTCCCATCTCCCCGGCTCACAGACTCCCTGCCCTCCTGCCCCGATTTATCCTGGGCGAGGAACTGTTCTCTGGGGCTGGCAGCCCCACCCTGAGGAAACCTATAAACTTATTTTCAGTCAATCTGATGCCCTATGCAGGCTGTGGTCTCCGCGAGGGTGCCTAGCGTGGCATGGAGGTGGGGCGAGTAAGGATGAAAATCTAGCCTGAACTTCTCTTTCCAAGTTATGAAGGGGGATGGTCTCAGTATGTGGACCTCCCGCTGAGGGGCTGCATCAGCCCAGCCCAGGACTCCCTATGCAGAAGGGTGCCTATTCGTGGTTAAGACACCCAATGGGGTAGTGAGAGTCCCAGGTGGTGCAAGAGGCAATCCGCAGAGCACAATGTTTCAAGAAGGCAGTGACCAAGTGGTGGCCCATGTCCCAGCTTGCAGAGCAGCTGAATTGGATGAAGGTGGCAGAGGGTGCACCGACTGTATCTCACAGGCTGTGGCCTTTACCTCAGTTCTAACTACAGCCACATGTCCCAGCACTCCCTCCAGAAGAGCTGTTTTCCTTAGTGCTGTATCCCCTACAGCTCCCAGCACACGGTATGTGTGATGAACACACATTGAGTGAGAAAGTGAATGACCAGACTTGTCATGCCTGCCTACTGTTATTTGCAGCCTGTGGGAAAAAACGTGCAATAGACATGCAATTGGTTTGTGTTTTCATTCATAGTTCACTTACACTTTCCTAGCATTTTAGACTATTTTTTCAAGACTGAAATGTGTGATGTAAAAAAAAATGTGAAAACAAAGCAAGGCATACCATCTGGACGCTTGCCAACATCGAGAGCCATTACCTAATGATTTTAAAGCGCCTGATTGATTGGGTTAGGATTAGAGTCCGCCTCCTGTCCCTATGAGCAGAGCATGTGAGTATATATGTGTGATTACTGTCATAGAGTGACGTGCACATTCACTCACAGAACGTTAGGCGGAAGAGAGATGCTTTGCTAGCATCCTAAAGAGACAAAAGAAACTCACCTAATGTAGGAAAAAAATTGCTTTATCAATCTTTGATCAGTAGGTTCAAATTTCAAAGAAGCATTAAATATATGATATTCCCATTAGTATACATTGTGTCTTAAGAGGAATTGCTCCAAATCAAATTAAGTTTTTTTCTGGATTGAGTTAAAAGACAGCAGCTGAGATCAATGGTGACAAGTAAGGAGAAAGGGTTTCATTTTTCTTTAAGCAGTAGAATGATTAGGAGGCCTGTCAGAGAAAACCTAAAGGAGCAAGTGTCAAGATAAATAACAAACTTCTCTTTTGACCTGCTTTAGATGCACAATTCGGGCTGACCTAGCCCATTCTAAGAAACAGAAGAGAAAAATAAGACACAATGCCACACAATGTTCCTGTTGTAAGCCTACAGTGCAATAATCATTCCCTTAAGATAATCCAGCCCCCATGCACAAATCTCCACAATAAAGGATTCTGCAGGTTTTGAAAACACTGACTCCACTACTGTTCACTACAAATGTATTTTTCAATGAACTGAAAGACATTTACATTTTCTGAATATAACAAAAGTTCATTAGGCAGAGCTCATTGTTGCACAGATTTGGACATAAACAAGCTAAAAACCCATGGCTCCTAAAATGATTTTCATTAAAAAAATAGCAACAGAACCCAATTTTTCTTCCCTGCTTAGCTCCTTGGCCAAGGAGGTTTGTAAAGAACTGAGGGCCAGAACAAAAGCAGTGGATGCTGGTCTAGTGCAAGGGAAAGACCTTGTAGGATGTAAGTAGGAGAAGAAAATAAATGACACTGAGAAGCAGGGGAGGGGGAAGGAGAGCCCGGAATCCACCTGCTTGCTGCCCGGCACACGGAGGCCCCTCCCTAGGCCTGCCATCATCCAAGGCGTTGTTCTGAGTCTAGACATTGAATGAGCGCTCCACCTTGGAAGTAGAAACCCTGGGCGAGGCTGTATCACAGAGGAGCTGCATGGACAAAGCTGAACAGAGGGGCACACTTGCTGATGCTTCTCTAAAACTGGCAATGAGATATCATTAGAACAAGCCTGAATGAGGGCACCAGTTAATCCAGGCCTCCACCCTGGCCAAATGAAAACTGAGCTTCTCCCCTGATCCTGCTCCGCACAACTGAACAATGACTCCAAGACCTAAAAGTCAGAGGGTATTAATCAGAAGGGGAGTGATATTGCCTCCCACTGTCAAGTCCCTGCTCTCTCATTTAGAAGCCAAGGTGTTGGCACAGTTGTCAGCCATCCGGTGGTCGCCTCGATTTCCTTGTCTGTGGAGTAGTGCTTATCACACAGGTGTCCTGCAAGGATTAGCTGAACACCAAAGGCACATGACAACTGTTAAGGAGCAGATCTACAGCAAGTAATGGATGCAGGATATACAACAGAATGTTCTTCTAACTCCACAGTCAGGGTAGTAAATGCAGGAGAGGGACCCTGTCCTTCACAGGGAGATTCATCCCAGCCACCCAGGTCGGCAGCCAAGGAGAAGGTGGACCTGTCAGCCAGCTGAAGTTTTACAAAGGTAAAGATCAAAAGCCCAAATAGGCACACCTGTGACTTTTAGTGGCCAGGGTAAACCTCCATCTGAGTAGAGATTCTGTTTAGCTTAGTAGCAGTTTAAATTTACCTAATCCAGCCTTCTCATGGACTTCTCAAAGTAGGGCTTACATATTTGGGTATTACTAACCTAGAGTTAAAAGGAGATAATGTGGTCTGTATGTTTTTGAAAAAAAAAAAAAGAAAGAAAGAAAGAAAGAAAGAGAAAAGATTTGGCCTTAATTTCTAAGAACAAAGGCATGGCACACTTTCTATTTTATAAAGTATTTATGCACATATATGCAAAGAAAAAATATGGGAGGTTTGCCCCATGGCTTCTTATCACGGAAGCACACAACACCACTGATAACTTTGCTATCCGATTTTGAAATACTACTGGCAACCCAAGAAATTTTTTACACTCAAATTCAAATAAGGACAATAGAAAGACACTTCATAGAAAATGCATATTATGAAAAAATGCATGGATTTTAAAATCTTTTGCATCAAAATAAACGTTTTAATTCTATTTTTCCATACACTTTTGGAATTATCCTTTTTTATTATTTTTTTTGACAGGCAGAGTGGACAGTGAGAGAGAGAGAGACAGAGAGAAAGGTCTTCCTTTGCCGTTGGTTCAACCTCCAATGGCCACCGCGGCCGGCATACCGTGCTGATCCGAAGGCAGGAGCCAGGTGCTTCTCCTGGTCTCCCATGGGGTGCAGGGCCCAAGCACTTGGGCCATCCTCCACTGCACTCCCGGGCCAGAGCAGAGAGCTGGCCTGGAAGAGGGGCAACCGGGACAGAATCCAGCACCCCGACCGGGACTAGAACCCGGTGTGCCGGTGCCGCAAGGCGGAGGATTAGCCTATTGAGCCACAGCGCCGGCCTGGAATTATCCTTTTTTTAAAAGATTTATTTTATTTGTTTGAAAGAGTTACAGAGAAAGGTAGAGACAGAGAGAAAGGTCTTCCATCCGCTGGTTCACTCCCAAGATGGCCGCAACAGCCAGAGCTGCGCCGATCCGAAGCCAGGAGCCAGCAGCTTTTTCTGGGTCTCCCACATGGGTGCAGGGGCCCAAGGACTTGGGCCTTCTTCTACTGCTTTCCCAGGCCATAGCAGAGAGCTGGATCGGAAGAGGAGCACCCGGGACTAGAACCAGCACCCATATGGGATACCAGCACTTCAGGCCAGGGCTTTAACCCGCTGTGCCACAGCGCCGGCCCTGGAATTATCCTTATAAAAGTAACTTTAACAGTAGCTAACTGTTAATATGAATACATGATTATAAAATATTATGTCCTTTCTGAAGAAGAAAAATGATATTTTCTTTGTATATTTTTATTTACCAAAAATAAAAGAAACTGCTTAACATGATAAATAGCAATTATGTTTATATTAATTGATATCACCCTTTCCCAAATACTATTTGCTATCTAAAGGAGAGCTAAGAAAGAGCTGGTTCTTCCTCAAATGAATGACAGTCCAATAAAACAAACAAAAAAGACAATCTCATAGCTGCAGTAAAAATCCTTGTGCAGCAAGATGTTTCTATAATTTGATGATAAATATTAAATACCTCCCTAAGGCTAGCAGTGAATGTTCCCGCTGATGTCCCCAATTTCATGCACAAAGATAAACATTAGAGTTTAAGTCATAAAGGAGCAGATCAACTTTTCCACAAAGGTACATTTCGATGTACAGTTAATGAAATCTGTAATTTTGAGGCCAGTGTAATGGCGTGGTGGGTTAAGCTGCTGCTTGCGATGCTGGTTGCCCATATGAGCGTCGGTTCAAATTCCAGATGCTCCACTTCTAATCCAGCTCCCTAGTAATGTGCCAGGGAAAGCAACAGAAGATGGTCCTGCCACCCATGTGGGAGACCCAGATGGAGTTCCAGGATCCTGGCTTTGGCCTGGCCTAGCTCCAGCCATTGAGGCCATCTGGGGAGAGAACCAGCAGATGGAAGATCTCTCTCTCTCTCTCTTTCTCTCTCTCTCTGTAGCTCCCTCTCTCTCCATAATTCTGCCTTTCAAATAAATAATCTTTTAAAAAAGAAACCTATTTCAAAATCAATAAAGTCATAAAATTTGAAATTTTGATTATTCATTTATATTGCTACTTAAATTTTATTTGCACTTTTTTTCCTTCTAGTTATAATTGCATATTTACAGTTGTAAGTACAGTTATAAGCACCAAAAAAGGTTGGGGGTTTGAGAATTAGGAAACTGTTAATTTGGTTTCTTATTGTGACCCGAAGACCATGACCTTGGTCCAATTATTTCTCTACTTTGGAAGACACTGCTGCTCATCCCCAAGCTGCCTCTCTGGGCGAGCCTTGATTTTCCACACATGGGGGGACCATGGCACGAGAAAAGCAGAATACCAGGTCACACATCACTGTATGTAAGTTTTTGCCTTACGTTATGGACTTTGTTGGCAACTGATCGGCTTTCTCAGTTATGTCTGGATTACACTGGAGTCAAGAGTGTAATGACAGCACACACCGGCTACGCGGCAGGAGAAGATGACCAAAACTGAAAAATAATTGGGGATTAGAAGGCGATAAATCGATATGAAATGATCAAGTCGTCTGCTGTGAACTTAATGAGGCAGCATCAAAGTGCTTTGTTCAGCTTAGAGGAAAACAGCAAGCACACATCTAGACAAGACCAGGGACAGACCACAGCCGGAAGCCAGTGCATTGTCCCCGAGAGGAAGCACCATGGAACCGGAGGATTCAAGGCGGAGACAGCATCCCTTCCCTTGGAACCGCAGCTTTAACGAGTGTCTACCTTGCTGTGCATCACAGATCGCACCTTCAAGTCTGCAGAATGCCTGTCTGTTCCCGGAGCCTCCTGGGCACGGAGAGTCCCTGGGGCCTGCTGTGGTCCACCCCCGACGCCAGTGCAGCAGAGGCACATCCATCACCTTCCCCACCTCGAGACGTGTAAGAAGGGGCAACTGTGCCGGCGCCAGTGTATTTTGGAGGACAGAGAGAGTTTTGCAGGGCGTTTGTTTGGAAAGGCTGAGAAATCGCAGACAGGCAGGCTTTGTGCAGGAGGGTGGGGTGGCAGGCCCGTGGCCGAGCAGCCCCGCCACACACTCAGCGCGGGAGTCAGAGCGAGGGGCAGAGTAATGATCTTTGCAGATCGTCAGGCTGAGTGAGGTCACTCTGAGACGCCCAAGGAAATGGAGGGGGCAGGGGAGGGTCATGAATGTGACCTTCTGTGCTGGCCATGGAGAAATCCAAGCCCACAGTTTTGGGTGAACCCCTGCCCCATGGGGTACTGGCTACAGTGATCCACTTCTGCATTTGACCTATTTCTCTCCTCACGTAGAAGGGGCACGTACGTGATGCTACCCTACCCACTCTTTACATAAAGTCGGTTCATGATCTCAAAGGAAATGATGGGGCTGAAAGGGTTTTTGTATCCCTGGGGGCTCTGCTCCCAGTTGCGTGGGGCTCCATAAGAATCTGACAAATAAGAGGGTGGGTGGTCCCTTCTGGGCTCTTCTCCCTTGAAGACCAACCCTTTTCCAGCCTGCTGGACTCCCTGCTCCTGGTGCAGGGGCATGCACAGGGGTGTCCTGCCATTTAAGTGGCCACTCACCAGCTCCAGGAATGTGCTGGTGGTTTGCCTGGTCTCAGCCATTGGTCACTCCCACCTCTTGGCGTAAAGACAGGATGGGTGGCAACCGGGGCTGGCTCACTACTCCGCCCTCCCTCCAGACTTATTTTCCACCTTTTTGCTCCCCAAGGGAGCTTTCCCCTTTTTCTTATACTTTGGAATTATGTTGAAAACTCTCCTTTGCCTATGAATTCTTACGTCCCAGACTTCTCACATACAGAATTAAAGTCTGCATCCACTGAAACACGGGGTAGCTGAAGAGGAAGGCAAAGGGCCAGGGATGGCCTTCTTTTGGACTTTTGAATGAAAGGCAAGCTGACACAGTGTTTCTCAGAGTGAGGAATGGATCAATCAAAAGGCTGTGGGCACTGAACACGGCTGCTGCCTCCTCTGGCTTTAGCTCCTCTGTGGCACACGAGCACACTGAGACTGAACGGGTCTCACAGGTAGAGCAAGGCAGAATGATGATCATAACAGGGCTGGGGGTTACACTGGTTATGGTTCAGAGCTAGGACTGGAACTCAGCACTAACTCTAGGCTGATGTCCAACAAAATGCAATGAGAGCCACACATTTAAGAAATTAAAAATCAACAGGTGACACTGACTTTGGTAACATATTTTGTTTAACCTGTGGGCTGAAGTCATCTCAACATGTAATAAATATGAAAGCTAATGAGATGTTTAATATTCCTTTTGCACTAAAAGTAAAAATACACACACTAAATGTGGTGTGTGTATTACAGCACATCTACAAGTGCACAGTGTGGCCCAGTGTTGTGGCGCAGTGGGTTAAGCTGCAGCTTGGAACACACCAGTATCTCATATCATAGTGCAGGTTCAAGTTCTGGCTGCTCTGCTTCCAATCCAGCTTCCTGCTAATGCACCTGGGAAGGCCACAGATGATGGCTCAAGTGCTTGAGTCCCTGACACCCAAGTGAGAAGCCAGAATGGCGTCCTTGGCTCTTGGCTATGACCTGGCCCAGACTTGGCTGTTGTGGTCATTTGGGGAATAAACTAGTGGGTGGCAGATCTCTCTCCCCCATGCTCTCACTCTGGCTTTTGCTCTTTGAAATAAACACATAAACAAATATTGAGAAGTGCACAATAACTTCCAGTGGCTAGTGGCTTCTTTACTGGACAGTGTAGCACTAGAGGGTTTCTGACTGTTTTTGTGCCATGGGCTCTTCTGGGAGTCTGGTGAAGCCCATGAGTGCCTTCTCAGAATAATGTGTCTATGTGAATAAAATGGGACACATAAGATTATAAAGAACAGCAATTATTTTGAAAGGCAGTTATTAAATTATTTTTTACAGACAGACCCCAAATTGTGGTATTGCATATGCCTGTTTTCTTTAACACCACATTAAATAACATGATCCAGAGGTGGGTGGGTATATACTGAGCATAAGAATCCATCAGTACAGCTAAAACAACTGTAATGTGTTGAAAATACCCGTGACTGACTTCTATTGGTAGCAAGGTCACAGACACTGCGAATACTGCTGTAGTTTGAAGAAAACACTACATTCTGGTTAAAGGTTAGCAGAAGGTAAAATGTGCTACTTCCTATCTAAGTTAATGGACCTCCCAGTCCTACCTACAGACTCACTCCAGAGCATGTGCCTAAATCACAAATTACTATCTGTCTCCCAAGACACCAGCTACCCTTCAGGGGGGTTCACAGCTTCCAGGAATGCTTGAAGATCATCACAAGTTTTGTTTATATACTTATTATTGGAGAAGCAGGGAGACAGGAGCAGGGTGTAGAAGAGGGGATGGAAGAGAGAGAGAGAGACAGCGAGTTCCCATCTACTGGTTCATTCCCCAAATGCCTGCAAATGCTGGGACTGCATCAGGTCTAAGCTAGGAGCTTGAACTCAGTCCTGGTGTCCTACACGGGTGGCAGGAACCCATCACGAGCCAGTACCTGCTGCCTTTCTGAGAACGCATTAGCAGGAAGCTGGAGTCAGGAGCTGTCTGGTTATAGGAGAAGAGACTTGTGCTCATAGAGGATCTGCTTAATGGTTAAGGAGTTTTACATTTTAAAATGTGTTTGGAACTAGAAGAAAGTAGTGGTTGCACGACACTGGACATGCTATGAAGTGTCACTTAAAAATGATTAATTACATGCCGTTTCATCTCAGTAAATGATTATGTCTTTCAAGTTTGAACACCTTTGCTCTGAAAGGCTTATCCCCAGGTTCTTTCCCTTGGCCCTCTGCTCTCTTGCAGTGTGGCTACACTGCCACCTGCTGGTGAAATCTGGACTCCAAGACTGGAGAGGCCTGACTGCAGGAGGCTGAGGAAGTAGGCAGCCCTGCAGGGGAGCCAGGCCCAGCCATACCTGGATATCTACTTCATCAGGGTCTAGAGCCTGCACCAGGATAACCGTCAGCCACTTTGAACTTGGGGCAGGAAAGAGGGATGTTTTCCATTCTCAGCTGTCAGTCCTGAAATGGTTCTCAAAACTCATTGAATCTTACTGGTTCACTTACCTGTCTGTCAAGTGGGAACAAGATTCCTATCTGCAGTAGCAGAAGGATTAATAGGAGGCTAAGACATGCATCTAACGCAGGCAAATAGGCACACAATGACAGTTCCTTTCCTCGCCTTCCTGATTCCTGCAGGTGCTTGGCATGAATCTATGAACCCCAGAGAAGACAACCCGTACCTCCAAAGTGCCCCCCAGTTTCAGACTGCTGTTGAAAGAAAGAAAAAGGCGGTAGAATTTCTGGAGAAAAATGATTTCCTAGTCCGGAATGAAAATGAAAAGGAGAAAAGAGAGCAAGGCTCATGACACACAGGGAAGAAACTGCATATAACCTGAAGCCAGAAGACAAAAGCAGCAAGGGCCAGACGAGTTCCAGGTGTGCAGCCGGGGTGGGAAGAGAGGAGGAACCGGAAGACCTCACAGACAGTCTAGTTATTGCCACAAATACTGCCTGCAGGGGGTGGGGGTGGGCAGGGAGGGCGGGGAGTGAGCAGAGAAAGAGCAGAGAACACCAAGAAACGCATGGCATAGTATTTGCATATTTTTGTAAGTGGGCTTGCATGAAAGGTTCCAATTTCCTAACATGTTCTGCAAAAATGGGATGGAAGGGAGACTGAACGGTGAGATACAGTAATCAAAAATCACCAAAAAAAAAAAAGACACAAAAGTCATCACGAATTTTTCAAATATGAGGCCTGAAGGTACAAGCAACTGAAGGGGCAAATACGGAAAGAAGGAAGGAGGGAGGGAGCATGAAACTCATCTGAAATAAAACAGGCAGCCAGATGCCCGGAGCAGAAAGCACTTGCTCCCATGTCACAGTAGCAAGGAGCTGGGGAAATTCTAAAGAGTGGTACGCTGGCATTTGGAGTAGCACAGGAAACAAAATTAAAACCTCATCCTTATATATAGCAGTCTCTCCTTATCTCTAGGGGAAAAGTTCCAAGACTCCCGGGGGATGCCTGAAGCCCAGGCGAGGATGGAACCCTGTAGGTTAATTGAATATAAGGCCTGCGATTCTGTGTCGGCTCACTTGATAGCACGGCTGGCCTCTGAGTGAGTACAGGACAGGGAGCGTATGCAGTGCAGCCACGCTGGACATAGGCAGGATGGCGCAGGACGGCAAGGAGATTGCATCAAGCGACTCAGAACAGTATGTAATTTTAAACATGCAGGCTTCTCATTTCTGGAATTTCCTATTTAATAGTTTTGGCCCATGGTTGATTGTGGAAGCCGAAGGAAATGCAACTGTGGATGAGGGGGTGGGGTGGGGGCACTGCTGTGCTTTTTAAGAATGTCGACAGGACCCAGGGGGCAGCAGGTAAGCAGGGTGCAGGGCAGTAGCCTCCCCACCAGGTCTTCCCTGCTCTCTGAAACAGCCTCGTCTGCCTTGGCCACGGCACAGCCTCGCTGCCTCCCTCCACGGGGCGCCTTCACCTCCTAGATGGCACCAGCCAGCCACGCTCCCACGCTCCCAGGTTTTCTGCCACTGCATCCACATCTCCTGATGCCCGTTTCTCCTTTCCCAGGGACCTCAGCCACATCAGTCTCTTGCATCGTAACCCGTTCCTTCCTAGCACGTACCTTCAGTACCTCTCATCTTCCAAGCAAGTAATAAGCAAAACAAACCCCTCCTCTTCTCCCACCTTTCCTGCCGGCTGCCACCGTACCACCCTGACTGCCTTTACACCGGGCCCTCAGTTCCTCTCCCAGCCCCCGCCCTTTTGTTCCTTCCAAGCTGGATTCTGGGCCACGTTCCTGCCTAGGGGGCCTTAGCCTGCCCTGAGCCAGTGGGCCTATCTCAGTCCTTCCATGGCATCTCAGTGGCATCAGACACAGCTAAATCACACCTTCCTCTCCAGGCTCCTCCCTCTGTTGCACCCCGGACCTCACACTTCCTGTTTCCAGGGTTTAGAGGGTCGGTGTGGCTGCCACTCCCAATCTCCTCCGTTGCCTCTTGCACTCTCCCCACCTCCTCTTCTCCAGGTGCCTGGTCTCTTGCACCTCAGGGTCTTGGCAGTGCTGCTCCACCCGCTTGGAGGCCCTTCTCCCTTCTCTTCCCTTGGCCCAGTCCTACTTCCCCTTCCACCAATCTAAGTATTACCTCTTCAGAGGCATCCTCCCTGGGCTCAATCCAGAACCACGGTTAAAAATTTCCTCTTGCTACATTTCCTTTTCTTTGATGGCTCATAGCACATTTTTCACTTTTGCACTTAATTTTGTAATTATTTTTCAATATGCTTTTCTGCCTATCAGTTTCTCTAAGTTGACTGCATGTTTATCTTCGTCACTATTTTACTCCCTATGATCCGAGTCTACAAGTGAACACAGCACACAGGGCACGTGGGGGCACTCAGGAAATCATTAGTGGATGAACAGTGATGCAGGTAAACGAATGAATGGACAAACACGAGAGAACTCTGAAAAGTTTGTGTAAAACAGAATTGAAAATCAGTTTATTTGGGTGCAAAAAATGTGGACATCTATGCAATCAGGGGTCTTTAAAAAATTCTTGGGAAAATGTGTATTATGAAAGGACTGTGCATGAATGTCAAAGTTTTACATCAAAGTAATCTTTTAAGGTTTAGTCATTTTATTTGAAAGTCAGCATTACAGAGATGGGAGCGGGGGAGAACTATTTTTCATATACTAGTTCACTCCCCAAATGGCCACAATAGCCAGGTCTGGGCCAGGCCAAAGCCAGGAGCCATGAACTCCATCCAGGTGTCCCATGTGGGTGACAGGGCCCCAAGCACTTGGGTCACTATTGTGTTCCCAGGCACATTAGCAGGGAGCTGGATTGGAAGTGGAGCAGCCAGTGCTCTGACATGGATGCTGGCACTGCAAGTGGCTTCCTACCCCATGAACCCACAACACCAGTACCTCCAAGAGCTTGTTGAAGTCCCCTGTATTCTCCCCCATGGCAAGGCGTCAGAGCAAGGCACTGACGTCAGCCTGGATCCCGCAGGGCTTTAATCTCCATGCAAAAGCTGGTCCTATTTTTTCAGATGTCTGTTTGAACAAAGTCCTGTTTGGAGCCAGAGAAGCATGATGGGAAATAAGCAGGAAGCCAAGGGGGGAGAAGAGCCAAGGAAAGGAAGATGGAAGCAAACGCTGCTGCTGTTCTCAGTATCTGACTTTTTATTTTCCCAACAGTCTCTGGCCACACCAGGGGCAGATGGGGCTCCTCCCCTGCCGTGTGCTGTAGGCCTAGAAACTGCAGAAGCTGTGCACGGGCGAGACAGGCAGTGCATGAGAGGTGTGGGGAACCGCAGGAAGCTCTGAAGACACAGTGAGAATCCCGCAGAGCTGGGAGGGGCGCATTGTGTCAGGCAGGCAGTAAAATTCACGCACGATGTAGGTGGAACTTTCTAGCCTAAACTGTAAGGAACACATCCCGGATCCCCACCGGGAGAGAACTGGATGCACTACAAGGCTGTGTCCTTTTACATGCCCCCAAATACCTGAGTAACAGATGGATGCCCCTACATTCATTCATCATGAGACAGAGAGCTGGGTGTCCATCTGTTACTCGTTGCATGTTAAAGGAGACACTTCTCATAGGAATGATTTCACACCCATGTGAAAGAAGCAGAATCAAGGCAGGGCTTTGCTTCTACTAAAGACTGCTTGCCGGCGCTGCGGCTCACTAGGCTAATCCTCCGCCTTGTGGCGCCGGCACACCGGGTTCTAGTCCCGGTTGGGGCGCCAGATTCTGTCCCGGTTGCCCCCTTCCAGGCCAGCTCTCTGCTGTGGCCAGGGAGTGCAGTGGAGGATGGCCCAAGTGCTTGGGCCCTGCACTCCATGGGAGACCAGGAGAAGCACCCGGCTCCTGCCTTCGGATCAGCGAGGTGCGCCGGCCGCGGCGGCCATTGGAGGGTGAACCAACGGCAAAAGGAAGACCTTTCTCTCTCTCTCTCACTGTCCACTCTGCCATCACAGCTCTCAAACGATCCTGAAACTTTGTCTTCTTAGGAAGAATGGGAGGTATGGGAAAGTCCCAGGACAGGTGTCTACAGAGGACTGAACTGCAATGGGAAAATTTGGACTTTTGTGTCCTTCAAGCCAACACTGTTGAGAGCCTGGGGACTTGGCTGTTGATAAAGGGTCGAGGGTATTGCTGCCTTGCTGCTCCTGGTCAATCAGGTTGGCAGAACCAGCTTTACAGATGTGGTAGCCTCTCATAAAACAGCACACAAGACTTCTGTGTCATGTTTACATATTTAACTCGCTCTCCCCCTCACAGCCAAATTTCTTAAAAACTATCCTTTCTGTCTCCCTTTCTCAGCCTCACACATCCTCCAACATACGGCCCCTGCATCTCACTGCAAACAAGTGAGTGTGTCACGACCGCCGATGCCTAAACCCGAGGAAACTTCCGGTGCTCCCCTTATTTGGTCTCTTGGCAGCTTCTGGCATCGTTGGCGACGGCTTCCTTTGGGCATTTTCCTTTTATGTTCTCCTCCAGCCTCTGTGACCACTTGGTCTCATGGTTTTAAGGGCTCCTCCTCTGCCCATCCCTGTAATGGGAAGAGTAACCCAGAGTTCCACAACGAATGAAGTTTTCCTGCCTATATGTACACTTGCCTAGGATGTCTGTTGGAAAACCCAGACCACCAGGATTGTCTGATATTTCTCAAATTGTGTCTCCAGTTCAGATGAGGCACTCCACTTCCATGCGTTACCTCTCTATATTGGATTGCCCATCCTGACCCAGATTCTCCTTAAGTACCTGAAATCCAACAAGTCTAAATCTGAGCTCATCACGTTCCTTCCTTAGTTCCTACTTTCTTTTCTGTTGCCCTAATGATATCACCATTTACTAAGTTACTCAAGTTGGAAATTCAATAATCTCCTTTTTTTTCATTCCCCATATCCAAAGACTCAGCAAGCCCTGTTAATTCTACCTCTGAAACAATTCTTGCATCTGTCTCTGTCTCCATTCCCACCATCACGGTCTTAATGGAGGTACTTGTAAGTCTTCACCTGGCCCAATGCGACAGTCCAATGTTCTCTCAGTCTTCCATGTCCTCCGTGTGGCTGCCATAGTGTTCAAGGGTTCTCCTCACTCTTGGGAAAAAGCCAACCTTTGACTGTCACACAAGACCTCTTCCTACTTGTCTAATCTCCTGCGAGCCCGTGCTTCAGCTGTAGAAAACTGCTCTCGCCACTGAACTTTAAGCTCCTGGAAGGAAGTGGAAGGCCGTGCCCCTCGTTTCTGCATTACTGGCATCTAGCTTAGTGCCTGGCACATAGATTCTAAAACATGCTTATTGAATAAATACATTGAAATTTAAGATGAGGTTTATCTTTGTAGGTGAGCCCAGAAGCAATGGGTATGATAGTATTCTGTTTATTAAATATATAAAATATATTGTCTTGCTATCCATCTACCAAGTGATTTTGTGTAGAAATTTCTAGAAATAATAGAAAAGAGATTCCTTACTTGCTTAATACAAACTAAGGGCTAAAAATCAGATGACAGTGTGGAATATCTTGTTCCAATTAAAATATCTGAGTGATGCTAGAGATTAGTGTTGAAATCTCTTACTGCAGAATTTCCTTAAATGCCAAATGCTTAGGCTTCAGAAGAGTGAGCAGATGCAGGTCTGAACCTTACAGTCCATGAACCTTACAGTGCTCTGCAGACACCTGCCCATGACAAGGCATAGTTCTCCTGTAATATTCTTACCTAGTGATGGTTCACAAAGCATTAGCTCTAACCAAGAAACGCCACTATGTCTTTTTTTTTTAAATTTATTTGAAAGGCAGAGCTACAGAGAGGCAGAGGCACAGGGAGAAAGAGAGAGAGAGAGAGAGAGAGAGAGAGAAAGTCTTTCATCCACTGGTTCACTCCCCAGATGTCCACAACGGCCAGAGCTGGGCTGATCCAAAGTCAAGAGCCAAGAGCCAGGAGCTCTCTTGGGGTTTCCCACATGGGTGCAGGGGCCCAAGCACTTGGGCATCTTCCACTGCTTTCCCATGCCATAGCAGAGAGCTGGATCAGAAGCGGAGCAGCCAGGTCTTGAACCAGCGCCCATAAGGGATGCCAGCACTTCAGGCGGTTGCTTAACCCACTATGCCTCAGTGCCAGACCCACCACATCGTCTTAGTCTGAGGCTTTCTTTTTCCAAAAAGGAGCTATTTAATACACCTTGTGCTATGGTTTGGAGGGTTTCAGTTTGTCCTCTGAAAGTTCATGAACTGGAATCTTGGTTCCCAGTGAGGCCAAGTTGGAAGGTGGTGGAGTACTTCAGAGGTATGGCCCAGGGGCACATGGTCACTGGAGCACTGTCTTCAAAAGGGACCAATGCTGTTCTCATGGGACCCCGCCAAGCTCCCGTGGGAATGGATCCTTGAAAGAACAAGCCTGGCCCCTGCCTCCTTCTGGCTTCCTGTCTGATCACGTGACCTCTCATGCATGCACTTCTGTGACCGCGACGCCATGCACACGAGGTCCGCACCGGAGGCTGCACAGGTGCGGCAGCTTGAGCTTGGAGTTCAGCCTCCCGAACCGAGCGGAACCTCTTTCCTCTGTGTATTACTCAGCCTCGGGTTTTATTCTACAGCAGCTGACACTGGACTAGTACAAGAGCACTTCAACCGGAGGACGGAAGATCTCGCTGCCTCTGCCTTTCTGTAACTCTTTCAAATAAATAAATAAATCTTTTAAAATAAAGTTTCTGGAAAATGGAATTAAAGATAAGATTATTTTGGTGAGAATTTTTGAAGCCCATGCATACTTTCTTTTTCCATAATTATACATCTTCCATGAACCTCCTAAAGTTTCCCCTGTTTGTATGGATTTTAAATTTTTTTTCCACCAAAGGAAACACCTTTTAATTCCATTTTCCATGAACCTTTTGAAGTGTCCTAATACACTTTCTTTTTTTTTTTTAATTTTTGACAGGCAGAGTGGACAGTGAGACAGAGAGACAGAGAGAAAGGTCTTCCTTTTTGCCGTTGGTTCACCCTCCAATGGCCGCCGCGGCTGGCGCGCTGTGGCCGGCGCATCACGCTGATCCGATGGAAGGAGCAAGGTGCTTCTCCTGGTCTCCCATGGGGTGCAGGGCCCAAGCACTTGGGCCATCCTCCACTGCACTCCCTGGCCACAGCAGAGAGCTGGCCTGGAAGGGGGCAACCGGGACAGAATCCGGCGTCCCGACCGGGACTAGAACCTGGTATGCCGGCGCCGCAAGGCGGAGGATTAGCCTAGTGAGCCGCGGCGCTGGCCCCTAATACACTTTCAAATCATATGAAGGTCCTGCTTACAATGTCTTTGAATTTGACACAGGAAAATAATCGGAGGCATTTAAATACAAACTACTTAAAGGAGGCTCCAAACGTGGTTCTTGTTTTTGCAAACCTTTTGTTCAGGACCAACTAAAGTTTTGTCGATCCGAGTCCAAGCGCAAAGCAGTGATACTTGTATTCAGTTGCTCTGGATGAACACTGCTCCTGAAGCCCACGTGTGTGGTGCTCCCTGTAGTAACCTGCAGGCTGGCAGACGGCCACGGTCATGCTGGGACTGCACAGGCTGAGCCACGCTTGCCTTGCACAGCGTCACCTACACCTGATCTCCTCACTCAATCTGCCCCTTAGGGTCTGACCTAAGCGAACACTTGGAAGCAGAGCAGTGCTTGCTTGGTAAGTGAAAAAATTCTCAAGGTTTCTCAGGATGCAGAGTGCCCACAGCGGAGCAAGTGGAGCCCAGGGCAGGCCAACTATGCCTGAAAAAGAAGCCTGGCATCAGGAAGTAAAAAACAGCAGCCTATGTTTTGCTTATGTAACCACCTGCCACCCATGGGATAGCCCCTGAAGTAGGGAAATGTGGGTGTAGGGGAAATCCGTAAAGAATTAGAGTGCTTATTCCAATTTCAAGCCACTCTGGCCTGGAGCCAACCCTGATGCTTTCCATGGAGGATGAAAATATGGCACTTGTAGGACTGATTGCTAATAACAGATTGCACAATGTACCACAAAAGTGTTCTCCGTCAGGCAGACTACTCTCACACCTACATTCAGGCATAAACATGGATGTTTCAACTTCTTTCCTAGTTTTATAAAGCAATCGTGTGTGTGTGTGTGTGTAGATACCCTTCTCCCCCACCCAGATACATATCGATACAAACCCTGGGATTCATTCCTTATCCAATCAAGAACACAGATTTAGGAGCGAGTGCTTAGCCTAGTGGTTCAGATGCCCGCGGTCCACCTGCCAATGCCTGAGTTTGATTCTTGGTTTTGCCTCCTGATTCCAGCTTCCTGCCAACGCAGACCTGGGGAGCAGTGCTGATGGCTCAAATGGTTGCATCTCTGCCACCCCTGTGGGAGACCTGGATTCAGTTCCCTGCTCCTGGCTTCGGCCTGGCCCAGATATAAGATCTACAAGCATAAGGGTTATGTCTGTTTTATTCTCTGCTTGGGACAATGCCTGGCATGTGACAGATGCTCAAGAAGCACTGAATGAATGAATGAATGAACACATCTGCTTGCAGTTTCACTTACTCTGTCTATGGTGTAATGCAAAGTGACAAACGGGCGTGTAAATTGGTGTTAAATAACATCCACGTTAACCAGTGCTCACAATAGCACCTCTCTGCTCCAGGACCTTGGCAAGCTATGGCAAATGCTAAATCAAAGGTCAGGTCTGAAAGTCTCTGCAAACATTTCTCTGTCACACCTGCTCTCTCGAGGTAGCCTCCGGATGGGTAACCTTGCAACAGTCAAGGCTAACGTGCCATGCACTCAATCCTGAGGTTTCTGAATCTGATGACAGCACTCCCATCCCAGCTGGAATGAGTCAGCTCAGTGGACTGGCAGCTGGAAGAAGGCAGGTGTCTCCCCATTCAAACCCGGGGTGTGACGGCAGAGGATCCTCGTGGGGACTGTCTTGTGGGGGAACAGGTTGAGCCAGGGCAGCAAGTGCAGACCTGGTTGTTGGAGCCAAAGGTGCTCAGAGTAAAAAGAGGGGGCACCCTGCAGTTAGTCTGGGTGAAGTTCCGGCCTTGGACCCACACTGCTTCTGGTTTCTAGAGTGACCTTGTGTGGGCAGGTGCCCATTTAAAATGGACATTGCCTTGAGCCCTGGCACTGACAAACACAAGCCTTCTGTTTTGCCAGTGGTGCTCTTTCCGGTTAGATTGAAAACAACTTTCATGTCCCCCAGGATGAGCAAGACACTTTAAATGGATTTGACCTTTAAGAGTCATCAGGCAGACAACTTGAAAGGCCCTTTGTGATTAAATGTGGCACAACCAGAGGAACATTTAAGACTCAGGCTAGTGATACAGAAACCTTAGCAGTGGGCAGCTGTAATCCTGCTAATATTTCTAATTAGAGTCCCACTTTATCCTGTATTTGATCAGGAGACCTTTAGCTGTATAACTAATGGATACGACTGTTGGTGCTACTCTGACCTGCTGGATGTTTCAATTAATGAGCTGGATGAAGGCACATGTGTCACATTTATCACATTTGGGAGTAAATCGAAGGTGAGAGGGAATTAATAAATGGGAGCTAAAATCCTGCCTATAAATGGTTGGGACAAGCCTGGAATAATGGGCCAAAATTTAAGAAGTAATATTTTATCTCAGGATAAGAGTCAAACCATAATTTGAACCCTTTCCTTCTCCCCAAAAATACTTATCAAAAGTGTAATGCCTCCTGCCCCTTTCACATGCATTCATTTTAAACAACACATATCACAATTTATGGCTTATTTGCTGTTCACATATTTATCGATAGCCTCTACTGATATATTTTAAGCTGCAAAAGAGGGAGCAACCCTGTGGAATACCCAGTGGCATGTGGCAGGGGCTCCAGACTCATTTACTAAATGCATAACTGAATGATCAAACAAAGCATGCAAAGAGCGAGGGACAAGAGCTATAAACAACAAGCAAATCCCCAGAGGTCAATTTCACTTATAGACATTAAGGTTTTTTTGTACTCCACAAATTAGCTACCCAAATTAGAGAAAATGTGCAATATTTGTCTTTTGGGGTCTGTCTCATTTCACTAAGCAGATTATCAAGTAAATTAAAAATTTGTTATTGCAAAAATTAAAAAAGAAAAAAGGAGAGGAAGGAGGAGGGAGAGAGGGAGGGAGGGAAGTATCATTGTATGCTTAGAACTGCATCTATTAAGTACAAGAAATCTGTTGTTTGTATTAATTTAAAAATGTTTTTTTAAAAAATGGAGAGAGGGATAGCACGAATAAAATCGAAGTTGTCAAAAGCTGGAATTTCTCATTGGCTGGGAGCTCAGCATCACTTAGCAAAGGTAGCCTGGACATCCAGGCCCCGGGCTGGGACTGTCCCACCAGGCTCCTTCCATGGAGTTGTCCTCTCACTTCTGTGTGTTCCACCTGAACCAGAGATGTGTCTTAAGGGTTGAATGGTGCTCTCCAAATTCCCAACTCGAAGTCCTAACCTCTAGAATGCAAAATGCCACTGTATTTGGGGATAAGGTTCACAGAGAGGTTTACATTAGGTCATTAGAGTAGACCCCAATTCAGTCGGACTGGTGGCTCTATTAGAACAGGAGACAGGCACAGACCACAGAGGGAGCCCACGTGAAGACACAGGGAGAGGACAGCCAATTACAAGCCGAAGAGAGAGCCTCAGACAGAGCCAACCTTGCTCACACCTTGATCTTGGATGTCCAGTTGTCAGAACTCTGAGGAAATAAATGTTGTTTAAGCTGCTAGTCTGGTGCTCTGCCACAGCCACCCTAGCAAATACATCTGAGTAACTCCTTAAGTAGGAGTGTACAGTTTGAAAATGAGGCAACTTGGGGCTGGCGCCCTGGCGCAGCGGGTTAAAGCCCTGGCCTGAAGTGCCGGCATCCCACATGGGCACCGGTTCTAGTCCCAGTTGCTCCTCTTCTGATCCAGCTCTCTGCTATGGCCTGGGAAAGCAGTAGAAGATGGCCCAAGTCCTTGGGCCCCTGCACCCATGTGGGAGACCTGGAGGAAGCTCCTGGCTCCTGGCTTTGAATTGGCGCGGCTCTGGCCATTGTGGTCATTTGAGGAGTAAACCAGCAGATGGAGGACCTCTCTCTGTGTCTCTACCTCTCTCGGTAACTCTGTCTTTCAAATAAATAAAATAAATCTTTAAAAAAGAAAAGAAAATGAGGTGACTTGAGAAGGCAGTGAACACTCAATCATTCCATGGAAGAAGCTACCCAGGAAAACCTTCTGACAAAAAGAGGAATCTGAAAACGGAGCAACCTCGAGAATGCCATTTGCTTGTTTGCTGCACTGTTTCTATCTGACTCCTCTGGCTACATGGAAGCTCTACAAGATCAGGCACATAGAAGGCGCTCAGCAAATATACTGAGGGAATTAATTTCCTCTCAGGGGTAATGAGTCTCCTGTCATGGGAGGTATTTTAGCAGAAGCTGAACATATTCACTGCGGGGCTGTTATGGAAATGTCTCTGGCACAGGCATGGGTTAGGCCACTTCAAGGTCTTTTTCAAAGATGTTTAAGTGAAATTATTAAATTTTATTAATCTAACTTTACTTCTGATGAATGAAATGTAGTTTGTTATTTCTCATAAATTAAATTTCTATTTCTCCTAAACTGAAATGGAAAAGCTCTACCTTTATTTATTTGAAGAGGAGAGAGAGAGACAAAGAAGGAGATCTCCCCACGCCACTGTTCACATTTTACCACATGTTTTTGTATTAGACTTTTAATAAAAGCATTAGGCTCATACACTTATATTTTGCATTTCTTCAACTGGAGGTATTATCTACCATTGCACCTCCTAACACAAGAAAGAAAATAAATTTTAAGTCAAGTTTATTATGAAGCTTCTAAAGGGAACTCTTCTCAGTTTTTGTTTTTTTAGGAGATAGACACTTCTGGTTGCATGTCTCTTTATGGCTGTTCGATTTAGAGCCTGAGATCCAACAGCAGAAAACTGTGGGGTCTTAATAAATGTCTAATGATGAATAATTAATAACATTAAAATCATCACCATCATCTTACATTTCCCAGAGAAGCTGCAGATGGCGAATTCTGGCTGTGTCGAATTCTAGCTGTGCCTGTGGCTGCCCATAGATCTTTCAAGAAGCCAGCATCCAAAGAACACAGTGAAACTCACAGGAATCACATGGATTCTGCTGTTGTTATTCCAAAGATTCTCTTGGCACAGACCCACCAGCAGATAAGCCTGTATATTTTCTCACAGCAATTCAGTTTTTAAAAAAATCGCCAAATGACCCAACAGAGATTTAAAATACAGGGCTGTCCTTGAATGTGAAGGGGGTTGGGGGGGGCGGGGAGAGACACCCTGCTACTTCTACTCAGGGAAGAATCTGAGCTCCAATGTCAATGTCAATATTTTAGACCTTTCATGTAACTTGGAAATACTGCGCATTTCCATGTTCAGGTACCTGAGAAGCACATTTTCAGTAAATACAATTTTTGTTTCACAATTCACTTTGGCAGAGGTTTAACATTTGTCTGCTCCCATAAACTTTATTTCCAACTTGCTAAAATTATTCTATGTGCCAAGAGCAATGCTACATATGGATCCAAGATGGCAACTTCTGCAACCCAGCATATGTGTGGGTTTGTGGCACCTTTGTTCACAGTGTAGCTGTTCCTCCAAAATATTTACTTTCACAGGGACTATTACCATTCTAAACAGAACTGAAGAAACTATTGACATTGGTGGCAACAAGATTAAAAGCCTTGGCTATGAAACAGATGGATAAATCAAGCATGTTTATAATCCCAGGCAGTAACGATCAACACTAAAAGGTAAACAGCCAAATAAATCCTAACAGTCAAATTTGCCACCCAATTCCCCCAGCTTACAATGTGAGTATGAAGGCACTGGGCAAAAAACGTATTCAAAGGGCTGGTGTTGGTGGTACAGTGGGTTAAGGCGCCACTTGAGATGCCCATATTGGAGAGCAGGTTCAAGTCCCTGCTGCTCCACCCCCCACCCCCACCCCCCCATCCAACTCTCTGCTAAGGTACCTGGGAAGGCGGCAGGAATGGCTCAAGTGCTTAGGCCTCTGCCACCCATGTGGGAGACCCCAGCAGAGTTCCCAGTTCTTGGTTTCAGCTTTCAGCCTGGACCAGCCCTGGCTGTTGTGGTCATTTAGGAAGTGACCTAACAGATGTAAGATCTCTCAGTCTCTCCCTCTATCTCTGTTACTCTGCCTTTCAAAATAAATAAATATATCTTAAAGCAAACAAAAAAGAATTGCTATATGTATCAGTTTTACTGCAAATACAGTGTTCTGTCAAACTTCATTTTAAATCTTTGTCCAAGAAATTGATAAGAATTATATACTACTATAGTTCTAATAATTCTGTGACTATTTAAAAAGTTACTTTATATGAATGAAGTTGAATCTCTATTGTTTATAGCCCTTGTCTATTTTGTTGCTGGATTATTATTATTTTTTTTTACTTTTTATTTGTTGAACTCTTTATTTAGTAGAGCCATTAAGCCTTTGGCTGTAATGTAAATTAAAAATATGTCATCTCAAAAAATAAAATATTAAGTTAAAAATAACAACAATAAAAATGCATTAAAAACACAGGGAGTTGCTATGAGCAACGTTATCTACAGCTTCATCTTTACGTGTGCCATTGGATGGACAGCTCTAGGCAGGGCTGGTGCTGTGTAGAACTCTACTGGAAGTACTGAGTCTCAAGCATTCTTCATTATTCTGCTCAGGAGTTTCCAAAGTGTTATCTGAGTTATTTTTAAAGGGGAATTTGAAGGAAAGGGTTATCCTGGCACACTGTGAAGGCTTGAGGCAGCATTGGCATGATGGAAACTGAACCTGACTTGGATTCGGAAGACCTGTGTTCAAGTCCAACTTCACAACTTAACCAACTAGAGACAGCGAGCAAGTGAATTTTCCTGTACTTCAGTTCTTGCCCATATAACAATGGGAGCATTAATAACACACAGCACTTAGGAATGTAGGAAAGACAGAATGAGATAGCATATGAGCACACTTTCACACGCATCTCAATCCTCATCATAACTCTTGTGAGTTTAGTGTATTACTCCTGTTTTATAAATAAAGAAATTGGAGTTTCCAGAATCCAAGGTCACTCATAATAAATACCTTAACTAATGAGCTGCAGTTTTTCAAAGATTTAGTAGTTTCATGATTGAACTTTACAAATTACACCTAAGTGTAACAGGGCTAAATACCTTGTTTTAATCTAATCCAAACATCCCTTATCTGCCTTCTGTGTATACACACTGGGCCTGTTTCACATCTGTTATTGCACTGAATCAGCAGACGTACATGTGTTTATGAATGAGGTATCATGCCCATTTCAAACATGGCAAAACTGAAGTTCATTAGAGCTAAGTTATAGCTAAGTGGCATTGCTGTGACTCTTGCTTGCCAATCAAGCTGAACTCAGCACACAGCCTTCTTTTAATGTTTTTTTATTATTGTTTTTTAAAGATTTATTTATTTATTTGAGAGAGAGAGTTACAGACAGGGAGAGGGAGAAACAGAGAGAAAAGTCTTCTATCCACTGGTTCATTTCCCAAATGGCCACAATGGCCAGAGCTGAACTGATCCAATCTGAATCCAGGAACCAGGAGCTTCTTCTGGGTCTCCCACGCAGGTGCAAGAGCACAAACACTTGGGCTGCCTTCTACTGCTTTCCCTGGCTATACGAGAGCTGGATCAGAAGACGAGCAGCCTGGACTAGAACCAGCACCCATATGGGATGCCAGTGCCACAGGTGGAGGATAAGCCTACTGCGCCATGGTGCCGGCCCCTTTTAATGTTATGTCCTCACAGAAGCTAACATTCATTAACTGAATGAAGGCACCATCAACAATGAAGTCCAACAGCAAGGTAATATAATAACAAAATAAAGCTATAACAAAAGATGACATTTCTACTCTCTACTTCTTATTTTTGGATACTTGCTTAACATGACTACCAACATGCAATCCAAAAGCTGACTATGAACATCTTCTTTTGACTAATACAAGTAATTAAATAAAAACCAAACAAACTTTTGAAAAGAACATTTTAGATACACATGCAACATACAATAACATCCGGTCTGGAATTCCCTCTGCTAACTAACTCTCCATGCAGGCAAATTCCTCCTCCTTCTGGCCACAGCATGATGCCTCCCTTTCACACCTGCCTTGTGAATTGCCACCTCTGAGCCTTCGGGACATTCTCCTTTCTTTGCTCAAGATGTGGTCAGCTTTACCAGTTCAGATGCTATCCATGGCTCAAACAGTGCCTGAGTCTTCTCACCATCCTCGTTACTCAACATCATCTTTCCTAGTCTCTAACCATCTGCAATGATATCATATTCCAAATGGTACTTGGTTATTAGTTTTCATGGTCCCAGATATACAGTCATCTTTCCAAATGGATAATAATGTCCTTAGGGACAGAGACAGTCTTCATTGTTTTCTCTCCACCCTTACGCTGAAGAATCTTGCAATAGTTTTATAGCAATGGAAGAAAGTATCTGTAAATAGCATCTATAAATGTTGCTACCATCCCTTTTTCTTATATGCTATATTTAAAAGATATGAATAAAAAATTCAACACCCAAAGAAAGATAGTCTGCTTCAGTGAGGCACAGATCATTGGCTATTTGCTAGGTTTAGACAATTAAGCAATTAACAGCTTAACAGCAACATCTTGAGAACAAAGTTTGAAACAAATGGTATGTATTAGTAATGAAGGCCATACTTGTGCCTTCAAAAATAGGGCAGGGGCCTGTGCGGTGGTGTAGCAGGTAAAGCCGCCACCTGCAGTGCCAACATCCCATATGGGCGCCAGTTCGAGTCCCAGCTGCTCCATTTCTGATCCAGCTCTCTGCTATGGCCTGGGAAAGCAGTAGAAGATGGCCCAAGTCCTTGGGCTCTTGCACCCACATGGGAGACCCAGAAGAAGCTCCTGGCTGCTGACTTCGGATTGGCGCAGCTCCAGCTGTTGTGGCCATCTGGGGAGTGAACCAGCAGATGGAAGCCCTCTCTCTCTCGCTTGCTCTCTCCTTCTCTCTCTCTCTGCCTCTCTTTCCCTTTCTGTGTAACTCTGACTTTCAAATAAATAAATCTTTTTTAAAAAAAGAGAGAAAACGGAGTAGATGTTTATGAGTCTTCACTCACTCGACAGGTAGCTAATAAGCACCAGATAACTGCCTGGCACCATGAGGGACACACACTAACACATGGTCTTGGTCCTCCATAGGCTTACAGTCTAACAATGAGACAGATTGTGATCACTCAGTATGATGACACCTACAACATAGGTTTCCATAAAAATTACATTCTTTAATAAAACAGAATCAAATTTAGCACTAGGTACGCTTACTGGGCTTCTTATTGGGTGGGATTTTTGAAACTTGTGCAGGCAGTTTTGTTCATATCAGTGATGGGGAAAGGCATTCCTATATTTCATAGGCAGGAGGCAGAATTAATCAATGCCCTACCAAGTGAGAAGTTCCCCCAGCACAGTGAAGACTTGTCCCATGGCCCTTCCCATTTGACTTTCTTTTTTAATTTTTTTATTCTATGAAGATTTATTGTATTTATTTGAAAGGCAGAGTTAGAGAGAGGGAGACATACAAAGAGAGAGAGAGAGAGAGGGAGGGAGAGAGAGAGTCTACTTGTTCATTTCTCAAATGACTATGACTGGGGCTCAGCTAGGCTGAAGCCAGGACCCTAGAACTCCATCCAGGTCTCCCATGTGGGTGGCAGGGGCCCAGAGAGTTAGGCCATTTTCTGACCCTAAATAAACTGCATTTGGTAGGGAAGGCTGATGTGCTCTCCCAGGCACATCAGCAGGGAGCTGGATTGGAAGTGGTGCAGCTGGGATTCAAACCCATGCCCTAACATGGGAAGTGTGTGTCACACAAGCAGCGGTTTATCCCACTGTGCCACACACCAGCCCCCCAACCTGACTTTCAAATGATCTCCTTGACATCCACACAGACGAAAACACTTGTCTGTAATGACCTAAGTCTGGAATCTGATATATATATAAGCAAATATTTTTGTGTGCATTTAATATCTTCTAAATTTCCCAGGAATGCAGCCAGAATGTAAGTTGGGGCAAGACTGCGTACTCTGTCGTGTTTGGAGCTTGGACAACAACTGATCACCAATTTGGAAAACTGTAATGCTGAAGGCAATGCCATGCCTCATCCACATCTGGGCCATGCCTGTGTTGGTCTACAGGGGGTAGCGGGGACAGGGCACACTCACGGTGACTCAGCAACAGGTGCACACTGCCCGACTACTGGCACATGTCTTTCCACCTAGTGGCGTCAGAGTACTGTCGTGCTGATGCTTAGAGTGCTGCCCTTACCTTTCTCCCCTATACTACAGATAGGTATTTAAATACAGATTTTAAAAAGTCATATGTAGAAGTGAGTTATATTATCTTTGAATTTCACTTCAGGATAGAACATGAGGTATGACAAAATATTATAGAATTTCTAGTTCCATTCTCCTCAAAGGAATTTAGAGAAATTCTTGAAAAAACAAGTACAGCCTGAGAAGAATGCAAAATATTCATCAAGAGAGGAGCCAAGGAGAAAGATGATATAGCAATTTGTACTATCAAGACATACTTGCCGTATGCTGTGCCAGCATTGTGGCACAGCAGGTTAAGCTGCTGCCTGGGATGCCAGCGTCCCATATGAGCACCAACTCAAGTTCTGGCTGCTCTGCTCCCCATCCTGATCCTTGCTAATGTACCTCGGAAAGCAGCAGAAGATGGTCCAAGTGCTTGGGCCCCTGCCACCCATGTGGGAGACACAGATGGAGTTCCAGGCTCTTGGCTTTGGTCTGGCCCAGCCTTGGTCACTGGGGCCTTGTGGAGAGTGAACCACAGGATGGAAGAACTCTCTCTCTCTTCTCCTCTGTCCCTCTGCCTTTCAAATAAATAAATATATCTTTTTTTTCTTAAAAAGACATATTTAAGAAAAGGACTCCGAAGAGGTAGAAAATACATCCCTGCCTTGGAAAGCTTGCAACATCACTGAACGTGCAAAGGTGACATGCAGTTTCTTGTGGACGAGGAGAACCCTGACCCTAAATAAACTGCATTTGGTAGGGAAGGCATTCCATGTTTCATTTACTTCCCAGGATTACACCTGCCAATGGGCTACCAGGAGGCTCATTCATCCAGAGAAGTGATGCAGGTTGAAACACAGGGAGGGGCAGAGAGGCAGTATTATTGAATGGACGGACTCACGGAAGTTGAGAGGCCATCAGGAATACCAGAATTGATTGATTTTATATCAATATCAAAATGAAAATAATTTATCTATACTTAATAAGTAACTATAATGTAGATTCATTGGCAGCAGTTCCATAATTCTATTTTATTTCTCTTTTAGATTTTATTTATTTGAAAGGCAGAGTGACAGAGAGAAAGGGAGACACAGAGTGAGTGATCTTCCATCCTCTGGTTCACTGCCCAAATGGCTACAATGGCCCAGGCTGGGCCAGGTGGAAGCCAGGAGCCTGGTCTCCCCTATGCGGGAAGGAGCCCAAATACATAGTCATCTACTTTCCCAGGAGCATTGGTAGGGAGCTGTATCAGAAGTGGAGCAGGGATCAGTACTATGGCATGGTGGGTGAAGGCATCACCCGCAGTGCCGGCATCCCATATGGGTGCTGGTTTGAGTTTTGGCTGCTCCACTTCCAATCCAGCTCTCTGCTATGGCCTGGGAAAGCAGTAGAAGATGGTCCAAGTCCTTGTGTCCCTGTACTCATGTGGGAAACCCGAGGAGTCTCCTGGCTCCTGACTTTGGATCGACCCAGCTCTGGCTGTTGTGGCCATTTGGGGAGTGAACCAGCAGATGGAAGATCCCTCTCTCTTCTCTTTCTGCCTCTGCCTCTCTGTAACTCTTTCAAATAAATAAATATATCCTAAAGAAAAAAAAAAAAGAAGTGGAACAGCTGGGACTCAGACTGGCGCTCATATGGGATGCTGGTGTTGCAGGCAATGGCTTAACCCACAGCTCCACAATGCTAGTCCCTATAATTTATTTTCCAAGCAATAAGAACTTACGTGTTTGAAAGAGGAAAGCTTTTGTTTCAAATAAATGACCTCTATGTTGATTCTTTTGAGGTGCACAGGGTTAAAATATGACATAAGCATAGGAAAGTTTAAGCAGAAATTGAATCACGTTGAAATTCACAGAACTTTAAAAAGGAAAACTAAAAACACATTAGCAAGCCTATAAAACCTAATTATTTGAACAAAGTTACAGCTCTAAGAATTGATTTTATTGGGAAGAAAAGGAAAATGCTGACCCACAAAAATGTTTCTCTGATGTTGCTATAAACAAGTTTTGTACACAAATTGAACTCTAAATTTGGATCACTTTTTTGAGAGGCTGACTCAAATCTGATTTCTTCCTTTCAAAGAAAAAAAGGATTTAGCTGAGTTTAAGAAAAGTGATCTGCCCTAATTGGTTGTAATTTTGTTGTTGTTGTTGTTGTCTTATTAGAACATGGGTTTGGTCCACTTAGAGGCCTGAGAGCACCAGGCCTAGGCCTATTGTCCCCTCCTGCAGGGACATCTGATCCTTGCTGCTGCTGTGGGTGGGGCCGCTCAGCAAGCTCAGGCTAAGCAAGGAGCTCACTCAGTCCCCTACCTGCGGGGACTCATCTGATTCTCCCCTGAGAGTCACAGGCCAAGCAAGGTCTGACTTACATGTTCTTACAGTGTTTACACAACTCAACCAGGTAACCCACATTCTTGAGTATTCTGCTAGAAAAAGTGGCCTTCATGGGAGAGCATTAATCATGCACAAATAAGGTATTTATCAAGGCCAGCAAGCATAGTTGCCTTTGGCCTTTGCTCATAAAAGACTTTATTCTCCATAATTAAGAGTTTGTCCGAAAATGCTTCCATATACAAGGCTGACCAGGGATGTCAGCAGAGGCCTGGGAGCAGAAATTCTCAATTACATGCTGCCTTAGAGACAAGCAACTACACTCTCTGGGATGGATTTTAATGATGCATTTTCCCCTCCTCCATGGAAGACAAATCTTTGAAAATATCTGTCAGGAAGCAAAATACGAGCTAGATATTTTCAGAAGAATCTAAAAGCATGTCTTTAATAGATCATGGTCATTTCAAAGAAAAACAGGATTCAGGCCTGATCAGTTTATTAAAGCTGACTTATAAGCTATTATTATACCAACAGTAACATCTGATATGAGATAATGCGTATCATTTAATGAGCACGTGACTGTACATGATCTCATTCCAGACTCATAGCATCCCTAAGAAGTTCTAAGCAGGACAAAAAATTAGATACATTTTACCAACTAAGAGACTGAGGCTTTGTAAAACCACCTCTGCCTTTGCAATGGGCAGCAGTTGAAGATGCAAAGGGGAAGTCCACCTCCTGCACGTGGAGAGCAGTGATGTCCCTTTGCAAGCTCTGGTCTGCAAGATGTCCCCATAGCACTGTCACAGGGACAGAGTGGGCTCCACGCAGATTCAGGCGGCCCCTGAGTCTCTTCCTGAACAGCACAGTGAAGAGACGTCTCGGAGCACAGGCTCTGAGCCCTTGCCCCATGTGGGAATCCTGCCTGGGCTTCTGTTTTCTATGAGTGAGGGCACTAGTATCAGTACCTGTCTCCGAGGGTCAGCACAAGAACTGTACTGATCACGTAAAAACTAGGAAATGCCACTTGTTACTACTATTCCTTTGTAAGTTCTGCAAAGTTCTCTCCTCATCAAAAATATTTCTCAAGTATAAAAAAAGTTCTCAAAAATATTTCTCAAGTATTAAAAAAACACACTGACTTAGGCCTGCCAAGGGTCTGATAATAAATCACATTACAAAACTAAATAAAGGGACAGGATGATGGAGTTTTATACCTCTTTATGAATTTATGCTCTTTTTTTTTTTTTTTTTTTTGGACAGGCAGAGTTAGACAGTGAGAGAAACAGAGAGAAAGGTCTTCCTTTTCCCATTGGTTCACCACCCAAATGGCAGCTACGGATGGCGTGCTGCGCTGATCCAAAGCCAGGAGCCAGGTGCTTCTCCTGGTCTCCCATGCGGGTGCAGGGCCCAAGGATCTCGGTCATCCTCCACTGCACTCCCGGGCCACAGCAGAGAGCTGAACTAGAAGAGGAGCAACCAGGACAGAACCGGTGCCCTGACCGGGACTAGAACCCGGGGTGCCGGCACCACAGGCGGAGGATTAGCCAAGTGAGCCGCGGCGCCGGCCAGAATTTACGCTCTTTACACAAGCAAGACTCACTAGCAAAGAAGAAACGGGGGTTATGGGAGCTCACCCAAAGAACACATCCCTGCCTGGTGACAGGTCAGCTGAGGGCTGTTCACACCTCCTGGCTTCCTGAACAGCTCTGAGCAGGGTTTACTCTCCAAATGGCCCCAGTGGCCAGGACTGTCCCAGGCTGAATCTAGAAGCCTAGAACTCCATCCGGGTCTCCCAAGTGGGTAGGAGGAGCCCAAGTACTTGGTCCATCCTTCATGCTCTCCCAGGAGCATTAGCAGGGAGCTGGATCAGACTGGAGCAACCTGGACCCCAACCAGTGTCCAGATGGGATGCTGGTGCCACAGGCAGCAGCTTAAATCACTATGCCTCGGCGCCAGCTCCTCTAATGCCCTTTGTGAGATGCTTGTAAAACACTGCAGACCTCAGCTCTGGGAATAATTAAGACAAGTTTTCTCACAAACCATAGTAAGAAAAAAAATCATTTAATTTACTTATTTGCCTTTTACATTTTTCTTTTTTTTTTTTTTAAGATGTATTTATTTATTTGAAAGTCAGGGTTAAAGAGAGACAAGGAAAGAGAAAGAGAGAGACCTTCCATCCGCTGGTTCACTCCCCAGATGGCCACAAGGGCTGGGGCTGGGCCAGGCAAAGACAGGAGCTGGGAGCTTCTTTCAGGTCTCTCATGTGGGTAGCAGTGGCCTAAGCACTTGGCCATCTTCTTCCACTTTCCCAGGCGCATTAGCAGGGAGCTGGATGGGAAGTGGAGCAGCCAGGACTCAAATCAGCACCCATACGGATGCCAGCACTGCATACAGTGGCTTTACCTGCTATGCCACAATACCAGCCCTACATTTTCCTAAATATTGGAATCCCATATATAAAATCAAGTTGTTGCAACTTCAATGATTTCTGAAGAGATTATGTGAATTAGCTCAATTAACTTTTTAATTTGCCAAGTCTGTATTTTCCCCATCAGCATTGATTTGTAAAGCTACATGCAATTGCCACTACAGATTTTGATAATTAGAGCCTAGCATTAAAAAAAAATATGAGGGTACTTCAAAATGTTTGTGGGGAAATTGAAGTAAATATGGCAGTAGGCATTTGGCTTAGCAGTTGAGATGCCACTTGGGGCACTTGCATATCCCAGTGCCCGAGTTCAAGCCCCGGCTCAGCCTCCAATTCCAGCTGCTGGCTAATGTGAACAATGGGAAGCAGCAGGTGACGCCTCAGGTTCTTGGGCCCCTGCCATCCACGTGGGAGACCTGGATTGAATTCCAGCCTCCTGGTTTTGGCCAAACTCAGCCCTGGCTGCTACAGCATTTAGAGAGAATGGGGGAGGGGGCGGATTTCTCTCCCCCTCTCTCTGCCTTTCAAATAAGTAGTTTTTAAAAGATAATTTTGTTTTGTTGAAAACAATTTGGAAGTCTGCACATACTTTTTTTCAAAATACACATTTCCCGTGAAGGAAGAGGCCCAGCCTCACACCATAGCTTTCTTCACCACACAGATCGCAAGGACACACTTAGTGATGTGTCTCTTTCTAAGTCTGTGTCCCTCCTGCAGGAGAGAGCTCTTCATGGCAAGGCGGGCCTTTGGAAGGTAATTAGCATAACATGAGACCACAAGGTGGGGTTCCAGGCTAATAAGACTGGTGCCCTTATAAAAGTAAGAAATATCAGAGACTCTTGATTGTCTCTCTCTCTCTCTCTCTCTCTCTGCCATCTGCAAACCGCACAGGATATACCCTGTCCACACTCACACAGCCCCCACAGTTGTCTGTTGTATAGGTCTCCCAGCCTGTGGAATTTTTTATAGCAACTAAGGCAAGCTCAGTTTGGCCCCAGTTCATGGTCAACAAGGAAATGGGGACCTCAGCTCTGCATCTGTAAGGACCCAGATTCTGCTAATATCCTGAATGAGTCTGGAAATAGAGTCTATCCTAGAGTCCCCTGGGAAGAGCCTAGGTAGGCCAAAACCTTAAGTTTGGCATTGAGGGAACCCTCAGCATAGGTCCAAGCTTCCACCCATGCCCCAAGGAAACTGATCCTAAGAGGGTGTTGTTTTAAATTGCCAAATTAGTGACAGTGTGTCACATGGTAATAGGAAACTAATACAGATGGTTATCAAAGTTGGGGGTTACTCCAAAGTGGCAGCCCCAGAATAGGACTCTGCCCTTTGACTTGCACACACACACACACACATGCACACATGTACACACGTGTACACACATGCACACACACAGCATCCTATCCTGGGGCCACCCCCTATTCTGAGCTGTTTATCGCATGCCCTCCTTGCTTCTTATTCCAGTACCCACTCACCTACTTTGTGCCCTGTCATTATCTTTATCTGGATTCTTATCAGGCTTCCCACCTGCTGTCTTCCCACCCTTTTTTCTTCATCTTAGGAAATGCTGCCAGATTCACTTTCTTAATATCATGTTTCAAATACAGTTCTCCAAATAATGCTAAGAGGAATGGAGTGTCTAGCAGTCCAGGATATTAGCACCAACAAAAGGAAAAGCAATGAGTTTTTCTTTTTTCCCCACAAGCTAAATGTGTTATATGTAAGAAACTTTCATTCTAACCTTTTTCGGTAAGATGTTCTTTTTCTATGAAATGATGATTGTGCCTACAGAAGATTACAGCACAAGTGGTCACAAATTTGTCCCCATGTGGACAGCTGTCTGCAATATAACTTAGTGGCTCCTCCTATCAAGAGGAGGCACCTAGGAGCTGGTGTTGTGGCACAGTGGGTGAAGCTGCTTCTTGCAAGGCTTGCATCCCATGTCCAAGCACTGGTTCAAGTACTGGCTTCTCTGCTTCCTATCTAGATCCCTTCTAATGCACCTGGGAAAGCAGTGGAAGATGGCCCAAGAACTTTGGCCCCTGCCACCCACATGGGAGTCCTGGATGGAGTTCCGGGCTTCGGCCTGACCCAGCCCTGGCTGTTGTGGCCATTTGGAAAGGGTACCAACAGATGGGAGATCTTTTTCTCTTTTTGTCTTTTCTTCTTTCTCTGTCACTCTTCCAAACAAATAAAAACAATGGAAAAAAAAGTAAAAGAGGAAGAAGCTATCTATTCACCATTGGATCTGGGTTTGCCTGAGTGACTTGCTTTGGCCAATGGGACATTAGTAAATGATAGGGCAGGGCAGGGCAGGGCAGGACAGGGGCTCCTGCATTGGGGTTTTTCTTCTTGCCCCTAGGCAACTTTCAACCACCCCATGAACAAGCCCTTACCAGTCTCTTGGGACTAGAGACCATGTGGAGAGAGGCCCCCGCCTTCCAGGCTGCTCAAACTGAGGGTCCGGCCGTAAGATTGAGAGCATTCCAGATGGTCCAGCCCCAGGCAAATGGGTCCAGACAAGAAGAGCCCACATCTGTGAGCACAACAAAGAGTAAATATGGAGGCCGTGTTGTGGCACAGTGGGAAGCTGTTTCCTGCGACATCAGCATCTCACATGGGAGCGGTTTGTGTCCTGGCTGCTCAACTTCCAGTCCCAGCTGCTCCACTGATGATCCAGCTCCCTGCTAATGGCCTGGGAAAAGCAGTGGAAGATGCTCCAAGTGCTTGGGTCCCTGCTACCCATGTGGGAGACATGTATGAAGCTCCTGGCTCCTGGCTTTGGCCTGGCCCAACCCCAACCATTGTGGCCATTTGTGGGAATAAACAAGCAGATGGAACATCTCTCTCTCTCTGTCTCTCCCTCTCTCTCTTTCTCTCTAGAACCCTGCCTTTTAAATACCAGATAAATAAAATCATTAAAAAAGGAAGAAATGTGGGCTACTTTAAGGCACTACATGTGTGGTGGTCCATTATACAGAAGACAGACTGACACAACAGAATAAACTACTATACTTTTTAAAAAATGTTCCTAGGAAAGTAAAAAGTGAATAAACTCTTTGTAAGGCTTTATAATTTTCCAACCATGTAACTTGTCCAGGAACTTAAAAGAAAAAAATCTTGGAACTTTTGCCATAACCGGCAGCTCGAAATGGGTCTTTGTCTTGCTTCAGGGTGATGACAACAGCTCCGCAGAGGAAGACTTGCAGGCCTGTTTATAGAAGGCGGCTTTTCTTCTTGATGAGTGACAGCTGGCTGGGGAGGCAGAGCCGAGGAGGAGCTGAGGACTGCGGGGGAGAAAGCTGCGGCGAGATTGGGAGGGAAGCCAAGGCGGGAGGTACTGGGGTCAAGGTGAAGGCTCTCCCATCCAGAGCACCAAGGAGCGGTTCGGAGCTCAGTGGAAACCCATCTATCCATGTTGCCTTCTCCCGAGGAACCCTGTTGGTCCTCTACTCGTTGAACTTCTCTTCTGGAATAATGCTCCACTCTGCCCCCAAGACTCCTCTTACCACCACTCCCATCCACACACACTTCCTGCCTGCCCGCCCAGGGTGGACAGCTCTCAATCTGATACTTGCCAGTTCTGGACAGAGGCTGGTCTTCTTGGCACCCAAAGGAGCTGGAACCTGTCTGAAGTTAGCCTCTGAGTCATGGCATACAGTTAGTCTGCTATTGCCTTTCAATTACCGAGTTGGTGCAGGTGCATAAGAAGTATAATTTAAAAGGAACAACTTAGTTATTTATTTTACCATATTTTGTTGTTGTTTTATTGGGTCAATTTTTTCCCCTACAAATTGCCGATTGTACCAAATTTGAAACATAAGATGAAGTTGGTAAAGTTACGGAGAGGGACTTTTGTTTCTGGTAATACGGAGAACAGGTATACAGACATTTGGCTTGAAAACGAACATTCTGAATACAATGCTTATTTTTATTTTGAAATTTATTTACTTGGAAGGCAAAGAGAAACAGAGACCGAGACAGACAGAAATCTTCCATTCACTGGTTCACCTCCCAAATGCCTGCAACAGCTGGAGCTGCGCCAGGAACCTGAAACTAAATTTGGGTCTTCTAGGCACACTGCAGGGACCTAAGAACTTGAGTACATTACTGCTGCCTCCCAGGGTGCATGTTATAAGGAAAATGGAATTGGGAAAGAAGCTGGGACCAAAACCCAGGCCCCCCTCAGATATGGGATGTGGGCTTCCCAAGTGATATCTTAATTTCTGTACCGAACACCAGCCCTGGATTAAATATTTATAACAGGTTAAGTGTACTGATGAATAAGTAGGAGAGTGAGTAATTCTTAGACCTAAAGACTGAGTGAAAGAACTCAACTGAGAGTTCACTGGAGCTCTGCATCTGACTTTCTCTCTGGGGCACTTGCTATACTGCGTGAGCTTTAGCTTTGATTTTCATGAGCATAAAAACAGTGTAGTTAAAAGCCTAGAAATTGCCCACAGATGGGAAGTAATCTAATCAGGATTCCTCTCCAGTCTACAGTTGAGATTGCAAAGGGCTACACCCTCCGTGTAAGTGAATAGAAAAATCAAGCCCAGAGTAGGCATTGTGGTGCAGCAGGTTAAACCACTGCTTAGGACACTGGGATCCCACAGTCCGTATCTGAATGCCAGTTCTGAGTTCTGGGTGCTCTGCTTTCCATCCAGCTTTCTGCTAATGCATCTGGGAAGGTAGAATTAAGCTAGCTCAAGTGCTTGGGTCACTGCCACCCATGTGGGAGACACAGTTGGAGTTCCAGGCTCCTGGCTTTGGCCTGGCCCAGCTCTGGCTGTTGCAGGCATTTAGAGAGCAAACCAGTGAATGGAAGATCTCTTTCTGATTTTCTCTTTTAAATAAATAAATAAAAACAAATAAAACCCTTTTAAAAAAGAAAGAAAATAGCACCTATCCTCACCCCCACAGGGAAATTAAAAAACAATAGTAGAGTTTCAAGTCTAAGCATAGAGGACAAGAATCACTGCTGGGGCCAATGGTGTGGTGCAGCAGGTAAAGCCACCACTTATAATGCTGGCAATCCGAATCAGAGCGCTAATTAGAGTCCCAGCTGGTCTGCTTCTGATCCAGCTCCCTGCTGACGCACCTGTGAAAGCCGCAGATGATGGCCCAAGTACTTGGAGCCCCCGGCCACCCATGTTGGGGACCCAGATGGAGTTCTGGGCACCTGGCTTCACTTGGCTTCATCCTGGTTCAGCTGTGGGTCATTGCAGCCATTTATGGAATGAACTAGTAGTAGTAGTTCACTCTCTCTGTTCTCTCTCCTTCTCCATCTGTCACTCTGCCTTTCAAATAAATGAATAAATCATTAAAAAAAAATCACTGCTGAGAACCTGGACTAATAAGGCAATCCCACATCAGTCTAGGGCTCAAGTTCATGCTTCTGATGTTGATCAAAGTGTCTCAGCCTCTAAATTTGATTGAATCTTGACTGTTAGTGCCCTTATATAGTGCTCCAGGTAATGAAATCACCAGATACAGACTCTAAATAAGTATATTTACCATGTTTAGATAAATAAAAGACAAGTTTGAAATTATGTGCAGGGATCAGAAATGCTATAAAATATTCAAATAGGGAATACATGTTTAGCCAAGGGATTAAGACACATGTGTCGTCCCATACTGAAGTATCCATATTGGGTTTGATTCCTAGGTCTGGCTACTGCTCCAGTTTCCTGCCAATATAAACCCAAGGAGGCAGCAGTGATGGCTTAAGTAATTGGGTTCCTGCCATCTATGTGGGAGACCTAAACTGAGTTTCTGGCTCCCATCTTCAGCCTGGCCCAGTCCAGGCTGCCATGGGCATTTGGGGAATAGACTAGCAGATGGGAACTCTGTCACTCTGCTTCTCAAGTAAATAAAAAATAATAAAAAATTTAAATGTCTGAATACATTAGGAAAAGAAACTTCTAGAAATAAATTTTAATCACCGAAATTAGAAATAAATGGACAGATTTAACAACACAGTTGTAAGGAAGAATTGGTGAACCAGAAAATATATCTGAATAAATCATCCAGAATACAGCACAGAAATAAGAGGAGAAGGAAAGTATCTATGAGACCAAGAGACTAGGAAGATAGAAGAAGAAATTCTAACATAAAGTTTAATAATTCCAGAGGAGTAAAATTAATATTTGGCTTATTACTTGAGAATTCTTCCCAAACTGTGCCAATCAATTAAACTGAATTACAAGCAAAGGAAACTCAGGCTGTGAAAGAAATGGAAAAAGAGAAGGCCTGACCTTTAGTTTGCAAATGGATTCAAGATTGTCGCTAGGTCTGTGAAGATCAGGCTCACAGAGAAATGCTTTGTCCTGGGGGCTCATACATGATTAGATCCCATGTTTTCTGCCAGTGAATGCTTCTTGTGGGAAATAACAGTACAACAGGTTGAAAAGTTGAGCCAGACACATCATCTTAGGCTTCAGGATTAACAGAGTGGAAAACAGTCATGTAAACATTTTTTTAAAGTTTATTTGAAAGAGAGAGAGAGAGAACAAAGCTTGTTAGTTTCTATCCTCTGGTTTACTCCCACAATGGCTGCAACAACCAGGGCTGGTCCATGCCAAAGCCAGCAACCCAGAACTCCCACGGGGTCTCCCATGTGGGTGCCAGAGTCGCAAGCACTTGGGCCATCTTCCACTGCTTTCCCAGGCACGTTATCTTAGAGCTGGATTGGAAACACAACAGCTGAGTCTTGAACCAGGGCTCTTAGAAGGGATGCCAGGGTTTACAGGCAATGGCTTAATCCCCTGCACTAAAACTCCAGCCCAAGTCATATAAACTCCTAAAATACCTCCTGAATCATATATAGTAGGGTGACTACTAAGAAAACACAGAAAATATAAATGCCACAGGGAATGTGGAAAAATTTGGACCCCTGTATATTATTAGTAGGAATGTAAATGGTATAGCCACTATGGAAAAACATTTGGGAATGACTCACCAAATTAAAAATAGAACTATCATGATATAGCAATTCTACTACTGGGTATATATCCCAAATAATTAAAAATATGTACACCCATGTTCATAGTAGCCATTTTTTCACAGTACCAAGAGGTGGAAACACCTCAAAGTCGATTAAGTGATGAGTGATACCTACAAAAGAATCCTATTCACTCTTAGAAAGGAAGGAAATTCTGAAGTGTTACGACATGGGCGAACCCTGTGGACCTTCTGCTAATTGAATTGAGCCCATCATACAAAAACAGATCCTGTCTGGGCGCCCTTCTATGCTGTACCTAGAACACGCAAATTCCTAGAGACAGATGGTAGAATGGCGGTTGCCAGCTGCTGGGGGCGGGAGGCAATGGGGGATCTCAGTGTTTAATGCAGAGTTTCAGTTTTGCAAGAGGAAGAGCATCCTAGAGTTCAATTGCATAACATGAATGCACTTAACACTACTGGGCTGTATAGTTAAATGACTAAGTTAGTAAACATGTGTATCTTGCTAAAATTAAAAACATGTCTCCTTAAGAACTGTTCTGCAAATAATCAAAATAGCAAATATTGTTGAGTGGCTATTGCATACTCTATTAAATAGGCATGAGCTTACTGAAACTTCACAACAGCCCAAAAGGCCATCATCATGTGGGCGCTACGGCGTCTGGGCAGTTGGGCTCTTCAGAGGCCAAGCACTTTCCCAGGCCACGTGTCCAGTACTTGGAGGAACTCGGCTTCAAACCCAGCTCACCTGACCACAAAGTCAGATCGCCATGGAGAACCTTTCAGGGAGTGGTGGAGTTAAAAGAGATTTGCTTTAAATCTAACTTGGTCACTTGTAAGTGTATTTCTTAATTAATTACATTACGACTCAAAGTCTCAGATGTTGAATTTGAAAATGGGAATTACAGGACCATCTGACTCCTATGCCTACTTTGATAATTAAATAAGATGCTGCTTGTGAATCTGTGTAATGTTGCACAAATAAAAAATATCATTCTTACTATTATATTTTAGAACTTTTGCATGTTTCAGAAGAGATATAGATTTACTTATTACAACCACCAATATTCCAAATATTCCAAAAGTAGTGGCAAAACCATTAATACATAAAACATAATCCCAAAGCAGAAAACTCAAAGCCTTCAGTCAATATAACAGTGGAAACAGCTTTTTAATCTGAGCTAAATCTGAGATTCCAACAATCTTCCCATGAATTCCAGGACTCGAAAGTCAACATAAACAAGTCACAGGGTAAGTCACAAACAGATTGCCATGGAGAATGGGCAATTTGCATTCCAGAGCCTGCTTTATTGTGTCAGGTAAGTTTCCATATCATCTATGACTATTTACCATTGTCCAGGTAATGAGCCTAAAGGAAAGTACTTCCTTCCCATAACCAGCTTAATCAGCATCACTATAAGGAAGAGCAAAACTATGGGAAATTAACTGAAACCACATCACAGAATTGTAGAATTTATATTAAGACATTTTATTACACTGCTATTTTTCAAAAATCAGTTATCTATTTACGTACTCAAGTCAACAGAGGAATACTTGTATATGACCAGAGAGGTTACCGGGAGAGGTGCCAGCACCTCCCCAGACGAGTCTCTGTTCTTGGAGGAACACAGTCACCTTTGCCCACCCAGCTTTGATCTCTTTGGGATATCAACATTCTGGTCATGTTTTTCTCATTGGCTTTTTATTCTAATTGGATACAGTCCAATGTATTAGTCTTCCCTCTTTGGGTACCTATGTTGAAAGAAAAAACACAGCATGTTCACATGCCTGTACCAAAACTTTCTCAGGCTATCACTCATGTGCTGCTTGGTGTCCTATCTTGGCCAAATCGCCCCTCCCATGACATGCTGCTTCGGCATATGGATCTAGGGTGGAGGGTGGGACAAAAATATTCACTTTATGGCACCTGTCCCTTCCAAACACATCCATAAAAGTCAAACAATTTGTACAACTGATGGGCAGCTCTCCTTCTTAGGAAGAGTTTCTCTGGATTTCTTTCAGATGTGCATGGCTTTTCTGGGCCCATGCCTTTATCGTTATATGCCTAGAACCAAAGACAGTGTTTGTTGAATATTTGTTGGGTGAATGAATGAGTGTATCAGCTCAAGATATGAAGAAATGATTGATTCATTCAAAATATGAAAAAAATAATTTTTTACTGAGATATCAAATATTTATGTGGTATAGGAATAAACCAGGTTGGCAGTAGATACCAAGTGGGAAAGGAAAGAGGTAGGAAGGAGACAGGTACACAGTAGGTCTGCTGTCGAAGAGTTCTTCCACAAACAAGGGACCCATCCACAATTTCAAACTGGCTTCTTGCTATCGTCACCAGGGAGCACACAATGAAAGAGCAATGGGACCAGGGTGGGTGGGAGTTGGCAGGAACTGAGACCACAGGGAAAAATGTGCAGCTTCAGAGAGAGAGAGAGAGAGAGAGCGAGAGCTCTCACCCACTGGTTCACTCCCCCAAATGCCTGTATTGGCTGAAGGGCCAAAGCAAGAAGCTGGGAACTCAATTCAGTTGTCCCATACGGGTGGCAGGAACCCAATCACTTGAGCCACTACTGCTGCCTCTCAGGGTCTGCACTGGCAGGAAGCGGAGTCGGGAGCCAGGACAGATAGCTGAACCCAGGTACTGTGAGATGAGATGCAGAATTCTGACCTGGGTCTTGACTGCTAGGCCTAAGGTCTGTGCCCACGCGTTTTCACTGCTATGGGCAGTGGAAGTCGTCAGTCTTTTCTGTAGGATCCTATATTGCACTGCTTCATCACACTGCTCTTTATCGTCCCCAAATAAATTAGCTTATGCTAGGCTCTTGTTCCCACTGGTGCTGGTCTTGGATGTGCCCGTGTATTCCATTGGATCATTAGAGAACCCTCAGTGGTTTTGACAATCCTGCCAGGAGGCTTACTAGACTTCTCGTTCTTGGTGAGGTGAAATTCCCAGACAAAAAAAAATTTTTTTAAAAACGACCAAACCCCACCAAATCTCCTGAGCCCAATGCTACCCTGCATCCCGCGTGGGGAGTGGAGCTGCTCTGCTGACACGGATCCTCAGTGGGAATGCTGTCTCACCTGCTCCTCCTCCTGCCCAGAATGATGGTGCATTTTAAATGAAGTTCCCGTCGCACCTGCAACCTCTCTGCCTGAACCTGCTTGTTTCCCCCCACTTGGACTCCAAGGCTGAAGCCACGATGCTCACCTTTCAGGAAGGTCGAGCCTCTCACCTCTGAGGTCCCATCTCTGGATCCATCTCTTCCAGAACCTGCGACCCTGCCCCTTCCTCCCTAAGGGGAACAACAGTGAGGTTCCCACTCTCCATTCATTTCTACCTGACGCAGTACTCACACCAAAACCGGCATCCCATTTGCTTTGGACAGCTCATGAGGAGGAATGTCAAAACTTTAGGACCCACATCCTTCAAGAAGGACATGATTAACTCTTAGAAAGAACAGCCTATTGTTTTCATATCATCCTCCTTCCTCCCGACTAATCTATCCTCCTCAGCCCATGAAAAGGACAGGCATCAAGACTCCCTGTCTTATTAGAAAAAGCACAGGCACACAGCCCACAGAAGGCTCAGCTGTTCAATTCATGAGCCATGTCTTGGATCAGTTTGCGCTACCAGTTCCATGTGAAAGCTTCGCATCATTTCTTCAGAGCATTTACACTGGCACAGAAGAAAGAACCAAGTTCTTTTCGTGGGCTAACGGAAGCCTCATGGTGGGCAAGGGTACACAGTGAAGAACACCGCGACCTCCACTTGCCACGTGGCAGGTGCGGAGTGTGTGCAGGTCCACCTACGTGGCAAGCTGACCATCTGTTACATACCTTGGGTAAAAGATGGAGAATGCAGCTCTCAGTGTGTCGTCTACATTCCACAAATAAGAAATAATCAGACCACACGGGAAGCCAAAAGGAAAGACAGCATTATTCCAGAACCTATGCCAAGAGCCTCTCTTTTACATTTCTCATTAGTAGGCTAGGAGAAAGCCACGAATTTAAATAAACCGTTCAGTTGCTTTTCTTCATGAGTGGCATCTCACATGACATCTTCTAATTCACCTTGAATTGGCATTCTCCCACAGGGACCATGAGCCTGAATCCAGAGGCTGACACCGGCTTCTGAGCTGAAATGACACTGAACCGATTGTGAGGGCTTTCCTTACACAGGACCATCAGGAAAGCTTCAGGGAATACTAGACTCATTCCACCATCAGAAATCACTCATCTAGGGATGGGTATTGGTCACAGTGGCTAAGATGCCACTTGGGGCGCCCCATCCTCCAGAGCTCCGGGGTTCTAGGCCCCGCTCCGGTCCCAATTCCATATCACTGCTAATGCACACCCTGGGAAACAAAGGGGATTGCTCAAGTAGCTGGGTCCCTGCCACCCACGTGGGAGACTGGATTGACTTCTTGGCCCCTGGCATTGGCCTGGCTGAGTCTCGGCTGCGTGGGCATTTGGGGGTGATCCAGCAGATGGGCTCTCTGTCCCTCTGCCATTCAAATAAATAAGTCAGTAATTAGCTGTTTAATTAGTGAAGCTTACTACTGTGATGATGAAGTATGTAGGAAAAAAAATCCCATTTGGAGCTTTCTCATGGAGAAAATGTTCCCTATAGAGAGGGAGAGATTAGTTAGCAGGTACCTGGCAGGGCAGGCAACTTGTGAGTGTGCCCTGGGACCACAGCCCAGCACAGACCTGCAGGCCTTCTCTTAATTCAACGCTTGTTTGCTCAGGTGCACCTTACTGCATGATTCCCACCTGGTCGTCCTGATTTTTTCTAGTAACTAATACAAACCGGCCCTTTGTCTTAGTAATCACTGAATCTTACTCTCTCTCCACAGCATTCTCCTATATTTATCATCTTACATTTTTTTCAGAGTGTTAAAACATTTTGAATGAGGCTCAGAGCATAGAAAGAATCTGAATGTTAAAGAACTCCATCCACAAATGGGTAAAAACCTAGGATATGATTGCTGTATTGTATTACTTTTAATTTTTTTTTAAATGCCCCTCTTTGTTCTTTACTGGACAGCACTTTTTTTTAAATCTAAAACTACACGATCAGCAGCTCAGGTCTCAGCTGCATTCAAGTCATTGGCCACTTTGCTTAGCACTATTTGTTTTGCTCATTTCTTACTATATCCTAAATATGTGACACACACTGTTTTTGATTGAGACAGGCTAGGCTTTGAGGACTCCCTGTGAGCACTGAATGGAAGAGGCAGATTTCAGTGCACCTGCTAGTCTGTAAGGTCTAAATTTTGATACATCAATGAGAGCTTTAAAAATCCAAAGAAACGCTTCTTTTTCATAAATAAAAATGTCTGACTTTGTACATCAAATAGTTAAGTTCAAATTCCTTCCTATACCTTGCATTTCCATTGCAACAAACCTAACCCTCTGGAAACAAAAGTGCCTCTTACAGAATAGGGAGAAACTGGGCATAAGGGAATACGAGAGGAAAAGTCCCTTCACAAAGATGATCCTCGTAATGTGCACACGGTCATTTGTGGACTGCTCTCTTCTGGTCTTCTACCTTTACATTTACTGAGTGCCAACCACATGCTAGGCCCTGGGCTTTGTGCTAGGGATACAAGGCATAGCTTTTATCCTCAAGAAACTGTAGTCTAGATCTATGCTATCCAGTAGCTAGTCAGACATGGCTACTGAGCCTTTGAGATATACTGTGTAAATCACACATTAGAATTCCAAGACCAAGTATAAGATAATGTCAGGAATTGCATTAATCATTTTTATACTGATTATGTGTTAAAATAATATGCTGGATATATGAGTTAAACAGAATATATTTAAATTAACTTGGTTATTTCCTTTTTAATGGCTATCAGAAAATTTAGAAGTATGTACACAGTTTGCATCATATTTCTAATAGATAATGCTAGTCTAGGGGTGAAAGACACATAAATAAGGTGGTGAGTACAGTGGCAGGGATAACAACAATGTGTCTTAGGAGCAGGTGCAGGGGTTCCCCTCTGTGTGGGGCAGAGGGGTGTGGGCAGGATGTTGGTGGCAGTTAATTACCACTTCAACAGGAGGTGAGACATGCACTTATTCTGGAAGAATGAGCAGTAGCTAGTGAAAGGGGCAGGGGACAAGGAAGCATTTCACATAGGATATGTATATAATCCCTAGCTCAGTACTTGGCATGTAACAAGTGTTCAGTGTACAAAATCTTTTATAGACCCAGGGAACGGAAATGCAAGGAGCATGAAGTGAACATAAAGCAACTGTAACACTTAGTAGCAAGAGGGAGCCTGGAGAGGCGGGGCACCCCATCATGTCCAGCCCTTTGCCAACAGTTGGGGAGTTTAGGTTTTGTCCTGCGGGTGACAGACACATGCAAGTTCTAAGGTGAGTAAGACTTTCATGTCAGGGAACTCAGCCTGGTAAATCATGGGTCAAGGGGGACAAGACTGGAGCAGGGAGATGAGCCAAGAGCCTGTTCCAAAAGATCAGAGATGAGAAAATAAGGAGGACCTGAGCTACCTGAGCACTAGTGGACTGCAGGAGGGTGGAATGAATGAAGGCAAAACTCAGCATCTGGAATGAAGCTGCACCCATGAGCATCCACTAGGCAAAGGAGGAGTGGATTCTGAACTGAGGTCAGAGCAATGCATTCCTCACTGGTACTTTACATCCATCAGCGGCCCTTATTTCTACATTATGACAAGAGGGAGAGGGAATACAAGCCCAGTGTAAGTCAGAGATGGTAAAAGAACACCCAGCCGCTCCAAGTTCAAGTTCTCAAATCCCCAAAAGTCATAAATAAGCACCCTGCACACACTCTGGATGTGATCACAAAGGTACTGTTAGAGGTCTTGAAGGACTTAAAGACAAGTAAATTCTAAAGATAAAGGAAAAGCATATTCTAGAACCTCAATTATAACACGGATTTTATTCCTTGCCCACCTTCCAGAGCAAACTACAAAACATGTAGTTTTAAAGCACTTTGAACACAAATCAGCACTTATTAGGAACCAAAACTTATTCACGCCATTAAACCTCTCTCATATCCTGGTAGAATTACCAAGATAAAAGATCAAAGACATATAGCAAGTTTGCAAACATCTTTCATTAAACTCTGACAGATCATCTGGGAAAATGTAGACCTGTTATTTAGGGGGAGTCATAGTCATACAGATGAAAGCCTACTGTGCACCATCACATTGAAGGCTCTTTACGCTCAGTGAATGAATGATTTATTATTCTGCCTCCCTGCAGTCTCACTAATGCTGACTCAGCTCAGGACTTCCTGAAAAGACATCGCAGCAGAGCCTGTGGTTATTAACTACCACCAGTTTGCCCACACGCTTTGTTCCCTATCCCATGTTCTTCTGGGTCTCATATATAACATTGTGATTCTTTTTTCTGTGTCTGCCCCTCCCTCTAGAAGATCCTAACACCCTCCTGTCAGAGTTCTACTCACCCTTTCTACTCTGGGCCCAGCACTGGGTCTGATATAGCATGGTGCTTGGCTAGCATTTGTGAATTAAACAGAAAAGAATAAACAGTAGATACCACCAAAGCTTGGAGAGGTTGGCGGTGAAGTGTCTCCAGAGTCTCTTCCTAAACATGAACGTGCTAGGACTAAGCCCAAAAGGAGATGCAATCTGGAGTTGGAGGAGTGTAATGCGGAGTCCACCTGGTTGTTTTTTTTTTTTTTTTTTTTTTTTTTTTTTTCGCAGAGTTCCAACCACATCTGGAGTGACTGGTGCCACATTTTATAATTCAGCACTTGTTTGTTCAGGTGCATATTGACATATTGAAGTTTCAAGGTATTGAAAATTATGGAAACAAGCTCCAGTGAGGAAGACTTTAAAAACTGGGAGTTGTTTAGATTCAGAAGAAGAGAAACACAGAAGGTTCAGGGCAAGTTTCTTAAAGTGCTTGCAAAAGGCTATCATAAAGAAGAAGACAAGTGGTCCTTCCAATGGATTCAGAGCCCGGGACTCAGTAGATGGGACAAATAGGTGAATCTGCGGACAGTATGAGGAAAGGGTTTTTTTTAAATTTTTTTTAAGAACCCTTTTATTTCAGGAGTATAAATTTCATAAGTACTTCTTTAGGAATATAGTGTTTCTTTCTACCCCCATTCCCTTCCCACTTCCTCCTCCCTCTCCCTTTCCTAGTCCCATTCTCCTTTAATATTCATTTTCAATTAACTTTATACACAAAAGACCAACTCCATACTAAGCAAAGATTTCAACAGTTTGCACACCTGCACACACACACAAAATATAAAAAACTGAGAACAAGTTTTACAGTTAAATCTCATAGTACAACTCATTTAGGACAGAGGTTCTGGGGGAGTAAGAGCACAGTGACTCCTGTTGTTAATTTAACAATTAACACTCTTATGTATGACGTCAGTGATCACCCAAGGTTCTTGACATGAACTGCCTAGGCTATGGAAGGCTTTTGAGTCCACAGTCTCCGTCAGTATTTAGACAAGGCCATAGGCAAAGTGGAAGTTCTCTCCTCCCTTTAGAGAGAATTACATCTTTCTTTGATGGCCCCTTCTGAGGATGCTCCTTATCTGGGAGAATTTCCAGAAGAGGCTGAAGAACTATTCAGCAATCCAACATATGTGCTGCGTTACAAGAAAGAAGAGCAAAGGACACCACCCAGCTTCCTCTGAATGCAGGACTTCTGCATGATTCCTTCCTAATGCAATGATTTTGTTATTGTCTTCAAGTTTATGTGCTCCAAATTTCCATACAATTTTCATCATGGGCACTGTATTTTATGTCTTAAAATTCTTTTTTTTTTTTTGACAGGCAGAGTGGACAGTGAGAGAGAGAGACAGAGAGAAAGGTCTTCCTTTGCTGTTCGTTCACCCTCCAATGGCTGCTGCGGCCCGGTGCACCGCGCTGATCTGATGGCAGGAGCCAGGTGCTTCTCCTGGTCTCGCACGGGGTGCAGGGCCCAAGCACTTGGGCCATCCTCCACTGCACTCCCTGGCCACAGCAGAGAGCTGGCCTGGAAGAGGGGCAACCGGGACAGAATCTGGCGCCCCGACCGGGACTAGAACCCGGTGTGCCGGTGCCGCAAGGTGGAGGATTAGCCTAGTGAGCCGCGGTGCCGGCCTTAAAATTCTTTCTTTGACTTTGGCTAAGCTGTTTGGACCTAGCTAATTCTATAATAGGTTTTACACTCAATGGACATTTTGCCTTCACTGACTCCCTCTCTCCAGTCTATGCTGACCTGCTCACATGCAGGTGTGCCCCTGTTTGAACAGTTAAACTACTTAGACAAGAGGTTTGTCTTTTCAGGAAAACGTGTGATTCAATTGCCTTTCTTCAGCATGCCTCCTTCCAGGTTTATTTTTCTGCTTTTCTTCTTTGCATCCAGTTACATGCTTAACAAAGTTCACATCTCCAGAATGATCCTCACCAATTAGGCATTCAAATACCTCTAGCATAGACCATTGAGAACATACATACAACATATATATATATATATATATATATATATGAGTAAGCCAACTGGTTTTTAAAAAATATTTATTTATTCATTCATTCATTTATTCATTCATTCAAAAGGGTGTCAGAGGCTGAGAGAGAGAGAGGGAGAGAGAGAGATCTTCTATCCTCTGCTTTACTTCCCAAATGCCCATAACAACCAGGGCTGGGCACATAGCCAAAGCCAGAAGCCAGGACCTTGGGACCCAAGTACTTGAGCTATCATCTGCTGCTTTACCAGACACATTAGCAGGGAGCTGGATTGGAAGCAGAATGCCTGAGACTTGAACCAGCATTCTGATGTGGGATTCTGGCATCCCAAACAGATAGCTAAGCTCAGAACCACAACACCAGTCCCCAAGTAAGCTAATTCTTAAAATATAATGGTTAAATATCATACTTTTATCCATACTTTTTGTTATGTCTCTACTGGTATGTCTTAGAGACCAACTTTTGTGTGTGTTTGTGTGGTGTGGTTTTCAAATGCAACAGACTTCCTGACATTTTCCTTACATTAATCCATTTGAAAAAAGAGAAATAAATACAAATACCATTTTCTGAATAAACTATATGGAGGACAGAGGAGTGAGTGACTATATTTCACTGACTACCTGGACTATGAGACAGAATGAAGTCATTCAATAATAGGAAAACAAGTAAAGAATTATAGTTCACTGGTCGCGTAGACTTAAAGGTCAAAACAGCTGTGATTGTCTATTTCAGGAACAGAGCAAAGAGCTGCTTCAGGTGCAGTGGTATGACAACTTGAAGACCTCCAACCAGAGCAGTGTTCATATGTTCTTTGTGTGGTCCTAAGCAGGTGTGCTGGTTGACTTCACAACCCAGTCTCCGCTTTGTGCTGGGAGCTGAATGAGTACATGTATATGTAGATATACCAATCGATGGATGGATGGATGGATGGACAGATGGACAGACAGATAGATCCTATATCCACTAAAATTTCTGTTGCCATGAGCCCAAGGCCTTAATTCCTGTTTCCAGATAGGCTGCTAGGTTCCCAGAAGCAGGCCAATGGCATCAGTAACATATGTCTTTGCTCCCAGAGAGTTCAAAAGTTAATAGGGGCCAGTGCTGAGGCACAGTGGGTAAAGCCGCTGCCTCCAGTGTTGGCATACCATATGTATGCTGATTTGAGTCCCTGCTGCTCCACTTCCAATCCAGCTCTCCGATATGGTCTGGAAAAGCAGTAGAAGATGGCCAAGTCCTTGGGTTCCTACACCCACATGGGAGACCCGGAAGAGGATCCTGACTCCTGGCTTCGAACGAGCACAGCTCCAGCCGTTATGGCCAACTGGGGAGTGAAGCAGCAGATGGAAGACCTCTCTCTCTCTACGTCTCCTTCTCTCTCTGTGTAACTTTAACTTTCAAATAAAAAATATATTTTTTAAAAAGTTAATATCAGCATTTGAATTCTTGTAGAGACATGAAGAAAAGAATCTACAAGAAACAGGAACAGAGAAGCAGGCTACCCAGTCCCCTTTGTTAAGACTAGTATCCAAGGAAATGAAGATACAAGCAGCTGCACCCAATTGGAGAAGCACTGTTGTGTAGACACTCTGTAGAATGGACAGGAACTCATGGCCCCATCCCATCTAACCTCATCTACGCTCTGGGTGAGGAAAACTGTGGACCACAGGTCCGCCCCTTGACCTGCGTCATAGGAGAGCAGGCCAGGAATAGAAGGCAGGCTTTTTGTGCTTGGATGCCGCTTCAAGTCTTATCCTCCAAAGGGGACCCCAATCACAGCTCTGGCTTTGACGTTAGCGGTTCACCTTTTCCCCACTCTAACTGGTGCACTTTGACCTCAAGTTCTCGCCAAACTTTCCAAACCCGTTTGCCAGGACTATCTCACCACGCAGCCTTTCTATCAGGCCCTTTGTTTTCCTCATCATAACGACCTTTCCTGAGCGCATGTGTATCTCCTTAGTGATATGACACGTATTTCAAGCTGTCTTCTCCTGGGGAAATAGGACTGTGCAGTAGTACTTTTAAAATAAAATAAGCCGGCGCCGTGGCTCAATAGGCTAATCCTCCACCTAGCGGCGCCGGCACACCGGGTTCTAGTCCCGGTTGGGGCGCCGGATTCTGTCCCGGTTGCCCCTCTTCCAGGCCAGCTCTCTGCTATGGCCAGGGAGTGCAGTGGAGGATGGCCCAGGTGCTTGGGCCCTGCACCCCATGGGAGACCAGGAAAAGCACCTGGCTCCTGGCTCCTGCCAGGATCAGCGCGGTGCGCCGGCTGCAGCGGCGGCCATTGGAGGGTGAACCAACGGCAAAGGAAGACCTTTCTCTCTCTGTCTCTCTCTCTCACTGTCCACTCTGCCTGTCAAAAAAAAAAAAAAAAAAAAAAATAAAATAAAATAAAATAAAAAAACAAGTCTCAGTGATGGTTTGAAACCTTGGTGCCCTTCCCTGGCAGATGCTTTGCCAGGGGCTCTGGGGCTCTGGACACGCAGAGCTTATCTTGACACAACCAGGGGTAGCGGTGTGAGAGTGCAACTCGGTATGGGAAGGGGAGCTCCAGGAACGTGTTATCCCCCAAATCGCACAGCAACACATTTACTCAGGAAGAATTTTTTTTTTTTTTTATTTTTTGACAGGCAGAGTGGACAGTGAGAGAGAGAGAGACAGAGAGAAAGGTCTTCCTTTGCCGTTGGTTCACCCTCCAATGGCCACCGCGGCCGGCACACTGCGGCTGGCGCACCGCGCTGATCCGATGGCAGGAGCCAGGTGCTTCTCCTGGTCTCCCATGGGGTGCAGGGCCCAAGCACCTGGGCCATCCTCCACTGCACTCCCTGGCCACAGCAGAGAGCTGGCCTGGAAGAGAGGCAACCGGGACAGAATCCGGCGCCCCGACCGGGACTAGAACCCGGTGTGCCGGCGCCGCTAGGCGGAGGATTAGCCTAGTGAGCCGCGGCGCTGGCCTGGAAGAATTTTTGATTGCTCAATTTTCTTCCCGATTCTGGGGAAGAGCCACTGTGCACCTCAAGGTTACTAGACTTTGAGGAACTGCAGGAAGAAAACCATGGGTGTCGCTTAGGGGATGGAGGAGATGCCAGACTTTCTAAAAGGCAAAATGACTCTTGTCAGAACAGAATGTTTTCCCCATGAAACTACTTAACTGGGATTTTCTAGCTTTCATCCTTCCAATAATCAATGAGGATGCAACTCCCCCAAGTATGAAGTAAACTACCTGTAATTTAAAACTTAGAAGTGATCTGGCCGGCGCAGCGGCTCACTAGGCTAATCCTCCGCCTTGCAGCGCCGGAACACCGAGTTCTAGTCCTGGTCGGGGCGCCGGATTCTGTCCCGGTTGCCCCTCTTCCAGGCCAGCTCTCTGCTGTGGCCCGGGAGTGCAGTGGAGGATGGCCCAAGTCCTTGGGCCCTGCACCCCATGGGAGACCAGGATAAGTACCTGGCTCCTGCCATTGGATTAGCGCGGTGCGCCGGCCTCAGCACGCCGGCCTCAGCACGCCGGCCGCGGCGGCCATTGGAGGGTGAACGAACGGCAAAGGAAGACCTTTCTCTCTGTCTCTCTCTCTCACTGTCCACTCTGCCTGTCAAAAAACAAAACAAAAAAAACTTAGAAGTGATCTTAACTAAGGAGTAGGACTCAGCAAAATTCTGAACATGGAAAAGAATGCAAACTTTGGGGGTGATTTGGTAAAACTTATTAAATATTTACACTGCATGATCACACATGTCTTTTAAAAATATCTAGTCACTTTTGTGAAGTATTCTTTTCAAAAGCAGAAACTAAAGGTTTTTTAAATAATAAAGTTGCTATAAAAGAGTTTATGCAGTATTACGTGCACATGTAATTAATAATATTTAAAAACTTTTGTCATATTCTAAATATAAAGGTACTTCAAAAAGTTCTCCAAAAAATGGAATTAAAAGATATGTTTATTTTGATGTAAAAAATTTTGAGAGCCCTGTGTACTTCTCTTATAATATTGTATTTTCCAGGAACATTTAGAAGACCTCTTATACACAGGGATTTCATAATTTTTTCACCAAAATAAAATTCTCTTTTAATTCCACTTTCCATGAACTTTCTGAAGTGCCCTCAGATTTGTCATCTCAGGTAGAGTCCATAACAACCACAGAATCTTACAGTGAGAAAGGTAACTGAAAACATCGAGACTTGGGGGATCCACTGTACTACATAGAGGCCCACTATTCTAGATATACACTGACACAAATAATGATAACTCAAAAATGTTTTATTCATTTGAGAGGCAAATAGGGGCGGAGGGTGGACAGAGAGACAGTGAGTAAGAGTTAGCTAGCTAGTTAGCTATGCATTATCTTTCCAAGGCCCCAAGACACCAAAGCTTGATTTTTAGCAATATCATAATGTCTACATGTATTATCAAAACATCGTTGTGATCCATGAATCTATACAATTATTTTCTTTTCCATTATTAATAAAGTCATTTCAAACAAAACATAAAAGGATTGTGCAAGAGGATGAGGTTTATGAAAACGAAGTTGAGGCATTTTAGTTTTGTTGTATTGTGAAGACGAAAGTCTTCCTGTTGAAATTACCCCCCATATGCTGGCTAAGACTCAATGTACAATTCAAAGAAGTTTAAAAATGTATTTATTTGATAGGCAGAGTGGGGGCCAGGTGGGTGGAATGGGGAGAGACAGAGGAAGGAGGGAGCAAGTGAGTACATGCTTTCCCGCTGGTTCACTCCCCAAAGGCCTGTAATGTTCCTTAGCCAAAGCCAGGAGTCAGAAACTCAACCCAGGTTACCCAGGGACCCAATTACTTTTTTTTTAAGGTTTATTTATTTGAAAAGGAGAGTGACAGAGAGAGGGAAATATACACACACAGATCTTGCATTTTCTGGCTTACTCCCAAATGCCTACAACAGCCTGGGCTGGTGTGGGCTGAAGCCAGGAGCTAGGACATTTATCTGGGTCTCCCATGTAGGTAGCAGGAGCAGAAGCATTTGGGTCATCATTTGCTGCCTTCCCAGGCTCATTAGTAGGGAGCTGGATTGGAAGTTGAACAGCCAGGACTTGAACCAGTGCTCCAATATGGCATGTTGGTGTCACAAACGACAGCTCAAGCCATTGTACCACTGTGCTGGCCCCAGGGACCCAATTACTTGAGCAATCAATTGCTACCTCCTGGGGCTGGCATTGTAAAAATACAAAAGCACTTTTACATAAGTGTTATTATTATGTTCTTAGCGTTATATCTACAAGTCACATTGAATCTGTTAAAAAATAATTAAAAATTAAGAAAATTTAAGAAAAAGAAATGTTCATTGCAATGAAGTACACCAGTATCAGAAACCAATGGTTCTTGGCTCTAGGAAGGGCTGGGGGAAGGGATAATGATGGAAATTTAGCTGTAAATGTAAGGTTTAATTTCTTAAATCTTAGTATCTTGGATTTGAGGATGGGTGTGTAGGCCTCTGTTACAGTATTTTTTTATTCTTTCCATTTTGAAGTGCTTCATAATTATTATCCATTTTTAATTTTTAAAACATTTACTTGTTTATTTGAAAGGCAGAGTTACACACACACACACACACACACACACACACACAGAGAGAAAGAAAGAGAATCTTCCACCCACTTGTTTACTCCATAAAGGGCCACAAATGGCCAGGGCTGGGCCAGACTGAAGCCAGGAGCCAGAAGCTTCTTCCAGGTCTCCCACATGGGTGCAGGGGCCCAAGCACTTGGGCCATCTTCTGCTGCTTCCCAGGTGCATTAGCAGGGAGCTGGATAGGAAGTGGAGCGGCCAGGTCTTGCACTGGTACCCATATGGGATGCTGCTATCGCAGGCAGCGGCTTTACCCACTAAGCCACAATGCTTGCCCCTATCCGTGTTTTTAAAGTGAGAAAGAGTGAAGCTATGTAAATCAAAATAAAACAAGGAATCACACTTACAAGTTACAGGGAGGACTCAACCCTCTCCCTCTTTGAGACAATCAAGGAAGTTGGCATCTTGATCTGATGATGAAGAGCTTGGGGATCTACAAGGGAGCTGGCAGTTTTATTTCTGAAATCAGTGTTCAGACTATATAGTCAGAGATGCTGTTTAATGATGGACAATGGGAGACCGGAAAGAAACAGTCTGCAGGGGGCTGGGCATCACTGGTGATCCTTGAGAGTGAAATGACAGGCAACTGACAGATCAGAGGGAGAGACTAAGACAGCTCTTATCATTTTTGTTGTCCAGTTTCAGTTTTTCTGAGTCTTCATCCAGCATTTGCAAAATGTAACAGCATTTTACTGCATTATATGCATGCGTGCACACACACACTCACACGCACCATAGCACTGAGTACGCTATCCCTAGAGCAAGGAACAAATTAGGCCAAGGATTTCCACCGAACTCTAATTTCCATCTTATGCCAAATTAATCTTTTAAAAAGATTTCTAGGAAGTGCTCTGCAAGCCCTATGAGAGTTCCAAAATAAATTATTTCACATGTCCTAAAATATGGCAGGATTGGGGTTGGTGTTTGGGACAGAGGATAAAATACTGCTTGTGATGCCTGCATCCCAGATCTGAGTGCCTTGATCTGAGTCCCAGCTCAGCTTCCTGCTAATGTACCTCCTGGGAGGCAACAGGTAATGGTTCAAGTACTTGGGTACCTGCCAGTCACATGGGAGACCCCAGACTGAGTTTTAGGCTTCTGGCTTCAGCCAGGCCCAACCCTGGGCGTTGTGGGCATTTGGGGAGTGAATTCATGAATGGAAGATTTCTGTCTGTCTGTCTCTGTTTTTCTCTTTCTTTCATATATATTTTTTAAAAATTTAAATGGCAGTACTTCACTAAAGAACAATACTTCAAAATCCCTTTGTTATAAAATGTTTACTTATATGAGTTAGAATTATAACACAAGTAAAAAAGAAACCAATGTGAAAAGATAGAAGGGACTAAAACGTGAATGAGTAGAAAGGGAATCCCGGAGCACAGACTTGTGGCCTTTTACCCCTCTATTGTGTTTCTGCAGAGATGCTGCCACACCCAACTCTCTTTTCCCCATTGCTCTCTGACTTTTTGGGTGAGGTTACATGTTGTGTATACTTCTCTCTGATCTTCTTACCCACTTCATTTCTTCTACCGAAGACCGCTCTGCTGCAGGCAATCTTTGGATTTCTCTCATGGATGCCCTTGATCCCCACACACTTGAGCAATGTATAAGCCACTAGGCAATACCCTCTTCTTCTCATTTCACATGAGGACAAATGAGAGGTTAAGTCACTCACCCATGGCCGGATTGTTTGTGATAGATTCAAACCCAGATCTTTCCAGCTACAAAACACATGCTCTCAACCCAGCCGACACTTTCATTGAATAAATATGTAGTCAGCAACTACCATGTGCCAAACACTGCGAAGTACTTGCCAGTGTTAGCATGAACCACAAAAGCAGACACGATCCTGGCCTTGTACAAGCAACAGTCTCCTCTCTGAACTATTTTAAGAAACTAGTTCTAGGGTCTGGCATGATGCAGTGGCAGTGGGTTAAGCTGTTGTTTGCAGTGCTGGCATCCCATGTGAGAGGGCCTGCTGCTCTGCTTTCGATCCAGCTTCCTGTTAATGCACCTGGGAAGGTAGCTGAAAACAACTCAAGTAGCTGGGTCCCCGCCGCCTATGTGAGAGACCCAGATGGCTCAGCCCTGGTAGTGGTGGCCATTTGGGCAGTGAACTAGTGGATGGCAGATACCCCCTTCCCTGGTCATTCCCTCAAAGCTCCACCTACCAAATAAAAAAATAAACCTTAAAAAGAAATTAGTTCTAAAATGGTTTCAGAGCCACTTATGGCATCTAGTGGCACTAGCTGCTGATTCGTTGTCTCTTACTACAACAAACCCAAGTATTTCCAGCATGAAGTCCCTGGGACCACCAAAACAATGTAGCCAAGTTTTGCCCACCGCCTTTTACAAATTGGTATTTATTTAATATATTTGAAGGCAGAGAGAGAAACAGTAACACACACACACACACACACACAACTCCCATCTGCTGATTCATGCCCAAATGCTGCAATGTCCAGGGTTGGGCCAGGTCTAAGTAGGGAGCCAGGAATTCTATCCAGGTCATCCACATGGGTGGCAGAGACCAAGTACTTGAGCTTCCCGAGGTACACATTAGCAGAGGAGTGGAGCTGGGTCTCGAAGCCAGGCCCTCCCCTATGTGATACAAGCATGCCAAGTGACATCTTAGCTGTGGGGTATACAAGACCCCTCTTTGGCTATTTCCTTCTGTCTTTCAAGTATGGGTGGCTGTGTTAGGTGCTGGTTTGTGCCAGATGCTTACTCTGCATTGTGGTCTTCCTCAGACTGTGCTCTGTCTGGGTTGCTGGGCCTGGAGCAATTCCCCAAAGGCAGAGTACCCAGCTAATGGCAGTCAACCCAAAGGCCTTATCACGATTAGTCTTTTCTCCTACAGATACAGCCCTAGAAGCCACAAAAATAGTGCTGAATGTCGGTCCCAGATTCTTCCACTGTTAAATAATCAGAATGGTTTTTATTCTCAAATTCTGTTTCTGAAAAATCAAGGAAAAGTCACTTAATAAAAACTTCTACAGGGCCGGCGCCGCGGCTCACTAGGCTAATCCTCCGCCTTGCGGCTCTGGCACACGGGGTTCTAGTCCCGGTCGGGGCGCTGGATTCTGTCCAGGTTGCCCCTCTTCCAGGCCAGCTCTCTGCTGTGGCCCGGGAATGCAGTGGAGGATGGCCCAAGTCCTTGGGCCCTGCACCCCATGGGAGACCAGGAGAAGTACCTGGCTCCTGCCATCGGATCAGCGCGGTGCGCCGGCTGCAGTGCGCTGGCCGCGGCGGCCATTGGAGGGTGAACCAACAGCAAAGGAAGACCTTTCTCTCTGTCTCTCTCTCTCACTGTCCACTCTGCCTGTCAAAAAATAAAAAATAAAAAATAAAAAAAAACTTCTGCATGCACAAATATTTTCATATAGGAATTGCTAAAGAGAAACGATGTCCAATAGCAGGTAATAGCTAAGCACATGAACTCACATGGAATATTATCCCACCATTAACTATGATGGTTATGAAGACAAAGTAGTATTCTGGCCGGCGCCGCGGCTCACTAGGCTAATCCTCCGCCTAGCGGCGCCGGCACACCGGGTTCTAGTCCCGGTTGGGGCACCGGATTCTGTCCCGGTTGCCCCTCTTCCAGGCCAGCCCTCTGCTGTGGCCCGGGAGTGCAGTGGAGGATGGCCCAGGTGCTTGGGCCCTGCACCCCATGGGAGACCAGGAAAAGCACCTGGCTCCTGGCTCCTGCCATCGGATCAGCGCGGTGCGCCGGCCGCAGCGCGCCGGCCGCGGCGGCCATTGGAGGGTGAACCAACGGCAAAAGGAAGACCTTTCTCTCTGTCTCTCTCTCTCACTGTCCACTCTGCCTGTAAAAAAAAAAAAAAAAAAAAAAAAAAAAAGTAGTATTCTAAATATGAATACAACATTGTATTATGATAAATTTAGGTAGTCTTAAGGTAAATAGGAAATATAGTACAAAGATACTATTATATGTATGGCATATAATGTATATATGTTTATACACACTATACAGAAGATAACAATGTATTTTAAATGCAGAAAAGGCTGAAGAAGATGAACTAAAATATTTAGAGTTGTGTGAAGAATTTCAAGTGATCTTTTTCCTTTTCCTGTTAGTATAAATAGTAAAAGGTAGGTTTGTGGCTATTTTTTCAGCACTAACAATTTTGACGCGTTGATCATTAGCTGCCACGAAACTACACATGGCCTTGGTATAAAGGACCAATAAGTCTAAGGTTGAAATCCATCTGCATAGTGTGATCCTGGTCATTTTAACTCTCTGAGCCTCAATTTTCTCATCTATGAAATGGGCAAAATAAAGATACCTCCCTCAAAAGATTGTTAGGAGGATCCGAGGAACGAATATCCCTAGAGTGCCATACACTGGCTGGGTATAGAGAAGGAGGTGTGGGTTGGCTCCCTACGTTCCTGGTGGATACCTGTCAGTATCATTCATTCATTATTCATTCAACAAATGCTTGTTTATGGAGCCTTGTGTAGGTGCCAGGCCGTATTCCAGGTGTTTTTAATGAAAATAAAAGTTAGATGGCTTCTATCCTTGAAGAGTTTGTAGTCTAACAAGGGAGATGGGCAAATGATCAGAATGCCAGCAGCCAGGTTTGCGGAGGATCTTAAGGAGTGCTTACAAAGAGACCCAACTCGGCTTCTCTGCCGAGGCGGCTTCCCAGAGGAGCTCGTGCCTCAGGCAGCTTCTGAAGGATATTTAGAAGTCAGAACAAGCAGAGCAGTGGTAGGCCAGGGAGGAAGCCTATTCCAGCCATCTGGGACAGCACACAAGTGAGAGAAAGTTCCAGGATGGTAGTGAAGAAAATGGGGTGCTGGCCCTGGAAACCACTCAGAGTCCAGTGTGCCTGAGACTGGGAGGCAGCAGTCACCAGGCTGGGCACCCTCCTCAATTATAGCCGGACTTTGTGAGAGGCAACCTTATCATCTGAGCCAGACCTTCTGGGAGATTAAGGCTTTTACTAGGTAATCATTGTGTACGTCCATGCATCCTGTCTTAGAATAAGGCATTATACTGCCCTTGAGTCAAATCTCTGAATAATACAGTGTTGCATTCTCAAATACATTGAGGCAGTCCCCTGTGAACAGTATCTTTCCAGTTATTGAGACTTTGATAAACAAAAATATCTCTATGTGCGTAAGAATGAGTTATAATAAGAATTCCACTATTATTACATCATTTTTTGGACCCAAAAGTGTGGTATTTCTTTCTCCATGGGAGGTGACATTTTGTTGACATATTTGGTTACTTCAAGAGATAAATGAGATGGAGGAAATGTATCATAGAAGTAGGGTGAGGAGAAAAGAATTAGATGCTACTTGATATTTTTATAGCTTCTGTGTTTCTTAAAAATAATTCAAGACATACAATATGCTAAATCAAACACATGATTATGGAAAACGACATTTCTTGGTGGTATGGGAAGGTGGGGTGTGACTTAGAGGAAGGATCTGAGGATACAATGGCACTGAAGGCTCATATCATGCCCCTCCTGGGAGCCTGGATCATCCCAACTTCTGAGTTTTCGCATTTTATAAGCCAACAAATTTTTCTCCTCTCAGAAAGGAATATCTGTATACATAATTACCATGTTTTTAAATATATGATTCATCAAGCATAAGTGTATATTATTTATCAAGGGTTAAACAAACCCTGATTACTCAAAAATCATGCAAGAATAGGATTTAAATTTTTTTACTTTTAAAATCTACTATATTAACATTTACAAAGCCACACATATACTTCATATAAAATGGTAGTCACATGAAAACCTGCCTTTTCTAGTATTAATAGAAATTGGATTCTTAGCCCAAGGAAACATAATTTTATAAAAAGGTCAGTGCCTTTAGGGGAAAACCAGGCTATCGAAATTCCTTTTTTCAATTTTCCTTTCATAATCTCCAAGCATAACATTTAAAATGTCATCATGAATGCACACATATATATTTATGTGGCTATAAATCTGTCAAACTAGAGCCACTGCAGAAGATTCTCACAGAATTTTTAAAGGACCTCAGAACTGATAACAAAGCATTGGCTCAAGAGCCAGGACACAAATTATTTTTATCACTTTGCTCCAAATTTACTGAATAACCTGAAGCCAACCAGTATGCTAAACATGACCTTGAACCCTGTCCAATTTAAGGGGTGATATTCTGGGAATCAGTTAATAATTTTAGGACATTTGGGACAGCTCGTCTGAGAAAGACAAACATAACTGCAACAGTTCCTTATATAGAACTTGTCTAATGTGTATTACTACTGAATCACAGGAGCTTGAAAAAAAACTATGAGATTTAACATATTATTTTCCAGTTTTCCTATTCTCTATGCAGTTAGTAACATCACCATCCACTGAGTTGCATAATCTAGACACTTTGGCCAATGGAAGGTGTATGGGGAAAAGAAAAAAACTTATTAGTTGCCTACTACTTACTGCACTTACATGTGGTGTTATTTCTTTTAGCCTGTACAAATATTCTATTTTATAAGTTAAAATTTTATATGCTTATTCTAATTATATTTGAAAGACAGACAGACACACACACACACACACACACACACAGATGACAAAGATCTTCTATATACAGATTCACTTCCCAAATGCCTGCAACAGGCAGGGCTGGGCTAGGTCAAAGTCAAGATTCCAGAACTCAGTGCAGGTGTGGCACATGGGTGACAGGGACGCAAGTCTTTGAGCCATTTTCTGCTGCCTCCTATAGTAAATATTAGCAGGAAGTTGGACTGGAAGCCAAGTAGCAGGGGCCCTCCTATTTTCTAGCTGAGGAAAGTGAAATTCAGAAAGGCTAAAACATTGCCTAAAATCAATTATTTGGACCCATACTTCTTTTTCTTCATTCTGTGCCACCTGTCTCTTCAAAGCCTTGGCTCATGCATCTAATAAGCTATAAAGTCTTAGAACTGTACTTCCTGCCTCTCTCTGAAATGCATGCCCATGTCTGTTCAAACCCTTACCTTTTCTCCCCTTGTGTCTTATGGCTTCTCAGTGTTGAAGTTCATTTTTTTCTTGTACAGGATGTATAATCTTAAGAGTTAGTTTTTTATAAAACACAAAACTGTTTATGTCATTCTCATGTCTCTCTCCTCCTCCTTCCTGATTTATGAGTTACTAATGAGCAACAGTGACTACAGCAAGAGGGCAGTCCAGGAAGCTGCAGGTCCATACTTCCCCAGAGAAACAGCAAAATACACAAACAGCCTATGGGGCAGAGAAACTCTGTGGGAGCTCTAGAAATCAGTTAAGAAGTGGCAGCAACCAAATGGGTGCTTAGCTGAGAAAAAAAAAAAAAAACTTAAAACAATAGGGGTCTGGGGCACCTCTGCTCTTACCTCCCCTAGTCAGCATGGTGTGCCATCCGCTTCCAGCTTCCTTCCTTGGGACAGAAGGAAAAGACTGGGACTTGCCTGCAATGTTATACCTTGTCTAGTAGCTGTCAAAGGGCCTGGCCTCACTAGGAGCACAGAAGAAAATGGTAGCATAATTTGGATATCAAGTTCAAGGCTGATGAAAGTAGTGGCAAGCTGAGTGGATTGTGAGAGCTGCAGGGAGACCATACCAGTGGGAACCTGGGAGTCAGAGATTATCTGCATAACACAGACGGAACATCTACAGCCCTGAGAGGAAGCAGACATGAGACTCCTAAGGAAATTAAGACATTTAAATGCATCCGTATATACCAAGGGATTGTGGGAAAAATCATGTGTGCAGGCCCAGGGAAGATACATCTCCAGAAAAAGTCTGACAGCATCTTGAAATGTGATGGACAGCTTCACGAAGGTCTTTCCCTGCAGTCCTCAAAGGTCAGGAGAGGGGCCGGCGCTGTGGCGTAGCGGGTAAAGCTGCTGCCTGCAGTGCCAGCTTCCCACATGGGTGCAGGTTCGAGTCCCGGCTGCTTTACTTCTGATCCAGCTCTCTGCTATGGCCTGAGTAAGCAGTAGAAGATGGCCCAAGTCCTTGAGCCCCTGCGACTGTGTAGGAGACCTGGCACAGCTCCGGCCGTTGCAGCCAACTGGGGAGTGAACCAGCAGATGGAAGACCTCTCTCTCTCTCTCTCTCTCTGCCTCTCTTTCTCTCTCTGTGTAACTCTGACTTTCAAATAAATAAATAAACCTTAAAAAAAAAAGATCGGAAGAAAAGGCTGTTTTTCCACACATCCAACTTGCAATAAAAGACAAGACATCCAAAAAAAGAAGGTACCCTGGTCCATTCAATGGAACACAATAACAACCCTAAAGACTTTGGACTTAGCAAACACTTTAAAATAGCTGTCTCAAATATACTTAAGTGGACACAGACTGACAGCTAAAAAAAAAAAAAAGGCAGGAAAATGAGGATATTAACAAAGATGTAGAAAGGATTTAAAAAGGACCAAACAGAAATTCAGGAGCAGAAAAAAGATATATCTTAATTGAAAAATTCACTGAGGCATTCAATGGCAGATTTGAGCAGCACACAGAAGAAAAGAATTAGCAAACCTGAAGTTGGATTATTTGAAATTATTGAGTCTGATGAACCAAAAGAATAAAAAACAGAATAAAAGTGAATGTGACCTAAGAGACTTATGGAACACCATCGAGTGGACTAGTATATGCATTATGAGGACCCGAAAAAGAGAAGATACATGAAAATGGACAGAGCTTATTTGACAAAATATTGACCCAAAACTTCCCAAGTTGGAGAAAAGACATGCATATACAAATAAAAGAATCTCCACAAACTCCAAATAGGATAAATTCAAAGAGCTCTATGCTGAGACACATTAAAATCAAACTGTCAGCAAAGAAAAAGAGAACCTTGAAAACAGCTAAGAAAAGTGATTCTTCATGTGTAATAAAACGATCAGTGGATTTCTCAGCAGAAACCTTGCAGGCCAGGAGGTAATGCAATGATATTACTAAGTGATGGGAAAAAAAAGTCAACTGAGAACACTATATCCAATAAAATCATTCTTCAAAAATAAGAAAGAAATAAAATCCTCAGATAAACAAAGGCTGAGGAAGTTACCATTAGACCTGCCCTATAATAAATGGTAAAGTGAGGACTTAAATTGATACACAATGATGCTAGATAGTGACTTGAAACCATATGAAAATGTGAAGCTCTTCAGTAAAGGTAAAATATATGGACAGATAAAAAACCTGTATCGTTATCACTGGTTTCATAACTGTACTGTTTATTCTGTGCTGTAATTCACAAAAGCATTAAAGTAATATTTATTTATTAATTTATTAAATGTATAATAAAAATAATAAGTATATGTCTACAATAAATAAAACTTTAATTTTTTACATCAATATTATAAACTGGATCAGACAGTGATGGAAAGGTATAGAGTTTTTCTGTGCAATTGAAGTTTCATTTTAAAATATAGTAATATAAAATTAGGATTAATATAAATTTAATATTTAATTCCCATGTACAAGTGAAATAGGATATACACAAAAAAAATGAGATGGGAACAAAATCATATCACTATAAAAAAAAATCAACCCATGAAGTAGGCAGGGAGGAAAGGAGTGAGGGAGGGAGGATATGAGGACTAAAATTATGTCTTATAAAAAGTAAACAATAAAATGGAAATACTGAGATCTTCCTAGCTGGAATTATTTTAAATGTAAATGAATTAAACTTCCTAATCAAAATCCAGAGATTTGCATAATGAATTTAGAAAAAAAAAACAAAATAAACCATTTGCTGTTTACAAGAGATTCATTTTAGATCTAAAGATACACATAGATTGAAATGAAAGGATGGAAAAAGGTATTCCTAGCAAATAGTTACCAGAAGAGAGCAGAGGTAATTACACTAATAGACGAAATAGACTTTCAGACAAAGACTGTTATAACAGACAAAGAAGTACATAATATAATGGTGAAAGAGATTCACCAGCAAGATATAACAGTTATAACCATACATGTACCAAGCATCAGAGCTACAGGTGGTCAGTGGCTGACATGTGGTGAGCACTTCGAAAGTGCTTGTAGAACAAACACATCTTCTGTATAATTCTGTGAATGATACATGAGGAGAAAAACGCGAAGAATTATCCTAACAATAACAATACAAATATTACTGGTACAAAATGAAGATTAGTTTAGGTAAAGTGAGTCCAGCAATGATTTAGAGGTTATAATTAGTATTTTAGAACTTCTTAGAAGAAGCACACATTTTAAAAGGTGCTCGGGGAGGGGGGTAAATCAGATGTATTACTCCACAGCTTATATGCTTCTGGGTATAGCCACACTTTGGTATATAATATCAATCATTTAAATGTGAGAGTAACACAGGCATGCATCATCGTAATGGGGTGCACAGTGGCTGTTGTTAGGTGTCCAAGGTTTCCTAACTCTGAATATTTAGTGGACCCATTACTCTCAGTGTTCCTGTAGAAAGACCTAACTGAGGCTCCCTTCCCCAGTAATTGTTTAACTTTCTGAAAGTGGAAGTGGCTACAGGTAGAAGTGATCCTGATGTTTGCCTATGCCAAAGGGTTTTTCCAACTCACCTGAGTCACCCTGGGAAACCTCGACATAAACAAAACATCTGGAGTCTGGGAGCCCCGAGATAAGAAGGGAAGACAAGGAGAATGAAACTGACAGGATTTGCAAAGCATGTTCCTGGGGCTTTATCTCACTTTTGGCACACAAACCTGGGCCTCTGGAATACGTTATTAATGAAAACAACAGCTTAGATCCTTTTGTGGGCTGATCAGTATTGCTGCAACAACAACAACAAATATCACTTTGCATGAGCAGAAACGGTCGCTCCAGACACGGCCAGATATAGGGAATTGGTGGCAGAAGTCACAAGAAGAGATTGGGAAAGAAAGTACAAGTGGATGAGGGTGAAAGTGCTCTCGCTGTCGGAACACCGAAGGCACTATACTGGGGCAGAATCTTGACCCAAGAGACTTTCTGATGGAAACTCCTCTAACTGCACTGAACCCTGATGCTTTTATCTCAGTCTTTGCTCTCTGGTAAACAGAAAGAAAAGAATTCCATTTTACTGAGAAACAAAGCCAAGGGGCAGAGTTCATACAATTAATAGACAGCTGGCTCCCAGATCCAAGAGCTGTTCTTCTTCCTGATAGCTTTACATTTTGCTATTCTTCTAAAAGTCACATAACTAGTCACCTAGGTTACCCCTAAGGATGTGCTTGGGAATTCTCAGCTGCTGCCACAATGACTCTCTTCTTCCATAATAAGAAATGTCAGACAAATTCCCTTTAAAAGAAATGATTTGAACAGATTCAATATTTAAGTAGTAGAATTTTTTTTCAACTTCCAGAAAAGCTTATAAGTGAACAACCTTATTCAGGCTGAGTAAAGAAGCACAAATATTATATCTGGGAATAGGGAGTAACTAGCACTTGGGGGATAAGTTGGATGAAAATATCTGCATTTATGGCAGGAGAGACTTTTTACAGATGAGCAAACTGACCTGCAGAGAGATGAGAGGCACAAGGTGACACTATTATGCAGCCAGGATGCAGAAGTCCAGGGCCTTGTGTAAAATCAAAAAATGTGATTGCTTTACCATTAGGAGAAAATATAGCTCACTCTGGAAGACCTTGCTCTAAAATGAGGATATGGTCAAGAGAGAGGAGAAACAGAGGGACATTTGATATTCATTGATAATTATCTATATTCTAGTCACCCAGAACACATCCCAAGTCTAAAGAAGATGGCACCACTCCACTGGCGCTTGAAAGTGTCACTGCCTCTCAAATGAGGAATGTAAAATACATATACAATCATGGGCATGACAAGTCAGGAAGGCTAGGCCCGCCAAGGATAGCTGTGGGAGGAGCTGTTATTAAATATTTAAATAGCACTGGTATACAATAGGTGTAATTGTGCCAAACATATAAAGTCCTTGCCCTGAGGAGTTTGCTGTTGGCTGTAAAGCTGGTTATTCCGGAGATATTTCTTATGTTGCTTCATTGGGTAAACAATCTATTCCATACATCAAAGAGCTATCATTTCCATATGCTTTCCTAGGAGTAGCACCTTACGTCTGATTACTTAACACAGGCGATGTATATGCTTGTCATCATATTCACCCTTTCAGCAAATTCATTTTTATTCTCTGATAAGTGTAGGGTTATTGCACTGCATTCCTGTTGCTTCACCCTTCTCTATGGATGCACACAAAAACTGAAATTGACACAAGAATCGAGTACATTAGATAGGTTTGATTTTGTGAATCTGCATCAGTCGCCCATCAAGTGTGCAGGAGCAAGACAAATTAGTAAAGAACATTGACCCAGAGCAGGCATTTGGGGCAGCAGTTCAGCTGCTACTTGGGATGCTTGTGTTCCACATCTGAGTGCCTGGGTTCAAGTCCTGGCTCTGCTCTTGATTCCAGCTTTCTGCTAATGCTGACCCTGGGAGGCAGCAGGTGAGGTCCCAATCACTTGGGTCTCTGCCACCTACATGGGAGACTGGATTGAGTTTCCAGCTGTTGGCTTTTGCCTGCTTCAGCCCCAGTTGTTATAGGCATTTGGTAACTGACACAGTGGATGGGATCTCCTCTCTCTCCCTCAAATAATATTAAATAATACTGACTCAAAGACATAATGCAACTTGATCAACACACAAAGAGATGATATTGGCTTTTCCCAACATGCAATAAGTGTGGAAAGGAAGTAGAAAAATTGATGCTGGCTTTCATGGAGATAGAGTTTATTTAGCTTTACTGATGTGCAGGGGATAGTATACTGTCTTTATAACTTCATAAATCTGCACAAGACTTAAAGTAGCTAATTACATAAGACAAAAATACTGTTCAACAGAGATGTATTAAAGCAGGGGTAAAATAACAGGAGTTCAAATGATAAGGGGTTTGGAGAGAAGAGAGGAAAGTACAGAAAATAAATACTAAGGAAGACTATGGCTTCTGAGAAAAAAATAGCTCTGTGCATGTTACCAATGACTAAGAGCAGGCAGTTAAGACAAACAAAGCATTTATTCATTCATTCATGCGAGCCACAGTTTTTGCCTTCAGAAAGCTTGAAGCCTGGGTTAGCAGTGGTGATACCGACACACATATATAGAATACAACAAAAGCATGATGGGCAAAGGTCTATGGAACAAAAGTAAAATACAAATAATTATCTGGAGGTGGGAATATAAGGGGCCATTTGAGAAATAAGGTAACATTTGAGCTAAGCCTTGAAATAGAACATGAGTCAGAAAAAACAAGGTGGGGAGACGAGGAAGTCTGTGAGAAAACGCACACCAAGGAAGGAGAGGAGGGCCAAGGGCAGCTGGTAGTTAGGTGTGGCCAGACCACGGTGGAGCAAAGGGCCAGGGTGAGGGACAAAAGCCTTTCCTTTGTGCTGGGGCAGACTGGAGGGCTCCTGGGTCTGCTCAAGAGACAGGCACCATCGAAAGGAAAACGCAGACAGTTGCAGAATATCTCCTGTCCTACAGAAGCAAAATTACCAATGGACGGAGAGCTACTTTGGCAATGTGGATATAAACTCCAGGAGTCTTGATTAGAGATTCCTAGGATCAGCCACTTCTATCCCACTTTAAACAGAAGAATCTGGGGCAAACAGCATGAGTAAATTACTTGTCTAAGGGGAGAGGGGAGAATGTGACAGAGCTCTGGGAGGTAGGCATTTCAGCATTGCCTGAGCATCCACTCTGGGCAGAGATCACTGAGAGAGAGAATACAACAGAGAACCAAACTCTTCCATGCAAAGCATGAAGAATTGAGGTAGACAGATATTAGAAGCACAACAAAAGACTGTAAGGAATAATTGATAGAGTTGATACTTTTCAGAAAACCGCCCATCATATTTTTGTAAGACAAATGCTTTAAAATGCATCAGATAAGAGCATTTATTAATTGATAATATGGCTAAAGTAGCCATATGATAGTGACTCTCTGAGATTTGTACTTCAATTATCTTTCAAAAGGGAAATAGTTTTCCTCTAAGTTGAAAATAAAGACCACCCTCATTTTGTCCTGCTGCCCAAATTAATGTGAACTTGCTGCAAACTCAAACTACTCGTGGTGTTAAACATGAAATACTATGGGACCCTGCAAACTCAGGGTGGTCTTGCTGCCCCTGCTATAGTCCACTGGGAGACTGTAAGCCACATCCCCTGTGTTGTCCCTGAACAGCCTCTGTCCTCCATGGGCCTTGGCTAAAGGGGTCACTAAGCCTGTTCAGATAAATACAGCCCTGTTTCTAACAAGAGAAATCCTCTTAAGACTGGAGAAATACGAGCCTTATCCCTTACTAATGAGTGTACCAAAGTTTTAACTGCCAGAGCTTCCAAGAAGTGTGCAATCCTTGCTCAGTAAGATGGCCTGGGCAACTAACTGGATGATGGGGCGGGGGCGGGGCCGGGGGGAGTTTAACTCCAGTTACAATGCCATCTTTCCAGGGCCCTATTTAGAATAAGGTTCACTGGATGTATAAAGGAGGAAGAAAACAAAGTCTCTGGACTCCAGCTGTCTCCTGCAGAGGATGAGTCTTGTTTGATCACAGAGTTCTTCCAAAAAGGCCTGAAGGTCCCCTCCCACAGAATCAAATCATGATGATGCACAGAACACATTCCCAAGCCAACCCCAAACCCAGTGCACCAGTGTCTGACGTTTTAGCAATAATTTCAGATGGTTCCCACGTGCCTTCATGATGACAGTGGGCCTAAAGATCAGTCTCACTGGCTGGCGTTGTGGCACAGTGGGCCATGCCACCACTTGCAACACTGGTATCACCTACTGGAGTGTGGTTCAAGTCCTGGTTCTTCCACTTCTGATTGCAGCTTCCTGCTAACTTGCCTGGGAAGGCAGCAGAAGGTGACCCGAGTACTTGGGCCTCTGCCACCCATTAGGAGACCAGGATGGAGTTCCTGGCTCCTTGCTCCAGCCTGGCCCAGACAGTTTTGGGGAGTGAACCAGTGGATAGAACGCCTTTCACTCTCTGTATGTAGCTCTTCCTTTCAAATAAATAAATAAACCTTAAAAAAAAAATGTAAGTTGGCCCTTCGGTTTTGCTAAGCTCCTTGAAAGGTTTTGGATGTGCAACGACAGGTCTGGAAAAGAACTTGGGAGTAGAAGCTGAAAAGAGCGGGACTGCTCTGCATGGTAGAGGTTAAAGAAAGCAAAATTCTGCAGACATCATGGCACAAAGGAATTTTAAAGGATAAATGGGGCTGGCGCTGCGGCTACTAGGCTAATCCTCTGCCTACGGCGCCAGCACACCGGGTTCTAGTCCCAGTTGGGGCGCCGGTTCTGTCCCGGTTGCCCCTCTTCCAGTCCAGCTCTCTGCTGTGGCCCGGGAAGGCAGTGGAGGATGGCCTGAGTGCTTGGGCCCTGTACCCCATGGGAGACCAGGAGAAGCACCTGGCTCCTGGCTTCGGATCAGCACAGTGCGCAAGCTGTAGTGGCCATTTCGGGGGTGAACCAACGGAAGGAAGACCTTTCTCTCTGTCTCTCCCTCTCACTGTTTGTAACTCTACCTGTCAAAAAAAAAAAAAAAAAAAAAAAAAAGAAGATAAATGGTAGAAGAAAAGGAGCAAAGAGCTACACGATGGCCAGAGCTTGCAAACTGGTGTCGCTGAGACAGCTTGTCAAGAACAGGGACTCCTTGTGCCGAATGAACGTCTAAGCCCTGATTCTTCTTGTCTTTCCACATGTCCAGTAGAACCTGCCACACACACAGAGGCTTTCACAGGTAAGTTTCTGTTTGTGGAAATCAAGGAAGGGGGTTGAACTTCATTTGTGAAGCCATATAGTAGAGAATAGACAAAAAGAGATGACACTGAAAAAAAAAAAATCCATAAACCACCAAAAAGACAAACAAAACATTAGCAGGAGCAGGGACTACATGAAGCACAAGGGCACATGTCTCTGAAAAGTTAGAAATCCTGGGGTTGAGCCTGAGACTTTCTACAGAAATCAAATGAAGCCTGACCAATCTTGATGTCAATTGTAAGAGTAAAGTGCTCCCAGGGGACATGCAGGTTCTATGCGGTCACATGAGTTTCTTTTCTTCTATTACTTGAAAACCCCACAAACACCTTTTGGGACCTTTAAATCATATACTTAGAAATCAGCTGTTTCTCATTGATATTTGCTTTGAGCTCTTCTTAGATACCTTCCCCAAGGTGACGACTGTTTCTTCTTTCTTTAGAGCCACAGACTTGCAGTGAGACACCCTTTTAAATGGAGGACCCCCAATAATAATAGGGTGACATCATTAGTCTGGGACTAAATGGAGCCCTGACAACTTACAAAAGTGAACCTGCTTTCTCCCAAATGGCTAAAGAATGCACTTTTCAATGAAAGAGGAAGACCCCTAGCAGCTCCAAAACCCATGTATGGCAGGTCTCCCGTCTCCCTTCATTTTCCCTATCATAAGGGGGTTTGTTCACTGATTCTTAATTAGGAATTTGGTTATGATCTGTGTGGGAAAATGATTCACTTTTTGTTCAGTTACTAAAATATATGGGGCTTTTGGTTATAACTTTTGAATACGATAAAGGAAGACTTCAGAGAACATTTGGTGAAAGAGAACTTGAACCTTTGAACCTGTGAATTCTAAGAATTCTCACCCTGTCTCAAGTTTGCTCTCTTAACATTTAGCAGATGACTTTCCACATGCCTTGGTTTCTTCATTGTGATAAGGGAACAATAACAAACCTCAGTCTGTGAGGACCAGGAGCACCAGCAGATCCTTACCTTTCACAGAGGACAAACCCCTAGGTCGTGAGGAAACGTTTATGTAGCACCCAGGCTTCTCCTGCATCAACTCTCTGAGGACAAGCCTGTTTTCTGTGCATTTCCTAGAGGTTAAGTTATCTTGAACTAAAATTCCCCCTTTAGGGGTGGGTGTTTGGCACAGCAGTGAAGATACTGCTTGGGACGCCGGCATTCCATATTGGGGTGCCTGGGTGTAGGTCCCAGCTCTGTTTCCAAGTCAGGTTTCACGCTAATGCACATCCTAGGATGTGGTTCAAGTATCCGGGTTCCTAGCACCCAAGTTTCCTGGCTCCTGTCTTTGGCCTGCCCAGCCCTGGCTGTTGCAGGCATTTGGGGAGTGAACTGGTTATTGGATACGAGATTTGCTCACTCTCTCTCTCCCCCTCTCCCTCCCTTCCTTTCAAATACATAAAATAATATTTTTTTTTTTTTTGACAGGCAGAGTGGACAGTGAGAGAGAGAGACAGAGAGAAAGTCTTCCTTTGCCATTGGTTCACCGCCCAAATGGCCGCTATGGCCTGCGCGCTGCGGCCGGCGCACCGCGCTGATCCGAAGCCAGGAGCCAGGTGCTTCTCCTGGTCTCCCATGGGGTGCAGGGCCCAAGCACTTGGGCCATCCTCCACTGCACTCCCGGGCCACAGCAGAGAGCTGGCCTGGAAGAGGGGCAACCGGGACAGAATCCGGCGCCCCGACCGGGACTAGAACCTGGTGTGCCGGCGCCGCAGGCGGAGGATTAGCCTATTGAGCCACAGCGCCGGCCAAAATAATAAATTTTTAAAAAGTTACATTAAACTAAGAAGTTCCCTCTCTCTCATTTGATGGCTATCTGCATGCAGCAAAGAACCAGACTATCTTAAGGATGGACTGCAGAACAGAGCCAGCTGAGGTCCAGACTAGGTTCATCTCCCAGTGTCTCCTCCATCATGACTGACAGGCACTTCTTAAAACTTCCAACCCCTGCCTGCCCACCAGCCTGCCCTCACAGTGTCTAGTGCATAATGGTGGACATGTGGGTGTTTTAAAAACACAGGTTGATGCGTGGATCGCTGGCCTCTAGGAAGCACAAGGATGGTGTAGGCATTATTTTCTTCTCACTTTTCAGCTCCCAAATATGATACAGAGATTCTTAAACTAGGTGTCTATGATGAACTCATGACGGATCATGTTCTGGAACATGCAAATAAGAAGATCCTCCGTGTAAGCTGGCTGGGTAAGTTTGTATTTCTTTCTCTTTAAAAAATTTTACATTATCTGAGAGAAAGAGAGATGGAGAGAGAGGCAGATACAGGCACGCAGAAAGAACTGCCATCCACTGATTCACTCTTTTAATGGCCCCAACAGCAGAGTAAAGGCAGGAACCAGGAATTCCATTCAGGTCTACCACTTGAGTGGCAGGAACCCAACTCCTTGAGCCATCACCTGCTGCCTCCCAGAGCGCACAGCAGCAGAAGCTGGAATCAGGAGTCAGAGCTGGGAATAAAATGCAGGCACTCAGATGTGGGACACAGGCGTCTTAACCACTAGGTAAAATGCCTGGCCCTGGTCCGTGTCTGTTGAGCTGCAGAATGAGCATGTTGTGTCTGATGCTCACTAAGGTTCTGTTCAGATCCACAGTCCACAGATTCTTTGATTTCCCATTATACTCACTTCCAGGTGCATTGTTTTTCTTGTTTTGATTCAACAGCTCAAGCACCAGGCACTTTTTGAAGTTTGAGTATGGAAAACAGTAAATCCCCATGACTCAGAGGCATTTCTGTATGAGCAATAATTAGAAGGAAAAATAAGAACGAAACTTTTGAGAAAATTCTAGTTTTCCAAGATACTCTGCCATTAATTGAAGCAACAACGATGAGGACAAAAACTGAGATAAATCGTGGATGTCCAGACTTGGCTGGCAAGGCCCGACTTTGAAGAATCCATGTGACTTTTAAAGAAAGTGTAAACTTCTCCCTATTTGCCCAACAAAGCAATAAAAATATACTAAAGGTACAGTATACTTCCGGCCCAATCATGTTCCTTAAACGCTGACTGAAAAAACATTGCCACCTTGGATGGAGTTAATGGCATTTCAAACATTAAACCCTTTATTTAAAGTCCCAAGCTACACCACAGTTTTATTATGCAGCATTTAAAGAGATGTTCTGTGCCACTCGACTCAGCAATGAGTGTCAGACAGCAATGTGGTAAGTTGAGATTCTAATTACAGAGTACAGCAGACCAGGAGTTTGTCAACAATCTCCTTTGGGGTACGGGCAGAATTCCAGTGAGGTGACTAATATGTATTTTGTGAATACCTTTTACATATTAGTCTATTTAAAATGTTTATTGATTCCAAACTTCCACATTTAAAAGAAATGAAACCATAAATATACCATACTACTATAGCACCTGGAAGAATATGGTACATTCCTTAAAACTTTTTAAATTTTAATTTAAAGGCAGAGAGACCAAGGGTGGGTGTGTGGGGTGGGGAAGAGAACTCTTTCTGCTGGTCTATTTCCCAAATGCCTGCAATAGCTGGGTTTGGGCCAGGCCAAAGCCAGGAGCCTAGAATCCATCCCCACTCTCCTACATGGGTGGCAGGGACCCATGTACTTGAGCCATCACCTGCTGCCTCCCAGTAGCTGCATCAGCAGGAAGCTGGGGTGGAAACAGAAAGAGGACTCAAACCAAGGCACTCCATCCAATATGGAATGTGGGCATCCCACACAAATCTCTAACCACTGTACCGAATACCAACCCTGATGGAGTTTTGAGCCAATTTTTCATTTCCTTCCATACATGGTATTTTCGAACATAATGCAACCAACATGCAATGCTGGGCTTCTGTTTGAACAGCAAAGCTTCAAATATTGGCAATGTCTACCTGTGCTGCCCAGGTATACAAGGCACAGACCATGCTAGAGAAGCCTGCCAAAGAGAGATACAAGGATGACACCATAGCACTTACTGTCCCCTCTGTCGTCCCCACCCTGCTTTGGAGGTACCTATAGAACCTCCTAAGGCAGCAGTGGATAGAGATACGTATACTAGGAGACTTCAAAAAATTCCTAGAAAATGTATGTATTATTAAACAAAAACTAGGCATGTATTTCAATCTTTCTGGCACCAAAATAAACTTACCTTTTTATTTTTTCAAGAACTTTTTAAAATAGCCTTTTATAATTCATACTTCTTGTTTTGGGGGAAAATGAAACTAACCCTCTATTCTTCCTATACCACTCCATTCAATTTTGTGTTAACTAATTATTGGTTTTCTTTTAAAAGTGTATTTACTTATTTCATTTAACAGAGAAAGATTTTCTGTTTGCTGCTTCACACCCCTGGATGCCTACAATGGCCAGTTCTGGGCCAGGCTGAAGCAAGGAACCTGGAGCTCAATCTGAGTCTTCCGCTTGGTTGACAGGGATCCAACTTGAGCCATCACTGCTGCCTCCCAGGGTGATATTAGCAAGAAGCTAGAGTTGAAGGCAGAGGCAGGACTTGAACCTAAGCACTCTAACATGGGATGTGGTTATCCTAAGTGGTGTCTTAACCAGTGCGCCAAATGCCTATGCCAGTTATTTCAAATATTTGGAAATTTGGTCAAGAATGGTCGAGAACAGGGCCGCCGTTGTGGCCCAGTGGGTTGTCACCACTTGCAGCATCAGCATCCCAGCTCAGAAAGCTGGTTGAGTCCTAGCTGCTCTGCTTCCCGGCCAGCTCCCTGCCGATGGGCCTGGGAAGGCAGTGGCTCCTGCACTTACGTGGGAGACTCAGCTGGAGTTCCAGGCTGTTGGCTTCTCCTGACCTAGACCTGGTCATTGCAGCCATTTGGGGTTCACTCACTCTCTTGTCCTCCCTCTCTCAGATAAATAAATAAATACACCATAAAAATGAATGGTTGAGAACTTTGAAGTTTTCGAAGTGTGTAAGAGGGAACAATTATTTACCAGAGCAGCAGCAATCCACTCACGTTCATGCTTCCTCCTTTTGAACCCCTGGGTTTCTTTCAGAGAACTTCTCCCTTTCTCACAGGCCAGCACCAAACCCTGTTTCCTATCGACATGTGGCTTGCTGTGTCTGTGTCCATAAACTTTCAGGATAAAGCCACCTCACATACATGCTGCTACAGGAGGTACCTGGGGATTTGACTCCCACGTGGTGGGATTCTTGTTGCTAGATGGACACATTTCCTCGACTCTCTCTCTTTGTCGCCTTCCATCTCACCTTTCAGTACAGATTTTGTGTTTATACTTTAGGTTGACTCTGAAGGAAACCATCCTTGGTCATATCCCTGCCTTGTATCCATCTGTTTGCATGTGTGGGAGTGTTTGGTGTGGCAATCAGAAAGTGATTTATTGTCAATAAAATGGCTTCTATCATTACTGTAAATACCAAGCACACAGACTTCAGTCACCTGCTTTTCTGTGGAAGAACTTGGATACATTTGAAACAGCAGAGCTCATTCCAATTTTGCAAAAATTAAGGCAATATGAAAGGCTATAACTGGGATATTTAGTGCAACAAAACTGAAACTACACTGCCTTTGATTTAAATTATCCCAGTGATTTATGGCATCCTTTTAAAAAGTAATTATATTTCGACAGTATTTCTTTTGAGACACTGCACAGACTGCTATTTATTTTGGATGGGTATGCTTCAATAACAAAAGAAAACATGTAGCTAGAATTCACCCTGTTTCTGAATCACACAGCTCCTGCATAGCATCCAGTACCAGGGGTGATAGTTACTAACTTTTCTAAATCATTTCTCGATTTCATAGCATTACTTGTGCTGTTTTCATTTTTAAGGACTTGAAATGCCCCTCATCCATCTGACTTTTCTAATCAGCTCTAACAGGCATTGCTACCATCTTAAAAAACCTGTAAAGGGGCTGAGAGAGAGGCCTACTGTTTGGCCCTGTGGAGTGAGCAGGGGTAGAATGATGACCTGTAGATGGGTGGTCTGGCCCATGTATTCTCCTGTCCTGGATTTTGTGGTTATGAGTGGGGGCCACAAACAATTGTATACAATGGAGCTCCAATCAAGGCACCACCAGGAGAGAATACACAAGTTGTCCCTCTGCCAGGAGTTTTGAGGGTGGGAGAGGGTGGGTGTGGGAGAGGCACTGGATGGCAGGGGGCACTGTGGGAGTCTGACAGCGAGAGTTGCTTCCTGCTTCCTACTTGCAAAACATGGAAGATTCTAGGAATAACCTAGATCTTTAAGGATACTTTCTGCTTCTTTTAAGTCAGTCATTCTCAACCAGAGAACATTAAGAGCATGCAGCAAAAGTGTGCATTCTAACAATGCAGTTAGAAGCCTGGCCCCAGCCTGCACTTAGAAAAATCAAACCTCCAGGGCCAGTGCCCGGGGATTCTGGGAAAGCTCCTGCAGTGATTGGGATGTGCACAGCTACCAAGGATCTTCCTAGGAGACTGGAAACCCTTCCCAGAACTGGGTCCCGGGGGAGGACATTCAAATAAAGACCCTTTCCCACTTAGCTGCTTTTTAGTAGGTTTAGAAGAGGCAGAGTTGACAAAGAATAAACAATAACCCCCATCCCAACAAAGAATCCCTGGGAAGGAGGACAGTTAAAGCCCCTGAACTTGCTTGTAAGGAAATGCTTCATTGCCCATTAGGACTTCTTGGGGGCAGTAACGTGGCGTCGGTGTTGCCATTAGCTGATGCCAGAGAGGCATGGATGCCCAAATTCATGCATTCTGCTCTCCTAGCAAAAATTATAGAGGAAAACAGATGACTATGTTCAATGTTGATATTGGGCATTTTGCATGCAATAGATCCCCAAGAAGATAGTTGAGATTCGTTGAATAGATGAAGTCTTCCTCAGGTATACCTGCCATTTAGCCTTGGGTACATATTTTGATAACTTCAAATCTAAAGAAATGCTTCTTTAAGTTGTATTCTTTTTTTATCATAAAAGTTAATTCCTTCAAAACTTTGTCCAGGATTAATTACTCATTATTTATTATTTTTAAAATAAAGATTTATTTATTTAATCAAAAGTCAGAGTTACACACAGAGAGAAGGAGAGGCAGAGAGAGAGGTCTTCCATCTGCTGGTTCACTCCCAATTAGTTGCAATGGCTAGAACTGCACCAATCTCAAGCTAAGAGCCAGGAACTTCCTCTGGGTCTCTCAGGTGGGTGCAGGAGTCCAAGGTCTTGGGCCATCTTCTACTGCTTTCCCAGGCCACAGCGCAGAGCTGGATTGGAAGTGGAGCAGCAGGGACCTGAACTGGTGCCCATATGGGATGCTGGCACTGCAGGCAACGGCTTTACCTGCTAGGCCACAGCGCTGGCCCCCATTACTCATTAATTTCATCTTTAAGCTTCAGACTTCAGTCTTTCACAAGTATCAGCATGGAAGAGAAGTTATTTGATAGTGGAGGGAACACCATCAGTAAATCTGAACCAATGACAGAAGCACACACCATCCATGAGGTTCCTCCATCTACGTGCTTTGAGCTCCTGAGAAGTTTAAAGATATACTTGGTGATCGCTTGTTTAGAAGAAAAGGATTAACTCCATTTAGGATGGAAATTCTAAGAATTAAAATCATGACTGAGAGCCAGCGTTGTAGCATAGCGGGTAACACCACTGCCTGCGATGCAGGCATCCTATAGGGCTCCACTTCCAATCCAGCTCCCTGCTAATGGCCTGGGAAAAACAGTGGAAGACAGTTCAAGTGTTTGGGCCCCTGCTACCCATGTGGGGGATCCAGATGAGGTTCCTGACTCCTGGCTTTGGCCCGATCCAGTGCTAGCCATTGCAGCCTTCTGGGGAGTAAACCAGCAGATGGACGGTCTCTATTCTCTGATTCTCCTTCTCTCTTTGTAATTCTGACTTTAAAAATAAATAAATATGAATTTCAGCATCATTTTTTTTCTAGATCTGAGAAGAATTTCAGGTATTTTGATTGGTATCACATTGAATCTGTAGATTGCTTTCGGAAGAACGGACATTTTGATCACATTGATTCTTCAATCCATGAACACGGAAGATTTTTCCATTTTTTTGTATCTTTTTCTATTTCTTTATTTAATATATTTTTAAAATTTTTTTGACAGGCAGAGCGGCCTGCGCACCGCGCTGATCCGATGGCAGGAGCCAGGTACTTCTCCTGGTCTCCCATGGGGTGCAGGGCCCAAGCACTTGGGCCATCCTCCACTGCACTCCCTGGCCACAGCAGAGGGCTGGCCTGGAAGAGGGGCAACCGGGACAGAATCCGGCGCCCCGACCGGGACTAGAACCCGGTGTGCCGGTGCTGCAGGCGGAGGATTAACCTAGTGAGCTGCGGTGCCGGCCTCTTTATTTAATGTTTTGTAATTTTCATCTCAGGAGACCTTTAATAGCTAAAGCAATCTTATACAACAAAAACAAAGTGGAGGCATCACAATACCAGGTTTCAAGACATACTACAAGGCAGTTATAATGGAACAGAATAGAAACTCCAGAAATCAATCTAAGCATCTGCAACCAACTTATACTTGACCAAGGAGCTAAAACAAATCCCAGGAGCAAGGACAGTCTCTTCAACAAATGGTGCTGGGAAAACTGGATTTTCACATGCAGAATGAAGCAGAACCCCTACCTTACACCTTACACAAAAATCTGTTCAAAGTGGATTAAAGATCTGAATCTATGACCTGATACCATCGAATTACTAGAGAACATTGGGGAAACCCTGCAAGACATTGGCAAAGGCAAAGAGTTCATAGAAAAGACCCCAAAGGTACAGGCAATCAGAGCCAAAATCAACAAATGGGATTACAACAAATTGAGAAGCTTCTGTACTGCAAAAGAAACACTCAGGAAAGTAAAGAGACAACCGACAGAATGGGAGAAATTATTTGCAAACAATGCGACTGATAAAGGATTAATTAGCAGAATATATAAAGAAATCAAGAAACTCCACAACAACAAAACAATGCAGTTAAGAAATAGGCCAACGGCACTGTGGCACAGTGGTTTAAAGCCCTGGCCTGAAGCGCTAGCATCCCATATGGACACCAGTTCTAGTCCCAGCTGCTCCTCTTCCGATCCAGCTCTCTGCTGTGGACTGGGATAGCAGTAGAGGATGGCCCAAGTCCTTGGGCCTCTACATCCATGTGGGAAACCCAGAAGAAGCTCCTGGCTCCTGGCTTCAGATCGGTGCAGTTCAGGCTGTTGCGGCCATCTGGGGAGTGAACCAGCAGATGGAAGATCTTTGTCTCTACCTCTCTCTGTAACTCTGTCTTTCAAATAAATAAAATAAATATATATATAAAAAAGAAATGGGACAAGGACTTAAATAGACATTTTTCAAAAGAGGAAATCCAAATGGCCAACAGACACATGAAAAAATGCTCAGTATCACTAGCCCTCAGGGAAATGCAAATCAAAACCACAATGAAGTTTCACCTCACCCCAGTTAGAATGGCTTTTATACAGAAATCAACAAACAACAAATCCTGGCAAGGATGTGGGGGAAAAAGGTATCTTAATCCACTGGTGGTGGGAATGTAAAACTGGTAAAACCACTATGGAAATCAGTTTGAAGTTACCTCAGAAATCTGAATATAGATCTATCATATGACCCAGACATCCCACTCCCGGGAATTTACCCAAGGGAAATGAAATCTGCAGATAAGAGTTATCTGCACTCCTATGTTTATTGCAGCTCAATTAAGAATAGCTAAGACATTGAATCAACCTAAATGCTTGTCAACTGAAGACTGTATAAATAAATTGTGGAATACTACACAGTGGTAAAAAAAATGAAATCCAGTCATCTGCAACAAAATGGATGAATCTGGGAAACGTTATACTTAGTGAAATAAGCCAGTCCTAAAGGGACAAATACCGTATATTCTCCTTGATCTGTGATAACAAATAGAGCACCTAAAAGGAAATCTGTAAAAGTGAAATCGACACTTTGAGAAGCAATGACTTGAACAGCCCTTGTCTTCACTGTCAAGGAATTTTTTTCTTAATGGAGAATGGGACTGGGAATGGGAGAGGGAGGAGGTGGTAATGTGGGAGTGGAGGTGGGAGGGTAGGTATGATAAGAATAATCACTATATTCCTAAAGCTGTACTTAATAAGATTCGTACTGATTAAATAAATGGTTTCTTTGGGGCAAAATAAATAAATAAATAAAATAAAATAAAAATAAAAAAACACACTGAACTCCAGAACTTAAAAGAAATTTTAAAAAGAAAATAAATAAATCTTTTAAAATATTGTATTTTGTAAAGGGTGTTCACATTTATGTCAACTAAACCTGTTTACCCATTTAATACGATTTTGTAAATTCCTACTCCCAAATTCATATTCTTCTAGATTACATAGAGAAGTAGAGGTACCACAATTAAATATTGCAGGTAAAATGTCTTTTAGGTAGCTACTTTCCCCAAATTATTTGAAAAATGAATGTGAAGTATGGCCATTTCTTATGTAACTGAGTAACTGGATAACCATTTTCCTCCCACACATTTTTTTTAAAGTACATTACCTATGGAGACAATTACAAGTGCTTAAAAAGTATTACTGAAGCATGTTGAATAAAAATAAAATTATGTGAATGTAACAATATTTTCATGGTCTAGATGTACATATATCTAAACTAGTACTTGAGGACTGGAGGGAGAAGCAGTGGGAGTTCCCCAGTCTAATGTAACCATGTATTAGCTATTGAGCAACAGATGGAAATGAACTGCGTTTAAGAAAACCTGTTTAAGGCACTTCTCAAAATACTTATATGCTAAGTCTTAGATTCATAATCCTGTATTTTCCTTGTATGTCAAGGAGAAAAGCCTAAAGAGGGGCTATAAATCTAATATTTTATGCATATACTGAGTATACTATTGGTTCTTGTATTGTTTGTAATATATATATATAAAATATATATAAATATTATAGCATTAGCATTTTAGTTTTCCCTTATAGTACTTAGCAATGACCTCATTAAATTTTTTTTTTTTTTTTTTTGACAGGCAGAGTGGACAGTGAGAGAGAGAGACAGAGAGAAAGGTCTTCCTTTGCCGTTGGTTCACCCTCCAATGGCCGCCGCGGCCGGCGCGCTGCGGCCGGCGCACCGCGCTGATCCGATGGCAGGAGCCAGGAGCCAGGTGCTTTTCCTGGTCTCCCATGGGGTGCAGGGCCCAAGCACCTGGGCCATCCTCCACTGCACTCCCTGGCCACAGCAGAGGGCTGGCCTGGAAGAGGGGCAACCGGGACAGAATCCGGTGCCCAACCGGGACTAGAACCCGGTGTGCCGGCGCCGCTAGGCGGAGGATTAGCCTAGTGAGCCGCGGCGCCGGCCGCTCATTAAATTTGATTTTATTTCTTTTTAGAAAAGAAAATGAAGCAAAATAAAAATAAAACCCACCCCTTTTAATAAACTTGTCTAAGGCATAAATGTTACTGTTTAAGTTATCAGGGTACTTCATTTGTTTTTGCATCAATGTTTTTGATTAAGAAATGCCATAAATAACTAATTTTAAATCAAAATATTAAATGTTGACTTTTAGAGATTTTGAAGGGAGATGGCATTATGGGACAGTGGGTTAAGATGCCACCTGCAATGCTAGCATCCCTCATCAGGGTACTGGTTTGAATTCTGGCTGCTGTGCTTCTAATCCGGCTCTCTGCTAATGCACCTGAGAAAGCAGCAGATAATGGCCCCAGTGCTTGGGCCCCCGTCACCCACAAAGGAGACCTGAATGAAGTTTTGGGCTCCTGGATCTGGCCCAGCACAATCCTCACCATTGTGGCCACTGGGGGAGAAAACCAGCAGCTGGAAGATCTCTGTTTCTTCCTCCCTCTGTGTTTCAAATAAATAAAGTAAATCTCGTTAAAAAAAAATTGAAGTCTAAAATGTCTTAATGCTTAAGCACATTAACTTAAGTGGTTAATTCATTTATAATGTCATATACAAGCTGTTTTTTAAAAAATCACAGGAGGAAACCAATTATCTTCCTATTTCAAGTTTTTGTTCAAAGAGAAGCTCAAGGGCTGGATTTCCAAAAGCAAAGCTTTCAAAAGACAACTCGGCAAAAATATTAAACACAGCAAGGCTACAACTAATTTTATTAAGCCCAGACATGACTGTTTCTAATACTGTACAATTTTCAAAGATCTCACATGACTATATTCTTAAGTTTAATGATTCACTTTGAAAAAAAAATGGATATTACAATGAAGAGTTTCCATGTCATTCTTTCTTACGAAAACATTAAAATTAATAGGTCTTTTAGTCGTGCCTCATTATATAGAATTTAAATTAGCAGATGGTCTGATTAGCAACTCTGGATAACTCTCTAGCTGTGAAGATTTGACAGTGTTACAATTTCACCTTCCCTACCCACGCATTAGAAGAAAAAGTACTGATTATGAAGAGCCACATCTGTAATAACACAGGCAGCCATAAGTGTAGCATTTCATGATCACACATTCTCTTCTTTGGGATTAACACAACCTTGAAATTGGCTCTTGCATTCCCATTTCAAAGGTGAAGAAACGGCTTCTGAAAAATGAAGCTCTGGAGCTGGCGCTGTGGTGCACTCGGTTAAAGCTCCAGTCTGAGGTGCTGGCATCCCAAATGGGAGCTGGTTTGAGTCCCGGCTGCTCCACTTCCAATCCAGCTCTTTGCTATGGCCTGGGAAAGCATGGAAGATGGCTCAAGTTCCTGGGCCCCTGCACCCATGTGGGAAGACCTGGAGGAAGCTCCTGGCTCCTGGCTTCAGATCAGTGCAGCTCCAGCCATTGAGGCCATCTAGGGATGAAGGGAGTGAACCAGCAGATGGAAGACCTTTTTTTCTCTGCCTCTACCTCTGCCTCTCTGTAACTCTGCTTTTCAAATACATAAATAAATCTTTTTTTTTTTTTTTTTGACAGGCAGAGTTAGACGGTGAGAGAGAGACAGAGAGAAAGGTCTTCCTTCCGTTGGTTCACCCCCCAAATGGCCGCTAGGGCCGGCACGCTGTGCCAATCTGAAGCCAGGAGCCAGGTGCTTCTCCTGGTCTCCCATGGGGTGCAGGGCCCAAGCACTTGGGCCATCCTCCACTGCACTCCCTGGCCACAGCAGAGAGCTGGCCTGGAAGAGGGGCAACCGGGACAGAACCGGCACCCCAACCGGGACTAGAACCCGGTGTGCCAGCGCCGCAGGTGCAGGATTAGCCTAGTGAGCTGTGGTGCTGGCCTAAATAAATCTTAAAAAAAAAAAAAAATCAGGTTCTGACTTGACCCGATTCCTTGTGTGGTAGAGACAGAGGATTGGAACCTGAACCTAGTTCTGAAGTAGATACTGACTCTGAAATTCCCGAGATGAAATCCCTTTGTGAGAGGAGAGGGTCAAAGCCCAAGACTCCCTGAGCTTTGACCACAGAGCATGGTCTGCTTGGAAAGTGCCTGTTCAAGGAAGTTATAGGCAAGGGTGTGGCTGCTGGAGTGGTTGTGACACAGTTCTTCTTGTATATCATCTTCCACCTTGCCTGACTACTTCCCCAGATCTTAAGCACCCAACACATGCAAAATGCTGTGGGCGGGTGTTCAGGAAATGCCCTGGTGTAAGAAACATGCTTCCTGACATCACAAAGGATAACCATGAAGGGAGGACAACAGGACACAATGCCAGGCAGCTCTGGCTTGGAGGTCCTAACCAGGTTCTCCACGCCCCTTGAAGGTACCATGGAGACATTACCAAACACGCTCATCTACAGGTTCCAGAGTGACAGAGCTCTGACACAGAGCATGCCACAGCCTGAGCATCCTTTTTCTGAAATGCTTAGGATGAGGAGCGTTTCTGATTTCAGATGTTTTTGGATTTGGGAATTTTGCACACAGGTTATAAGGTATCTTGGGGATGGGACCCAAGTCTAAACACCAAATGCATGCTTCCTGTAATCTTATACACAGAGTCTGAAGGTTAGCACATCTGCAATGCACTGTGACCTCACATGAGGTCCAGTGTGGAGTTTTCTACTTACGGCAGCATATTGGTGCTCAAAAGTTCTGCATTTTGGATTTTTTAGGTCAAGAATGCTCAAGCTGTGAGTGGGGAGGCATGTCCAACCACAGTGGGCATCACTGTGTCTATACGAAGGCAGCTCTCAGGAGGGAACCCCGATGAGATCTCCACCCTCACCGTCCTGCAGCCTGTTCACCCTCAGAGAAGCCAGAAAGCACCTCACTACCATTAATCTTATGACTACCGAGCATTTCAAAAAAAATCTATGCACACCCAGAAAAAAGAACAAAGAAGTTTTACTTTCAAAATTCTCAAAATCCATTTAATTACAAAAACAACACAGTTTTAAATAACTAATTTTTAGATTGTAGACTTTCAAAGAAAAAAAATACCTCGGCTTTGGTATAGAACTTGGACTTGCAATGGTAAAATTAGCCCACCTGCTGGCTGTCTGTCATGTGAGTCCTGGCCCGGGTTCCCTACTCCTCTCACCCGGGAGCGGTCCCCTCACACTTGCCCGCTGTGATGGGCAGAACCTGGAACTGCCTGTTTCCTCCAAGCAGAAGGCTCCTTGCTTTTCACAACAGATGACTGTAAAATCGATAGGATATTTTTTTTTAAACTTTTATTTAATGAATATAAATTTCCAAAGTACGACTTATGGATTACAATGGCTTCCCCCCCATACCGTCCTTCCCACCCACAACCCTCCCCTTTCCCACTCCCTCTCCCCTTCCATTCACATCAAGATTCATTTTCGATTATCTTAATATACAGAAGATCAGCTTAGTATACATTAAGTATGGATTTCAACAGTTTGCTCCCACACAGAAACATAAAGTGAAAAATAATAGATGATTTTTTTTAAATGATGATGAAATCAGAGCAGACCTATTGTCATGTTTAATCCCAGTGAGAGTCAAGTTGGAAATTGATAATTTCTTTCTTTTTTTTTTTTTTTTTTTTACAGAGGATCAGTTTAGTATGCATTAAGTAAGGATTTCAACAGTTTGCACCCCCATAGAAACACAAAGTGAAATATATTGTTTGAGTACTCATTATAGCATTAAATCTCAATGTACAGCACATTAAGGACAGAGATCCTACATGAGGAGTAAGTGCACAGTGACTCCTGTTGTTGACTTTACCAATTGACACTCCTGTCTATGGCATCAGTAATCTCCCTATGCTCCAGTCATGAGTTTCCAAGGCTATGGAAGCCCTCTGAGCTCTCTGACTCTTATCTTGTTTAGACAAGGTCATAGTCAAAGTGGAGGTTCTCTCCTCCCTTCAGAGAAAGGTACCTCCTTCTTTGAAGACCTGTTCTTTCCACTGGGATCTCACTCGCAGAGATCTTTTGCCAGAGTGTCTTGGCTTTCCATGCCTGAAATACTCTCATGAGCTTTTCAGCCAGCTCCGAATGCCTTTAGGGCTGATTCTGAGGCCAGAGTGCTATTTAGGACATCTGCCATTCTATGAGTCTGCTGAGTATCTCACTTCCCATGTTGGATCACTCTCCCCTTTATTTACTCCATCGGTTAGCGTTAGCAGGTACTAGACTTGTCTATGTGCTCCCTTTGACTCCCAGTCCCTCCACCATGACCAACTGTGAACTGAAATTGATCACCTGGAACAGTGAGATGGCATTGGTACATGCCACCTCGATGGGATTGAATTGGAATCCCCTGGTATGCTTCCAACTCCACCATTTGGGGCAAGTCAGCCTGAGCATGTCCCAAATTATACATCTCTTCCCTCTCCCATTCCCACTCCCATGTTCAACAGGGATCACATTTCAGTTAATTTTCAACACTTAAGAATAACTGTGCATCAATTACAGAACTAAACCAGTCATATTAAGTAGAACAGATAAAAAAACTACTAAGAGGGATAATGTATTAAGTTGTTCATTAACAGTCAGGGCTATGCTGATCAAGCCACTGTTTCCCATAGTGTCCACCTCACTCCAACAGGTTTCCCTCTTGGTGTTCAGTAGGATATTTTAAGAACTAGCTGATTAAAGACACCAACTTTTTGGTTTGCTCAAAAGTGCTGAATGAACAGCTCACTTTACCTGGCACCCAGACCCCCTTTCTTCCAGGTTCAGATGAGATACTCTTTTTAACCTGCCCAGCTGTACCCAGTAGGTACAGCATCTGTGAGCACTACTCCTCTACCTTCCCTGTGCTTTCACTAACTGAGCCAGGCCCACAGCTCTGGGTGCAGCTGATGGAGTTCTTGCAGAAGGAGGGAGACCCAGGCTCTTGATGTGCTATGACCTGGAGCTCAAGGCCTGGTCTCTTGAGATGCAAGGCTGTAGAGCCTCAGCCCAGTAGCTCACACTAGCATTCTATGGCTATGGATTCCTGAAGCAGAGAGAAAATGTTAGGGTTTTATGTGTGTGAGTGTGTGTGTGTTCATATAAATAAGATTTTTTAATATATAGGATTTTTCTTTTTTATTTTATTTATTTGAAAGGCAGAGTTATAGAGAGAGGGACAAAGACACAGAGAGAGATTCTCCATCCACTGGTTCACTCCCCAGATGGCCGCAACAGCCAGGGCTGGGCCAGGGTGAAGACAGGAGACCAGAGCTTCTTCTGAGTCTCCCATGTAAGTGCAGGGGTCCAAGCACTTGGGCCATCTTTCACTGTTTTCCCAGGCACATTATCAGGGAACAGGATAGGAATTGGAGCAGCAGGGACTTGAACCTGCGTCTATTTGGGATGCCGGCATAGTAGGTGGTGGCTTACCCCAGCGACACTACAATGTTGGTGCCAATTTTCTTTTCTAAAAGTCATTGCTGTGACCATGGGATTCTTTTGTTCCATTATTTTAGAAGTGTTTAGTAAGTTGTACAATATGCAAGGCAAAGAAAACTCTTTTCCATCAACTTAGATCAAAAACAGTTCTGGGCCGGCAGCGCAGCTCACTAGGCTAATCCTCCGCCTTGCAGCGCCGCACACCGGGTTCTAGTCCTGGCCGGGCACCGGATTCTGTCCCGGTTGCCCCTCTTCCAGGCCAGCTCTCTGCTGTGGCCTGGGAGTGCAGTGGAGGATGGCCCAAGTGCTTGGGCCCTGCACCCCATGGGAGACCAGGAGAAGCACCTGGCTCCTGCCATCGGATCAGCGCGGTGCGCCAGCCGCAGCGTGCCGGCCACGGTGGCTATTGGAGGGTAAACCAATGGCAAAGGAAGACCTTTCTCTCTGTCTCTCTCTCTCTCTCACTGTCCACTCTGCCTGTCAAAAAAAAAAAAAAAAAAAAAAAAGCCAGTTCTAATCCCAAGGCCTAGGTTCCTGGCATGTAGTAAAATTCGAACATATTTTTCAACGAGTGAATGCCACCCTCCAAAAAATAGTGCATTTCTCCCCATATCCGGAGTTCATATTGTTATAAAAAATCAGTATAAAAATCAGTATAGAGATCTTCCCTTATGATAACCTCTACTTGCCAATTAATTCTTTCTTGGAGCTAGAATCTAACAAGCCCTACAGGACTGACATAGCTTCATAGCACATCGGCTAATTAACCACCAGGTGTTGACTGGACACTTACTCTGTGAGCTCCTCTCCTACTTCAAGAAAGTAGAAGATACAGTGCCTATCTTCAAAGTTTCTAATGAACCGAAGGTTAATAATATAATGCAGTTAGGTGGCCAAAGAGGGGGTAGCATAAGGAGAACTGAAGGAAGCCAGAGGAGGAAGGCTGGGTGATCTGTAGATGATGAAAGACTAGCATTGAGCCCTCCCACGTCCAGGTAGAGAATAGAACAAATGGCAGAACAAAGATTCAGGGGTATGTGTGAGTGTGTGTGTGTGTGTGTGTGAGTGTGTGAGTGTGTGAGTGTGTGTGTGTTGAGAGGAGGCTGGCATGCACAGAGTCTGGGAGAGGGCTAACATGCATACAACCCAAGAGTTAATTCCATTCAGCACAATTTGAGTCAACTGGATAAATATTTATTGAGTGCATACTATGTTCCAGGCATTGTGGTAGGTACTAGGTATACAATGGTCAACAACACTGATATGGTCCTGGGATCACTGGCTAGTGGGAGATACAGACAAGTAAACAGAGAATTACAATGCAATGTGATAAGTGCTGTGATAGGGAAAAGCCCAGGTGTTACAAGGACACAGAATCAGCAACCCAGATGTGGGAAGTCTTGGAAACTTCTTGGAAGAAAATTTGTCTAGCTGACACATGAAACCAAAGTAGGAATTAGGTGACACTGCAGGTGGAGTATGGAGTATGGGAGGGCAAGCATGAAGGGACACATGGATGTGAAGTTGGCTGTTCATTGAAACATAAGAGGAAGGAAGGTAGGTATGTGGCTGGGGTGAAAGCAGTAGACATATTTTGCGTCTATTCTATTCACATTAAGAAGTTTGGACTTTATCCTAGGAGCAGAGCTAACCTTAAAGAATCTTAAGCAAGAGAATGAAACATACTTTTCCTTTAGTTATCTGCAGTGTGAGATGGCCGAAATAGATCAGCACAAAAGGGTAACCTAGAGCTCGATTCCTGAAGGCTTATCCTTGACACGGTAAAAGAACTGAATGGATAGTTCTTGAATGAATGATAAATGCATGATCAACCAACCAGCTCATCATTTAAACAGGACTGAACACGAGACTCGAGGTGGATAAAGTTGTCCATATTATGTGTGAGAGTCAGAGAGAAGACTGGTCAGAACACCAGTGTGTGTCCAAGTTCCTCAGCTGAGGGATAGCAACAGCTGGCAAAGGAGCGTAGTGGGATAGAACAGAAACAGCTCTAATACTGGAGTCAAAAGATCCGAGTGTGGGCCCTGGCTTTGCCTTGCAGTAATTCCGAGATGCTCCTTAATTTCTCTGATCCTCAAGTCTCATATTTATTATGCATGATTTTTATGTGCAACTGCCTAGCGACATAAAATGGGAGTGGTTATTAAAGTCTGAACCTTTCTCCTTTCAGGTAGTGTGTTGGCACTGTGACAGGAGAGGTGGCCCAGTGGTGTTTCCAAGTCAGCCACTGTACAAAGCAGTTGGCACAGACTGCATGACAGTGTGGTCGTGATTCTATTGAAAGGGAATTTAGAATTCAAGTGTGTGACATTATTCAGACTGTGGGCAGGTTAACTCTCTAACTTGTCCACTGAAGGCCTTGGCAGAGAGTTTGGAAAAGCGCATCTGCTGCCATGCCCAAGGACAGCATTAAGGGCAGAAACAAGCAGAATAAAAGACACAGTTGAAGGCCATGGAGGTCAGTGGAGCACACACCTAGCTACGCAGGTAGGGACGTGGTTCAGATTAGAACTCAGCTCCCTGAAGTTCAATGCTCTTTTCATGATTTCACCTTGCCAAGTTATTTATGTGAACTCAAGATCTTGGAAAGCATAACACACAGATCCAAGTTAGGAGATCTGCTCACCACTGTGTCCCAGGGCCACATGACCTGACCAAAGAACTCAGCAGAACAGAACTGTGGCTGTAAGAGTGAGGTGTCCTTTTGGGATCTGGGGTTTGGAAAGGAGGAGAAGCCTCTGTGGTGTGTGGGATGGGACTGGTTCAGTGGTGGTTGAGAAAAGTAGATGAATTATGACCCATGTGGATTCAGATGTGTTAAGTCAAAGGATAAAAGAAGACAGCTAAAGAGCAGAAGGGGAAGAACAGCCTGGGAGAAAGCACTAGAAGAAGTGCTGGAGACTCACCTCATCAGAAAGTGCTTCAGACCAAACTGTATCAGGAGAACTAGCCAGACCTCAGTTGCCCGGTACCCTCAGGAGAGCAAAGGGAACAGGCAGAGAGTGGCTGGGCTTGTTAGGAACTGTGATACTTGAGTGCTTCTCGGTGCAGCATTTTGCTTTTATGACCTCCTACACTTCCTACCACCCCTACTGACCGCCACCCCCGCCCCGGCCCAATAAACTCACACCTGCTGGCCCATTCTATTGGACTTTGCTTGTCTTCTGAGAAAGAGTTTGATACCAGGCAACATCACTGAACCAAGAGAAAAATCCACTAGAGTCACAACTTGCTTGAGAAATGTCATTTCTGTTTTGTGCCCCTGAGTCCCCTCTCTAAATCACCAGCCAGCTGTTTCCTAAAACAGCATAAGCAGTCAACTGTTAGGCGAGCCAACATAACTTTTGTGACATAAAACTTGACTGAATTAATTTTCCATTTTCTATTTTTATAGGCTTACCCCTGGGCAGTTGAGTCTAATCTCCCTTCCATTAACAAGCTCCAATCAATCAATCAACCACAACAAAAAGGTCATTTGTAGGTTTTCCTGGAAATTCCAATGCAAACAGTATTGAAATCAAGTTGACTAAATAATTCAGACTCTCCAGGAATCACTTAGATAGCTCAATTAGGGTTTGCTGGCACAGGTATCTCACACGCTCTACACAGCTGTAATAATCCCGCATAGACATCTGAGGCAGACATCAGAGTCCTTTTATCAAGATCACAATCCATGTGTCTCCTGTTCTCTAATACGTTTCACCATGCACATGGTTTAATTGAGCCCTTTGCTACAAATGGTTTTCGGCTCTGATGCAAGACAGGAATTCGAAGCATGCATTGGAGTATTTAATGGTGTTAATTTCTGGCACACACAAACATCAGCTTCACTCAACAATCCAATAATCTTGCAAAATAAAACACACCAGAGAACGAAATACAGCGCAGAATTCTTTAGGATTGCAAGCAAAACAGTTCCACACTCTTGCTGATGCTTCCAATTTACACAGATCCTTAAGGATGTCACAATTCATAAATTAAAAAAAAAAGGAAGTGCTAGGCTGCTTTTAGATTGAAGAACTCTCCTGTTGCACCCAAATATGCCTACTTGGCTCCTTTATCCCTCAAAGGTCTCCCAAGTTCATGTGAAATTCACATCTGACTGTAACAGATCTATAGCTCTTGCTTTGTTTTGTTTAGTTTGAACTGGACAACATAAACAAATAATTCTTACCTGGAAATATGGAGGGTCTCTTTTTGGGGCGCCTCAGATGAACAGGTTCCAGATTCTTAATGTTTCTTTGAAGTCTTCCTCTAATGTCATTTCCTATGAGAAATTCAGGTGGCAGGCTACTCCGTCTCGATGATTTATAATCATTTGGAGATGAATTTAGTCTGTTCTTCGTTCTGGAATATAAATTGCTGTCATCAACTGCCATTGTAAGAGACACATGAGAGACTCTAAGCCAAAGTCCCCAAAGCCAAAGGCAGTGGCGGCAGCAGCAGCAGCAGCAGCAGCGGCAGCAGCAGCAGCTACCGCCGCCACCTCCGCCCCAGACTCCAGGGTTCTCCTGCTTGACTCTGCACTTGCTCGGGAAGCTTAGCAAGTTGAGAGGCGTGGACTTGAACAGGTGTAGAATTACTAAGTAGCTCCTCCTTTCCACAGTTAATAGCTTGGGGAAAGAGAGATTGCAAAAAATAAAAAAAAAAAATCATTAGGTGCAAAAGATGGGGGAATCTGAACAGATGAGACATCACTAGCTCGTACTCTGGTGGTTAGTAAAACAGTGGTGTCACGATTGCTATGTGAACTATCTGTTTTATTGGTGCAATGCCAGAAAGTAAATACAACAATTCACTATTTAAGCATGAATGTCTATGCAAATTGCAAGACTTAGTGTTTTTTTTTTTCTTATTGTTGTCCAAACTTTTAAGAGATTTTAAACAGTTTGGGAGGGAGAATTTTAACATTCCTTCATACCTCTAGGTTTCAAACTGCATCCATACCCAGAACAAACATACTTCTTTGTTCAATTTCTCATCTGGTCTGCAGCCAGCTGGAAGTTGGCTGGAAGAGGGAGATGAGAGATGGCTGGTGATGACCGGGAAGGAACCGGTTGTGGGTGTGTGTCAGGCAGCAGTGCCGGGAACCAGGACTGCTGGAACCCACCCCTTCCATCCTGTGCTCCACCTGGCTTCTCTGGAAGCTCACACTGTCTGGCCTGGGGAGGGGAGTCAGAGATCTAGCAAACATGCTGTGGCCAAACAAGTGCTGACAATCTGGACTCAACCTATAAGAAGTCAATGCTGTCTTTGCATTAATTCTGCTTAGCTCTCAAGTGAAATAATGGTCAATAGATTTGACAGTCTGAGAAAAACCAGCATTTCTTCCCTAAACATTCCTATTTGACCCATGGCATATTTTCTTTCTTTTCCAGATTTTGTATTTTTCTATCAATTGTTCCCACCCCTCTTACTTTATTTACATGGAAATGTTCTGCACTCTTTCCTTTAGCTGACTCTGCAGAAATCTTAACTCTATTATTTATCCTGCCCAGCTCTGCCCAGGGCTGCATCCATCTCCAATGTCAGTCTCTCTCTCTCTCTCTCTCTCTCTCTCACACACACACACACACACAAACACAAAAACACGTACATCAGTGTTCTGTCTGGCTGCAGTGTGAGTCCAAAGACAAAGAAGATCAACCTGCTATTTTTCTTTACAGTGCTTGGGATCGGAAGAGATAGACTGTGACAAAGGATTTAGGGGTTGCTTCGGAAATCACTGTTTACTTTGCCTTCCTGGATACCAGACAGGTTTCATTAGTCCTCAGAATGTAGGAACTGAGGGGCAAGCTTTTGACCTAGAACTTCAGCTGGTGGTTAAGCCACCTGTGCCGCACATCAACCCTCGGCTTCAGCTCGTGACTCCAGCTCCCTGCTAATACAGAGCAAGCGAAGCAGCAGGTGATGGCCCAAAGAACTGGGTCGCCAGAGCTGCAATGAGTTCCCCATTCCTAGCTCTGGCCAGCCCAGTCCAAGCCACTGCAGGCATTTATGGGGCAGACCAGCCAATGGAAACTCTGTCCCTCCCTGTCTTCCTCTCAAATAAATAAAAACTAAACATAAATGTAGGAGTTGGGCTTCTGGACCTAATTGAGAACGCACTTCCATGCAAATATACATCTATTTCTCTATTTTCCTTATGCCCTTTAGGGAACAGGCCTTCAAACAACAATAGACATTTTTGAAATGAGAAGCATTTTTTGTAAGTATATCCAGATTAGAGAAGCTACTATAATGCAGCAAGTATAATTATAATCCAACAATCATATTTACATAGCAGATCATTACAATACTTTTACCAATGCTGAGAACTATCTACATCATTTTCCTTTTTATTCTGTCAGGTAGAAATGCACCATGAACTTCAACGTTACATACTACTTTGGAAAGCCTGCGAGACTGCTTGAATCTCCCTTACTTTCATGAAAATACACTTTTGTCTTGTAAAGAAATGAAAGAGTAAAGCATTTTCAAAAAGTGTGGCAGAACGATTTCATAGAAGAGAACATACATTCCCGCCAGCAAACCTCAAGAACGCTGTTTCATTTTGAAGTCCATAGCAAGGCAGAGTCCTAGGACACAAAAGACGGGATGCTAATGGGGAGACTTGTGGCTTTGGGCAGCGAGACGCTCCAGCTATTATGTGACTCTTTCTTTCTTAATTCACAGTATCATCACAGGCTACATAAGCCTGTATCTGAGAGAAAGGAGAAGTCTCTAAGGAAAGGTGTTATTATTACACGCAGTGCGCCCATATAATTTTGCCTTTGCTCTTACAAGGGTGGCTGGAAGTACGTGTGCGTCTGGAATGCAAGATCCTAACACCATCACTTACTGCACCCTTTCCACTGGCCGGGTTCTGTGCTAAGCCTTGGGCATGGATTATCTCCTCTGAATCGCCTTGCTTTACAGAGCACACCCAGATACTGAGGCGATCAGCTAGGAATGGGGGACAGAGGATTTGAAGACAGGTTTTATCTGACACCAAAGTTAAGTTCATGTTTTCAATGACACTGCCATACAGTATTATTAAATGTGTATGATGTCTAAAAGGAACTTTACTTCCCCAAAATAACTCTTGGGTTTCAGCAGGCTTTCACTGCATCAACTGCAGGACCATGCAGCTATCCAACTCACTCAGGGGGCTGCCCCTTGTAATGGAGCTGAGGGCTGTGGAGCAAAAGTGAGAACAAGGCAAGAAAAAGAATTCATTTAGCCAACACTGTGGCACAGAAGGTTAAGCCTCTACCTGCAGTGCTGGCATCCCATATGCACACCAGTTCAAGTCCCAGCTGCTCCACTTCTGATTCAGCTCCCTGCTAATGAACCTGGGAAAACAGTGGAGGATGGTCTAAGTGCTTGGGCCCCTCCCACGTGAGAGACCTGGAGGAGGCTCCTGGCTCCTGGCTTAGGCCTAGTCCAGCCCTGGCCATTTGGGAAGTGAAGCAATGGAGAGAAGATCTCTCTCTGTATCTCTGCCTTAAATAAATATTTTTTAAAAATCAGAAATTTATTAGAATATATCAGAAGTAATTGCTTTAATAGTCAAGTATCCATGTTGCAGATTTTCATTTTAAAATGCATTTTAGATCAAAGTATTAGACTTTCCTGAGATATAAATTATAATTGGGAAAAAAAGCCCACCCTCACTTGGCAGTATCCCAAGTCCCGTGATCCTCCAAAAATGAAAAGACAGAGATCTGGAGAAGCTCCTGATCAATCCAATATATTCCTTCTTCTGCTCGACTCATCCCCTCCCCGCACATACAGAATAGAAACAGATAGGCATCTAGCTCATTTAACCTATTTCCTTAGAGAGAAAAAAGGGGGAGCTGGTGCTGTGGCATAGTAGGCTAAGCCTTCTCCTGACGTGCTGGCATCCCATATGAGTGCCAGTTCGTGTCCCAGCAGTTCCTCTTCTGATCCAGCTCTCTGCTAGGGCCTGGGAAAACAGTGGAAAATGGTCCAAGTGCTTGGGCCCCTGCACTTGTGTGGGAGACCCAGAAGGAGTTCCTGGCTTGAGATCAGCCCAGTTCTGGCCATTGTGGTCATTTGGGGAGTGAACCAGAGGATGGAAGACCTTTCTCTATGTCTGTAACTCGACTTCTCAAATAAATAAAATCTTTTAAAAAGATTCATTTATTTAATGTATCTGAAATATGGATGGGGGCAGGAGAAGGGGAGGGAAGGGAAGAGAGAGAGGGAGAAATTGATTTTCCATCCATTGGTTCATGCTGTAAAAGTTCAGCTAGGCTAGGCCAAAACCAGGAGCTTCGGACTCCATCTGGGTCTCCCAAGTGGGTGGCAGGGACACAAGGGATTGAAAACCATCACCTGCTGCCTCTCTGTGTATATTCGTATGAAGCTGGATCAGAAGTGAAGTGGGCACTCAAACCCAGGCACTTGGATAGAAGGTGTGAGTGCTTCAAGCAACAGTTTAACCAGTGCATGGAACACCTGGACTTATAATTAAACATTTTAAATAATTGGACATTTTCTGCCTTAACAACCATTAGGTACCTTCACTCTCTTTTTAGTCCAATATATTGATCTCTTTTGAATTTATCCTTCAGAAAGTTGTGTATTTTATATTAAATGATGTGACCATTCCATGAACATTTTATTCATCCATTATCCTGCTTGATTTAGAGTAGTTATAGGAAGAAACTGCCTCAATTTGTAGTCATGATTTCTTTGTGTTATTTCCTTAAAATAGTACTCGTGAATTATTTTGATCTTTGTGAAGAAGCAGTAATTGTATAGTTAACGACGTGATTTTATACCTGTAATCATCATTCTCACCGCCAGGCTTCCAGAGAGGAGTCACTAAGATTTTAGGCCTGGTAAGGCACCAAGTTGGCTTCAACATATAAATCTGCTCCATCTGTGTAGAGTAGCCTGCAACTATTTCTTATTTTTGAATCCTTTATTCAGTTTTGAAACTGAGAGGCTCCTTATCCACTGTGTTTGCCACTATGAAGAAAAAAAGAGTACAGAATGCCAGAATGGTGGATGTCACCAAGTCAAAGAGCTCAATGGATCTCTGTCTCCAAAAGGGCACCAGCCACCTCTCATTGCCACCGCATCCTTGTTTGTAAGGTAACAACATGGAAATAGTACCTGGTATGTGTTAATGGCCGAGGAATTCTTTCTCAGTTCCTAAAAATACGAGGAAGATGTTCAGTACAGTACTTGGCTCTCAAACACAATTAACACAGATGACCCGGTCTTTCAGGGTTAAAAATTTTCTGCCTCCTTGGCTTGTAAAACACTATTATCTTTCCTTTTCCTTTTTTTTTTTTTTTTTTTTTTGTCCCCTCTCTGTCTTAGGTTCCAACTGATTCTCCAGGACTCCTTAAAAGCCCATTTTCCTCCCTTCTCTTTGGCAAGACCATTTATTGAGTATCCATGAAGGCATTTCACTGAAAGATGGAATTACAAGTTTATTTTGGGGCCGGTGCTGTGGCGTAGTGGGTAAAGCTGCCACCTGCAATGCCAGCATCCCATATGGGTGCTGGTTCTAGTCCTGGCTGCTCCACTTACAATTAAGCTCTCTGCTGTGGTCTGGGAAAGCAGTGGAGGATGGCCCAAGTGCTTGGACCCCTGCACCCACGTGGGAGACTCAGAAGAAACTCCTGGCTCCTGGCTTCAGATCAGCTCAGCTCAGGCCATTGCAGCCAATTGGAGAGTGAACTAATGGATGGAAGACCCTCTCTCTCTCTCTCGTAACTTTGACTTTCAAATAAATATTTTTTTAAAAAAATATAAGTTTATTTTGGTGCAAAAAATGTTTAAATCCATGTAATTTTCCATGAACTTTAAAAAGATCCCCTCATATACATGGATTTCAATTATTTTTGCACTAAAATGAACTTATCTTCAAATTTCACTTTTCCACACACTCTCTTAAGTACATGTGTGTTGTCTGGCACCATGGCAAGTCTTAGGTCCCTACTCTTGAGAACCCTTCATCTAGGAAAGGAGTAGACCTATAGTACACAAGTTACTGCAATACAAGTTGGCAACTCTGTGCAGGGGTGATGTCAAAAACACTTCTTGGTCAACCCTTCCTAAAGAAGGGGGCAGTGAAGGAGCGAACTCCATGGCAGCCAAGGGGATCCTGTGCAAAGGCACTGAGGTATGGCACAGCGCTAGGTATGTCCACAGCATGGAAAGTAGTCGGCCCCCAACCCCCACGCTGATAGGCTCTGCATCCATGGATTCAACTACGGATCAAAAGTCTTTGTAAAAACCTTGCGTCAGTACTGAACATGTACAAACGTTCTTCTTATCACTATTCCCTAAATAACAGAGTGTAACAACTCCCAGAATCACACCTACATGTAGTAGTTTTTACAAGTAATGCAGACATGATTTAAAGTACACAGAAGGGTGTGTATGGGTTACACAGGTACATGACTGCATTTTACATAAGAGGCTTACACATCCTCACATTTTGGATCTGAAGGGTCCTGGAACCAAGCCCCTGCTGATACAGACAGACAACTGTACAGAAATCCCACACTTCCAATGGGGTCTTTAGTTATGCAAGAGTGTAGACACTGGAAAAACAAGATTGGGCAGTCCCCGAGGAAAGGGGGCTGAAAGAAAAATTATCAGGGGCCTCATGATATAATTTTAAAGCCACCACAAATTAGTCATCTGGAAGACACCTACTTAAAAAAAAAAAAAGCTTGTAGTAAAAATCTGACTCCAGCCTTTTAGAAACAACTTGGTGATTTCTAACAAAATGTAAAAAGACATTTAGAAAAATCTGGCTCCTGTAACTAACCCTTCTCCTGAACCATTTTTATTTATTCTAGAAACTGTGGTGCAGAGATTTGCCAAAGCAGATTCTTATGCGAGTTTTTAATGTCACACAGACTGTCCCTTTTTAAAAAAGCTCCAAGACAGCTCTCACTGGCTTGAAATCCGATTTCATATACGCTTGCACTCTTCCTTGCTCAATTTTGTGAGTCTCAGCAAAAAGCAATAGCTGCTTCTTGCCCTTTTCTCAGATGAGGGTAGTACCCGGGACACATTCTGAGGGTTAGCGTGGACCTCCTTGGGGAGAGGGTATGGCATGAACAGATCTCCCTTTTTTTATGCCACCCTGACACAACCACAAGTTCTGTGAGAGGAAGGACTGACAGGTTATGTCTTCTGTTAACAGGACTGCATTGAATTCTGCATTCGTCGAATAATTGAGGCTTTTGAAATGCTTTGTCTAGATGCTGGACAGTGTAACCTCACTCACCAAGCTGGCCAGTGAGTGCTGTCACAGAGGGGCTGGGGCATACTAGCAGCTCTGTCACCACTGGTCATTCTTATCTCGGATTTCAGCTCTTACACCGATGACATCTATGCCCGAGCCCACGCTAACTGTCCCCACGGTGTTCTGAATCCCTATATTCAATTGCACACTGAGCATTTGCAGGTGGAAATTCAGCACAGACAAAACGAGTCCCTCCAAAGCTGCGGCCACTGACTTCCTGAGTTTCTTACTTTATACAAATGGTCCTGGTGACTCACGCCATTTTTACCCCTTAGACATTTTTTAATTTGTGTTCTCTCCTCTTGGCCTGCTGTCACTGTCTGGAGCAAGTGTTCATTATCTTCCCTGAGCTAGTGACTGAGACTCCCAACAGGTCTGGTCACTTCTAGGCTTAGTTCCTGATGCATTTCACCTTTGAGATGACAACCTGACCCTTCACATCATAGCCAAATACTTCACTTTCCGCTTTAAATGCTGTTAAGAATTGGACAGAACACCGCTGGTGGACTGACCAGTCCAGACAATTACAAGGCTGATGTACACTGGACATTCATTTAATGCAACACAATTTCTTTAGCCTTTATTGCAGCCATGTTTCCCTCTTGGCTTATGGGTTGATGAACCAAAACTTCCAAATATCAACACTGGCCTTACTGTGAGGAAGTCCTTGTCCATCCTTGACCTGGGTAACTGACTTTCTGAAATGCACTGTGGGTCTTTTAGATTAAAACCATCATTGATCCTTTTGTTCACTTCGGTTGTCAGATTTGCCTTTGTTGTAAAGCTCAGGTTCAGTGCTTTGTTGGCAGCAGAGTCAGAACAGAAAGGATAGTATTCAGAAAGGTAGTAAACATTTTTTATTCAAAAAAGTTTTCTTGATTAAAAAATCTGAACTATAAATCTTGGATCTGGAAATAGATCATTTAATGTCCTGGTGTCTGGATTTTCAGACTGAGAAAAAGTAATCTGTGCTTCTTTCATCAATGTCTGTGGTAAATTAATTAACGTATAGATGAAATATACTGCATGTGTACCAAATAGGTAACCAGTAACAGCAAGTTGAGAAATGTACTCACGTAAATGCTGAGTAGTATTATTCTGGCAAAGTAAATGATACCTCTATCAGTATGATACCATTTTATAAGCTTCATCAGATTAGAAGGGTGGTGCTGACTTTTTAAAGATCTGTTTATTTATCTGAAAGGCAGTTATAGAGAGAGAGAGCGAGTGAGAAATTTTCCATCTGCTGGCTCACTCCTCAGAAAGCTGCAATGACCAGAATTGGCCCAGGCAGAACCCAGAGAGATCTTTCATCTGCTGGTTCACTCTCAGATGGCCGAAGATAGTCAGGGTTGGGCCAGGCACAAGCCAGGAGCCAAGAGTTTCACCTGGGTCTCCCATGGGTGTGCAAGTACTTGGGCAATCTTCCACTGCTTTCCCAGGCCATTAACAGGGAGCTATATTGGAAGAGGAGCAGCTGGAACTCAAACCAGCGTCATATGAAATGCTACCATTGCAGGTAGCATCTTAATCCATTGCACCCACCACCAGCCCTGAAGGGTGGTATTTTTGATAAAGATACTCAACAAAGTAAAGACAGAAGAGAATTTCCTCAGCCCAATAAATAACATTTTGATAAATCTGTAGCTGATATCATACTTAACAAAAAATGGAATATTTTCCTCTAAGCTCAGGACCAAAGCAAGGGTATCTGCACTTATTCCTTCTACTTAACATTATACTGCAGGTTCTATCTAGTGCTATCTGACAAGAAAAAGAAATAAAAAGCATCAATTTCAGAGGAAGATGTAATATTGTGTTGGCAGATAAAATGATCATCTATGTAGAAATTCGTTGGAATTTATAAAAAGAAAGATACTAGAATCATTAATATGTGAATTCAGCCAGGCTGAAAGATACAAGATAAATGTGCCAAAAAACTATATTTCAAGAACAGCAGTGAAAAGCTGGAAATTAAAATAAAAACACCAGGGCTGACGTGGTGGTGCTGTGGGATAAGTTGTTGCCTGTGATGTCAGCATCTCGTATGAGCACATGTTCAAGTCCCAGTTTCTCTGCTTCTAATCCAGCTCTCTGTTGATGCACTTGGGAAGACAAAAGAAGCAGCTTGGAGCCCTGCCATGAACATGGGAGACTTGGATTGAGTTCCAGGCTCCTGGACTCTGCCTGGCCCAGCTCTGACCATTGTGACCATATGGCGAGTGAACCATCAAATGGAAGATCTCTCTCTCTCTCCATAACTCTTTGAAATAAATAAATAAATCTCTTAAAAATAAATATATCATAAAATGTTAAATATTTAAGGATAAATCCTACAATGGATGTGACATACTGAAAACAAAAAATAATATTACTAAAAAAGACCTAAATGAAAGATCTCTGCGAGTGAGATCCCAGTGGAAAGAACAGGTCATCAAAGAAGGAGTTACCTTTCTCTGAAGGGAGGAGAGAACTTCCACTTTGACTATGACCTTGTCTAACTAAGATTGGAGTCGGCGAACTCAAAGGGCTTCCATAGCCTAGGCAACTCATGACAAGAGCCTCGGGTGATTACTGACACCATAAACAAGAGTGTCAATTTGTTAAGTCAACAACAGGAGTCACTGTGCACTTACTCCTCATGTAGGATCTCTGTCCTTAATGTGTTGTACTATGTGAATTAATGCTACAACTAGTACTCAAAAAGTACTTTACATTTTGTGTTTCTGTGTGGGTGCAAAATGTTGAAATCTTTGCTTAATATATACTAAATTGATCTTCTGTATATAAAGATAATTGAAAATGAATCTTGATGTGAATGGAATGGGAGAGGGAGTGGGAGATAGGAGGGGTGCGGGTGGGAGGGAAATTATGGGGGGGAGGCCATTGTAATCCATAAACTGTACTTTGGAAATTTATATTTATTATGTAAAGGTTAAAAAAAGAAAAATTAAAGAAAACTCAAATAAATGGAGAGCTACTCCATATTTTTGGGTTGGAAGACTCAATATTGTTATCAAGTCTTTCCAAATTGAACTACAGATTCAGTGTAATCATAATCAAAATCCTAGTGGACAAACTAATAAAATACAGATGGAAATGCAGGGAAGCAAGGATAGCAAAAACAACTTGGAAAAGGAAAAAGTAAAATAGAAAGATTTATTTTATTTACTTGAAAGGCAGCATTACAGAGAGAGAAAGTGCACACATGTGCAAGAGAGAGAGGGAAAGCAAGAGCAAGAGCGAGAGGGGGAGAGAAAGAGAGAGAGAGAGAGAGAGAGAGAGAGAGAGATCCATTTTCCATCCACTGGTTCACTCCCCAAATGGCCAGAGCTTGGCTGATCTGAAGCCAGGAGCTTCTTCTGGGTTTCCCACGTAGGTGCATGGGCCCAGGGACTTGGGCCATCCTCTGCTGCTTTCCCAGGCACATTAGCAGGGAGCTGGATTAGAAGTGGAGCAGCTAAGTCTTGAACCAGCACCCACGTGGGATGTCAGCATTGCAGGTGGCATCTTTACCTGCCATGTTAGAACACTGGCCCCAGTATTACCAATTGCAAGAGCTGACATAAAGACAACATGGTACTCGTATAAAGATCAACAAAGGGCCGGCGCCGCGGCTCACTAGGCTAATCCTCCGCCTAGTGGCGCCAGCACACCGGGTTCTAGTCCCGGTCGGGGTGCCGGATTCTGTCCCGCTTACCCCTCTTCCAGGCCAGCTCTCTGCTGTGGCCAGGGAGTGCAGTGGAGGATGGCCCAAGTGCTTGGGCCCTGCACCCCATGGGAGACCAGGAGAAGTACCTGGCTCCTGCCATCTGATCAGCGCGGTGCGCCGGCCGCAGCGCGACGGCCACAATGGCCATTGGAGGGTGAACCAACAACAAAAGGAAGACCTTTCTCTCTGTCTCTCTCTCTCTCACTGTCCACTCTGCCTGTCAAAAAATTAAAAAAAAAAATAAAAATAAAAAAAGATCAACAAAAAGACCAATGGGACAGAACAGAGTACAAAAATGGACTCATAAATAAATGAATTGATTTTTAACAACAGAGGCGAAAGGAAAATGTTCCCAACAAATAGTGTTAGAATAATTAGACAGCCATATACAAAAAATAACTCGCTTGGATTTGTACCTCACAGCACATGAAAAAACTAACTCAAAATTAACTTAAACATAAAATCCCAAAACTATAAATTTTCTAGAATAAAATACAGGTAAAAATCTCTGATCTACAAATAACAAATTAATAAGTTGGATTTTATAAAAATCAAACCTTAGGCTTTTTGAAAGATACTATGGAGAGAATGTAAAGCTAAGACACACACTGGGAGAAAATATTTGCAAGGCAGATATTTGGTAAAGAGTTAGACTTCAGAATATGTAAGGAAAGCTCAATAATAAGAGAGGAAATAACACAATTTAAAAAACTGGCAAAACATCCAGACCAAAATACAGAAGACCAATAGGTACATGTAAATGTGTTCACCATATTAGTCATGAAGGGACTGTGAATTAAAACCACAGTGGCGTCCCACTGCCCACCTAGTAGGACTAAAATTAAGAGATGAACCTTAGCAAGTGTTGGGGGCAAGGTGGAGGACATGGAACTCACATACACTGCTGGTGTGAGTGAGAAAAAGGCAAGACCATTTTGGAAAAAAAGTTTGGCAGTTTCTCAAAACCTCAACCTACACCTATCCTACAACTCAGCCATTCTATGTTTGAGAACTTACCCCAATGAAGCAAATATTCCTACTGGGGCTGAAGTATTGTTAAAAGCAGTTTTGCTTCCAATAACCAAACACTGGAAATCAAATGTCCATCAACAAGTGAACAGATAAGCTGTGATATATCCATACAATAAAAATAATACTTAGCATTAAAAAAAGGGTGAATCTCAAAATAATCATGCTGAGTGAAGGAAGCCAGATCGAAAAGCTCACACACTGCATAATTCTATTTATATGCAATTCTAGAAAATGTAAGCAAATCTGCAGGGCAGAGGGTAGAGTAATGGTTGGTTGGCAGTAGGGATAGAGGGATGGGAGGGAGGAATTATCAAGGGATGAAATGCTGGGAGGGATAGTGATGGGTTCACAGGTATATATTTATATAAAAACTAATCAAATGGTATATTTTAATATGGACAATTTATTACATGCTAATTATACTTCAAAACAACCTTCTAAAGACAATGTTGCACTGTTCCCTAATATATCGGACCAGGGATTCAGATATATATCCTTGCCTCCAGCTCATAAAATTAATAAAACTGAAAAATGATTCTTCTGATTCCATCATCCACATCAAGATCAAGTGAAAAATATCGATATATCCAGGCATTTTTGTGAGTCATTTTCACATAAGGATTTTCTTATCCTGAACTATGCCTTCATATTTGACAAAGATTTAAAGGCAGAGTGAGATAGTTAGAGCCGAAGCAACAGCTGAAGCAAGAGAGAGATCTCTCCGCGGGTTCCTTCCCCTAATGGTCAGAACAGCTGGGGCAGGGCCAGGCAGAAGCCAGGAGCCAAGAGCTCCATTCAAGTCTCCCACGTGGGTGACAGGGGTCCAAGTGCCGGGGCCATCTTCCACTGCCTTCCCAGGTCATTAGCAGGGAGCTGGGTCAGAAAGAGAATGTCCAGGACTCCAACTAGCACTCTAACATGGGATGCTGGCGCTGCAGAAGGCAGTTTAGCTTACGGAGCCACAACATTGACCCTCTGTCTTGAGGTTTTAAATGGAATAGAGTAGAACTCTAACCACGTCTGAAAGAATGTCTCCTTTGGCATTCCCAGGCAACACATCCATTGTTACAGTGAGGAGCTGGGAACTGTGCTTGAGAAACATTGCACAAAGAATGAATGAGTAAATGAGTGAAAAGTCAGGACAAAAATAAAAAAGGCGTTCTTGGCAGGAAGAGTTTCCTCACACCGTACCAAGAACAGTTGTGAAGTCTTTTAGCCCAAAGGTCTTCAAGATTGGGCTAAACGTCTGCTGTCTTAGCTGGCTCCGTGCGGGCTCACCAGACACCATGGGCTACAGGAAATGATCCGGTGTGCAGATCCTGCCCACTGTCGCCATGTGGCTCCTGCTCCTCAGCAAGGCGGTCAGCCCCCCACCCCTCTCTGCAGGGATATCTGCACCAGCTTTGCAGCGGGATCGCAGGCTGTCGGGATGGCTGAGGCGGCCACACACTCAGCACTGTACAATCCCTCAGGGGAGGGTTTTTGGTGCAGTGGTTAAGACCCTCACATCCCATATCAAAGTGCCTCAGTTCCAGCCCCAGCTCCACTTTCCCTCAGCTTTCTGCGAATGTGCACCATGGGAGGCAGCAGGTGATGGCTCAGGAAGCTGGATCCCCGCCACCCTCATGGGAGGCCCGGATGGAGTTCTGGGTTCCTGGCTTTGGCTTGGCTCTGCCCTGCTGTTATGGACATTAGGAGAATGAACCAGCAGGTGGAAGAGATTCTTCCTCTGTGTGTGTCTCTCTCCCCCTCCTCTGTCTTCCAAATAAAACAAATAGATAAAAATAAACACTTAAAATGTCCTGATCATTTTCTACATTGAACTACTTTTACACTATGCTATTTCAGGTATAGTCACTGGAAACACTTTCTAACTCATGGCCACTTAAATGCCAATTTAACTATATGGTTAGCATTTTCTTATAAACTACTGCTTCTTGGGCCTCTGCACCTCTGTGGGAGACCTGGAAGAAGCTCCTGGCTCCTGGCTTCAGATCGGTTCAACTCTAGCTGTTGTGGCCATTTAGGGAGTGAACAGGCAGATGGAAGACCTTTCTCTCTGTCTCTTCCTCTCTGTCTATAACTCTGCCAGTAAAATTAGTAAATAAAGTTTTAAAAAAAAAACAACTGCTTCTAATTATACAAAGAGTAAAAGCAAAGTTTCACAGAAACCAATGTGAAGAAAACAAAATATCTATTACAATACAAACCTAAATATCACAGTTAAAAACCTTGACCTCATGGAGAGAGAATTGTGCATTCCAAAACTGTGACTTTTCAAACCGATTTAGAACATCTCAAAAATAGACAGTCTCCAATTTGCTTTGTGTTGTGCTATCATACAAGACATTCTCTAATCACTACTCAGTAAAACTGGAAATCAACATAAAAAGTAGCGCAAAACATTTTCTTTTAATCCAATGCTGGCAATAATAGTTATTTATTTTTGTTTATTGGAGAGGCAGAGAGACAGAGACAGACAGAAAGAGATCCCCCATCCTCTGGCTCACTCCTTAAGTGCCTACAACTGCCCAGGCTGGGTTAGGCTGGAGCCTGGAGCCAGGAGCTCAATCCAGGATTCCCACATGGGTGGCAGGGACCCAAGCACTTAAGGCATTTCTGCTAGCTGCCTCCCAGGCGTGCAGTGGCAGCAAGCTGGAATCCGGAGAGGACCCAGGCACTCTGATGTGGGCATCCCAACCAGCATCTTAAAAGCGAGACCAAACACACGCCCACAGTAATGATAATTTATGTCTATTCCCAAGGTAGGATCCTGTGCCAAGCATTTCCCATGCAGTATTTTATTTACCGTTATTTCCATTTCACAGAGGAAAAACACATTAAGAGGGATCAAGAAACTGTATCAACTAACTAATAAAAACGTCTATCTTTTCTTTAATATTAAAATCAATAAAATGTAAATTTCCCATTGTTCTCTTTGTTTCTCAACTGTTTGCTGGCTGCTTTTTGTTCTGTCTTCCTTCTCCATGGTTTTTTTTTTTTTTTCCTTGTTTAAAAATGTTTATTTATTTATTTTCATCTACGTGAAAGGGAGTGGGGGAGAGCTCTTCCATCCACTGATTTACTCCCCAAAGGCCCACAACAGGGCTAAGCCAGGAGCCTGGAACTCTACCCAAGTCTCCCACATGGGTGGCAGGGGCCCAAGTACTTGAGCCATTCCCTACTGCCTGCCAAGATGCACGAACAGGAAGCTAAACTGAAAGCAGAGGAGCTGGCTGACGCCCTGGCTCACTAGGCTAATCCAATGCCTACAGCGCCGGCACACCGGGTTCTAGTCCTGGTCGGGCGCCGGATTCTGTCCCGGTTGCTCCTCTTCCAGTCTAGCTCTCCACTGTGGCCCAGGAGGGCAGTGAAGGATGGCCCAAGTGCTTGTGTCCCTGCACCTGCATGGGAGACCGGGAGGAAGTACCCAGCTCCTGGCTTCAGTGCCAGCCCTAGCGGCCATTTGGGGAGTGAACCAATGGGAGGAAGACCTTTCTCTCTGTCTCTCTCTCACTGTCTAACTCTGCCTGGCAAAAAAAAAAAAAAAAAAAAAACACAGAGGCGCTGGGCCCTGAACTCACATCCTAATGTGGGATGTGGCATCTCAAGCAGGGGCTTAGGCTGCTGCTGTGCCACATGTCCTTCTCTCTGGTTGTTTGTCCACAAAGTGTCTACCCTTATTTCTAGGCCACTTTCTGAGGAATTCCAAAAGTGTCTTTCCAGGAATTCCTTTCCGCCCTCAAGTGTTGAAAGGAGCCATGATTTCTTTACCTCTACCCAGGAACTGAATTACAGCTCAGAATTCCAAACACGCCTATGTCTTACACAAGATTTTAAAGTGTATCATGTTGCTTCCTCATTGAGCCCAAGGAACTTGAGCAAAACTGGGAATCATTTTCATCAGTCAGATGGGCCAAAATTTTCTTTTTTTAAATAAAGATTTTATTTATTTACTTGAAAGGCAGAGATACAGATAGAAGGAGACAGAGCGAGAGGTATCTTCCATCTGCTGTTTCATTCCCAAATGGCCACAATGGCCAGGACTGGGCCAGGCCTAAGCCAGGAGCCAGAAGATTTATTCTAAATCTCCCACATGGGTGCAGGACCCAAATATTTGGGTCATCTCCCACTGCTTTCCCAGGCACATTAGCAAGCAAGTGGAGCAGCCCAGGCTTGAACCAGCTCCCATATGGAATGCCAACACTGCAGGCAGAGGCTTCCCCTTCTATGACACAGCACCGGCCCCACCAAAATTTTCAACATCAGCTCTCTCACACTTCCTCAATATAGATGAATCTATATATCTACTTATTTATCTTTACCATTTTAGACAAAAAGGGATTTATCTTATATTCTAGAAGCTAGGAGGCACCCAAATATCAAAAACCAAACTTCATATAGGGAGACATTTTCATAGTAGCTAAATTCCAAAAAGAATCCATAATTCTGATTTTTTTTGGCTTTTTCAAATAATTCTCTTGATTACAAAAGAAATATCTCTTTGTTGTAGAATATTTACGAGAAAAAAGTAAATGAAAGGAAGCAGAAAATTTTTACAACCTTACAAGTCAAGATAATCACCATCAACATTTTGCATAGTTGGTTGCAGACTCTATGTTTCTGTTATCCACTGCCCACCCAGGTTGAACCACAGAGCCTGGAATGAACTCAGCCATGTGAGAGGTACCACATGGCTGGGAGAGAATTCTGGAGCCACCCAAGTGAGATAAGTGGGTGAGGCTGTCATGGTGAGAGAAGCCAGGGCGTGGTAGACGCTGAGCACTGAGGCCAACATCTCTCCGGAGGGTCATGGGTTCCTAGGCCCCAGGGTGGCTTCCTAGGGCCCCGGGCACTAATGCTGTGCAGGACTGAAGTCCAGATTTGCTTCATCTTCTGACTTTTCAAGAGAAGCCTGTAACCTGGATTTTTATGTTGACATTTCCTGATTTGTAAATGTTTAAATTTTTTGAAACATCATGTGGGCTGAATAAACCAAAATTGTGCACCGGTTGGAGCCTCTGGTTTATCCCGTTTTCCGGGGCCACAGAGGCTTGCTCAGAACTTCCAGAGCAGTGTCTTAACCCATCATTTTCTGACTGTAGGTCTGTGACCTTCTTCTTCTCAGAGGTGTGCTCAAGGAAGAAATGTCTAAGAAATGCTACAAACCATCGCTCCGTCTCGGAGATTTATCATGCAAAGAAGTAGGTCAAACACTCTTGAATCTTGCAGCAAACAATCCTGCTTACCTCTAATTGGCATTTTCTAAACTTAGTAGAATACAGAACCTTCTCCCCCATCCTTTTTCAGTATGAAACAAGTATTATCATCCTTCAACCCTGATGCTGTTTGAAACAAAGTTCTGTCTTAAAATAAAGTCACCTTGAGACCCACATTGTGGCACAGCAGGTTAAGCCACTGCCTGCAATGTCGGCATCCCACGAAAGCTCTGGTTCGAACCTGGGCTGCTTCATTTTCAAATCCAGCTCCCTGCTAATGCACCTGGCAAAGCAGTAGAAGAAGGTTTAAGTGCTTGGGTCCCTGCCACCACATGGGAGACCCGGAAGGAGTTCTAGGCTCCTGGCTTTGGCCCAGCCCAGCCCCAGCCACTGTGGCTATTTGGGGAATGAACAAGGAGACAGAAGGCGGGTCTCTCTTTCTCTTTCTCTAATGCTATGTAACCAGTGCATACCCAACCCCTTCTATCTGTGTTGCAGGAGGTGGACAGGAAACAAGCAATCTCAGGTAGCCTACAGCAGGCTCCAGAGTCGATACAGGCCAGATGAATTGTCTTTGTAACTGTATTTTATTCAGGCAAATCCAGGAATGGATGCTCATGTTGCTAGCATACACCAACTGGTGGAAGGAAACCACTGAGGTCAAACTGTGTCCTCCAAGTAGACAGAAAATAAGTGAAAGTCTCACTGGAGCAGTCATTGCCCTGTTAGAGGCAGACCTGTATTTTTCTTGTTGTTGAACAAGTTTCTCCACAAAGGATTAGCAACTGCACCACCTTTATGAAACACTACTCTATTAGGGAGGTCAGGTTTTTTCCATTGATGACTGTAGTTTCACTTTGGTGTTTACAGAGACAAAAAGTTTACAAAATTCTTTAAGTCACTTGATACAAGAGTTCCTTGTATGTCTGAAAGGCAGCATAATATGGGGCCACCTTGGGCTAAGCCACCACCTATAACGCTGACATCCCATATATGCATTGCTTCAAGTCATGGCTGATCTACTTCTGATCCAGCTTCCTGGCTTTGACCTGGCACAGCACTGGCCATTGTGCCCATTTGGGGAAAAAAACAGCAAAAGAAAGATTGTCTCTCTCTCTCTCTCTCTCTCTCTCTCTTTGTATGTGTGTGTGTGTCTGTAATTCTGCTTTCCAAATAAAGAAATAAATATTTAATTAAAAAAACACAAACAGGCTACATATTATCTAAACTCTATTATTGCCATAATATAATATCTAACTTCACATACAAGTTCCTTATATTATTTAGAAGGTAGTAAATACAGATCACTATGTAGATATAAAAATGAAGTTCTTTTCCTTAGTGAATGTCAATAATTTATTTTGCACTTTGAGATATCCAAACAACTTTTGTGAAAGCCCAGATCTAAACAGAAGCAGTACGCTGTACAATTTAATACTATTTTCCCCAATAAAAAGACAGCAGGGCAAACACATTAAACCCACGCTAGTAGAGCTGTGGAGTGGGTCTATATCAAAGGTGACTTTATTAGATACTAGAAGATATAAGCATTCTCATTTCTTCTGAACATTCTCTCTTCTTTCCCTAGAGCAAAGAGATTAGTCATTTGGCTTTTATTTTCATAGCCTGTAGCTGTCAAACACTTCTGTTGGACACAGATTCAAAGCTACTATTTTTTATACACACTACTCTTCTTGGAGGAGGTATGTGGGAATACTCCTTAAACTGATCCTTAGCAGAGGAGGGAACACTACACACACTCACACACATACACACACACACGTATGTATCTGTAGCTTTTCATCTGTATCTTTGTTGAAGCACCTTTGGGTTTTTAAACAGGCATTGTTAGTTTATGGATAAAATGATCAACCTCCATACTTTCAAGCTCATCTATTAGCTGTATGTTTCTTAGATACAGATGATTCTCAAATCTAGGTTACTGTCACAGATTTGGGGTCACAGATTAGCTTCAATGACAAGATGGACCTTTCCAAGTGGATACTCAGTACTACCCAAAACTCAGCATATCCAAAGCTTAAATCATGATCATCTCCAAACTGCCATCTATTCTGCCTTTTTTTTTTTTTTTTGGCCAATGAAGTTTCATTGCTTTTTTTTAAAGATTTGTTTTATTTATTTTGAAGACAGAGTTACAGAGAGTGAGAGCGAGAGAGCGAGAGAGAGAGAGAGAGGTCTTCCATCTGCTGGTTGACTCCCCAAATGGCTGCAATAGCCAGAGCTGAGACGATCCAAAACCAGAAACCAGGAGCTTCTTCCGGGTCTCCCACATGGGTAAGAGTGGCCAAGGACTTGGGCCATCCTCTGCTGCTTTCCCAAGCACACTAGCAGGGAACTGACCTGGAAGTGGAGCAGCCAGGACTCAAACTGGTACCCATATGGGGTGTCAGCGCTGTAGGCTGGAGCCTTAACCCGCTGTGCCACAGCACCAGCCCCAAGGCCACAAAGTTTCTAAACATGGAACATCATTCTCAATTCCCTCCTCACACCACCACTACAGGTGCTGCCAATTGTACCTCTTTGATTTCACCACTTCCTCTATGCTTGTCACCCTTGTCCTAATGCAGCTCTTGGTTAACCTCTGCCTAGATTCTGCAACCACACTCCATCTGCCTCTCAAGCATATCTTCAATATCAGCATCAAACGGCTCCATGAAAAAGACAAAAACCTGTTAACGTTGTTTTCACGGCTTCTTGAGGCCCACAGGCGGAAATGCAGCATTAACTAAATCCTGAATCATGGGTGTAACTAAGAACTCCCCCAGTGCCCTGGGATCAGTTCGCTTCCTTCCACTTAACCACTGCTTCAGCAAGCCGGCTGCAGGCAGCGAATGCCCCGAACACTCCCCACTCCCAGCCTTTCTCAGTGGCCACTGCCTCTGAGAACCCCTGGCTGGCCCTCCACTCAGTCCTTAACTTCCCTCTCTCGCTCCCTCTACTGCATAGCCCCCACCCCCCCTTCTCGGGCTCGGCTGAGAAACCATTTCTGCATCTCCCCGCTGAGCTGGCTGCCCTGTGCTCCCAGGTCACTCTGCAAGGCTGCGCCGCTGAATTTGTTTTCTATGCTATTTTAAAATCCTCTGCTTACATATCAGCCTCTCTCGCTGAAATGCACCTCAAGTCTTATTCTTCTACGTATCCCCAGTACCTAGCATGGAGCCTGGTACACACTAAGTGCTCAATAAATGTTTGCTGGACTGTGGAGCTTGAGGCACATCCTCCTGACTTGTGGGTTCAAGTTGGTTCTTGCAGAAGGCAGCTGGAGCTAAGAAGAGGGAACAAAGGTAGATGTGAGGAGACTGGTGTCTTCCCACTGCTTGCAAATCCTGAAAGCAATGTGAGACACAGGGGCTGTATTTTCATGGACTTAAACAAACATAAATACCTAACTAGTTCACATCAGCAGAAGAAAGGCAGTTTAAAAAAAAGACGAATGAGAAGAAAAGTTCAAGATCAGCAGAGGTATTTAGGCTAAAAGGCTGATACGGAAGGGTAAGGCCAGAACATGTGACTCTAACCTTATAAGGTTGATTTTCCTGATTCTACAAATGGCTCAGATGTGACTCTCAACTACTCTGTGTACATTTCAAAGTGAGTGAGTGCAAAACAAAAAGCAGAGAGCATTTTTTCCCTTTTTAGTTACCTATGAAAGAGGAAGAAAGGGAAGCTGACTCTAGGGCTGTCCCATTTGACTGACATTTCTAGATTCTAGATGATAGCAATGGACTTGGACAACATCAGCAGACCCCCGCCAAGGGAAGAGGCTGGAGTGAGGAAGGGTAGGGCTCCAACTGCAGCAAAAAGAAGGGGGCTGACAGGTGGAACTAAAGGGCCCATTTCTCAGAATCCGGGCTGGGATCCCAACATCCAGCACACCTGGGGCAGGCCATCGGACCATCACTGCCATCCCATTCCTCTCAGTGGGGCTAACGCTCCTCAGGCTCTAGGGAGTCTAAGCTCAGAGGTGGGAGGCGAGGAACTGCACTGGACAGAGTTCCTGAGAGTGTGGAATTTACAATTGAAGGAACCCAGGAAAACAATGTTGCATGATGAAATTAATTGCCTGGCCACAGCAAAGAACAGCCAGGGGATACCTGGAATAAGAGATGAAATTTAATGAACAATGTAGACACAGAAATGAATATAAGCAAAAAAATTGGTAAACAGAATTTGTGCCAACAAAAGAGCCAGTGTTTGCACTGAATTTCACAGATGCAGCAGACCATGCTGTCTGCTCACAAGTTCACAAGGTTATCTACGTGCCACTCTGTGGGCAGGATAAAATGAAATATTTTGAAGTCCAAATGAAGCACATTTACTTAAAAGTACGTACCAGCTGTATAGATTTTGAACAGCTAGACAATTTGTAAGGAAAGTTTTAGGGAGGAGGAGGGTAGGAATGACTATCTAGGTTGTGTAGAAAGAATTAATGGGCGCAGACTGAATTTTTCTTCATTTTTTGTCTAATTAATAACCAATCAGTTTATGATAAAGATTAGAAGGAATAACTTCTGAAAGGCAGCTGAATTTTTCTCATGGAATATAAAATATCTTGCAATGACCTTTTTAAAAAATTATTTATCTGAAAGCAGAGAGAGAGGAGAAGGGAGTAAGATATCATCTGCTGGTTCACTCACAACAGGCAACAGCTGGGTTGGACCAGGCCAAAGCTCGGAGCCTGGAACTCAGCCCAGGTGCCCCAGGTAGGCAGCAGGATCCAAGCACTTGAGCCATCACCTGCTGCCTCCCAGGGGCTGCATTAGCAGGAAGCTGGAATTGGGAGCAGAAGTGGGACGTGAACCTAGGCACTCCATATGAGATGTGAGTGTCCCAAGTAAAGTCTTAACCACTATGCCAAATATCCACCCCCCATAAGGTTGTTTTCATTTCTTTTTAATTATTTTATTTCTACATGTTTATGGATACAGAGTGATAATCTGTATTTTATGAGTGTTGATCCAATCAGGTTAGTAAGCATTTCCTTCTCCTTAAAATTGTTAAAATAATTCTTTACCACTTAATTAGTGTACACAGTTATGGTATTCTTAATACTTTTTTAGTAAATGTGTTTCTCCTTTCTCCTAGCATCTGGGGCTCAGTCCTGTGAGGTGCAAACAGTCCAGGGGTTGAGTCCCACAAGAGGTTAGCGAGATGCCTCAGAATGGGTCTGTGGATTAACAAGAACACCCTGTGAGAAGCACAACTCACACTGCCTGGTCCACAGCATTTAGTAAGCAAAAGCAATTTCTTATTCACTCCCCTTTCAAATTCAAATCAAACTGCATGGAATAATCCCAGGCACGGTGGGTCAGGGAATGGCTAGTTTCTACAGGTCTTATAATGTTATTTGACCTCTCAAGAAGTGTTTATGTAATACTTCAATAAAAATTTAAAAAAAAATAAAAGATAATAAGCTACAAAGCACGTCATCCCGTGGGAAAGAGCAGATTTCTCTCTGCATGAAGGTAAACAAGGCATTAAGCTAGGCCATCTGGGATTTACCTAGTATGAAATTGCTATGCTCTGGTTGGCAGATAAAAGAATACAGCACACGCGATCGGAAGGTCTGGGTCTGAGTCCAGGTTCTGGCATTTATTAGTGGCATGATGTTGGGTAAGTTCGTTGACCTCATTGAGCTTGTCTTCATCTTTAAGAATGATAAAACCAGTAAACGAGATGTTGTGGGAGTGTCCGGGTATAGGCCCTTCACACACATCAGTATCCCTGGGTCTCTGGGAACTGCACTAAATTTTATAAGTAGCTCCAGGTGACAAGAAAAAAGTCTTTTGTTCATGCAATGCAAAAAAAGACATAAAAACAAATATTGAGCATCAACCTATTTAAAATGTAGAATGCTCAGACAACACTTAAACAAGGGCTAAAATTATTCTTATTACAAAACATTCCTCGGTTTGATATTGGGCCCAGAATAGCTGCAGTTGGAATGGAAATAAATGAGCTGGAAATTTTCCCGAAGTTTCTGTCTCTGCCCCTGCACCTTAACTCCACACCCTTGAATACCAGTTCAGCACACTCACTTTCCCATGATGCACCTGTGTCTCCTCCAGGACCAGGAAGGCGAAGATGCCATAGGAGCACTTGTAAGCTAAGCTGCACATGGAGATGCCATCAAACTTACCCAGAGAACTTCCTATGCACAAGTATCCTGCCCAAACTCCTTCCACTTTGTCTGTTCAATTAGGGTACCGTCCCCATTCCAGAAATGAAACTGCCAGACAAAGGAGTAACATCTTTGCCTTCTTTTACACCCTGTCCTTGTGGGCAGCCATCTTTGCCATGAGCCCTCTCTTGGGGAGCTTTTCTCCTAGCGGGGTGAATGTGTGCTCACTCTCTCATTCAAATAAATGCTGCTCTCATTATTAGACTTCGCTCTCATTCCTACTTTGAATTCTTATCTCACGTGGGAGCGAGAACCTGGGAAAAAAGCTGTCAAACACATCCCTACAACAAATTTACATAAAGATGCTCCACTGCAAGACTCCCCTGGGATTCAGCCTTTTCTACTGTGTGTATGAAATGTGTGCTATGAAAAAATGGAATTGCAAGATACGTTTACTTTGGTGCAAAAAAATCTGGAATTTATGAATAAAGCTTTCATCATTCATATCATCTATGAATTTTCAAATGCCCTGTGCCTAATACATGTGTACACATATGATATAGGCAGGCGCAGAGGTTTAAATTGATTAGACTTGTAAGCTGGAGACCACCCCCACTCCGTGTGACCTCATGTCCCTACCTGGCCTCACCTGGATGCCCACCTGCCAATCAGACTACATAACCACTCCCCTTTGAGAGTAAATAAAAGGCCTGGAACATGGTGGGCCCCTCCCTTGTTGCCCCATGCCTTTGGCTGCTCGGCCTTCTGGCCACCCGCTCTCTCTGCTTTCCTGCCTACACGCTTGCTCCATGTGGCTCTGGCCTGCTCTCTGCCTGGTATGGACCCAACTTAACTTCTGGACTTCTTTCTCCAGTAAACAAAACCCTCACTTTCCTGTGCATTTCTCTCACTGAAAAACACCCTTCAAACTTACCATGTAGCATGGATTATTTTGAGCCAGCATTCAGAACTCTTATCTGAATGGATGGCAAGAACCCACAGATATTAAAATTATTAATAAGGCTAGCAGATATCATATACACATCGAGGTGTGTAGCACACATCCACCATCTCATAACCTTCTTGATTTCAAAGATCATCCGTATCCATTGTTGGATGCAACTTTGTGTTCTTTATCATGATGCCCTTGGTAAGTAAGAAGAATGAACAACTCTTCTCTTTCCTGCCCTGCCCCACTCTACGTTTCCACTAACTGGGGCGAGACCAGGACCCCAGTCACAGGCAGGCTGCACTACTTACTAGCTAAGGTGTTGTCACTCCATTTGCTCTCCTGTGCGCTCCCACAGTTGAGCTTACTGACTGTGTTTGGAGAACTCCAACTCAAGGAGGGGGGCGGTCTTTCTTCAGTGCAGCTATTGGGTAAAAACGCAATGGGGCCAGGATGGAACAGTGACACAAGGCTTGAGGGGATGCGGTCCTCCACCGGGAGGTCTGGCTTTGGGCCTCTGAAGGAACATGCGGCTTCTCCTTGAAGACAGGTGCCCTGAACCCTGCCTGAATCAACAGGTTTGTTTGTTTATTCACTCGTGTCAACACAAACTAACCTTTGTCCCGGAGAAAGAGTAAGACAGTCTGCCTTAAAAGCACTAAGCCCGTCATTAAGCTCTGGTCCTTCCACAGGGGTTTCCTAGCCTGTATTGGCAGTCTGTCACCTTGCCACTAGAAATGCTCTCCATCTATGTCATTCTCGTGTCTTTTTTAGTTCAGGAGCCAAGAACGGTGCAGTGGAGAAGGAGGTGAAGGAAAGTGTTTGATCCGTGCTTTGGTTCTGCAGCTAGTCAGCTGTGAATCAGCCATTTAACCTGCTTGCTCTGTGGACTTGGAAGAGCGAAGATTTGAATTATACAGTTTTGGCAATTCCCCCCAGAGTCCAAAAATTTGCATTGCTATGGAATACAACACAGAATTTTTAAACTAAGATTTCTGCTGTTAAATTGGAACAGATTAAGTGAATTAAAGTTACTATTTAAGATGACACAGAAATAAAAAAAAAAGAAGGAAAGGTTTAAAACACATAAAAGATGAGCAATTAATGAATTAGAAAGCCATAGAACTGGAGATTGGTGTTGTGGTGTGACAAGTTAATCAGATGCTCATGGTGCCAGCATCACACACCAGAATGCTGGTACAAGTCTCAGCTGTTCCACTTGTGATCCAGCTACCTGCTAATGCGTCTGGGAAAGCAGCAGAGGATGGCCCAAGTACTTGGGTCCCTGTCACCCATCTGAGAGACCCAGATGGAGCTCCTGACTGCTGGCTTTAGACTGCCCCAGATCTGGCTGTTGTGGCCATTTGATGAATGAACCAAAAGATAGAAGATCAATCTCTCTCTCTCTTCCTTCCTCTCTCTCTTTCTCTCCCTGGTTCTCTCTTTCTCTCTCTGGTTCTCCCTTTCTCTGTTGCTCTGCATTTCAAATAAATAAACAAACAAGTAAATCTTACAAAGAAGAAAGCCATAGGACAGGGGCCAGCGCTGTGGTGCAGCAGGTTAATGCCATGGCCCGAAGTGCCGGCATCCCATATGGGCACCAGTTCGAGACCTGGCTGCTCCACTTCCAATCTAACTCTCTACTATGGCCTGGGAAAGCACTAGAAGGTGGCCCAAGTCCTTGAGCCCCTGTACCTGTGTGGGAGACCCAAAAGAAGCTCCTGGCTCCTGGTTTCGGATCGGTGCAGCTCCGGCCATTGTGGCCATCTGGGGAGTGAACCAGCGGATGGAAGACCTCTCTCTCCTCTCAATCTCTCTCTCTCTCTCTCTCTCTCTCTCTCTCTCTCTGCCTCTCTTCTCTCTGTGCAACTCTGACTTTAAAATAAATAAATAAATCTTTAAAAAAAAAAAAAGAAAGGTATAGGACTGATGAATCTAAGAGTTGGTTCTTTTTTTTAAAAAAATTATTTATAGGGCCAGCACTGTAGCACAGTAGGTTAATCCTCCACCTGCAGTGCCGACATCCCTTATGGGAGCTGGTTCTAGTCCTGGCTGCTCCTCTTCCGATTCAGCTGTCTGCTATGGCGTGGGAAAGCAATAGAAGATGGGCCAAGGGCTTGGGCCCCTGTAGTTGTGTGGGAGACCCGGAAGAAGCTCCAGGCTCCTGGCTTTGGATTGGCCCAGCTCTGGCCATTATAGCCATTTGTGGAATGAACCAATGGATAGAAGACCTCTCTCTCTGTCTCTTCCTCTCACCATCTGTAACTCTATCTCTCAAATAAATAATAAATAAAATCTTTAAAAAATTATTAATTTATTTGACAGGCAAAGTTAGAGAGAGATATAGAGATTCCATCTAGTGGTTTACTCCATAAATATCCAAGGGTGGGCCAGGCCAAAGCCAGGAGCCTGGAACTCCATCAGGGTCTCCCACATGGGTGGCTTGGGTCATCTTCCACTGCTTTCCCAGGTGCTTCAGCAGGGTACTAGATGGGAAATGGAGTAGTCGGGACTCCTGGCACCTGTTTGGGATGCTGGTGTTGCAGGCAGTGGCTTAACCTACTGTACCACAGTGCTGGCCCCTGAGTGTAGGCTCTTTAAAATGATAATAAAACACCAAGATTTTCGTAAAGGTAAAGATTAAACCTGAGAGAATACACTACTTTAGGAATAAAAAAGGACTTAAAGATATATATATATATATATATATAAACAACATATAGACACTATTTTAGCAAATTTGAAAATCTTTAAGAAAGACAATCTCAGATAAATTTCTTACCAAAGTAACTCAAGAAAATTTTTGATTTCCCACTATACCAATAATTATGGAAGCAATTACATGAGGAAACTTTAAAAAGTATATGGAAACTGATATCATCAAAAAACTGCGCATGGATTTCAAATATTTTTGCATCAAAATAAGCTTATCCCTTAATTCCATTTTCCATAAACCTTCTGAAATACCCTTAAAGTAATGATTAAAAAATAAAGCACAATTTCCCTAAAGTCCCTATAGCCAAATTACTTTATAAACAAATGTTAAGATATTTTTCTATTACTCAAGTCATTCTAGAGATAGAAAGGTTTCTAATTCATTTAACAAAACTCATAGAGAGCAGAATAGTATAGTGTCAGAAACAAGCAAAGCAAAAATCTAAAGTCTCATCTTACTTAGTATACACGCAAACATTCTAAATATTTAGTAAGTCAAGTATAGAGAATTTTAACCAAGTAGAATTTATCTCAACAATGCAAAGATAGATCAACATTTAAAACTGGCTAATAATTAGTTACTTCAATCCATTATAATTAAACTCAAAAAGACAGAAAAATACTTGATCACTCTATTAGCTTTTTATAAAATTTACCACCACTTCATAATACAAGAAATTAGAGTATTGCCAGGTTTAGAAGAAATATTCATCAATATGATATTACCAACAGCCAAGACCATATAGAAAATAGTGTAATAATACAGATATCCTCAATAAAATGTGAAACTGATTTTTAACAATTGTGTCTAGGATTTCTGACTAATGAAATCAAACACTGTAAAGACAAAAATAGTGACATATTTACAGATAAGAATTTATACTTGTGAAATTCACTGAAAAATCATGAGAATTAATTTTAGTAAGAATATTCATCACAATAACAATACAGAAAATTTCATTATTTTCTTACATATTAATCACAATAATTGCTTGGGATATTCATACCTCACAAAGGTTCAATCTATTATAGAATAAACTTAACATGCATACAGGATGGACACGATGCCTTCTAATATTAGGCTATGAAACTTCTCATACTAGCTTAGAGATATTAAGATCATGATCTGTTCCTAAACACTGACCTAAGGGTTTTATATGCCTTATTTTATTTACTCTGCATAGCAGTGGTATAAAATATTTCGATACCCATTTTACAGATAAAAAACCTGAAGCTAAGAAGTGTTACCGCTCAAGCTAAAAACTGGTCAATTTGGATTGATTGGATTATTATTATTATTTTTTTTTTTTTGACAGGCAGAGTGGACAGTGAGAGAGACAGAGACAGAGAGAAAGGTCTTCTTTGCCATTGGTTCACCCTCCAATGGCCGCTGCGGCCAGTACACCGCGCTGATCCAATGGCAGGAGCCAGGTACTTCTCCTGGTCTCCCATGGGGTGCAGGGCCCAAGCACTTGGGCCATCCTCCATTGCACTCCCAGGCCACAGCAGAGAGCTGGCCTGGAAGAGGGGCAACCGGGACAGAATCCGGCGCCCCCACCGGGACTAGAACCCAGTGTGCTGGCGCCGTAAGGTGGAGGATTAGCCTAGTGAGCCGCGGCGCCGGCGGGATTGATTGGATTATATTCAATTCCTGGGAACAAACATCATTTTTGGGGCTGACACTGTGGCACAGTGGGTTAACGCCCTGACCTGAAGTGCTGGCATCTCATACAGGCGCCGGTTCGAGCCCCGGCTGCTCCACTTCCCATCCAGCTCTCTGCTATGGCCTGGGAAAGCACTGGAGGATGGCTCAAGTCCTTGGGCCCCTGTACCCACGTGGGAGACCCCGGAGGAAGCTCTTGGCTACTGGCTTCGGACTGGTGCAGCTCTGGCAATTGCAGCCAACTGGGGAGTCAACCACCGGATGGAAGACCTCTCTCTCTCTCTCTCTCTCTCTGCCTCTCCTCTCTCTGTGTAACTTTCAAATAAATAAATAAATCTTTAAAAAAAAAAATCATGGCCAGCACCGCGGCTCACTAGGCTAATCCTCCGCCTGCGGCGCCAGCACACTGGGTTCTAGATCCGGTCGGGGCACCGGATTCTGTCCCGGTTGCCCCTCTTCCAGGCCAGCTCTCTGCTGTGGCCTGGAGTGCAGTGGAGGATGGCCCAAGTGCTTGGGCCCTGCACCCCATGGGAGACCAGGAGAAGCACCTGGCTCCTGCCATCGGATCGGCGCGGTGCGCCGGCCGCAGCACGCAGGCTGTGGCAGCCATTGGAGGGTGAACCAATGGCAAAGGAAGACCTTTCTCTCTGTCTCTCTCTTTCACTGTCCATTCTGCCTGTCAAAAAAATAAAAAAATAAAAATAAATAAAAAAATCATTATTTACCTAAAAATATGAAAATCATGAAAAACTATAAAAACAATCAGGTAAGGTCATTATACAAATATATGAACATTAATTTCTTTCGTACTAGCAGAAAAAAAATAAGATTTGAAGAAAAAAAATATTTCCAACTACAATCAGAAATACTAAAAATCTAAGATAAAACAAGAAATTTGTAGAGCCTACATGAAAAAAAAAATACTATAAAATGCTGCTGAGAGACAAAATAAGTGGACTTCAGAAACAGAAAAAACATCTAGTATTTCTAAATTAATATGCAAATCAGGTGGATTTCCAATAAAAATGTCAGTAAGATTTTTCTGGAAACTTGACAAAATAATTCTAAAGTAATGGGAGAAATCTGGATGACACTGGCTTACTCAAGGCCTCAAAGTTAACATCACAAGAACTGGCACACAGCGACATCCTGTTTGATATGCTATAACCAGAAGGACACAACACTGTTACTCTGATATTCCTGCCAAAAATGCTGAAGTTGAATGTAATCATGAGGAAACATCAAACAGACTGGAAATGAGGAATGTTCTACAACTGACCTACAGTCTTTCCAAATATGAAGGTCGAGAAAAGACAGAGAATGCGGACCTCATGTTCCACATAGAAGAGCACAGTCAGACAAAACAACCAAATGCAGTGTGTGATCCTGGTTTGGATCCTGGACTTGGGAGAGCATAAAGGAAGGTGGTGGTGGTGGTGGTGCTGTATGTGTGTGTGTGCGTGTTTGTACTAAGGGGGTATAACTATCTAAGAAATGACGTTATTAGAGCAATTGAGAAAGCCTGAATATGGAGTGTGGATTATAAAATGTTAAATTTTCCAAATTGCCCCTAACTTGGAAAATGTACTGTAGAATAGAATACCATTACTTTGGGAATTATATAATGATATTTATTTATTTAGGGGATCTGCACAGCAGTTGTGCCTGCAACTGGCTCCCAAACAGCTAAAACCTAAGTGTGTAGACACGGAAACAGGAAGGGAGGGAGACAAAGATAATGTGACCGATAAAGCAACCAGGGCCCGATGTCAGTCTGGGGAGGGCGTGAAGGAAACTCCTTGTAACCTTTCTGCAATTCACAGCTATGGACACACCACTTCAAAAAGTTCACGGAAATGTGCTAGTAGGAAAAATTATTCATGTATTTCAGAATTGTGCAGCAAAATAAACATCTTTTAATTCCATTTCTATGGTCCAGTGATATGGTGTAGTGAGTAAAGTTACCACCCTGAGATGCCGGCATCCCATATGAGCAACGGTTTGAGTCCCAGCTGCTCCACTCCCAATCCAACTCGCTGCTAATGGCCTAGGAAAAGCAGCAGATGATGGCCCAAGAACTTGGGCCCTACCACCCTCATGAAGCTCCTGGCTCCTGGCTTCAGCCTGGTCCAGTCCTCCAGCCATGGCGGCCATCTGGGGAGTGAACCAGCAGATGGAGGATTGATCTCTTTCTTTCAAATAAAAAATAATAATAATAATAAAATATTAATTACATTTCTATGAACTTTTCAAAGTATTCTCATTGTTTTTAAAGATTCATTTATTTATTTGAAAGGCAAATTTACAGAGAGACAGAGAGAGAGAGCGAGTGAGCGAGCGAGCGAGAGAATGTTCCACCCATTGGTTCACTCCCCAAATGGCTGCAACAGCTGGAGCTGTGCTGATCCAAAATCAGGAGCCAGAGCTTCTTCCAGTTTTCCCATGTGGATGCAGGGACCCAAGCACTTGGACCATCTTCTACTGCTTTCCCAGGCCATAGCAGAGAGCTGGATCAGAAGTGGAGCAGCCAGAACTTGAACTGGAGCCCATATGGGATGCTGGCACTGCAGGCAGTGGTTTTACCCACTATGCCACAGCGCCGGCCCCTGACCCTCATTTTTTACAACCCCAATAATTAAAATATCATGGTTGTGCAAACAAAAAGAAACATCAATGAAACAGAATAGAAAGTTCAGAAATGGATGTAAGGACTAGGAAAAAAGGGTGTGCAGAAGTACATGTAATACATATTTATAAAATGCATATTATTGGCAAATTTAAAAGTAGAATAGAATCATTAGGTCACTATTTTAGAAGTATACCTTTAATAAAAAGCATGGGGAGAAATGTGGTGGAGGAGAAACTGCAAAGGGGCCAGGCATTGTGCCATGTTCTCCTAAGAGCCCCGTTGTAAGGGTCTCCTCCTCCCTTCACCACGAGCAGCAAGGAGGCATCGGAGAGAGGCTGGATTAGGGAGAACAGATAGAACTCAATGGAAGACTTGAGGGTACCTGGGGGAAAGCCACGCCATGAGAGAGAGGAGTGAAAGAACCCAGGGTTTCTAGCTTTGGAAGATGGATGATACTACTAAGCAAGACAGGAAGAGGCAAAAGTTTGGGGAAATACAGGATGCCTTCAGTTGGGGCTAGGTCAACTTTGAGATCAGAGAGAGAGGACGTGGAAGTACACAGCCAGGAGACAGCCAGCACTGGAACTCTGCAGCAGCTATTGGAGTTATCCTATCTAGATAGCTGAACCAGAAGAGTATTTAGCATGGCAAGCAAGGCTACAGTAAACCCAGCAACCATACCATCTTAATGTAAAAGAAGGAAACAGCAGCAACTAAAATTAGAGGAGTTGGAATTCAAGGGAGAAGAGACTGTTTCCAGGAGAGGATTCCAAGGAGACACAAAAGTAAAACACTGTGTAGAGTCACAGCGACTCAGAGGGCATCCACAGAACGTTGTGCAAGACTGAGCTGCATGAGGACAGGAACTGTGCCTATCTTAGCCCCTGGGGAACAGCACTGTGTTCGGTGTAAAAAGCCACTCAGTGTATGAAGACACGGTAAGTGAATGGAGACATTAACCTGAGCTGGCTTGTAACAGCGCCAGGGTCTGAACCCAAACGCATGTCACCTGAAATAAAATTCTCTTCTCTGGAATTGGGACTTAGTAACAATAGTAAGAGCAGCTTCCTCTTGCTGGCTGAATGGTCTTTCTAATAATATTCCCCAGCCGCCTTTTCTCATCCTATTTTAGCACTTTATTTACATTCAGAGCAAAGATGTTCTTCCACGCAGAAGAATATGCTTCCAAGGGGCCACAGAGGAGTCCACAGTCAGTAAGTCAGTAAGATTGTTTGCTTCTGTAAATGCGAGGGGGGCTGAAGTACAATGAAAATATTAGCAAAATGGGGCCGGCGCTGTGGTGTAGCGGGTGAAGCTGCCGCCTGCGGTGCCGGCATCCCATATGCGTGTCGGTTCGAGTCCCGGCTGTTCCACTTCCTATCCAGCCCTCTGCCATGGCCTGGGAAAGCAGTAGAAGATGGCTCAAGTCCTTGGGCCCCTGCACCTATGTGGGAGACCTGGAAGAAGCTTCTGGCTCCTGCCTTCAGCTTGGCCCAGCCCCGGCTGTTGCAGCCATCTGGGGAGTGAACCAGTGGATGGAAGATCTCTGTCTTTCTCCATCTCTCTCTCTCTAACTTTGCCTTTCAAATAAATAAATCTTAAAAAAAAAGTTTAGTCTATACAGGAGTTTATGATAACCATAATAAACCATCTTTAACATGGTCATTAATTTTTCTATTAATGAAAAGGTCATAATAAACACCGTGCACCAAGGTACCAAAAGTCACTTTTTTCACCTCTTGTCCAGTGTTTATAGGTAGATAAATACAAACACAGTTTGAAGAACCAGATAGAGAAATGAAAGGAAGAACAAATTCTGAGGAGGAAATACACAGACCACAAAAATTGGTTTGTAGCCTGGCCATCTTTGCCAAGTCCCCACTCTGTCTTCAGGTATGCTCAAATCTGGAAGTAGAGCCAACTGGATCTCTGAAAAACTAAGGGTGAATACCCTCTTCCCATCATTCACATCGTGACAACACTCACTGCTGTTCGCTCTGGGTTAGGTAAGCAGAGCATACATTTTTTGGGCTATAAGACGTTTCGGTTAATGTGAAAATCCTGGAAAAATCATGGGATAGAAGAAGACTATAAGTCTTCCAAAATAAGCTTTTGGTGTTTAGAACTGTTTTGTTTTTGTTTGTTTGTTTTGCTTTTTTCCATCTTCCAAAAATTCTATTGTGTGGATAGCTTCAGCTCATCCCGCTTGGAATCTGGCAGTTCAGTTTGTTCTAAGATTCCAGTTGGCTGAAAGTAGCACAGAGAAGTGCTCAGCTATTAAAAATAAACAGCAGAGTAAAAAGGCCTGTTTTTCTTTCCAGCAATATAAAAGAGGGGTCTTTGGAAAGAGAAGAAGGGATGTAGTCGGAATGTGCATCTTTTGAAGAACGAGCGAACTCAGAGGGAAAGTTATTTCTCATCTTAGTTCTAGCATATGCTTCAATCATTTGTTACTACCTGCTCAGCTTCTCTTCTTGGGTGAACCACACGGTTAGGCATAAATGGATCTAAACCATTCCTTCGGGAACTGTGCCATTTTCAATGTGAAATTGCCTTTCCACAATGCTACAGGGAAACAATTCTTTGTATAATTTTCATGTTCTCTCTGCTTCTGCAACAATGCCATTTAGGCTTGGGTTATAGCTTTCTTCCAAATGTTTGGTGATGACATTTACAAGGGACATGGTACTAAAAATAAATGACATTCAACTTGAATTCCAAATTTCTTTTCTGCTTGTTTTTAAATAGAGGACACTTATCTTGCTCTTCAAACAGTGATCTACTTCCTGTCATCTTACACACTAGGAACAAACCAGCATTTACTCAGAGATTTCTTTCTCCTTAGCAACCTGAGAAATGTCATTCCCAGATACATATCACACAGCTCCAACCCTTAATCTGTCCCTACAATCTCTACTCCAGTGGAACAAATGGAAATGTCTGTGATGTCAGTCCCAGATTACATAATTTGTAGACTAGATTCTTGGCCTTTCAAAAGAACAGTTCTCCATAGAACAAATAGATATTAAAATCAACAAGTATTTGTCAAATGCCTATTTTCTAGATGTCAATGCATTAAGAAAAGCACATTAAGATATCCAAGACACAGTACCTGTCCTTAAGAATCTAAAATCTATACTGGAAGATACAATATGCAAATGTGAGCATGTAAACAACAATCCAGAATTTGAATAACACTTCATCAAATATAAATGATATTCAGAGTAAGCATGGAAGAGCTCCCATAAGCCAGAACAGTGTTCTGTGAATCAGAGAGACAGTGGGTGTTACAGGGTTGAAAGTAAATGATTACTTCAGTTGGGGATGGGCAGGAAAATATTAATGGAAAAGACAGACTAGAGACTGGAAATCAAAGAATAGAAGGATTTGCATTGGCAGAGAAACAGGAAGAGAACGTTGGTGGAAACTGAAGTGGGAGGTCAGAAGGGACTGCCAGCCATTTCGACTGTTCATCTGCAAGCACTGCCTATCTACCTCTACGTTAGCAAAGAGGAAAATAGTAACTACGTCTTTATTTAGCAGGGGGTTCAATATTTTTGTTATAGTCAGATACACCAAAACTAAAACTGCCCCCCAAATAGCCAGGTGTGTAAGATAACAAAACCACTGACTGCATTAAACTTACAGCCCTGGGGCCGGCACTGAGGTGTAGCGGGTAAAGCCACTGCCTGCAGTGCCAGCACCCCATGTGGGTACTGGTTCTAGTCCCAGCTGCTCCACTTCCAATCCAGCTCTCTGCTGTGGCCTGGGAAAGCAGTAGAAGATGGCCCAAGTCCTTGGGCCCCTGCACCCACGTGGGAGACCCAGAAGAAGCTCCTGGCTTTGGATCGGCCCAGCTCCAGCCGTCAGCCATTTGGGGAGTGAACCAGCGGATGGAAGACCTCGCTCTCTCTCTCTCTGCCTCTCCTTCTCTCTCTGTGTAACTATGACTTTCAAATAAATAAATATATCTTTAAAAAAATTACAGCCACCAGTTGCTCAGTACAATAAAAAAGGCATTTAGAGAAAAGAAAGCAGCCCTAAATTCAGAATGACTTGGTAAATGTTGCCTTTAATATCTGAACACAAGAACTCTTCGTACCACTATCTCTGCGAGATGTCGCACTGTGTCATCATGACCCGTAACCACACACAGGTTAGGTGTCACTTTAGGTAGAAAGTCAAGTCCATTGCAGTCAATTGAATAGGAATTTGAATGTGAAAAGTCAAGACTCCTAGACTCAAAGTGCTTTTCAAACTTTAATACAAATCACTAAAGGAACTTTTAAAAATGTACATTTTTAAGGGGTGGTAGGGATGGGAGTGGGAGGGACTTTGGTACAGTAGGTTAAGCCAGCACTTGGGACATCTGCATTCCATATGAGCACGCTGGTTTGAGTCTTGCTTACTCTGTTTCCAGTCCAGCTTCCTGTTAGGGTATCCTGGGAGGCAGCAGATGATGGCTCAAGTGCTTGGGCTCCTATCATGCATGTGGGAGACTCAGAAGGATTCCTGGCTCCTGGCTTCGGGTTCACCCAGCTCTAGCTTTTGTGGGCTTTTGGGAAGTGAAGCAGTAGATGGAAGATCTCTCTCTGGCTCCCTCTTTGTCATTCAGCCTTCAAAATGGATGAAAATAAATAAACATCTAAAATATAGATTATTTCTTTCAGTAGGTCTGGGGCGGTGGGGTGGGGTGAGCTGAGAAATGGAATGTACTGGTTTACTTTAATTTTAATGTCCCCCTTCCCACTGGATTGTAAACTCCAGGACAGCATAGATCTTTGCCTCTTTTGGTCACTGATGTATTCCAAGTACCCAGAACAGAATCAGGTGCATGTAAGGAACTGAATCATGGAGCAGAATGAATGAATGGCTTTACCTCAAAATTCCCATCCTAAAGTGGGACGAGGATACAGTTCTGAGTTGGAGGGGTTGGTCTTGCTCGAGGAATCTCACTGACTGTTTCAGACTGAGAAAGGTCTGCAAGGACAGAGGTGGTCAGCTGGCCAGAGGTTGGTACCAAATCATTTTCAGAGTCATTGCCTTTCCCATGGGACTCAGCCTGCCTTGGGCTCCACCTTCACTTCAATAATGGGTATTTGGGCGGTCACGCCACAGATTTTAGCCTAATCTGGTTTCCTGTGACTTTTCCTGTCCACCAACTCCCTGGGTTGTTCACAATCTTAGCTTTGGGACTTTCTGACTTTCCAAATCTGTATCCCAACTCTGTTTCCTTCAATACTTCACGCGGTTTGGTTTAAGACCAGAATTCCGTACCTTGTGTGTTGTGTCTCTAAGATTTGGAAAAGTTCAGAGGGAGGCATTGACTTGGTTGAGCTGCAAATTGCTAAACATCGTGAGTAGGGCCTCCTGCAAATGTCACAGCGTTCCCGAGCAGGTTCATGGTTCACGAGTATCCGTCAAGTCTGCACGGTACATCTATGTAACTGAAAAAGCTAAGCTTCCTATCAAACCCATTCAATTTCTTTTGTACATTTTATGTTCACTTTACTGCCCAGTTCTGTATTAGGCTATTTCCATATCATATTGATTTATGGTTTTAAAATATATCCCAGCACTTGTTTGTGGTATAGCAGGTTACATCCCATATCAGAGTGCCAGTTGAGTCCTGGCTCCTCGACTTCTGATCTAGTTCCCTGCTAATTTGCCTGGGAGGCAGTAGATGATGATACAACTTCTTGGAATCCTACCACTCACAGAGGAGACCTGGATGGAGCTCCTGGCTACTGGCTTAAGCCTGGCCCATCCCTAGCTTTTGTGGGCATTTGGGGGGTGAACCAGTGAGTAGGAGATCTGTCTCTCCCTCCTCTCTGCTACTCTTTCAAATAAATAAATACCTTTAAAAAGCAATTTAAAATATATAGATACCATTTGTCAATTATATAAAATGCAATTATATTCTTCCATTATGCAGTTCATTTTATTTCAACCAGATATCCTTAATTTTAATGTAATCAGAATTTTGATTGTGTTTTCTATATCCTATCTGAGAAATCTTTCCATAATATGAGATTTTAAAGACTGTTACACTTTTGTTGTTTCCTTTTAGTTCCTTAATTCATCTGGAAATTTTAATTTTTCTGTTTGTTATGAAATTTTACATATATGTAAGATTACATATATGTATGCATGTGCACACACACACAAATTTAAAACCAAATGCCCAGCATCATTACTGAATATCATTGTCCCTACTTGATTTGCAATGCCAACATCAAGTGCCCTTTATAAAGTTTCTATGAATGAATACGCTCTCTGCTCTCGGTTTTGTTCAGCTACGTCTCTGTGCACCAAAACAATGACAAAATTAGCAGGGCTTTAACAGAGTGGATTTCTCCAGATAGGTCTTCAAACATATCTATGCTTTCGTTTTTGGGTTGGTGCATGTGGGTGTGCATGTATCTGCTTTTGTAAGAAATATAGAATTCCATAGTTACCCACCCATACCCAGCCTACTTGGAGTTTGAAATTTCATCGAGTTTTGATATTGAAACTTTGCATCTAAAAACATGATATATATCTCTCATTTGCAACTTAGTTTATGTAGTAATACTTTGTAATATTCTTCATCACAATTTGAATATCTTTTAGACATATTCCCAGGCACCAGCTTTAATTTTCACTGTTGCTTAACATTGTTCTGTTGTTGCTGCCAGAGGTTTCAGATGTTGAGGCTGACCTTGCGTCTGGCAATCTGGGCGCACGGCTTCCCCAAGGTGTCACTGCAGGTGGCAAGCCAGAACACTCGTTTTCTTTGTTAACTTCTGTAGGGACATGGGCAAACTGGGATGCCTTTTACAGTTTGTCTGATGATGCTTCAGGCAGTGTTTAGGATTGCTCACTTTGGGACTCCTGCTTTTCCTCTGATGACGCTGGTGAGGGAGGCCTGAGGATGGAAGGAGCAGCGATCCTTTTCAGAGGGCCCATTAAACCGTTACAAGATTTTATAATATTAGCCTCATTAGCCTAGAAATTGAAGATTAATTTCTTTCCCCAAATCAGTAAGCAGTGCTTAGTCAAACCCAAGTCATTCTGATCCCAAAGCCAATGCTCTTTCTATGGCAGGTTTCCCTCCAAATGCTGCATCCTGATAAGGAAGTGAGCCCAGGGTTTCACCAACTAGGCCACCAGGTGGCAGTAATGTTGATCCAGAAGCCCAGCAATGGGTGGGGGCAGGGAGGGGAACAACACCTATTTCCTCTCCAGCAGCAATGAAGGGTGCACCTGACCCAGGTGACTCAAATCCACGCCCTTCTCTGCATCTCCCCATCATCTCACTCCTGCCTACGGCCTCCCAACATCTCCCACCTCCGCCCCTGCTGATCACCTCACAGCAGGGTCACCTTTGGTTACAATGCTCTGTTCCTATCACTGCTGTGCTCAAACCCTCCAGTGCCTCTGAGGGCACTGAGCATAAAACCCCCTTTCCCTGCACAGTAATAGCTTTGGAAACTGGTTCCTGCCTTGCTCAGTTCTTGCCCTTGGCTTCTCTATTCGCAATCCCCCTACACCTACTTCATTGTCTCTGCCAAGCTCATCACAGCCTTAGGGCCAGGACCCTGCTGTTCTGCCTGCCTAGAATGTTCCTTCACCAGACATGTGTGAGGCCTTGCTTCAAGACTCAACTTAAAAATCACTGTTGTAGGAGAGGGTGTTGTGGAGAACAGTTAAGCCAATGCTCGGGATACCTGCATCCTGTCTGGGAGAGTTCAGGTTCACAGCCCAGGCTCCACTTCCAATTCCAGCTTCCTGCTGATGCACACTCTGGGAAGCAGTGATGATGGCTCAGGTACTCGGGATTCTGTCACCCCCGTGGAAAGCCTGGATGTAGTTCCAGGCTCCTGGCTTTGGCCTGGCCCAGCCCCCTCTGTTGAAGGTATCTGGGGAGTGAACCAGCTGATGGGAGTGTGCACTCTCTCTGCCTTTCAAATAAACTAAATTAGAAATAGATCAGGGTTTAAATATTATTTTTGCAGAAAGGGTATCTCTGACCAGCCCACTGCTCCCCAGAGAAAGAGCCCAGCCTCCACCTCTCTCCAGCGTGCTCCCCACTGCATCATCCGCCTTATTTCTTCAAGGGATTTTCTGCAGTTTGCATTAATATTCTTCCTGGAAAAAAATATCTACCCCAAATACACACTTTTGGCTACTCTTTCTTGTCTGTCTTTGCCTCATAACTTCACAGACTGTTTGGCTGATGGCAGGGGGAGGGGGGATGGAATGACAGTTTAACTTAATTTTATCATGGAAAAACATACAGAAAATGTATGATTTTGAACAGTGGCACTAAGCACACTTTAACTGCTGTGCAACCATCATCTCCACCCTTCTCCAGAACTTCTCCATGTTTCCATATGGAAACTGTACCCATTAACCCCCCCCCTTTTTTTTTCAAAGATTTATTTTCTTTGTTTGAAAGGCATAGCTACAAATAGAGACAGAGAGAGACGTCTTCCAACCATTGGTTCACTCCCCAAACAGCCACAATGGCCAACACTGGGCTGATCTGAAGCCAGGAGCCAGGAACTTCTTCTGGGTTTCCCCACATGGGTGTAGGGCCCCAAGGACTTGAGCCATCCTCTGCTACTTTCCCAGGTGCATTAGCTGGGAGCTGGGTCAGAAATGGAGCATCCGGGACTCAAACTGGTGCCCATATGGGATGCCAGCACTGCAGGCAAAGGCTTAACCCGCTGAGCCACAGTGCTGGTCCCCTTTAAGCCTTTACCCCAGTTGTTCTCCCACCCCAAGCCACGGCAACCACTACTCTGCTTTTCATCTCCATGAATCTGGCTACACTGAGTTCCTCACAAGATGGCATCAGTTTTTGGCTGTTTGTGACTGGCTTATTTCTTGTGACATGGATGTCCTCAAGGTTCACCATGTTGTAGCATGTGCCAGGTTTCCTTCCTTTATAAGGCTGAATATTGTCTTGTATGCACACTGCCTTCTGTGCACGCATTCAGCTGGTCCCGGACACTTGGGCTGTTTCCATCTGCTGACTGCTGTGAATGATGCTGCACCAGTACTCATTTTTTGAAACGTGTTTATTATATGTCTTTTCTTACTTGGACGTAAGTTCCAAATGGACACGGATTGTTTGCATACAACGGTCCCTGGCTTCTGGTAAGAACAGCATAAGCCAATTGCAGTGTTAGGAGCCAAGTGTAGTAGTATTAGCTAACTAGTCAGACTTGATGAATGTACAAAACTCAACGAATCCTTTCTCTCATGGCTCAGCAACAGGACGATCCTGTCTGGTCTCTTTGCCTCGGCTCTTACAACTATTCCTGCTTTGGTATGGAGGAACCCCTTTCTAACACATAAGCATGAAGAATCCACCCTTCTTAACCATCTTCAGCAGCTCTCTATTGTTCTTATAACAAAGTCCAAACTGCTTGCCAGAGCTCCCAAGGATCCGGGTCAGCAGACCTGGCTTTATCAATGTACTAGACAAGCTCCATGCTCGAGTCTCAGGGAGCTTCTCCTCCCAGCCCCTTGAGTGTGACTCTTGCACTGAGATGCTGTTTCCTTTTGCCGTAGACATCTCCTGCCCTCTCTTGACCGGTGTCTATTTGGCCTATAGATTTCTGTTTGGCATCCCTCACAGGGGAGTCCTGATGCTGCAATGCTGGATTGTTTTGCCTGTGTGCTCTTCTGTGTTCACAGAAATTGTCTGCCTTTTGCCTTTGAGCCCCCTTAGACTGTGAATTTCATCAGTGCAGGAACTAAGTCTCTTGTTCACCATTGAAACTCCAGTGCCTAGCGTAGTACCTGTCGCTTACCAAGGAAGGTCTCAATAAATATGAATAAATGGATGTGTCAGGTGCTTCAAAAATTCATGCAAAATACTTAAAAGATCTCTTTATTTTGTGCAAAAAAATTTGGAATCCATGCTTTTTTTCAAAATACTGATTTTTTGCAACCTTTTGAAACATCCTCCTGTAAGCACTAGTTACTATGCTGAAACAGACTGCAGCAATATCATGTTTGAAAGGTTAGAAAGTATCCACCTCATGGTGTCTAGCTAGTCCATAAATAGCCTGTTCAGTAATATGGTCCACGTGAGAGTTTTGAAGAACATTTTTAATCTAATGATCTAAATCCCATAAACAACAGGCCTAATGGAGTTTCAACACCTGTCCTTCACAGCCCCAGAAACTCACTGCCACCACGTGTCACAAAGGGTGGTGGGGATCAGCTGGTAATTATAATTAAAGCTTCAAGTAATTAATTACTCAATTGTTAAACAGTTCAAGTTAAATTCCACTGACACACATCATGAAATGGGGGGAGGGGGATTACCAAAAACATTGAAAGTAGAAAATTAGATATGAAAACATTCTGGACTTGTTCTCTAGGGCAGTCCAGAACTTGAAGAATTGCATCATTAACACCAACACATATTTGACTGAAATAATACGGGTTGGAAGGTGAGCCTCTGGCAGAGGGGTTAACACACCCACCTTTTATTATTGGAATGCAGTTCAAGTTCCGGCTCTACTTCTGATTCCAGGACTCGAATCTTTGCTCATACGGGATGCTGGCGTCTCAGGGTAGTGTCTTTACTCACTACACTATATCACTGGACCATAGAAATGGAATTAAAAGATTTCTATTTTGCTGTACAACTTTGAAATACAGGAGTAATTTTCCCTACTAGCACATTTTCCGTGAACTTTTTGAAGTGGTGTGTCTATAGCTGTGAGTTGCAGAAAGGTGACAAGGAGCTCCCTCCATGCTCTGCCTAGACTGACATCGGGCCCTGGTTGCTGCATCGGTTACATTATCTTTGTCTCCCTCCCTTCCTGTTTCCGTGTCTACACACATCTACACACTTAGGTTTTAGCTGTTTGGGAGCCAGTTGCAGGCACAACTGCTGTGCAGATCCCCTAAATAAATATCATTATATAATTCCTAAAGTAATGGGTATTCTATCCTACAGCACATTTTCCAATTTAGGGGCAATTTGGAAAATTTAACACTATATATAATGCAGACCCTGGGAGGCAGCAGGTGATGGCTCAAGTTGTTGGCTCCCTGTCACGCACTTTGGAGACCCGGATTGAGTTCCCAGCTCTCAGCCCAGGCTGTGGCAGGTATTTGGGGGTAATCAATCAGCAGATGGGGTATCTCTGCCTGCATGCCTGTGTCTCTGCCTCTTACATAAATTTAAAAAAAGAATTTTTAAAGAAATAATGTGGGTGGAACTGTTTGATTGTAACTTAATCAGTGGTGTTCAAAAAGAATCTGTCAGCAGATGCCAAAAGGATCAGAGTCAAAATGAATCCGTGTGTCCACATAAGGCAGAGGAGGGGGCTCTGCCTGGAGACCTGAGTCACCTGGTTGCCCCCACAGCCAGATTAGTCACGTGCCTGTGAGGCACAAATGAAGGAAGGCAGGCAGGCAGGCACACAGACACATTCTGGTAGCAGTTTTGGTTCAGTCCATTTCATGCTGAATTTGCCTTATTGTGTTTGGAACACATTACTTTAATCCCAAAGCCCCCTATATCCATATTGGGCATAGGTTTTCATTTTTTTATGCTCACAATTAATCTGTGCTGATATTTATAGAGAATTATAGAATGTCTGTCATGGAAAAATACAACGCTCACCACTTAATGAACCGTATCGCCTTGGTCATGATAACAAAAGCCTGAACCTCAAAGACTGGTTAGATAAATTGCAGTTTATCTGTCTACACAATGGCAATACTATTCTGCACAATGGCAATAATAATATTCTGGCTCCGCAAAACAATGTTATATAGACCTGGAAATGGGCATTTAGATGCGTGCTAAAAAACAAATTCAAAATCATGGAGATTGTCAATCGCTAGCTCGATTGGGTTCCAAAAATCTGTATTTCAGCCCGTAATCCCCTGGAAAAGGGGGTTTACATTTTTGAGGAGGGGGGAGAGATACACAGAGACAGAGCAACAGAAAAATACCTATGGAGCTCATATCTGCTAGTTTACTCCCCAAATGCTTGCACTGGCTGGAAAGACGGCAGGGCTGGGCTGTGACCACAGTCAGGTGCTGGCGTCAACCCAGGTTTCCCGTGTGGGCGGCAAGGACTCAACTACTTGAGCCATCGCTGCTGCCTCTTGGGGCCGCACGGGCAGGCAGCTGGAATTGGGACTGAGAGCCAGGAATCTAACCCAGGCACTCTGACATGGGACACTGGCCTCTTGACAATTAGGGCCAACTCTCGCTCCAAGCAGAGGAACTTCCGTGCAATGTGCCTGTTGATAGGAATCATCCAAGGGCAATCAATACTTACTAAAATGGAAATGTGGAGATTATTCATTTAAAAGAAAGACTAGGAGTGTGGTAGAGTCCCATTTAAAAAATGCCTAGGTAAATAGCTAGAAAGGTGGATACAGATAGAGAGGAATAGAAAAATGCTTGGGAGGACAGATACTGTGATGTCAACAGTAAACTGTGTGGGAATATACTGTCCTGTAACACATTTTTGCTCCTATGTATTTTCTACTTTCCTATGATGCATTCATACCGCTCTTGGATTAATAAAAATGTATCTTAATTAAAATATTTATTAGCTCCTAATGCGCATTGAATCAGAATAACAAATATAGGATTAGGCCATAATTTCACCTTGAAAATTCAGTCCTCACTAGGAGATGGATATGGTCCCGGTGCATAGGACACAGCACAGTGAGGGCGGTGGCATCCCCCGGAACCAGGTGCTGTGGGGACGCTGGGGAGCTGAGCTCCTCACCCTTTCTGAGGCAACCCACCTCCCACACTGGACATTACAGCAGCGCCCACTCACGCGGCTTGAGCAGCGCTGTGAAGCCCTGGAAAAATCCACCATCAGTCACACCCGGGATGGGGAGTGACCGCACATCTCGAGCATGGCTGGCATTTTACAATTTTTTGGTAAAACAAACACTCGTACAATAAGCAAAACAAATGTTAAACCTCAACCAAAAAGACAACAACAGGAAAGTCCAAACCGAAAAACCACGGCATTAAAAACAAAGAAACAGCATGAAAACCAGGCCAGGTCCATGGGCACATTTTCCACCGCTCCCCACCTGCTCTCATCTGTCTCCCTTCTCACTCTATCTGATCCTCCCTCCAAGCACAACTTGTTCCGCTCATTCCCAGGGCCTGTCGTCTCTTCATTCTTTAAATACTCAGTACTTTATCTAATACACGTTGCAACTCTCCGACTATTTCTCTCTTCAACTATTGAGAGCATCACGTGCCTCTTACATGTCTGTAAGTTGGTAAGCAGGTCACTGAGGGCAGGGATGGTTCAAGAGACATTTCCGAGACAAACAGCAGGCAGCAAAGCGGTCAGCCACAGGCCACACGCACGTCCCTGCCCCGCTAAGACTCTGTCACTTAGTGAGGGAGCCATCTCACATCCTGTGAGGTCTGCCAACTGCGACGTCGCCCGACACACTTCTCAGACCATGTCCCCATTATCAAGCCACACACGACTGTGCTTACTTCCAGGTAATTTCAGTAAATTATGTTGGACAAAATATTTTCTATTTTTAAAATGGTTTAATGTTGAAAATAAAACCAGCTGTTTTCACTAAAATGGTAATTTATGAACAAATACTAGTTTGATTGTCTCATTAACCACACTTCCCTTTTTTCAGTGCGCCTACTTTATCCTGACACACTTATGTATTTAAGTTCAAAAGGAGCCACATACTGATCAAATGATGAAATCTTATGGTTCTAAAAGCAGGTTTGAAATGTCATTTCTTCAGTATCTGGCAGACTAGAATTCCTAAAAATTTTAACACACATGCCTATGTACTGGTGTACTGGATGAGGGCAAAAAAAATTCTATTTTTGGAATAATGTGGTTTCTGCAAAGAAAAATAAAACCATCTAAGAGGAGATTGCTAGAATTTCTTTTATTCAGCATGGGATGAAAAAGACCTGCTTTGGAGAAGATGCTGACTAGAATGATAAGCACCAACAAAGCTTTGACTCATGCCATGAAGCTGTCAAATGTCTCACAAATGTGTTCACCAGAAGGTAGTGCAATATTTAAAAAGGTTCATCTTCCATTTTAACAGTAGCACCCAGAAGAAAGCAGAGGCCCCTTAGCACGTAACTCTAGCGCCCTCTAGTGTCCAATTCACAGCATGCCTTTTTGAACTCCTTAACTTCTGTTTAGAGCTGTTTGCAAAGCGGCGCTTTGGGAAGCCACTAGTGTATCTGGAGGCGAAGGCTTCATCAAAGCAGCCCAAGTGCGCGGATTTCACATCTCACCACCAGGTGGAATGCTAAGTACCCCCACATACAGTCTGCCTTGCTCTGGGGAGTCAGCGCCTGCAGCAAACCTCATGAGAACCACACAGGTGAGTGCAGTCTGTAAACATGAGGGCTCCGAAAGGAAACTGCTGGAATCCTTAATCCACAGGCTTGTCACATGGAAAATTTCCACGGGAAGTCGCACGTGGCCTGAGGGTCACCAAGTGTCTCGTGGAGACGGGCCATCATGCAACTGGCTTTATTAAAAAGAAGTCGAGTACATGGGATGAGGGAGGATTTATTGTCAAAATGAGGTTAGCCTTTTCATATGGGTCAGAAATGCAAATATGCCCCTTCAAAGCACACAGATTTAGACCTGATTTTGTATTTAGAGTCCACCCTAACCTGAAATACAAAAGCAAATTAATAACTGCAACTTAATAATTATTCTAATTAAAGGATAAAAGTCTGTAACTTATAAGTAGGCATAAACAAATAAAAATATAAACAAATGAATCTATCATAATACAATGAGTACAAATCCCTGAAGGAAACGTATCCAAATGTTAATAAGGTTTGTATTAAAGCAGTGGAATACTGTGTCATTTTTCTTCCTTGCTTTTTTTTTTCTTTTAGTCACAATAGGGAATTACTCTTATAATAGAGAAAAAGCTCGAAGGAACAACTTGGGAGAGGAGAATGAGTTTGTTTGATCAGGTCTTTCTGAAAATAGAAAATTAGAACAAGGTGGGGGGGGGGGGGCGGGTTGTTCTCTTTCCAAGTCCTCCTAGTTGGTAACTTCTAAGTCCAACTTATTGTTAATGAGAACTTCACTTATTGCCTTTGATCGCCTCCTCATTGTCTAATCCCAAGTCCCAAGTGTGAGAGGCGGCTGCCGCTGCTGTTTCACTGACACAGTTGAGAAACTGACCATTTATGTAATCCCGTTCAGCTGCTTAGCAACAGGAAGGGTGGGGCTCTCAACAGAGGGAAGCTACACAGCCTCTTTCTGCAACGGGGCAAGGAGAAAGGGAGAAGGGGGAACTTGTCCGCGGTCCTGCGCCTCGGTGCTGACGGGACTGCAAAAAGAGAAAACAACTTCCATACCAAGTCCCCAAGGGGTAACTCGAAACAAGAAATGGTCCACATTCTTTGGAGGCGAAACTCTCTAATTATAGTCTTAAGAGTGCCACACGATTAGAATGCCACAAATAGTGCTGTGATGACAAAGAAAACAGAAAGCTCTCTCGGCCCTGGATCTCTAAATGGGTCAACGGGTTTGGCCTCAGCACTCTCCTTAGGGAAAGGGTGTGGCTCAGCCGAGAGTCAGATAAATTCATGCAGACGATTTCTGTGGCTGTAGCCACCCAGGTGGGAACCTACCACATGGCTAATGGCAAGAATGGACCTCCCCCCACCACTGGTGGCCCCTATTACACCTTGCATTGGTAAAAGGCAGGGAAGACTAAGGAGAGAAGTGAGGCATGCTCTGGAGTAGTGAGCACCTCAGCCATATGCTTCCGTCCAAACTTGGAACTGAAGCTACACTCTCGCTACATGATCAAAGGCAGCGGTAGTAGGGGCCTAAGGACTATGTCACCAAGTTGCCTTAGCCTCCCATGCATTCAATTGGAAACTTGGTCGATTTCCAGTACCATCGTGTTTCTTCCCTATGGTGGCCTGCATCACAAATGCAGAAGCAAGAGGTTTCAGTGAACTGAATCAGCCAAAATGATAGCAAGTTTCTATTTTATTTTCCTGAGCAGAATTTAAGAATTTAGTTGGATTAGCCAAGACTGCACAACAAAATAAAACAGAAACCATCATCCACTTAACAGATCTTCTTGTTGCTTAAATTGGTTCATTCTTATTTGTCCCCCAAGTTTTTTCAGCACTTCTTTTTTTTAAAAGATTTATTTATTTATTTATTTGAAAGTTGGAGTTGCACAGAGAGAGGAGGACAGGCAGAGAGAGAGAGAGAGATCTTCCATCCACTGGTTCACTCCCCAATTGGCCAGAGCTGCACCGATCCAAAGACAGGAGCCAGGAGCTTCCTCCACGTCTCCCACATGGGTGCAGGGGCCCAAGATCTTGGGCCATCTTCTACTGCTTTCCCAGGCCATAGAGAGCTGGATCAAAGTGGAGCAGTTGGGACTTGAACGGGCACCCTTATGAGATGCCGGCACTGCAGGCGGCAGCCTTACCCACTACACCACAGCACTTTCTATGGAAAACTGTTCCAAGCACCAAGGTTAATGTACAATAAATAAATAAGGCCATAGAGTCCCCTGCTCTCACAGAGCTTACAGTCATGTTTTGTCTTGCAAACACACACAGATCAAAAAGTAAAAATTAAGATAGATGAGTATGATGAACAAGAACGTGTCAAACTGTGAAACAAATACATCCCAGTGCTAAGGCAGTGATTGGCAGAGAGTGACTGTGCTAGACGGGGTGTCAGGGAGGCACTGCAGAGGCATGGGTTAGGCTGAGGCACAAAAGTTAAGAAGGATTCAGCCATGCACAGAACAGCCCAATCATGAAAGCTTCCAGCCCAGATACAGCACATGCAAAGGCCCTGTGGTAGCAACCTGCTCGATATGTGAGAAAAATAAAATGAAACCTATGAGGCTGGGGTGTTAAAAGGGAAGAGTGATACAAAATGATACAGGAGAATGAGGCAGGACTCCGATCACGTCGGGGCTTTGTAATCCCAGGCAGAGTCTGGATTTTATTGCAAGTGACGTGGGATGCCATTGAGGGATTACAGTGGGAGAGGGAGTGTGCATGACTTTATGTAAGTATGGGGGAGGGAGGGAAGGTGTGTATGACTTTACAATGTCACCTTTGGTGTTGTATAGAATAGTGACTGAAAGGAAAGGTGAATGGGAACAAGGAGATAAAGTCGGGAGGCCACTGTGATAGGTGCGTGTCAGAGACAACGGGGACGTGGGCTGGAACACCCACGATGGAAATGGAAAGGACAGATGGACTGGTGCCTGCTTAGGAAGCAGGTTTGATGGGATGCACTGAATTTGCAGGGTGAAGGTAAGAATGGAATCAAAGTCAAGTCGAAGATGTTTTCTGTCTTGACGTTGGACGATGGTGCTGTCTGTTGCAAAGGGAAAACCAGGGGACAGGTATGTAACAGGAAATTTATTTTTATTTGGACCATGTGAAATCTGAGATGTCTCCAAGACCTCCAAGTGGAGGCATTTGGAAAAACAGTTGGAAGTGGGCTTTTGGTGCAGTGGTCACGATGCTGCTTCGGACGCCCATATCACACATTGGAGTACCTGGTTCCAGCCACAGCTCCCCTGTGTCTGATCCAGCTTCCTGCTAATGCACACCCCGAGAGGTAGCAGATGATGGCTCCAGTAGCTGGGTCCCTACCGCCTATGAGGGAGAGCTGCATTGAAGTTCAGCTTCCTGGCTTGAGCCTGGCCCAGCTTTGGCTGTTATGGGCATTTAAGGAGTGAACCAATGGCTGGAAGATCTCTCTCCCTCCCCGCTTCTTCCTTTTAAATAATAAAAAAAGCACAAATTTTTCCAAAGAAATGATTTGAGTAGTTTAGGGAGATGTGAAGACCAGAGCTACATATTTGGAATTTTAGTACACGGGATAGGAGGAGTCAACCTTGGTAGAGTCTGTAGCCACACGCAGAGGGGTCTGGGAAGCAGGATCTCAGGGGCACTGAGCAATTAGTGATCGGGCAAGGGAGGGGAGGACAGCGGAGGAGATGGAAAAGGAGCAGCGGTGATGCCGGAGGAGGTCTGGGGCATATGGCGTCCTGAGAACCATGAAGAGAGCGGCGCTGTGTGTTTCGCTACAGCCAAGTGTCTCAGTGAGACAGGCAGAGGAGGTGGCAGGGGAGTTTGGCAGTATTCTCCAAACTGAACGAAGGAGGAGTCTGCACAAAAACCAAGGCTGACGTTGCAAACACTGTGAACACCCTCCGGGGCTTTATACACACGATCTCTTGTCCAGGTTCCATGAAGGATCTCCTTACAGCTCGCGCCTTTCCTTACCCCTTTACCAAAACCACCTCAGCATGCACTCAGGTGTTTCTAACCTGAAAACACCTGTTGTGATGTGAACGCATGGAAACGTAGTTTTTTTTTTTTTTTTTTTTTTTTGGTCACTATTCTTTGCTTTTCACTTCCTTTCCTACTTTACCTGTCTTCAAATTCAAGGGCATTCCATGCAGGAAAAAGAGGTCAAATTAAGAACAATTCAAACGTTATCTTTCGTAGAAAACATTTTTTTCCCTGATAAGTAGCTGCAAACCACCAGCTAAAATCAATTTGGTGATATTCTCTGGGTTTCAATGATCCAAATGATACCCTGTTCTCCCCTGTACTATTCATTGTCTACGAAACATAGGGTCAACTTTATGTAGACTTGCAATTGAACTTGAGTGTTGGGAAAGGCATTTGTATCACACGCAAGAATTCTTATTTGATTTTTATTTAGATAATTGCTGTCAGATGCTGGGAAAGCTCCATATTGGAGGTCAGGCAAAGTCACAGTTCAGGGAGCCACTGGGTGCAGTTGCTGGGGAGGCGGGGGATGGTGTGCCGGGCTCACCTCTGACCTCAAGAAGACCTGAAGGCGGCCCCACATCTTTGTCAGTCCTGAGAACCGTTGCTAATGTGACCATTTAAATTTCCCCACAGCAGCTACCTCCCCCAGGCCCTAATGTCGCACTTCTCAGACAGAAGTGAGCAGCATCTATCCCCATTCTCAGAGAAGGGAATACCTCTTCCTTTCACCCTGCTATTCACGGACTGCTGCCAAATTGGAGCGGGAACATAATAAAGAAACAAAAGTTCAGTTTGGGATGGGAAACTGAGTCCGTTAATAGACCTATTTTTACAGGAAATAATAAATTTGATGCTTGGCTAAGAAATCAGTCAGATGGGGGCCGGCACTGTGAAACAGCAGGTTAAGCTGCCACTTATAATGCTAGCATCCCACGCTGGAACGCCGGGTCGAGTCTTGGCTGCTCTGTTTCTGCTCCAGCTCCCTGGTAATGTGCCTGGGAAAGCAGAGGAAGATGGTTCAAATACTTGAGCCCTTGCCACAAGTATACGTGGGAGACCCGGATGGAGTTCCTGGCTCCTGGCTTCAGCCTGGCCCAGGCGTGGCTGTTGTGGTCATTTGGGGAGGGAAGTAGCAGATCTCTCTGTCTCTCCTTCTCTCTCTGGTGCTCTACCTGTCAAATAAGTACATGAATCTTTAAAAAAAAAAGTTAATCCAATAATTTTCCAATGTTTTTCTTTTCTGAACTGATGGAGAACCTTTTTATGTTTGTTTGTTTTAAATAGCACTTCTTTCTTTTTATTTATTTATTTATTTTTATTTTTTGACAGGCAGAGTGGACAGTGAGAGAGACAGAGAGAAAGGTCTTCCTTTTGCCGTTGGTTCACCCTCCAATGGCCGCCGCGGCCAGCGCACTGCGGCCGGCGCACTGCGCTGATCCGATGGCAGGAGCCAGGAGCCAGGTGCTTTTTCTGGTCTCCCATGGGGTGCAGGGCCCAAGCACCTGGGCCATCCTCCACTGCACTCCCTGGCCACAGCAGAGAGCTGGCCTGGAAGAGGGGCAACTGGGACAGAATCCGGCGCCCCGACCGGGACTAGAACCCGGTGTGCCGGCGCCGCTAGGCGGAGGATTAGCCTGTTGAGCTGCGGCACCGGCCTAAATAGCACTTCTTTCAAAAGCTTCCTCTAAACGCAGTCTTTACTTTTTTATAATATATTCAAACCACATCATTCAGCAACTATATCGGGCATTTCCTCAACTGGCCTGCTCAAATACCAGACATTTCATATAACCCAAGTCCATAAGGAAGGCCTGGAGACAATGGAAGGTCATCTCACTAACAAAACTATTACTGCCTGACATCTAACTGGAACTTCACAATCTTTTCACACACACACGGCTTAATCTGGTGCTCAAGCCTATTCTGTGAGGTGGCTGGCACTCTCCTTCTACAGGTAAAGAAACCAACGGGGCCAGCGCCGTGGCTCACTTGGTTAATCCTCTGCCTGCGGCGCTGGCATCCCATATAGGCGCTGGTTCTAGTCCTGGTTGCTCCTCTTCCAGTCCAGCTCTCTGCTGTGGCCCAAGAAGGCAGTGGAGGATGGCCCAAGTGCTTGGGCCCCTGCACCCGCATGGGAGACCGGCATAACTCTGGCTGTAGCGGCCATTTGGGGGGTGAACCAACGGAAGGAAGACCTTAGCCCTCTACCGGTTGGTTAAGGATGTGCCTATGGGAGGGCGCGGCCTTTTGTGCCTTGGTTTTCTCATCTGCAAAATGAAGAGCTTCCCCGACAGCTGCCTGCAGCTCACGAAACTCAGAAATCCCGTGAGCCAATCACACTACTGACCAAATATTCCACCCACCTTTCACGCTCGTACTGCACGTTGTATTTCTCTGTGTGTCTTTGGGCACAACAATTTCAGCCACACTGAATAATGCATACTAATGGAGTTCTACAGTGAAAGCTGATTAAATTATTAACTTGCAAGCTCTTGGGGAAATTATAGATATCTTTGAGTTTATCTTGTGTTTCCATCAGTCTCACAGGCTCTGCAAGGCATTATTTTCTCTTTAATTCCCTACTCAGCTATTAAGCATGAACAAAGTATTTAAGGTACATCTAGTAACCTAGAGATAATTATAAAACGATCATTCAAATTTGGTTCATGAAGAGTTCATAAAGAACAAGATTATTCTGTTATAACGAATACCTTTATTCTTTATAGTAACCAAGCAAGGTGAAATAGCCAACAAATCAATGAGAAGCTGAATTGGTGTTACAGATGGTAAAGATTATGTATAATTGTGTTAAAGTACAAAGTAATGAACAGACGTTTTTGGTGCATTTGTGTTCAGCCCCGGGATGAGGAAAATGGGAAATGGAAAGAACTGTCCTATGGTTGCCTCTTATTCAGCTTTCATAATGAGGAAATTTGTGAATTTGGGCTTTTCCAACCACTTCACGTGTATGGGTTTCTAAGATAATAGAGAATTTGCCAGGAGAGTCATTTTTTTTTAGTGCATGAGTAGTCAGTTGAAAGCACTGAATCTGATTCTCTTTAATTCAGAATGAAAATCAAGGTGAAGCTAGATTTCTCAAGACCTGTGAACAGTGTTTTTGAGCTTAGCAAGTGCTTTTAGACAGAAAATATCTGAAGACACTGGTGAGGATGGGACAATTGCCGGGGTGGCCTCTGGGGGAAGATGCATTAGTTTAATGTACTGTTCTCTTCCGGTCTGTGGTTCTAAGCAATCAAGCTAACAGTTCTGCCAAGACCAGGCTTGGAACACACTGCAGAGGGGTGAGGATGATGGAGATGAGACACCCTGGGCTGGGAACGTTCTGCTTTCTCCCTCCGATTTCCTGTATGATGGTACATCAGGCCAAGTCCTGCCTGGGGCCACACGGGCCCCATGACCGGTTCTGTGCATGGTGGACATAGTCTGCAAGATGGAGGGAAACTTTCTTGCAGAGAGCAGAGCTGCCTGAAAAGGACCTAAAGCAGTCATGTGGTCTTGTTTGTGCTGTATGGTACCAAATGTTTCTAACAGATCATTCAATAATGCCTATTTTAGGAAGTAAATTTTGTGTACTTATGCCACTGCAAGAAACAAATTTTCCCAATATGTAATCATCAGTAAATATTTATAGCTGTTCCTTAATATGGTATGCTAGTAAGAAAAGCCTTTGGAAGCCAGTTTGGGTTTTAAGACTTCCTTGTAGCAAGGAAACTAGAAAAATGTAAGGAGCATGGCAATGAGGCAATACAGCTAGAGGAATCCAACTTCTTAGAGGACAAAAGTATGGTTACTGTATTACTCCATACTGTTTTGAGTCAGGACCTAGTTTACAGGGAAAGGAAGTTAGATATCTCCAGCCTATGGTGTGCACATGGGATGGGGGTGGAGCTACATGAATCAAAGGAAAACATGGAGCTGGCGCCCTGGCTCACTTGGTTAATCTTCTGCCCGCGGTGCTGGCATCCCATATGGGCACCAGGTTCTAGTCCCGGTTGCCCCTCTTCCAGTCCAGCTCTCTGCTGTGGCCCGGGAGGGCAGTGGAGGATGGCCCAAGTGCTTGGGCCCCTGCACCCGCATGGGAGACCAGGAGGAAGCACCTGGCTCCTGGCTTTGGATCGGCGCAGCTCCAGCAGTTTCAGCCATTAGGGGAGTGAACCATCGGAAGGAAGACCTTTCTCTCTGTCTCTCTCTCTCTGTTTATAACTCTGTCAAATAAATAAATAAAAAAAGGAAAACATAGTCAAATTTGCAGAGCTTGAGAGGAACAAGGCCCAGGGATGCTCCAGGGCCCCAGTCCCTGCAACAAGACTCAGAAGCTGCCTTTTGACTCCATTCTCATCACTGTCAAGATATTTTTTCCAGGAAGGAGGTCCCACGGCTCTGGGAACCGCATGGGAATACAGAGGAAGTGTCTCCTCTTCCCCAGGTTAAGTTCACAAAATCTGCAGGGGACGACTTGGCTTGGTCTGACTTGACCCAGAAGCTTGAGTCAACGACCGTGGCTCGGGAGTACCATCCGGCTGCCATAGCTTTGGATGCCCTCACCCTCCCTTCCACTGGAGCTATGGGACGTGAAGACTTTGTACTGGACCAAAGGGGAATGGCTTGGAAGTGGGAAGCCACAACAGGAGAAAACCACCAGGTCCTCGTTTCTGAAGGGGCTACAAGGAGCCCTGCTGCTCTACATGTATCATTCTAATTCTTCCAGCAATCATGTAATACAGGTGTGACCATGCACGCGTCACAGTCTGCAGAGGCTTCCCAGTGGCATTCAGCTCAATAAACGTGCAGGTGAAATTTGGACCCAGATTGATCTGCAAACAGAACACGTGCTCTTTCCTTCCATTAATGCATGCTGCCTTTTTTTCTTTTCTTAAATGCTGTTATGCTGACTTTATGTCAATTGAGCAAGGACAAAAAAACTATGTGGCACACATGAGGGAGCTTCAACAAATTCACGGAAGGGGCTGGCATTGTGGTGCAGTGGGTGAAACTGCCGCCTGCAATGCCAGCATCCCATATGGCTGCTGGTTTGTGTACCAGCTTCTCCACTTCCAATCCAGCTCCTTGCTGATGGCCTCGGAAAAGCAGTGGAAGGATGGCCCATGTGTTTGGGCCCCTGGCACCCATATGGGAGACCCAGATGAAGCTCTTGTCTCTTGATTTTGGCCTGGCCCAGCCCTGGCTTTTGTGGTCATCTGGGGAGTGAACCAGAGATCTCTGTCTCTCCCCCTCCCTCTGTAACTCTTTCAAATAAATCGTTTTTAAAAAAAAGTTCATGGAAAATTTGCATTATCATTTAATTCCATTTTCCCATGTACTTTTTGAAGACCCCTTCTAGGTATCCACTCCCAAATCCTGTACCCATGCAGACATTACTAATTGATCACTGACCCAGCATTCTCACTCAGCACAGCTCATCAATCATGAGAGATTGGCATATGTATTGAAACCTGGGTGTAGTAAGTACAGCCCAGACACAGGGTATATGAGGTCTTTGTTTTATTTTTTAATTTTGAAAATTTATTTGAGACACACACACACATACACACACAGACTGATCTCCCATTTGCTGGTCACTCCCTCTGGCAAATCCAGAAACCAGTAACTCAATCCAGGTTTCCCATGTGGGTGGCAGGGACCCCACTGCTTGAGCTATCACCGTTGCCTTGCTCTGAATTAGCAGGAAACCGGAGCCAGAGGTCAGTGTCAAACCTAGGCACTCTGATACACATGAGCATCCCAGCTAGCATCTTAACCATTAGGCCAAATGCCTGCTCCTAGGTCTTTGTTCTTCTGAACAGACTCACCTTCTAGTAACCAGAAGCTGTCAGCTGCCTGCTAATTTCGGATATTACATCACTTGATGATTGAAGCAGAAACAAAGGAACTATTGATGTACTTTATTAGACTGTGGCAAACTACAAGCAATGACAATCTTTTACTTCGAAAAACCATATTAAATGTGGGCCTGTGATACTGCTTGCTGACATTGAGAATTAAACAAATATGCCTGCTTCAAACACAATTACAGAATTTTCCAAGATTCTTGGTGTATAAACTAGGCCAATAACTTACTTCTCTGTGAAGCTCGGCTTGGTTTCTCCTACGACCTGAACAGGTTGTTCAGCAGAAATAGTATGAGACTTAGACATGACAATGACATAGAAGGAAAATGGAATTACAGAAGAGTAGGGAAGGGATGAGAGTGACATCCTGAAGAAATGAGGAAGAGCTAGCACAGTCCAAGGCTAGTAAGCCAAAACAGAACATTAGCATTTGAAAATACCTCTTGAACTCGGATTAGCATTATTTTCCTTACATGGACTCAGGCCTAATGGATATATTTATTTAGCTATAAATATAAATTTTGGCATCATGTGAGCAGGGTTTTAAAATAAATCAGGAAGAACTGAGGAAATGGACAAAAATAAATGCAATAAAATCTGCCTACCACTTCTTTTTGTCCATTTTGCTCAATTTCTAATGGAAACCTGTTTGGCTGCCAGATTCATGCTTCTATTTGACACAGATCAATTTTTCTATTCTCAGAGTCGTAATGTGGTGTGCAACAGAGAAGTGGGATGTAAACATGGGTGACATCATTTCTACAAGTCTAATGGAATTCAGAGCTTTCTAAAAAGTTATTGTTATGTTATTCTATCAGCACTGTCCAGGTTTATAAATATCAACCCAACTTCTTTGTAATTTTACCATGAATTATCTCCCTTGAATAATAAAAGCCATGCACTTTACTTTCTCCTAGAAGCATTAAAATTTCATTTATGTGAAAAGCACAATTTTGACCAAGAGAACATTCTGCCTCACCAAAACTGACTGCTCGGTGGTCCTTCCTCTTCAGGCCTTCCGTAGGCACACTTCTCACGCCAGCCTCAGCAACTTTATTACTACCCCCTCACTCCTAGGTCTGGCTGAAACGCAGCCTCCACTGTTGACACAGCTGTGGAAGAGAAAGGCACGATCCCAACACTTGCAGAACCCAGACCTCCAAAGAGAAAGGAAGAGAAGATGTGACTAGGCAGGGAGAGGCCAGAGGTTCAGCAGCATAAGGACTTGGGCTGGCTTTGCACATGCAGGAAGGGGCCCTGAGCCCAGGAATGCAGGCAGCACAGTGCACCCTGGCTTGTCTCGGTCGAGATCCACGTGGGATTTTTGATCTACAGAGTGCCAAGGAAGTACATTTGTGCTAAATCTCCAAGTTTGTGGATCTTGGCTACTGCCACAGGGGGACTCTCCTCTCAGACACAAGTCACCCGTCTGGCCCTGCCAAATGATAAATACAACCAAATCTCATTCATTAGAGAACTGAAATAAGGATGAGGCTCTCCTAAATAAAAATAAGGACCCTAAAGACGGGGTTACAGAGATACACATGGAGTATATGAATTCCTTCACATCTGTAGCTGAGAAGTCTTGCTCCCTTTGTGAAAGGCCTCCGAGGCAATTACTATTGTTACCCATCACATCCTTCACTGCCCTCTGATCTCTTCCCTCTGGTCTGCCCTGTGGCCCCATCTGCCTCCCGGCATTGTCATTCATGGGTCCCCGTGTCTGGGCCACTTCCTTCCTTATGCCGACTCACTTTCTTTTTTCACAATGTCAGCCAGACCCCTCAGCACCTCCTGTGTCTCCTCAGACTTTTATATCCTGCAGGAAGTGGGACAACCAAGCCTGAACAGGCAAGAATCCATCCTAGGCACAGGTCATCAGGGAAGCACACAGAGGAGAGGCCGCAAGGTGGTGGGACTGTCTTGTCTTTGCAAGGAGGATCTCAGGGGCAGAACCCCACATTTTCTCTTGTCACTGAGTCTTCTAAGTCCCAGAAGCCATTGGAGTTTGTGCTTGGCTGTGTGTCTATCAGCCATCTGGGGCTGCCAACTCTTGAAGAGAAAACAGGCTTTATCTTTCTTGGACTTGTCTTTGTGTTGCACCCATTACAGTTCCTCCCACAGTCTTGCGAAGGTCCATCATGCAGACCTGTAAGTTGGGTGTACTCTCTGTATCTCAGGAACAACACAGTTTCCCTTTACAGCACACAGGCAGGCTTCCTTGGCTCCCAGTGCTGCCTGCTAGCAACTATCAGCGTGAGCTTGGGCAAGTTACCTCACTCTTCGGATGCTCTTATGTCTCTGCTGAGAGACACAAAATGAAGGATGTGACATGGCTGCACAACGGACAACAAGAGCAATTTCCTTAGAGACCTTTCATGAAGGCAGTAGGAGATGACTGTTAACTACTGAAGTGAGGACAGTAACACGCCAAAGCACTGCTATAACCCCATCTTTAGGGTGGATTCCTTTCTAGTTAGGATAGTCTGATCCTTCATTCAGTTTTACAATTCACAGAGTTACTATGAGCTTTGGTTGTATTTTAATCTAAGAAGACCAGACAGGTGACTGGTGTTTGAAAAGTTACCTACCTATGGGGTTTCCAAAGGAGTGAATAAATTAATCTATGTAAAATCCATATAGGTGTTTACAGTCTCATTAGAACTATTTTTTTTTAAAAAAGATTTATCTATTCATTTATTTGAAACAGTGACAAACAGAGATAGACACAGAGACGGAGAGAGAGATATCTTCCATACTCAGATTTATTCTCCATACCCAAACTTGATTCCCCATTCCCAGTCAGGGCTGGGACAGGCCAATGCCCAGAGCCAGAAACTCCATCTGGGTCTCCTACATTGGTGTGCTGCCTTCCCCGGGCACACTAGCAGGAAGCTGGATCAGAAGTGGAGCAGCCAGGACTCAAGCCAGCATTTTGATATGGGACACTAGCAATCCAACTGCTGCTTAACCCATGACACAACAACACTGGTCCCTAGAATCTTCTAAAAGATGTTTGCTCAAGGGAATTTGGCACCTTGTGTCTCTGGATGTAGCGGTGGACAATGAGGGCCTCACTGTCAGGCTCTGTGGGTTTCATGACAGCTTCACCAGAAGCAGCTGCATAGTCTTGGGCAAGTTACTTAATCATTCTGCGTCCCTTTGCAGAACCCATAGCTCTGAGAATTCCATGCTGTACCACATGTACAGATGAATGGTAGTATCTGGCCTATTAATAAATAATCAACAAATTGGACTTTTAATTAGGGGCCAGCGAATTTCCTTTATGCAGTGGGGAGCACACAACACATGAGTTTTTCCCACGGTGCACTAAGAGACAGGAGGCCACGGACAGCTCAGCTCTGTCCTCCTCTCATGTAGTTGGCGGGTGTAGGAGGGAATGGAATTCTCAACCTTGCAGCTTCCAAGCTTAGCAGGTGCCCCACCCTTAAGTCCTTGGCTTCACACCCCAGGATGTGACATTTCTACAGCAATTCTTCCATCTGCCTCGACACAGGCAGCTCCTACAGGCACCTCGGTCCACATCAGTCACCTGTCAACTCCAGAGTGACCTTTTCTGAAGCAAGGGCTCCATCTGTTCCCTTGGTCCCGAATGCAGGGCCTCCGTCTACTGGCAGAGTTCCTCCTGCTGCTCTCCACACCGTCTTAGCAAGCCACGAGCCACAAGGGCAGCCAGAAAAACAGTCTTGTCCTTTAAAGGATGTGATGGGCTAAACTGTGAATTCATGTGACCGCCCTGGGGCAGGGCTGACAACCAATTTATAAGCTAAATATAAGGCAGAGACACACTTCGCACTCAGAGGAAATGAGCTGGCTTGACTGTGGTTTGTCGGTGATCATGGTCGCATCCAGTGAGCGGTGGGCCCCAGTATCGTACGTAATGGTCCAAACTGCAGAGGGGGTGAGTGCATGCATTCAAATGGCTACGGAATGTTTGGGGAGAAGCCCCCTCTCTCTGAACATAGTTAAATACATTTTCATTTGTCACATATGAAATATACCAAGCTACAGAATCCTGTACAGAGACACATTTGACGTCGGCAGGCAGATAGGATACAATTGATTAGATGTGTAAGCTGGAGTCCTTGCCCTCCACCACGCCCTCTGTGGGATTTCATGCCCCTACCTGATCACACCTGTTCACCCACCTGCCAATCAGGCTGCGTCATCACTCCCCTTTGGAAGTGGATAAAAGGCCTGGCACATGGCCCCTCCCTTTGTTGCCCATGCCTTTGGGCGTGGCCTCTTGGCCACTGTGCTCTCTCTGCCTTTACTTCGCTATCTGTGCTAAGCTACTTGTGGCTGCTCATAACCAAATGCTTGTTCCACGTGGCTCCTGGACTGCTCTCGGCTTGGTATGGACCCAACTTAGCTTCTAGACTTCTCTTTCTCCTCTAAATAAAGCCCTCACTCTCCTGCGCATTTCTCTCACTGAATAAAATCCTTAAGATTTACCATGTTGGGGCCGGCGCTGTGGCATGGTGGGTTAATGCCCTGGCCTGAAGCGCCAGCATCCCATATGGGCAATGGTTCAAGACCCGGCTGCTCCACTTCTGATCCAGCTCTCTGCTGTGGCCTGGGAAAGCAGTACAGGATGGCCCAGGTCCTTGGGCCCCTGCACCCATGTGGGAGACCCAGAGGAAGCTCCTGGCTCCTGGCTTCAGATCAGTGCAGCTCCGGCTGTTGCGGCCAATTGGGGAGTGAACCATCGGATGGAAGACCTCTCTCTCTCTCTGCCTCTCCTCTTTCAAATAAATAAATAAATCTTTAATAAAAAAACTTACCATGTTGTCTGGTCTATTTAAACCCATATTCAGAATTCTTCTCTGAATACGTAGCTACAGCCCACAAGGCTTATTAATATTGCAAAATTATTAATAAGCAGAATGGTATCACATTGATCTTGCATAACCTTCCCCTTGAACATTTCCCCCTTTTCTCCACTCTGATTTCAGTGTAGGTTGTTGGTCTAACACACTCCAAAGCCTTAATGTAGTAGGCTGAATTACAACCACTCAAAGATAATCTACACCCTACTTTCCAGAAACTATGAATACATCACATAGGAAAAAGGACTGCTAAAATGAGATTGATTTCCCTGGATAATCTCCAGTAACACTGTCTTGGATTATCTGGGTGGACCCTAAATGCAATCACAGGGATCTATAGGAGGGTATCTACAAGATGGACAAGGGGTCTAGAAGAGGATCCAAGGCAGATAGATGTGACTACGGAAGCACAGGTCAGAGAGTCCAGGGCCAAGAACCAAGGAATGCAGGCAGCCTCTAGAAGCTGGGAAAAGACGGGGAAAGGACTCCCGCCTAGAGTCTGTAGAAAAAGCACAGCCATGCTGACCCCATTTAAATGGCTGACCTTTGGCTTGGGGGTCTGTGTGCTTGAATCTCATATTGCAGTGGCTGGCATTATGTCCCAGCTCCACTTCTAATTCCACGTTCTTGCTAATTTTTTTTATGGGCCGAGTTAGACAGTGAGAGAGAGAGACAAAGAGAAAGGTCTTCCTTGGCCGTTGGTTCACCCCGCAATGGTCGCTGCGCTGGTGCAGGGCGGCAGGCGCACCACGCTGATCCGAAGCTAGGAGCAAGGTGCTTCTCCTGGTCTCCCATGCAGGTGCAGGGCCCAAGGACCTGGGCCATCCTCCACTGCCTTCCCGGGCCACAGCAGAGAGCTGGACTGGAAGAGGAGCAACCAGGACAGAATCTGGCGCCCCAACTGAGACTAGAACCCGGGGTGCTGATGCTGTAGGCTGAGGATTAGCCTAGTGAGCTGCAGCGCTGGCCCTTGCTAATGTTGACCTAAGGAGGCAACAGCTTATGCCTGGATTAAGTTTTCAGCTCCTGGATTTTTCCCCAACCCTCCAGCCACTGTGGGCATTTGGAGAGTGAACTAGTGGATTTCTGTCTCTGACTGTCCTGCTGCTTCTCAAGGGAAAATGAGACCAGATGGCTGATTTCAGAATTTTATTAAAAAAGCAAAAACAAAAACAAAAAACAATTGTGTGCTGCTTTAAGTCATTATATTGTGGCAATCTGTCACAGCCATGGGAAACAAATATGCTCAGGGCAGGGCACACCGGGCATTGTGCACTCTGCACAAAGCAAACTGTAAATAAACAGTAGGTATAAAATACCCAATAATATGAAGCAACAGAAATAAAGTAGAAGTAATGGTAGCTAGGATAAGATTTAAGCTCTCCAGGACTGGTTTTTAGGGAGCTGTCAAAACTGAGTCCGATCTTGGAATCCAGCAGTTTAAACTCTATCATTTGTCTGCTTGCTAGGAGCTGCTTCCACTTTATTTTTCTTGATTTGCATCATTCTCCTTCTATTTTCAAGGTCAAGGTTTGTGCTCTAAAATTATCTTTCGCTTGTCTTAGAGCCATGACCTGTCGGCTCTACCATGGTTTTTGGCTCCCAGCAGTCCCCAGGGGCTACTGAGTTAGACAGCTGTGAGAGCCGCTTTCTTGTGTCGGTGGAGTCTGTTAGGATGGTGGGAAAAGGGCTCTTGCTCCTACAGCTATCGGCTATCGCCTGAGCCAGCAGGCAGCCCTGCTTCCTTTTTCACCCACATCTCTCAGAGGCCCGGAGTGGAGCTGCCACTGCCCCCTAAGGGGTTGCTGAGACAAGGACAAGGAGTTGCCTGCCTTGCTCTGTGAGCAGCGTCACGGCCAGTGTGTGCTCTGAAGATGGCCAACTCAGGGTCTTGGGGTGGGATGGGGTCGGAAAAAGATTCCCCTCACAGCAAACCTGCAACTGCCTTCCTTTTTTTTTTAATTTAAAAATTTTATTTTCATTTTTATTTGAAAGGTAGGAAGAGACAGAGAAGGGAGAGTCTTCTATCTGCTGGGCTGGGCCAGGAGGAAGCCAGAAGTCTGGAACTCTGTCTGGGTCTCCCAGATGGGTAGCAGGGACACAAGTACTTGAGCTACCACCTGCCACCTTTCAGTGTCTGAATCGGCAGGAGGCTGCAGCCAGAAGCAGAGTAACCAGAACTTCAACCAGGAACTCCACTGTGAAATGCAGGAATCCCACTCGGCGACTTAACTGCTGTGCCAAATGCCTACTCGTGGTGTAACCTCATTCCTTAAATATGACTCTAAGAAGTTGATTATCTTCTGATTTTCTCCCAGTCAAAATTCCATGAAGGCACTGACTCCACGTAAGCAGTCTCCCTAACTTGAACACCCCTTCCTCCGGCCCCAGCTTCAAGCACCAAGTATTTTGAGTGTTTCCCTGATTGCTCCAGTTCAGAGAGCTCTTTCCCACCCTAAACATCTCTAATACTTGTTTTCCCAGTTTCTACTAAAGTAAAGGCCCAAAGTCAAAGTCACAATCTAAAAGCCTTGGGTAAGCAGTTGGATCTCAGATCACTGTTTCCTAGAGAAAAACAGGAACAACCAACCACCAGGTTACACACTATGCAACGGCAGGGGACTTCCTCTGTGCACACCTTGTCACTCATTTACTAAGTGCACACCTTGTGCAAGCCTCTGCTGTTACTTTGCTTTGGATATGGCATGTGTGTGTCTCTCAGGGTTCCTATGTCAGAAGCTGGGTCTCTAGTGGGGCGACGTTAAGAGGTGGTAGAACCTTTCAGAGGTGGGGCCTAGTGGAAGGTCATGGGATTTTTTTTGGGGGGGGACTGCTCTCAGAAGAGATTCCAGCAGTTCTTGAAAAGAGCGTGGTTCTCATCCTGATGGCAAGTTGTTATTACAGAATAAGATCACTCCCTGGTCTCTATGGCTTCCTGTGTCACCACTTGATCTTGCTGCCACACACGCTCCTGCCCTGATGTGTGATGTGGCTCAGCCAACTCCAGAGGCTGAGCACAGGGGGCTGCCTGACACCGGACTCCCACTCTCAACACCATGAGCTAAATAAAGCTCTCCAGAAAGGACCGGCCTCAGGCATTTGTTACAGCAACAGAAGAGAGGCTGGTACAACTGTATGTGGCATGGGGAGCAACGGATGCCTTATTGTTTTTATTTCACAGGGGAAAACATCTAGGCCCTCTCTCCAAAGAGGTTAGGAAAATTGTGCAAAGCCACATGGTTGGTGAACTAGGATCCAATTCAAGTCCAGACCTGCTTAAATTCAGATCGTAGATATCTGTAACAAATACAGTGAAACAGTAAGGAGCAAGGCTGTTGTAATTAAAGGATAAATAATAAAACTGGAATATAAAACCATATTGGTTATGCACTTCTTAAAAATTCCAGGTAAAACACCTGCTATAGATGAGATATCGCATATAGAAAGGATTTGTCTCTAAATATTGAAAGTTCAATGCTAGATTTTTAAATCATATACCATCCTTAGAACAATTCAAAATGAGAAAGATAAAAAACAAAATATATTCTATAAAAGTTTCTCAAAAAAGCCATCTATAAACCCTAAGTAATTCAAAAACTCCCTCAAAAATGCCTATCACAAGTTAATCTCAATTCTGCCACCCCATGAATTATTTGACTATCTGAATACTTACTTCAAAAATTTGTGGAACAAAGTATGAATTTATTTTGGAATTCATGTATAGTTTTGAAATTCATGTATAGTTTTTTTCAAAGTATACATTTTCCATGTATTATGAAAAAACCCTTTCTGCACCAAAATAAATTCATAGTTTTAATTCATTTTAATTCATTGTATTTCAAACTTTTTGAAGTACATTTGTACAGCAAGGATGATAGAAGTTGGAACTGAGCACAATGCCATGTTGCGGTAAATGTAATTTCCTATGGTAGGAAGCTTAATCTGTACAATAAAAATGCATATCATGCCGTGTCTAAAAGATTGAAGGCACGTGGTACTGTGTCCATTAATTTTTTTTTAATTAGGACTTTGGTTAGAAATGAAAATTCTTACTGTGTCTAGAAAAACTATATTGAATGTACCTCATTTTATTTTTACCTCTACAAATACAATAACTTTGAATACTACATGAAGTGAACTTCTATAGATGTTAAAGAGCAAGAATGTATCTCTCAACTTTGTTATCACCTGGAGATGTTTTCATTTCCTACTGTTATAGTGCTTTTTGATATCTATTACAGCCCTGAACTTTTGCTTGTGCTTAGGTTTGGGTATGGCTTGAATATGTTCCCATAGGTCCATGTGCTGTGAAGTTAAGACAGTGGATCTGTAAGAGGTAGGGTCTAATGGGAGGTCACAAGATGCATGACCTTGGAAGGGGTTAATGTAGTTATTACAGAAACTCAGTCTCTTTCTAGCTTTCCATCTCCCCATGTTGTCTCTCCCTCTGGCCACTGTAATGCAATTCTCCAAGAGGCTTCCACTCAAGTTAAGCTTATGCTGACACCATGCCCTTGAACCTCCAGAACTGTGAGCTAAGAAAACTTTTCTTTATAGCTATCTAGCCTCAGGTATTTTATTATAGTAGCAGGAAATGGACTAATAAAGTTTCATTGTGATTTTTTTTAAGAAATTCAAATCTTTCTTTCTCCTGACCAAGCTATTAGATTATGAGTTCATCAAGTTTCTCAGTGATGTACTCTATTACATCTTTTATGCAATTATTCGCCAAATATCAAGACTTTTCTATGTAAAAAGTACTATACTGGGACGTATATCTCCAGCCCTAACACAGTGCTTAATTTATAATGGTTGCATAATAAAAACTCCATTGAAAAATAGATATTTCTTAGCATCTTAAGATGGGAACATTTCCTTAAGAAGAAACGGAAAGTTTTGGACAGAAAAATATGTCAGAAACAAGACCCAGTTATTCATGGAATTAAGTTGAAATGTCTTAGGATCTTTTAGTTAATGTAATACAATCTCTTTAGGAGCAGAGTGAAGAAACATCATTGGATTTCATAACAAGGCACTGAAGACATCCTTTAGAAAATATTTGTTGTTCTCAAGATGTCCGACTGTGGACAAAATATTCATGTTGTACGGCTATAGAGTCATTGGTTTCCTTCACTGGATCCTTGCTTTACTTAAATCTTGTCTTATACATTGCCACTAATTCCAATCTCTGATTATGCAGATTGTGAAAGTCCCTTCCTAATAGCTCATTTACTTTCTCCCTCCCCTGGGCCAGCCAGGAGCAATGTTCCAGAGGGGCAGCACTCTGGGGCCCACCTTTAGTCACACCCCCAAATATGGGACATATCTAATGACGTCCCTCTAACACATCCTTCAGAATGGTACCTTTCTTATGAGAAATCACTCACTGTCAAATTCTCATGCCTACAAAAGGTCTTTCAGCACGTGCTGTATCATCCCGCCCCTGAGAAAACACACACTGATTAAGACAAGGAGCATTCCAGCCACCATCTCTGGGCCTGTGCTGCGCTGCCTCCATCTGCTCCCAGAGCCATCAGCACTGTCACATGGGGCACTCAGGATAATCACCTATTCTGCGCCTGTTCAGAGAGCTGATTAATGGCAACATGTGGTCCCTGCCTGCCTTACATGGCTTTGTTTCTTTTGCTTGTGTCCATGGTTTAAAAAAAATCTTAAGTAGGATACATTCCCTCACAGCTATATATTTTCTGACAGTCATGAATTTAACATTATAAATCAGCCTTTACATACAAAAATACCAGATCCCTTATATTGAGCTTAATTTTCTTGTTATGCAATAACAATAATATAGATATGTAACTTTGAGTTACACTTGAAAAGAGCAGTAAACACATTTTATGCTATTTTATTCATCATGGTACACAACGTGGTGTTTTGAAAAAAACTGAAGCAGAAATTCTTGCTTATGTACAGTATTTTCTTTCTCTTAAAAGCTAAATAACTGATCCATCAAAAGAGCTCAAAACTGACACTGAAAAGTGGAAAACAATAGCCAGCTATTGGTTTCTCAGGCTTCAGATAAGATTTCAGTTAAGGAAGGGAAGAAGAAAAAGAAAAAATTCAGAATCAGCTGACATATACAATAATAATGTAAGGCCCAGAAACCTAATAGCGATGTATTGGTTTCAGATTAAGATTTAGAAGCATGGTGCACACTGCCGGTGAATTCTATAAGATAAAGTACAAGAGAAGCCAGCCTGGTGAATAATTGATATGTGCCTAAGATTAGCAAGGCTAATTTACAGGCTGTTCCGACGTGGCAGGCACTACCAAGTCTCAGATGTGCAAGTGAGGAGCTGACAGCACATTGCACAGCCGTAGAGTTCTGTGTTATTAATCACAAGAACCATGTTATGAAGATGAAAAACTGGAATGCCTTATGTGTTAAATGACGTGGGTTATATGTTGTAAACTAGACAATATCAAGCCACTAAAAAGTGACAGCGACTGGAACCCAGGGGGAAGGGCATTTCCAAGTGTGTATCAGTGCTTTCTAAGCCACTGGGCCACAGGCAGACTTCGTGTCCCTGAGAGGTTGAGTGGCTGAGCTGAGGTCATCTGGGTCGGCACAAAGAACGGAAGCCAAGCGTTCTGTCTGGCCTTCCCCTGTATCAGAAACCCCTCTTACAATACAAGCAGTCTTCAAAAAGTTCATGTGGAATGCTATGAAAAAGCTATGCGTAGATTTCACAATTTTTTACACCAAGTAAACTTATTTTTGAATTCTACTTTTTTGGTAAACTTTCTAAAGTATCCTTGTAATTTACTTTGGTGATGGTTTGGGTGTCAATTCCTCCTTTTAGATAAACAAAACCTTTTTCTTTATAAATAATTAAAAATTTTAATTGATGTAAAATAATTGTATGTATACACGGGCCTCAGTGTGCTATCTCAGTCATGTGCACGATGTGTAATGATCAGATCAGCGCAGCGGGCAGAACCATCACCTCAAACATTCATTTCTTCATGATGGAAACAGTCAAAATCCTCTCTACTTGTCATAGATAAGACTCCGATGCATTAAAAACACAAAGCTTACACTTCCTGTCCCCAGCTATAGTTCCTTTCAACTGCCTGAGCAAAGGTATGAGAAGGTGTGTTTTTTTTTTTTTTACAAGCAAAGTTAGACAGCGAGAGAGAGAGACAGAGAGAAAGGTCTTCCTTCCGTTGGTTCACCCCCCAAATGGCTGTTACGGCCGGTGCGCTGCGACGATCTGAAGCCAGGAGCCAGGTGCTTCCTCCTGGTCTCCCATGCGGATGCAGGGCCCAAGCACTTGGGTCATCCTCCACTGCACTCCCAGGCCACAGCAGAGAGCTGGCCTGGAAGAGGGGCAACCGGGACAGAATCCTGCACCCCAGCGGGGACTAGAACCTGAGGTGATGGCGCCACAGGTGGAGGATTAGCCAAGTGAGCTGCGGCGCCGGGGAATTGTCTTTAAAAGGTATTGTTAAGGACCGGTGCTGTGGCATAGCAGGTAAAGCAGCCGCCTACAGTGCAGGCATCCCATGTGGGCACCGGTTCAAGTCCTGGTTGCTCCACTTCCAATTCAGCTCTCTGCTGTGGCCTGGGATAGCAGTAGAGGACCCTGTACCCACGTGGGAGACCCGGAGGAAGCTCCTGGCTCCTGGCTCCTGGCTCCCGGCTTCGGATTGGTGCAGCTCCGGCTGTTGCAGCCAATTGGAGAGTGAAGCAGCAGATGGAAGACCTCTCTTTCTCTTTCTTTCTCTCTCTCTCTCTCTCTTTCTCTGCCTCTCTTTCTCTCTCCATGTAACTCTTTCAAATAAATAAATAAATCTTTTTGAGGGAGTGGGAGAGGGGAGGACCACGGGAGGGAGGGAGGTTTGGGAGGGGAGCCACAACAATACACAAGTTGCACTTTGTAAATTCACATTTATTAAATTAAAAAAAACTATATAACAAACAAAAAAAAGCAAAATAGAGAACTTAATACTTTACCCTTTTAGTATTTTTTTTATGTTCTACTTAAAACTATTGGTTGAACTCTAATTAATACACAATTACTCTTAGGTGTTTAATTAATGCTATAACTAGTACTCAAATAGTATTTTACACTTTGTGTTTCTGTGTGGGTGTAAACTGTGGAAATCTTTACTTAATATATGCTAAATTGATCTTCTGTATATAAAGATAATTGAAAATTAATCTTGATGTGAATGGAAGGGGAAAGGGAGTGGGAGAGGGGAGTGTTGTGGGTGGGAGGGAAGTTATGGAGGGGGAAAGCTATTGTAATCCATAGCTGTACTTTGGAAATTTATGTTCATTAAATAAAATAAAATATAAAAAAATAAAAATAAAAGGTATTGTCTTCCTTTGATATTTTACATAGACCCGAATTTGTTACAACAAATACGGCTGCATCTGCTTCTACCTGTTTGACTACACTGCTCTGTCACACTATGAGACACAGAAATGTGCTGAGTGACCAGCCTCAAGCAAATGGAGAATTAATGATGCACATCCAACCTGAAGCCCTGGCTGAATCCCTTTATGAGGCTTACAAAGGTGTATCAGCTTTTATGTCAAGTATCTTTAAAATTTAAGCACCAAAGAAAGGGCTGGAAACCTGGCACTATTGCGTTCCTTTTCATTTAACCTCCTTTCAACTCCAAGTTCTGTCTTCAGGAAACGAGTGGCCAAATCTGATAATGATGCCCTTCAGACACGCTAGGCACAGCCAGGAGGGTTGGCATCTAAGAGGAGGTCTTGGTGACCTTTTATCTGTGCCACGCCACCAGCACCTGACAGCAGAAGCTCATGCTAAGATGCCTGGCCCTCAGTAGGAGTCTTTTTGCTCATTTTACAAATATTTGATTATCTGTTCAGAGGTACCACTGAAATGCTGTAGTCCACTGAGCTCCCGAACAAGGAACTGAGTAGTGGAAACAGCTCTCTTGCAACTTTCCTAAGCATTTCTGAGGCCTCTCCATGCTGATCTTCTTCGTGTAGCACATGGGCAGATGAGTATCTGCACATCTTAGGCAGGGCTGCGTATCAAAGCACTAGTTTGCATGACGCACTGTTACAGGCATGGTATCAGAACAGCAGAAATACCACATTCAATTAAGCAATGTTTTAAAATAGCAACGGGCATTATTTTTAATATGATGTTCAAGTGGAATGGTGAAATGCCTTATATCTGGTGTCTACTTATCACTATTTTTGATTTTCCACTCAGTCATCTTGCAAGAATGAGAAAACATGGGCTCAAAGATGGCTCAACCAGTCAGGAATGCTTGATTTGGCTTTGAGGATAGAAAAATTCGCTTGGAAGTTGGTGAAAGGACGGTGGAATCCAAAGTGGCTGAAGGAAGTAGTGATGGAAGTGGCTTGGCACAGATCGTGAGGGCCCTCCTGGGCTGCGGCTTTCCAACTCTGCTTGGCAGAGAGAACTCCAGGACCCACGGGACACATGTAAACGGGCTATGTGTTTGTGCACATGTCAACCTTTCATGAAACTACACGATATTTCTAGGGGTAAAGCATTCATGCTTTCTATTCTGTTCTGGTCCCCTCCACTCTATTTCTACATCATGGAATATGACCAGGAGTAACAATTCACTGTGAAGAAAACACTGCTCCACGGCATCTAAACATTACATGATGGCATTTTCATTCTTCAGAAAGTAGAATTTATACATTCAAAACTTTTATATAAGTGAAAATTTCTAAATATTTTCTGCCAAAATATACTTATGAACAACTTACAGCAATAATAAATAATTTTTAAGTTAAAAAAGATGGATAGAAATAAAATGTTAACCAACTTGGAAGAAACTTATGAGACTCAATGACTATGAAATACACCCTGCACTTACAGATCATTGCTTACATGACTGTACATCTGGTTGACCTAAGGCCAGGACTCAGTGCCTATAGGCAAATGGAGGGACATCCTTGTCTTCCCTATATGACAACATTTGGAGCTTCATGTGCTCAGGTAAAGCCCAACAGAGTCCATCATCTCTCTAGTTGGAAGCGAAGAGGTACTTTCGGAATCTTTTCCTTCCCTGTCAAAGTTACTAACCTTGACCAAGGCTATAGGGGAGAAAAGACAGAGGTGCCCAAGAGAGAAATCCTTGAAGGAGGGAGCAGATGGCAACAATGGAATTGCATCTATACAGATGGCTGGGAGCACCAGGAGTTACTGCTCTAGGTTCACAGAATGGCTCGTTCTAGAACCTGTTAGACAGACAGCAGGATGACTCCCTCAGACTGTGTGGGAGAGCAGACAGCCATGCCACCAGAGCTCTTCTGAGAGTGTAATGCTGAGGATGGCCATTTGAGGAGCCAATGCAGCCTGGGTGAACCAGAGGACCTGGGCTGGTATCTGTGACAGTGTGCTGGCATTGGGAGCCACAGGCGCTCTACTGGGCCACTTCTCTGGAGTCTTCCTGCATTCCAGCCAATGTCAATGGCACACCTCTGTCCTCAGGGATGGCAGCCTCGGAGCACTAGACCCAGGTCTGAGTGGCTGTCAGCACCTCTTCTTCATGGGAGTTCCAGGGCATTCAATTCCCCCTTAGACATGGTGACAAGAGTAAGAATGATATCAATCAAGGGGCCTTGGCAGCCTGACTTTGGGAACTCTGTCACCAGTCTTTTCTAATAAGCATAAGGCAAAGGTACCCATGTCCTTTCCCTTTCTGGGGGAGTAACATGTGGATCTGCATCAAGAAGCAAAGATGACATAGATTAGTTAGAATCTGCTAGGCTGATGTGGGAGGTAGGAGCAGGAGGAGTAACCTCAGGGCCAGCTGTGGATTTTGCTTTGTAACAGGCAATGTGGACATAGACTATCCCAGGGACAGTGGAAACTCCTTTGGGATTAATTGAAACCATCAGGGATGGGTTGCTGGCAGAGGTTTTATGATTGGACGTCCTGTGGAGGGTTGTGCTGAGGAGCAGGTGTGGCACTACCTGTGCTAGTGAACATGGATGCTCTAGTTTCTTTCCTTCCTTCTTTCTCCATTGTTATTGTCAACAAATATCAATGCATCGTGATGATCAAAACACTGTGCCAAGATAACTCAGACCCAGGGATTATGAAATAGTTAAAGAGAGAAAACAGAAAAATCTTGAGAAATAACTCCAGGAAGATGTTTAAGAGTGGAATGTGGGAAGCATTATAGAGTTGGGTTCATCCTCAAAGCAGCTGTCTTTTGCCAACAACTTGATCAGGATGTGAACTTCAACCTCTTATCATTTGTCACAGTCCAAGAAGCAAGATTAGCGAGAAGCAGCTTTGCAGAGTGGGAGAAAGGGAGACAGAGACAGAAACAGAAAAAGAGGGGAGTGAGCATTCCTGGCATAATAAAAATAGCTGCAGCAAGCATTTCGCAGAATGTTTTGAAATCCACGTGGTGCATAAATCTACGGAATACAAGCACTTCAAAGTCCAGCTGAACAGATCCTTTCCATCTGAATGTGAACCACAGGACCCTGCCAGGAAGGATCCAAGGAAACTTCAACTCTGCCACAACCAAAGGAGGCCCAGAGAGAAGAGCAGCAGATCCGAACCACCAACAAGAAGAGCGCTGGGCAGCGGGGAACACTGATGATTTCTGCCCCGCACCACCACAGCAGGGGATGTGGCCATGAAGGCAGAGGTGGTGTAAGGTGGACTGTGGACTATAGTTTACCCCTATTTTTGTTAGGGAAATCATGATTCATTTTTTCTCAGTTAAACATTTGCTTTATTTATTTATTTATTTATTTTTTAAAAAGGAAATCTGGACCAAAGAATTCCTACAAGTAGTTTTATAGATTCCCAAGTTCCTATTGAGGGACAGATGCCCCAATGGGGCACGTCTGGAGAGAAACAGCCTTGATCTTCAAGAGACTTGGAGTGCTACACCCTACCCATGGTGCTGTGGAAAACCCAAGGACTAAGAAACAGATTCGGTCTCCATCCTGCAGCTTAGAAGGAAAAATGAATGCCTTACATAAAAGACAATAATAAGACATTAAAATTGGGAAGCTCCATAAAAGAAACAAAGCAGTTGGAGAAGTTGGAAGAAAGAGAAATGATCCTGGCTGGAGATGGGGGCAGGGAGAATTTGGAGGCCAGAGGTTTCCTGGCCAAAGTGTAGTACAAGGGCTAGAAGCCTGGGCTGTGGAGTAACACAGCTTGGATCCGAGTCTTGGCTCCTCTGTTCATTGGCTTGGTGATCCCAGGCAATTCACTAGACCTTTCTGAACTTTATTGTCAAAGGCAGACAGGAACGATGCATTGCTCAAGAATTATATGTGCTGATCCCCTCAACAGAACAAAGAAACTTGCACATGATAAATGTATTCAGTTACTGTTAGTTGTTGTTTTTCTTATTAAAGAGGAGATCATTCCCAAGTCTGGCCTCAAAGGTTAAGGGTGATGTAGATTCAAGGTCTGGGGCTATGATAGGGCCAGCTATGACAAGGCCATGGTAGGAGAGGGTGAGTGTGTGATGTCACTCTTCCTTCCTGTCCACAGCCTCCCCTGCACCCTCCTTGCCCGTTACAGTCCGTGTGATGTTACGGTTGGAAGGAGAAGCGTTCAGTGTCCTCACAGGACCTCTTCACAGTTCGCACCTCCGCTCTTGCATATGTGAGCAAGGCTTAGGGTGAAGAGAAAAGGCTTCACACATTCCACTCCATGTGCACACAGGCAGGGAAGTCTTTAGTGACACTCCCACTGTGGCTGTGCAGCTCAATCAACCAGTTCCCATCATGCAAAAATCTAATGTCTCTGTGTAACTGCTCTATCTCTGGGCTCAAAGAGGAGACAAGTGTTCATTTGCACACCATCTCCTTTGAACTTGCACATTAGGATTCTGTTTTAAGCAAGCAGGGCTCACTTTTTCCTTCCAAAAAAGCTACAGACTTGAAACAAGTGTTGTTTTAAGGCTCTCACATTCCAGAAGCATGATCTTAGAGCCTTTCAGTCCGGGGATAGTTTTAAATGAGTGACAGGTTCAACACAACAACTGCTATGGTGGTGCCCAACTCGAAGAGATGCTAGCTGGGTGTCCATAATGTAGCATACTGTAGTGCAAACTCAGCCAACACAGATTTGTTTCTGAAGGCCATGTAATGACACACTAAGAAGTGGAATATAGAGTGGTGCTTTTGTTTTCTTCACTTTTTAATCAACACAAGTCTTAATGAGTCTCAAAACAAGTTAAGAAGCCTGTATTTCACAGAGCCCAGTTCAACTCAGTTCAATTCATATTTATTTGGTGTGCATTACATGCATTCAGGTCAATGCACAGAGTTCTGCAGGAGACACAAGTGTGACTGTGACAGCCTCTGACTTCCTTCCCATGTTTTATCATCTGTTTGGAGAGATAAGACAACTACGCAGATGTATCATGAATGTGCTATAATAAAGAGCTCAGACTTGAACCACGTAGTTACTGTGGGATGTTTTGCAAATCACTTGATATTTCTTGGCCTCAGTTTCTTTCCTAAACAGTTTTATTGAGAATACACACTACTTAGAAAGAGGATCAATCACACTTGAAAGCAGTTGCCAATAGCCAGATCACTTAGACTGCCAAATTAAATAACTCCCACTCCTTTGGAACTGGGGGTTTTATTTTTCTGAGTTGAAATGAGATAATACTCAGTTTAATGTGTCTGTGGTTAAATTCACTATAGTATTCTTAGCTCAAAGCCTTAACATGATAGCTTTGTGCCACATAATGACATTTTGGCCAATGATGGACCACTTATGACAGTGGCCCCACACAAATATAATGAGCCTGAAAAATTTCTGTTGCCTAGGGAATGCAAGGCTCAAAAAGAGACAAGAGAAAAGGAGAAGAAAAAACAGAAGCCCCAAGAAAATCCACAGCGAAGGATTTAGCAGAAGCTCTTTGCAAACTTCAGTAAGCTCTTAAAAATTTGAAAACATGGACCTCAACATCAGAAAGGTTTTCATGAATAGAGAGGAATGCTCATGGTGCATTATCAGATGAGACTGGGTGTGTTCAGGGTGGTATGGCCATCACGGTGCATTATCTAGTTACAAGCAAATGTATGATGCAAAAAAACAAAGGAAAACTCCATGGACACATTCCTGAAACAAGTGACAGCTCCTCAAGAGCAGCCTGAAGCAAGTCTTTAGTTTTTAATAGGAAAGGAAAAGAGAGGAGAGGAGAGGAGAGGAGAGGAGAGGAGAGGAGAGGAGAGAAAAGGAGAGGAGAGAAAAGGAGAGGAGAGGAGAGAAAAGGAGAGGATAGGAGAGGAGAGGAGAAAAAAGGAGAGGAGGAGAGGGAAGGGGAGGGGAGGGGAGAGGGGAGGGGAAGAGGAGGGGAGGGGAGGGAAAGGTAGGAGAGGAGAGGGAAGGGGAGGGGAGAGGAGGAGGGGGAGGGGAGGAAAAAGGAAACAGGAAAAGGAAAAAGGAAAGAAAGGAAAGGTAACAATTTTAAAAACAGAAAAACCAGCTTACAGAAGAAGGGTAAAATATTTTTGTAAAAGTATTTTTGTATGGCTGTACAATGTGCTTGAATTTTAAGCTAAGTGTGATTGCAAGGAAGCAAGAAATTAAAATGGTTGTAAAGTAAACAATTGCCGTAAACTAAGGTTAATTTGTAATTGAAGAAAGGAAACAATATTGCTATATACCTAGTGTGGCCTAAGCATGCAGTGCTATGGAGTCTGCTGTCCTGACAGCAACGTCTGAGGCCTTCGCCGTCACTTGGCACTCCCTCACGGTCCCAACCAGAGCAGCATCCAGTCCTGCAAGCCCATGTACTTTAAGCGCTCTAGACAGGTGGGCACATTATGATTTATATCCTATTTTTGTGGCACATTTTCTATGTTTAGGCACACAAATGCTTACCACTGGGTTACGGTTGCCTGTAGTATTCAGTACATAACATACTGTACAGATTTATACCCTACTAGCAGCAGAATCTCCCATATGGCCTAGGTGTGCAGTAGGCTAGACCACCTAGCTTTGGGTAAAGACACTCTGCTGTTTGCACAACAATGAAACTACCTAACAATGTACTTCCCAACTTGTGCTTGTTGTTAAAGAATGCATGGGTGCACATGTGCCTCAGTTTCTTGACCTGTAAAAAGAGCTGCTTTACCTCATAAATCACTGTGAAGACTCACTGAGTTAGGCTGTGCAAAGCACTGAGCACAGTGGGTGACACGGTCTATTAGTAATTATTGCTATTCTAGTTATCACGAGGATTCAGTTTTAGCACCTCCAAATAGCAAACACAGCCATGTGGGAGCCTCATCCTCCTGTGCCTCCCTGACAGACATCTGGGTGGACCTAGCAGACCACTGCACCTGCTGGTCTCTTCTGGCTTTGGGAGACAGCAGACCTGGGTTCAAATCCCAGTTCCACCACTGGATAATGCATTTAACCTAACTGGCACTAATCATACAACTCCCCACATTGGCTGTGAACCCCTTTAAAGCAGAGACTGGTGTCTAATTCATTTTTGTGCTTCAGAGTGCCTGTCACATGAAATAAGCTCAGGATTTGTGGACTGACTGAATGAGCAAAGGGAACTTCCAGGGACAGAAATATCGAGAAAGCACAGGTATGTCAGGGGCCACTGGAGGGCCCACCTGATGATCAGGTAAGCACAGGTTATTTAGAATGGTGGATGCTGTGTGAGGGACAGGGTTCAAAATCCAAGGCAATGGGAGGCAGAGAAGGCTTTCAAATGGGCAAAATGCAACGAGGAACTAAACCAAAATACTGAACTAATTGTGAAGGGGGGAGTAGGTGGCCAGGTCTAGGAAGCAGTGGGGAGGAAAGCGGTAGAAGATGGTAACTTGATGGCGATAGGGGGGAAATAGTCATTATCCATGAGGTGAATGATGTGCCCCAAAGAAAGCTTATAAAAAGTCTGCACAGGGACTGGCACTGTGGCATAGCAGGTAAAGCTGCCACCTGCAGTGCCAGCATGGCATATGGGCACTGGTTCGAGGCTCAGCTTCTCCACTTCCCATCCAGCTCTCTGCTATCGCCAGGGAAAGCAGTAGAAGATGCCTCAAGTCCTTGGGCCCCTGCACTCATGTGGGGGACTGGGAAGAAGCTCCTGGCTTCGGATCTGCACAGCTCCAGCCATTGTGGCTATGTGGGGAGTGAACCAGTGGATGGAAGACCTCTGTCTCTCTCTCTGCCTCTCCTTCTCTCTCTGTGTAACTCTTTCAAATAAATAAATAAATAAATATTTTTTTTAAAAAAGAGTCTTCATAATAAATTTGTTTTGTTAGCAGTTCAGTTCTTTGAAAACTCTTTTTTCCATTCTAGAAGATTTGGAACTGACAGGTAAATATAAAGAAAACTGCAAGGGGCCAGCGCCATGGCTCAATAGGCTAATCCTCCCAGCACCCTGGGATCTAGTTCCGGTCGGGGCGCTGGATTCTGTCCTGGTTGCCTCTCTTCCAGGCCAGCTCTCTGCTGTGGCCAGGGAGTGCAGTGGAGGATGGCCCAAGTGCTTGGGCCCTGCACCCCATGGGAGACCAGGAGAAGCACCTGGCTCCTGCCATCGGATCAGCGCGGTGCACCGGCCGCAGCGCGCCAGCCACAGCGGCCATTGGAGGGTGAGCCAATGGCAAAGGAAGACATTTCTCTCTGTCTCTCTCTCTCACTGTCCACTCTGCCTGTCAAAAAAACAAAACAAAACAAAACAAAACAAAAACAAAAAAAACCCAACCACCTGCAATCTGGCTCTCCAGAGGGACATCTTGCCGATTTTCATTTAATCTCTTTTTTCTTTTTGAGTGCATACACAAAGATTTACCAACAGCAGAATACTACTCTGTACCAATAGTATGCCAATTGTACACATTACATTAGTGCATTATACAATTGTGCACAAAATGCACTGAACACATTTTAATCTTCTCATTTTAACAAAAATCCTTGAATTCTTAAGTCTCAATGTCATCATTAGTGAACCATAATTGTAAATATATATATTTGTATTTATATCTAAATATATTTATGTTTATATATACAAATATATTTATAAATATCTTTATATTAAAATAAATACATAATATTTCCTATTATAGTTCATCTGAGTGATCTTTTTCATTGTACAAATAATTTTGCAGCAGATATCCTTATATCCAAATTCTTGTCAGACTTTTTCTAATGATTTCCTAAGAACAGACTCCTGCATTTATATTTTTACACATTCAAAGCTCTTAGTATCTGTTACTAAAACATTTCCCAGAAAGGCTATGTTGTTTCATACTCCTCCCAGTGGCATATGAATGCCTCCTTGCAGCTGGGCCAATAAGAAGTTTTACATTTCTTTTGATCAATTAAGTTCCTTTCAACTGGCAAATAATAATTGTATAAAGGCACAGCTAGATGGGAGAGATACATTCTACTGAACTCTCCCACAGAGAAGGGATTATAGGAAACAATACAGCATTGTGTAAGTCAAAATAGCTGGAAGACAGAATTTTGAATTTTCTCATGACAAAGAAATGACAGATGTCTGAGATGGATAATTTGAATATTTTAATTATTAAAAAGAATGCCTTTTGGCATTTTAATTAGCCACTTACATTTCTTCTTTTAGAAATTATAATTAATTTATTTGAGAGGGAGGGAGGCAGGGAGAAAGAGACAGAGAGAGACAGACAGACAGACACAGACACAGAGAGAGCTCTCATCTGCTAGTCCACTTCTCAAATGCCCACAACAGCCAGAAGTGAACCCCATTGAAATCAAGAGCCAAGAACTCAATCTAGGTCTCCTACATGGGTATCAGGGACTCAAATACCTGAGCCATGACCTTGCCTCCCAGGGGCTGCACCAGCAGGAATTCAGAGTCAGGAGCTAGAGCCAGGTGTAGAACAAAGGGACCCTGATGTGGGATGCCAGTGTCCTAGCCACCATCTTTAACAGCTACACTAAATGTCCACCCCTAATGTTCAGTTTTAAGACTTATTTTATTATTTGAAAAGCAGAGTTAGAGAGAGAGAAAGGGAGAGATACATCTTCCATCTGCTGGTTCACTCCCCAAAGGCCTCAGGGCCAGGGCTGGGCGAGGTGGAAGCCAGGGGCCAGGAGATATATCCAGGTCTCCCATGTGGGTGCAGGGGCCCAAGGACTTAGACCATCCTCCACTGCTTTTCCAGGCACATTAGCAGGGAGCTGGACTCAAACCAGCACCCATATGGGATGCCCATGTTGCAGGCAGTGGCTTAACCCATTATGCCAGGCCCCACATTCATTGTTTTTTTTTTGTTTTTTTTTTTTTTTTTTTTTTGTGAAGAAAAATCACGGCCCTCATCATGTCCTTTATTTTATGGAATGCTAAGGTTTTTAAAAATTGATTTGAGAGATTTATTTAGATATTTAACCCTCTATCATATTTGTTGCAAATATTTTCCTAATTCATTGTTCATATCCTATCATATTTCTGATATGCAGCAAGCACTTGCAGTTACATTTATCAATGCAATTCAAGGTATCCATTTTTCTCTTGTAGTTTTTCATTCCTTGTATGCCTTTATGGTCTTTCTCCAAACTAGGATTTGCTTTTTTCCCTATGTTTTCCTCTTGCTTTTCTATTTTTTTTAAGCTTTTATTTAGCAAATGCATTTTTCATAGGTATAACTTTAGGAGTATAGTGGTTCTTTCCCCCATACCCACCCTCCCACCCAGACTCCCATTCTACTTCCTATTCCCTCTCCCATCCCCTTCTTCATTATGGCTCATTTTGTTTTCTGCATTCAGCTTTAAAGCCTATCTTGAATTTATTTTAGCGCATGGTGTGACTTCAGGCTCTAAGGACAGTGGGCAAATCTACCTGTAAGTGGTAACTTGCTAGGCATTGAGCTGTGTGCTCACTGCTAAAACATGAGAGTGGGTAAACTGGGCCATCCATGATTTAGAACTGGTGAAGCATCTTGCTTCCTGTCTCAGTTTCAAGATCATGACCTCTTTGACAATTATAGCATGTGACTGCCTCTGAAGGAAAACTCAGTCTTGCTCTCGTAACAAAGCCAATCTCTCTTAGAGGAAGAAGACACTAAATGCTTGTGCCCTCTTCTCTAATTGTTGAAATCTGGTGACTTTGAGCAACAGACATTCACATAGCGCCAGAGCCAGGAAAGATCCCTGGAGATGCTGTGCCCTGGCACATGGCTCTGCCTCCCGAGACATGGATATCCCATTGCACGTGGGGCTCTCTTCCTGCTCACTTTACTGAGAGGAAGAGAAGAAGAACTTGACTCCAAGGGCATTTCAGCACACCTGGAGGATGATGAAATAAAATCATTGTCTCCATCATCATTAAGGTAACTACAAAGTGAAACAAACTCACTGAGCGGACTTTTGCATTCAGTGGATCATTCTATGTCACTTACATTCAGTCTAACATTTTAACTGGGGAGCAATCACGCTGGGACATCAGCTGAACACAGCTCTTACTTACACATTTGCTACATTAATGGCAATTTTTAAAAATTTATAAAAATGGAATAAAAAATAAGTAAATTTTGGTGCAAAAAATATGAATTAGTTTTTCCATAGTATGCATTCTGCAGAAACCTTTCAAAGATCCCTTGTACATGAATTCTCCAGCGAATAATGGATTCAGCCTGGATACATCTAGCACATGTATTTTTCTCATACATGCCTCATATATGACAGGGCTAGGCTTTTGCGGGCGCTGAGGGGCTAAGGTATCAAGTGACAGATCGAGATCTGGGTCCACAGGTTCCCAGCTCTATATCCTCAAAAAACACCACACACAGCCTTGGGTAGTTTAAAAGCCCCACACTACAATACTGTGGCCGTGGGCAAGCCTTTTAATTTTCTTGGGTTTTGAGAAACATGATTTGTTTTTAATTATGACATATACACATAAAATTACTCTTTTAGTCATTGAGATTATTTATTTGAGTTGCAAACGGGGAGGAGGGGGGGGTAGGGAAGGAAGGGAGAGAACTTGACACAGAAAGAGTGCACACTCATCCAGTGCTTCACTCCCAAAATGCTCACAATGGCTGGGGCTGGGCCAGGGCAGGAACCAACAGGCAGGAATGAAATCCAGGTCTCCCAGGTAGGTGAAAGGAACCCAACTAATTGAGCCATCACCACTGCCTCCTGAGGTGTGTATTAGCAAGAAACTGGAGTCATTAGCAGAACCAGGAATCGAACCCAGGTACTCTGATGTAGGATGTGGGTGTGCTAACTGCATCCTACCAGCTGGGCCAAATCCCACCCCATTTTAGCCACGACCAAGTGTGCAGTTTAGCGCCATCATCATCACATCTACCTCCAGAACCCTCCATCTTGTACCCTTTAAACATGAGCTTTCAGTTATGCATCTCTTCTTCCAGGCCATCGCAACCACCACTCCACTGTCTGCTACAAATTTAGCTACTACCAGTACCTAATATATGTAGAATCATGGCAGGCACTTGATGCAGCGGTTTAGATGTGGCATGTGACGTCCCCATCCCTTACTGTTCTTGGAATCAAATCCCAGCTCCATCACCAATTCTAGCTTCCTGTTAATGAACCCACGTAACGTGGGAGCCTGCAGGTGATGGCTCAAGTACTCAAGTTCCTGCCACTTACATGGGAGCTCCGGCCACACCCACATGAGTGCCCAGCATCTGACTGCAGCCTGGCTCAGCCCCAGCAGTTGCAGGTATTTAGGCAGTGAACCAGCAGATGAGAGATCTGTCTGTCTGTATGTCTCTGACTTTCAAATAAAAAAGTACATGAACATTTAAATGGAGTCATGCAGATTTTCCATTTTATAAATAGCTTATTTCACATACTATAATTTTTTTAAAAGATTTATTTTATTTATTTGAAAGACAGAGTTACAGAGAGGTAGAGACACAGAAAAAGAGAGAGAGAGATCCTCTGTTCACTGGTTCACTCCCCAAATGGCCGCAACAGCTGGAGTTAAGCCAATCCAAAGCCAGGAGCCAGGAGCCAGGAGCCAGGAGCCAGGAGCCAGGAGCTTCTTCCGGCTCTCCTACATGGGTGCAAGGGTCCAGGGACTCACACCATCCTCTGCTGCTTTCCCAGAAGCATTTAGCAGGGAGCTGAATCGGAAGTGGAGCAGCCAGGACTTGAACTGGCGTCCATATGGGTTACTGGCACTGCAGGTCGGGGTTTTAACTTGCTGTGCCACAGAGCCATCCCCCTTACTGTAATTTTTAAAAATTCATCCATGCTGTAGTTCTTGTGTATGTCATGATACCCTTTCTTTAAATCTGAAAAATACTATATTTTATGTATGAATGGCTTTCAAAAAGTTCATGGAAAATGCATATTATGAAAAGCTATATGTATGGATTTCTATTCTTTGCAGTAAAATAAACCTGTCTTTTAATTCTATTTTCCATGAACTTTTGAAGTACGCTTGCATAGTTTTTATTTTGTTTAACCATTCATCCGTCAGTAGACACACAGGTCACTCTCACCTGTTGGTTATTGTGAAAAGTGCTGCTCTGAGCATGAATGGACAACTACCTCTTCATGTTCCTGCTTGCAATTCTTCCTCCATTAAGAGGAACTGCTGGAACACATGGCAGTTCTGTTTGTAATTTTCTGAGAATCCTCCAAATTGTTTTCCGTTGCAGCTGTACCATTTTACATTCACACCAGTAGTGCCCAAGGGTTACAACTTCTCTGCATCTGTATCAACACTTCCTGCACTCACTCATTCAGTAAATACAGGCATACACCAAGAGCTGGGACACAGTGGGGAACAAGATAGATTCTGCCTGCCCTCAAGAAGCCTGCAATCTGACATGGAATAGGGAAACAGAACGAACGTTATAAAGTGGGACGGATGCTAAAAAATGAGGTGGGAGTTAAGTAACTAATCAGAGCAATGAATTGCTTTATTACTCCAGCACCTTTCCAGCTCTTTGCTCCTTGGACATAAAAGCCGGCAAGAGCACCTGCTGAACAGATTCCAATAAGGAACATATTTCATAAATCAAAATGTATGTCTAGATGCATTTGTATTTGTGAAACAGCAGAAGCCTTCATTATCTTTAACCAAACCTAATACAACACACTGTAGGAGTCAGAGATTCTAATATGGCACATTTCATAAAGTTGCAGGTTATAAAATCAACATGCAAAAATAGCAGGTTTTTTATACACCAAAAATTAACTCAATGAAACAGAAATCAAGAAAGAAATTCACTTTTACTCCCTTATTGCCCCTTGTTGCCCTTGCTGCCTGTGCCTTCAGGGCGCGTGGCCTTTAGGCTGCTCACTCTCTGCTTTCCTGCCTGCATGCTTGCTACACGTGGCTTCCTCCTGGCCTGCTCTCTGCTTGGTATGGACCCCAACTTAGTCTCTAGACTTTACTTTCTCCCTTAGATAAAGCCATCACTCAACTATGCATTTCTCTCATTGAATAAAAAGCTTAAAAACTTAAGAGAAAGAAAGGAAGGAAGGAAGGAAGGAAGGAAGGAAGGAAGGAAGGAAGGAAGGAAGGAAGGAAGGAAGGAAGGGCATTCACAAGAATCACAAAAAATCAAAGATTTGGGAATAAATAAAAACAAGAAAGTGAAAAATCTCTATAATGAATATTATAAAATACCGATGAAATCATCCAACAAGGACACAAAAAATTGAAGATATTCCTTGATCATGGATTAGAAGAATTAATATAAATGTCTACATCATCTAAAGCAATCTACCAATTCTGTACAGTCCCTATCAAAATACCAATAACACTCTATAGAATTAGAAAACACCTAATTCATATGAAATCACAAAAGACCCAGAAAAGCAAAAGAGATCCATAGCAAAAATAAAATAAAATAAATAAATAAATCTGGAGGCATCACAATACCTGATTATGAAGCAACCACAATGCTATTTTAATTAAAACAGGATGGTACTGCCCTAAAACTAACACATAAATGAGTGGAGCAGAATAGAGAGCCCCAGAAATTAAATCACATACAATAAGCCACATGGTTTTTGACAAAAGTGTCCAGAACGTACACTGGAGGAAGATAGTTTCTTCAATAAATGGTGCTGGTGAAACTGGACATTTTTTTTAAAGATTTTATTTATTTGTAATGCAGAACTAGAGAGAGACATGGAGAGAAGTGTTTCATTGCTGGTTCACTCTCTAAATGGCCATGATGGCCAGGGCTGGGCCAGACTGAAGCCAGGAGCCATGCATTTCATCCAGGTCTCAAACATAGGTACAGGGGCCCAAGGGCTTAGGCCGTCTTCTGCCTCTTTCTCAGGTGCATCAGCAGGGAGCTGGATTGGAAGTGGAGTAGCTGGGACTTGAACCAGCACCCGTATGGGATGCCAACATCATAGGTGCTGCCTTTACTTGCTATGCCACAATGCCAGTCCAACACTGGACACTTCTATGTAGAAGAATGAAAGTAGGTTCTAACCTCCCACCATATACAAATATCAACTCAAGAAGGATCAATGACCTAAATTTATAAGACATTGATATAGGTGATGACTTCTTAGACAAGCCCCCCCGCCAAAGAAAGAGACAACAAAAGCAAGCAAATGAGATTATATCAAACTTAGAAGCTTCTGCACAGTAAAGGAAACAATCAATAGATGAAGACATCAGACAGAACAGGAGCACAACATATTTACAAACTACTTACCCAACAGAGGATTAACACATAGAATGTATTAACAACTCAAGAAACTCAACAATAAAAAAAAGCAACCAATCAAGAAATGGGCAAAGGACCAAAATAGACAGTTCTCAAAAGAAAAAATACAAATGACCAATAAATATATGAAAAAAATGCTCAATACCAGTAGCCATCAGGGAAATACAAATCAAAACCACAATGAGAGGGCCGGCGCTGTGGTGCAGTGGGTTAACACCCTGGCCTGAAGTGCCGGTATCCCATATGGGCGCTGGTTCGAGACCCGGCTGCTCCACTTCCTATCCAGCTCTCTGCTAAGGCAGTGGAAGATGGCCCAAGTCCTTGGGCTCTTGCACCCATATAGGAGACATGGAAGAAGTTCCTGGCCTCGTGCTTCGGATCGGCACAGCTCTAGCCATTGCGGCCAGTTGGGGAGTGAACCATCGGATGGAAGACCTCTTTCTCTGCCTCTCCTCTCTCTGTGTAACTCTTTCAAATAAATAAATAAATCTTAAAAAAAAAAAACCACAATGAGATACCACCTCATCCCTATCAGAATGGCTATTGTCCCAAATACAGAGAACGGGAAATGCTGGTGAGGATGTGGAGAAAGGGAACTGATATACTTTTGTGGGAATGTAAATGAATGCAGCCACTGCGGAAAAAGGTAAGCAGTCAAGTAGCCTTGACATGTGAGTCAACAATCCCACTACTGGGTATATACCCAAAAGATATGAACTGATTGTATCAGAGATACCTGCTCCGCCATGTTTACAGCAGCACTGTTCACAACAGACAAAATATGGAATCAGTCTAGGTGTTCATCATCAGATGAATGAACAAAGAAAATGTCATATATGCATATATACACACATTAAAATATTATTCAGCCATAAAAAATGAAATTCTATCATTTGCAGCAAAATGAGTTAAACTAGAGGACATCATGTTGAGTAAAATAGGCCAGACACAGAAAGACAAATACATCTTCCCTTATATGTGGGGGCTAAAAATTTAAGTGCCAGAGTGTACCTGTTTTGCTGCAAATAGTTTTCTGTCCAACTAAGTTTTAAATATTTGTCAAAAAATTGATAGGAATTATATACGCTCATTGATTTTGTGATTAACATTATATAAGATGAACATCTTTATCCTTAAGATTTTATTTATTTAAGGAAGAGCTACAGAGAGAGGAAAAGACAGATATCTTCTATCTGCTGATTAACTCCCCAAATGGCCCCAATGGCCGTGGCTGGGCCAGGCCAAAGCCAGGATCCAGGCACTTCTTCCTGGTCTTCCATATGGGTGGAGAGGCCCAAGCACTTCGGCCATCTTCTGCTGCTTTCATAGGCACATTAGCAGGGAGCTGGATTAGAAGTGGAGCAGCCAGGACTCAAACCAGCACTCCTATGGGATGTCGGCATTGCAGACGCCAGCTTAACCTGCTTGGCCACAACACCAACCCTGAACGTCTTTGATTATTTTGTATAGCCCATGCCTATTTTCTTGCTGGGCTATAATCTTTTTGCTTTTCATTTGTTGAATTCTTTAAATGTAGCCAGTAAACCTTTGACTATAATGTAAATTAAGTATTTCAAAAATTAAGTTTGACAATCAAGTCAAAATGCTAGAAGAGGGGCTACTAATTGGCCACCGAGGCCAGCTTGGTATGATGCTTTAAAAGTTTATAATTAGTTGCCGGCACTTAAAAATCATGGAGCTCCCCATAGGACTCTGGGTTTCTACCTGCCCTGGAACTGGCAGCCCTAGGCGGAGGCAGTAAAGCTGAGCTTAGAGTAGTTCTGCCCATGTGGGAAAGTCTCAGCTTGCTACGTGTGAGAGACTTTAGAAAGTCCTGGGGCCGGCGCTGCGGCTCACTAGGCTAATCCTCCACCTGCAGCAATCCTCCACCTGCAGCAATCCTCCACCTGCAGCGCCGGCACCCTGGGTTCTAGTCCTGGCTGGGGTGCCGGATTCTGTCCCGGTTGCTCCTCTTCCAGTCCAGCTCTCTGATGTGGCCGGGAAGGCAGTGGAGGATGGCCCAGGTTCTTGGGCCCTGCACCCGCATGGGAGACCAGGAGGAAGCACCTGGTTCTTGGCTTTGCATTGGCGCAGCGCGCCGGCCGCAACACACAGGCAATAGTGGCCACTTCGGGGATGAACCAACGGAAAAAGGAAGACCTTTCTCTCTGTCTCTCTCTCTGTCTAACTCTGCCTGTTTAAAAAAAAAAAAAAAGTCCCGGGACTCAAACTGATACCTCTATGGGATCCAACATTGCAGGTGGCTTCACCCACTATGCCATAGTGCTGGCCCCTAGATGTACATTTTCTACAAACTTTTTGAAAATTCCTTGCATAGGTCCTATGTGGCCTCAGCTTTTTTGTTCATTTGTCTTGTCTGGCCCCATAGGCCCTTGCTCTTGAGCTGTGTAGTCCAATATGGTGGCCATCAGACAGCCACATGTGGTACTGAATGTGAGAAATGTAGCTGGTCTGAAGTGAGGTATGCTGTACAAGTAAAATACACACTGATTTCAAAGATTTAAGATAAGAGAAATGGCTCCATTAAATATTTTTAAATTGAATACATGTTGAAATGGTAATATTTTCATATTGGGTTAAAGAAAGGGTATTATTAACATTGACCTGTTCCTTTTTCCTTGTTTTAACATGTCTACTAGAAAATTTAGAATGACATATAATGCCCATATTACATTTGTTTTTAAAAGACTTTTTAAAAAGTTTTAAAATTTATTTTTATTTATTTGAAATGGGGGGAGAGAGAGAGAGAGAAAGAGAAAATGAAAGAGATATCTCATCTACTGGTTTACTTCTCAAATGCCTGCAACCTTTTTTTGGGAGGGGGCAGGCTAAAGCCAGGAGCCAGGGATTCCATCTAGGTCTCTCTTGTGGATAGCAGAGACCCAAGTACTTGAGCCATCATCTGTGGCCTCCCAAGGTGCATACTAGCAGGAAGCTGGATCAGAAGAAGAGGCAATACTCAATCCTAGGCACTCAGATATGGGATTTGGGTGCCACACATCTGGCTGCTGAACAGTGCTACCCTAGGGTTTCTTCTAGCATATAATATCTGGAACTTTCTCCCCACAAGAAATCATCAGTTGAAAGGCTGGCGCTATGGTAAAGAATGTAATGCCACCATCTGCAACACCAGCATCCCATATGGGGCACTGGTTCGAGTCCTGGCTGCTCCACTTCCAATTCAGCTCTTTGCTATGGCCTGGGAAAGCAGCAGCAGATGGCCTAAGTCCTTGGGCCCCTGCATCCACCCTCGAGACCTGGAGAAACTCCTGGTTCCTGGCTTAGGTCCAGCCCAGCCCTGGCCGTTGTGGTCATTTGGGGAGTGAACCAGCAGATGGAAAATCTCTGTCTCTCCCTCTCTGTGGAATTCTGATTTTCAAGTAAATAAAAATAAAAAGGAAGCCCTATCTCTGTAACTCTGCCTTTCAAATATAATTCTTTAAAAAAAGAAACCGTCATTTGAATTGTGTCCTAATATAAGGCTTGACCACATATTTCATTCATTGAGAAAGAAAACAACCCCAAGAGGGATTAATCATTTATATATATTGCAGCTCACATGAAAAATATCTGACATGACTGGTCTTATATCATTCGTGAAGATATTTATTCCTCTCCAGTGGATATATTAAAATGACACACATGAAAATTGCTCTGAAACGTTAACTCTTGTTTTCAGTTAATGAGTAACCTAAGGTACGTGGTGAGTTATAGCATAAGCTTTTCATGTTTATTTTATTTAATGCTGTTTAAAATGAAATCCAATCCATTCCTGTAAATCTGCTTCACAATTCTTTCCACATAAGGCTGAAAGACTGCTGGCATACTTAACATTCATTGTGGATATCTGTCTATGATTTTATTAGATAAATTACTTTTTAAGTCTCCTAGCTTAAACACAGAACAGACTGGTAAAATTAATTTCTAGTAGATTTTGTACAAGGGACTCTAAGCCAAGCACAGAAGCAGCCTAATTGGGTGTGAGTGTGTGTGTGTGTGTTTGTGTGTGTATGTGTATGTGTATGTGTATGTGTATGTGTATGTGTATGTGGGGAGGGGGTATGCAGAGACAATCAGCTAGATTACTACTTTTTTAGTCAATGAGATGGACTAAAAGTATGCAAGATTCTAGCTATTGGCGTGTGGAAGTCATAGATGTGTAATCTGAAATATGCTTCCAGATGAATGACATCCACTCCACACACCAGGGAACATGAAGAGCTGAAGGAACGAGGCGATCAATTCAGGCATGACCAAAAAGAAAACATATAATTCTGAAGTAAAACTCCGGGCTGGACCCCACCTTACGGAATGCAGGTGACGTAATTCTCTGATGTAATCCATCCAGTAAGTGCACGGCTTCCCAGTCTTTACCAGTTCCTGTTGATACCTTCCTGGGGTGGTATCTAACTCCACTTTTGATCTTCCTCTTTTCTCTGTAATGCTTCTACAGTTCTTCCCACTTGATCTGGCATTACAAGGGGCATTTCCTATCAGGATCCAGATAGTGTGATTCCATGAGTTCCAGGTGTATAAATCGTCTCTACAAAAGGGTCACCCTACACAGGTGTGATGTTCAAGGAGGCATATGACAAAATAGATTTCCAATGTCTTACTCTTTTTTTTATTTGACAGGTAGCGTTAGAGAAATAGAGACAGAGAGAAAGGTCTTCCTTCTGTTGGTTCATTCTCTAAATGGCCCCTACGGCTGGCGCTGCGCCGATCCGAAGCCAGGGGCCAGGCACTTCTTCCTGGTCTCCCATGCGGGTGCAGGGCCCAAGCACTTGGGCCATCCTGCACTGCCCTCCCGGGCCACAGCAGAGAGCTGGACCGGAAGAGGAGCAACCGGGACTAGAACCCGGCACCCATATGGGATGCCGGCGCCGAAGGCGGAGAATTAACCAAGTAAACCATGGTGCCCGCCCCCCAATGTCTTACTCTATTATGTGTGAAGCTCTCACTGGACTTCTTTCCATTTGGGTCATGGGACACAAAAGGACATGCTTTAGGAGATGGATAACAGGACAGATGGAATGATGGCATTGGGCTGATAAGGCCTGGCCCTGTTAATAAAAGTCTCATCCAGCAGCGACAGAGAAAACACAATTCATCAGCTTATTATAGACCTAGGGAAGTCTTTGTCATGGCAAAATGCCATCATTCATCTAAGATAAAAGTGTGTAATGAAAATGGTGGTGGTGATTACATTGCTAACACATTCCTAGACATCTTTTAAAAACTGTATGGAGTATTTGGTACAGCACTTAAGATGACACTTGGGAAGCTCACAACCCATATCAGAGGGCCTGGCTTTGAGTTCCTCCTCTGCTTACAATTCCAGCTTCCTGCTCCTGCACACTTGGGGAGGCAGCAAGAGATGGCTCAAGCAGCTGGGTCCCTGCTACCCACACAGAGGGTGCAGGCAATGCAGACTGAGTTCTAGGTTCCTGGTTTCAGCCTGGTTCAGCTCCTGCTATGGTGGCCACGTGAGAAATGAACCAGTGGGTGGAAGGTGTCTCGCTATCTCTGCCTGCCTTTCAAATAAAATTTAAAAATAAAAATTTTAAAAATACTTCAACTCTTCCAACTCAAAGTATTATTTTCTAAAATATGCATGGTAATGTCCAGTTATGCTAACATCACTTGCATCTCTGCTCGATTGTATGCTTAATTCCATTCACTGATTTTTCATAGGCACAGGGAATTCTGTGTATCTCACAGATTGAAGCAGGCCCTAAAGAAATCACAATTAACCCAACAGTGGAGATGAAACAGCAACACTGTCCTGCCCATGACAGGGACTACACTGGGCCTTCCTGAGCACTTCAATGACTGTGTGTGTCTCAGTGATTGGAGAGACATCTTAGAGACTCTCAGAAGTGAAAAGTCCTGAATTCACAGCTGGAAAGGAGGCATTCTACTGCTTTGTGAACTCAAGCATCAGAAGAACCAACTATTTCCTGAAACATGAGACTGGCAGCAAAAACACAAGAAAACCTTTGCTCTTAGTTTTAAAAATAATGCATATTTACAGCTTCCTCATCCTTCACAATACCCAAACACAAGTCTAAAGATTTTTACATAAAATTCTATTTGGTTTCCATTTGTGCAGAATCCACCTGGTATCTGAGAATGTTTATGCTCAGTAGGGGCCTTTGCAGACAATACTATCGGGAAGTGACTGCTATTAAGCCTTGGCTTTATTACTCCTTTATTAGTCCCTATAATTACAGACTAAGGCTGAACAACATTAAGTGCAGCAAAGAGCACTAATTGGACTAGTAGTGGATATGCCTGGGTCTGGAGGGTATAAATCATTAGGACACAAGTATTTCAAATGCATACACAGATTCTCTGCATGTCTTGGAAAGTGCTAGCTCCTCGAAGTCCTTATGCCAATGGCTCGAGAGTCCAGACAAGAAAGACTGGCAAATATGGCAGTAAGTACATTGCTTCTGAGAATAATGCTTAGCACAGTGAGCCCATGGTGTTGATCAAGAATTCTCTGTTGAATAAAAGAATAAACATTCTAAGGAATTTATGAAAGAGATTTGCTATTCAGAAAGAACAAAGCCCAAGTTCACATCCTTAGAGCACTTCCTTCGATAGATGACCTTGGCTCAGATTTCTCATTGGTGAAGTACAGACATCATCTACCTCGGTGGTCACCTGGGAACATGAAGTTAGATAACACCTATGAGGCACCTAGCACTTAGAAGCACCCATTATGTTGTTCCTTTAAGCAGAGCTGTCTTTTCATACTATTTATTTCTTCTCTCATTATAAATATAGCATTTGGACAGGTTGCCAAGATCTTACTTAATCAACTCCAAAGTATGCATAAATTAGTGGGTTTTTACTTCATTAATAATAGCAACAACTCCTAGGCTAATTACATTATGTCAGTCACAGCATTTTTTTCTTTTACCTGGTCATGTTTCAAGGTAAAACTTAGCAATAACTCGCTGCATCCACACCATGTATCTTTACTCTCCCACCACTCCATCTATCTTTAATTTGGAAGCAAATCTAAACTTTCCTGGGGACAGGTATAGATTCAGAAATGGCCACCACAATACCAAAGATGAACTCAGATACACATGAATATTGGAGTCTCGGAATTTATGTTCCCACCTAGGCACAGGTTTTTGCTCATCAAAATAAATTTCATCCCATGACTACCAAGAAATTCTAAATTTTGTTCTGAAATGTGAACCTGAGGCCGTCACATAAATTGCATTTGAAACTCAGAAATGTTAGAAGTGCCAATCTCAGAAGAGTAGCTTGGTCCTAGGGTTAGGTAAGGTCTACCCCTGAACATGGCCTTGGGCAATTCTTGGGCCTGGGGTTCTATGACCTCTGCACTCTAACATGGCCAAAGGCCAACATTTAATTTCAAGAGCAAAAAACAAAACAAAATATGGAAAAACTGGAAAAGCTTCCCATTGCCTTTATTATTTTTCAAAGAAAAATTGTTAAATAAAAAGCAAAAATATTTTTTAATAATAAGTTCAGGCATTATCTACCGAAAATTAGCTCCCATCTATATACTCTAGGAGCCTGAGGACATTCATACCTTCTATAGCTTCCATCTGGTGCAGGAACATATTTTCAAAGCAGGAAAATATTAATTTCTAGCCCTTTGAAATGTATTCATATACATATATTTATATGAGTATATACACATTCATCCATAGAACACACCCATACCGTGCTTTATTTTTTGAAAGGACTAGTATGCATTTAGGATCTATGAGACACATAAACTCACAAAGACTCAAGGTGGTCCTTTTAAAGCAGACATATTGAAACATTGTGCACACAGATGATAAGGTCTCTGCAGAGCCTGAGGGCATCGAGTGTCAGGGTTAGCTATCACATCAGGACTCCAGATTCCTCTTCCACTCTGGTCCACACTTGAGGGTAATGCTAGTGCTCTTTATCTGACACAGCTTCAAGTTTCCTCTGCATCTCAATTCCATTTGTTATTCAATCTGCAGTCAATTAAACCGCCAGTCTACTTGGAAGTACAGAAGGCCATCACTCTTGATCATGATTTGACACATACTTCAAAAACTGCGTCTCAGCCATGTCCAGACTTGATTTGGCAGCGATAGAGACCTCTGTGGTGATATGTTATCAAACTGGATTTGGATGCTTCTTAGGATCTCTCAATTACAATTTTTAAAATTTGTCCAAGAAAGCACTTACTAAAAAAATTAAAAAGCTTAAAATAAGTGATGAGTGCCACACAGATGTATTGCAGATGTTCCAGAATTAATGAACCACACACACCTGGCCTTTTTAACAGGGTGGATGTGGTACGTGTCAACACTGCACTTGAAGTCCACAGCTCCGTTTAACCCTCTGAGCAGACCAAGAGCTATTCTTTTGATTAAGTAATGACTGAAAACTATTTAAAAATAGAGTGGATTCCTAAAAATAGAATTTTTCCATTTAATGGCAACAAAAGCTCCCTGTAGATTAGCCTATCTTGGCCAGAGGAAAAATGAGTCAATTCAGTTAGAATTTCAAATTAGTTTTGTTCTGCCAACACCCTGAATTTTCGAATGTGCTTCTAATGTGGAAGTGTTAAAAATCCAACAAATTATTTGTAGTGTAAGAGGGGAAAAAAAAAAACCCTATGCCCTATACCCTTATTAATATCCCAAGGATTAAAATATAATCAGTTGATTGCCCTTTAATATAATCACAAATGCTATAATTGAGAAACAACCAAGGCTGAGAATCTCAAAACTGCATAAGAAGTTATCGACTTTGTTCCTGCTCTGTTATGTAATGCACACACTTTGCCTTGTGCATCTGTAATCTTCAACTTGGACAGATAACAAATGTTGCAAAATCATTAACGCCTTGACATATCTCAGAAGATACTGAGTAATTAAAGACACAAGCAAGTGCCAGAAATGGTTTCTGATCTTTCAGATCATCAGTGAAGAACGCCACTTTCTCAAACTACCTCTCATAAAAGCTTCTTTGACCCAATGGCTATTACTGTAAACATCTTCCCTCTCCCCTTGAGAAACCTGCGACATGCTTTGTGAGAACCATCATTTTCTCAATGTCACTGGATTTGTACAGAAAGGCTTTTCTTGAATTCACCTTTTTTTCCCTTTAAAGTCAGCATCTCTTCTTGAGAACAATGTCAGCTGCCTCAGTGCTGCCTTTACCCCAGGAAATCAATGGGGGGATTTTTCCAGCTGGGACTTTCCCTTGAGTTTCTCTCCAGCAATTTTCTCAATGGCACTGCACGTCCCAGGATTTCCCGCTAACCCTTCCAAGTGCACGTTCAAGGTAGGTCAGTTATAAACTTAAACTCATTAGTAGGCTCACATTTCAAATCCCAGAGGAACTCGAAGTTCTAAGGATCAAATGGAATACCAGAACCATGCTAGTGGATTATCAAAATACAAAGTAAATATAACCCGCCTCAAAACATCCTACCTGGAATGCAGACGGAGCATCCGTTTCAAAAACTTCTTGGGGAACTCCAGGTTGTAGGATTGCAGTGAACACTAAAGGATGTCCCGACCCCTCTGACTTCCCTTGCAAGTTTAATGTAGACATAGCCTTGCAGACTGCTTTTTCCTCCTTGTGCTAAGCTTTTAAAAACAAATTTCACTGCAGAGCTACCACCTGTCTTCTTTACTGATGACCTGTACTCAAATTCTATCATCCACCCTATGTGTGTAGGTCTCCAATCCTACAGTCCGCCCCGATCTCCTCATCCTGGGGAACCTTGCCTTTCTGTTATCTCTGCAGCTTCTTCTATGAGGCAGCTCATCTGGCAATTCAAATGTAACTTGACCAAGATTCTTGTCTCCAACTTGCCAGGACTTTCCCCGAGGCTGCTCACTCTTGTCATCTGACCCTCCTCTTTCTAGCGTCTTCCTCTGGTTCCACTCTCATTGATTTGCCCCTTCTTGCTGCAGAGCCTCAGTCTTATGGAAGATGTATTTCCAAGGAAGGTAAACAATATTCTCGAATAACTTGCCATTCTTCTGGAACCTCTTCCAAAGAGGGGGCCCTCACTTTTTGGACTCTTTCACGTGGCATTAACATGCTGGGGATACAAAGTTAGTGCAAGTCTGTGCGTAACTGGCAGGAAAATGACTTTACCATTCCTGGGTTTGTTACACAATGACCTTGCACAGGAGAAAGAACACTTGACCTTGCAGTAGACACAAAACAATTTGTGCTTCTCATTTTACATTTGATAATTTATAAATTTAAGTGAGGTTAACAAGTAATAGTCTCCTGTTGTCTAAATCCCCTGTTAAATGCACTCCAAAGAAGTGCCACCCACAAAGGAGAGAAAACCAAGAGTTCCACTTTCTTGACAAGTAGCTCCAAGAGGAGCAAAGGAGGCAAAATGTACACAAAATTTGGACATGGTAACCTTTAATGATCCAAATATGACCATTCTTGCTGCTGATGGGAGAGAGGTCTTGGGAAGACAAGATGATATTTCAGGAAGGTTTTGAGCAAAAAAGAGAACAAGAGAACAGTTTTGTGTGTGTGTGTGACTCTAGGTCAGGAAAGGGCTTGCCATTTTAAAAAAAGAAGAGAAGTCAGTCAAAGATTGTGAGAAACCTCATCCTGACTTCCTGAGTGATCAATTCACTTTGAACTAGTCCTAAGAACTGAGTTCACTTTATATTCTTCTATTCTTATGTAAATCTTTAAGGGCAGTGAGGAGCCTGTTGTATAAGCAAGGAGCCAGAAACACATCAGGCAACCCCAATACCAAGAATATAAAGTAGATGAGAGCAACAATGACACTGGAATCCAGGGGGCCTGCCTCACTCCGTGTTTCTTCTGTTGCCAAAGCTCTCCATGTCCTGGCGACTGCTTCCTTGTCTCATCTTCATAAGACAGCCCTGCCTTCCCTTTCAATTCCAGGTTTGAATCAGAAGGCATCATTTTTTTAATTCTTAGATTTATTTTTTCATTCTGTTTTGCTTATTTTATTTTTGGGTCTGGTACCTTTTCCCCAACTTAAAAAAAAAAAAAAAAAGTTGAGCACACATAGCTACCTGGTGTAGCTTGGGAAGAGGTCACCAGGCGCCTCTTCTTAAATCTTGGGTGCACTGAGGGCTCTGTGGCTTAGATTTGCTTGGCTGTCATTGTCATTATTTCTCATTGCTTTCCTGAACTCTGAGCCAGTCATTTCCTCTGCTTTGCACATATCCCTGCCACCCCCACCTGGGGACTTCTCCTCCTCGGGATACAACCTGAGCAGACAGACCTCACTGCTTGGATCAGAGTTTATACAGTGTCCTGGATCGACGGGTTCACCTTGCTGTCTTGATTCCAGCTGGAAAGTCCTTTTCTATGTCGTTAGCCCCGTATTTTTCTCACTGACGTTTGCCCTTCCCCTTTGACGTTATCACTCCTGGGCTTCGAAGGGTCACTTAGAGAAAAGGTCGACGCCCTCCCTCGTTTCCTGATGGCACTGCAGACGATCCAGCTGTATCTTCACCCATTCAGTCACTTAAATTCTTTACTCCAGTGCTTCCCTTTGCACATCAAATTGATCTTCTATTTTTAGTTTTAATACTTTGCACTTATTCCTCACAAATTATCTCTTATTTGACTCAAAAATCCAGTCCTTCCCAAAGCTTCCCTCCCTATTCTCTTGCACTGTTAACATTCTATGGTTATATTTGGATCGACTTTCTAACTTCCTAGTGATATTGGCCACATGGATGGGGTCTTACCTTTCACTTGGTTGAATCAGTATCACCTGCACATTTTATAAGGTAACCATCCAGGGGCTGGCATTGTGGCATACTGGGTTAAGCTGCTGCCTGCGAAGCCAGCATCCCATATGGATGCCGGTTCATGTCCAGGCTGCTCAACTTCTGATCCAGCTCCTTGTTAATGGCCTGGGAAAGCAACAGAAGATGGCTCAAGTGTCTGGGCCCCTGCCACCCATGTGGGAGACCCAGATGAAGTTCCTAGCTTCTGGCTTTGGTTCAGCCCAGCCCTGGCCATTGTGGCCACCTGGGGAGTGAACCAGCAGATGGAAGAGATATCTCTCTCTCTCACACTCTCTCTTTCTCTAACTTCCTTCTCTGTAACTCTTTCAAACAAACACATAAACTTTAGGGAAAAAAAAGAAGATCTAGGAGCTGGCATTGTGGCACAGCAAGTTAAGCCACTACCTACAACCCTGGCTGCTATGCTTCTGCTCCAGGTTCATGCTAATGTGCCTGGGAAGGCAGCAGATGATGGCTCAAGCACTTGGGCCCCTGCCACCTATGTGGGAGAACCAGATGGGGTACCAGGCTCTTGGCTTTCTCCTGGCCCAGCCCAGGCTATTGCAGCCATCTGGGATGTGAATCAGCAGATGGAAGATCTCTTTCTCTTTCCTTCTCTGTGATTCTTTTATTTGAAAGACAGAGTTACAGAGAGGCAGAGGCAGTGAGAGAAAGAGAGGTCTTCCATCTGATGGTTCACTCCCCAGATGGCTGCAATGGCTGGAGCAGTGCTCATCTGAAGTTAGGAGCTTCTTCCTGGTCTCCCATGCAGGTGCAGGAGCCTAAGGACTTGGGCCATCTTCTGCTGCTTTCCCAGGCTGTAGCAGAGAGCTGGATTGCAAGTGGAGCAGCTGGGACTCGAACTGGTGCCCATATGGGATGCCGGCACTGCAGGTGGTGGCTTTAGCCCCTACACCACAGCGCCAGCCCCATAAATAAATCTTAAAGAAAAAAAAACCCTAAAAACAAAAAGAGACAAACTCCACTCAATATCAGTAAGTGATGGACATGACTTCTAAGCCACCCCTACAGGAACAGAAATGATGTGAATTTTGATATGTTTTCTGATGGCTGGGACATGACCTCAGATGGGGCCCATGTGGGCAGGACCAGGCTAGACGTGGCTACATGGGCTTCCTGGCATACTATCCTTTGTTATTGTGTAACAAAGGCCTCGGGCTCTGTGCTCACATGCAGTAGGTCCTCAGGTAGTGTGTGCCGGTGCTGGCTGTGCTGGTGGTCTACTGGAGCTTTCACCCCGAGCATAACTGTCATTCCACAGGTGTGCTCCTAACATTTGCAAACTCACGTTTTCCCTACCCAATCATAAGCTCCTAGAGTTTTGGGTTCATACATGGATTCTCCTGGTTGGGGCTGGCAAAGTGATTAACAAATGAGACTTCTACTACTTCCCCGATGGTTTACTCTCAAGCACGGATCTCAGTGCATAACTCCACTTTGTAATACTGACTTTGTTGGTACTCAGAAACCAGACTGGTCTAGTCCAGGGCTTATATTTTCACAGGTGAAATGCACCATGGAGGTTTTGTGCCACATACCCAATTAGAGAATATTTGAAACAGTGTGTAAGTGTAACAGTTGGCTTGGGATGGCACAGAAAGGAAATCTGCCCACTACAGCAGTGATGCTTCTTCCTATCTCTAACAGGTGGATCCATCAACTATAGCATCTGATTGGTGGATGGACCAGCACTCAGACTCACACCTGCCAACTGAACTCTGTGAGCAGCTCCACCTCCATCGTGACATCAACCTTTCAACAGTTCCATCATGGCTGACCTCTTACAGAAAAGTAATATTAGACAAAGGAAGGCAAAGTCCAGAAAGTAGGCTGCTTGGCTGATGGGAAAATCCAAGATAAATATCAACATCTAGATATTTCATTCAATGGATTGAATAGCACTGATTTAAGAAAAGTTCATTTTCACCTTCACTGCTCATCCTAGCACACCCTCCCCTGCCCCAGTCATCAAATTGGTACCTAGCCTGTAAGTCATATTCCTTTATACACCTGCCTGGGAAACTGGCCATCATACTCTTGAGATTCTGAAAGTTGCCTTTGATTTCTCATTCTGTGTCAGATCTTTTGGGTACTGAATGAATGTCTGTTGAATGATTGAAGGTTGAATAAGTGATGTAATAATAGCTAACACTTAAGCAGCACTTTGTGTGGCAGGCTTTATGAATATCAATTCTCACTAGCATGGACTGCTATTTCTCCCATTTTCTGGATGAAGAAACAGGCACACAAAGATTACGTAAGTAGCTCCGGGTCATACAACCCAATCAATCCAGCTCCAGAGTACACATTCTTCAGTGTCACTGTTGTATATTTTAAGTAAAAGTCTTTAAAACAAAATGTTTCCCCTCACTGAAAGAAAATAAATGTTTCACTGTGGATGGTGAAGAAAATTTCCCATACATGAAAAATAGCAGGGCTTCCCAGAATTCCCATGGCCATGCGGAAATAAAACATCGCTGGCAGCCTGGAAATATCATAGTTGTGTTCCCTTCTGCTTGGAAGAACCTATAGACTTGTTCCATTTGCATTTTAATACTGAAGTTTTTTATTTTTTCTTTTTAGTGCTGGGACTCTAAATTTTGAAATGCTATTTAAAATATTTATTTGAGTTATGGTAGATTTGAGTTATGGTAGATTTGCATGTACTTTGAAAGTATCTATAAAAACAATTATGAATATAGCTTTGGAATATTTAAGGATGGTTAATAGATAAAATCAGTTTTTGTTTAATGTCATATTTTCTGAAGTATATATAAAGGCACTCATTTCTTTTGCTGGAATTCAGTGGCTTTAAATCAATTCATTATTCCCCTAGGGAAAATATGTGTGAAAGATGAAAATCTCACCTCTCCCTATATCTAAAATACAACTATAAAATTACTTATTTCCATACTTCAAAAAATTATTAAGCAATGGCTCTCAAACTTCTTTAACCAAGATCCACAGTAATAAACAATACAGTGCAATCAGTTCCCATATAGACATATAAATATTTACATGTGTGTATTTTTTACAAAATATTTAAATTTAGAATACATTGAACCCTTTGATATTTCTATTGTATTTAATTGTTTTAAAACAATTTGGGACATGCTCAGGCTGACTTGCCCCAAATGGTAGAGTTAGAAACATACCAGGGGACTCCAATTCAATCCCATCAAGGTGGCATGTACCAGTGCCATCTCACTAGTCCAAGTGATCAATTTCTGTTCACAATTGATCATAATGAAAGGACTAAGAGTCAAAGGGAGGTACCTTTCTCTGAAGGGAGGAGAGAACCTCCACTTTGACTATGACCTTGTCTAAACAAGATAAGAGTCGGAGAACTCAAGGGGCTTCCATAGCCTTGGAAACTCATGACTGGAGCATGGGGAGATTACTGAGGCCATAAACAAGAGTGTCAATTTGTAAAGTCAACAACAGGAGTCACTGTGCACTTATTCCTCATGTAGGATCTCTGTCCTTAATGTGCTGTACATTGAGACTTAATGCTATAACGAGTACTCAAACAGTATATTTCACTTTGTGTTTCTATGGGGGTGCAAACTGTTGAAAGCTTTACTTACTGTATACTAAACTGATCTTCTGTAAAAAAAAAAAAAAAAAAAAAGAAGAAGAAGAAGAAGAAATTATCAATTCCCAACTTGACTCTCACTGGGATTAAACATGACAATAGGTCTGATCTGATTTCATCATCATTTAAAAAATCATCTATTATTTTTCACTTTATGTTTCTGTGTGGGAGCAAACTGTTGAAATCTTTACTTAATGTATGCTAAACTGATCTTCTGTATATAAAGAGAATCGAAAATGAATCTTGATGTGAATGGAAGGGGAGAGGGAGTGGGAGAGGGGAGGGTTGCGGGTGGGAGGGACGTTATTGGGGGGAAGCCATTGTAATCCATAAGCCGTACTTTGGAAATTTATATTCATTAAATAAAAGTTAAAAAAAAAAACCATCTGACCTGACTCACTAAACTCATTTTCTGGCCCATTGTTGAGTCATTAATAGTTTATAATCTCCAGTCTTTTGAAAGGGAAGAATTGGATTCTGAAGTTCACAACTCTTTCCCTTTGATTCTGAAAACAAAGAGTTACTCAGAGAAGCTTACTGGTCATGAGGACCAGCCCATAATACACTGTGGCCTCAGGCCGCCAAGGGAAGCACCCAGTCTGAGTGGGGTACACTTAGCCCATTTTCTAGGGATAACAGCTTCCTGATTAATTGCCTTGCAAATTACCCATTAATTGAAAACTTGGCTTTGCAAAGTTAGTCCTTGATCCAGTTATTGCTGCCAGATTTCCTGTTTACACTGAGCTCAGCTGTTAGATTATTGTCCCCACCAAACAGCACTTTAGGAGAGGAAAAAAGGTGAATCCATGCTAGAAGCCAGATTCCTGACATCATTTCATTGCGCACTCCGACAAAGATTCCACGAACAGGAAGTGGCTGCAGGTGAGGTCTCAGAGTCAGCTGCAGACACTATGATGGCGTAAATCATCTTGATTCCAGAGGTTCCAAACAGCACAATTAGTTTACACCACTTTCCTGGTGTTTGGAGTGGTGTAGCCCATGGGTTCCTAGAATACTTGCCAGCCAGAGGCATGTCAGAATCAACACCTTCTCTCCTCCCCAACCAAGGGGCTTGGGCTAGCATTCTCGAGAGTGCACGCACATACATATTTACTTGCATAATCATATTTTTACCCCAAATCATGTGTATTTGAATACTGGCTTCAATGAAACTGGCTATCACAAGAGCAATGGTTTTAGTTTGAGAGTTAAGAAAAGTTGCAATTAGCAAGACATTTTTCTTGGAAGAATGAAACGCAAATAAGTTAGTCTGTCTTGGCCCTCCCCACACCACTCGGACCAACCTTTTTGCTAATCATGTAGATTTTTTTAAACCTTATTTAGTAAATATAAATTTCCAAAGTACAACTTTTGGATTATAGCAGCTTTTCCCCCCCCATAACCTCCCTCCCACCCGCAACCATCCCATCTCCCACTCCCTCTCCCATCCCATTCACATCAAGATTCATTTTCACTTATCTCTATATACAAAAGATCAATTTAGTATATACTATGTAAAGATTTCAACAGTTTGCACCCACACAGAAACACAAAGTATAAAGTGCTGTTTGAGTACTAGTTATGCCATTAATTCACATAGTACAACACATTAAGGACAGAGATCCTACATGGGGAGTAAGTGCACAGTGACTCCTGCTGTTGATTTAACAATCATGTAGATTGTTGTGAAGAGGTTGCCCATTTTCAGCCAGGTTGTTGGCTTCACCCAAGTTGAAGTGCAGCTTCATGGCCTGAAGCCCAGTGGCCTCTTGTAAACCACACAGGGTGAAGCTCACGATTCAGATGGTTCAGGAAGACCTTGGGGTCATGTACTGTAGCTCCTAAAACCACGACTCAGCACTAAAAGGTGTCAGTCTCTTGTCCTGCCATCAGGGCAACCTCTCTCTAGCTCACCAGGGATCTGTACCACCCCAGAGAGCTATAGGGCTTTGTTTTCTTCATGTCTAGCAAAATCAGCCCTACTTAAATCCATTCCTAAGAACAACTTTAAACCACACACAATTGGGTAATTTTCTATCGCGTTTTTTCATGATTCTCACATGCTCACCTTCTTTTCAGTGGCTTTGAGCTATTCAGTGGCTGGAATTTTGCTTTTACTTTTCTAGAATCATCTCCTGCCTCCCTTAGGGAATAGCATACACCTGTCTCCTAGTCCCCGGTGGATTCTGGGCCTACCTGGTGTGAGCACTAGAGAAGTGAGAGGACTTTAGAGTGGGTGCATGTTCTGAATGGCACTTTGAGGTCCAAAGAGACTCTTCTACAATTACAAATCAGCACAGAAATTGTCTTTAATCCATTGCAAAGTCTTAGGAGCTGTGTACAATACTGTACTATCGGGCGGCGCCAGGCTCAATAGGCTAATACTCCGCCTGCGGCGCCGGCACACCGGGTTCTAGTCCCGGTCAGGGCGCCAGATTCTGTCCCGGTTGCCCCTCTTCCAGGCCAGCTCTCTGCTGTGGCCAGGGAGTGCAGTGGAGGATGGCCCAGGTGCTTGGGCCCTGCACCCCATGGGAGACCAGGATAAGCACCTGGCTCCTGGCTTCGGATCAGTGCGATGTGCCAGCCACTGCAGTGGCCATTGGAGGGTGAACCAACGGAAAAGGAAGACCTTTCTCTCTGTCTCTCTTTTTCACTGTCTGCTCTGCCTGTCCAAAAAAAAAAAAAAAAAAACTGTACTATCAAGTCCAAGCAGCAGGCCACAGTCTGCTTAGGGGAAGTGTCTTACAACAATGATATGGATGAGATTATGAGGCTATGGGCTTTTAAAATTACTTTTAGTAATCAGTATGCTATTTTGCAGCAGTTAATTCCTAAATACTTTAGGACGGAAGGGTGATCTAAACACAAAAACAATTTCACAGCACTACTGAGGCCTTGCACTCCATATGTTTTGAGTGTTGGAAGACACATTTTTATGCACAGGAAATCACACTGAGTATCTTCCTTCCAGACATTCTGGGCAGAAGCATTTATGTGTCATATGGGTTCAAAATATAACTCACTTCTGTGGGCTAAAAAACTACTATGTAAACAACACAAGAGAACCATTCCTGTGCTTATGTCCCCAGGCAAGAAGAACTGACATAAAAGTAGAATACATCCCAAGTGGGAAATTCTGTGAATCACTTGGTTTTCCTTTGCTCATACTTAAATAAATTTGTTTCACTGAACAAGAAGACAATAAAGCAAACAAATCTAGCACGTGTGGGAGTGAGGAAAATGAGTCTGACATTTTTTCCTAGTCCCAGATTTAAATATTTTATTTCTAATTATAGAGTCTCCCAGGCAGGGCTGTATGGGTCTTGGAATGCAAAAGTCAGTGAGAAGAGATCATTTCCTGGGTTAAGTCAAGTCAGACCATTTCCTAAAGTGATGTATCATTAATCTCTCCTTTTTTCCCCTATTAAGACATAAAATGCGATGTCTTTCAGTTTAACAATTCAAGTTTCCAAGTAATCAAATCAGAAATGCAGAAACACGATACACAGTCCAGTACTGAAAAGCCAGCATTGGGCAACTGATTACAGCATCTTGGGTAATTTTCAGAATCATTCGGATGCCACTTAGGCACACACACACACACATCCAAAATCATCCCTTTGAAGTTCATTTCTTGTTCACTCAGATCTCATTAAGATTTATCACCAAAAGTCACATTTGATGATGAAATGATCACCCCCTCCATGAGTGCCACAGAGAACGGGCATCCTCTAAGTGCTACTTCCTAATGACAATGGCACTGAGTCTTCACAGAACTCTGGCCCTGTTGTGGCTAAGCTAACCTATTGATTTTCTACTTCATCTAATGGCTTGCCTAGATGGCCCCCCCACCAGCTAAGTGGCATTGTGACAACCAGAGCCTCATGGTTTTCCATTCAGTGCCTCAAGGGAAAACAGGCTTGCCTGCCCAGGGGAAGCTGTGCCCGGCAATGCGTCCACACGTCAGTCAGCTGCTCTCAAGTGCTAGAGAGATTTTTCACCCAGATGTGTAAGTGGGCTTTCCTGCCTTAGGAGAGTAGGATAGACAAGGAGGAACCCCCCTCCCTTCCCAGCCCCCAGGGAACACGCAACATGATCCAACTCTATCATTGGAATCTATACTGTTGCTTTCAACATTTTTCTGAATAAAAACACTCAGATCCAAGATGCTTGAAAGTATTCATGGGAGTTTAGAGATGACTTTAAAATACCAAAGCTGGGACCTCCACTCCCTTCCATCACCATTCCAGGCTGAGACAAAACGGTCTCAGATGAGAGAGAGCTGAACTAGCTATGAGCTTCTGAGCTTATTTTAAAAACAAGATCCTACTATGTGCTGTTTAGATTCTTTTAACCTTTCAACCATCTCCATTCTAAGCATGAGAAAACACAGCACCCACTATGTGCCAGGTCCTATTCAAGGTGCTGGGGTTGAGATCACTTACCAAGCTCAAGAGCAAAGGTCAGGAGACTTTTTGCTCTGGTTCCACTGCTTAGCAGTGTGCTCTCCTCCCTCTTCACTGCTGTTCACTTGACCTCACCAATGCCAACGTCAGACTCTAGAGAAGGTGGGAAGTCAGGAGGAAATCTAGGTTTATCTGCAGTGCGTGACATCCACGCTGCTCAACTGGCTTCAAAGTCAGCCTTCACAGCAAATGCTCGTGCTAGAAGATCTGCCTCTCCTTACCCACCACCCTGGGTCCAGCTGGGTCCAACAAGCCCCATAGCATGTTCATTGCAGGGTCAAGGAGGCAAGGAGAAGTATTATTTAGGCAAACTCCAGGGAAAGTAAAGTTACAAGCTACTGGATGATTACACATTCTCATGGCACAATCAAATGGACTGAGCACTGCATAGGGAAACAAAACAAGTTATTTTATAAACAAACCTAAAACGGGAAAGGAATGATCTATAATTATCCTGTGAATTTTATTAGTAGAAAAGGCAAACTAAGTATTTCCGGTCCCAAATAGTTTGGGGACTTGAACTATCTGGTTTAAACCTTCAGAGTAATCAGTGTTGTGGAACAACTATCTTATTTCCAGTTGACTGGTGTTCATGAAGATTAAAAAAAAAAAAAGACTTAAAAATCTATGAGGAACTCTAATCTGAAAAGGAGAAAAGTACAAGAAGAGTGGAAGTAGCGGCAGTAACCAGACTTTGATATAGAAAATGTTTTTTAGAACATGTTTTCCTCTAACTGAAGAACATCTAGTTACCCAATTTGTAGCCACTGCTACCAAAATTGTATAGTAGTTTTAAGCAAGCAAATGGCAGTCACTGGGGCTGGCGTTGTGGTATAGCAGGCAAAGCTGCCCCCTGAAGCACCAGCATCCCATATGGGCACTGGTTCGAGTCCCAGCTGCTCCACTTCTGATCCAGCTCTCTGCTGTGGCCTGGGAAACAGTAGAAGATGGCCCAAGTCCTTGGGCCCCTGCACTCTTGTGAGAGACCCAGAAGAAGCTCCTGGCTCCTGGTTTCTGGCTTTGGATCAGCCCAGCTCTGGCTGGTGCAGCCATTTGGGGAGTGAACCAGTGGATAGAAGACTTCTCTCTCTGTCTCTGCCTCTCTGTTACTCTGCCTTTCAAATAAATAAATCAATCTTGGGGAAAAAAATGGTAGTCATCTACTATTTCACAAGCTAAAACATGCCTAATTAAAATGCTAAAAAGAGCATAAAATCATTATTTTAAGGACTATAATAAAATAGAGGCATTGTCACCATTCTATGAAAAAGTTAACTCATTGAAAATAAATAAAATTTATGGTTTTAGATTGTGAAGCATGTACCGGGAAAGACAATTTCTGTTGGGATTCACACCAACAGACACACACGCAGTTCTCAAGTCACGTAGTTCATGGCCAATTCCAGTATCTAGGAGAGGTAACTCTAAATAGAAGTAAATATCTCTCTGCTTAGGAAAACTTGCATTTTCATGCATAGTGATATGAGCTCCTCAAAACTCCCAGTTACATCTTTTTAAGCTCTTATTAATAGCACAGTCAGTTGTTACTTGTGTTATTTCTAATGTATAATACACAAAATAGGTGAAGCCAAGAGTTTTGGACAAGGTACACTTTGTAGACTGACCTCGATGACTTTGTATTATCATTTCTAAGGGATTCAAAGTTCTAAATGGATAATGGAATGAGCCAATTTCCTTATGATGAACTACAAGCTTTTCTTTGACTTAACCTCATTTTGAAAATTTAAAACCAACAACCAACCCTGTGTGAATCAAATGTCAGTCTTCATTCTCTTATTATTTTAAAAACTGTAGACATTTTTAAAAGCATTCCTTAGAGCACAAGAGAGGAGTTGAAGGAGGAAATTGTCAGCAACAGCTGTGTGTTAGGGAATACTGTGGCAGGTATGAAAAGTAACCATGACAATCTGTGGAGTTAAGAAGTCTACTAAAATTAGAATAAAGCCCACACATCTGGGGCAACTGAGCTTGTGCTCTACACACGGAAGCAGGCGGCCCAGAAGGCACATCTCCGCGTTTACCAGATGGCCCGAGCCCTCCACAGAAGGGAGGCTACTTCAGCGCTGTCTTCATTCCAGAAAGTGCATGCTTAGGCCATCTGAAAAATTAACATATTTAGAACATGTTCCCCTATGATGGTGAATAAATGAGGCTTTATTGTACTTGTGAAGTCATTTGTTATACACCAAAAATAAGAAAAGTGGTACATCTCTCAGAAAAAATTAAGGGGAGGATAAGCCCTTCAAGCAGCACTCTAAGCTGCTGCTGATCCCAAAGAAAGCCCTCGGTTTGCAAACAGAGGGATTTATTTGGCACTTATGCCTTAAAAGTTTAGGATTAACTATAAGACAATCAGATTAACATAGTAATGAGATTAACAAGCCATTCATCACTTTCTTCTGCTTTCCTTGGTTAATCCTCAGATATTTTCTTCCTTCCAGTAACACACATCCTCTTACCTAACATGTGTTGGAAGATGGAGGCTGCTTTGCAAGGTTTCCCCAGTCAGGAAATCCTGAAACTCTACCCAAGCTCACAGATAAGACCCATGAGCAGATTGGACTGGACCGTTCAGAAGGCTGGCAGAAGAGAATTTAGCTGAGCAGATAAAGCAAAATAAGTTCCCTAGAATCTCCCCCTGCCTCATATCTGAACTTGGGAGCTTGGGAGGCCAGTTCCAACTTCTTCCCTTCCAGCAGCAACTTGCTGCTCACAGTCAACAAAGAGGATGTCTTAAGGAGGAGAAAATTAGGCTGGCGTCGCGGCTCAATAGGCTACTCCTCTGCCTGCGGCGCCGGCACCTAGGGTTCTAGTCCCGGTTGCTCCTCTTCCAGTCCAGCTCTCTGCTGTGGCTCGGGAAGGCAGTGGAGGATGGCCCAAGTACTTGGGCCCTGCACCCACATGGGAGACCAGGAGAAGCACCTGGCTCCTGGCTTTGGATCGGCGCAGCTCCAGCAGTTGCAGCCATTAGGGGAGTGAACCATCGGAAGGAAGACCTTTCTTTCTGTCTCTAACTCTGCCTGTAAAAAAAAAAAAAAAAAAAAAAAAAGGAGAACACTAAAATTGTGGTTCTTCAGCACCTTTCTGGAGTGGGTTCCTTTGTTTGGCTCCCTGATCAAGACTGCAGACTTTGAGACAGAGAGAAACAAGGAGAAAGAAAAAAAAAAAAGAAGAAAGAAAAGAAAAGGGCCGTACATTTTCGCTTGTGTTTCATGCAGATTTCAAGGGAAAAATCTCTGCTGTCCTGAATCTCAACTAGGATCCAGAGGAAGTCCACAGCGCTGTGGTCATTTATCCCCAGTCCCTTGCTAGCTTGCCTTTCTTGTTTTCGAGTCTAGGGTCCAGCTGGCAGCAGCCCCTTGCTGGGTCAGTGCTCCTGAGGTGGTCTGCTGGGTGGTGGATGAGAGAAGAGCAGAGACCCAGGCTCTTGCCCCCTCTGCCTGCCAATCACCAATTGCCTGCACTTGGCCCTGGCTGGAAGCTTAGGAGGCTGAGCCAGCTCCAACTGTTTTCTACTGACTAGAGGTAATTCACATATAATTTCTTACAATGCTTCTCGTATTCCTTTCTGGTGCAAGGGACACAATCCAACGTGAAACCAAGTTCTACAATTAGAAGTGCATAGTGATAATGTGTTTGTGTCCAACTGACATTTTTCATAAATACCCGGACTGTTTAACAAACACTGAGGAAAATCTGAAAACAGCAAAAGGGCATTCATCCAATTTGCGCTAGCCTGTAAGTGCTGGCAAACATTTGCGTCTGGGAAGGCTTTTAATGTTATTGATAGCTTATTCAAATGGGCTGGAGCGGCCCCACGGGCCTGAATCACCACTGCTGTGGAGGACTCAGCCACTTACCCGGCAAAGACGGGGAGAGTGTCCACAGAAGTAAGTGCTCTACAGTAACTAACCAGAATGGCCCTCTTTAGCATCGATGACGTAACCCGAGGTCAAATTATCTACAAGGGTCCCCTGAAAGCCAAAGCACTAGCAACTCCTGTTGAGAAAAAAAAAAAAAAGTCCTTTAAAGCAGCAGTGCTGTTTCAGGAAACGTTAACAGCTGTGATGGTTTCAGAAAACGCTATCGTCTTAAAGGCTGTTCTTTGAGATACTTCTATGTCCTCACTGGATGGACAGGAGAAGGCAGAGTACAGAAGGAAAAAGGGCAGGGAAGAAGAGAAATGGAAATGTAAAAAAAATAAAAATTCTGGCCTCCCAGACTTGCAATGTGGAGAGGGAAGGATGGGTAGAAACGGGGCGGCTGCCCTTTGCTGCTCAGAGGAAAGGAGGTCAGCGGCCTCAGGCACACTTGGTGGCCACTAAATTCAAGGCTCAGTGCCACAGTGGGGAAGGTCTGAGAGTAACAATATTGTGGCTAGAGAACAGTGACTCTGATTCACTTAAAACCAAGTATGTGTGTGTATTTATAATAGACACCTTATGCTCGTGCGTGTATATAGATTTTTTTGCAGGATGTTGGAGGTATAATGGAGGCAGATGAAAGAAATAAAAGGTCAAGGTAGTGTAAGAACAAAAAGACTGCAAAAGAGAGTGACATAATGAACAATAAGACTTTCGAAAGTGGAATCAGGAGATGGTGAGGATTGCACTCGCACCTGCTAGAGGTTAAACCACAGACTGTTCCAACAGACTCAGATAAACAATTGAAGTCAGTATCCACTAGCCTTCTCTCAGCTGAGATTACTTAAATTAACTAACCAGTCAGAACAGGCTAGCAATTTAGGATTTCTGCAAAGCCAACGAACTGCTGCAAAAACTACTGTAGAAGTCTCCCATATACATATACATACTATATACACATATATACTATATGTGTATATATATGTATATAAAATCTCTCCTCTGTTTGCTGTACTGGCCACTATTCAGAGCTGCCTTGATTCAGATTATCTGAACTACAAGCAATTCTTTGTTTCCCAAATAAATGCTATTTCCTTTGACATGTTTTTTTCTTGTTAACATCAATTAGTTGGAACATTTTTGAAGAGCTTTTGATGAGCTCTTGGAGAACCTAGGTAGCAAAAATCAATATACAGTATGTATTTGTATTAGTTTTTCATTACTCTACCAAATGCCTGAGAGAAGCCACTTAGGAAGGAAGGAATTTGATTTTGGCTCAGGGGTGTAAAGGCTCGCAGTCCCAGGTCTGGTGAGGCCAGAGGATGACAATGGAAGAGCCTGCATGCAGAGCAAGGCTCACAGGTCAGGCCAGGAAGCAGAGACACGGGCAGCACAGCCCTCATTAACACCTCTGTCTCTGTGGTCTCTCCTTATAAAGCTGCCAATTCCATCACAGGAGCCCCATGTGAACAACCTCAGCCAATCCAATCACTCTCCAAATGCCCCACCTTCAGACATCATAATTGGATGAAGTTTCCACCTGTAATCATTAACCATTAACAAGACTCTGGGGACAGGTCTTTAATGCATGAGCTTTTGGGGGCACCCCAAACCATATTCAAACCATAGAAGTGTTCACAGGTGAAATATTTGGATAAAGAATCAAGAAGTGCTGGTGCCACGGCTCACTAGGCTAATCCTCCGCCTGTGGCGATGGCACACCGGGTTCTAGTTCACTTGGGGCGCTGGTTCTGTCCCTGTTGCTCCTCTTCCAGGCCAGCTCTCTGCTGTGGCCCGGGAGTGCAGTGGAGGATGGCTCAGGTCCTTGGGCCCTGCACCCGCATGGGAGACCAGGAGGAAGCACCTGGCTCCTGGTTTCGGCTTGATGCAGTGCAGCCACTTGGGGATTGAACCAACGGAAAAAGGAAGACCTTTCTCTCTCTCTAACTCTGCCTGTCAAAAAAATAAAAAATAAAATAAAGAATCAAGGAACAGTGTCTGAATATATTTATATATAATACCATACTTCATAAATTTGCATAATTTTTATGTCAGTTAAAATACTAAAAGTTTTTAAAAAGCAAAAAGAAGAAATCCCATCTTGCTTAGTACTTTCCACACACACGGCACTCACTGGAGGTTTTGGAGCCTGAGGGACTCACGGCAAGCTGGTTCTGCTTGTGTCTCTGGCAACCACATTTCGGCCACCTCGTTGCTCATTAGGTTTTGAAAATAAGAGAAGCTCTAATCAGCCCATTTGTGAGCAACTCCAATATAAAAACCGGGGTGGGGGGGACTTACACTAGCATGAAATTTGGTTAGTTCCTGTAGCTCCAATTATCTTTGAGAGCCAGCTGTAGACATTATGAGATGGAGAAGGCATGAGCATTCTGAATGGCAGGTTTCTTTGACAGATGGGCTTGTTTTTTTTTTTTTTTTTTTTTTTTTAACAGGCAGAGTGGACAGTGAGAGAGAGAGACAGAAAGATCTTCCTTTGCCGTTGGTTCACCCTCCAATGGCTGCCGCAGCCGATGTGCTGTAGCTGGCGCACTGCGCTGATCTGAAGCCAGGAGCCAGGTGCTTCTCCTGGTCTCCCATGGGGTGCAGGGCCCAAGCACTTGGGCCATCCTCCACTGCTTTCCCGGGCCACAGCAGAGAGCTGGACTGGAAGAGGGGCAACGGACAGAATTGGCGCCCCGACCGGGACTAGAACCCGGTGTGCTGGCGCCGCAAGGAAGAGGATTAGCCTATTGAGCCGTGGCACCAGCCCAGATGGGCTTGGTTTTAAGAGGCTACTTGGAAGGGTTGCGTGTCTCCTGACATTCATCTATTTGAGATACAAGGCAGTACTTCTATACAAGAGCCACGAGGGAAGCTCCTAGGACCTGCGTTGAGCATGAAACCATGGGAAAAGGGATACTGGGCAGAGGCAGCAGTCCTGATGTACAGCTCTCCCTTAGCAAGTGAAACCAAGTTGGGGATCCTTGGAAATGCCATGAGGCAGGGAGGATGTCTTATGTAGAGAGGGATAAAGTCCCTGGCCCTGAGCTTTCCTAGTGCCTGCAACACAGGAACCAAGGTCTGAGGACTCGAGTGCCTGACAGCCTACGTGAGGATTTCCTGTCATGGAAAGGTGTGAAATAGACACACAGCCTACAGAAGTGTAGGAAATGATTCCATGTTCTGTGAAAAGTCTTGTGTATAGTATGTGATGGTCCTATAAAAAAAGACATCTAGGAATATTTTTAAATGAAGTAGTGATTATTTTTAGGAGGTGGGATAAAAATATATTTTAAAATGTATTTTTATTAAAATGTATTTGATGTACATTAAAATGCATTTTAAAATGTGTCAATCAGGTGTCACATACTCTCTGAGACTAAAAGAGCATTCTGACAATCCATTTCTAAAAACTCCCAAGTGGCTGCCCCCAGGATCTTTTTAAGGAAAGAACAAGGAGATACAATGTAGGCTTCATTGGCTACAGTATCTTTGCAAGAATGTTCAAGATCTACTTAATTACTTAAGATCTTGGAACCTTTCTATTTAATCACTGCTTCAATAGTAAACCAGAGGCTGTGTATGATTTCTTCTCACTTGAAAAGATACAGCTACCCAAGGCTCACAGGATAGTAAACAAAGATGACAATTTTTCCAATTTTGGCACCAGCATGTTGAGTGGAAACTTCTCTTGGGTTCTACTTTTGCTAGCTTTGATTCCACTGTTCTGCTGAGTGGGTGTGCCCTCCTGCAGAGAATAAAGCTGTTTAACGCCCTCCCTTTCAATGTCCTCCCTTTGTCATCTTTGCTTTCCACCCATCCAGTCACCCCTGCCAAGGAGAGAGGCTCGGTCCTTGTCTACGCGGGACTTCTGGAGGCCAGTAAGGAAGCTCTGCAGTGTGTGATGGTGAACAGGTCGGGAAGGGTGACTGCCATAGCCATGGAAGAGAGAAAAATTCCTGTGATTTTCACTAGACCTTTATATTACAGCCATTTCCTTTTTTTTTTTTCTTTATTTTTGACAGGCAGAGTGGACAGTGAGAGAGAGAGACAGAGAGAGAAAGGTCTTCCTTTGCCGTTGGTTCACCCTCCAATGGCCGCCGCTGCAGCCGGCGCACCGCGCTGATCCGATGGCAGGAGCCAGGAGCCAGGTGCTTTTCCTGGTCTCCCATGGGGTGCAGGGCCCAAGCACCTGGGCCATCCTCCACTGCACTCCCTGGCCATAGCAGAGAGCTGGCCTGGAAGAGGGGCAACCGGGACAGAATCCGGCGCCCCGACTGGGACTAGAACCCGGTGTGCCGGCGCCACAAGGTGGAGGATTAGCCTATTGAGCCACGGCGCCGGCCCAACATTACAGCCATTTCCAAAAGCAGCCATCAAAGCTGCACCAGCAGTGGGCTACTTGGTACAGATCATTTCACAAACTGGACAAACCTGCCCAGTGGATATGATGGACCCTCAGGTGGAGACATGTGAGCACACACCACGGGAGCAGGATGCAGGGCTTCCATGCATGCATCTGGGTTCCTCTCCCAGACTCTGCACTGGCAAACAGGTGACTTTGGGAAAAAGACTTAACCTCTTTGTTCTTCAATGTTCTAATCCATAAAATAGAGACACTAATGGGATCTGCCAGGAAGGCCGTTGTTAGGATTAGAGGATGTAAAGGGAGAATTGTAAAGGCCTTGGTGTGAAGTCAACCATTCAGCCTTCAAAGATGCCCTTCTTTTCTGTGGTTGAGGAGACAGCAACTCCAGGCCAGTGAGTCAAAGATCTTTCCATTCCAAACACATGCTCAGTACAGCCACTCCTCAGCATCCCTGTGAGACTGATCCAGAATACCCCGAGGATGCCAAAATCAGGGATGCACAGGTCTCTTCTATGAATGACACAGTATCTGCATGTAAACCATGCCGTCTTCCTGTATACACTAAATCATTTCTAAATTTCTTGGATACCTAACACAATGTAAATGTGATATAAATGGGTGCTACTGCATTGATGGGGGAATAACAACAAGGAAAAACTCTACACATGTTTTCTACAGAAAGTTTTTTCCCAAATATTTCATATATAAGCTTGGTTGAATCTGTGAGCATGAAACATGGAGATATAGAGAGCCAAACATATAAGCATCATCCTGGTTCCAGACACCTCCCAGCCTGTGTTCCGATCATTCTGATGATCAGGAAAGTTGTTCTCCATTTCTAGGCCGTATTCACAGAGATTCTTTCTCTTTCCAGCTCCCACAGAAGAAAAAACAAGGCAGAAGTGAACATTTCTTGGGGATTGGAAAGAAAATTCAGTACCTTCCATGTTGTTTTAGAAAACTATATATATATATATATATTTGACAGGCAGAGTGGACGGTGAGAGAGAGACAGACAGAGAGAAAGGTCCTCCTTTTGCCATTGGTTCACCCGCAATGCCGCCATGGCCAGCTTGCTACACTGATCCGAAGGCAGGAGCCAGGTACTTATCCTGGTCTCCCATGCAGGTGCAGGGCCCAAGGACTTGGGCCATCCTCCACTGCACTCCTGGGCCACAGCAGAGAGCTGGCCTGGAAGAGGGGCAACCGGGACAGAATCCAGCGCCCCGACCGGGACTTGAACCGGGGTGCTGGTGCTGCAGGTGGAGGATTAACCTATTGAGCCGCGGCGCCAGCCTAGAAAACTATATTTAAAAGAGATATAACCAGGGCAGAAACACTGTCCAATATACTACAGTGTCATTGATTGTCCAAACTAAAATCTTAGTTTGAATTTGTTTCTACTATTTTGAAAGATATCAAAGAGAATAAAATTCTGATATGTAACTACGGCTTTAAATTTTTTTAAAAAATATTTACTTATTTATTTGAAAGGCAGAGTTACAGAGAGAGAGGAAGAGACACAGATAGAGATCTTTTATCCATTAGTTCACTCTTCAAATGGTCACAACAGCCAGACTGGGCCAGCCTGAAACCAGGAGCCAGGAACTCCACCCAGGTCTCCCACATGGATGGCAGGGGCCCAAGCATTCAGGCCATCCTCTACTGCCTCTCCAGGCACATTAGTAGGGAGTTTGATTGAAAGTGGAGCAGTCAGGATTCAAACCTGCACTCATATGATCTGTGAACTTCACAGGCAGTAGCTTACTCTGATGTGACACACCACCAGTCTACGTAATTATGCCTCAAGTGGTTTCTGCATAAACACCCTACAATTTATCTTCTTTAGTAGTGGCTGAAGGATAGTTACCATTATTTTCATTTACTAGTACAATCAATGAAAAGATCAGTAGGTGCCAGCTCTGTGGCACTGGGGGTTAAACCACTGCTTGTGAAGCCAGCATTCCATAACGGAGCACTAGTTTGAGCTCCAGCTGCTCCACTTCCAAACCAGCTCCCTGCTAATGCACCTGGAAAGCAGCTGAAGACGGCCCAAGTACCTGGTCCCCTGCTCCCCACAGGGCAGACCTGAATAGAGTTCCTGTGTTTCTGGCTTCTGACTTTGGACTGTCCTAGCCTTAACCATTGCAGCCATTTGAGAAGTTAATCAGCAGATAGAAGATCTCTCTCTCTTCCCCTCTCTCTACAATTCTACCTTTCAAATAAATAAATCTTCAATGACAACAAAAAGAACAGCTCCAGCAAACCTGTCCCCACTCTACCTGCTGCCTCCACTATGAGGTCTCACTTTAAACGCCAAACATAAAGAAGACTCTAGGAAGCAAAAGACTTAGGCGTCACTTTTGTGTACTGTCACCTTTGAATAGTCCTAATTATGTATAGCATCAGAAGTTCCAAGGCCACAGAAGCCGAGGGTGAAAACCACATATTAGGTTAAAAGCTACACATCACCAGGGCGGATCAACCCGAGCACTGTCCAGCTGTGCTTGCTTGCACTGGCCAGTGCAGGCTGACACTGCCACTTCAGTGAATGAGTGATGATGTCAGGATGGAAGCACGATGGGGGAGCAGCTGTGCTCCTGGGAAGAACAATTTCCACCAACACAGCTAAGGCAAAGGAGACCGTGTGCACTGTCACGCGGTGGAAGCACCTAGGCAGAGGGCCATCTCAGCACTTTCACGGTCAAGGAATTACCTGTCTTAGATCATCAGACTGACCTCCTGCGTGTGTGTTCTTTATTATTTCTTAACATGCAAGGTTAAGATGCTAAGGAAATGCCACAGGACTTTAAAGGTGCTATAATCATTAACCAAACAAGAATGAGGCTGACCAAAGCATCAAGGCATTTAATTCACTTAGCTCTGAGCTCTAACACTCCCACCTTCATGCACTTCTGCCATTTATCACTGTAAGTAATGGCCTCAATCTAACCCCATGTCCTTCCCATTCACTGCCACCCTCCATTAGTGTTAACGCAGGGGCATATTAAACATTCGGTGCTAGGCTTGTCATCCCCATGGTTGCTGTTCAATGCCTTCATGTAACCCTTCCCAGTACCATTGGTTTACATCATCTGATTAACACAGATATGTCTTGAGGAGAAAAGAATGTCTCACACTCTCTTGAATAACTCCACACTTAGAACCCTCCTCCAAAACACAAAAATTGTAACACACAATTCACCCTGCTACTCGAATGTGACCCTGAGACATAACCCTTTTAAAAGTTCCATGTGGGACCAATGCTGTGGCACAGGCCTGAGGCACCAACATTCCATGTGGATAGTGGTTCAAGTCCCAGCTGCTGCGCTTCTGATCCAGTTCCTTGCTAATGCATCTGGGAAAGCAGCTAAGGATGGCCCAAGGCCTTGGATCCCTGCACCCACATGGGAGACATGGAAGAAGCTCCTGGCTCTGCATCAGCTCAGCTGCGGCCACTGCAGCCATTTGGGGAGTGAACCAGCAGATAGAAGACCTCTCTTTCTCTACCTCTCTCTGTAACTCTTTCAAATAAATAAAATAAATCTTCAAAAAAAAAAAGTTACATGTGACTTTCATGCTGCCTGATTTTTACTGATATCCTAAATCCACAGTGAATAAGGAACTATCTTGAGTATATAATTATCTTACAGATTTCAAGATCTCCCAGTTAAGTATGATTTGCTTAAGGCTCACTAATATGTTAAAAGATATGAGTGTTTCTTTCTCCTTTTCATCCTGGGTGGTTCACCCTGCGTCTGGGGGATCTTTTGTGTATAGTACTGTTTCTCCTTTTCTCTTTTTCTCAAAATAAACACTGCACACCTGACTATGGTACCCATCAAGGACTGTGTTAGCACGGTCAGACCATCTGGCAGCATGACTCAGACTTAATTAATGTTTACTGAATAAGTACCATGTGTCAGACCCTCAGCCAGGCGTTTGTGCACTTTTGGCTAAATACTCAATGTGTACACGGCTTAATTCATTAACCAACCATTTTTTTCCAATCCCTTTGTATTAACCATGAGTTTTATTTTCTGTATTCTGATGTTTTGATAGCTTGAGGCATCGCTGCTCTTGGAAAGACCGATTCCCCCAGGATTAGCCAATGCCTGGAGATGGTGAAGGACTCACCTGAGAAGTTCACCCTCATGCAAACTGAACCATTGGCAGTACACACTCACCACCTCCTGGATCAGGCTCTGGGCACAGTGCTCCCCTTCCATACCCAGGGCCAGGTAACAGACAATGGGGGCCCGCCCTGTATTCTCTGTCTGCTGAAGTTATACCAAGTAGCCAATCCGAAACCTGCTTCACCTGTTCCCCCTCTGCAGAAAGCACAATCAAGGCTCTTGCCCACATCACCCTCACCCCCTTTGCCTCCGAATGACCTTGCTGCTGCTCTGTGTCCCCTCCGCGTGGTGTACCATGCCTCTTGCAACTGGCACACTATTGAGTATAATAAACTTATTTCATGACAGTCATTTCTGTGTCTGTATTTCTTACCACACCTGGTTAAAACAAGTCCTGAGTAGCACTAAAACGTCCTAACCTAATTACAGAATTAGCAGGTAAGATTATTTTGGTTCTTTCATACCACTCTCTGTATTCAGTAAACAAGTTTTTAAAATTTGTGGTGTTGTCATTCATATCATCTTGTCTGGCTCATGTGAGTTCCTGCAACATATAACTGAAAAGATTTAATGAGTAATTATTTCTACTGCAGCAGCCAGCCAGCTCTGGCCTATTCACCATGTCTCTTCATGACTCCTGGCACGCATTACTTCACCGGCACTTGTAGATGGGCAGTAAGGGCCCTCTGCCCGTATCATTTATCCTCCCCTGAGTGGACGGGATGCACCTCAGAAGCCCACAAGTGACCTCGATATGTCAGCTATGTACTCAGAAGTCCCATGCTGCACTAGACTGGAAGCCAGGTGTGTCTCTGTTGCACTCAGAGACTACGGGGCTATCTGGGCAGTGCTAGTTCATTTCTGATCCTTGGGACTGCTTCGGAGCTGGCTGTAAACCTGGTCTCCCTGCTATGCCTTTAGCTGGCATCTGCATCTAGCTTCCTGTCCTTGCTGGAGAGGTACATTCTGCCTGGCCAGGCAGCAGCTGGGAAGCAGAGGCACTGATATATGGAAGCTGTCATACCCAGCAAGGTTTCTTTCTTGTCTTTTTCTCTGTAACGTTTAGCATTCCTGTCACTGTCCCAATTTCAACAGTATATGTCCTAACCATATGTAGTGGGCTACTCAAGGTCAAAATATAAAGATGGTCTTTACACTCCATATGGGACTGGTTCATGTGCCGGGCTGCTCCACTTCTGATTCAGCTTTCTGTTAATGGCCTGGGAAAGCAGCAGAAGATAGTCCAAGTGTTTGGGTCCCTGCCATCCACATGGGAGACCTGGTTGAAGTCCTTGGCTTTGACCTGGCCCAGCACTGGCCTTTGCTGCAATCTGGGGAGTGAATCAGTGGATGGAAGATCTCTCTCTCTCCTTCCTTCCTTCCTTCCTTCCTTCCTTCCTTCCTTCCTTCCTTCCTTCCTTCCCTCCCTCCCTCCCTCCCACCTCCCTCCCACTCTAGACTTTAAAATAAATAAATTTTAAAAAAATACTGGACTATAAAGCAAAGTCCTTAAGTAGACATGAGGATACCTCAAAAACATTTGTGGAAAATGGAATTAAAAGATGTTGACTCTGAAATCCCTGACTCTGAATTTTTCCACCATATGCATTTTTTTTAAAGTGCCATCCTGCCTTTGGGGTGTTTTCCTATCCAGCCAAGATCACAAGCTCTCAGTTTCTGTTTAGGATGCTCTTCTGAAGGAAAAGGTGTTTCCCATTGATGCTGCCATGAATTAGGTGTACAATAGGACAAGTTCAAGAAACTGGATTAAGCAGAGAGTCCAAGCAACTAATGCTTTAGGATCATACAGAAGAATTAAGACACAAGTCAACATAAATTCCTTTGGAGATCAAAGATCAAAAAAAGCTACCATGGAATTTCTTTCACTCCAAACTAGTTTTGTAACAGCACCACAGATTTTGAATAGTTCTATAAATCAAGGAGTTAACATTGTTGATTGTTTAGCATCCTTGTCAATGTCATGATTTGAGAATCATACGTCTAACCAGCCAGAGGTGGTAAGCTCCACAAGGTGTCCCATGCCTTCCATGGAAGGATACTCATTTACTCCTTCTATAGAAACTTGCTGAGCAGATTTACCATGTCACACATTGCCCTGAGTGTTTGCATAAAAAACAAGACAGGAAAAGTCCTTCCCTCCTTGAGAGTGGCGTCCAGCACAGGAATGGCAGTTTGCACGGACAGATGGATGAACACATGCACAAAGGTGGGCAGGTCAGGACTGTGATACTCAGTGGGCACAGGTCAGCATACTGCACTGGTAAAGGTGCCCCCGACACACACAAATTTTAACATCCCTGAACTCAGGATGTGTCATAATATAAATAGAAAAATTTCATCATCCCTAATCTGAAAATCCAAACCCTGACAGGTTACCAGATCCAAAAACTCCTTGAGCACTGAAATGTTTCAGAATCTAGAGCATTTCAGATTTCAGCTTTTCAGACTGTGGATGCTCACTTGATAGAGTCTATCAAATATTCCAAAACCCAAAAAGCTCCCAGATCTGAGACCTGCTGGCCCAAGGTGTTCTGGAAAAGTGATACTCCACCTGAACAGAAAACTGTTGACCACTTGGTAGCAGTCAAGACACAGTTGCCATGTCCTTGCTTGTGCATAAACTTGGTCACAGCTACTCATTTTGTTTTCATTTCTACTGAGTTATGAGCACTGTTGGCACTGAAAATGTTCTGCTTAATCGCCATTTAAATGGTTTTCAAAAAGATTACACTATGACTTGGCACTGTAAGGAGACGTTGCTATGCATGCATAAAGGTACCAAGCTGAGCACTGGGGCATAAGTATTATCTTTGTTTTACATTTCCATTATATCTTGCAAAGCAAGATTCAAAAGCTTTACCAGACTGAAGAAAGACACAAATTGATGAAGCTGTGTGGTAGTTTGTTACTGAGACTCATGTAAATAGATTGCTCATCACATCCCAAGCAGTGCTACTAAAACAACCTGCAAACAAAACAAAACAAAACACCCAAAAACCTACCAACATTGATGAAGCAAGGATGGCAGTGTGACCTGTTCATGCTGTGTCATGGAAGACCAGGGTTAAAGAGATATGTCATGAAAAAGCTGGCACTATTTCTCCTTTCTCCTGCAGCATACAAATAATGCTGCATATTACAACTGATAGCATTTCAGATTTGATGATGTATGAAAAACAAGATGGATTGCTAGTCAATCAGAAGTTTGAAAAACGCAGAGTGGAAGTTTGTTGGTTCTAGACAGTTTCTAGTTACTGAAGTATTTGTACATGCACAACTTCAGGCAAAATGTCCCAATTCAATAATATGATATAGTTTTGCAGATCACTCATCATTTAACATATTCTATTTCCTCCTATTTCAAAAGCACATTTTTGGCATATGTTCCATTCTGGAGAAACAGCGTGACAATGAGCAAACCTCATGTTCCACTTTCTCAACTTTAATTGGTGCTGCTCCAGATTTTAACAGTTCAGAGAAAATAGGGGGTAGTTTCTGGGGCTGTGGGCTAAGCTCAAGTGAAGACTGCTACACAGGATGGAGCAGAAGGTCCATTTGAGATCCCAAAGCATGCATACAGGACTTTAAGATTCTTAGCACCACAGTAACATGAATAAAACACCAACTGTAAGGATACGTTTCTAGGCAGCATTTGGTCACAGCTCAAAAAATGCATTGATTTCTTTTTAAGCATAATGCTAAGCAAATCATTTGGAACCAGAGAGACTTGAAAGCTATACTAACAAAGAGAACACACACACACACCCCAGGAAAGAGAAATGATAAACAATGGCTGCAGATTAGACATTTTTTAAGCACAGCTACAACACTTAGTGTGTCATATCTGTGACATCAGTGTTCCACAGTATTTAGTCAAGTGACAGCTGCCTTGGTATAAAAGCGAACAATGTAGTCAGGAATAGGTAGGGGCTTTCTACATGACGAACACATATTTCAATAGTCTTGACAACAGACAGCATCACGTATGTGGCATTTCCTACTCTGAAGACCTGGTGCCTGTTCCCAGGGCCCTAGGTGAATTTCCTTTCTGGTGAGCAGGAGTGAATTCAGGAATTCCCTGAACTAATATCACTGACTTCCTTTCAGTCTCTGCTTTTAAGTAGGCCAGCTCATGTCAGGAATCCTCTGACAGTTGGTACAGGAGCATGCAAGTGCCAGTGTGAACACTGCTGGGTTGTGCTGCTGCCAGCCCGCAGGGTGCACTTCCATGCGCAGAGCCGAAATAGACTTGGATGGCCGAGAGGGCAGACTGCTCCTTAAATGCTACTTACCTATCTTCCAGCATGAGCTTAGCTGAAGGAGTGAGGGCAACTGGCCTGTGTGGAGAGTTCCATCTGATTTCTATGCTGGAAACCAGGTGTCAGGAGGCTGCGGAGGCCCTGTCTGGCCTCTCAGGTGCATATGCACACAGTGCAGGTTCCCAGAGGGAGAAGACACTCTATGAAAGAGTCTGATGCACAAGGCGGAGAGACAGTATATGGATTTCCCAGTGTATATTCAAAAGGCCTCTCTCTCTCAAGTAGGGCTACAAGACAGCATAGAGCAAGGACAAGAGCACAGACAGGCAAACAGGTGCAGATTCAAACCCCAGCTCTATCACTTACTCTTTCAATTCTAAAATTGGAGCAGAAATTAGAGTGACTGTGAGAATTAAAGTAACAGTATATGTAAGACACTTGCTAATGTGGCCAGCTGTGAGGGTAAGTCATATGGGCTCAGAACATGATGCCTTTGGCCAAGGGCGGGGGGGTCTGGAAGGTTTTATGAAGTTGTCTTGAGGCAAGAATATGTTCTCACAAGGAAAAATAAAATCTGAAAATTCACATCTGTGATCAGAAAAGTACCAATATATTAGAATTTAATAGACCTCAGGAGTGGGTGTTCAGCACCGTGGTTAAGACACTACTAGAGTTGCCCACATCCCATTAAAGAGTGCCTGAGTTCAAGCTCTGGCTCCATTTTAGATTCCAGCTTCCTGCTAAGATGCACCCTAGGAGGCAGCAGGTGATAGCTCAATTACTTGGGTCCCTCCCACGCACATGGGAGGCTTTGGCCTTTCTGGCCCCTGGCTGCTGTGGGCATTTGGGGAGTGAACCAGCAGCAAGATCTCTCTACGATTCTGCCTTTCGGAAACAGGAGATTTTAAAAACAGAATTGAACACACAGTCCTCGCGGGTCTGCTAATTCAAAAGCCATGATACAGGTTACCGCCTCTACCGTGAGCTACTTTATGATAACAGCCTGCTCCCACAGTCTTGTGTAAAACTCAGTTCTAACTCTAATCATTCTTCGTCTGCCTTAGTGGAAGTTTTGGAAAGCAATTTCCATCTGGCTCATCCCACTTCGAGTAAGTGCATGTGGTGTTGGGCATCCCTGTTCCAGGCCCCGTCACCCTTCCAGGTGGCCCCCAACTGCCACACACTTAGGTGCAGGTGTGTGTCCTCAGAGAAGGTGGACCGAAAGCCCGGGGCAATTAGACAACAGGAAGAATGGACAGAAGTAATCACCGGTGCCTTGGGCGCGTTGGGGTTTGGGGCTCTTTAATTACAGGGAAAGGTCGGTTCCAATTGTTGAAGCTCTTAGAGCACTGAGTTGGTCGGGTCCTTCCCACCGGGACAGATCATGGCCATTGCATGCCTGCTGCGCTGTTTTCAAGCAAAAGCCGCAAGTGTGGGCTCTGCATGCTGTCTCCAGGGAGCCCCTCCCCAACAAGGGTTCCCACCAAGGAAGCTGCTAGGTTAGCAGTGCTGCTCAGGGCAGAAAGTGGCACGGGTTCCCGTGTGCCCTTATCGAGGGCACCAAACTTTCTCCCGCAACAAAACCTCTTTCAAACCACATGGAGGCAGGAGGAGGATGCAGCCTGGGGATGCCGTCAGCTGCTGCCGGAGACTGCCCTCCCCGCCCCCCGCCGCCCTCCGCCCCCACCCGCTTCCGAGCAGGGAAAGCAGCCCAGACAGCGCAGCCCCGCGCCGCCCCACCCACCGCACACCGCCCACACCCCCGGGGCCGCGGAGCCCCGCCATTCACAAAGCCGTTCGCGCCGCGCGGCGATTCCCAGGGACCAGGGGGCGAGCCAGGCTGGGTACCTTAGGAAGAAGCCAGGACACCGGCGCCGGAGGGGACCCGCAGCATCGTCCGGACGCCGCCGTCACCGGAGGTGCCTGGGCTGCGCCCAGAGCCCGAGCCGTGGGGACCCGGTGTCGCCGCGGCCGCCCGCGCTCCCCGCGCTGCGCTCGGATCGCTGCGCCCGGGCTCCGCTGCCCGGCGACAGCCACTGTCAAGCGCAGCCCCGCCCCCTGCGCGCCCGGCGAGCCGCGGACCCCCGGGACGCGCCGCCGCCCGGATTGGCTGCGGGCGCCCCTGACCACGCCCCCCGCTCGGCGCGCGGCCCTCCCGGGCGGGCCTCTCCAGGGGCGCCGCGCAGGGCGGGGTCCCGGGCTGGGCGCGGCTTCCTGCGGGCACCGGCGCGCCGAGCCTGCGCTCCTGGGCGCTGCAGTTTGCCCTGTCTTTGCCAGCCCAGAAATAAATAGACGACCGAAGAGAAAAGGAAGAGCAAACGTGTTGTGTAGGGCTCTTCCCGGGGAGGGAAGTGGCCACCGCAAGCAGCAGCTGCGGTGTGAAATCCTATTTATATATCGGCAGTTATTACGAAAGCTTGGGACAGGCTACTGAGGGTGCGGTGCGGGAGTTACAGCCAGAAGGGTTTTGGTGGTGGCGGTGATGGTGTTTGGGGGTTTTGTTTGTGCTTGTTTTTGAACCTGAAGGTGCCCTTGCACACCTTTGAAACTTCTGTATCTCATGAAGAAACTAAATCCAGTTGAACAACTTGTCCAAGGTCATGGAAGCTAATTGGAGATTGATTCTGTACTTCTCTGCTGAATCAGAGCGCTCTCAGATTTTATTTCTGCTCATGCGAAGAGATCACATTCTAATACGTGAGGCCATGTGTCCTACGAAGCAAGAAACTAGTTAGAAATCTATGGAGACAGAAAGTAGGTGGGTGGTTCCTGGGGAGGATGGGAGAGGAGCTGGCTAATGGGTAGAATTTTCTTTTTTAGGGCCGTGAGAATGTTCTGCAACTTGTTAGTGGTGATGGCTGCACACCACAGAATAGTCTAAGGCCCACTGAATTGTAGCTCCTCAGAGTGGACTTTATGGTGTGTGAATTGTATCTCAATAATTCTGTTAGAAAAGCCACGCGCACACACACACACACACACACACACATTGCTGCAAGACAGAGACTGGTTTGCCTCCTGGCATCCATGCATTCATTCAGGAAAACGTGTCCCTCCTTACCAAGTTCCTCTGACCTGGGACTCAAGATGAATGCATCCCCCTCTCTCTCTGCATAGAGCTCCCAGCTTTCTGAGGGGCAGTCTATAAACTAAGAGTCACTGGAGGGAGGTACGCGAAGTGCCAGGCGTGAAGGCACGGAGATGGAAGGAGGACCTTGGCACGCTCAGGGAGGCTGGCATATCAGGTAGTGTTTTAGCAGTTAGCTGATGTAGCTGGCTGTGAGGGGCGTGGCAGGCGGGGAAGCTGGGCAGTTACTCCCAGGACAAAGGAAGCCTATGGGCCAGAGCTCTATTCAATGGGCGTGGAGGAATTAGAGAGTAAATTTTGGATTTCTCCCAGGGGATTTTCCTATCCCTGATGTGTAGTGTGTGATTTTGGTGAACGATCTTTGTATAAACCAATTTGACATCCCATAAGAGAGCAGTAGTCACCACCCCCCATATCCACACCCAGCTTTCTTAGATTTTCACCAGCAAAACTCGGGGTGGGCGGGGGATGTGCTCCAGGCTCTGCGGTTTCTAGGTGATGGAACTCCAACAGAACTCAGAGCCTCCTGAGTGAGGACCCCTTGTTGTAGACACTGTCAGCCATTCAAGTTATGAAACTTCCGTAGAAATGCAGAGAACTCTGGAGCTCTCCAAGCTGTATGAGCCACAGCCCCGGAAACCTGTTTTTATACTTGCAGTTTATCTACGTTTTGTTTGGGAAGCAGAAATATTGCAGAGCCTAGGAGAAAACTTAGCACTGACCTCAGCTCCTGAGTTGGGTCTGTGCAGCAGAAACCTGGATTCTGGGCTTTCTAAAAAAGTGAATCTGTGGTTGGAACACCAGAGGCTGCCTATTCCATTGGCAGTTACGAGTGTCATGCCCCCTCCCATCCCTCATGGGATTATAAATGCCTTTGCAAAGCCAGAGCTTTATACTGGGTTTTGTTAATTTCCTTATTTCTCCTCCTCCCACGTGCATTCCCATCCTGGTTCTGCCACTCTCTCCACCCTCTTCCCAGCTCGAGTGTGCCTTCCATGAATGCTTGTTCAACGTCCAATACAGATTTATCCTCAGAAAGGGAATCGGTGTTTCAGTACTGTCTATAGTGCTGACATGCATTATGAAATTTGAAAATTAATTGCCCCACATAGCATGGGAGCTGTAGAGCTTTGGAACAGAGTTGCAAGAGCATTAGAGAATTATATGAACACTTTCCACACTCCAATAAACTGTGAATTGAACTCGAAATCAAAACACCTGAAATTTAAAAGTTGATCACAATCTACGAAAGCATAATATTAATATTTCAACAATAAACAAGCTAAATACTTGGGAGGAGAATTTTGTAATAGAAATTTTAATCCCTAAGGAGGTGTTTTACTGTTTTGAAGCCCTTTTAAGCCTTTTCTAAATGTTGTTTTCTTTTTTTTTTTTTTTTCAGCACCTCCTCTTAAGGTCATTTTTTCCCTCACAGATCCTTTGTCTTAAATTAATTGTTTTTTATTTAAAAGGCAGGCAGACAGAACTTCCTTTGCCTGATTCACTCCCCAAATGCCCACAAGATCTGGGGCTGGGTCAGGCTGAAGCCAGGAAGGAACTCAGCTCTCAAACCAGGTGTCCCACATGCGTGGCAGGGACCCAAGTACTTGGGCCATCACCTGCTGCCTCCCAGCATGCATGCTGGCAGGAAGCTACAGTCAGAAGCAGAGGTGGGTATTGAACCCAAGTTCTGGATATGGGGTGCAGGCACCTCAAGCAGCATTTTAACTACTGCATAAAATGCCCACCCAATTTTTGTTGTTGTTATTGTTGAGAGAGAGAGAGAGAAAGAGAGAGAGAGAGAGAGAGATATGATGTCCTTCATTCCCCAAATGCCTACAATGGCTGGGGCTGAGGCTTGCTCTAGGCCAAAACTCAGAGCTGGGAACTCAACCCAGTTCCCTGGTATGGGTGGCAGGAACACAACGAACCATTATGGTGGCCTCCCAGGGTCTGCATTAACAGGAAGTCAGGAGTGAAGCCCAATACTGAACCTGGGTATTCTGATAGGGGACAATGGTGTCTTAACCATTAGTCTGAATGTCTGTCCCTTTTGCAGAATTCTTATACCTAACACCTCAGCATTACAATTCTCTTTTCCATAAATTTCTCTGCCAATTACCTAGGGGATCTAAAAGAATGAAGGAGTGCTACTCTCCCCACTGTCAAAAGCCTAGAGAAAAACCAATGGGAAGGCTGTAACCATTCCTCTTGCAAGAGCAGATGTTGTTCCTCCCCTAGGAGTTATTGTGGGCTGGCAGAAATGAGATAATGAAAATAAAGAAGCTGGTTTGTGAATGCTCTCTTACATGATCAGCACCAGCATGATAGATCTCGACATGAGTGCATGTTCTTTCCTGATGGATGCAAGCACAGGTGAACATCACTGCTTTCTAAATATATTCAGAAGAAAATAATTGGAGTGAAAGGACCAACTTAATTGGGCCACACATGATAGCATGTGGGAAACGGTGCTTGGAAAGTGGGAAGCGTGTTGCTGGGTGGGCTCAGCTGGCTGTCAGCTGTCAACTCTGCTCTGCAGCCATGGCTTCGCAGCCTTTTCTGGCAGACTTCCCTTCCAAGGTCACAGGGCAGAGTTAAAGGGACAGTAACCTACTGAGCCTTAGGTTGCTTATGAGACCTACCTCTGTGGGTAAAAAGCCAACCAAGGAGAGGCATAGGGAAGGAATCAAAATACTTCTCTGCTGAGCTGTTTGCCTGGCTTTGGTGGCTATAAACAGCTAACCCTGGGGTTCTAGGAAAAATCAATTTGCCTTATGGCTAAATTACAGGAAAGGAAGCAAACTAGCAGATAATGACAATGAATGTGGCAATCTCATGAAAAAGAATCATTTTTGATGTATATGTGCAAACTATGAAGTTTTTTTTTTTACATATAATACGATTGCATGCACTCTTTTAAAAGCATTTGATTCTGTGGAAGATGAACAGGGAAAGCATCATGATGCTGTAAAAGGATTGGAAGGGACGATGAAGGATGAGTGAGAATCAATAGTCTGGGGACAAAAGAGGAGGAGAGAGGATTCCCTGTTGAATAACAACACTAAGAAAGTCCCATGGTGTGCAAGCCTCCGTGGGTTTCAGGGATAAGCAAGTGGGTGAAGTATGGGAGGGATAATAAGAGAAGCAGCTTGAAATATATGATTCTATATACCTAAACTGCTTGTGTCCTATCTCTGCTTTTGTGTGTTTCCAGATTCCCCTCCTAGAAAAATAGATACATGCTTCAGAAAGATGAGAAACAGGCTTGAAGTATCTCAGCAGTTACCATAGAGAACAAGAAAATAAAAATTTTCATATTATGTGAAGGTCAAGCACAACATATAATTATTCAGAAGCAGCCACTAAAAAGGCTCTTCAGTAGAATAAAGAAGAATAGTGATCCCAAAGGAAGCCACTGTTGTGACATTTAACTGGGAAGACAACCAAAAATTTAGACTTCTTTTGGAAGACTTTGTAGTGATTATTCAGAGAAACTGATGTTTATAGTTCTAGTTGCCTTCAGCGATAATAAAATAAAACCCCAGGGCTGTGTGTGCAAAAAGGAGATTGACATAAAATAATTTCCCATCTTTTCAATAAATGACTTGAAGACATTTTTTGATGTAGCAAACTTCTGAAAAAAATTAATTATCCTTTAAAAAATTTCATAACTGTTTTTGCTTGCTTACTAGATCATTTGAATGGATTTCATTTCTTTCTCTTTTTTATTTCTCTTAGCCTGCAGACATTTTATTTCATGGCACCAAGAGAGGCTAAGAAGGGAATCACCACGGTGTTGATCTCTGAGGATTCCTGAGGAGCAAGAGTGCTCTTTGGAAGAAGGGAAAACATAAAAACCAGAGCAACAATTTTCCAAAGCACCAGGAGTCATTACTGTTCGTAATGATTCTCAGTGAAGGTCTGGATTAGGTTTTAAAGTCCGGAGGTGAGCACCTGATAGATAGCAAAGACCACCAGAATCCAGCATAGATAATTAAAGAACAAATCATGTTTGGTTACCCTGCTGGCTTCCCCTACATTGCACTGACAGATCCTACATTTATTAGACTAGAGTGTATGTGGCAGAGACTGCTACTTGTTCACCAATAAGTATTCTTCCTCATCTTTTTGCTAGAAGAACCCCCTGAGCTTTGGATGGGAACATAGCAGTTTGGGTAGAGATGCTACTTCTTAGACACTTTTATTGGGAGTGGCTTCTGTGACTGGGCTCTGGCCAATGGGCTACACGGATGAGTGATATGCCCTGCCTCTGCACTGCCTCCCTCTACTTTCTCTTCCCTTTTCCTGCGGGCTGGTAGAGTATGGAAATTTCAACCAGGTAGTGAGAATAATACCCAGGGAATGGTGGAGCAACACATAGAAGGTCTGTGAGTTGCTGAATGACCTCAGCAAGTAAAGCCATCTGTCTCCCTCTATACCATTTATTCAGGAACAGTAAACCACCATTTCGTCAGAGCCACTACAGGTTTAAGTCTACAAGTTATAGCAGCTTAGGTTATATCCTAACAAATTAAGTACATGAATGTCAATACAATATTTTTTTGGGTTCTCTATGATGTATTTCTATACATAGAGAAGAATGTATAAAATAACAGCTTAAATTTGTAGCTAGAAGAAAAATCTTACTCAAACCATCCTGACCAAGCATGGATAGAAACATAACCATCAGATGGAATTTGGTCCCACAGGTATTTTGTTTTCAGTACAATACATTGAAAACATTTTTAATTAGTTTATTTTAGGATAATAAAGTATACTATTACAAAAGGTACAAGTTACTAGAATATGAGCTCCATGAAGACAGGACTCATTTTTCTTTTCTCCATGGTATTTCCAGGACCTAGTCCAGTGCCTGGTGTATAGTAGTTGCCTAGTAAATGTTTTCATTCAATCAGCATCTGTTAAATAAATATCAATTGTGGACCAAGTGTGTGTTTTGTTACTGTCTAACTCACCACAGTTCCTGCCATCATACACTTGCCTTCTTCACATATCCTATGTTCCCTACTTGGCACCTGAAGGCATTTGATCCCTTGGGAAATTGGTTAGGGTACTAGACTACACTGCTGTTACGAATAACTCAGTGAGATTGGCCTAAAAATGAAAGTTTTTTTTCTCTGTTTCTCACCTGGTGAGTGCTCCCAGTCAGCGAGAGCTCTACCCCAAAATGGTCACACTGGAGTTTTCCAGTAAGTTGCTCTCTCATCTCCAGGTGACTGCATGATTTAGAATGAGTCACAATGAGTTCCAGCCATCGTGATGGCAAGAAAGGAAAAACAAACACATAAAAGAGACATGTACCCATTTTAAGCATACAGTTGGTGAGTTTTGATGAATGTATAACCTGTGTAAACATCTTCCCAATCAAGATCTAGAATTTAGGTTGTCAGATTCTTTCTTAAATTAGCTGTTTCTGGAAGATGCTTTGCCTCTGAATTTGTGGCTAGCATTAAACCGAGAGGGCTAACAATTATGTTGGGTCACATGACAACACTTCAAAAACACCTGGGAATCTAGAGACACAAGCTGGGGAAGGGTGTAAATTTTGTAGTTGAATACAAAAATCAGTATCACAAGGTAAAGAAAACCACACAAAATACATGTGTAGTTTAATAAATTGTGTGAGGGAGTACTCCTGCTCCTACTATCCGACTATCCATAGCCAAAAATAGACCACTGTTAGCCACAGGAAACGCCTCCATGTGCCTGCTGCCATCAGAACACCCTAAGCTGCCATAGGTAACCACTACCCTGACTTTTCTACTAGTGATTACTTCCTCACAGGTGTCTGTCATCTCACTGTTCCTACTTATACTCACTAGTAGAATCTTGTCCATTTTATCATTTGATAAGTTCCTGTTAGACTATAAATTCCACATTTATACCTTTACTTTCTTTATAATTTACCTATTATTGAACTGGTGCTATTTGACCTATAGAGTGTCCCACAGTCTGGGTGTTGTTGACTGCATAATACTTTTCATGTGGTTTAACAAGTTCTTCTCTCCTCACTATTTCCTGCAAATTAGTAACTGAACTCTAAGCATTAGCGGGCTTGGGTGAGATTCCTTTGGCAAAGTAGTGATAGTATGAGAGACCTTGAAAAAGTTCATGGAAAATGCATCTTCTCTTTTAACCCCATTTTCCATGAATATTTTGAAGTACCTTCATTCTTTCATCAGGAAGTATGTATTACCTGACTGTTTTTCTTTCTGTAGTTTCAGGTGCTGTTGATACGTAGTAGCTAATCTACTATCTCATTAAGTGTTGAAAAACGGTGACATTCTGCTTTGGTTATTTCTTCTTCATTGTTCACTTGCATTACTGTTAAAAAGGTATACCTCCCCTAATCTAATATTTGATTATCATGTTCATATAATCAAGGCAAGATAAATGCTTACATTTTCCTTCCATTTACCAGTTTTTAAAGATGATTGTTTATCTAAGATAATCCAAAGAAGATCTTTTTTAAATTTTTTTTTAATTTCTTGACAGACAGAGTTAGACAGTGAGAGAGTGAGAGTGAGAGAGAGAGAGAGAGAGAGAAAGGTCTTTCTTTTTCCGTTGGTTCACCCCCCAGTGGCCGCTATGGCCAGTGCATTGTGGCTGGCGCGCTGCGCCAATCCAAAGCCAGGTGCCAGGTGCCTCTCCCCGGTCTCCCATGAGGGTGCAGGGCCCAAGGACCTGGGCCATCCTCCACTGCACTCCCGGGCCACAGCAGAGAGCTGGCCTGGAAGAGGAGCAACCAGGACAGAATCCGGTGCCCCAAGTAGGACTAGAACCCAGGGTGCCGGCACTATAGGCGGAGGATTAGCCTAGTGAGCTGCGGTGCCGGCCCAAAGATGATCATTTTTAAATTAGCCTCATAAAGTCAAGAATTTCAACATGTTTAGTACAGAGTTAGGGTGTCACCCAGGAACACCCTCATTTCTGATGCCAAACATGACATTCAGAGGTCTCCAATACCACCATCATTCCAATGAAAATTGCAAATCTGGGGGTCCCCAAGGTACCTTTGGTTTGCTGATTACCTTGAAGAACTTCCAGAACTCACTGAAATCTGCTGTGCTCACAGAGAAGTGCACTGGAGCATCATAGTCAGGAAAGGGTCTAGATGAAAAGTGGCCAAGAAAAAGCACATAGTTCAGAGTCTAGCACGGTTCTTTGCATGGATCTTCCATTTGTCCTCTCCTGGCAAAGTCACTGACAGTACTAATTCCTTCTAAGAGCAAAAGATCAGTTTTTTCCTTTTTTTATAAGGTCCATAATTTAATTACAAGGGTTCCTGACTATCTCGCGAAGTTCCCATTCCAAATAAAATCACACTGGGAGTTAGGGCTTTATCATATGAATTTTTAGGTGAATGTGGACATTCAGAGCATAATGCAGGCCTTACAAGTGGACCACAGCTAGTTATTAACTGTTTTAAAAATTTTTAACTAAAAATATTTATTTTATATAGAGAGAAACAGAGAGTGTGAACACTCCCTTCTGCTGGTTCACTTCCCAAATGTATGCAAGGGGTTGGAGCCACAGCTGAGAGCTAGAAACTCACTTCAGGTCTACCATGTGAGTGACAGGAACCCAACTACTGAATCCATCCCTGTTATCTTAACAGGAAGCTGGAGTTAGGCGCCAGAGCCAGCAATCAAAGCTAGGCACTCTGATGTGGGACACAAGCATCCAGGCTAAATGCCCACTCCCACTAAAGACGTACATTCAAAATCTCACATGGATGTGTTCATTTTCCTAGGATGAATTGTGTTTCCCAGTGAAATCCCAGAGAGATGACTGACCCAAATTTTTAAGACCACTTTCATAAATTGTGAGCTCTTTGATAAGAGCATGTCTTTTCTCCCTTTCAACATGTAAATAAATGAATGAATATGCATTGTTCTGAGTTTTTTATTTGTATTTTTTAGAAGATATAAGGAAAGATAGTTTTCAATGATTTAAACTTTCTTTTCTCTACTAGTGTTTTTTATGACTTTCATGGGAATGTGAATTTATGGACTCCCTGTGAGTATATTTGCCCTGCAAATACAGGACCACTTATGGAGGATATGGGAATTAATGCAGGTGGGCATGGTGAAAATAATGTACTATGAGAAGACAGGCAAATAAAAATCTTGAAACAAGCCAAGAACAAGAATTTCTGCCATCTTTTTGGCTTGAAAACTTCCCAAGTGGGTGTTTGGTACAGTGATCAAGTCGCTCCTTTGGACACCTGCATCCCACATTGGATTGCCTTGTTTGAGTCCTGGCCACTCTGAGTCTGATCCAGTTTCCTGTTCATGTGCACCCTGGAAAGGGAGTAGCTGATGGAAAAAGTCCTTGGGTCCCTGCCATCAATGTGGGAGACGTAGATTGAGTTCTAGGCTTCTGCCATTGGCTTGGCTTAGCCCTTGATATCCCAGGGGCATATGGGGAGTGAACCAATGCATAAAAATTCTTCCCCTTCCCCTCCCACTCCCTCTCCTTTTTTCTCTGCCTGGCTTTCAAATAAAAGGAAAAAAATTTCATTTATCAGGTTGCACTTGGTCACTTAAGATAATAGCAGTATTATTTGCTTCATTCAAATGCATTCATTCATTCCAGTAATAAAACTGCAGGTGCTTCAACTCTAATAATTAATGCAATCAATGCCAAGATAGTTCCAGGACAGGTCTTGAGTCAGGGTACAGTATTTCCAGTAGATTTTAATCATCCTACCTAGCCTTGCAGATCCAGGTATCATTTCTAGTTAACACTTTTCTACTTTAATCAGGTGATAAGATACATGGCTGATAGAAGAACCAAGTGCATATTACATTTCCAAAAAAGCAACTACTGTGCTTAACACTCCAGACTGATTTCTGAAGTTTTATGCTCTGTGCCCACAACTCTCATCATGATTCAGAAGTAGGACTCACGGAATGACAAGAGCTGTCAGAAGTCAATCGCCAGGAACACTAAAAATAGGCAGATCAAACTCCGGAGCTCTGCTGATAAAAATTGCATGTTGTGAAAGAGCTGGCTCAGGGAGGCCTGCAGAGGAGAAAATTAGGCAGCACCATCCCCACCCGTGGGCACAGCGTGGAGACCTCCAACGCCATCTGTCTCCCCTGACAATGTATTGATATAAAATCAGATTAAATGAAGCTGAGTGGCCATTTTGAAGACAGAAAGAGAAAACGCAGCCTGAGGGGTAGTGATAAACAAAGGAAAGCAGAGGCTCGGTTGAGAGTTAGGGGCTGAAAGTTGGTGGGTTTGTGGTCCAGATTTTTTTTAAATTTCATTAATAATATAAAGAGAACATATTTCTTGTATTTCACAGGCACAATTCTAAGAAGATACCCATGCTTCCCTCCCTCCCCTTTTCCTTCCCTCAATCCCCCTCCTTCTTTCATTTTTTTAATTTTTGCAAAAACAGAATTTCAGCCCACTCTATAATCATAGGCTTAATGCACCACTAGCCTAATATTCAACAAGCAAAAAGTAGACCATAGTTCACAGGAGTATAAACAAGGGCTAAAAACATCAATCAAAGATGTCCATTTCATTTCTGTACATATTTTTTTCATTCTGTATTGATTAACACATATCAGAGAAAACATGATATTTGTATTTTTGGGACTGGTTTATTTTACTAAGCATAATGGTTTCCAGATGCATCCATTTTGTTGCAAGTTATAAGATTTCATTCTTTTTTATGGCTAAATAGTATTCCATATTGTATATATACCACATTTTCTTTATTCATTCATCAGTTGATAGACATTTGGGTTGATTCCATGTCTAAGATATTGTGAATTGATCTGTGATAAACATGGTGGGACAAATAAATTTCATGCTGATTTCATTTGGGTATATTCCCAGGAGTGGGATGGTTGGGTCCTATGGTAGATCTATTTTCAGATATCTGAGGAATCTCCATACTGTTTTCCTTGCTGGTTGTACTAATTTACATTCCCACCAACAGTGTATTAGAGTACCTCTCCCCACATCCTCACCAGCATTTATTATTATTTTTAAAATATTTGTTTGAAAGGCAGAGATACAGAGAAAGAGAGAGAAGAGAGAGAGAATCTTCCATATGCTGGTTCACTTCCCCAAAAGCCACAATGATCAGCACCGAGACAGATCAAAGCCAGCAACCAAGGGCCAGGAGCTGCTTCTGGGTCTCCCACATGGGTGCAGGGACCCAAGGACTTGGGCCATCCTCTGCTGCTTTCCCAAGCCATAGCAGAGATCTGGGTCAGAAGTGGAACAGCTGGGACTCAAACCAATGCCTCTATGGGATGCTGGAGCTGCAGGCTCTACCTTAACCTGCTGTTCCACAACACCAACCCCCTGGCCCCTTATTATTTTTTGATGTTTTGGATGATAGCCATTCTAACTGGGGTTAGGTGAAGTCTTGTTTTGGTTTTCCTTTGCATTTCCCTGATGGCTAGTGGTCCTGAGCATTTTTTCATGTGTCTGTTGGCCACTCCTATTTCATCCTTTGAAAAATGTCTGTTCATGTTTTCTGCCTATTTCTTACCTGGATTGCTTGTTTTGTTGTTGTTGAGTTTCTTGAGCTCTTTATAGATCCTGGATATTAACCCTTTATCAGTTGCATAGTTTGCAAATATTTTCCCCCATTTTGTCGATTGCCTCTTCACTTTGCTGAGTGTTTCTCTGCAGTATAGAAGCTTCTTAGCTTGATGTAATCCCATTCATATATTTTTGCTTTTATTGCCTGTGCTTATGGCATCTTTTCCAAGGAGACTTTTGGAAGAAGCCCTTTGCCTATGCCAATGTCTTGCAGCGCCCCCAAATTTTCTATCAGTAATTTGATGGTATCAGGTCATAGATTTTGATCCTTGATCCATTTAGAGTTGATCTTTATATAAGGTGTAAGGTAAGGGTGTTGTTTCATACTTGTGCTTGCATAGATGTGATCCAGATCTTTCTAGGGCTGTTAGGTAGAAGTGCTTTCAACTTCTTTTTTGCACACAGTCCCTCCCTTGTTACCCAGAAGATCTAAGGAGATATGGGGGTGCCTTGCTGACACCTCCAAATTTATTCTAAGAAGCTCACCACCCATGTAGGAGACCTGGGCTGAGTTCCAGATTCCTGGATTCAGCTGGGCCTAGCCCTAGCTGTAGGGGCATGTAGAAGGTGAATGAGCAGAAGGAGAATCTTTGTCTGTCTCTGTCTCTATTTTCCTGAGTTTCAAATATAGATAAATAGATAAACATAAAAATTAAATACCTTGGAATAAATTTAACCAAGGACAAAAAATATCTCTATGATGAGAATTACAAAACATTAAAGAAAGAAATAGAAGAAGATACAAAAAAATGGAAAAATCTTCCATGTTCATGGATTGGAAGAATCAATATAATCAGAATGTCAATACTACAGAAAGCAATTTACAGATTCAATGAAATGCCACTAAAAACACCAAGGGCATTCTTCTCCAATCTGGAAAAAATGATGCTGAAATTCATATGGACACACAGGAGACCCTGAATATCTAGAGCAATCTTATACAAAAACAAAGCCAGAGGCATCACAATACAAGATTTCCAGGCATACTACAGGGCAATTTTAATCAAAACAGCCTGGTACTGGTGCAAAAACAATGGATGGACCAACGACACAGAATAGAAACTCCAGAAATCAATCCATGCATCTACAATCATCTTATTTTTGACAAAGAAGTTAGAATCAATCCCTGGAGCAAGGACAGTCTTTTCAACAAATGGTGCTGGGACAATTGGATCTCCACATGCAGATGTATGAAGCAAGACCCCCACCTTATACCTTACACAAAAATCCACTCAAAATGCATCAAAGACCTAACTCTACAACCTGATATGGTCAAATCATTAGAGAACATTGGAGAAACTCTGCAAGACATCAGCATAGGCAAAGACATCTTGGAAAAGTCCCCAGAAGCACAGGCAATCAAAGCCAAAATTGACAAATGGGATTACATCAAGCTGAGATGCTGCTGCACTGCAAAAGAAACACTCAGCAAAGAGGCAACCAACAGAATGAGAGAAATTATTTACAAACTATGCAACTGATAAAGAACTAATAAGCATAATCTACAAAGAGATCAAGAAACTCCACAACAACAAAACAAACAACCCAGTTAAAAAATGGGCCAAGGACTTAAACAGACATTTTTCAAAAGAGCAAATTCAAATGGCCAGCACTATGGATAGCGGATAAAGCCTCCACCTAAGGTGCCTGGAGGAAGCTCCCGGCTCCTGGCTTCTCCATCCATTGCAGCCATCTGGGGAGTGAACTAGCAGGTGGAAGACATCTTTCTCTCTCTCTGTCTCTGTCTCTCTCTCTCTCCCTTTCTCTGTCTCTCTTTCTGCCTCTGCTTTCAAATAAATAAATCTTTTTAAAAAAGGAAAATCTTAAATAAGACAAAAAATCTTGTAGCTATAGCTTCTTGATTTTATTTTTAGTCATTATTTCTGGTAGTTTAATCAGACAAATGTTTAGTCACTTTAAGTCACAGAATTCCAGCTACAAAAAACTAAGGCTAAGCTACTTAAGTTTATTATTTTTTCCTCATACTGTTCATTCTCTACATTGTTTAAATCAAAGTATTATTTCTGTACAATCAAAAATGCATATAGAGTTGAAAATGTAGATGTTATTGTGATAGATTATGCCTTCAATTTTTCTTGAAAATATGATGTGCATGTCTCTAAGATGAATAGTACCCAAGTATGCATTTAAAATGCTTTTAGATATTGATTTATAAATCATGTTTCAGAAACCATGGTAGTTGTCCTTACAAACACAACAGATATCTCTTTAGTATTTGTTAATGGTTGTTGGATCAATGAAATAATGTATTCATTTACAAAACAGTTTAACATCAGATGTATATGCTCTTATATATAAAGATTTAAGATATTTAATTAATTGACAACGCATGACAATAATCCTCCTTCATATTCTCGGAAATCGAATGTTTCTGGGTCAGTTGTTAGAAGAAAGGAACTAAATTATCAGTCTCAATTTTATAGTAGCTATTAGATGCTATATTTTTTCAGAAAATATTGTTTCTTAATTAGGAAAAAAATTTCATATACTAAGGAGGAAAAAAGATTGTTTTTTCAAAAAAGATTTATTTGAAATGCTGAGTGATAACGAATCTTCCATCTGCTCACAAAATGGCCATAACAGCCTGGGCTGCTCCAGGACCAAGCCAAGTGTTCACAACTCCAGTCTGGATCTCCCCCATGGTTAGCAGGGGCCCAATCTTTTGGGTCACTTTCTTCTGCTTTCCCAGGCATGTTAGCAAGGAGCTGGATTGAAAGTGGAGCAGCCAGGACTCAAACTGGTACTCACATGGGATGCCAGCACTGCAAGCAGTGGCTTAACCCACTGTGCCACACCGTGGGTCCCCAAGATTATTAAAAATGGTTCAACTGATTCTCTACCTTATAAAAATTAAAAATTCACTCAAGGTTTTTAAAAAACTTGAATTTTTTGTGTAGTTGATGATGATTAATTTTGACACCCTGATATTAAGCAAAAGTAGAAAGCACTCCAATCTTGCAAAAATACAAGTTATTGTTTCTTTTCTAAGTATTACATTTTAATGTTGTTTGATGTTCAGTGAAAACTCAATGAAGAAGCCCTTTACAACAGATGCTGGCGAGGATGTGGGGAAAAAGGGACACTAACCCACTGTTGGTGGGAATGCAAACTGGTAAAGCCACTATGGAAGTCAGTTTGGAGATTCCTCAGAAACCTGAATATAGCCCTACCATACCACCCAGCCATCCCACTCCTTGGAATTTACCCAAAGGAAATTAAATTTGCAAATAAAAGAGCTGTCTGCACATTAATGTTTATTGCAGCTCAATTCACAATAGCTAAGACATGGAATCAACCTAAATGCCCATCAACAGTAGACTGGCTAAAGAAATTATGGGACGTGTACTCTATAGAATACTATACAGCAGTAAAAATAAGTGAAATCTGGTCATTTGCAACAAAATGGAGGAATCTGGAAAACTAAATGCTGAGTGAAATAAGCCAGTCCCAAAGGGACAAATATCATATGTTCTCCCTGATTGGTGACAACTGAGCACCTAAAAGGAAACTTGCAGAAGTGAAATGGACACTATGAGAAACAATGTCTTTTTTTTTTTTTTTTGACAGGCAGAGTGGACAGTGAGAGAGAGAGAGACAAAGAGAAAGGTCTTCCTTTTCCGTTGGTTCACCCCCTAATGGCTGCTGCGGCTGGTGTGCTGCAGCCTGCGCACCGCACTGATCCAAAGCCAGGAGCCAGGTGCTTCTCCTGGTCTCCCATGCAGGTGCAGGGCCTAAGGATTCGGGCCATCCTCCACTGCCTTCCCGGGCCACAGCAGAGAGCTGGACTGGAAGAGGAGCAACCGGGACAGAATCCGGCGCCCCGACTGGGACTAGAACCCTTGTCCTGACTGTTGAGGAACAACTTGCTATTTTATTCCTTTTAGTATTTTTTTGTTCTACTTAATACCATTGGTTGAACTCTTTAATTAACACACAATTATTCTTAGTCTTTAAAATTTAACTGAAAAGTGATCCTTGTTAAACATAAGAGTGGGAATAAGGAGAGAAGAGATGTACAGTTTGGCACATGTTCACTTGGACTTATCCCTAATGGTAGAGCTAGAAATGTGCCAGGGGATTCCAATTCAATCCCATCAAGGTGTCATGTACCATGACATCTTACTTGTTAAAGAGATTAGTTTAAGTTCATAATTGATCAAAAAGATAGGATTAAGTGTCAAAGAGATTGCATAAATAAGACCACTGTCTGCAAATAATAATCGATAGAATTAAAAAGGAGAGAATGATCCTACATGGGAAGCAGGATACATAGCAGACTCATAGAATGGCAAATGCCCTAAACAACACTCTGGCCTCAGAAGCAGCCCTTAAGGCATTCAGATCTGTCTAAAAAGCCCTTGAAAGTTTCATAGGCATGGAAAGCCAAGACACTGAGGAAAAAAAAAAAAACAAAAACAAACAAACAAAAAAACCTAAATGAAAGATCTCTGTGAGTGAGATCCCAACGGGAAGAATGGGCCATCAAAGAAGGCAATACCTTTCTCTGATTGGAGAGAGAGAACTTTCACTTTGATTATGGCCTTGTCTAAATAAGATCTGAGTTGATGAACTCAAGAAGCTTCCATAGTCTTGGCAGCTCATGACAAGAGCCTCGGGTGATTACTGACATCATAAATAAGAATGTCAATTATTAAATCAACAACAGGAGTCACTGTGCACTTACTCGCCATGTAGGATCTCTGTCCTTAATGTGTTGTACTATGTGAATTAATGGTAAAACTACTACCCAATCACTACTCTGTACTTTGTGTGTCTTTGTGGGTGCCGTCTGTTGAAATCTTTACTTAGTATATACTAAGTTGATCTTCTGTATATAAAGAAAATTGAAAATGAATCATGATGAAGAATGGGATGGAGAGGGAGTGGGAGATGGTATGGTTGCAGGTGGGAGGGTGGTTATGGGGGGAAAAGCTGCTATAAATCAAAAGTTGTACTTTGGAAATTTATTAAATAAAATTTGAAAAAAAAAAAAGGAAATGAAGTTTCAGGGCTGGCGTTGTGGCTCACTTGGTTAATCCTCCTGCGGTGCCAGCATCCCATTTGGGTGCCGGGTTCTAGTCCAGCTCTCTGCTGTGGCCCTGGGAAGGCACTGGAGGATGGCCCAATTGCTTGGGCCCCTGCATCTGCATGGGAGACCAGGAGGAAGCACCTGGCCCCTGGCTTCAGATTGGCACAGCACTGGCCGTTGCTGCCATTTGGGGAGTGAACCAGCAGATGGAAGACCTTTCTCTCTTTCTCTTTCACTGTCTATAACTCTACCTGTCAAATAAAAAAGAAAGTGAAGTTTCATTGAACCAAAGTTGGCCATATTTACAATATATACCTGTATATCCATCAAATGAAACAGAGCTGCTTGTATACGTTAATGGGAAGAAATAAATCTTTCAACCATAGCCATGTAGCACACAGAAATGGGGTGAGGGCAGGCAGAAGGATCCTTCCAGAATACATGGAAGTTGGTCAAATATGTCTCCACAGTTCCCCCTCCCATCTTCCTCTTCATCTGATTCACCAAATGAGTGACTGTTGCTTTTAGTAAGTTTTGGTAGTCAGGACTTTGGGGGAACATCAGAGTGAGATGAGCTTAATATTTAGCAATTTATAGAAACAAAACAGTGTGGGAAGACACTGCCCATGCTAATTTTTGTGCCTCTGTATGCCCCAGAGTGTGGAGTTGTCTGTGTCGTGGGAAGATCTGAGCGAGGAGCAGCTGAGTTTGTGCTGTGCACAGTGGCCTTTGTTGAGCTCCTCACCGGTGCTTTGCTACCCTCTGTGCATGGCTTCTCCATGCGCCCCTCCGCATTTCAGGGCTGGAATCTCCTCCATCCTTCTTCATTGTCTTCCTGTGCTACTCACACAAGCCCTCTGCCTCTCGACCCTGCCTGTCGGCTTGCAAAGGCCCTGGGCAGCATCGCTTCCCACAGCTTCTTCCCTGGGAAATGGAGAACTGAGGGTGTTTAAAGTCTTCATGGTTTTTTTAAGATACAAAAGTTAAGACGCTGTTGAGACAGGGAAGTAGAGGAAGCAGTCGGGCCACCTGGAGATAATAGTTCTTAGTTAGCTCAAGTCCTGCAGGATATGGGTTTGGTTCCCCTTGATCTGAAGATAGACCCCGTACCTGACCAGGGCCGTACCAGTTTAGGCCGGCAAGGCTGACCTAGGTTGACCTACAGGTTAGTATGCACTCACTGTGGTAACTTAGCATTCTACATGCTACACCTACCGGCTGCCAGGAGGGAAGCACAGGATTCTGGGGAGTGTCCACCTACTTCGCAGAAACACCATGAATATTCCTCCCCCCAATGAGAATGTACTTCCTCTTTCATTAAACAACCCATTTAGGGGCTGGTGTCATGGCACAGCCGGTTAAGCTGCGGCCTAAAGTGCTGGTACCCCTTCTAGACAAAGGTCCGAATCCCGGTTACTCCACTTCTGATCCAGCTCCATGTTAATGTACCTGGGCAAGCAGCAGAGGATGGCCCAAGTGCTTGGGCTCCTGCATCCATGTGGGAAACCTGGAAAAAACTCCTGGCTCCTGGCTTCAGCCTGGCCAAGCTCTTGCCATTGTGGCTATTTGGGGAATGAACCAACAGAAGAAAGATCTCTCTCTCTCTCTCTGCCTCTCCTTCTCTCTATAATTCTGCCTTTTAAATAAATTCAGTCCTTTTAAAAAACCCACAAAACAACCCATAAAATGTTAAACACAATTCAGAGACCTGTCCACTGCCCTTCAAGGAGGTCCCATTCCGACTGTGGAGTGTGTCTTCACTTTCCCAGTAAAATACTTGCTACTCGCGTTTCATTATTCTCCCACTCACTCCTGAATTCCATCTTGAAGCAAAATCAAGGAGCTGGGTACCGGCCAGCCTCCGCTGCCCAGCATCACTGTTTTGGGTGCTGCCCCCTTCTGCTTACCTTTTGGGAGGGCTCAGCCCCTCATTGCGTGCTTGCGTCCATGGAGAGGACGCTGCGCCTTTGATTTTCTTGTGTTGGCAAGCCCATCCTTCAGAACCACTGCAACACAGGAGGCCATCACTGACAGACCAGAATCCTCTCTTCTAAAGCCAAGGAAACTACCTGTGCGATGGGAATTTTGGGAACCCAAAAGGCTTTTGGCAAGATAGCCTCAATGCTCCCAGAACTCTGAGGGAAAGGAACTAGCAGGTGAGGCTCTCCATCTGGCAAGGTGAGAGCTGGGAGGAGCTGCTCATAATCAGGTGAAGCTGGCTTTGCTGGGGGCAGTTACCTCTCTCCTCCACCCAGCTGGAGTCTGGCCCTGCTCAGCTGTCACGTCTGAAATGAACACCATTAGAATCACTGGTGGTAAAAGTGGTTCTCATGGTGGGGGCAGTGTTGAGGCATAGCAGGTACAGCCACCACCTGCAACACCAACAACCCACATGGGCGCTGATTGGAGTCCTGGCTGCTCCACTTCTGATCCAGCTCTCTGTCAATAAGCCTGAGAAAGCAGCAGAGGATGGCTCAAGTCTTTGGGCCTCTGCACCCACGTGGGAGGCCCGAAAGAAGCTCCTGGCTTCGGTCTGGCTTGGACCTGGCCATTGCAGCCAGGAATGAGCCAGCAGATAACAATCTGTCTGTTTCTCTCTCTGTGTGTAACTGTGTCTTTCAAATAAATAAATGAACCTTTTTACAGTGGTTCCCATGGACCATGGGTCTTCTGGGTGTTATTGTTAACATGCACGTATTACATATTATCTGAAAGTAGCCTGTTCCTATCCCACCTGTTTCTGTGGTAGTTGATGGCCTCTGGATCAGCTTTTAAATCCTAAGGACCTGAGACCCCATCAACGACTGGGGTGGGGTGTAGAGGGGAAGCAGTGCACACCCTGAGTTGAGGGCTGGGGGCAAAATAAAGACAGTGGGTCAAGGAGGACTAAGAGAGGGTGGGGAGTTTGGGGGCCCAGGGGTCTGCAAGGGAATGAGACAAACCTTTAAAAAGGTTGCAGGACCCTAAAGGGAAGAGAAAACAGACTTAGGGGAAGGGCTGAGAGTCCTAAACCCACATCGCCTTTTTCAGTTTAGCTTAAGCCTTCTTCTACTGGCTGTCAAGTTGACTCCCACTTCTCTAGTCAGAATTTAGTAACATTTTTGGGAGAAAATCAAGGCTAATTTGTTCTTGCTTGTTTTCTGGCTGTGAGCAGTGGGCTTTGGTTTTTGGCATAAACATGCTTTGTCCTTACTAGTGCTAAAAATGCCTAAAGTAAAGATCTTTGCACTTAGCACAGGGAAGGTGGCTTTGCAAAGGAGTACTTTTCAGAATTCTGAAAGATTGGCAAAGGGCAACTGAGATTTTAGTTTAAGTTTGTAATTTATAAAGTGTTAATAGAAATGAGAAACTTACAGGTCTCCAAAGGTGGTTTAAGGTGTACAGGTCATTATTATATCCTCTTTTTTTTTTAAATTAGTTTTCATTTTATTTGGAAAAGAGTGAGTGGGGGTAGAGAGATATTCTATTATCTGTTACACCCCCCCCCCCCAATTTACCCTAATAAGCAGGTCTGGGCCAGGCCAATGCTGGGAGGCAGGAACTCAATTCAGGTTCCCCACGCGGGTGGCAGGAACCCTATTACTTGTGTCACCACCACTGTCTCCCAAGATGTGCATTAGCAGGGAGCTGGAATCAGGAGCAGAGCTGGGGCTTGAACCTAGGCACTCCAATATGGGATGAGGCTTTCCAAGCAGTCTGCTAACTGCTGTGCCTAATGCCTGCCCCCATTCCATTTTTCATTTTTAAATTTATAAAAAATATTATTTATTTGAAAAGCAGTGTTACAGAAAGAGAGAAAGAGATTTCCATCCACCGGTTCACTCCCCAAATAGCCACAATGGCTAGAATTGGGCTGATCCAAAGCCAGGAGCCAGGAGCTTCTCCCAGGTCTCCCACTTGGGTGCAGGGGCCCAAGTACTTGGGTCATCCTCCACTGGTTTCCCAGGCAGATTAGCAGGGAGCTGGATTGGAAGTGGAGCAGCGATGTCTCAGTCCAGTATCCATATGGGATGCCATCATCACAGTTGATGGCTTTACCTGCTATGTCACGGTGCAGTCCCCAACACCCCCATTTTTCTTTCATAGCAATTTATCAGGAAGTGAATTGTCATAATGGTCTGGGACTACTTCCTTCTCAGAAAAAGAGTGATAGAAATAGCTAGGTGGTTAAGGAGGCAGATAGGTAGGTAGGATGGGACAGGATCATCAGAAGGAAAAGGTACAACTTCTCCATGAGAGAGGCTTCTGTTTGACACTTTGTACTAAAGAGTTCCAACCCTACTACATCCATTCTCCACTGTATCACTCTCTCCTTCTGTTAGGAATTGAAATATCTGTCATTCTCCTGATGTCCTGTTAACTTACCACCTTTCATAAGAGACTAATTCTTGTGAAGAAACTTCATAAGCAGAAAGAAAATTGAAGAAATCATTTACCTAAAAAAATTCTCTAGCCAAGATGGGTTGAATATGAGCATAAAGCTTCCTCCTCATACAACAATTCCATGTAACTTCTTAGATAGGACATGGAGCCCACATACCTCAATCATACCTATTCCAAAGTGTCTACCTTGAACTCTCTTAGTTTTCTTTTTTAATGTCCAAGAATACAGGTTTTTAAGTAGCCTAGAATATGGGTATGACATGACATACTATCATTTTAATAATTTTGCATACCACTTTGATACTCCTTGAGTTACTTAATTTTAAAAAAATTTTTGAAGCCAGTGCTGCGGCTCACTAGGCTAATCCTCTGCCTTGTGGCGCCGGCACAGCGGGTTCTAATCCCGGTTGGGGCGCCGGATTCTGTCCCGGTTGCCCCCCTTCCAGGCCAGCTCTCTGCTGTAGCCTGGGAGTGCAGTGGAGGATGGCCCAAGTGCTTGGGCCCTGCACCCCATGGGAGACCAGGAGAAGCACCTGGCTCCTGCACTCAGATCAGCGCGGTGCGCCGGCCGCAGCGCGCCGGCCGTGGCGGCCATTGGAGGGTGAACCAACGGCAAAAGGAAGACCTTTCTCTCTGTCTCTCTCTCTCACTGTCCACTCTGCCTGTCAAAAAAAAAATTTTTTTTTTTTTTTTGAGAGAGCACATTCCTATCTGTTGGTTCACTCCTCGAATGCTTGCAACAGCCGGAGCTGCTCTGAGGCCAAAACCAGGATCCGGGAACACAATCCAGATCTTCCACATAAATGGTGGGGACCCAGTTACTTGAACCATCACTTCTGCCTCTTAGGTCCACATTAGCAGGAAGCTGGAGTTAGGAGCCAGAGCTGGGAATTGAACCCAGCACTGTATTGTGGGATCTGGACACCTTAATTGTCAACTTCCTGCTCCCCCTCTAAGTTCTTGAAATTTGACATTCCTCTATAAGTTATTAAGATTCAGTTTCAGTTTTATGTGAGGTTATGTCAGAGATGTATTCTTCTAGAGTGATCGGAATGGTTAAATGCTGAGAAGGATGGATTTCAGGAATAGGCAAAGAAAAAACCATAATTCTAGAACTTACTGCCTGAGCTCTGTATGAGGGCTCTCCAAGACACACATTGTTTCATCATTGAGTCCTCATGACAAGAGCCTTTGAGATAGATGGGGAGGATTATTCTTGCCTGATAAACATTCCAGGTACAAAGACAATAAGAGGTTTGTCTGAGCTTACACTGCCTCTCTGTGGCTGCTCAGGGACTTGGAATGTCTTTTGATGGCCCTTGTGAGATTCACGTCACTTTTTTTCCTCCAGGCCTGAACACCTAATATTTTATTCATGGTGTGCCACAGAATCTCCAGAAAGCAGACTCGGAGCAGAGTTTAGTGTTTAGTGTTCAGGGAATGCTCTGGGAATCAACACCTGTGGAAGGGAAAGGGAGGAAACAGAGCAGGGCACAAGCCTTGATTGACTTGAGTAGTGCCTCTCACACTGGTGTGCATGTCAATCAGCCAGGGATCTAACAAACACACACTGCTGGCTTCAGTAAGTCTGGGGTGGGGCCCATACTCTACACTTTCATCAGGTTCCAGGATTATGCTGTTGCTGCATCAAGTAACAAAGCTAACTCCTTATCCTGACTTGGTCCTTGATTGAACGTCTTTATTTTGCCTCCACTCCTTTCATGTCCTCAGAGCACAGTGAGAAATTTATTCTCTCAAAGTTGTGGAGGCCAGAAGTCTGAAATCAAGGTATTGGCCAAGGTCAATGTGCTTTCTCAATGCCCGTAAAGAGGCTCTTTTCTGGTCTCTCCCAGTTTCTGGTAGCTGCAGGCATTCCTTGGCTTGAGCAGCATTATTACTCCAATCTCTCCCTCCATCTTCACAGGCCTGGCTTCTGTGTGTGCTCATGTCTGTATCCACATTTCCCTCTCCCTCTTCTAACAACACAGGTCACATCGGCTAAAACCCCTACCTATTGACCTCAATTTAACTAGATTATCTCTGCACAGGTTCTAGGTTCCGGGGATTCAGACTGCAACACATATCTTTTGGGAACACACAATCAACTCATAACAATATCTAAACATGGTGGGGGTTGGATCTACTAAGCACTTGAAGCACTTTAGAAACATTCATAGCAAATAATTTAGTACCCATCTAATTGGTAAAATTATCAAAGATAATGCAGTGGGTGGAATTGTAAAGCTCAGATTCCGGAATGATCTGTTTCATGGGTTCTGGCTGTTGGGACAGCAGATTGTCATATGTACCAGGGCACTTTCTCAGTGTCTGCTGCATAAATCCTATGATGGTTGCAGTGCAGTGGATCCTGAGTTAAAAACAATGGAGAGGGCTGGCGCCATGGCTCACTAGGCTAATCCTCCGCCTGGAGTGCCGGCACACCTGGTTCTAGTCCCGGTCGGGGCACTGGATTCTGTCTCGGTCACTCCTCTTCCAGTCCAGCTCTCTGCTGTGGCCTGGGAGTGCAGTGGAGGATGGCCCAAGTCCTGGGGCCCTGCACCTGCGTGGGAGACCTGGAGGAGGCGCCTGGTTCCTGGCTTCGGATCGGCATAGCGAGCTAGCCATGGCGGCCACTGGGGGGTGAGCCAATGGAAAAAAGAAGACCTTTCTGTCTCTCTTTCTAAGTCTGCCTGTCAAAAAACAAACAAACAAACAAACAACAAACAATGGAGGGATCTGTAGAGCGTATTTCCCATTCGAGGTTGATGGTGCACCTGAGTCTTTAGCAGCTCTTTTTAAAGCCTATGTTTAACTTGATTTCCACTTCTTGCAAAGTCTACACTCTGGAGTCCCCTTTTCTCATAAACCGATTTATATCCCTTTCTAAGCACTTCAAGAAATGCTGATCAAGCTCCTAAAAAAAATCCCTGCTTTTTGATGCCCTCATTACACTGTGATTTGGCCCCTTTCAGTGAGCACTTGTTTCTCAGCCTGAAATTGTCAAGAGCAGGAACCAGTTCGTATTTACATTTCTCGTGTTTAGCTCAGTGTTTAGCACATAAAACATGTTTCCATACTTTTTGAGTGAATGAGCAAAGTTGGAAAGAACCAAAATGTTTCACAGCAGGGACATGTTCAAGTCAATTTGTTGAATATTTCCCTAGGAAATTATGTGTCTCTGTCTAGAAAAATAACAATTGTGTAACATCATGGAAAAGATCTTACACTCCTTCAAAAGGAAAAGAGCACAATATAACAAAACATAGATTGTACATAATGAGGGTGAGAAAGGAAATAAACGAAAATAGTCATTACATTAAGAGGGTAGGATTATGGGTGATTTTCAGTTCTTTAATTCCTTTCAATATTACTGCAGTTTGGTTTGTAACAACACTAATTACATTGTTAAAAAGAAAAGAAAGCAAACCACTGGTCTGTGGCTTTCCCAACACCACTGTTGGCCAGGAGACTGCATGGAGGTCCCCAGCAGAGCTTCTGGACTTTAGGAGCTCAAGGACAGAGCTGCCAGGGAAAGCCAGTCTGCCTCTGTGGAATTCTGGGAAGGCTCTGCTTTGCTTCCCCACTGCACTTGCAGGAAAGACATTAATTTCCTTGCTAAAGACTGTTCTATAATTGATAATTTTTAAAATAAATCTTCAAAACCTATGGATGCAAAATTGCTCTGAGTTCATAGAATTTTATTTCTTTTGGTGTTCATGTTAACAACAAGACTTTGGATATTTGAGCAAATTTTAAAAATGTACTTAAAGTTTCCTTTATTTTATTTGAAGATGAGCAAGAAAGAGAGAGAGTGTTGCTACCTGCTGATTCACTCCCCAAAACGCTGGGAATAACTGGGGCTGGACCAGGCAAAACCCAGGAGCCAAAAACTCAAACTGAGTCTCCCACATGGGTGGCAGGAACTAAAGTACTTGAACTGTCACCTGCTACCTCTTACGGTGGGAACAGAGCCAAGGCTTAGCACCTACACACTCTGATATGGGATGCATGCATCTCAAGAGATATTTTAGTCACTGTGTCAAATGCCTGCCCCTTTTAGCAAGCTTCTAACTCACAATTATGCAAGTTCAGTATTTGGTAGAGTTATATAATCATCTCACAGACAATACTGATCAGGAGCCCAATCAAGGATTGCTGTGGTGGGATGGAAATGCTGAGCCCTCTCCTCTCCTATGTGGGTTTTGCAGGCAGGTTGACTTAACGCCATTCTGGTGTTTTTGCTAGGCAGGGATTGCTTGTAGTTTGTTAGTAATCCCAAAGCAAATCTCTACTGTTTGTGCAGCCTCTGGGAAGCAGCCCCCCTCCTCCTAACCTGGAACCAAGGTTTGCCTTCCGATAAGTTTCTCTTCCCTGAGCAGATTTTGTTCTCACTTTAGAGTCAAAGTCAAGAACTTTGTTTAACCTCTTATATCTCTGTGGTCAGCATCAGGAAGAAAGAAGATATGATCTCTTTTTAAAGAAAGTTTCATTGCAGATTACAAGAAAGATGCTCTATCAGCAAATAACAAATTTGTGCACAACTCTTATCTGAATCTCAAGGTCTTACTGTACACATGGTTTTTAAATCTCCCTTGGTTTGCATTCTTACCTGTTTGCAAACTGCACTTTCGAATGTGGCTTTTTTTTTGTTTTGTTGTGTGTTTGTTTTGTTTTGTTTTGTTTTGACAGGCAGAGTGGATAGTGAGAGAGAGAGAGACAGAGAGAAAGGTCTTCCTTTTGCCGTTGGTTCACCCTCCAATGGCCACCGCAGCCGGCGCGCTGTGGCTGGTGCACCGCGCTGATCTGATGGCAGGAGCCAGGTACTTCTCCTGGTCTCCCATGGGGTGCAGGGCCCAAGCACTTGGGCCATCCTCCACTGCACTCCCTGGTCACAGAAGAGAGCTGGCCTGGAAGAGGGGCAACCGGGACAGAATCTGGTACCCCGACCGGGACTAGAACCCGGTGTGCCGGCACCGCAAGGCGGAGGATTAGCCTAGTGAGCCACGGCGTCAGCCTCAAATGTGGCTTTGTGTACCATCAGATGGTAAGGAAGAGAATGATGGCTCTGGAAAGTGTCTGGAAATATACTCCTCTATGCACAGCAACATATCTTCCTCAGTCCTGTGTTAGACCATTTCAGCCATCCATGACCCTTGAGTCAGCCTCGATAACTAGATCATGATTTCAGACAACTAAGGATCGACACATTTCATTCATTTGTTTACTCGTTCAACAATCCATTATCCAACATCTACTATGTATTAAGTCCTGTCCCACACATTTGCTCATTTATTCACCAAATCTTAAACTTTCAAATGAGTTCTTTCTTGCTTTCAGCATTCTATAGTATTCAACACTAATGGAGTATTTTGTTGGTGACATGGGGTTAGGGAAAATGTGATAGAGTGGAAAGGCATCATGTTAGGCACTAAGAGAACTGATATCTGGCTTCAGTTGTGTTGAGAACTATTTGTGAGATCTGAAGTATTTCTGTAGAGAGTGTTTTTATGTATAAGTTCATTGTGAGCTGTAGAAGCTACACAGATATAAGGAATCATTGTAGACACCCATTCTAATACTGAGCCACACTACAGAGATCCACTAAGGCCTATGGATAGAATGATCTGCCCTGTGTTAAATGCACCCAGACCACATGCTCTTAGCGGTTGTATATAAGTATGTGTGGCATAGGGTGGGTAAATTGAGTCAGGACAGGAGGTGTATCGCTGTGCTGGATGATTTATTTGGAAGAAAGGCAGAGCAAATTTCCATACTGTCTTCAGAAAGACTTTGGTTATTTCTCCATTCTGCTTCTGCAGGTCTTTGCCACTTTTGTGTTACCATAAACAATGTAGTATTAAACATCTTGTATACAGCTCTCTGTGCATGTGTGCAGGAATTTCTCTAGGATAAACACCCACAAGTTGAAGTGCTGGGCTGTAGCATATATTGGTCTGGAAGCCCTGAAAAATCATAACTTGAGGCATACGTGCTGGTGCTTTAGTAGGAAGTGACTCTTATGATGGTGGAAATGAGGAAGTGAGGGAGGGATGGAAGGAAAGAAGATGTGAAGTTTTGTGAATGCCAGAAGCTTTAAAAATTTTATTGATGTTTTTCATTTTTTATTTTTAGTTTTTAAACTATTTTTAATTTAATTTTTTCATTTTGTTTTTAAAGATTTATTACATCTATTCAAAAGGCAGAGTTACAGAGAGAGAGAGAGAGAGAGAGAGAGAGAGGTCTTTCATCCAAGAGTTCACTCCCCTAATGGTCACCACAGCCAGAGCTTGGCCAGGCTGAAGCCAATATCCAAATCTCCCACGTGGGTACAGGAGCCCAAGGGCTTGGGTTATCTTCTGCTGCTTTCCCAGGCACATTAGCAGGGAGCTGAATCAGAAGTGGAGCAGATGGGACTCGAACTGGCACCCATATGGGAAGCCAGCATTGCAGGCGGTGGCTTTCTCTGCTGTACCACAATGTCAGCCCCTATCGCTATATTTCTAACACCTAGAATATTGTCTACTACAGTGGACATGGAAATATTTGATAATATTCAAATCACAAGAGATACTCTGTGATTTCTTTCCTACACTCTATACCATTCTACTTCCTAATTTTAATTTATGAATCAGTGACAACTGTCATCAGTTCCTTAAAGGATTTTAAATGTACTCACTTTATTCTTTTAACTGTGTTATGTCTCAAGCAGGTAAGGTTGTCAAATAAGCAAATTCCGGCATAGATGGGTGTTTCTGTGTGCCCATATGTCTGTAAAATCGTGCACTTGTAAATAAATAATAGTTGACCTCCAGAAAATTAAATGCTACCTGAAAGCATGTGACAGTCTATAAAGTACTGTGGTGTTGTGATGTACTTCTGTTATTATTCTGTCGTTATTTGATGGCTGGCAGCCAGTTAGGCTCAAATTATCGACAGAGGACACTTAGAGCAGGCAGAGAGTGTAAAAATGAATGCAATCACTCAGTCTGCCTCTTGGTTTGCTTACCACAAGTGCCCCCGTCTTGCTTATGGACTCAGTCTCCAGACACTGCCCACACAAGGAGACTCACAAACACAGCCTACACAGGCAGAGGGAGAGCAAGGGCAAGGTAGAGAGGAGCCGAAGTCAGGATGCAGAGAAGCTGATTTTGAGAGAGCTAAAGAAAGTGTTGTACGTGCGTGTGTGTGTGTGTGTGTGTGTGTAGAGACAGATGTCAGTAGTGAAAATTTTGAAAGTAGGTGCATAAAAAAAGCATGGAAAAAAGATCCTGCAATAAACAGGTGTGTGTCCTATGACTAACTGTGACAAGACAGGCAAACACCTTATTTTCTGAAGGGGTCTCCAAGGAAGCTCCACAAACGTCTTACGATGGTGGGTCTACTGAGGTGTGAATTACCTGCCCCTGGAGATGAGCTCATCAAACAGCCTACATAGCTGCACATGGCTTGTTGGTTGAATGAATAAATGGCAACAGAAATTCACACATATACTTTTTGGAGTGGTTTTCTTTCCTAAAAATCTTCCGGGTTCTAGTCCCATTTGCTCCTCTTCCAGTCCAGCTCTCTGATGTGGCCCAGGAAGGCAGTGGAGGATGGCCCAAGTGCTTGGGCCCTGCACCTGTATGGGAGACCAGGAAGAAGCACCTGGCTCTTGACTTTGTAACGGCGCAACGCCGGCTGTGGTGGCCATTTGGGGGTGAACCAATGGAAGGAAGACCTTTCTCTCTGTCTCTCTCTCTCTCTCTCTCACTGTCTATAACTTTACCTGTCAAATAAATTTAAAAAATTAAAAAAAATCTTAATAATTTAAAAATGTACATTATGTCCAAATATCTTCTTATTGGCCAAAAAAAAAAAAGAGCAGGGCAGGGTGATAGAAATGAAAAACTTACAGGAAGTGAGATAGAAGCAATTTTTTTTATAGGCAGAGTGTATAGTGAGAGAGAGAGAGACAGAGAGAAAGGTCTTCCTTTGCCATTGATTCACCCTCCATTGGCCACCGCAGCCGGCGCACTGCGCTGATCCGAAGGCAGGAGCCAGGTGCTTCTCCTGGTCTCCCATGGGGTGCAGGGCCCAAGCACTTGGGCCATCCTCCACTGCACTCCCTAGCCACAGCAGAGAGCTGGCCTGGAAGAGGGGCAACCGGGACAGGATCCGGACCCCGACTGGGACTAGAACCTGGTGTGCCAGCGCCGCAAGGTGGAGGATTAGCCTGTTGAGCCACGGCGCCGGCCGGATAGAAGCAAATTTTAAATATTTTCAATTTATTTATTTGAGAGAGAGAGACAGAGAGAGAGAGAGTGAGCTCCCATCCACTAGTTCACTCCCCATATACCTTCAATGATGGGGCTGAGCCAGGCTGAATCCCAGAGCCAGGAACTCAATCCAAGTGTTCTTTCTTGGTGGCAGTGACCAAACTACTGGGGCAGTCACCTGCTGCCTCCCACAATGCACATTAGCAGGAAACTGGAATGGAGAGTGAAGCCAGAACTTGAACCCATGTACTCACATATGAAATACAATCTTGTTAACTGGCATGTTAATAGCTAGGTAAGACAAATGCTTTCCCATCATACTTTCAGTAGACATGTTTGCAAATTCTGATTTGGCCTAGGGAAAAATTAAGAAAATATAAGAACTTTATGGCAATTGAGGCCTTAGACTGAAAAATAGGAGAATTGAGAGGAAATTTATATATGATGCCATCAATATCTTCATCACTCCTCTCCAGTCTGAGCCTCTGACTTATTTTAAGATTATGGACTTCTCTATCTTTTTTTTTTTTAAAAAAAACCAAACCAAACCAAACCAGACCAAACCAAAAAAAAAAAAAAACCCTTCTGAATAACTAGTTTGTTTAAATTTTGTATATTGAACCCATTTGTTCAATATAGAGACTTCTATATTATATGCATACCTAGCCATAAGTATGCTATATACCTGAGCATTTCTGTCTTAGAAGATAATGTAGAATTTATTCAATCTAGCTATAGTTAGGTGAAGAGACCAGCTGGATTTGTAGTAAAAAGGATTGCTTGTTAAACATCCTCATCTCTTCATTCCTAATTACACTGGCACTAGTGCACCTACTTTTCAAGTTGTACTTACTGCTGTACTTTTGTAAGATGCAACCTTAGAACATGACGCCTTGCCTCAGCAGTCTCTTCACAGCAGAAGGGGACCCTCTAAGCCTCCATCAGGAAAAATGCATTCCTGGACGTCAATGTCGTTTTCATCGCTTGTTCCTGAAGAGTATGTAATATCCCAGAGAAATCAAGCATTGAATGATCTTAGCACTTGATATACATATTCAGAGGCTTAGCACTTGGACCTTTAGCATGTGGTTTTATCCAGGTGACAGGACTAGCAGAAACAGGGTATGACATCTGTTTTTGCAACATGATCTTAAGGAAACTCAGTTCTAGAGCAGCAAAGAGGCTTGAAGATATTTGTCTGCAGTCCTGTAAGTAATCAATGACTGAAGTGGAATTACAGCTTTGGCTTCTTTTTAAAAAAAATTTGATGTCTTTATTTGAAATGCAGAGCAATGTATAAAAAGGGAGAGACGAAGGGAGACAGGGAAATCCTCCATCTGCTGTCCTACTCTCCATATGGCTGCAAAAGCCAGGGATGCATTATGCCAAAGCCAGGGACCTGAAACCCCAACCAGATCTCCCGCATGGGTGGTAGGGACCTAACCATCTGGGCCATCCTCTGCTGCTTTGTCAGGTGCATCAACAGGAAGTTGGATCTGAAGTGGAGCAGCTGGGACTCAAACTGGAACTCCTACATGGGGTTCTGGTGTCACAGGTGGAGGCCCAACTCACTGTGCCACAATGTCAGACCTAGCTCCTTGGTTTTCAATGCTGTATTTCCTTGCCCACACATGTCTTGCCTGTAATGGGACAGGGTATGGTTTCAGTTATAAAATCATTCCTGAATCAACACCCTAGCATCATGAATTCAGAGAACTGCCAAACTGGTGATAGAGTTAATGGTCCCAGATGGTTAAGAATTCATTTCTTCTTGTATTGAAACCCATTATAGTTTTATAACTCAAAATAGTTCTGACTTTGCTCTGGGCCTAGAGATAAGAGGTGTCCCTGTGGTCTGGGAGCAGAAGATTCCTGTTCCTGGATCTGCAATTTCATAAATTGCTTTTGTGGGTTCTTCGTTCTTCATTTGTAATTTGTTTCTCCCATATGTGGCATGTGGGGAAATATGCTGGAGACCATACTAATAAAATACATTGAATAATGAGTTTCAATCAGCTTGCAGGGCTTCTCAAGACTTTGGAAGTCTCCTACTGAAAATCCATTTAAAAGGAGAGTAGTCTAATTTCCTTTCATTTTCTTGGCTCAGAAGTGAACATTGTCATTATTAAATCTGCATTTTCATCTTGCATAAAGAGAATGTGAGAAAACTGACCTAAACTGATCAGTAGGCACACAAATAAACATAAAGACAGAGACTTGTAATCACTTTCCCACCTTTATTAACCAGGGTAAGGGAATAAGAAGATACATACACATATTCTATAATATTTTGTCTCTTGAGTAAAGTTTAGGCAATTTTGTATACATTCATGTATAGTACACATAGAAAGCCAAAAAGAACTATTTCTCATCTATATTCTTGGTTAAGTTTGGAAGGTACATTTCTATCAGACTTCTATGGAGCAGTTATAAAATGACAGGTTAGGTAGAGTTGGTGCCACTTTTCCATGTTCCATTTCTATGGTATGCATTTTCTGAATTGCTACTTTGTCGCCCAATTTGAGGATGGTAAGCACAGTGAAGAGGCACTTTGGGCAAGAGAAATTCTGGAAAATATGGCATGTGTACATATGCAGCAGATCACCTGATATGAACTGGCACCAGAGTCATCCAAGACATAAATATTAGGGTGCTGGGTAGGCTTTCATGGCTGCATGATGCTATGGAGACCAGGTGAATGGAGCTGTAGAACTGGGCTGCAAGGTCGGGGTCCCCAGATGAATTGCTTCCAAAAGGTGGTGCAGAGAAGACTGAGGGAAGCTAGCAGAGGACGACACCAGCTGGATGAGAGCCCGTTGGAGAGGCTGTGCCATATATCAGAGATGGTCCCGGAGAAGGTCTTGTCTGCAGCCAGGACCACTTTTGATCTCTCCCTCTTTGTGGCTCTGAAAAATGTGCAGATTTTCCAAGGGCAGCCTCGTGGATTGGGACCACTTTCTTGATGACCCAGGTTCTTCCCATTGTCTCTGAGACTGAGAAGCTGCAAATGGAGCACCAGTAGCAACTGCAGCAGCAGCAGGTACTTCTAGGGCCAAATGCAGGGCTGTCAAGAGGAAGTGCTAGGGGCTCTGCCTTTATTCCCTGAAGGATCTAGATCATCGTTGCTCTACTTGAGCTGTCTTGGTGGGAGAAGTTTGCAATTCAAGTGCCTGGACTGCTGATACATTTCTTAAAATTAACTTTGGCACACTGCTCTATTTAAACCTGGTGGAGAGAATTCCATCCTCATTGTCTCCTGCAGACTGCCAACTTGCAAATGTGCCCTCTCTGCTGTTCTCACTTCTTGCTTCCATCTTCACTCTGATACCAGAGTGCAGCCACACAGATGGCTATTCCAGCTCTGACCACCCTATCCCTTTTGCTAAATTGCTCTTAGCTGGAAGTGCTCTGTGGGTAGGATAGGATGCCAGGGGATGGAAGGACCCCTGACCATTAATGACTTTTTTTTAAAGGATAGAGATTTTAGGGAGGAACATGATATGAAACTGATAAAATGCAATGCAGCCGTAAAGTGGCCACTGAATTCCTACATACCTGAGAGAAGAGCAAGCCAGCTGCACCTTCTACCACAAGATGGGACAGTGGGGACTGTGGAGGTCAGAGCAGGAGCTCATTGCCTCTGCACATTTTGGTTATTAACTCTGATGTGTGCATATGTTTTTGTATTAACATATTAAATATTTAAAATGGTTCCAACTGAAAGTGTCAAAAAAACAGTCCATGGAAAATGTGTATTATGAAAAAGCTATGTATGGATTTCAAAATGGTTTTTCACCAAAATAAACTGTATTTTAATTGCATTTTTCTGCAAACTTTCTGAAGTAAGCTCATAGTTTTCTGTTTCTGTAGCAGGACAGAATGTAGCAACATCTCTAAGCAATCAGAATTCAACCTGTGCAATCTGTTGGCATGCATTGCTGACCCGTGCACAAAAGTAGTTTCCATCTTCCAGGTTGCTGCCATCCAGCCCGGATCCTCTGGTCTCGTGCTCGCCTCATGTCCAGAGCAACCGCACGGATGTTCACAAAGAATAGCTCTCAGATGTTCAGCTCACGGTCTATCATGACTCTTTTCAAGAAAAGGAGACACACATGTTTGCTAAGACTGAAATACCCTTGGCTTGGTGTCTATTCCTGTTTACGTCCTGTTGTGCAGGAATGTATTAGGAGTTAAATCATAGGATGGCTAAGCATGGGCAAAAAAACATGCAGTAAAATGTCAGTGAACCTAGAAGACAAGATATGAAGCAATTCTTCATCTTGAAGAGAGAAGAGGGAGAAAAGTTTGAAAGCATAGTGGAAAAGGGCAGCCTAGTCAATGGGAAGGAACATTCTTTCTAGAAGCCCAACTGAAAGATTTCACTTGTGTCGGAATTATCTTACTTGATCAGAATGAAGGAACTCACATGATGTCTTTAGTCAATATTAACTAATAACAAGTAAATGACCAGAATGGCTATGAATCATGGTCTCCTTGATGCTGCTGAGTAAAAGGCCACCCATTTTCTATGTAATAGGAACCAAATTAATGTTGCAGTCAGTTGCTCACATCTTATCTCCTAACAGAAACTCAGAATTAGGTAAAGAGATTGAGTTACTGCTTCACACTTCGGCAAAAAGGGAAGAGGAAGAAGGAATGTGAGATATGTCTTGTTAGCTGAAGTGGTTTTCCCAGCTATGTTCTTTATCAGGAGAAACACGTTTGGCCATCAATAAACCATATCCACAGTCTTTGTGAAACTTAAAATAATATATGGACAAGTGCAAAATATAATTTTATTTACCAGATTCTTTTTTCACACACAAACATTCAGTATAAAAAAGTATCCATACCTTCACACATACTGCTCATTTTCAAAAAGACAATTCTAAACTTACTGGCCTTTTTGTCAAAAAATAATCATAATTTATCTGCGTAAGCAAATGGTCTCAAACCACTGTTCTTGCATCTCCTTTAATACTTCTTGTCTGTGTTCTCTGTGACTGCAGAACTCACCAGTAACAGGGATACTCCAAAGAAATCATGCTCACAAATATAGTTTTTGGTGGTTGCAGGTGCCCAATTTTCTTTTGTGCTCTGGCTAACTATAGGGAACATCTTGCTTGAAGATCTTATTCCTCCTGATCTTAAATAAAAGCCAAAAAGGTGAGTGGCACTAGGCTTCCTCATTGTACCTCGTTGGTCATATGTCCCATACGGTAACTGCTCATTTTCAAAGTCCTGAGTGAAGTTCTGCCTTAAACCTGCCATCCCACTGGCCTCCATTCATCAGGACTTGGGGTGGGTGAACATCTTGGAAATCCTTGGCTATCAATTCAGCAGGATGCTGGCAATTTTATTTGATATTGAAAAAGCAAGGAAAAAGATGTTAGATTTATGTTATCATGGTGGTTGTGAATGTTGCTAATTTATGGGCAGTGCAACTCGATGTCTAAAGCAGACCGTGTAGTGCCTACGAGTGGGCATTCATTGGTAGGCTGGTACATCGACAAGCAAGAGATCAGCTTGCATATCCCACTATTCATGGATCCACTGTGCATTTCAGGAACAGAAGGGTGAGGTGACCCCCTGGGTGCAGCTCCCAGCACAGCCGATAGAGAGTATACCTGCCGGTGCAGTGCAGTGCCAGACCTGCTGTGCCTGCTGTGCACAAAGATTTGCCCTTGGTAAAGATGGAAAGCATTGCAGACGTCATCTTCCCAAAGCTGTTCCTTGTTTTAGGTAGCCCATGAAAAGTCCACTGACCCCAAACCATCACTAGGAAACTGGTTTCATTACATTCTCTCCAAGGGTTATTTTGTTCAAAATCCCAAGTTTAAGCGAAGAGGAGTCATCTGTCCACACAATGGAGGTAGATAAACTCTTCTTTTTAATCTTGAAGATGGATTTCCTCCGATGTTTGTGCAGCAGCTGTTTCAACTTGTCCTTAAAAACACTGGTGGTGAGAGTGTAGAGGATTGGGTTCAAGGCGCTGTTAACTGGGAGGAAAAATATCACAATCCAGGAAGTGATTGTGCCTGGAGAAGAAAATGAAATGTGAAAAAAATAATTAAGAGTTTAGGTTTTAAGCAGATGTAAAATATGCACCACACTTTGCAGTCAATGCTACTTATGGGAGGGCTGCCTGGTACATTGATGCTTCCTCTCACCTTATGGGAATCGTTTTGTTGGAAGCCACAGGAGCTATGATTTTAAGGTCCTCCCAATTAACCTTGCTGAGTTCCAGTCACTAATTTGTAGGCTGTGATGAGCCCAAACAAGAGGACATATGTGAGCACACCTTGTAAACTCTAAATTTCAATGTATTTTTCTTGTTTGCTTTTATAGAAAAAAATAATAAAAAAATAATTATTTTTTCTTTCAAGATTTATTTATTTGAAAGTCGGAGTTACAGAGAGGGGAGAGAGAGAGAGAGAGAGAGAGAGAGAGAAATCTTTCATCTGCTGGTTCACCCCCCATCCCCATGGCTATAATAGCTGCAGCCAGGAGCCAAGAGCTTCATCCAATGTGAGTGACAGGGGCCCAAATACTTGGGCCGTCTTCTGCTGCTTTTATAGGCACATTATCAAGGGAGCTAGATCAGAAGTGGAGCAGCTGGAACTTGAACAATCACCCATATGGGATCCTGGCATTGCAGGCAGCAGCCTATCAGCTATGCCACAACGCCAGCTTGAAATAATTCTTAACAGAATAGAGTTCAGGAAACCTGCTGTCTGGGAGCCAGATCGGACTTTGGTCTTAACTCTGTCCAGTCCTCAAGGTTCCCCTGCTATCCTATTATTGAAATCTGAAGAGCAAAGAGGAATGTATTCTCCAAACTTGGTGGATTCCCTTTTTGTTCAGCCTTATAAATGCTAACAGAATCTTTAGGGAAAGAGACCACAGAAGGTTCTCTGCGAGGGGAAATTTGGAATAATAGCATTTGTTCCATTTTTAATTTTTTAAAAAATACTTATTTATTGAAGGGCAGAGTGACCAGAGAGAGAGAGTTGAGAGAGAAAGTGGGGGAGAGGGAGAGGAAAGGGAGAGGGAAAGGGAGGGGGGGTAGAGAGAGAGAGAGAGAGAGAGAGATCCATCCATCCATTAGGTCACTCCCCCAGATGGCTGCAACATCCAGGGTTGAAGCCAGGTGCCCATGAACTTCATGCAAAACTCCCATTTGGATGCAGGGGCCCAAGCACTTGGGTCATCTTCTGCTGCCTTCCCAGGCACATTAGCTGGGAGCTGTATTGGAAAAACAGCAGCCAGCATTTAAATTTGGCGCTCAGATGTACAATGCCTACAGCCATGCCTTAACACACTGTGACACAATGCTGCCCCCAGCATTTGCTCCTTGAGAATGAAATATATTTCTCCTTCTCAACACAGCCTGGTCTGGTGGGCAGACAACTCCTAGACACATGGGCAAATCACCATGCTCCCTAGACTGCTCAGAGCTGATCCTCCCTTCCTGGACTGAATCCGGGAGCCAGGCTGGAGTCAGACATGTGAATTCCCATTGCAGCACTGACTCCTGTGATTTTCCAAGCCCTTGGTGCCACACTGCCTCCTCCCTTATCTTCAGAGTTTCAGAGACCTCCCCGCTCAGGTGAAGAGCAGGGTGTTATCTCACTCTTCTGCCTCCTCTATCTTTCTCCACCCTACAATTTTCTTTTCCTTTGACCACTGTTGTTTTGTTCCTCTCTCGACCTTGCTTTGCTTCTCATTTCCCTCTGTTCTTCTGTATTGTCTTCACTTCTCTCCTTATCCAATCTTCTCTCCTGACTCCTTCCTTCTTTCTTCTTCCTGCTTCCTTCTTGGCAACGTTTTCCTCTTCTCTCCTCATATCATCCCTTTTTCCTTGTCCTTATTTTTTCTAAATATTTAATTAAAAGGCAAAGTTACACACACACACACGGGATGGGGGGGAAGAGAGAGACAGAGAGAAAGAGAGAGAGAGAGCGCTTTTCTATCCACTGGTTCACTCCCCAGATGGTCACAGCAGCCAGGGCTGGGCCAGGCTGATGCCAGGAACCTGAAACTCTCTCCAGGTCTCCCATGTGGGTGGCAGGGGCCCAAGTACTTGAGCCACCTTTCCCCTGCTTTCCCAGGCACATTAACAGGGAGCTGGATCAGAACCAGAGCAGCCAGTATTCAAATTTATGCTCATCTGGGATGCCAGCATCACATGGGATGGCTTAACCTACTGAGCCATAACACCAGAAAAAAAACGAAGGAAAAATAAGTCTCTAGTTTAGCTTAGCTTAGATGAATTAAAGTTTCATATTATTTGTCTTCATTTTAAAAAGTTAAGTGATCTAGGCATCTCATGATTGGAGAAAAAGTTATTTTGCTTTTGTGTTATGTCCCAAAGGGAAACTTGATCAGTTATATCAGTTATCTCACCTCCATGTGACAGAGAAAGACTTCCTGGCAGTCCTTGCTTTTAGTGAGGCAAAGACAAATAAGCCCCCTAAGTCCACCTGTGAGTTCCATTCGAAATGAGACCTCTTGTTCCACCCTGGGAGAGCCCTAATCTAAGATTAGCAGCTGAGTCCAGAGGCAGGAGGGCTAAGGCCGGCTGTCCTCTTGACTGTACCGGATCCCATCAGTGGCAGGCCATGGCCAACAGGCCCTGCAGTTCTCAGAGGGCAGGGACAGGATGAACTTAGGTCAGTGAATGCAGCATTGTTGCCTGCACACTGTGGGAAGTCAGACCAGCAGGGGAAGGGCTTTGCTGAGAGTGGTAAAGGCACACTGAGGTGCTCTGGCAAACCTCAAAAAGTCTTGAACTATAAGAGGAGAGAAGGATCAGTGGGCAGTCCCGTGAGTTTTATACAAGGCATTTTTTTCCTGTTCTATCTCCCTTTGTTGAGGTGTTTATTAAGCTTGTCATGATATGAACTGAGGATAATAATTACACCTGCTACTGTCTGACACCCTCCATCACCAGACAGTTCCTGATTCTAAATCAGAGAGCCTGGTAGGCTGAACTGTATTTCCTTCCCCTTCCCCCAACCTATCCCATAGTATCTTCTACTATGACTATATTTGGGGATAGGCCTTCAAAGAGGTAAGTTAGGAACGAGGTCATTAGGGTGGGTCCTAGTCCAAGCTGACTGCCAGTCTTTATAGGAGGAGGAAACTTGAAGGCATGAAGAGATACCAGGGATACACACACGGAGGAAAAGTCGTGTGAGGACACAGCAAGAAGGCGGCCATCAGTGAGCCAAGGAGAGTGGCCTCAGGACAGACCAAATCAGTCCACTCCTTGATCTTGGATTTCAGGCTCCAGAGGCGCGAGAAAATAACTTCCTGCAGTACTTTATCATGAAGGTTCTAGCAAACTTATATGTAGAGAAAAAGCCTCAAGAAGTTAACATACAGGAGGTTAGGAAGAGGAGGGACATGTGGACGTTCGGTGTAGCGGTTTAGATCCCAGTTGGGCTACTTGGGTTTAAGTCCTGGTTCTGCACCTGTTTCCAGCTTCTGGCTGAGGTGCACCCTTGGGGGCAGCAATGACAGCTCAAGGAATTGGGTCTGTGGTGCTCATGTGGGAGGCCTGGATTGAGTTCCTGGCTTCTGTCTTCAGCATAACTCAACCCCAGCTGCCATAGGCATTTGAAGAGTGAACCAGCCAAACTCTATATACCTGTCTTTGTTTTCTGCCTCTCAAATAAAAATAAAGTGGAAGGAACTTAAGACATCTGGCAGAAATGGTGCCAGTGAGGTAAGGTGGGCTCCCTGAGTTCCCTCAGTGGGTCACTGGGAGGGTCAGGACAGGAACCAGGGCATTCTGTTGCTATGCAAGGCTGCCTCCCCTCCCATCTGCAGGAAGGCAGGACATCAGAAGGTGCAGGGACTGGAGCGAGGCAGGTGAGATGAAGCCCAGCCATCCCACTTCTCTTGGACCAGCTCAGCCTCCTTAGTCGATGAGGTGTAGCTCACTTCAGAGCTCACATGGGTTTTGACAGCACTCCCGTGTTCCTGCCCCATGACCGCATCCACCATTATGGCAGAAGCATAGTGGTATTGAATAACACTTCATGAAGAGCTCTGTGGTAAATGCAAAGATGAAGAAAGTATGGTCCTTGCCCCCTTGAAACTTATCATTTGAAGGGATCAATGGACGCCTTCAAAAATAATGCTGGGGGCCTGGCGATTGGCATATTGGTTAACATGAAGCTTGGGACTCCACACCCCATCTTGGAGAGCCCGGGTTTGAGTCTGTGCTCTACCTTCCATTCCAGCTGCCACCCTGGGAGGCAGCAGGTGATGGTTCAACTACTTGGGTCCCTGCCACCCATGTGGGAGACCTGAATTGAATTATTGGCTGCTAGTTTTGATCAGGCCTAGCTCTGGCTGTTATAGGCATTTGGGGAGTGAACCAGCAGATCACATCTCTCTTTCTCTCTCTGTCTTTCAAATAAATGAAAATAAGTAAAAAAATGAAAAAAGTAAAATGAGTATCTTTAAAATAATGCTGAGGGGCCAGCCCAATATCACAGTGTGTTAAACCATCACCTGCCGTGCCAGCATCACATAGGGGCACTGGTTTGGGTCCTGGCTGGTCTGCTTCTGATCCAGCTCCCTGCTAATGTGCCTGAGAATGAAACAAAAGATGGCTCAAGTAGTTGGGCCACTGCCACCCACAAGAGACCTGATTGAAGCTCCTGGCTCCTGGCTTCAGCCTGGCCCAGCCCCAGCTGTTACAGTCATTTGTGAAGTGAACAAGCAGATGAAATCTCTCTCTCTCTCTCTCTTTCTCTCTCTCTCTCTCTCTCTCTCTTATTAGCTAACTCTACCTTTCAGCTAAAAAAAATTAAGTCCTTAAAAAATCAAGCAATGTTGATACAAGGCAGCTCGGATGAGGTTAATGACTGAGTTAAGCACCTGGGCTGAAAGAGAGAAGAGTTGAGAGAGGTCTGGACTGCAGCATGGAGGAGGGAGCCTTTGGGGTCTACTCTTACAGGATTGCACGGGACACAGGCAGAGTCGAAAGTTTAATCCAGGTGGAGGGAACAGTTCCAGCAAAAGCTGATGTCTTATCAGAAGAGTGCAGAGGAAAAGCCCAGTAATTCCAATGGGCCTGGATCATGGAGTATAGGAGGGTGGGGTGGGAGTTATGAAACATGAAAATGCTAATCCCAGTATCTGGACTTGATCCATGAGAAATGGAGGCCAATGGCCATTTTGGCCCTGTTGAATTGGAAATGATAGGACATAAAAATTGGGATGTCCAGGTAGCTGTAACAGATTGGAGACTATTCAAGTAAACATCTGTAGCCAGTAATACAGAGTTGATTTGCTCCTCGTGTACAACTGACTCTCCCTGAATGATCTCACACAGCCTTCTATGATTTCTCTCCTCCCCGTCCAGCAGGGGCTTCCAAGTCTTCAGCCCTCCTCTCCCTGCTGCGTTTCATTTCCACATCTCACATGGCCGAGTGACATACACGGCTGGTTGTGGAGAAGAAGTCTATGGTTAGGAGACCGCCACGGGTGCTGGGTGGCATTCTGCAGCACAACGTGGGGCAAGGCCTCACATGACTGTGCACAAGCCATAGGCACAGAGACAGTGCAGCTGTGGGTCATTTGTGCGCTCATCACTTTCATTAGGGTGCTGTGTGACAGTGGGGCACCAAGATGAGTAAGACATAATCCCTGCCTTGGGTCAAGCTGCAACAGTGAGCCGAAGATGATGCCAGCTGTTTCACCGAGAATCTGGGTAAAGCCCTGGAGGACTTCTAAACGGCTGTCATCTCTAAATCCCAGAAAGGGCTTTCAGTGAACTCCTAACCAATGAAAGGTGAATTTCTCTGGCTGAAGTGGGCCAGGAGCCTGGCCTTTGGGATGATGTGCTTGCCTGGAACATCCGCACTCCCTGGAGCCACAGTGACATCATGTGGGTTGCACTATGGGATAGGCTGGCTGGTCTACCAGGTGAGAGTGCATGAGAATCACAAAGAGGGGTATGGGGAAACACCTATGCACAAGCCTTAGCCCCCAGACACTAACTCCAGAGGCTAGGAACCTGGAGAACCTGGTCATGTATATTTTGATTCTTTAAAAAATGGGTGCTCATGGTTAAGAACAACTACCTAATTCATGTAGACCCAAGATGCTCTGGCTTAGTTTCTCTCTAGCTTTGGCTTTTTTTTTTAATTAAAACAATTTTTTTTTTATTCTTGGCTGGATTGCACTACTACCCTGTTGCACTGCTATCTCAGAATATCAATTATAAAGTCCTGGAGGGAAATAATAACTTTTGCATTGCTGCTGTGGGCATTTGTGGAGGATTTACTATGTGTCCGTGGTTCTGGCCTCATCAAAGGGCATAAGGAAGGTACATTGTAGGTGGGAATGATAGAAGGGACTGACCTGGTATTTCCACCTGGAAGAGGGAAAGGATTTTAACGACAAACACAGGAATCCAGCAGATGGCATCAGAGAACACTATAAAAAAGAAACGATTTGCCACAGCCACCTCTCTTCCAAGGTGAGTTCTCACTTCCGAGGTCTGCAAGGTGGTTTTTTGAATGGAACAGAACATAGTAACATAGGAAAATGCAATGATGAGAAAAGCCAGCAAGTTCACACCTGTTGGGAGAAGCACACCTCTTAACATCTCAGGCATTTGTATGGTGCCTCCCTCCTACCCTGGTAGTTCTGAGAAGCTGTCTTTTGAATAAGCCCAGTGGAATTCTGCTAAAATTCCCTCATTCGAGGAAATAAGATAAAGGAATTGGGTTTTCCAGATCAAAAGGAGATTTCAAATACATAAACCTTTTACGAAGAATTACAGGCTTCTGAATTCTGAGGTTGGTATCTGATGAAGTAAACACTAGCTTTTTTAAAGCATGAAGAAAGCTCTTTTTGTTTCTAGCTCTCTGCAAATTCAGACCTACAGGGAATCCTGTAGTCATATACATGTCTCAACAAATAAATCCAACTCCATTTCCTTATCTCATAAATATGAATAAGATAACCTTGGAATTTATCATAAACATAATTGCGTTTCTACGCAACAGTCTTGGTCTTAAATAAAAATAATACATAGAACAAAAGACCTTTTGTTTATGTTTCTTTAGTGTGACTTGGAAACCTTAGAAATACAGAAGACTTAAAAACGCAACAAGATGAATCACTCTCTTTAGGCCAAATGCATTCATGAGATTTTCACGTAACATCACCATCCCCTAAAATACTGACTTCCCAGTCACTTCATTTGCTTTATTCTTGCTGTAATAAATTTGAAGTGTGATCGTTCGCATTCTCAATTCCCGCAATTCGCACATATTTTCAAAGTTGTTTAAAAATGTTCATTTGAATGTGGACTGTATGTAACACTGGTGAGGTCTAGCGTAATACTTCAAGTTCAAGATACCTGCTCTTTTTATCCAAAGCACTTTATATTCCACAGAATCTTACCATAAGCTATATAATAGGATTATATAAAATTGGATCAAATTTGCTTGTCTTAGTTCTTTTGTCAGACAGTGTAGATAAACATAAAATGACTCTTCTAGAGGATACTTCCCTAGCCCCAGTTTTGAAAACAGATTTATGGAAAGGCTTAAAAGCATAATGTAAATGCATTACGGCAGCGTAAAGTGTAAAAGACAAGGGAAACAAGGTGGGGTGTATATGGAAACTTGTACTACCTGCAACTTTTCTCTAAAACTATTTGACAATTTAAAAATTAGCTAAAATCGTTCAAGACCCAGCTACTCCACTTCGAATCCAGCTTCCTGCTAATGTGCCTAGGAAGGCAGCAGCGAGTGACCCAAGTACTTGGGTCTGTCACCCACATGGGTGACCTGGATGGAGTTCTTTTTTTTTTTAATGTATTCATTTATTTGAAAGGCAAAGTTACAGACAGCGAGAGAGACAGAGAGAAAGGCCTTCCATCCACTGGTTCACTCCCCAAATGGTTGCAATGGCTGGAGCTGAGATGATCTGGAGCCAGGAGCCAGGAGTTTCTTCTGGGTCTCCCATATGGATGTAGGGGCCCAAGCACTTGGGCTATCTTCCAGCACTTTCCCAGATCATAAGCAGAGGGCTGGACTGGAACAGGAGCAGCCAGGACATGAACCGGGGGCCATATAGATGCTGACATCACAGGCAGAGGCTTAGCCTACTACGCCATAATACTGGCCCTTGGATGGAGTTCTTGACTCCTGATTACAGCCTGGCCCAGCCCTGGCTGCTGTGGACATTTTGGGGATTGAATCAGTGGATGAAAGATCTCTCTCTCGCTCACTCGCCCTCATTGTCTCATCTCTTCTTCTCTGTCACTCTGCCTTTGATATAAAGAAATAAGAAAAAAGAAAAGCACGTACTTTATCTGGAGATCTAGAGCTCTGAAGTCCTCTCACAGGCAAACTGATGATGACGATGATGCGAGGGTGTGTGCGTGCGTTACTGTCTGCTTATGTATCTGGAATACATCACAGGTGCTTAATCCTTTCTAGCTGACCTCTTTGCCTTCATTGTAAGATCCAGCCACAGGGAACTTCCTGAGCCCTACATCTGGACCTATTCCCTGGCATGGGGCCCCTGCATCCCTGTGTCTTTTCCTGGAACCCAGCCCCTGTTCCTCCTCTGATCTCACTTGGCTGATGCCGCCTCATCTTTTGGGCCCCTGATTGGACTCATTTCTACTGGGAAGCCTTCCCTTGTCCTTGGATCTGGGGTTTCTAGAACATCCTGTACTCTTCTCTCATGGCATTTATCAGCCTGTGACGAAGGATGTGTTTACTTCTCTGCCTCCTCCTCTCTGACCTGTAAGGACCAGACCTGCTATATATTTCCAGTATCCAGTAGAGTGCACAGACCATAGTAGGTGCTAAATAAATCCTCACAAACTCAATTTGCAGTGTGTGTGTGTGTGTGTGTGTGTGTACTATGTGCACCCTTGTGTTAGGAGCAAGAAGCAAATGAGTCATGAAGAAATGTAAGGAATGGTTTGCTCTATCCTAGGAGTGAGATGCCATGAACAACTGCAACCAAACATGGAAGTGTATGAAGAATATTATTAAAAGAAGGCAAACTAAACATGTTGCTTGTCAGAGGAGGGAGAGAAGGAATGGATGGAGAAGAGTTGGGTAGGATAGTTAGGGTCATTTCAAGACGAGTTATAAGTGACTATTTAAACTTGATCTTGCAAATGGTAGGGGCAATAGTGGAGCAGAGACAGAACACTGCCCTTCTGAAACTCAGGGAGATTATGGAGTGATCACGAACAGAGGTCGAAAGACCAGTAAGGGCTCAGGCAGTAACTCAGGGTCGGGCTAGACAGACTTTCAACCAAGGCGACAGCCAATGGCAGAGACGGAAAAGGAGAAAAGGCAGAAGAGTGTTTTGATGACAAATATCTGAGGCCCCAAAAATGACAATGCAGATTGCTAACTGCAAGAAAGAGAAGACAAAACAAGAAGTGGGAGTCTAAAGATAACAGTGCCTTAGTTAAAGAGGGGACCTGGAAATAGACTTAATTCTAAGCAGAACTCATATGTCATGGACAACAAAGTTATTTTCTTTTTTTAACTTTAAAAGACTAAATTTGGTACTCATTTGTAACAGAGAATGTAGGGATTTTTCTAAAAAATTAGGGGCAATTAAGAAAACTGAAAAGAAAATAGCTTCATGAAGCATCCTTACAACTGCTGATTCAAGAGCTGTATTTACCAAGGATATCACTCTTCTGGTATTTCCATTTAGATGACCTCTGTGAGTGAGTCTCCAATGCTGTTTTTATTTCTTTAACTCGTCACTAGATTGTAAAAAATAAATGGGTTCAAATAACTTGGTAGAGATACCGGACTAGGCACTAACAGAGAATTCTTCCAGCTCATAGTCACTGTAGGTGAACATGAAATCAAAGGAATTTAGGGCTAATAAAAAGATCATCCAGGGATTCTAAGTGTATGTTGCCGTTTTCCACATTAAATCTGTACAACAAAAGCTTTAGAAGCGCTTCTGAAAATACACAGCAGAGATTTTTCTGTAAAGAGGACCCCATCTGGACAACCAGTTTACTTTCTGAAGGAGACAATTCCACTTTGGCTGAAATTTATGGCATTTATATCACAATTGTGTTTTTCCAGGAAATAAAAAAAATGTAATTTACCTAGAAAAATTCCAAGAGAATACACTTTGCTTCCAATATCTTCTGTTTGGTCATGATAAAGTGGAAAACACACTCCATTTTGCCCATAAAAGTTTCCAAAATAATCCTCATCCCAAAAAGGAATTGCAGCTATCAGAAACCCCACCAGCCAGATGCAGCCGAGGCTGAGCGAAGTCTGCCGTCTTCCGGGGCGAACGTTACTGAAGGGGAACACGATGACCAGGAACTTCTCCAGAGTCAGGTAGGTCAGCAGGAGGACAGAGACTTCGGTAGACAGCATGGCCAGGAAGCCCATGAGGCGGCATTGTACGCTCTCCATCCACAGCAGGGCATACTTCTGATACTGTCCTCGGTATCTCATATCAAAAAAGCCAATGAAAAGCAGGTAGACACCCATCAAGCAGTCGGCACCTGTGAAGGAATTGACACAAGGGATGTTGGTGGCCCCAGCATCTCTGGAGTTAGTTTTTTTGATTAGGAATCATTTCTTCAGCATGTATGGAATGAAGTAATGGAAACACCTGCTAGAATACCAAGAAGCCATTGAACTTCAAAATCTGTACTGCTTCTAAGGTATCACACTATGTCTGTTCCACAGCTAAAAGATAGAAGAGGACATTTGAGGATGGGGAGCTTTTAAGCAGAAAACATGTATTTCTGCTAGTTTAAAAGAGGAAAACAAGTAGTTCTTGCATAATTAATAAAGAGAATCATTTCCCATGTTGAGGAATGTGGGTGTTAATGGAATTGAAATTAATGAAGCTTAGTTTTATAATCCACAAACTTTTCTTCATGTTCTGTCACCTGATTCATCACCCTTGGATCCCATTTCCAAGAGTCAACCCCCAGAAGTAGGTCATGGTAAGGTCCTGTCACCTAACACAGAGCTGCTAAGAGCAGTACTTTTGTGTTTAGAAAACAAAACCTTTCCCAGCGTGGCACCTGTAATTCACATTAAATGCCATTTTTGACATATACATGCCAACAACTTATATATCTAGTGTGTAGCTCCCAGAAGGTGCTCTAAATCTACTGAGGTAGGAAACATACTTACAACAAAGGACTTTGATGGACAGGGCGTGAGTTGTATTTTCGGCTTTAATGAAAGATCTCATGCCAATGACAAAAAGATTTCCAAAGCAGGTAATGAAAGCTATAACCCAGACAAACACTCTGAGGATATTGTTAGCCAAGAGGTCCTCAAATGAAGAAATGCCGTCAGTCGAGGGCATACATATTCGGACATGGGGAGCATAGGAGCAGTATCGAAAGTTTTTGAAATAACTAAAGTCAAAGGGAAAAAAAGAGTCACTTGCCAGTAATGATAGAGAAATTACAGTTGCAGTGCCATCAAGGGGTACCGGTCTATGTTAGGTATGCAACTTTGCTAGGTTGGTTTAGTAGTGATTATGTAACTTGAGGCTTCTTCATTAAACAATATGCTACCTCACTACTGTTCTTCAAAAGATGAGGCATCTCAAGGGCATAGAATTTTGGTGGCTTGGCCCAGGACAGTCAGGGGGAGGACATGGGACAAAGTCTTAGGGGCCCTAGGATTTCCTCTGGTCACATGAGGCTATTCTTTAGGACATTATAAGAAGAGGGCTATCATTGTTAAATGAATCTCTTAGGTAAGAGTTGGGGCTTGGGTTCGGGATACAGGAAACCTGCCTGCTGTAGTCACTAAACTCATTCTTGCTCTTATCTTTAAACTCTGAAGTCTCCCCACTTCAGCCTCCTTTTCCTGGACGCTGGCAGGAAAGGAATGCCTCTGAGACTAGGAAAAGTCTGTCTCCCTGGAGCTGGCAGAATTATTTGCCTTAAACACAGGTTTCTTACCAGGTCTTGACTGACTTAAACAATTTGTAGAGGAAAACAAATTGGTCAGTGTGTTTATGTTCTGAGTACAGGAATCTCAGGTGTTGGAATTGGTGAGGCCATTTGGCTAATGGCCAGATCCCAAACCCAGGCATGCAGGATTTTCTCCCATAACAGTCATTATGTTTTTATTATTTCATACCTCTATATGTTCATTTCTCTGCTCTATTCTCTCAATCCGGTTTTTTTTTTTTTGTTCATTTGTTTTTGTTTTTCCATCTGCCAATTCAGTTTCTAGACCAGCAAGTTAAACAAAGCTTTGCTTGCCACAGTCTCAGGACTCTCTGTGATTGGACTCTGGGCTGCCTAAGCCTCCTGGCCTCCTTGCCTTCATCATACACTCTACCCAGACACATGGGCCACTTTCCATTTCCCGCACCAGCCAGAAGCATGCCCTTAGGGCCTTACTTTTGCTTTTGCCTCTGCCTGGAGGATTCTTACCCCACATATTACCAAGGCTGCTCCCTGCCTGCCACCCAGGTCTGCTTTCCATCTAACCATCTAAACCGTCCTTCTAGTTCCTTATCTTGCTTTATTTGTCTTCATAGAATTTATTAACTATTTATTAGCTTCATAGAATTTATTAACTAGTTACTTGCTGGTTCTCAAAGCTCAGTGGAAGCTCCATGGGACAAACATTCTCTCTTTTGCTCACCACTGTGTTCTCAGCATCTGAAACAAACAGTTCCTGGCCCATAGAAGGTACTCAACAAATATTTCTTTGATAGTAAGATGATGATGCATGAGTCAGTGCTGAGTGTGTCAGTTAGGGAAACAGAGGTAATCCCTGCCCTGTAGTAGCTTTCAGTAAAACATCCTAATATCTGGCATACAATTAAAGGAATTTGACATAAAATGATCTTGGTTTCTTCTCCTTCCCTGGAGCCCCTGGAACACACTTCACTTGGCCTCTTGGTTCTTTAGGGGTTGCATTATTTCCACTGTCTTCAGGAGAGCCACCTAGGGTCTCTCTCCTTCCACTGTGACCATACTACAGTTGGCAGGTGGAAGGGATGGAGGTGATGAGGTGAGCTGTTTCAATAAGTGAAGGATGAGGAAAATTAAAGAGAATAAAAAGATTATTTATTAGGGAAGTAACTAAGCTAACGTGTTTTGTTCATCATTGGGACCTTCTTGACCTTGACCTAAGGTCCATATTTAAGATAGCAGCTTCTCTATAAAGTTCTAAGAATAGACTTGCTCTATTCTATGCAGACCTCACATTCTGTCTACAATAAAGAAACAATAGCCTTATGAACTATTTATCTAAAAGTGCCACAGAAAAAGAAATTAACCAAACCATGTGGATATGAATTGAACACGTGTCTTTTAGTAATCACACCTGCTGCACAGACATAAACAAATGTTCTCCCAAAAGAGCACCTTCATATCAACTCTTTCATCCATTTGCTGCACCCAACTTGTAATCTTACATCGAATCCTCCCTATTTTTGTGGACAACAATGGTTAATTTTTGAAATCATGACACATAGTTTATACATTTGATAAAGAAATGATCATGTTATAAACACATATATTAACACAACTTACACAGTGCACTTTATATTAAAGTGACTTATCAAAAACTACTATAAAGATTAATTACCTCCATTTTGCAGTGCACTTAGTAACAGTAACAACACCTGGAATTTATATAGCACCTTTCTTCCTAAGGGCTCAAATCTTAGAGCAGCCGACTGCTCATTCATGTGAAGTGAATTAATGTTTCCAGGTCTCGTGAGTACCATTTAGCCAGTGACTTCATCTTGTGTAATATGTGGCATTCTGGTACCCTGATCTCATTTTGGGCCTCAATTGGATAAACATCGTGTTTCCAGGGAGAAGGGTCATTCATGTCGGCACATCATAATATTGAACTCTATTTGACAGGGACCAAAGGTGACAAAATTAAAAAGTTCTCAATAAAAAGACTTTTGTTGCATAAAAACACATTGCAGTGATACATTATACAGTTCACATGAGAGCATTGGAAACATTCCCATGCTCTCTTCTCCATTTCATACATACATACATGTGAGAAAGATTCTTCATGGGTTGAAACATGCGTGTGTTTATATTTGGAATCTCTATCCTTTCCAGGTCTCTGGAAAACATGTACAATAGGTTTAATGTTTTTAAGGTCAAACTTTTAAAAAGTTTGTCTTCATAGAATTTATTAACTATTTATTAGCTTATTAGTTTGGAAGGGAGAAGAAAAGAGAAAGAGACACGGATAATGGGGGTAAGAAGAGGAGGGTTAGGGGAAAGAGAGAGACTTTCTACCCACTAGTTCATTCCCCAAATGCCTGCAACAGCCAACAGAGCTATGCCAAGCTGAAGCCAGAGTTTGGAATTCAATCTGAGTCTCCTGGGTGGCAGGATCTCAAGCACTTGGGCCGTTCATCTGCTGCCTCCCACTGTGCATAAGCAGAAGGATGGATTGGAAGTGGAGCCAGGACTCAAACCTAGGGACTCTTATATGGGATGCAAACACGATAAGCTGTGGCAAATGCTCCCTCTACCCCTTTAAAACAAATGTCTCAATTATTCTATAAATAATGAAAGCTGTGGGATCTTTGACTAAACATGGTTTCTTTTTAAAAAAAAAAATTTGAAACACACAGAGAGAGAAAGAGAGAGAGAGAGAGAGAGAGAGAAACAGAGAGAGAGAAACAGAGATCTCCCATCCATTGGTTTATTCCCCAAATGCCCACAACAACCAACACTGGGCTAGGTGAAGTCAAGATCCAGGAGCTCAACCCAGGCACCCAACTACTTGAGCCGTTACTTTTGCCTTTTAGGATAAACCCTGGGGGAAATCTTTTTTAATAATTGCATTCTTTGGGGGCCGGTGCTGTGGCACAGTGGGTTAACGCCCTGGCCTGAAGCGTCGGCATCCCATATGGGCGCCTGTTCTAGTCCTGGCTGCTCCTCTTCTGATCCAGCTCTCTGCTATGGCCTAGGAAAGCAGCAGAGAATGGCCCAAGTCCTTGGGCCCCTGTACCCATGTAAGAGATCCGGAAGAAGCTGCTGGCTTCTGATCAGTGTAGCTCCGGCCATTGCGGCCAATTAGGGAATGAACCTTTGGATGGAAGACCTCTCTCTCTCTCTCTGCCTCTCCTTCTCTCTCTGTGTAACTCTGACTTTCAAATAAATAAATAAATCTTAAAAAATTGCATTCTTTGTTATAGGGTGATTATTTTTTAAAGATTATTATGCATTATTTGTTATATACCAAATACAGTGATTCAAAATCTTATGGTACCAGTTTCAACTGGGATGAGGATTTTATATGATGTGCTACTTTAGAAAACTGACATATTGACATTTCTCTTCACATGTCCAGCAAGTTGGGGCTGATTTTGCCACTTTACATGCAGAATTATGTCCTAATACTGCATTTTCATTCATTTTTTGATTTAAAAATGGCAATGGTGATTTGTGTGATTATGAGTTTCATCTTACAAATAACATGGTAGTTAGAGGATTTCCTCTAGTAGCTGAACTTCTAACCTGAGTGCATCACTAAAGTGAGTTTTGTGAAAATCTGAATTTAAGTGTTGTCATTTTTTTCTTGCCAATAGGTCTTTTTTTTTGTCTTTAAGATTTTTATGGTAGAAAATATGAAGGTAGCCAAGACTGGCTTCAATTCAGGACAATCACTATCTATGACAACTGTAGGAAGTGTAATTCTTTTAATTCCTCCAGACCCCTTAAGATATCATCAGAGAGCTCCAGCAATCATTTCCACTCTCTAATTTATCCAGAATTATTTACAAATGTAGATACTTTGAAGACCTCTCTAGGACGGTGTGAATTAAGAGCTGCTACAAAAGGAAATGAATAGGGAGGGGACAATCTAATAACAATGTTTTCTGGTTTTAATGTTTGTCGTGAAAGATGCTGGATTACCATTTGGCTATCCTGAACAGGGTTTCTGAGCCTAGTTCTGAGTTTGCCTGTGCCCAGTGGGTCCTTTCTCGAGGAAACATAGAAGTAGAAGTCAGAAATGAAGCTTGGGGGAGCTGTTACACTGCTGATTCATCAAGTCCCCTGCAGCAGGAAAGCTGCGAACCTTTTTAAAGGTTTTTCCCTTCTTTGCTCTCTTGTTCTCTTCTGGATGCATTAAAATCTTAGCTTTACAGGGGCCCTGTGATTCTTTCATTAATACTTTATAGTGTCTTAAAGAGCAGAGGCTATACATTCTGAGTACTTAAGACCATGTGATGCATAATTTGGAGGTCAATAAATGGTTTGGAAATGAATTTGTAAATGTATCTTAGGAAAAACACATGAGATAGTTAGGAAAAGGAAGAAATAAAGGAAGAAACTCATGGAGTGAACAGTTACTACATTGACTTTCAAAAGGGTGTTACATAATGCCTTGGTATTTTGGTTTTCAGAAATGCAATATGTGGTGAGTGAAGGGAAGAGTATGTTGTCTACATCCTGAGGTCTCTGCTTATATTTAAAAACAATGGGATGAATATCTATCTATCTATCTATCTATCATCTATCTATCTAGATTATAGCTTCTTACCAGCAGGGACCAAAGCTATGCCATCAGTGAATGTCCACTAATACCTGTTGAGTGAGAACCTAAATTTTACATTAATTTCCAATGGAAAACCATTTAGCAAGAATACATAGTGTTATTATACATTTGTCCTTAGCATTAAATGAAGAAATACTGAGTTTAGATAATGTGGGAAATGTAGTATGCTGAGCTAAAACAAATAAGCCAAGGAACTTGAGCCAACAGTTGCCATCCATGGGTAAAAGATCATGAAGTTCAAAAGATGCCAGCAGAATTCTTAGCATCATTGGAATCTATTATAATATGGCTAAAATTTTAAAATACTAACCAACATTAATTATTTGAATGTTCATATTTGTGGGATATATTTTTCCTTACTTACTGAAAAATAAAAACACACACTGTTGTCCAATATCAGACAGTTTCTTGTAGGAAAGGGGAAAATGGAAAAAGGAAGCAAGTCTTTTATATAATTTTTTTTACCAAACTTTCAGTAGCAATATTATTGCAAATGTAATTCTTTGTTAAAATTGTGGGATGAGATTTTTCCACTTGAGCCCAGTTTTCAGGAAGGGACGATTTGTGTCTTCCAACTCTGAAACGACCTTTACAAGTGGTGAATGGCAAAAAAGGAGGCATTGCTGTTATTCACACATACTTGACATCACAGTGATACTCAAGGCCATCTGATAGTGCACACTCCTGTGTGTAAAATACCCATTCAAAACAGGTGGGTCTCTAAGTAAAGCATGTCCACTGCCATTGCAATCAACACAATGTAATATTTTACTTACAGAGACTGAAGTTGTTTAAGACTTTCAAACTGGTTCTTGTGGAGATACAAAAGAGGATTGGATGACAGGTTCCTTTTTTACCACCAGAGGGAAGGGGGAAAAGCATGAGGATGTTATTATTTCCAAAGGTTAAGATGTTGTCATTTAAATCGCATGATGGTGAGAAGAACTTACAGTTTCTGTAGAAGCTTCAGGTCTTTCAAAAGGTGAGGTGGCAGCTCTGTTATCTTATTGTTAGACAGATCCCTGTTGGTGACAGAAAACCCAAAGCAATTACATTGGAACTAAGTGACCTCGTTATTACTCTTCATAGTTATCATCATCCTATTTGATGTAACAGAAAATATGAATCCAATTTAACCAACCTGATAACTTGTTACACAACAAGGTCATGTGAGCCAGCCAAATGGGTATGTTTTCCATCACTTACAGACATGTGACATTTTGTTCATCCAGTTCCTGTCTGGAATTTCCTCTCACCCCCTGTCCAACACATCCTGGCTTTTGTATCTACTTTGATTAATTTCCTCTGTTTTAGGTACTCTTTGTACACTTCTATCATTCAAACTTCTGTGATTCCTACCCACTTCATGTATGTGATCTCTGGTTTAGCCAACTAAACTTAGGAGGTCAAGACTTGCGTCTTTTATTTCTTTGGCATCCCAACTAAGATAACTTTGGTCACTCAGCATCCGCCCAGACAATCTTGCACAGACAGCTCTACATATTTTCAAAATATTCTTATATAGAACTACACCTGGAGAAGAAATTGTAAATTTAGAATTACACATGATAGGAGGGTCCCACACAGAAAGAAGACCAAGGAAGGGACTCTACAGAATGGAAAACAGATTTCTGAGGATCAGAAGAAATCTAGAATCTTCAAGAGTCCCAGATATACATCTGTGCCAAAAAAAAGATATTAAAGATAAAAACAAATGAATAACTAAGAGTCAAATAAAATATCTTATTAATTTTTGATCCCCTGGAGCTTCTGGTGGTATGTAAGGATTACATGTAACTAAGGCTCACCTGTTTTTCTAAAGAAGCTTCCATTTACAGTGACCAGTAAACTATAAAGCAAGGAAAGAATGAAACTGGTATGCTTACAGAGTATGGAGAAAACACAGAGGAAGGAGGCACCTGTCTTGTCCTGGGAAATTAGTGTTTGGACAAAGTTCTATGATTTTAGGAGGGGTAAGAGAAGAGCAGTTTATAGCACAGTCAGTGACCCAGCCACTTGAAGTCAGGGGCATCTTCAGGGGTTAGCATGCGGTGCAGTGTGGTGGAAGACAGGAGGTTTAGGGAGGAGCTGAGGTACTGATCTCAGAAAAGCACATGGAGATAAGAGTGGGGCCATTGTCTACCCAAGGCACTCTTCCCCAGGATACAACTTGGGAATCAGAATCCCAAGGATGCTTTACTAAGGTGCATTTTTCTGCTGTCCACCTCAGGACTACCACAGCAGAATCTCTGGGAGGCATCCCGGTAACATGCATCTAAATCAAAATTCTCTGTGACTTTTCTGCAGATTAACATTTGAGAACTGTGTCAAGGTCTTTGCTAAACAGCAGGCAACAGGACATTAAGTAGCACAGTGGCATAATGTGGGATAATTCTGCCAGAAGAAGTATGGAAGACAGATAGGGAAGCCTGAGAGCTGGTGGAGGGAGACCAGGCAGGAGGCTTCCCATGGACAAGGAGGGAGCCCACAGCCTTGTTGGGAGCGAGGGAACAACGTTCAGGCCTGGCTGCCAGGAAGGGCAGTGACGCCATCGGGACGGTGAGTTGAAGGGAAGGAGCTGGTGACAGGGTGGGGGTTCCCTGTTGGTTTAATTTTAAACAGGTGGCTTTTAGGGTGCTGTCCTGACATCCGAGAGGGAGGTCCTGATGGCTGGAAATGATGCTCTGGTGCCCCGGATGGCAGGGACACACGTAGGTCGCAGCCCACAAGGAAGGCCACAGGTGTGCGTGAGGCACAGGTGTGCCAGACAGAGCCTAGCAGCAGAGCCACATGACGATCATGCCAATCTCCTACACCAAGAAAATGTCCTTCAATGTGGAACACAGAAAAGCCATCTTCTGGGGGAACTTCAGGGGCCTCATGTACCTGTGCGTGTTCCTCCCCAGCATGAGTTTGCTGTCATAGAGGAGCAGTGAAATGTTCTAACTCTTGTAAACTCAAGATGTAGGAATGCCTTGTTCAAGTCAAGTCTATCAACTTCTGAATTCCTTAGCTTTCTGACCCTGGACTGGAAGGGATTATTAGCGATCTTACAAGTGGATTTTGCTTTGGCTTGTTTTGTTTTTGGTGTGGTTCTTCTATGCGTAAGATGAGAAGAGGATTAGAAAAATTCTCAAAATGTAGACTCCATACCACTATTTCTTTCAGTTTATATGTATAAAATAGGCCCCTGTTTGTCCCAGGCTGCTACCCCACTTCACACTGTAATATAAGTTCATGTCCGTCTTCCAGAGTCTGGCCATGAACACTCCTGAGAGAAAGTCTCTTCTGAGTGAGCTGTCTTTAAATTTGCCATAAAATGAAAATATTTTTAGTTCTAATGCAGTATGTCACACATACGAGGCACTTAATTCATGTCAACCTCTGTGGATTTGATTTATGATGGTTATTAGATTAAATTATCTTAAGTATTCATGAATTATTTTAAAATTTACTTCTACTTATTTATTTTCCCCAGTCCTTCCTGGGGAAAGGTACAAAGAATGGGGGGGCCAGTCAGTTAGGAAGTTAACTGTCACTTTAAGGCCTCTATCAGAGGAGTTCTTTCCCTTAATTGCCACTATTTGTAATATGACAGACTTAATTTTAACATCCAATTATACACAATTATGTGGGGAGCAATGAATTTATAATAAGACCAGTACTTTTCTACAGATTAGATCCTTGAAAAATACAGAGTTACATGTGTTTTGTGAATACTTTTTAAGGAGCCTAATCCTCAATCTAGGCATATGTGTTTGCTTCACCTGTGATAAGAAGTGTAATTTTTCAAAGGATAATAAGCATTTTTACTTAGTTATAATTTTCATTTCAGTCAATCAGTTATTCATTCAGCAAATATTTACTGATAATCAAGTATACTCCAGGTATAGGAGATAAATGAGCCTTGTGTTTTAAGAAGCTATGGAAAGGCAATTTACTTTCACACACACAGATCACCACCCCCCCCACAATAATAAAACTTTGGTAGGTTAAATCCATATTAAGCCCACTGTTTGATTTTAATGTGCTTTTGACTTTAGGATAATGCTGGCTTTCTTATTGATTATGTATTGTTTTGAAAGGCAGAGTGACAAAGAGAAAGGGAGGGAAAGAGAAAGGGGGAGAGGTGGGGAGAAGGGGAGAGAACAAAGTGTAGGAACAGAGAAAGAGAAAGAGAGAGATCGATCTTCCATCTGCTGGTTCACTTCCCAGATGACTGCAACAGCCAGACCTGGGCCAGGCCAAAGCTAGAAGCCAGGAACTCCATCCTGGTCTCCCACATGGGTGGCAGGGACCCAAACACTTTGGCCATCTTCCGCTGCCTTCCCAGGCACATCAGCAGGGAGCTGGATTGGGAACGGAGTAGCCAGGACTTGAACCAGCAATCTGCCGATAAGGGATGCTGGTGTTGCAAGTGGTGGCTTAGTCCGCTTTGCCACAACTCTGGCCCCCTTAATTGATTTTTAACATCCAGCAGTTTGCAGGATGTTGATTGCTACTAGTGGAAGAGCAGTCTCCCTAGCCATTTAAATTTATAATCTTGGAAGAAGCAATCATATTCTTCCTAGTAGACGATGCTACTTACAGTTCTCCTAAATTTTTTAATGAAGAAAATGTCTTCTCTGGAACAAAATCAATTTGATTTCTAGGCAGAAACCTGTAAGACATGGCGAGAGTCAGCACTGTGGGTTTGCGTCTGCTGTAATAATCAGTTCTCACTGAGAGATGCCACGGATGCGGCAGTAACTGAAGAAGCCTCCTTCGAAGTCTCAAAGGGAAGCGCTTTCTCGTGTGCAACCTGAGGCAGGAGTTTCGCACCGAGGACACGCGTGTGTTCTCTCCGGGAAGTTGCCACGAGCAACTGGAGGTGCTGAGTGTGGCCTAAAAAGCTGTGCTTTGTTCAGATTTGGATTATTTTAGCAGTGTCTTTTTCTAATTTTTCTTTTCCATTCTGTTTTCCAATCACCCATCCAATCAACAGACATTACCAAGAGTTTATTATCTATGGAAAACTGTCGATAAAAAAAACAGAAACACATACTTGCATTTTTAAGCTTGCCATGGCCAAATGCGCCCAATGACCAATCCAGCTGCCTTCCCGCCCCCATAAACAGCATACTCAGTGCTAAGGAAGCAGCATCTTTAGATGTTCCTCTAATTTGAATAAAATCATGTTTTTTTTTTTTTTTCTTTAGGGAGAGAGCCATCAAGTGGTCATATACATTGGCAGTCCCAGCTGGTTATTGGAGAGCTAACTACTTGCATTTACATGGTCATATAGAATTGGTGACCATAGGGTTAGGAGACTGGAACTTACAGGCATCAGTTCAACTGAGAGGATGCACAGAAATGGTGACTGCTCTAGAAACAGGGCGACCAGCTGGAGACCTAAACCACAGGCAGTTTAAGGCTTAGTCCCCCACCCCTCCATACCAGTCACTCAGTGTGTACCTTTTCTAGCATTGCAGTTTCAGGCCAAGGTCCTAAACAAAGCACTACTTTGAAATTCTTTGCCCAAGTTTCTTCAATTTCCAAATCTATAGGTTTTCTGCCCGTTGACTGAAATTCATGTGTACTTACAGCACTGTGAGTGAACTGCACGACAGGAAGGTGGAATTTCTGAGCCGTTTTATTCGATTGCCTTCCAGGTCCCTGGAAGTCATGGAGGGAAAATATTTTTAATATTTTGTATAGGCTGTTTGCTCAGAGATACTTTTCATTGATGATAACAACCCTGAACTGTATTGTTACTCCATTTCATAATTTCTACTATGCCTTCCTCCTAATCACTGCAGGGTTTGTATATGTGATATCGTGTGCTGTTGCTGGGATGTGATTTGAGTGCCCCACAAGGTTTCACATGTTGAAGTTTAATCCTCATTCCGAGGTATCAGGAAGGTGGGATCTTAAGCTAACCATGGTGTTTAGAATTAGGGCCTTTTTGAAGTGATAAGATCAACAGAGTGGAGCACCCATTACTGACCCTAGTGGCTCTGGAAGAAGAGGGCGGGAGACCACGACACACACCCAGAACTGTGTGCCGAGTGATGCCAGGTGCTACCTCTGAATGCTGCCAGCAAGAAAGCCCCTGCTACAAGTGTGGGAAACTGGAATGGAATTCTGTGCTCCTGGCTGCTGCCTGACCCGGCTTTGTCTGTCGAGGGCATCTGGGGAGTAAATCAGTAGACAGAAGATCTTTCTCTGTCTGTGTGTCACTGTCCCTGTGCCTTCCAAATAAAGAAATATTTTTTAGAAGTTTATTAAAAAAATAATTAAACAATTTAGTTTGATGCGATTTTTTTTTAAATCCAGGCATAGTGCTTTTTCAAACTATGCATTTCCACGTCCTTTTTGCAGAGTTCGTGTATTTTCATTGAGTATCTATTGTTTTTCCTAATGTTCAGCAGAAAATGTTCACTGAAATTGAGTATTCCAGGAACCAGAGACTGGTTCCTGTTCTCCTCCACATTAATGCTGACGCCCATTTAGGGGGATGGAGAGCAACCTGGGGCCCTAATATTTTCCTGTTCATTTTTGTTTGTCTCCCTTTTCATATGTGCACTTTAAAAATTTCTAAGTGTTTTTACATATCTTCTTAATAAATTTTCAATTTTCATGTCAGATCATTGTATTAATTTTAGTACTGGCACACAAACATGAAACCTTGATTGCTTTAAAAGTCTTTTGATAACTGGGGTCAGCACTGTGGCGCAGCAGGTTAGACCCCTGGCCTGAAGCACTGGCATCCCATATGGGTGCCGGTTCTAGTCCCAGCTGATCCTCTTCCAATCCAGCTCTCTGCTATGACCTGGGTTAGAGGTGGAAGATGGCCCAAGTCCTTGGGCCCCTGAACCCACATGGGAGACCCGGAAGAAGCTCCTGGCTCCTGACTTCAGATTAGCACAGCTTTGGCCATTGTGGCCATCTGGGAAATGTATCAGAGGATGGAAGACCTCTCTCTATCTCTACCTCTCTCTGTAGCTCTGTCTTTCAAATAAATAAAATAAATCTTAAAAAAAGTCTTTTGATAACAGACACATGAAAATAAAAGTCAGTAAATAAACACATCCTCATCTAATAATGTGGCACAAGAAATTTCGAGGCTAGATTAGAGAGGAGTCAAGAGCTAAGGGATTGAAGTTTTATCATTTTGTGGGTATTGAGTCCCCTGGTTTGAGGGTAAGAGAGTTCTGGGGGGTGATCCAATCTGCATTCTAAAAAGGCAGGACATCTGTGGCTGGGACAGCCCTGGTTGCTGCTGGAGACGATGGTGGTGAAGCTACATTGCATCTTAAGTGATTGTTTGAAATAGGTATTGGCTAACATCTAATGAGCATTGAAAATGGCCAAGTACACCCATCTTCTAACAAAGGTTTACTGAGTACTTGTTATGTATGGTCATAGTCCTAATGTTTAGGCGTGAAATCATGTGATAACTTTCTGCTCTCACACAACTTAAAGGATGGCAGGGAGATGATAACCAAGTAAACCAATAACTACATGGTTATGTACCTCAAGATAGGTGTGATGTGCGGAAAAGGGGTGGCTTGGTAGATTTTTTATGTAGCACAATGGGAGGACAAAGGCAGCCCCCAAAAGTAGTTGGCTTGTCAGGAACATTTTCTTGGGGTGTAATGTGCAAGTTGACTCTTGAGGAAATGTGGGAGTTAGCTGAAAGTAAAAGGGAGGGAGACTTTTTTTAAGTGCAAGAAATACTATGTGCTTAGAGACTTGATTTTGGGGCAACAGTTTGGTATATGTGGAAGGAAGAAGTGTGCAGAAGAGGGACAGGCAAAGAGACTAAATGGGTCAGGAACAGGAATGTGTGGTCTTCAAGAAGAAGGTCAAACATTACCCTTACACCTACAGAAACTCTTAAAGGACTTTTAAACTTAAGCACATTCAATTTTGGTTTTGGCAAGAAAACACAGATACACTTTTTAGATAATCTTGAATAAACTTCATGGCTGGTTTCCTTCATTCGGGAAAATAAAAAATTAAATCATAAATGAACACTCACATCCAGTTAAGTTGAGGCATTTGGGCACACATCTGCTTGGGAAGGGCTTCTAAGTGGTTGTCAACCATAGACCTTTATACAAGGAAAGTGTTAATTAGGAACAAAATGAGATGTCACTTTAAGAATAGCATTTTTACTATTCTATAATTTGGAAACTTGCATGCTAAAATGAATTTGTTAGGAGGCAGTATAAAACAAAGCTACCCCTTCAAGATGATCTTTAAATATGTGTACAGTAAAGATTAGGAAGCAGATACTGTACGAAGGCCTATGCATGATATATCTCCTAGTAATAAATAGTACAAAATTTGATTTTATGAGATGAAACTAAATTATATATTGAGTAATAACTTTGAGGTCCATGACAATTTCCCCTGTAAACTTCAAACTTGCCATCATTTCCAGTGCCATGCATCCAAAGTTTCTTCTTAAGGGAAACATTAATCTGGAACAGCATGAAGGGACCACACGGGAAATTGCATTCAATCTAAGAAGTGACAGTAGGGGGAATTTGTGGAAAGAAAACAACTCATGAGCAAGTTAAGCTGTATGGCTAATTTATGATATTGTGGTCTCTTTTGACAAATGGAAAAATAATGTTGTTACACAATCAACTGTAAAGGAGCATCAAAAATCTCCTGCTGACAAATGGTTCTAGGGGATTAATAAACAGTGGAAATGTAATCATGATAGCAGCTCTGTTGGGAGGACAAAAATTCTGAAAATTTTAGTGACTAGTATTAGGCATAGGCACATTTTTCTGTTGAAAATGGAGTTGGAGCCAAGCATTTGGGAGGTTCTAATAGATTTCAATGTAGCTAGGATATGAAAATGAATACTATCTTTGGTCAACCACTATAAATAAAAGCATACTTCGGGACTAAAGGAAATTAAAGGGGTTGAAGAAAATCAACGAGTAGGCTTAAAATATACATAATAATCTGGTTGGCTGTTCTCTTTGACCATGACTAGAAAGTAGCAACAATCACTGTGGTTGGAAATACAAGAAAGTTTTTTTTTTTTTTTTTTTTTTTTTTTTTTTTGACAGGCAGAATGGACAGTGAGAGAGAGAGAGACAGAGAGAAAGGTCTTCCTTTGCTGTTGGTTCACCCCAGGAAAGGTTTTGACCAATAAAAATGTTAGAAGGTTTATGTTTTTCAGAACCTTTTTTTCTGTAAGTTGGTGTTAGATGTCACTGCAATTTACAGACAGACGCATTGAAACGTGATGAATACTTACAGGAAAAACAAGGAATTTAGTCCAGTAAACAACCGTTGTGAAATTCTGGTTATTGGATTGTCATCTAGAATTCTGACAAAACACATTGAAAACAGTTGCAATGTTAGAGCTGTTTGTTAAATAAAACCAGGAAGAAGCAAAAGGCAAAGCTGAGCCTTTCTCCCCGGAATGTCCAGCCTTCTTGTGTGTGTGTGTGTCCCTTCCATGGGAGCTTTTCTTTTACCTTGTGGTGGCAGCTACACTTCCCTCCAGGTTCCTACAACCCTATCCCAGCATTTATTAAGTTGGATCCTGATTATTTGTTTTCTTTCCTTGCATTCACCTTCCACTAGACTTAAAGATCCAGGTAGTGGCTTTCACTTCTGGATACCTGAGTCCAGCACATGCTACACTTATTGGCTGAATGAACAATAAATGAAAACATAATTCTTGATTCTTAGGAAATCACAAGTGGTTCTTTGCTCTCCAAATGATGTATTCAATAAGTTCCATACAACTGAACGAAGAGATGTCAAACCATTCATATGGAGTTTTGAGAATCAAAGAGGTTTTTGTTTTTTTTTTTTTTTTTTTTCCAGGCAGATTTAGACAGAGAGAGAGAGAGACAGAGAGAAAGGTCTTCCTTCCATTGATTCACCCCAAAATGGCCGCTATGGCTGGCACTGTGCCAATCCGAAGCCAGGAGCCAGGTGTTTCTTCCCGGTCTCCCATGTGGGTGCAGGGCCCAAGCACTTGAGCCATCCTCCACTGCCTTCCTGGGCCACAGCAGAGAGCTGGACTGGAAGAGGAGCAACTGGGACAGAATCCAGCGCCCCAATCAGGACTAGAACCTGGAGTACCAGTGCCACAGGCAGAGGATTAGCCTAGTGAGCTGCGGTGCCGGCCGAGAATCAAAGAGTTTTTAACTATGTGGTATTTGTGTAGAAATTAGACTAAGGCAAATAGATCTCTTTTGCTTTTGTTACCTTTGAAGCCAGGTACCATTTCCTTTTAGTCTCAGAAGTTCATGAAGGTCAGATCAGGAGGAGAGGGCTACACCATGCACCCATTTTATGCCAGGAACTCTGTGTGTGCGCTTTACATACATCGTGGGTTGATTCTCACAACAGCCCTCATACAAAGACATTATGATCATAGCTTACAGAAGAGAAAAAAAGAGGCCTCATAAAATTAAGAAAGTGGCCTGGGAAGGTTAAGCATGAGACCAGGCACACACAAGAGTTTGAAGGAAACCAAAGCCATGACGTCTTCCATTAGATCAGATCAACCTGCAGAAACTGGCAAACAGACAGCCTTCCAACTACCCTGTGCTTGTCATTCTGGTGGAAGCACAGACATTTGATATTGATACCCAGAGGGGGATGGAACTGGTGGCTCAGCTTGGGAAGTGGTGAAATACTATGAATACATATTTTCAGACTTCTCTGAATGTTCTAGAAATCAGAACAACTTCTTGACTTTCTAGATCAGTGGTTTTCTACTGAAATTCTTTCTTCCAGGGGACATTTGGCAATGTCTGAAGCCATTTATGGTTGCTACAACTCTTGGGAGAGGGATTATACTACTGGCATCTAAGGAGTAGACACCTTAGAGGTGCTAAATATCCTGAAATGTACAGGACACACTCTCCTCCCTACCCCTCCTGAACAAAGAATTATCTGGCTCAGAATGTCCATAGTGCTGGAGTTATGGAATCCCACTGTTGGTTAACACTGAAGGATGAATGGATCAGCAAACCTACAATGGGATGCAGAAGGCCACCTGGAAAATCAAGCCAGCTTCATTTTCACACAGCCACCATGTTGCATGCCCTTTTCTAAATTGTTTGAACAAAGTTCCAGGTTATGTTTGTGAGAAAAGTATACTGGGTAGGTGTTTGGCATGGCAGTTAAAACACCACTTGAGATACCATCTTCTCAAACCAGAGTTCCTGAGTTTGAGTCATGGTTCTGCTTCTGGTCCATCTTCCTGCTAATGTACACCATGGCTAAGTACTTGGGTCATTGCCACCCATTTGGGAGACCTACAATGAGTTCCAGGCTCCTGGCTTTGACCTGGCCCAGGCCCCACTATTGTGGGCATTTGCGGAGAGTGACTCAGAACATAGAAAAATTCTCTCTCTTTTAAATGAATGAATTAATTTTCAAAAAGAAAAAAGAAAAATAAGTATAATGTACAAGATACAGTAAAAAGTGCAAACTCTGTGTTTGTTATAGTATGTCATTGAGGACTATTTTTTGGGAGAAATTGAAACTAAAATACTTACAGCCACGTCAGCTGATGTAAGTCTTCGAATACTCCAGGTCTGAGACTTGTTATGTGGTTGTGGTTGAGATACCTACAGATAGCATGGGGGAGTTAATTAGGAAAGCTCAACACTCTGTTTCAGTCACATATCATTAGATATGTGAGCCACTGATAATGATTATGAAGTATGGACATCTGCCTCTGAACTAGCTCAGTGGGATGGCCTGGGAGGGAGTGGAAATCAAGGGACATCTGGGAGGTACAGACAGTCTGAAGTCCAGTACGTGCAGCACCAGGGCCAGGACAAGAAAAACTGACCAAAATGATGCTCTAGGAGCATACATCACATCAGAGTAGAAAAGGATAATAACTAAGCATATAGGGCAGTTTTTTTGCTTTTGTCCTTTTTATGCTCACATCCTTAGTTAGATTAGTATTTTAAGAAAATACATAGCAAGTTAGTAAGGGTTAGAAAAAAATAAAAAATGGCTAAGATATTGTGGAAGTGACCCAACCTGGAGAAGACAGGAAAACCTATTTAAGTCTCAGGGTCAAAGAACCTTTTAGTGTAATAAGCAATCCCAGCACTTTGTGATAACCTGTTCCTCCCATTTCTTTACAGCCAGGTCAAGCCTCAAAAAAGCACCATTTCTACTAGTTTAGTCTTTACTTAAAAGTATAGTCATAATATAATTATACAAAAGTTACTCACAATATTTGAAGATTATATAATCCAAAAAATGCTTTCCTGGATATGTGTCTAATGCAATTATACTGTAGAAATCTGGTAGGAATAAGACAGAAGAGTCACAAGATGACAGTTTATGGACTTTATTGGGTCACTTTCTTCATCTGAAGACAATCTGTGACATTATCTTATAAAGTACAAGGTCCTATTCTCATGTTTGAGGGCAGGTAGAGGTGCCAGTCAAAGACAGCTATGAGCCTAGCCAACACGTGCTGCGCCTATAGGTGCCATATAGTGATATTTGACTATCTCTGACTCGTACCACTGAACTCCAACATGCTGTGTTTGGGGCAGGATCCAGTTTTCTTTCTGCAAACTGGAACCACAGCACCATCTTGTTCTGATTGGCCGGAGCTGCTGACCATGTGCGATTAGCCTGCCTCTGCCTGCTGAGCTTTCTTGCTCTATCAGCACATGCCTTTCACTCTCATCCCATGAACAAAGGAGGGGATGAATTTTATCCTGTTCTGTTTCCAGGTGCAACGTGGGAGGCACCAAGTGAACTGGTGAGGTACGAAGGGTCCCAAAGGGCACCAGGAATTGAACTGAGCTAGAACACCATCTGCAACTCATAGTATCATGATTTCCTTAACCTGTGAAGCAAATTAACGGTGCAGTATTGATTTGTCATAGCACTGGCAGGAGTATCGAAACAAATGCTTTCCATTTCCTATCTTCATGACACAATGGGAGGTAAGTTCTGAATTCATTTTTTTTCTAAAGGCTGCCAGGGGCAGGAAGTACCCACACTAATAATAACTAATGAGTACACAGTCATTTGAATGGCTTCTAGTCCTCTTATTTTGATCTTAATTGATTCCATAAACATTACACAACACAGTCTTGATGGCTATGGACTCCACTGCGGAGCTCTGTGTAGAATAAGTGCTCATGCAGTATCTAACTGAATTTTGTTGTATGTATGATTATACTATAGGAAAGAGTCCTAGTCTTTGCCTTTAGGTCATGAATATGTTAAGAGTGACAGCATATTCACATCCTTAGGCCTCAAGGAAGTCAGGTAAAGCTAAGATCAGCTTCCAATTTTCAGCAAATCTTTTCTTTGATCCCAGATACAGCTCAGTTATGGCCATTTTCCTTCTGTACCACCACGTGGGAAGGGCGGATACTTCAGTGCATGTGCGTTCTCGCCAAAGTGGTGCCCAACGCATCAATTTCAATCCCGTATGATAAACGTGAAACCCAATGTGACCTCGTGCCCTTCCAGCCCCCCTTTTCCCTGCACTTTGTCTGTTTCACATTGCAGCATAAATTCTTCTTTTAGTTTAAGAGTCTGTTGTAAATAGAATGAACTCTCACAGATCAATATCTGTTTTAGATTTTTCAGAGTTTGGGCTGATGTAATGGAAGTTAATATGGTGAATTATGTTATAATAGCAAATGAAAATAGAAAAAGAATATAATACTCTTATATAGGTAAAGTTATAATGAATATACTGAATTTCCTCTCTCTAACTAGTTGCTACTCACATTTTATTTAGGATGATTAATTCAAGAATACAATGCACATTTTACCTACATGTTGTGTCTTAAAAAGGTGAGTGCAGTCACAGTCTATAAATTTACCTTGTTGCTTTTGTCTTAGAAATCAAAGAAAAGAGTTAAATCAATGATTGGCATGTCTCTTCTCATACGGACAACTTATCTCCTGTCACTGACATCAATTTGGATTCAAACTCTTTAAATAATGAGTCTGTAGCTTTTTATTTAGTCAGCTGTTGTCAGGTCACAGGGATCCAGAGTCCCAGGTCCCATGTCTCAGTTAGGCAGCTAAACTTGAATTCTACCCTGTAGTTTTTGCTTTCTTCTTTGCAGAATAGTAGCATGGAGAACGTGAAGAGAAATTTGGAAACATGACAATTTGGCAAGTGTTGCCCACTTTTTATTCAGAGCTGAGATATGAACCCATTTAATATACTTTTCACTGAATGGCTTTTCTAAGAATAACTTACTGGTTCATGAATTCCTGCTGTTTCAGCTGTCAGGACTTTTCGAGCAGAAACGCCAGGAATTTATGTACCTGCAACTAAAGCAAATAAATGCTTTAATGACATGCATGTTTATAAGCTATTTTTAAAATGTGACATTTTGTATTCAAGAGCCAGGCAGACACGTTGAATTACCATTTGCTGCCAATAATCATTTAACAAGAACTCAGTTGAAGAAGGAATTCCTAATTTATATAAGGTTTATGTTACAATGAGAACTACTGCTGTTGGTTTCCATGGCAGCAGTGATAAAGTATTTCAGTCAATGCCATAAATTGTATTTTATTTCCTTGAAAGGTCATCTGAAGCTGCTTTTCCTTCCCCAACTTTAGAAAGACCTGCCATTTTAAAAAAAGTACTAAAATGAATAAGCTGATCAATAGTAAAAGTATTCAGATCATTTGAATAACATTCATTTATCTGAAAATTAATGTTTAATGTTGATTTAGGAATTCATTTTTGGGGTGCCTCAATGACCTCAACTCCACTGGTAAATAGTTAGAACATTCCAGACTAGAGACTCACTTGACATTAAATTCTAATCTCTTAGGCTATTTCCCAATACAACCTAAAAATGCAGGTTAAATTTATTGGCTCAATACAACCCACAACATGTTTTTGTGCATGTCTTTTCTCTGCTCACATAGAGTAAAAATCCAGATTTCTTAGGTGACATTCAAAGTATCTACACTTGGGATTCTACTACTCCCTAGCCCATGCTCCATCATCTCCAGTGGGAATCCTTCTCCTCTAGACAAACTGTTCAGTCTCTTCCCAACATCCTGAGTGCTTTTGTATATTTTTGTTCTCCCTGCCAAAGATCCTTCCTAACTTCTGTTTAGTCCTTAAATTTGCATTATCCAGCACTGATACAACAAATACTTCTTGATCTTCATTGAGTCCTTACTCTGAGCTACAACATTTGCTATAATGGAATAGGGAGGTATGCAGTACTATGTGAGAACCAGGAGGATCACCCAACTCAGAAGGAGTATGTGGTGGTGATTGAGTGGTGCCTTCAAAACTCAAGGACCAAAGTGAAGGGTTCATGAAAATGTAATCATAGCTGATCCAAGTCATGTTCAAAACTCAGAAAGTAAAATGTGGGCAATGAGAATGTGTTTCTAGTTATAGTGTAGGACAAGAAAACATTGAGGAAAAATTCAAGCTTGCCTCCTGGGTTCTATTTTATAACATTGTGAAAGAAACTACCACTTAGTGATCAACTCCTACTCTGTTTCTGTTTACTCAAAGAAGGTGATCCCCAGGGCTGAAGCAAAGAGAAAGGCTATTGGTTTGGCACATGCTCACTCGGACTTATGCCAATGGTAGAGCTAGAAATGTGCCAGGGGATTTCAAATCAATCCCATCAAGGTGGCATGTACCAATGCCATCTTACTAGTCAAAACTATCAGTTTGAGTTCATAATTGATCATAAAGATAGCATTGTCAAAGGGATCACATAAACAAGACTAGTGTCTGCTAATACTAACTGATAGAATTAAAAAGGAGAGAACGATCCAACATGGGAAGCGGGATACACAGCAGGTTCATAGAATGGCAGATGCCCTAAATAGCACTCTGCCCTCAGAATCAGTCTTTAAGGCATTCAGATCTGGCTAAAAAGCCCATGAGAGTTCCTCAGGCATGGAAAGCCAAGACACTGTGGCAAAAAAACAAAAACAAAAACAAAAACAAAAAAACACTAAATGAAAAGATCTCTGTGAGTGAGATCCCAGCAGAAAGAAGGAGCCATCAAAGAAGGAGGTACCTTTTTCTGAAGGGAGGAGAGAACTTCCACATTGTTTATGGCCTTCTCTAAATAAGCTCGGAGTTTGTGAACTCAACAGGCTTCCATAGCCTTGGCAGCTCATGACAAGAGCCTCGGGTGATCACTGACATCATAAATAAAAGTGTCAATTGTTCAATCAACAACGGGAGTCACTGTGTATTTACTCTCCATGTAGGATGTCTGTCCTTAATGTGTTGTACTATGTGAATTAACAGTAAAACTAGTATTCAAACAATACTTTATACTTTGTGTGTCTGTGTGAGTGTAAACTGTGAAATCTTTATTTAGTATATGCTAAGTTGATTTTCTGTATATAAAAATAATTGAAAATGAATCTTGATGAAGAATGGGATGGTAGAGGGAGTGGGAGATGGGATGGTTGTGAGTGGGAGGGAGGTTATGGGGGAAAAAGCTGCTTTAATCCAAAAGTTGTACTTTCAAAATTTATATTTATTAAATAAAAGTTTTAAATAAACAAACAAACATAAAAAAGAAATGCTATCGGGCAGGGGTAGTGAAAGCTCAGGATGGTAGAATATGTTGATCATAAGGAATTCACAAGTCCTCTGGCTTGGACAATTTCTCTCAGAAATAGATGATCTCGGGAAATTAAAACATCAAACCCAAATCAATTACTGAGGAATCTAGAGAAATGATGAACAGCTGGAAAATTAGAGATGGCAAATGTGGCTTTCGTGTTTCAGACAGGGTAGAATTGAATTTCCCAAGCTACAGTGGATGAGTTCAATGTCAGCCTGGTAAACTCACAGATTATTTATTAGATGTGCTTTGTGAACACCTAAAAGAGAAAGGGAGCAGGGTAGTCCATGAGGTTCAGGGCATTTCAGACCAACCTAATTTTCTTCTTTGAAGGACTGGCCAGGAAATAACAGCCTACCAAGCATTGATCAAATGGTGTCATGGTATTGCTAAGGACAAAATAAAGTATGAGACACATCCTTATGTGAATGGTGATGAAGAAGAATTATGGAAAGACAGTTTGGTGCTGTCTTCTTCGGTGTTTTACCACATGACTTGTCTAATAGTGGTTCATCTTATTTTCAGATGAAAGAAATATGGCAATAATAGTGAGTACATGGGATGATCCAGAAAGATCTTCACAGTCTGGCAAGAAAAGCTGAATACATTTAAAGACTCACCTTAAACTACCTCTCAAATGCTAAGTGCACAGGTACAGGATGGACCTCACATCATTAGTAATATATATGGCACAGGGATAAGAATTGTAGAGGCAAGAGCACTAGGAATTAAAGGCATCAGATAGTAATCACAAGACACATTACAGCCCTAGGGCACATAGAGTATAGAACACATTACAACCCTAGGGCACATAGAGTATAGAAAGGAAGGGATGCTAATTCTGCTCAGCTTGCCTCGATCATGTTATGATAATATTCTGTCATGATAACACTGTATTTGTTTTAGGCATCACATGTTAAAGAAAATGTAGGCAAGCATATGACAATGACAATGACAAACAGATTTGAAAGCAGGTGCTTTGGAGAAGAATTTAAGGAAATAGGAATGCTTTGTGGCGGGGTACAGGGTGATGACTGCTAGTTTTAAGTGTCTGTAGAGTTATGTAGAAGACTGATCGGTGTGTTCTGATTAGTCTCATGGAGACAATCCCGGAATGACGAGGGCTTTAAAGATAACTTGGGCTATGGTAATATGGACAAAATTTATTATAATGTTGCTTGAAATTCCATTTACTCAGAACCCACTAATCCTTTTTCTAGTTGGTTTTCTCCATAAACCTAATTATAATTTAATACATAATGTATCTTAAATTTTGTTTATTGACTGTCTTCCTCCATTAGAATTTAGGTGCCACAAGAAGAGGACTTTTTGTATATGTCATCTACTTCTGTATCCCTAGCACCTGGCACATTGTAGGAATCAGTAAATCTGTGTTGAAATAATGAATGGAGGGGTGGGCGCCATGACTCACTTGGTTAATCCTCTCCCTGTGGTGCCAGCATCCCACATAGGCGCCGGTTCTAGTCCCAATTGCTCCACTTCCAATCCAGCTCTCTGCTGTGGCCTGGGAAGGCAGTGGAGGATGGGCCAAGTGCTTGGGCCCTGCACCCCATGGGAGACCAGGAGAAGCACCTGGCTCCTGGCTTCGGATCGGCGCAGTTCCGGCTGTTGCGGCCATTTGGGGAGTGAACCAACAGAAGGAAGACCTTTCTCTCTGTCTCTCCCTCTCACTGTCTTTAACTTACCTCTCAAATAAAATAAATAAAATCTTTTAAGAAAAATAATGAATGGACATGTGAGTTTCGCTAGCCTCCTCTCTCTTGCTATCTTTTGCAAGAGTTCTGGTGATGCCATTCAGTTTCTCCCCTTCTCTGACAATCTTTCCTGGGGATGGTTTTTTTTTTCCTCATGTTGGTTATTTGGGCTTTTGGGTGCAAAATTGGAGTGAAAAAAGGAAAGAGCAAAAGGACAGGATGGATAAAAGGTGTGACTGGGGTTGAAGGAGATTTTTCTGGGAGTCTGAGAAAGAGCGGCAGGAGGAGCTGGGGAGTAAGGAGTTTCCAGAAAGGATTGCTGAGCTTGTGAGCTACTTTAGGGTATGTGAGTAACTCAGAGTTTAGTTACTGGATGGTTTCATTAACGGTACAACATTCTGAGACTGCAGCACGTGGGTAGGAAGGTTTGGGTTTGACAAGCTCTGATGCTTGTCAACTGGCTGACTGTGGGCAGACAAACTCAGCTCTCCAAGATTAGTTTTCCTCATTCCTGAAAGGCATCTCATGGTTTCTCTACATCTCATTGACTTTGAGGATCAAAGCCTAAGTGAGAACTCCAAATATTGGAATTCTTTATAGACTTTAAAAAGTGACATCTAAATTTACATTGTGTTTGATCCCTCTGGGCTGTAGCTTATATATATTAGACATTTTAGTGCTTCTTGGTGAGGGTCTCATAATCTCCATTCTGTGCGTCTCTGGAAGAATCAAATAGAAGCTTGCATTGCGAGAACCCTGTGGGGTGATATTCAGCTTATAATGCAATGCCTAAGTTTTCCCAGACAAAGTAGAACTAAATATTTACTTGGAGAAGTTGCCAGCTGATCTTGGCAATGAAAATTAATGTCTACCCCCCCCTTTTTTTTTCACTAGGAAAATTTGGAATGTGCATTCTCAGAGTGTTTCTTATTCTTCTCTGCAAAGGGCCAGAAGGCACTGTGAGGGGAAGTACTGACAGAACAAAACTGTAGGTCAGGAAAGAATTTAGTCTGAGAACCTGATCTCAACTTTTCTTCTTGATCCTCCCTAGAAGCTGATTTTTCCCAAATGAGGGACAAAAGCTGCAGAAGGGAATTCAGCATTGGGAAAGATAGTATGTGTTAGCAGAAGTTTAATGAAATGTTAGAACGATTCCTTTTTGTCTCTAGCTTTCTCAATATGGTAGAAAAAGCATTACCTTGGGCATCAGAACATGTGAACACTGATTCTGGCTCTTCCATTAACAGGTGGTAGATCTTAGGTGAGATACTGAATCATTGCAATCTTTAATTACCTCATTTGTCATGAGAAGGTTTAAAAAGAAATTCCTAAAACTTCTATGACAGTAGATGAGAGGATTTAACAGCTGCTCTTAAACAAGAATCTTTCCCTTCCTTTCCTCCAGTGCTATTTTATTTTTACCTCCTTGAGGCAGCACAGGGACACCCTTGACTCATGGAATGAACATGTAATGATTTTAAGAATTTCCAGGAAGACTAGAAGCAACACAGTTCAATGTCCTCTCTAGAGGAGACTGGGAACCTGGAGTGAATGCATAGCTACTCCAATGTGACAATGATGATATGACCACATGCTCTAGGATAGAGCAGAGGGTCCTGACTGTAGCTGAGGTTTACGGAGGTGATGATCAAACCCGGCTGTGATTAATTATCCAGGTTCACACAAGGCTCCACCTAGTGGATTTCCTCCAGGGGTATCTTTTCTTATGTGCATGAATCTGTACCTAAACTCATGAACAGGGAATTGTTGATATTTCCAATCAAATATGTTTGTCCAATCTTAGCAAAGATTCAGATCATTTTTACACCTGCATTTTAACAAATTCACATTTCTAGAAACTTTCTTATCTACAGTAGATATTGAAAGATAAAACAATAAGGTTGTGGTACTGTCAAGGGCCTTACAACATATATAGCACTACCATGCTGGCTTGGTTCTGTAGCTAAATGACTTTCGGCAGGTGTGGCCTCTCCAGTGCCTCAGAATGAACTCAGAAGGACTGAGAGACATTAACCTAATTTACAAAAGAATGATATGTGATTCTGAACAGTCTCAAGTTATTAATGTGAAAAGGAGGTATATCATTCCACTGATAGGAATGTTCTTATGCCATATCCAATGGAACATTTTCAATTACTTCAGCATAAACAAGTTGTGAAATTAATCATCATAAAGTTGCTTGATAAGTAGTGAATCAAAGTGAAGAGATATGCATAGTATTAAGAGACAACTCATGAATATTATAATGAAGATTGGTGATCCATTTCTGCCCTGTAACAGACCATCTCCAATATTATATGCCCCAAATCCTGAGTTTCTTTGTTAGACAATGCTGGGAGCATACTGGTACCTTTTTTCTCACTAATACCACTTCTTACCTGCTGACCATGACCTATTAATTAACATTTTCTTTCCTTCATTAAATGAGTATCACTGATTGCACTACTATTGTGTTTTGGATCCTATCTCCCTAGGAGACAGTCTGTGTTTTATCGTTATGTGATTTACATGATCTGACTGTTCTTGTCTATGTTATCACTCTTTTTCCAAGTTAAAAAGTACATTTAGTGCTTCTGAATCTGAAATGTCATTTTCCAAATAGTCTTTTGAGAAAAAACATGAGACAACGTATTTTCCTATTGAGATATTTTATCTCCACTCCAAATTAACTGAAAAAGTTTAAACAAATCTGTTCAGCTACATTAAATTATGAAATGGAAAAATAGCCTGCTTTTAAATGCTCTATTTCTAATCTTAATCACATTTAGAAACAAAAATTTAGTGATAAAAACAATAAATTTTGTATTTTATTTTTGGAACAAAAGCATCTTAAATGAAACATGACAAGGGTTTTCCCATAAATGCACTGTTAATAACTACTTACATCTTTTTGAGTTCTGTGTATTTGATGAAAACTTTATCTGGAAGACTGAAGATTTTGTTTTTCTTAAGAGACCTAAAATAACATGTAAAGCAGACTTCGTTATGGATTTTTATGGGCAACCAAACTCTTCTCTAGAATCAGCATGCTTGGAAAGAGAATTTGAAATGCTATTTAAGATACAGATGAATATGACAGTGATTGAAAAGTTTCCATGGAAGAAAGGAAAGTTCATAAAGAAAAATCAGTTTACAGATTTGACAAGGTTAGCCTATTCCTATAGAAGGCTGGAAAGTCTATGATGAATTCCCTTTTTCTTTTACTCTTTGGATAAGTTAGCAAACCACAGCAAACCACATGAAAAAAACAACCAATGATCCTAACCATGTGTGGTTAAACGACGACATTGCTGCAAATTTTGAGGCTCTTGGAAGATTTATGCAAAATATAGAGAAGTCCGCATAATCTGGCACAGCCAGCTTTTTATACCTTTGCAGTTGTGGATAAATTATCATCATTAAAAATGAGATGGAATAAATGAGTGTGCTTCCTTTTAAAAAGCATTTCAGAACAGGCACATTAGTAATTGTATGTAAATCAGAAAGTAAACAAAAATAAGAATTCCAGACCACAGATGTTTGTGAGCTCAACATTAATGGGGCTAATCTAACATACTGTGTTTACAGCATTTTTTACCTTGGAGAGGAAGCATAAAGAATTCTCTGATGACTGGTGGTTTTAAATAGACTTTCTATCATGCCACTAATATGACTCTATAGTAGCACTAAAGAGTTTTTCTTTTGTTTGTTTTCATGCGACTTTAGGGACAAATATAATCAAGAATTGAATTGTACTCACAGTAACGTCACATTGTGGGAAAGGGTGGGCACGGTCCTTAGGTCAGCATCTACACATTCCAGTTCAGTTTCTTTGCAGTCACAATGTTCTGGATACTGGCTGAGAACTGGGGGTAAAAAGAGCAGGATTTCACTAGGAAAAATGACACATTTCTTCAATTATGACTATCTATAAATGACCTTGTTCTCTTTTCACTGTTTCAAATTTATACCTTATTGAATGGCTTTATTCAGCTGATAGAGGCAAATAAGATTTCTCCTTAAATCAATACAGATTACCATGGTGGCCACCTCAGTTTGAACTTCCAGTAGTCATTAAGGATGCATTAAGTGGGTGTTTATAAAGAGACCACAAAATGTTTAAGTAGCATAAAATCGTAGAGTGCAGATTAGTTTCTCATTGAAAAACACTAGGAGTTTCAAGCTGCCTCAGCCACCTTGGAGATAGGAGAGGGGCGATGGCTGTGGCCCTCCTGCTAATGCAAACCCCACAATGGCCACACTAGTCACCGCCCCCTCTCCCCGAGTGAAGCTGTCTCCTCTGTAACTGCTGACCACAGCTACAGGAGGAGAAGGTGTCAAAACCCAGAGCTGCGACACGGGCCGCACAAGTGAAGAGACAGAGACCGGAAGGATGGTGCAGTCCCGTTCTGCTTAACTGCTGCAAGAACCAGCACGACAAGGACAAGGCAGTGTCTTCCCATAAGCTTCCACTTACTCGACCCATTCTTTGTAGAAAATGGGAGGTGGCTGTCAGAAGAAAAAACCTGACGCCGGTCAAGCAAGCACAGCAGCATCGGTTCAGAGCACTTTACTCCAGATAGCTTTAAGAGGAAGTGCAACAACAAGTCACTGAGGGAGCATGCTCTTCCCACAATATTTCTTTGTATCGAACTGCATGACAAGAAGGAAGATCTTCTTGGGTCACAGGAGCAGCTGCCTCCAGTTCCTTTAACACCTCCCAGGATGGATGCTGCTGTTGGATTGCTAGTGCCTCCTCTACAGCCCCCGCCAACCCCTCGGTCTCCTGTGATCACAGCTACACCGTGGAGGAGCCCATGCACTACAGGAAAAGGATTCAGCAACTGGAACAGCAGGTTGAGAAACTCAGGAAGAAGCTTAAGACGGCACAGCAGCGGTGCAGAAGACAGGAACGGCAGCCTGAGAAGTTGAGAGAGGTCGTTCGTTTCCAAAAAGGGAGAGAGACTCATTGGAGAGTGATCCTGCCAAGTGACTGCTTTGAGAGAGTGGAAGTGGCAGCATGAATTTTTAACAGGGCAATGCCACATACCCTCTCTTAGCCTGTAAAGGAGTTTCATTTGAAAAAATAAAGCTTGATTATTTGTATAAAAGCATTCAGATTTAAAAAAAATTAGATATACACTGTAAAATTGTAAGATTTTTGTTTGTAGTTTCAGAGTTTTTACATGTTAACAAAATATCTTTAAAGTTATAAACTAGCCTCAGACTGCCAATGGAAGTTGGTTTCAAGATTGGGGATTTTTGTTTTTTAGGGTATTTATAGAAATAATGTAAAAATAAAAAAGAAGGAGAATAGTGCAGTAAGATTCAAGTTTAAGATATAAAATTCCTGCTGCTTATTGAGAAAATTTAGTTATATTTTAAATCAAGAAGAATCAGATCATGGGCATAACATCGCAAGATACATAACCATATTCATGCCTATACTCACAGATTCTTATTTGTAAAGTCAGAAGGTTCACTTACCGTTCTGAATCATTTGTCAAAGTAATTTGGCAAGTCAGTAATTGAACAGATTTGAGTGCCTTTACAGCAGAAGATGAACATCTACTCAATAAGTAACTTTAAGAAGAACAGATTTTTTTAAAGTAGGCCCCTCTTTGTTCCCCACTGTTAAACATTTCAAACTAGAAGTGTGTCTTCAGTGAAGGAAACAGCCTTCAGTCAACAAAGTGAGGCTTTGTTGTCAGTGAGGTAGTAAGCGCTAGGGCCTGATCCATGATGGTTATTTCTCTCACGACCCCTAGATAAAGGACACCCATTCCCCAACTGTAGTTATATCTGCGTCCAAAAGCTTTAACAAATGTGGTACTAGACTTTGGTTTGTTCTGTTATAGATTCATTTTTCAGTAACTAATTGATTTTGGCCAAAACCTCACAAAAAAAATCATTTCTTCTCACAAGTTAGAAATTGTTTCGCATTTATCTAGTGGTTTCTCTTCAGAAGCAGCCGAATGTACAGCGTTTATCTGCTGAATGTTGAGATTTAAACACTGAAGTTTCTGTTCAGACTGTGAGTTGTGCTTGGACTTTGTGAATTTTACATGTATTTGAAATGAAAATATGCTCTGAGCAAACAAATGCTGCTATCAGGAGTAGTCTACCTAAATTTAGAGTAACTATTCCAACTCTATCACTTGTATAAATGCACTGAGATAGTTAGAGTAACGGACCTTTCAAGACGATTTTAGAATGTGCAAGCATTTTGTGTCTTTTGTAGACCTTGTTTCATTGGAATTCCCTGCCATGCTGCCATGGATAGTACTTTGATTCCTGATATCTTAGGAACCAGTGTCTCAAGATAGAAAATAAGAGCTTTTTCCTGGTTTACCATGCTGGTGCAGGGGCCCGGGGACTCGGGCTATCTTCTGCTGCTTTCCCAGGCCATGGCAGAGAGCTGGATCGGAGGTAGAGCAGCCGGGACTCAAACCAGCGCCCATGTGGGATGCTGGCACTGTAGGTGGCGGCTTTACATGCTGTGCCACAGTGCCAGCCCTGGTTGCTTTTCTTTTTTTAATCATGGAGGATGTTGAAGTTTATTAAATGCTGAAAAGCCCGTGAGAGTATTTCAGGCATGGAAAGCCAAGACACTCTGGAAAACAAAACAAAACAAAACAAAACAAAACAAAAAAACAAACAAACCTAAATGAAAGATCTCCACGAGTGAGATCCCAGTGGAAAGAACAGGTCATCAGAGGAGGAGGTACCTTTCTCTAAAGGGAGGAGAGAATTTCCACTTTGACTATGACCTTGTCTAAATATGATCAGAGTCGGTGAACTCAAAAGGCTTCCATAGCCTTGGCAACTCATGACAAGAGCCTAGGGTGATTACTGATGCCATAAATAAGAGTGTCAGTTTGTTAAGTCAACACCAGGAGTCACTGTGCACTTACTCCTCATGTCGGATCTCTGTCCTTAGTGTGCTGTACATTGAGATTTAGTGCTATAACTAGTACTCAAACAGTATTTTTCACTTTGTGTTTCTGTGTGGGTGTGAACTGTTGAAATCTTTACTTAATATATGCTAAACTGATATTCTGTATATAAAGAGAATTGAAAATGAATCTTGATGTGAATGGAAAGGGGGAGGGAGAGGGAAAGGGGAGGGTTGCGGGTGAGGGAAGTTATGAGGGGGGAAGCCATTGTAATCCATAAGCTGCACTTTGGAAATTTATATTCATTAAATAAAAGTTTGAAAAAAGTTTTTAAAAAAAGAAGTTTATGTGAAGTCACATAGTCTGATAGCAACATTTAGAACTAACTCAGTTGAATGCCTGTTCACTGGTTATTCCTGAACTTGTAACTGCTCATCTCCAGCAATTCCTGGAAGATACAGGGGTATATATTTGCCAAGTATAAGTCTCTAACCTAAACTGTCTTTCTACATGAAAGATTGTGTGTGTGTGTCCCCAGAACCGAGACTCCAGATTAGGTTATAAAGTATTAATCATAATTAGCATTTTAGACTTATTATTTAACCTGGAACTACTTTCTTTTCATAACAGACATAATTCTCCATTTGGAGAGAACTGAGCAAGCAGCATGCACACCAACTTCTTCCATTTAAATAATTTATCATAATTTAACATAGGGAATTTGAAGTACAGGTGCTTATTTGTGATTGAGAGGTGATGTTTGTTGAGTGTTATAAAAATTCATTTGATGTATTTTATTGTTTGTAACATTGCCAAGGAAAGTGGAACATTTAGGATAAAACAGGTTCTGTTCAAGTATAGTGGAACTCACTCTGAAACATGTGGGGACAAGGTCTTCTCAATATGGAATAAAGAGTGGGTTGGCATTGTGGCATAGTGGGAAAAACTGCTACCTGCAATCCCGGCATCCAATATGGGCACTGGTTTGAGTCCTGGTTGCTCAGCTTCTGATCCAGCTCTCTGCTATGGCCTGGGAAAGCAGTAGAAGATGGCCCAAGTCCTTGGGTCCCTGCACCTGCATGGGAGACCCAGAGGAAGCTCCTGGCTTCTGGCTTTAGATTGGCACAGCTCTGGCCATTGAGGCCAACTGGGGAGTGAACCTGCAAATGGAAGGCCTCTCCTTCTCTGCTTCTGCATCTCTGTAACTCTGCCTTTCAAATAAATAAATAAATCTTTCAAAAAATGGAATGGGTTTTTGTAAAAAAGAAAAAAGAAAGAAAAGAAAAACTACTGTGTGATTAAATAAAGCTCAATGGGTATGATTCAGTTACCTCAATTGACTAGCTCAAGGCAATTGCTTGATAAATGCTTGCTGATTAACATTAAATTCAAAACATCCCTCTTTTGAACTTAGAGTTGAGAGAAGAGTTATATGCAGGCTCTGCCATATCTTCCATTACTCCTTATTAACATCAGTCCAGTCAGATACCATTTCATTTTCATTCCTTGCTTTTCATTCCCATGAAGGTGAAAGTAGGAGGTAAAAGAAGTTGGAGAGAAACTGTAAAGCTTAGAAAACCAAAGATCCACTTATCTGAAGCACCCAGAAGAAAGAACTTACATAATTATTGAGAAAATTGCATATAAAGGAGTGAGAAATGTACTCAAGGTAGTCTATGCGACAAAGACTGAGTGTGTGTGTGTGTGTGTGTGTGTGTGTAAAATGAGTAAGGGAAAGAGAGAGAGGAAGAGTGGAGTGGGATGGGGGAGAGAATGCTTCTGGAATCTGATTTCCCCACTGATCCTGTATATAATTTGTCTTGATGAAGTTAAGAATGTGAAAGTTATCATATTGACTAAATATGATTATAAGTTATTTCCAGTTGTTCTGCTTTTTAAAGATTATTTAAATGCTATTTTAAAAATGAACTTCATTGAATTTTAGTTTTATTGAGTGCCTTTGTAATGCAAAGGTGGCTTTTAGTATATAAACTTTTAGAAAATATTTTCCACAGCTATATGTTAATTAACTCAACTGCCTAAAGATATCAACAATATGTTTACTTCAGTGTTTATTGACATTGAGCATAGTTGTGATATGAGGGGACTTCAAAAATGGAATGAAGAGATAGATTTATTTTGGTGCAAAAATCTTTGAATTCTAGACACTTTTTTTTACAACATGCATTTTATGTAAACTGTTTGAAGACATCTCATATGCATGATTTCAAAATTTTTCATGTCAAAATATACTCATGCACTAATTCCACTTTTTATTAACGTTTTGAAGTCCCATTTAATACTAGATCAAAAACCCTGTGACTGGAAAAATTCATTTACCGATAATGGAATTTCTCATGGTCAAGTTCTGCCTCAACCAGCACTGCGGGAGAAACCTTCACCCTCCCTCATCTGCAGTCCAGTCACATTCCCAGTGTCTGTGGATTCTTCTTCTGAAAAGCCCCTTGCATCTCTCTCTACCCCACTCTTCCCAGTGGCACTTTCTAGACTCCGGTTCTCAGTGTTTGAGCTCTGCAACACCATAATAATCACTGTCTCCTTCATCATTCTTTCTCCGTCACCTGAGCATGATGGATATATGGGGTCACATCTTTCCCTGGTGTGGAAGCTGTCCTGTGTACTGTATGATGTTCAGCAGGGTCCCTGGCCTTCTCTCCTGGATGTCTACTGTGACAACCAAAGGTGCCTCCAGACACTGCTAAGCATTCTCTGGTGCACAGTTGTCCCAGCTGGGGCTCACTGCTCTAATCCATTCTTTCCAATTATTTTAGGAGAAGAATCTTCCTTGTAAACATTTTGCTCTTCATTAAAAAAAAAATAAAAAAGTCGGGGCTGGCGCGGTGGTGCAGTGGGTTAAAGCCATGGCCTGCAGTGCCAGCATCCCATATGGGCACCGGTTTGAATCCCAGCTGCTCCACTTCCAATCCAGCTCTCTGCTATGGCCTGGGAAAGCAGTAGAAGATGGCCCAAGTCCTTGGGCCTCTGCACCCAAATGGAAGACCTGGAAGAAGCTCTTGGTTCCTGGCTTTAGATAAGCTCAGCTCTGGCGATTGCAGTCATTTGGGGAGTGAACCAGTGGATGGAAGACCTCTCTCTCTGGGTCTACCCCTCTCTGTGACTCTGACTTTCAAATAAATAAAATAAATCTTTAAAGAAAAATAAAAACAATAAAAAACCCAAATAATCAAAAAAGCCCATAGGTTTGATGGTTACCTGCTGTATACAGAGGTAATCTACAAAATAGAATGTGTGCCAAAGGATCCATTGTGGTTCAGGAAGAAAGTATGAGAACTTTCAGTTATATATTTTTAGATCTTATCCTTTTTCATATATAATTTCATACATAATGTTTGTATATATAGTAAGCAGTAATTATGAATTGCTGTTCTAAAATGCACATTGCAGTCAACTCTCAGTACACATTGGTTCCAGGTCCTCTGTGTGTACCAAAATCTGCAGATGCTCAAGCCCCTTAAATAAAACCAATCACTGCTTTTGCCAGAATCTAGTTTTCTGCTACTATATTAGGTATTTATGGGTTGGGACCAGACTTCAGCAATCACTGTACTCTCAGTACCTATAATAGGGTTTGGAAAGCATTGAATTCCCAATATCTTTATTGAAGAAAATAATTAAACAGAATAAGAACCTTACTAGTTGTCACAACTATGCAATACCTATATATTCTTTCAATAGAGACTCATTCATAAAATTAGCACAAATGGAAATGGACATTTTCTTTTTTCTCTACCTTCAGTCCCATAGGCAGACAGTAGACCTCTTGGCCAGTGAAATATGTTGATCTGAAATTGAAATTCTGAAAGAAGTTCATCATATTACTGTGATCCCCACTTATCTGCAGAAAATATGATCCAAGACCCCCACCAATGCCTGAAACTGTGAAGAGTATCAAGTCTTACCTATGCTATGTTTTTTCTTATATGTGCATACCTATGATAGAGTTTAATTTATTAACTAAGCAGAGTAAGAGATTAATAATGACAAATAAAATAGAACCATTGTAACAGTGCACTGCTATAAAAGTTATGTGAATATCATGTTTCTCTGCCCCTCTCTGAAAAAAATCTGCTTACTAGTTAGACTGTGGTTGATTACAGGTTATTGAACCAAGGAAAGGGAAACCATAGATAAAGGAGGACTGTTGTACTTATATCAGTCCATCACCACAAATCATGTTTCTCACCACGCTGATACTGTCTTTGAACCACTACCACTTACAGCACTCCTGTGTTACTGTCACATTGTTAACACTTCCATGGACTGTGCCAAATATGGTTGCCCATCCACTAGCGTCACCTGTGAAATGATGATTAATATACATCAGTTATTCTAGCAAGCACATATCATGCTGTAAGACAAACATATAAAAATGTGAGAATGAAATAAAATTAAAAATTTGTTTGAGTTTAGAATGATCAATATTTTAAATAGATAGTAAGAGGAGAAAAAGCAGGGCTTCCTGTTTTTAGAATTATAAATGTTTTAGGTATACAGATCATAAAATACATAATTCAAATGTATAATTACTTTATACAAATACAAATGCATTGAAAAACATCACCTCTTTCCAATACAGATATTTTAAATGTTAGAGCTTAATTTTGAAGACCTCAGAAAAAATATAATCTGTATTTTTCTCATGTGTATTTTGCTGCATAAGTACATGTAGATACATACTTGAAAGATAAAATGAGGAGTTAGGATAAGATTTATGTTGTCTGACCTTTTTAAATAAAAACAAGGTGCTTTTATAGGCTGATGGGTCTTGTTGAGATATCTTTCCTCAATTTAACATATGTTAATGTGATCTACTTGTTGGTCAAGTTTCCTTCTTTTTTTTGTGATAAAAATTCTTTTTCCACCCAAAGAAGGCCTAATTTTGAAGCATCACTCCTTTAACACATGTGATAAAGGTGGTAAGATACGCATATACTGTTTGATGCTGATGTTTCTACAAATCCTAAATAAGACACTCAGGTTTACATAAGTCAAAAACCAGGGCCGGCGCTGCGGCTCAGTAGGCTAATCCTCCGCCTTGAGGTGCCGGCACACCGGGTTCTAGTCCTGGTCGGGGCGCCAGATTCTGTCCCGGTTGCCCCTCTTCCAGGCCAGCTCTCTGTTGTGGCCTGGGAGTGCAGTGGAGGATGGCCCAGGTGCTTGGGCCCTGCACCTGCATGGGAGACCAGGATAAGTACCTGGCTCCTGGCTTCGGATCAGCGCGGTGTGCCGGCCGCAGCGTGCCAGCCGCGGCGGCCATTGGAGGGTGAACCAATGGCAAAAGGAAGATCTTTCTCTCTGTCTCTCTGTCTCACTCACTGTCCACTCTGCCTGTTAAAAAAAAAAAAAAAAAAAAGCCAAAATGATTGCCCCCAGGCTCCTTTAATCTCTGGCTTTCTTTAACCTCAAGATCCTTTAATTTCTATTTCTTATTAATATCTTCACTGATCCTACCCTGATACCTTTAATTTCATTCTAAGCTCCTTCACATGATTTATTTACTTTGGGTTCAGAACATCCTCATGAGGTAATATTCATGGTCTCTGATTCTCTTGGAACAACAAGGAAAGACCAAGACTTTGAAGGCCTTGCCCATTGGTACCCAGAAAGCTTCTCCAAAAACTGAGCACTTATTGAGCGCCTATTGGGTACTCTACTATTCTGGCTCTGGTGATAGTAAAAGAAGACACAGATCTCTTCTCCGAGAGAGTTTATATCTTGGAAGGCCAACTACAGAGAAAAGATCAGGAAGTCTACTTCATGTGTTGGTACAGGCACACCCAAGGTGGTGGTTACAGGCAGGACTTGCTCCCAGCCTAGACGGGAAATAAAGCTTCCGTGTGGCCAAGGAAGCCTTCTTAGGGAATGGGACAGCTGAACTGTATCCTAAAGGCTGACTAGGAGTGATTCACGGGCAGTGTGGCCAGGAGGTGGTGTCCCTGTGGGGGATGCATGTGTGAGGGTGCAGCGGCAGAAGAGCAGAGCCAGGAGCCTAGCATTCCTGGACTTGGGGGCCCTATTTTGTTTGCTAGTTGGGCAGCACCAAAGGGAGGCAGTTCTGTGTGGAAGAAAACATGGGATTCTTTCAGATTCAGGAGATCTGGGTTCTACTGTCTAACTACACATGTCAGCCTCTTGGCATCATTTTTTTCTGCACAGAAAAATAGGTTGGATTCTACAATAAGTACAGTTTCACTGTTCATGCCTAAAAATGGCCTGTAAGACCCTATGTTATCTGGCCTCTGCTGACTTTTTCATCCTCTATCTATAAACTTGATCACCCTGCTCAAGCCACACTGACTTTTCTATCCCTGAAACACTATCTTGTTTCATTAAGTCTCAGGGTCTTTGCACTGGCTGCTTCCTTTGCCTAGAATTCTGGTCCTCCAGAATATTTCATACTTGTTTTCTCTTTCTTTTGCATTGACTTCTCAATTAAAACATAGTCTTAAAAAGGTTTTCTCTGGTTACACCCTTAAATATGCTTCCCATTTAGTAACTTTCTTTTTCATAGTCCTGTTCAATTTTCTTCCTGGTGTCTGTCACTCTCTGAGATGACTTCACTTATTTGTGTACAGACTTATTGTCTTCTTAGTTTACATTGGAACCCCCAAGGTCTATACCTTTGTTTCTCTTGAGCCTCTGTGCTCCAGTGACTTGCAGAGCTCCTGGTACCTAATGGGCACTTACCACAGGTTTGTTCAATCAATTAATTATCTACATGGACTTGTTAACATTTTATGGATATTCTTATAACTGAACCAAACAGCCAACCATTAGGTGGTATCATAGAGCCCCCTTAAATTACAACATAAGCATGCAAGCACAGTTTAAGATATACCTTCACTGAATTTCTGATCTAAGCACATGCAAAGGCAGGTTATTGCAACAAATCAATTGAGGAGTGATTATGTGCATTACAAAAGGATTCTTTATAGAACAGCAAATCACGTCTTGCGGTGTGTTATGATCCTCATCTGGCAGATCCATGATTCTAGGAAGTGTGTGTGGAACCTGGTGGGAGGACTTACCACAGTTCTCTTCATCAGCGCCATTCCCACAGTCATCCACACCATCGCAGTGAAAAGCACGCGGCAGGCACTTGCTCATATTTCCACAGGGAAAATACCCTTTTTGGCACAAAGGAATGATCACATTTCCTTCAGTCAGTGCAAAATCTGTTGTGAAAGACAGGACAAGAATGTTTTGTAACAGAAACCAACAGTGCATATAACCAAGCTCTTTTTATGTCTTTCCATTTAATTTTCTCAATAATTCCATAAGTTGAGTTTACCCAGTGTTATTTTAGCACATGATGTGTAATCTTCTTAATGATAACTTTTTTGCTAATTTGAGAGGGTGGGAAGAAGAAAGGGAGGGCCTGAGGAAGGGAGGAATGGGGAGGGAAGAAGGAGAGGAAAAGGGAGAGGGAGAGAGAATGAACTCTCATTTGCTGGTTTCCTCCCTTCCTGTTTGGGCCAAGGCTGATTCCAGGAGCTGGGAATCCAATCCAGGTCTCTTAGGTGGTGTCAGGATCTAATTACTTGCGCCATCATCAACTGCCTCACAGGGTCTGCACCAGCAGGAGGCCGGAGTCAGGATCCAGAGCTGGGAATCGAATCCCAGAGCTCTGATGTGTAACACGTGCATCTTATCCAGTAGGATAAACGCTGGCACCCTGATCGATAGCATTTTAAACATTCATGATTGTCCCTAACACCAGCTATACCAAGAAAGGAATTAAGATACATTTTGAATTCACTTCTTCCAGATAATAACAAACAAATCCAAATACTTTATGCTACTGTATTGCAATGAAATCAAGGTACTGTGCACTCTTGGAAACAGAAAAGTAAAACCATGAGCTAATTGAATCAAATAGATGATTTATTTACTTATTAATTTTCTCAAGAAGGATTTGAGTTGACTCATAATAAAGAATGTATAAGCAAAATGATGGTTTAAGTGTGAGTTAGAGAAATCCAGACTCACATTAAGATACAGGGAAATGATGCTAAGCAATAAAACCCAATATCCATTGAGTTTTCTGTGTATCAGGCACTTGGATCAGTGATTATTTAGGCTTAATTCTTCAGCCAGCTTGTGGCATGGCTGATTTTATCTGCCATGTTAATTCAAGTATGTTGCTTGCAGTAGTTAATCTGGAAAGTGAGACAAGGCAAGTTTGAACCATCCCTCTTGACTCCAAGAATAACTCTAAACCATTGTGCTATCAGGATGTCAGTTGAATCAGGAACCTGCTTTTCATGAGTGGAAATCCTCTGTGAGAACCAATTAAACATAATCTTGTGCAGGGAATATAAAACCAATGTAAGGCTGAATAGGAGGGTAGAGAAAGGATAACCAATTAACGTTTATGAAGGTACTGTATCTAGGGATAGATCAGCCAAAACAATTCCAGAAATTTAGATGTAAGAGACACTCTTTTTTTTTTAACTTTTATTTAGTAAATATAAATTTCCAAAGTACTGCTTATGGATTACAATGGCTCCCCCCCCCATAACTTCCCTCCCATTTGCACCTCTCCTATCTCCCGCTCCCTCTCCCATTCCATTCACATCAAGATTCATTTTCAATTATCTTTATATACAGAAGATTGATTTAGTATATATTAAGTAAAGATTTCATCAGTTTGCACCCACACAGAAACACAAAGTATAAAATACTGTTTCAGTACTAGTTATAGCATTACTTCACATTGGACAACACATTAAGGACAGATCCCACATGAGGAGTAAGTACACAGTGCCTCCCGTTGTTGACTTAACAAATTGACACTCTTGCTTATGGCGTCAGTAATCTCCCTAGGCTCTAGTCATGAGTTGCCAAGGCTATGGAAGCCTTTTGAGTTCGCTGACTTCGATCTTATTCCGACAGGGTCATAGTCAAAGTGGAAGTTCTCTCCTCCCTTCAGAGAAAGGTACCTCCTTCTTTGATGGCCCTTCAATTTTCAAAATACTTTTTATTTTTTTCATTTTCACGTACTTGAAAGGCAGAGAGAGAAAGAGAGAGAGATAAATTTTTCATTTGCTGTTTCAGTAGCTAAATGCCCACAATAGCCAGGATAGGGCCAAGCCCAAGCCAGGAGCTAGGAACTTCAGTTGGTCCTCCTACATGGGTGGCAGGAGCCCAAGCATATGAGTCATCATCTGCTTCCTCCCAGGATGCATCAGCGGGAAGCTGGATTGGAAGCAAAGTAGCTAAGACTCCAACTGACACTCTCATTGGGATACAGACATTCTACATAGTGGCTTACCCCACTGTGCCACAACACCCTCCGATTTTGAAGAGGTACTTTTCAGAAAATAAAGAGATATATTATTTGTAAATTGGCTAGTAAAATTATGTATTTTCTAAAAAATAAAAAGGAGTTCAAGTTGAAACTTCACAGAAATTGACATAGGAGAATTTAGACATAGAAATGGATGTTGGCCAAGTGCCCCTAAAAATACTGTGGAAAGCTGGCATCATGGTCTAGGGTCAGTGCAGAAGGATGGGGAATAAGGTGTCCTTAACCTTGTGCTGGTATTTTCTATTCCTTTAGTTCATTGCAATGGCACCCTTGTATGGTTGACATTATTATCTTGATGTATAGAGGAAATGAGGACTGAGAAGACAAAGGCAGTGGTACTCTGGTTTTTGAGAAAATGCCCATGTGAGGTCTTCGCCCTCTGGGCAAAACCTGCCATATAGTGACCTCTTCAGGGCCTCCCAAGAGCTCTCCTAAGGTAGGGGGAGGTCTGTTGGTTTTCCCTGATCAGAAAGGATGCCATTTGCTAAAGGGCAGCAGTTTAGGACAGCGAATCTAAGCTGGAGTTACTGGCGCACGTGAAGCTTGTGCAACAGAGAGGATGAATGGATTATTCAAGCACTTGTACTTGAGTGCTAATGACCCTGGAGATGCACCAGATGGATGACAGCAGATGGCCAGGCTCTCCCTGGGGACAGATGGAGGTGATGGGGCTGTGTCTTCCAGGACCTTCTGGACTGAGGAAGCTAAGTAGAGAAAGGCCCCAGGATGCTTTTCTCCTCACTGGTTGCTTGTTCCTACAAAAGCAGAAGTTCTTTTCTCTGTGCTCACTGCAGTGGTGGGTGAATGATTTGGTATCGACAACTGGGCTAAGCCCAGGCAGTGTGTGGCTATGTTAGGAACACTTTTCCCTGCTATATGACACAGGGGTCGGCCTGTCCACAGAGGGAGAGGCCTACTGTGGCACAGATTTTAACATCTCTTAACTTCTTGTTTGTAGAGAGTTCTACAGAAGGTAGATTTATAAAAACTGGTAGACTTTCTATGCTTGGAGCATGAATGGGCGAGTAGGCCTGCCTTAGTGTAGAGGCCTGGGAATTTTTTAAGACAGTAACTCACAGAGATAAAAAGTTGGTATCACAATTCAGCAGACATACCCACACACATCATTTACCCCTCACATTCCCATTCAACCCACATAATCATCCCTCACACCACCCATATTCACACACCCACACACCCACACCAATATACAGCCATGCTGTCTATACCTACATTCCCTCATCCTCCCATCCTCTCATACTCACCCCTCACGCCCACACCCTAACACACACACATCAATATACACCTACACCCACACCAACATCAACCCATGTCCCTACACCTCTACCTACCAACCCACACTCACACATCTATTCATACCACAGAAACAACATTTCTTGGGCTACCACTTACAGGTTACCATATGGGATGAACTTTGATCGTTGCTGTTGTATCTTACATATTTGAAAAGCGATCATGAACCATTAAGTTGATTTCATGACCCACTAATGGGATGGGACCCCACTATTAAAAAATATTTGAAACCTTTGGAGACCAACAAACCTGGATGAGAATTCTGACAGTTTGTGACCTCAAGCAAGCTATGTAACCTCTTTAAGTATCAGTGTCCTCATATCTAAGATAAGCTTACTGATAGCACCCCTTTTCTGGGTGGGTTTGGGGGACCAGACAAGATGCTGCTTGTGCAGAGCTTGCTGAGAGCAGCTGGCATCCAGTAAACTTTAGGCCAATGCTGGCACACAGGCCACATTAACTCAAAATGGGAAAGCCAGACTTTGAAGTTAGCTCTGGGCATTATGGAAACTCGCCCTAGCATTTCATGACTTCTTATGTGAATTCTGTGAAAGAAACAAAAGACCTCATAATAAAAGCTTCCCCTACTCCTTTATGGTACTCTATTTTAACAGCATAGATCTATGGGGATTTTAAGTAGCCTTAAGTTCTCTTTGAAAGCAAGAGCTGTATAAATGATAAATAGGCAATGAAAATGTTCTTATACCTTCCTAATAATAGCGTTTCATTGATGTTTAAAAAGGGGTGATTAAGGAGAGTTTAGAAACAAAGCTGGGGCTGTGTGATCGAGATGTTTTGAAGGTGGGGAATTATGTTTCCCTCTGGGGTTTATCATGAAGGTGACTGTGACCTTTGAGGGCCAACCCCACTGAAGATCAATCCCAAATCCTAAACTTGTGAAAAGCAGAGGCAGACAAGCAACTGTCAGGAACAAAAGAGAACTAGATCATTTAATTGAGTCTCACCTGGAATGGTGGGCAAAGGAAGGGGAGTTCAAAGGCTGGCCATGGACAAATAAAACCTGACAGTTGTGTTTCTCCTAAATCCCTGTATTTCTATATGCTATGGTTTGAATGTCTCCTCCAGAAGTCATGTTGGAATTTAGCTGTCACTGTACTGTATTGAGAAGTGAGACCTGTGAGAGGTGGTTTAGATCATGAGGACTCCACCTTCACGAATGGATTAATGCTGTTATCACTGGAGTGGGTTAGTTATCACTGCAGTGGGTTAGCTATCATTGGACTCATTTATAAAAGCCAGGTTGCTCCATCCGGCACATGTTCTTTTTCTCCTTGCCTCTCTCGTGGTGCGCTCTCTCTCTATGTGATGCTCTCCACCATAAAATGCTGCAGCAAGATGGCCCTCATCATCTGCTGACACCTTGATAATGGACTTCTTAGACTCCAGAAATAAATTTCTTTCCTGCATCTTCCTGAAGACATCTGAAGCTATAAATTTATAAAGAGAGAAAAAAAATCTATCCCCTTCCTCTTTTCCTCCTCATCCTAAAACCGTGTGGCATAGCTTAGTGCTTAGTATTTACTTTATCCTTAATAATTTTTAAAATGAATGAATGGGTCATTTAAGAATTAAAAAAAGGAAAGGGGGGAGAAGACTCTTTCTAAATTTAAGCTTCTCAGAGTTGAAGACTTGTATTTTAATGCTGATGGCAAAATCCCATTTAGTCTGCTCTGTGATTCATTTGTTATTCTGTTCTGTAATGATACAACTTAAAAAATCACTAAGAAGCCTTGCTGTATTGGGCATATCTGAACAGCAGCTTTGGTGTCTGTGAAAGGCATGTTCTGCTGTCTGTTCTTCCTGCCATCTGGGGAAGTGGTAAGAGACTGTTCTCATTGAAAACTGGGGGTTATAAAATGAAGGCAATGTTGATAGCTTCTGTGACAATTTCTAGGGGGACCCAATCAGACACACAGCTGAGGGGAGCACTGAACAGGTGAATGAGAATTTCTCAGTAATAATCTTTCTTCACTCTTCCGGCACCATAGAACATATATATTTTATTTTTTTGAAAAGTTACCAAAGAATAATGTTCCAAAATGCCATCTGATGCAGATAATGGTTTCTGGTGTTCCACAAACAGTGAGATAACTCTAGTGTGCAAAAAATAAGATGCAAGAGCTATTTGCTTTGTATAATTGGAATGTGTGTGTGTAACTGTTTCTTTTTTTTTTTTTTTTTTTTGACAGGCAGAGTGGACAGTGAGAGAGAGAGACAGAGAGAAAGGTCTTCCTTTGCCATTGGTTCACCCTCCAGTGGCCACCGCGGCCGGCGCACCACGCTGATCCGAAGCCAGGAGCCAGGTGCTTCTCCTGGTCTCCCATGTGGGTGCAGGGCCCAAGCACTTGGGCCATCCTCCACTGCACTCCCGGGCCATAGCAGAGAGCTGGCCTGGAAGAGGGGCAACCGGGACAGATTCCGGCACCCCAACCGGGACTAGAACCTGGTGTGCCAGCGCCGCAAGGCGGAGGATTAGCCTATTGAACCACGGCGCCGGCTGTAACTGTTGAAATATTGTACCCTATAAAATATACAAGTAACTAATGTTAATCCAAATTTTTAAAAATGAATAAAAAGTTAAGAAAATTCTGAATGATACAAATCATGCTTCAGTTCATATTCCTTTAAATAAGTTGACATCCAAAACATGTGATGTTTCATTCCTAAACAATTTAAGGGGCTACAACATATAATGCATTGTGTTTGATGATGTAGAAATATAGAGAATATATCATCTCTTTCTTTAAGAAACTGATGTGCAATATGGCAAGGAAGGTTCATATGAGGTGAAATGGAACAAAAAGTCTAAAACAAACTAAAGGCAGCAGCAGAGGGTGTAGTTCAGAGAAGGGTTCAAAGAAGAGGGAGACAAAGCAATCTTAGCAACAAAGAGCCGCCAAAGCAATTCTGAGCAAATAGATCAAAGCTGGAGAATTTATACTACCTGATATCAAGCCACATTACAAAACTGTGAGAAACAATGACTTGATCAGCTTTTGTCCTGGCTGTCAAGGAACAACTTACTCTTTTATTCCTTTTAGTGGTTTTTTTTTTTTTTTTTTTTTTTTTTTGTTCTACTTAATACCAGTGGTTGAACTCTTTAATTAACACACACAATTATTCTTAGGTGTTTAAAGTTAACTGAAAATTGATCCCTGTTAAAAATAAGAGTGGGAATAAGAGAGGGAAGAGATGTACAGTTTGGCTCACGCTCCCTTGGACTTACTCCTAACGGTAGAGCTAGAAACATGCCAGGGGATTCCAAATCCCATTAAGTTGGCATGTACCAATGCCATCTTACTAGCTAAAGTAATCAGTATAAGTTCATAATTGATCATAAAGATAGGATTGTCAAAGGGATCACATAAACAAGACTAGTGTCTGCTAATAATAACTGATAGAATTAAAAAGGACAGAATGATCCAACATGGGAAGCGGGATACACAGCATGCTCATAGAATGGCAGATGCCCTAAACACTCTGCCCTCAGAATCGGCCTTTAAGGCATTCAGATCTGGCTAAAAAGCCCATGAGAGTTTCTCAGGCATGGAAAGCCAAGACACTGTGGCAAAACAAACAAACAAACAAACAAACAAAAAAACCCTAAATGAAAGATCTCTGTGAGTGAGATCCCAGCAGAAAGAAGGAGCCATCAAAGAAGGAGGTACCTTTTTCTGAAGGGAGGAGAGAACTTCCACATTGATTATGGCCTTCTCTAAATAAGGTCGGAGTTTATGAACTCAACAGGCTTCCATAGCCTTGGCAATTGTTAAATCAACAACGAGAGTCACTGTGCACTTACTCCCCATGTAGGGAGTACATGTGTTGTACTATGTGAATTAACAGTAAAAGTAGTATTCAAATGATACTTTATGTGTCTGTGTGAGTGTAAACTGTTGGAATCTTTACTTAGTATATACTAAGTTGATCTTCTGTATATAAAGATAATTGAAAATAAATATTAATGAAGAATGGGATGGGAGAGGCAGGAGAAGATGGGATGGTTTGTGGGTGGGAGGGTGGTTATGGGGGGAAAATCACTATAATTCAAAAATTGTACTTTGGAAATTTATATTTATTAAATAAAAGTTGAAAAAACCAAAGCGGTGGTAACAAAAACAGTTTGGTACTAGCATAAAACTAGATATACTGGAATTGAATAGAATAGAGAGCCTCCAAATAATTTCAAACATTTAGGGTCTGTAGATTTTTTACATAGTGCCAAGAACACACAGTAGGAAAAGAATATTTTTTTTTCAATAAAGAGTGCTGGGCAAATGGATATCTACATGTAGAAGAGCGAAAATAGACCTTGATGTCACAGCATAGACAAAAACAATCATTACAAAATGGATTAAAGACTTAAATGTCAGACATGAAATCCTAAAACTATTAGAGAAAACACAGGGGGAACTACAAAGCATTGATGTGGCAATGATTTTTTGAGTTTTACTTCAAAAGCTCAGGCAACAGAACCAAAATTAGACAGATTGGGATTACATTAAAATATAAACTTCTACACAGCAAAGGAAATAATTAATACAGTGAAGAGGCAACATATAAATTTGGAGAAAATTATCCAAAATATATAAGGAACTCAAAGAGATCTATATCAAGAAAACAAACAACCTAATTAAAAATGGACAAAGAACCTAAACAAACATTTCTTAAAAGAAATATACCAATTATCAGCAGTTACAAATGAGAACCATGAGATATCATTTCATACCTTTCTGTATGGATATTCCAAAAAATACAAAATAAGTGTTCATGAGTTTTTAGAAAAATGAGAACTTTTGTATATTATTGTTGGGAATGTAAATTAGTATAGTTAATTTGGGAAACTGTGTAGAGTTTCTTCAAAAAACTAAGTTAGAACTACTGTATTATACAGAAATTCCACTTTTGAGTATATTTCCAAAGAATGTGAAATCAATATTTCAAAGAGATACCTGCACTCTCATGTTCATTGTAGCACAATTCATAATAGCCAAGAGAACACAATCAACGTAGATGTCCATCAATAAATGAATAGATAAAGGAAATGTGGCACATATACATGATGGAATGTAATTCAACCTTAATAAAGAAGGAAATTTTGGGGCTGATGCTTTGGTGTGGTAAGCTAAGCCTCCACTTGTAGACTGGCATCCTATATGGATGTCAGTTTGAGTCCTAGGTACTCCACTTCAGATCCAGCTCTCTGTTATAGCCTGGGAGAGCAGCAGAAGATGGCCCAAGTGCTTGGGCCCATGCACCTGTGTGGGAGACCCAGAAGAATCTCCTGACTCCTAGCTTTGGATCAGCCCAACTCTTTCCATTGTGGCCATTTGGTGAGTGAACCAGTGGATGGAAGACCTTTCTCTCTGTCTCTCCCTCTCTGCCTATAATTCTGCCTCTCAAATTAATAAATAAAATCTCTAAACAAAAAGAAGAAAATCTTATCATTTGTAACAACATGGATGAAAATGGGGAATGTTACACAGAATATGTACAAAGGGATTTTAAAATAACTCATTGGAAGCCATTTGAAACCAACTGGATTGTTGCCCATCAGTGATTTTTGTTTGTTGCCCTCCCACACTTTCCCTGGCCTATTGGGAAACAATAGGCGAGAACCATCTTTTAGGTACTCAGCTTCAGAATCGAAGGCAACGTGCCAGTCCTCTTTGCTTTCTCTGGTTTTCTACCAATGCTGATCCTGCATGAAGTGGCAGAAAATTAAGATCCTCCCAGCCCATGTTCTGGCTGAACCTAACCTGACATTAATGCCAGAGATGTTGGTTCCATGGTCCCAGGAGAAGAACAGAGAACTGTGGCTGGGGAGGCCATTTTTTTTACAATACACATCTCCTAGGGGAGTCTAACACAATTCAGATGACATCACCTCCATGGATGGAAAATAGAGCAGCAGAGTGAATGCAGAAATTGCAGGTAAAGCCTCTGCTAATTGCCTTAAAGAGTCCACTGACTGTGGCATCAGCGGAAACACTTGTTTTATATCCAGAAAAATGATAACCAGGTACCTAGTATGCACCAGGCTCTGCCATCAGTCTACGAGGCAGACAAAGTCCATTTCCGCCTGGAGTTCAGGTGTGAGGTCCCTGAGGGAACAGCTACACCATCCTGGGCAGCTCTGATGAGAAGCAGAGGTGAATCCAGCCCCGCCCCCTAAGCCTACCTTTTAGACTAAGTGCCCCTAAAAGCCCACCTTTGATGGATAGATGACATATTGGTTGTTTGAAGGAAGCTAGGAATGTCTTCCTAAAAATGCTTTTATGTTAGGGTGGATGAAGATACATTGACCTCTTGGTTCATTTATTTATTGCATTATTTATTTGAAAGGGAGAGAGAGAGAGAGAGAGAGAGAGAGAGCGAAAGCAAGAGCAAGAGGGAGAGTGCACAAGAAAGACAGATCCCATCTGCTGGTACATTCTTCAAATGCCCAAATGCCTGCAACAGCTGGGGCTGGGCTAGGACAAAGCCAGGAGCATGCAGCTCCATTTAGGTCTCCCATGTGGATGGCTGAGACCCACCCACTTGAGCTGTCACCTGCTGACTTGACTTAATGGAGTATGTGTTAGCTGGAAGCTGAAATTGAGAGCAGAGATAGGACTTGGATTCAAGCACTCCCGTGAGATGTGGGTGTCCCAAGTGGCTTCTTACCTGCTGTGCAAAATGCCTATCCTGCCCATTTCCCCCCCCTTAACTCAGCCTTGATAATATTACTTTGTCATAGTAGTCATTTTATGCAGGATTTCTGCCCAGTTTCATTTACCACCCTGATCCACTTTCAGATTCTTGCCTTGACTGAGTGTTTCTAAGCCTCTGTTTTCTAGGACACACCAGACACTGAATGCCGGTAAAAGACCCTCAGGGGCCTACTCCCAGATATTCTACAGTCCCCTGAGAGCCACTTAACCCCTCCCAAGTACAGTGTCCCCATGACCCCATCCCCTTGCTGAAGGCTCAACCCTTCATAGAGTTCACCCTTGGGGAACACACTCAGAGTATACCCAACCCATATCACTTCTCTTCTGAAAATCCCTCTTGCAAAATCTTCTAAGTGACAATCTCTGAGCACAAGCTTCACCTCGGGGTGCATTCTTTTGGACTGAAGTATTGTCTGTGTTTACCCGCTCACCTTTTCTGCAGAACGTGAGAGCCCACCTCTTTCTACCTGAGCACAGCGAATTCAGAGATGCGCAGTGGGCTGGGTGAAGGGAAGAGACCCTGAGGAGAGTGATTGTGAGGAGAGAGATGAGGTGAGGGCCTGAGGAATGTGCAGGGGAGAGAGGTGATCTCTCCGTCCCTTCACTGGCTTCTCTTCTGATTCTTAATTCACTGAGGGCTCTGTGGATTTCCACTGTCTATTCTTCCTCTCAGTGGGCATTTTTCCAAATTCTAATCCCAGCAGTTGACAGATTTACCAGCACCTAAAACTGCTGCTACGTCTGGATAGACTGTGCCTCGCACGGGCATGTGGTCTCTTTCATATAGGCTGCTTGGGCTGAGCCTAATAGAAGCTGCATGCAGGATTTGGACACCTCTTTTATAAGGCACAAAAGATGAAGATTTTCCCTCCGGCTTGGCTCCTGTTAAGGCTTTCCATGTCTGTTCCATTCTCCATTTACTCTCCTGCTCCCTCTCTCAGATTCTCTCTCCACTAATTACTTCCTTTCTTTTGTAGATGTTCCAACTGGTTGCCTCTACACTATGCATTTGTCTATTCAGCTTATTCAATCAACTTCTGTTTACAAGACAAACAAGATCTTGTCCAAACCCTACTGCACCTCCAGCCTTTGGAACTCAGATGCTCTTTTCATTTTCACAACTCCCTTTCTCAGAAGAATCCCAAGGTCAAGGTCACTCTGTCTTTACCACCTTTTCATTCTTTAACTCTCAGCTTTCAGTGTTGGCCTTGATGCTGCACTGCAATTCTCAGTGGGCTCACTAATACCCTTTGGTTACTAAATCCAGTCAGCATTTGTGGTCTCCTTTGTACAGGGATCCCTGAAGCCTTGGACACATCCATGCCCCAGATTGAAAGATTTTTCCCCTTGACCTCGTGAGCTCTCACTGTCCTTGGCTTACTTCTCCTTTTATAGGTGTCGCTCCCCCTCTTTGTGGAGGAACGACACAGGACCCTGCGCTGTTCTTTTGTCTGCTCGGCCCTTCCTGGGTTTGCTGCTGGTTCTTCCCGGGTTGGCTGCCGACCCCTCCACCTCCGTGGAGGGGCGGTACCCCCGCCACTTTCCCCGCTTCCGCGGAGGAGCGGCACACCACCGGCTGGCTCTCTCGGGGGCTGCTCAGGTGTTCCTTCAGATGTTCCCGGTGCATGTTGTCTCTCTCCTCCTTTATAGTCCTCTTCCACCAATCCCAACTCTGCTGCCCACACGCCAAGCATGCTGCTCTCCTCCAATCAGGAGCAGGATCAGCTCCTGCAGCTTATCAGTCAAGTTGGTGAGAGGCAGCTGCGTAGAAGTTTACTCCTCCCCAGCGCCATATTGTGGGAGAGCAGATGCATAGAATAAGTCTTAATTCCAGTAACTTAGTCTAGTCTCAGTTGCTCCCCACAATAGGTTCTTTTTTCCCTCTTGATCTCTTGAATCCATAGGCTCCTTTTGCTTTGCCCATACTGCAAATGCTATGCATTAGGTCAGAGGTTTCCAAATCTTTCCATTTCTTAGACCAATGACTTCAATGAAAGACTTTAGATGGGTTTGCAAAAAGTTGCTAATGTTGTACTTTGTCAAATAAGGATGTTTAAAAACTCTAGGTTACCACATATTTTATATTTATTTTATTAGAAAAATACTAAACAATACTATTTTGTTGTTTGAGAGAACACATCTGTAGGAGAAATGACAATCTTTCAAAAGAACACATTTTGCTTTGTGCAAAACTAACTTACTTATGCTCAAGGACGGATGAAACTTCCAGTTGTGACAGGGGCCCTGGAACACAGTGTTTGTAACCATGAATGAGAAAACAGAACCTGGCAGGGTTATGGCCTCCTGGAGGGAGGTCAGTTCTGGGCTCTGCAGCTTGGCCATCTTTTCTCCCACTTTGTTATTTGACTTTAGCTTTGCTTGGGAGAAAGCTTCCAGGGATGGAACTACCAGATCCTAATTTGAAGATAACTGTGAAAAAGGTGATTTGCTTGATTTAATGAAGGGTATCTGTAAAAACCCTTAGTGTATAATATACTTAATAGTAAATTTTTGAAGACGTTTCTTTGAGATTGGGAACAGAACAGGAAGGTTTACTCTTCCTACCTCTATTTGCTATCGTATTGGAGAACTCAGCCAATGTAATTATCAAGGGAAGTAAATGGATGGTAAAAATATTGGAATAGGAGAAATAAAGCTGTCAGTTTTCATGAATGATACAACCATGAACATAAAATATCCAAACGAATAAAATGTTGGTGAATCTAGCAAGGTTTCTGTAAGGCCAATTGCATATCAGCAACAAGTAGTTAGGAAATTAAATGTTTTAAAAAAAAATCTTTCACTATAACTAACAGTGTCATGTATTTAGGAATAAATCTAATAAAATATGGAAGTCATTTATGCAAAGTATATAATATTACTGAGAGATATTAAAGATCTAATAAGTGGAAGGCTTAATGTTTTTATCATGTTAATTCTTTCTCCAGATTGATCTATAGACTCAAAGCAATCTCAGTGCAAAGCCTATATGTGTGCAGGAATGGTGCAAGAATGGGTAAGCTAGTTTGGAAAGGCGTGTGGTAATGCAAATGGACACAAGGAGACGGACCTCTGTTGAAGGACAGGATAAGAGAACTTGTTCCCTGTATATCAAGACTCGTTATAAATGTACAATAAATCAGCCAGTGTAATATTGTTGCAAATATTGGAAAGAACAGTGGTATAGCATAGGAGATTTGGAGAAAGACACACAGGAACATTTAATTTATAACCATTGGCATGGCACAGAAACAGTTGATGTGAGGAGATTATAGATGTAAATGCTGAACCAATCCAATTACTGGAAGATAATTTAAGAGAAAATCTTTGGGACTTTAGAGTAGTGATCTTAAGGGGACTACAAAAAGGTAAAACTGAACAAAAGCACTAATCACGAAGAGAAAGCTATCTAAGTGAAAATTCAGAACTTCTGTTTAAAAAGCACAGAAAAAGTCATCATTAGGGAGTGGAAAAGCGCGTTGCAGAAAGGAAGATATTTGCCAAAGGTCTGTGATTAGAATATATATAGCGATAGCCTCCCAATCAATAAGAAACAAATGAACAGCAAACAGGAAAATGGCCAAGAGACTGAGCACTCAATAAAAGAGGCTTTCAAATAGTTAAAAACACCCAGAGAGACATTAAATCTAACTCCTGATCAGGGAAATGCAAATGTTTTAATGCATATGTTTTAATCCTAACAAGCTATCACCACAGATTACTAGTATGGTTATAATTTTAAAAATAACCCACTTACAGACTATGTGGTGAGGATCTGAAGCACTACAAACTGACACACTGATGGGAGTGCTAATTGGAATGGTTGTTTGGGGAAACAGTTTGCAATTATCTACTGAACTTGAAGTTCTGCAAACCCTAAGAATCAACAGTTTTACTTCTAGGACCATGCCCATAGGCATGCATCGCCTGTGCACCAAGACTTGTGCAAGGGTATTCACAGAGGGGCGGGCTTTTGGTGCAGCAGTTAAGATGTCTCTTGGTACATCTATATCCCATAGAGAAGCACTGCTTAGAGTCCAGGCTGCTCTGTGACCCAGCTTCCTGCTAACACACACCCTGGGATGCAGATGATGGCTCAAGTACTTGGTTCCCTGTCACCTACGTGGCAGGCCCAGATTGAGTCTCAGGCTTCTGGCTTTGGCCTGGCCCATTGCAGGTGTTGCAGAAGTGAATCACTAGAAGGTAGACTTCTCTCTGCCTCTCTCTCTCTTCCTCTCTCTGTATGTCTCCCTTTCAAATAAAATGAAAAACAAAGTTTTAAAAAAAATTAGAATATTCACAGAAGCATCATTCACAGTAACCCCAGACTGGAAAAAATCCAAATGTCTCTGAAAAAGAAAATGAATAAAAATTGTGGTGGCGGCTGGCATTGTGGCACTGCAGGTTAAGCCTCCTCTTATGATGATGGAACCCACACAGGAGCACCAGCTGGAGTCCTGGCTGCTTTGCTTCTGATCCAGCTCCCTGCTAACCTACCTGGGAAAGCAGCGGAAGATGGCCTGAGTACTGAGTACTGAGAGTACTGAGTACTGAGTACTGAGAGGGGCTCCTGCCTCTCATAGAAGAGACCCAGATGGAGTTCCTGGCTCCTAGTTTGGCCTGGCCTAACTTGAATGTTGTGGCCATTTGGGGAGTGAACCAGTGGATAGAAGATGGATCTCTCTCTCACTCTCTTCTCACTCTGTCACTCTGACTTTCAAATACACAAAGAAACTTTTTAAAATTGTGATGCATTCTTCCACGGCATACCAAGTAGTCTTGAAAATAAACAAATGAAAGAAGCTAAAGTGATTTCAGTCCAAGCGGAGCCAATGGACAGTCTTTATTTTCCAAATTTTTGTGTGTGTGCACAGCCAAGAAAACATTGCTGGTGGCCCTGACTGAGATGGTAAGAACTGAGACTTTAGTGTGTGCTGTTCTCTGTATCTGAAATGTCATTTATCTTGTTTTCTGTCTCTTCTCTCTGATATTCATCTCAGAAGCCATTTCTGTGAAAAGTGTTCTGACACATTCTAAGACCATTCTCTGGCACAAACTTCCTTTTTTTTTTTTTTCTGTTCATGCAATCTTGCATATAACTTTATTGTAGTACTTAAGGAATTTTATTATAATTCTAGATATTTTTCTTTTCCTTATAGTCCACTGTGCCCTCCTAATGGAAAGAAATTTATTTTATTGATTTTGAGTCTCCCAGTGTCTAGGAAAGGTCTCTACCCTAGCTTAGAACATGTGCCTCAACAATTGGTGTCTGAGCTTATGTAACACTTTCAGGAATGGCCGTGCTGCCTCTGTGAGTCACCTGCATGTGAGTGGGGAGCCCAGGGGCTCTTCAGTGATCATCTCCATCAGAAGCTCAAGCCACACTTTGGCGTGCACCTGTTGGCCGAGACATCAGCATGGGATAAGTACATAAAGAAGCTTTATGCAAATTTTCCTTTTCTCATTTGCCTTTTATTGGTTCTTCATGTATTTTTTTTTAAATTATGATGACAATTTTGCTGCGGCCAGGCTTCTCCTAATTTTCCATTGAACTTTCAGGAAGGACGAGGTAGCCCACGCTGGTCATGGCACAGATAACTTCCTCACACTTTACTCTCTACAAAACTTAACAATTCACAGGTAGAGTGGACAAAAACATCATGGCATCTGTGAATCCCTGTTCTTCAAGGGAGGGCAACTTTTTTTTTAAGTAGGTAATTTTAGCTCAGCTATTACAGTAAAAGCAGCATTTTAAAGCAGGAAACAGGAAACAATCATAAAGGAAATGCTTTAAATAAGGGCACAGAGCTTCTTGGTATCATTCAGCATGGATTGTTGTCCCTTTCCTGCTTATAAGAAAGTTTACCTGAGGCCTCACTCATTCGTTTCACCCTGAGACAGGATTTGAAAGGAGATTTTCTTTTTTGCAGTGTTTCTCAACGGCAGAATGGAAGTGAATATATTCTAAATTTTTTATATATCATGAGATTACCATAAAAGGAAAGTAGGAGTGACAGTAAATATCTATGGCAATAGTTAGACCATTTTTAGCTTATGTGGTTGACATAGAATGTCTCAGGCAATATATGAAAGCAAAGGAGAGAGACAGATACAGAGACAGAGCGACAGGTCATGACCAATCCAGTGTCCTCTGGCCAGGCTATAATTCAATGAAGTAGGGATGATGGAAGTCACATGATGAATAACTGTTTATGTTCTGGGGTTAATCTTTTCTTCTGAAGAAAGGAATGATAATTAACATCGAGTCTGCTCTGTAGGTAAACTTTGCAAATCATAGTTCTACTGTGCATTAAGAAGCTGCATAAGGGTCAGCGCTGTGGCACAGCAGGTTAAAGCCCCGGCCTGCAATGCTGGCATTCTGTATGGGAGCCAGTTCGAGTCCTGGCTGCTTCACTTCCAATCCAGCTTCCTGCTAATGTACCTGGGAAACCAGTGGAGGATGGTCCAAGTCCTTGGGCCCCTGCACCCACTTGGGAGACCTGGAAGAAGCTCCAGGCTCCTGGCTTCAGATTGGCTTAGCTCCAGCCACTGCGGCCACTTGGGGAGTGACCAGCAGATGGAAGACGTCTCTCTGTAACTCTTTCAAATAAATAAAATAAATCTTAAAAAAAGAAAGAAGCTGCATGATGATTATTAGGGAGGTTCAGCTAGACCCTTGCCAAATAATTAATTTGTCCCTATTACCCACAAATTAAAAAAAAGAACACTTGTTCAAATAGAATTAGTGTGTTAAATAATGGCCCCAATTAGCAACCCTACTACACATAAAAAGTGTGACAAAAACTAATATCTCCGATAGAATAAAGATGTACTTAATGTATCTACTTACATGCTGATGTCTGACTGTCGTAGTAGGTTGGTTCTCCAGGGGAGTGATTCATAGGACAGGTTTATTGGGACCACCTGGGTGCTTTGTGAAGGCACTGAGACCCAGGGCCCAGCTCTGGCCCATTCTCTCCCTGGGACTGGAGCCCTAGAATCTATTGCCTTAACATGGTCACAAGCAGTTATTAGAAACTCTGTGATGATTTCCATATTACAGATGAAGCTGAGAGGTTCTTTGGAATGCTCAAGGCCAAACACGAGTTAGGGTCAAGGCTGTGACTTAACGTCCTTGTTACTCTGTTCTCCCTCTTATCCGAACCTCTTAACATTCGCAGAGAGAACACTTTCCTACATGACCCCAAATCTCCCCTGTGTGTGCCCCTCCCCTTGGGTCTCTGGAGGAGCAGTTTGCCGAATGAAAGCCATCTGTATTTCTGAACTTCTGGGTCAAGATCATCCATCGAAAGCAAATTCTGAACACGCTCCCACACCGTCAGCTCTCTTCTGTGGATCCAGAAAAGACGGATGTTTTTTCATTAAAATATTTAGGTCATGGGAGACGAAATTCTCCATAGGCTATGAATAGAGAAAAAGCCACTCCTGCAAGCAAAGCTAAAACTGTGTGGTTGGCAGGGAGCTGGCAGGGAAGGGCAGACAGAGCGAGGCTCAGTGCGAGCCTGAGGGAGGGGTGCAGGGCAGCCTGAGCAGTGGACGCTGGAGATGGCAGGAATCACAGGGCGGAGACTGAGCCCTAAGGATGAATGAGGAGTGGAAGGGCTCTGTCTTCCCCACCCCAGGTTGTGAATTGAGTGATGCCCGCTGTTCACAGCTTCTGGGACAGCAGTGGCCCTGCTTCTGCAGAGACTTGGAGCTGATCACCCACAAGGCAAAATCCCTGAGATGCTAACAGGGACCCCAAGCACTTGGGTCATCTGCTGCTACTTTCCCAGATGCATTACCAGTAAGCTGGGATCAGAAGTGGAACAGTTGGGAGGCTGGCGCAGTGGCGTAGCAGGTAGGGCTGCTGCCTGCAATGCCGGCATCCCATGTGGGTGCCGGTTAGAGTCCCAGGTGTTTCACTTCTGATCCAGCTCTCTACAATGGCCTGGGAAAGCAGTAGAAGAAAGCTCAAGTCCTTGGGCCCCTGCATCCATGTGGAAGACCCAGAAGAAACTCCTGCCTCTTGGCTTTGGATTGGTCAAGCTCTGGCCGTTTGGGGAGTGAACCAGCGGATGGAAGACTTCTCTCTCTCTCTCTCTCTCTCTCTCTCTCTCTCTCTCTCTCTCTGCCTCTGCCTCTTTGTAACTCTTTCAAATAAAATAAATATTAAAAAAAAAAGAAGTGGGGCGCTGGTGCCGTGGCTCACTTGGTTAATCCTCCACCTGTGGCGCCGACATCCCATGTGGGTGCCGGTTCTAGTCCCGGTTGCTCCTCTTCTAGTCCAGCTCTCTGCTGTGGCCCGGGAAGGCAGTGGAGGATGGCCCAGGTGCTTGGGCCCCTGCACCTGCATGGGAGACCAGGAAGAATCACCTGGCTCCTGGCTTCAGATCGGCGCAACGCCAGCCGTAGCAGCCATTTGGGGGGTGAACCAACAGAAGAAAGACCTTTCTCTTTGTCTCTCTCTTTCTCACTGTCTATAAGTCTACCTGTCAAATAAATTTAAAAAAAATTTAAGAAAAAAAAAAGAAGTGGATCAATTGGAACTTGATCTAGTGTTCATGGTGGCTACTGGTCTCACTGGTGGCAGCTTAATCTGCTGTGCCACAATGCTGGACCTGGTGGTAGAGCTCAGGACTGGATATCTGGTCTAGCAGTGCAGATGTGCACATCCAGTACTGCCTGACCCACCTCCAGCTGCTGACTCCAGCCTCCTATGGCTGCACACACTGGGGACAGCGGCGTTGGCTCAAGTAGTCGGGTTCCTTCCACTCACCCATGTGGGAAACCTAGAGTAATTCCTGGCTCCTGTCTTTGGCTTTTCCCTTTCCTGGCTATGTGGGGAGTGAATCAGCTGGTGGGAGCTCTGTATGTCTTTCTGTTTCTTACAGAAAAGAAAAAAAGTAGTCTAACATTTGTATTGTTAAAATTGTCATAGGACTAATGGAAGGAAGAACACAACATAAAAATAGGAGGTTATAAAACAAGAACAGACCACTTTACATGCAGCTAGAATTATTGGAATGAGTAATGGGTACATTTAAAAAATATAAAAATAAACTGGAATCAAAGAAGAATAAAAAACAAACTGGAATCAGAGAAGAATAAAAAGCAGAGAGAGAAAGAGAGAGAGAGAGTGAGAGAGAGAGAGGCATAGTTAAAACTGTCTTTTCCTCACTAGACACATTTTGTTAACACCACATTTCCCTGAGGAAAAAAAAAAAATTCTACCATTGGTAAGAAGGATGTGGTTCAGGACAGTGATGACTTGAACCTGGTGCCAGCAAGTTCAGATCCATATCAGCTCAGCCAAAACACAAGATACACTATAAAATTCATACACATACACACATGCACACATATATTTAATTTGAAAAAGTTGATACAATATGTAAGCTATAAATTATATCACATTTCCCAATGGGCTTGGAACAAAAAAATCCCATCATCAAGCACCTGAATGGTTTTCCACGGCACCACGTGTGAAGTTTTACAGTAAGTATATAGAGGAAGATTCTAAATAGCCTCTGGCCAGTTCTGACCAGATTTTATAGGCAAAGGCATTCAACTATTCAGTTTTCAGTGCTTTCTGGATTTCAGAATCATCATGGAGCTAAGCTTTGCGAGTATGGCCGCACTGATAGGACAGTCACTTGGTTCTGATTGGGCATATGTTCTGCAATGTCAGCCACAGAACTGGGGAGCACTGACCCCGCCCAGCCGAGGAAACAGAGCCAATCACAGGAATGGAGGAGCCCTGCGAGACAGGTGAGTGGGGTGAGGCACACCTGAGGACAGGAGGTGTTGGGGGATAGCGGTGTCCCAATGGAAAGGCAGAGGAAGATGGGAATCAAAGAGATGCAGCAGGTGCAGGGATCAGAGAGCATGGGAGGTGGCAAGGATGAAGGCAGAGCTGGATTCAGCAGGAGGTTTGGAAAGCAGCTGAGGAGATGAGAAAGGAAGATCTCAGGGGGGGAGGAATCCAGGAAGACAGAGAGAGAGAGAGTGAGCAGATGAGGTGGAGAAATGGTGGGAAGACAGGCCAGAAAGACCACTAAAATGTGTGCAAAGGAGAGGAGAAGCAGACAGCAGGAGGACAGAGCACTAGCTGGGAGGGGTGGAGAGCAAGGGAGAGACCTGAACAGGAACAGGGTTCTGCGGCCAGGTCAGAGCAGTGGGAAAAGAAAGGCAGGCTGAGGGAACCACTGATGGATGAACGAATAAAGACCATGCAGCTTGGATGGACAGAGGACTAAGAGTGGGATCCGGACATCTGCCCCAAGATGATGGACCTGGAGATCATTATGCTTGGTGACGTCAGAAGTAGATAAACATCACATGGTCTCCCTCATATATGCACACTAAAGAAGTGGGGATGTGAAATTAGCATAGTGATTATTAGAGGCTGGGAAGGGGAGGGGAGGAAAGACAGGGAGGCTGGATAATGGGTACCAACACTGTCTCTCTCTCTCTCTCTCTCTCTCTCTCTCTCTCTCTCTCTCTCTCACACACACACACACACACACACACACACTGGTGAGTGGAAGAAATAGATCTCGGGTTCTGCAACCCAAGGCAGTGACTGCAGGTCTCTAACGTAGTCCACACTGTGTAGACGGGGGGAGAGAGAGGGGAAAGCTCCAGACATACAGAAAAGGTAAAGCCATGGAAACACTCAAGCGCCTGATTCGATCATTTCACGCCATGCACTTGTGTGGAATGCTGTGCTGTTCCCCATACAAATCTACAAATATCCCATGTTTATCAAAACATTTTTCTTAAGAAAATGCTATAATTTTATCAATCATCTTTGAATGTATTTTAAAGACTTTTGACTTTGTAAAAAAGTTAATCTTTCGATTGTAATTCTTTTCTAAAAACATTCAACAGGCTGTTTATCACAGGGACACTGAATCAACCATTTCATTGCCATTTTGGGGCTCTTCCCTGAGGGGTTTAACAACAGCGACCTTCATCACAAACAGGTTGGTAAGCTCATACTAACCCCTGGAAGCACGGGGTTTATTTGTCATTTTCCCCAGAAGGCTGCCTCCAATTTCTGCATTATTTATCACTTAAAACAAGCACATTGGCCAGCGCTGCGGCTCACTAGGCTAATTCTCTGCCTGTGGCGCCAGCAATCCGGGTTCTAGTCCCGGTCGGGGCACCGGATTCTGTCCCGGTTGCTCCTCTTCCAGGCCAGCTCTCTGCTGTGGCCTGAGAGTGCAGTGGAGGATGGCCCAAGTCCTTGGGCCCTGCACCCCATGGGAGACCAGGAGAAGCACCTGGCTCCTGGCTTCGGATCTGCGCAGCGCTGGCCATAGCGGCCATTTGGGGGGTGAACCAAAGGAAGGAAGACCTTTGTCTCTGTCTCTCTTACTGTCTAACTCTGCCTGTCAAACAACAACAACAAGAAGCACATTGGTTTTTTCCTGATGGATGCTGAGATAGGTATTTATCACGTAAGTCAAGGGCTCCGGGTGCTTAATTAAACACACACTCCTACACACTATGCGTTTTTTGTGACATAACTGCTTGCCCAAAATCGCTGTCAGCCGAAGGTTTTTTCAGGCCTTGGCTTTCCTTGACACAATGAGACACTTTCGGTATCAACTTGTTGGGAAAGCAGCTTCCTAACTGTGTCTTAACCCCGAGCGGGAGGCTCAAAACTGTTTGCCTGCATCTGGTCGTATCTGCACCCAGTGAGAAGAGCCAATGAGTAAACACCTGCAGTAAGACGCATTTAGCTGCTGCTTGTCCACACAACAGAGCTCCTAAGGCTGCCACTTGTGGGTTCCCGGCTGTTCCCTCCTACACACACTGCGGGCTCCACGCGCCTCACGTGGGTGCTTCTTTTTCACGAGCAATTCTGCTTCAGGGCCTCGGGACAGTAGGTCTGAGCCATAACTGACTTTCACAGGCATCTGCAGCATGGATGTAGTTGTGTGACATGAAAATAAGGGAAAACCCTTTCTCAAGCCAGGGCCACCAAATTGAATTGAAGGGTTAGGGAGAGTAAGGCGTCTACCGCGCCTCGATCATCGCCACTAGGGGGCAGTCGAACACTGCCCACTGTACAATGCAGCTCAGGCCTGCCTGCGTTTTTGGAAGGTTAGCGAATGAGTCGAATAAGAAGTAGCAATTGGTAGTTAGCAAGTAGCATCCTCAAAACCTGTTGCTTTAATTTATTAGATAAAGCTATGTCTTAGATTTGTAATACTATCCCTAATGAGTCTATTAAAATACCTTTTCTTTGAAGTGCTTTGAGGCTGGTTAGCAAGGACGCAGAGTGCATAAATTAAGACAAATCGAATGTAACAACAATAAGATATGCTATCCGTAGCCATCCGTAAACGACCACAGTCTGAGACAGCCGGGATCATTCATTGGGTAGGCACTCCAGGTTAAACACGGCCAGAAGAACAATGACAATCACAGAATTTTTAAATTTTTCTGTTTAGATCTAAGAATCTATCCCAGACATCAACTTAAACTTATAAAGCACTATTTACTATCACATAATTCTAAATGATCTTTCTTTGGTGATCATAAAGAGCCTTAACATTTTACCTATTTACAATTTTACTGTGAAAAAGGAACATGTTTTACTAGGTATATAGCAAATACTTATTTTTTTACATTATATTGAAACATTGATTAATATTGTTTTACTTAAAAAAGAAGTTGTTTTAAGAATAAAGGTTTAAATTAACAGTGGGAAGTAACGTAAAATTATGACAGAATTTCAAGAGAATTATGGTAAATCGATAAATATTTATTTGGTTGGTGCTGTGGACATGAAACACGGCATTTACTAGAAAAATGCGAATTAGGTGGTGAACATGTCTGCTCATTTTAAAGAGCATCATCTCATTATCACAAATCATAAGATGATATTTTAATAGTGGATAACTTCCACTTCATACAGTGTTTGTCGTGAGTAAAAGCAGTAGTGCAGTAACCGGGGAGTTTTAGCATGGTCAGACCATTGGTGACAGGCATGGATGAGCTCTATGATGTGTCTTGAGCAAGAAACTACTTTCTAATTGTTTGTTCTTAAAAAAATCCTATAAAACTGGATATTCCAAATATGGATACAACTTGAATCTTTAGGGTCAGACCCTAAATTAAAGAAAGAGACTGCTTTCTGTAAGTGCATTTTACTCAAGAGAAGTTCAACTATTGCTTGTCCTTTGAAAGAACTGACCTTTTCATGAAAAGAGATTAAAATGTGAAACAAAAACCTTGATAGGTATATTGGGATGATGTTTTTAAACAAGCTGAACTGAATTCTCACCATCATTTTAAGTTCAAAATAAAATTTAAATATTTTAAATATTTATAAAATCTTTTATTTGGTATAACTTATTAAATGATTGCTCATAAATATTGCATTTTATTTTAAGATTAAAATTATTGTTGGAATTAAATTTGTAAAACTGAATATTTTAAAAACTTTAAACAGAACTCTAAGAAAATAAAAATACTTCCAATTGCTTACTTTCTCAGAATCTTTAAGAAGGTATAGAATATATATACTTTTGAATAATAGTAATGAGAAACGCAGCATATTTTGAGTGCAAGAAATAGATAATTCACTAGTGGAATTATCACAACAAAGCAAGTCTCTTTCTCTAAAACTAGGTAGATTTAAGCTTTATCTTTTGTTAACTTTACAATAAAACTGCCATTGACTTAAAAATTAGCAGTTTGAAATAAAAATTTCCCCAAATTAGAAACAGAAATGAGAATTATCTCCTCTTTTGCAGCCTTTTAGTAGCTTTAGGAGCAAGGTGTTCTTGGACTCATCTGGGGCTTTCTATTATCTGTTTCACTCTGCTAATGCTGAAATCCAGTTCTTCACCATCCCAGATATTTAATGTACACACCTCAACAGGTTGAAATTTTACAAAACAGAACTTTAGTTTGTCAATTTGCCCTATTTTAGAAATACTTAAAAATCCTCATCTCTGTTATAACTAAAATAGGTAATTGAAGAATACTCTACCTACACCTTTTGTAATAGATCAAGGCATGCTTCCATGAAAAATCTGTTGTGTCTAGAAATTGCCAGGCGACTGCAAGAGGCGATCAGCAGTTAGTGATAATGACGATGACAGCGCAAACTTGGTGTCTGTTTTTCAAACACTGCAATCAGCCTATTATAAATGCCATAGAGCGAAATAGAAATTCTAGATTCTTTGGGAATTGCATTCGTTTAAAGCGAGAATCAGTAGCCTTACCTTTGACATCTATCAGAAGTACGAAATGAAGGAGAAGGAGCATTGCAATCAATCTGAGGCCGAAGAGATGTTTAATACCCGCAAATAGCAATAAGTTTCAGCAATTGAGTTATTGGTGTATCCTCCTTATAGCTCAGAAGGAGTTCTGATCTCACAACTCTGGTGCCTCCCCTGTGTCTGAGCATGCTCACAGCCAGAACCCCACTGGCTCCAGGGGAGACCGACTCTTGTCGCCACACAGCCTGCTTATCTCGTTCTTTCTTTTATGTTTCATTTTATTTTAAATCTACCATTGTGTTCCTGGTCGTGAATTCATTAGGGATGTGCACAAGGGTATATAAATAAAATTTTGGCATTATGAGATAAGAAACGTATGTTAATCACTTAATTTTCCCCCTGAAGGCATGCAGAGTGATTTCCTCTGACTTAAATTCGAGCATGTATGGAAACTCCTAAATATGAATGGATATAGATTTATGTTGAATAGAACTAAACTCTTTGCAGGCATGCTTTTTATTCAATAACAAAATGATCAAGAGCCACTTACTGACAAATACGCAAAGAATACCTCCTTCTATTCCAATGCACTTAAATGCTCTCAAACCAATACAGGAGGTTAGTAATAATGAAAACATGTAGTCTTGTGTTAAAAATATTTACTGTAAAACATTTGCACAATATTTTGCACCTCACTTACTTCTCCCATAATCACATTTCTTTTGAAACATGGATAATTTTGTTCTTGTTCTCAAAGCTGTGTTACACACCTATCATAAAGCATTAATTATAATAGTTCTTACATCCTGAAAGCAATTTCTTTAAACAGCATAGTTAGTGCAAGCTGAAGTATATGAAGAGATTTTGGTTGTGGGATTATGCTGATCCTAGTGAAGTCACAAGGAATTCTCCAAGAAGACACGGTAGAATTTCCTTGTCAGGGAAATTTACTAACTGGCAAATACCTATGTGGATAACGCAGTGTCGTCCTGATTTGGACAGAGGATTTTATAACCAAATGATATGGATTCTCTTACATGTTGCTGTTAACCATATCCTACCAACATTGTTGAGAGAGCTATTTTGTGATGGGAGTCTATTTTCATCACAAGCCCTAAAAGATGAGGTTTTCCTTGTTCTTTCTTTCGTTTCTGCACTGATAGGACAAGAAGGCAAAGAGAATTTGAAATGAAAATATTTTATTGATCACATAATGCAGTTAGTTCTTCTGTCTTTGAAGAAATGAGTGAGCTAAATTCATTAGGACTTCTTCCAGACACATTTATGTGTTTCTCATCTGATTTTTCAAACCCAACAAAGAAGCAACAGAGAGAATAAAGTCAAAGATGAAAAGAAATATTTCAAGATCTTTTCTTACATTTCAAGTACCTTTTTTTTCCCTTAACTAACCTCGAGGTCTTAGATAAAATAAATTTCCTTAGCTCACCTTAAAAAAAATCAGGAATTATTATGTTTCATTATACTTTGTACTCTACAGAGATGGTGGATGCTAGTTTCTGGCATGGAAATTGTAAGCATGAGCATTCAAGCAATTAAATATCATGGATGGCCAATCACAGGTATATGTGAAGTTTAAATATATTTCCTATGAAAATAATTTCTGAAAAAGGAATGTCAAGATTTAGTTTGGACTTCTTTGTGAATATCAGCCTTAGCAATAGAGTTGAACCACCATACTTTTCTGGTAGGTATTTCAAATATGATCTTTCAAATATTAACACAAAAGAAACCAGAACTCGATAGTTATAAATTATAGTTAAGAACCCCTTTGATTCATTATTAAGTTTTAAAGGTAGAATGTACAAGCAGTGATATACCATTTCACTCAATATGTTTTAAGTTTGATTTATGTAGTGTGAATATCCAGCCTTTTCAACTGCACCTGCCACGGCTGAAGAGTACACAGGGATATAATGAATATGTTTAAATCACAGTGAATTAATTTACTTTAAGGAAGAACCCAAGGGACCACACTCAGAATTGAGATGGAAGAATTATGCAAGTTGATACATCATTGGATATTAACTTCAAATTCACAGAAGTGTCTTTTATTGATCCTTGTCTGGGTCTACCCATTCCTTCATTTCAATCATCTATTGGAGGCCCAAAATTTTGGCATTTACACGCTGAAAACTTATGTAATTATATTGACTATGGTACAGCCCAATCCAATAGAATTCTAACTATTTCAAGGGAGTTTAATGAAAATGCTAATTACCTGGTTCTATGTGGGTGGAACGGGGCAGGCATTTCATAGAGTCTGCTGGAACTTTTACGCATGTCTTAGAAATCATTATTTAATATAAAATTTTTAAATCAAAATATGATTTATCTAAATATGGGAAGAAAGCCCTGATTTTGACACACTTTCAGAATTGTGTGATTGTTCTTTAAATTGGCTACAATTCACTTTCTTGCCAAATTAATTAATTCAATCAAGATTTTATTGAGTAGTTGCTTTACTTAATGATGGTGTAGCTTTATGGGCACCTCTCACTTCTGTAGACTTTATAGTTTTTTATTTACAAAATCAGATCCATATCTAGAATACTATCAGTTTCTGTTTTGGAGGAAAGGGGTAGGTAAGCCAACTAATAAGTTACCACAAGGATAAAATTTTCCTTACAAAATAGACAATAAGATTAAGAACCCCAAACTTATGAGAGCAGGGTTCCTTGAGGATTTCCTTACCATAATCAAGTGATAGTAAAAATCTGAATATTTCAGCTATACTAGCTAAGTATCTGTGATTAAAATTGTATGCTAGCCTCTCTGTGGGAGTTTAGACCATTCATTAAAGCTGATATTCTGAATAACATTTTCAGCAGTGGTAACAGATTTATTTGTACTCCATAGGCAGAACAAACCTAACAGAATCTCAAAATCTCATCAGCAGAGTGTGTCTAGCGAACAAACCAATCCTGGTATATGGTCCATTTTGAGCAAAAAAGTTTAAGTTAAGTGTTCTAACTCTGATGTTCCAAATTTAAAATAATTTAAGTCAGGCTCCATTTAGCTAGGAATTTTAGCTCTTGGCAAGCTCAGCTCTTAGGAGCACAGCCACAAAACCCAGGGTAAAAAAAAAAATCACAGAGACACTGCTGGCAGTACAGTAGATTAGATCCTCTGAAAGGCATTCTTCCTCGAAAATAATAACTCCTTCACAGCAATTTTTGTGGCGTATCTGGAGTTTTCAAAGTGAGAAGAATTGAATCTAAAGGGAAAACACAGGACAAAACAAAAAACAAATGCCAAAATGGCCATGTAGCAGTCAACAATTGCAAAAGCAAGGGTTGTCCAGCAAATAGATGTGGATATCAAAGCGGTGGCTTGTAGGGCAAGCTTCAAGTCAGTGTGAGGTATGACAGCTTAATCAGAGTATCCTACAGGGTGGAGCTGAAGACTTTGGAGTGGTGCCCCCTAGCAGTATCCATGAGAAATGCAAATTCTGTAGGAAAACATCCCTAATTTAGATCACTATATTGTACCCAGATTAAAATTAATTATAATACCTCATCACCAAATATCAATCACATACCCAACAATGAGTCAACAGAAATCAAAGCTCCGTACAACCCAAGCACTTCAAATACTGAAGCTATCAGTTATAGACTACAAAATTTTTAAAGAAAGAAATACGGAGTTAGTAACAGAATGAGAGACAAGAAACTATCAAAAAGAACAAAAAAAATTTGAACTGAACAATACATTTCTGGATCTTAAAAATTCAATGGATAGGCTAAAAGATTTTGGAACATTGTTGAGAAAAGAAGTTGTAAACTGGAATAAGGAGGTGGCAAAAATTTCCAAGATAGCACAGGTAAACAGGGAATGAGAAAATGAAGCAGGTTAAGTGATTTGGAGGAAAGCTTGAAAAAAGTTTTAACACACAGTGAGAATGAAGAAGAGGCTGCATCTGAGAAAATAATGATTTGGAATTTTCTAAAACTGATAGGATATAAGATTATGAATCTGGAAAGAAAAACATAGCAATAAAAATAAAGACAAACAAAAAATTAAGAAAACCATATCTGGATATGTGATTTTGAAAATGCATAATATCAAGTATACAGAGATGTTTTTAAAGAAGAAAACAGAGAAAGATTACATGCTAAGGGTAATTTAGAATGGCAGCAGGTTAGCCAACAACAACCATGGGAGCCAGAATAAATGTACCAATACTCAAAGTTCTTAGAGAAACACTGGTGACTAGAATTTGTTTTCTTAGCAAAACTATTTTTTCAAGGGAGCATAAAAGTCAAACATGAGATATATTTATAAAGTTAAGTAAGAATTAAAACAAAAGGTACAGACAAGAAGTTCAACATCATTTCCTGTAAGAAAATTACTCTATTTGAATTGTGAAGGCCAATAGGTAAAATCTGAACTCTGTCCATCTTGATTAATGGAGGGAGACATTAACAAATGCCTAGAACTCTCCCAGTAGTATCAAGACACACAGATGCAAAGCCAAATATAGAAGAAAGTAAAGCACATTCCTACACCTGTGTAAAACAAAGGGGGATCCTGCTCGTAATGGAGGGCCCAACTGGTAACTGGGTGAATACCCAAAAATATATCAGAGATAGGGTGGTACATTACATTATAGTTTCCAATTTTTCTACTCCCTGTAAAGGGATTATGGATCCCCCATGTTTTATCATGTGACTCGACTCTGCAGTACCTCTCAGTAGGTAGCAGATACTTATCTTACTTCCTTGACTTGAAACATGATTATTTATTTGTAATACAGAGAAAAAGACAGCCACGTGGAGAGAGATAACTCCTGTCTGTTGGGTCACTCTTCATTAATTTTTTTATTTTTTTATTTTTGACAGGCAGAGTGGACAGTGAGAAAGAGAGAGACAAAGGTCTTCCTTTATCGTTGGTTCACCCTCCAATGGCTGCTGCGGCTGGCGTGCTGCGCTGATCCGAAGCCAGGAGCCAGGTGCTTCTCCTGGTCTCCCATGCGGGTGCAGGGCCTAAGCACTTGGGCCATTCTCCACTGCACTCCCAGGCCACAGCAGAGAGCTGGACTGGAAGAGGGGCAACCGGGACTAGAACCCGGTGTGCCGGCGCTGCAAGGCTGAGGATTAGCCTATTGAGCCACAGCGCCAGTCGGGTCACTCTTCAAATACCCTCAATGGCTGGTAAGTCAAAGCCTGGGACCAGAAACCCAATCCAAATCTCCCACTTGGGTAGCAGAAACCCAATGACTTGAACCATCAGCTATACCTCTCAGGGTTTACATTAGCAGAAAGCTGGAATCAGGAGCAGATTTGGGAACTGAACCCTGTTCTCCAACATAGAATGCAGGTATCTCAACCACCGGGCTAAATGCATGCTTCTGCTCCAAGCACTTCTGCTTTGCCCATGAGGTTTGTTTCTAACAAAGGAATGTGACCAGACGTGACATACACCATCTTCTGGCAGAGGACTTAAATGTGATGTGCTTTTGTGTCATGGCTGGACCTTCTGTGCTCCCCTATTCCTTGTCCAGAATGAGAGTCACATGGAATAAGCTTGAGCTTGAATCCAGTGAAGCTCAGATGGGCCACAGGCGACCCATCAGCCTAAAAGGAAAGCTTTTGTGCCTATTGTTATCAGCCACGGAGACTTTGAATTTATTGTTATTGATTCAAATGGCCAGATAGTTCTGGAAGCCACCAGTATTATTCTAAGTTTTACAGAGTAAAAATGGAAGTGATTGACCAGAGCTATGATCTACATAAGTAGAATAAATTAGTACAGCAATTCAGTTCTTCTTTGCAGATGCTTTCTTCTTTAGGAATACATTTCACATGATGACTATCCCCAAGTATCTTTGAGTATATTATTCAAGAATTTTCTCCAAAACTAGCATTCCTTTCAGTATCCATACCACAACTCTGGACATGAAATTCTTTTGTTTTATTGGAATTCTGTCTGGTATGACTGAACTTCAATACATACCCAGTCAATAGGTGATATTTTCTAGTGCATACGTGAATAGTCTCTAAGTATTTCCATGCGCTGAGTTTGAGAGGCCCAAGGGACAGTTAGACAGCAATGTTTGGCCAGCAGGTGGAAATGGAAGGATGCAGGAAAGATGTTTGGTCTGGCAAATGAAGAGCCTCATTTGTAAAAGTAATTCCCTAAAATATCTTAAAAGTAAATGGATTTAAAAGCTAAAGGGGAATATGATACAAAATTGAACACCACTCATTCGTTGCATCAACAGGAGATATTTGTTAGAAGACTTATTTGAAAGTCATTAAAATTCTATGGCACACAAGGTGTTAGGGCTACACACTGCTAATATTAGATTAGTACTTAATGAACATTTAATCCGTGATGAGCATACACAGGCTCCATTTGGATAAATCCAAGTAAAAGAACTAGGAAAAGAAAAATTACAATACCATGGGTTGTGGGTGAGATTATGCAAACAACTACATGAAGAAAATTAGCTAGATCCTGCCCGTACAATGTTACGGATTTCAGAACGGATATTTAAGATATGCAAAGCTCACAACTGAATGAGGAAACACTACCGTCTGAAACATTGATAACTTAGGATGTTTTCTTGGAAATTGGTATAGTAGCTAGCAGCCAAAGAGCTAGATTTCTAAGCACAGGGTTGGGGGAAGGCTGGAATTCTCCATTAAATCACAGAGCTGTCTCTGAGGCAGATGCAGGGATGACTTCTTGTAGGCCTCTATTTTAGGAGTCCCCTGAGTTCCAGTGAGGATGAAGGGAACTCAAAGGGATTCAGGAAGGCAGCTGGGATAGGAGCTGCGATACTGGAGAGAGAAATCATTTCACTGGCTGTTGCCAACAGTGGCCTGAAGTTCTCATGTATATCATGCAGCACAACTGACCGACTTGAATCTCTGCCTTCTTCCCTTTCCACATGTCTTGTAGGCTACAGGTATCTTCTCCTACTCTTCGCATTTCCAAATCTATCCAAAATGCTCATTTACCCATAATTAATATACATAATGGATTTTACAAATATATATGAGGATACTTCCAAACATTCACGAGAAGTAGAATTAAAAGGTGCTAATTTGGGTACAATGGTGTGCATGCATTTTGATTTTTTTAAGCAAAATAAACCTACAGAGTGTGTGTTGTGGTACAGCAGGTTAGGTTGATGCTTGAGACACTCACATCCCATAGGAGAGTGCCTGTTTGAGTCCTGGTTACTGCACTTCCAATCCAGCTCCTGCTAATGTTCCTGGAAAGGAACAGATGATGGCGTGAAGTATCTGAATCCTTGCCAAGACCCAGATGGAGTTCCTGGCTCCTGGCTTTAGCCTGGCCCAGACCTGGCTGATGTGGCCATTTGGATAGAGAATCAGGGGGTGGAAGATCTGTCTCTTCCTCTCTCTGTTACTCTACCTTTCAAATAAACAAATCTATTTTAAAGTAAATTTATCTTTTAATTCCACTTTCCATGAATTTTTTGAAGCATCTTTGTATAAATGTTTATAAATCATATGATATGACTTAGGAGGATGGGAGAGGGAAAGGTCACATTAGAGATATGGACCCCACAAAATTTTTGGAAAGCAAGTATGTCCAGAGAAAGGAACTAAGTACTAGAACAATCACTGACAAGTACTTATGAAGTAAACATGTACATCAAAGAATAGTTAAAAATTAGGCTGAAACAATGGTGTTTCCAAATGTCATAGCTATCCTTTGTGTAAGACTATTGAAGAAATAGGGGAATGCGATAGTCATAAAACACACACACACACACACACACACACACACACATAATTTTCTGCCCAAAAAAGATTAGAGGGTAAAAAAGCATCTTTTCCAAGTATGTGTTAATAATGATTACAGTTTTCATTCATATCACAACTACTAGGGTCCTTTTTCTATTTGAAACTATTCCATATCAAAAACCCTATCTTCCAGGAGATTTCAAGGTTGTTAACAGAACCACAGTCCATGGCTCAGCAATAAACACCAGTTCTCTCAGGGAAAGCTTGGATGCTAGCTTTTACAGAAAGCCAAAACTTAAATCACTGTAGACTACTATGATGTTGTATGAGCGAGGCACTTAGGAAAAATTTATTGAAGGACGTTTGACTTTTCTCTAGTGGAGTTTTTCTGTCACGTCCTCATTTTTATGCTGTTCAATTTTTACCTTAGTTTCTTCACCTTTGAAGCTTTTCATAAACAGATCTCTTGAGGTGGTTATACTAAGTATCGTTTGAAATTATAATTGTATAACAATTGCCAAATGTAGTAATACAGGAAGCCTCTAATGGATATACCAGATGCATATAGGATATTCCTGGAAAGCTGAAATACATCTGCAGTTCTGTGCTTCTTGTCAGAGGAGGTTTTTGTGTAGAAGATTTTCCCAGGATGGACCCTCTGGATTCTGGATGAGGTTGTGATTTGAACTTAGTGCCCTGCAAAATATTATATTTCAAGGAAAAGAGAATTTTTGACTCACTTTTATATACACAGCATAAACAGAAATGTGTTTTGTATAGAAATAGTTACCTGTAAATATATATACAATTTTGTTGAGTTATAGCTGTGGGGAGCAAACCGGACTAGACTAAGTTACTGGAATTAAGACTTATTCTGTGCATCTGCTCTCCCACAATATGGCGCTGGGAGAGAAATAAACAGCTTCCGCACAGCTGCCTCCAGTTCAACCAATAAACTGTAGGACTTGCTCCTGATTGGAGGAGAGCAGCGTACTCGGCGTGTGGGCAGCCGAGTTGGGATTGGCAGAGGAGGACTATAAAGGAGGAGAGAGACGGCATGCACCGGGAACATCTAAGGGGAACATCTAAGGGGAACACCTGTGCAGCCCCCGAGAGAGCTGGCCGGCAGTGTGCCGCTCCCCTGCGGAAGTGGGGAACGTGGCCAGGGGGAACTGCCCTTCCACGGAGGTGGAAGGGACAGTAGCCAACCCGGGAAGAACCAGCAGCAAACCCGGGGAGGGCCGAGCAGACGAAAGAACAGCGCAGGGTCCTGTGTCGTTCCTCCACGAAGAGGGGGAGCGACATAATGGTGCCGTGACTCGGATATGAAGCCTAGGCAGGGTTCTGTGTTGCTCCTCCACGAAGAGGGGGAGCGACAATAGTTTATATACAACAGTCACAAATTTTATATGTATATGTACATAATTTTAGTTACTACATTTAAATTTATTATCAATTTGAGTTTTTTTTTATATTTTTGGTATGAGTTAAAACTCCATGGTGCATATGACTGACCAATTGCCCTAGTTGCTGGAAAGACAATGAGTTCCATACTGGATTACCTTGAAAGCTCTGCTAAAGTAAATTGACTATAAAAACATGAGCTTATTTTGAGACTTCCCACTCTGTCCTATTGATTTATGGTGTATCATTTTTGACAGTGCAGCACTGTATTTATTACTGTAGCTTTATAATAAATTTCCAAATTAACTGCAAGTTTTTTAAAAAAAATTGTTCTCTATCAAAAATAGTTTGTATTCTTCTAGGATGTTTGCATTTTCACATGTGGAGCTTGTCAATTTCTATATCCACTAGTATTGTGTATAGGACTGTGCAGATCCATAGATAAAATTTGGAGGGGCCGGTGCTGTGGCTCAGCAGGTAAAGCTGCTGTCTACAGTGCAGGCATCCCATATGAGCACCAGTTCAGGACCTGGCTGCTCCACTTCTGATCCAGCTCTCTGCTATTACCTGGGAAAGCAGTGGAAGATGGCCCAAGGCCTTGGGCCCCTGCTGCTGCATGGGAGACCCGGAGGAAGATCCTGGCTCCTGGCTTCAGAATGGCGCAGCTCCAGCCGTTGCGGCCAATTGGAGAGTGAACCAATGTATGGAAGACCTCTCTCTCTCGCTCTTGCTCTCGCTCTCTCTCTCACTTTCACTCTCTCTCTCTCTCTGTCTCTCCTTCTCTCTGTGTAATTCTTTAAAATAAATAATAAATCTTTAAAAAAATTTGAAGAGAATTTACCTCTCAACAAGATAAAGTCTTTTCATTTGTAAACATGGTTTCAGTATCTTTCAGAAATGTTTTGTTGTTTGCTATGTACAGATACTGAAAACATATGTTTAAAATTATCCTTTCCTAGCATATAACCAAAGGTGTGAAATTGTTGTATCAAAAAAATACCTACTCAACCATGCTTGTTGCAGCACTGTTCATTGTAGTCAAGATATGTCAAGGTGTCCATTATCAGATGAATGGATAAAGACAATTTGGTGTGTGTGTAATATTATTTAGCCATAAAAATGAAGTACTGTCATTTGCAGCAAAATGGATGGAAGTGGATGACATCATGCCAAGTGAAATAACTAAGAAAACCATAATATGAACACAGAATGGTGATTACTATGGGCTGGGTGAGGTAAAAGGTGATAATGGAAGTTTGGATAGTGGGTACCAAATTAGAGTTAGATCAAAGGGAATAAGGTCCTAGTGTTACACAGCACAGTGGGAAGATTTTAGTTCACAATAAGCTAGTAGACATTGTAGGAACAAACGGAAGAGAGAAGCTCCAAGCCTCCAATCCAAAGTAATATCAGAGAAGGGGATATGTTGATTACTCTGTTTTGATCAGTACTTATTGCATATATGTATTGAAACATCACAGTGTAGCTCATAAATATATACAATTATTGTTAAGCAACATAGCTACAAATTATCCTTAAGCACTCCATCCTTTTAGATAGTATAGTAAATTATATTTTAAAAAGTAAAATTTTATTTCCAAGCTTTTTGTGCGGGCATGTGGAAATACAATTGTTTTTGTATTTTGACTTTATAAACAGACACCTTGTTGAACCTACTTGCTAATGCTGATTGCTTTCTTACAGACCATCTAGAGCATTTTCATAGATTATAATACCATCTGTCAATAAAGGTAATCGTGCTTATTTTCTAAACTATAAGCCCTTTGTATGTTTTTCTTGCCTTGTTGCAAAGCCTGGGACTTCAGTATGACACCAAATAGAAGTGATAAGGATGGACATCCTTGCATAGTAGGTAGAAATCAGTTGTCATCATTAAGTACAATGTCACTTTTTTTGGTAGATGCTCTTAATCAGGTGGGAGAAGTTTCCTTCTATTTTTAGTTTGCTGAATTTTTTTTAAAAATGTATTTATTTGAAAGGGGAAGGGGAAGGGGAAGGGGGGGAGAAAGAGAGAGAAAGAGAGAGAGAATATTTCCCATCTGCTGGCTTATTTCCCAAAGGCTCACAATAGTGGGGATGGGGCCAGGCTGAAGCTGGGAGTCAGGAACTCAATCCAGGTCTTCCATGTGGGTGGCAGGAACCTAAACATTTTTACCATTATCTGCTACCTGCAAGGTTGCACACTGGGAGGAAGCTGAAATCAGCAGAGTACTAGGGCTCAAGTCCAGGCACTTTGGTATTGGGATATGAGCATCCCAGGTGGTATCTTAGCTGCCATGCCAAATGCCTGCCCCTTATCGCCTCCTTTTTATATTTCCATTGAAACAGTCTTAACCTTTGTTCTTACCATCTAACTGAAATGTTTTCATAGTGTCTTATTTTTTTTTCTACCAAAGCTGACAAGTTTTTCAATAAAACTGTAGTGATTTACAGATGATGGTTGGAGCGGTACATGGTTTAGTAGCTTTAGCTGCAATTTGTGATCCCACATTCCACAGTGGACCAGCAGATCATGTCCTGGCTGCTCTGCTTCTGATACAGTTTGCTGCTCATGAGCTGGGAAGGTAGTGGAGGATGGCCCAAGTATTCAGGTCCTCGCTTCCCATGTGGGAGACCAGGACTGAGTTCTGGCAACTTCTAGCTTTGGCCTAGTCTGGACTTGGCTAATGCAGACATCTGGGGAGTGAGCCAGCAGATAGAAGACTTCTGTCTTTCCCTCTCCCTCTGTTGTTCTATCTTGTAAATAAATAAATAACAAATAAAAATCTTCAAAACAAAGTGTTTTTGCACAGCTAGGCTTAATTCTCTACTCATGTTTCACATGGCTGTAATTAAGATATCAGCAGAGCCAGGCTGAAGCTGGGAGTTGGGAACTCAATCAAGGTCACCCGTGTGGATAACAGGGACTCAACAACTTGAATCCTCACCAGCTGCCTCCCAGAGTGCTGATTAGCAGGCAGCTGGAATCCAGAGCGGAGCTGAGATTGGAACCCGGGGACTCCGACAGGGGATGTGGGCATCTCAAACAATACCTTAGCTGTTGTAGTGCATGCCCACCCCAAGGGCCCTGTTCTTACATGGGGGACTTGACTGGGGAAGAATCTACTTCCAAACTCATTCAGGTTCTTGCTAAAACTCATTTTCTTATAGTGGTAGGACTGAGGACCCCAGGCTCTGACTGGCTCTCCGTGCCTTTCCTCAGCACCCAGGGTTGCCGGAAGGTCCTAGGATTCTCCTCCAATTTCCCAGCAAGGCCTCTTCATCGCACCAGCGACAGTCTTTAGAACATGTTGGCCAGCAAGACAGAGCCTTATGCAATCACATTTGCCATATTGTACAGATTAGAAGCAAGAAACAAGCTCCCTGCCCCACACTGGAAGGGAGAGCATTTTACACCGGCGTGGATGTACAGAGGTAGGTACCATGGGGGCAGGCAACCTAGAATCTACTCCTGACAACAGACACGTGGATCACATCAAATGAAGCGGGAACTTGGGAGTAAGTGAAATTTATTTTAAAAAATTTTTTTGACAGAGTTGGGGGGGGGAGGTTTTCCTTCTCTTGGTTCACCCCCCAAAATGGCCGCCATGGCCGGAGCTACACTGATCTGATGCCAGGAGCCAGGTGCTTCTTCCTGGTTTTCCACATGAGTGCAGGCGCCCAAGCACTTGGGCCATCCTCCACTGCCTTCCGGGCCCACAGCAGAGAGCTGGCCTGGAAGAGGAGCAACAGGAACTAGAACCGGGTGCCCATATGGGATTGCCGGCGCCATAGGTGGAGGATTAAGCAAGTGAGCCACGGCGCTGGCCCCGAGTGAAGTTTATTTATAAGGAGCATAAGCATGACATTCTTTCCTTCCCTGGTTGCTGAGACTGTCAACACACATGCTTCCTACGGGTGTTTTCTTTCAGGAACCCTTTCTGTTGCTGTTAGCTTATTTCCCACTGCAGTGCTGGCTGGCGTGCTGCATTTGTAGTCAAATTTATTGAACCACAGTTTCATTTCTCTCCTGCGGCTCTGCTGGAATAAGGAGCAAGGGCTCTGATTTTCCAGAATAATTTATGTCCTCCTTTTCTAGGAACAGGGCAGGAAAACTGTGATGGCAGGGGGCACTGTTGTCAGAGGCTTCCCCACCTCCCACCGTGATTCAGCTGCCGGCTTTTTAATTCTTTTTTTTTTTTTTTTTAACAGGCAGAGTGGACAGTGAGAGAGACAGCGGCCGGCGCACCGCGCTGATCCGATGGCAGGAGCCAGGTACTCATCCTGGTCTCCCATGGGGTGCAGGGCCCAAGGACTTGGGCCATCCTCCACTGCACTCCCTGGCCACAGCAGAGAGCTGGCCTGGAAGAGGGGCAACCGGGACAGAATCCGGCGCCCTGACCAGGACTAGAACCTGGTGTGCCGGCACCGCAGGTGGAGGATTAGCCTAGTGAGCCGGGGCGCTGGCCCTTTTTAATTCTTAAGCCCGGCAGTTGCTGTCTTCTTTCTTAAGTGATCAGTTACTTGTAATAGTTAGATTTAGGTTCACCTGCTATACCCCCAATAACAGTATAAAAGAAAAATGTATTATTTTCTCATGAAATTCCAGAAAAATGATTGTCCAGGGGTGGACCAGTAGCTTCATTATGTCAACCAAGGTTCATGTCACAAGGGGAAGAGGGAGATCTAGTCTCTCACTCCAAGGGGCAATGACCTAGCTTCAGTGCAAGGTTGGGTTACTAAGCAAGAACAGGAGGAGGGAGATAGCAATGATCAATTCACAGTCTCCTCATCAGCTTTCAGGCCAAGGGAAGGCCTTTCTCATAGGCTTTTCCTATGTAAATGTGGGCGTGTTTGTTTTCCCACTGTATTACATTACAAAGATGGTGTCTTCTCCATCTTTTGATCCTGGATTCTTGATGGTCCTTCTCAGATTTAGATTCTAATATGCTGAACTGCATTAATTGGACAATTTCTGCCACTTCTCCCCCTGACTCAAATGCATTACTCGAAATTGTGGGCCCTAAAATTAGAGTTTTCCTTGGAGGAAAGCTAGATTTGCAAAATGAGCTTTTCTGCCTCAGAAGGAGACTGCGATCTAGGAGGCATAAGAAAAGCTCCATTACTGTGGCAGAGGGGCTTCCGTGAGCCACGTGAGGTGTTCTAGCTCTTTCTACTTCACTCCCACTTCTACCTGTGGGCCCCATCTATACATGAAGTTGACCTTCTTCCCATGGTTGTTTTATATTCCCTGTTTCCACAACTTTGAATTGGTTCTTGTTTCTGTATTTTTAATTTTTTAAAAATTTGTTTGTTTGACTTATTGGAGAAACAGAGAGACAGAGTTCCCACCGATCGGGTCACTCCCCACATGCCTGCAACAGTGGCAGCTGGGCAAGGCTTGAAGCCAGGAGCCCAGAAGTCAGTCTGGGTTTCCCACGGGGGTGGCAGGGACCCAAGGACTTGAGCCATCATTACCGGCTGCCTCCCTGGGTGCGTATTATCAGGATGCTGCCATTGAGAGTGGAGCTAGGACTCGGACCCAGGTACTCCATTAAGGAAAATGGCCATCCCAAGCAGTATCTTAACCATGAGGCTTAAATGCCCCCATTTCATGAACATTTTAAAGAGGATTGGGAACCACGGGCTGGGTTTTGTTTTATTATAGAGATCTGATATTGAGGCATTTCAGTGGCAATTGTCTTGCCCCCAAACTCCAATTCTAAATGTGCAACAGAATCTCTAGCAGCATTCTCAACAATAATACCTGTAAAATCAATTTCCCTCCATGGAGTCTTATGTGGCCATTGATTTTCATTATGAACCCCAAACTGTCTTTCTTGGAAACTATTCAGCAGGAAACCATGTTTCATGATACAGCAAAGCTTTTAAAACAATTTATATAAAGAAAGAGTGTGCAGTTCCAGTAAAATAATTTCACAAAGTGCAGATAGGATCTAAGAGAATGTGAGGAAATCTACACTTAATTTTTTCTCACTTTATCTTAAAGGTCTAAATGAAAAATAATGAGGCGTTTACTGAATGTAATTGCTAAACTATAAAATTGCAGCTTTATACAGCTCTCCAATATGCCAAAGTGGATGTATTTTATCTTTCTTTGCTGTGCGAGGCATGTTTTCAGGCTTTGTCTAGAAACCATTGATCCCAGAAAGTGAGAGAGAGAGAGAGAGAGAGAGAGAGAGAGAGAGAGAGAATACACGGCAGGCTGATCTGGGTCTTAAGGAAGTGAGAGAGAGAAAAATAGTATCAACTTTCCAGGGAGGCCTGGCCACTGAATAAGTCAGAAAACCTCATTTGCTGAAACAAGCACTATGGAATACGATGCACCTGCAGAGTGTGTTTGTACCGAGCATCTAGCATCTGCAACCTGTTCTGTAACTTAAAAACTCTTCAATTGCTATTTTTCCTATAGTTTGGATTTTTTTTAATTTAGCTTTTTAAAGATCTATTTATTTATTTGAAAGGCAAAGTGATGTTCCATCCACTGTTAAATCCCCAGACACCCACAACAGCCAAGTCTGAGTCAGGCCAAAGCCAAGATCCAGGCATTCCATCCTTGTTCTCTGCATGGGTGGCAGTGGCCCAAGCACTTGTGCCATCTTCTGCTGCCTTTGCAGACCATTAGCAGGGAGCTGGATCAGAAGTGGTGCAGGCAAGACTGGAACACGTACTCTAATATGAGATGCTGGCATTGCAAGCAGCAAATTTACACACCACGTTACAATGCTGACCCCTTAAAATTTATTGTTAACTGACACATAAACACTGTGCATGTTTAGGTGGTGCTGTGTGATGTTTCCACATGTACAGATTATCAAATGTTCATATTGGGGTAAATATATTTCTCTCTTCACACATTTAACATTACCTTATGATGGAAACATCAGAAACCCTTCTCTACCTTTACATTTTTAGAAAAATATACAGTATATTACCGTTATCTGTGAGCACTCTTCTGTCCAATAGAACAAAAGAGCTTCTGACTCCTAAGTATAATTTACTGTTTTTTTTTTGTTTTTTTTTTTTTTTTAGCAAACATTTATTTATACCAAAATACAAAACATTTCTGAAGCAGAGTAATGTTACATGAGGAGCAATTAAATACTAAACTTCTAATCAGTTGAACTTGCAACACTCCCAGGGGTGCCCTCACTGGCTACACATCTTGTCACTGAATGTGCCTGTCTGTTCTCTCTCTGTTCCTTGTCCACGCGTTTGGATTTCTAACTCAGGATACAACCATGCAGCGCTACTGGTAATGAGTCGGTTAGTATTCGGCAAGCCTGAAAATGCCAGTGGGTGGAGCCTGGCACGGCAGCCTGAGCTAAGGCAGACTGCAAATTCTCTCCCTAATTGAGTTTGGGGTGTCACTCGGTCTTTTAACTGGCAAGTCTAAGGCCAAAGGAATGACCATCAGTGGTAGCCAGGGCAGGCATTATTGCTTAGGGCCATGGAGCAGGCGTGGCTGGGAGAGGGGGATCATCTCCATGGGGTCTTCTTGGTGAACTTGGGAAGAAAGGGGAGGATGAGAGGAGGCCACTACAAGCAGGCCCAGGCCCAGGAAACCTACAGGAAGAAACCTCTTCCCCCAGAAATCCAGCCAGGGCTTGGGAGGAGGAAGATTCCTCCCAGTCTTCGACGTCTGTGATTTGGTGGGAGATGCCTGCCCCTCGGCTGGGCCCTTTATCAATGCTCAGACTTTGGAGATTCCTGAGGAAAAAGCACCTGGTTGAGAGTGCAGCTGTTCCCAATTCACTACCTGACAGGGAAGAAAGGAAAGCGACCAGGGACAGGGGAGACAGCACACCGCCATCACTCCTACAGCCATCCCACTCCAACCTGGGTCCCCCTTTCAAACGCCCAGTTGGTGCATTCACTTTGGCATTGTGCACCTGCAGGCTACCATGCACAAACACATGCATGTGTGCACACACGCACACATGCATACACACACACACACAGTTTCCTTTCAGAGCCTGCTCAAGCAGCAGGTGGTGTCCCATCTCCATCATCATCCTCTCCACCCAGGGGTCCCCAGGACCCAGCCCCAGGCTTGGCACATGCTGGCATTCCCAGGCTTTTGAGAAGACGGTGACACAGTAGGGGCTCCCCAGAGACAGTTGTACAGAGGGTATAATATGTTCATATAAGGCTTTGGTACAGCACCGAGTTCATATTCTGAAAGTTTGATTTCTAAGTCCTCTTTTAGAAGGAAAAAAAAAAAGCTTACTGAAAAAATAGTGTTTTTATTTACTTTTGAGTTACATACCTGAAGTTCAAAAAGTAAGCCTCTAGTTGCCGTTCGGATTCACACGAAAAAGTATTCTGTGTGCAGCTGCACAATCTGTTGGTTTGTCTTTCATACTGAACCAAAGTCAGCCAACCAATTCCATGAAGTCAGCTGTCCATCACTGACTTTAACCAGTCCAGACATACAGAAAAGAGAGAGACAACACAAAAGCCACCCCTAAATCTCCCACCCCAAGCCCCTAGGGGGAAAAAAAAACCTAGAAGACAAAATACAGCAAGATCTAAGGAACCAGGGGACCAAGGCGATTCGGTCCAGCTGGCCTCTTCAAGAACAGCACCATAGAGCACCCTAGCGCAGTGACGTCGTAACACTCAACATTCGAGAAATGGAAACGAGGTCGGGGTGGTCTCCACGAGAAGACCTGGCATGGAGCGGGGCATAACCCCCAAAGAAAGCTGAAGAAAGAAAGAAGGAGTTCGAAATGAGAGCAAGAAATCTCATGACGAAACTGTCAGCTCAAGTTGTCAGTAAAGAACTGATAATTTACTGTTAATCACCCTTTCCCCATACCCCTTTCTACTTCATTCTCCTTAGTCTCTAAAACTACAGTTTTACTATGAGCTTCTATGAGATCAACAGTTTCAGATTAAAAAATGAGTGAGATTATGTATTATTTGTCTATTTTATTTAACAGTTTCATGCACGTGGTTGATAACAATATTACAACCTTCTATGGCTGAATAGTATTCTGCTGTGTATGTGTCCCAATGTTTTGATCCATTTGTCAGTGGATAAACACTTAGGTTTTTTCTATTTCTTGGTTATTGTCCATAGTGGTGCAATAGATGCGGTTGTACAACTGTCTCTTTAGTAGACTCATTTCATTTTATTTGGTTGTATACTCAGAAGTGACTGTTGGGTCCCATGGTAGTTCTATTTTTAGACTTTTGTGGAACTTCTGTACTGTTTTCCATATAATTTATATTCCCATCATCCTGGCCAGCACTTATGGTTTGTCTTTTAGATAATAGCCACTTTAATTGGAGGGAAGTGATATCAGTTATGGTTTTGATTCACATTTCTGTAATAATTGGTGATGTTGAGCATTTGTTCATGTACATTCTGATCATTTCTATGTATTCCTCTGAAAAATGTCTGTTTAGATCTACTACCCATTTTAATTGGATTTTTTTTGCTGTTCAATTGTTTTAGTTCCTTATATATCATGTTTTCTAAAAAAGACTTGTTTATTTTAAAGGAAGAGTTTACACACACAGAGAAAGACATAGACATAGAGAGAAAGAGAGATAGAGAGATATCTTCCATCTGTTGGTTCACTCCAAAGATGGCTGCAACAGCTGGAGCTGGGCCAGTCCAAAGCCAGAAGCAAGGAATTTCTTTTGGATTTACCATGTGGGTACAAAGGCCCAAGGACTTGGAACATCTTCTGCTGCTTTCCCAGGTACATTAGCAGGGAGCTGGATCAGAAGTGGAGCAGCTGGGACTTGAACCAATGTGCATATGGGATGCTGGTATCACAGGCAGTGGCTTTACCCACTAGCCACAATCCTGGCCCCTGTATTTTTTTTTTTTTAACACCTTATCAGGTATTTTGCCTGCAAATATTTAATCCTATTCTGTATGTTGTCTCCTTATTCAGTTGATTGTTTCCTCTACTGTACAGCACTTTTTAGTTTGATGAAGTTCCATTTGTTTATTTTGCTTTTGTTTCCTGTACTTTTGGGACCTGATTGAGAAGTCCTTACCCATTCCAATGTTCCGGGAATGTTTCCCCTATGTTTTCTTCTAGTAGTTTCATAGCTGTAGGCCTTACATTTATTTTATTCAATTTTATGTGGATTTTTGGTTAGAGATAGGGAATCTAGTTTCTTTTTTTTGCATTTGGCTATTCAATTTTCTCAGCACTATTTATTGAAAAGATTGGCGTTTTTCCAATATGTGTTCTTAGCACTTTTGTCAAAGATTAGTTGGCTTATACATGCATGCTTTGCTTCTAGGCTTTCTACCCTTTTCTGTTGGTCTATGAGTCTGTTTTTTGCCAATACTATGCTGTTTTAAATGCTATAGCTTTGTGGTATATTTTAAATCCAGGTAGTGTAACACCTCCTGCTTTTCCTTTTTTTGCTCAAGATTGCTCAGGCAATTTGGAGTCTTTTGTGGTTTCACACAAATTTTAGGAGTGTTAGTTCCAGTTCTGTAAAAATAGTCATTGAAATTCTGATAGAGGTTACATTGAATCCGTATATTGCTTTGGGTAGAGTGGAAATTTTAATTATATTGATTCCTCTAATCTATAAACACAGTGTGTCTTTCCAGTTCTCTATGTCCTCTTAGTAAATTGAACCTTTGCTGAAATTTGTAACAGGCACCAATTATATATTTCATCTATAATTGAACACTTGTCACTGAGCGCATCTTTTAGGAATATAAATAGATTGGCATTACATTAAAAAGTCACCCTTGATTATATCCTCTTTTATTTATTTTAGTACACAGAAGTATGAACTCAGGACCTGACCACATACTACAGAATTTTTGTTGGAAAAACATATTGGATTACTTTGGATTTGGCACCTCCAGTCCACGGGCTGACCTTGGCCCCCAGCTCCAGTTCCTCTCACTCTTGGCAAACATCCTCGATGTGAGTGTGGACCCTGCCAGAGCTCCTGCAGCCTCCAGTGTGATTTTATTGCTGGGATCATTCCATTTTAGGAAGAATCTGCGAAGGTTTAATTACGTGCCGTCGAGCGCTGTGAACGGAAGGTTTTAGCTCAACAGAACGCTAAAGGGCAGTGCCTTCGTCCTCCCCGTGGTAACACCTTGTGTGCCAGAGCCTCAGCCAACAGCAGTTAACCAAGGACATTCTCCAGCTCAGAAACTGCTGGCTTCTCCTCTTCTTTCCATTCTTGCCTTCTCCCTTCTCCTTTTTCTTTTGAGCTCTGTGCTAGGCACATAGGAAACCTGTACTCTCTGTTTGCTGATTGAGAGCATGGATGATGTTCCCTTTCTCAGTCTTTCTCAGTACTCTGTTTCTCCTCACTTACTATTGCTTTCCCCTTTGTAATTTTCTTCTCTCTCACTAGTTCCCAAATCGAAAAGGACATAATATAGGACTCAAACAGATTTACACTCAAGTGGTTTTAGTTTGATAACAATTCAAAATTCTTTGCTAAAAGGAATCTTGGGATTCGTATAATTTATGAGGAATTGATAAATGTTTTATACCTCTCAGAAATGAAGAAAAGCTCATTTTTAACCTCAATTGATTTCTCTCCTTAATATTATAAATCCTTGGTAGAGAAAAATTTCCCTTCATTCTGTATAATTACTTGATGAATTAAATATCATTAATATTAAAGTTCTCCCAAAGAATCTTAACAAAGGAAAATCGGAGTAAGCAAAACTTTTGCTTTGCTTGTTACTCCAATGCATATTATATTTGTTTTGAAATGTTTGTTTTAAATCTAAGAATACTTAGTCATTTTTTATTTTCAAGTTTTAAAGAGTGAGGAACATCCTAAGAAAATAGCATTCTGATTCTAAGCACAACCTTTTACATAAATCGAGAACAGATATGTTCAAACTGAAGGATACTTAATAATGATTACAAAAAGTGCTTTGAAACACACATCATCTTAGAATATCCTTCTCTGAGGTTCTGTCACTGGGGGCTATATCCTAATGTGAGATGATGTATCTGTGTTAACAGTGGAACGAGATATCATTGCAATGGTCTGAGTGACGACTTGGGGCCAGCACTGTGGCACACCAGGATAAGCCAATGCCAGCATCCCATACAGGTTCTGATTTGTGTCCTGACTGCTCCATTTCTGATCCAGCTCCCTGATAATGGCCTGAGGAAAACAGTGCAAGATGGCCCAAGTCCTTAGGCCCCTGCCACCCGTATGGGAGATCTGGAAGAAGATTTTGGTTCTGGCTTTGGCCTGACCCAGCTCTGGCCATTGTGGCCAGGAGTGAACCAGTGGATGGAAGACCTCCACCTCTCTCTCTGCCTAACTCTTTCAAATAAATGAATTAAAAAAATATTTTAAAAAGTGATGATTGGGTTGGGAGGAAATTAGGAATTTCTCAGTCTCTCTCTTAGTCCATTTCTATGACTATAACAGAATACATGAGATGGTGGGTTATAAAAAGAACAGATGTTTGTTTTGGCTCACAATTCTGAAGGTTAACATCTGCTTGGCTCACAGATGTCTGGCATGGGCTTTGTGTTGCTTCAATCCATTGTGTGATCCAGAAGGGCACGTGGGTATGTGTGGAAGAGACCAAACACAGGGGTAGATTTTCTTTATAACAATCCACCTGTGACAGAATTAAACCAATCCCATGAGAAAGGCATTAATACCTTTTAAAAACCTCACTTCCCAATATTGTCCCAAGGCTATTAAGTTTCAATAGGAATTTTGAAGGGGACAATTTTCAAGCCATAGCAGTCCCCAAAGTTAATTATTAATGGAGAAAAAGTAGAGTTGGGAAGGCCTAGAGGACCAGTTTTTGAGTTACTATATCCCCATGCATGTAGCTCATACAGCAATGAGCATAAATTAACTCAACATTAAAACCTGGGTGCAAAACACCCTGGGAGTGTGAGGTCTGTGTCAGATCACACATAGCAGTTAGAGTCTGCCTTCTGAAGTATTCCACCAGCTTTCAGAGGAGAAAATGGTTATAGGCACAGAAAAGAATTCTCCTCAACAGCAGGAGCCTGCACTGGGCAGAACGCATATTGTAGAACAAACACTAGAGGAGCACATTTCATTTCAATATTCACGTGGGTCCTGTGAAAGCAAGTTTGGAATAGAGATACCCGGAGCTGGAGAGACACAGAGGATGTGTACTGCAGATGGGCGTTAAATGGAATCATTGAGGCGTCAGAAACAGAGAAATAGCTATTTTAGCTCAGATCAGTGTGCTATGCAGCAATTCTACGATAGCCAGTGGAGAAAAGGAATCCAAGCTGGACAAGGACACTTTCCTGATCAGTGCCTGAGGGAGGACAGGGCATTGGTCTCAGCATGCACAATGCATTAGGGATTTGCTCAGCCATGACTCAGCCAACTGCTTCAGAGCTGAAATGGAGTTTCAGCTTCTATTTCTGTGGTATAGGTCAGAAATTCTCTGTCAGTACTTCTGTTTTGTTGCTAATACTTTGCATAAATAAACCTTGCAGGTTCAAAAATGTAAATGTATTTGGAAATAATTTCCCACTTATATAAAAGTTGCAACATAATACTCATACATAAAATACCCATCATAATCTTTCTAACCAGATTCCACTTATGTTAATGGTTTAATCAGTTTGCATTGTCACTAACTCTATCTAATGTATCTCATATACATTTCTATTCTGAATCATTAGAAAGTTGATGCATGATAGGTCTTCAGATATTTTCATTGGGTATTCTAGTAATAGGAATATTATCTCCTTTCATCACAGTATACTTTCAACTACTGTAAATTTAACAATGATACATTTTCTTCTACTATCCACATTCCAATTATGTTAATTGACCAAATTATTTTTTCTAGCATTTCCTCCTTCTAATGCAAATTCAGCTGAGGGTTTGGGATTGTAATTAATTGTCACATGTCATTTATCCTCCTTTAAACTGGAATATTTCTATAGGCTTTTGCTATCATTTATGGAACTAGTATTTTTGAAAAGTATACTCCATACCCTCCTCTTTTGAAAAATACAGTGGTCCTCATTTGGGTTTGTCTGTTGTCTCCTTACAAGTCAGTTTAGGTTATGTGTCATACTCCAGAATGATGTTCAGGTGATGTCTTATTCTCAGGGTATCACATCTAGAGGCATTCAATGTCAGTTAGTCCTTCATTAGTGAAACTAAGTGTTTACCTGGTGAAGATGATATCTTGTTAATGTTTAAGAATAACAACCAGTAAGCATCATGTGGAAAACTACCTTAAGGCTATTCAAATATCCTGCTCCTCATTAAAACTGTATTCCTATATTTAGCATAGGCCAATGATTGCTACCCAGTTTAGTATTTTCCATGATGGCTGCAGAATGCTGATTTTCTAATTCTAGTCCTCCCTTCAGATGGTTCAATCTACAATAGGCATTCTACAGTAAACCAGAATATACCATGTAATTCAGTACTAATTTCTCATACTGTTCCATATTTGGCCAGTGGGGTACACCTCTAAGTAGGCTCCCATGTCCTTGAACACACTCTCATATATTTTTGGATCATCTATTGACTTTATGGCATACCCAGACGCTTCTGCCTGGTCTCAGCCCATGAATAAGCCGTTTATTCAAAGAGTTCTGGCCCTTTTTTTTTTTTATGGAGGTTGCTATCAAAGACTAAGATTGAGAGAGTCAGTTGACAACTAAAGTGAAGACCTGGTGAAGACTCCTGTTGCCCACAGAGTCTAAATGTGGATTTCTCCTACAGGGAAATATCACATTAGCAGAGAAGAGGCTCATAAATCCTGATAAAAGTAAATCCTCACCAAGCAAACTTGCAACCAGTGATTGCTTTGTGTGATTACTGTTTTGTCTTTCTTTTCTTGGGGGAGTTGGTCTACTTCAGAGATAGTAAACTCCATAAGGACAGTTCACCTCTCACCACCTCATATACCCACACAACATTGTCCACTGCTGAACACCTAATAATAGACAATTAGTAAATAGCTCTTGTTAGAGATCTGGTTAGGACTCTGTCCCATTCTCAACTCTTCCCTTGACTTCTAGGTTATCAAATCCTCCCATTCAGATTTCTGATTACTTTTCTTGACAATCCCTTTTTTCTTCACTTAATTTATCTCCTCTTTCTTTCTCTCCCTCTCTACTCTTTCAGTAAGGAGCTTCTTCCAAGTCTCCCATGTGGGTACAGGGGCCCAACACTTGGGCCATATTCTTTTGTTTTCCCAGGCACATTAGCAGGGAGCTGGATCAGAAGTGGAGCACCCAAAACTCAAACTGGCACCCATGTGGGATGCTGGCATTGTAGTCAGCAGCTTTACCTCCTATGCCACAATTCAGGCCCCATTCTCCTGCCTTTTCACTTAGGTTTTCATGTGGATATTTTTCTAGTTAACACATCTGTAATATCATAATAAATTTAGTAACAGATATTTCACTTCATAGGTTATTTATAGTTGCATAGTGTTTTCATAGACCTCATTTTATCTTTATAATAACTCTGAAATAGGCAGGGTTGGTATTACCCCACTTTTTGTAGGTAAGAAATTAATGCTGGCAATGTTCACATAGCTTATTCAAGGTCTCTTGGTACTTGCTAATGAGTGGTGTAGAAGCCATGTGCACTTGAATTTTTATAAAAAATTCACATTTACGAAGGTTTCCTGGCTGTCATGGGAAAGGACTCATGACTTCTATCCTCTTCTGTCAGTTTGGTTTCTGTGGTGTAAATAAGCAGCAATCTGGGAAAATATGGCAACTCTGCCACATTCATATGTTGAAGCCAAAAACCTATCTAGCCATTTTCAATGGGGAAAATGACTCTCAGGTTCTTGTGGACAAGTCATGTTGCCATAGTGAAGTCTTTTTTTGGAACTCAAATACCAAACTGAAAAGAGTTTTCACAGTTACCATTCATGAAGCACCTTCATATGCCTAATTGGTCTGCCCAGCCTTTGCCAGTGTTAATCATAACAGATATTTCACTCTTGGGAAAGAGATCCCATAGCTCTTCCTTAAGATCACCCAATGTGGGGTTCTGAGCAGAGAGATTGCAAAGGTGGATGGGTAACCAGTAGTGTGTTTTGGAATTTCCTAAAATTATTCTTCCTCAAGCCACAAGCCTCAATGTCTTCACTTTCTTTTGTGGTTAGTTGTAAAATCATTTTGAAATAAGGAGTTCTTTGAAAAAGCAGACGAATGAGTAAGGAGTATATAAAAGGACAAAAGGACAAGGGCGAAGCAGGAGTTCTGAATTCCACTTTGTAGGGGAATCATAAGGAGAGATAAACAAGCAGGGAGCTGGAATAAATCCCTGATTTTGTGATGAGAAAAAAAAGTAGCCTGGAGACTGGCATGGGGCAAGGTGGGGTGTGGGGTGAGGGAGCCTTTCAGTTCCCAGACCTTGGTGGGCAGTGTGATGGGAAAGTGTTGCTGACACACGCAGTGAGTGTGCAGAAGTTCACACAAAGATGGCACAGAGAGCAATAATGAGCCAAGGGAGGCAGCACACCTTCAAGTGAGTAGGCAAGAGGCCCTCAGCCCCTGCAGTGTGACTGACCATGATTCCCCCGTCTCAGCAGGTGGAAGGTGATGAAGCAACACCTGCATAAACAGCCACTGCAGTATGGAGCAGACAGGAGGGCTGTCGAACACAGGCCGGGTGCAGAGCCCATGCTCAGAGCTGTGGGGAGACAGAGAGGAGCATGCAGGTTCTGGAAGCAAGAGGAAGGCAGGCCCATGCAGGCCAGTCTGACATCTGAGGACCCAGCAGCCAGAGAACATTCTGGGACGGAGGGCTCAGCCAGATGGGGGAAGCAGAGGAGCAGGATTCTTCTCTCAATCCTGGCTCACCAAACGAAGCCAGGATATTTGTGTTTCCCTGCAAACTACAGATCCTTCAAAGGAGAGTGTTCTGTGCATATGAGGGAAGAAAAGAGCATTTCATTTTGCCTGGTGAGGGGAAAAAAGAAGCTATGAGAAACCAACAGCACACTGGAAAGCTGGCACAGTGTCCTCAGGAAGAGTCCCAGCTGTTTAGAGCAATTCGCTGGGCTGGGTGTGAGCAGAGGTAGAGACTTCTTGTTTAGGAAGAAGGAAGACATCACCTGGAGCTTTAGGAAAGATCTGTGTACCTGTCTGACATGGTCCAGGGCACAACAGAAGCAGCCATACTGTCCATTACCCATGTAAAATCTCATATTTTGGGTTTCAAGATGGGGGCAGGTCAGGCCTATTTGAGACACAGGGGAGTATGTTAGTTTTCCAGGGTTCCATCACCCAGTACTATGGACTGGGTGGTTTAAACAATAGAAATCCATTCCTTACAGGTCTGCAGGCTGGAAGTTCAAGGTCAAGGTGTCTGCAGGGTTGGCTGCTTCTGAGGCTTCTCTCTTTGGCTTAGAAGTAGCTGTTTTCCCCCTGTTTGTTTCACATGCTCTTCCCTCTGGGGATGTTCATGCTCTAATCTTTTCTTTTTTTCTTTTTTTTGACAGGCAGAGTGAACAGTGAGAGAGACAGAGAGAAATGTCTTCCTTTTCCGTTGGTTCACCCCACAATGGCTGCTGTGGCTGGTGCACTGCGCTGATCTGAAGCCAGGAGCCAGGTGCTTCTCCTGGTCTCCCATGTGGGTGCAGGGCCCAAGGACTTGGGTCATCCTCCACTGCCTTCCTGGGCCACAGCAGAGAGCTGGCCTGAAAGGGGAGCAACCGGGACAGAATCCGGCGCCCCAACCAGGACTAGAACCTGGTTTGCCAGCGTCGCAGGTGGAGGATTAGCCTATTGAGCCGCAGCACGGGCTAATCTTTTCTTACAGGAACGTCAGTCCTTCTGGACTAGGGCCTACCCTTATGGCCCTATTTTCACTTAAATGCCTTTTTGAAGATCTTGTGTCCAAATACAGTCATCTGCTGCGGTTCTGGCGAGCAGGACTTCAGTACATGAATTTTGAGTAGACCTAATCCAACCCATAGCACATTGGTAGATATATAACAGATTGGTAGATATTGCTGAAAAGGAGACAGGATCAACTTTTGTAGGCCTTTCTAGGAATCACACAGCTCATTTGGAAACAAGAGCTCCAAAGTTGGTTTCAGGCTTTCAGAAATGGCTGGCTCATGGGTACCTATCTGGGAATCAGGGTGAGAGAGCTAAAGAAACATTATATATCAAGCTTAGAGAAAATTCTCCTAAAAGAAGGAATATTTGATTCAAAGTTATTTTTAATATTATAGTGTGGAAGTAGTTCAAAAATATTCATGTGGGTAATGTCTTTTGGGCTCCATTGAGAATATCATGTATAAAATTCATTAGATTGCCTCTGTAATTCTTAATATATTGTTAAATTTAGAGGCTGAAAAGTTGTAGTCTTTCTCATTTTTTCTAATTCTGAAAGACTATATAAATGTATCCAATTAAATACAAAGGAGCTCTATGAAAAGATTCTTCCCACAAGTCAAGATGTTCCAAAGCTAAGTTATAAATTTTCAAAATTAAATCTTTACATGATCAAGCTCTCTTCTTTTAATTTCTTCATTTCCTACTTGGCTTTAATAGGGAAAAAGAAAATTTATTGTTTTTAATAAATGCAATTCACTAAAATCTTCAAAGGTTGTTATTTTTGACACTCCATTTGTTTCAATCTTTGAAGCCTTTAAACTGGTTTTGTAGAAACCATACAAGTGACATTTTGATTTGTTTACAAATAAACTTCCACAGTGTTATAAGATGTTAATATTGGTTTACAGGGGGCTGGCACTGTGGCTCACTTGGTTAATCCTCTGCCTGCGGTACCAGCATCCCATGTGGGCACCGGGTTCTAGTCCCAGTTGCTCTTCTTTCAGAAAGGCAGTGGAGGATGGCCCAAGTGCTTGGGCCTCTGTACCTGCATGGGAGACCAGGAGGAAGCACCTGGCTCCTGGCTTCAGATCAGTGCAGCGCCAGCTGTAGCAGCCATCTGGGGAGTGAACCAACAGAAGGAAGATCTTTCTCTCTCTTCCAAGGGTTAAAGCATTTGCCCCCATCTAAATGATTGTGGGTAGCTGCATTCGTTTGCCAGGGTTGCCCCAACTACATGCCAGAGACTGGGCATCTCAGAAAACAGGATTTCATTTTCTCACAATTCTGGAGGCTGAATCGGCGATCAAGATATCAGCAGGGTTGGTTTCTTTGGAATCCTCTCTCCCTGCCTTGCAGGTGGCTGTTTTCATCCTGTGACTTCACAGGGTCTTCCTTCTGCACATGTCCAGACTGCCTCTTCTTATAGGGACAGCAGTCATCTTGGAATAAGGTCCACCCTAATGACCTACTTTAACTCAATTGCTCCTTAAACGTCATGTCTCTAAATCTAGTGACCTTCTTAGGTACTGAAGATTCATTTAGGAGGGAGACATTAGTCATTCCAGATCAGCAGCAAAGCATAAAGGTACACATTACCATGCCCAGGTGTTGTTTTGTATTCAGGACCAGAGACGCTATCAGTCTCCTCTTTATTTCATGAACTACAACGTCTGCTCCTCCTTCTGCAACTAACTAGGCCCTGGCGTATTACCCAACCCCTCCAGAGTCCAAGTGGAAGTCACAGAAGAAAGGTGAGGGGCAGGATAGGTCTTACTTGATTTGCCCCAATTTAATCTGGCATTGGCTTTCTCTTTGACGGATACTTAAAACTGATCCTCTCCAGGTGTGGTGCTGGATGAGCAAGGCTGAATTCTTTTGTTTGGGGGCAACTCTGTGGCATCCAGTGGTCCCCACTGGCAATCCTTGGCCACACATGGCCCGTGCTTCATCCTCTGCTTGGTCACCCAGGGTTCGTCCCCTGGCTACTGGGAATTAGGTGGCCCATGGCCCCCAGCTCTTCTGTTGGGTAATCTTTAACATGTTCCAGATAGGTTTTCTCTCCTGAGTGGCCCTCATTGATTTTAGAATAAACACTATTTTTTGTTCTCTTTTCCTCTGACTCCCATGCCTTCTAATTTCAATTATAAAAGAAGTTACTTAGGAGTCTTCCATAGCCACAGCAGAAGATGGGATGCCCTCTGAGGCTTCCAACAGCAGTGAGCATCAGGGCCCTCAAGCAAAGCTGGGCTGCACACAAACCCGGGAGAAGAAAACTTCCAGGAGCAATTTGACACACATGAACACCCGTTTTCAGAGTTAACTATGCCTGTGCCTGGGCCTCTTAGAGTGCAGACAGTGCAACCAGCTTCTGTCTTCCGACAACCAAGAACCTCAGACCATTATTCAGGTAGATGGCTTTGTGAGTCCCTTGCTCTTTTCTCTAATCACAGAGGGCCGCGCTCAGTTCATAGAGACCCATAGCAACAGGCAATTGCCATGCTTTTTCCTGTTTCCCTTGTCACACTTTTCTACTCACGCTAACCTTTACTCCTCTCTCCAGTTACACAACCACCACCACGTGGACAAATCCAAGGTGAGAGCTGATGTGTCTCCTGCCCAGTCAGAAAATGTCTGGTTATGACTGACAATGTTTTAAATCACCTGAAGTGTGGTTTCACTTTTTTTTGGTGCTGTTTCTATATTAAAATGATGTAATTATAATAACTTTTTACACATATCACTAATCCTTAAAAATTCCTCAAAAAACCAAAAACAGATCCAACCTATGACCGAGCTAGTCCACTTCTGTGTGTATAGCCAAAGGAAATGATATCAGCATATTAAAGAAATAACAGCACTCTGTGTTTATTGAAGCACTATTTACAATCATAAAGTTATGGAATCACCATAGATGTCCATAATAGATAGGATGGCAAAATACAACATATACATGTATATATGTGTACATACTATAGAATATTATTCAATATTATTCAATCATAAAAAATTAAAACCTGAAATTTGCAAAAAAATGGGTGAAACTTAAGATCATTAAGTGAAATAATCCAGAGTAAGACAAATGCCATGTGTTTTCTTATATGAAAGTGTGTGTGTATATATATGTATATATATATGTATATATATTTATACAATATATATATATTTTTACCACACATCTTTATATGTGATAAAAACCGTGGATACCATATTATTTAAATATAAATGCTAATAAATGTTGTCTTTATTGAATCATATATCTTATATAATGATGTACTTTTCCTTCCTCATTTTATCTTCTGTGCTATAAATCCAACATTATGTGATATTAATATATCTACACTGTTTAAAAAAGATGGTTGTGATAGGGGAATGATAATAGCAAAAACTACACTTACAAAGCTCTTCTTCAGTGCCAGTAATGTTTTTTTTTATTTAGTAAATATAAATTTCCAAAGTACTGCTTATGGATTACAATGGCTTTTACCCCCCATAACTTCCCTCCCACTCGCACCCATCCCATCTCCCACTCCCTCTCCCATTCCATTCACATCAAGATTCATTTTCAATTATCTTTATATACAGAAGATTTATTTAGTATATATTAAGCAAAGATTTCATCAGTTTGCACCCACACAGAAACACAAAGTATAAAATACTGTTCCAGTACTAGTTACAGCATTAAATCACAATGTACAGCATATTTAGGACAGAGATCCTACATGAGGAGTAAGTACACAGTGCCTCCCGTTGTTGACTTAACAAATTGACACTCTTGCTTATGGCGTCAGTAATCTCCCTAGGCTCTAGTCATGAGTTGCCAAGGCTATGGAAGCCTTTGAGTTCGCTGACTTCGATCTTATTCAGACAGGGTCATAGTCAAAGTGGAAGTTCTCTCCTCCCTTCAGAGAAAGGTACCTCCTCCTTTGATGGCCCGTTCTTTCCACTGGGATCTCACTTGCAGAGATCTTTCATTTAGGTCTTTTCTTTTTCCAGAGTGTCTTGGCTTTCCATGCCTAAAATACTCTCATGGGCTCTTCAGCATGATCCAAATGCCTTAAGGCCTGATTCTGAGGCCAGAGTACTATTTAGGAATCTACCATTCTATGAGTCTGCTGTGTATCCCGCTTCCCATGATGGATCGTTCTCTCCCTTTTTGATTCTATCAGTTAGTATTAGCAGACACTAGTCTTGTTTGTGCGATCCCTTTGACTCTTAGACCTATCCGTGTAATCAATTGTGAACTGAAATTGATCTCTTGGACTAGTGAGATGGCATTGGTACATGCCACCTTGATGGGATTGTATTGGAATCCCCTGGCACGTTTCTAACTCCACCATTTGGGGCAAGTCCGATTGAGCATGTCCCAAATTGTACATCTCCTCCCTCTCTTATTCCCACTCTTATATTTAACAGGGATCACTTTTCAGTTAAAATTTAAACTCCTAAGAATAATTGTGTGTTAATTACAGAGTTCAACCAATAATACTAGAACAAAACAAAACAAAATACTAAAATGGATAAAGCATTACATTGTACATCAACAGTCAGGACAAGAGCTGATGAAGTCACTGATTCTCATAGTGTCCATTTCACTTCAACAGGTTTCCCCTTTGGTGCTCAGTTAGTTGTCGCCGATCAGGGAGAACATATGACATTTGTCCCTTTGGGACTGGCTTAATTCACTCAGCATGATGTTTTCCAAATTCCTCCATATTGTTGCAAATGACTGGATTTCATTGTTTTTGCTGTATAGTATTCTATAGAGAACATGTCCCATAATTTCTTTATCCAGTCTACTGTTGATGGGCATTTGGGTTGTTTCCAGGTCTTAGCTATATTGTGAATTCAGCTGCAATAAACATGAATGTGCAGGAAGCTTTTTTGTTTGCCAATTTAATTTCCTTTGGGTAAATTCCAAGGAGTGGGATGGCTGGGTTGTATGGTAGGGTTATATTCAGGTTTCTGAGGAATCTCCAAACTGACTTCCATAGTGGCTTAACCGGTTTGCATTCCCACCAACAGTGGGTTAGTGTCCCTTTTCTCCACATCTTCTCCAGCATTTATTGTTGGTAGATTTCTGAATGTGAGCCATTCTAACTGGGGTGAGGTGGAACCTCATTTTGGTTTTGATTTGCATTTCCCTGATTGCTAGTGATCTTGAACATTTTTTCATGTGCCTGTTGGCCATTTGGATTTCCTCTTTTTTCCAGATCTGAGAAGAAGGTCTTCGGTATCTTGATTGGTATTTTATTGAATCTATAAATTGCTTTTGGGAGAATGGACATTTTGATGATATTGATTCTTCCAATCCATGAGCATGGAAGATTTTTCCATTTTTTGGTATCCTCTTCTATTTCTTTCTTTAAGGTTTTTAATTTTCATCGTAGAGATCTTTAACGTCCTTGGTTAAGTTTATTCCAAGGTATTTTATTGTTTTTGTAGCTATTGTGAATGGGATTGATCTTAGAAGTTCTTCCTCAGCCATGGCATTGTCTGTGTATACAAAGGCTGTTGATTTTTGTGCATTGATTTTATACCCTTCTACTTTTTATGGTCTGAGAAGCTGCATGGTATGATTCTAATTCTTTTGAATTTGCTGAGACTTGCTTTATGGCCTAGTATGTGGTCAATCCTAGAGAAGGTTCCATGTACTGCTGAGAAGAATGTAAATGCTTTCTGTGTAGGATGAAAAATTCTTTAGATATCTGTTAGATCCATTTGGGCTATAGTGTCGTTTAAATCTACTGTATCCTTGTTGATCTTCTGTCCAGTTGATCTGTCTATTTCTGAGAGTGGAGTATTGAAGTCAACCAGTACTATTGTATTGGAGTCTAAGTCTCCCTTTAAGTCCCTTAACAAATCTTTTAAATGAACCGGTGCCCTGTAATTAGGTGCATATACATTGATAATAGTTATATATTCCTGTTGAATTGATCCCTTAATCATTATGTAGCGCCCCTCTTTGTCTCTCTTAACATTTTTTGTGTTAAAGTTCATGTTGTCTGATATTAAGATGACTACGCCTGCTCTTTTTTCATTTCTGTTGGCATGGTATATCTTTTTCCAGCCTTTCACTTTCAGTCTGTATGCATCTTTGTTGGAAAGATGTGTTTCTTGTAAGCAGCAAATAGATGGGTTTTGTTCCTTAACCCAATCAGCCAATTGGTGTCTTTTAACTGGACAGTTCAGGCCATTAACATTCAATGTGACTATTGAAAAGTAGTAATTTAGCCCCAACATTTGCCAAAGATATTTTATAATATATGCTTTGAATTCCCTGTGATCTTTTGCTGTGAGGTTTCCTTCCTTTACCTTCTTTCATATTGATGACCGTGTTTCTGTGTTTTTGTGTATAACACATCTTTTAGCATCTTTTGCAGGGCTGGACGAGTGGCGACAAATTCTTTCAATTTCTGTTTGCTATGAAAGGTGTTTATTTCACCTTCATTCACAAATGAGAGCTTTGCAGGATATAATATTCTGGGCTGGCAGTTTTTCTCTCTTAGTACCTGGGCTATGTCTCGCCATTCCCTTCTAGCTTGTAGGGTTTCTGATGAGAAGTCAGCTGTGAGTCTGATTGGAGATCCTCTGAGAGTAATCTGACATTTCTCTCTTGCACATTTCAGGATCTTTTCTTTCTGTTTCACTGTGGTGAGTTTGATTAAAACATGTTGTGATGAGGATCTCTTTTAGTCATGTTTACAAGGGGTTCCATGAGCTTCCTGTACTAGAATGTCTCTGTCCTTTTCCAAACCCAGGAAGTTTTCTGCTAGTATCTCACTAAAAAGGCATTCTAATCCTTTCTCCCTTTCCATGCCTTCAGGAACTCCTAGAACCTGAATGTTGGTTTTTTTAATAGAATCCTGTAGATTCCCGACAATATTTTTTAGATTTCTAATTTCCTCTTCTTTTCTTTGGTTTGACTGTATACTTTCCTGTTCTCTGTCTTCTAAAAGTATGATATTCTCTCTTCTGCTTCACTCATTCTGTTTTTAAGGCTCTCTAATGTGTTTGTCATTTGATCCATTGAATTCTTCAGTTCATTATGATTTTTCTTCACTATCACAGTTTCATGTTCTACTAGTTATCAATGTATACGCACCTAATTACAGGGCACCGGTTCATTTAAAAGATTTGTTAAGGGACTTAAAGGGAGACTTAGACTCCAATACAATAGTACTGGTTGACTTCAATACTCCACTCTCAGAAATAGACAGATCAACTGGATAGAAGATCAACAAGGAGAGAGCAGATTTAATCAACACTATAGCCCAAATGGATCTAACAGATATCTACAGAACTTTCAATCCTGCATCCAAAGAATTTAAATTCTTCTCAGCAGTGCATAGAACCTTCTCTAGGATTGACCACATACTATACCATACAGCAAGTCTCAGCAAATACAAAAGAATTGGAATCAGACCACAGTGGAATGAAGCTGGAAACTAGCAACTCAGGAATCTCTAGAGCATATGCAAATACGTGCAGACTGAACAATATACTCCTGAATGGACACTGGGTCATAGAAGAAATTAAGAGAGAAATCAAAAACTTTCTGGAAGTAAATGAGGATAACAGCACAACATATCCAAACTTATGGGATACAGCAAAAGCAGTGTTAAGAGGAAAGTTTATAGCAATAGATGCCTACATCAAGAAGTTGCAAAGGAACCAAATAAATGAGCTTTCAATGCATCTCAAGGAACTAGAAAAACTGCAAGAAACCAGACCGACCCAAATCTAGTAGGAGAAGAGAAATAATTAAAATCAGAGAAGAAATCAACAGGATTGAATCCAAAAAAATTACAAAAAATCAGCCAAACAAGGAGCTGGTTTTTTGAAAAAAAAAATTGACACCCCATTGGCCCAACTAACTAAAAAAAGAAAAGACCCAAATCAATAAAATCAGAGATGAAAAAGGAAACGTAACAACAGACACCACAGAAATAAAAAGAATCATCAGAAATTACTACAAGGACTTGTATGCCAGGAAACAGGGAAACCTATCAGAAATGGATAGATTCCTGGACATAGACCAATGGAACAGAATAGAAACATCAGAAATCAACCCAAACATCTACAGCCAACTTATATTTGATCAAGTATCCAAAACCAATTCCTGGAGCAAGGAAAGTCTATTCAATAAATGGTGCTGTGAAAACTGGATTTCCACATGCAGAATCATGAAGGAAGACCCCTACCTTACACCTTACACAAAAATTCACTCAACTTGGATTAAAGATCTAAATCTAAGACCCGACACCATTAAATTATTAGAGAACATTGGAGAAACCCTGCAAGATATAGGTACTGGCAAAGACTTCTTGGAAAGGACCCCTGAAGCACTGGCAGTCAAAGCCAAAATTAATATTTGGGATTGCATCAAATTGAGATGTATCTGTACGGCAAAAGAAACAGTCAGGAAAGTGAAGAAGCAACCAACATAATGGGAAAAATATTTGCAAACTACGCAACAGATAAAGGGTTAATAACCAGAATCTACAAAGAGATCAAGAAACTCCAAAACATCAAAACAAACAACCCACTCAAGATATGGGCCAAGGACCTCAATAGACATTTTTCAAAAGAGGAAATCCAAATGGCCAACAGATACATGAAAAAATGTTCAAGATCACTAGCAATCAGGGAAATGCAAATCAAAACCACAGTGAGGTTTCACCTCAATCCCGTTTGAATGGCTCACATTCAGAAATCTACCAACAACAGATTGTGGTGAGAATCTGGGAAAAAAGGGACACTAACCCACTGTTGGTGGGAATGCAAACTGAAACTGGTAAAGCCACTATGGAAGTCAGTCTGAAGATTTCTCAGAAACCTGAATATAACTCTACCATACAACCCAGCCATCCCACTCCTTGGAACTTACCCAAAAGAAATTAAATTGGCAAACAAAAAAGCTGTCTGCACCTTAATGTTAATTGCAGCTGAATTCACAATAGCTAAGACCTGGAAACAACCCAAATGCCCATCAACAGTAGACTGGATAAAGAAATTATGGGATATGTACTCTATAGAATACTATACAGCAGGGCTGGCACTGCAGCTCAATAGGCTAATCCTCTGCCTTCAGTGCCGGCACCCCGGGGTTCTAGTCCTGGTTGGGGCACCGGATTCTGTCCCGGTTGCTCCTCTTCCAGTCCAGCTCTCTGCTGTGGCCCGCGAGTGCTGTGGAAGATGGCCCAAGTCCTTGGGCCCTGCACCTGCATGGGAGACCAGGAGGAAGCACCTGGCTCCTGGCTTCGGATCCATGCAGCGCGCAGGCTGCAACGTGCTGGCTGTAGCGGCCACTTGGGGAGTGAACCAGCGGAAAAAGGAAGACCTTTCTCTCTGCCTCTCTCTCTCTCATTGTCTAAGTCTGCATGTTAAAAAAAAAAAAAAGAATACTATACAGCAATACTAACAATGAAATCCGGTTATTTACAACAAAATGGAAGAATCTGAAAAACATCATGCTGAGTGAAATAAGCCAGTCTCAAAAGGACAAATATCATATGTTCTCCTTGATCCGTGACAACTTATCGAGCACCAAAAAGGAAACCTGTTGAAGTGAAATGGACACTATGAGAAACTGTGACTTGATCAGCCCTTGTCCTGACTGTTGATGAACAACTTAATACTTTATCCCTTTTAGTATTTTTTTTTTGTCCTACTTAATACTATTGGTTGAACTCTGTAATTAACACACAATCATTCTTAGGTGTTTAAATTTAACTGAAAAGTGATCTCTGTTAAATATAAGAGTGGGAATAAGAGAGGGAAGAGATATACAATTTGTGATTGCTCAATCTTACTTGCCTCAAATGGTAGAGTTAGAAACGCACCAGGGGATTCCAATTCAATCCCATCAAGGTGGCATGTACTATTGGCATCTCAGTAGGCCAAGTGATCAATTTCAGTTCACAATGAATCATAATGATAGGTATAAGATCAAAGCGATCACATAAACAATACTAGTGTCTGCTAATACTATCTGATAGAATAAGAAGGAGAGAACAATCCAACATGGGAAGTGAGATACACAGCAGACTCATAGAATGACAGATGTCCTAAACAGCACTCTGGCCTCAGAATCAGGCCTTGAGGCATTTGGATCATGCTGAAGAGCCCATGAGAGTATTTTAGGCATGGAAAGCCAAGACACTCTGGAAAAAAAAAAGACGTAAATGAAAGATCTCTGTGAGTGAGATCCCAGTGGAAAGAACGGGGCCATCAAAGAAGGAGGTACCTTTCTCTGAAGGGAGGAGCGAATTTCCACTTTGACTATGACTTCGTTTAAATAAGATCAGAGTCGGTGAACTCAAAGGCTTCCATAGCCTTGGCAACTCATGACTAGAGCCTAGGGTGATTACTTACGCCATAAACAAGAGTGTCAATTTGTTAAGTCAACTACAGTAGTCATTGTGCACTTACTCCTCTTGTAGGATCTCTGTCCTTAAAGTGTTGTTAGTGTGAATTAATGCTATAACTAATACTGAACCAGTATTTTGCACTTTGTGTTTCTGTGTGGGTGCAAACTGTTGAAATCTTTACTTAATATATACTAAATTGATCTTCTGTATATATATTGATAATTGAAAATGAATCTTTATGCAAATGGATGGGAGAGGATGTGGGAGATGGATGAGTTGCAGGTGGGAGGGAAGTTGTGGGGGGGGGGGAAGCCATTGTAATCCAAAAGCTGTACTTTGGAAATTTATATTTATTAAATAAACATTTAAAAAAATCAAGAAAACAACAAAAGATCAGTGGAACGAAGAGCTTGTTTCTTGAAAAACACTAATCAAAATTGATACCCCAGTGGCCCAACTAACCAAAAAAAAAAAAAAAAAGAGGCAGAAGACTCAGATTCATACAATCTGATGAAAAAAGATGTGGCAACAAAGGATGCCACATGAATAACAAGAATCATCGGGATTACCTCAAACAGCTGTATGTCAACAAATTGAAAAATCTAGAAGAAATGAACAGATTTTTGGACACTTCAAATCTACCAAAATTGAGTCATAAGTCATAGAAAACCTAAGCAGGTCAATAACCAAGACAGAGATTGATTGAACCAGTTATAAAGAACCACCCCCCACAACAAAGAAAGCCTAGAACTGGGTGGCTTCACTGCTGAATTCTACCAAACTTTTAAGGAACTAATTTTAATTATTCTTAAGCTACTCAAAATAATTGAAAGGGAGGGAATCCTCCCAAAATCCTTCTATGGCCTCAGCATCATGTTAATTCCAAAACCAGAAAACTATACAACAAAGAGATCAATAGTTCAATATCACTTATGAAAACAGTTGTAAAAATCATCAACAAAATAATACTAATCAAATCCAACAACACATCAGAAAGACCACTCACCCAACCAAGTGGGATTTATTGCTGATACATGCATGGTTCAACATATACAAATCAATAAATGTGATACATCACATTAACAAATTGAAAAATAAAAACCATATGATCATCTTAATAGATGCAGAGAAAGAATTGGAGAAAATACAACATCTTTTGATGATAAAAACCTTATGCAACTTGGGTATAGAATGAACATTCCTCAACACAATCAATGCAATATATCATAAACCCATAGCCAGCATCATATTAAACAGAAAATTTGAAGGCATTTCCACTAAATGCTGGAACCAAACAAGGATTCCCACTTTCACCCTTGCTATTCAGTATAGTTCTGGAAGTTTTATCCAGAGTCTTTAGGCAAGAAAAAGAAGTCAAATGGATACAAATTGGAAAGGGGCTAAATACTCCATTATATATAAGGGAATCAAAATACTCCACTACGAGATCGTTAGAAGCCATAAGAAATCTTGGTAATGTGGTAGGATATAAAATTCACACACAAAAATCAATAGCTTTTGTATACACAGACAATGCCATGTTTGAGAAATTGGCATTTTTGGAATTGTTTATTATTTATAAGTCTCTAAGGTTGAGAAACAGTTTTTTTTCTTCTTACTATTTGTTAAATACTTAATGGAGATTAAGCTTATGATTACAGAATGAACTGAAAGTATATCATTGTAAAAATTAAGAAGAAGAAAGGAAGGAGGAGGAAGGGAGGTAGCATGGGAAGGAGTGAAGGCAGGGTACGAAGTATCACTATGCTCCTAACTGTATATATGAAATGCATGAAGTTTGTTCATCTTATATAAAAACAAAAGGATAAATTTATTTTGGGGCAAAAAATGGAAATCTATGCAAATGAGGAGGTTTCAAAAAAAGTTCAGAAAAAACTCTGCATGGATTTCAAAGTTTTCTGTAGCAAAATAAACAGCTTTTAACTCCTTTTTCCATGAAGTTCCCTTATACAGATGCTCCTGAACTTACGATGGGTTTACATCCTGATAAATATCTGTTATATTTTGAAAATAATATAAAATATCACATCAAAAATATACTTTATACACCTAACTTATCAAATATCATAGCTTAAGCCTAGCTCATATTAGGCTACTGTTGGGCAAAACCATCTAATTGTATAATGCAGTATTGAAATATATTATCTCATTTATTGAATATCTGTATCCAAAGAAAACATTGGCTACCCAATGCCCCCTGGAGTGTGGGTTGTTTCCCCTCATGATTGCAGGTGTGACTGAGAGCTATAGTTTACTGCCTCTACCCACAATTTCAGGAAAGGGAAAAGAAAACATTCAACATTCAAAGTACAGTTTCTACTAAATTTGCATTGCTTTTATACTGTTATTAAGTTGAAAAATGATGATTCAACCCATTATTAAGTCAAGACCAACTGTATTTATATTAAGTTGATTTCTACAACTCAAAGCAGTGGCTGCCATTGATGTCCCCATTTTTGATAAGAGGTAGCAGAGGCATAGAAAGAACAAGCTGCTTGATGTAGGCAGAACCATTACTCAGTCTCAGGCTTGGGTTCATGTTTGTCCCTGATTCTTGTTACATGTCCCAGCTCTCAGAGTGCAGCCATTAGGTGTCCAGAAAGAGCCTGTTGTTGTTAACAGATTTCCAAGGAGTGGATTTATTTTTGCCACGGGCTGGAGGAAAAGGCTCTTTCACCAAAATAATGATCAGTAGTCATTCATGAAGGAGTCTCTGATGACGTTTCCAATATACTCCTCAGTTGACCTGATTCTAGAAATGGTACCTTCAGATAAAAACAAGAACTCATTTTTGAGAGCAAATTGCCAAGCATGTAATAAAAGACATGGGGCTAGAAGTTATTCTAGAGTACACCCTGAAACCATTTATGCTGCCCCATCTGCTAGACACTAGACTGAAAATGTGGATTGCCAAATTTGCTAATACCTCAGTCTCTAGTAGGAATGCTTTCCCCCTAGACATTGGTGGAACTCAAACTCTCTTCACTCAGCTCTATGTTTAAAGAGGTCCTTCTGGCTAAGTTATTTAAAATATCAAACTCCTCTCTTGTTTATCTTCTTTATTTCCCATCCTATCCCCATCTCCACCTGCAATTGTATTATATACTTCTTCTTTTTTTATTTGACAGAGTTAGTGAGAGAGAGACAAAGAGAAAGGTCTTCCTTCCATTGGGTCAGTCCCCACATGGCTGCCATAGCCAGCTCTGCGCCCATCCGAAGCCAGGAGCCAGGAGCTTCTTCCTGGTTTCCCATGTGGGTGCAGCAGCCCAAGCACTTGGGCCATCATCCACTGCCTTCGCAGGCCACAGCAGAGAGCTGGACTGGAAGAGGAGCAACCAGGACTAGAACCCGGTGCCCATATGGGATGCTGGTGCCGCAGGTGGAGGATTAGCCAAGTGAGCCACGGCTCCGGCCCCCTATACTTCTTCGTTTGTTGCCTGTCTCCTATTCATTTCTAGAATGCAAGTTCCATGAGACCAGAGTCTGTGACTATGTTCTTTATTGTCTAGCCTTAATGGGCTACAGTAGACACTTACTGTGTTATTTGTGGAGTGACGGAAGGATTTTTTTTTTTTATAAGAAAAGAGAACTCAGCAATATTAAGAGAAAAGAGCTGTGCCCTCTGGAATTCTTCTTTATACTTGTGTTCATATTAGACTCATAGAAAACCCAACGGTGGATTAGTTCCCTCAAACGTTTCTTTAGACTCAAATGATCCACTAAAGATGAAGACCCTGTTTGGCTAACGCCTTCCAAATACTTGCCAGGAAGCCAGATGGATGGCTCCAGCTGATCTCTGTGTTGAGCCTTTTGGCCATGGTGAGATGTTTGCTTATGTGGGCATGAGGTCAAAAACCTGTTACCTTAGGAAAACTTATTGCCACCTCCAGAACAATAAAAGTTATTGATTCCTTCATCAAAAATTTCATGCGTTTTAGATATTTAAATTACCCTATATTACACATGAGCAGAGCCAGGTATATAAATGGTAATTAATACATCTCAGTGTGCATAAACATCTCTTATAAAATACATTTACAGGGGCTGGCACTGTGGGGTAGCGGGTAAGCTATCGCCTGCAGTGCTGGCATATCATATGGGTGCTGGTTCGAGACCTGGCTGCTCTACTTCTGATCTAGTTCTCTGCTATGTCCTGGGAGAGCAGTAGAAGATGGCCTAAGTCCTTGGGCCCCTGCACCTGCTTTGGAAGACCTGGAGGAGGTTCCTGGCTCCTGGCTTTAGATCAGCTCAGCTCTGGCCATTGCGGCCAATTGGGCAGTGAACCAGCAGATGGAAGACCTCTTTTTTTTTCTTTCTCTCTCTCTGCCTTTCCTTCTCCCTCTGTGTAACTCTGATTTTCAAATAAATAAAATATCTTTAAAAATATATTTATAAAATATGAGAAGCCACCGTGCTCCAACAAGTCTCTAATGACAAACCAGGACTTAACTGGTCTAGTGATCTTTTCTAGTAGGTTACCAGTAGGAATAAGTTCACTGTTTAGGAAAATATTAAAAATTGGTTTAATCATTCTACTTCACATTATTTTTATTATTATAATTTTTAAATGCTGTACCATATGTCTTTTCCAACATCTAAATCAGTAGACCCCACTGCAGCTAATGTTATGCTTGCTCAAAAATTCAATTGCCTACCTGTACCTTTCTAGGAAAAGCCACTTCTGAGAAAAATCAAAGATCCCTAATGGTGACTAGGATTTTATGGCCTATGATTCTTCTAGCTGTGGATATTACAGCTACCCATTTGCCCAGGACATCCAAGCTGGTGAAAGCATGCATTATAAATTGTTGACTTTGATAAACACCTGTCAAAGGGTCTTCTGCCCATTCAAACCCACTTTATCATAGTGGACATTGGTCTCCCCAAGTCTGCATGGCTTTGTCCCAAAATCAATATAAATAGGCTGCTGCCCTTTGCCTGGTAGGCTGAATCTCTTCTCAGACCCTCTTGCTGTCAGAGCGTGAATCTTATTTCCACTGCCATTTTGTTCTCCTGTCTTCAATAAAAGTCTCTGCTGCTTTTAATGGCCACCTCTTCGCCTTCTTAGAACCCTAAAAAATCCCAATTCTAACACCTTGAACCTAGGAGAGCCACTCAAAACACCATATAAACAGCCCAGTGTTCATCAGTGACACTTTCTCTGAATGATCTTGATGAAAAGGAGTGAAATGGTAAGAAAGGAATTCTGAGATGTTCTAAATTATGTTACAGGCCAGATGATAGAGGGAAGGAAGGGTAAGAAGAGTTTGCATCAAACTGAAAACCTTGGGCTAATCAACAAAGACAAGACCAAAGAAACTGCTCCAACTTCTTTTCTGTATGTTGCGACTCATTTGGCAACATTGCATCCTGCATACATAACCAAGCAAAGAAACAACAGCAAGCACTTCTTTTGTGGAATCCCTTCTATAGGAAGGCTCTGTCTGCTTCGTATTGTCCTGCCCTTCTTACCTACAGTCAAGGCAGTTTCAATGTAAGTGATTCACGTATTCTTCCCCCTGGATTTTTTTTTATTGCTTAATTATATTTAGTAAATCTGTTAAGCCTTTGACTATAATATATATTGAAAATGTATGTTGAGTGAAATAAGCCAATCCCAAAGGGACAAATGCCACTTGTTCTCCTTGATAGGTGACAACTAACTGAGCACCAAAAAGGAAACCTGTTAAAGTGAAATGAACACTATGAGAAACAGTGACTTGATCAGCCCTCACCCTGACTGTTGATGAGCAGCTTAATATGTTATCCTCTTTGTATTTTTTTTGTTTGTTCTACTTAATAGTTTTGGTTGAATACTGTAATCAATACACAATTCTTCTTAAGTGCTGAAACTTAACTGAAAAGTGATCGCTGTTAAATATAAGAGTGGGAATAAGAGAGGGAAGAGATGTGCAATTCGGGACATGCTCAAGCTGACTTACCTCAAACGGTAGAGTTAGAAACATACCAGAGGATTCGAATTCAATCCCATCGAGGTGGCATGTACCAATGCCATCTCACTAGTCCCAGTGATCAATTTCAGTTCACAATTGATTACATGGATAGGTCTAAGAGTCAAAGGGATCGCACAAACAAGAATAGTGTCTGCAAATACTAGCTGATAGAATAAAAAAGGGAGAGAATGGTCCAACATGGGAAGTGAGATACACAGCAGACCCATAGAATGGCAAATGTCCTCACAGCACTCTGGCCTCATAATCAGCCCTTAAGGCATGCGGATCTGGCTGAAATGCCCATGAGAGTATTTCAGGCATGGAAAGCCAAGAAACTCTGGGGGAAAAAAACAACCTAAATGAAAGATCTCCACGAGTGAGATCCCAGTGGAAAGAATGGGTCATCAAAGAAGGAGGTACCTTTCTCTGAAGGGAGGAGAGAACTTCCACTTTGACTATGCCTTGTCTAAAAATGATCAGAGTCAGTGAACTCAGGGGGCTTCCATAGCCTTGGCAGCTCATGACAAGAGCCTAGGGTGATTACTGAGGCCATAAACAAGAGTGTCAGTTTGTTAAGTCAACAACAGGAGTCACTGTGCACTTACTCCTCATGTAGGATCTTTGTCCTTAGTGTGCTGTACATTGAGATTTAATGCTATAACTAGTACTCAAACAGTATTTTCCACTTTATGTTTCTGTGTGGGAGCAAACTGTTGAAATCTTTACTTAATGTATGCTAAACTGATTTTCTGTATATAAAGAGAATCGAAAATGAATCTTGATATGAATGGAAGGGGAGAGGGAGTGGATAAGGGGAGGGTTGCGGGTTGGAGGGACGTTATTGGGGGGAAGCCATTGTAAACAATATTCTGTACTTTGGAAATTTATATTCATTAAATAAAAGTTAAAAAAATGAAAAAAAAGAAAAAAAAAGAAAATGTTATCTCAAAAATAAAATAGTAAGTTAAAAAGACGTAAGTAATAAAGCATTAAAGTACCTCATGTTTATTGGTAGTAGTGTTTGTATCATTACTAGTTTTTCTGTTTACTAAAATAATATGAATATATATTTTTACCAATCTATTTTTGTGGAAGAAGCTATTCAACTTTTGAGTAATGTTTTCTTTTCTTTTTTATTTAAATGTTTTATTTATATAATTGGAACAAATTCATGTATCTCATATATACAGTTTTAAGAACATAATGACACTTCCTACACCATCCTCCCTCTGTCCTTTACTCCTACCCTTCCTCCTACTTCCTTTCTTGTTTTCCTTTTAAGTTTTGTGATAATATGCATTTTTTCTTTGAGAACAAGTTTTATCATTAATTGAAGAAGCACCTAAGGAAACAAGCAATGGAGTTGGGCACTTAGGCTTATCTAAAACTTACGAGACATAAGAATATCCTCCACTTAATACACTAAAACGAAGTAAACCTTTGAGAACAAATCTTACTATTAACTCTCATAATACAATTCTTTGATGACAGAGATCCTGCATGGGGAGTTAGTGCATAATGACTCCTGTTGTTAATTTAAAATTAACACTCTTATGTATGACATCAGTGATCACCCGAGGCTCTTGACATGGGCTTCCTAGGCTGTGGAAGCCTTTTGAATCCACAAACTCCTTCAGTATTTAGACAAGGCCATAGCAAAGTAGAATCTCTCTTCTCCTTTCAGAGAAAAGTATATTTTTCTTTTATGACCACTTCTTTCCATTGTCTCCATGGATTTTGATTATAAAAGCACTTTGCTTCTAAAAGACAGTGGACATTTTTCCAAATGCATTTTTGCCATGCTAGCTTACAGAATTTGTCCTAGGATTGGTCCTTCATTTAGGCTAGCATCTACATCAACTTAAAAATAGCCAGGGGGGTAAGTGGTTGGTGTGTGGCATGTTTGTATTTAGGAATTATTTATCTTGAAAGCTTTGGCACTTGCCAGTAGTTTTAGTGTCTAATTGAAAGGGACCAATAAGTTAAGTTGTGACAGCTACAGGGAACATAATATTCTTGACAAACCTCATGACTCTTCTATATTGAAATTTATGATTTGGATGAAATACCAGGTTCTGTAAAGGTGATCTTGATGTAAACTTGCAGAAAGGATTCCGGAAAGCAGATCTAGAAAATAGGTTTGATGGGGCCAGAGCTGTGGCACAGCAGGTTAATGCCCTGGCCTGAAGCGCTGGCATCCCATATGGGTGCCAGTTCGAGACCCAGCTGCTCCACTTCCGATCCAGCTCGCTATGGACTGGGAGAGCACTGGAAGATGGCGCAGGAACTTGGGTTCCCTGCACCCATGTGGGAGACCCAGAAGAAGTACCTGGCTCCTTGCTTCAGATCGGCACAGCTGCAGCCATTGCAGCCAGTTGGGGAGTGAGCCATCGGATGGGAGACCTCTGTTTCTCTCTCTGCCTCTCTTCTCTCTGGTAACTCTGACTTTCAAATAAATAAATTTAAAAAAAAGAAAGAAAATAGATTTGAGATGACCTTGTGTCCCCAGGGATATTTTATGTCTTTAATGTGCATTCTTTCTGGGTAAGAAATGTGAATGTACTAACCATCTTGTAGGGGCTGACCCATAATCTGGTTTTAATGGAGTCCATTCTGATTATGTGTATACAAAATATCATCATTTAATTCTGAATTTGAAAAAAAATCTGGATTACTTGGCAATACAGAGATTGGTCTAATGAGGAAATCCAGACACTGGAATTTGGGTAGTCTTAACTATATGTTTGGTTACATTATCATTCCTTAGTGACAGAGTTGACTCTGTTGACAAACAGGAGGTTCTAAAAGTGAAGAAGCAGATGAAAGTTTTCCTGGATGAAGCAAGTCATTAGCAGGGCTCTAATTTGAAACTTAGAGCTTTGGTGTTTTTCATCACTCTTGCAGTGATTAAGTGAAAGCTCTTACACTAATATGGAGTCCCAGTGCTTGGTGATCTTTTATTCAATGTTAGGAAGACAGATGAGCTTCCTAAGTCCTCTAGAACAATAAAAGTTACTTTTGTAGTCATGGAACAAATGCATGAAATTGTGTATTTTGCAGCAAATTGGTAAAGAATATTTGTCTTATTTTTATTTTAATTTCATTAGCATTGCTCTAGAATGTACAAAATCACTTTTTTTAACTTTTATTTAATAAAATAAATTTCCAAAGTACAGCTTTTAGATTACAGCAGCTTTTCCCCCTATAACCTCCCTCCCAACCGCAACCCTCCCATCTCCTGCTCCCTCTCCCATCCCATTCACATCAAGATTCATTTTCAATTATCTTTATATACAAAAGAACTTAGTATATACAAAATCATATCTTATTCCTAGTGACACAGCTGAATACTTTGTTTGCCTGGTGAATATGCACATGTAACCTGAACACAAATGATAGGACACTGAACCAGATACCCAGCCTGGTCCCTGTCTCCTTGTTAACACTGCCCACCACCCCAAGAACCACTACCACCTGGACTTCCAAAACCATGCATTAGTTTTGTGTTTCTTTTATCTACACAAATGGAATAGTGCGCACATTCCCCTGTGAATAGCTTCTCTGACTCAAAATCACCTCTGCAAAATCTGTCCATGGTAAGGCATGAAGCTAAACCCAGTCATTTTCAGTTTTCTACATTAAGACTATGTCAAGATATAACCATCATTCAACACAGTCAAGCATCTGGCCTTTGCACAGTCTGTAGCCCCCGTGAACAGTGGTGCCATGAACACCTGCAGGTGTGTCTTTTCATGAGCATGTGTTTGGACTTTGGTTGGGTATATAACTGGGAGCAGAAATTCTGGGCCACAGGGTTTGAGCATGTCCTACACCCATGGGTGCTAACAAGTTCTCTGTTCATGCATTTGTTCCATGACTACAAAAGTAACTTTTATTGTTCTAGAGGACTTAGGAAACTCATCTGTCTTCCTAACATTGAATAAAAGATCACCAAGCACTGGGACTCCATATTAGTGTAAGAGCTTTCACTTAATGGGTTTACACTGCAATACCCCAGAGCTCTGATCATTCCACATTACACTCTCATCAACGCAATGTCAGTGATCTTTTTTGGTTTCAGCCATTCTTGTCTTTCGGTAGTCTTACTGCTTGGTGGCTTCTTCAATCAGCACTTCTTTGGTAAGTTTTTCATATGGTTTTTCAGCCATTTTGAGATCTTTCCCTGCATCTTCCCACCAAAGTATCCTGCTGATCTCTCCTCTATTGTCTACACCCTCCTGTATTAAGTTGAATAATGCCCTACAAAGACGTCTGTGTCTTAATTCTCAGAGCCTATGGATAAATTACATTACACAATACAGTGCCGTATATAGATGTGATTAATTGAAAATATGGGGAGAGTATTCTGGATCATCTATGTGTTCTCATCGTAATCACAAATGTCCTGATAAGCAGAATGAAAGATCAAAGTTAGAAAAGCTGTAAGGACAAAAGCAGACATCAGAGTAAAGATCCCATGCACCGGCTTTGAATATAAAGGAAGGTACAGGCAACTGAGGGTTGCAGCTAATCTTTTGAAGCTGGACAAAGCAAGCTCTTTCAGACCTTCTGGAAGGATCACAGGCCTGCCCATGCTGTACTTTTAGCCCAGTGAACTGATTTAGGACATCTGGCTTCCAAAGTGGGCAACAATATGTTCATTTGTGTTATGGTTTGAATAGTATCTGGCTCTCCAAACTCATGTGTATGTTTAAATCCCAAAGTGTTAATAGCTAATGGGTTAATGTTAATTGTTGATGGATTAATGGTAGAGGCCTGGTCCAATTATGGCGTCTGAGGTGTGGCATTAAGGAAGTTATTGAATTAGGTTTGGTTACTGGAGTGGAGCCCTGTGATTAAATCATGATGGCTTTGAATGAAGAGAGACCCACAGACTTGGAGGATGCATGTACTTCCTGTATCTCCTTGCTTCCTGGCTCACCCTGTGATGGTCCCTCTGCCATCCTCCAGCCTGAACCAATAGGACCAACCACTTGACTTTGGGCTGTGGACCTCCATACTACAAGCTGAAACAAACTTCCGTCTTTCCTGAGAGCTTGTCTCAGGTGTTTTAATCAAAGTAACAAAAAGTCAAATAATAAAGTTAGATTTAAGGAACTAGGATTGTGGTAATTTTTTATAGCAGTAATAGAAAACAAATACAACTCTTCTCATTATCTGCTGGAATTCTTAAAATTCTTACCATTCCATTTTTCAGACACAAACACCATAATACCTATCTAGCATAGTTGTATCCTTAGACCTTCATAATTGTTTCCCTAGATACCGAGGAATTATTAACTTCAGTGTAGCCTGATCTAGCATTTTGTTTTTACTGTTGATAATTTTTGCACAACACTTAAGAAATCTTTGTCTACCCCAAGGTCATGAAGATATCCCGTCTGGGTTTTCTTCAAATCTTTTGCTTTTAGAAATAAAGTTAATCTAGGATTGATTTTTCAGTATGACAAGAAGCAAAATTTATTTCTTTAAATTTTTCACTGTGATATTAATATAAAGATAACACAGACAATGTAGTTTATAAAGTTCTAAGAAAATAACATTTTTTTATTTTTACATAAGAATAATTATTTAAAATCCAAAATGAAATAAAAAATTATTGGAAACAAATCAAGATGACAACATAACATATCAAAACTTATTGGTTACCACAAAAGCAGTGTTAAGAGGAAAGTTTATAGAAAATAGTGCCTACATCAAGGAATTGGACATCATCAAATAAATAATCTAACAATGTACCCCAATAACCTAGAAAAACAGGAAGAAAAAACCCAAAATTAGTATGTGGAAAAAGTTAAAATTAGAGAATAAACAAATTGAAACAAACAAAAAATAGATCAGTAAAAAGAAGAGCTTTTTTTTGATAAAGTAAATTAAATTGATACACCATTGGCCCAATTACCAAAAAAAGGGAGAAGAATCAAATGAATAAAATCAGATAAAAAGGAGATGTTACATTCATTCAACAGAAATAAAAAGAATCATCAGGAATTACTATAAACAGCTATACGCCAATTAGATGGAAAATTTAGAAGAAACAGATATATTTTTGGATACATATACTCTACTAAAATTGAGTCAAGAAGACAAAGAAAACCTAAATAGACCAATAACAATGACAGACATTGAATAAGAATAAATGCCTTCCCAACAACAACAACAAAAAAAAAACAAGGACCAGATGGCTTTGCTACTGAATTCTATCAGACTTTTAAAGAAGAATTAATTCCAATTCTTCTCAAACTATTCAAAACAATCAAATGGGAGGGAGTCCTCCCAAAGTACTCTATGAGGCCAGCTTCACCTTAATTCCAAAATCAGAAAAACATACATCAAAGAAAAGTATAGACCAATATCTCTGATGAAGAATGATGCAAAAATCCTTGACAAAATATTAGCTATTTAAATCGAATAATGCATCAGAATTATTATTCAGCTGGACCAAGTGAAACTGATGCCTGATACGCAGGGATGGATAAACACATGCAAATCAATAAATGTGATACATATTAACAAATCACACAATAAAAAACCATGTGATTATTTCAATAGATGCAGAGAAAGCATTTAATAAGAGACAACATCCTTTCACGATAAAAAAAAAAAACTTCAGTAATTCGGGTAAAGAAGGAACATTCTTTAACATTGTATATGACAAACCCACAGCTAGCATTATACTAATTAGGGAAAAGCTGGAAGTATTCACACTAACCTCTGGAACCAGACAAGGATTGCACTTTCACCATTGTTATTCAATATAGTCCTGAAAGTTTTAGTCAGAGCCATCAGGCAAGAAAAAGAAATGAAAGTGGTATAGATTGGAAAGGAGGGAGTCAGATTATCCATGCTTTCAGATGACATATACAAAAAGAAACTGAAAAACTCAACTAAGAGACTATTAGAACTCACAAGAGAGTTGGATAGGGCCGGTGCCGTGGCTCACTAGGCTAATCTTCCGCCTGCGGCACCAGCACAACGGGTTCTAGTCCCTGTCGGGGCACTGGATCCTGTCCCGGTTACTCTTATTTCTATCCAGCTCTCTGCTGTGGCCCGGGAGTGCAGGAGGATGGCCCAAGTGCTTGGGTCCTGCACCCACATTGGAGACCAGGAGGAAGCACCTGGCTCCTGGCTTCGGATCAGTGCAGTGCACTGGCCACAGCAGCCATTGCGGGGTAAACCAACGGAAAAAGGAAGACCTTTCTCTTTGTCTCTCTCTTTCACTGTCCACTCTGCCTGTCAAAAAAAAAAAAAAAAAAGAGTTGGGTAAAGTTGCAGGATAAAAGACTTCACTGATACTACTGAAACTCATAGGATAGCTTGGTTAACTTGTAGGATATAAAATTAACACACAAAAATAATGGCCTTTGTATACACAAGAGAATGCCATGGTTGAGAAAGGACATGTAAAATCAGTCCCATTCACAATAGTTACAAAAAAATGTAAATACCTTGGAATAAATTTAACCAAGGAGGTGAAAGATCTCTACAATGAAAATGACAGAACATTACAAAAGAAATATAAGAAGACCCCAAAAATGGAAAAAGTCTTCCATGTTCAGAAAGCAATTTACAGATTCAATGTGATCCCAATCAAAATACCAACATTCTTTTCAGATATATAAAAAATAATGCCAAAATTAATATGGAAACACAAGAGACCTCAATAGCTAAAGCAACTTTAAACACCAAAAACTAAGCTGGAGGCATCACAATACCATATTTATGGCATATTATAGGGTAATTATAATAAAAACAGCCTGGTATAGACACAAAAATAAACATGTGGATGAAGAACAGAAAAGAAGCCCCAGAAATTAATCCACACATCTACCCCCGACTCATCTTTGACAAATGAACTACAATAAATCATGGTAAAAAGAACAGTTTCTTCAACAAATTATGCTGGGAAAATTGGATCTTTATGTGCAGAAGTATGAAACAAGATCCCTACAACTTATACAAAAATCAACTCAAAGAAGCATCTAGGATCTAAAATCTATGACCTTATGTCATCAAATTGCTAGAGTAATTGGAAAACTCTGCAAGATATTGGTATAGGCAAAGACTCTTGAAAATGACCCCAGATGAAAAGGCAATAAAAGACAAAATGGACAAATGTGGTTACATCAAGCTAAGAAGATTTTGCGCTGCAAAGGAAACATTCAACCAAGTGAACAGTCAACAAACAGAATGGTAGAACATACTTGTAAACTATGCAACTGGTAAAGGATTAATATCCAGAGTCTACAGAGCTCAAGAAACCAAATAAACTCTCTCTCTGTAACTGCCTCTCAAATAAATAATTTTTTTAAAAGAAATGGGCAAAGTACTTGAATGGGGATTTTTTTTTTTTGTATTTTTTTTTTTTTGACAGGCAGAGTGGACAGTGAGAGAGAGAGAGAGAGAGAGAGAGAGAGAAAGGTCTTCCTTTTGCCGTTGGTTCACCCTCCAATGGCCGCCGTGGCTGGCGTGCTGCGGCCGACACACCGCGCTGATCCGATGGCAGGAGCCAGGTGCTTCTCCTGGTCTCCAATGTGGGTGCAGGGCCCAAGCACTTGGGCCATTCTCCTGCACTCCCTGGCCACAGCAGAGAGCTGGCCTGGAAGAGGGGCAACCGGGACAGCATCCGGCACCCCGACTGGGACTAGAACCCGGTGTGCCGGCGCCACAAGGCGGAGGATTAGCCTAGTGAGCTGCGGCGCCGGCCCGGGGATTTTTCAAAGGATGGATTTCAAATGGTCAACAGACACAGGAAAAAATGCTCAGGATCACTAGCTATTAGGGAAATGCAAATCAAAACCACACTGAGGTTTCACCTCATCCCAGTTAGAATGACTGACCATCATCTAAAAATTAAAAAAAAAAGAAACACACACACACAAAATAAATGCTGGTGAGGATGTGGGGAAAAAGTTATCCAAATACACTGCTGGTAGGAATATGAACTAGTACAACCATTGTAGAACAGTATGGAGGTTCCTCAGAAATCTGAAAATATATCTACCATATGACCCAGCCATTCCATTCCTGTGAATTTACCCAAATAAAATGAAATCAGTTTATGAAATCATGATCTGTACCCCAATGTTTATTGATGCTCAATTCAAAATAGCTGATATGGCATCAACCCAGATGTCCATCAACTGATGACTGTATAAAGAAAATGCAGTATATATAAGCCGTGGAATACTGCTCAGCCATAAGAAAAAATGAAGTCCTTTTTTTTTTTTTTTGTAACAGAAGAATTCAGCTGGAAACTATTATGCTTTTTTTTTTTATCTTTTATTTAATGAATATAAATTTCCAAAGTACGACTCATGGGTTACAATGGCTTCCCCCCCCATACCGTCCCTCCCACCAACAACCCTCCCCTTTCCCACTCCCTCTCCCCTTCCATTCATATCAAGATTCATTTTCGATTATCTTAATATACAGAAGATCAGCTTAGTATACCTTAAGTAAGTATTTCAACAGTTTGCTCCCACACAGAAACATAAAGTGAAAAATAATAGATGATTTTTTTTAAATGATGATGAAATCAGATCAGACCTATTGTCATGTTTAATCCCAGTGAGAGTCAAGTTGGGAATTGAAAATTTCTTTCTTTTTTTTTTTTTTTTTACAGAAGATCAGTTTAGTGTACATTAAGTAAAGATTTCAGTCGTTTGCACCCCCATAGAAACACAAAGTGAAATATATTGTTTGAGTACTCGTTATAGCATTAAGCCTCAGTGTACAGCACGTTAAGGACCGAGATCCTACATGAGGAGTAAGTGCACAGTGACTCCTGTTGTTGACTTTACCAATTGACACTCCTGTTTATGGCATCAGTAATCTCCCTATGCACCAGTTATGAGTTTCCAAGGCTATGGAAGCCCCTTGAGTTCTCCGACTCTTATCTTGTTTAGACATGGTCATAGTCAAAGTGGAGGTTCTCTCCTCCCTTCAGAGAAAGGCACCTCCCTCTTTGAAGACCTGTTCTTTCCACTGGGATCTCACTCACAGAGATCTTTTTGCCAGAGTGTCTTGGCTTTCCATGCCTGAAATACTCTCATGGGCTTTTCAGCCAGATCCGAGTGCCTTTAGGGCTGATTCTGAGGCCAGAGTGCTATTTAGGACATCCGCCATTCTATGAGTCTGCTGAGTATCTCACTTCCCATGTTGGATCACTCTCCCCTTTATTTATTCTATCGGTTGGTGTTAGCAGATACTAGACTTGTTTATGTGCTCCCTTTGACTCTTAGTCCTTTCATTATGATCAATTGTGAACTGAAATTGATCACTTGGAGTAGTGAGATGGCATTGGCACATGCCACCTTGATGGGATTGAATTGGAATCCCCTGGTATGTTTCCAACTCTACCAATTGGGGCAAGTCAGCCCGAGCATGTCCCAAATTATACATCTCTTCCCTCTCTTATTCCCACTCTTATGTTTAACAGGGATCACATATCAGTTAATTTTCAACACTTAAGAATAACTGTGTATTAATTACAGAATTAAACCAGTCATATTAAGTAGAACAGACAAAAAAAAATACTATGAGGGATAATGTATTAAGTTGTCCATTAGCAGTCAGAGCTATGCTGATCAAGTCACCATTTCTCATAGTGTCCATTTCACTTCAGGAGGTTTCCTTTTTGGTGTTGAGTCAGTTGTCACCGATCAGGGAGAACATATGGTATTTGTCCCTTTGGGACTGGCTTACTTCACTCAGCATGATGTGTTCCAGATTCCTCCATTTTGTTGCAAATGACTGGATTTCGTTGTTTCTTACTGCGGTATAGTACTCTAAAGAATACATATCCCATAATTTCTTTATCCAGTCTACCGTTGATGGGCATTTAGGTTGGTTCCAGGTCTTGGCTATTGTGAATTGTGCTGCAATAAACATTAGGGTGCAGACCGCTTTTTTCTTTATCAATTTAAACTCCTTTGGGTAAATTCCAAGGAGTGGGATGGCTGGGTCGAATGGTAGGGTTATATTCAGGTTTCTGAGGAATCTCCAGACTGATTTCCATAGTGGCTTGACCAGTTTGCATTCCCACCAACAGTGGGTTAGTGTCCCTTTTTCCCCACATCCTCGCCAGCATCTGTTGTTGGTAGATTTCTGTATGTGAGCCATTCTAACCGGTGTGAGGTGAAACCTCATTGTGGTTTTGATTTGCATTTCCCTGATTGCTAGTGACCTTGAACATTTTTTCATGTGCCTGTTGGCCATTTGGATTTCCTCTTTTGAAAAATGTCTATTGAAGTCCTTGGCCCATCTCTTAAGTGGGTTGTTGGTTTTGTTTTTGTGGAGTTTCTTGATCTCTTTGTAGATTCTGGTTATTAACCCTTTATCTGTTGCATAGTTTGCAAATATTTTTTCCCATTCTGTCGGTTGTCTCTTCACTCTCCTGACTGTTTCTTTTGCAGTACAGAAACTTCTCAATTTGATGCAATCCCAATAGTTGATTTTGGCTTTGACTGTCTGTGCCTCCCGGGTCTTTTCCAGAAATTCTTTGCCTGTGCCAATATCTTGAAGGGTTTCTCCAATGTTCTCTAATAACTTAATGGTGTCAGGACGAAGATTTAGGTCTTTAATCCACGTTGAGTGGATTTTTGTGTAAGGTGTAAGGTAGGGGTCTTGCTTCATGATTCTGCACGTGGAAATCCAGTTTTCCCAGCACCATTTATTGAATAGACTGTCCTTGCTCCAGGAATTAGTTTTAGATCCTTGATCAAATATAAGTTGGCTGTAGATGTTTGGGTTGATTTCTGGTGTTTCAATTCTGTTCCATTGGTCTATCCATCTGTTTCTGTACCAGTACCATGCTGTTTTGATTACAACTGCCCTGTAGTATGTCCTGAAGTCTGGTATTGTGATGCCTCCGGCTTTGTTTTTGTTGTACAAGATTGCTTTAGCTATTCGAGGTCTCTTGTGCCTCCATATGAATTTCAGCATCATTTTTTCTAGATCTGCGAAGAATGTCTTTGGTATCTTGATTGGGATTGCACTGAATCTATAAATTGCTTTTGGGAGAATGGACATTTTGATGATATTGATTCTTCCAATCCATGAGCATGGAAGATTTTTCCATTTTTTGGTATCCTCTTCTATTTCTTTCTTTAAGGTTTTGTAATTTTCATCGTAGAGATCTTTAACGTCCTTGGTTAAGTTTATTCCAAGGTATTTGATTGTTTTTGTAGCTATTGTGAATGGGATTGACCTTAGCAGCTCTTTCTCAGTCATGGCATTGCTTGTGTATACAAAGGCTGTTGATTTTTGTGCATTGATTTTATATCCTGCCACTTTGCCAAACTCCTCTATGAGTTCCAATAGTCTCTTAGTAGAGTTCTTTGGATCCTCTAAGTACAGAATCATATCGTCTGCAAAGAGGGATAGTTTGACTTCTTCCTTCTTGATTTGTATTCCTTTGATTTCTTTTTCTTGTCTATGGCTCTGGCTAAAACTTCCAGAACTATGTTAAATAGCAGTGGTGAGAGTGGGCATCCCTGCCTGGTGCCAGATTTCAGTGGAAATGCTTCCAACTTTTCCCCATTCAATAGGATGCTGGCTGTGGGTTTTTTATAAATTGCTTTGATTATATTGAGGAATGTTCCTTCTATACCCAATTTGCTTAGAGTTTTCATCATGAAAGAGTGTTGAATTTTATCAAATGCTTTCTCTGCATCAATTGAGATAATCATATGGTTTTTCTTCTGCAGTCTGTTAATGTGGTGAATCACATTGATTGATTTGCGAATGTTGAACCATCCCTGCATACCAGGGATGAATCCCACTTGGTCTGGGTGGATGATTTTCCTGATGTGTTGTTGTATTCTATTGGCCAGAATTTTATTGAGGATTTTTGCGTCTATGTTCATCAGGGATATTGGTCTGTAATTTTCTTTCAGTGCTGCATCTTTCTCTGGCTTAGGGATTAAGGTGATGCTGGCTTCATAGAAAGAATTTGGGAGGATTCCCTCTTTTTCGATTGTTCTGAATAGTTTGAGAAGAAATGGGATTAGTTCTTCTTTAAATGTCTGGTAGAATTCAGTGGTGAATCCATCTGGTCCTGGGCTTTTCTTTGTTGGGAGGGCCTTTATTACTGTTTCAATTTCTGTTTCAGTTATGGGTCTATTTAGGTTTTCGATGTCTTCCTGGTTCAATTTAGGTAGGTTGCATGTGTCCAGGAATCTATCCATTTCTGATAGGTTTTCCTGTTTGCTGGCGTACAGGTCCTTGTAGTAATTTCTGATGATTCTTTTTATTTCTGTGGTGTCTGTTGTTACATTTCCTTTTTCATCTCTGATTTTATTGATTTGGGTCTTTTCTCTTCTTTTTTTAGTTAGTTGGGCCAATGGGGTGTCAATTTTGTTTATTTTTTCAAAAAACCAGCTTCTCGCTTGGCTGATTTTTTGTAATGTTTTTTTGGATTCAATCCTGTTAATTTCTTCTCTGGTTTTAATTATTTCTCTTCTCCTACTAGATTTGGGTTTGGTTTGCTGCAGTTTTTCTAGGTCCTTGAGGTGCGCTGAAAGCTCATTTATTTGGTACTTTTCCAATTTCTTGATATAGGCACCTATTGCTATAAATTTGCCTCTCAATACTGCTTTTGCTGTATCCCATAAGTTTTGATATGTTGTGTTGTTGTCTTCATTTACTTCCAGAAAGTTTTTGATTTCTCTTTTGATTTCTTGAATGACCCAGTGTTCATTCAGGAGCATGTTGTTCAGTCTCCATGTGTTTGCATACTTTCTGGGGTTTCCTGAGTTGCTAATTTCCAGCTTCATCCCGCTGTGGTCTGAGAAGCTGCATGGTATGATTCTAATTCTTTTAAATTTGCTGAGACTTGCTTTATGGCCTAGTATGTGGTCAATCCTAGAGAAGGTTCCATGCGCTGCTGAGAAGAATGTGAAGTCTGTAGATGTAGGGTTGAAAGTTCTGTAGATATCTGTTAGATCCATTTGGGCAATAGTGTCATTTAAATCTGCTGTTTCCTTGTTGATCTTCTGTCCGGATGATCTGTCTATTTCTGAGAGTGGAGTATTGAAGTCCCCCAGTACTATTGTATTGGAATCTAAATCTCCCTTTAAGTCCCTTAGCATATCTTTTAAATAGACCGGTGCCCTGTAATTAGGTGCATATACATTTATAATAGTTACATCTTCCTGTTGAATTGAACCCTTAATCATTATATAGTGTCCCTCTTTGTCTCTCTTAACAGTTTTTGTATTAAAGTTTATTTTGTCTGATATTAATATGGCTACACCTGCTTTTTTTTGGTTTCTGTTGGCATGGAATATCTTTTTCCAACCTTTCACTTTCAGTCTGCATGCCTCTTTGTTAGAGAGATGTGTTTCTTGTAGGCAACAAATAGTTGGGTTGTGTTCTGTGAGCCAGTCAGCTAAACGGTGTCTTTTAACTGAAGAATTCAGACCATTAATGTTCAATGTGACTATTGATACGTAGTGACTTTGTCCTGCCATTTTCCCGGAAATATTTTCTAGTATATGCTTTGAGCTTCCCATGCTCTTTTACTGGTAGGTGTTCTTCCTTTCCCTTCTTTCATATTGATGGCCGTGTTTCTGTGTTTCTGAGTGTAGCACATCTTTAAGTATCTTTTGCAGGGCCGGACGAGTGGCCACAAAGTCTTTCAATTTCTGTTTGCTATGAAAGGTCTTTATTTCACCTTCATTCACAAATGAGAGCTTGGCAGGATATAATATTCTGGGCTGGCAATTTTTCTCTCTTAGCACCTGTGCTATGTCTCGCCATTCCCTCCTAGCTTGTAGGGTTTCTGATGAGAAGTCAGCTGTGAGTCTGATTGGAGATCCTCTGAGAGTAATCTGACGTTTCTCTCTTGCACATTTTAGGATCTTTTCTTTATGTTTCACTGTGGTAAGTTTAATTACCACGTGTCGTGGTGAGGATCTCTTTTGGTCATGTTTATTGGGGGTTCTATGAGCTTCCTGTACTAGGATATCTCTGTCCTTCTCCAAACCTGGAAAGTTCTCTGCTAGTATCTCACTAAAAAGGCCTTCCAATCCTTTCTCTCTCTCCATGCCTTCAGGAACTCCTAGAACTCGAATGTTGGTTTTTTTGATAGTATCCTGTAGATTCCCAACAATATTTTTTAGGTTTCTAATTTCCTCTTCTTTTCTTTGGTTTGACTGTATGTTTTCCTGTGCTCTATCTTCTAAGTCCGATATTCTCTCTTCTGCTTCACCCATTCTGTTTTTAAGGCTTTCTAATGTGTTTGTCATTTGATCTATTGAGCTCTTCATTTCATTTTGATTTCTCTTCACTATAACACTTTCCTGTTCTTCTAGTTTCTGAGTTTCATTTTGACTCTTCCTTAAAATTTCGTTTTCACGAGAGAGATTTTCAATCTTGTCCATTAAGGATTTCTGTAGTTCAAGTTTTTGCTTTTGAAAACTTCTAAATGTTCTTATCATAAATTTTTTGAAATCCGTATCTTGCATTTCTTCTATCTCATCATCTTCATACTCTTGGCTTGGGGTGTTTTGCTTATTTGGAGGCATCATAGTGTCATCGTTGATCTTGCTCCCTCTATTTCTGTGTTTGTTACTCGGCATAGTTAATTCTTCTTGCGTCACTGTGCGTTTTTTTTTTCTTTTTCTTTTCTTTTTTTTTTTATTTATACTGTGTCCGTGTTAAGTGGACTGCCTGCTGTTGGAGGAGCCTTGGAGGCTTGAGATGGGTGCGGCCTGAGAGCTCTGCCTGGTTCTTCCAGGTTAAGGGTGTGCAAAGGTGACACCCTCAGGTTATGCGTGGTAAATCTCTCTCTTTTTATTTATTTATTTATTTTATTTATTCAGGGGGTAAGTAACACCGCAGGGCACGGCTGTGCAGAATTGATGGTATTTAGCTTCCAGTCTTTGGCTCCTCTGGACTCCCACTGGGTTGCCTAGGCTACTGAATTGTAGTGACTCAGTTCCTTAGATCCTTAAATCCAGAGCGCAGGCCTGCTCTTTGTCTCTTGGGAATTCTAGCCTTGCAGCCTTGTAACCTTTGCAAGGTTAGGGGGAAGAGAAACCCCGAAGCTTTTTTTTTTCCTTCTTTCCGGTAGTGAGTTTGCTGCACTTTCCGGCCCCCCTCTAGATTCTGACCCCCGTTTCCCCACCAATGTCTCGGGTTATTGAGCTCACCTCCCCTTCCAGCGCTGATGTGTGGAGCGTCCCAAGTCTCCCCGCTGTTGTCTGTGTGGCATGCACTCCCCTTGGAGCACTGGGGCTTCTGCGGCTCGGTCCCGCGACTTGGCTTCCGCGCGGTGGGCGACCTTGTTCTCCCAGTAGGTCCTCCGATTCACGATTCCCGTGCAATTTTTTCCTGGTTCTTTTTTCTGCGGCTACCGTAACTCCCCTTTTATTAAACTAAATTTTCCCGGACTATCGGTGCGCGCCCTCACTATTCCGCCATCTTCTGGAAACTATTATGCTTAATGAAATAAGACAGTCTCAAAAAGACAAATATCATTTGTTTTTCCTTATTTGTGGTAATTACTGTACAGAGCACAAAAATACAATGCATATGAGCAAAATTGACATTTTGTTTGATTGTTGTTACAGCCCTTGTCTATACTCTTGAAAAATGATTGTTTTTCTTTTTTTTAAAAAACTTTTATTTAATGAATATAAATTTCCAAAGTACAGCTTATGGATTACAATGGCTTCCCCCTGATAACATCCCTCCCACCCGCAACCCTCCCCTCTCCCACTCCCTCTCCCCTTCCATTCACATCAAGATTCATTTTCAATTCTCTTTATATACAGAAGATCAGTTTAGCATACATTAAGTAAAGATTTCAACAGTTTGCTCCCACACAGAAACATAAAGTGGAAAATACTGTTTGAGTACTAGTTATAGCATTAAATCTCAATGTACAGCACACTAAGGACAAAGATCCTACATGAGGAGTAAGTGCACAGTGACTCCTGTTGTTGACTTAACAAACTGACACTCTTGTTTATGGCATCAGTAATCACCCTAGGCTCTTGTCATGAGCTGCCAAGGCTATGGAAGCCCCCTGAGTTCACTGACTCTGATCTCATTTAGACAAGGCCATGGTCAAAGTGGAAGTTCTCTCCTCCCTTCAGAGAAAGGTACCTCCTTCTTTGATGACCCGTTCTTTCCACTGGGATCTCATTCGCGGAGATCTTTCATTTAGTTTTTTTTCATGCCCTGACTTTTAATTAGGACAAAGGGCAGAGTAACTGCCTACAACAGGTACCCAGGAGGACTTGTAGGTACGTCCTGATGAGGGCGTTTGGTTTGAAAGGATACATTCAGGCAGTCAGTCCATCATTAGAAAGCCTAGAAACCAGGCTTCAATTTGCTGGGTAAGAAGTTTCCTTCTCCCTACCGTGGATAACATCTTCTGCTGTTTGATGTTTGTTTCCTTGACTTTCTGAGATCTGCAGCAGGTCCTGAGTTTGGGTCAGACTCAAGCTTGGAGACACCTGGGGATAAGGAGCTAGTTGAAGTCAGACCAGGAGCCCCTTCTGCTGACATGTTGGATAGCAGGAAAGGGCGCTTGTCAGCTTCGGTCACTCCTGCTGTTTAGAGCCACTGCAGAGGGCCGTGTGAGGATTCCACTGTTCAGCACAGAGCTTGCCCTGGAAGAGACACAATGCTGGAAAAGGCAGGCAGGGCTTTGGAAAGGGACCCGATAGAGCCTACCTGGGAACTCCCCTTGTGGAAGCTGCAGTCTCTTCTGTGAGAGCAGGAGGCTGGGAGCAGCTAGTGGCTGCACACAGAAAGCACTGTGGGAATGCGTGTGGTGACAGCCCCAGGAGGAGACTTTTCCTTCAAATATGAGAGCTCCAACCTCCACTGGGCCATAGGTCCCAATCAAGGGGTCTATGCAAGCCTGGTCTTGCCTTACAAGTGTCTTGATGAGACTTTTTGAGGACTGGACAAAAATGGGAGACATCAGATGTCAGAAAGCATAGACTGAAAGTCAGTCAGAGGGGGAAAGCTTCATAAATAGAATTTATGTGGACTTGGCCCAAGAACAAACCTCAATTACATTAGGGTCTTCTGATGGCACACCCACATCTAGAGTCACGGCAAGGTTACTAGCTCTCATTTTAAAAGACAGTGGAGTGCCCGGCAGAGGTTATGTTTCTCTCCCGATAACCTATGCAGTATCAAACAGAAGCAGGAGGTTGTTTCTTCCCATACTCCCACCTTGATCTCTGAGCAAACAGCCAGTTTTCAATAGGTTTATTCATTTATTAAGTATTTATTTCTTTATTAGAGAGAGAGTAAGAGAGCGAGCACCAGCCCCATCAACTGGTTCACTCCCTCAAATGCCCACTGTGGCTGGGCCAGGCTGGAGCCCAAAGCCTGGAACCCAATCCAGGTCTCCCACTTCAGTGACTGGAACCCAGTTACTTGTGCCTTCACTGCTGTCTCTCAGGTTCTGCATTTCTTAAAAGCTATAATAGGGAGCCAGAGCAGGAATTGAACCCAGATACTTCAATGTGGGATGCGAGTGCCCCAACAGCATCTTAATAATTAGGGCAAAAACCTGTCCCCAACATTTTTTTAATTGTTGGGACACTACCCAACCCCTCTGACCTCTATAATGAGATCAATAGGAGAAAAAGAATGATATAAACGTCTCCTAATAGATGTTAAGAATTTAGTACATGGAGAGGTTGGCTTCATTCCCAAGTGGGAATACTGAATGTTTTAATGATAACAACCCTATTATCTTAGAGGATAAACATAATTATAATACAAACAGTAGATTTTTTTGGAAATTTACAAACTGGTTGAAAATTATTGGAACAATAAATAGGTCAAAATTACCTGAAAAAGATTAATGATGAAGTGAATTACTAGGATGGTTGCAAGCTACATTTTAAATAGAAAGCTAATGATGATGATAAGAAGAACTGACATATCCTTTGCACTGATGATGTGTTAGGCATTCTGCTGGCCACTTTCTGTACATTTTATCTACTCTCCAATAATGCTATGCAATCAGCACTATTGTTATCCATATTTTACAGAAGAAGTGATAGAATGAAAGTAGTTAAATAATTTGATCAAGATCAAATAGCCATGAAAGAAGGGGCTGTATGGCTTTATCTTTTTACCCTCTACCTCAGGGGCTCTTGCTACTGATTAAAGACTGGGCCAATGGAGCAATAGAATGAAATAGAAAGGTCATGGTTATTTCAGGTAACAGTGATGAGATAGAATACAGAGAAAGCATCTGTAAGTGTCCTCTAGAACTTTTAAGTCCATATTGTTAGACACATACACACTGTATAGAGATTAAGCCTAAAAAAATTTGAAAAAAGTTGCAGATAATATAACAAGACAGAATAACATTAAGACTAGAACTATGATCATGCACTGATTTCAAAATTGTTTGCATTTGAAATAAACTTAACTTTTAATTCCATTTTCCACAAAACTTTGAAGAACCCTGCAATAGCCTGCAGCCAGGAAAGGAAACCAGTACAAGAGCAAGATGGCGGAATAGGAAGGGAGCACGCTGATAGTCCGGGAAGAGACAGTTTAATAAAAGTGGAGATACTGCAGGTTCAAGGAAGAGTAGGGGAGGAAACAGCAGAAGAAACTCTTCCGGAACGCGTGATTCACAGTGGACCTGTGTGGAGAGCGTGGGAGTCCACAGTTCGGGAAACCAGCGGCAGACTCAACACACCAGTGCTGGAACGCGAGGTGAGCTGAACCTCAATAGCCCGAGACACTGGCAGGCAAGCGGAGAGAGGAGACTAGAGGGAACGACCCCCGGGGGGGAAAAGTTCACCAGGCTAACTGGAAGAGAGAGAGAGAGAAAAAAAGGTGACTGGTACGGACACGGGTTTCTCTCTCCACTCACCTCTCAAGGGCGAGCAAGACAAAGAGCAGGCGCCATCTTGGACATACGTCATAAGCAGAGCGACCTCAGGTCTGCACCGGCCCTGAGCCTAGCAGAAAAACCTGACTCTGGGCGGGGCGAATTAACAGGAGATTAGGACCTAGTAAATTTGTGGTGCTACTGAACTGAGACTGTGAAAAAAGAGACGGTGGGGGAGAGAACTCACGGAATTCACGTGAGTACTCTCCAGAGACGCTACAATTCCGTAATTTTGGCAACCCAGTGGGAGACTGAAGGAGAATCTGAGCCCACTCTGACGGCAGAACAGATTCCCTGTGTGGTCCTTGGGAAAGAGCTTCTGATCTCTGGCTCCTGTGGGTATATCATTTGCCTGCTAACTACCTCCAACGTCATTCAGCTGTGCGGAATTACTTCCCTTTTGAATCAAAAAAAGAAAGAGAGAGAGAGAGATCTACCACGCCTAACCTGGGAGTGTCACCTTTGGCACACCAAACAGAGCTCTCAGGCCACACCCATCTCAAGCCTCTAAGGCTCCATCAAAAACAGACAGTCCACTTAATCTAGAGTCATAGTATAACAAGAAAAAGCACCACAGTGAAGAAACCAAATATCTCCAATATGCCAAATAACAAACGCAAAAACCGAGGTAATAAAAACAAGGAAGTCACCATGACGCCCCCAAATGAAAAAGACACCCCAATTCAAGATTATGAAGATGATGAGATAGAAGAAATGCAAGAAGCAGATCTCAAAAAATTGATAAGAACCTTAAGAAGTTCTCAAAAACAAATTCTTGAACTACAGAAATCCTTAATGGACAAGATAGAACATCTCTCTCGTGAAAAGGAAACCAGTACAAATGAAATGGAGTGGCAACTGCATACGAAGGCCAGAAACCTCTGGAGTATCTTTTTACTGTAGTCTCAGTTGATATTTTTCCTTATTTGGCTGAGAGTTAGGGGTAAATCAAGATAATACAATTAGTAACCATATTAAAGGAATAACAAGCATCTAATTAAAACATTTATTTATTTTTCATTTACTGGAAAGGTAGAGTGACAGAGAAAGAAATCTTCCCTCCACTGATTTACTCCTCAAATATTTGTAATACTTGGGTTATTATAGACTGAATCTAAAGGCCCCAAACCCTATTTGGGTCTCCCAGATTGGTGGCAGGGACTCAAGCACTGTAGTTACCACTTGTAGCCTCCTAGGATGATCAGTAGGGAGCTAGACTGGAAGTGGAATAGTCAGGATTCAAACCTGTGGATGTCCCAACTTACAGCTTAATTCATTGCATCACAACACCCAATCCAGGCTTCTAATTTTTACCCATCCAATTATTTTTCTTTTATGAATCTGTAGCTCTACTTCACTGTGGATGGGTGCCCCTATAGGGGATTGCCACTGGCATGCTGGGATCTATGCTCTGATCTGGGGCAGAGGCCAGACAGAGGATTCCTGAATTGTCCCCAGAATAGGATGTGACACAGTCATCACCTTGTCCCACCCTTGCACGCCACAAGGTACATGTCCATTTGATCTTCCTCATACTCTGGCCAGGGTGCTGATCTCCAGGTGGAGGTTAGCTTGAGTTTCTGGAACAGAGAGGGAATGGTAGCTTCAGAGCCCAAGAGCCGACGACAAAGAACTCATCAAGGTGAGGGAGTTAACTCTTAGGAGGATTGATGGGGATGCAAAGAATGGTACTTCAGAAGGTAAAGAGGTGACTGATGCTGCTCTGTGGAAGAGGCTAGTTTTGCATTTACTGGCTAATGTGTCTCTGTGTCTCCCATTGCTGGTGTGTGTGTCTGATCTCCCCTTTACTGTAAAACGTGCCACATGGAATCCTTGACACATCTATCATTTATATTATATATTTGCATGGCCATCTTAAATTCTTTTGACAGACAATATCCTTGAATAGAATGTTTATTTATCCACTGATAGAATACTCCTATTATGTATCTAGTGATGTTCTTCTATTTCACTTTAGAGATGGGGAGATATGTGCTTGTCCAATACCAGGATTTGAAGAGGGTCTTGTGTTTGTTTTTGAAATTGTGTGTAAAGCATTTCAGCAAGATAGTGAGAGAGGCAGGTTTATGTTTTCTTATGCTGCATTTGACTGTGGTGCAGTTCCTGAGAGATGTGAGAGGCAAATTACCAAGAAGGTATGGGGTATAAACACAGCTCCCTGCTGAAGCCTTGGGCTCAACAGTGAGATCTATGCCTGAGCCTCTTGTGGCCTGAGCATTCACGATTATCAGGGCCCTTGCTCCAAGAGATGTGGGGTGGAAAGCAGAGGAAAGTGTGCATGGCAATTGTGGGAGAGGCTCCAGTGGGGCACAGAGGTCCTGCCCAGGCACTGATAGTTTGTTGCTCCTGGGCCTCTGGATGGTTTGCTGCAGCCCCAGCAAGTTGAGCACTGCCCATATTTTCTCCACGATCATCAGGAGCCCATCATTGAGCTTTACCAGTGAACATGAAGGCAAAAGTGGAGTCCAGGGATTCAGTGAAGGAAGCTGGTACTGATAACCAAGTCTTCTGTGTCCTGTCCCTATCACTCTGCACCCCACGGGCTGACTGATCGCTGGTCTTCTGTCTTACAGTTTTGGAGGTCTTCCAGGGTTCATTCAGTGGCAGCTGGTAGAGGACTCCATTTTCATGGACTCCCAAGGTGGCCCCCACTGTGGTGCCTGTTGAAAAGTTCATGATCTGCTCTGGTTAATGTTATACAGTCTGGGAATCATTCAGAATGTTTTCCTTGTGTATAGTAACTTCCTGATTCTTTTCAGAGCTGACAGAGGACTTTTACTTTGAAGGTAAAATATTCTGACAATTGCAATGGGAGTTTTGGGTGGAAAAGGCAGGCAAATCAGTGGGATAAAATAGTTAACTTAAGATGTGTCATTTTCAATATTGAACTCGTGTAAACAACATGAGTCCATTTTCACATTTCATAGAATCTAGCACCACAGTGGAATTACTGGCCTAAAGGACATATTGAAACATAAATGTCTCTTGAGATGTGGTTGCTAAATTGCTTTTCTAAAGGATGGAACCTGACTGCAGCAACTTAGTGAAAGATGAAGGTACTAAGTGACAAGGCTTCAGCTCAATTGTAGCATTTCCCTCCCTAAATTAGTATATGGTGCTTATGGTAGTGTGTATACCCATTTTATTTATTTATTTTTGCCATTAAAAGTTTTCGATTCAAGGGATTCCAAGATGGTGGAATAAAGACAGGGTGGTCTACTCTAGGTAGGAGAAAAACAGTAAACAAGCAAAAAAGCTGAGAAAGTGCATTGTCGGGAGAGTTGGAGGGAAAACTGCAGTGGAGATTCTACAGAATGAGGAGAGACGCCATGGATCTATATGAATGGTGCAGATGTTCAGCAACAAGCACAGACACAACACAACAGCCCTGTCTGTGGTAGAGCCACAGATAGTGAGCGGAGAGAAAGAGAAAATTCCATCCCCTGGTTCACTCCCCAAATGGTTGCGATGGCTGGAGCTGGGCCAATCCAAAGCCAAGGGACCAGAGCTTCTTCCAGGTCCCCCACATGAATGCAGGGGCCCAAGCACTTGGGCCATCTTCCATTGCCCTCCCAGGCCTTCCTATCCAGAGAACTGGATAGGAAGAGGAACAGCCGGGACCAGAACTGGTGCCCGTATGGGATGCCAGCACTGCAGGTGGAGAACTAACCCACTGTACCACAGCGCTGGCCCCCAAAACCCAGCTTTTTATTTCACTGACCTTTTATATTTTTTGTTTCAATTTTGTTTATTCTCTAATTTTAATAATTTCTTTCCTCCTACTAATTTGGGGTTTGGTTTGTTGTTTTTCTGTGTCCTTGAGATACATTGGTAGCTCATTTATTTGGTGCCTTTGCAATTTCTTGATGTAAGCATCAATTGCTATAAATGTCCCTCTTATAACTACTTTTGATGCATGCTGTAAGATTTAATATATTTTATTGTCATCTTCATTTGCTTCCAGGATTTATTTATTTTTTTATTTCTTCTATGCCCACAGTTCATTCAGGAATATGTTGTTCAGTCTCCATGTTTTTACTTATGTTCTAGAGATTTTTGAGTTTTTTTTTTCCAGTTTTATCCTATTGTAGTAACGGAAGATGCGTGGTATGATTCTGATTTTTTAAAATTTGCTGAGACTTGCTTTATGGCCTAGCACACAGTCTATCCTACAGAAAACTGCATGCACTGATGAGAAGAAAGTGTATTCTGCAAGTGTGTGGTGCAAGTTCTGTAGATACCAGTTAGGTCCATTTGGTCCATAGTGTGGATTAGCTCTGTTGTTTCTTTGTTGGCCTTCTGTCTACTTGAACTATCCATTGATGAAGGTAGGTTGTTGAAATCCCCCATTACTATTGTATTTGAGTATATAGCTCCCTTTAGATCCAGTAATGGGTCTATAACATTTATTATAGTCACACCTTCCTGTTGAATTGATCGCTTAATCATAGTGCCCTGCTTTGTCTTTTACTGGTTTTTGTGTTATATTCTATTTTGTCTAATATTAGGATGGTTGCATCTGTTCTTTTTTGCTTTCAGCTAGTATTAAATACTTTTTCTGTCCTTTCACTTTCAGGTCTGTGTGTATCTTTGTTGGTAAGGTGTATCTCTTGTAGTTAGCAAAAGATGAGTCTTGTTTTAAATCCATTCAGCTAGTCTGTATATTTTAACTGGAGAATTTAGACCATTTACATTCATGGTTACTATTGATAAGTAACAATTGGCCCTGCCATTTTCCATTAATATTCCTATAATTTATTTTGGATATCATTTGTACTTTTACTGGGAGAATTTTTGCCATCACATGCTTTCATAATGATGACTCTCTTCCTGTATTTCTTTTTTTTTCATGGTCTATAATTCTGTTTTTAATTCTCTTAAGTCTTGTGATCACATATTTTAGAGGTTTTGTGCTGATGGTATCTCCTCTACCTTAGTCCTTCCATTGAGCTGGCAAAAGCACCATTACTAAACACAAATATGCAGTAGCTCCTCAGTTTTATGTGTTTCCAAATGGCTGCTTATAGACAATTTTAACTTAGTCTAAGGTAGTAAAGAATTCAACAGCAAGTGTAACTTGTTACTCCACCTGGTCATGCTGACGTTCAAAGCACCTGACCTTACAGATCATCTATAAAATGTGAGAAGTGTTAAATATTCTTTATTTGATATGCATAAACCACACTAAAATGCCTTTCAGTAAGTAAAAGGCAGAAGTTTAGATACAGGAAATTCTAATGAGATTGCCACAGCTAAGACCAAAAATATGAAGTATACGTTTCCAAATGTCTTCAGCTCTTGCCTTAGGTAGGTAAAGAACAAGGGAATCTTGTTCAGTTCTGAGACAGTGAGGCAATTTCCCCAGCATTTAAATCTAAATCCAATCTCCCAACAGGTTTTGGGATGGTATTGACAAGTTTTGTTAGGTAAGTCCAATCATATCCTTAGAAGGGGAAAACAGTGAGGGCATTCACTGAACTGGAATTACTACCAAAATTTCCTATTTAACCACACAAGGCAATATTAGACTGTTGGACAAAAATATTTTGTCAGCCATTCATGATCTGAATTCTGGCGTATGAGAATTAAATTATGGTGCACATAAAAAAAGTCACAGGACATTGCTGTTTGTAATAAATAAGGCAGTGGCCAGCTATTACTCATTCGTAGCTTTTTTGAGATAAGCTATCAAGTCTGCCCTTTCATTCTTCTTCTTAATGCCAACGAAGATCATTTTGGTTCCAGGGATGTATTTCTTGGGATTCTCCAAATACTCCATCAGCGTGTCCTCTCCCCAGGTGATGCCTTTGTTCTTGTTGGCGTCTGTGTAGGAGAATCCAACGGCCTGACCTGTCTTCCGCCCGAACAGACCATGGAGATTTGGTCCAGTCTTGTGCTTGCCTCCCTTTTCCACAGTGTGGCACTGGGCACATTTCTGAACAAAAATCTTCTTGCCCTTCTCAACATCACCCATTTTTAACTCGCTCGTTAGTAGCTCTCGCCCCAAAGGACCGCACCGGGAAGCTGGACGTCCCGCTCTCCTCTTCCTGTATTTCTATGAGGCACATCTTTAAGCATCTTTCGTAAGGCTGGATGACTGGTGACAGATTCTTTCCATTTGTTTGTTGTTGAAGGTCTTTATTTCAGCTTCATTCATAAATGACAGCTTTGCAGTGTGCAGTATTCTAAGTTGTCTGGTTTTTTTTCTCTTAAGATTTGGATTAAGTCTCACCATTCTTTCTTATCCTGTAGGGTTTCTGATGAGAACTCAGCTATGAGTCTAGTTGGGGATCCTCTGAAAGTAATCTGGCATTTCTCTCATGCACATTTTGGAACCTTTCCTTTGTTTACTGTGAAAAGTTTGACTACAGTGTGTCACGGTGAAGATCTCTTCTGGTCATGTCTATTAGGAGTTCTATGTGCTTTCTTTCTTCCTGCAAATTGGGGGAGTTTTCTGTAATTATTTAACTAAATAGGCCATCCAATCCATTTTCTCTCTCCATGCCTTCAGAAACCCGTAAGACCTGGATGTTGGTTCATTTGATAGTATCCCAAAATTCTCCAACACTGTTTATTTATTTATTTTTTTTGACAGGCAGAGTGGACAGTGAGAGAGAGAGACAGAGAGAAAGGTCTTCCTTTGCCGTTGGTTCACCCTCCAATGACCGCCGCGGCCAGCACACTGTGGCAGGTGCACCACGCTGATCCGATGGCAGGAGCCAGGTACTTATCCTGATCTCCCATGGGGTGCAGGGCCCAAGCACCTGGGCCATCCTCCACTGCACTCCCTGGCCACAGCAGAGAGCTGGCCTGGAAGAGGGGCAACCGGGACAGAATCCGGCGCCCCGACCGGGACTAGAGCCCGGTGTGCCGGCACCGCAAGGCGGAGGATTAGCCTAGTGAACTGTGGCGCCGGCTTCCAACACTGTTTTTAATCAAGTAATTTCTTTTCCTTTTTTTTTTTTTTTTGGTCTCACTGGAAAATTTCCAAATATTTGTCTTCTTGCTTGGATATTCTCTCTTCTTCCTCACTAAGTCTGTTGTTAAGGGTTTCCATGATAGTTTTCATTTGATCTATTGAATTCTTCATTTCTAATATTTCATTTTGATTTCTATTTAAAAACTAAATTTCATGAGAAAATTTTTCATTCATGTCACATATAGATTTCTTTAATTCATGGATTTGTTTCTCATTGCTTCTGAGTAATCCTTTGATTAGTCTTTTGAATTCCTCTTATGGCATTTCATCATTCTCTTCATCTTCACATTCTAATATTGAACTGTTATTGTGTTCTTGGTGGGGTAATGTTGTCTTTCTTAATCTTGTTTATTGAGTTTCTGCATTTATTTTTAGGCATTTGTGGGTATACTTGTCGGTTTTTTCCTATGACAGCTTTTATGTTTGAACTATTCCTCTTTGTCTTGGTGTAATGTCTGATCTTTCAGTCAATACCCAGAGGTGTTTTCTGGGTGTGGCCAGGGAGTTCTGGGCAGTGCTATCCTGGGTGCTAGCCTTCAGTTGGTGTAATACTCATCCCCTGCTTGTATGAACTGCACAAATGATCTGTGCAGTTTTCAGTGTGAGCACGGATCCCACTACAGTGACTTACCACAGGCCCTTAGGGAGTTCTGAGTGCATAGAGCTGAAAGACCTGGTTACACCCTATGCTCTCTCATGCAGTCACAGAATTCCCACAGTTCCCAGCATTGAGGGCTCCCACAATCATAAGGTGCAAAGGATCCACTCTGCCCCACTAGCATGTCCCATTCACAGATAGGCTGATATGCTCTCAGAGCCAGATGTCTGTGGGTGCTCTACCTAACAAGTTTGAGCCTATCCGAGTACCAAAAAGGAAACCTGTTGAAGTGAAATGGACACTATGAGAAACAATGACTTGATCAGCCCTTGCCCTGACTGTTGATGAACAACTTAATACTTTAGCCCTTTTAGTATTTTTTTGTTCTACTTAATACTATTGGTTGAACTCTGTAATTAATACACAATTATTCTTAAGTGTTGAAACTTAACTGAAAAGTGATCCTTGTTAAATATAAGAGTGGGAATAAGGGAGGGAGGAGATGTACAATTTGGGACATGCTCAATTGGACTTGCCCCAAATGGTAGAGTTAGAAACGTGCCAGGGGATTCCAATTCAATCCCATCAAGATAGCATGTACCAGCGCCATCTTACTAGTCCCAGTGATCAATTTCTGTTCACAATTGATCATAATGGTAGGAATAAGAGTCAAAGGGAGCACATAAACAAGACTAGTGTCTACAAATACTAACTGATAAAATAAAAAAGGGAGAGAATGATCCAACATGGGAAGCGGGATACAGTAGATTCATAGAATGGCAGATGTCCTAAACAGCACTCTGGCCTCAGAATCAGCCCTTAAGGCACTTGAATCCAGCTGAAAAGCCTGTGAGAGTATTTCAGGCATGAAAAGTCAAGACACTCTGGTTAAAAAAAAAAAAAAAAAAAGACGTAAATGAAAGATCTCTGCGTGTGAGATCCCAGTGGAAACAACAGGTCATCAAAGAAGGAGGTACCTTTCTCTGAAGGGAGGAGAGAACTTCCACTTTGACTATGACCTTGTCTAAATGAGATCAGAGTCGGCTAACTCAAAAGGCCTCCATAGCCTTCACAACTCATGACAAGAGTCTAGGGTGATTACTTATGCCATAAAACAAGAGTGTCAATTTGTTAAGTCAACAACAGGAGGCACTGTGTACTTACTCCTCATGTAGGATCTCTGTCCTAAATATGCTCTACATTGTGATTTAATGCTATAACTAGTACTGAACCAGTATTTTACACTTTGTGTTTCTGTGTGGGTGCAAACTGTTGAAAGATTTACTTAATATATGCTAAACTGATCTTCTATATATAAAGAGAATTGAAAATGAATCTTGATGTGAATGGAAGGGAAAAGGGAGTGGGAGAGGGGAGGGTTGCAGGTGGGAGGGAAGTTATGGGGGGTAAAAGCCATTGTAATCCATAAGCAGTACTTTGGAAATTTATATTAATTAAATAAAAATTTTTAAAAAGCTGGGTTTTGAAAAAATAAAGAAAATTGACATACCATTGGCCTAACTAACCAAATGAAAAAAAAAAACCAGGGAGAAGACCAAAACCAATGTAATCAGAGATGAGAAAGTAAATGTAACAACAGGTATGACAGAAATAAAAAGATTCATTAGAATTACTACAAACAGCTATATACCAAGAAATCAGAAAATCTAGACGTGGATAGATTCCTGGACAACCTACAGAAATTGAGTCATAAAGACATGGAAAACCTACAAAGATCAATGACCAAGATGGATATTAAATCTGTGTTAAAAACTTCCCCTCCCCCCAAAAATTCCAGGACTGGATAGCTTCACTGCAGAATTCTGCAAGACATTTAAAGAAGAACTAATTCCAATTCTTCTCAAGCTATTCAGAACAGGGAGGTTATCTTCCCAAACTCCTTCTATGAGGCCAGAACCAACATAATTCCTAAAAAAGAAAAAAGTACAAAAGAAAAAGAGAACTATAGACCAATATCCCTGATGAACATAGATGCAAAATCCTCAACAAAATATTACCAAACTGAATCCAACAACACATCAGAAAAACCATTTACTGAGACCAAGAGAGATTTATTCTTGGTATACAGGTATGGTTCAACATTCGCAAATCGAAAAAATGTAATACATCATATTAACATACTGAAGAACAAAAAACCATATGGTTATCTCATTAGATACAGAGAAAGCATTTGATAAAATACAACCTCATTTCATGATGAAATCCTTAAGCAAATTTGGTATAAAAGGAACATTCCTCAACACAATCAAGACAATTTATAATAAATACTCAACAAGCATCTTAATGAATGGGGAAAATTTAGAATCATTCCGCCAAGGTCTAGAAACAGACAAGAATGCCCACTGTCACCATTGCTATTCTATATAGTCCTAGAAGTTTTTGCCATAGCCATTAGGCAACATAAAGAAATCAAAGGATATAAATTACAAAAGAGGAAGTCAAATTATCACTATTTGCAGATTACATGATTCTATATTTAGGGGATCCAAAAGACTCCACCAAGAGACTATTGAAACTTATAAAAGTGTTTGGTAAAGTTGCAGGAAATAAAATTAACCCACAAAAATCAATAGCTTTTGTATACATAGACAAAACCATGGCAGAGAAAGAACTTTTAAGTCAATCTCATTTACAAAAGCTACAATAATAATTAAATACCTTGGAATAAATTTAACCAAGGCTGTCAAAGATCTCTATGATGAAAATTACAAAACACTAAAGAAATAAATAAAGAAGACACATAAATAAATGGAAGAATATTTCATGTTTGCTGAATGATTGGAAAATCAATTTCATCAAAATGTCCATACTACCAAAAGCAATTTTCAGATTCAATGTAATCCCAATCAAAATACCCATGATATTCCTGTCAGATCTAGAAAAAAAGATGCAAAATTCATATGGAAACACAAGAGACCCCAACTAGCAAAAGCATTTCTATACAGCAAAAATAACGCTGGAGGCATCACAATACCATATTTCAAGACATACTACATAGCAATTATAATCAAAACATCCTGGTACTGGTACAAAAACAGAAAGACTAATGGAACAGAATATAAACTCCAGAAATCAATCCATGCATGTACAACCAACTCATCTTGGCAAAGGAGCTAAAATCGATCCCTAGAGCAAGGAAAGTCTCTTCAACAAATGGTGCTGGGAAAACTGAATCTCCACATGCAGAAATATGGAACAAGATCCCTACCTACACTTTACACAAAAATCTACTCAAAATGGATTAAAGATCTAAATCTATGACGTGATACCATCAAATTATTAGAGAACATTTGGGAAACTCTGCAAGATATTAGCATAGGCAAGGAATTTTTGGAAAAGACCACAGAGGCACAGTCAATCAAAGCAAAACTGACAAATGGGATTACATCAAATTGAGAAGCTTCTGCACTGCAAAGGAAACACTCAGCAAAGTGAAGAGGCAACTGACAGAATGGGAGAAAATATTTGAAACTATGAAACTGATACAGCATTAATATCCGGAATCTATAAAGACCTGAAGAAACTTAACCATAACAAAACAAACAATACAGTTAAGAAATGGTCAAAGGACTTAAACAGGCATTTTTCAAAAGAGAGAGACCAAATGGCCAAAACACAAATGGAAAAATGCTCAGGATCACTAGCCATCAGGAAAATGCAAATCAAAATCACAATGAGACTTCACCTTGGCCATGTTAGAATTGTTTTAATACAGAAATAAATGAACAACAAATGCTGGCAAGGATATGGGGTTAAAGGTATCCTAATCAACTGATGGTGAGAATATAAACTGTTGCAGCCACTGTGGAAAGCAGTATTCAGACACCTCAGAAATCTCAATATAACCCTACCATTTGACTCAGATATCCCATTCTGGGAATTTACTCACATGAAAAGAATTTACCATATGAAAGAGTAATCTGTACCCCCATGTTTATTACAGATCAATTCACAAAGGTACTACTCAGCTGTAATAAAAAATGAAATCCTGTCTTTTGTAACAAAGTGGATGCAACTGGAAACCATTATACTTAATGAAATAAGCCTGTCCCCAAAAGACAAATATTATATATTCTCCCTGATCTGTGGTAACTTACAGAGTACCTGAAAGGTAATCTATAGGAGTGAAATTGAAACTTTGAGATCCAATGATTTTTAGCAGCCATCTTCTCAGCTCTTGAGAAAGAGTGTTTCTTTTTCTTCATATTATTTGTTGAACTCTTCAATCTAATTAGTATAAAGTTAACTGAAAAATAGATCTTTGTAAAAAATAAGAATGGGAATAGGATAGGGAGGAGGAAGAATGGTGGGAGCATGGGTGGTAGTGAGGGTAGGGTGGAAAGTATCTCTATGTTCCTGAATTTGTAAATAGGAAATACATGAAATTTGTATACCTTAAATAAATTTAAATAAATAAAGAAAACAATTTACAAAAAAGTTTTTGATTAACATGCACTAGCGTCATACTTTTATGCAGTATACTGTTATATTTCAACACATGTATATAGTACAAACTGATTCAATCAAGTAAATAACATTTTCATTTCTCTGTGTCTGGAGCCTACCAACTCCTCTCTTTTAGTTCCTTATATAGTAGGCAATACATCATTGTGAACTACCATCACTTCGCTTTGCTGTAGAACACTACAACTTACTACTGCTCTCTACTGATGTTTTAATACTGACTAATCATTTTCCTTTTAGCCTTCTTCCTGTATACTTCCCTACCTCTGGGAATCAATAGTCTACATTCAGATTCACTTTTATTGCACTTCTACATATGAGAAAGGACATGTGGTATTTCTCTTTCTGTGTCTGGTTTCTTTCACTTATCATATGTTCTCTAGTTCCATCCATTTTGCTGAAAATGACAGGATTTAATTTTTTATGCTTAAATTCCACTGGGTATATATGACATATTTCTGACCTCTTCTTCGATTGATGGACATCTACTTTGATTCTGTGTGTTGGCTGTTTTGAATAGTGCTGCAATAAGCATGGGAGTATAGATATTTCTTCGATGGGCTGTTTTCATTTCCTTTAGAAATATACCCAGAAGTAGGATAGCTGAGCCATATGGTAGAATAATTGCTATACTAGTGTATATTTTCATCAACCATGTATTAAGGGTTCATTTTCTTTGACAGCATTTGTTATTTTGTGTGTTTTTGATAAAAGTCATTCTAACTAGAACAAGCCGATAGCTCATTGTGGTTTTGGTTTGCATTTCCTTGATGACTAATGACTCTGAACAGTTTTTATATATTTATTGGTCATTTACATTTACATTTATTCTTTGAGAAATGTCTATTTAGATCATTTGCTCATTTATTAACTAGATTGTTGTTGAGTTTTTTGAATTGCTTATATATTCTAAATTGTTTGTCAAATGAATAGTTTACAAATATTTTTCCATTCTATCAATTGTCTTTTTACTCTGTTGATATTATTTGATGTGCAGAAAATCTCTTAGCTTGATATAATTCCATTTATCTAATTTTGTTTTTGTTGCCTGTGCTCTTAGAGTTTTATCCAGAATCATTTCGCATACTGATGTCTTGAGATAGTTCTCTTATGTTTTCTTCCAGTAGTTTCACAGTTTCAGGTCTTCCATTTAGTCTTCCACTTCTTTTGAATTGATTTTGATACAGAATGAGAGATAGGGGATCAGTGTTCCATCATCTCCATATGGATATTCGATTTCTCTGAGCAGTATTTATTGAATAGACTGTCCTTTCTCCAGTACATGTTTTTGGCACCTGGTTAAAAACAAGTAGGCAGGAGATGTGTGGATTCATTTCTGGGAATTCTAACCTGCTGATGTAATGTATTACATTTGTTAATTTGAGTATATTAAACCATCTCTCCATCCCTGGAATAAATTCTTCTTGATTGTAGTAGGTAGTCTTTCTGATGTCTTGGTGCACTCACTTTGTGAGTATTTTTGTTGAGAATCTCAGTTATGCATGCTCATTCAGGATATTTGTTCATTTTTTTTATTGTTGTGTCCTGGACTGGTTTTGGTATCAAGGAAATGCTAGCCTCATAGAATGACTTTGGAAGGACTCCTCAACTTTTAATATTTTTGAATAGTTTGAAAAAGTTTGGTTTTACTCTTCATTTAAAATCTTGGTAGAATTCAGCAGTGAAACATTCTAGTCCCAGAATTTTATTTGTTGGGAGACTTTTTATTACTGATTCAATCTTATTATTCATTATTGGTCTGCTCAGATTTTCTATGTTTTCCTGGTTCAATTTGCCCAGAAACATTTCTTCTAGGTTTCCTAATTTGTTGCCATATTATTTATAATTGTGTTAATGATCACTTGTATTTCTATAATATTGGTTGTAATTTCTCCTTCTGATTCCAAGTCTTCTTTTTTCTTGTTTAACTAGCTAAAATTTTGTTGATTTTTTAACCATTTTATTGAATGTTTGTATTTTTTAGGGTCTATTTGCCTTATTTCTGCTCTTATCTACTACTTCTCTCCTTATACTAATTTTTTTTAACTTTTATTTAATGAATATAAATTTCCAAAGTACGATTTATGGATTACAATGGCTTTCCCCCCATACTGTCCCTCCCACCCACAACCCTCCCCTTTCCCACTCCCTCTTCCCTTCCATTCACATCAAGATTCATTTTCGATTATCTTAATATACAGAAGATCAGCTTAGTATACATTAAGTAAGGATTTCAACAGTTTGCTCCCACACAGAAACATAAAGTGAAAAATAATAGATGATTTTTTAAATGATGATGAAATCAGATCAGACCTATTGTCATGTTTAATCCCAGTGAGAGTCAAGTTGGGAGTTGATAATTTCTTTTTTTTTTTTTACAGAGGATCAGTTTAGTATGCATTAAGTAAAGATTTCAACAGTTTGCACCCCCATAGAAACACAAAGTGAAATATATTGTTTGAGTACTCGTTATAGCATTAAATCTCAATGCACAGCACATTAAGGACAGAGATCCTACATGAGGAGTAAGTGCACAGTGACTCCTGTTGTTGACTTTACCAATTGACACTCCAGTCTATGGCATCAGTAATCTCCCTATGCTCCAGTCATGAGTTTCCAAGGCTATGGAAGCCCTCTGAGTTCTCCGATTCTTATCTTGTTTAGACAAGGTCATAGTCAAAGTGGAGGTTCTCTCCTCCCTTCAGAGAAAGGTACCTCCTTCTTTGAAGACCTGTTCTTTCCACTGGGATATCACTCACAGAGATCTTTTGCCAGAGTGTCTTGGCTTTCCATGCCTGAAATACTCTCATGGGCTTTTCAGCCAGATCCGAATGCCTTTAGGGCTGATTCTGAGGCCAGAGTGCTATTTAGGACATCTGCCATTCTATGAGTCTGCTGAGTATCTCACTTTCCATGTTGGATCACTCTCCCCTTTATTTATTCTATTGGTTAGTGTTAGCAGGTACTAGACTTGTTTATGTGCTCCCTTTGACTCTTAGTCCTTTCATTATGATCAATTGTGAACTGAAATTGATCACTTGGAATAGTGAGATGGCATTGGTACATGCCACCTTGATGGAATTAAATTGGAGTCCCTGGCATGTTTCTAACTCTACCATTTGGGGCAAGTCAGCTTGAGCATGTCCCAAATTGTACATCTCTTCCCTCTCTTATTCCCACTCTTATGTTTAACAGGGATCACATTTCAGTTAATTTTCAACACTTAAGAATAACTGTGTATTAATTACAGAATTAAACCAGTCATATTAAGTAGAACAGACAAAAAAACTACTAAGGGGGATAATGTATTAAGTTGTTCATTAACAGTCAGGGCTATGCTGATCAAGTCACCGTTTCCCATAGTGTCCATTTCACTTCAGGAGGTTTCCTTTTTGGTGTTCAGTCAGTTGTCACCGATCAGGGAGAACATATGGTATTTGTCCCTTTGGGACTGGCTTATTTCACTCAGCATGATGTGTTCCAGATTCCTCCATCTTGTTGCAAATGACCGGATTTCATTGTTTCTTACTGTGGTATAGTATTCTAAAGAGTACATGTCCCATAATTTCTTTATCCAGTCTACCGTTGATGGGCATTTAGGTTGGTTCCAGGTCTTAGCTATTGTGAATTGAGCTGCAATAAACATTAGGGTGCAGACCTCTTTTTTGTTTGCCAATTTAAATTCCTTTGGGTAAATTCCAAGGAGTGGGATGGCTGGGTCGAACGGTAGGGTTATCTTCGGGTTTCTGAGGAATCTCCAGACTGACTTCCGTAGTGGCTTGACCAGTTTGCATTCCCACCAACAGTGGGTTAGTGTCCCTTTTTCCCCACAACCTCGCCAGCATCTGTTGTTGGTAGATTTCTGCATGTGAGCCATTCTAACCGGGGTGAGGTGAAACCTCATTGTGGTTTTGATTTGCATTTCCCTGATTGCTAATGACCTTGAATATTTTTTCATGTGCCTGTTGGCCATTTGGATTTCCTCTTTTGAAAAATGTCTATTGAGGTCCTTGGCCCATCTCTTAAGTGGGTTGTTGGTTTTGTTTTGTGGAGTTTCTTGATCTCTTTGTAGATTCTGGTTATTCACCCTTTATCTGTTGCATAGTTTGCAAATATTTTTTCCCATTCTGTCAGTTGTCTCTTCACTCTCCTGACTGTTTCTTTTGCAGTACAGAAACTTCTCAATTTGATGCAATCCCAATAGTTGATTTTGGCTTTGACTGCCTGTGCCTCCCGGGTCTTTTCCAGAAATTCTTTGCTTGTGCCAATATCTTGAAGGGTTTCTCCAGTGTTCTCTAGTAACTTGATGGTGTCAGGTCGTAGATTTAGGTCTTTAATCCATGTTGAGTGGATTTTTGTGTAAGGTGTAAGGTAGGGGTCTTCCTTCATGATTCTGCACGTGGAAATCCAATTTTCCCAGCACCATTTATTGAATAGACTGTCCTTGCTCCAGGAATTAGTTTTAGATCCTTGATCAAATATAAGTTGGCTGTAGATGTTTGGGTTGATTTCTGATGTTTCAATTCTGTTCCATTGGTCTATCCATCTGTTTCTGTACCAGTACCATGCTGTTTTGATTACAACTGCCCTGTAGTATGTCCTGAAATCTGGTATTGTGATGCCTCCGGCTTTGTTTTTGTTGTACAAGATTGCTTTAGCTATTCGAGGTCTCTTGTGCCTCCATATAAATTTCAGCACCATTTTTTCCAGATCTGAGAAGACAGTCTTCAGTATCTTGATTGGTATTGCATTGAATTTATAAATTTCTTTTGGGAGAATGACATTTTGATGATATTGATTCTTCCAATCCATGAGCCATTGGTTCACCCTCCAATGGCCGCCGTGGCGCACCGTGCTGATCCGGTGGCAGGAGCCAGGTACTTATCTTGGTCTCCCATGGGGTGCAGGGCCCAAGGACTTGGGCCATCCTCCACTGCACTCCCTGGCCACAGCAGAGAGCTGGCCTGGAAGAGGGGCAACCGGGACAGAATTCGGCGCCCCGACCGGGACTAGAACCCGGTGTGCCGATGCCGCGAGGCGGAGGATTAGCCTGTTGAGCCATGGCGCCGGCCCTGCAGTCTGTTTTTGTAGTGTGGAGGAATCTCTGTATGGTCCTAGGAATAGAGATATGCAGGGCTTTTTTGCTGTAGGGCATCATGAATTCCTACCGTGGCTCCTATGTCAACATGGCAACCCACTTCCACAATCTGTGCTCTAGGGTTGAGTGAAGACAATGGAACACCCTTCTCTGAGGCAAAACATCCTCTGTGTACTCCAGGTAGCTCCCCTTGCTGGGATCCAAGTCTGTGATGACTACACATACCTCTCGTAGTTAGGATTGTCCGCACCTAGTGTTCATGGACTTGGTCTCTGTTGGCTTCTTCTGTTTGCCCTTTCTCCTGCAGTGGGGATTCCCTGCAGTCCTGGGGCCAGAGTTGTAGATGCCAGTGTTGTTTTTTTTTTTTTTGACAGGCAGAGTGGACAGTGAGAGAGAGAGACAGAGAGAAAGGTCTTCCTTTGCCGTTGGTTCACCCTCCAATGGCCGCCATGTCTGGTGTGCTACGTCTGGCGCGCTGCGGCTGGCGCACGGCGCTGATCCAAAACCAGGAGCTAGGTGCTTCTCCTGGTCTCCCTTGTGGGTGCAGGGCCCACGTACTTTGGGCCATCCTGCACTGCACTCCCGGGCCACAGCAGAGAGCTGGCCTGGAAGAAGGGCAACCGGGACAGAATCTGGCGCCCCGACTGGGACTAGAACCGGGTGTGCCGGCGCCACAGGTGGAGGATTAGCCTATTGAGCCACGGTGCCTGCCGCCAATGTGTTTTATTTCTTCCTTTTTGCTGCCACCTGAGGACTCATCTTCCACAGCATTCCTATGTCTCCCTTGCTGAGTTCCAGTGTTCTCTCTGGGGCATGAAACTTTGAAATGCAGTTATTTACTTATTATTTTGGTTCATTTTTCTGGAGGAGGAGATGAACCTTTGGCCCTTGATCATTCTTTTAAGGAAGAGCATCTTAGTTAACATTAGCTGCAAGGCTAGTAGAAATTCTCCAGTTTTCTGCATTCACCTTGCTCCATTATTATTATTATTATTATTTTGACAGGCAGAGTTGAACAGTGAGAGAGAAAGAGAGAGACAGAGAGAAAGGTCTTCCTTCCATTGGTTCATCCCCCAAATGGCTGCTACGGCCAGTGCGCTGTGCCAATCTGAAGCCAGGAGCCAGGAGCTTCCTCCTGGTCTCCCATGCGGGTGCAGGGCCCAACCACTTGGGCCATCCTCCACTGCTTTCCTGGGCCACAGCAGAGAGCTGGACTGGAAGAGGAGCACTGGTACGGAACCAGCTCCCCAACTGGGACTAGAACCCGGAGTGCTGGTGCCGCAGGCGGAGGATTAGCCTAGTGAGCTGCGGCACCGTTCCATTATTCTTAAAGTATCTTCAGTTCTCAGGGCTGCTGGAGACCCAATGTTATCTGTACCATGTAGGGAGTTTTGAGGTGCTCTTTTTTTTAGACACTTCTTGACCCCATTCTTTGAATCAACGAACTCCTTGTTCTCCTCTTTCCCACTTCACATGGGTCTCTCATCACTCTGCACTTTCTTTCTTTCCTGCAAATGCTTCATGATAGGGATGGCAAAGGAGGAGTGGAACTCATAAGTAAGTAAAACCTCTTAGTGTGGCAAACAACATAAAGATTACATGCTAGACCCTTCCATTTGTAAAAGGGCTCAGGCATTCCTGGCCTCAGGAACTTCTCACTGGTCCCTTTCTGTCCCCAGTACTGGCCTCCTGCATCTTGTGGTGCTGTCTCTTCCTGATCACACTATATCCCATCACTCTTCCTCCTCTCCTTACTTTATCCCTCTTGGAACCCATTCTGTCCCCCTTTTACTCAACCTTGCTGTATCCTATGCTGCATTGTCACAACCCAGATTGGTTCATCTGTGTCTTATTGAACAAAATTCAGTTTCTTTTTTGCCCAATTCTACCAGTAACTTTTTAAAAAGATTGTTTATTTACTTGAGAAAGAGAGAGAGAGAGAGAAACTTTCATTTGCTGGTTCACTCATAAGATGGCTGCAAAGGCCATGGCCAGGCCTGTCTGAAGCTAGGAGGCATGAGCTTCTTCCGGGTCTCCCACGTTGGTAGCAATGGCCCAAGCACTTGGGCCATCCTCTGCTACTTTTCCCAGGCCATTAGCAGAGAGCTGGATTGGAAGCAGAGCAGTCTCAACTGCTTAACCTTGCACCTATATGTGACGTTAGCCTTGCAGGCGGCAGCTTTATCTGCTATGTCATCCACAACACTCATCCCCAACCAGTAAATTTTAAACATTTTTTTCACTATTCTCTAGATATCTTTCCTCCTTTGTGTATTTTATATGCAGATTCTTTGCTCACTTATCAACTTTGTTTGATTAATTCTCTCTGCTCCTTTAAATATTCATGAATTACAGAAAAAATCATGGTAACATATGTTCCTCCAGAATAAACATAAGGTATTATTTCTTAGTTTATGGAGAAAATTACCCTCTCCTAGAAGGATGGGTCAATCTTTCAAAAAGATTATTACATATATGGATTCAAGTTATAATGTAGAAACTCAAATTTCATCATAGACATGTCAGAATAAATTTTCCATAATTGCATTGATTCATGTAATCAATATCATATTTTGACTCATAGAAAATACTACAGATAGTCAACATTTGAACTCTGCAAGATATAACAAAGGTTTTTGCCTTAAATATTAGATGTATGTTTCTTCTTGTAGTTTTGGATCTTATTCTAAATAATTTGAAAAATCATCTAGTTCTAGAAAGTTATTCTCCCACATTCAAATATTTAACTGTATGTTTGCTTGTCATTCTGTCTCATATGAAGTGATAGCTTTACAGAGGATGTAATTCAATGGTGTATAGTTTATATACATATATATTTTTTCAAAACCTGAGTAGACACATAGCTATCACAAAATTGTCAAACATTTCATCAGCATTTCTCAAGACTTCTCCAACATGTGTGTAGTGGGGACCATTTGAGGAAAGGAAAAATGTTCTGAAGGAAAACAACTGAGCTATCAGAGAGTTTACATTAATAGTTCCCCCTGGTTTCTTCCACAACGGGATCCTTCAAACACCTTAAATGGGGTCACTAAGTGTTACAGTGAACTTTGAAAGATCAGAAGGAGTTAGAAGGGCAAGAAAGGGAAAAGGCATTTCAAGCAGATGGAATAAAAGGTGGAGGCACAGGGGTTGGAGTAGCATGGTGAGAGATGGGAGGAGGGTCTTTAGGAGCTGCAGAATAAGGGTGGATGATGGGTCTGAAACAGATGACAGGGTCACAGAGGCCAGGGCACTGAGGTCTGCTGTGTGGGATTTAGACTTAAACTTACTGCTCACGAGAGACCAATAGGCAGGAAAATGAGGTGATTAACTTCATCCAAGAAACTGGTACTCTGGCTGTGTTAATGGTGCTCTTAGTTTGTGTGTTGTATACAGCAGCACTTAGAAATTTCTTCATCTGAATAAATGAGTGAGTGCAAGAAGGGTGGACATAGAGGCAGTAGAAAGTTTGTTGCAGCCATTTGCAAAAGAGAGGATGGTGGTTTGAACAAGGAAGGGGCTGTTGGGTTGAGGTATGGAGGCAGCTTAGAAGGAAATTCAGGAACTGTGGTTTCCAGTACTGCATGTAAATAACTTGGAAGTCATTTTTCCTGTCCATACAAGAACAATAATGATCAAACCAAACACCAGTGACTTTTCTTAGCTTTCTCAGAGAACTGAGGTCTGGGCTAATCAATGCTGACAAGATGAAAGAAACATATAGATGGACAGAGTCTAAACAGAAAATGCTGCAGGAAACAGACCTGGGGTAGGACAATGCAATTCGTATTTTCAGAGTTCATGAATTCCTAGCTTCAGTGCAGCTAAGTTGGAGAGTTAATTTTTTCTCCAGGAGGGCCCAATATTAGCAGAGCCCCTGCACTTTTGTGAGTATTACCTTCAGAGGCCCTCTTGGGCCTTCTGAGAATCAGGGAAAAGTCCCTTTGTGCTTCTGGCAGGGGGAAGGGAAAGTAGTCATTTTTTAATATCCCAGAGTATCCATTCTAGATGAGACTTGCTCCTAATAGACATTATACAAACAAGAAAAGAATGTCATGAAATATTTAGTGATAAAAGAAAAGAATCACCATACTAACATTCTTCATCCAGAAAAATTAGCCTTCAAAGTGAAGCAGGGTAATTGGGAGACTGAATGAAGTGGAGGATTGATGGGCTGCTTGGTTATGGGATGGTTAATGAATGGGAGGATTTTATGATTATTGTTTCTGCATTAGAGACTAACTGGATGAACCAGGAGAAAGAGGTTGTGAGGGATGTATCAAATTTAAAGCACTTCAAGACATCTACCTGGGAGAGGGTAAGAGCTTGGTGTAGAAGTATGGATTTGCACATCATCAGTCTTGGTGTCAGTGGGTTTGATTTACTCACCAGTGGAGTGCCTCAAGTGAAAAAGAAGAAACTGAGGACAGAACCCTGAGAAATAGTAACATTTGAGAATGTGTTAGGAGTGGATTTCATTGCCACCAAAACATGAATTGTGGCTGGAACAAATAGGGGTTTATTCTTTTCACACAGCAAGAAGTCTTGAGTGGGGTGTTCAAATGGTGCAGAAATCTCTCTTACTTACATTTTCCTTTAGCTTCTAATCTCAGATTTGTTGGGACAGTTTATCATTGTGTCTGCATTCCAGCAAGAAGGGTGCCAAGATCAGGGAAGCAGAGCTTTGTTGGGAAACTCATACTGACTTTGCGTGACTCCTGGATTAGGACCCTCTCAATGGCCTTGCCTTGTTGGAAGTTGGCTACACAGGAAAAATGGGGTTAGAAATTGATAAGCTGACAAATAAAGTCTACTACTGGCATAGAAGCAGAGGAGAAGAGAGTCTAGGAGAAATGATGAAGAAAAGAGGCCAACTAGAATGGAGAGATATTATCCAGAAAATAAGAAAGGCAAATATTTCAAGAGTCAAGATGACACAAGACTGTGGGGAGCAACTCGGACTAGACTAAGTTACTCGAATTAAGACTTATTTTATGCATCTGCTCTCCCACAATATGGCGCTGAGAAGGGAGAAACAGCCTCTACACAGCTGCCTCCAGTTCAACCAATAAACTGTAGGACCTGCTCCTGATTGGAGGAGAGCAGCATACTCGGCGTGTGGGTAGCAGAGTTGGGATTGGTGGAAGAGGACTATAAAGGAGGAGAGAGACAGCATGCACCAGGAACATCTATCTGAAGGAACACCTGTGCAGCCCCCAAGAGAGCCGGCCGGCGGTGTGCCGCTCCCCCGCGGAAGTGGGGAATGTGGCAGGGGGAACCGCCCTTCCACGGAGGTGGAAGGGACGGTAGCCAACCCGGGAAGGACCAGCAGCCAACCCGGGGAGGGCCGAGCAGACGAAAGAACAGCGCAGGGTCCTGTGTCGTTCCTCCACGAAGAGGGGGAGCGACACAAGACAGCTGAGAACCCCTCTGTGTGGGCCTCTCTAGGGTCTCAGGAGGACCCTGGACCCTAATGAAAGAAATCAGTTAAGAATAAGCAATTGAAAACATGAGTTTTACTAAAGAGTGAGGCAAAGAGAAGGCTATGCCACAGACAGAGCAAAGCCATGGTACAGTTGGGTCCAGTATATTTATGTTAATTTTGGACAGAATATTCATCTCCTATCTGGGAAAGAGGAGATGATTTTCAATAATTAAGAGTCCACCTCTATTCTCTCCTTGAAGATCACTTCTGCAGGTTATAAATTATTATAGTTATGGTGGGAGAAGAATGATTTTTTATTATGCAAATGCATTACAGTGAGGGTGTAATGGAGGTCAGTAGTGGTTAATCTGGATGCTATAATCTTTTTTTTTTTTTTTTAATCTTGCTTCCTAGCACTGGGACTTGCCACATACTATCTCAAAGAAAGTAGACTTTAATAAAATGTTTACGGGGGCAGGATTGTGGTGCGACAGGTTAAGTCACCATTTGTGCTGTCAGCATCATATATCAGTATTGGTCTAAGTCACATCTCCTCTGCTTCTGATTAAGATCCCACCTAATGTGCCTGGGAAGGCAGAAGATGACACAAGGACGTGGCCCCTGCCACCCATGTGAGACAAAGATGGAATCCCTAGCTCCTGGCTTCAGGCACACCCAATCCCAGCTGTTGTGGGCATGTGGGGAGAGAATCAGTGGATTGAAGATCTGTGTGTGTTTGTGTGTGTGTCTGTCTGTCTGTCTTTCCCTCTCTCTCTGTTGCTCTCCTTTCAAAGAAATAAAATCTTTTTTAAAAAGTTTGGAAAATGATGGATGTGTTAATTAGCTTGTCTTAATCATTTCAATTTTTATTAAATGTAAGGCGCTTCAAGACATTTACTTGGAAGAGGAGGAGAAACTGGGGCAGCACTACAGATTTGCTTCCCCAACATGATATGGTGTACTGGAAATACACAGTTTCTATTTCTCAATAAAAATAGAGTCATCTTAATGCCATCAGATGTCTCAGAGAGTTCTAGTGAAGTCAGGTTGGAGCCCTGCCAGTGGTCATATTAGCAGAAAACTCCCAGTGAAGTGCTGGAGGAGGGGTCTAGGTTCTAGGCTTAGGAACAATAAGCAATGAAGCAATAGGAACACAAGGGACTTTCTCTTTATTTTTGTCTTATTTCATGTTTTCAAAAGCACATATGTGACATACAGGGAGAATTCAAAATGTTCCTGGAAAATGAAATTAAAAAGATGTTTATGTTGGTGCAAAAATTTTTGAAAGCCATGCATATGAAGCATCTTCAAAACGTTTGTGGAAAATGTGAATTTTCCAACAGCTAGGCATGGATTTAAAAATATTTTTGCACCAAAGTAAACTTCTCTTTTAATTTTGTTTTCCATGGATTTTTTGAAGCGCCCTGGTATAGGTAAGTCAGGAAACATAGGGATGACACGAATGTCAGCGTCACCATCCAACTGAAGAGCAGCACAGGACCAACAATAACACAGCTGCATCTACTTAGCCCTGAGACCCACTCTCTCCTGAAGTTTGATTCTAAAGGACAGAATAGAGTGAGTGATGCAGGCTGGAGGGCATAGAAGGCAAGAAAGGCATGTTTTTAAAAGGCAGGTTGGGAGGCTGAATACCAGGAAGATATGAAATCTGCCTATTGGCCTTGTAACTCCCATTAAAGGAGATACTGGGGCAGTAAACAGGCAGCTGGCTGGCTTTGCATACTGTGCTGTTCCTACAGGAAGAGTCATTAGTACTTGTCTTTCTTCTCCAGACACCAATCAAGGGAGAACTTAGTCAACACCAAGGAGAGGGATTTAGGCCAGAGCATCCTATTTGTTGGCAAGTGGGGCACTGGGCCTATGCTGACAAGTAGATCAAAGGGCTCATAGCTCTCTGCCGGGGGAAGCTGTTAAGGGTGCAGTCTTAAATTAGATGCCCCTGATGAGTCTCTTGCATGTTCTCCCAGGACACTGTTTCTGTTCCTGCGTCCCCTTGAATATAGCAGGGAAAAAATGCCACTGTTTGTGCAAACAAAACTCAAACCTTTAAACAGGAGTAAAGGTTTTTTCCAAAAAAGACTCTGGCCAGAAACCACGTGGTTCCTGACAATGCTCCCCAATGTTCGTCTCCCCTTTATAGTTGCTGATATGCTGACACCTCATACAGCACAGACACCTCCAACCCATTCCCTGGCCCCAAAGTGGGAAAAGGCAAATATAGTTCTTGGCAGCTTTTCTCTTTGACAAGCACTAAAATTGTGTGCATAAAAACAACAACAAAACCACAAAGCACAAAGCCAAAATAACCTTCCCAAATTAACTGGGTGAAATTGAGAAATGATTTCTGAGTATAAAAAGTACTAAACACTCATAGTACTAATTTTGAGCTACCTAGTAACAACCCGGTTTTCTCCTACACCTTCTTCCAACTCTACCCTTCTGCTGTTTATTTAGCATAACTATTAGCCAGGAATAGGCTAATTGCTTCAAAAGATTATCTCCTTTGGTTTTCATGCCATTTTCCTGTGGTGGTTGCTAATATTACTCCCCCACCCCCACTCCACTCCCCCACCTCCTCACCCCCCCCCCCCAGCCAAAGTTTTGTTAATAAAAGCCACTGAGACTTAAAGGGGATGAATAATTTGCCTGGCTTTAAAAGAGAATGCGGCTGGCACTGCGGCTCGATAGGCTAATCCTCCGCCTTGGAGCACCGGCACACCAGGTTCTAGTCCCAGTCGGGGCGCCGGATTCTGTCCTGGTTGCCCCTCTTCCAGGCCAGCTCTCTGCTGTGGCCAGGGAGTGTAGTGGAGGATGGCCCAAGTGCTTGAACCCTGCACCCCATGGGAGACCAGGAGTAGCACCTGGCTCTTGCCATCGGATCAGCACGGTGCGCTGGCCGCAGCACGCCGGCCCTGGCGGCCATTAGAGGGTGAACCAATGGCAAAGGAAGACCTTTCTCTCTGTCTCTCTCTCTCACTGTCCACTCTGCCTGTCTAAAAAAAAAAAAAAAAAAAAAAAGAATGCCAGCATTGTGGCAAAGTGGGTACAGCTGCAACCTGTGATGCTGGCATCCCATATAGGTGCTGGTTTGTGTCCTGCCTGCTCCACTTCTTAAACAAAAAGAGGATCACTGGCAAAGCTGGGATTCTGGGGACATCAGATTCAACTATGCCAGATACCCTGGGGTCTATTTCAGTTACTGTAGGATCTTCTTGTTCACCTCTCAGCTAGATGCTTTACGCTCACCACAGTTCCCCATTCTCCACTTCTTAACTCCTGTCCATTTGATGAACTGTTGACTTTATATCTCTTTCTTAAAATAAAATCCCCAAGTCGATACTAGTTCTCCAGTGAGGGTCTTGTCTGTGCTTAGGATAAAGAGAAGTCTATTTGTTCCTCTGTGATGAACATAAATTTCATGTGAATGCAAGCCTACTTTTGTGTATTTATTTCTGTTCACTCAGTGTTGTCATTTTCCACTTGTACCACAGGTTTGTTTTTAAACCTAAATGTCTCTGTGTTTATTCTCATTAAATTGAGTCTTGATGATTTTAGCCCATTGTTTAAGCATGTTACAAGTTTTCAACATTTTTTTTCAATGTATTACTTTTTTGCCTACAACTTCCTACCATCTGTGAATCTCATAAGCTGGCTTTTGTGTCCTTTCATCCAAGTTACCGATAAAAATATTAAAGAGGTCCAAGAACAAAACTCTAGGGCCCTATAGATCAAATAATGCTGCAAATAACCTTAAAATAACTCTTCAAATAACCCTGGAATTTTAAATTTAGCCATATGGAAATATACTTAACTATAGTATCATATAGCAATATTTTGGAAAATTTTTAAGAGACACTGCTGAGTAATCTGCTTTTATTGCATGCACAGATATGTCTCAACTTAAGATGTTTAGACTTATAATTTTTTTTTGGCTAGATGATAGTGGGAAAACAATATGCACTCAGTAAAAAGTGTACTTTGATTTTTGAATTTTGAATCTCAACCCTAGTTAGTGCTATGCTGTGTGATCCTTTCTGTTAATGCTGGGCAGCAAGCATAGTCAAAATTTCCCATCAGCCCTGTGGTCTCAAGGGGATATAACTAATGCCCTCTATATTCTACTGTGTTTCTAAGCATTGATTGCTATGTTAGGTGTATTAAAAGCAATTTGGCAAGATATTTTCAACTTTTGATGAGTTTTTTTGGGAATGTAATCCCCTCATATGTCAATGAACAAACTCAGGCAAACAAAAATACATAGTTACACTTCTATAAAATGTATTCTCTGTCTTGGTGCACCAACCTACCTTTAACAACACTCTCCATCTAGGGGAGTGCAGATAAAGAAAGTCTACTCTGTGCCCGTTTCTTTGTCTCTATTTCTTTCAGTAACACATGCAGCAAGGTCACTGGGGAAAGCAAAGATTGAAGAGAGCAGAGCACCATGTGGGTGTATGATGAGAAGAGTTGAGCAAACAAAGCCAGAAAATTGTAATTTTGGAAGGTAGTCAAGCAAGCATATTAGAACTGTGTTAGGACTGCTGACAGTGTTGTGTGGTCATTTGAGATTGTCTAGATGAAGTCAAAGAGAACTAAGTCTTCCAGTGTCACGGAGCTGCTTGGGTGCAGGTGGGAAGCAGGTGGCTAGTGGGACAAGGAGGATGTAAACAGAAAGAAATGGTTGGGTGGAGGTTATCAATAGGTCCAAGAATTTCTTGAGTGGCACTGCAGGGAAGGTGAGTTGGAAGGAAAGGATGTGGTCACAGGGAGAGGGATTTATAGAGATACTAGATGTTTTATTTAATTGGAAGAAGTAGCAGGTCATTGGAATCCGAGAGTCTAAGGATTTGAGATGCCCAGATGCTGAATCAATGGTCTAAGTGCATATTGAAGCTGTGAAGCTGATGGTAGAAGTATTCAAGGAAAGGAAATGAGCTCAGTTAAGAATGTCAAACATGAGTAACAGGGTGTGGTGAGAGATGGGCTCTACAGTGGACAATATTGAGAAGTGATAAGAGGTCATGTGTGATGGTGGGGATCTCAGCGGGCCACCTGGAGGGTTAGAAAACCTGGGTGATGTGAGGCTAACATGATAAACATCCAATGTGCAGCCCCTATCCTTGTGCATTTTGGGTTTGAATACTGTGGGATATTGTGGGAGGGGCTACAAAAAGAGCTTAAAAGAAAACTAACAAAGACCATCCTTATTTACTTTCTGAACAGCACTCAGTGTTAATTATGTTACAATATGCTTAATGTTCCCCACTAGGAGACACAAACATTTGGAGAACATAGAAATCAAGATATTCTAGGGCTGGTAGCAAACAGTAAGTGGAAAACATACAATAACTCAACTGTTTCTTTGACATTTGAAGAAGCAGTTTCATTCCAGGAAGATTAAACAGAAGTTTTGCTGAAGACCACAAAAATAAGCAAATAAATAAAAATCATCCCAGGCTATTAAGAGTTGTAATTGAACCCACTTAGCACAGATAAAACATAGATAAAAGGAGAGTTCCCTGTGAAATTATTGTGACTCATCTCTTATAATGCAGCAGAGCAGCGTCACTAAGGTTCTTAATTTGCTTTTTCCCCTATAATGTCTTATAATGATGATGAATACAATCTTAATTTCAGAGTGTATAAAGTGAATTTTATGACAAACACAAAAAAGATATAAGACAAAGGTACATTTTATAATGTAGTATGAATAGATTTTGCCATTACTTACTTGGAAATTGAAGAAATTAAGCACAATAATGTAAATTTGTTAAATCCTAGAGTAAACATTCAACTCAGGAGTATATGTATAATATATAATTTCTCTTGTCACCTATAAAAATGCTAATGTGTTTTCCATCATATCTTAAAATCCCCAACATTCATGGAACCAATTCAAGCTTTCCCTCCTTCATAAAATCTTCTAGGACTTGCCCACATTTTGGGATCTTCTTCTCTCTGGAAACATGTAATATTTTCATTCAATGAAATATTACTAATCACCTATTATGCATCTAGTACCATACCAAGCATTGGGGCAGTAGGAAAAAAATAAGAAAATCAAGAGAGAAAGGATAAAATTAACAGTAAAAATAGTATTTCTTCTCAATTATTAGACATTGTCATAAGTGCTTTGTATGTCCTAACTTTTGATTCTCATAATGACATTAAGAGGTAAGTATCATCTTTTCATTTCCACTTTAGGTGAGAGAAAATAGGGACATAGGTTAAGTTACTTGCTGAAGGTCATGGGGATACTAGATGGTACGATCAGATCCATAACCAGTTTTCCCTGATTCTAAAGCTCTCACACCTCCATGTCATTCAAATGCTTTGTGCTCCAATGTCTTCACCTCAGAAAAAAGAAAAGCACAATATTCTACCTTTGCTCTCCCTCATTTATGGGACTGTTTTAAGGCTCAGATGAATGAATAGGCTTCGAAACACTTTAAAAATTAAACCTGCAGTAGTCATGTGATATATTACTTACAGATAACAACTTCTCTGTGTTGTTTTATGTAGACTAACTCATTTTTCTCTAAATTTGACACTCTGTGATAGCGTAAAGCTCATCCTCATTTCATGATGGGGAAGCTGTGACACAGGAAGTTCATGTCACTCTTAAGAATCCAACCTGAGGAATCTGACTCTGAAGGCCATGTTCTGATTGCTAGATTCTACTGCCTTATGACTGAACATTGTTCTGCGGATGCTCATGGGCGAGGCTGGGCTGTGTCTGTGGTGGTTCACATAGCACTGCTGAGTTCAGGGTGAGCTCCAGAAGAGTGCTACTCCTTTGCAGAGTTAGTCTGGGCCCCAGGGCTATACCCATCAGCTCTGTCCCCTACATGGGATACCACAATGCATCCTTCTGGCAAAGTGACTAGATGGCAGAATCCTATCTTGAAAATCCACTCTAAGTAAGTTCTTGTCCTTCCCCAGGTATCCACAGTGATCAACAAGAAATGCTTGGAAGACATGATCCCCATTCTTCCTGGTGGCCTCAAATGTGAACATTGACTGTAGTCTACTCCTCCAGAAAAGGTAACTTCCAAATTTGCTTACCTCTCATTTGCAGAGAGGTAATTTGAATATCAAAACTGCTTACAATAAACTATGGATTGAGTTTTTTTTTTTTTTTTTTGGACTTGTTCAAGGTGTGCCCTCTCTATGTCTCTTAATAAATCTTAATAAATTTGGCTTAGTGTCTACACACATGGTTGATCTGGCCAAAACTCTTAGGATCTGACTCCTCCTTCTAGGAGTTATGTGTGTGTGGTGGGATCCTACTGATATGGCAGTGATGCACCCCTCTTACAGCTCACTCGATTCCATATTAAAGAACCCAATCTATACTATTGTGTTCAATGTTCCTAACTTGGTAATGAGTCTAGTGTAATTTTGTTGACCCATAGTTTCCCCAAATTATTTGACATCATGACTCTTTTTGTAAGAGCAGAGTATCTGTCAGCTTTTTGTGGAGCTAGTTTTCAATGGAACATATTTTGGACAATTTTGGCAAGTGATTGTATAACATTTTAATCAGGTACTCATTTAACTTTTCTTCATATTCTAATCACATAAAAAATAAGATTAATGCTTCCATTAGCATGTGTTTCTTTTAAGTTCACACAGGGTCAAAAGCATTGTAGAAAGCACTCTATGCAAATTCTGAATTATTCAAATGTAAAATCATTTAGTAGTCCAAGAAAGGACAATATTCTATGGTTATGTAGTATAACTTCTACATCATAAAATAATTACTTTTCCGTTTCTATGGCAATACAGAGGACTTTGAAATCAAGTTCAACTTGTTTCACAAACAACTCTGTGTCCCAGAAATGCAAGAGATTTCTTATCTGATCACAGGGCCAGTTAGAGGGAGGGATACAAGACTCTGTATTGTATTGTTCCATTCTCAGTTAATATATAGTTTGATTCCAACTGAAATTTACACAAGAAAATTTGTATTTGTAAATCAAATATGTATGCCATTTATGCTTAACATTTCAGAAGATATTATGGAAAACACATTTTCATTCCACGTTTTGGGTCTTTCTGGAATTATCTTGGGAATTGTACAAAATATGAGTTGTTCTTTTCAGATAGAAAATTTCCTTAAAATGCTACAAAGAAGAAAATTCCGAAGATATTAATGGCAGAGGTACCATTCCTGCATGAACCAGAGGTAATCTTCTGCGAAGATGTTTACAAGACTACTCAAAATACCTAAAATCCTGCTCAGCCTTTGTTGTATATAAATATGAAAAGTTTTCTCTTACAAAATTTCTTTGAGGCAAAGATTCACAGATTTGATACACTGAATGAGAGCAATTTCCCGTCTGTTAATAGAGTTGATAGCAGTTCAACAAAAACACTGACCCGTAGTATAAAAATTTATTATCCCTAAACATATTCTGGAAGATCTGACATAAAGCTTTATATCACATTTTACTGCACAACTCTTTTACTATCTTCCTTTATTTCTAAAAAAGTAAAAACAACATAAAACTTGTCTTATTATTCAACACCAAATACATTTTTACTTCCTTTGACCATCCATGACACTAAAAATTCCTTCCACAGCAGCATTTGATAGGAAGTAATGTAAAATAAACCAGTTTTAACAAACAGAAATCACCAGTATTTTTCAAGTGTGCATTGAGAGTGTTTCCTACTATCATGTGGTGTTTTTCACTACAAAACATGAAATAATATTTAAACCAAAAACCTCTTCAATTATATTTTAATTACCTTATCAAAACAGATGGATTTATCTAATGTAGGTAAACTCAGAGAAATCAGAATCTATTTTGTGTTTACAGTACAGTGAAAATAATTCCAAATAGGAATTTTCCAAAGCAAATCCATTTCCTTAGGTATTTGAACTTCAGGGTTAATATTTTAATTCTTTTTCATGTCTGTATAATATTTTACTGGAAAATCCTCTGCTCTTAAGACATTCAGAATTAATTTAATTTCTCTAAATAATTAAGAACCTTTAGAAAAATTGCCCAAGGGTGCGTATATGTCCTTAAGGAACCTGGGCTTATCTTGAAGGCAAAGAGAAATTCAACTGGGGCCATCACTGTGGCTCACTTGGTAAATCCTCCACCTGTAGCACTGGCATCACATATGGGCACCAGGTTCTAGTCCTGGTTGCTCCACTCTGTCCCTGAAGACCACTAGGTGACTCTGTGGAACACAGCCACTGCAGTCAGCTATTTCATGGACTGGAAAAAGAACTCAGCTTTATATTACCCCTTATTTATTTTATTTCTTAATGAGAAAATTCACTTGCTTTCAACCATTTTTCTTGATTCAATTATTTCTCATTTGGTGGAATAGTTGGGTTTTAAAAAGGCACTGGAATGGATATTTTTTCTTGTGTGTATTAAATCACTCAGAATATAGCTACCTCCAAATTAATTGGTTCTGTAAGAACAGATGTTAAATTAGGAAGTTTCTTAAAGTAGAGATATTTCAGCAGGATCAAAAAAAGGAAAAACCATGCAACTTTTTTTTTTTTGCTATTAACAGTCTCTTCTGGCTTTGTACTTAGGATCTGAGGCATTTCTGCTTATTTCCTTAGTCCTAGAGAGTATGATGTTCTCATACCAGGGGATATTTTTCTTCTCCCATTTCTGTATCAGTGCCCATTATTAACTTTTGTCCTCTCTTTTCTCATTTTCCTAACTGCTATTTCTCTGCTCTATTGAATAGTCATGTATTTATCCGTTTCTTTATTTATTCATACATTTACCCAAACACTAAAGATTTATAGTTGCATTGTTATTCTAATGAAAGATACATTTTTTGTGTAGCAGCAAGCAGGCATTTCTGGGCTTTCTCCTTTGTGGGACATATAATTTATTGTACCTTTTTAAGTTTTTTTTTTTTTCCAGTTCTCTTGTCTTTCTGAATACTTGATGGAACATACATTCCTTTTATTTTTAGTTTTCTTCTTTATGTACCTGTACACACATCCACCTCTTTGGCAACCTTAGCAATGTGCCCTTCTTATTCTCATCAGGGTAATGTTATCTTTTGCCACTACTTCTGGGCAGTTGTCTGCTGAATTCAGATTTTACTTTTAAAATAAAATGTAGATCCTCTCTTTTATTTAGCACCAAATCAGCTAAGTATTCTTAGCCTATTTTCCCTATCCAATGTCTCCTTTAGAAAAGACTATATTCTTGGCCTTGTTATTTTGAAAAATTACAGGTCTTTGTTTTACAGAACAATAGAACTAGAAAGTTGACTTGCCACATCTCGTCTTATTCTGGCTACAGAAAAAAAGAATGTTAATCTCTGCCCTGAACCTAGCTTTCTCTGAATGGTGTACAATAAACACTGATCTATGTCATTTGCAGATTGATTTTTTTTTTTTTGACAGGCAGAGTGGACAGTGAGAGAGAGAGAGACAAAGAGAGAAAGGTCTTTCTTTGCCGTTGGTTCACCCTCCAATGGCCACCACGGCTGGTGCGCTGCAGCCGGCGCACCGCGCTGATCCGATGGCAGGAGCTAGGTACTTATCCTGGTCTCCCATGGGGTGCAGGGCCATCCTCCAGAGCACTCCCTGGCCACAGCAGAGAGCTGGCCTGGAAGAGGGGCAACCGGGACAGAATCCGGCGCCCTGACCAGGACTAGAACCTGGTGTGCTGGCGCCGCACGGCAGAGGATTAGCCTAGTGAGCCGCGGCGCTGGTGCCTTTGCCTATTTCTTAGCTGAACTGGTTGTTTTCTGATTGTTCAGTTTCGTTAGTTGCTGATATTCTGGAAGTTAATCCTTTGTTAGATAAGTAGCTTGCAAATAATTGCTTCCATTCTGTTGGCTGTCTCTTCACTTTCTTGATTGTTTCCTTTGCTGTGAAGGGACTTCTGAGTTTCATAGTATGCCATTTATCTATTTTTGACTTTTGTTGCCTGTGCTTTTGGGGTCTTATCCAAAAAGTCATTGCCAACATCAATGTCTTAACATATTTCCCCTGCATTTTCTTCTGAGAATTTCATAGTTACAGGTCTTATATTTAGGTCTTTGATCCATCTTCAGTTGATTTTTGTTTCTGGTAAGGGGTAAGGTTCTAATTTCATTCTGTACATGTATATTCAGTTTATTGAAAAGATTCTCCTTTCTCCAAAGTATGTTCTTGGCACTTTGGTCAAAAATCAATTAGCATGAATTAATGGATTAATGTACATGGATTAATTTCTGGGCTCTCTATTCTGCTCCAATTATCTATGTGTCTGTTTTTATGCCAGTATCATGCTAATTTAATGACTATTGCTTTGTAATATGCTTTTAAATCAGGCTTTATTTTTTTCCTCAGGATTGTTTTTGCCATTCTAGGTCTTCTGTGGTTCCATATGAATTTTAGCGCTGTTTTAGCTAATTCTATCTCAATGTTATTATTATTTTGATAGGGATTGCATTGAATCTGTGGATTGCTTTAGGTAATTTGGATATTTTAATGATATTAATTCTTCCAACCATGGGCATGGGATTTCTTTTCATCTTTTTTTGTGTTGATGATATAATATTCATGATAAAAAATTTTCACTTATTTGGCTAAATTTATTCCTAAATATTTAAATTTTTTAGCTATTGTGAATGGGATTATGATTTCTGTTTCAGCAAACTCATTTTGGTGTAGAAAATGTTAATTTTTTTGTATGTTGACTTTGTGTCCTGAGATTTTACGATACTGGTTTATCAGTTCTAACAGCTTCTGGCTGGAGGCTGAAGTTTTTTTTGTCTTTTTTTTTTTTTTTTTTTTTTTTTGACAGGCAGAGTGGACAGTGAGAGAGTGAGACAGAGAGAAAGGTCTTCCTTTGCCGTTGGTTCACCCTCCAATGGCCGGCGCGCCACGCTGATCTGATGGCAGGAGCCAGGAGCCAGGTGCTTTTCCTGGTCTCCCATGGGGTGCAGGGCCCAAGCACCTGGGCCATCCTCCACTGTACTCCCTGGCCACAGTAGAGAGCTGGCCTGGAAGAGGGGCAACTGGACAGAATCCGGCGCCCCGACTGGGACTAGAACCCGGTGTGCCGGCGCCGCTAGGCGGAGGATTAGCCTAGTGAGCCGCGGCGCCGGCCTTGTAGGCTGAAGTTTTATCCGCATACAAAATTATGTCATGTGCAAGTATGCATACTTTGACTTCCTCCTTTTCAATTTTGCTAATCTTTTTTTCTTCCCTAATAACTCTTGCTAATACTTATAATACTATATTAAATAAGAGTGGTAAAAGCAGACATCTTTCTCTTGTTCCAGTCTAACAGAAATTCTTCATTACCATGATATTGGCTGTTGCTTTATTATATATGGACTTTATTATTTTGAGATATGTTCCTTCTGTAACTAATTATGACGGGCTTTTTAGGAGGGTTGTTGAATATTTTCAGATGTTTTTTCTGCATCTATTGAGACAGTCATATGGTTTTTGTTCTTCATTCTGTTGATGTGATTTATGAAATGTATTGATTTATTAATGTTGAACTATCCTTGCATCTTAGGGATAAATCTCGCTTGATTGTGATCTTTTTGGTGTAGTTTTGGATTCATTTTGCTAATATTTTGTTGAGAATTTTTCCATCTATGTTCATAAGGAATATTAAACTGCAGGATTTTGGGGTGTGTGTGTGTGTGTGTTTGTGTGTTTGTTTGTGTCTTGGTTTTGGTACCAGTTTGGCATACCACCTAAGATGTTAACTGGGATGCCTACGATCCCATACCAGAATGTCTAGGTTCAATTTCCAACTTCTAGATTCTTGCCAATGTGCACCAAAGGAGGCATCAGCTGATGGCTCAAGTACTTGGGTCCTTGACACTCACATGGCAGACCTGGAGTTTCAAGATCCTGGCTTTAGTCTGGCCTAGCCTGGGCTGTCGCAGGCATTTGGACAGTGAATCAGCAGATGGGAGATCTGTGTCTCTTTCTCTCATCTTCCCTCCCCCTTTCAAATAAATAATAAATTCATTTAAAAATAAACAAGAATAAAAATTTGGCATGGTTTTTGAAGAAGACCATGTGAAGTGCTGCATCTAGAAGCTGAGGAATTTCAAGAATTAGCAGCAACCACCAAATCCAAGAGACAAGGAAAGCCCTTTAGTAGAGACGTCAGAGAAAGAATGGTTGTGTCAACTTAATTGGCATTTTCCACTCTGAGAAAATACATTTCCATTGTTTGAAGCCACCTAGTGTGCGGTATTTTGTTATAGCAACCCTAGGAAACCAGCACAACGCCTGACATGACTGTAGAAGCATGAGAAGTGTTATAAAGATAATAGGAGAGGGAGAAGGAAGAAGGCTGAGAGCGTGGGCAGGAGGCAGGGTAAGGTGGGCAGTATCACCATGTTCCTGAATCTGTACACAGGAAATACATGAAATTTGTATACCTTAAATAAAATTTTAAAAAGATTTTAAAAAGGAAAGATAATAGTTTTGTACGATTGAAAACAACTCTCTAGAATGCCAGAATATACACATGAAAGGAGAAAAGAAAATCATTCATGTTTTGTGTGTGTTTGTTCAAAAACTATCAGCGATAGGAACGATTGCTACAATAACAAAATAATATTTTGACAGTTAATTGATGATTTCTCTCTTCATCTTTATCAGATGAAACAATTTAGGAAGTTTATTAAGTCTCCCAACACACACAACTACGTTCCCTTGGACTGAAGCTTCAGGATTTCCTGATAATTGGTTGCTTGGCTGAACAGAGTGCTGCTAAATTTCTCTGAGTGATAAAAATTACCTGAGTCATCAAAGAATCTGAATTTCCAAGGAATCTAGGTGCTAAACTAGGACTCAGTAAGTATCAACACAAATTTTAATAAGCTGATTTCAAGATCCAAAGTCATACTGCCGAAGATTACCTGAGAACATAAAATCTATTTTGATGCACTTTAATTTCCAAATTACTCTTACATACAACAAGCATCTATTGAATACCTACTGTTTATCAGATTTGAGTAGACCAGGATGAATAGGGTTATAGAATAAGAAAACCTGCACATGAACCTTGATTCCACCACATGCAATTGCACAATCTAGAGCAAGTTATTTAATCTTGTTGGATATCCACTTATCTGTAAATTGTGATAATATGGCAGCAGTCACAACCACACTGGGCCTTTAGTTATTGGAGGCAGTGACTGGTATGGCTGTGGCATCTTTTGTCCACTGCTAATAGGCAGTGATGGGCAGGAAGTGGGTCCTTGCTAAACAGTCTTTTAGGATATGCAGAGGAGGAGAAATTATGATGTTGATATCTCTTGGATCTCCTCATTTCTGCCCTCTTCCCAAGCCTGCCTCTTTAGCTGGTTAACAACCATTCAGTATCCTCTTTGTAAATGCTCCCTGTCCTTCCTCTCCCCTCCCTTCTCGTCCATGTCTCTCCATGCACTTTCCAAATTTCCCCTTCCCTTCCTCTACCATTTGCTTTCATTCCCTTCCTTTCTCTTCCTTTCCAGAGTCAACTAGGAATAGAAACTCAACAGACACAGAAATGGATTTCTGCTATAGACTTTAAAGACAACTTCTCGCCGGCCTCCCATGTGGGCGCCGGGTTCTGATCCCAGTTGCTCCTCTTCCAGTCCTGCTATCTGCTGTGGCTTGGGAGGACAGTGGAGGGTGGCCCAGGTGCTTGGGCCCCTGCACTTGGGTGGGAGCCCGGGGGGAGGTGCCTGGCTCCTGACTTCAGATCAGCGCAGAGCCAGCGGTAGCAGCTGTTTGGGGAGTGGACCAATGGAGGGAGGACTTTTCTCTCTGTCTCTCTCTGTTTCTCACTGTCTAAATCTCTACCTGTCAAAATAAATAAATAAATAAATAAATAAAAGACAACTTCTCAAGGTTATTATCAGACCTGATTGAAACCGAAGGCAGTAAAAATCTGTCAAGTGTTCAGTGATGGAAATTTGAATATTATGCCAATTGGTGGCAAAAAAGAAACTGATTTAAATGTAACCAGTATTCATATGGAATAAGTATCAATTGATGACAGGGCTTTGGGAGGTAGACAGATATTGGCCATGGAGGGTATGGCAGGTATGTAGTTTCCTAGATGAAAATACTGTGGACTGGAGAGTGTATCTGGCTTTTCCCAGCTGATTCTAATTAAGAAGCAGAAGCAAAAATCAGAAAAGCAGGGGACTCACAGGATGACTGAATAGAAGTGCCACATGCTCACTTCTTCCACAAAGAACAACCGAAAAACAGCTAGATTTCAAGGTGAGTGACATTGAACCTCGCAAGGAAGAGACAGGGACCCTGTAAGACAGAGATCTAAGGCAACAGCATGAGTGCTTCAGACAGTGGGATAAAGCACAGCAGACAGCTACAACCCCAGTCACCCAGCCTGGAGGATGCCCCATTTGAGGAGACGGGGTGAACAGGAGGGTCTTGGTGGGGCCACTGCCATGGGCAACCCTAGCTATGGAGAGTTTCACAGACATCTCACATTTGAAGCCCAGTCAGGGGGAGCTACCTGGAGTCTTTATAATAGCTTCACTCCAGAAAAGTTCTTGTGTTGTTTCTCACTAACCTCCAGAGCCCAGGTTGCTACAGCATGGTGATATCTTAGGGGTGGAGCCACTCTATTAGTTCTCTGTTGACCCGCCCTGAGGCTGAGCCTGAGGGGTTCCAAGTCACAGGCCTCTCTCAGTTGCAGCTGTGGCCAGCCCAGAGTTGACTTGCACTGCCACTGAGCTGAGGACCTGCCTCCTACAGCGTTAAATCACTGCCATCCTTCCCCCACCTCTGCTCCCATCCTCCACAGCCACTGCTATTGTGGGTGACCCAGAGTCAGCTCAAGATGTTGTAGGCCCAAGAAAGTGAACGCTGTTCTACACACTCCTTACAACCATTTATTGTGAAAGCTGCCTAATAAAATAGTAGAAATAAGTGATTCAAAAATTTGAATTATAAAAATGCAAGGTAACAGGATGCCTCAGAAGGAACTCAACAACTCTTTGGCAATAGACCGAAAAAAAAAGTACTGATAAAGTGCCTGATTGAGAATAATAAAGAATTATTATGGCTGGCGCCGCGGCTCACTAGGCTAATCCTCCGCCGTGCGGCGCTGGCACACCGGATTCTGTCCCAGTTGCCCCTCTTCCAGGCCAGCTCTCTGCTGTGGCCAGGGAGTGCAGTGGAGGATGGCCCAAGTGCTTGGGCCCTGCACCCCATGGGAGACCAGGAGAAGTACCTGGCTCCTGCCATCGGATCAGCGCGGTGCGCCGGCCACAGCGCCGCCAGCCGTGCTGGCCATTGGAGGGTGAACCAACGGCAAAGGAAGACCTTTCTCTCTGTCTCTTTCACTGTCCACTTTGCTTGTCAAAAAAAAAAAAAATTATTATAAGGAAACTCAGGGAGGTCTACAAAAACACAGAGACTTCAATTGGGAAACAATGCATGACATAAAAGAAAAAAATCAGAAAGGAACTAAAGACCTTGAAAAAGAATGTTGCAGATGAAGAGTTCTCTAAGTCAAATGAAAAATACAATTGAAAGCCTCAATAATACACTAGATCAAGCAAAAAGAATATCTGGACTTGAAGATACAAATTTAAAAACATGCCAGTAAAATTAAAAGAAAAGGAAAAAAGAAAAATGAATGAAGACATCTGGGACATCAAAAGACTATCAGATTCTGTAAAGTCGCAGCTACAAAGTGAACATCTAAAAATCATCAGCATCTTTATATACCATTAAAAAACTTCCTATGAGAGAAATCATGAAACTAAACTCCTTTACAGTGACTACAAAATAATAAAATGCCAACAAATAAATTTGACCAAGGAAGTAAAAGATCCCTACAATGAAAATTTAAAAACACTCTTTTTTTTTTTTTGACAGGCAGAGTGGACAGTGAGAGAGACAGAGAGAAAGGTCTTCCTTTGCCGTTGGTTCACCCTCCAATGGCCGCCGCGGGCGGTGCACTGCGCTGATCCGATGGCAGGAGCCAGGTACTTCTCCTGGTCTCCCATGGGGTGCAGGGCCCAAGCACTTGGGCCATCCTCCACTGCACTCCCTGGCCACAGCAGAGAGCTGGGCTGGAAGAGGGGCAACCAGGACAGAATCCGGTGCCCCGATCGGGACTAGAACCCGGTGTGCTGGTGCCGCAAGGCGGAGGATTAGTCTAGTGAGCCGCGGCGCCAGCCCCAAAAACACTCTTAAAAGACATTGATAAACACATAACAATTTAAAGGGTTCCCATGTTCATTAATTGGAAGAATTAATACAATAAAATTGGCATGCTACCCAAAACACTATCGATTCAATGAAATTCCTGAAAATTGCAATGGCATTCTTCACAGAACAACAATCTAAAACTTCATATGGAAACACAAAATTCCCTGAATGGCCAAAGCCATCTTGAGTAAAATGAACAAAACAGGAGACAACACAATACCTGATTTTAAGATCTACTACAGAGCTGTAGTTAACAAAACAGCATGGTAGTGGCATAAGAACAGATACATAGACCACTGGAACAGAATCACATCCCACAAATGAATCCACATATCTAAAGCAAACTGTTTCTCAACACAATGCCAAAAACATACACTTGAGAAAGGACAGAGTTAAGTGAACGGTGCTGGGGAAACTGGACACCTAAGTGTAGATTTAAAACTGATCCCTTTACCTCTCTCTCTACATAAAAATCAGCTCAAAATTCAAGAAAGATCTGTATGTAAGACATTTAACTATGTATGAACACAACAGGGGAACTCTTTGAAATGTCAGTAACAATGATTTTATGGATAAGACCCAAAAAGCACAATCAGCAAAACTTGAAATAGACAAATGAGATTATCTCAAAGAAGCTTCTGTACATCAAAGGAAACAAACTTCAGTGTGAGGAGATGATTTACAGAATGGGAGAAAATATTTGCAAATGATTCATCTGACAAAAGCCAGAAAACCAGAATACTCAAGAGTATTTCAAAACATTCGTGGAAAAGATAAAATTGTTATTTTGGTGTGAAAATTTTTGAAATCACATATAGGTTTTTCAGTTCCTGTTTTACAAGAACTCTTTGAAGATTACACATATAAAGAATTCAAAAAACTCAACAACAAACTATCCAATATAGGCAAATGACTTTCTATGACTGTGCTAAAAATAAGCTAAACCTCCAACTCCTCCCTTGACAATATTTACATAAATATCTTAACTGCTGTAGACATCGGGCTGCAATAAATTAAACTCAATGAGTGTAATGCAAATTTAAATATCATAATTCTATTACCTAATCACTTATGTAAAAGTTAAAGCATTAATTAAGATGGAGTGAGGAGGCCAGCACTGTGGCGTTGTAGGTAAAACTTACCGCCTGCAGTGCCAGCATTCCATATGATTGCTAGTTCCAGTCCCAGCTGCTCCACTTCTGATCCAGTTCTCTGCTATGACCTGGGAAAGCAGTGGAAGATGGTCCAAGTCTTAGGCCCCTACACCCACATGGGAGACTTGGGAGAGGCTCCTGGCTTCTACCTTCGGATAGGCTCAGCTCCCGCTGTTGCAGTCATCTGGGAAATGAACCAGCAAATGGAAGACACCTCTCTCTCTCTCTCTCTCTCCCTCTCTGCCTCTGCCTCTCTGTAACTCTGCCTTTCAATTAAATAAATAAATCTTATTTAAAAAAATATGGAATGAGGACCCATGAACTGTTACAGGAAGAAAAGGAAGAGTCATGGGATTTAGATTACTTCAAGCCTTGATGATCCTCCCTTATCAGTCAGGAGTCCAGCTTCTTAAGATATTGAAGGTGTGTCTACCATTTTAGAGAATAATGATACCCTGAAATTCAAAGTCAATGTGTGTTATGCTATCTCATCTCCATATCAAAACTACAGTTATATTCCACAGCAGGACATCAAGGGTCTATTACAAAGTGTAACTCAGGAAGAGAATAAAGATAAAGATATGAGGAATATGCAAGATAAAATATGAGGAATATGCTACGAATGTATTTGAACATGCGAGATTTAGGCAAAAGAATGTAATTTTAGCTTTGCTTCAATGAATAGTTCAAGGATGTGGATTAGTCTTGGTGGCAACTTAATGACCTAGTAGTCTCTGAAACCAATGAGATGAGTATCTCATGAGTCAGAAATTGGATTTGAACACTTCGGAAACCACTTGAGTTGGTATATCATGCTTCACATGATCCACAAAAACATTGGTATTTATCTAATCCCAGATTGCATCATTTCAAAGACCCAGAATGGCTTCAGTAAAGACCAGGCACTACTAAGAAGTAACCCTATATCAACATCATATGTAAGTAAAATTACTCTCATCCTGGAATCCCCAAAAGGGAACTGTATCCTTCATAAACTCACTCTTGTATGTGTCATAGGGGACTTTTCTATAATCAGTTGGCTGAAAGAAAACTTAACCTTAATTATAAAACCAGCAGGGGAGATTCCACATGATATGTGAACTCTAGATGCCAACTTCTGTAGAATTACTCACAATTGGGTTGACGCTGGTAGGCAGTGAATAGTGAATATTCTCCCAGTGCACAGTATATTGAAGCATTTTGCTTGGGAGAAGAGATTACATAAATTTGGGATCTATAAAGGATCACTGATTATTTCTAGGGTTCCTTTGGGAGGTAGGAACAAAGAATATGGTAGCAACAAGGAGGTAGGGGAAGTTATACAGATGGAATTTTTGCAAAGGGTCAAAGAGTAAGAGTTTATTTTCCACGTAAAAGCTCTCTGAACAGCCCTCAAGTTTTAGGGAAGTTCTTCACAAAATAACTGGTCTTGTGAATGTCAGCCAAGTTCATTCTCTAGTCTTTCTAGTACGTTCTCAATGGATTCATAAACAAAGAGGCCATGAGGAAAGGAAAGAAAATTTTATGTGTTACAATACTAATATTCTTTATGATGTTAAGAATATCACTATTGGGCACCACAACAGTACCTCCAGTGAACCGGAAGCTGAGGCTGTCACCTGATCATGTCCAGCTCCTCTGGCTAAAGAACAAATGGGCAAGAAAAAAAAAGAGATAGGTTTTGGTATTTAGAGTTGATTAATTCTGACTGCTAGGAGGAAATTGAATTGATATGCTCAATGGTACAAGGAGGAGTTTGAATGTAAACCATAGCTAAACTCTGATGTCACCTCCTGTTTTATAGGTCAAGTAATAAAAAATACTGATTTTTTTTTACAACTCATTCTAAGGAGAATACTTAGGTCTCAGATTACTCAACATAATGATATCATCATACCTCATAAAGAATCCCAACTAGCTGGGATTTTTGGCTGCTCAGTGGTGAAAAATGGCTTTGGTAAAGTAGAGAAAAAATAGTAAATATGCTCGTGTGGCCAATGGAAGAATGAAGATTGTAGCATCTACTGAAAGTGTGTTTCATGTTAAAGCACATACACACATATCATTTGGGTTATTTGCCTTCTCATTTCTGCTCTCCTTACCCTACTATTTCATAAATGATATGTTGACTTTATCTTCAATCAATTATAAAATATTGAGATAGTAACATGAAAGAATCAGTAGGAAAATGGACATCATTCAGAGTCCCAGGACTTGGAACTAAACTTATGAAACATATGAACTGTTCTTAGGTTGTTCCATTTTGCAGAAAAAGGCAAGCACATTTTGGGTGGTTGGGAAACAAACATTTCTTGCTTACTTCTTTCTCCTCAGTATAAATCTATATACTATTTTAGGACTCCGAAGGCAGTACCACAATGATATTCAGCATGCATCTTTTTTTTATTTCATACTTGAAAATGCCCAGAAATGCCCATAACTGGGAGGTAGAGCCTACTAACATTGTAGAAAGTAAATTGTCAGGTATTTTATGTCCCTGACTCTCTTACTGCTAGGGAAAGTTATTTAATGGCTGATTTACAGTGCTATATCACTATAAATAATAAGTAGTATTACATAACTATGGAAAAAACAGTGTAGCAAGTCTATCAGTGGATTATTTGTGTTGTTCCCAGTGTTTAAACTCTTGGGAGAATGCTTCCATAGATTATATTTATTTTTGCCTGTTTGGGAACATAAATATTTCTGTTATATGCAAGGTTATTAATGATTTTGTAGAAGAGTATGCATTTTGCAAAAAAGCATAGCTTTGGGGACTGCACGTTAACTTCAGGATGGAACATGACAAGTATGTCTGGGAGCGGGGGTGTGGTGGAGTGAAGAGGTCAGAGTGTCTCATGGCTCCATCAGAGAGCAGTTCTGATGATGGGTCATCTTTTAGGTCCTTTCCACTCAGAGTGTTTATAGACTAAGCCCAGCTCTGCCTGTCTTAGAAAATATCACCCCCCGCCACCAAAAATAGATGTAGGGAGTTAGACTAGACTGTATCTGCTACCAAAATCAGAGGTTGATAATTCTGTGTCTATGGTTATTAGAAAATTTACTTCTGGATACATCGTTGATTCACTGTTGCTGAGTTCATTTAGAATACATTTAGCCAAAGTCTCATTCCCCATCTCTGGAGGTGAGGTGGTTCTTATTTCAAACCCCAGGCCTATCATCAGTTTGGATAGCAATGTATGGACATGAAGAATTTAACTGGAAACTTACTGTTTAGAAAGAAATGTGAATAGATAGACCTGAGTATGACTCTTAACTTTTCTAATAATAGCTGAGAAATTTCAAGTAGATTACTTCGCTCAAGGTCACCAATGTAATGGGGGTACTAGTAGCTACTTCATAGGTTAGTACCAGAGAATAATATAAAATTTCCTCCATACAGTAATCTTGAGAAGAGTATTCGAAGAGGCAAGTGTAAAAACACATTACATATCTAGGTTATTATATAAAATGAGATTATATATCTATGTGATATAGCTGATATTGGGCAAGTCATTTCATCTATCTAAATTGGTTTCTTTATCTGTTAAAAGATTCATTAAGGGACCTGTGCTGTGTTATAGCAGGGAAAGCTGCCACCTGCAGTGCTGGCATCCCATATGGATGCCAGTTTCAGTACCAGCTGCTCCATTTTTTATTTTTTAAAGATTATTTATTTATTTGAAAGTCAGAGTTACACAGAGAGAGAAGGAGAGGAAGAGAGAGAGGTCCTCCAACTGCTGGTTCACTCCCCAATTGGCCTCAACAGCCAGAGCTGCACCAGTCTGAGGCCAGGAGCCAGGAGCTTCTTCTGGGTCTCCCACGTGGGTGCAGGGGCCCAAGCACTTGGGCCATCTTCTGCTGCTTTCCCAGGCCATGGCAGAGAGCTGGATAGGAAGTGGAGTAGCCAGGATTTGAATCAGCACCCATATGGGATGGCAGCACTGCAAGCAGCAGCTTTACCTGCTACACCACAGTGCTGGCGTAGCTTCTGCTCCACTTCTGATCCAGCTCCTTGCTAATGCTCCTGGGAAACCAGCAGAAGATGGCCCAAATCTTTGGGTCCCTGCATCATGTGGGAGACCCAGAAGAAGCCCCAGGCTCGTGGCTTTGGCCTGGCCCACCTCTGACCATTGTGGCCATTTTGGGGAGTTAACCAACAGATAGAAGACCTATCTCTCCCTCTCTATCTCTCTTGCTCTCTCTCTCTATACTCCACCTTTCAAATAAATAAATAAATCTTAAAATAAGATTCATCAATCTTCAGATTCCCATTGGAGATCAACAAATGACCTTGGGCTTTCTTGAGACATCCCTACCTATGTTTTATCCATTTTATCATCCCAATAGGGGCAACTTCCCTTAATATGAAGGACTTTGCATGAAATACTTGCCTAATTTGTGTCAGATTGTAGTAATTCCATTTTAGGTAAATTTTCACCTGCAAATGTATCTATATCATCCCCACAATTAGCTCAGAAATCATTTTACATGATGCATTGTTAAAAATGAGTGATAGACTCCTGAACATTTATCAGGAATGAAGGATGCTAGGGAAAGGAAATCAGGTTTTATCTTCCCTGAGCCTGTTGAAAAGTTTGTCTGGGGAGACACTCGTGCCCTCGGAATCTGGATCAGAGGCAAGACTCAGATGAGGGAAAACCAGACATACTGGGGATTTCTCCCAGCCAACCTGTGGAGCTTTTATAGCCATATCAAATTCAAACCTAACAACAATGCTTGTTAGGTCAATGATTTAGCACCATCTGGAGACCTTTACAGCACTTGCCAATTCATTCATCTATCCAGTTTGCTCTTCCTGGTCCTATCTGGTTTTCCTGCTCAGTTAAGGCTTAAGCCTGCTAGCCTCTGGAAGTAGTAGTGCTGTTCCCACGCAGATGAATGGTAGCTTTGATTTTCTTTGCAGAGCGCAAAAAGAAAAAATTATGCTGATGCAGAGAGAGTAGTGAAAGCATCAAGCAGTTCTGCTCTTCTCTTGGGCATGTTATTCTACTTCATCTGTGGACCATTTGTTTGGTCCACTAATTATGTCCCTGGGACACTCTGCCAAGGTGTGTGTGGGGGAGGAAGTAGAACAGAGAAATCCTCTTTCTGAAGCTTGTGGTGTGATAGTAGGGATGATGAAAGAACATATTCCCTTCTGTTCTAATCTGAACAAACCCCTGACAGTTGTGATGCAACACTTCCCCTTCTTTCAGGTGGCAACAAAAACTAATGATAGAGATAAAGGAAAAAGACAGTGTTGATAGCCTAATTATATTTATTAAGAGCTATGGATAATGGTATTTCTAGGACTGATGTCAGCATATGCAGCTTGCAGCATCCACTTTCCATCCTTCTTGGAGACATCAGTCTAAAGCCTAGTCTAACCACGGCAGGGAGTCAGGTACTTGTTATCAGCTAGATTGAGTCACGATGATCTATGATTGCTATTATGATCTATACCAGCTGTGATATAAAGGGTTAATTCACAGAGCTTATTTCTCATGTGAGGTTATTTTTCTTGACCATTAATTAGCTTAAGAATTTAGCCAAGAGTTCTCACTCTACTTACAGAGTTCATTTCTAGAAAGCCAAATATCAATTATTCTTTCTGTCATCTGTTTGGCAATTGAATTTTCCATGGGAACTCTACACTGAATCAGGGACAGTAACACACAGAAGCAAGTCTCAGGGTGTTTGCTTTCAGATCTCTGTACATCTGTCATGTGAGGGACTTGGAGGCTGCAACCCCAGCCACAGTGGAAACAAAGAAAGGGAAAAGGCTTTTCAGCCAGATCCGAGTGCCTTTAGGGCTGATTCTGAGGCCAGAGTGCTATTTAGGACATCCGCCATTCTATGAGTCTGCTGAGTATCTCACTTCCCATGTTGGATCACTCTCCCCTTTATTTATTCTATCGGTTGGTGTTAGCAGATACTAGACTTGTTTATGTGCTCCCTTTGACTCTTAGTCCTTTCATTATGATCAATTGTGAACTGAAATTGATCACTTGGAGTAGTGAGATGGCATTGGCACATGCCACCTTGATGGGATTGAATTGGAATCCCCTGGTATGTTTCCAACTCTACCAATTGGGGCAAGTCAGCCCGAGCATGCCCCAAATTATACATCTCTTCCCTCTCTTATTCCCACTCTTATGTTTAACAGGGATCACATTTCAGTTAATTTTCAACACTTAAGAATAACTGTGTGATAATTACAGAATTAAACCAGTCATATTAAGTAGAACAGACAAAAAAAAAATACTATGAGGGATAATGTATTAAGTTGTCCATTAGCAGTCAGGGCTATGCTGATCAAGTCACCATTTCTCATAGTGTCCATTTCACTTCAGGAGGTTTCCTTTTTGATTTCATCATCATTTTAAAAAAATCATCTATTATTTTTCACTTTATGTTTCTGTGTGGGAGCAAACTGTTGAAATACTTACTTAAGGTATACTAAGCTGATCTTCTGTATATTAAGATAATCGAAAATGAATCTTGATGTGAATGGAAGGGGAGAGGGAGTGGGAAAGGGGAGGGTTGTGGGTGGGAGGGACGGTATGGGGGGGGAAGCCATTGTAACACATGAGTCGTACTTTGGAAATTTATATTCATTAAATAAAAGATTAAAAAAAAATAGGCAATTGAAATTTGAGTAAGTATTTCTTTGAATCTTAGATCAAATTCAATAAAATATTATTAAGTAAAATTGCCATTATAACATTATTAAATCTTCCAATTTGTAAATGCAAAAAAAAAAAAAAAAACAAAAAAAAACAAAGAAAGGGAAAAGGGTTCCCTGCAGGCTGAGAATCTGTTTTCCAAAGACTCTTACTTAAGGTCTTTTAATCAAGTGTATTCAAATCTTCTACCTTTAAAAATTGAGGTAAAATTTATGTAACATAAAATTAATCAATCTAAAGTGAATAATTCAGTGGTATTAAGTATATTCACAGCCTTGGGCAACTACTACATCTTTCTAGTTTCGAAATATTTTATTTCACTAAACTAAAACCTCATTTCCTATTGATCCCTCCTATTATCCTCTATCAACTAGTATTCTTTCTATGAGGTTATATATATTCTGAATATTTCATAGCAATAGAATTATAAATAATGTGATCTTTTGTGTCTGGTTTCTTCCACTTAGTGTAACTTATTTGATGTTCTTTAACACTGTAGCATGTTTTTATACTCCATTTGTTTTTATGACGGAATTGTATTCCATCACATGGATATACTAGTTTACTCATTCATTTGTTCATGGACATTTGAGTTGTTTCTACTTTGGAGCTATAGTAAATAGTACTACTATAGATATTTGTGTTTGAGCACCTGTTTAGGTCCTTTTGGATCTATACCTGGGATAGAATTTCTATGTCAGATGGTAAATGCATTTTTAACTTTTGGGAGAAGGAACCACCAAGTCATTTTCCACAGTGGTCTTACTATTTTATACTCGCACCAGTAATATGACAGTGTTCCATTGTCTCAACACCCTCCTTTGTTATTTTTTTTAAAGTTTTAGCCATCCAGAAATGCATCCTTCCAACTAGACAACAATTACACTAATTGATTCTGTCTGATGTAAGTATTTGCAAATTCTGGAGTCTATTGATGGAATGTAACTTTCCAGGGAAAGCCTTGGTCAGTAAATTGCAGTTAATTTTCTTAATTTCAGTTCTTAGTTCAGCGCTGGCCACCCATCCTCACCTCCAAGCCCAATGGGAAGCAGGACCAGGTTGAATGAAGCTTATGGAGCAAGGATGAGTGAAAGGGTGCCTTTCATATATCTGGGATAAACATCTGGGATCTATGTCCTCATTATGATTCCTGCTTCTGATGATGGAGGCAAAGACACACAGAGGTGGTAGTCAAAATTGCAAACTCTTGGGCTGGCACTATGGCTCACTTGGTTAATCCTCTGCCAGCAGCACTGGCATCCCATATGGGCACCAGGTTCTAGTCCCGGTTGCTCCTCCTCCAGTCCAGCTCTCTGCTGTGGCCAGGGAAGGCAGTGGAGGACGGCCCAAGTCCTTGGGCCCTGCACCTGCATGGGAGACCAGGAGGAAGCACCTGGCTCCTGGCTTCGGATTGGTGCAGCACTGGTTGTAGCGGCCATTTAGGGAGTGAACCAATGGAAGGAAGATCTTTCTGTCTTTATCTCTCACTGTCTATAACTCTACCTGTCAAATAAATTTTAAAAAATTGCAAACTCCCCTGTTCCCTTTATTGAAAATACTTCCCCTCTAGTTGGATCAACTTCCAGTAGCTTAAAATGCTGATGTGTTTTTCCCTCTTCATTTTTCTCTTTCCCCCCTTTTGGAAGCCAGTCTTCAAGTCTAGAACATTCAAAGGAAACCACATATGTGGGAGGATTTTAAAAATCACACATTCACAGGGGATGTCACTGCCCTGGAAAAGGCCTTAGAAGAAATTAACTTTGTTCACTTCAAGGTGATCCCTACAGACACCATACAACATTCACAAACAAACATCAATAACAACAATGAAAGTAGAAAATCCTGTGGAAGTATGAGAACCTAATTTCCAGAGTTATTGCATTGGTATTCAAACATCTGGTTTTCAACAACAACAACAACAAAAACATAAAAAGGCATACAGCATACAAAGAAGCAGGAAGTATGACCTTTGAAAAGCAAAAAGGTAATAAGAATCCATCCTGAAGAACACCAGATAACTGATGCTAGACAAAGACATTATAATATCTGTCTTAAAAATGTTCAGCCTTAAAAGAAGAATTAAATCTTGTCATTTGCAGCAAAATGGATGGAGATGGGAGACATCATGTTAAGTGAAATAAGCTAAACAAAAAAATACAAACAATGCATGTTCTCCTTCATATGTAGGAGGAAAAAAATACTTCAGTCTGAACACAGAATGGTAATTACTAGATACTGGAAGGGGAGGGGGAATTGAGGGTGTGTGGATGATGGGTGATATATCAGACTCAGATTGGAGTATGTGTCTAATGCTACACAGCATAATGGGGAGACTGTGGTTCAGAGCAATTATATACTGTATAAACAAGTAGAAGAAAGAAGCCCCAAGCCTCCAATTGCAAAGCCAAGGAATGGCAAATATTGATCATCAGTTCACATTGTATACATATATTGAAATATCATAGTGAAGCCCATAAATATGTATCAATATTGCTAATAACATTTTCAATGCATCCAAAACTAAAGGAAGATGCAAAGAAAGCAATGTGTGGAAAAATGTAAATGCCATATAAAGTTAGAAAACTTAGGAGGAAACCAAAAAAGAAATTCTATAGCTATAAACACAATAACTGAAATGAAAAGTTTACTAGAAGGCCTCAAGGGAAGATTCCAGCAAGCAGAAGGAAGAATCAGTGACATTTGAGACAGTATGACTGAAATTACCGAATCTGTAAAACAGAAAGTCAAAAATATTTAAGGAAAGTGAATAGAATCTAAGAAATCCAGGGGATATCAAATGGACCAACATACACTTATGGGAATCTCCTAGGGGAAAAGAGTGAGAAATAGGCAGAGAGTTTTTTTTTATTCATCAATTAAAACTTTAATCATGGCAAAGCATTACATAGATAATGACTTATTGCTTCAAAATAGGACCATGAAACCACATGAAAAATGTTCATATATCAATGGAAATATGAACTTTTTAAATTTTATTTTATTTTAAAGTTTTTATTTAATGAATACATTTTTTCATAGATACAACTTCAGGAATATAGTGGTTCTTTCCCTCATACCCACCCTCCCACCCCGACTCCCATCCAATCTCCCTCTCCCTTTCCCAACTCCTTCTTTATTATGGTTCATTTTTAGTTTGATTTTATATACAGAGGACCAACTCCATGTTAAGTATAGACTTCAACAGTTTGCACCCTCCCCAAATATATATATATATATATATATATATATATATATAGAGAGAGAGAGAGAGAGAGAGAGAGAGAGAAAGTACAGTTTGAGAACAAGATTTGTAGTTGATTCTCATAGTACAACTCATTAAGGATGGAGGTCCTACATGGGGAGTAAGTGCACAGTGACTTCTGTTGTTCCTTTAACAATTAACACTCTTATTTAAAAGCTAATGGCTGAAAGTTTCCACAGTTTACTCAATGAACTCCAGGTAGGATAAACTCAAAGAAATCCATGCTGAGATAAGTTATAATGAAACCATTAAAATACAAAGAATCTTTAAAGTAATAAGGGAGGAGAGATTCATCACAGTAATTGATCCTTTATAAGATTTTTGATGATTTCTCATGATAAATCTTGGAGGCCAAAAGGCAGTGGGTTAATGTACTAAAAATGCTGAAAGGAAAAGAACTGCTAATCAAGAATCCTATATCTGACCAAACTCTCATTCAAAAGTGATAGAAAATTTAAGAATTCTTAAATAAACAAAAGCTGAGAGAATTCATTACTGCTAGACCTGCCACAGGTAAACTTGTAGGTTGAAAAGAAAGGACACTAGACAGCTTGAATCTAATGTTAATATAAAATCAGTTGTTAATTCTACTTTTTGTTTGCTGCATGATTTAAAAGATTAATATACTTTTAAAATTATTAGTGTAAAAGCTAGTATTATTGTAACTTTTTGTGACTTCATATTTTGTTTTGAATATTATTAAAGAGACTAATGCATAAAACAGGATATAGCTGTATGTTTTTGGACACACAGGGTATACAGATGTAATTTTGTGACATCAGGTACTGAGAGGAGATGTCAGAGTTATATAAGGAGTTGTATAAGGAGTAAGAGTTTTTGTATGTTTTAAAATTTAAGCTGGTGTAAATTCAAATTAGAATGTTATAACTTTAGGAAGTTGCATGCAATTCCCATGATAGCTACAAAGAAAGCGGCTATAGAATACACACAGAAGGAAAAAGAAGCGAAGTAAAATGTTTCACTACCATAAGAATGTTTCATTGCCAAATGTTAAACTAAACATAAAAGAAAATGTAACACAGGAAATGAAGGATACAAAAGTTATAAGACAGATAGAAAACAAACAACAAAATGACAGAAGTGTCCTCTCAGTAAGAATTTTTAGGTAAATGGATTAAAGTCTAATCAGAAGACAGAGATTGGCATAATGGATATAAAACAATCCAGTTATATACTGTATACAAGAGCCTCATTTTAGATCTGAAGACATAAATAGGTTGGAAGGGATAACGTAAAAAGAATGTTCCATGTCAAAAGAAAGCGGGTTGGCTATTCTCAGATCTTAGCTACAAGAAAAAAAGAGGGACATAACATACTGATAAACAGATCAGTGCAGCAGTAAGAGATGATTATAAATAATATATAATTGTAATATATTAAAGCATTTACAAACACTTATAAAATTAGTATTAGATGATTAAAATAAATGAAATAGATAAAATTTAAGGCAGAAAGAGAGCTCTACTCTAACAGTTGGAGACTTTAGTACTCTGCCCTTGGTCAAAAATAAGTGAAGAAATATAAGACTTGAGGGGCTGTAGCACAATAGCTTAATCCTCCACCTGCAGGACCGGAATCCCATATGGGCACTGGTTCTAGCCCCAGCTGCTCCTCTTCTGATTCAGCTCTCTGCTATGGCCTGGAAAAGCCAAAGATAGCCCAAGCACTTGAGAGTCTGCACTCACATTGGGAGACCCAGAGGAGGCTCCTGGCTCCTGGTTCCTGGTTCCTGGCTCCTCACTTCGGATTGGCCCAGCTCCAGCCATTGAGGCCATTTGGGGAGTGAACCAGGGGATGGAGACCCTTCTGTCTGTCTCTCCTTCTCACTGTCATTAATTCTACCTCTCAAATAAATAAATATTTCAGAAAAAATATAATAGTTGAACACACAATAAATTAAATAGATACAATAGTTGTATACAGGAAACTGCACCCAGCAACAACACCATGTATATTCTTTTAACAAATACATGGAATATTCTCCAAGATAGACCATATGTTAAGCCATCAATTGAATCTCAATAGAGCTGAAAATAGGTATTATACAAAATATATCATGGTAGATAAAATTTGGTATCAATAATAGAATTCCTAGCTGGTGCCGCGGCTCAATAGACTTCCAATTCAGCTCCCTGCTAATGCACCTGGGAAAGCAGTGGAAGACAGCCCAAGTGTTGGTCCCCTGCACCCATGTGGGAGACCTGGTTGAAACTCCAGGCTACTGGCTGTGGCCTGGCCCACCTCCAGCTGTTGTGGCCATTTTGGGAGTGAACCAGCAGATGGAAGATCTCTCTAAATCTCTTCTTCTCTCTGTAACTCTCCCTTTCAAATAGAAATTCTTTTAAAAAAGTATACAAATGGCCAGTAACTAGATGAAAATATGTTCAATATCATTAATAATTAGGGAAACACAAGTAAAAACCACAATGAGATACTACTTCATACCCGTTAGGACAGTTACTTCAAAGGACAGAAAACAGAAGAGATCAAGTATTGGCAGATGCAGAGAAATTGGAACTCTTCTAAAGCATTTTTGGGAATATAAAATGGTGCTACCACTGTGGAAAACAGTTTAGTGGGTCCTCAAAAAATGGCATTCCCATATTATCTAGCAATACCACATCTGGGTGTTAACAAAGGGAATTGGAAACAGAGTCTCAAAGTGACCTTCATATACCCATATTAACAGCAGTACTATTCACAATTGCTAGAAGATAGAGCAACCCAAGTATCCATCAGCTGGGCTGGCACCGATGCTCACTAGGCTAATCCTCTGCCTGCGGCGCTGGCACCACAGGTTCTAGTCCTGGTTGGGGCACTGGATTCTGTCCTGGTTGCTCCTCTTCCAGTCCAGCTCCCTGCAGTGGAGGACGGCCCAAGTCCTTGGGCCCTGCACCTGCATGGGAGACCAGGAGGAAGCACCTGGCTGCTGGCTTTGGATCAGTGCAGTGCATGGCCATAGCGGCCGCTTCCGGGTGAACCAGTGGAAGGAAGACCTTTCTCTCTGTCTCTCTCCCCCTCACTAACTCTGCCTGTCCAAAAAAAAAAAAAAAAAAAGTATCCATCAGTGGATGAGAGATAAGAAAAGTGTGGTGTATACATACAATAAAATATTATCCAACTTTAAAAGGGGAAAGGAATTTTGACACATACAACACTGCTGAACTATGAGAATATTAGGTGACGTGAAATAAGCCAGTCACAAAAAGACAAGTATGGTATGATCCTACTTATTTGAGGGAGTCAAATTTGGAAGCAACATAAGATAGAATAGTGTTTGTGAGGGACTTAGGGGATAAAGCAAAACTGGAGTTTTTAATGGATATGGAGTTTCAGTTTTAGAAGATAAAATTTTCTGGAGATAGTTGGAGGTAATGATTGCCTGACGATGCAAATGGTAGCTAGTATCACTGAGCTTCATACTTAACGTGGCTAGATGGTAAACTTTCTATATGTTACCACAATTTTTAAAAAAGTTTTTGTCCTTATTATCAAAGTGTATTGTTGGGAGGTCAGTTCCCAACTACCAGGGAGTACAGCTAGGTCTTGGGATGTGCTACAGCAATTCTAGGGTATCCGTCTTTTGCAAAATAATTGTACTGGGGCTCTTTTAGGCATAAATCATCAGTAAGTCAGGAGAAGAATGAGCCAAGAAAAACCCTGACAGGAGAGCCATTACTCTAGGAACGTTCCAGTGCTATGTGATCCGTCATCTCTCAGCTGATGATGAGACTCAAGGAGGTGTTAGTGGAATGAAATGGGGTCGAATCAATTTTCTACTCTTCTCAGGAAGTTACCTACAGCTCCAATGCAAGGAATTAGAGTTAAGTTTTATAAAATGTGTTCAGCTCCCAAAGTGATTCAGTTTTACATAAAGAAAGGGCTCAGAACTAGGACAAGAGAGGAAAAATTAAGAATTAGACAGAATGGAAACTTCTAAAGTAGAAAGAAGCTGTTATCACAATTTTTAAAATGGGAAAAATTACAATCATCCTAATGAGTGTGAAATGATATAACACTGTGGTTTTAATTTGTATTTTCCTAATGAATAATGATATTGAATATCTTTCTATGTGTTGTTGGTCACTAGTCTGTCTTCTTTGGAGAAGCGCCTTTTTAAGTCCTCTGCTCATTTTTTTGAAAACAAAATTTGGGTATTTTTGTTGAATTGTAAGAGTTTTTGATATATTCTAGACAGGAGACTTATCAGACACATGATTTGCAAATGTTTTTCCCATTTTATAGAATGCTTTTTACGTCTTGCTAGTGTCCTTGTTACACAGAAGTTTTTAGTTTTGATGAGTCCAATTTATCTGCTTTCTTTCATTTCTCATGCCTTTGATTTCATATTTAAGAATCCATTGCCCAATCCAGGTCATAAAGATATACCCTAATGAATTTTCTCAGATTTTTTTTATAGTTTTAACTCTCACATTTAGGTGTAAATTCATTTTGAGTTAGATTTGTATATAGAACCCAGCAGAGTTCAAAATTAATTTTTTACATATGGACATCAGTTGGCCAAGGACCACTTATTAATTATGCCATCCTTAAAAGATATTTTCTATACTTTATAATCTTGAACTGAAAGGTACAGCTATGATAACCTGCCCCCAGAATTTAAAATTAACAAAATTTGAACTGCCCTTGTTAAGAGAGAAGTAGATATGTTTCCCAGGATGGAACTGAGCCCTCTGAGAAATCCTAGGTTTTTAAGGAACAATCCAGTGTATTCAGTGTATTTTGAATTTTGATGAAATTCAAATAACTCTAAGTCCAGGCATTAGTAACCCACTAACACAAAGTAAAACCAAACTAACCTTGACAAAATGAATATGATACGCCCATGCTTTCCACCCAGGCACTTACACTGTGCCTGCTAAAGATGCCCTTTCTTTTTTTATTTTTAATTGGATGGCTTTTATTGTTTTCTTTTTTTTTAACTTGTATTTAATGAATATAAATTTCCAAAGTACAGCTTATGGATTACAATGGCTTCCCCCGATAACGTCCCTCCCACCCGCAACCCTCCCCTTTCCCACTCCCTCTCCCCTTCCATTCACATCAAGATTCATTTTCAATTCTCTTTATATATAGAAGATCAGTTTAGCATATATTAAGTAAAGATTTCAACAGTTTGCTCCCACACAGAAACATAAAGTAAAAAATACTGTTTGAGTACTAGTTATAGCATTAAATCTCAATGTACAGCACACTAAGGACAGAGATCCTACATGAGGAGTAAGTGCACAGTGACTCCTGTTGTTGACTTAACAAATTGACACTCTTGTTTATGGCCTCAGTAATCACCCTAGGCTCCTGTCATGAGCTGTCAAGGCTATGGAAGCCTCCTGAGTTCACCAACTCTGATCATATTTAGAGAAGGCCATGGTCAAAGTGGAAGTTCTCTCCTCCCTTCAGAGAAAGGTACCTCCTTCTTTGATGATCCATTCTTTCCACTGGGATCTCACTCGCGGAGATAAAGATGCCTTTTCTAGTTGTCCCCAAAGCTAGATACTCCCACCTGGATTCCAACTTTTCTCCTTGGCAACTTTAACATCTGGGTCTAGATGCTCTGTTGGTACACAGTGTCTTTGTATGTTTTTTAAAAATCAAAGATAATAAATGGCTATGTTACATTATTACCTGTAATAGATTATTTATTCCATAAATAGATTTGTTTCCATCACTCTAACAGTTATGTTACAACTCCAGTTTTTTGGTACCCAGAGGCGCATCGTCAGCTCTGTTGTTCTTTGCTCACACATTGCCTGGGATTTCACAAGATCTAGCCTTTAGCCCTTTAACCACAATCTCAGCCCTCAAGGTGGCTAGTTCAGGAAGGTCACCAGATCTTCCATTTAAAAAAGCATCCTGGTGTGGTGGGGGTGGAGGGGATGACAATTAGCCTAGAAGATAAGATGCCTGTATCCCACATCACGGTACCTGGTTTCAACTTTTGGCTCTGGCTTCTGATTCCAGTTTCTTTCTACATAGACCTTGGAGGCAGTGGTGATGGTTCCAGCAGTTGGGTCCATGTCACCCATGAGGGAAACCTGGATTGTGTTCTTGATTCCTGGCTTCAACTCTGTCCCAGCTTTGGCCTTTGTGGGTATTTGGGGAGTAAACCAGCAGATGGGAGCTCTTTCTGTTTGTTGACTTTCAAATAAATTTTAAAAAATAAAATTAGAAAAAATATAAGGTAAACATTTTGTTCCCTGTCCAATTCCAAAAGTAAAGTTCCTATCCAGATGCAAACAAATACTGATAAGGCGTGGGAGGTGATGGGGGAAGATGGCTTAGACCAGCAGCCTTCAAACTATTATGTAAAGACCCAGGGATTGGAGCTGGCACTGTGGAGCTGGCACTGTGGCACAGTGAATTAAAGCCCCAGTCTGCAGTGCCGGCATCCCATATGGGTGCTGGTTCACATCCCAGCTGCTCCACTTCTGATCCAGCTTCCTGCTAATATGCTTGGAAAAGCAACAGAGAATGGCCCAAGTGCCTGGCCCCTGCACCATTTGGGAGACCCTGAAAAAGCTCCTGGCTCCTGGCTTCAGATCAGCTCAGCGCTGGCCATTGTGGCCATTTGAGGAGTGAACCAGCAGATCGAAGATCTCTCTCTACAATTCTGTCTTTCAAATAAATAAAATAAATCTTAAAAGGGAGAGAGAGAGAGAGAGCGTGCAAGAGAGCGAGAGCAAGCCAGGGATTTAAAGACATATCAAAGGAGGAGAATTTAAAGAAATTGACAAGATTAACTTTCATCTATTCTGTTCCCTAAGATTAATCTGCCCAGGACACTCCATGAGAGAAGCGGTTCCTTCCTTTTCCTCTTCTTTTCACAATTTACCATCTCATATTTCACAAAAGAAACACATACCTATTGCCTGATCATATCATAATACAATGAGCAACTGCCCTGAGGTACACAAATCTTAAGGATACCCAACAATAGGATAATTGATTTTTGCCATGGGAAAATAAACATCCTAATGACTAAATAATCAATCATTTTGCAAGCCAGTAGTTTTCCAACCTTGGCTTTCAACAAAATTTAAAGAGAACATAATAAAGTTACCAACTGATAGATGGCAGAAGTACTTTAAAACCATTTTATTAAGGAAATTGCCAAGCAGAAACAAAAGTAGTTAGAACTGCATAATGAATTTCTATAAACTCATCATCCAGTTTCAAAAATTATCAACACTCTGCCACTTTTGAAAAGTATTTTATGATTGTTGTATCAATTTTGACAGTTAGAATAAATTCAAAGAATTATCATAAATATCTTTAAAAAGAACACTTCTTCTGCCACTTATTTATTTATATATGGAACAGAATTTCTTGGTATTTACATTTATAAATGTAAATGTAAATGAGAAATAGGAATAGAATTGTTGCTAAAACCTGTCTCATTTCAGGATTATATTAATGCGTGGATACACACACTTATTAAAATTAGAAGGGTCCAGCTATTTAATTAAAAATCAATTTACTCTAAAATTTAACTTTTTAGCATTATTAATCATTTGTCAAAATTAGTAATATGTCGCTTTAATCAACCAATTACTTTCACTTGTTATGAAAATATAAACATGTAGAGTCTCTTGATCATAGAAATTTGACTTTTAGGGCCGGTGCCGCAGCTCACTAGGCTAATCCTCTGCCGTGTGGCGCCGGCACACCGGGTTCTAGTCCCGGTCGGGGCAACGGATTCTGTCCCGGTTGCCCCTCTTCCAGGCCAGCTCTCTGCTGTGGCCAGGGAGTGCAGTGAAGGATGGTCCAAGTACTTGGGCCCTGCACCCCATGGGAGACCAGGATAAGTACCTGGCTCCTGCCATCGGATCAGCACAGTACGCCAGCCACAGCACGCTGGCCGTGGCGACCATTGGAGGGTGAACCAACGGCAAAGGAAGACCTTTCTCTCTGTCTCTCTCTCTCTCACTGTCCACTCTGCCTGTCAAAAAAAAAAAAAAAGAAAAGAAATTTGACTTTTAAAAATGTTGTTTGTTCATCATATAGAAGTGTGATATGGTGATTAATAAAATATTTATATAATTAAATGTTTAGTAAATTATATTACATTGAGATAAAATTATATGAAAAAATGGAACAGAAATACTTGTTCAAAGAGTTAAAGGAAAGTGCAAAATTTCTGTTAAACATTGTCTATGAATTTTTAAAATCAAAGACAATGATATCAGGGGCTGGATATTGTTGTGGTATAGTGGGTTAACTGTTCCTTGAGAGGCCAGCATCCCATATGGGTGCCAGTTAAGTCCCAGGCACTCCATTTCCAATTCAGCTCACTGCCAGTGTACTTGGGAAAGCAGCAGAGGATGGCCCAACTGCTTGGGCCCCTGCACCCACATAGATCTGCTCCTAGCTTTAGGCTGGCCCAGCCCAGGCCATTGTGGTCACTGGGGAGTGAACCAGCAGATAGAAGATCCCTCTCTGTATCTCTCTCCCTCTCTCTCTCTCTCTGACTATGCATTCCAAATAAAATAAATCTAAAAAAAGATAATCATATTAAATGGCTATGTGATACTATTCTATGTGATATGTATAGCATGGGACTTTAACAGTGATATAACCATTTTATTTTAAAATTTCCATTTTTAGGAGCTGGCATTTGGCCCAGCAGTTAAGATGCCCACATCCCACATCAGAATGCTCCATTGAGCTCCATTCCCAATTCCAGCTTCCTCCTAATGCACACTCTAGGAGGCAACGGGTCATGGTTCAAGTGGTTGGGTCTCTGTCAGCCACAGGGAAGACCCTAAATGGAGTTCCAAGCATTGAACTACATCTAGATGTTGCAGGTATTTGGAGAGTGATCCAGTAGATGGGAGTTTGTTTTACTGTCTCTCTTTTTCTGTGCCTCAAAAAATAAAAATGGAAATATACAATTTTTAAAATGTGCTGGAAATTATATTATTTGTAACATAAGAATGTATTTTAAATATCAATTTAACATTTATAAGGACATACTTTCAGACAATTATTATTTTACACATCTGGGTGATAATATTATTAATTCAGTCCCCTCAAATACCATTTGAACCTAAAAAGAAAAAAAGGATAGTGTATACTGAGGGAAAAAGTGATCTCTCAATGCTTAATATTATGAGTCTCTTGGACAGCATATGTATTATGTGGATAGAGTCCATTGACTAATCAAATGTCTACCAGAAAAACTATTATTCATGCTAAAATGGGTTTATTGCAGAAAGTGGACCAAGTTGACATTCTACTGGTTTTCAGAGGAAGATAGATATAGGATTGGGGTCAAGCTAAAAAGGTTTAGGGTGGGCCATTCCCAGGAGGACCTTTAAATCAACCTTGGCAATTTCATTATTGTTTGATGAGCAAACTGCCAGGAAGAATTGGCTGTAAAAGTTCAACAAAACAAACAACATTACTTATTTTCCTTTTTTTATAAATATAGATCAATTTAATAAGTTTAGATAGTGGACATAAAGAAAATGTCATTTATATTTCAAACGAAGAGTTTCTTTGTATTGGTTTGGTCATAAATTTTGTATAAATCAACAGTCAAAACTACTTATAAAAATATTAAAAAGTTTTTCTCCTCCCATTCTACCCTCATCCTCTCATGCTACTCACATCCCACTTAAGGTTCATTTTTGGGTTTCTTTTACATATGTGCACAAATATTTTAGCTTCTTTTTGCAAATACAATTCAGTTGCTTTCTTTACATTTTTTACACAAACGTAGTCATTGTTTCTCACCATGTTTTTTTTTTTTTATGTAACTGTGCCTAACAGGGATAATTCTATAATAAGACCTTTTTGTAACTTTTATTTAATGAATATAAATTTCCAAAGTACAGCTTATGGATTACAATGGCTTCACCCCCCCCACCAACTTCCCTCCCACCCGCAACCTTCCCCTTTCCCCCTCCCTCCCCCCTTCCATTCACATCAAGATTCATTTTCAATTCTCTTTATATACAGAAGATCAGTTTAGCATATGTTAAGTAAAGATTTCAACAGTTTACACCCACATAGAAACACAAAGTGAAAAATACTGTTTGAGTACTAGTTATAGCATTAAATCTCAATGTACAGCACACTAAGGACAGAGATCCTACATGAGGAGTAAGTGCACAGTGACTCCTGTTGTTGACTTAACAAATTGACACTCTTGTTTATGGCATCAGTAATCACCCTAGGCTCTTGTCATGAGTTGCCAAGGCTATGGAAGCCTTTTGAGTTCACCATCTCTGATCATATTTAGACAAGGTCGTAGTCAAAGTGGAAGTTCTCTCCTCCCTTCAGAGAAAGGTACCTCCTTCTCTGATGACCTGTTCTTTTCACTGGGATCTCACTTGTGGAGATCTTTCATGTAGTGTTTTGTTTTTTTTTTGTTGTTGTTGTTTCTTTTCTTTCTTTCTTTTTTTTTTTTTCTTTTTTTCTTTTTTTTTTTTTTTGCCAGAGAGTTTTGGCTTTCCATGCCTGTAATACTCTCATGGGCTTTTCAGCCAGATCCGTGTGCCTTAAGGGCTGATTCTGAGGCCAGAGGGCTGTTTAGGACATCTGCCATTAAATATTTGCAAACTATGCAACAGATAAAGGGTTGATAACCAGAATCTACAAAGAAATCAAGAAACTTCACAACATCAAAACAAGCAACCCACTTAAGAGATGGGCCAAGGACCTCAATGGACATTTTTCAAAAGAGGAAATCCAAATGGCCAACAGGCACATGAAAAAATGTTCAAGATCACTAGCAATTAGGGAAATGCAAATCAAAACCACAATGAGGTTCCACCTCACCCTGGTTAGAATGGCTCACATTCAGAATCTACCAACAATAGATGCTGGCGAGGATGTGGGGAAAAAGGGACACTAACCCACTGTTGGTGGGAATGCAAACTGGTTAAGCCACTATGGAAGTCAGTCTGGAGGTTCCTCAGAAACCTGAATATAACCCTACCATACAACCCAGCCATCCCACTCCTTGGAATTTACCCAAAGGAATTTAAATTGGCAAACAAAAGAGCAGTCTGCACATTCATGTTTATTGCAGCTCAATTTACAATAGCTAAGACCTGGAACCAACCCAAATGCCCATCAACAGTAGACTGGATAAAGAAATTATGGGACATGTACTCTATAGAATACTATACAGCACTAAAAAGAACAGTGAAATCCGGTCATTTGCAACAAGATGGAGGAATTTGGAAAACATCATGCTGAGCAAATTAAGCCAGTCCCAAAGGGACAAATATCATATGTTCTCCCTGATCGGCGACAACTAATTGAGCACCAAAGGGGAAACTTGTTGAAGTGAAATGGACACTATGAGAAACAGTGACCTGATCAGCTCTTGTCCTGACTGTTGATGTACAATGTAATACTTTATCCATTTTAGTATTTTGTTTTGTTTTGTTCTAGTACTATTGGTTGAACTCTGTAATTAACATACAATTATTCTTTGGTGTTTAAATTTTAACTGAAAAGTGGTCCCTGTTAGGAATCTGGAAATCATTATGCTGAGTGAAATAAGCCAGTCCCAAAGGGACAAATACCATATGTTCTCCCTGATCGGTGACAACTAACTGAGCACCAAAAAGGAAACCTGTTAAAGTGAAATAACACTATGAGAAATGGTGACTTGATCAGCCCTTGCCCCGACTGTTGATGAACAACTTAATACGTTATCCCTCTTAGTATTTTTTTGTTTATTTGTTCCACTTAATACTTTTGGTTGAATACTGTAATCAATACACAGTTATTCTCAAGTGTTGAAACTTAACTGAAAAGTGATCACTGTTAAATATAAGAGTGGGAGTAAGAGAGGGAAGAGATGTGCAATTCGGGACATGCTCAAGCTGACTTACCTCAAACGGTAGAGTTAGAAACATACCAGGGGATTCCAATTCAATCCCATCAAGGTGGCATGTACCAATGCCATCTCACTAGTCCCAGTGATCAATTTCTGTTCACAATTGATCATACTGATAGGTCTAAGAGTCAAAGGGATCACATAAACAAGACTAGTGTCTGCAAATACTAGCTGATAGAATAAAAAAGGGAGAGAACTTATTTTCTTATATCCTCATCTTCCTGGACAAGAATCCCCAGAATGAAGTGGATTAGTAAAGGAATGCTGTAAGGAAAACAAAACCAAGTTTTGTCTATATAGGTTCTTAGTGGCTCCCAGCTCTCTTCTGTAGGCTAGTGGTTCTCACAGTGTGGACCCTAGACCACTGTCTCACCAACACCTGGAAACTTGTTAGAGGCTCAAATTCACAAGCAAAGGTCCATGAAGCAGAAGCTGGGGTGTAGACTAAGGAAGCTAGCTGTATTTTAACCAGCATTCCAGGTGACCCTAATGCATGAAAACGTTGAGAACCACTGCCCTACATTATCATCAAGTTCATCCAGACGTTTTTACATTCTCCTTCCGTCCCACTAAGTGTTGATGGACTACAAATGGGGACTGAACAGTAAACCAGGGTGTATACCTGGGAAATTAACCTTTAATAGTTCCTGCCTATACTTTTTACTTAGGTCTGAGCCAATGCAAAGGATAGCAGAGGCCTGACAACTCTACATGCTCTTCCCAGTGTTTTTCCTCCATTCTTGTTTGCTCTTTTTATCCATATTATAAAGAAAGATCTGAGACAGATACAAGTTTTAAGAGTCTGTCTGGTAAGAAGCAATTCCTGAGTTGGGAAACAACAAACTGAAGGGCTTAACATCCCCACAACAAATCATCAGCAAGTATTTATAGGGTAGATATGGAAGCAAAATAAATTATTTGATTGGCTGCAATTACAAAATTGCTTCATTTGTTATATCCCATTAGAAAATCTCTAGTTACGTCATTGTTACTCACCCAAAACTGTGGGTCTGTTCTTCAGCACATTTAATTAAGAAACATAGCAGAAGGTCTTGTCACATAAAACACCTTACTGGCAGCTTAGGAGGACCACAGGGAATAGTTTTCAAACCATGCACTCTGAGCAAGGAGAAACAGGTGGTTGTTACTATTATTTTAGGAGGAAATGAATATGCAAGAAGGGAAGATCTTGTCATTGCAAGCATGGGTGGGTATAAGTTCACGCAGGTGCAGTTCAGAAATGTGTCTTGATATGTATTGTATATTATGGTAATAAGGCTTAAGTGCCTCCTGAAGCAGACTGTAGCACTAAAATGAAGTTAAGGGTGACATTTAGGTACTTTCTGACCCATTTGTGCAGGAACTGACCTGTGGTAGAATCTGGACCGGCTGAGGGTGACTGGTGAGTTCCCAGAATGTGACTGCAACACCTGAAAGACAACTTTGGAGGTCACCAGGTGCTCTGGAAACTTTGGAGTCTTGATGCAGAATGAGTCACAATAAGGATTTCTAAGCTATTTGAGGCATTAAGCAGTGACAATATTCCAAGTTTGTTGACTGCTTCTTATTGGTTGAGGTTATTGGTTGAGCTCCAGTTCTGATCTTCTTTAATATGGGCATATACAAGCAATAGAGCAAGTTATGTTTCACTTTTTAAAAAAGATTTTTTAAATTTATTTGAAAGGCAGAGTTACAGAGAGAGACGAAGAGATCTTTCACCCACTGATTCACTCCCACAATGGGAGCCAGGAACTTCACTTGGGTCTCCACATAGGTGCAGCGGCCCAAGCACTTGGGCCATCTGCTGCTGCTTTCCCAGTCACATTAGCAGGGAGCTGGATTGTAAGTGAAGCAGTGCCCACATGCGATGCCAGTGTTGTAGGCAGGAGCTTTATCCACTATGCCACAGCACTGGGCCTAAGTTTCACTTACTTTTGCAAATCAAGGCTGAGGTCACTTATAAGGCTTAACAGGTACAGACTCCATTTTAATTTAATTTAATAATCAAAAACAGCACCTATTCTGTGTCCCAGAGACAATTGACTTCAAGACTTTTATCTACACATTTACCCTTCTAAGGACTTAGATCTCATTACCTTTTTAACTAGACGTTTCCTGGAGCCAACGATGCTGCTATTTCATGGCTTCCATCCAGGCTATATCAAGGACTTCATGCAAAAAGAGAAAACAAGGACAATGATAAATTGGAATCTCTTGTTCATTAATTCCCTGGAGGAATATTGTTGAGCACCTAATGTGTGCATGGTGTTGTGGAGGATACAAAAATAAGACAAACCCACCATGTTTGCAAGATTCATGATTTTGATTTTCTGTGCTATGAATAATGTACTATTCCAAGTGTTGTGTGTGCTTTGGCTCAGTTAACATACCTATCAGTTCTCAAGAATAGGTATTATTATCTCTACTTCAGAGATGCAGAATGTGAGACCAGGGAGTTAAATAACTTGAGACAGTAGCAACATCTAGAAAGCTGAACAATTAGAGTTTCAACATGGCAGTTTGGCTCCCAGTTTTTGCTAACGGTACAATATTAACTCCGAGAAGTTTAATGACAGGTAAACACTGGGAAACCACAGAGTGAGAAAGAAATTTGAGAGGTATTCCAAGATGGCTGAATTTGGAAAAGATGTGCTGATTCTGGTGAGGGAAAGGTAGCACAAAAACAGCAGAGGAAGTGTATTCCCAGAGGAGAATTGGAGAGAAGTCTGCAGTGCAAATTCTATGGAAGAGGAACGCTATGGAGTAGCATGGAAAGTGCAGCCATGCAGCAATAAAGGGGACACCACACACAAATTCTGCAGCCAGGGCTGGAGGAGACGCCAGCTTCTGAGAGCAATGTGAGGTCGGACTGCAGCAGCCCGTGTCACTAGTGATAGTGCATGAGAGAACCTTGTGAGCCACACTGATTTTGAGTCCAGCCTGGAGCCCTAGTCAGGGGCAGAGAAGGTAAAGCACATTTCTTTCTCCCCATCGCCCAACAAGCAGGGAGAAGGCACCATCTTGACACCAGCAGAGGCTGCTATGGATCTCCTGTGTGTGACCAGGGAATTTTACCAGAGGAAAAATGACTCTGGCTGGGGAAGTTGACAAGGGGGTAGTCACCCATTTAGGAGGTGCCCCAATCCTCTCAACCTATCATAGGCTCTGGTGCTCAAACTGCCAAGGCAGAGCACATACAGGTAGCTGGGAACGACTGCTCTCTCTATACATGGGACAGGCTCATGAGATGGAAAGAGGGATACTCTGTACCCCATGACTGTGGGAGCCTTGTGCACTGTGACTGTGTAAATCCTGTGACTGTACAATAGAGGTTGAAATGTTGCTGGGCAATCATGGTTTCTGGAATCAGAGGCTCAGAGTCTGCCTGTGGTGGTTCATTAAGAGGGTTCTGTGCTCACACTGAGGACTGCATATAGCTGCTGTGTGTTTCATGTGCCAGTGTGGGTGAGGGTTGTACCCATTATGGGCTAACCCCATTCACTGGTCACCTTGAAAGAGAGGAGGTGAAGTAGTGATTATGTCAACAGGCATGATCATACCCTCCTGGCTCAAAAATGAGATCTACCATACCAAACACATCTTGGATTTTTGCCTCACCCTTGAGCACTGACCAGAGCTCCCCTTCTACACTCAGCATATGTCTCTGGGTATTTACTGAAGGAGCAGACACTCCACTAGGCCACAGAGGCATAGTTCAAAGATAAAACTCATCAATGGAGAAAATCAATGAGTGTTTCCACAAATCCCTAAAAATAAACACTGAAATAAGAGAAACAAGAACAAGGAAGACAACATGACTAGCCAAAGGAACACAACAATACTTCAACATTAAAATGTGAAGATGAAGAGATGGATGAAATATCTGAAAAGGAATTCAAAAGATTCATAGGATTACTTCAAAGGATTCATAGGATTACTTAGAAGCAATGAGAAGCAAATTCATAAGTTAAATCCACAATGATATGGATTAAAAGCTCTCCTATGAGATAGAGATTTTGAAGAGAAATCAAGCTGAAATGTTAGAAATGAAGAAATCAATATGGTAAATAACATATATAATGGAAAGCCTTAACAATAAGCTTTTGGGGTAGAAGAATGAATATTTCAGCTAGAAGACAAATCTTTAGAAACATCTCAGTCAGACAAAAAAAAAGAAGAAATTTGAAAAATTAAAAATAGTGTTTGAGATTTATGTGATACTATGAAACAACAAACACATGGGTTTTAGGTGTTCCCGAAAGTGTGGAGAGAGAATGCACTAGAAGGCCTATTCAGTGAAATAATTACAGAAAACTTTTGTAATTTGAACAAAAAAAGGGACACCCAAGTACAGGAAGCACATATAGAACACCTAATAGACATGACCCCAAAAGATCTTCACCATGGCACATTGTAGTCAAACTTGAAACAGTAAAACAAAGAAAAGATTCCAAAATGTGCATGAAAGAAATGCCAGCTTACCTCCAGGGAATCTCCAATTAGACTCACAGCTGGTTTCTCATTATGAACCCTACATGCTTGGAGAGACATAGTCAAAGTCCTAAAAAAAATACCAGTCAACCCAGAATACTGTAACATGCAGAGATCTCATTTAAGAATAAAAGTGAAACAAAGAGCTTCTATAACAAGCATTAATTGAAAGAATTTGCCGCCACTCACACAGCCTTACAAATGATGTTCAAAGATGTGCTACACACAGAAACACAGAAAAATAGTATAACTATGAAAAAAATGTGAAAACAGAAGCTCTCTAATAAGAATACAAAGGAAATCCAAAACAAACAATAGAAATATTTATGGAAAAGTGGCAAGGCTGTTGTTATTTAAATGTGAATGGCATCGACTCTCCAGTTAAAAGATATAGACTGGCTGAATGGATATTAGGGTGTTGCCACCATAATATCAGACAAAATAGACTTTAGCACCAAACTGGTAAAAGAAACAAAGAGGATTACATAATTATTAAGAGATCAATTCAACAGGAAGACATGGCTGTAACAAATGTATATGCACCCGATGCCAGGGCAGCTTATTATTTTAACGAAATGTTAATGGATCTAAAGGGAAACAGACTCCAACACAATATTAATGGGGGACTTCGACACCCTACTTTAATCAACTGACAAATAAACTATACAGAAAATCAGCAAAGAAACAACAGAGCTAATCTATACTACAGATCTGTTGGACTTAATCCTTCAAACCATTGCTGAAGAATATACTCTCTTTTCATTGGTACATGGAACAGTCCCTAGGATAGACCATAAAGCATCTCAGAAAATTAAAAAAAAATAGGATTGTACCATGTATCTTTTCTGACCACTATGGAATGAAGCTAGAAATTATTTGTTCTATGATTTTTAAAAAACTGTTCATTGACACACACACACAAACATGGTTAATTTTTATTCTCTCCATTTTTAACTTAACAATTAATGAATTCTTTTCCTTTGAAGGCCAATGAACACATATACCAAGACATTAATTAGAAACCCTTGTAGTGACTTACTAGCTGTTCAACAAAACAAGCAGCTATACTTCCCATCCTTTCTCCCATGTCACTGAGGAGTGACGGGATTCTGGCCAATGGGTTGTGAATAGAAGTGTTGTGAGCCACGTCTATGATTGGATCACAAAATCTTCCTGGCACTCCCTGAGCTCTTTCCCTTCAACCTCCTTGACACAGACAAGCACAGATATCCAGGAAGCTGTGCTGAAGATGCCCACTCCATAGCAAAGGATCCTGGGTGCTTACATTGATGCTTGCTTAAGGGCAGCGTTTCTGTTTGGGACTTCTCATCTGAGAGCTATACAGCATTTTGAGATTTGTTTTACAGTAGTTGATCTAAACTCAAATAGAATGAATTCCTTAAAAAAAAAAAACCAGGAAAATCCTTATATTTCAGAAACAAGCTACACATAGAACATGTTTTTAAAAATATAGAGAACAAATAGTATTTTCACTCTTATGTTAAAATATTATTAAGAAATATTTTGGGGTCTGGTGCTGTGGCTTAGTGGGCTAAGCCTCCACATGTGGTGCTGGCATCCCATATGGCAGCTGGTTCGTGTCCTGGCTACTCCCCTCTGATCCAGCTCCCTGCTATTGCCTGGGAAAGCAGTGGAAGATGGCCCAAGTGCTTGGTCCACTGCACCTGCGTGGAGGACCCAGAAGCTGCTCCTGGATCCTGGTTTTGGATCGGCCCAGCTCTGGACATTGTGGCTATTTGGGGAGTGAACCAATGGATGGAAGACCTCTCTGTCTCTCCCTCTCTGTGTCTATTACTCTAATTCTTAAATAATTTTTTTAAAAAAGAAATATTTCAATATAATTCTCTTTTTCACTGGTCACAATACAAATAGATATATGGCTTAAATATATTTTAGCCAGTTTCCTATTTTTTAATGAAGGCAAACATGGCTTTCAAGGGCTTTAAGAACTTTCAATTAGTCTGTAGACTTTCTTCTTTGGGAACCATAGAAATATCAAGATAAAAACTATAGGAGGAGGAAAATGGAAATCAAGGTATACACGCAAAGGGAACCAAGGAATGGTAAGTATTCTACCTCCTTGTGAAGCGAGTCACAGAGTATTGATTTAGGAATAGTTTTAACTTATTTCAGTGTCTGACTCATGTGTTCTAACTTTTTAAGATGCCATTTGTCTCAATCAATATTTTCCTTGACTATGGTGGTTTCCTAGGAGACAGGCTACAGCCCACAAAAATCATTTATTTCTTGGACAAAATGAGAGCATTTAGCTTTTCAAACCATGTTATCAGTGTAGAGTGATTCTGGGAAGCAGTGATTCTGAGTAATTATCTCACAATCAGTGTTATAGACTGTAATTAGTTGAAAGAATTAAAAACCATTTTGAAATATGACTTGTCATAGGATATAATGGTAGTTAGGAAAATAGAAATGTTGTTTTGCCAAAAAATAAGGTATATGATGGAGATAATTAGCTATTTCTGACAGTAATACAATAGTTCTGGAAATTACATGAAATGGAAAATTTAAATCATTAGTTCACCTGCCCATCTTGTCTAGTCAGAACCTAATACAAAGTAACGGAGTCTTGGAACATCACAGCAATCCCTAAGTGACCCCCCTCCAGATTTTTCCACTCCGTTCATTCTCTACCACACAACCAAAAAGTAAGTTGTCTTCCCAATATAAAGCCATTCAATGGTTTACAATATCTATAGAGTAAATTCCAACAACCCAACTTAATTTTTAGGCACTATTATCTGGCCCAGCTAATTACTTTCCCCTCTATAAGGTTTGTGTGAGGGATCTTCATTTCTTAAGGTATAAACATAAAAAATCTATTTATAACTCTTTAGATAAATCTTTATTATGTTTATTCTTTTCCTTCCTGTAATTTGGATGAATTGGCAAATGTTTTATAATGGTGTTTAAGAAAAATGATCTGGTCTTCCACTCAGCTACCATCCTGAGGGCAATAATTGCCATTTATTTCTTGTGTAGTTTTCAAAATATAGTCCAATTATAAGAAATTTTGAATTTTGCCACACAAATTATAGTATAACAGACAAATCACTCTACATTTTATTTATTCTATCATCTATCAATCCACATATCTAGGCATTCAATTTCAGTACATATAGTAGTGTTATATTTTAACTGACTTTACAGTATTCCATTAAATGAAACACAGAAATGATCATGGCTTAGTTCTAGAAAGTAGAGCCTCATGTAAGAACTAAATATCAACACTCTGAGAGTACAAACCCAGAGTTTGAAAGTGAGGGAAAAAAAAAAGATATGACCCCCCGGATCTCTCCCTCCCCTAACCTGCCAAAATTGAACAGAAATGGAAATCTTGGGGCTGGTGCCGTGGCTCAGTAGGTTAATCCTCTGCCTGCAGTGCCAGCATCCCATATGGGCACTGGTTCTAGTCCTGGCTGCTCCTCTTCCAATCCAGCTCTCTGCTGTGGCCTAGGAAAGCAGTAGAAGACGGCCCAAGTCCTTGGGCCCCTAAACCCGCGTGGGAGACCAGGAAGAAGCACCTGGCTCCTGGCTTTGGATCTGCACAGCTCCAGCCATTGCAGCCATTTGGAGAGTAAGCCAATGGATGGAAGACTTTTCTCTATCTCTCCCTCTCACTGTCTGTAACTCTACCACTCAAATAAATAAATAAAATCTTTAGGCAGTCGGATGTGGCTGAAGAGCCCATGAGAGTTTTTAGGCATGGAAAGGCAAGATACTCAAGATACTCAAGATACTCAAGATACTCAAGAAAGAGAGAGAGAGAGAAAGAGAGAAAGAGAGAAAGAGAGAGAGAGAGAGAGAGAGAAAGAGAGAAAGAGAGAAAGAGAGAGAGAGAGAGAGAGAGAGAGAAAGAGGAAGAGACCTAAATGAAAGATCTCTGCGAGTGAGATCCCAGTGGAAAGAACAGGACCATCAAAGAAGGAGGTACCTTTCTCTGAAGGGAGGAGAGAACTTCCACTTTGACTATGACCCTGTCTGAATAAGATCAAAATTGGCAAACTCAAAAGGCTTCCATAGCCTTGGCAACTCATGACTAGAGCCTAGGGAGATTACTGATGCCATAAACAAGAGTGTCAAATTGTTAAGTCAACAACAGGAGTCACTGTGTACTTACTTCTCATGTGGGATCTGTCCTTAATGTGTTGTCCAAAGTGAAGTAATGCTATAACTAGTACTCAAACAGTATTTTTCACTTTGTGTTTCTGTGTGGATGCAAACTGATAAAATCTTTATTTAATATATACTAAATAGATCTTCTGTATTAAGATAATTGAAAATGAATCTTGATGTGAATGGAGTGGGAGAGGGAGTAGGAGATGAGAGGGGTGCGAGTGGGAGGGAAGTTATGTGTGTGGGGGGGAGCCATTGTAATCCATAAAGTGTACTTTAGAAATTTATATTTACTAAATAAAAGTCAGAAAAAAGTTCATGTGTAGAATTTAAAAAATGCATTTATTGTGGTACAAAATTTGTTAAAAAATCTTTGCACATGAGGGGTCTTTGAAAAATTCATGGAAAATACACATTAAAATAAACTATATATGGGCTTCAAAAGCAACGTATCTTTTCATAATATTTTTCCCAAAACTTTTTGAAGTACCATTGTGTATGTTGTTAACCTCCCATAGGAAATTGCCCTCCATCAATTGCCCACGTGTTTATGCATCAGCTTTTGGGTTCCATTTAGTAATACAGCAATGACATTTTAATTTCCACAAATAACGAAGACTAACTTTATTTTTAAAAAGGAGAAAGTTAAAGTCTTTGGTTTAAAATCTGAGAAATTTATAATAAAGGTTAAATTTCAAGATAAAAAATAAAAAAAATGGAATTCTAGAGGTTTCTATATAGTCCTGCCTCTGATTTCAGGTAACAAATAAAAATTATTTCATAAAGCTTTACATATATAGTATTAAACAGGATGTTTTTACCTATTTTGATAAGATTTTAGAATTTCTGCATCCAGATGGAAATATGTAATACTTCAGTATTCATTTGACAAATATTTATTGAGTGCCTAGTATTTATATGTGCCAAGTATTGGTAAGGTGCTTTGGATAGAGGAAGGGTCTACTTCATGGAAAACACATAATATAAAAAATAATTAAAATCATTATGCATGGACTTAAACTTATCTTTTAATTCCATTTTCCAAAAACATCTTAAAGTATCATAATAGTGAAGGAAATTTAGAACAGTGAGTGAAGGCTAGTGGTGTCCTGTAACACATGGTTTCAGTTACCCACCATCATCCACAGTCGGAAAACAATCACTCAATAGAAAGGTCCAGTAATACAGTTCATAAGTTTTCAATTGTGCACCATTCTGAATACTGAGATGTAATTTTCTGCTGTCTAAATTTCTGCTGTGCTCCATCTTGCCCAGGGTGGTGAATCATCCCTTTATCCACCCTATCCAAGTTTTAGGTGCTACTGGCTATTAGCCACTTAGTAGCATCTGGGTATCAGAAGGACCACCCCAGGATCACAGAGCTTGTGTTCAAGTAACTCTTACATAGTAGCCTAACTTACAGCACAATGCCTATGGCTTTCAACATACTTCATCTCAATCACAAAGATATTGCATCATCTCACATCATTATACACAGTATAGTACAATTAGGGAGAGAAGCCACTTTCACATAGTTTAATTACAGATTGTTACGATTATTTTATTAGTCATTGCTGTAAATACTGTCCCTAATTTAGAAGTTAAACTTTATCATATGTATAGGAAAATACATAGCATACATAGGGCTTGGTGCTATCTGGTTTAGGCATCTGCTGGGGAATTGCGACACTCCCCAAGGGTAGGGGCAGCGACCATACATGTAACAAAATGGTGCAGCCTGAAACAGAGATCAGTGCAAGGAAATTTACAGGGAGTGTTCTCAGGGATCATTTGAGTTGGGAAGCAGACCCAACAGCCTGCCCTGGGAGACGCACAGAGGCTGGAACGTCCTTCAGAGTGTCCCGAGTTGGGTGAGATCACCTGGCTCATACATGGCCGGTTTGAGCGATTACGAACGCACCCTCCCAAAACAGCACGGCCTTGCTGGAGGCAACTCTCTTCAGGGATGCAATAGCCGCAGAGGCCGCCGGCTGACTATGTTCAGCAGGCAGCACGCCCAGCAGCTTTTCAGCCCTAACGGGCGCACTGTGAGGAAAAAGTAGGGTAGAGAGGACTGTGGGTGCTGGTGGGAGGGGGGAATCACTTCTTACAGGGCACGGCCAGGGCGAGGCTTCAACAAAGCCACATCCGAGCGCACAGTGAAGGAAGGGAGACAGCGATAGTCATGAGGACATGTAGAACAGAGGGAACAGACAGTGCACAGCGCCTAATTTGTACGTGTGCTAAGACTGAGAGCCGGTTCCTACGGAGGGAGCAGCATGAAAAGAGGGAGGACGACACGGTCAGCGAGGGGATGCTGAGCCAGCTCGCGTCAGTGCTTGAAGACATTCAGACCTTACCTTTCACTAAACGGCGCCGTAGGCAGCTGCGGAGTGGTGGAGCAGAAAACTGAAGTGTGCTTAAAGGATAACTCTGTGGCTGTCGTGTGAGGCTAGATTCTAGAGGTTTAGGGACAGAAGCAATCTAGAAATTATATCAGACTATATCGGCGATACAAAATGACCAAATTATGCAACGGTGTGTTGTGAAATCAACTACCCAATGTTGAGTCCTAATTATACTGAACAGGCACCTGGTTTTACAAAACTGTTCTTCGTTCCGCGATGATCTCTGATGTCCTTGCTATCATCACAATTTTGTAATTTAGAAAATGGCAGCAAGAAGTTTAAGCAGTTTTCCTAAAAACATACAGTTAGCAGGGAACTACACTATAAAATAAAGTATCACGGAGTTCTCTCTAATTCAGCAGGGCCCTCTTGACTCTTCTTGGCGAGCTATTACTCTGAGCAGCAGCTCCTTCACTCACACTCAAGTCCCTGATTTACCAGAGAACGGTTGGCCATGTGTTCACAGGTTCTACATCTGAAGATTCAATAAACTGTAGATCAGGAAAAAAAAATGGCATTTGCGCTGAACATGTACAGAGATTTCTCCTATCATCACTCCTTGAACAGCACAGTGTAACAACTATTTACACAGCCTTTATGTTGTGCTAGACAACATGGAGATGATTTAAAGTCTGCTAGAGAACTGTATTAGGTCTAGGCAAATACTATGCAATTTTATACCATTTTTGGATTTTGATATATACAGGGGGTCTTAGAATCAATCTGTTATGGACATCAAGGAACAATGGTACATGTTTTGCATTTCTTTCATTAAATTTACTCCTAAGTATTTTATTCTTTTTTGATACTATTTTAAATGGATTTGTTTTCTTAATTCCATTTTTTGGGTTGTTCTTTGCTAGTGTATAAAAGTATGACTGATTTTAATATATTGATCTTATATCCTTTGATATTATTAAAATTAGTAGATCTAATATTTTTAGTGACTTCGTTGATTTTCCACAAACATCTTATCACTTTGAAATATATGTGTTTGTGTGTGTGTTTATCTTTCTTTAAAAGATGAATGCATTTTATTTTACTGCCTAATTTTCCTGGTTTGAATCTTCAGAACAATATTGAGTAAACTGGCATTAGGGGACATCCTCATCTTGTTCCTGATCATAGAAAGAAAGTATTCAGGCTTCACCATTAAATACGATATTATGATATCATCTGTGGGTTTATCATATTATTTTCATCTTCAGGAAGCTTCCCTCTTTTCCTAGTTTGAGTGTTTGCTCATGAAAATGGAATTTTGTCAAATGCTGTTTCTGCATCTATTGAGATGCTCATGTCCTTTATTGAGATGATGTGTTATAGGAATTTTATATATGAGATTATTTCAGTAAGCATGATTAATTTTGGAAAATCCCAGTTAGTAAGATAATGTACCACAAATAAAGTTAAAATGAGACCTATTATTAGAAAGAGCTCCCTCTGATTTAACAGACATTTTTCTTGACTTCCAAACAAACTTTGCATAGCTGAGATAAATCCCACTTGCTGATGGTTTGCAAATCTTGTTTCTGGATTTAGCTTGCTAGTAGTCTGTTGAGGATTTGTTTTTAATCTGCATTGCCAAAAGATATCAGTCTATAGTTTTCTTAAGATATCATGGTCTGATTGTGTTATCTGAATAATGTTAGTCTCATTTAATAAATTGAAAAGTGTTTCCTTTTTAGAAGAGTTTGTGAAAGATAACAATTCTTTTTTAAGCATGTCATAGAATTTATGAATAAAACCATCAGCCCTACGTTTTTTTTTTGGGGGGGGAGGAGTGTTTTGGTTATTAAATAAATAAATTTGGGGGCTGGCACTATGGTTTCTCCCTCTGTAACTCTACCTCTCAGATAAATCTTTTTTAAAAAATTAATAGGGGCCAGTATTGTGCTGCCACCTCTATGCCAGCATCCCAGATGTGTGCCAGTTCAACCCCTGCTATGCCACTTCTGATCCAGCTGCCTGCTAATATGCCTGGGAAAGCAATGGACTTAAATTCTTGGGCACATGCATTCTTGTGGGAGATCCAGATGAAGCTCTTAGCCTCAGCCTGGTGGAACCCTAGCCACTGCAGCCATTTGTGGAGTGAACTAGCAGATGGAAGATCTCTCTCTCTCCCTCTCTAACTCTGATGTGGGTAAGTATTTTAAAAATTGTAGATCCATCTAGATTTCCTATTTCTTCTTTAGTCAGTTTCAAATGTTTGAGTCTTTCTAGGAATTTTTTCATTTCACATAGGTTATCTGATGGGTTGACCCACAAATGTTCTTTGTATGCCTCTAGTTCTTTTTATTACTGCAAGATCAGTGGTAATGTGTCCTCTTTTATTTTTGATGTTAGTGATCTTAGTCTTCTCTCCTTGTTGTCTTGATCAGTCAAGCTAAACCTTTATCAATTTTGTTTATCTTTTCCAAAAACCAGCTTTTGATTTCACTGGTCTTTAATTGTTTTCTGTATTCACTATTTTATATGTTTCCACGTTATGTTGCTAATTCCTCATTCTGCTTGCCTCATGTTTAATTTGCCTTTATCTAGCTTCTTTGGAAAGTTAGGTTGTTGATTTGAGATCTTACCTTTTTTTTTTTTAAAAAAAAGGCATTTATAATTATGAATTTCCCTCTAAGCACTGCTTTCACGATATCCGATAAGCGCTGGTATGTGTGTTTTCATTTTCAATCATCAGAGTGCTTTGTATTCTTTCTTGTGATTTCTTTCTTGTGATTTAGTCCTTGATGCATTGTTTATCTAGGAGTGTATTTACTTAATTTCATACCATTATTGTCAGAAGACATAGTTTGTATGAGTCTATACAATTTATTGAAACTTTGTTTCATAGGCCTAATATACTGTCTACCCTGGAAAATGTTTCATGTGTATTTAAGAGTATATTCTAGCCAGCGCTGCGGCTCAATAGGTTAATCCTCCACCTGCGGCACCAGCACCCCAGGTTCTAGTCCCTGTCGGGGTGCCAGATTCTGTCCCAGTCGCCCCTCTTCCTGTCCATCTCTCTGCTGTGGCTCGGGAGTGCAGTAGAGGATGGCCCAAGTGCTTGGGCCCTGCACCCGCATGGGAGACCAGGAGAAGAACCTGACTCCTGGCTTCTGGATTCAGATCAGCGCGGTGAGCTGGCCGCAGCGCGCAGGCCGCAGAGGCCATTGCGGGGTGAACCAATGAAAAAGGAAGACCTTTCTCTCTGTCCATCTCTCTCACTGTCCACTCTGTCAAAAAACAAAAAAAAGTATATTCTAATGTTCTAGAGTATTCTGTAGATGCCTATTAGCTTTGGTGGTTTATGTTGTTTATTAGGTCTTTCATTTTTGTGTTGATTTGCTGCCTGTTGCATTATTAAAAATAGAGAAATTAAGTTTCTATTCTTACTAAATCATCTATCTCTGCTTAGTTTTTGCTTCATCTTGGGCTCTGTTATTACATCCACATGTATTTGTAATTGTTACTATCTTGATAAATTGACCATCTCATCATTATAAAATAGCCCTCTTAGTCTCTACTAATGCTATCATTTTAAATACTAACATGAGTATAGCTACTCCAGCTTCCTCTACGCTCCATTTGCATGATATCCTTTCTAAAATTTCACTTTCGACCAATGTTATCTTTGAATCTAAAGTGTGTAGACATCATGTAGATACCTTATTTTGGTATCCAGGCTATAACTCTTACTTGGACCTGGTTCTTTAATACATTCATGTTCAATGCTGTTATTGATATATCTGACTTTAGAACTGTCATTTTACTGTTTGTGTTTTAATACATCTTGTCAGTTTTCTCTTTTCCTTTTCCACTTAGTCAATGTTTCATAGTCTAACATTTTAATCTCTTCAGTGATTTATCACTAATTTCAGATTTAAGTAATGGTTGCTCTAAGGCTTAAAATATACATCTTAGCAGAAATTAAGAAATATCCTTATTTCTAGTGACATATAGAAATGTTACTCCTATATAGTTCTATTTCTTATTCCCATTATATTTTTGTATGTTACAAACCCAACAATACATTATTATTTTATATTTACTGTTTCATACCTTTACTTAGCACTTTGTCTTTATGGAAATTTGTAGAAGAAATGTTAGAATATATTCATAGAGTTTATTACATTAACTTTCCTGTTTATCATTTCTAATTCTCTTTATTCCTGGATTCATGTTTTCATCTGGTGCCTTCACCTTACACCAGCACATTTTTGTTCTCACCAAACTTCTTTGTGCAGTTATTATGAAAAACGAGGACACTTTAAAAAGAACATAGAAAATGGAATTGAAAGGTAAGTACATCGCTTCTAGGCCTTTTGGCTAAGATCAAGTGTAAAAGGTAAGTACTCCAGTTTGAAAAAGACATGGCTACCAAAGTCTTATAGACATTCAGTCCTCAAATTCAGAGTTAATGGTATCAAAAGAGTTGAACAAAATCCAATTTTAGTGTTTAGAAAGTGAGTCTAGTAGGAAGTCCTAGTAGGAAGTGCACTCCAAAAGTAGTTGTTGCAAGAGAGTTGGTTAAAAAGAGCTGGGTTGGGCCTTGCCCCTCTTGCTTCCTGGCTCACCACGTGGCTGTACCCCCACATTCTGTTCTCCACTGCCATCCTCTGACCTCACAAATGGCCAGAACAGTGCCCAGCTGTGGACTGCGAATCTCTGAAACAAGCCCCCTCCCTTCATAAGTTTCTTGCATGTATTCAGTATTTGTATAGCCACAAAAACTTTCAGATACAGTAAGTTTATCTTGACACAAAAAATATCTGAAATACATGCATAGTTTTTTTTTCATCATATGCATTTTCTATGACCCTCTCAAAGATCCTTCACATAATATATGTGTATATGTATAGGACTAAGGATACAGTTATGTACATGTTTTATACCATTTCTTGTAAAATCAGCTAAAAGAAACATGCATTTAAACTGTCTTTTGTAATTATACTCACTGATACTCTTCCCTTTTGTGTGTGGATTTGAGTTGAAA